>NC_134545.1:9979166-12672500 GCF_050624435.1 Tenrec ecaudatus
CCAGCTGAACTTGAGCAAGTGATAGAATTTCTCAGAGTCTCCCAGTGCTCACCAGTCAAAAGGAGACAGTATCAGAATCCACCTCGCAGGTTTGCTGTGAGCGGTAAATGAGTTGAGACCCATGATACCAGGTATGTACCCACTGTCCAGATGAAATGCCCTCATCCCCTGTGCAGGAACCCCCACGTGCCCCATTCCTGTCTGAGCGGGAAATCGGATGCTGGCGGTGAGCACACAAGGGAGATGCTTAGTAGGGTGCTGGAGCTTGTTCTTTGACTTGAGAGACAAAGAGCCAGAGACGGTTCAGACACGATTCTGTGTGAAGCCCCTGCAAGGAAGGCAGTTAGAGCAGGGCCACCACATGTAAGGGTGCCGTAAGTGTTGCCTCTTGTCATTGTTGTTCTTGCTAACTACCACTGAGTCGATGCCAACTTGTGGCAGCCACACATGCACACAGTAGGACTACTCCACAGGGTTTTGAAGGCTCCGACCTTCCAGAAGACCACTAGACCTCTTCCTCAGTGCTGCTGGGCAGGTCTGAATCATCCTTTTGATCCAAAAAGATCAAAATGCATCAACCATTTGCACCAGCCAGGGATGCCATGCTGGGCTCTGTGGTCGGTTGGCAGGTGCTGTGGTGCCCACTCACAGTGACCCTGGGTAGTCGACTTGGAGCACCTGTTAGGGCCTCCTAGACTGTACTCTTTATGGGAGTGGACTGCCCACTCCTTTCTCCGGCAGGGCCACGAGGTGGGTTCAACTCTCCGCTTCAGCGGCTGAGCGCCATCCACTCAAATGTCTGCTAATGACAAGTATTGCAGACAAAGAGTGGTATGAAAGGTATATTCTTCAAAAAAAAAATGAGGAGCTGATCCCAGGGGCTTATGTGGAGAGCAAATGTTTTGAGAATGATGAGGGTAACGAATGTACAAATGTGCTGTATACAACTGATGTATGTATGGATTATAATAAGAGTTGTATGAACCCCGAAGAAAATTATTTTTAAAAGGTATATTTTTCTTAGGGCCTTGGGGGCTTTCTGGTTGCATTGAGAAAGGCACTTGACTGGGGGATACTGGCCATAGGGTCCTTGGAGTGAGAACTGCTAGACACACTTACTAGGGAGCTCAGGGTGTTGGTGAGCCTGGCAGACGACATGCGAAAGTGCTGGGGTGGAAATTGACCACAGTTGGTACCGGCTGGCTCTGTCAGGATAGGAGGCCCAGCTGGTCCTTGCTGGTAAATTCTGGGCATTTTGTTTCCTGAACACTTGCTGTTTTCCTTTGGCTTTCGATGAGCTGCTTATTTATGAATGACGTCGATGCTGAGGGGAAAGGGGCAAAAAGTCACAGCTGACCTATCTTCACCCTCTTAGATCACCTCGCCCCACCTTCCGTTGGTTTCTGCTGAGAACAGCTCAGTTTGATGTGAGCTTTTTTGGGTCATCGGCTACTTTTCAGCAAGGGAGACACAGAGAAGATTGAGAGGTTGTTCGTGAAAGGCCAGGAGCCTCCAAGCTGCATCTTAAGGATTTATGCTAATGAGATAGCACACCAGTGTCTAACCCCCAAGGTGTCCACCTGGGCGTTGTCCATGTAACAGGGAAGCCATTTGAAAGCAGCCAACACGGACAGTGACAGGGAGTGAGATGAAGGACGCTATGTTTTCACAGTGGAATCTTAAACTACCATGACGAAGGTGCTTCCGTGTGAGTGGCTGTTCTTGAATGCCGAAGAATGCGTGCTAAGTCTTTCACTGTCGTGGTTCTGTTTAAAAAAAAAAAAAGAGTCCGTATCTTCTCACGATCATTCCTTAAATATTTACAGATGAAACGACGTGAAATAATGAAATGCTTCAGCATAATAGGAGACAGGAGGGTTTAGAAGTAATAATCATTAGGTGGCATAATGAGTGTGTAGGGTTTCACGATACTGCCCTGTCTGCTTTCGTAAATGCTTGCCGATTTGCATATAAAAGGCTTAATACGTCATGTTGTGAATAGATGTTGGGGGTGCGGAAGACATTTATCAGCTAAGTTCTTTTTTTGTAGTAAAAGGCACATGTATGCATAGGAAAACAGCAAAAGTGAGTCTAACAAACGTGCGAGCAGAGGTCACCCCTGGGTAGTTTAACTGTGGGGTTGTTTTCTATGTACTTACATGCATTACGCTCGACTCCTACCTGGGAGGTTGGAGCGCTGAACCCATCTAGAAGTGCCTAGGAAGAGAGGCCTGGAGACCTCCTTCCAGAGGGGTAAGACTTCTGCTCTGTGTACGTTGGGGTCGCCGTGAGCTGGAATCAACCCCAGAGCAACTGACAGCAATGTCTGTCTATCTCAGTTTTTCAAGAATGTATCGTTTGTGTATTTTTCAAAGTTTTGTCCAATAGGGGGCTAAGGAAACTGCCTGTATCTAGTACAGCTAGTATGCCAACTCCTTGAGCCAACCGTGTTACTACTAGTTCCGTTCCCAGTAGACGTGTCCAGGGCATGTGTAAATGCTGCAGTCTTACTGCTACGGAGCCCATTCCGAATCACAGTCACCCTCCAGGGTAGAGAAGAACCGCTCCGGTGAGTATCCGAGGCTGCAAAGCTTCCTAGGCCCAGCGAGCTAGATCTGTCTTGTGTGGACTACTGACTCTCTGGTTAGCTATCCAGCTCATAACCTAGTAAGGTAGTGCTCAACAGAATTACCTTAGACACTGAAGAAAACTCAGAAACATGCCACGGAGTGAAAGGCGTCAGACACCGTGAGGCTGCAGACTGCATCATTCCATTTATATGAAGTTCGACAACAGAAGAAACTAAGGTGTTAGAAAGGAGGATGAGGGGCAGCTAACATCTGGGGGCATTGGTGGTTCGTGGGTAGAGCAGAGCCCCTGCTGGAGGCTTCGTGGAGCTTCCACAATGGAACAGACTAGGAAGAGAGACCTGGCAATCAGCTTCTGAAAAACCAGCGAGTGAAAAACCCATGGGTCCCAGTGGTCCAGTGTGCGTGAATGTGACACGGGGCGGACCAACTTGACGGCGGCTGACAGTAACAGCAGCTGACCAGAGGGGGGACCTCAGGAGGTGCTCTGCGCTGACCGGTGCTGCTCTTTCTCTTGACGAGGATGCTGGTTACACGGATGCGTCCATCTTGTGAAAATCCACCGCACTGTCTACGTAATCATTTGTATGCTCTTCAGTACAGATGTTATATCTCAGGAAGAAACTTGAAAAAAAAATGACGGGGCCTCAAGGCATGGTGCCCACTTTAATGGGTGGATTGGTGCTTTCTTGTAAAGCATAAGGGGACATCCATTAGAGTAATGGCCTGCTTGACAATCCCAACAGGAAAAAATTTAAAATGAATATGGAAATCCAGTCCGAGCAGCTGCATTCATACAGCACTGACTCCGTGTCATCTATCCTAACACGCATCCCTGCGCCCCCCCCCCCACTGTACTCTATTTGTCTCACGTACTTTGGACGTGTTTTTAGGAGAGACCAAGCCCTGGAAGATAACGTTCAAATTGTGATGCTGGGAAAAATATGAACAATAAGGGTAAGTCAGAGAAGACTGCTACAAAAGAATAGAAACCTTTATTAAAGAAAAATAAATTATGAACTTATTTTCTTAAAGATATCCTCCCACCTAGGTCTGTACCCTTCTGAAGGCATTGCTTCCATCTCCCCAACCTTCCCCAAAGAATTGTGTGCACTTTGATTTAAACCGTGTCAAAGATCAACTTCAGCATTCTTAAGGGAGCCAAAGCATGCTCATTTTCCACGTTCTTTGAGTGTCGGGAACAAAGAGACGTCTGAAAGGCCAAGGTCAGAGATTCAGAGTGGAGAGGGTAAGGTTTTCCAACAACAGTCTTATAGGACATCCCTGCTAGAATGAGCAGGCACATTGTTCCAGTGGAAGAAGTTTCTTGAAGCAACTCTTCTGGCCTGACTTTCACTAGTGCACTTTGCCGTGTTCTTCAGACTTTTCCTAACAGGCCCCCGTGATTGCTCCGTGTCCCCTGAGAACATCTATCAAGAGCACACCTTTGGAATCCCATAGAACAGTCCCTGCCACCTTCTGAGATGGAACCTCTGCCTTAATGAAACGGGCCCCTCCGAGCTCCACAAATTGGAGCTGACGCAGCAGCCACGCACAACAATATCCTAGACACGGTTCGCTGCTGAGTTTGTTAGTGAAAACAGATACGGCCCCTGTGGTCGCGGGGCGTTTACTCTCGTGTCGGAGATGGCCATTATTGAAATCACTGGACCGACTTGAACAGCCACGGGCATGGAGGAAGCAGTGGGATGTGGAACCAAGAACCCGGACGGCGTGTGAGTGTCTGTCTGCTCCGCTGCAAATGTGCGGTGCGATCTGGGACGGGCAGTTCCTCTCCCCCTGTCTTGGTGCCCTCGCCTGGGAGATGTGGTCTGTCGACCAGATGAGCAAGTCCCCCAGTGGCTTCCATGTCCCCCCCACCACCGAGCGATGCCCATCTGTGGGTGGGACGCACGTGTGGACGAAGGAGGACGTAGTGACGAAGTGCTTGGCTACTAACTGAAAAGCGCGTGCTTTGAGCCCGCCAGCCACTCGGCGGGGGAAAGCTGTGGCAGTCTGCTCCCATAAAGAGCCACAGCCTGGGAAAACCCTGGGAGGCAGGTCCGCTCTGTCCTAGAGAGTGGCAATAAGTGGGCCTCACCTTGATGGCAGCTTTCTGAGGGAGGGTTTATACCCAGGGAGTTGCCACCTGTCTGTCATACTGTGATGGCTTGCGTGTTGCTAGGATGCTGGAAATGATGCCACCTATATTTCAAGGACCAGCAGAGTTGTCCACGGTGCACAGACTGGGAAGGAAGGCCTGGCAAGCTCCCTCAAACAGTTAGCCCAGGAAAACCATCTGGATCCCTCTTGTCTAATAGAGTGCTCTCAAAACACACCACGGCTGCAGCCATCGGCTCAGCAAGTCAAGGGCTGGCGAGGAAGGTGTGGACCGGCCACCATTCATTCTTTGTTAGGAGATGGGGTTGCCTGGACTAGGGGTCAACCTCATGGCCGCTAACAACAACAGCAAGCAAGGGGGGGGGGCGAGTGGAGTTCCATTGTCAAGTCATTTCCGCTGTTTATTTGGTAGCCTCTTGGGCTCCCTGTGGCTGCTGGGAGTGGTGCTTACTGAGGGCTCCCTGCTGAGTGCTTCCCTGCAAATGAAAGCAGCTGCCTCAGTAAAGGTGCTGGGTGCCTGCCCTCCCCCAGTGGGGGACAGCGTGCATCCAGAGACTGATCTCCTGTAAGGGTGCAAAGGTCTGGGCCTCTTGCCTCAGTGTGGGGCATCTCTGAAAGAGTTCCCCCAGGAAGTAGCTGCGGTGATTGCATCTCAGCGAGCTGCTCCCTCCGCCCAGTAGTCCTGCTTCCTTCCCTCACTCGCAGGTTGGCATTGATTGAATTGAGGAAATCAGTGTAGGGATCCTAACCCAGTGCCCGTGGGGAGAAACCCTGGTAGCACAGGGGTACATGTTTGGCTGCTCCTGGGAAGGTTGGCGGTTCAAAGCCATCCAGCAGCTCCCCAGGAGGAAGGGTGAGAGATCTGTTCCCGTAAAGATGACCCACTGACTGATAGCAGGTTGATTCTGGCTCATAGTGACTTCATAGGACAGAGTCCAGGCGCCCTTTTGGGTTCCCAAGGCTGTCACCTTTATAGGAACAGACGGTCACTCTTTTCCCCATGATGCAGTTGGTGGGCTCGAACCACCCACCTTTTGGTTAGAGCTGAGTGCTTTACCAATATGCTGCCAGGCCCTCCTTAAAGACTAAGGGTAGTGGTTCTCCTCCGTTACAAGTCCACTGGATATCACCAAACAGCTGTAATCCTGTGGGTGCCATCCCACCTGGGACTAGAGCTTCTGCTGTTAGGTGAATGAGGCCCCATCAGTGTGGAGGGAGTCCCAGCAGCCTGGACACCGAGAACAGCAGAAGGGCCTGGACTCCCTCCTGGTTTTAGAACCAGAATTTCCATCCACGACTGACTTCCGAGCCGGTGCATTTTGCACTAGCCCACGTGCCTGGGAACGCATTTCGAAAACAAAGGTGTAGGTATGCCTCAAGCAACAAAAAGTTCTTGATCGTTTTGATGCTTGAATTCAAAGACATGGTCATTCAGTGAAGTCCTTTTCTGTGTGGGACCCTCTGAGGCAGCCCGGCCAGGGGACAGGCATCAAGAGGACATTTGCCCCTAGTGGAGAGCGACACAAGAAAAGCCGAGAAGGACACTTTCCCTCAAACGGCAGTTAACGTGCGGTGTCAGAGACACACAAAACACCAAGAAACAGAGGGAAAAATGGGCAGGGCCTCTGGGTCACATTCAAGATGATAAAAATGCAATTAAGTCTGAGCTCGGTCCTTCCAGCCCACAGCAGTGACCTACCCTTCGGGTATGTGGCTGGGTTTATATCAGTTCTGGGCTAAGGATGTGGGGCCAAGCATTTGCCCTGACGAAACTCATTAATGTCCACCCGCTGGCAACGAGATATGCACGTGCAGGCTCGCGGGGTGGGGGTGGGGCGAGTCCTGGGATGTGTGGGGGGCTGAGGTCTTGTTTGAATGATTCACAGGCACAATTTCAGAGGCCTTCCCCTTTCCTGCATCTCAGTATTGCCTGGCACATAAATCCACCATCAGGCTTTGAGGAGACACCTCAAGCCTGGGGAAGGCATCGTAGGGAGCATCAGAGATGAACTTCTAAATCAAGAGGTTCTGGGCCACTGGCTAGGGATGTGGGGGTCTCAGGGATGAATCATGACTTGCAGAAACTACTGAAAGCAGTCAGGAAATGTCTGCAGTCAACAATCCTCTTTCCAGCTCTTTAAATTTTCCTGATTAAAACCAGCATGTTTCATAAAGGGATCCAGGGGAGGTCTGTTTCTCTTGATGGTCTCTGGCATGAAAACCCTCCATTTCAATGAATAAGATATCACTATATATGCCTTTTGAATCTATAATTTATCTAAGACAAATAAATCCTATCCCATGCACTAACTCATCAATTAGATGATGGTGGAAGCCTGAAGTGCTAGGTTGAGAGGATTTTTGACAGTGAGTTTGATTTCCAATAGAAAGAGTGCTGTGATCCATTAGTGATGCCTGTCATGGGCACAGAAGAGAGGACTGGGAGCACATATGTCACACATCTGTCACCCTGAATCCATTTGTGTTCATTAAATCATTGGTTTTATTCTTTTTCCAAAACATAGTTGGGACAAGCTCACTTCACCTACTAGTCTAGGTATAAACCATAACTCAAAGTTTAAAAAGTTCAGGGGAAAATGGAATTAAAAGACAATGGAATGGTTGTCTTTTAATTACACAACTCTTATAAATATGACTAAACTATTGGAATACACAATGTAGGAACTGCATGTCAGTGAAATGGTTAAAAATAAACGAATTGAAAACAAGACTGCATCTCCCCGCACAGACATTTTTAAGCTCCCTTGGGAATGTGCTTTGTGGAATACCATTAACTCTTAAGGGAATCCGAGAAAAGGGGGTGGTTATTGTTAGTAGCCATCACTTCGGACCCATAGCAACCCTGTGCACAAACAGCAGCAGCAAACATGTACTGGTCCTGCGCCAGCTTCACAATCGCTCCTCTGCATGAGCCCGTTGGTGCAGCCGCTGCACCGATCCATCTTGTCAAGGGTCTTCCTCAGTTTCCCTGCCCCTCTGTTTTCCCGAGCAGGACATCCTTCTCCAGGGACTGGTTTCTCCTGACTGCGTGTCCTAATGATGTAAGACAACGTCTCACCATCCCTGCCTCTACGGAGCAATCTGGCCCTACGTGTTCCAGCACAGATGTGTTTGTCCTTTCAGCTGTCCATGGCACTTACAGTATTCTTCACCAGCACCACAACTCAAAGGCATCGATTCTTCTCCAGCCTTCCTGATTTAGTGTCCAACTTTCACATGCTCATGAGGCCACTGAAAATGCCACGGCTTGGATCAGGTGCACCTAGTGTAAGATGATAACAATGCCCTATTTCCCCTTGATTTCTCTGGATGATGAGAACTAAGAAATCTCTTTTGTTGGACCCTGGTTGGCAAGTTCACTCAACAGGAAGTTTACTGCAAAAGCCTGAGTATGGGGGCTGACGCAGGATATGGAAAATGTCTTGGAAATCCAAGATCAGGAATCTCACAGAGGAATGAGGTTTTTCTCCAGAAATTATTATGTTGGGAGTGTTCAGTTGAATATTGGCATTATTCATGGGCCTTCTTCTCTTTGTCCTTGCTTTGTCTTCCTGCAACTGCCCCCTCTGGGTTCACCTACCTCTTTCCTGGGTTCATAGTACCTGTGTATCCATTACCCTTGTTCTTTAACACCTTTGGCTTTCACACAGCTCTGTGTGCCTCCCTGGTCCCCCTTTCTTATGACCGTGCTGCTTCTAGTCCCACGGCTGCTCGCTCTTTTCTTCACATCTCTTCCATTTTATACCCCAAAGATGGAGACTCGAGTGTATATGGACTATCTTTTGGATTGAGCTCATGTTTCAAAAGCCAGCTCCGGGCTGTCTAGATGACGGTCACAGATCAAAATTCTGGCCCCAAACCTCTCTCTCTTTGTACGGTGGCCTAGAAGCTCTTTCCATCAAGAGGTGGCGTCTACTCCCCAGTCTCAACTGGCTTGGCGACTTGTTTGGGCCAAGAGAATATGGTTGAAGTCATGTTTGCCAGTTCCCAGCCTGAGGTTCTCAACCTCTCACCACGTTCACTCTTAGAATTTTGCCCTGAGAATAAGCCCTGGCAACCTTGCTTGTGATGAGGCCTTACAGTGCTCTGATCAAGACCATCTTGATATTCGCAAAGCCCAAAGACTTCCAAACATGTGAGACCCCACCAAGATCAGCAAAGCCACCTACCTGAACCTCAGCCGGTTAGATATGTACCCCAAAAAGCTCAGCTGAGACCAGATACGTTCTCAGCTGACCCCTAGGCTCTTCAGTAACAAGAATGCTTATAAGTAGTCATAATTATTGTTTCAAGTGACTGGGTTCATAATGCAGCGATAGCAGAAACGACTTCAAGGAAATGGCTGAGGTCTCTGAGTCCCAGTTTTCTCTTCCAAGAACTGGATCAACAAAATCTGTCCTGCCTGCCTCAGGGAACATTTGATGATATTATGCAAATAGACACTTCGGCAGTAGTTACCACATGCCCACTCTATGCCACGCCTGGAGCAAAATCCTAGCAATGTGCAGAACAGGCTGGCTTTGTTGTTGGGCAACAACCTTGTGTTTGCTAGGTGCTGTCAAGTCAGGTTCCAATCACTGTGAATGTACTTCTAGAAGTAAAGGCTGTCTGGTCCTGGGTCATCCTGGCAATTCTCTCAACGTCTGAGCCCACGGCTGCAGCCGCGTGCCAGTCCATCTTGTGGGGGTCTTCCTCTTGTTCTCTCTCCAGTTTATCATCCCCGATGTCCTCCAGGGACCGGTCCTTCCTGGTAACATGTCCAAAGCACATGAGATGGGAGTCTCTCTGACTGATCCTTGCTGCTACGGAGCATTCTCACTGTGCCTCTCTCAGGACAGATTCATTCATTCTTCTGACCATCGATGGTGTATTCAAAATTCTTCACCAGCCCCACAATTCCCAGCATCTCCATTGATTATCCAGTTTTCGCATGCGTATGAAGTTGATTGAAAAGATCAGGGCTCGAGCCAGGCACCCCCGAGATCTTCAGAGTGACATCTTTGGGCTTTAACGCTTTAAGAGGCCTTGTGAGGAGGTTTTCCAAATGCGGTATACCGTCTGATGCTTCTCTGCTGCTTTTCTGAGCATTGGTTGTGAATCTAAGTAAAAAGAACCTCTTAACGGCCTCAGTCTTTCTCCCCCAGTTATCCCGATGCTTCCTGTGGGTCCAGCTGCGAGGGCTGTGTGTGCTTTCTGTGGTGATCTTCTCCACGCTGTTGGCCTCAGGGCCCCTTTTGCAGAACCGGCCTCTCCTGGCCACTTTAGCACGAGTGACAACTGACTCTGCTCACCACACCCTTCACACCACCTGATTCCCTCGTCTTCACAGGGGATCCCAGCACCCCCAGCAGACTCTGCGTAGTCCCTCGCTAATTGGCTTGTCTGCTTCATGCCCACGAGCATGCTACTCTCATTATCATCTCATATCCACCAAGGACAGGAGTCTTCTCGGTTTTGTTCATTGCTGTGTCCTGGTATCTTCAACATAATACGGCACCGGGCATATACCTGTGATGCCTGGTTCTTAATAAGCTTCTGTTGAGAGAGGAAGGAACGGGCCCAGAGAACAACAGAGGCACCAAGCAGGCCCTAAGCCAATGCACAGAACAAGGCTTCTTCCTTTCCAAAATTCCTCTTTGGTTCCTTCTAATTGCCTTGCTTCCCTGGATAACCCGATGCTGCTGGAGAGGGAAGTCTCCAGATCCCTAAACACTTGCATCCTCTGTAGCCTGCTGGGGTCTGGTGGGGGTCAGCTGGGGAGGGTACTTTGTTACTGTTTGTTAGCTCCTACCTCATGAGACCTCGCCAAGAGCAAACCATAGCTTCAGGTTCAACATTTCTGTTATCTGAGTTGCCAAGATGTTTATTTTCCTGAGACCATTCGCATTAAAGAGTCCTGGCAGCTTTGGGGGGGAAACCGCCATTGGCGTCAAGCCTCCAACAAGAATTGGGCACGTGCAGATGCCATGAGCGCCTGCTGCCGCTAGGAGAAACTCGGCAAGCGTGCACCGTGCTGCTTGGCGCCGCTGAACATCTGGTGGAACAGGAGAGGAGTGAAGCAGTTAGGTTTTTATTCCTTTTAGCCTCGTGCTAAATTGGCCATGAAACCAGAGATGATGCAAATGAATGAGGAGAGTTCTGAAGTATTAAGTGGAAATCCAGGAGACGGGCAAGGTGTTTGGCTCAGGAGGATGTAGGCTCTGATACAAAACCACAACACAGAAAAACGCAACCCAACCCAAACCACCAGGACAAAACCCCTGCTGCTGTGAGGTTGCGTTTGGTCCTAGGTGACCCCCTAAGTCACCGAGTAGAACTGTGCCACATAGGAACTTTGGTGGCTGTAATCTTAGGCAAGGAGATCGGCGAGCCTTTCTTCTGTGACATACCAGGTGGATTTTTTTTTTTTAACTAGGTGGATTTTGAATGACAGCCTGTTGCTTAGCTGCCAGGAGCTCTCCATTTGCACCCATCAGAGACCCGGAATAATAGGAGGTGGAAAACTACAGCAAATGATGAGGGGGAAAGACAATGCTGTTGTTGCTAGTACAGTTCTGGGCTGTGTCCTGTCCCATGAGGTTGCGAGTCGGTTCTGACTTGGTTCTGACTCAGCATAACAGCGCAGGGCACTGCCTGGACCGGCACCCTCCTAATAGCTGTTGCTGTCTGAGCCATTAGTGCATCCACGGTGTCTGTCCATCATAAGGGGCTTCCTCTTTTTAGGCTGCCTGCCTGCCTGCTTTACCCAGCATGACACCCTTTCTCTCGAGACTGGTCTCTCCTGATGCCATGCACAAAGCATGTGAGATGAAGTCTTACCATCTGTGGTAGTTACATAATCTGTTGTTCGTTTGAGACTTAAGAATGGAGGGATGGCGTCTAGCCTGTCAATCGGGTCGCAGCTTGATGACCTCACTTGGAGGTGCTAAGGAGAGAAATAGCTCACTGGAGGTGGGACACAGGCAGACTCCCTGCGAGAGATTCTTGATGACAATCCACATGGGGACAGGCTGAGGGCAGCCAGAACCTTGCAGATGATGGCAGCCAGAGCCCTGGGAGTTGGAGTAGCCACGTGGAGACCACGCCAGTGCTGAGATGCTTCTACTGACACTGGATCCACAAGACTTTCCACCCACTGGCTGTGATCTTCCTGCATTTGGCCTTTTTGCATGGCTGTGTGAATCTTAAGAGGAATTTATTAGACAGATAAGCTAATATTGGACTGTTGGACTTGATCTGGACTGGGCTGAGATGTTTTCTTAATGTACAGTTACTCTTTATATAAAGTTCTTTCTTAAACACATGAGTTTCTATGAATTTGTTTCTGTAGTCCACCCAGAGTAACACACCATCCTCACTTCTTAGCAGCCTTATTTCTCTAAGATAGATGTGTTTTTCTGGCCAGGCTGTGGTATTAAGATCATTCGGCAGCACATAATTCAGATGTACTTAGTCCTCTGTGGTATTTCTTGTTCACTGTGCATCTCTCACGTGCATATGAGGTGATTGAAAATAACGTGGATTGGGTTATAGGTGAGCCTTAGTCCCCAAAGGAACACCTTGGCTCTTTAACAATTTAAAAAGGTCTTCTGTAGCCAACACGCTTCCATGCACATTGATTATCAATCCAAGTAAAACAGAATTTTTGACAACTTGAATCTTTTCTCCATTTTCATGATGTTGTGTGTTCGTCTAGTTGTGAGGACTTGGGTTTCTTTACTTTGAGCTGTAGTCCTTAGCCAATGATTCAAGTACTCCTTGCTTTTTGCAAGCCAGGTTGTATCATCTGTATATTTCAGGTTGCTAATAACCCTTCCTTCAATCCTGATGTCCCATTCTTCTTCATAAAATCCAGCTTCTCTGATGGCTTGCTCAACATACAGACTGAACATGTATGGTGAAAGGATACAGCCCTGGATCGTAAACCACGCAACATTCCCTTGTCTATTAGAATGCCCGCCTCTTGATCTATGTGCAGATTCTTTATGAGCAAAATTAAGTTTGGTGAAATTCCCATTCTTCGCATGGTTATCCATATTTTGTCGAATGCCTTGACACAGCCAGTAAAAGAGAAGTAAATATCTTCCTGGCACGCTTTGCTTTTAGCCAACATAGGCCATGCTCATCGCTCTTGTTCCATGGCATCTTCTGAATAGGGCTTCAATCTCTGGAGGCTTCCTTTGATGCACTGCTGCATCCATTTTTTAGATGATTGTCCGCAAAATTTTACTTGGGTGTGATATTATTGATAGTACTTGATAAACTCTGATAAATTCTTTCAGATTGCCTTTCTTTGGAATGGACAGAAATGTAGATTTCTTTCACAGGGCTTCATCAGTTTAGCGAAACTTTAAATTGGCTATCAATCCATGAAGCCCGTCCTCTCTCCTAGCCCCCCCGACCCCCTGCCACCCTGTGGCACTAATGCCTTCCCAGTGGCGGGGGCTTCTTCCTGCATACCGTTGATTCTTGATCATCCGCTGCTCCTTGAAACGGCTGGATGTTGAGCACTTCTTTTAGGTACAAGGCTCTGTATATTCCTTCCATCTTATGTGAATGTTTGCTGCGTCATTCGTATTTTTCTTATCCTGAAAAGATAAACACACAACGCTGCCAGCAAGCCAATGCTGGCACTTAGTGGCCTGGCATAGGGTTTGTGAGGCTGTAAATCTTCCCAGGAGCAGGGTGGTCTCAGCTTTGTCCAGCTGAGGGGCTGGTGGGTGAGAACTTGAGTTGTTTCTTGCTATTCCAGCTTACGTTAGACTGATTGTGTGCTTCCTTTTCGGCTTTCTAGTTTTGGGGTTTTGCACATTTCATTTGATGATGCTCTGTCTTCTTGAGCCGCCATTTCTTCTATTTGTTGTAGTTACTCTACGGTGAAGAGCAAGTTTTAGGGCTTCTCGACATCCGCTTTGGCCTTTTCTTTCTTTCTTGTCTGACTAACGATCATGTGCGTTCTGCATCGATGGTATTCTGGACATTCAGTTCTTCCGTCATTAATGTTGACTGCACAAAGCCTGTTACTGAGATGTTCTCTGAATTCAGGCGGAATATACTTAAGATTTTATTTTGGCTCTTGTGGATTTGTTTTAATTTTCTTCAGCTTCAACTTGGACTTACATATGAGCAATGAATGGTGTGTTCCACAGTGGGCCCCTGGCCGTGTTTTTGCCGACGACATTGAGCTTCTTCGCGGTCTCTTCCCACAGATGGAGTAGGTTTGATTCCTGTGTGTTCCATCTGGAGAGGGCCATGCCTTTAGTAGCTGTTCATGTTGTTGAAAAAAGGTATTTGCAACGAAGAAGTTACTGCTCTTGCAAAATTTGATCAAGTGATCCCCAGTTTCCTTGCTATCATCAAGGTCATATTTTCCACCTACTGATCCTTCCTTTTTGGTTCCAATGTTCACATTTCAATCACCAGTAATCATTGTGCATCCTGATAGTGTGTTTGATTAGTTTTAGATGGGAGAAGTTGGTAGGAGGTAGAGTGATTCACTTTCTTCATCACAGGCTTTGGTGGTAGGTTTGTAAATTTGAGTAATAGTTGTGTTAACTGATTTTCTTTGTAGGTCTAGATACATTATATTATTGTAGATAGCTTTGTGGTTCAGGTAAACTTTGCTCATTTTACTACGAATGTGATACCATTCCTTATTTTTTAAAAAATCATTTTATTGGGGGCTCATACAACTTTTATCACAATCCATACATACATCAATTGTGTAAAGCATGTTTGTATATTAGTTGCCCTCATCGTTCCCAAAACATTTGCTCTCCACTTAAGCCCTTGGCATCAGCTCCTAATTTCCCTGCCTCCCTCTCCGCTTCCCCCTTCCTTATGAACCCTTGATAATTTATAAATTATTTTGTCATATCTTACACTGACATCTCCCTTCACACACTTTTCTGTTGTCCGTCCCGCAGGGAGACAGTTATATGTAGATCCTTGTAATCAGTTCACCCTTTCTACCCTACCCTCCCTCCACCTTCCTGGTAGCCCCACTCTCACCACTGGTCCTGAAGGGATCACCTATCCTGGATTCCCTGTGTTTCCGAGTCCTATTGGTACTGTGTACATACTTTGGTCTAGCCAGATTTGTAAGGTAGAAGTAGAATTATGATAGTGGGGGGAAGGGAGGGAAGCTTTTAAGAACTAGAGGAAAGGTGTATGTTTTATTGCTACATTGCACCCTGGCTGGCTCCTCTCTTCCCCGCCACCCTTCATACCATTCCCTTTTCATTTGTCTTTCCCGGCACAGTACAGTCATAGACTTGTCAGACTCAAAATGATGAACCTAGTCCTTTTCCGGTCAGTGATGCCTAGGACAGTGATCTTTTCTTCATTCCATTTCATGTTGGGTTGCTTCCAATTTTCCCAGATTCATGCTTTGTACATGCCACTTTCCGATTACCAACGGACGTCTGCAGCTGATGTTTCTCATCTTGTCTCATGTCCCATCAGCAGATGAAGGTCTCAGAACCTTTACTCCATCTGCATCGTTATGACAGACCCTGCTTTTAGAAGGCTGCTCCTTCCTCAGTCATATTTTGGGTGCCTTCCACCTGAGGAGATGCCTTGGTGTAGTGGTTATGCGTTGGGCTTTGACCGGCAAGATCAGCAGTTCGAGATGACCAGCCATTCCATGGGGGAAGGATGAGGCTTCCCACTCTCCTAAACAGTTAGTGTTTCTGAAACTCACCGGGGCATTTCTACCCTGCCCTATAGGGTCTACATGAGTTGACATCAACTCAGTGGCAGTGAGTTTGGTTTGTGTGTGGTTCAGGCGTCGGGGTTCACCTCCCAGCACTGTATCTGACAACGTGGTGTTGTGGCTCACAAGGTTTTCAGTGACTGATTCCCCAGAAATGGACGGCAGATGCCTTCTTCGTAATTCATTCTTTGCCTGGAAGCACGGCCGGGACTGGTCAGCAGGAGTGGCCCTGCTGGTGCTGGAAGCCAGTGGCACAGCTTCCAGCATCACCGCAATACCCGAGCCCCCACAGTTGGGACAAGCGAAGAGAGCAGCCGTGCTCTGTGAGAGGGAGCGTTTTGCGATTTGGACAATGCTGTGGTCTCCTCCTGCTTCTTGGTTCAGCCTCTTGCACAAGCTCCCTGCAGGCGCAGTGATCCTCCGTGTGCCGCAGTGCTTCACTTTCCTACTTGATCCTTCACCCGTGCCATTAGCAAAGACCCCAAGTCTGAGACGGACCCCTCTTTAGCCTTGTAGCGGTCAGCGGAGCCGGTCGTAAACAGCTTGGAGGGGTTGCCATGATGGTCGACTGTGACACGCCTAGCGAACTCTGGAACCTCGGTGTTGGTTGACAGCCTTTGTCTCGCTTCCAAATCGATATTTCTCGCCATTGCTATCCCCAGCAGCGGTTTTGCTGCATTTCAGCACCAGGATGCACTTCACAATATTTTCAAAAGAAAATGAAACAGAGGGAAACTGCTCCGACATGTGATACACGAGGATTGACTGCTGCTGCTTATGAGTCAACACACGCACTGCTAGGCAGTAAAAAGTTTAGCTAGAAAGCGTCGTAGAGGATACGCATAAACCAGTGACTTAGGGTTTTGTTGTGACTATCAAGACATATGAACCATAGGTTATTTGTGCACAGTACCATTGTATGCGACTGGAAGCAGCGCAATCCCTTTCTCTACACACGAGACCCGAGACACATATGCTGTGTTCGGGAAGCCTTTGCATTCGCTAAGTCCTCTTCTTCAGGAAGTGTTGAGCTGCTAGCCCACCCGCCCACTCTGGGGAACAAGAAGAGGCTAACTGCTTCCCCCCAAAAGATTTACAGCCTCGGCGCTCTACACAGGGTCACTATGAGTTGGAATCGACTCGCTGGCAGTGTGTTTGGGTTTTACGTGAACCGTTTGGTCTCATGAATGTATATGCAGTTGACTGTTACCTAATTGTATATTATGAAATGAAAAGTTATGGGGATTCTGCCAGGAAGTTTTTAAAGCCACCCCCACCCTACCCATGATATTTTTTGCCTCATTAAATCTGAGAGGTTGGACTCAGGGTTTGGAGAGGCATTGCTTCTGAAGGGGAGTATCTGGTTCCTGATAGGTCCTTGTGAACCAGGAGGACAGCCAAATGGAATGTGGCACGGCCGTTTCTTGTCCCCTCACCTGTAGCTTTCTGTCTGGTGTGCCACATTCTCCATCATGCCCCACAGTCGGACAGGCTGAGCCTGCCTGGTGACGCCGGTCCGTTCTAGCTTGTTCCGAGGCCCGGTAAGTGCGTTCCGCAGGGGTGACGGGCTCCGCTCACTAGCACCAGGGTAGCGAGCCAGGCAGTTCTGTATCACCTTGTCACCAAGCCTTTGTTTTCTACCCAGACTCAGTAACTGGAAGTTCAGAGACAGCCAGTGTTTAGGCTTGTGCTGGTGAATGTGTACCGACCGGCTCGCTGGTAGTAGGGGTGTTGGGGGTGGATGGGTAGGAGATCAGCCCTGATTTGGTAGTGGTCGTTCATTTCCATGAGGTCAGTATTCCCACCATGGCTAATTGTGCAGGGTCAGTGGAGCGTAGTAACCAAACCAAGCCCACTGATGCACTGTGACCCATGGATTCAGATGCAAGGCTTGGCAAGTCTTATAGGAGCAGAGGGCCCTTTCTTTGTCCGTCGGAGCAGCCGGTGGGTTTGAACTGTGGACCACACAGGTTAGCAGACCACTTATCCCACAGTGCCACCGGGGCACTCCATTCTGTACTGTTTCTACCATCAATGAAAACAGACCCACTTCCATGGAGTTGGTTTCATGCCTAGTGACCATAGAGACTGGCACCGAAACAAGGGAGAAGAGGAAGTCACTCTTCAGGCACTGCCCGTTGTAGTGACTCCATGTGTGCCAGAGGATGTTCAACTGTTGGTTTTTCAGAAGGAGATTGCCAGGCCTTTCTTCCAAAGTACCGCTGAGTCGACTGGCAAACATGTGCATCCCTACCTAAGGACTCCCTTCTTACAAATGTCCAGCATAATGTTCTGGCTCGCGGGGGATTTAGACTCAACAGGGCTTGTGAATACCACCCCATGGCTTGTTTATGAATATGATCGGGGCTCACTTACCGGCTACGGATAAGGTCATTTTTCAGATTTATTATGTCCTTATTCATATACTTGATGCTCCTCATTGGTTTGTCTTTGATCTAATGGGAAGTCAAGAAATGAGAGGAGAAAGAAAATATTACTCGACGCACCTGTTACTACTGAGTCGCGCATAATTTCCAGGAGCTCGTGTCCACCTGGAATGACTGACCGAGGGACGAGAGATCTTGGGCAGCACGGGGTCCAGGGCCACTCCACAGAGAGGCTGTGCTAGACGGAGGACTGAGCAAGGGTACTGGACTCAGGCAGACATGAAATTTCATCATGGGTCTGCCCTGGTTCCAGTTGTGTGACCTTGGCAAAGTACTCGACCTCTCTGCCCCTATCTTGTCAAGAAGCCTGAGTTGTAAATTCCCGACACAGCGGCCTTTGCTCAGTGGAAGCGGTCATTATTAGCAGGGAACCCTGGTGGTATCAAGTAAGTGTGGGAGTACTGTCCACAAGGTGGGGGGTTTAAACCCACCTGTTGCCCTTTAGGAGGAAGGCCAGGCTATATGCTTCAGTAAAGACTTTCAGCCTCCGAAACTCTATACAAGATCATTTTGAATTGTTCTGGTGTTGAAATAGTTGAGCCCACTCGCCATTCTGTGGGACAGAGATCGGGCGATCTGCTTCTGCAATGACGACAATCTTAGCGACATTATGGGCCCTTCTACTGTGTCCTGTAGAGTTACTGTAAATTGGAATGGACTCCCCAGCACCAGATCTGGCTTATTACTGTTAGCATTATTCTTTAAGTCAACCAAGGGCGTACGCCTTGATCATTACAGATACCCACTCTGGGTCCGTCAGTTTACTGTACGTTGGGGGCCTGTGTGTTTCTGTGACGCTAGAAGCTATGCCACCAGTATTTCAACTACTCGCAGGACCACCCACTGTGGGCAGGTTTCAACAGAGCTTTCAGACTAAGACAGACTAGGAAGAGGGAAGCATCTTCCCACTTCTCAATGTGAACCCTGTTGAAAATGTTATAAGTAGCAATGGATCCCAGTCTAATATCCGGCCAGAAGATGCGCACCTCAGGTTGGAAGGCAGAGCTGCCTCCGTAAAGCAGTCGACCTTCATAATAAGGATGTAAAGAAGCCTCATGTGCTGATGTGGCATGACTCAAAAGACAACAGACAGCTGCAGACATCCATGGGTAAGTGGAATATGGAACGTACAAAGTGTAAATCCAGGAAAATTGTAAGCCATGGGAAAATTAACGGTAAGGCATAAAGATTGATATCCAAGGCGCTACGGAGCTGAAATGGACTGGTATTGGCCATTTTTGAATCACTCAGTGGAATGGCAAAATGAAGAGGCTCGGCCCACTGTCCATCGTCCAAAGGAACATTTCAGTATCTGCCTTGAAATACGGTGCATTCAGTGACCAGATGGTACCCATACATCCAGAAGGAAGACCAGTTAGTATGACTATGTACCAACCTCTAGAATGAATCAGAGCTGAAGAAATCAGAGATCTCTATGAACGTCTGCAGTATGAAATCAATCAAACATTCAGTCAAGATGCATTGATAATGACTGGTGATTGGAATGCATAAGATAGAAAAAAGGAAAGGGCCAGCAGCCTTTCCTTTCGAATAGCCTTGCTGATAGAAATGACCCTGGAGATTCCTTGATAGAATATTGCAAGTCCATTGACTTATTCATTGCAAATAGTATTTTCAACAGCATAAATGGCCACTCTGCACACAGACCTTGCCGTGTGGAAATTGATGCAAAGCCAGAAACTCTCATTCCAGAAATTTGGAAGATAGCTACTTGGTCAACTGACTGGAAGAAATCCATATATGTGCCCTTTTTGATGAAAGGTGACCCAATAGAATGTGGACATAATCAAACAAAGGTCATTGATATGACATGCAAGAAAAAAATTCTGTTGAAGAGAATAAAAAAAATAGAGTGTGGCATCAGAACACTGACAGGGAATTGCTAGAAATTCCAGCTGGAATCAGAAGAGGATGTGGAATTATTGATATTGGAGGCGTCTTGGCTGAAAACAGACTATCGGAAAATGTTTATTTGTATTTTACTGACTTTGCAGAGAATTTACAAATGAAGGATAGCATTGTAAAGAACAGAAAATCGAGAAGTCTCAGTTGTGCTCCTGCAGAACCTGTACAGAGATTTAAACGGAACAAGGAGGTGATGCTGAGTGGTATAAAATCAGGTAAGGTTGTAGGTATCCTTTTACTAATATGTATTCCAATATGTATGCTGATCAAATAATAGAAGAAGTTGGACGATATGAACACCTACGTGACATCAGGATTGGTGGAAGACTCATGAACAACGCAGGTGACACAAACTAAATTGCTCAACTTGAAGAGGACTGAAAGCCCTTATGAAAATGTTCAAACACTCCAGTCTTTTATGTGAACTACAGCTCACTGGAAAGAACATGGAAATCGCCACCGGACCAACAGACAGCATCATGATAAATGGAGGAAAGATGGAAGTTGTCTGGAATTTCATTTTACTTGGCTCCACCGTGGGCGCTCACGGAAGCAAGAGTCAAGCAATGAAATGATGCCTGGCCTGGGGAAAAGACCTTCATAAAGTGCTAACGATCAAAGATGTCCTTTGAGGGTGAAGGTGCACTTAATCCGGTCATGGTGTTTTCAGTGACCTCATGGGCATGCCACAGCTGGGCAGTCAATAAGGAAGACTAGAGCGAATGTATGCCTTTGCATGGTGGTGGTGCTAAAGAAAAACGAATGCCAAGGATTTCCAGAAGAATGAAGAAGTCTCTCTTGAAAGAAGTACAATCAACTGCTCCTTAGAGGCGAGCGTGGCAAGCCTGCATCTCACATCCTTTGGCCGTGTTATCAGGAGGGTCCAAGTTCTAGAGAAGGACATCGTCCTTGATAAAGTAGAGCGGTCGGTGAAGGAGAGGAGGTGGGTTGGCATCGTGGGGGCCACGGGGAGCTCAGACCTAACAATGGTGAGGAGCAGGCAGGGCTGTACTCTGGTGGAGTTGTCCATATGGTCACTGTGCGTCAGATCCCACTTGACACACAATCACAATAATTGCTGTTGTCGGCAGCATAGGCAGCTGATTTTGAGAGATGAGACTGTGGTCAATGTTGATGTACACATGCGCTTTATAAAACCCCTGCCCTGGGCAGGGCGTCAGAAGTAGATCATCCACCTTATTGTTCATGCACTTCGCTTTCCCTTTACTCTATTCAAGTGCCTTAGACAGAGGGGAAACCCGCAACACTTAAGCATTTATTACTCAGAGGGTGAGACCAGTGCAATGTAAAAAATGAGTTAGATGAACTTTATTTTAATATAAAAGTCGCTTCCTCAGCCCTTGGCATGGAGAAACAATCATAAGAATATTATGTGGATTATCCTATCTTAAAATTAATTCCTGCAGCATTAGGATTTGTTTTTTAATAAAAAGGAATGCCAAGGTAATATGGGGAAATGAGTGTGCGCTGATGAAGCTGGCGAGAGAGCATGTGCACGGGGTGGCGTTTGTGACGGGTCATTTGTCATTGTACACCGAATACTTCCAAAACGGACATGTGCGTCGGTCTACCAATCCCTCCGCTGCTGAGCATCCGAAAGGAACATTCCCGTATGAGCACACGGATTTGTCAACACAACTGCTCGACACACTCCTCCTAGTAATAGCAAACTGTGGGAAACCACCTACCTATCTTACAGTAGAAGACAGGTGAGATGATGTGTACCCCAGCAATGGAATCGTGGGCAGAGATGAAATGTAATGACAATGTAAGTGTGTAACTGTATTTTGATATACAGTGCTGTCTGAGTATTTGAAGTGGGAAGCCATGTCGTAAAGTTTAGTAGATTGAATAGTGTCCCCTCCTCAAACAGGGGAAAGCAATGAGACCAGCTGCTTGTGCCCACAAAGACTTATAGCCTTAGAAACCCTGCGGGGCTACTCTGTCCTGCAGGGTCACCACGAGTCAGAAAGGATTGGATGACTATGGGTCCCTCCCCCATCCCCCAAATAAGTCATGTCCACCTGATATCCCAGAATGGGACCTTATTTGGCAAGGGAGACTCTGTAGATATAATTAGTTAAGGACCTAGAGATGAGATCCAACTAGGATTGGGGTGAGCCCTCCACAACATAGCCGCCCTTCTTAGAAGAAGGGGAGAGGACCCGGAGGCACGGACAAGCAATGTGGAGTCGGAGGCAGGGAGTGGTGAGATGCGGCCACAAGCCAAGGTGCACCGTGCCTCGCAGGTCACCACTGGGAGCGGGGAGGGGGAGAAACCATGGCCTAGCCACAGAGTGGCGTGGGGTACACTTGAGTGTGGGTGCTGTCGATTTGTACAATGCGGTGTCTATCATGTAAAACACGTGAGGCTAATGTTTCCCAATAGAGCCTTCATCTAGGTCTGTACACGCCAGAAGGCAGTGTGTCCAGCTCTCTAACCTTCCCTTAAAGGACTCGGTGCTTCTGATTCCTACCATCTCACCACAGCAGTCGTGCCGTCTGAAAGGGTGTTCCTTTCAGAAATGCTCTTTGGGTTTTGAGAACAAACTTTCCTGGCCTTCTTCTCTCCCGTACAGCTTTCAATTAAAAAAAAATTCTAATAAGCTAATATGCCTCTGTGATTATCCTGGATCCTTTAAGAAAATCTATTAGCCCTTTAGAATCCATTTTATTTATATATTTATTTTTAATTTTAATAAATCATTTTATTGGGGGCTTTTCCAGCCCCTATAACAGTCCATACATCAACTGTACCAAGCACATTTTTTACATATGTTGCCATCATAATTTCCAAAACATTTTCTTTCTATTTGACCCCTTGGTATCAGCTCCTCTTTTTTTCCCCGCTCCCTTCCCCACCCTTCCACCCTTGTGAACCCTTGATAACTTAGAAATTATTTTAATTTTCATAATTTACACTGTTTGCTGTCTCCCCTCACCCATGCGTCTGTTGTTTGTCCCCCTGGGGGATATGTTGTACATCAACCATTGTGATGGGTTCCCCCTTTTCTTCCCCTTCTCCCCCCAATTTTCCCCTACCCTCATGGTATCACTACTCTCATTATTGGTCCCGAGGGGTTTGCCTGTTCTGGATTCTGTGTGTGGAGACCTCTTATTGGTATCAGTGTACATGATCCAGTCTAGTCATATTTGTAACTCAGAACTGGGGTCATGATAGTTGAGGGTAGGTGGGTGGGTGGGTGGGTGTTAGACATTAAAGAACTAGAGGAATGTTGTGAGTTTTGTAGGTGCGATACTGCACCCTGTCTGGGTCATCCCTTCCTTGTGACCCTTCTGTGAGGGAGTGTCCAATTGTCTACAGGTGGGTTTTGGGTCTCCATTCCAACCCCCCTTGTTCACATAGATACGGTGTTTGTTTGGGGTCTTCTGATGCCTGATACCTGATCCCATTGATACCTCATAATCACACAGGTTGGTGTCTTATTCCATGTGGGCTTTGTTGCTTCCCTGCTAGATGGTCATTTGTTATAGAGATATAAACATAGGCATGTACATAGGTAAATATGTTAATATATATAACCTTAGGGATATAGGTCTAGCTACTTATGTTTATAGGTTAAGCATTAAGGCAGCAGACAGACATTGGGCCTCTACTCAAGTCCTCCCTCAACACAAGAACACTTTGTTCTAATAACCTTGCATTCTGTGATGCTCACCTTTCTGACACGATCGCTGAAGACAAAATGGGTGCCTAAGCTAATGTGGTGGAGAAAGCTGATGGTGCCTGGCTATTATAAGATACAGCGTCTGGGGCCTTAAAGGTTTGAAGATAAACAAAGCTCACATGGTGGAATCCATTTTAAAAGAAAAAACAAACAGTTGCCATGTTGTCCTGAGCTAATCTCTCTACCTTTAATTTATTTGGCCAGCAGATCCCCGCGGGCCATGGCTTTGATTCGACCTTGCTTTCTGGACCATATTGGTAAAACCCAAATCCATTTCATGAAATTGTGTTCTGTGGTCCCACTCTTGCTTAAAGACGGGTGGGAATATCATCGCACTGCTTTCTGACACCCTTTGAACCAGAGGCTTGCTGAGACCATGTGACATTAGAAATGCCAAACCTCCCAGGGCCCCAGCTTTGGTAGCTGCCACACCGTGCTGTTTCTATGGCCTTCTTGCACCGGGCTCCGGAATTCAGCCGCAGCTCCCTCGTTCATCGAGGCGGATGCTCTTTCCTCTCTAGGCTCATCAGTGACGCCTCCCTTCTGTTCTTTGAAATGCTCGGTCCATCGCAAAACTGCTGTTCTGTGTGGGGCAGCCTTCCTGTAAACTATTGACAAACTTCAAGGATGTAAGATGTCCACTTGAATATTACCCTCATCTCATGATCAATTTTCCACAACACAGGAAACATCCTTTTTTATGTGCGCCGTGGTGAGACCAAGACAATATGTACCCGGGAGAACTTGTCCCTAGCTCACCCAATGATCACAGGGCTTTGTGTCCTTTGGCATAAATCTGTGCCTGTCTCCCTGGAAACCTAGTAGCCGTCCTGTTTAACTAACCTCACGTATGTGAGTGTATGGCTTAAATGGATTTTAAAAGAGGCATATATGGAGTTAAGATTTTTTCAGCACATTGGAATTATAGGCAATGATGTTTTATTTTGGTTGTGCGCACGATCCCCACCCCCATTTTCCTACAGCTTACACATATTATGGAAGATCAAATATGGTGTTTCCCCATGTTTGCAAATCGGTTCTGAGTAGTTCTGTCGATTGTGGCCAAGATGTGAGTTTTGGAAATTGAGGAATCTAAGAAACTGGAACGAGGCACATTTGTTAGTAGTTTATTTATTTTAAAATGTGCCCTAGGCATGAAACAGCTCTGGCCACGATCTAGGCATCAAGCTAGGATGAACAAAGGGCTGCCAGTCTGCTCTGCCCCTGACTGATATAAGAGCACCACCACTAATCAAGTAGTAGTTTATTTTAAGATACTGCACTCAGGTGGGGTTTGGTGTGACATTCGAGTCAATACAGGGAACTTAATATAGATAGAGGTGTAGAAAGCACTGAATTCCAAATGGGGTGGCCCAGACAAGCTGGAGATCTTCCACAAAAAGAAGCCTGCCCACCCCAGAACTGGACGGCCCAAGGGGATTTCTGTCTCTGGCAGACATTGGGATCTGGAGGACAGGGCGTCTCAGTTGGACCTACCCAACAGTAGGTGGTCAAGAAGAGGAGAACTACGCTAGCGTTGCCTTTCATCTCCTCTAATTCCCTGCCAGTCTCTCCGATTGGCTGAACTCCCCAGGAAGCCAGTTTGGCAAAGGCATTTGGGATATGTAGTGTGTAAGGACTAGCCCCCCACCCCCATGGGGAGCAGGAGATGGACGTGTAATCGTAAAGCAGAAGGTTGTGGTAGGACCTCAGATGCCTTAGTGCTGAGTAGCTGCTTTGGGGCTATAAAGTTGGCTGTCCTAATGGTGACGTTGGACGTTCCTTGAGTTTTGAGGCTAATGTTTCTAGAGTTTTCACATGGCTTGAGTTGATATCCAGAATTGGGATTCTTCTTTTAAAAAAAAATTTTTTCCCCTCTCAGAGTCTTCATCGGAACTCAGGTGTCAGAATATCCAGAGCCCTCCTACTTCCTTCAGAGTCTTTCCTTAAAAGGAGCCCCCACCCCCGGGTGGCAGAGGGTGTTAAGTGTTAGGTTGCTAACTTCATGGTCATTGGTTCAAACCCACCGGGCCCTGTACAGGGAAAGCGGAGGCTCTTTGCTCCCTTAGAGAGTGACATCTCAGACACCCTAGGAAACACTTCAGCTCTGTCCTATGGGGTCACTAGGAGTCAGAATTGCCTCCATGTCAATGGGTTTGTTTTGTCTTTAGTTTTCGGTTGGCCTTTCCAAAGGAAATATTGCCACGTTCCAAGTTTTCTTAGATTACTTCCTTTCCCCATCAAAACTCGGTCCGGCGCCTCATCCACCCATCCATCCTTGTTACGGATACACGACGCTAATGTGAAATGTCCTCTCGCACTGGCACTGTGAGTGTGCCTGCCTACCTAGAGCACACATGTGTAATACAAGGCCTGACTTGGGTGAAGTATTTCCTGGTTAAAAACTTCACTCTTCCACAGTATAGAAAATCGAGAGAATGTTAAATTAGGAGAAACTAAAAACCAACCACGCAGGGTCCTGTGGCTAACTCTGCACTTTCTGTTCCGCCTCTGCGGTCGGTTTTAGAAAAGGCATCTTGGAGGTTTCATGGAAGTCATCTCTGACCCTGCTTGCTCTGTACGTGGTGCCCTTTGCCCTCGCGAGCCTGCTGCTTTTCATGGCGCTGCAGACTGTGGGTGATGATGGTGCCACTCTTTCATTTCCCCGCAAGGAGAGCCCAATCCAATCTCTTCCCTACCCACTCTTGCTTCCTCAGACCGAGTCCAATACGAGTCTTTGAGGCCAGCCTAGGGGAAAGGCTCAGTGGCATCCTGAAATGTCCTAGACTTGAGTGATCAATTGGGGTGTTGCGGGGTACAGAGCCGAGAACTCACAGTGGGGCCTCAGGCAGGGACGGCTTTCTGGTATTTCATATCCATATGCTACTATTGTCTAAGCCAGTGGTTCTCCACCTTCCTCATGCCGCAGCCCTTGAAGACAGGTCCTCATGTGGTGGTGACCCCCCCAACCATAAAATTATTGTCATTGCTACTTCATCACTGTCATTTTGTTACTGTTATGAATCGGGCAACCCCTGTGAAAGGATCGTTCGACCCCCAAAGGGGCCGCGACCCACAGGTGAGAACTGCTGGTCTCAGCAGTAACGTTGGGAGTGATTTGGTTTAACTTGTTTGGGGTGATGGCAAGGAGGAGTGGGAGGAACGCGGTGTGGCCTCGAGCTTGCTGAGATTCCTGGACTTAATGACACCCCCCTCTGTTTGCTGACCACCTTAGGGTGCTCTGTGCACTCTGAAGGCGGTGGTTTTGAAACACATCGTTCCTTTGAGTGCTTGCCCATCATGACATCCATTCCATCAGGGTGCAAGTGGGGCCTTAGAAAGTGACAGTGACCTGGCGGAGTCTGGATGGGAGCTCCGATCCACGTGACATCTGTGCCTGTGCTTTTCCCAATATTCCCTTTGCTCTCCTACGGCCCCACTTCTCACGAGCAGACAAACAAACGCTGGTTGGCATGGAGACTGATCCCGATTCACGGAGACCCCATCAGTGTCAGATTAGAACTGCGCACCAGAGAGTTTCCAGGGGCTGGATTGTCCGAGGTCGGTCACCAGGCCTTCCTTCCAAGGAGCCCCAAATGTCTTCCACTCCTATGCTTTCAGTGAGCAACCCCTGATGTGACCCCCCCGGCACCCTCCACGAGCTCCCCATTGTGTACTGTGCAGGCTAAGTGCCAACAGCCACCACCACACAAGGAGTGCGTTTGCTAGCTTGTGATACACAGATAACGTCCGCAGCCTGCCCACCGACGCTGGCCATCACAAAGGACATTCTTATAGGGCAGAAAATGAGAAGGATTTGTTGAAGGTCACAACCAGAGAGCCAGTCTTTGAAATATCCGTTGTTCTCTGGGTTTCATGAAAGAATGTTCCGGAGCTGTATCTCTGTTATCCCTTAAAATATGATCTCCTTCCGAAAATCAGATTAAGATGGAAATGAACTGCTGCTAAATGTGCTTGGGCTGATACAGACATCGGGGGAACAGCTGGGATGGTCCCTTGAGTGCAGGGCGGGGGTGGTGGCAGCGGGGGGATGTCTGGGGAGAGAGAACAAGGAGGAGCCTGCCAGTGCCGAGCAGCTTCCAGGCGTGCTCCGTGGGCACTGTGCAGGGCCGAGGAGGCCAGGAGGGAGCGGGTGGGAGTCCTGGCAAGAGGACGCCTGGGAAGAAGGGCCGATGCTCTGCTTGGGAAAATTGGCCCCTGAAAGCCCCGGGGAGCACAGCCCTCCTCTGACACAGGGGTCGCCGCGGTGACTGTCTCATGGCAGCTCCTTCCCAACCTACCCAGGAGCCCTGGTGACACAGTGCTTAAGCGTTTGGCTCCCAACCCATGGTACTTTGACAGCCCCACCCCACCCCACCGCAGCTCCATAGCAGAAAAGACCCCATCTGTTCTCCAAATCCCTTCCTGGTGACAGCCTGGGAAGTCCCATGTGTCTGGTCTGCGCTGTCCTAGAGAGTCCCTAGGTGTCAGGATTGACACCACAGCGCACCGAGACTGCCCATCAGCACAAGCAGCCTAAGCAGGGGTCCGTGACCTCATCCCCACGACACAGACTGAGCGGACGGAACTGTGACATGGGGGGCCCTGTGCCCTGGAGGCAGGCTGCAGGCTGTGTGGGTGGTGGTGGTGGTGGTGGTTTGGGTTCCACCAATGGCCCTGCCCTTGACCTTCTTATGGGCCCCGGAATGTAGAGGTTGGGTGTCTGGAAATGGAAGGAGGGGCTTGTGGAAAGGGGATTGTCCTCTGGTGGATTCACACAGGCTTGCTGCTGAGAACTTAAGCAGACAATGAGCCTGCAGGAGCCCTCGGGTGGTGGTGGTGTGTGTGTGGTGGGGGGACACACGCATAGTTGCAGAATGGATGAAGATCAGGATGCATCCAGTCTCTTGGGGTCACCTCAGAGGTTAATTATTCATTGGAAAGGAAAGGAGGGGCCAGTGTGAAGGAGAGGTCCTTTAGCCAACACCTACTGGCCGTCACCCAGGTAACCAGAAGCATCAAGAGTGAAATCAACATCCTGCTGGAGGAGGCACAGTCAATCTGTGTCAGTGGGGAGCCCCCTTTCCTCAAGCCACTTGCTTTAAAGTTCAAAGTGAAAGCTGTCATCCCCGACTCCCCTGTGGCCCCAGCTTCTCCCTCACCCTCCTCGGCCCCGCCCTCTTTCTCTCCCCAGAGGCTCAGGCTGTTCTGAGTATGTTTCATGACTTCTCTGGGTCGGCGCATCCCTAACAGGGAACCCCCCCACCCATTTCCTACCCTCAGTGGTCTTGTTGACTGCAGCTGGATAAGCAGATGCTGGCAATTATTCCTCACTGGGGTGTGTTTGTGAACGAGCCTTCCCGGCTGGTTCCACAGCACATGTTATTGACATTGCCGTATGGAATCCAGGGGAAGCCGGGGCCAAGGAAAACCAGGAGAACCCTCAGGGAAGTGGACTAACCGGGCGGCAGCACCCGTGTCCTCCAACATGCAAGCAGTCACAGGGGTGGCTCCACTCCGGGCCATTTCAGTCTGATGTACACAGGGAGGTCTCTGCGCTGGAGCCAACTCAGAAGCAACCAGCGACACTGTCTAATCCAAACACCAACCTAACCTCCCGTGATGGAGGCGCCTTGGCCCCCACTGTGCTGAAAAAGGAGATGGAGGATCGGAGAGGTGAAGTCAACTAGTCAAGCTCACACACACAGAAGGTGGCGGAACTCAGCACCCCTGCACTCTGCAAATGGCCTCCTTTCATCTACCCCGTGGGTTAGCAAACTCTGGCCCACTGCTGGCTGTTGTAAATAAAGATTTATTGGCACACAATGGTGCACGTTCTTTTCTTGCAATCTACGGGGACTTTTGTGGGATGCTAGCAGGGTCAAGGGCAAAGTTGAAAAAATATGTACTACTGGGCCCTGGATGGAGAAGGTTTGCTGCCTCAGATAGAATTCATCTGAATCCTGTTGACTCTGTTTCCCAAAGGACCCTGAAGTTGATCTTCCTCCCAGCTCCACCAGTGTCACCGCCCTGCTGAGTGAAGCCACGGTGGGCCTCACCTGGACATCAGTTGGGCTGTGCCTGCATGACTGCTGTCCACAGAGATGACCTTGTAATAAGCACGCCCTGCCCTGTCTCTCACCTGCCTAAGACACGCCCCACTATACTCACAGTTCAGCATCCTTCCTGGGACCTGCACCAGGCTGGCTCCTGCCTCTCCAGTGTCTCTGCCCACTGCTCTCCTGCCTGCTCTCTCTGGTCCAGGCACACGGACCTGTTGGGAGCGTCTTGTGTGTGACGCTGCTGGAGAGGGGACTTGAACCCAAGTAGACAAAGCCCAGGTGTGCGCCCTTCCAGGGCCACACTCCACTTGCTCTTCTGTTAACAGGCTTCTGGGTAAGTCCTCAAAAGCTAAGCGTCTTGGAAGAGGTTGAAACAGCCGAATTGTAACTGACTGGCTTCCAGCAGGTGTGGTGGGAAGGGTCTATCGCTCTCCAGGATTTACCCTCCCCGCCTTCCTGAACTCACATCCCAGATTTCCTTGCAGTGAAGGGTGGCCAAGGGACTGAATGTGCCCATTAGACAATGAGTGTCGGTGAGGTGGGCTGCGTTCCCACGCCCGGTCCCTGAAACCTCACACACAGTCTCCTCTGCACTCTTCCCTGCCTTCAGCTCCGCTCATTGAGCACCGCACCCTGAGGGACCTTGGAAGACGTACGGAAGAGACAGGGCTGCTCTTAGTTGGGGAGCTCTGGGGAGCAGCCTCACCGCCCCTGTTAACGAGAAAGCAAGCCGGCAGAGCAAAGACACATTTGGGGGCTTGTGGGTTACAGCAGTCCAGCTTACCCTAGGCCAGCGGTTCTCAACCTGTGGGTCGCAACCCCGGGGGGGGGGGGGGGGGGTCAAACAACCCTTTCACGGGAGTCGCCCGATTCACCACAGTAGCAAAATGAGAGTGATGAAGTAGCAACGGAAATAATCTTATGGTTGGGGGGGAGGTCACCACCATATGAGGAACTGTACAAAAGGGCCGTGGTAAGAAGGTGGAGAACCACTGCCTAAGCAATAAAAACACAACGCTACGACTCATAGCTACCCTCTAGCATAGAGTGGGACTGCCCCATGGGGTTTCCAAAGCTGCAGTCCTGACAGAAGCAGACCACCTCGTCTTTCTCCTGTAGCGTGGCTGGTTGCTTTGAACCCCCATCCTTTTGGTGGGCAGCTGAGCACTTAACCGTTGGGTCCCACGGCTCCTTCCCCTAAGGAGCAGATAGATGTACTTCTTAGGGTTCATTGGGTGGAGCCTGCCTAGGCCTGCCAGAGAACTCTTGAGCACGCTCCGTCAGTCCCTCCTGGCTTGTCCAACGAGTGACCAGGCCTCCTGGTTGTCTCTCTGATGCAGCTTGATGCGGAAGCACCTGCCCCGCTCTCTGCTGGAGAGAGCGAGCCCTAGCGGGAGATAAAGCATCCAGTTTCCTCAGAGAGCCCCAGGCTGCTGGGACAACTCCATCCACCCTCAGAGCGAAGTGGTGAGATACTCAGATCTCTCTACTGGCTGTGCTTTGTTGGTGTAAGCCCTGCTGGCTTGGGGTGGGTTGGGTTGCTAACCTCAAGGCTGTTCAAGTCCGTGGGAGAAAGAGGAGGCAGTCTGCTCCTATACAGATTTAGGGCCTTTGGAACCCCGTGGGGCAGCGCTATGCTGTCCTTTATGGCTGTGAGGGGTCAGAATGAACTTGATGGCAGTGGGGGGTGGGGGTGGGTGGGGTATCAGGGATATGGCAGGGCCATCAGGGCACAAGCAATATGTGACAGTATTGCCACATGCTGGCTAAAAGCTCAAGCCCTGTGTCTTGCGTCATCCTCCCAACAGCCTGCATGGCCAGGAAGATTCCCAGTTTGCCAAGGAATAAACACGCCGAGGCTTGAAGGCCTCGCCAGTGGGCAGATGGCCTGCAGGGGTTTCCCAGGACAGCTGACGAGGCAACACTAGCCCTCATACACCGAGCGCCAGCAGGTGCCGGGCGCTGCTCAGAAACCTTGGCCCACACTTCTCCTGGAACCTTCAGAGAGCTCCGAGAGGGCGCCTGTCCCTCTCACTTTGCAAATGAGAGAAAACCAGAACATTCCGTACCGACTGCACGTCTTCCACAGCAATTGTGTCGAGTGCCTGTTGTCTGCTGGAGTCCCACGCTGGTGGAGGGCCCGTGGGAGAAGCTTCAGGCAGCGTTCCCCTCCAGAGCCTGGACTGTCTGTCCTATGGCACCTGGAGACGCCTCCTGGCTGGCTGGCTGGCTCTCTCTGGGACTCGGGTGCACGCTTGTCGGCGAGGGGAGGGCAGATCTCAATCCGGTGGCTGTCCCCGCGCCTGATTTCTTTGGGTCATATGGTGGCTGGGAGATGATGTCTTACGCAAGTGCCAGCTTTTTAAACTGTGAGCTGAGTACCCGTTGCTGAGGATGGGGTGGGCGCAGGCTTTTCTCCCCTGGGCGAGACGCAGGAAACAGGAGAGGAGGGTGGGCCAGGTCCCTGACAATGAATTGCTGGAGGAACTGCGACTCACGGCAAGGCACCAGGTGGTTTACAGCATCAATCTCCTAGTCTCCCAACGCTCCGGGGAACCAGTGGTCCATAAACCCGTTTTGCAGAAGGGGAAATGGAGACCAGACCATGGACTCACTTCTTTGATGTCCTGCAGCTGGGCGGCTGTTGGAGCCGAGATAGGAACCCCAGTGTCCCCACAGTGAAAACTCGATGCTCTTACCCAGTCAGCACCCCGTTTGTGCCAGAGGGATAGACCCTCCTACTGTCAGTTTCTTACCCCCCCCCCCGGTTCTCTAGGGGATGGTTAGTTCACTGAGAGGGACTATGAGTGTGGTGGGGGGACCTTGAGCAGCATGAAGAGACTGGACCAGTCCCCGGGTGGCGAGGCAGAGTGCTGGCTTGCAGAGGACACGGTGCAGCTCGGACATGGACCTCAGAGGAGTGTTTCCATGATATTTGCCGTGTGGGGTGCGTGGGGCCCTCTCTCCGTTTCTTTACATTTCTGTAACATCGGCAGCCCATGCTAGTCCTCTAGGGGTTGTGCCCTGACCTGCTTGACGAGGGATAATCAGGCCCGGACAGGCTGGGGGAGCAGAGACACAGCAGGGACAGGTGGCAAGAAGCATGGCCCACCCCCTGCCCGGCTAGCTGTGTGGCCGTGGGACAGTCCCTTCCTTTGCCTGCCTGGGATTTCCCCTTGAGCAGTGCTTCTCCACCTCCGTCATGTGCAGCCCTGTCACACGTGGTGGTCACCTCCCAACCATAAGGTTATTTTTCATTGCTACTTCACCACTGTCATTTTGCTACTGTTAGGAATCGGGCGACCCCTGTGAAAGGGTCGTTCGACCCCCAAAGGGGTTGCCACCCACAGGTTGAGAACCGCTGCTCTAGAAGCTGGGAGGAGACAAAGAGGCACGCTTGGGATACGGGGCTGTGTGAATGACCACTTGTCATGGAAACATTAATATCACTGTCACTGGACCTTGAGAGCCCACGTTTTCACAGTCAAGCCCTGACATACCAACAGAAAGCATGACCCGAGTGAGGAAAATTCCCTGCAGGAGACCTGGGGTCAATTCCCAGCCAGTGCCTCTCAAGGCCTGTCTGTCCCAGGAGGCTTGTGTCTCCTTCGTATGCTGTTAGGAATGAGCAGAGCTCCCAGACTGAGAGAGGCTAGGAAAAAAGACCTGGCAATCTGTTTCCCAAAACTGGCCAGTGAAAATCCAATGGGTCTTGGTATGTTTGGGGTCGCGCTGGGCCCTGGTTCAGTACAGAAAGGCAGTTAGCAGCAACAAGAAGGCAGCGTGATGCCCGTCCGTGACCCGTGTAGTCAGGCGTGGCATTAGTGCCTCTGAACAGTAGGTGGCACTAGATTCCATAGCTTTCAAGCAAGCCCAAGCTGAGTTTCTCTCTGTTGCTAGATTGAAATGGAAATTGGCTGCCAGTGTCAATGAGTCTCCATCAGCCTTGGGACTGAGCTGGCATGCCAGCAGCCAAGCACTATCCACCCAGTTAAAAAAAATTTTTTTAAATCAAATACATTAATCTCATAAGCTCTTCTGAAGCACTAGCTATGAGGGGCCAACCGTCCAGCTGTCAGGCACCAGTAGCCCATGGGGGTCCTTCTGATGAACTGGGGCTGCTGCCTCCCATGCTGGCAGCAGTATTGGGAAAGCAGCCCCAGCTTGTGACAGCCGCTCTGTTCTGTGCTATGAAATCTTGCCAATGATCCTTCCGTTTAATAATATTAACTGTGCCCAGGTTGTTGGCCACCTCCCTTGTGTCGGGAAATGTGCTAGGCTAGAAATGGCGGCAGGGGGAGGAGTTGGTGTTGGGGGAGTCCATTGTGAGTAACGGGTTCAATGTACCCATCAGCTGTGGCTGTCTTGAGCACCCTACAGTCCAAACTGGGCTCACGGGGAAAGGAGCTCTGTGATGGATTAACAATGTCTGCCACAGACTCAGGAGGTGGGGAAATATCTGGGAGACTTAATTGTCATTCCCATGGGGGCCAGGGAAATCTACTTTGCCTGCCTTTTCTCAGTTAATTCTCATGACCACTCCAAAAGTTGAGTTCAATGACTATTATCTCCAATGTATCCTTGAGGAACCTGGGACGCAGAGAAGTGGAATGATTTGACTGAGGTCTCTCGGAAAGCCGGCAGTTCCAACTGGCCAGCTGCTCTTCTGGAGAAAGATGGGGTGATCTGCTTTCAGGAAGATGTGTAGCCTCAGGAACCACGAGCAGCACTTCCACTCTGCCTTTTCTTTCTTTTTCTTTTTAAATGAGACTGGCTGCTCTCTTAAAGGTGTACAGTTTGGGAACTACGGGAGATGGTCGACCCTGTCCTACCAGACCCCCATGAGTTGAAATGGGCTCTGTCTGGCATTCCTCTTGTTTATCACAACACAATTTACTCTCTTTTTTGTCACTGAAACGGAAACAAACTACTCAGCATCCCATCCTGGGCAACAAACAGTGGTCTAAGAAAGCTTTCCTGTTCTGGATATAATGCTGTCCACCATCACCACCACCCCGCCCCCACCCAAATACCTGTCGAAATTCCCTTGGAACAAACAGTTAATCTTTCACCCTAGAGCAAGAGGCAGCCGGGCATCTAGGATAAGGAGCCCTGGTGGTGCTGGGATAAACTGTTGGGCAGCTAACCTTAAGGTGGGTGGTTCAAACCCACCAGCCACTCCAGGGGAGGAAGATGAAGCTGTCTGCGCCTGAGAAGATTTAGTCTGGGAGCCCTCTCTAGGTTCATTCTGCATTGGAATCCAGTCGTGGCAGCGGGGTGGGGGTGGGTGGAGATGGTTTGGTTCGGCGCATGCTCACTTTCGTGGCACCCAGTGTGAGCCATGGATGGGACAAGAATAGCACCCATGTTTCTCGAACACTGACGATGAGCCAGACACCAGGTAGATTTGGGACCACACCTGAACAAGACACCCTCCTGCCTCCAGTAGTTCACCATCTGGCCAGGGAGGCAGGCAGGTAAGCAGGTAGGCATCAAACTAACTGGCCGTTCATTGACAGTGTGGCAGAGGGAGGTGCTGGACCCAGCTGGGGGTTGGGGATTCGCACAGAGTCGAGCCCAGGACGTGGAGGGAAGTGGTTCTGGCAGGGAGCCCTGTGAAGGAAGGGCTGGGCTGGCCAGGCCTGAGCCCCCCAAGGGGCATAGCACACGTGGATACATGCCATTTGAGGGGCTCGAGCTTTACATGCAGGGCCCCTTCTCTCTCGTGGCTCTGGGGAGGGCCCATGCCTGCTTTCAGCATCGGCAGTCCCACCGTACCTGATGTCTGGACATCAGTCAGCCTTGCCCTGAGTGGAGGAGGTTGGTCCACAAGATGCAGTAGCACCCCGGCTCTTTTTCCTCTGTGGTTCAGTCCAGTCGCTGCCCTCCCTCCCCCCTCCTCCTCTTTAGTTAAACTGGGAAAACTCCCCTTACATCCATCAGGGCAGGGAACTGATTAACAACCTTGCTTCCCACCCTAATCCTGCCTCATAAACATAACAAACGCCACCTAATCCTCTTTAACATCACCTAATGCGGCCTCCTTTACCACTGGACTGGGGTCGGGATTTACAACACAGAGGACAAGCACATCAGGTCACAAGACAACCACACAGTTCCCAGTGTCAGGCGCCCTGCCAGACTGGAGCCCATTTTCCCCGAGCCAGGTGGAAAAGGGTTCTCCGGACACCTCCAGGCTGCTGGGCAGGTGGGGTTCGCTGCCAAGGCCAAGGTCTGCCCAGGAGGCTCCAGTTGCATCTTATCTTTATGAATGTCGCTTCCTGACAAGGAGTAATGCCTCCACGGGGTTCTGATCTAAACTGCGTACCCGTAAAGGGTGACGGCCTCACCCTCCCCCAAGGCCTCCTGGGCTGCCATTGTCAGCCGGGCACCCAGTGGACCCTGGCTGACAGCGACGCTCTCTCTAGGACCCGCCAGGCTGGTGGAAGCCCATTGCCAGGGCGTTACTCCTGCAGAGCCCAGCATTGCCAGGTCCCGGCGCATCTTCTCTGAGATTGCGCGCGCAGACACACACACACACACACACACACACACACACACACGCTTAGGAGAACACACGCACATTCTTCCCCACCACAGCTAGCCTCTGCCTTCCACACAGGTGTATCTGGACTCTCCCAGGGCATGGTGGGTGATGAGAGGGCTCGGGCGAGGATGGCTGAGAGGCAGCTGCTACTGATACAGGGACTGGAGCTCAGAGGCCATGAGGGAATCGAAGATTCAAGTCAGGCTAAGATGGACAGAGAAAGTGGAAGGCAGCTAGAATCAGGGACAAGACCTGCCAAGACACCTATAAAGGAGGTTGGGAGGAAATCAGGCGACCATTAGATGCCTATGAAGATCTTAAACTCCTGTGGAAGCCTCCACAGCCAGGTGGGAGGTACACCTGGGTGGTCTAAACTAGACCCAGGCTGGTGACATCACCCAGGTGGACTCAACACAGCCAATGGGGTCAACCAATACTTTCAACCACACCTTCCCGGATGTGGGAAGGCCAGTCTCTTTTCCACCATGCTCCTGTGCCGAGGCAGGCGGGAGGGGAGAGGCGTGTGTACCCCTGCTTGGGGCCCCCAGCTGCGTTCGCCCCTTCATGCTCTTGCTCTGGTCCACCCTGTTGCCACAACCCAGCCGCTCTGACCCCGTTCCACACATGGGGTGCTCTGTTCCACGTGGTTGCTCATGCCCAGTTGTGAACTTCTGTGCCGAATCTGCATGGCTTGGCACGCTTCCCAAGGGTGGCGGGCGCCCTTTGAGACCGTAACCCTTGAGACCTGTCCTGTCCTTCATAGACACCACTTGGAAGACTTACAGACACGGTCAAGCAAAGGGGCAGTTCTACTTGTCCTATAGGATGCTGTGAGTCAGAATTGACTCACTGGCAGTGAGCTGCCATGCTGATCTTAGAAGGTGTTTGCCAATTAACATCCTTGGTTTCCTTGGGGGCATCTTTAAGACTACTGAACCTGTGGGTGTGGCATGAGCCACCATCCTGCATTTCCTTTGGCTGGAGAGCAGCACTTCTCAAGCGGAAGGACTCTTTCCCAGGGGTCACCTGATTCTTAACAGTAGCAAGATGACAGTGATGAAGTAGCCACGGAAATAATGTTATGGTGGGGGGGGGGGTCACCACCACCTGAGGAGCTGTAGGAAAGGGTCGCGGCGTTAGTAAGGTTGAGAACCAGTGCTGCATAGTCTTCTAAAAGACAATATCCACGCTTCCATCATAGCCATTCTGTGGTGTATAAGAGATTTCTGGAACACAGAAGGACGCCCCAGTATCCCCGGAAGAGATGGCCAAGATCTCTAAGTGGTGAAGGCCACCAAGACCAGAAGCTCCAAAGACTGGGGTACCTTCTCCTTATCTCTCCTGAGACCAGGGGACCAAGAGACAGAGCAGCAAGTGAAGGCAATCAACCGCGTGGCTGGGAGCATGAGAACCGGAGAAAGACTTGGTTCTTGGCTTAGGGAAGGGTGTTACTATGAACCAATGACTATATCCTTACTTGTTGGGAGCCGATAGCCATTAAGACCCTGGCCTCAGACACGTAGCAGAACCTTGGCCCCTTTGTAACAGCAAGGCTTTGTTTCCTGCCCAACTTCGCCCCCACATTCCAAGCTACTGTAGCATAACCAGTTCTGATAACTGACCTTGTTGCCATTAGTCAAAGTACTGAGCACCCATTGAACTGCAGATATACCATATTAGGAACATAGTGATAAGTTCACCCGTACATCACCACGACGTCTTTGAGTACTGTTGCGCACCCTTTGTACCTTATTGGGAACATGTGGCTGATTGGTTGTTGTACAGTGTGCGGTTGTTACACAGTGTGCTTCATTGGAATATGTGCCTCCCACTTCCTTCTCTGTTGTGAATATATACCCAGAGTTTTGGCAAAATAAACGGGCTTGATCAGCACTTGTCTTGCCCCAGGTCTCTCTTTCTTTTTCCCATCCAGGTTAGTTGCCCCTCCGGGTCACTAAGTGAGGGTCTCGCTGGACGAGACCCTAACACTTACTGTGTATCAATCTTAATGTGGGGTAAACTATCAATTTCCCTAATAAATCTGCTTTATCATGGCAAAAAAAAACCCCAAAAAACAACCCACTTGGATTACAAAACAGGCTTTGGCATGAATTCTTTTTCCCATCGTGCGAAGAGAAGAATAATCAAGTGTGACCCACTTGAGAAACCTCGCGTACAGATTGCCTGTGGGGCTGCTGTCCTACCAGGGTGCAGGGGAGTTGTTGCAGAAGAGACTGTATGGACTCCCCCTGCAGAGACTCAAACGTCTACTGACTCTTGGAGGCAAAGTTTCCAGAGCTCGGAAGAAGAACGGAGCATACTTCTTGAGGACTAACGCAGCTGTGCATTATTTTCTTTCTTTCTTTTAATCATTTGGGGGCTCGTACAGCTCTTATCACAATCCATACATACATCAATTGTGTAAAGCACATTTGTACGTTCATTGCCCTCATCATTCTCAAAACATTTGCTCTCCACCTAAGCCCCTAGCATCAGGGCCTCCTTTTTGTCCCCTCCCTCATGAATCCTTGATAATTTATAAATGATCATATTGTCACATCTTACACTGTCCGATGTCTCCCTTCACCCACTTTTCTGTTGTCCATCCCCCAGGGGGGAGATCACATGTAGATCCTTGTCATCGGTTCCCCCTTTCCATCCTACCCTCCCTCCACCCTCCTGGTATCGCCTCTCTCCGCATTGGTCCTGAAGGGATCATCCGCCCTGGATTCCCTGTGTTTCCAGTTCCTATCTGTACCAGTGGCTGTACGTTATTTTCAAGGACAAAAAACAATCCTGCCCCCACTTGAGTAGCGACAGCCACTCCACACCTCGCCCAGCTTGGGTACCAATGGAGGTGGGGAGTGTGAGTCCTCTATCATTCTTGTCACTTCTGGTCTCCTTGGAGAGGGTTGGAAAGCCGAGACTGGCCCGGAAAGGGTAGTCCTTTACCCGAGCCCAGAGGGTCTTTTCTTCAATGGTGGGCTCAAACGTGACGATGAGGAAGGTGGCTCCGGCTGGGCACAGTTCCCTTCCAATGTACAGAGGGCTGCCGTGAGCCAGGACTGGCTCGAAGGAACCAGACAACAGCCACCCAGTCACAGAAGGTGCTCTCCCCGCCTGGTTTCTGCGTTAGCTGGCTGGCGCAAAGGTTGGGGCACGTTGGGGTGAACGTAATGGCTGCTATTCATGGTGGGCCAAGGACTGGCACCCAGCCGCAACAGAAAGGCCAATGGTGGGACTCCATCAGCCAGACCCTCCATGGGAGAAAGATGGGGCGATTTGCTTCTGTAAAGGTCGCAGCCTTGAGAACCCCATGGGTGGGTCTTCTGTTGTGGAGTAGGGTCCATCTGAGGCGGGATCCATTTAACAACAAGGGATTTGTGTGAATTTTGAGGACGGACACTAGAACGATTGTTTTCACACATACACCCCACCAGACTCTCAGTCATGTGTGGAGACGTTGCTACAATGGAGCCCCACCAGCATGGAGGAGGCAGAAGAGGGAGGTTGCTATGTCCACTACACTGCACCGGGCTGTCCCTCTCCCCTACAAAGCAGTGTCCACTTCAAAACATCTGTGGTCTTGAGGTGGAAACCTTGCTGTGGAAGGCGCATGCTTTTATTTTTCCTCCAGGCTACACCAGGGCATCCAGCACCAAGAGGACATAGGTCTTCCCTTTTCTCCTGGCCAGGCTGCGGCAGGACGTCTCCGCGGCAACCTCCTGGCCTCCACCACGCTGTGCAGGCCTCTTCCCAGAGCCCGGGCTGCCCCCACTGCCATGACTCGCTTCTCATGGATGGAATATGGCGAACATGAAGGCCAGGTCACTTCTGAGATTAGTTTTCCAAAACAACACGACCTCTACCTTGGGCTCCCTCTCTCACTCCCCTGGCTGTCAGAGCTCGGAGAGACCCTCCCAGCAAGAAGCTGCAGTCTCGAACCTGCAGTTATCGAGCACCCCCACTCCTACCCCCTCTCTGCCAACCTGGCTAGCAGCCACCTGAGTGAATCTGGAGGTGGCTTCTCCCCAAGTTGACACTGGAGATGACTGCATCTGCAGCTGATACCTTGATTTTGACCTTGGAAGAGACGCTGAGCGGAGCCATGCCTGGGTCCCTGGCCCATACAGAGGGCGAGGTAATGTTGCTTTCGGCTGGTTGGAGGCAGTTGTTATCCAGCGACAGATAGGAAGAAAGAATTTTCCAAGGCCACGCCCTCCACAAGCAACAGCTGGTGGCTTGGTTACATACACTCATGGTTTCTCTTTAGGATCTCAAAAAACAAATAAAGGACAAACTCACCGCCATCGAGGAGATTCCGTCTCAGAGGGACCCTGTAGGGCTGGGTAGTACTGCCCCTGCGGGTTTCTGAGACTGAGTGTTTACAGGAGTTGAAAGCCACATCTTTCTCCCAAGGAGTGGCCAGTGGATTGGAACTGCTGGCCTTGCAGTGAACAGCCCAACACATAACCCACTGACTATATCACCAGGGTCCTGCTTTAGGACCTAGTCATTGGCTATTGGGACTTCACTGACCCCATCAATCTCACCTCTTGTCCGATGCCACTGCATCATCACCCCAATATTGAAGGGGCAGAGGAGAAAGTTGGCTGCAGTAAAGATTTCGAAAAGCCCAGCTTTAGAATCAGACACTTGTTGCAGGTGCTGTCGCGTGAGTGTTAACCGAGGCCCCGTGGCCAAGTACAACTGCCGCACAGGCTCCTCGGCGGTCATCTCCATGGGAGCGGACGGCCAAGTTTTTTTCTCTCGGGGTGCTCTGGGACTCAAACCCCAGCTTTGTCTAGTTGCTGTTTTCTCTTGGCAAGAGACGTAAGAAAGACACGCTCTCCAAGACCCATCTTACAGATGAAACCCCAGCCATAGAAACAACAAATGTACACGACAGAGAGGGGCAGAGACTGGGCAAAGCCTCCACAGTTAGGTGCATGGATCTGGGGTGGGCATGGTGGGGGTGGGAACTGTGCGATTTGAAAGAGAAATAAATAGAAGACAAGCCCGCCACTTTCTTACTGATGGACGTGCACGCGTGGATTCAGATGGAGACCACATCTTACAGGCAGAGTTTTCCCAGCACACGTGGTGTTTGGCGATCCGGCCTCTTGTATTCCCAGTCTCTCTTTCTCTCTCTCTCTCTCTCTCTCTCTCTCTCTCTCTCTCTCTCTCTCTCTCTCTCTCTCTCTCTCTCTCTCTCTCTCTCTCTCTCTCCTGCTGCCCTTCCTTGCCTGTCCCCTTCCCTTCCAGTCTCCTCTGTGGCTCCAGAGCCCCCCTGGGCATTTTGTGCGGCCTTACTGGCACCATGCTGACCAGTCTGGCACCTCTCAAGTCCAGCAGATGCCCGCTGGCCACCATCCTCAGAAGTGACATGTCCAGCTAGTGAGCACTGGCCTTTGAATGCTGCAGAGCCTCCCGGCCGGTGCGGGAAGCTTTATAAGCATGAAGCAGAGCCACCGCATAGAGTCCTTTCCTATCTCTCGGTCCCTGGAGAAAGGACACGCTCCTCCCCAGCAGGCTGCATCACGTCTCCTGGCTTCAGCCCGAGGCCCAGTGGGTGTTGGTGGTGGGGGACTGGTGCGTGACGGGGCCATGGCTAGAGCATCAGGACTCTGCTTACATTGGTGAAGTGAAAAGAAAGCCAACTGGTTCCCATTTGAAGTCTTGTTTTTGTCCTCCTCGGCTCACCTCTTCATTGTCGTTGGCATTCATATTTTTAGCACAAATAGCACTCGCAGCCACTGACGTCAGCAGCCAGAGGCCTTCCCGTCAGGCGCATCATGCTTGCTGCCCTCCTCCATTGTGGCCTCGAATCCCCTGCAGGATGAATGACCTTGGCAGCTGCCTCTCTGGTCCCTGGCACCATGCCCAACACAGAGTGCTTTCTTGCCAGCTATTTGCTGAGTGAGTGGGTGAATGGATGCAAAGAAAACGGTCACATTGGTTGACTTCCAGCTTTTAGACTTAACTCATAGTCCACGTCTGGATGAGGGAATTAGAGGCACAGAACAGAGTGTGAAAGCTATCAACCTTGACAATGGAAAAGTAGTTGTAAAAGGCATAAGGAGAACCGCGGAGAGCCAATGTCCTCTCACAAAGCAAGGCATCAGGGAGGCTCTGCGTGGGGGATGACTAGCAATGCAACTGCAACTTTTTTTTAAAATACAGAATTAAGCAGTCCTGGTGGTGCTGGTGGTTGGGTGTTGGGCTGCTAACTGCAAGGTCAGCGGTTCAAACTTAGCCACTCTGGAGGAGCGACCAGGCTGTCTACTCCTGTCCAGATTTACAGCCCCGGGAACCCTGGGGAGAAGGTTCTACTTTGCCCTCTAGCGGTGCTGTGAGTCTGATTGCGATGGTGTTTGGTGCCCTTTTCTGTTGGAGGTTAGGAGTGGGGAGAAGTGTGTGTGTGTGGGGGGGGGGGGTGTGTGTGAGGGAGCCAGCTGTTTAGCTTTCAGAGCAGGATGGTATTAGCATCTCCATGGATAAGCCAGAGACACAGAAGTAAAAGTGAAATAATTTTGGAGCTGGGAATCCCGGGAAGAAACCATGACAGATAGTCTCAGTGGCTGCCCTGAGGGGTGGCAGTGACGGGGAGAAGGAGCAGGGAAGAAGGGCTCCTGGCACGGGGAGGGTGCCTTGCCATGCTGTTTGGTTTCAACCTAAGAGCACTTGGGAGGATGGCGCAGGACCGGGCGGTGCTTTGTTCTTTTTCTCTGAGTCAGGACCAGCCGGTGTCCCCTCACAGCACGTGTAAAGCCTGTGAAGTCTGTCTGCACTTCATGGTGGTGCAAACAGTTCGGCTGCTCAGCCTAAAAACACAAGGTCGGAGTCCACCCAGAGACCACCCCGGAATCCTGATGGTCAACTTATGAACAGTTGGCCCCTGGGAGCCCGGTGGAAGGAAACCCAGTTTCACTCTGACACCCACAGGGGTCAGGGTCCACTCCAAAGGGACGAGGTTTGGGATATTTCGATGAAAAGAGCTGGAGCGTCTTCATTTGCATGACTGCACAGAGCCCCTCTCTGTTCCATGAAACATCCGCCGGCACAGCGAGGCCCTAATATCCATTCTCGTTTCGGAGTCAAGACAAAATTAATTTGGCCGCGAAAATGCAGCTGGGGAGCAGAGTTAGCCACCTCAGGAAATTCAGGGAGATGTAATTGAGTAAGAATTATCTCCTTAATTACTTCTGACCAAATCAATAACAACGCTAGATGAGAAACCACGGTCGCCACCAATGAGGAACACATTACCAAGAAACTAATTGGGGTGCAGACTCGTTTGCAAAGGCAAAGGACCCTATTCCTCATAGTTCACTGGTAAGGCCAGTGGCATTGGGGGTGGGCTGATGAGTGGGGACAAGCCAGCGGCTTGCAGCACCCAGGTGTTCAAGATGTCCACCTGTGATAGCCTGAGCCCAGGGCCCTCTCCAGAGGGGGTTGGAGGGGGATAGCCTGATGGTGTCCAATGTGCATCTGCATGTGTTCCTGGGGCACATGGGGGAGCAGCGGCTCCACTAGCAGGTTGGAAGAAGGTGGGCCAAACATCCCCAAAGGTGGGCGAAGGCACGTGTCTATTTTCAGAGCAAATGCTGCTCTCTGGGATCTGACAAGAGCTGCCTTTAAAACCACCTTCCATCAGAGAACGAGAAAATCGTGTCATTGTGTGCTCACCTTCCCGATAGGATCACTGAAGACAAAGCAAGTGCATAAGCAAAAGTGGTGAAGAAAGCTCATGGTGCCTGGCTAGCAAAAGACATAACGTCTGGGATCTTAAAGGCTTGAAACTAAACAAACAACCATCTAGCTCAGAAGCAACAAAGGCCACATGGAAGAAGCTCAACAGCCTGTGTGATCACGAGGTGCCGATGGGATCATGTATCAGGCATCAAAGAACAAAAAAATCAAATCATTGCGAATTGAGGGGGAGTGCGGAGTGGGGACCCAAGACCCATCTTTAGGCCACTGGACATCCCCTTACAGAAGGAGATGAGCCAGCTAGGGTGAAGTGTAGCAAAAACAAAACATACAATTTTCCGCTAGTTCCTAAATGCTTCCTCACCCTCCCACCCCACTAGCATGATCCCAATTCTACTTACAAATCTGGCTAGACCAGAGGATGTACACTGATATAGATAGGAACTGGAAACACAGGGCATCCAGGACAGATGATCCCTTCAGGACCAGTTCTGAGAATGGCGATACCGGGAGGGTGGAGGGAGGATGGGGTGGAAAGGGGGAACTGATTTCAAGGATCTACATATAACCTCCATCCTGGGGGATGGACAACAGAAGAATGGGTGAAGGGAGACATCAGACAGTGTGTAAGATATGATAAAATAATAATAATTTATAAATTATCAAGGGTTCATTAGGGAAGGGGGAGCAGGGATGGAGGGGGGGAAATGAGAAGCTGATCCCAGGGGCTCAAGCAGAAAGCAAATGTTTTGAGAATGATGAGGGCAACAAATGTACAAATGTGCTTGACACAATGAATGTATGGATGGATTGTGATAAGAGTTGTATGAACCCCCAATAAAATGATTTTTAAAAAACCACCTTGTGTGTGCCTTGGTGAGAGGGTGGTGAGATAGGTCCTGCCGCGTGCTCCTTCCACATCGGCCTGGTGGCAGGTTGGGTGGGTTGGCCCGAGGTCCTTTCTAGGGCAGAGATTCAAATGAGCCCCATTGCTGGACCTCTCGCGGACCTGCCTGCGACCATCCATGTGAAATGCAGTTGACAACTGCGTCAGCCCTTCTCATTGCTCTTCCACTCTGTGCCTCCTGAGGGGCTCCTCCGGGAACCACCCCAGCTGTCTATGATGCACGGAGTATTCTTTAATGAGCCCCTCTTAGGGACGAGGCTCCGTGCTAGGTGCCGGGGAGAAAGGATGAACAAGACACAGCCTCTCTGCAGCATCTGCTACAGCAGTGGTGGGCTGTGGCAGGTGGGTTTGGCCACGTCTGAATCGGCAGATGAAGAAGTGACTTCTAAGGTTCAACAGAGCCACAAAGCAGTGAGAGGTGAAGGGGTCTAGAAGGACGAGGGGGACGGAATAGCACGCCACACACAGGGAGTCCTGTGGACAAAGGTCTGGAGGTCAGCAAGAACATGATACTAAAGAAGTTGGGGCAGGTAGCTTCTTGGGGAAGAATGGTGAAGGTCAGGTAGGCAGGGCCGAATCATCGAGATGAAAAGGAGTCTGAATTAGACACTGAAGGCCGAGGGTTGGGGGATCGTGCTGAGTGGTCGCACATGGCAGGTAGGAGCCTGGGCAGGCCTCTGGGATTGGGGTGGGTCCTCAGTGTCTAGCCCAGCAATTACAGCCTGAGGCCGTGTCCTCAAACTCCAGGCCGGGACATCTACTGTCAGGCAGGGATAACTAGTAGCCTTTTCCTCCTCTCCAGACAGATGTCTGTGTGGCCCCAGAAGTAGCGGCATGCCCCAGGCCTGGCCCAGTGGATCCTACTTCTGGGCCACAGTGAGTCTTGAGCAGTGGTCTCTCAACCTTCCTAATGCCGCCACCCTTAATACAGTTCCTCCTGTGACCCCATAGGAGGGCATCTCTGCATATGGGCGGACCCACCTGCAGACGGCTAGAGGAGCCGTGTCTCGGTTCCTGAGACCATTGGTAATAGGGTTCTTAGGGGACCCCTATGAAAGGGTCATTCGACCCCCCCCAAAGGGGTCGAGACCCACAGGCTGAGAACCATTGGGTCTGGAGTCAGTCATTCATGGGCCTGAGTCTCAAAACAGACCACAGGGGGAGGATGGGCATTCAGTGAGATAATGTGGGCGAAGTTCTCAGGCCAGAGTCTGGATGAGAAGGGTCTTTCAATAAATGCCTGTTGTGAATATAATTGCTATAATTAACAAGCCTTGCTGTTAATGAAGGTGTAAAATGGGGATGATTTGCCACCTGACCACGGGCAGGTCGCTGAATCACAGTAGCCCCCGGTCCCACCAGTAAAAGAGGGTTATTATCCGCCCTTTGCTTCTGACACCAGAGCGTTGCAAAGATTAATTAGAAGTTTTATAATATGCGGTGCACTTGGATGCTCTATAAACACAGGGATGTGATGCTTGATTATTTATATAATCTCCATTACGGAGGATCTTAAATTGCTTTACGGATGTGAAAGGGGGGGGGGGGAACCCAACCTTCCAAAGGTATGCAAATCCATCTGCATCAAATCAAATGAGATTGGGGCTTTATAATCCTCTGAAAGTTTGGAACTGCACCAAGACTGGGCGTCAGCGGGTAGGTCTCAAAGGCTTGGGAATGTCATAGGAGAGGCTGAGAGTCTGAGGCTACATTTGAGCATCACCAGGGCTTGGCCAGAGGCTGGTCCTCCGGGCCGTCTGCAGCAGGGATCAGAGGGCTTGACATGCAGAAGACACTGGAGTTGTGACACAGACGCTTGGTGAAGGGAAGGGATGTCTGGCTGGATGGAAAGGCAGAGGGTGGAAGGAAGAAGGAGAAAGAACGTTTACCCCCTTGGTGATTGCAGCTGAGATGAGTCTGGTCCCCTACACTAAGGGGAACCGTAGTTGGGGCGTCAGATCAGTTATCGGGAGGGATCCACTGGACAAAAAGGTCTTTGGCATCACATAGACTGGAGGGACCAACTGTGTCTTGGACTTTTGGATGGAGCCCGTTCCTTTGCCTGAGAATGGCAATACTGCGTCTTGTAAGCAAGATGGTTGGGGTGGAAAGGAACTGGCAGTTCCGTATAACAAATCCACTGTGACACCCCACCCTCCCCCATGAGATCCTGGAGGACAGAGCAGAATCGCTCCTTTGGGTTTCCTCTAAGACGTTAGATCTTTAGGAGACCAGACAGCCTCCTCTTTTTCTCTGAGGAGTGATGGTGGGTTCAAACCACTGAACTTGGAGTTCACAGCTCGTTACCTAGCCCACCGTGCTACCAGGACTCCGTGAGCTCCACCCACCCTAGCTTAACTCATAGGACATTCATTACTTCGGTGTGATGGCCGAGAGTTGCTGCCAACTCACTGAACTATCCACTTGGGTGGGGGCAATTGGCTGTTGGGAAGTCCAGTGGCAGCCATCGAGGCCAAGGCAGGATGCCATGGGGTTAGGGAGAGCGGAGGTTGGCCAGGCTGCTGGCATCCCCTCTGCTCTGCCCTTCCTCGTGTGTCTCCAGGGCCTTGGGGCTGTAAGGAGGAACATGGCCTCTCTCCGGGCTGAGATCTCAGAAAATGCAGCGAGGTGGTTTCTGTCAGCTCCAGACCCCCCTCCGAAGAAGAACTTCAGGGTAAACAAAAACCTACACTCTTTTTTTTTAAGCCCAAGCAGACGCCAGATGAGATTCAGGCACAACATACTCTGTTGGCAGAGTTTCCAGATCCAACAGCTGGCTCTGAGTGTCAGGCTCTAAGGGGGTAAAGAAATGAAGTTGGCCATTTGTTCGAATAAGCTGTAGCTGAAAAGGTCCCTTAGTCCCCAGAGAGAAAAAGGTTTCTTTCAACAGATGGAGGGCACGGGAAGTATTGGCAGGGAGAAGGGAGCCATCAAGTTGGGCCTCAGGCCCAGGCGGTGGCTGTCTGTACCCTGTGTGCACCTCCTTTGAGCACTCCGCAGGAAGAGGTGGTGCCCCAGTGTCTCCTGCGTCCTTCCCGAGCAGCCGTCGTATCCCGTGCCAGAGATACCATGATGCTCCTCTCAGGGCTAGATATGTACATGGGGGCCACTCAGATGCATCCAAATGCCATTGTCCACTCCTTCAACGCTCATTTCCCCCTCAATAGACTTATCGTCTTTGTGAGAGGTTGCCTTTGGCCTGGCCTGGCCTGGCCTGGCTCTGGGTTCTAGTGTAGCTTCCCTGCTCTGTGACCCGTCTTTACAAGGGGCCAGCGCAGCCTGTCTGAGCACCATCTCCTGGCCCGGACAGCCTTTCCTCCTGGAGATGCACCATTCACGGCTAATGAATGCCAGGCGCCTCACACGGCACCTGGCATTTAGCGTGTGCATAATCAATGCTGGCTATTAGGATAATTATGAGCTCTGCCAATAAGCCGCTCAAGCTTCTGGAGGCCCTATTTAAACTAAACTCTACTGGGGTTGGAGGGGGGGAGAGGAGGGCGGCTGAAAAAACCAACCCAGCAGGCATTAAAAGCATCTTAAGGCCAGCCACAGATCTGGGTGAGAGACTCGCTGGTGGTTGAGCGTAGGTGATGCCACTTCATTGTTCTTCGGAGCACCTTCAGTGACGTGTGGACTCGGGCCTCCCTCTGCTCAGTTGGCTTCCTGGCTGATTCCCTGTGACCCACGAGCACTTGTGACTCCTCCCCTTCCCACCAGGCAAGCCTTCTTATCATCCTCTCTTACTCATCACCCTTCCATGGCTCCCCACTGCTGTCACGGTAGTGGAGTCCCAAATCTTCACATTTATCTTGCAGAGCCTTTCCCGGCTTCCCATCTGCTGATTACAGCTCCACCCGACCCCCTCTACAGCTCCCCTCAGCTTGGGAGACTCTTGCTCATCCTTCAAGACCCCATGAAATACCAGTGCTAGTAGGAAGCCTTCCCAAGCACCCTCTCCCTCCATTCCACTCCACTGCTAGAGCAGTCCGTCTGTTCCCAGTCTCTCTCCTCTTGGAATACTGGGTTCTCTCTCTCTCTCTCTCTCTCTCTCTCACACACACACACACACACACACACACACACACACACACACACACACACAGAGTCACTTGTCTTCTGTGTCTGGCTCTCTGCTACATGGGAGTTCCTGAGGTCAGGAAGGGTCCTGCAAGGGACCAGTGAATGTTAGTGGCGTTACTAAATGGCCCTGGGAAGCTGATAGCCAAAGATGAAGGGACCTGCTCTTGTTGCCTAGAAGATGCAAACGTCGAGAGGAGGCAGAATAAATCAAGGACAGGATGACCACGATGCTCAGTTTTTCCAGCCAGTCTTCGGGAAATCAGTTGTCCGTTTGGTCACCTGTGTCACACCGTGCTCCCCCGGGAGATTGACAGCCACAAACCTACCCACTCAGAACAATGGGAAAGGACGGCTGAGAGGCCTGGTTGGCTCAGGAATATGGTCCCTGTTCAGCTGGGTCAGTGCACTCTGAATCACCCCTCATCCCTGCATGGCAGGTGGAAAGACCAGGAGGAGGGAACTTAAGATGTGAAAAGGGATTGCGGGTGGAACAAGGGGCAAGAGCTTTGGGCGTCAGCACCAGACGTGCATAGATTTCCAATTTTGACTTGTCTGTCGGCACAGTGCCCTTGGACCTTTACCCCCTCAGGATCGCTCCTGTTGCCATTTCTGCAGTGATGGCGATGCTTGTGGGTGCAGCACCCAGACCCTGTGGACTTGGAGCGCCTAGCAGGTAGCAAGCCATCAGTGATGGTCCCTGCCATGGTTTATCTAGCAAGAAGGGTGTTCAACCCTATTTTCTGGGGGCCCCTTCTGGGCGTGTCATTCCTCCAGCCTCTTGGGGCTCAGAAATGCTTCCGCTCAAGATGCCGAGTGTCTCACAGTGTCAGGCACCGCCTTGCAAGGCCATACAGCGCACGTGACAAGGAGCTTGTGCTCCCCGAAGGCACCCATTAGTGTCAGGCGGCTTCAGTGCAGCCCTGTGGGGTCAGAAAAGGCCACCCGATCTCTTGCCATCCTGTCCCCACGGCCGAGGCAAGTGTCCTTAGAGGAGCCTTACCGCCTTGCTGTGTCCCTTCGCTGCAAATGTCTCGCGGGCGTGGGAAGCAGGATGAGATCTCTCTCCTCCTGACACCTGGCCAGGCGTGGACACGGGGCACCGCGTTGGAGGCCCTTTTCTACACCCCCGAGTGGAGAGTAACACAGGCAGCACTTTCCCCGGGACTCGCTCTCACAGGGGGAGCTGCTTCATCCTGTTTATTTGGTGTGCATTCCAAAAATCCTGCAGGGCAGCTACATTAGAACCTGTACGGCGTACACCCCCCGTGCAGTGCAGATGCAGGTGCAGGTCTTGCGGAGGCACCTGGGTTTGAGCCTTTGCTCTAGGCAGGGAGCCGGGCGGAGAAACACTGTTTCAGAGTGCCGGATTCGGTGATGGTAGAGCGAGGAGTGGGCTGGGGGAGAGAGCCGGGCTGTGGCTGTGGGAAGTGGATGACAAGGGCCGCCCTGGGGAGCTCTTGGGTGCCACGGTGAGGTGAGTCCTTCCCCCTCCTCCCTTTCAAAGGAAAACTTAAAACATATTTCCTGCACTAGGAGCCTCATCTTTGAAATGGCCCCAATCGCATTTTAACGAATCCACATGATTGAGTTTGTCTATAACGAGAGCTTTAACGGCCTGTGAAATGTGACAGGTGCACCTGGCACCCTGCAAAACGCCGGCAGCACCCGTGTCTCGCGTGCACACACGATCCAGGGTCGTGGGGTGTTCAACTTGGTTTGGCTTAGGATGCAAGGCTCAGCGTGTAGAGGAGATTGTTTTGTTTTTGCACAGACCTGTAAGGAGGCCTGGCGGGGCTGTCGGGGAAGTGTTGGATTGTTCCAGTTCAGGTCAGTGGTTCGACCACCGCTCTGGCTATCTGCTCCCGTCAAGATGCGCAGCCTTGAAAGTCACGGACGGGGTGATGTGTGTTGGAATGGACCGGATGACAGTGGGGTGGGTCTGGGTTTCTCGGTGTTCCCCCGCGTGACTCTTTCCGACATGGCTGAGTGCAGTCAGTGCCCTGGCGCCAGTCCGGCCGTCCCTCGTGACTCCGTGGCTGACTCAATGACTCCGGCAACAGGAAGGTTTCAGGTCCCAGCTGAAGTAGGGATAAGGTCACGGTAGCCTTAGGAACACCACCCCCAGGACGCTCCCAGAAGGAAAAACGATAGCCCTCCCTCACTTTGTTTCCACACGTCATCAGGAAGGATGAGTTTCCAGAGCAAAGCATGCTGCTCGGTAGAGAAGGTGGGCGTAAGGGGTCTGGACTGACACCCGGCCACCACACTGAGCTCCAAGACACAGCCTGCAGCAGAAGGACCGCCCCAGGCCAGGCAACATGCGTACAAGTCGCCTCACTGGCAACCAACAGTGACGACAGCAGCCAGTCCTTACTGGGTGTTTATTCTGCGCCCGGTGCTGGGGAGGAGCTTAGCGTGGGTTCACTGGTCCATTCTTTATCACTCTCCTCCAAGATGAGACATGCTCCTATCTCCCTTTTAAAGCCAAGAAAGCCAGCCAAGACCAATGGACCGCAAGGGTACATTCCCTGCAAAGACGCCAATGGGGTTTGGCTCGGGAACCTCTGCTCGACCAACCCTGGACAGACGGCGGAGAGGACAGGGCTGTGTCACACAGTTGACGTGCAGTGACTGTCCCGCAGGCAGCAGTTCTCAGAGAAGCTGGGCCTCTGGAGCCCACGCCATCGTCCAAACCTGTCTGTCTGCCGATGGTGAATGTGAGCAGAAAGCAGGGATGGGGAAAGACGGAGAGGTTACCTTGGCAACCAGTGGCTTTCGATGTCCTGGGACGGCTACTTTTGGAACCCCATCCCACCCCACCCTTCCACCTTCTACCACAGTACACCCCCTTCCTTAGAATGAATGCCTGCCTTCGGATCAAGTATCTCTGAAAGGAGCTGGTGTGATGTAAGATGTGAGAGAGTCTCGGGGGAGCTGATCCTGAAATCAGCTCTCTCGAAGGAAGGCTCCCGAGTCCCCTCTGTTTCGCAGCAGCAACTGTGGTTGTACTGAGTAGAAATGTGCAGCCGGCTAAGCAGCTCCCCAGGCCCCTGGAAGAAGAAAAGGTCCAGGCGGATTCAGAAAAGCCCCTTTGACCTGCACAGCACCATTCACTTAGCTTCCCCAGGGCTCTGGACACGGATGCCAGCAGCAATGAGCTCTCCCCTGTGGGCCCGCAGGCGTCCCCCGGCTGGCATGAACACATGCAAGCGACATAGCTTGGCGGTGTGAACCCACCCAGAGGCACCTCCAAAGCAGGACCTCGTGGTCTGCTTCTGAAAGGTCGAGGCCAGAACCCCAGGGGAGCGTGGTTCTTTCTGTGACACCCAGAGGGTTGGCTGGACGGTAACTTGTTATGCGTGAGAACCCACCCAATGCACTTAGCATAGGCTGTTCATTCAGCCGTCACAATGCCCCTCTCTGCTAGAGGTTGCTGTCACTAGCATTTTGCTCACGGCTCTTGAGTCAATTCTGGCTCAAAGTGACCCTATAGGACAGGGTTGAACTGCCTCTGTGGGTGTCCGCCCCCACAGAACAGCTGGTGGCTTTGAACTGCTGACCTTGTAGCAGTCCAAGACATAACTCACTACTCCACTAGTGGGCTGCTAGCCGCAAGGTCTGCAGTCTGAAACCACTAGCCGTTCCATGGGGGGAAGGACAAGGCTTTTACTCCCATAAAGAGTGACCGTCTCAGAAACCCACAGGGACAGTACCACTCCATTTCTATGCGCCAGCATGGGCTCAGTGACAATGAACCCCTATTTTACAGAGATAGCAACGGAGGCACAGAATGATTAAGTGACGCGTCTAAGGTCACACAGCTATGGGGCATGGTAGCCAGTGTTCCCATCCGGTTTGGCCTGAGACTAGGGCCCAGGCTCCAACCTTTATCTCTATGGCCGAAGCGTTGGGCGATTGCCTGGTACTACAACAACCTGATGGTTACCGTCACCAAGTTCTCAGGGACACACACACACACACACACACACACACACACACGGATAAAGAACGCATCCCTGGCACAGGGACAGTGACAACAGGGCCATGGGTCCTACTGTGCCATAGAGACCCTGGGGGGACCTGCAGAGCCATTTAAGTAACAATTCATTTACTGCTGCTGCTTCAGTTTATGCCGCTCGGTATCCTGACAGCCACTGCTCACTTTTAAAAGTAAAATAATCTATAACAGGGTGGTTGGCAAGGTTAAGGCCTTCATTGTGTGTGTGTGTGTGTGTACATACATCTTTAGCTTAAATGTCATCAACCCTGGGGCCTTCCAGAGTTACAGAAGGTATGGTGGAGTGGGATCACACAGAATTATATGTGCTGAGGTCTAACTTATTGGCCTGAGGCTGGACATCAGGACCATCTGCCAGGTGAAGGACTTCCCATTCTGCAGGTACTGGCTGCTTTTGGAACTTGTGCCAACCACGGCAATAGGAAATTCGAGGAGGAAGTGGGATACATGGTTGGGGCACTGAGATGCTGGCATGGGGGGGATGCACTGCTTCAGATATGAATTGTTGAATGTAAAATATGAATTGTTGAATGTAAAACTGTGGTCTGCTCCATGCACCTGCACCTAATTCACGGTTAAAAGTTTTTAACCAGTCAGCGAAGGCATCAAGAGTGGAGTGTTTACCAGCGAAGTCACCCAGTGTCATTATTGGCCAAGATCCTCTATGTGCTTGTTGTTCAAAGGGTGGGACTGGGGCAGCACCCACAGCATCTGCAAGCTTGGTGTATGCCGCCCTGGCCCAGCCAGGCTTCAAAACCTGCACGTTCACGGTCTCTCCCAGCGCTCTTCAGTGCATGCTAGAGGGTGCGCAGCCCAGCGCGCTTTGAGGTTATCACGTGATTCCTCTTGGAATTTTTATACAGAAAGAAAGGCTAGTGGCTTCTCTGTAGATTCCTTCCCTCCCTCCCTGTTTCCCTTTCTCCCGTCGTCAGTCCATCCATCCATCCATCCATCCATCCATCCATCTACTGAAAAAAGCAACTGCCCCCTTTGAGGTCTGGGGGTCGCACCTGTCATCAGGGCAGACCCGAGTCCTGACAGCATGAAACTCAGAGCCGGGTCAGAGGAAGAGGAGAAACGGAACTGCCGTTCGCATGGAAGGAGCACAGCAGAACAGCCTCGTCAGCCCTGGAAGTGCACTCTTAGAGAGACCTGGCCCGCTTGGCGGCCTTGGGTGTGCAGAGGGGACACCAGCGACGGCTCCTTGAAGGAAGTGACCGAAATGATGACAAAGTGCATTTCTGGAGGGCCTGTCTGAGGCTGCAGGAGCAGCTTGTAAGAATGCCTGAAGGTGGCAAGATCTGGCCTCCTTGGGGCATCAGAGACACTGTAACCTTGTCCCTCCTGTTTGAGACCGGCCCCTTTCTCCTTGACAAGAGATGTTTGATGACTAGTTCTTTGTGTGCACAAACACGCAGCAATTGAGGCTCAATGGGCACGTTACCTGGTGGAGAACACCTGCCTCGTCCATGTTTGGCCCTATAATAGGCAGGGTTTTCTCCTAGGTGCAGAGAAGACTTGACTTCCCATTTAGTTTGCAAATCTCCAGCCTTCTGTGAGCAAAACTACTGCTCTGATGAATGACAAGCTTGCTGAGAGGTGTGTGTGTGTGTGTTTTCACTTGGGTTTTTTTTTTTTGGGGGGGGGGAGTGACTAGCACTGTGAATGGTCCTCAGACCTGCCCTGATACACAGCCACCCCCCGCCCCCGACTTTCTATGCTCCCATTTCATCAAGGTCTCTCAGGGGCATTTCTGCCGGCTTTATGAGCACCTTGTTGTTTATGGGGTGTGCATAGAGGCACAGGGTGTGGTCATGAGCAGGTTTCCACAAGGAGCAACTGGGGTTCCACCCTGCTGAGGCTTCTGGGGGTTGGTGTAGAGTTGGGGTAGGCAAACTGCTTCTGTGATGGTTCATTTTGTGTCCACTCAGCTGAGCCAGGACGGTCCCCAGTTCTTTGCTCCAACACTAGCTGAGATGCTGCCCTGAAGATGTTACCTGTAACTTGTGGTGGAAGCCAGCCCCCACAACTAATCACGGGTTCAGTAAGCACAATTGTACAGTTGAGAGACATAAAGATTATAGTAAAGGCATAGAGAATGAGAGCGATAGGAGAGAGAGTAAAATAAAGAAGTCAGACGCATTTCATAGTAGCATGCTCACCTCCTGGATGGCCATGATCTCAACAGCCAGGTCTGCGCACAGCCCGGGCCGAGAGGGCAGGGGAGAGAGAGCGATTTATTGCTAACCAAGGCTTATATATCTTTTGGGGTGTGCATGCTTCCTAATTACAGGTGAAGACATATGTCACAGGAAGAGGTTGTACAATAGGCAATATGAGCAATAGGAGGGGGATATAAAATGGGCATAAGCCTAACAGGAAGATGAGCTAGGGGTGTACATATGACAGGAAGGGGAGGGACTAGGGGTACACATGTGACAAGATGGACGGGCCCTACCTAGACTCAATATGGCAGCCTAACCTTGGTCACCCTTGAGTGGGCTTGACCTCCCTGGGCTCTCCTTCAGGGAGACAATGGACTATTATCTTAATCAGAAAGGAGTGGGCCAGACTTAGGGTGGGGCAGACTATACAGTCTGATTGCTCTGGATGGCTGATAACCCTTAGGAAGAATAACCCCTGACCTACTTCTGTTGACCTCCAAGTGTAGTCATTTGCCACGTGTAGCAAGCAGCTAAGTTTGGGATATATTTGGGGGAGACAACTTGGGAGAAATCTTTGTTTATCACAGTAACGAAGGGCAGCAGATTGCCTTCTAGAATGATATGGGTCTCAACCAGTTAGTTGACAGCTTTAAGAGCCACGAGCATTTCTCCTTAGGGTTTGAGGCGCACCTCATTCCACTTCATGGTGCTTCACAGGTCCTGGGTTTTGTATGAATTGTAGGTTTGTGGCAACCCTGCACCCAGCAAGTGTGTGGGTACCATTTGTGTCTGGGTCATGTTGTTGGGCAATTCTCACAACACTGGGCTCTTTTTATTTATTTAAAAAAAATCATTTATTGGGGGCTCGTACAATTCTTATCACAATCCATACATCCATCCATTGTGTCAAGCACATGTGTACATTTGTTGCCATCATCATTCTCAAAACATTTGCCTTCTACTTGAGCCCTTAATATCTACTGCTCATTTTCCCCCTCCCACCTCTCTCCTGAACCTCATGAACCCTTCATCATTCATATATTATTATTATTTAGTCATATATTACACTGTCTGACATCTCCCCCTGCCTTCTTCTCTGCTGTCCCTCCCCCAGGGAGGAGGCTATATGTAGATTCCTGTAATCAGTTCCCCCTTCTACCCCACATTCTCTCCACCCTCCAGACATCACCACTCTCATCACTGGTTCTGGAGGAGTCATCTGTCCTGGATTCCCTGTGTTTCCAGTTGCTATCTGTATCAATGTACATCCTCTTGTCTAGCTAGATTTGCAAGGTAGAATTGGGATAATGATTGGGGGGGTGAGTATTTAAGAACTAGAGGAAAGTTATATGTTTCATCGTTGCTACCCTGCACCCTGCCTGGTTCATCTCCTCCCCTCAGCAAGGGATGTCCGGTTGGCTACCATTGGGCTTTGAGTCTCCACTCTGCACTCACCCACGTTTTCAATCATATGATTTTTTGTTCCTTGATGCTTGATACCTGATCCCTTCGACAGCTCGTGGTCACACAGGCTGGTGTGTTTCTTCCATGTGGGCTTTGTTGCTTCTGAGCTATATAGCCACTTGTTTATCTTCTAGCCTTTAAGACCCCAGATACTATATCTTTTGATAGCTGGGCACCATCTGCTTTCTTAACCACATTTGCTTATGCACACGTTTGGCTTCATTGATCTTATCAGGGAGGTGGGCACCCACTGATAAGGTTTTTAGCTCTTTGATGTCTGATAACTGGTCCCTTCTGCACCTTGTGGTCAGACAGGCTCGTTTGCTTCTTCCATGTGGGTTTTATTGCTTCTCAGCTAGATGACTACTTGTTTATCTTCAAGCCTTTAAGACCTCAGACGCTATATCTTTTGATAGCCAGGCACCATTAGCTTTCTTCACCACATTTGCTTATGCACATGTTTGTCTTCAGTGGTTGTGTCAGGAAGGTGGGCACCCACCAGTGAGTGCCCGGTGGGCTCTTTTTCATAAAGCTGACTTGGTTGCAGTAGAGTGGGAACCGAACTGTCACACACCCTGGGCACCCCCGCAGATGGTGCCACTGGCTTTACTGCGCTGTGGGGTGATTGGTGGATCTGGAATCAAGCCTGAGATGCCACCTCGGCTTGCCTGCCCTCTGCCTCCAGCACTCCTGGCTTTTCTCTCTTTGCGTTGCCTGATGTATGGATTTGGGGGCAGGCACGGATTTCCAATTTGTCACCTGATTTCCCTTTGTTGGGTTTGCCAGCCCCTCCCCCACACCCCTCGCAATGACTCCCGCCAATTCCTCACAATCAATCAGTGTCTGTATCGGTGACAGGCCCTCTGGTGGCACAGTGGTGAAGTGCTGGGTTGCTAACAAAAGGCTGGTGACTCCGTCCACCACATTGCTGCAAGAACATCTGGAGATCTTTCTCCACAGAGGACACCATCAGAAACCCGGTGGGGACAACTCCTTCCATCGTTGTTACGAGTTGAAAGTTGAAATCTGACTCATCTAGGAGCTAGCAAAAACATCTGTTTATGATTTCATGGTTTCTTCTTCTGTATTTGCGTGTCTTACTGGGAACCTAACTAAGACAGGCCACAAAGGAAATAACTTAACACTTTGTGGGTCAGATCATCCCTGTCCCAGCTAAACAATTCCGCCCTTGCAGTATGTAAGCAGCTAATATGTGAATTATGGATGTGGTTGTAGTCCAATAAAACTTTATTGATGAAAGCAGGTAGCAAAAGGGGTCGCATGATAAGGTCGTGGATAGGGTGGAGGAAAAAGGGGAACCGGACTCAAAATCTCAAGCGTGACCAGGCTCCCTAGGCGGATAGGGCTGGTGAAATTCCTGAGACTCTGGCCCTATCCGCCCAGTGGAGCTCCTGAGACTCTAGCCTCTAGTTGCCCTTCAGCTCTGGATCTGAGCATTTTAACCCCTGCAGCTTAGTTTTCAGGAAACCATATTTTCCCCGTGCACCAATCCACCATTTGAAATAATTTGTCCAAAGACAAAACCCTGAAGTAGAGGCAAGAGGAAGGGGAGTAGAATTTGGAAACAGAGAAGCGGGGTGGGGGTGGGGGTGGGATCGATGGTGTTACATTGAAGGATTTGCAGTGAATGCCGTGAAGCAACATGCCACCGGATTGTTGAATGTAAAGCTGATGATCTGTTTTGTAAACCTCTGCCCAGTTCACATTCATAAGTTAAGAGAATGAAAAATCGGTGTGGTGGATGGGTGCTTGTGGTGGATGCCTTGGGTGGGCAAGGGCTTGGTAAAAGTTGAGGGTCTATAGGCAGGCGGACAAGTGAATTATCTGCTACATCTTCTAACAGAGCTGTGAGGACTGTGATACAATGTGTTTAAAAAAAAGCAAAGCTCAGAGAGGTTAAGCATGGGGCCTGAGGTCACACAGCACACAGTAAGTGCTCACAGCAGAACAGAGCTGGCTTCCCTGCTCTTGGTGCATCCTGGGTCTCTGGGAGGTACGTTTTAGATACGTTTTAGATGGTGTTTCTCAATTGGCTTTTAGCCTCTGTTAGCACGTTAGTGCTGAAGCACACCATTTGGAAAGCGTGTCACCCTAACCCTTTCCACAAAGTAGTGTTCCCTGTGTTGCTATGGAAGCACCGGGGAGTCTGAGCAAGAACACAGGGGCACGATTTATGTGTTCCTTTTCTTTAACAGCCTCGTAAAGACTTTTTGATTATATGTGCTTCCAGGATGTATATCTCGAAGTCCTACAAGTCAATAATAGTAATAATAATAAAATGGACAAGACAAATGGTAGGAAGAAGCCATTCTCATGAGAGAAAACAGGAATGAACAGTAAATACACAGCGGATGTCGGGGCTCAAGTGGGAGGAGAGCACTTTGGAAATGACAATGGCGGCATATGTGCAAATGAGCTTGGCACCCTGGGGGAACGTATGGATTGTGATGAGATGCAAGAGCCCCCAATAAAACTATTACCCCAAAATAAAAATAAATGAATACACAGGGGACCTTCAATCAAATTTTAAAATGTCAGGTAGAAGTCAACAACAAGATGCCCTACTGGCCCATTGTATTGTCAGAATTTACTAATCGTATTAAAGATGGACAAAGTTGTGGAGAAACTGGTACCTGGATACTCTTGGGTTCGGTACCGCTGAGTTGGTTCAGATGCATGTGTGTATACTACAAAGGGAAGCATTACCCGGTCCTGATCACTGTCCCCCTACTGCCCCCATCTCTCTGAAGGGCTTCCTCTTTGTCACTGGCCCTCTAGTTTACCAACCATGATGTCCTTCTCCGGGGACTGGTCCTTTCTGGCCACATGTCCAGAGTGTGAGACCAAATGTGACCACCCTCCCTTCCAAGGAGCACTCTGGCTGAGCGGTTTGTTTAATGTTCTGGCAGTCCACTGTGCGTCCATTCGTTTTGCCAACGCCCTTGTTCAAATGCATCCGTTCTTCTGCGGTCTTCATTGTCCAACTCTCACACAAACGGGAGATGATTAAAAATACTGTGGGTGTCAGCAGGTGGCAACTCGGTATTTTCCTGCAGGTGACTTTACTTAAGTACAACAGTTTCCTCTGCCCTGGGAGGAAGAATCCCGCTGGGAGTAAGCTAGTCAGCGTGGTTCCATTTCTGGTGTCAGTGACAGTATATGTGTTTATACACATCCAAGTCCTGGTCGGGAGAACCTACCGTATATACTCGTGTATAAGCTGAGCTTTTCAGCACAACTGGGGTTCGGCTTATACACGGGTCAGTGGCATGAATGGATGTCATCTGGTCAAGCCCGACTAAGAAAAGGAAGAAATCTCATGAAGCCTGACATAGAGTTAATAACAAAGTGGGATCGAGATGCACGGGAAGACATTCCAGAAGACACGGTGCGACGTGCCTTCCAGAAATGTAGTATTAGTAATGCTGTGGATGGCAGTGAAGACTGCGCTTTGTATGAAAATGACAGCAGTGATGATGATGACAGCGATCTCAGTGAGGACAGCGTCTATGATGACCTCACACCAGCTGAAGCTCTACACTGGAATACGGATGATGATGAGGAATCCTGTTTTGAAGGATTTTAGCTCTTTACATTTTAGCTTGGTTGCTGATTGAGCTCAGGGACTAGTACTCTTAAGGTATCATTGATACCTTATTGTTTTTGTTGAACCTATTTTCCACTTACGGTGCTGGTTTACTAATGTTAAATGACTTGTCCTTTTATTTAAAATAAATATTTAAATGCATTACCCCACTGGTGTCCCAATTTTTAGTAATTTTATTTTCATTTGTTTTGATTATTGAAACTCACCAGTAGCTTCTGCATTTTCCACCCTAGGCTTATACTAGAGTCAGTCAGTTTTTCTGGTTTCCCAGGTAATAATCAGGTACCTCGGCTTATACGCGGGTCGGCTTATATTCGAGTACATATGGTAGAACCTGGAACAGTGTCTGGACAGGTCACCAGGAGCATCCCCACTGTAAAAGACCTTCCCAACTCACTGAGGATGGCAGGGCAGAAAGGGGGCGAGACCTGGCTCATTGGTAGCATTGAACCCCGAGTTAACCATCTTGGGCACTACCCAGCCTTCAGAGCTCTCAGTAACAGCACAGAAAGCCGGAGTCAAAGCCACTTGGGTGTTCTGTTTACATCCTCATGTTTCCTAACGGATACAGTGATCCCTCTGCTGTAGACTGTGGGCTCAGGTGTCCAAACAGACAAGGCCAAAGCACGTACCATACCATGACTCAGAGCAGTAAGACATTCGGAGTGGGGACCTGGTGCAGTGAGCCGTGGCCCAGCCATATGACTGACTTTTAGACAGCCATCAAAGACTTTATGGTAATGTCTAGGCACTGGTTCTGAAACAGATTTCTGAGACACATTTAAGAGTTTTGAAGAGCTGGGAGTGAATCTTGGTGGTATGGCCTTATTTGTGAACAACAAGGTGTCCAGGTGTAGCTGGAACAGAGGGTACTACAAACTGAAAGCTTGCTGGTTCAAACTCACCCAGTGGCACTGTGGAGAAAGGATTGGCGACGTGCTTCCATACAGATTACCGCCCAGGAAACCCCGTGGAGCTCTGCGCTTTTTGCTAAATCTAGGGTCACCAGGAGTTAGAATCGGCTTGGTGGCAACAGGTGTCTTCCTACCTGTTTGAGTTAGTCTGGGTAGACCAGAGAAACAAATTCATGGATACTCATATGTGTATAAGAAAGAGCTTTAGGGATACATATGGTAGCCAACTAAAAAGGAGGGGAGGGGGGAGAAAAAAATAAGAAATGGGTAGTGGGGGAGCAGGGCACTAACCCACCCAAGCGGAGGGTATTGTGTATATCTTCACAGGTAAAGAGGGACCAGACTTCAACCTGGTGTTCTAAGATATGAATGCATCATACTGACATGAAGCAGGGAACCCCAGTAGAGAGGTCTGAGGGGCCGGCCCCAATCCCCACTATGTGGACAGCTGTCCCCACCCCCAGAACAACTTACTTCAGAGGACAGCACTGAAGCTACAGCTTAGGGAGAGGGGCATGTCTGATCAGAGCAATGAAGGGAGAGGAAGAGAGAGTGGAGCACATCCTGGTCTACCAAGCCTTGAGGACAATATTCCACTCAAAGCAGCCAATCCACAGAGAAGACCATATAGTTGGCTCCACTATGAGACATGGCAGCTCTCACTGACTCATAGCCCTACCGGGGACAATACTAGAGACACAGTGTGGGAATCCCGCCCGATCTGACCCCACCACACTGAGGCAAAACACTAAGGGTGTGCAACAGAACAGCAAGGGGAGCCGAGCAGGGAAGTCCAGAGGGAATACCAAAAGTAGAGTTTGGGGCCAGTGTGGCACCCCATCAGACTCAACCGGAAAACATTCTTAAAGGTCAGCAAACCTTGGACTATTTATAGGCTTTTCTTTTTGTCATTGGTTTATTGTTGTTGTTTTGTTTGCTTTTGTTGCTTTGTTTTGATCTGTATTGTTTTTGTGCATATTATTATCACTTCAGGGATATCTAGATAAGATAGGTGGGATAAACAATCTGGAGGGGAAAACAATGGAACCCATGGTTCCAGCAGGAACATGGGAGAGGGAAAGGAGGGTAAGGAAGTGGGTGCTAACAAGCCCAGGGACAAGGGAAAAACAAGTGATCCAAAATCAGTGGCGAGGAGGATGTAGGAAGACTGGTAGGGCTTGAGCAAGGGCAATGGAACTGAGAGGAATTATTGAAACCCAAATGAAAGTTGAGCATGATAGTGGGACAAGAAGAAAGTAAAAGGAAATAGAGGAAAGAACTAGGAGGCAAAAGGCATTTATAGAGGTCTATATGCAGGCATGTACATATGGGGACTATATCTATGTGCATATATTTATAGGGTTAATATTAAGGTAGCAGATGGACATTTGGCCTCCACTCAAGTACTCCCTCAATGCAAAAACACTTTGTTCTATTAAACTGGCATTCCATGATGCCCACCTTCCCGACACGATTGCTGAAGACAAAGTGGGTACATAAGCAAATGTGGTGAAGAAAGCTGATGATGCCCAGTTATTAAAAGATACAGTGTCTGGGGTCTTGAAGTCTTGAAGATAACAAGCGGCCATCTAGCTGAGAAGCAACAATGCTCACATTGAAGAAGCACATCAGCCTGTGTGATCACAAGGTGTTGAAGGGATCAGGTATAAAAATCATATCATTGTGAATGATGGAAAGGGTGGAGTGGGACCTCAAAACCCATCTGTAGGCAATTGGACATCCCCTTACAGAAGGGTTGCAGGGAGGAAATGAGCCAGTCAAGGTATAGTATAGCAATGATGAAACATACAACTTTCCTCTAGCTCTTAAATGCTCCCCCCCCACTATCATGATGCAAATTCTACCTTAGAAATCTGACTAGACCAGAAGATGTACACTGGTACAGATAGGAACTGGAAACAGGGAATCCAGGACAGATGATCCTCTCAGGACCAGTGCTGAGGGTGGTGATATAGGGAGGGTGGGGTAGAAAGGGGAAACTGATCACAATAATCTACATATAACCCCCTCCATGGGGGATGGATAACAGAAAAGTGGATGAAGGAGGACGTCGGACATGACAAAATAATAATTTATAGATTGTCAAGGATTCGTGAAGGTGAGGGTGGGGAGGGAGAAGAAAAAATGAGGAGCTGATACCAAGGGCTTAAGTAGAAAGGGTGTTTTGAGAATGATGATGGCAACAAATGTACTAATGTGCTTGACACAATGGACATATGTATAGATTGCGATGAGAGTTGTAGGAGCACCCAATAAACTGATTTAAAAACAAAAACAGAAAAGATTTATATTTATAAACAAGAGCAGTTGAATATTGAAAACACATCCCAACTCAGTCCAGATCAAGTCCATAAATCTGATATTATTAGTCCATATGTCTGATACCAATCTATAAAGTCCTCTTGAGACTCAGGAAACACATGCACTGATGCCAAGTACAGGAAGATCACAGGCCAGTGGGTGGGAAGTCTTGTGGATCCAGTGTCCTTGTAAGCATCCCAGCGCTGCAGGGGTCTCCACGTGGCTCCTCCAGCTCCAGAGGTCTGGCTCCATCAACCTCTTTCCATGTGACTTCTCCACAGGGATGTCTCACAGGGAGTGAGCGAGCAAGAGAGAGAGTGTCTCCCGCTCCAGAGAGGAAGATAGGAGTTCCCAGAATTTTCAGGAGAAGGCCATGCCCACACAGAGGCCTCATTGGCTATGACCCGACTGACAGACTAGACTCCACCCCTTCACTCTCAGTCCTCAAATTGACACCAGACTATGTAACTTCCAAGCCGTCCTATTGTCCGCCTGTTTCTCTAAGTTTGTTCGTTACTGTGCAGTCGCCTTGGACTCCTGGCAATCTTATAACAACGCAAGCATTGCTACCTTTGTGACTGTGTTATTTCCCCGAGGCTCTGGAAAAATAGATGGAAGGAGTGAGGTCATCCACACCGAAGTATTTACCGCTGGAGATGGATGCTAGAACCGGGAGGTCAGGATCAAGTTGGACCTTCTCATCATTAGTTTTCCTAATCCCGATAGCACCTGCCTGTCTGGCCACACAATTGGATTCGCTTACTATTATGGCCAGTCAACCTGGTCTTTAGAACATCCCCCATCTGCTTGCCCCAGCGAAAGGCAGCCAACACTAGCCTGTACAGATGTGTATTTTCTTCCAGCCTGGCGAGCCCAGAGGCCTTGCTTCTTGGACCATTATCTCAGGCATCCTGGGAACAAAGAAGAACAGCTCCTCCGGGCCAGCCCGGTGTTGTTGTTTTTTTGTTTTGTTTTTTTCCTGCACGGAGCACAATTACGCGGGCAGTGTTTGGTGTTTCTAATCAAAAGCTACTTGTCAAGTAGGCAGTGTTACTTTTCCAAGCCCGCACAAACAAAGCTGTGTGGGGACTGGGGTAGGGAGGGAGTGGGAGAGCTGCATGGTGTGAAGTGTGTGTGTGTGTGTGTGTGTGTGTGTGTGTGTGTGTGTGAGAGAGAGAGAGAGAGAGAGAGAGAGAGAGAGAGAGAGAGAGAGAGAGAGAGAGAGAGAGAGGAAGAAGAAAAGAAGGGAAGGAGAGAGCAATAAGAGGGGGGGATCATCATAGATAGTGAGAGAGGAGAGGCAGGCGGAGGGAGAGGGAGGGGGAATAGGGGCGCCCCGTAGATGTTTTCTGTAGAATTCTGCAGACACCTCCACCCTGTGGCTCCCAGTACCGGCTCCTTTCTCCCAGCCTCTTGGCGAGGTACAGTTTTGACCTTCCAAAAGGAGAGGGGCTGTTCAGACGGTAATGACAGAGCTGTAGGCAGAGACACTGTGTTGTAATCGCCTTCGAGCCGTCTCCTACATTGGCCTGGCTCTGATTTCTGGGTTCAGTCCCATTAGTCTCGAGGCTCCTGTCATGCGGCCATTAAATCACTGTCTTCTCTGACAGCGTCATCTTTTTTGCAGAAGCCGGGAGGGAACGTGCCGCCTGCCACCTGGTCATTATGCCCGGCGGCCCAGAGGACAAGTGCTGCTGTTATGGCAGCGTGCTGTCTCTCCCCCACAAACCGCTGCTCCCCCCACCTCCCAAGTTCATCCCGTCCCCCCCACCCCCACCCCTGCCAGGGAGCACCCACAGCAGCCACTGAGGGGACCAGGCCCAGCCAGCAGCTAGGGTGTGGCTGTCTAGAAATCAAACGATGGGTCTTTTTAAAAAAATCATTTTATTGGGGGCTCATGCAACTCTCATCACAATCCATCCATCCATCCATCCATTCATTGTGTCGAGCACATTTGTACATTCGTTGCCATCATCATTCTCAAAACATTTGCTCTTCACTTAAGCCCCTGGCATCAGCTCCTCATTTTCCCCCTCCCTCCTTGGTCCCCCCTCCCTCATGAACCCTTGATAATTTATAAATTCTTATTGTGTTATGTCTTACACTGTCCGGCGTCTCCCTTCACCCACCCCTCTGTTGTCCATCCCCCCAGGGAGGAGACTATATGCAGATCCCCTGTAATCCGTTCCCCCTTTCTACCCCACCCTCCAAACTATGCGTCTGTAAGGGCATCACTTAGAATTGTTATCGTTCGTTTTCTTCCAGTGAAGGACAAAGCCAGACAAGGTCTAATTGTTATCTTCCGTGCTGGTGGAGAAGGGGGTGGGGCAGGGAGATTTGAGGTCTGTTGAATAAGGGGAGCTGTGGGTGAGGACCAGGCTTCAAAGTGAGCAGCTTGGGGTAGCCCAGCTGCAGGGCCGCAGAGTACATAGGCTGCCTGGGAGCCTCCAGCCAAGCACCACCCTACCTGGATCATTGCACGAAATGGGGTGCCTGCTCTGGGCTACCCACTCTTCTCGGTGCCGGGACAGACCCCGGGAGCCTAGCCGGAAGACTGGTAGGATGGAGAGGGCCTGCTGGGATTGGGAATGGGAGGTGAGCTGAAGGAAGGGGCTAGTTACCAAGGCGAGGGTGGGGTTGGAAGAGAGCTGAATGGATTGGCGGTTTCATGATAGAATTTGCACCTGCTGCCTAAGCCCAGTTCCCTTGCTCTGTCCCAGGAGCAGCCGTGCCTGGCCTGCGGGGGTGGGGGGTAAGGGGGCGGGTGGGGGGGTAATGTGTGCCTGTTGACCTGTTGACGCTGAGCAGTTTTCAGCAGCACTTTCAGACGAACATGCATGAACTAGGAAGAAAGACCTGGTGATGTGCTTCTGAAAGGCAGCCAGCGAGGAGCCTGCGGAGCGTAAAGGAACACTGCCTGACCTGCAGCCCACGACAGGGATGGTGCAAGGCCGGGCAACGCTCACCCCGCTCCACGGGGGTCACCGCTGTACTGCAGGAGAGAGACAGCAGAGCAGCCACGGCCCTGTCAGCCAGGCCTATGTAGGGGCCTTGGCGGTGTAATGGTTACACGTTGGGGTTGCGATCCACACGATCCGCAGTTCAAAACCACCGGCAGGACCGCAGGAGAAAGTCATGGCTTTCCACTCCTGTAAAGTTACAGTCTGGGAAACCTCCTGGGGTGGGGGGTGGGGGTCACCGTGTCGCCAGAACCTTCAAGAGCATAGGTAGTATCTTGGCGTTGGTTAGAGTAAGCCAGCCCCTTCCAGAATGGATGTCTCCCCATGCCAGGTGGTTCAGCACACGTAGCCCAGGCTGAAATAATCATTCTCCATATTCTTCCTTTGGTCAGGACCGTTCCTGCCACTCAAAGTGTCCGAAACACAATTGAAAAACGAAACAACTCAGTAGAGAGTGATGAAGGGGCATGGCGGGGACTTTGTCCAGTTATGAGTCCTCTGTCTTCTGTCACAGCCCAGGGCTGCCGCTGTGACAGAGAATGATCAGGCAACAGGTGCCGCACTGAAATATCTATTCCAGAGCATCAGGCTTGGTCAGACTAGGGACACAGGGACATGCGACAGGCCTGGATGACAGGAGAACACCCAACGAGTCCAAATGGGCTGTTCCCTTGGCCAGGGCAGCCATGGGACAAAACCCGTAGCTGATGGAAGTGCCCTAACGCTGGCAGGGGATGGCATGGCTCGCTCCCCCTGGCTCCGGCTCCCCGAGCTGTAATGAGCTCTTTGCCTTTCAGCCTTGATCCCTTGTCAGCAGGGCTGGCACCAACTCCGAGTATTAAATTCTCCCTGCACAAAGACATAAAGTGGGGTTCTTCGCCGGAGACAGAGACCCATTGCTGGCTGCTTTCACTAGCGGCAGAGCTGTGGGAGAGAGGAGGAGGCCGAGACCAGGCTCTGCCTCCTCTGTTTAAGCAGCAGACACCCAGTGTGAGGGTAAACCAGCCCCGAACACATCACCAAGGGTCTGGAAGGCGCAATTGTACAGAGGTAATAAGTAAAGATCATCGTGAAGTCACAGAGAGCATGAGAGATAGAAGAGAGACAGAGAAATAATGGAGTCAGACACATTTCATGGTAGCAATGCTCACCTCAGCTGCACTTGGTGGTCCACGTGGAGAGAGGGAGAGGGGAAGGAGGACCAAGGGAAAGGGAACAGAGGAGCGAGGATGAGGAGAAGAGAGGGAACCACAAGAGGCCAAGAGGGGAGCAGAGAGAGCTCTTTATTGCTAACTCAGGCATATATACCTTTGGGGGGTGTGCAAGCCCACTAATTACCGGTAAAGACATATGTCACAGGAAGGGGTTTCACTATAGGTGATACTGCAGGGAGAGGGAGACAATCTAGGGATATATACACAATAGGAAGAGGAGGGATTGGGGCTGTACAGGTGACAAGAAGGGCGGATCGTACATTCAGAATGGCAGCCTAAGTTTGGAAATCACTGAGCCGGTTTGACCAGTTCTCTGGATCTCCAAAGAAATCTATCAGTAGGGTGTAATCTCCACCCACAGGAACCAGGCTAATGGTTGAAAGCCTTTAGGGAGAAGTAGCCCATTGTCCTTAGCAGCAGGGAGTGGCCCTACCTGTGGTGGACCCATACAGTAGTCTGGCAACTGCCTTCAGGGAGGATGTCTCTAAGCATCTGGCCTTTTACCATATGCTAGCAAACAGCCTCTCATGTTTGGCATATCTCTGGGGGAGACAAAACTGGGGAAGTCTCTTTATAATCCCACAACCCAATGCCTAATGAAGCATCTTTCTGACTGACGCATTTCTCCATCACACTCCCAGGTTCACTGTCTTTGCTTTGTCTCTTTACGAAGACCAGGGAGAGGCACCACAAAGAAATCCATGGACACCCAAATCTTCCCCTCCTCCTCATAAGATGTGCACCCACTTTGGGCACGTCCCCTCTTGGGTGACGCTTGTCCTGATTTGTTCTTTACTCAGGGGCCCACAGTCGGCGGCGACAGAAACGTGTGCATCTAATTTTGTTTTGTTAAAAAAACAAAAACAGACCTGTGGGAAACCGGGAGGGTTGAGTGGCAGGGCAGCTCAGGTACTGGCTCACTTTCCTGAGCTCCTCCAAGGTCTGGGCACCGGTTCCTGCCATTTGCTGCCCCTCTGTCTTCAGCTTCCTCTCTCCGAGCGGTTCTGTCTGCTCACCTGCCGTCGGGTGGACTCTGATCCCGTCCCATAGGGGAGGCTGCAGTCTTCACAAGGACGGGTCGCCAGGTCTGGTCTTCGGCGGGGAGGGTGGTGGGTTCTGATCCGGTCTTTTGATCTAGCAGCTGAGCTCTTAACCCTGGTGCCACCAGGGCCGCTTCTCAGCCCATTAGACCAAGTCTTGGCACCGAGTCCATTCCAGCTTACAGCCCCCCTACAGGATGGCCCAGAACTGTCCGGCCATGGTTCCAGTCTTCATGGAACCCAACTGCCTCTTCTTTCTCCTGTGCAGCGGCTGGTTGGCTTGAACTGCTGACCTTCTGGTTAGTAGTCGAGTGCTTCAGCGCTGTGCCACCAGTGTCAGGAAGGTGGTCCCTGGCCCAGACGTTGACTGGACCTTCATCTTAAAACTCCCTCTTACTGGGCCAGTCTCTCTGTGTCCAGCCCCGGATCACCAGATCCGAAAGCCTGATGACACAGCTTGTATTGGCGCTTTTCTCTAGCCCAGTCCCAGAGAGCAAGGCTAGGCGACCCGCAGAGGCAAAACGATTTCTCTGGAGTTTCTGGAAAGAGATGTAACAGTGCGAAGGCAGATGTGGATTAAAATCCCTGCGCAAGCACGTCCTTACAGCTCTGTGGGCTTTGATGAGTAACTTCATTTTATGAAGGCTCGGTGTTTCATGTGGCACACGGAGGCGGCGCTGTTTACCACTTTGCACGGTGTCTGCCAAGCAGGAGTCACTGGAGACCGCGGTGAAACACTGTGGACTTCCACTGAGCTCATGCACAGATTTTTAATTTAAACGACTATTGATGAGAGAGAGAGAGAGAGAGAGAGAGAGAGAGAATTGTAGGTGAACCACCTGGGAGTTTGTGCAAGGAGAAGTGAAGAGGCCGGTGAAGTACCATTTCTCTCACAACACACATGTGTAGGGGTGCAGGAGGGGGTGTGGATTCCATCTTGCTCGCTCCCTCGCTCGCTCGCTCGCCCCCACCCCAACGTCCACACTGTCATTGATGGTGAACATTCAGGGGTCATGCAGGAGAGGCAGCCTGCTTTGAGTGGTCACTTCCTGCCTGAACACTCTTCTGAGTCTAGAAAACAATGCCTTTCCTCAAAGGGGTCCTGATTCCAGGGGCCACCTCCCTGTCCCCCGCTCTCACCTCCCTGAGGGTGTGAGACGAGGTGAGAACTCCCCATCTAGGAGGCTCACAGATCAGACTGGGAGTCCAGGATCTGCTGCTTACTGCCAGGCAGCCTCCCCTGGTTTCTGAGCCCCAGCCTCCTCCCCTTCAAACTGGGTGGAAACAGCAGATCCCTCCCAGGACTGCCGTGAGGAGTCAGCGGGAGTGTACATGTCTAGCTCGTAGCTTGCTACCTGGTGTGTAGGAAGGCCACTGGAGAGGTCTGTTCTTATCCGCCCCCCTGGAGTCTGAGTATCAGCACAGCATGCACAGAGTCTGGTTTCTTGCAGGGGGTAGAGAGTCGGGAGGCACGAGGCATGGAAACAGATTACGTCTGCAGCTTTGTCTTGGTAACCACAGCCCCCAAGTCCTCCCTCACTGCCAGCCAGCGCAGCTCCAACTAGAGACGTGTTGAAACACCAAAGGCGAATGACACCCGCAAGGACATTGTGACTGACTTCACACAGAGACTCAAAAGTCCAGAGCAATTCTTGGGCTTCTTGAGCCACAGGCAAATCGAGAACAGAAACGGAAAGCACTAAGAAGTGGGGGATTTTTTTGCCCTGATGGAGAATATTATAGAAAGTGCTACAAGCATTTGATCTAAAAATGGGAGTGAGGGGACCCAGCAAGCTTTAAAAATGTTTCTTTTTAATTTGCATGGGACCATGAACTGAGTATGGAACAGTGGGGGATGCCTTGCAAAGTGATGAGCTTCCTGTGAGTGGAAGTAATCAAGCAGTCTGCCTGACCACCTAACAGAGACACGCTATACCTGTGTTTCCCATCTTTTTCATCCCAAACTACTTCCAGGTCATCCAGCACTATTTGCCAGCTCTATGTACCACTTGTATTATTAATGATCTAATATGTGTCTTTAAGCTCATTTTAAAATACAGTCAAAAGAAAACTTGTTATCACTTAACTACTGGCTGAAAATGTGCTTATCACAAATAGCAAATACAGTTATCCACTTGCAGTTCCACATTGGTGCCTACACAAGCTCTCTGAGCTAGGTCCTACAAAGAAAGAGTACTAAGAGTTAGCGATATGGTAGGGCTAGCACCATTTTATAATAAAAAAATAAAGCAGATTTTAAAATAGCCACCCTTTTTACCATGAAATTTTTATGTCGAGCAAGTCCAATGCCGGAAATCACCCCATTCTGCACCAGTAATGCCTTCCTATCCTTTGGGAATCCTTGGGTTATCCTGACTTCTGACACCAAGTCTTAGATTGAGTAAGACAAGAGCTGAGACCCCTTCCCACTTCAAGACCCGGCAACCCCAAGATCGAAACTCCGTTTTTGAAATTAACTTCCCATCCTGTGCATTCTCGTGACTGTAGTAATGGAGGGCGCACTCGTCTGTGGTGTTTGCCGATTTCCATGGTGTAAATTCTCCAACGCTGGTTTGTTCAGGTTGCACGGGATGCCATTTGGGAGTTAGTGAGCCATGAGCACGCCAGGCTTCTGAGAACTTTAAAGAGCCGGCTCCGGCCCCCCTCTGTCCTCACCCCACAGCGGTGGTTGGCTCTGCTGGGTGTGTGAAACAAACGGCACCTCTAAGAGTTACATGCAGTACTTGGGAAGCCCCCCCAAACCCTGAGACCCTGGACCATCTCCACGAGAAGTGTGTCCAATTTTGCAGTACGTGTTGATGGTACATGGGAAGGCTTCCTGCAGCCCCACTCCACAGTCTGATTCCACACGAGCCCATTTCAGAGACACGCACCTTGAGGTACAAGGTTGCATGGGTTCTCATGAAGAGATTTCTAAACCATAGAGGTGGGCTTGTCTTCCGGTTGTCCCGAGTAACCCGGATCTGATCAGGCTGCACATTTCATTGCACAGATTCTCAAAGAAAATCATCCAGATAGCATTTCACGGAGGGCCCACCGCATGCCAGGTTTATGTGACCCATAGGCTGTCTGTTTTGCAGAAGTGTGGTGGCTGTTGGCTCGGATGCTGTGTTAGTGCAGGTACTTTAGAGAAACAAATCCACAGAAATCCAGCACTTCCTCCTTGGAGGTGGGAGACTCTCTGCTCACACCCTGGGAGACATGGTAGCCGATAAGACACATGGACCCACCCTGATGCAGAGACCCCTGCCAGTGCTGAGATGTTTCCAATGCCACTGGATCCAAAGACTTTCTACCCACTGGCTTGTGATCTACATTAGGTGTCATTGCATGTTTCATGAGTCTGAAGAGGACTTTATAGATTGGTATCGGACATCTGGGCTAATATAAGACTTAGGGACTTGGACTGCACTGGGCTGGGATGTTTTCTCACTGTTCAATTGCTCTTGTGTATAAATCTTTCTTATACACATATGTGTGTCCATGGATTTGTTTCTCTAGTCCACCCAGACTCACACCCCAAGCTTTCCTGTGTGCTAGTTGTTCATGGAAAGGAGCTGTGGGTGGAATGACACTAAGTCATTAAGATCAGGTGACTTTGGAGGGAGAACTGCTCGGGAGTCACTTCTCCGAGCCTCTCAGCTAAGAGCAAGTGTGGAGCTGCCCTTGGATGCCGGTCAACACTTCCAACCTGTTATGTTTACCGTGTACAAGTTTGTTCCCGAAAACATGAAGAACAAAAAAAGGAAACATGTTGCTAAACAAGCGGCCATCACAATGAGAAGCAACAAAGTCCACATGGCAGAAGCATACCAGCCTGTGTGATCGTGAGGTGTCGATGGGATCACGTATCAGGCATCAAGACCCAGAACAAAAAATCATATCAATGTGAATGAGGGGGAGTGCAGAGGGGAGACTCAAAGCCCATCTGTAGACCATTGGACATCTCCTCACAGAATGGTCACAAGGAAGAGATAAGCCAGGCAGGGTGCAGTATAGCACCGATGAAACATACAGCTTTTCTCTTGTTTTTTAATGTTTCCTCCCTCCTCTATCATGATCCCAATTCTACCCTAAAAATCTGGCTAGACCAGAGCATGTACATGGGTACAGATAAGAGCTGGAAACACAGGGAATCCAGGACAGATAAACCCCTTATGACCAATAATGAGAGTAGCGATACCAGGAGGGGAAGGGAAAGTTGGGGGAAGAAAAGGGGAACTGATCACAGTGATCTACATATAACCCCATTCTCTGGGGAACGGACAACAGAAAAGTGGGTGATGGGAGATAGCGGTCAGTGTAAGACATGAAAAAATAATAATTTATGAATTATCAAGGGTTCATGAGAGAGGGAGGGTAAGGGAGGAGGGGAAAATCAGCTGATACCAAGGGCTCAAGTAGAAAGAAACTGTCTTGAGAATGATGATGGCAACCTATGTACAAATGTGCTCGACACAATGGATGGATGGATGGATGCATGTATGGATTGTGAGAAGAGCTGTCAGACTCCCAATAAAATGATTTTCTTTTTATAAAAGGAAATATGTCAACAATCTGATTTTCCCGGATTCTTTATTTTTTAAAAACATTTTATTAGGGGCTCATACAACTCTTATGACAATCCATACATATACATACATCAATTGTATAAATCACATCTGTACATTCCCTGCCCTAATCATTTTCAAAGCATTTGCTCTCCACTTAAGCCCTTTGTATCAGGTCCTCTTTTTTCCCCTCCCTCCCCGCTCCCCCCTCCCTCATGAGCCCTTGATAATTTGTAAATTATTATTTTGTCATATCTTGCCCTATCTGGCATCTCCCTTCACCCCCTTTTCTGTTGTCTGTCCCCCAGGGAGGAGGTCACATGTAGATCCTTGTAATCGGTTCACCCTTTCCAATCCACTCACCCTCTGCTCTCCCAGTATCGCCCCTCACACCCCTGGTCCTGAAGGTATCATCCCCCCTGGATTCCCTGTGCCTCCAGCTCCTATATGCACCAGTGTACAACCTCTGCTCTATCCAGACTTGCAAGGTAGAATTCAGATCATGGTAGTTGGTGGTGAGGAAGCATTTAGGAACTGGTGGAAAGCTGTATTCTTCATCGGTGCTACATCGCACCCTGACTGACCCATCTCCTCCCCTAGACCCCTCTGTGAGGGGATCTCCAGTGGCCGACAAATGGGCTTTGGGTCTCCACTCTGCACTTCCCCCTTCATTCACTATGGTAAGATTTTTGTTTTTGATGATGCCTTATACCTGATCCCTTTGACACCTCATGATCGCACAGGCTGGTGTGCTTCTTCCATGTGGGCTTTGTTGCTTCTGAGCTAGATGGCTGCTTGTTCACCTTCAAGCCTTTAAGACCCCAGACACTATCTCTTTTGATAGCCGAACACCATCAGCTTTCTTCGCCACATTTGCTTATGCACCCGTTTGTCCTCGGCAATCGTATCATGGAGGTGTGCAGCCAACGATATGATTTTTTGTTCTTTGCTGCCTGATAACTGATCCCTTCGGGACCACGTGATCACACAGGCTGGTGTGTTCTTCCATGTGGGTTTTGTTGCTTCTGAGCTAGATGGCTGCTTGTTTATCTTCAAGCCTTTAAGACCCCAGACGCTATCTCTTTTGATAGCCAGGGACCATCAGCTTTCTTCACCACATTTACTTGTTCACCCGCTTTGGCTTCAGCAGTTTTGTCGGGAGGGTGAGCATCAGAGAATGCCAATTTAATAGAAGAAAGTATTCGTGCATTGAGGGAGTGCTTGAGTAGAGGCCCAAGGTCCTTCCGCAACTTTAATACTAAACTTATAAATATAGACTCATAGATCTATTTCCCCATCCTCATATATACATTTGCATGTACATGTCTTTGTCTGGACCTCTATAAATGCCCATTGCCTCCTAGCTCTTTCCTCTATTTCCCTTGACTTTCCTCCTGCCCCACTATCATGCTCCGTCAACACCTGGGTTACAGCTATACCTCTTCTTTACGTTACCTTACCCTTGATCATTCCCTACAGGCCTGTCACTCCCCCCTCACCACCAATTTGGATCCCATGTTGTTCCCTTGTCCCTGGGTTAGTTAACACCACTTCCTTACTCCCCACCTCCCCCTATCCCAAGTCCCCCTGGAACTGTCGGTCCCATTGTTTTTCCTCCAGAGTGTTCATCCAGCCTGTCTTATTTAGACAGAACTGCCCGGATTCTTTTGAGGCCACATTATTCACACGTGTTGTCACTGAGTGGACGCCAAAGAGGCTTCAACAAGTTATTCGAGGTTCCCACAGACTCTCCGAGGCCCGCCCGTGGCTGGTCCCTGCCATCTCCCTGGCCGTTGCTGGGTGGGAGTCCACTGTGACGCTTCCTGCCTCCATCAGTCTCATCGAGGGCCCCCTCCTTTTGGATGGCCAAGGGGCCATTCTGATGATGTCCTCAGTGAGCCCTAAGCAAATCAGTCTCGTCACGCCCGCTCCCCAGGAGCCCGCTGGTCCTGCCTTTTCTTGAAGGGAGAAGCCATGCACTTGAGTCGTGCTGGCGAAGAATGTGGAGAGTCCCGTGAATAGCTTGGGGCCCTGGTGCTGCAAAGTGTACGAGCCGGGCTGAGACCCGAGGGTCTGCGGTTCAAGGCCCCAGCAGCTCCCTGGGAGAAAGACAAGCTTTCATTTCGCCGGTCCTCATTTACAGTGTGGGACACCCACGGGTCACTGGGAGTCAGCCGTGACGGGACATCAGGGAGTTTGTTTGTTTGTGTGTTTGGGTGGACTGCTGAAATTGAGGACCAACTGATGGGTCTTGAAAGAAGTATGGCCAGAGCGCTTCATAGAGGCAAGGTCGCTGAGACTTCGCCTTACATGCGTTGGCCGTGTTGTCAGGAGAGAACGGTCCCTAGGAGAAGGACATCATGCTTGGTAAAGTGGAGGACAGCAAAGAGGAGGAAGGTCCTGGACGAGAAGACGGGCTGCAACCCTGGGCTCAGGCACAGGAAGCGTGGTGAAGATGGTGCAGGATGGGCCAGGAGCTTGTTCTGTGGCCCACGAGATTGCTGTGGGTCAGCGCTGACTCGGTGGCACCGACCAACCAACAAGTGTGTCTGAGACAGTGCCCGCTCATATTTTGGTGAGCTGTTCCACTTCCACCAGAACAGAGAGCTTCCCAGCTTGGAGCAATGTTTCTTTGCTTCTGGAAGATTGTCAGGGTGGCTCAGTGTGAGGTGTCTACGCTGTGAACAATTGCAGTGGTTGATTTTCCCCTTCTGCGTTGTTTCCTAACCTCTCGGTTCACTTCCGAATCAATCCCTCCCCTTGCCCCGCGGCTGCAGCCACTCTCCCCGGCGCTGGCTCTGCTGCACCGGGAGCCCCGATGGACTTCATGGTACTGCTTTCTGAAGAAGTTTACACCGAGAGATGTTGCAGGAACGCTCGAGAGACCTGTGATGCGTGGGACCGGACGCTGCCTCCTTCGAACGGATGCTTACACTGCAAGGAGGCCACCTTTTAGGCTACACAGCACAGTCGAGTGCTCACACCAACTTGTAGCAGAGGCATCCAGGATGATCAAGACATGCTCTAGGTTACATTGGCATGTACTCTTATCTGCCTGCTGGTACAATCACTTCATATGCAAAAGATGTGAGATACACAACGCTGTGCACGGAAAGCCGCTATATTCACCAAGTGGGATTTATCGACGCGATGGTAACCTCTCTGGACAGAGACTATATATATATATATATATATATATATATATATATATATATATATATATATATATATATATATATATATATATATATATATATGCAGTTGGACATAGAGACTATATATATGTATATATATGCAGTTGGACATTAGCCGAACAAATGTGTGTGGCACACGGTCATATTTCTTCTTCTTTTTCCTCCCCAAATAGCCCAACTTCAAGAGGGTCACCCCCAATGGTGATACACCTCTGAGATACACCCTAATATGAACAAGCATAGACAGCGTGTAACACAGTGGCCTTTACATGCTTGCAGGTCTTATTCTGCCTCTCCATCTGGGAGACCTGGGTGAGACTATTGAGGGTACAGTCTTCCCCCACATAGTGGCATCCTGCCCAGAGGATGACAGAGCCTCGCTCTGAACCAGAGTCCTTGGAGCTGTAGGCCACTCTCCGTAACCTGAAATGGGGACATGACCCATGTGGTGATGGTCCCCTGGGGTCGAATGACCCTTTCACAGGGGTCGCCCGATTCAGAACAGTAGCAAAATGACAATGATGAAGTAGCAAGGAAAATAATGTTATGGTTGGGGGTCACCACCCATGAGGAACTGTACGAAAGGGTTTGTGGCATTAGGAAGGTGGAGAACCACTAGCCTAGAATGTGCCACACTGTAGGAAATACACAGGAACGATGGCTTAAAGGATCGGACACTGATAGATGCATGGAGCTGCATTGGCCTGGAATCAGATTCTACCAGGGCATCACCAGTGACCTCACCAACAGAAAAATTAAGGGTCTCACCCCCCTCTTTATTATACAAAGACCCTTTTTGAATACCAAATATTTTGATTAACCCTCCAAGCCCTCCTCCCTTGTCTTTCCAGTGTCCATTATATCAGAAAATATGTTAAAACAAAGCAGTTAGGCTTTGATAACCTTTGTAAGTTAATTTATAATTTATTAATTTCAAGAATGCATGCAGAAATAGGAAAACCTGTGATAGATGTCTATGTGTATATGAGACTACATGTATGTGATACTTATATGTATATATATGTGAGACTATATGCATGTATACGTGACACTTATATGTATGTATATGCGACACATATGTATGTACATGTGAGACTTATGCATGTATGTATATGAGACTCATGTGTATGTGAGACTTGCATGTGTGTGAGACTGTATGTGGCTTACATGTATGTGTATGTGAGACTCATGTATGTGAGACTTACATGTGTGTGAGACTATGTGTATATGTGTGTGAGACTATGTATATGGGAGAATTATATGTATGTGTATGTGAGACTTACATGCATGTGCGTGAGACTATGTGTATGTGTATGGGTGACTTCTGTGCTGACAGGCAGCATTTTGGTGCAGATGTGGACGTGAGGACAAGCTGCAATAGTAATCTAGCCGTTAGGAACCAGTGGGCTACAGACCTAGCCTGGTATCTGAGCATGTAAAATACATTCGAAGGTGGATGGATGTTAAGAGTTGTCACCCTTCAGAAACAGTAACAGGAGCAATGGTTCCCTGAGGGCACCGGAAGAGGGGGATGCAAATAGGGAGCTGATCGCCTTGATGACCGACTGTATGACCCCACTTGATGGGATCCAACAACAGAATTGTATGCAAATAGATATATGGGATTGTGTCAGATATGGCACACACAAAACACCATTATAGGAAAAGGGGGAATAGGGTTTCTAGGGCTTAGGGAGGGGATAACGAGGAGCTGATATCAAGTAGTCAAAGAAGAAAGAAAATGTTTTGAAACGGATTGTGGTAGCAATTGTACAACACTGCCTGATGTGATTGAACTATGGAATGTTATGATATTCGTAAGAACTCCCAATAAAAAATGATTAAAAATAAAAAAAATTAAAAAGGAACCTCAGGAGGATTCAGAAAGGACCAAATGAAGCCAGCATCCTGAGTCTGCTTCTGCCTTGAACCGAGGCCAGGACCCCGAGCGATGTAAGAACCACGGGACCCACATGTTCTAGAGGCAGACTGATGTGGGCACCTGTGTCAACGGTGCCACTCGGTAGCTAAGCTTATCTTGAGCGAATGGCCTCAGCTCTCTGCATCCCGGTTTTCTCCCCTGTTCACAGAGGATGACAGTGTGTCCCTCTCGGTGTGGGCAAAACGGAGCCACCGCTCACAGTTGTCAGACCAGTGGACCCCACACCTCTGTAAAGACGCTCCTGGTGTCCTCCCATTCGGGGCATCTGAAAGTGAGCCTTCTGGTGATGGGACCTAGCACTGTACAGTCTCGTTTCTTTCATAAATAACTAACTGTCATTTTGCAATCTCAACTCTGTATTGCAGAAGAAATAGCAGATAGCTCATAGAAGCTAAACTACTCTATATGCCAGCCCCCTTGTCTTCTCACCTCTCACCCCCGGTGTGGCCATGAGTCAGCATAGACTCAATGGCAACTGCGGGTTTTCTCTCTGAAAGCCCAGGCAGCCACCAGTAGGTAGGAGTGTAGGCAGGTGACAGCCCACGGAAGCACTTGAATCCAGGACACCTACTCCCTGGACTGGCCCCAGAGAGTGGCCAGGCACTGGGAGACCCAAGGCCTGGTCACTTCTGCCCCCCGGGGCGATTGGGCTGCCCAAGACTTCCTCAGAGCTTGGCCACAGCCAGGAGCTGGGGTGGCACCATGGCTCAACTCCAATGCTAACTAAACCCAAAGGCCAGTGGTTCAAACCCACCTGCTGCTGTCCGGGAGAACGTCGGGCAGTCTGCTTCTGTCAAGTTGACAGCCTTGCAGTCTCCCCAGGCCTCCAGATGACCCATCTTCCAGGTGGCTGCTGTGCTTCCCCGTATAACGACTTTCCCTGCCCTCTCCAGCTCCCTCGCCCTACCTTTTTAACTCCTGAACTACCACAAGGAGTCCTTGTGGGTGTGTTAGCTGCCATCTAGTTGGCCTCCCGACTGATAGGAGCCCCGTGCACAGGGTGCGGGCACTGCCTGATCCTGCGCCAGCCCCAGGACTGACTGTTGGCATCCAGAGGATTTTCACTGCGTGGCCTTCGGACGTAGGCCAGGAGCCCTCTCTCTGCAGTGCCTGCTAGTCCACGGAAATGTTGCTCTTGAGCATCGTGGCTACACACAAGCCCTCTCTGATAACACAGGTGGGGGCTGCATGGGAGGGGTGCTGGCTAGAGGCTGAGCCTGGCGGGAAGGCGAGACCCCCAGTGCTGAGCCACCACTGCCGCCTACAGGTGCAAACAACTTCCTCCCGGAGCTCTCCCACCCTTCTTCAAATGTCTGCAGAAGCCCAATGGGTGTAACTTTCTCTGTTCTTCTAGCCACAGGGAGCTAGCCTTTCCATTCAGATCAGCCGGCTGCCTGCACCGTGTGCTAAGGACACAGGGGCCGGGTGGCAGCAGGTGCCTTCTGTGCTGTGCATGAAATGCAGAGATGCAAAGGGGTGGGGGAGGAGGGGAGAGGGAACAACACATCATATGATAAAAAAGTAAAATAAAAGCAAACTCCAAGTCTCTTAGCAGCTCCCATGGACGGGTGGTATCATACAATCAAAAACTCCCCAACCCACTGCCATGAAGTCACAGGACTGAGGTTGTGAATCTTCATGGGAACAAAGAGCCTCACCTTTGTCCCAAGGAGCGGGTGATAGTTTTGAACTGCTGGCCTTGGGGTTAGCCGAGCGGCTTTTGTGGTCCACAGGCCATCACATAACCCAGTGCGCCACCAGGCCTCTGGACTAGGATAGATGTTTACTATACTGAATCCTCACACTCACTCGGTGCCATAGGATTGTTAACCTTTACGAGGGAGGGGGCGGGGATGGGGTGGAGGCCATGAGGGTCTCAGTAACCCGAGTCCGTGGAGGAGCTGGGGTGGGAGCCCAGGGATGTGGGTGTTCACGGATGAGCTGGGGTGGGAGCCCAGGGATGTGGGTGTTCCAGAGCCTGCATGTCAAACCACTCAGTGACCTGGCTCCGTGTCTTCTCCCCATGGCAAGGTGGCACCCCCCGCTGGGCAATGGGCAAACACGAGGGTTCTGCTGGGCGCAGCAAGATGACAAAGTTCAAGGAAATCTTTGGTCTCAGAGAAAGCATGAGAAAGGGCATTGGTGCCAAGTCCCCTTGGAGTTCCTGATTCACCTGTGCAGGGTCTGTCTAGATGACAGGTGAAATGTGTAAAACGAGGTCTGCATGCATGTTTGGGCCTCTCCCAGGTCAGAACCGTGTGCTGGAGAAACATCTGGATGGCTGGCAAGGGGCAGAGCCACCCTTTCATTTTATCAGCGAGAGTTTTGGAGAGAGGGGCCGGAGACCCTGGTGGCCAGCTGGGCTACACTCTCATCAGCTTGGGGCTCCTGCCCACCTCATGGCTCTGCAGGAGCACGGAGCCCCACAGTAATGGGCGTGTCGTGAGTGGTTTGGGAGCGGGCGCTTCAGGACAGAGCTGTGACTGGTGAGCAGGGCTGAGTGACAACCCCTATCTGCAGCCACAGAGGCTCCGAGAAGTTAAGTGACATGCTGCGTGTCACCTAGCTGCTGATGGTGTGGCCTGGGCTTGGACCCAGCTTTTCTGCAGGTCAGTAGACCGTGGGCGTCTCTTGGTAATTACCATCATAAGAAGGGCACTTGCTTTCTGGGTCCGTATGACATTCTAGGTATTGTTAAGACGGGGGAAAGAATGGGGAGGGATATTTCGAGCGGCACTGGGGCTCGCCCAAGGGCAACTACTCTTAAATACACGGGGTTGCCAGGAGCCTGAGTCAACTTGATAGGAGTTGGTTGGTTGGTGGGTGGGATCAGAAAGCCAGGCACTGCTGCTTAGAGAACTGGGTGGGTGCTAGGATTTGTGCTAGAAAATCTCAATAGTGGTCTAGGACAGTATCTGAGATCCCAACGAGAGGGAAATGGAGACTGAAAAGTACATGGTTTTGATCAGAAAGTTCATTGTGTAAAAGTGGTGGGTCTGGGGTTCCTGCCCAACTGGGACTAGAGCAGTGGGTCTCAATCTTCCTTATGCCGCTACCCTGTCATATAGTTCCTCATGTGGTGGTGACCCCCAACCATAACATTATCTTCGTTGCTACTTCATCACTGTCATGTTGCTACTGTGATGAATCGGGCAGCCCCTGTAAAAGGGTCATTTGACCTCCAAAGGGGTCGTGACCCACAGGTTGAGAACTGCTGGACTAAAGCCTATTGCTGTTAGTTCTGACTCATCGTGACCTTAAAGAATGCAGTGGAACTGCCCCTGTGGGTTTGACGGTAACTCTCTACAGAAGCAGACTGCCTCATCTCTCTCCCCCAGGGCTTCTGGTGGATTTGAACTGCTGATCTCTCAGTTAGCAGCTGGGCATTTAACCAATGCACCACTAGAGCACTTTTGGACTTGAACAGCAGTTTTTTGTTTTTCTCAACACAACGGTAGAATGCATCATGCCTGTATTCATTCAACAAACATTTGCTGAATCACCCCTTAGTCTCAGCCATAGAGATAGGTTTTAGAAGCCATGCTTCAGCCTTGGGTCCCGGAGAAGGATCCTAGAATATTCTGGGTTTAAATGCCACCCTGCCCCACCCTTGGGTTCACACATAATTTGTTGAGGATGCCAGCTTCCTGTATTGTGGATATAGACACAACCTGCAGCCTCAAAGTCTTGTCCTCTTACTGAGGGAATCGATTCCCCAGCGGCGACAGGTCCATGCAGACCTGGGACGATGTCTCCAGAAATGGAATTGGGTGGGGAGAGCTGGACCGCTCAGAAGCAGTGCATCTGAGTGCCAGGACATGAGCTGATGTTCCCAGGCTTTCACCCATTGCTGGAGAGCGCGCTGAGGTGCCCAGTGCCCCTGCACATCCAACTGAAGTCACTACTGCCCTCCTGCAGGCAACCCGAGGCCAGGGGCTAGGTGTTGGACACACTGCAGAGATGAGCAGGGAAATGCTGGTTGCTCCCCCCAGGTGTCCCCTCCAGGTGGCCTTCAGACCCTCCAAGATCACTTTTACAGAGCTGTGTTGAAAAGAAGCCCCTCTCATCCATCCAGTGGGGACATGTGTTTGAGATTGCTGCTTTGTAAATGAGGTGCAAGGCCCATCACCTTTTCCAGGCCCTCCCTCCCCCAGCACGGCGTGACGCTCTGGATCTATTCCCGAGCCTCGGCGCGCCGGGCCATTCATTATGGTGACACCTCGCGCAGCAGCAGCCCAGACACATGCCAGCCGCCTGGCATTCAGCAGCTGTGCCGAGATCTTAAGCACCGTGCGTGGTAGCATGTGATGCTCTTTCCTTAATTCACGATGGAGATGCAGGGCCAGGGGAGAAGTTGAACTCTGAAAATGGATGGTGATGTTGGGGCTTGTCTAAGGGCAGGGCTGAGTCCGTCACTGCACTGTTGAGGCAAGTTTGGACAGGTGTGGATTTGGGTGTATTTTTTGGGGGGAGGACTTTTTTTCTGTGGTTGAGGTGAGCATTGACAGAGCAAGTTCTCCATCCGACAGTGAAGGTTTCCTGACACTGGCTGCCATCCCCCCAGCAGAACAGCACTCTTCCTGCTTCCTCCCTGGGCTCTTCCATCCTGCCCACCATCTTTCCTGCCCCTTCCTGCCTTCGGAGGTTTGTTTTGGTCAAGTGCTGCCCCTTTTGGATTATGCTGCGGAGTCATCACACCAGTCCCTCCCTGGCGTGATTATTCACGTCACAGGCCTCATGATTGTTTGCCTGAAAGTTGATCCCCAAGGAGAATTCAGGTCCAGACTTGAAGTGGGGGCTCCAGGCCATTGCCTCTGTGTGTGTAGGGTTCTTCTGTGTCACATCGGTAAAGCCTGGTCTTTTTATGATTTTGGATCTGATTCTATTCTCCCCCCACACTTCCCACTCTGTCTAGCACTTTCTATATTGTGATCCTAATCAGAGCACGTGGTCTCTGGGCACATCTGGTTCCTCTGGTCTCAGGGTGTGGAGGCTGGGAACTACCATTTTTGATGGGTCTCAAGGCTGCCTCGGATGGGCTCTTCCCTAGTGTTTGGCCGGGGACCAAGCCTCTTTTGTTCATGTGCTTCCCCTCACCCCTCTCTTTTGTCTGGTCCTTGAAGCATCCAGTGTGGGGTCCCTGCTTTGGTATCAGCTCTGACTCATGCCGCCCTTCTGTGCCACGGAATGGAACAGCCTGGTCCTGTGTCATCCTCACGATTGCCGGCATGGTCTGGTTCATCCTTGTGGCACGGTGCCCTCGACTCCACCAAATACGAGGCCCTCCTCTATTGGCGGGCTCCTCCTCATGTGCATGCAGAGCAGTGGTCTTTTGTGGCCCATGAAGGTTTTCATCGGCGAATCTTCAGAAGTAGATTACTTTCTCCCCCCACTAGTCTGTCTTAGTCTGGAAGCTCTGCTGAAATCGGTCCACTATAAGTCGCCATACTGGTACTTGGAAGGCTGGAGACACAGCTTCCAGCCATACAGAAGCCACCACAGTTAAGACGAACTGACAGAAGGGCCGAGGAGGAAATGGATGGACAACTCCCGCCCCCCACCGTACCATACACTGCCATCTTACAGAGTCTGACTCATAGCGACCCGATAGGACAGGGTAGAGCTCCTCCCTAGGGTCTCCCGAGGGGTCAGTCTTTGCAGGAGCTCACAGCCTAACTTTCTTCAAACTGCTGACCTTGCAATCCAGCAGACCAAGGGTAACGCACTACAGCACCCGGGATCTCTCAAGAAAGGTGGTGAGACAAGCATCTGGGGAACTGGTACCCTCGGGAGGCCTCCAGACTCCCCCTTAATCCCACGGATTCATCAGCCGAGGTGTTGAGCCCGGCCCTCGCCTGGTCCAGGGGCTCACTGGGGGCTGTGGCCAGTGGTAGTTAAGACATGGTGGCAGTTACTGCGTGCCCAGAGCTGCTTCAGCGCCCTCACCCACTGACTTCTCAAAACTGCTCATGAGGCGAGTGCTCTTCTCAGCCTCAATTTACGGATGGGAACACTGAGGCTCCGTGGGGCCAAGTACTTTGCCTGTGGTTACACAACCAGAGTGAGTTGTCATCCCCGAACATCATCGGTTTTCTAGAAAGATCCCCTGGGAGAACGCTCGCAAACCCACCTGGCTGCAACGCCAAAAAACCAGTGGATTCCGACTCCTGGCCACCCTCTGGTGCGGAACAGAACTGCCCGTGTGGGTTTCCAGGCTGTGGCCCTGCCTCCTGGCTTTCAAATGACTCAGAGACCACAAAAGGGCTTTCTAACCCGATGCAACTATAGAGGTCCCTCCTCCCCCGCTCCCCCACCTTCCCGAGAGAGAGAGAGAGAGAGAGAGAGAGAGAGAGAGAGAGAGAGAGAGAGAGAGAGAGAGAGAGAGAGAGAGAGAGAGAGAGAGAGAGAGAGAGACACACACACACACACACACACACACACACACTCATCAATAACCCCATGCTGTTCCTCCGCCCCTTTCTGGGCTTACAGACAGCGTCTGGAGAGAAGCCACCTCGCTTTGCACCTTGTAAATCTCTTTTAAATGCAACCCACAAGTGTCTTTTCGCTCCACATATGGTAACTCACAGGCCTGGGGTGAGCAGTAGCCAACCCCCCCCCCCACATCAGAGGAAGGCCCCATAGATGGTGGTGCCTGTGTGCTTTTCATCTTCTCATGCAAACATACCAGCCGGATTAGGACCCTGCTCCTCCATCCCTGGTATGGTGGTTGAGGGGGTGGGGGAAGGGGGTGGATAGGTGGAGCTGAGAGACTTTCCTTCCTCCTTCCCCTCCCTTCCTCTCAGGATGCGAACTAGGAAAAAGCAGGAAGAGGGAATGAAGAAAGTGGGAAAACCTGCCGCCGCCGCAAAGGAACCAGGTGAACTCCAGGAAGGGAGGATTCGCCATGAGGGCCGGGGAGGTTTGGGAGAGCTCACAGCGAAAGGGCAAGTCGGTGGAGCATCCCCTGAGTACAGAGAGGTGAGGTGGCACATTAATTAAGTGTGGGGGTCTCCAGGTGGGACACATCTGGGAATTTGTGTTAGCGATATGGAAATGCCCTTCCTGGAAACAAGTGGGGCCAGGCGGGGGGCTGCGTCATCCGGACCCCAAGGTGTCTGCAGGTCCGGGCTGTGGGAGCTGCTGGTGCTCCACTGCGTGGTTAGTGCTCTCACGGGGGCACACTCCGGGACCCCGCTCGTCCTGAACCACCTGGTCACGCCAGCTCCTCTCCTGCCACCCCTCTGCACCGCCACCTGGTCCAGCTGCCACAAGATGAACAGTTGGCCGATGCTTCTTCGGAAGCTATGCACCATCAGCGAAGACCACCCTCAGCGATACCAGGTGGTCAGTATCAATCACCCTCAGCGATACTTCTGACCACGAAGGCAAAACAAACAAAAGCAACAAGAGTCTACATACAAGGCCGAGGCGACACAGCTACCAAGTGGCAGTGCCACGGTTTCGACGCAGACGGACTTACTGTAGAGTCCAAATCTCAACCTTTCCTGCATGCTAAACCTGCTGAAGGTCAAGCCCAAGGTTAAACCAGACGTTGACCCTCGGGGCCAGAATCCCTGAGATCGAGCTGTACCAGCCTCCCGCCAGGCTCTGAGTCCTGGAGACCGTGTGCCAGAGTAGAGCTATGCCCTCCCATCCCCCGCCCCCAGAGTTTTCAGTGATGGTTTTTGGGAAGTATAGCACCTGACCCTTGTTCCCCAAGAACCTCAGGAGGGACTTGAACCTCCAGCCTTGGGGTTAGCACCTCACTGAGTTAACGGTTTGCACTTGGCTAGTGGGCCGGGTTTAGTCTTGAAGAAAGTAAGACCTTTCTGTACCTGCAGAGAGTTTGGGTGTGGAGGTGGGATGGTCTTAGGATGTAGGAGAGGCAAGCTACCAGAGACCAGGGAGGAGGAGACTTGAGAGGTCGCTCCGGAGAGGTAGAGGAGCTGTCGTGCCAAAGACGGGAGGCTCACCGATTCGCTCACCTCACAGGGTGGGATTCGGGGCCTCAGGGACCTCGAGCAAGTCTCCCAGCCTCTCTGGATTCAGTTTCCTCCTCCGTAGAACAGGGATAATAATAATGATACCTGCCCGTTAGAGTCCTTGGAAAACCGACATTCGAGTCCCTCTGAGTTGGGACTGGATCAATGGCAGTGGGTTTGGCTTTCAGCTTTGAGGGTTGTTCGGATGCTCAAATGCGTTACTCTTTCTCCAAACGTGTGTGGCACAAGGGTCGGTGGATGGTGCAACCACCCAGGCACTGGCCCCTTGACCCCTGGGTGCACAGGGTCAGTCCCCAAAGGCTATGTGCCTGCACAGAAGCCTCCGTTGTCCCCGCATCCTTGCTTTGGCTTCTGTTTCCCTCTCTGCCGCAGTGGAGACGGGCACACACCTTCCAAGCCCGTTGGGTTATTTCTTGGATTTCCTCAGACAGGCTCCCAGGGCACCCAGGAGAGCGCCATCCCGTGCTGTGTCCAGCCCCTTTGGGCCTGCTCCTCTCCCCTCAGAGCAAGTGCTGTGGGGGTGGGTGCAACCTCATGCATCCTGGTCCTTGGCCACCTCCATGGCCGTTGCTGTGTGTGAGGCCCTGGGGCCCGTTGTGCCTTTGTGCCCCTCTCTGCGGTGCCAAATGAGATGCCCTTTGCCAGCAGCTGGTCCCCACTGGTGATGCCATCAAAGAAAGCCAGGCTGCTTCTCAGGACTGGATCGCAGGCTCCTCTTCTGAGTCGCCTGGAGGCCAGACACCCCGCTGATGCCTGTTCACTTGGGGGTGGGGCATTGCTGGTATTTAAATCCCAGGGATTTAAATCATAACGGATCACCCCTCTGGGGCCTAGAGGCGGGCTAGAGCAGGGGCTTTGATGCGGACCTTGAGCCCCCACCCTTGGCCAAGTCATCACACCTCCTTCAGCCTCAGTTGGTTTCCTTATCACGGGAAGGGAGACCGTGTGTGTGTGCGGTGAGTATACAGCTGGCTCTCCAAGCGTTTGAGCTCTTACTGTGAGGCCAGAGCCCTGGTTGGAAAACTTGAGCCTTTCAGAGGATGCAAGCCCTTGCTTCCCCCAGCCTCCACCTAGCCTGGGGGGGGGGGACGTTGCTCCCCTGCAGTTCATGAATTTAGTCCAGCGAGGTCTTCTCTGATCTCCATCCACTGTTCAAGACTCTGCCTGCGTGCCCTCCCATACAGCGAGCCTCCGCCGGCATGCTAATCACATCGTCTCATTAATAACATGTACTTCTGTATAGAAAAGGGACAAATTACATGCAGACAACACCAAATCTGAAAGCCCGCCGTGGCACGTTTCATTGTTCAGGCGATGTGCGCTGCTCGCTGCTTCTGAGAATGTGGAGCTAATTGGCAGTTCTATTTATCTTGCTTTGGTTAACTGATGCAGCCCCCTTGTCCCTTCAGTTTGCAAACACCTCTTGGTATTTCTCGGATTCGGCTTTCTTGTGCGGCTCTTGCCTCTGACCACGAAGGCAAAACAAAACAAAAGCAACAAGAGTCTGCATTTACTTAATGCGACATGGGAAGGTCAGAAATGATAGGATTTGATAACGTTGCCGTCAGAGCGCCTCTTGTTGAACACTTCAGGGGTGAACTAAACACCAGTGGGGAAAACGAGGAGCGGCGGCGTGCCCGGGATGTGCTGCCTCTTCTTCCAGCCCCTCCCTTTCTTTCTAGGCCTCGCCAGGTCCTCAGCAGTGGCCGCAGTGCCTGGCGTGCAGCCTGAGCTTTGGAGACAGGCAGGCCTGGGTTCGAGTCCCGGACCTTCCACCTTGAGCAGGTGCTCTCCTCTCTCGAACCCTCAGGCTCCTCCTCTGTTCAATGGAGCGAATGCACGCCTGACCCCGCTGTTCTGAGGATGAACGGAAATCTTTCTAAATCTAAAGGCATCTTTAGACCTGCTTGCCCCAGTGTCTGCTCCATCGTGGGTCCCATTTTTGGATTAGCTGGCCGCTCCTTCTGCCATGGAGTTGTCTGTGACTTCCCCAGCACCGGCTTCCATCTTCTCTCCATGCCTGGCCCATCATTCTTCATGCTTCTCCAAAGAATCTTTCCCTGAAGCCCGGGCCTGGTGATGCTCTCCTGCCGTTGGATTCCAGGACAGCCTGTGCTCGCCTCCCAGCACCACTCCCCACGCTTGGCACAGCGTGTGCCGCACATGTCGCCCCCACTAGGCTGCGGCGCACACAAAGGCCCAGCATCGCCCTCTGCACACAGGTGTGAGCATACTTTATCCCAGGCGCCAACAACTGACTGGCAGCATCTGAGTTTAAAGAGAAAACCTGGAACCCACCCAGCATGTCCCTCACCAGGGGAATGGGCTAAGTCAACATTCACACTGTAGAGCACAATCCAGCCAAACAAAACCGAGGAAACAGGACCCGCCACGGTCCAGGTGATCTAGACTCGTGGCCACCGGACACAGGGTTTGCAGCAGGTGGGTGTGGACTGCAGGCTCTGCAGTTAGCAGTGCTGAGAGTAACCCCCGAGGCCACCAGGGCACCTCCGTCCAGCAATAAGTAGAAGAAAACACTCTACAAGGACGACTATTGATGAATATAACAATGAGGACACTCTCCCCAGCCGGGTGATGGAGGCGGCCGGAGGAGGGGATGTGCACATGGACACTGATGGATTCCATGAAGTAAGTGCTGGATCCTGAAGGAACCTCCAGTGAGGCGAACGAACTGAGAGTGACACAAATTCCTGGGAGTGGGAAGAGGAGGAGACTGCTTTTGGGGGGCAGATGGGGCCACTGTGTACCTTATTTGAGTAGTGGTCACCTGGGTGCATCCATTTGCCAAATCTGGTTAAATGGTGTGCATTTCACTGTATGTACATCATACCTCACAATGTTGATTGAGTCAACATTCAGTGAGTCAAAGAAACAAAAAAATGTGGTAAAACTAGGTAGATAGGGAGTTAAGCAAGCAGAGAGGAAAGAAAGGAGGGAGGAAAGGGTGGAGGGCAGCAAGGGAGGAAGGAAGGAGAGAAAGAAAGAAAGAAAAGTATCTAACCTGGATCCTCCCCAAATCAAAACCTAATTTCAACTTCTGAGTAGGATATGGAAGTTAGTGGAAACCAATTGTTGTCACTTGCAAGAGGAGAAGAAATTACAAAATGATATTTTTAAAGACTTTGGAGAATGGAGGAATGTAAAGAAAACCGGACGAGCTGGAATTCCAGAGAGGGAAATCAGTCTTCCTAGAAATCGTGGAAGCCATTGGCCAATGGAATGATACTTTAAAAATGCTAACAAAAACCACCCCATGCCCATCTATCCACTAAAAAGTGTACTGCCATCAAGTGGACTCTGACGCATAGTGACCCTGTATAGGCTTTCCACGGCTGCAAACCTTAACAGGTGCAGTGAGCCTCATCTTTCTCCAGTGGATCAGCTGGTGGTTTGAAGCGTCAACCTTGTGGTGCATAGTCAATGCCTAACCCATGGAACCATCAGGGCTCCTTAAAGGTTTCATTAAAGGAATGGACAGATGCTACTGCCGTTGTTGGGTGCCGTGGAGTTGGCTCTGATCAGAGCGACCCTCTCTTTGAACAAAAGGAAACCTCTCCTGGTCCTGCGCCCTCCTCACAATTGTGACGTCCCAGCCCATCACTGTGTAGCTACGTGGTCAGTCCCTCTTGTCGGGGTCTTTCTTACACCGCCCCTTGACTTTACCAAGCAGGATGCTCTTTTCTAAGCACCAGCCTCTCCTGATCACATGCCCAAAGTAAGTGAGATAAAGTCTCACCATCCTGGCAGTAGAGTGGCTGTACTTTTTCCCAGATGCTGGGTCAAAACATAGACATGCTTATGAAAAAGCACTCATGCCTAAATATGTCAAGGATTCCCATTAATCAATAATGCAAGAACAAAAAGACATAAGCGGAAGAGGAATCTGACCGATACATACCTACCCAGCAACAATAGCCAGGTAGTTACTCATCAGGAAAACGCACTTTTGTCAGCACACCTGGATTTTCTTGCAGGGAACTAACCCTTTACTTTCCGTGCATGTGGTTCAGGTCGGTGACTCTGGTTTCAGGGATCCAGAGCTAAGCATTCTCTAAACCAGTGGTTCTCTACCTTCGTCATGCCGCGACCCTTTAATACAGTTCCTTATGTGGTGGTACCCCCAACCATAAAATTATTCTCGTTGCTACTTCATCACTGTCATTTTGCTACTGGGATGACTCGCCATGTAAATATCTGATAGGCAGGATGTATTTTCATTGTTACAAATTGAACATCATGAAAGCGTAGTGATTCATCACAAAAACTATGTACTTATATATTGTAAAATATTTATTTCTAATGACTAATCAATGACATCTTGTCTTGAAGCATGATGTAGCATGGGTAACAGTCTTCATGCTGGGTACTCATAGGTGGGCATATCTGCATGTGGGCAGACCTGCCTGGAGACGGATAGAGGAGCGGTGTCTTGGTTCCTAAGATCATGGGAAATATCTGTTTTCTGATGGTCTTAGATGACCCCTGTGACAAGGTCATTCGACCCCCCAAAGGGGTCGCAACCCACAGGTTGAGAACCGCTGCTCAGAATGGCTAATTCAAGGGTTCTTGATGGCTTTGGGGGGAACAGAGGGGTCTCTGTTTTCCTGTTCTTCCTACACCAGAATAATCCCAGCCTGAAGTTCTGTCACTCAGTGAAGAGAACCCTGCCTTTGGTTGCAGCCATTCGAGATGAACTCGGGACAGTGGATACAGAAAGGCAGATTCTTGATGACTTGTCTAAGCTCCTTGATCCAGTTAACTTTGCTCTCACATGGGCCGCTCGTTCTTTGTCTTTTGACTTGTGAGAGTTTCATGGTTTCTATCACCTGCAACTGAAAAAATCTTGGCAAAATACAGTTCTCATAAGCATCTGTGTGTGTCTACTTAAGAAGATACAAGAGGGCCTTTTAAAAATTCATGGAATTGTTGTTTAATTAAATTTTCCCACAAACTTTTCCTTTGTACACACACGTACACACACACACACTCACGCACTCCTATAAGAATAGAACGTACAGTAGTCTCAAGGGTCCCACGTGTCTCTTTCTGACTTGGTCTCTTTCGTGATTTTGAGTTCTGTTCTACATTTCTCATCTTGCAATATTTTTGTGGAATCAAAACCTGAATGTACAACGACCGAGTAAAAGGCTCTGCAAAAGTGTTTAAAGCCACAATCCAAAAATATATAGATTTTCCCACTCCTACCTACAGTTATTTCAATGGACCCGTTTCCCCATGTTTCAGAGTGGGCCTTCAATGAATGTGACCGTGGGAAATAAACAAGAGGGTCTGAACGAACCTGCCTCCCAACGAGTACAGCCGAATGGCTCCCAAAAGGTGCTCAACCGCATTAGGCACAAGGGGAAGACAAAGATAAACCAAGAACACCCTTCAGAAGACTGAAAATGAGTAAGTGTTGTCAGAGATGTGGAGCCACTGGGGTAGTTGGGATCTGTGTCAGTGGCCGCAGTCACTGGAGACTTGGTGGCATCTAAAGTCAAACGTCACCATCTGCAAGCCTTTTCATTGTTGGCTCTAACAGAAAGTCCCCTAACAGATGGCTTTTCATCCACCAGTACCTGCTGCTGTCAGGTTGGCGCCAACTCTTGGTGACGGGTGTCCAGGTCTAAGTCTGTCCCATTGTGTTTTCAACGGTGATAACCTTCACGGAAATAGATCACCCGGCCTTTCTTCTGTGGCATCGCTGGGTATGTTTGAGCCACCGACCTTGTATTAGTAAGCCAAGGGCAAAGTGTTTGCTCCGCCAGGAACGGACGCCCCAAAAGCCACACAGAGAACACACTCAAAACAACATGTCTGCAATAGACTTCTCCCCTTCTGCCTTCAGAAACAACAACGCACAACACACACAAGCCAGCAGCTCGTCAACAGCTAAATGGCTAAACAAACCGCGCTGGAGTCACACAGTAGAATCTGTAAGAGTGAACACGAGAGTGACACACAAACCCATCCACGAAATCGCCGGAACAATTTTCTGGGAAAGCGACTGGGTCCAAAAGACGATGACTGCGTGACCCCGTGTTCGTATTTGAAATTCAGAAAACTGAACAAGCGAAGCAGTCATGGGGTAGCTGGAATGGCTCGTCCCACTGGGGATGGGGTTGCTCGCTGGGAGGACGCCGAGTGGTATTTCTTTAGTCCTTGTTTGGGTTAAGCGGTTGCGTAAGTAGGTCCACTGTGGGAAAACAGAACTGTGCCCTTCCTTAGGTCTGCGCGCTTTTCCTGGTGCATGCTGAGCTTCAGCGAAGCTGGCTCTGAAGGCATTTTCCTGAGAGCGAAAGGTTTGCAGAGACTCCCGGGTGCCCACGGACTTCGGAACACAGACAAACGCAAGGAAGCTCCACACTCGTCCCGATGCGAGACCGTGCAGTGAGGGAAGACCAGCTCCTGGGCCTTCGTGACAAACGCAAAAGGAAGCATCGGTCGTCTTCTCGTTCTCATGGCTGAGGATTCCGTCTCTGGGCAGACACAGAGATACGGTGAAAACAAAGGAAGGAGGTGAAACTCCTTCAGTAAGGAGGGAAACTCCACGGGGACGGCGGTGAGAGTTAGCCCTTGTATCCAGGGACTTGTATTGAGAAGGGAGAGAAGTCTGAGTCTAGTTTGCATTAGACTTTGGAGTCAACTGCTTTGCAGATCTCTTGGAAGGAGGATAGGAATTGGTGGCCCCGAGCCTCAAGAAAGACGTATGGCAGACTCTGGAGAATGAAGTGTCCTGTAGGGAACCTTGAATAGTGCTAATAACGGGCAAGGGAGGCCACAAACCGAAAGATCAAACTCCCTGCCATCAAGTCAGTGACAATTCATAGCGACCTTGTAGGGCAGCAGAGGACTGCCCCTGTGGGCTTCAGAGGCGGATTCTCTTGACAGGAGTAGAAAGCCCATCTTTCTCCCGTGGAGGGCCTAGTGGTTTTGAATTGTGGATCTTGCAGCCGACATCGATGAAGTCTGGTGAGCTCAGAAGTGCAAAGGGATTTCACCAGAGATGGTGGGAAAGACGCGCCCATAGACAGGTGCCCTGACTTCCGGAATATTGCCAAAAGACCTCGAGGCCAGAATGAATGGAAGGTCACAGAATAAAGGACAACAGAAAGGAATATTAAAAAAATTATCAGTACTGTCCAGAGCAATAAGGATATACCAAGAGACCATAGACCCCCTTGTTGGAGACCATCATGGGCAGATTTATTCAGCACGTTTATTGGGTGTCTTCCACGAGACTTGACTAGGACAGTAACTCACCCGGGGGTGGTGTGAATGAATGGTGGTGGCCGCACTGAGTAAAATTGCTCCAAAGTGGGTGGCAAGGCTCTGGCTTTTCAGAAGCAGATAGTCAGGCCTTACTTCCAGGGTACTTCTGGGTGGGTCTGAACCGCCAACTTTCCGGTTAGTAGTAGGCAGACTCAAAGATCACAGGCGTCAGTCTTGCCTCAATGAGCTAGACCCGGCACTCAAGGGGCTGCATTGGAATAGTGTTGGGTGCTGCTAGGCTTTACCAGTGGCTGTATGGTGGGGCTGTGGCCATGGAATCCCCATCTGGCAGGGGAAGGAGGACACCCAGGTAAGGGTCTGTGTTAGTCTGGGTAGATTAGAGAAATAAATCTAGGGAGACTCAGATGTGTAAGAGAGAGTTTTATATCCCAAAGCAAGTGTACATTAAGAAAGCATCCCAGCCCAGTCCAAATCAAGTCCCTAGTCCAATATTAGCCCATATGTCCAATACTAGTCCATAAAGTCCTCTTTAGTCTCACACAGCCATGCAATCAGTAATGTCAAATACAGGATGATCGCGGGCCAGTGGGTGGGAAGTCTTGTGGATCCAGTGGCTGTGGAAGCATCTCAGTGCTGGCAGGGGCCTCCACGTGGCTCCTCCAGCTCCCAGGGCTCTGGCTGCATCAGCATAGCTCCAGCAGGCTCATCGTCGTCAGTAATGTCTCGCAGGGAGTCTGCGTGTGTTCTGCCTCCAGCGAGCTATTTATTTCCTTAGCGCTTCCAAATGAAGTCATCAAGCTGTGACCTGATGGACAGGCTAAACTCCACCCCTTTCACTCTTAAATCTTAAATTGATAACAGATTATTCTGTAATTACCACAGGGTCAGAGAGTGCTTCTTGAAGTGGAGAATTTACTAATTGTCTTTGTCTGAAGGAGCCAGATCCAAGTCAACATGTTTTATCAAGAAAATACAGATGATCAACCCACATCTAATTACACTGCCTACCTCTGGCGAGGCCTCTCTGGCAGAGACCAGGATACTCCAGTTACCAACGTTCTAAGGATCCGAACAAAGTAGGGATGATCTTTGTCCCCACGTTTCAGATACACTGAGACTGGGAGTGAGATGGGATTCTCCCAAGATTGTACAGCTGAGAAAGAGTCACAGCTCACACCGTGTCAGGCCAACTCCACAGCTGGGAAACATCACTGTCACATCTCCTGTTTGGCTGGGAAGCGGCTGACCATCCTGCCAGCTTCCCCTAGGACCCCTGAGTGCTAGGTGGTGGGCCCCCCACTTTTCAGAGTTCCTTGGGACTCGAGGAATCCGTTGGTCTGGGTTGTTTTTGCCTTCTCCGCTCAGACAAGAAATTCTTCTCCGGCCTCACCCTCATCTCTGCTTAAAGACAAAGAGAAACCTAATGTTTTCTTTGAACCCTGGTTCAATGATCAGCTATCACCCCCCTCCCCCCCACGCACACAAACCAACCCACCACGGACAATGAGTTAATTCCAACTCACAGGGACCCTGTAGGACAGAGTAGAACTGCCCTGTGGGTTTCAGAAGCAGAACCTCTCCTTGGCGAGTTCAAACCCCAGCCCACCTTGGAAGCAGCTGTGCTACCAGGCCTCGCTCGGAACCAGGTGAGAGTAGGGAGACTCATAGATTTCCACGCAGCTGCGCTCCCCCTGCTTCCATCCCACCAGCCCTTTGTGGCAGTCACTCATTTTCCCGTTTCTTTAATTTGTGAGAGGCCGATGACTTGCTTGGTTGAGAACCAGGCTTTGTAAATGCTGAAATTTAGCTGGAAGAACATGTATCTCCTGGTGTCCATTAATGAGCAGTCACTTGGGGTCAAGTTATTTGTGGCAACAAACCCCTGGTCCTTCTCTCTGTGAATGCAGACAGGCAGCCCGAAAGGCAACCCTTCAGAAGACGGGGCTGCAGCCTGAGACGCCCTGACAGACTCTTAACCTGAAGTTGCATGGACTCTGGCCAGGTCAGTGGGGCACTGGCTGCTCACCTGCTTTTGGTTTAATCCATTCCTTGGGCGGTTCTGTGATCCATCATCTCTAACCAGCCATTTACCTAAAGAAAACAGTTCCAGAAGGGGCTCTCCTTCCCGTTTGGGGGGCAGGTGTGTGTGTGTGTGTGTGTGTGTGTGTGTGTGTGTGTGTGTGTGTGTGTGTGTGTCTGAGCCCCCGATTGCCACGGCTGAGACTCTGGCATCAGATCACTCAGCCAGGCTGTCTTCCCCACTATGCACGTGTCCAGACCAGCCAGGATTTTCCTCTGCTTCTTTTGTTGTTGTGAGGTGCTGTCAGAGGGTTCCGACTCACCGTGACCCTTTGTGCAACATCACGGGACACGGCCTGCTACCCTGCCATCCTCGCCATTGTTCAGTCTGAGCCCCTGGTTGCAGTCGATTGTCAGGCTATCGTGTCCAGAGTCTTCCTCTGTTTCCCTGCCTCTCCACTTTACCTGGAGACGTTCTTCTCCAGGGGCTGGTCGCTCCTGACAACACGTCCAATGTAGAGAAGACCCCAGTCCTCCCAGTTGGACCGATAAATAACATCAGGACAAGCCGGAGAGGGAAGTCGTCTCCGATCCACAATCAATGCTCATGGAAGTAGCAATCACAAGAGCAAATGGCGGAATTGCCTTAGGCCTGTGGTTCTCCACCTTCCTAATGCCGCAATCTTTCCATCCAGTTCCTCATGTGGTGGTGATTCCCCCCGCCCCAAACATAAAATTACTTTCGTTGCTACTTCATCACTGTCATTTTGCTACGGTGATGAATCCGGCGACCCCTGTGAAAGGGCCCTTTGACTCCCAAAGGGGTCGCGACCCACAGGTTGAGAACCGCTGCACGAGACCTGCTTTTCAAGAGCTGAAGGACAAGGTTGTCACCGTGAGGACTGAGATGCACTTGACCGGAGCATTGGTATTTTTTGTGGGCTTGTATCCCTGTGAAAGTTGGACAGTGAACAAGGAAGACCCAAGAAGAACTGACAAGAGTTGAATTAGGGGGCCAGCAAAGGATATTGAAATAACCATGGACTGCCACAGGAGCTGACAAAGCTGTCCTGGAAGAATGCTTCCAGGTGGAATAGTCTTCATAACAACACGAGGGGGCTCAGGAAGAGGTCATTGTGCTGGGTGCTATGGTACCAAAGAGGTGGGGTGGGGGGGGGTGAAGAGTGGTGAGAGAGGAAGAAGAGGGAAAAGAGAGGATTGGAGAAAGAGAGGCAGAGGCTCCAAGCACCGCGTTGCGTACAGTCCATTGGTCAAAGAAAACAGGCTTTCTTTGGAGGGGAGTTTTTTTGGTTTCTGAGACTCGGGCTGGCTGCTTGGAACATGTCTGGCTCCGACCTGCCCCCCCTCCCCCACTCCTTTGTTAAGTCCCTTCCCACAGAAGAGAGCCAGAGTCCCCAGTGCCTCCTTTCCTTCAGCGGCAGCCAGGGAGCAGTGGTGCCCGGCTTCCATTCAAGTCACTTCGCAGGATCACCAGGCTCTCATGTCAAACCTGGCTTCAGCCGCCGCTGTCACCTCCCCTGAGAAGGTGCCTGGAATCTCCAATGAGCTTGGCACAACTGTGGCGCCGGTCTTTGAGACCCTCCGGAGGCCGTTCTGTTCTGTCCTGCAGTGGTCCCCGGGACCAGACTCCACGGGCTGGCTTTGGGTTTCCTGTATGATCTGTTGGTTTTCCGTGTAGTAAGGAGGAAAGCTGTTGGGCAGGTGACATCATAGCTCAGGGGGCAACCAGAAGCAACCTTGTTGCTGTTGATTCCGCTGGAGGCCAGACCCGTGTGTGCAGGGGTGGAAGGGCGCACTGCAGGGCGGTCGAGGCTGTAGCCTTCTGGAAGCAGACGGCTTGATCTTTCTTTCGAGGTGCATCTAGTGTCTACCAACAGGCCTGGCCCCCCAAGTTTTCCCAAGCCTCCTGTAAGAGTCTGAAAATAGCAGGAAGCCTCTCGATCCTTGGAGGGTGGGGCCAGCTAATAAGTAACAGCTAGCTGGGCACCATTCGTGTGTGCTAATTGTCTTTAAGCGCTTTCTTCACGGGACTCTTGGAAATGAGGCATTTTAGTCACGAACCCTTTTGGCTGCCTCTCCCCAGATGCATAAAATATGATCGTCTCGAGAGTCATCATCTCTGGAAATGTCAGTATTTAAGTATTTTAATTCCTGATGTTTGGGGACCATTGCCTTTGATTCTTAAGTGGAAATACTAAGAGCGAACACTTAATGAGAAATGATGATCTTCCTGATACTTTTCTTGGCCTTATTTCACAGGACCTCCCAGCAAGTAAAGGGAGGGGGGACTGGGGCCATCTCCTCATGCGATCAGAGGAAACCGAGGCACAGAGAGTAACTTGCCCAAGGTCATGAGGCAAGGGTGAGGGTGAAACATCTGAAATTCCATAGTCGGTAACAGTCTGACGTCAGAGCACCTTGAACAAACTGTGATGCTGTCCTCCCTCCTGGTAACAAGCTCAGCTCTACGAGTGGTGGGTTGATTAAAAAAAAGATGCAGCCCCACTTACCACTTAATGTTTATTACATATCCAGTCACCGAGTTCACATCTCCCCACCGGAACACACGCTCCCTGTGGGAGAGAGCCGTTTTGCTTACTGTAGAGATGTCCCAGCACAGTGGCTCGCCCAGAGCGGGCCGGCCAGTTAGTCACGTGTTAGACTATGATCAGGACCAACAGAAATGAGGATGATGGTGGAAGAGGCACACCAGTCTGCCATCACGAGGCGTCTAAGGGATCAGGTATCAAAGAACAAAAAAAAAATCATATCATTGTGAATGAGGGGGAGTGCAGAGTGGGGACCGAAAGCTCATCTGTAGGCAACTGGACATTCCCTTGCAGAAGGGTCTCGGGGAGGAGAAGAGGCGGGCAGGGTGCCGTGTAGCAACGATGAAACATACAACTTTCTTCTAGGTACTAAATGCTTCCCCATGACCCCACCCACACTCTCATGATTCCAGTTCTACCTTACAAATCTGGCTAGACCAGAGGATGGACACTGGTACAGATAGGAACTAGAAACACAGGGAATCCAGGACAGATGATCCCTTCAGGACCAGTGGTGAGAGTGGCGATACCGGGAGGGTGGAGGGAAGGTGGGGTAGAAAAGGGGGAACTGATTACAAGGATCTACATATAACCTCCTCTCTGGGGGGGGGGACATAAACAGAAAAGTGGGTAAAGGGAGATGTCGGACAATGTAAGATATGACAAAATAATAATTTATAAATTATCAAGGGTTCATGAAGGGGGAGCAGGAAGAGAGGGGGAAAATGAGGAGCTGATGCCAGGGGCTTATGTGGAGAGCAAATGTTTTGAGAATGATGAGGACAATGAATGTACAAATGTGCTTTACACAATTGATGTATGTATGGATTGTGATAAAAGTTGTATGAGCCCCCAATAAAATGATAAAAAACAAAAAAATTGAAATGAGGATGGTAGGACTTAGGTCAAGGGGCTTTGGATATGTTACCGGCAAAGACCAATCATTAGAAAAGGAGGTCATGATTGGCACAGTGGAGGGTGGGCAAGATCGAAGGACACCTTTCATGAGAGAGACTGGCCCGATACCTCAACAGTGGACTCCCACATTGTGGCAGTGGACACCCACATCGTGGCAGTGGACTCCCACATTGTGGCAGTGGACACCCACATCGTGGCAGTGGACACCCACATCGTGGCAGTGGACTCCCACATCGTGACAGTGGACTCCCACATCGTGGCAGTGGACTCCCACATCGTGGCAGTGGACTCCCACATCGTGGCAGTGGACTCCCACATAGTGGCAGTGGACTCCCACATCGTGGCAGTGGACACCCACATCCTGGCAGTGGATACCCACATCGTGGCAGTGGACACCCACATCGCCATGGTCATGAAAATGGGCCAGGGCGCAGGCAAGAGTTATATGCCAGAGCTGACTCGAGGTCACCTCCCTTTCGCCTGGTGCCAGGCCCTGTGCTGGGCTCTTGTCATCAAGAGCCCAGCCTGGTCCTCAGCCTCAAGGACCTCTTCACCCAGTGGTGGAATCAGACCAGCAGACAGACACTCAGCACACCAGGCCCTGTTCCGGTGTCGAATCCGGTTTTAAATTCAGCTGGTCAAAGCTTGGGTGTAGAGTGGACTCCTGTAACTCGGTATTTACCCAAATGATTCACCCCAATTAAGCTGCTTCTGATTATCAGCAGGTCGGCTGCTCACTGCCAAAACTCCATCCCTCTGCAGCCAGGCCTGTCTCTCTGGCTGCCATGTGCTCTGGCAGGGCTTGGCGATGTATTGACCCCGGAGCGAAAACATGCCTTCCTCAGAAATACGCCTCTAATTAGAAAGCGCTCATACATCTTCATCGAAACGAGCATTATTTAGAAAGATGAGCCTCAGCCACAGATAGACTCTAACTCCACTCCCCTCCCTCCTTGCCTTTCCTCCCGCAGCCTTTGCAATGCTTGTCTTCCAGAAAAGACTCACTAGCCTTATGTGAGCAGGAGCCAAAGAAAATGCCAATGCCCCTGTCTGTGGTCGGGTAGGCACAGTCACATTCTCGTTTGCGTCGCCGCTGGCAGCTCCCACTGGCACTTGTGTTTTCAGGCGGCGGCTTCGTTCTTGAAACAACTGCATCGGTAGATGCCCCTCTTCCTGCAGACGGCCAGGCGTCCTCTCCTTGCTCATCTGGCATCTCAGGGCGAGCTGCAAATCCCCTCCATGCCTCAGCATCCTCATCCCTCCCTGGGCCAGTATGGATAGCGCCTGCCCTGCTGCAGCGGCGATGGGGGGGGGGAAGGAGGAGGTGGTTTGGTGGTAACTTGGATACGATCTGCAAAGCGTCCGCAAAGCACGTGGATACTCGATGATTCCTAGCGTCATGCGTGGCAAGATCACCCCAGAATGGCCAGTTCAGACAACCTGGTTCTAATGTGAGTCCTTCAAAGCCACACAGCCAGGAAGGAAGAAAATGCTTCCTAACTCCAGGTGAGGACCCTGCCAGCGCCCCCCCCCCCCAATTGTTCAGCACTCTTGGAATACATGGCCATGGAATTCCAGCCATGATTTGGCTTCTTCTGGGGGAAATGTGTTCTGACTGGGGTGTTCTCCGTGTGCAACCTGGACTGCAGGCTCCTGGACCTTTGGTCCAAGCCAGGATCGGTGTGAATCGAGTGAAATTTGGTGGCTGCCTGTGAGACGCAGTGTCAGAAAGATCCACATACTCTTCTCATTCTTTACTGGGAGCCTACGCTGTGCAAACCCCACTGGACTCTGGGCTTATGGCCACAGTCCCAGCAGCCAAGACAGCTGCCCTCAAGGAGCTTATCACTGGCAAAGGAAGATGCGCCTGGGTAGGTGATGGTGCGTAGGGAAGATCCCAGAAAGGACAGTTCACCTGGGAGGAAGCACGTGACCTTGACTGGGAGGAGGTGTCCGGGAATGCTTCCCTAAAGAAGTGACATTTCAGCTGACATGGAAATTAGTAGGAATGGTGTGAAGGTGAGGGTGTTGGACAGAAGTACATCCCTAGGCCTGCCTTCCTAGAGTGTCCAAGTCTGGAGTATCACAGCGGCCCACAAGCCACCACTGACCCAGGGCTAGTGGGTACACTGGCCCAGGATCATACCCAGCCAGGCCTTTCAGATCTTAGATGAGCTGTTATCAACGCATCTCACCAGACCACCAAGCCCATGCCTTTGAGTGGATTCCAACTTACGGAAACCCCATTAGACTGAGTCGTCTGTCCCAGAGGGTTTCCAATGCTATAATGTTTACAGATACAATTTTGCCTCATTTTCTCCCCAAGGAGCGACTAGTGGATTCGAACCGCTGATCTTTGGTTAGTAGCTTAGTGCTTAACCATTGGGCTACCAGTACTCCCTAATTCACCTTAGAACCCTAATAACATTGCCCTTGACTTTGTCCCACGCATGTTCTCTGTCCCTTTGAAACCTTGAACAATGCTGGTCCCAAACCTAGAAACCTCGCCCAGCCTGGAATCCTCCCGGGTTGTGGAAACCAGAAACCCAGGCTTTGCAAGCAGATCATCTGACAGGGCTAATTTCTGGGTTATTAAATAAGCCATCGATTGCATAAATTCCAATTTAGGCAAAAATGCGTTCCATCAAAATTGAGCCCACAAGAAATTTTCTCAGCAGAGTTTGAAAACAGGAATTCAGAAGGGAAAATGCTAGCACCTCATGATGGAAGGTATCCCATTACCAGTGATTATGATTCTGAATTTAGCTGTCAGAAAGATCGCCGAGAAAAATATGCTGGTTTATGCAGTCCAAGAAAGGTTTAATTGGCTTCTGTCAGGTTTTATGTAAGTGCTACTTGCCACTGCACCCCGCATGAATTTCAGCGGCCTTGAAATTTAACAGCTGATGGCTGAGTCTCTGGAGGCTGTGGGAATGTTGAAGGGGCCATGATTGCTGCATTTTTGTGCAGATACCTCACACCTACACAGTTGGGGTTTTTTTTGGGAGGCGTGGCAAACTGACAGCAGCCTAAGGCTTCTGTTCCCTACCTGCTCCATTGTGTAAGTGTGCACATTCCATGTGGGCTTTGTTGCTTCTGAGCTAGATGGCCGCTTGTTTATCTTCAAGCCTTAAGACCCCAGATGCTATATCTTTTGATAGCCGGGCACCATCAGTTTTCTTCACCACATTACATGCATAAATGCTGTAGCTTTCTCTGCTTGGTTGTGCAAGAGGTCCCACAGAATGGTGGGAACAGATGGGGGCCAAGAGAATCAAGGTGGCCCTTGTATCCCATGAGTTCCCCTGAGGGGTGGCCCATGAGTTAATGTCATCAAACCTTGGACATGCTGACCAGGTCCTCAGACCGGCTGGTTGCTAGCCGAGGGCCGGTCACCATGGAGTCAAGTATGGCCAGCCTTTCCCCACTCTGAGACGTTGGATCACTCTTTGTTGGCTTTCCCAGATGCATGGTGTTTAGTTATTCTCGTGTGTGTGTGTGTGTGTGTGTGTGTGTGTGTGTGTGTTTTCCCGATGGGCCTTTGAGGGTTCTAAAGCCTCAAACTATGCCTTACACTTGCTGCCTGTATCCCCCCATGGCACTGAAGATGATGCGCCCTTATCAATGCCGACTGGCCTGGTGAGGTAGAGAGGGCTTGGATCCCAGAGTCAGACAGCTCTAAGTTCAAATCCCCACTCTGCTCCTTGTGGGCTGTCCTTGGGTAAGGGACCCATCCTCGCTAATTCTTCCCCTTGCCACCTACCTCATGAGTGGGTTTCAGTGCACACCTAATGGGATTCTATCTCTGAAATAGCACATGTTGAGACTTCAGCTCAGCACAGGCTGTGTCCATTGCCACTGCCCTTATTACCGGGACTGCAGTTATTGCTGGATGGATTTGTACCAGAAGTCAATCCTAATCGCTGCATGCTTCCTGGTGGCTTGTCACTGTCTGGTTAGCTTGCTTTAGGTTAATCGATGACTTACAGTAGCTCTAGGGCAGCAGATCTCAACCTGTGGGGCGCGACCCCTTTGGAAGTCAAACGACCCTTTCACAGGGATTGCCTAAGACCATCGGAAAACACATTATTTCTGATGGTCTTAGGAACCGACCATCCATCTCCAGGCGGGTCCGCCCACATGCAGATACACCCACCTATGAGTACCCAGTGTGAAGACTGTAACCCATGCTACACCATGCTTCAAGACAAAATGTCATTGACTTGTCATTAGAAATAAGTAGTTCACAATATCGAATTACGTATTGTTTTTGTGATTCATCTCTATGCTTTAAGGATGTTCAATTTGTAACCATGAAAATACATCCTGCCTATCAGATATTTACACGACGATTCATCACAGTAGCAAAATGACAGTGATGAAGTAGCAACAAAAACAACTTTATGGTTGGAGGTCACCACCACATGAGGAACTGTATGAAAGAGTCGTGGCCTGGGGAAGGTTGAGAACCACTGCTCCAGAGTCTAGAACAGGGGTTGGCAAACTTGGAGGCATAAAAGCCAATAATGTCCCTCACAAAAATTTAAAATGATTCCAGGGCCATAAACATACTGTCACCAACAAATGAAGTCACCATGATCTGAGTAATATCCTTAGCAATCTTCTCAGGTTTACTTCAGAGGCACACACGGGTGCTGAAAGAGCTGCACGTGGTTTGCTCTACAAGTTTGGACGGTCAAAATCCCTGAGGCACAGGATGACCCTTCCAATGCGGCATGGGTCAGGGACACGTCGGGTCTTCATCATCATTTCCTAGAAGTCAGGCGGGACAGTAGGACTTCTAGAAGGTACTTGTGTCTCAGGCTTGTCCAAGAGTCCCCAGAAAGCCGCCTTCCCACAAGCTCACCTCCCCCGATTTCCAAGAGGAGCTGATCATTCCCACCTCTGTATGTTCCCCACTCTCCATCTTTCTATCAAAGAACGAGAAACTCGTTAACACAGGAACTGGTAAACCACATGTTCTTGTGCTCTGTAAACAATCTGGTCCTTCTGTTTGCTTATAGATCCAAGTTCTGGGGCAGCCCGCGTCAGGCAAGCCTGTCAGTGCCGTTTCCCAGAGCCTGTATTCATTTCATGTCTGAGTCCCATTTGGTCATTCTCACAATATTTCAAACTTGTTCATAATTCTAGTGCACACTTATGAGACGACAGTCCAGTGTAAGCATAACTCTCACAGGCACTGGGGAACCCACAATCCATCGGACTTGCTCTATTGTGATACTTCCTATATTACAGCAGTCTGGAACAGAACCTGCAGTGTCGCCTAGGCGCACACACACACACACACACACACACACACACGTCTGAGTTAGAGGTCCTCTCTCCACGTTCCCACAAATCCTATGCTACTTCCTGCGTACTTCACAAATCACCCTGAAATATAATTAATGATCTGCTTCTTGTCTCTTGTACTCCCACCACTTCTTTTTTATATGCATGATTATAAAAATGTATGCGAGGGTGGGGTGGATAGGGGGAACCAATTACAAGGATCTACATATAACCTCCTCCCTGGGGGGCGGACAACAGAAAAGTGGGTGAAGGGAGACGTCGGACAGTGTATGATATGACAAAATAATAATTTATAAATTAACAAGGGTTCATGAGGGAGGGGGAGCAGAGAGGGAGGGGGAAAATGAGGAGCTGATGCCAGGGGCTTAAGTGGAGAGCAAATATTTTGAGAATGATGAGGGCAGCAAATGTACAGATATGCTTTACACAATTGATGTATTTATGGATTGTGATGAGTTGTATGAGCCCCTAGTAAAATGATTTTTAAAATGTATGCAACATAAGATCTGCTGATTTTAAATTTTTCACGTGTACAACTCCATGATACCAATTACATTTATCATGTTGACCGCTCTCACCAACACCAGCCACTAAATTCCATCACTGTCACCAGAAGTTCAGTTTCCTAAATAGTAACTCCCCCTCCTTCCCAACCTTGGCACCCACTTTTAAACTCTGGCCTCTATACGTTTGCTTAGTCTCGGTTATTTCTACAGAGTTGAGACCATAGGATATTTGTCCTTCATGACTGGTTTCACTTAGCATGATGTTTTCAGGGTTTATCCATGGGGTAGTATGTATCAGGACTTCATTTCTTCTTTCATCCTAGCCGTATGCTCTTCCGTGTCTACATCACACGTTGTCATCTTTGGGTGGACACTGGCAGTTGTGAGCAGTGAGGCCATGTGTCCGTGTGCGTCATTCCTTCAAGTCTCTTGGCTTTCGGCCTAGGAGTGGAATTGCTGCGTCATATGATCAGTCTCTGAGTCCTGGTGGCCTGCATAGTGGGTTATGCATTGGGCTTTTCACTCGAAGGTCGGCAGTTTGAAAATACCAGCCTCTTCTTGGGAAAGATGAGTCTTTCTACTCCCATAAAGATTTAAAGTCTCAGAAACCCACAGGGGCAGTTCTACTCTGTCCCATGGGGTTGCTATGAGTCAGAATCGAGTCCCTAGCAGTGAGTTTTTAAGTTGTTTTTGGTAGGTCCTAGGAGCCCTGGTGACCGTATTGGTTAAGAATTGGGTTTCTAACCACATTGTCAGTGGTTCACACCCACTAACCAATCTTTGTGAGAAAGATGAGGCTCTCCGCTCCCATAAAGACTTGAAGCCTTGGAGATTTTATTTAGGGTCACCGTGGGTTGGAACACGCCGATCTGATGGCAGCAGGTTGGGTTTGGGCAGTTTTTGAGGAATGAGCAACCTCTTTACACAACAGTTGTAGATTGTAAGGTTCTGAAGGCAACTCTTTCGTTATTTACAAGCGTACGCATTTAGCACCCAATAGAAGTTCAGTTCCCATTTGAGAAATTAAAGAAAGAGATAACTAAAGTCCAGAGAGTGCGCACTACTTGTCAGCTAACATTCCTTCGAGGAACGTTGGACAGGAATGAACACAGCCGATGCTCCTGGCGAACTCCAGAGGAGGTGCTGTGATACCCCCACTTTGCAGAGGACAACTGGGTGGCAGAGAAGCTCTGCAGCTCACCCCAAGATCACAGGGCTGGTAAGAGCCAGCTCCAGGGTTTGCAGCCCAGGCTGGTGGAAGCCCCAGCCCCTGGTCTCAGCCCCTCTCCTCTGGCTCTTGCTCCTCTCGTCCCTGGGGGAAGTTCGTGCTGGAGGGCCTGCTCTAGATGGGAATCAGTGTGTGAGGCTGGTTCGGATGAAGGTGGGATCCGGATAAAAGGTGGGAAGACCCTTGCGTGCGAGAGGCGCCCAGAACTGTGTTCACGGTCAGAAAAGAGGTGGGAGCACCTTGGGTACCCAAGAAAGCACCTTGAAGCCTTCAGCGTTCCTTGGGTGCCTTTGCTCCTCACTCCAGCTGCCGCCCCAGCTGGGCCTGGCTGTGAACAACTGGACAATACATGGGCTGGAGGGGGCCCAAACTGCCCACCGTCTTCCTCCCGTGCCCCCTGCCTTGGCCAGCCTGTGGTGACCTCGAGACCTGAGCATATAAATCACCAAGGCACACGTCTATTGATGACGCACCTCACTCATAAAGTACATAAGATCCTTTCATGTCTTTCCAGAGTATCTTGCGGTAGGTAATGGGGCTTCAAAATATGGGTGGAAAAGCCCCATTTTCTTTTCAGTCCGTGTTTCCACAAACTTTCTGGGGCCCTCCTGTCTACTAGACAGCCCTTTAAACAATGCCCTTATCTTAATTAATGCACATACAGTTTCCACCCTGACGATGCTTCTGTTCTCCCTTGCACCATTGTTAGCTGCCCGAGTTGGCCCCTAATTCATGGCGACCCCACCCACAATAGGATCCCACCATTTTGACCCAGGGGGACTTCACGGATTGACTTTCAGAAGCAGTGTGCCAGGTCTTTCTCCCTAGTCCGTCTTTAGAAATCTCCCTGGAATCTGTTCAGCATAAGAGCAACCTGCCAGCCTCCACGGACAGACACGTGGCTGCACGTGAGGCGCATTGGCTGGGAATGCAATCTGGACTTCCAGAGTGGAAGGTGCGGGATTCTACCACTGAACCTCCCGTGCCCCATTTTACTACTCTCCCCACCCCCACCCCCCATTTTCACATCCACGCCTGCTAACTCCTAGGAAACCTGCAGGGCCCAGTGGAACGAAAGGCTCCTTTGGGTTTCTGAGCCTGTCAGTCTTCATGGGAAGAGACAGCCTCGTATTCTCTTGCAATGCCTTGGAGATCCAAGTAGATAAAATTTGGGGGTGCAGTGTCTCACAGCCAGGCGAAGCAAAGCCAGGCTTCAAACCACCAAGCCGTGTCTCCCCCACACCCACCCAGCCTGTCGACCCAGAGAGAAGGTACACCCTCCCCCAACCCCAGCCCAGCCGAGCTCTGGAAATGACTTCCATGACAGAAAACCTACAATTCATCTTCATTTTTTCTGATGTTCTACAGTGTCACTGCTGATTTATTCCATCATTTCGGAATTACCACCTAATAGGCTAGCCCGTCTCGCCGCTCTGCCTGGCGTTTCCATTCTCCATGAGAAACCGACCCTCGACGACGGCAACAGGGATGTGTCTTCCCAATCTCCTTGCCTCCCATCTTCCCATCTTAACCTCTTCCCTTCCCCCGTTGACGAGAGGTGGGCTCCCCTTTCACCTTGCGGACCTGATTGGCTTCGGCGGAGAGGAGAGACTTACCTGTGCACTGTGATCGGAGGTGTGAAAGGGCCAAAGGGCCACACTGTTGGGGGTGGTGTGGGTCTTCTTGGTGGCTGGTACCTTGGTCATCATGGAAATCCTTGGAGCTGGATCTGTGCTCCGAGGGAAGGGCTTGTCTGGAGGCTGGAAGCCTGCTGCCACTGGGGTAATCTGCTCCAGCTATTTTCCCCGGTTTCCTGAGTCCCAACCACACCACCAACCCTCAAGAAATTTCAGTCCACGGAGTAATGGGAAAGCGAGTCGTCCGGAGGCAACCAGTTTGCTCTCTCATCAACAAAAGTAAAATATAAACTACGATTATAAAACTCCGTTGACTAAGGGAGGGGCCCCCAGGCTGCCAGAAACCTGGGCTATGACGGTGCAAATGCTGGCTTCAGCCCGCAGCCACCTGGCGGAAAAGCGGCCTGCCGGTAACTGGGAGGTTGGGGCCAACGGTTACCTGGCAACCAGACGCTGTGGCGGGCTTCCTCATTGGCTGAGCTTGGGAGGGGCGGGGTCACGAGCTAGCCTAGAGGGCCTAGTGGCTAGGACCCTGGCTGGGAGCCGATGGTGAGGGAGTCACGTTCTTCAAACTCGACTTTCTCTTCCCAGGCTGAAGGCCCCTGCGGTTTCTCTCCACCCCACTGGAAGCCACCGACACGGTCCTTTCATCCCCGCCTTGCCTGAACCTTGGCTTGCGAATCTTTAAAATGGGGACAAGAACGTTATCATAAATTGTGGAGGATTAAAGCGGATCATGGATCGCCAGGGGAGTGCTGGTTACATGTTAATGCTTACTAGAGTCTCTTAGCTGCCCCTTCCCCAGGTAGAATTAGTCATGCCCCGGATGCAGTCTTCATTTCAGAGATGATATACACAGCACTTGCTATTTATTGATCGTTGGCTCTACTCAGGCTTCTATTATATTACATTCATTGAACCCGCCCAATAGCCCCACGGGATGGGTCCCCAGCGGACCCGGGATGTGTTGCATGCTTTCTGATTGCAGGCCTTCCCTTGGCACGATTTCCCACAGGCTCAACCCGATTCATGTTCATTCCCCAAATCTTGAGCTCCTGAGGGATCATGATGTCATTGTGACCGCAGGGTGACTTCACCTTCTCTTAAGTAGGCATTCGCTGGCAGGAGGACACCCCCCACCCCCTCCCCGAATACAGTTCTGGGTTTTCTGGCCATTGCCTGAAGCCTGAGCCTGAATGCCCCTCCCATGGGAAGCTCGGGCTCTGCTTCCCCTGTGGGCAGTATTCGGCAATCAGCCGGCACTTTCAGGAGGGGGCAGCCAAAGCGAATTGTGTTCAGAGGCTGGGGCTGGGGATGAGGAGAGACGAGAAAATAAGACAGAGTGGAAAATGTTCGGCCCCGAGCAGAACAAAGGGCGGCGTGATTACATCTCTGGGAGACAGCCTTGCTGAAGACGGAGTCAGCTAGTTCTCGCTGAGCCCAAGGAATTGCAGGAGGATTCTGTGCTCACTCTGCGGAACTATTTTCACAGCCCTGGACTCACTTTAAAAGGCAGGAGGTCTAGATTCAGCCGGGCGGGGCTGCTGAGCAGCCTCCAGGAGAATAGCCCCTCTCGGATTATGATCAACATAAAGTGGGATGGCAATCTCTCCAAAGCACAGTGCTCACCCCAAAGGAAGGGCTCCAAGATGGTCAGATCTTAATATTTCATTATGAACACCCAACAGGTGAGAAGTGGAGATGGCGAGGGTGCTGTGCCCTAAGACACCTGGGCAGGTGTGGCGGTGGTCAAGTCAGCGACTTCTTTAAGCCTCAACTTCAACGTGCATTAAAAAATGGTGGTGGGTATGCACACCTCACACAATCGGGGAGACTGAGTGAACTGTTAAATGTATACAGTCTAGTCCCCAGCCAGCCAGTGTCATTTCCCTTCCCTGTCCCTGTCCACGTGGCATTACGTCCTGTCTAGATGGCTCTGACTAATAGCAACATTACGTTCAGTGGAACCAAACAGGGTCCGATTTGGCTCCATCCTCGCAGTCCCCATGATGCTCCAACCCAGTGTTGCAGCCACGGTTTCCATCCACCTCATCGACGGTCTTTCTCTTCTTCTTCGACCCTCAGCTTTGCCAAGCATGTTGTTCTTCAGGGACCGTCCCTCTTGAGAACATACGTTCCAAAGCTTGCCTCCTCCCTCTTAAGCAATCTGAAAAGATTTGTTTGGTTGGGTTTTTTTTTGGGGGGGGTGGGGCACAATCGGTGGCATATTCGGTATTCTTTGCCTATGCATCCGATTTCCTACTGCCTTCTTTTGCCCTTGCCCAGCTTTTGCGTGGCTGTGAGGTGACTGAAAACACCATGACTTGGGTCCCGCTCCCCTCAGTCTTCCAGGTGCCACCTTGGCTTGTCAGCCCCGCGAAGAAGCCTTGGGTAGCACATTTGCCCGATGGATACGTAAAAATAATTCCGTTTTGCGACTGCGGCTCTTTTGGGTGCTGATGGCGGAGCAACATGGAATCAAATCCTGGACAACTCTCTGCTCGTTTCTCCATTGTGCTGGTTATTGGCCCAAGCACGAGGATTTCTTTTGGGTCGGGGAAGAGCCCTGTTGACATGGTGGCTTGTAGGCACTGCACTGCCACCCGCACAGCCCGCAAATCGAATCCACTAGCCGCTCTGTGAGAGAAGGATGCCACTGTCGGCTCCTGTAGACATGTGAAGGGTCACAGCCTCAGAACCCGCAGGGGCAGTTCTACCACCCTGTCTTCTAAGGTCCCTGTGAGTCGGCATGGACTTGATGGCAGTGGTTTTTATTTTGAGCTGTAACGAACCCATCCTGAAGGCTATCCGTCCTTGGTTTTCCTTGGCAAGCACCCAAGTCCTCTTGTCTTTCAGCAGAGTTGTCATCGGTACATCACAGGCTAATAAGCCCTCCTCTAATTCTGGTGCCACGTTTTCTTCATATGGCTAAACTTGTCAGACGATCGGTGCAACATATAGACGGAATGAATTTGGTGAGAAGACATAACCTTGACCCACACCTTGTCTGATTTTAACCATGCAGTATCTCCTTGTGGTTTGTTTGTTTTCAAATGGCTGCCTCTTGGTTTATGGACCGGTTCCACGTGACCACAACTAAGTGTTTTGGAATTCCTGTTCATTGAAGACTCCCAATTTTCATATATTTATACTTTCTGTATTCCGCATTCTGACGATGAATGTGTCTTTTTGAGTGGTTAATTTCTCATTGTGAGTTGCATCCTATCAGCACATGAAGGTCCAGAAAGCGTTAGCCGTCCCACACCATTTAGACCAGCCGTACTTCAAGTGGGACTCCTTCCTCTACCGTACTTCAAGTTCCTTTCGACCTCAGGCTCATCTTCTGAGACGGCATCAGCTAATATTCCACGGCTGAACTTCAGGTTTCCAGTGGCTGCTTTTCAGATGGGGCCCACTTCTTTCATCTTCTTACTCGGCCTTAGTCTGAGGCTGCACCGTGAAGCCATGGGCCACCCTGCTGGTGTATGAAGTGCCGGAGGTGTTGCTTTTAGCATCGCAGCCACTAACAGCCCCCATGCTATGACAGACTGACGGACGGAGAGCAGCAGTATCTGTTTTACTGATTTCACCAACCTCTGCTAGAGCAGGTCTACGTAGCTTGTCTCCCTTGCCCAGCAGCTTGCTGGAAGTGCTTCCTCCCCTCTTCTGTTGTATCGTCCAACATTGTATTTAAATTACCCTTCAATATCGCAAATGGAGGCTTTTTTTTTTTTTTTACATTACTTGAAAGATGGTCTTCCGTTTTGGTTTTACAACTCCAGGCCTTTGCACATTTCATGGGAATACGTTGCCTTCTCAAATGATCCCTGAAACACTCTCTTCAGCTCTTTTATGTCATCTATGGTTCCTTTTATTTCAGGTATTCCACATTCAAGAGCAAGTTTTAGTGTCTCTTCTGTCATCCATTTAAGCCTTTTTCTTTTGTTCTTTTAACGACCTCTACTTTTTTTTCATACACACCCTAAGGGCACAGTTACACGTTGGACTGTGGTTCCTCAGGTCAGCAGTTTGAAACCCCCAGCTGCTCCTAGGGAGAACGATGAGGCTTTCGACTCCTGTAAAGAGTTGGTCTCAGAAACCCACAGGGGCAGTTATGCCCTGTCTTATAGGGTTGCCCTGAGTCTGAATCGACTCAATTGCAGTGAATTTACTTTTTTCATATATGATATTCTTCATTCGTCCTACAACTTGTCTGATCTGTAGTTGGTAGAACTCACATGTCAAATCTATTCTTGTGATGGGCTCTAAATCCACATGGGTTACATTCAAGGTCATACTTTGACTCGCATGAACTTGACAAACTTTTCTTTAGCCTCGAGACTCAAACTTGCATAGGCTCAGTATGACGGGCTGTTTTGTGATTGGTCCCTTGCCTTGTTTTGACTGATATGTATCCCATCCAGCTGTTCTTGTCAATGATATGTGTCAGCGGTTCTCGATCTGTGGGTCGTGACCCCTTTGGGGGCCAAAAGACCCTTTCACAGGGGTCACCCGATTCATAACAGTAACAAAATTACTGTGATGAACTAGCAACAAAAATCATTTTATGGTTGAGGGGGGAGTCACCAGAACATGAGGAACTGTATGAACGGGTCGTGGCATTAGGAAGGTTGAGAACCATTGAATGTGAGTGGACCGTGAGTCACTTATAATGGGTTTCTAGTACTTAATGGTTCAGTGGCTGGGGGGGGAGAGGGTGGGAATGTTAGTCCATGTTTTCTCAGTGGATTACACTGGGATTTCTAGAGAGGAAAAACCAGTAAAGTGTGTGTGTGTGTGTGTGTGTGTACATGAAAGAAATTTTTCTCAATAAAGTAGCTCACGCAGCTGTAGAAGTGGTTAAGTTCAGCGTGGACATGCATGGCTGTATGTCGGATGGTAAATTGGAGGCGTTCCTTGACGCGAATAGTTGCCAGGACTGATTACTGAGGAAGCAGGAAGACTACGACTGGTAGATGCAGAAGTGAATGAACCCAAGGCCCGCAGGTCAGATCGCAGGCTCTCATGACTCCTAGGATCAGCAGGCAACGTGACGGGCCATCGACTCAAGAGCAAAGAAGCACAGGTCTGTGAGCCAGACGTGAATCCAGACCAGCAAGAACCGAGGAATGTCTCTATTGCATCGACTTGTCTCTGTGACGTACTGTAAACCTCCAAGAAAGCAGCTCAGGGCTATGACCTGTCAGGGGTCCCACTTTTCCAGACTATCCCCACAGCTGCCGAGCTGCTCAAAGCAGATCCCTTCCTGGAGCTGTTCCCATTATGTTAGGCCACGTCGTGGGAGAGGCCTCCAGCCAAACTTCTTAGAATCTTGGCTCAGCCAGATTCAGCCAAACCTGCCTGCCACCCTCAGTTCTCAAGAAGGGCCCTTTGTTACCTTTCTTCCTGGCTACAGCAGAGGGTCCCAGACTTTCTTGGTCCTCGTTATTCCTCAGGTCTCAGTAATTAAAAAAAAAAATCGTATCAGGGGCTCTTACAGCTCTTATCACAATCCATCCATCCATCCATCCATTGTGTGCAGCACATTTGTACCTAGGTTGCCATCATCATTCTCAAAACATTTTCTTTCTGCTTGAGCCCTCATTGTTCTGCTATCAGTTCCTCATTGTTTTCCTTCCCTTGTCTCAGTAATTTTTTTAATCAAAAGAAATATCTAAAATTACCATTCATTAAGTCGTTATAGCCACACACATTATGAAAAATGTTGCCAAGAAAATCCACCTCAATTGAAAGGAAAAGACTATTTCTATCCCATTTCTACATTACCAGAGCTGTTTACTCCTGGTATGTATGCACCTGGTAAGCACCATACAATTTCTCATACTGTAGAGTCAGCTTGGAGACTACTATCCGAATTTTCTGTAGCACACTGATTTTTGTTTAATATGTATGCATTTTTTATTACAATCACTGTCCCAAACCAAGATTTTCAAAAATAGGGTACCACGAAAGGAATATTGCGTAATCTACGTTTGAAACGGAGCTACCTCAAGCTAGTATCGTAGTTTATGCAAGGGTTCATAGATCTCCTTGTGTTTCCCTGGAGGATTTCCAGTGTTTCCTGCTTCTCCGGTACATTTGCTGTGGCTACCGAGGGCATCTTGGTAGATGATTTGGGAACTGCAGGGTGATAGGATCGTGTCTCTGCCTTTGAGGAGAACAAGCTGGAAGTGCTAGGAAGGTGACAAACAGAAAAGCAATGACTAAGAAGGCTCCGGGATCGACACCTGCTTCATGGCCTTCACTCACCCCCCAGAGACCCTCTACTAGGTACCCCATGGACAGTCCCATTGCCTAGTGTTCACGTACCATCATTGCACCCTACATTGGCTTATAGGCTTTCCCTTCTCACTTCCCTGCTCCCAGTACTTTCTACATCAGTTTCCAAATCAACCACTCATGTCCAAATCCTTGTCTTGGGGTCTGCTTCTGAGTCACTTCATCAGCCTTAGTGTTGACTGGAATAATCAGGGAGGTCAGAGTTGAATCCAGTGCTGGAGATTAGGCCCCAGCCCTCTGTCTGGGCATATTAGTGTCTCCCTCTTCCCCATCACATCCCAGGAGCTTGCTGCCTTCTCTGACCGCCTTGCTCTGTTACCATCTTCTTACCATCCTTCTCAGGCTACCTTAAGGAGTTGCTTGATATTTTCCATATTCTTTAAATACTGAGAGGCTGGTCGAATCTTTAGATATGCAAATGCATTTCCTTAAGAGGGAAACATTTGACAACCGGAATATGAAGGGATTGTTTAATTCTTAATTCCTGGTGGATGGATGCAAAATAGGAATGGAAGGACTGGAAATGACAGATATGCTCTCCTCCCAATTTGCCGCAAAGCAAGGCATCCGAAGGGATCAAACACTGGACATCTCAAGACGGAGAGAAGTTTTGGAATTGGTTGGATGCCAGCTGGGGGAGCGGCAGTCAAATTTGAGGATCTGCTCGCCCCTCCACTATCAGTCAGTCTTACATATGTTGGGCTTTAAAAGCCGATGGAGGAAGTGAGCATTGACCACACATCTTACTGGGCTGCATCTAGCATGGGGGAACTCCTGCGTGTTGTTGCTGAAATGTCAGCACTGGGTTTATGGACGAGGGGCGCCCGGGGTGAGAGGAAACCTTTGACACCTGGCAACTGGCGACCTAGTGGCCCCTTGCTGGCAGGAAGAAAGACCACTAGACAATGTACATTTGGGCCACCTCAACAATTTCCCACGCTTCCTTGGATTCAGGAGGGATTATTCCATGTTCCCGTGCCCGTTAGGGCTCACTGACTTTCCATCCCACTTCTACCTTCTCCTCCACACTATGGGGGGAGCTGAACTGTGCTCTCTGTAGAGTTTCCAGTGGCTGCTTTTTTCTGGATTTTCTTCCCAGGTGCTTCTGGGTAGACTCCAACCCCTCAGCTTCCAGGTAGCAGCCCGAGGCCTCAGCCGTTACACCACGCAGGGACTCCCCTTTGTAACAGAATATGCCCCCCACCAAACCAAGCAGAACCAAAATATCCTTCCTGCTATAGAATTGATTCTGATCAAGGACAGGGTACCAGTGTCCCTGTGGGTCTCCGCGGCTGTCACTCTGGAAAAAGAAAGCCTCTTCTTTCTGACATGTCTGCCCATATGGGGTGCGCCAGACCCAGCCGTGAATGGAAGGAGGGTGGTCTCCAGGAAGTGAATTATGCATGTGTCATACCCCCCTCCGCCGACCAGCCCCCCACACTGGAGAGTGAGGCTGGGCTCTGAGTCTGTGCTCCCTGGAGGAACAGAGCCGTCTCTTCTCACACGCTTCCGGTCACAGCATCCTGGGAGCCAGGCCAGGTAAGAATGAAGACATTACGGAGCTTCTTTTGCAAGTCAACAATCGGAAGCTCTGGGAATTTGCAAACATGGTGGTGGTGGAAACTGTTTGAGAATCTAGGCTGATGACTTCAAATTCTGTGATTTTCTTTTTCTTTTCGGCATGGTCACTCTCAAGCCCCCACTCCAGGGGCAGTCAGGCACTGTCCCCAGGGATCTCCTTAAATTTACAGGGAGCTCACAATGGACACACACAAGGCCAGCTCCCTGTCTGCCTTCACTCCAGCTCATCCACCCCCAAGGTTGTGAATAGTAGCCTTTAACTGAAATTTTGGCATGAGAGAAAAGACTGCAACCTGGCTCTGTAGAATCAGTGACTTAAAATTAAATATTAGGCCTCACTGAATTTTCAATTAAAATAAAAATAAATTCCCAGGTGTTTCCAATGCAGATAGGGCTAGGAACCTCCGCCACATATCCTGTTTTAAGCTGCTTCTTCATGTAAGAAGATATGAGCATCTCCCAGTTTCTATAGATGCATTTTTAATATGATTTTTCACAGGATGCTTGCTAACATGGAGTTGCAGCCTCTGGCTGTCTTCCTGCTCCACCAGCTCTTTAATCTTGAACGGGAGACGGTCTGGGCTTGTCCTGGCTCGACAACCTGGATCGATTCTTCAGGGTGTGAGGTTGTATTGCTCACATGCCGAGACCAACTAGAGCCGAACATCCTCTCTGCCGTGGGTGCCCGAGACATGGTGGTGTGGTGAGTTACACTTTGAGCTGTTAACTGCTGTCAGCAGTTCGAAGCCCCTAGGCACTCCCAGGGAGAAAGATCAGACTCTGCTCCAGTAAAGATGGACGGCCTTGGAAACGCAAAGGTGCAGGTCTGTTCTGGAATCGAGCCAATGGCAGTTTTGAGCTCTTAAGGACAAATCAACAAGCCCTCTTAGAGTAAACAACTGATGCCCTTTTTGGCCCGTCCAGCATCCTTACTTCATCAGGTAACGTCTCCCTTTGTTAACTATAATCAAGATTCTTTTAAAAAAAAAAAAACAAAACCATTTTATTAGGGACTATATAATCAAGATTCTTTTGAGGGTCACATGGTAAGAGTACCGCTTAAGCCTGCATCTTAGAGAGCCCCTCCCCTCACCATGGTGATTGGACCAAAGGTATGCACGTCATCCAAATTCAGCCAATCAAAATAATTGCCCAGGGTATTTCTCTTCCCCAAGACACTTAAGGAAAGGAGACTGTTTTTCAAGTCCCGAAATTAGAAGGGTGTGAGTTGAGCTCTGGGGAGGCTGGGTTTTGTGCCACGTGGAAATGGCTTCGGCCTTGAGGCTCGCACCCTACAAACAATCCCATGTGCATGCATCCCCGAGTACCCTTTCGTTGACGAGTGACTTGGTTGTGGCTCCAGTCTTCCTGAGGTCCAGTTGAGATCTTTCCATTTGCGTGGGACAGAATCCTGACAACTTCATTTCTTTTCCACATGGTTTTGCCCCAGTCTCCCCAAATCCTATTTGGGACTTAAAAATATATTCTCCCACGAGAGTTGGCTCATCTTGATTGCCTGAGTCACGATAGCCACGTTTAGGGGTGGGAGTGGGGGGACAGTGCACTTGAAAGGCAGTGTAGGATGGAGAAGAGTCCCGGATCCGTCACCAATGAAAGTACTTCGCTGCTCAGTCCTTTGAACCAATGGGGCATTTTAGAAACTATGGGAGAGTCTACCTGTCCCATGTTGTCTCAAGGGACACTACCTGGTCTTTCTCTGTCCTACGTTCCTACGCCTGAGCCCATTGTTGCAGCCCCTGTGTCAGTCCATCTCATTGAAGGCCTTCCTCCTCTTGCCCCCTTCTCCACTTTCCCAATCATGATGTCCTTCTCTAGGGAATGGCCTCTCCTGATGACATGTCCAAAGCCTATAAGACGAAGTCTTGCCATCCTTGCCTCTGCGGAGCCCTCTGGCCAGACCTTTTCCAAGACAGATGCGTTTGTCCTGCTAACAATCCTTGGTACTTCCAATTTCTCCAGCACCGCAATTCAATGCATTGATTTCTTCGGTCTTCCTCATTCAGTGTCCGACTTTCCCAGGCATATGAAGCAATTGAAGATACCATGGTTCGGGTCAGGTGCACCTTAGTCCTCAAAGCAATGTCTTTGTTTTTCAGTGTTCTCAAGAGGTCGTGTGCAGATTTACCTAAAGCAACCTGCCTTTTGATCTGAGTGCTGTGTCCATGAGCATTGAGTGTGGATCCAAGCAAGACGAAATCCTTGACCTTGTCATCTTTTCTCCATTCATCATGATGCTATCTATTGGCCCAGTTTTGAGCATTTTGGTCTTCTTTACATTGATTCATAATCCATACTGAAGGCGGCAACCTATCTTCTTCACCAGCAAGGGCTTCAAGTCCCCCTCACCTTCAGCAAGCGAGGCCGTGTCACCTGCACAGCACAGGCTGTTAACAAGCCTTCCCCCCATCCCCATTTCCCATTTCTTCCTCATGTCATCCAGCTCCTCTGATTATTAGCTCATCCTATACGACCGTGTCTCTTTAAGTTAGAATTGACCCAAAAGCCGTAAGTTTCATCTTGGTAGTTTGGAGGGAAACAGCCTGGCACTTTGAACCCAACAGCACCGAGTTCACATGTTGCCTTCTACTCCTGTGCATCTGTGTGCTCTTCCATAAGCTCCTGTTTCCTCATTACATGCAGAGTGAGAACCAAATCACCAACTCCGTAGGGCGATGGGGCAGGTGTGAGTAACATAATGACAGGTGTAGATATTATTGGATTAAAAATAGGATACACAGAGCATTGCGGACATCATCCTTTGGGCAGCCTTCAATTTCCTGTCCGTGACCTCCCTGGAAGAATCTGTCGCTGCCCCCGTTTGGTCCTGTCCTCCTCCGCTTCCTGCTCAAGGACAGCCTCGGGAGCACACACGGGTTTCCTGTCGAGCCGTCCCCTGACTTCTGGCACATTCATCGGAGCTGTCTTCCTTTCCCTTCGCTCCCGTGACATGTCTTTCTCAACACACGATGCTCTTTCCCACAGGTGGTGCAGACGATGCCATTTGGAATCTGTAATAGCTGCATTCTCACACAGACCTCCATCAGACAGTGGCTTAAAGAAGCAAAGGAACTCGCTGATGTGCAAAACCCATTCAATGTGTTTGCACGGAGCCCCTCCACCCCCCAGCTATGTCTCCCCAGGAATATGTGTTCTGATTTTCCACGTTTTGTTTTCAGACTTCTTTCTCCCACTGAAGAATCCTCAGATTGAAATAAAACAAACACGCCCTTCTTATTTTTTGATAGTGCTCCTTGTTTGTTGGTGGAAAGTTATAAAATGTAGAACGGGAGAAGAATATGAAAAATTGCCCTCTGATCCCACTACCTGGAAATTAGCATTGTAAGTGTTTCTTTCAGATGCATTTTTCTATGAGGGTTGAAGAAGCGTTTACCTTCCCAAAGACAAGTGGGCTCTGAAAAGCTGGAGATTGTTGAAATGATAGATGCCACTCTGTGAAAAATCAGACAGCACAGGGAGTGTGAATGTGAAAATGAAGTGTAAATATGAAAACAAGTAACATCAAAGCTACCCAACAGGGCTTATGGATCCTGGCTGCACAGCGGGGAAGCACTTGGCCACTCGTTGAAAGGTCAGTGGGTCAAACCCACCAGCCATTTCACCTGGATAAAGATGAGGCATTCTGTTTCTAAAATTTTGGAATCCCTCCCATGGGGGCCATTTTCCTCTGTCCTGTCACTATGAGTTGGAATTGACTCGCCAATGGTTTCTGTCGGTTTGTCTGTAAATATCTTATCCCTTCTGGTGTTTGGAGCAACACCTAGTTCTAATTGAAGGCACTACTTTTTCACTTCCTGCTACCGTTTCCCGTCAGTCAGTATTGACTTCGACCATTGGTTGTGCAGTCTTTGGACTCTAACTTAGTGAGAAATAGATTTTAAACGATGATCCAGTACAGTATGTGTACAATGCACGCATGTATGTATAATGGAAATGGAAATTTCCTGCATCCAAACTCATCAATGATCGATCAGCTCCTTCTCTTCTGTTCTTTTTCTTCCTGTTTTCGTAAAAGTGTGGGTTATGACCCAGCAAATGGTTTTCAAGATCCATTAGTGCATGGTGACTGACATCTTGGAAAACCTTCTCGAATTTAAGGGCCTCTGGTGTGCTGCTTCAAACCTCCTAGCCTTTCCAGGGGCCTAGTCCTGTGAAGATTTACAGTCTTGCAAACCCGCTCGGACAGGTCTACTCCGTCTTATGAAGTCAATACGAGCAGCAATCAACTCAACACTGAGAGACAGAAAGAGATTCCATTATTTTCAAGGCTGTATTGTATTTTGAACTCCAGAGTTTTAGGTTGAATGGAAACACGGAGATGACCTTGGCCAACCCCCTCATTTTACATGCAGAAGCAAGCGCGGTCTGTCTTCTCAATAGTTGGTGCAAGCATGCTTTCCAGGGAGCGCATTGCCTTTGTGTAGGAAAAGACCTTCCTAACTGCCTGGAGGCAGGAATAAATGAAGCACTCTACGCCGGGGTGATCGGAGACTCGGCATGGAGGCCACCGAGCGTGCTGGCAAGAGATCAGAACCCGAGTTAAACCCTGGGAACAAAGGAATTACAGAAACGCAAATAGCTCCCATTGAATTTATATTTGAATCGTTGGGCTGCAAATCCTTCAATAATGTTTAATGTTCGTCCATGTCTTTTTCGAATACAAGTAAAAGAAGTGCCACTCAAATTGGATGGAGGGTAAAAAGCTTCTGAAATTGAATAGAACAGGCCCGGTTACTGGGGCTATAAGTGCTGCCACCAGAAACCTCAGCTTCCTTTCTATTTCTCTTTCTGGGTTGGCTTCTAAGTATTCATCTACAATACATCTTCTTCCCCCTCTAAAAGGACCCTGAATGAACTTTCATTTTTGGTTTATCTTCGACCCAGTCCTTGTGACTAGAGAGAGGGAACAATCTTATCGGACAGGGTTGGAGCAGGCACTTACCATTGGAACCAGAGATGGAATCCGTCGCACTTGAACCTCTTGGCTTGACCCAAGAGAGGCGGGACTTCCGGAAAAGTGGTTTCCTCGGAAGAAAATCACTGGTGGGCACAGTGCTGCTGGCTCCCTGGTGGGGATGCCCTGAGAGGACAGCTCAAGGAAGGGATTGATTATTGTCCATTTGCTATTTCTTCCTAACCTGCCCCTTTTGCATCCCTGCCAGTAAGGGACCAGCGGTTTTACTTCTCTGTCTCCTGCACGTTACCTGTTACTTGCCATTAACCCAAGCAAAGGAAAAAGCTGCTCTAGGCAATTTCAGTTGGCGTCTCGTGGTTTGGACTCGAGGAGAACCCGTCCCTGGAGAAGGACTCATGCTTGGTTAGAGGATCAGTGAGAAACAGAAGATGACCCTCCACCAGGGGGAGGGGCGGAGTTGCAACCACAAGGGGCTCAGAAGTAGCAACGATTGTAAGGTTGGCACAGCACCGGGCAATGTTTCATTCTGTTGGCTGTAGGATCACTGTGACCTGGAACGGAACGGACTCCACAGCACCTAACAACATCAACAATGAGTCATAGGGAGGCCCTGCGTGCTGCAAATGGATAAGCTCTGGGTGACTACTAAAAGGCTGGTGCCTCAGATCCAGCCACAGGTGCCCCGGAAGTAAGGCCTGGTGATCTGCTACCGAAAGGCCAGTCTTAAAACCCACCCGGAGCACAGTTCTCTGTTTTCCTAGGGCCGCCGGCCTCGGACCCACTGTGGCCCTGTGTCGTCAACAGCCACAGCATGGCCCACTGTGGACCTCCTTTGGAGGAATGCCTTTCCAAGTCCTTTGCCCATTTGCGGGCATTGGGTTTCTTTAAAAAAAAAATTTTTAAGTTATTGGAAGTCTTTTCATGTTGTGATTATCGAGCAGTTATCTATTTGTTGTCTTTTTACATGCTCGATTATGACCTTTACTGCACAAAGTTGTTCATTTCGACACAGTCCAATGAACTGTTTTATGTTATCGCTCATTCTGTTTGCATCATCGTTAGGAACCCACTGCCCAACACAAGGCGGTGAAGCTTTCCCTCAGGCTTTCTTCCTTCCGCGGGATCCACCCGATGGCCATGGGTTTGGTTTTCTTCCAACACGTTTATGGTTTCAGTCCTGATAGGTAGGTTGTTGATCCATTTGGAGTTAATTTGGAGTTCTCCTTTGACGGTGACCAGGGTCGGGGGTGGGGGGGGGCAGGAGAGGAAGAGGATGTCAGGGGCTATGAGGAGTCGGGTGTTCAGCTGGGTAAAGATAAAGATAATGTCCTACAAGAGGGAGCAACCAGGAATGCACTGCCATCGAGTCGATTCTGACTCACAGCAACGCTCTGCGGCAGGGTAGGACCGCCCCCATGTCTTTCTAAGACTGTCGCTCTTTTTTGTCCCCTAGTTTTTGACATTATTTTATTTTAAATCATTTTATTGGGGGTTTGTACAGCAAATATCATAATCCATCCATCCATCCATTGTGTCAAACACGTGTACATATGTTGCTGTCATCATTTTCTTTCTTTTTAAAAAATCATTTTATTGAGGGCTCGTACAACTCTTATCAAAAGCCATCCATCCATCCATTGTGTCAAGCACATGTATACATTTGTTGCCATCATCCTTTGCAAAACATTTGCTTTCTGCTTGAGCCCTTGGTATCAGCTCATTTCCCCCCTGACCCCACTCCCTCCCTCATGAACCATTGATAATTTATAATTTTTTTTTCATCTCTTACACTGACAACTGACTCCCTTTACCCACTTTTCTGTTGTCTATCCCCCTGGGAGGGGGTTATATGTAGATCATTGTGATCAGTTCCCCCTTTCTACACCACCTTCCCCTTCTCCTCCTGGTATTGCTACTCTCATGAGTGGTCCTGATAGGTTTTCTGTCCTGGATTCCCTGTGTTTCCAGCTCTTGTCTGTATCAGTGTACATCCTCTGGTCTAGCAGGATTTGTAAGGGAGAATAGGGTTCATGATAGGAGGGGGGTGTTAAAGAACTAGAGGAAAATTGTATGTTTCATCAGTGCTGTACTGACCCTGACTGGCTCATCTCTTCCTTGTGACCCTTCTGTAAGGGGATGTTCAATTGTCTACAGATGGACTTTGGGTCTCCACTCGGCACTCTCCCTTGTTCACATAGATAGGATTTTTTGTTCTGGGCCTTTGATGACTGATACCTGATCCCATTGACACTTCGTGATCACACAGGCTGGTGTGCTTCTTCCATGTCATTGCTTCTCAGCTAGATGGCCACTACCTATTTATCTTCAAGCCTTTAAGACCCCAGCCACTATATCTTTTGATAGCCAGGCACCATCAGCTTTCTTCACCACATTTGCTTATGTACCCATTTTGTCCTCCGTGATCATATCAGGAATGTGAGCATCATAGAATGCTGGGTTTTTAGAACAAAGTGTTCTTGTATTGAGGGACTTCTTGAGTAGAGGCCCAATGTCCATATGCAACCTTAATTCTTAACATATAGATATGAGTACAAAGATCTATTTCCCTATCATTATATATATTTACATATGTAAATACCTGTATTTAGACCTCTATAAATGCCCTTTGCCTCCTAGTTCTTTCCTCTACTTCCTTTGACTTTCGTCTTGTCCCACCATCATGTTCGACCTTCATTCGGGTTGCAGTAATTCCTCTTGGTTACATTGCCCTTGATCAAGCCCCACCAGGCACCCTACACCCTCCTTGCCATCAATTTTAGATCACTTGCTGTTCCCTTGTCCCAGTTTGGAGGAGGAAACAATGGGACCGATGATTCCAGAGGGGCCACCACAGGGGGGTTGGGGTGGGGGAAAGGGAGAGGGGGTTGACTGTTGCTCTTGATGGGAGAATTGCCGAGCTGTGGCGAGCAGCTGAATGCACCACTCACAGAGGACTCTCAGGGCTCCTGTAAGAGGGAGAGGAGCGTCACCAAAGGGGTGGGGAGTGGGGGAGTGAGTGGAAGATACAGGGTCAACTATGAAGAAACGTGATAAATGTAAGCAGTTGAATCCAAAAATGATCAGAAATGTAACCCCCCACCCAAGTCACCATAAAAAGTTAAAACTTTAACAAAGGGACCTTCGGGCGCAGGGTGTTCCGGCGAGCTTGAAGTAGGGGCCTCGGCATTCCCCGGGAGGGTAGACCGTTGGTGCATTTGGCTGTTAACAGACAGGCGGTCATTGGAGGCCATGTGGAGACACTTTGGGAGGAAGTTGCCTTCAGCCCTGTCTCAAAAACTGGTCCTGGATATGCCCTTCTCTCGTGCACCTCAGTGGGGTCACCTCAGTGGATTTGAGTCAGTGAGAAGCAAGGGCGCCTTTGGGCTGTGCTAGGCCCTGACCGTGAGCCTGGAGCCATTCATTCCACCGTCCTGAGCCCCAGTGTCGGCATCTCCAAAGATGAGGTCGGCCTGCAGTGAGAGAATCAAATAAAAGAGGCCGAGGCAGTGGCCCTGCCCAGAAAGTCCCCCGGACATCTGGGGTTGGTGGCTTGTGATTATTTTGTAGCCGGCGGGCCCCAGTAGTCCGTGCTGCGCTGCTCCCTTTTAAGGCTGACATCCGACTCAGTTTCTGGAAGCTTCCCTCCCCCCACCGTTCTCTTTTCCCTTCCCCACCTCACCCTCCTCGCTCTTATTCATTTTCACTTGTAAAATCAGGTCTCCCTTCCCCAGGGAGCACGGGCGCGTTTCACAAATTCATCTTGCCTGTCACTTTGGCTGCTGCGGTTCTCTGGGCCGCTGCTCTGCGTCCCCCCTGGAGGCGCCAGAGCTCTGCCTCAGTGCCCCCCCACCGGCTGTTGCCTGCCTGCCTCTGCAGCTCTACCCACCCCCACCCCCCACCTGCCCCTCCTCGCACTCCCAGGACCCTCTCCCTGCGCCCACGGCAGCAGTTCACAGCAGCCGGCAACTTTTGTGCTGACTGGATGGAAAATTCCAGGCTGGTAGAAAGGAAGCAGGTGCACCGTGTTGCTTGTAACTGCTCGGGCAGGTAATGGGCTCAGCGCCCAAGAGAACAACTTCTTGGCCAGGTGCAGCGCTCCCTTGTCCTGTCTGCCCTTGCCGGGTGAAGGGGCCACCCTTCCTCTCCTGAGCGCCTGGCAGCGTCCAGCTGGTGGCCAGGGGCCAGCAGTGTGTGCCACTAAATTGTGGTCACCAACTCGGTCTTCTAATGCTACTCTGAGATAGTTCTGTGTCAGCCGATAGGGCCTGAAGCCTCTGTGGTATGGTAATTAAGGCCTGTTAATCCCACTTGATACGCCCTCACAGTGTAGTAACAGCCAATCCGTGGTGAATCTCCACAAATTAGAAAGGCATGCAGCACCCTGACCCAATGCGGAGGTTTCCTGGGGGTGTGGCCTACTTCCTATAAAGAGGCCTGGTGGGAAAGCTTGCTTGCTCTTCAATGGATCTGCAAGCTGTTTTTGAGTCATTCGCCTGTGCTATTTGGGGCTTGAGTCTACAGCCTGCTATTGGATCTGCCAACCTTGGGCTCGTTCACCTCTGAAGCCACCGGCCTGTGGCCTTTGCTGCTCTTGGGTTCATTAGACACCACGGCCGTTGGATCCACGAGAAGCCTCGAGCTTAACATTTGACCCACAGGCTCAGAACCTGCCTGGACTCAGGCTTACCTGCTTCGACACCTGCGCGAGCCGTTTCCTGACTGTAAGTCGCTCCCTACGTCAACACCTATAGGAGTGTTGTTGTTTACCTTCTATAGCGAGCGTGGCCGATGACACGCTGTGGCACAAACACCCCACGGGGGCGTCTTCAAAGAACAACGCTATTTTCACAACTCTGGAGGCTCGGTGTTCAAATCAGGATTTCACCTGCACTCAGTTGTTGGTAGTTTCGTGTTTTTCTTGGTTCCTTGGCTGGTGGAAGATATTTACATGGCATCTGTTTCCTCTCTCTCTCCTCTTCGTCATCCTCTCCCTTGTGTGTGTGTGGGTGAGGGTGAGAGAAAGAGAGATTTGATCTTTCTGTGCTCAGAAGTTAGTGGGTTTAGAACTTACTAACGCAACAAAGCTTACTAGTGAGTTAACTCAGCCTCAGGTGTGTGAAGTGGAGCGTGCTTTCTGGGATCTTGACGGGCGGTGACCTTGCAGACAGATCAGTAAGCCTTTGGCAAACCAGCTGAGTACCCAGCCTTTGGTGCCATTCCTTACATCCGACCCTTTCCTAGACTGATGCGGGGGAAACGGGACAAGGGGTGAGCCGGCCATTGCCTCGCTCTAGCCCTCGCGCACCTTCACCTTCAGGGCGGAGCTCTCTTCCTGCCCACCCTCCTCCCTCCAAAGGCCGTTTAACTCCTGGACGGTCACCTGGAACCCTACTGGTGAACGCGCGTGGCTGCCGAGCCTGTCCCAAATGTAAGGTGACCAGACGTCCCGCTTTTGATCAGTTCCAGTGTCCCGCGGCATTTTTAAAAAGTCCTGATTTTTGGAAAGAATGCACGACAAGCTAGGGTATACGGTTTCCGGCTGCCATGTGGCTATTTCACCAGGATATGAGTTTTATCAATGGTGTCCCGCTGGTGTCCCGCTTTACCAATGTTAAAATCTGGTCACCTTATTGAGAGGTGCGGGGACAGGGCTGCGTATACGCTGGACTTCCACTGGGCTTGCGAGACCCGCGACTGGCAAGAAGGCCGCCACGTGCCAGCGCCATTTAAAAATGTTTTATCTTGCTGACACGTTGAGACACGTGTTTTGGATCTATTGGGCTAAGTAAAGCATAATGTGGAAATTAATTTCCCCTGTTGCTTTTTATGATTCTTCTTAGTGGCTCCTAAAAAGCCAGCCCCCTGTCGGCAGCGCTGTTCCTGAAGGCTCTGAGAGTGGGAGAGCGCCTAGTGGTTTCTAGGTGCAGGGACCTCCGAACAGCAGCTTGGGGGCCCAAGGGGTATTTGCTGGCACCCCTTTCCTGTCCCCCTCCTGGACCCCCCCATCCCTGCCCTCCCAGCGCACCTGCAGACTGGCTGCACACTGTGTTCTCGCCTCCTGGGACGCTCTGTCGTCCGCCGCCTGCCCACGCGCGCCTCACACTTTGTCTTTTCGTCAACAGTCAGCCTCACTGTCCCCTCCTTTCCGGCCCCGTGCTTAGTAACAGCTAAATCAGAAAATTTCTCCCTAAAGTGTGCTGGCACTGGGATCCTCCTGCGGAATTTACTTATCCCGGAATAGAGGCTTCAGGAGAGCCGGGATCTTGGCTCTCTTGTCCCCCACTGTTCTCGTTCCCAGTCGTTCCTGGGTCGGGCTCAGGGTTGTTACTTGCCAAGGAGTCGGTTCCAATGTGTGGGGACCCTGTGTCACAGGACAAACCCTGCGAGGCCCTGCACCGTCTTCACGCTCACCGAACAGCTCAGGCGTCCTGGTGGCACGCCGGACAATGTCCTATTGTGATCTGTTGAGACTTTCATGCTCCGATTCGGGGCAGGGAATCTCTAGGCCTTTCTTTCTAGTCTAAGTTTGGAAGCTCTCCCCCCACCTGCCTCCCACAGGCGACCCTGCTGGTATCTGAGATGCTGGTGGCATCGCTTCCAGCATCACAGCAACACACAAGCCACCCCTGTCTGGCACACCACAGACTGACCAAGTGACAGAAGCCTTAGCAGGGGTGTGGAGGGTGGAGGGGATGGTGAGATGGCAGGATTAAAGCCCCTGAATTGAGCTGTGATGGTGTGCTTTTCGGTCCCTTTGATTTATTTGATGCCAATAGGACGTTGGTTTAAGTCACTGAAAAGGAGCCCTGGAGGTGGTGTGGGTTAGCAGTTCGAGTCCACCAGCCCCCTCCCCAGGAGAGAGACTGAGGCTGCAGAAATGAGTTACAGTCTTGGAAACCCACAGGGGCAGTTCTGTCCTGCCCTATGAGTTGGAATGGAGTCTGTGGCAGTGGGTTTGGTTTTATTTTTAACTCACCCACAAGGAGCCCTCGTGGGGTGCACGTTGGGCTGCTAACTGCAAGGTTACAGTTCAAATCCACCAGCCACTCTGCAGGAGAAAGAATGAGGCTTTCTGTTCTCATCAGATGAGTTACAGACTTGGAAATGCACAAGGGCAATTCTACCCTGTTCTGAAGGGCCACTGGAGTTGACGTGATGGCAGTGAATTTGGTTTGGTTTGGGTTAAAGTGTCTAACTTACTACAAAACACTCCCTCCTCCTGGTGATGGCCACTGTCAGCCCTGGAGGAGACTTCACCTGGAAAGCTCAGCATCTTCCACGCACTCCCCTCCCCACCTCCCCCACCCAGAGCTACTCAGAGTCTGCTTGGAAACCTCTCTGGAAGAAAGTGCCTATGCAGGCAGGGCTCCTTCCTGGGGTTCGATCCTAAGCAGAGAAGAGCTGAGATTTCCGGGTGTGGGGGGTGGGGGCAGCAAATGAAAGGGCTCTCAGGAGCTCAGGGCTTCCAGATGCCTGTTTCTGATGACCCTGTCCGTGTCCTGGGGTAAATACATTTCCTTTTTTTTGCATCACTCAATTCTCAGCACTGTTGGTAGTGTAAGGGTAGAGGGTGGAGAAATGAATGAGTTCTTTAATTGGCCGTGTTCCAAGCGACACAGCATAAGGAGTTGGTGTGTGTGTGGGAGGGTGTCTGGCCTATTCTTCCCTAGGAAATGGTGATGAAGCCTGGGGTAGCTGATACCCCAAAGGGGCAAAGGGGAGGCACCATTGAGCAGAGGCTGTGTTAGGGGCTGCTCCAGGCATGGAGAACCAGGCAGGGCCAGAAGGAAAATGCCTGCTTCCAGAAGTCACCCCCATGTGGAGGATAGCCGAGGAGGAAGGTCACCCAGCCCCCACCTGCCATCCCTGGCGACACTGGAGGTGGTCTGGGAGGATTAGGAGGGGCCAAGGGGAGGCTTGCTGCCCATTACCAAGCCCATCAGTGTCAGTCAGTCCCAGTCCTCACAAGGACTTGGCTGCAGAGGGTTTTCGTGGGTGTGAAAGTCTCAGAAGCAGATAACCCGGCTTTGCTCCCACATCACCACTGGGTGGATTTGAACCACCAGCCTTGTGGTCACTGGTTGGATCAGGGACCTGCCCGCTAGATAGCGTCACTTGTAACATGATGTGAGAGGAAGATGGTGTGACGGCGGTCGCAGATGTGACAGGTGACTGTGATCCACAAGTGACTCGGTGGTCCCTCCGCTCGGGAGTGACAAAGCTGCCTTTGTTCCCAAGACTGCCTGCCCAGGGCTTTTCTGTTTTCACCCTGCAAGGCCATGTGTTCTTTCACCTGGCTCTTTCAAGCATCGCCTTTGTGAGATCCCACCCAACGGCCTTGGTTTTCCTGCGGGGTCTGGGTGAGGAGGGAGGGTGGCATCCCCATTCCATTCTGCTGTGACTCATCGCCCTCCTGCAGGGTCTGCAGAGAACCCTTTCAGAAGCAGGAGGGGGGTGTCTCACTGCCAGTAAGAAGCAGGAGGGGAGTCCTTCCTCTGGACCCCAGGATCCCTGTGCGACGGCCCTCCCTGATCTGTCGGGCTGCTTTCAGAGATGTGACAGAGGAGCCGCAGTGGCAGGACCAGGAGCTGGCCCGTGAGACAGAGTGGACTTCCAAGGCTACAGAGTACATCAAGCTGAGTGCTTCGGGGGCAGGGGGGTGGCTTGTGGAGCCGGGCTTCTCTCCCGCCTTAATTGGAGGAGCTAGATTCACTGACCCACGGAGCTGGGGCGGAGTGCCTTCACGTTAAGGCTTACAGGGAAGCGGCTCTTCCTGCCTTTATTCAGTCCTAAAGGAACTGTGTAACATGTGCCAAACAACTGTGCCCTAAGCGTGTCTCGTCTGCATTGTCAACGGTTCGGTTCCATACTAAACCCCATCATCAGGAGTGTTGTCTGTGAAGGGGGTGTGTGTGTCCCCACAGCAGTGAATTGTAGAACCTAGCTGAAAAGCAGAGTACTGTGGGAGACAGAGCCAGCTCCTTAGCCACGTCTGGTACCATTTCCCAGCCTCAGGTTTCACATCCAAAGTGGGGATCACGATGCCTTTATGGAACAGGGTGCTTGTGGTAGTTATATAATTGTCGCTTTAAGGATTAAGCGTGTAGGGGTGGAATCTAGCCCATCAATCAGATCATAGCCAATGAGGCCTCTGTGTGGGCATGGCCTTTTCCTGGGAATTCTGGGAAATCCTGATTTTCCTCCTTGGAGGCGGGAGACACTTCTCTCTCACTACTTCACTCCCTGGGAAACATTGCAGCTGACAAGACACATGGAACCACCCTAGTGCCCTGAGCCAGACAAGCCACATGGATGCAACCAGACCTCTGAAGCCGGAGAAACCACAGAGCGCCCCCTGGCCACACTGAGCTGCTTACAATGCCACTGGGCTCAAAGACTTTCTACCCACTGACTTGTGATGGTCCTGCATTTGGCTTCATCGCATGTGTTTCATGGGTGTGAAGAGGGCTTTATAGATTGATATCAAAGAGATGGACTAATATCAGACTTATGGCCTTGGACTGGACTGGGTTGGGCTGTTTTCTTGATGTACAATTGTTCTTGTATATAAACCTCTTCCTTACACACATATGTGTGTGCATGGATTTGTTTCTCTAGTCCACCCAGACTAACACACTGTCTGAGGACAAACAACAGAAACAGACTCTGGTTCGCGTCAGCAGAGAAGAGACTGACAGAAAGGACATTTGAGCTCTGGCCTGTTCTAGGGAGTGAGATAGGCTCAGCTCCCACGAAGGCTGTCTCCGCCCCTGCCACCCCCCCACCCCCCACCCCCACCAATACTACAAAGTCACCGTCTATGCCCAATTTGTGGTGGTTCCGCGGATGTCACCGTACCCCTGTGCTCTATAAGGCTTTCATGGACCGAGTCGAGATTGTTTTGTTTAGAAAGTAGATGCTTAAGGCTTCAGGAGGCCCTCTGGGTGAACTCAAACCGCCAGCCTACCTTGTTGGGAGTTTCCCCACAAAGAAAGATGTTCAGGTGTGAAAGTAGCCCGCTCCTGGCTGTCCAGGAGAGCTGGTGTGGTGATGGGGCCTTTAGCCCCAGGCCAGACCTGTAAAGTCATTACTGCCATCACCCAGGGAGAGGTAGGTAGTTCATTCTGTTGCCAGACGCACAGTACGGATTCTGGGCCCCTCTTACTGGCGGCGGGAGGGTGGGGTGTGATTTGGACTCCATTACGAACAGAGACATAAAGCAAGCAACATATCCTGGAGACAGAAGCTTGCTAGCGTGTCTTCAGATTGGTCACTAATGCGTGTCCTAAATTGGGAAGAAATGAAAACAGATTGCATCTAATTTCTCACTGTTCTGAGCAAGAAATTACCTTTTTAAGGGAAGCCCTGTGACTGGCAAGCTGCTTGCAAACATAGTGTTTGGGAAGTCGGGCTCTCACGTGGCTTCTCCTGGATGGACTGCCTGTCGCCGGGGTTAGCTGGGTCTTCAGAAGGCAGAGATATAGCGAACCCCTTGTTCTCAGTCCTCCTTCAGCATGCTAGGAGGGAGCCTGGGAGCCTCACCCTTTCACAGGTAGGTGAGTGGACCAGGATGGAGAAAGCATGGCTGTAGAGCCTGACAGTTCAAATCCTGGCCCCGTCGTCTTCTAGTTGGGTAACCCGGGGCAAGTCATTTTCTCACCTGGAAAATGGGGTCCTTGTTAGTCACTTCCTGGAGTCAGAAGTGGCCTCTGGTAGATGTCAGCTGGAACTATTGGGCAGTTTGACTCTCGTCCTTTGGCCCACAAAGACTTGAAGACACCTGACAACTGCAGGCCCATATGATGTCTGAGTAGATTAGAGGAAGACATGCTACCTGCTAGCATAGCAGTTCTCAACCTGTGGGTCGCGACCCCTTTGAGGGGTTGAATGACCCTTTCACGGGGGTTGCTTAAGACCATATTTCTGATGGTCTTTGGAACCCAGACACCGCTCCTCTATCTCCGGGCAGGTCCGCCAACCCTGGACCACGGGATGTGGCTTGCTAAGCACAACACAGGCCCAAGTCTATTGCCTGCTTCCCCTACCCGGATCAGCAACCGGCCCGGCTGTTCAGAGTGGGCTTGTTTTCTCTGCTTAGTGCACGTTTTCCTTTTAAAACTTCTAACAGCCCAGACCCTTTCTCCAAAAGGCTGATGTTTGCCAAACCACCTGACAACCAATAGCGATTGATACCAGAAACGAGCATGGACCCAAACAGGCCAATTAGTCCCCTGGGACTTGGCTGTGACGTGGGAGAAAGGACTTTCTCTCCACTGGGAAGAAGGCAGCCGTCCTTCCCTTCTCTTCCCACTCACAGGCCTTGTGAAGAAGGAAGGAGGGTGATTCCCGGGCAAAGATATAGAGAATTGAGCAGTGGCCAGAGGATTGTCTGGATCCAGTTGCTGACTTTCTTCCTCCGATTCTGAGCTTGAACTCAGTTCTCTGAGCTCCATTCCCTTTTTTCTTAGCCTAGGGCGAGTTAAGCTAGTGGGACCCTGTATGACACTGGCGGCAAGAATGGTCTGAACAATGGAATGGTTCCTGTATGCCTCCCTAGGTACGGAAAGGCCTGAGCTCAGGGAATAGCTGCTGTTCTTGCCATGCAGAGAGCAGGCAGCCCCCATATTACTCAGGTCAAGTGACTTGTTCACAGTCACACTGCTGTTGAATAGGAGCTGGGAGCATTTCACAAGGTCCTTAACTCAAAGTATCTCTTCCATAAGCCATGCTATGTGACATGCAATTCTCACCCAGCTTGCTGCATTGGAGCAACACAAGTGCGTTATTCGATAAGCTATGGATTTGAGATGTCAGATGGCTCACCCACTCCTGATCCCGCGCCCATGGCAGGCATCACTAATCCACCAGCGGAAAGCATTACTTGATTGGACTGGTGTTTTGTTTTGCCTGGGAATGGTCACACAGTCTTTCTTAAGTGGTGCCCTGGGCAGTTACTGCTGATCATTTGGGAATGACACAGGAGAGGACACCAAACATGTTGATATTAGGCGATTTGTGACACAATTGGTTGTCATCCCTCTCCCCGCTTCCTTTACTTGTTCTGAAGTTCCTGCCTCGTGGAGCGGTACCTTCAGAGGTGAGAAAACACTGTTTTAAATTAATGTCAGAAAGGGACTCGGGAGAGCAGCACAGAAGCGCAAATGGCTCATGAAGTTTGGCAGCAGGATTTTGTGAGCATGTGTGGGGTGTCTGGGTCAGCAGGCAAGACGGCTCCCCAGGGGCACATGAGCAGGGCTCTCCCATTCTACCTGAGGGGAAGTTCACTTCTTCATGTTTTTGGTGTGTGTGTGTGTGTGTGTGTGTGTGTGTGTGTGTGTGTGTGTGTGTGTGGTGGGGGCGGGGAGTGGGGTTAATTATCCAGCCAGAGAAAGGCTTGGTAGTAGAATTTAAAAAAACAAAACAAAAATCATCCAACAGTAAAACAAAATCCTCCAGCATTGCAGTGCAGTGGATGATTTCATGTGGCCCTTCCAGCCATGGCCTTGGTTGCTCTCACTGTTGGGTCTGGGTGGGAAGGTGGGGAGATGTGGCTTGGATGATGTGGTTCCATTCTGATAACAGATGAATGTGTTTGCCATCCAGTCGGGTGTAAATGAGCCCTCTCAGAAGCAAGAGGGGGAGTCTCACTACCAGCAAGAGAAGAGACCCAAGAGTGGAGCTTGTCCTTTGGATCCCGAGATCCCTTTACCATAGACCTCCTTGACCTGGGAGCTGGCTTTATCACCCCCGAGGTGACAAAGGGGTAGTGGCAGAAGAACCGGAGCCAGAGCATGAGGCAGAGCTGTGGACTTCCAGTCCACAGAGCAAGTGAAGCTGAAGGCTTTGGATCAGGAGGCTGCCTTGTGGAGTGGAACACCTCTGGCACTTACCGGAGGATGCCGGGCTCCCTGACCCACAAGGCTGGAGCTGAGCACTGTTGGCCTGTGGCTTATAGTGGAGTGGCATGCCCTTTGGAATTAATTAGCAGCCCCCAAAGAGCTTTGTCACATCCCGGGAGCAGCCCCAAAGGCCAAGGGCCAGAGACTGCTCTGTTCTGACCGAACAACAGGTATCGAGCATTTCTCACCTGCACTGTTACCTGTTAAGTTCCCTAACAAGCCCCTTCATCATGAATAGTGTCTGAGTTCTGTGTGGCCACGGTAATTAATTATGACCCAGCCATAGAAGTAGGGTGCCAGTGGGGGAGTGGGGGTATGTGTGTGGGCATGGTGTGAGAACAGGGCAGAGCAGTGTGGAAGGGATGGGGCAGCATGCCTGACCACTGCCTTGCGGCAGTCTCCCTTGGGAGCCAGGCAGGGTCAGGTGTCACCCCCCCTAATTTCACAAGCGTTTTAAGGCCAGCTTGGGAAGAAGCTCTCGAACAGGGACAGCTTAACCTAAGGGCGGTGGTGGTGGTGGTGAATATCAGAAACAAAGGATGTAAGTAGATACTTTGTTCCAAATGCTGTTTCTGTTCCTTTTTCTGTTGTGTTGCTATGATGAGAAGGAGAGGCTGGGTCAGAGGTGGGACCCAGTGGGATTGTCGGCATTTAGGTAGACAAGATGGATGGACACCACAATGGGCTCAAATGTCAGAACTACTGTGAGGCTGGTGCCGGACCGGGCAGTGTTTTGTTCTGTTGCCTCTATGGTCAGAACTGAGTCAGAACTGACTGGGTGGCACGCCGTCACAATCACAGGGTCTTAGAGAAGCCGTGTTGAACCGGTTAAACTCACTCACACCCTCCCCCACCCAAAAGAAACCCGTTTGCTCTCTGTTGAACTTTATACCCAATTATCTCGAACCTTTGTAACAAACCTTACAAGTTAGCTGTTTCTCTCCATGTTACAGGAGGAAGAAACAGACTCAGAGAGATGGCGGCCATAGATGAGCTCAAGCTACGTCAAGGTAAGTCTTCTCCCTCACGAAGTTCATGATATTGGTCTGCTAATATGCCATGTGGCTTATTTCTCTCGATGTACACAATTGTAAAGTAATACACGAAAATGAGAGTGTTCATAAAATTAGACAAAACAGGGTCCCCTGGTTAGTAAACCCCTCATTTCTCAGAAGCAACCAATGGTACGGTGCCAGTGTGTGGGGGGTGTCTTTCAAAGTCTTAGCTCATGCTAGAAAGAATTCGTGCTCACTAGAGGAGAGACGGACGCTACAGAGAAGCAACGGAAGCTAAAAGCTTCACCGCTCAGGGAGAGCCAAAGAGAATGCCCTGTGTGTGGGGTTTGCACATGTTTGCAGAAGCAGTTTGCCCGGCACATGACTGTCTGGGTTAGTTAGATGCTGAGGACAAGAGGTGTGCAGGGCCCAGCCAGGGCCTCTGGCTCTTACAGCCTGGGGATTTGAGGTCTAGTCTTTCTCCCACCAGGGCATCCCCTGCTGGCCCTGCTTTCACCCCAGGAGCAGAGAGGATGGTGTGTGTAAGATGTACACCCTTGCACCAGGGCGATGCTATGGTCCCATTCTAGTTCAGGAGACAGCCTCTGGGAGGTGTCGTCCTTCCCCAAGGTCATACTGAGAACTCCGTGTGGCTTTCCCTCCTGTCAGCCCTGACCTGCTACAGCCTGTGAGGCAGGGCCTTGTTCCTTGAGAATCGGGATGAGTGTCTGAGTATGGTGCTGGGGTGGCAGTGCAGCCCCAGGGTGAGAGTGTGGGTAGAGGGCTGGGGGACAGGGCAGGCTGGTGATTTGGAGGCCAGCCCTTAGGGCTGGTCCAATCTGGATTGGAACCTGGGCTTTGCCGTTTCCATGCTCCGTGTCTGTCTTTGTGGTAAACTGTGTAGTTTGCCACCAGGGCCGTGGGGAGGGCTATAGGGGGCTCTTCTTTCTGTGTGTGAAGTACCTGTACACGCTGAGATGGGATCTTTGAGCCGTACCCAGAAGATGCCATAGAGTTGGTCAGTTCGTTACTGATCACCTTTGCTACTGATGCTGTCGACCAGGTTGGGGATGCCTGGCGCCGTTTTTGCTCAAAACACAGGTTGATGAGAGAAATGATTACATTGATTTCTGCACATGCTCCATAGAGGGAAGCAGCGGGGTTAAAGCCTCCCCAAACCGCTCAAAGATTCAGTGAAAGGCAAGCAAGTTATGTATCCTCAACCATGTGGCAAGGTCAACGACCGTTTCACCCCCGCAAGGTCTCAGGGTCCATTTCTGATCTCATGTTTTGTTCGTCCAAACTTGGTGAATTAGAACCTTCTTAAGTTTCGAGGGAGTTTTGCTGCCGTGTGGGGGTAGGGAGTGGCGGGGAGATGACGGTTCTATTTGCTTTTCTGCAAACCAAGTCTGAAACAGACCCGCTTTCAAACCATGTCACACCAACAGCAGGCTGCCTCTCTTCCCCTGTATCATTATTGCTGGTTGTTATTGCTGGGGTCAAACTCAAGTCTGGCCAAACCCCAAACCAAACCAAGTCCCTTCAAGCTGATCCCAACTCCCAGTGACCGTACGGGACACAGTGGAGATGCCCCACGAGGTTTCCAAGACGGTGAATCTGTACAGAGGCAGACATCCTCATCTTTAGTCCTGGCTCCCCAGAAGCTGTCAGCCAACCCCTCCACCCGGCAAAAGACAGCTCAGGAAGAGGCCACTCTAGCCTCACAAGCAGGCAGGCTTAAGCAAGCAATCTCTGTGTTCACAATCTCAGCTCTGAGCCATTGGCCCACTGCCATTCTTTTCAACGACTTCCAGTCTGAACACCCCCCCTGAGCTCAGGTCTGGCTCACTGTGAGCTTCCATTGCCCCAGAGCAGTGGTTCTCCGCCTTCCTCACGCCGCGACCCTTTCATACAGTTCCTCACGTGGTGGTGACCCCAACCATAACATTATTTTCGTTGCTGCTTCATCACTGACATTTTGCTACTGTGACGAATCGGGCGACCCCTGTGAAAGGGTCACTCGACCCCCCAAAGGGGTCACAACCCACAGGTTGAGAACCACTGCCCTGGACTGTCCATGAAGGACGGTGGTCTGGTCAGTGCTGAACCTGGCTGTTAGGCCCCAGCAGTGTTGCCAACTACCCTTTTCCCCACTGCTCAGAATTTGAGCGCGCCTCCAGGAAGTGGTGCCAGCTAGCTGAGCCGACCTGTGTGCTCGCTGGGAGGGCTTGGGACACCACAGCGGGGAACCGGCTAAGTGGCGAGATGTTAATTGCTCCCAGGCTCCTTGCAGCCACAAAATTTCCCCTAAGGAGCTCACACACAGTGCTGGAAGCAGGGGGATGGTGGTGGGGGGGCTGGCTGGCAAGTCTCCCCTCTGGTAACGCTGGATGAATGGCAGCACCTGCTGCCCTGCCGTGTGGTTGCTGATGTCGGGGAGACCGTCTCCATGGGTGCTAATTCAATTACGCTGAAACAGAGCCGGAACTCGTCAGCCAGATGGCTGCCGGCTGCACCTCATCTCTGTCCCCCGAGTCGTTTCCGGCTGACTCAGCACCAGGTGGCCGTGGGAGCCTGAGGTGGGGCGTGGGCTGTACTACACATGGTCCCCAGACAGGCTTCCAGTCTCCTACTTCTAAATAGACACCAAGGTGCTTGACCATCGCATCCTTCCTCCTCTAGCCTGCTGGTTCACGTTCATGTAACAGCAAACACCAGGGGCAAGGTTAAAAGAAAGTATGGCACGCCGCCCGTCAATGCCGACTGAGCACCAACTACGTGTGAGGCACAGTGTAGGCCTGAGAGCTCAGCAGAGGACAGAATGGACAGAAAGCCAAGACTTCCCGTGTGTGTGTAAAAACCGACCCCTGCCTTCAGGGGAGGGGGCTCACTGACTCAGCTCACGGCCTTTAATTTTTTTTTTTTTTGCTTTTTAGAAGTTGGGTAATGGGTGAGTAAACGCTAAGTATAAGACACTCCAAGAAACAGACAGGTCAAGGGAGGGATTCATAGGAGAAGGAGCTGCATGGAAGAGAAGCGGGCCCAGCAAACAGCAGCATGGTGGGCTAGGTGGGAGATGTGAGCCGCCCTCGGGCCAGGCTCAGACTCCTGCTGGCCTCCTTGGTTTGGTCCTTTGTGGTCCATAGGGATTTCTCAGCAGTGTTGGAAGTATGTTGTCAGGCCTTTCCCCCGAGCCCATCTTTGTCTGGAAGCCCTGCGACCTTCTATTGAGCACCCTAGCAGACACCCAAGGGCTGGAGGTACAGTGGCCAGCTGTTGATCCTCGCTTTGCCCCTTAGGATGGTGCCACTCACCTATCCCTGCCACCTTGGAGATTTCTTGGAGTTTAAAAAAGAAAGTGGAGGAGAGGGGTTGGGTGGAGTGAGGCAGAGGGAATGGCGGTGGAGGAAGGAAAATGAATGTCAAGTTGTGTTCGATTTTATGAATGAATGCCTCTTGGAAGATTGTATTAAAGGCAGCTTTTAAATTGCTTTTTGTTTTTTAAGAATCAGTCAATCAGCAAATATTTGTTGGGTGCTGGCTGCCTTCCAGCAAAAAAGACAGATGCCATCTCTGCCTCCCTGGGCTTCTGCTTGCCTGGGAAAGCCAGCCTGGATGTGTGCTAGGCGCACACAGGCAGGGCTGAGCCTCCCCTGGGACAGCAGAGCAGGCTGGCTGGGCAGGTGAAGTGGCCCTGAACTTGGGTTTGGCAGGCAAAGAACTGGACGTGGGTGAATGCCTTCATCCAGACGGAGGTCATAGGTTTTGTGAAGACATCATGGAATGAAAGAATGTACCTGCCCCATCATAGAAATCATTCTGGGACCTTCTCCCCCAGACGCTTCTCCGTATCTGGTTTCTAGAAAGCAAGGCAAATTGGATTTTCTCTGCTGTGGGTATAAGTCTGTCAAGCTCCCTCCTTCCCCCCTTTGCGATACCTCTCCTGATATTAAGGCTGTCGTCTTTATGTGATCTTTCAGTGAACATGGAGTGACTGATTGGCTCTTTTGATTAGCAGTTGAGCACTTAACCAGCGTGCCACCAGGGTTCGGGACTGGAGGAAGGCGAGCTCACCATCTGCAATGTGCCACTGACACAATGTTTGCCCCAGAGTAGGAGATCTTAAAACAGTGTTCGATGACAAAGATGACAGACTTCAGGGTGGAGGAAATCTCAACATAAAACCGCCCCCTCACCACTGGACCGGCGATCACATTCCCGATCAACGGAGAACAAAATTGGAGTCGAGGATTTCCTCTGACGGGGGTCCACTAGCAATGCCCTCGGCGGCAGCAGTCGGGAAATCCGAGGACGCGTTCCCTGGGCAAACCTGCCCCCGCAGATCTCTTCAAAGTGATGCAAAGCAAAGATGCCACCTTAAAGTCTTGAGGGGAGGCTGACCGGAGCCGTGGTCTTTTCGGTCGCCGCATATGCGTTGGAAAGGTGGACCATGCCTGAGGAAGACCGGAGAAGAACGGATGCCTTTGAATAATGACCGTGTTGGGAAAGACTATGGACTGCAGAGGACGGACAAGCCTTTGCTAGAAGGAGCCCAACCAGGTGTTCCTTAAAAGCGCCGACGGTGAAACGTCGTCTCACGTGTTGCCGACACGCCCTTGGGAGGGTCCAGTCCCGGGAAGATACCACGTGGAAATGAATTGTAGTGTCAGGGAACAAGTGGGACACCGTCAAAGATGGACTGACACACGGACTGCGACAATGGGCTCAGACATGTGGGAAAGAGGATGAGGATGGTGAAGGAGTCGGCGGTGTTTCGTTCTGTCGTCCAGTGTGGTTGCTATGAATCAATGCACCGGATGGCACTCGGTAACAATAACTGCACGTGATCATTCAGAAGCTGCTCAGCAATCCCCTCTGCCCTGCCCGTAGTCTCGGGATGTGACTGGCCTTGTTAAGAGACAGAGACTATTGTAGAGATGATTGTAGTAGATATAATTAGGTTAAAATGTAACATTTTATTTGATAATCCTTTTGACCTATTTAAATGTTGTATCGGCTAAAAAAAAAAGTGAAGTGGAAATACCAGTGGATCCAGCCTCTGGTGAGTCCTCTCTGAACACAGACCAGGGATGTGACTGGCTTTGCCATGGTGCAGGATGCACTTGAAGGTGGACTATGAGGGATGTGGCTAGGTTACAGTGTAACACCTTCCCCGTGGATCTGCCTTAAGGCCCACTGTAAAGTTGTTCTAGTTTTCAATATTTCGACTTTCTTTTCAGTTGAAGTTGTTCTCTATTTTATGCTATTGTTAGATTTTTTTTTTTGGTTTGTTTGTTTGGTCTTTTGGTATATGGAATCCAGGAGGGGTGAATCGATATAGTAAGTGGATTCATGGTTTCTTGGGGGTACATCAGGGGAGGTGGGAAGGCATGGGGGATTAATAACCAGGACTCCAAGAAAGAAGAGCATGTTCTGCAGTTGATTTGTGCAACCCTTCTTGTTGGATATGATTGACTATTGAATTGTACAATATGTGGATTATGTCCCACTAAAACTTTTTTTCCTTATTAAAGAAGTAGAGCACCGGGCCTTTATGCAGAGGCCTCTCTGGGTGGCTGTGAGACTTTCAGTGAGTAGCAGTTGTGTACGCTTTTGTCACACAGAGCCCCTGAAGCCCAGACACGCCTACTGCCATCAAGTTCATTCTCATTCTCAGTGACGCCATGGGATGGGGTAAAGCTGTCTCCCGGAGGCCTCCCAAGGCTGTAAGCTTCTTGGAAGCAGACTGCCGCTCCTTCTCCTGCATAGCAGCCTGCTGAGTTAGAACCACCGACTGATGGTGGTTAACAGCCGAGTGCTGTAACCCCTGCGTCATCGGTTCTTCTTACAGAGTCCCTAGGGAAAGTCGAACTGGTCCCAAGGTGGAGACCAGCTGTGCCAAGTAAGAGCTGTGGGGCAGCAAGTTTGTTCTGCATCTCCACGTCTTCACACCTGGAACGGGGATGACTCCACCCCTCCTGAGAACTAGCCTGAGAACATCCATCTGCATCTTGGGGAGCCAGCAGGGTTCCGCAGGGTGTAGAGAAAGTGGCCCCCTGTCCTTCTCCCCTGCCCGTCGACAGGCCTCCTTGTGCGGCAGCTTTCCCTGCCCTTAGAGTCCAGTCGTGACACACCTCTGTCACCAGCCCTGGATGATTAAACTCTCTTACCGTCTTCGTTCATTCATTCACAGATGCATCCCATCTCTGTAATTAACATGCCCCTTTTTAAGTAACGAACACAACCATAAGTCTCATTTCAAGTGAAATCGCCTTCCAAAGAAGCCATCTGTTAAAAAAAGACTTTTTAAAATAATGGGGGACAGTTGAACCCGGACCGAGCGTGTGATGACGTTAAGGGGTTCTTGTGAAGGGAGTGATGGTAAGTGGTAAAGAAGAGATGGCAGAAATTGATCCCGAATGACGAGGTCACATGTCTGGGGGTTTCTCTCCAGTCCCCAGGAGGTTGGTCCGTGGGGGGAAGGTACAAATGAAGCAGGAACAGGCAGGTTGGCTTACTAGTTGTGCTTTCCTCGATGTTTGAGATTTCCACACTGACCCACGTGAAAAAGATGCGTAGATCTCTCCTCTCGGCGGCCCCATCAGATGGTCAGCTACGCATCATGGAAGGCACTGGTGTGTCCTGTACTTACAACGATTCACTGGCCCTCCAACAGCGGTGGTTTTTCCTAATAAAATCAGTAGCTAGGGAGCTCCAGTCACCTCCTCCTCCTCTTCTGAGTGTCCGTGCCCTGGATCCTCCTTCCCCATGGGCTGGCCCCAGAGACTGGTGTGTAGCGAGTAGGACACAGTAAGTGGGCGGAGCTGTCACCGTTGAGATTAGCTTATAAGAGCATCTTTCCTTTGGCTGGCCTTCCCACTGGCTTATTCAGATGCCGCAAGCTGCCCTGTGGTGCATGCATCTTGGAGAGAGCCCCCACTGCATGGCTCTGAGAGAGGCAGCACTGGCCAGCAGCCTCTTAGGCACCGAGTCCTTCCGCTGACCAACACGAGTGACCCCGGAAGTACATCCTCTACCCCAAGCCCATGAGTGGCCTTAGAACCATATCCTCTCCTTGTCAACCTGCAGAGGGGAGACCCCCAGCCCCAGCCCACACCTCGACTTCAATCTGGTGACCAGAGGACCTGGCCAAGTTGTGCCTGGACTCTGGACCCATGGAAACATTGAGATCATCATTGCTGTTGCTTTATACCACTATGTTGGTTTACACGGCCGTCTACAATGCAAACAGTGTATTCAGGCACCGCTCAGACAGAGGGACGTACCATTTTCCTTCAGGAGGCGGGCCTGGCTCTCGTTCACACACAAGTCGAGGGTGCGCGTGGGTCAGTGGTAGGTCCGCTTTACCCCTCCCTCAGCTCATATGTTGGGCAAGCTTCCCTCTCCCCCTCCTGTCTCCCCACTTGTAGTCACAGGGCTGCGAGTGGGAGAAGCAGAGCTGAAGGCAAACTCCTTCGACCCATCCTACTGCGGTCTGATGTTAGTGATCTAGGCTCAGCAGGAGTTCAAAGATATTCTCTTCTTTGGGGTGCTTTGTGAGCTCTCTGGGGCTCCTGTTAGTGGATTCTACTAACCCAGTGGTTCTCAACCTTCCTAATGCCGTGACCCTTTCATACAGTTCCTCATGTGGTGGTGACCCCCCACACACACAACCATATTATTTTCATTGCTACCTCATCACTGTCATTTGATGAATCGACCCCTGTGAAAGGGGTGTTTGACCCCAAAGGGGTCGTGACCCACAGGTTGAGAACCACTGAACTAACCTAACCTGGCAGGAACTTTTTCATTCCTCTCTTGCAGAGCCTGTTCTCCGGGTCCCGTGTGGCAGGTGCTACCTGTCACTACCCCACTCTGCTCTCAGTACACAGGGTTCCCCAGAGATGCCTCCATCCTAGCCTCTTCACATCTGCACAGCTCATGGGAAACAGGTGTATCACTGCACCCCAGCCATGGACAGAGCATCTGCTTCTGCTTCTTGGGAGCTTCTAGCCACATTGGGAGTCAGACCCCAGATTGCACGTAGCGATTGAGAGCTGTCTCTTTGACGTTTCTCCCACAAGGCTGTTGTCCTAAGTGTTTGCTGTCCTCCCCACAGAGGGTGTGGGCCTCGGCGAAGGCTGGATTGCTTGCTTCAGAAAAATCCCCTCTTCAGTTTCCATCGTCAGTCTCTTGATGACCCGAGGGCGGGTGCTTGGCCAAGGTTCCCTTTGCAAGAGTAGCAGCTCGCTTTGAAGTACAGGGTGTTTGCACACCGCATTCAGTCTTGGTCTTTGGGACCTCAGCTTAAACAAAGAGCCAACGCCTCTCATGTTAATGACCTATTATTTGTCAGACACTGGTTCTGGAAGTGCAAGTGGTTTTTTTTACATGGTTGTGGCCCCATTCACAGTCTACTCTGTGACTGAACTCTGCCCATCAAGAGGTGGAGTCTTTTCCCCAACCCTTGAACTTGACTTGGTGCCAACAAACAAATGCACTTGGCTGCCAGCCATGAGGTGGGATGTACAAGTCCACCTAGAGGATCTTCAGAAGAAAGGCTTAGTGGTCTCCTTCCCAAACTCTGTCCCCGAAAGCCCTAGGGGGCACCGCTGTTCTGGGACACACCTGTCCCCACGAATTCGAGTTGAGTTGAGGGCGACTGGTAAGTTGCCATGGAATTGCTTTGGTCGTCAGAATGCAGAGGAAGGGGTGTTGCATGGCAGGGACCTTTCTCTTGGAGCCTTGCTGCTGTTCTGGGAGGGAACAAGAATTCCCTGGGCTGGGGAAGGGTGGGAGACGACACGAGCAGAGTGGAATCAGCCTAGTTGTCACAGCCAAGATCAGCAGAGCCCCTTCACTGGTCACAGAGACGTGCTTAGCCCTCCCCAGCCCGGCGGGTCAGAGAGCTGTGTTCCACACGGTGCTCAGCGTATGTGCGCTTGGGAGAAAGCCATCGCCGGCTAGCGTGGGGTTCGCTACTGTTCATCAAGCAGCATCATTGTGGCAGGAAGGGACTGATACCGCTGTGCCAGAATCAGCTAAAGAGGAGCCCAGCTTGAGCAGAGGGCCTCTTCCAATATCAGATGGCAAAGATGCCCGCAAGCTCGACCTGACCCTGTCTATGCGCCCACCGTCCCGGGGAAGACTGCTTTGATCCTTCAGGAAGTCTCTGACTTCAACCCGGACAGATTCCTCCCGGGCCTGTCAAAACTTCCCGAATGCAGTATGGCAAACAGGCCTTCTCTGGCAGCTTGTTAGGGTAATTGAAATGTGGGTGGAAGCTCATTAAGCTCCCCCTCGTCAACAGTCTTCCAGCCCTGCCCGGGAAGCAGTGGCGTTCTGTCACATCCCATTAGCACCGTGTCTGGGTGGTTTCCACACCTTTCCGGGCATCTCAGGGTCCACATGCAAGGGAGGAGGAGCTGATTCTCACAGAGGGCTGTGCCGGTAGAAATGTAAAGACTGCGTACCTCTGCAGGGGCGGGTGCCGAGAAGGCGATGAAAGAGGATTGCACATAGTAACAAGCTGGCATGCGAGGTCTTTCGGGGTGCGCGGGGGGGGGGGGGGCTCTCGATAGTCTCATGCTACTCCCTTCAGTAGTGGAAAGACTTGTGGCATCACAACAACTTTTATTCGATCCTGGCAGCCACGGTAACAATGGGCACGAAGATGCTGACTTTCACTGAGCATGCTTGATCTGCCAGGGCTGGGTGGTTTTTCAGAAACCATTTCAGTCCAATTAGGAAGCTCCCCGAGGTCGGAGATGGTGTCTGTCTGTTTTTCTGCATCGATCCGGCATACTTCTTGGCATTCGAGGTTCAGTCAACGTGTAGTGAAGGAATGGAACGAATGGCGACCCCCTGAGGTAGAGGCCATTGTTCCCAACTTGCAGGAAAAGCTGAGGTTCTAGAATGGACTCATTCGTTCCCCCCCATTCGTGAGTTGGAGGAGGTGTTGTAGTGGGCTATCAGCTTGCCAGCTCTGTTTCACATCGTGGTCCCCCTCCACCCCCACCCGCGGTGTGTGTCAGGGTAGAGCTCGGCTCCTTGGACTCTCTGTGGCTGGTTTGGGGAAGCCCACCATCAGGCCAGTCTTCCGGGGTGTCTCCAGCTTTTCGCTCAGCACCTGAGCACGTGATCACAGGGCCCCACCAGGACGGCTGTTTCCAAGGGCAGCGCCTTCATTTAGTCCCCACAGTGTCTCTGAGCTTCTTGGGAAACGGAGAGCCTGTCCTCGGCGGGGCTTTGGTGGCAGCGGCTTCAAGTCGCAATGGTAGGTGAACACTCGGGGAGCTTCTGGAAGGGCTCATTTCAAGACGTCAGCGGAAGAACGACATTATCTTTCTGCTGCGTTTCTCCACTGTAATTTTGCAGACCTCTTACATGTTAGTCCCGTTGTTGTCATCGTTGTCGTCGCGTCTTTGTTTTATAATAAAAGCTACATGGGTTTTCCGTGTGAATGAACACCGGAGGAGGCCTCGCGGCAACACAGAACCCCAAAATCTTGTGTTCAAAGCTGGATTCTGCTGCTTCACTCGGCTGAGCTCAGTTAAGATCGAGTTGGCCCAAGGCTGCCCTCCCTACTGCCTAGTGTTCTCCCAGCACTGGGAGACAGCTCCCAGGAGAGAACAGCCATATGTTTGTGAAAACCAATCAACGATTTTTTTTTAAAGATTTGACAGCACAAAATGTGCCTTGTATAATTTTTTTCAAGACCAAATCAAGGTCCTGCTCGGTGATGCCTGCCATTGGGTGAGTCCATGGTCACAGGAGCTGACCATAAGTCACGCGTATGGAAGACCTACAGCCTCGTCTCTTTCAATCTTCTCACCCACCCCGCAGGGAGGCTGTTGGCTTTGTGTCATACTGTGTGTTTAGTGACAGTTGACAAAGCAGGTGATTTCCCCATGCATGTGGCACAAGGAGGCCTGGTGCTCATGGGATGGCTCACCGCAAGGTTGGTGGTTTAAAACCTCCTGTTTCTCCTCAGGAGAAAGACGAGCTCTTTGTTCCCATAGAGGCTGGCGGCCCCAGAAACCCTGGGTAGGGGTTGCCATGAGTCGGCAGCGAGCAGGTGGGCGTATTGCTCGGTGACATTGCATTTTTCAGTGTCCACATTCCCCTTCTTCTTGTTGGGCTTAGTTCATGTCCATCCATGTAGTGCCCAGCTACCTCGTCCCCACCCTCTCGTCTTCGCTTCGGCACGATTGTTGACCTCTTGGTCTCTATAGTTGACTTGTTAAAGGAGTACAGTAGCCACGGACGATAGAGATAGACTTTTTAATGAATTGTTTTACTGCAAAGGGACCTCCAGGGGTGGCTTTGGTTGAGGATGTTGCCTATTGGTCTACTTGTGAGGATGCTGTTTTCTTTACATGAAGTTATAGATAGGTGTGTGTGCGTGCGTGTGTATATATATATATACGCGCGCGCACACACACAACTGCTGCTCTAGAGCTTCCCCTATCATTCCCAGAAGAAGGGAACATTATTCCTGTTTCCTGGAAAAGGAAGCCAAGACTCTGAGCTGAGCTAAGGTGGTGTGGTAGTTATATAATCAATGTCAACTTGAGACTATTAAGAGTGAAGGGGTGGAGTTTAGCCCGTCAATCAGCCTGATGACCTCATTTGGAGGCACGAGGGAGAGAAATAGCTTGCTGGAGGCCTGATACACTCTCTACTTCGACTTCCTGCTGTCAAGCCACATGGGGCCACACTGCTGGAGCCAGAGCCCTGGAGCTGGAGGAGCCACACGGAGACCCACGCCAGCACTGAGATGTTTCCACCACCACTGGATCCACGAGACTTTCCACCCACTGGCCTGTGATCTTCCTGCATTTGGCTTTATTGCATGTGTTGCATGAGTCTGAAGAGGAATTTATAGATGGGTGTTAGACATATGGGCTAATATCATACTTAGGGACTTGATCTGGGCTGGGATGTTTTCTCAATATTCAACTGCTGTTGTATATAAAGCTGTTTCTTATACACATAGGAATATCTATGAATATGTTTCTCTAGGCTACCCGGACTCACACAGGTGGCAAGGCTGCCCTAGTGTCAGAGAGACCACTGCTAGCACGTGTGCTGAGTATGCGGCTGTGAGTGGCCACGCTGTGGTCCCCACGTGGACTGCGGACTCCAGAAGAAGGGGCCTTTCACCGAGTAGCCATTGTTGTTGTTGCTAAGGGCCGGTGCTGTGCTGCGCGGTGGTGCAGGGCTGGGGCTCTGTGCTGCCACTGTGAGCTCAGAGACAGACAAGGACCCCCTTGCTAAAGGAACCTGGCCTCGTTCTCACTCCCTCTCCTCCAGCCCTCGGGAAGAGGCCGAATCCAACACAGATGCAGGAGGGGGGTACTGCATTTTAATTCGGTGACAGAGAACTACGTGGCAGGTCGCCTACTGAGCTTAAACGGCTGCCATCGGGTTCATGCTGAGGACTAGTGCATTGTCGGGGGGCAGTGGGGGAGTGGGGTGGGTGGGTGGTGTGTGACAGTTTGCATGCTGATCTCTTTAAAGAGGAGGTCCCAGAACTGGCTGATGAGGCCTGTGGTGCCAGTCCTGCCTCGGGTTTCCCTGGGCCTGTCACCCACCCACGAAGGAGTCTGGACCTGCATCAAGCTCCGCACAGCAGGGGGAGGCCCCGCCGGCTCATCAGGAGTCTGGCCGCAGGCCAGACGCCTTCCTAGAGGGGACTGAGCTCTCTGTGTGTGTTCACAGTGGGCCCACGGGTTATACAGCAGCACGGGAGCACCCAGCACCCATGGCCCCAGGGGAGCTGGAGCGGTAACACACTTGCCTCTCGACTTTAAAGATGGTGGAGAGGGAGCATGGGATGAAGAGACTCGCCCAGGCCCCTGTGGGCTGAAAAGGGGTGTGGCCAACCTAGCCCTGTCCCAGGTGGGCCGTGCTTAGGTCATTACATTAGCGTGCATGAAGGGGGGTGCAGCAGGGGAGCCCCTCTGGCAAAGCCAATGTTTGCTGAAAGGACTCTGGTGGACTGAGTTAGAGGGTGAGGCATGGACCTCTGTAACTTTTCCCACCACAACCGGTCCGTCATTCTGTCCGTACCGTGGTCACGTGGGCATCGCTGTGATGCTGGGGTTTCCAATGCCAACAGCAGGACATGGACTTCAGCCAACGATGAAGAATGGGGCGCCGAACACAGTGATGCATGAACGCAGGTGGGAGGTCTGGCGACAGTGCTGCTTGCTGCAGCCTTCTGGGCCGGAGCAAATAGAAGGACAGCCTGTGTCTATGAACTGGGGCCCAAGGGGCGCTCAGGTGGCGTCGCAGTGACAAGTGGGGTTGTGGTTTCAACTTGGAAATCAGCTGCTCCATGGGATAAAGATGAGGCTTTCGACTCCCATAAAGCACTACAGTCTCCAAAACGCACACAGAGACAGTTGGACCTTGTCCTAGAGGGTCACTATGAGTCGGTTTGGAGGGCCTGAGTTTGCGGACACCTTGAGATACACTGAGGGGTTTTGTTTGTTTGGTTCTCTTTAAGTCATCAAACGGAGGGCTATCTGTGGGCATGGCAGCCTGGTCATGGCCCAAACCACCCACAGGGGGCATGTCATGGGGCCTGGCTTCACTCCTGGCCCAGCCTCTTGACTCTGGGCCAGAGCCATGCTTGGGACCTTGGTGTCCTCCCGCCGAGCCCAGCCTTCCACCCTCTGGAGGAGTGTCCAGTGGGCAGTTCCCGAGCCCTGCTTCTGGCTTTGGTCCTGGAGATGTGGAAGTCCGAACACATATGCCTTGTTGTGGAAACAGACCCAAACCTCAGCTTTGCTGGTGTGTTAGTCAGGGTAGACTAGAGAAACAAAGTCATGGACACACGCATGTGTGTAAGCAACAACTTGATATAAAAAAGCAATCGTACCTTGAGAAACATCCCAGCCCAGTCCACATCAAGTCCATAAGTCCAATATGAGTCCATATGTCCAATACTAGTCCATGAAATCCTCTTTAGACTCAAGCAGCCATGCAATGATGCCGAATGTAGGAAGATCACAGGCCAGTGGGTGGAAAGCCTTTTGGATCCAGTGGCGGTGATGGAAGCATCTCAGTGCTGGCGTGGGTCTCCACGGGGCTCCTCCAGCTGCTGTGCTCTGTAGTAGCTCTATGCGTCTTGTCATCATGAATACTAAGCAGAGAGTCTGTGTGTCCCGCCTCCAGCGAGCTATGTATCTCCTTGATGCCTCCAAGTGAGGTCATCCGGCAAGTGAGCTGATTGACAGGCGAACCTCCACCCCTTCACTCTTTTTTAGTACTTGTTTTATTTTTACTTAGATCACTAATATACTTGACATTTCTTTATTTTTTTAATAATGAAATCACTTTATTGGGGGCTTGAACAACTCTTATCACAATCCACACATACATCCATTTGTGTCAAGCTCTTTTGTACATTTGTTTCCCTCATCCTTCTCAAAACATTTGCTTTCTACTTGTAAATAGTCTCAAGTTGGCACCGGATGATGTAACTGCCCCAGCTGGGTAACCTTGGGCAAGTCGCCTCCCTTCTCAAGGTCCCCGTTTGTTTACTGCAAAGGCGGGTACGGACCGCTGCCTTTCGGGGGGTTTCAGGTTAGCAGTCACATGGAAAACACTGTGCACAGAGTGCACCCCACCCTGAGGCTTTCGACTCGCGGCGACCCTTGGTGGTGCTGGTTTGGTTTTGATTCACTGTGAACATCCAGGGAAGACATCGTGTCAAGACTGCAGGCAGTGGTGGGTCCCTGGTAGAATGCCCGCCCTCCACGAGGGGGAAGACCTGCATTCTGGTCCCAGGGCCCCTCATACACAGCCACCACCCATCAGGTAGTGGAGGCGTCTGTGTGGCTTTGGAGGGGAGCGGGTTACAGAGGAGCTTCCAAAGTAAGACAGACGAGGGAGAAAGGCTGGTTCTGGAAGCCAGCCGCCCGGCCTGCAGCCATCGTGGGGGTGGCTCTGGACCGGGCAGGGTTTCTTTGTCTTGGCCTCAAAGTCTCCCTGAGCTGGGGAGAATGTGATGCGGCAGCTGCCTACAACCACCATGACAGGTAGGGACTATCGGCCCAGAGCTGTGACACAGGGCCGGCCAGCTGTGTCTGGGTTTTGGAGCTCCAAGGAAAAACACCCCAGCTCTTCCGAGCCACACGGAAGCCCGCTCCACCTTAAACGTGTTTGTGGGGTGTTTGGAAAGCTGGGGTTTAATGGGTCCTAACAGCCTCAGACTCTCAGGCAGGCTCGTTCCTCCTCTTGCTCATCACCACTGATTACTCGAGATATTTTTCTGTAAACAGAAAACAGCTCCTGCATGATGAGACCCATCCCCCTCAGCCCTCTGCCTCTGCCTCCCGGAGCTTCCCAGCCACCTCCGAGGCTAATGAGATGAAGGTCTGCTGTCTGCTCAGCTCGGAGGGTCCCAGGAGGGCTGGACTGGCGCCACAGAGACGGATGGAGAGGCTCTCTGGGTGCCATCCTCCCCACCTCTTTACTCCCTGTACCCAATTGCTGCCCTCTGTCAGGGAACCAAAACACCAAACCCACTGCCGTGGTGTTGAGTCGAATACACGCAGCTCTGGGTTACGGAGCAGAGCTGTTCTCCGGAAGGTTCTCTGTGGCTGCCAGTGGTGCCGAAGCCGGGCCCCAGCCTTTGCTCTTGCTGCACCGCTGGGTAGATGCTGACCAACCCCCCTTTAAGCTTGCAGCCGAACACATCCCTCTGGCACCACCCTGGGACCTGCCCTATCAGGAGACACGACACTTTCCAGTTGTGCAGCCTTGTGGCCTTCTGGGTTAGGTGTTCGACTGCTAACTGCCAAGGTGGCCGTTCAAAGCCACCAGGTAGCCCTGTGGGAAGAAATGAGACTGCATTCCATGGCCATGGGTTTGGGTTTTGATGTCCCACCCTGGCTTTCTGAGAAAGTCACTTCAGGGGAGCAAGAATTCAGCGGAAAACAAACCAGAAATCTGTGTGCGGTACCTGGATGAGGTGTCCTTTCCAGGATGCTGGTCTTGCACCATTGCTTTTTGGTGGGCCTGCCCCACCCACTTCCCTTCAATAGACCACTGTCTTCTCCCTCTCCAGTGCTTGGCCAAGTTCTGGTAATGACCAGGTGTGTCGTTTCAGTCGTGGAGTGGGCTAGGAGTTTGGTTGCTAACCACAAGGGAGAAAGATGAGGCGTTCTCCCATAAGGAGCTACAGTCTGGGAAACCCACAGGGGCAGTTCTGCTCTGTCCTGTAGGGTCTCTGTGAGTCAGGATCGACTTCATGGTGTGAGTTTTCTGTGGAACTTGAAGCAGTTCAGAGGATATGGGGGCTTGTGAGACATAAAGGCCACAGAGGTCATTAAGATCTGATTTTTAACAGGTTTAACCAGGAACCAGTTGCCAGTGAGTCGATTCAGAGTTAGCAACTGTGTGAGTCTCGGTCAACTAGAGACACAAATTCATAGCCACTCATTTTGCATATAAGAAAGAGGTTTTCTATAAAGGGTAATTGTCCATTACGAAAGCATCTTAACCCAGTCCAGTCCAAGCCCATAAGCCCATATGTCCAATACCAACCTATAAAGTCCTCTTCAGACTCACGAAACCCATGCAGTGACGCTGAAGGCAGGACAATCACCGACCAGTGGGTAGAAAGTCTTTGGATCCAGTGGCATGGTAAGCATCTCAGCACTGGCAGGTGTCTCCACCTGGTTTCTCCAGAACTCAGGACTGTGTTAGAGTAGGTCCGTGTGGCTTCTCCAGTTCAGGGCACTAGCGTAGTTCCATGTGTCTTGTCAGCTGCAATGTCTCCCAGGGAGTCAGCAGAGAGAGAGGGAGGGTATCTTCTGCCCTCAAGAAGGAAATGCCAGAGTTCCCAGAATCCTCAGTGAAAGGCCATGCCCACACAGAGGCCTCATTGGCTATGACCTGATTGACAGACTAGACTCCACCCCTTCGCTCTTCATCCTCTCAAATGGACACCAGAGTATGTCGCTCCCACAGCAACCCTGGGTGTGTCTGAGGAGAACTGATGGGTAATTGACCCAGGCCGCAGCCTTTGCATCTGCCTCCCACGTGAGCACTGGCCAGTGGACAAGGAAAGAGATGCCTTTGAATCATGAAGAGGATGGAATAGACTGTGGACTGCCGAAACCATGAGCCTCTCAGTCTTCCAAGAAACAGCAGGCTAGAAAAAGGCCTTGTGTGGTCGAACGCACCATGCGCACAAGTGAGGAAAACTATCCACAACACACCGATGCCCAAGCCACCGGAGCAACGGATTCAGACGTGGCCATGATCGTGACCCTGAGGCAGGTGTGGAACTCAGCAGCCGTTCTGTTTATTGTGCATGGAAGGTCACCTGGCATCAGAACTAGCTCAGGGCAGCAATTTCTGTGTACACGGTCTCAGGTGCAGCACTTAGCCGCTGGCACAGACCCTGCGTCCCCCAGTGAGCATCCCTGGCTTTTACATGGCTAGAACAGCCCCTGTGGTGGAAGTGTACATAGTGGGTTGCTAACTGCAAGATCCGCGGTTCAAAACCACCAGTGAGCTCCGTGGGAGAAAGAGGAGACTTTCTACTCCCGTAAAGAGTGACAGTCTCAGAAACCCACAGGGCAGCTCCACCCCGCCCGACCAGCGTTGCTGTGAGTTGGCATCGGCCCAGTGGCGTTGTTTGTCTTTCCCGTGGCTAACATCAACAGGCAGAGGGTCCTATGCAGATGGAACACCCCCCAGCAGACCCATCTACCAGCCCTTCTTCAAGGTGTTGGGAGGACCGGAAGTATGGCACCAGGGAGGGTACCACCACGTAAGCTTCCTTCGCCTGGCAGAGCATAGAGCAGCAGCCTAGAGGAGTTCACCTGATGGCTGGTGGGGAGGAGTAAGTGTGTCCCCTTTTTCCCCCTTCAGAAAGTAGCCTGATCTTCAGAAAGCAAGCTTGCTTTACTCCAACGAAAGTGACTAGGAAACACTCTCTCTGTATTTCAAGGTCATCAGGAAGCTTGGGAGGGCTGGGTGAAGGCAGTGCCAGCCACCCGGAGAGATCCCAGGGATGCGCGTTAAAGCAGTACTGTTCCCTGTCGGGGTGCTTGTCCCGCCAGGGGACAGTTAGCAGTGTCTGGAGACAGCATTGGAGGTCACAGCAGCGTGCTGGGGAGGGGGGTGCTGGTAGGTCAGTCCAGGAATGCCACGGAGGGTCTGAATATCCAGGGCAGTGCCCACAACAAAGGGTTACCCAGGCCCTGACATCAGTCAGGTCAATTTCCCAGCTTCCCCAAACCTGGGCCGCTTCCTGGGGCATTTCAGAGGATTCCAGCAGGGGGCAGTAGAGGAGGGTGGACCATCCCTTGTCTCTGTCTGCTCCTGGGCTGTGGGGTGGACATAACTCCAGGCATTCATCAGGGCCTGTTTCAGGCTGTTTGCAGCAGCCAAAGCTTGTGCCCTTTTGTCCAACATGTTAGTGCAGGTTTAAGCCAATCAGGTCAACAATAGTAACTGCATGTTACAGATGAGATGCCACAGTGCTGAGGCTTGAGAAGGCAGCAAGTACTATGTGGTACAGTGGAGGGCAGCTGCCCTTTTGCGGGGGAAAACCCGGCGAGTGCTCTGTGTTATAATTGTGCAGTCAATCCCGAGGGCACATCGCTGATGTAAATAGTATTGTGAACAATGCGGGGGGGGGGGCTTGTAAGTGGGCCCAGATGATATCTGTGAGCGTGGCCAGCTCTCTCGGTCCCTGCCCTTCTCCTGACTCATTTCCCCCCCTATCTCCTGTATACAAAACACTCTCCTCGGCCTACTACAGCATTTGATGTCTCAAAGGGGCTCGTTAAAAAAGTACATGCAACCCAGAAATCAAAAGAGGATGCTTTGAGTTGGCAGGGACAAAAAAAATCTACCTCAAACTGGTGAGCTATGGAGACTGGGTAGAGTGGATGGGATTTTTTAGCTAGTGGTAAATACTCCTGTGTATCTAAATATCAAAACATTAGCCACTTTACCAGTTTGATGTTAAATGTAGAATCCAGTGGCAGTAATTATATTCATCACGTTACACATCAGTTATCTCTTTCTCTGCCCAAATGTTTCCACCAATGCCCATGGTGGGAAAGGGAAGCTACTTCAAGGTGACTTTTCTATCAATGCCTTTGTGCCTCCCACCAAAGACTGGGTGGGCTTTGGTCAGCTCTGCCAGCCCTCTAGAGGAGCCAGGGTGGGGTATTGGTTACAAGTTGGATGACTAACCCTAAGGTCAGCGGTTTGAAATCCCCAGCCACTCCACAGGAGAGAGAAGGGCCTTTCTTTAGGAACTACAGTCTTGGAGCATCACCGTCTGGGAAACTCACAGGAGTGGACCATCCTTCCCTGCCCTGTAGGGTCACATGAGTCAGAACGGACTCACTGACAGGGAGTGGTGGTGGTTCCCATTGCCATCCCTCCTCCCGGTGTCAGCGTCATCTTGGAAGCAGGGAGAGAGGATCCCATGACCATCCAGAAAGAAGAGCCACCAACCGCACGCGCGAGCTCCCTGGCTAGAGCCGCAGACGCAGCAATGCGGCCACGAGACAGAGCAAAGAAGCCTGGCGGAGACTGAGAGAGAGATCAGATGCAATTCTGATCCAGGTCCCTCATCATTCTTCAAAGAGATGGGACACACGTGTGGGTAGGGAAAATAAAGAGACTTTGCATAAACAAAGCACTATCAAAGAAGAACAGAGAGGGCCTCTCGCTTCTGGATCTCAAAACCTTCTACCCAGCCACTATGCTCAGAACAGCCTGGTGCTTGTAGGATGACATACATGTAAACACTGGGACGGAATTGAAGACCCAGAGGTAGATCCATCCACCTGCCTATCAGATAGTTACATGAAGATTCACCACAGTAGCAAACGACAGGGATGAAGTAGCAATGAAAATAATTTTACGGTTGGGGGTCACCACCGTGTGAGGACCTGAATTAAAGGACCGTGGCATTCGGAAGGCTGAGGACCATTGAATTAGAGCCCACCTTCACTGCTGGTGGGCTTGGAAAATTTCTCAAGTTGGAAATAGAAATTGCTGGATCATAGGGAGTTTCTAGGTATGCAGGCTAGAAAGCCAAGAGCTGCAACACAAACAGTAGACACGTGCACCCCCATGTTCAGAGTGTTTAAAAAGTGAAAGGCTAGGCAAACAGATGGTGGGATGTACGCACGCTGTTCCAGCAAGCTACGTCAAAGAATGCGGATGAATCATCTGCGGAGCACCTCACAACGTGGATGAATCCAGAAGACTTGATGCTGAGTGAAATAAGTCCATCACAAAAGGACAACTAAGAGGAGTTCCCAAAGCCTGTGGCATGTTTTCACGATCTTTCAACTAAGATTTTTCCACAAAGTTTTGAAGTCAATACTCAGTGGGTCGCCAGGCATGCTAGCTGAAGAAGCGAGGGGAGGAGAATCGGTCTCTCACCATGAATCGTTCTGAAAGAGGATATTTCTACATATGGACTGATGTGTACTGCAAACGTATCCACTGATAGAGCATCTAGGGCCAAGGTTATGAAAATGTATTACCCATAACCCAGCCTCCTGAGGGGATGAGTTGCTGGAACTGGGGGTGCAGGACTAGAGCGTGGGTGACACCAGGGCCCATTGGTGTGTTCGGCAGGGCTGACTAGAGAAACAAGCCAGTGACACTCAGCTCTGTGTAAAAAATAACTGTATATCCAGAAACAACTCTCCATCAAGAAGGCGCCCAGCCCAGTCCAACTCAAGTCCTTAGGTTCGATGCCAGCCGGGACCCTTTTCAGACTCAAGCACCTGCAAGCCGATGATGCTGAAAGGTGAAGGGGGAAGCAGGGAGACCACAGGCTGCTGGTGGCAGGGTCACGTGGGTCCAAGTTCAGTGGAAAGGTGGCAGGTCACAGACAGCTCTGAGAGTCTAATGGTCCACATGGGGCCACCCCTGGAGGCAGGCACATAGCTCCAGCAGGCAAGGAGGCAAGGGGGGCAGTTCCCAGTGCCTTGTACCCTTATCCAGAAAACCACAGCCCCAAGGAGGTGTCAACAGACTACCACTTGATTGACAGGTTGGGCTCTGCCCTACCTCGACACAGGTACCATCAAGTTGATGTAAAATTTAACTGCGCCAATTGGCACAACATAGTCCACAAAGAGAGCGAACTACATCCTACTTGGAGTCCTAAACGATGTGAGTAACCACTGGTCCCCCTCCACAGAGCAAAGCAGAGTAAAGTCTCCTGAAAGTAACTAGGCAAATGAGATAATAGACTAAAACTTCAACCCCCATAACCCTGAAACAAGAGGAACCGGCTGGTCCGAAAGGGATAGCTTGAGAAGAACCTGGACAGAGTGGGAGAAGATGTGGAGCCAACCCCAAAATTCAGCCCTCAGCTCGTCCATGCAAACGAAAGTACACCCACCTAAGTATGATCAAAGGATTTTTACTAAGATCTCTGATCAGAGTCAGGGATGCATTATAGCTTAAAGTGTCTGTCGTGGCATAGGTTTGCCTTCTACTGAGCTCGTTTTGACTATTGACTGGCAATATGAAAGGATGCCCATTGGCAGAGTGGTTCCCAAGAGACTTTCCTGACCAGTCCATGGAAGGGTAGTCTTACCCTCTGGAACTTGCCCAAGTGTGCTCTTGATGGCGATTGGGGCACTAGGGCTGTATGGTCATAAGTTGTGTCCCAACCAAAGTGGTCAGAGATCTCCGAATGCATCTTGTGGTGGTGTTGGCGCTGGTTTGCTGTTAGGTGCCAAATGCCAGTGACATAGCTTCAGGCAGCATGGCACCACACAAATGGCCACAGTACAACAAACTGACCATTGCAAGCTTTTCTAGTCTGCACTCGTGTATCTATCCCAGCTACAGTGGTGGTAAATGATCTTCCAATCATGATTTTGTGATGAATTTCCTTTGTTTTTTATGATTTATAACTTAGGCATGTGGCTATGAATCCTTGGGGTACCCTTTAGCCCTCATGCTGATGCTCTGACCTCTGCAGCAGGAGCCTGCCCACCCTGCTTTGAAAGCCATGTGGATGATTTTGTTTGGTCTAGTCTTTGTCCTGTTTAAGACTTAGTAAGGGGGTAACTATTAAAAAACACAAAAAACTAAACTAGAAATCACCAAAAAGGCCAGGCTTACTGGATCAGATAGAGACTGATGGGACTACCAAGACTATGTTATTTTTTAAAATTTTAATTACTGGTAAATACTCTTCTTGGGGGCTCTTACATCTCATCACAATCCATACACTCATCGATTGTGTCAAGCACATTTGCCTGTATGCTGCCATCATCGTTTTCAAAGCATTTTCTTTCTACTTGAGCCCTTGATATCTGCTCCTCATTTTCCCCCTCCCTCCCTGGCCCACCTTCCCTCCTGAATCCTTGATAGGTTATGCCCTTCACCCACTTTTCTGTGTTTGTCCCCCTGGGAGGGGGTTATATGTTGATCCTTGTGATGGATTCCCCCTTTCTTCTCCCACCTTCCCCTAATCCTCCTGGTATCTATTCTCATTGTTGGCCCCGAGGGGTTTATCTATCCTGGATTCCCTGTGTTTCAGGCTCTTATCTGTAGCAGTGTGCATGTTCTGGTCTAATCTGATTTGTAAGGTAGAATTGAGGTCATGGTAGTGTGGGGAAGGAATCACTAAAGAGCTAGAGGAAAGTTGTATGTTTCAGCAGTGCTACACTGCACCCTGACTGGCTCATCTCTTGCCTGTGACCCTTCTGTGAGGGGATGTCCAATTGTCTACAGATGGGCTTTGGGTCTCCATTCCATGCTCCCTGCCCGCCCCAGTTCACATTTGGTATGGTTTTGTTCTGGGCAAGACTGTGTTCTTTAGTTCCGCTTTAGGTCTGGGGGGATCGCAATCAGTGAGATCTAACAAAATGTGTATGGATTGTTGAGTGGAAAACCGATTTGCCTTGTCAACCTTCACTCAGTTCCTAATAAAACTTTTAAAAATTAGTGGAAGGGGAAGAAAAAGCATGGAAGGCGAGGAGGGGAGCTGGAAAGAGAGTTTGTAGCTAGCTGTGTACCTAGGAGTCCCTAGCCTATCCGAAACAACGTTCTAGTTTCTTTAAGAAGAACAGAAACTATAAAGACTGAAATAGCAAGTCTACTGGTGCTTACATATGGCGCTACAGACCAGAAAAGACAGCCCTCATTTCTGGGGGGTGAAGTGGTGCGGGGAAACACAGCTGACTGCTAAAATGGTGGCATACACTCTAGCAAAATCTGGCTGCTCACTCTTCCCATGTATTCCTTTTGTGAAAATGGAGCTTAATTTAATTTTTAAATATCCTCTCCCAGCTGCTCCATGGAGCGGAAAAGTGTGCCTGCAGGGGGATGGGAATGGAAGCAGGGAGACCAATCCCCGCCGCTCTGACTGTTTCAGTCTGCCAGTAGTACTGTGGCCGCCCTTGACTTCTTCGGGGTGGACTCATTAGCACTGTGGCTGAACCTGGGAAGGAAATCAGCTGTGTGAACCGGCTGCATCGTGGCTGAGTCTGAGTCCTCCGTCACTGAGTTTCTTCTCCTCCTTATTGCACTTTCCTCCTGCTTCGAGAAGAGGCCGGCCGGCACTGTGAAGAGGAGGAATTGAAATTCCAGGCATGTCTCCTATCGGTTGGGTCTGATTTTCAGAAATTGCAGTAAATCAGTAGCACTGAAAATTGCCCTATTTCCCCCCTGCCCCTCCTCCTTCTTTTTCTGGGGGCTGTTGGCTTGGCTTGATGAGAAAGCAAAAACAAATGGCGTTTATAAATGTAACTAATCAGGAAGTTAAAGAGAGGTTAAACCTAATGGATTAATCAAGTTCCTCTGGGAAGTGGGAAGCGGGGGGAAAGGTGGGAGGGAGAGGGAAGAGAGGCGTGATGGGGCAGGCTGGTGCCCAGATTGATTGAATGAACCTCGGGAGTCAGCTCTTTGCGCTCCTGGGACATTTTCTCTCGCTCCGTCCTTCCCTGCCGGTTAAGGAGTGGAGAGCCACCCGCCGGCAGCAGCCTGGCACACGGAGCAGAGGAAAGAGACTGCCCACAGCCAGAAGGCCTCTTCTTTGGGCCCCTTGCTAGTGGGGTCGCCTGGATGTTCTTTCGCTCTGTGGGCCAGTCAGTGTGCGGCTCATCTGTACGAGGGGGGCGGACGTCACCCCCTCCGACGTTACAGTGCTTGTCAACGTCAACTGAAGGGGCTGCAGGGCGAAGGGTGAGAGGTCTTTGACCGGCACCTGGAAAGCCCTTGAGGGTAATAGAGTCAGACTTAGAGAGGGAAGGAGGGTGGGGTGGGGGAGGGACGAGAGGCTTGAGATGAAGCTGGTGACTGTAGGCGTCTTAGTAAAAAGCTCGTGAGCAATGGAACCCGGGCAGATACTGGTCCTTGCCGGCCAATATCCATTCTCCTCCTTTAGTACCAGGTTCTGCTTGAGATGCCACCTTTCCCAGCTTCCCCTGCCGACAGCGGGGGGGGGGGGGGGGCATGCGATTAAGTAAGGGCTGATGAAAGATAAGTGGAAACCTTGTGTGTTACTTGCGTGTTACTTGCAAGCACGCTCTGTAACGGCCTCTGTTGGGCTTTTCCACGTGGTCTTTCTGAGACCCTCAGACGCAGGCAAAGGGTAGGTGGCTAGAAGGTCTACAGCCAAATAGGAAGTGACAGACTCTCCGGTGACAGAGGAGCTGCTAAACAGCTCAGGGGCAGTCTCCCTCCACGGGTCGGTGCCCCAGCAAAGAGCTCCTCTCTTGTCTAAACCACTGTGAGTTTCCGTTTCCCAGTTGAACCTAATCCTAAGCGATACATTGCTCAGGTTGGAATCCTGGGGGACCCTTCTCCCCCCGCAGCCCCACTCCCACTGTAACCTGAACGCCGCCAAGTCCTGTTCACCTTTTGTTACCTGCTGCTGTATCAGCTCTGACTCCTACCCACCATATGCACCCATCCTTGTGATCCCTGGCGTGCGGGAGTGCACTGTGGTGACGGCGGTGACAGTACATCTCGTGGAGGGTTTCCCGCATTTCGGCCGACCCTCTGTTTTACCAGACATCCGGTTCTTTTCTAGTGATTGGTCTTTGAGGAGGATGCATCCACAGGAAGCCAGCCAAAGACTGTCTTTGCTGCTGAGTAGCATTTTGCTTGAGCTTCTGTTACCCGCTGCAACACCGCCAATCCATGCCCTTGTCAGACCCCCTTGTCTTGTGGCCAGGTGGCCCCATAGGCATCTGTGTCCAAAGAATCCTCACTTTTCAGCCACTTAGCTCTGATTAGTTCCTCATTGGGGAAACATACATGTCAATAAACATGACATTATTGCCAGATGGGGCCCCCCACCAACACCACACCCTCTGCCTTTGAGTCAGATCGCAATTCATCTTGACCCGGTAGGTCAGAGTAGAATGTCCCAAACTGTATTTCTTTGTGGAAGTGGACTGCCTCATCTTTCACCCCTGGAACAGCCAGTGGATTTGAACCATTAACCTTTTGGTTGGCAACAAGGTTGTTTTTTTTAGCCACTGCCCCACCAATGCCCACTTTAGGGGGCTTAGAAACCACACCAAGTTCTGGATTTCATGCTTGTTGGTTGGATACGATGAAGGAAGAGAAAGATAGTGGAATTAACCATGGGCCTCTTGGAGTTCTGGGACCTGCTATTGTGAAGTGACTTACAGCAACCCGATAGCAAACACTGCTGGGCCCTGCACCACACCCCCAGTGGTCGCGATGTGAGAGCCCGTGATTGGAACTACCGTGTCCCTTGGTCCATCTCCCTGAGGGCCCAGCTGTTTCTCACTGACCCTCGGCTTTTCCAAACACATGTAGGTGATCCCATGTGGAAATGTAGGCAAGCACTTCTCGGGAGAAGGCCCAGCGTTCTCAGCAGGTCCTCGCAGGAGTGGACACCTGCCACTTGTTAAGAGTATCTGTCCAGTCGAACGTCCTCGTCTTATAATTGGGAAGGCGGAGGCCTGGAGAGGTTAATTGACGTGTCCAAGGTCACGTGGAGAGTCATTGGTGGCACTGGCATGCCTGCTCTGCTCTTCAACAGAGCGCTGTTGACTGGCCGTCACCGGGAATGCCCCTGCGGCCTCATGTTTCTCTCATGAGGATGATGGGCCATTGGTCCTCAGGCTCCTCAGACGGGACTCATGTTGTTCAGGTCTGGGGGTGATGGTGGTGGTAATTAGCACCCGTAAATGAGGAGCCTTCACGGAGTTCATTATCTACCTTGCTGTGTCCAGGAGAATAATACTGTTCGCCCCATTCAGCAGTGGGATCGATGCCTGAGCTCATTTCAGTCCATGGAAAACTCATCTCTTTTAGAGGGATGGCAGGAGACTCTCCCGGCGTGCTGCGGGTGGGGTGATGCTGAGCTAGGACGTCCTGGAGGCAGCCCAGATGCTTCTGAGCATCATCTTGGGGCTTCACAGTTTCCATCGCGTTCTCCCCGGGTTGGCTGGTTTCCTTTCCCCAGAACGTAGTCATCCGGGATATTGTTGGTGGCAAGCAAGAGAAACCCCAACCCAACCTAGCTTAGGGAAAAACTGAATGAGAGAGGGTGGAAATCGTTTTGAACTGTACTGGGCAAAGTGTGATTCAGGAATGGTTTGATGCAGTGGTTTACACGCTCTCTAAGGCTTTGGCTTGGTTCATGGATGACTTCCCAGCTGCCTTCTTGAATTTATCCTCAAGTCGCCCCTTCTCATAGTACAAAGTTGTCCGGCAGAATTCTGTCTCTCGTATCCTCTTTCCCAGCAAGCCTAAGTTAGACTCCCCTGGCGGAGTTCCTGGAAGGAAGAGGACTTCTCTTTACCAGAGAACCTCGCCTCCTGTCCTATCGCTGTGAGTTGCGTTTGGGGTCCCTGCCTCAACCAGTCTCCGTGGATGAGGGGTTGGTTTCAGTTGGGAGGACCCTCGAGATGGAGGCGGGGGTGGGGGGACCCGTTCTCCTGGAAACAGCAGAGCTGGAGAGGAGGAGGGTGGGGTCCCCCAAAGGGAAATGGTAGTGTTGCTGCTGAGAAAGGGAACAAGCAATCGCCCAAAGAGAAGAATCAAAAGTATTCTTTCCAGTGGGGAGGGGCTAGGAGGCACTTGCAAAGCCTTGCAGGCTCCAACTGGTGGGACTGAGGTAGACATTCAGAGCTGTTGTCTTCAAGTCGTGGACCCCAAACCCCAGGCTTTTCTAGAAGCCCGAACACGCCCCCCGTCACCCTTCAGAGTTATTTATTGTGCTCGTTAAAACACCATGAACACGCGCGACTTCATGCTTAGCCAAGAACTTCCTGTCCAGGCCCATTCAAGACAGAGAGTCCGAACCTACTAAGAAATTCCCTTCACGAGCGTCATAGAACACAGCCGGTGGGAGCGAGTTTCAGCTGTGTATTTCACGGCCCCGCAGTTGGCTTCAACTGAAGTTTAAAGCCAGGCATGTCTTCACATCGCAGATCACCACCACCTCCCCAGTCACATTGCCCTAGGACTTCAATTCATATGAATGAGCGCCTACTCCTACCTTGCCTGGAGCCGGCAGGACACACCCAACCATCATGTCTTGAATCCCAGAGATGCTTTTAACAGTATAAGGCAGGGCTGTTGTGTTCTGTGCCTTGGAGTTGGCTCTGTCCCCAACTAACAAGGAACACAGTGTCGCCTGGTCCGGTGTCATCTTTGTGACTCAATGGTGCCCTGGGGTCCCTTGCGCCCGGCCCTCTCATCAATGGATTCCCTCATTTTTACTGGCCCTCCCCTTCACCAAAGAGGATGTTCTTCCCCAGTAATCAGTTGTTCCTTGGGAAACCGGGCAGAATCTCACACAATGCTCAAGGGCGATCTGACTCTTCGTCTGCAAGCGCCCCCAAAACCTCTCCATCACGGGCAGTGACCTTGCTGGCTACTCATGAAACGCCACTGGCATGCCTTCCAGCATTACGGCCATGTGCCAGTCACCGCTGTACAGCAAACTGACAGACGGACACGGTCATTTTAGGCGGGGAGCCCCAGGTGTCAAGGTGAAAAAGACATACAAGGTTGCCCAACTGGGGGGAAGCAGAGTCAGGATGGTGGTTCCCATCCTGACTGGACGTGTCCCCCTACCCCCAACCAGACTGTAGCTTTATGAGGGGGAGGACTCTATTCAGCTCAAGTCTGGCTTCCCCAGAGCCACCAGATTGTGTCCCCGATGCAAAATTGTCCGCAAAATAGGAGCAAGGGTTTACGGAGGACGTACTATGTGCTAAGTCCGTGCCAAATAGCTCTGAGGCTCTGAGTGACGAATGCCGCCCAGCCACCCTCTGACAGGGGTGACGTGTTAGTATGTCTACAGATGGGGACACGGTGTCCCAGAGAGTCACAGCGCCCCTCCCAGGTCATTCAACCATTAAGTGTTCCAGGCAGAATTCCAATTTCTGGCACTGACTCAAATACCATGCCACTGAATGTGAGTTGGTGGGAAAATGAAGAGATCATGAACATGTCCCCCCCCCCAAACTTTTCTGAAGCCCCCTGCGTGCTACACGAGCCCGTCTGCCCCGTGGGAAAGCACACGGAAGACCAACGATCACTCAGCCCTCTCCAGCCCGGAATTGACGCCAGCGCATCCTCCCCATCACCCATCAAACTCCTGCCCGGGAATCAAAGCCTTGATTGAGGGACTTGTCCGAAGATGCCGCTTGAACACAGCCACCTGCTCAGGACATTGACAGGAAACAGCTGCCCTGGGAGGGCTGGTGCTTCTGTTGATTGATATGTGAGAGCAGAAGCTGTCCTCAGGTCGGAGAAATTCTGAGAGCCGAGGAGATTAAGGTATTAGCTGCCTCACCCTGCCGAGCTGAAAATGGGGGCCCTCTTGGGTGGCGAAAAGCACATCCCAGGCCAACCTGATCCTCTTGGTAATCACAACAATCAGTCACTGGTAAACACCACTCTCTGGAGACACCCCCAGCCCTACCCCCTCACTGTGTTGTCAAACGGGCAATTTAATTCCCCCGTGGAATGGGGAAGGGCTTCTTGGCTCATGCCGCTTTGGGTGGTGCAGTCAAGTAAACGGGTTACAGAAAAACCCAACCTACCGTGTTTCCTTCTATGCGCGGATTCTCAGCCCAGGAAGACGCTCAGTTACCATCGCAGTCTACCACCCAGGCCCCTGAATCCCTGACCCTAGATTCCCGCTAGATTCTGAGTTACAGAATACTGATTTATCTATCAAACCCAAACAAAAAAAGCCAAACACACGGCCATCAAGTGGATTCCAACTCAATGCAACCCAAAGGACAGGTCGAAACTGCTCCTGGGGGTTTCCAAGACTACAAGTAGCTGTCGGTAAAAATCTGTATCTGTCTTCCACGACGTGACTGGTGGTTTCAAACTGCTGACCTTGTGGTTAGCAGCCCAACGTGGATGCCAGCCACATCTTGGGAGAACTTAAGACTGCTGTCCTTCCTTCCTTCCCTTGTTATTTTTCTTCCCTCTTCGACTCTCGCTCCATCCACACCTCAGTCCATCCTTCCATCCCTCCTGTGGACCAGACACTGTGCTGGGTACTGAGTAGAGAGAAATGAGAAGATTTGTCTGGTGTTGTGGACTGGCCGTGGGGAGGCTGCTGTTCCCAGTGGCTCTCAGCCAGGGGCAGTGTTGCCCTGTGTTCCCTAGGGGACTGCTGGGCAATGTCTGGAGACATTGTTGGCCATCACAACTGGGGAGAAAGGGGGGTACCTTGGGCATTAGGTGGGTAGAGGCCAGGATGCACAGTACAGCCCCCACCATAACAAGCTAGCTGACCTGGAATGCAAATAGTGCGGAAGTGGAGAAACGTAGTCAAGCGTCTGGAAGGAAGGATCGAACTGAGTTGCGTTCAGTCCTGTCTCTGCCCCTCTGTGAGAGAAGACCCCAAACAGACCTTGAGTCTCAGTGTTGTCATTTGTCAAAGGGGGACCAACGTCGTTCCTCTTTCATAATGATTGGAGGACGTTTGGGCCGTAACTCGCATGCTTAAGATCTGTCACATGCCAGGTACACAAGAAGCAGCATTGCTTGACTTCCGGGAGCCCAGGTCTCCATGCGCTAAAAGCTAGCTAGAGAACCCTAGACATTTCATGTACACCAGTAGGAAGCCCGAAGGATTCCTTAGGCTATTTCCACAACCTGTTGATACATAGTTATTATCGAGCAGATATGCAAGAGAGTAAGGACTCCTGGTTTTGCTATGGGGTCCGCCTCAGACTGGTAACCTTAAGGTCACAGGTTCAAACCTACCAGTCGTTCCAGGAGAAGATGAGACTGTCTCTTCCTTTAAAGATTCACACTTAGAAAAACCCTGTGAATTGGAATTGGCTTGATGGTGGCAGACTTGGTTTGAATTTTATCCAATACGCATTTTTCACTGTTTACAGTGAGTTGAGTGAAATTTTACAGAGCAAATTGGTTTTTCACCCAGAGATTCGTTTGATTGGTGACAGCTGTGACCATCCTGCAACGTGACCGCATCCCTTGCACTTCCTCCTAGTGGTTGTTTCTGTTCATCCTTCTTTGGCATCCTGTCTTTCCTCCTTAGGCGACTGTTTCCTGTTTTAGTCTAGTAGGGTTGGTACAGGCGTCCTCAAACTGCAGCCCGCCGAGGACATTTATCCGGCCCGCTGGGTGTTTTTGCTGCCACCGCCTGTCCTGCTTAGCAGCCGACTTGTCCGGTGTGCATAGGAATTTGTTCATAGTATTTAAAAAAAAAACAAAACTATAGTCCGGTCCGCCAACGGTCTGAGGGACAGTGAACTGACCCCCTGTTTAAAACGTTTGAGGACCCCTGGTTAAGACATGTGTCCTTTGGGGTGCTGCCACAGGGATCCTCTGGTGTCTGGCTGAAAGTTGGGTCACAGGCAAGTTCAGGTCCAGGCTGGAAAGGGTGTCTAGAGAGACATCATCTCAGGGGTTCCACAGGTCTCCACCTAACCGGTGAGCTGGGTCTCTTTTAGGATTTTGAATTTTCTATATTTTCCCCATTCTATTTGGGACCTTCAAATGGGATCCCTTCTGGAGCAGTTGCTATAGTGGTGTCTGGCATGCTCTAATTTCCAAGGTCACGGAGGCTGACCTTCATGAGGTCCCATGAGTCCATTGGACGGAGGGTTTGCTTGTGTCTTCAGTTTTCTTCACGCTGCTTTTGCTTCCGATGGGGAGAGACCAGTACTTGAACCATAGATGGCTCTTCACACACGGTGTGACCCGAGTCCCTGCTCACCAAAGTGGGATGCAGAATGCTGTCTTTGTGGACTGCGGGATGCCTGTTGAGCGTGATGTCCTTCACGATCATGACCCTGAACTCCCAGGCCCGGCGAATCATTCCCTGAAAGTGTTTGGTTAGGGCTAAGGCGTTTTCATTAACTTTGACCACTGCATAGTCTACTATATATTCATGGAGATATTAGGAAAAAAATACCACCAATCACCCCCGCCAAAGAAAGCACCAAACCCACTGTTGACCAACCTTTGGTGACCCTATATCAAGTGTCCAAGACTATCAGTCTTTACGGGAGCAAACAGCCTCATCTTGCTCCTGCAGAGTAGCTAGTGGGTTCGAACTGCCAACCTCTCAGTCAGTATAATGCCTAACCCACGGCAGCATGTATAAATACATGTGTGGAAATAACCTTTGTGAAGCCTATTTATACTCGTGTGTCATTCCATTCCCCCGCCCACTCCCATTTACATGTGCACATGTGTGTCTTTGTATCTAGTCATGGGTTATCGCTACTGTTGTCTCTGCAAGATCATGTGTGTGTGACAGTGTTGCCTTTGACGCTTGGGCACCTCCTGGGCTCTTCCTTCGCCTCCATTGTTAGTCCTCTTGGACCACATTGTATAGTGGAGTGCAACTGGGAGGGAGAGCAGCTGTGTGCGGCCCCGTGGCATGCTGGGAACAGCCAGGAGCAGGCTGAGCAGGCGGAAGGAGAATGCCAGGCGGTGTGGTGAGAGGAGGCCCCAGGCACTGGGTCGTGTGGGCATTGTGACAGCCTTTCGAAGAATCGGACTTTCATGCGGATGTCAAGTGTATTTCATGATCCAGCGCGTCCCCCGTCTCCTACCTGCATGGACCATAAACACCACGAGGCCAGGGCTGTACCCCTGGTGGTACCTTTCGGTGTCCCTGCCACCCGGCACAGTGACTGGCCTGATGGTCGGCGGATGGAGCCAGACCGCCTGAGTTCAGATCCGGGGTTTCTCCACTCATGGGGCAAGCTGTTTAAACTCTCCATGCCTCAGTTTCCTCATTTATAAAGCGGGGACTAGCGTTTCTGAGGAAGAGTTGTGCTCATGAGAGTCAATGAGCTACTTACTGTGTGACGCAGGCCTGGCACCTGGTGAGAGCTTCATGAGAGTCAGTTGTTACTTTCCTGTTTGGACTTCATCATTGTTTCCCATTTACTCAGGAAGTGTTGCTGCTGCGGAAGGTTCCAGCACAAAGGGGTGGGCCGGCCTCTGCCATTCAGGAAGTACTTGTTTCTGGAAATCACTGGGAGACAGATCAGAGCCGGCAGAGCAGCTCCCAGCTCCGCCAAGCAGAGAAGTGGGAGCCAAAGGGATGGCTTGCCGGTGGCTCTCCAGTTCCCCCTGGGTCACCAATAGCCCGTCCCTCTCTCCTGGGGAAAAAACACCCAGAATTGCTCTGACCCTCGGCCAAACGGAACAGGTCTGTCGGTAGCCAGCACCCTCGCACGTTGTGAAGGCTGCTTCGGGTGTGTGGTCTGGGGCGGAAGTGATTCTTGGTGACTTGCTTGTCCGGGGACTGGGGCTGACACAGGAAAGGTGCAGAGTGCCGTCCCAGAGGCCTGCGGGGCTAGACGAGTATTGCCCTGAGCAGCCTCAGGAGAGGAGGAGATGGTGCTGGCGAAAAGAGGAGCTCCAGGAGAGCCACACACTGAGGCTGGGAGGGGGAAGCAGGCGTGGGGTGCCCCCGGGGAGCACCCTACCAGACACCTCCACCACATTCACCACCGAGCAGTGGGGTGGCCCGGTGAGTCCTAGAGCCTTAGCTTCCTGGAGCACTGCCCAGTGGGCCTTTAAAGGAGCCTAGTATTGGACATAGGGTGAATGTGCAGTAAAGGATAACCGCTGTTTTGGGGGGGGGGCAATGGAGCTTGACTGCCAAAAGAGGTCTGGAAACTTCTGCCCCTGAGCCCCCCCCCCCCCCCCACCTCCGGGCCTGCAGGAAAATTAAGTATCTGGATGTGGAGCAGACCGCCGTCTCTCAAAAGGGTTAACACAGCTCCGATGCCACCTACTTCTTTCAACCCCCAATAAAGGATTTCCCCCGTGTAGGAAAGTGTCCTACCTTTCGGGAATGCTAAAGACTTGCAACTTCACATCGCCGTGGCTTCAAACTAGGCTGGTCCTCGTCTTCACCGACTCTAACTCCTGGGAATGACGAAAGCAAGCACAGTAGGTGCTTTTCTGGGTGTTCAAAGGAAGTATATTTTCCAAGATAAAGAATTGGGATCCAGCTATCAAAATAATAATAGCATCTGGGGGTCTTAAAGGTTTGAAGTTAAAACAAGCAGCCATCTAGCAGAGAAGCAACATGGGGTCATGAAGTGTCGATGGGATCAGGTGTAACAGGCATCAGAAGACCCCAAATAAAAACATTGTTGAGAATGAGGAGGGTTGGAGCAGAGACCCCAAACCCTTCTGTAGACAATAGGACATCCCCTTACAGAAGGGTCACAGAAAGCGCCGAGTCAACCAGGGCATCGTGTACCACTGATGAAACACACAGTCTTCCTTTGGTTCTTTGAGTCTTCTTCACCCCCTACTATTACCCTAGTCCTGCCTTTCAGTTCTGGCCAGACTGGAGCATGCAAACAGTACAGACACGAGCTCACAACTCATGGATTCCAGGTCACATAAACTCCTGAGACACAGAAATGGGAGTGGAAAGGTGGGGGGAGGAAGGGGGAGCTATTGCAGGGAGGGAGGGGGAAACTGAGGAGCTCCCATCCCCGGAGGACGAACAACAAAAGCATGGGTGAAGGGAGACAGTGGTCGGTGTAAGATATGAACATAATGATCATTTATAATTTATCAAGGGGTCACCAAGGTGGGGGAAGAGGGGGAAAGAGCTCAAAGTAAATATTGAGAAAATGATGATGGCAGCATCTGTACAAATATTTTGGATACAATCGATGTATGGATTGTTATAAGAGCTGTAAGAGCCCCCACTAAAATGATCCTTAAAAAAAAAACCCCAAAGAATTGGGATCATGGGAGAGAATAATATGGTCATTCTGGAAAAGCAGAGAGGCGTGTTTAGACACCAATGTCTGTCTAATCACGCACCAGATTGGAGCTGCCTGGAAACTGGGAGATAATTCGTCTTGGAGCGAGGAGTCTGCCTCCTTGGAAGATGTCTTTTGTCTGTGCATTCTTAAATGAATAAGAAATCGTCTGGCCCTCCTTTGTTACATAGAGCCCAGAACAGGAGTCCTCAAACTTTTAAAACAGGGGGCCAGTTCACTGTCCCTCAGACCATTGGAGGGCCGGACTATAGTTTACAAAAAAACTATGAACAAATTCCTATGCACACTGGACGAGTCGACTGCTTAGCAGGGCAGGCAGCGGCAGCAAAAACACCCGGCAGGCAGGATAAATGTCCTCAGTGTGCGGCAGTTTGAGGACCCCTGGCCCAGAGTCTTCAGGGCGTGCAAACATCCGTCCAGAGTACAGTACAGCAACAGAGGAAGCAAAGTCAGGAATCGGCGGCGACGATGGAATGTGCGGCTAACTGTCTTCTTGACCGCAGCCTCCGTAATCAGGAGACCAGGAGCACAGGATGGTGCTTCCACTAGTGGGTGAACACTTGACCAAAGATGCTATAGAAGAATCCTGATCAAAAGGGGGGAAATCTGAAGCAGATTTTCAAGTTCTAGTTAGACTCTAGATTTTCTGGAGCCACGGAGGCTGAATGAACTCCACCACCCCCCCCACCCCCCCCAAAAAAGGTGCTTTGAGATCACCTTTAAACCTTAAACCAAAAATATGCCATGAAACCTTCTTAAAACAAGTTTAGTTTACCTCGCAGTGTCTGCTGTAAGCACTGTGACCTTTAAGCTGTGGATTGATTGAGAATAGGGACTCAAAAGGTGAGACAGGAACTTTAAGGAGCCCTGAGTTGATGTTCCCGGGGAGAAACAAAGTAGAAAAGGAGGGTGAGGCTGCCTGCCTGAGGTCGTTAGTTGATTGTGCCAACCTGTCCGATAAACACATGTGGGGTTAACTGAAGGGCAGAGAGATAAATGGCTCGGTGAGCCTTGCGTTTCTAGTTCTCGGGTCTCTTGCTTTCTGATGGTCGGACCAGTGTGCAGCTGCCTTAGCCAGTTCCCTGCTTTAGCTGGCAAGGCTCACTTCCTGCAAGACATCCCTAAGGAGAAGCCACATGGACCTACCCCGATGCAGCCCTGGGTGCTGGAGCAGCCTGTGGAGGCCCCTGCCAGCACTGAGATGCTTACACATTCACTGCTTTGGCTTTCCTCCTCAGTCAGCATCATAGTGTGTGTTTTGTGAGATGGAGGAGGACTTTGTGGATTGGTGTCAGACATACGGGTTAATGTTGGGCTTGGGCAGCACTGGGTTGGGGTGTTTTCTTGATGTGCACGTAATCTTTATATAAAACTGTCTTATACATGAGTTTCAGTGCATTTGATTCTCTAATGTGCCCAGACTGACACACGGCACCATCAGGGCAGGGAAATCAGTATTCCTGAGTTGTGTGCATAGAAATTGTTGAGTTGGTGTCTAGTCTGCGCTACAGAGTCTCCGCAACAGCAAACAATATTTTTTTAAAATAGCCAGGACCGTTAGATAGGAGATTTCTTTTAATACTAACAGTGCATCGTTACCAATGAGGGCAGTGATGGCCCAGTTGTAGAATATTTGCCTTTTGTCCAGGAGACCTACGTTCAACTCCCATTCCAGGCATCTCATGCCCAGCCACACACACCCCTTCCCCTCATGTGTCCGAGAGGCTCGTGTGTGACTATGACACTGAGCAGGTTTCAGGGGTGCTTCCAGGCAGCTAGAGACTGCTTAAGGAAGAAAGTCTTAAGCAATGGGTCTGCAATGGACCGGAGAGGCGAGGCCCCGCAGGAGGGCCTTTCATGCTGTCATGTGTGGGTCCCTGTGAGCTGGGGGCCAGCTAACTCATCTCCTGCAGATCATCATGGGCCCAACGCCAGGAGGTATGTTAAGTGCTTGATCCTCATCCTTGCAGTTAATCCTCAAAGAGAGCGAAATAAGCAAACAATCATACACTTAGATGCAAAGTGCTGTTATCATTGGGCACAACGATCATTTGACGGAAGATAAAATTGACGGGCTTTGAAGTGACAGAGAAGCATGGGATTCCTTCCTGCTGTCCCCACACCATGCTGACCTGGGCTGAAATTCAACTGGGCTAGAGGGCTGGCCTCTTAACAGCTGTATGACCGTAGACAAGTCACGTCACCTTCTGAGTCGTAGCAATTTCATCTACTGAAAGAGAGATTCTCAAAGAGCTCATACTGTGGAACACAGGAGATCGCGTCTGCCCACAGTGGACACGCCAAGAGGCCGGGTCCCCATCCACCATTTCTGACAACTTCTTGGAAGACTGGATGAAGAATTCTTAGCACAGTCAGCATGCCAAGGGTTAACTAACTTGGAACCTGGCTGCCAGCATCTCTCTGATCTCGGTGCTAATTACGTACAGAAATCATGTTGTCTCCGCCGCATATAATGAGAACGATTGTACCGGAATGGGATGTCTCATGCTCTGTGTGCCAAGAGGTAGGTTGGTGGTTTTTGTTTTTTTTTTAAGAAAAGACTACTTCCATTTCCCCTCCTACTTTTCTTCATTTCCCCTTCTTCTTGCCAGATAATCAAATACAAAAGTTATATTAACCTCCCAGCCACTTCAATTAAAATGCTCATCCAAAATTTGAAAACAATTAAAAAGCCCATTATCTCAGATGTAACGTTCTCTGATTCTGTGTCTATTTTCTGCCCCCGCGTGAACGCCAGGTAACATTATCGCGGCAGGTGCCTTCTGGAAAGCAGCGTCTCCTGCCTGCCCCTCGGTCCCGGGGCTGCTCTCCCAGCACAGCCTTATTAAAAAGCCCACCCGCCCCGGTGTACTACTGTCATGTCCAAATGCGTCAAAATAATTGATTGTTTTAATGAGCTCGCCATCTGTCTCCTTTGCTTCCTGCTTGCTTGGCCCGCGAGTTGGTTTCGGGGAGAGGGAAGGATGGGCCCGGCTCCTGGGCGGTCCTGGGTCTGTGGGAGGCTTGTGATCTCCTGTATTTCCTGGCAGTGATTAGAGATGGGTTCGCCAGACAGGAGTCCCAGGGGCGCATGCACAAACGTCACTTGGGTCAGGAGCCCCGTATGTCGTACTTCCTGGAAACCAGCCTTCACGCCGGGCTGTGGTCTCCAAACTACCGCTGTGCAATCTTGAGCTCCTCGTGTGCTATCCCAGGGGGCTTCACAAAGTTCTGTGACCTTTCCACTTCAGCTTCCAGAACTTTTGGAAGCCCTTTCATACATTCATCCACTACTCACAAAACCATTGAGTCCATGCCAACTCTTAGTGACCTGATAGGACCAGACAGAGCTACCCTGGGGCTTTCTGAAACCCCGAGTATTTACAGGAGTAGAAAGCCCCATCTTTCTCCCCAGAAGCAGCTGGTGGTTTTGAACTGTTGACCTTTCAGATCGCAGCCTAACATGTAGCCACAACGCCACCAAGGCTCCTTAGTTAGCGTACACTACTAGTGGACACATACGGAACTGCAACTTTCCGTGGGATGCAATATGGATACAGAGACTTAAGCGATGTGCACACACATTAGCCTAGAGGCCTGTCTTCTAATTAATTTTAAGGAACTAATAACTTCTGTATGAAAATATTTAGCTATAGCAATGCTCTTAGCACATGATGGATAAAATGAAGTTTCCCAACCCAACTGTACAAACAAAAAGAACCACACAACTGAACAGTGGCCTATCCTTCGGGCGAGAGGCTATGAATTCATTTAGAAAGCAATGCAGAAGGATATTTATCGATATGGGGAACGTCTGTGATTCATTGTGAAGTGAAAAACAAACAAACAAAAACCAAGTAGGACCCTGAACACCCTAGGTCAGTTTTAAGTGTCCATGTAAATATTTGGAACGGGTCTATATGAAGAAGAATGCAGCATCAGGATCGAAGGGGGACTCGATGCGGATGACATGACCTTACTTGCGGGAAAACGAGTAGGACTTGAGAGACTTCTGATGAAGATCAAAGACTTTGGTAGGGTTTGCAACTCTGTGTCAACCCAACCCAACCCAACCCAACGCTCATCGCTGGCCTAATAAGCACCCATCACGATGGAGAAAAGATGGGAGTTTGCCAGAAGTTCCCTCTACTTGGGGCCACCATCAGTGCTCAGGCAAGGAGCAGTCAGGAAATCAATGATGTGTTGCGTCGGGTACATGAAATCTGTGGCAGAAAAGCTCCGTTGCGTGTGTAAAAGCCACGGTGTCGCTGTGAGTACTGAGCTGTGCCTGGCCCAAGGCGTGGTCGTTTGTCCTCGTGTGTGCAAAAGCTGGGCACAGAAATGAAGGAAGACCAAAGAAGAGAGGATATCTTTGAATGATGGTGTCGGTGAAGAATATTCAATCTCTCCTGGACTGCCTGTGTTAGTCTGGGTAGAGAAACAAATCCATAGAAACTCATCGGTGTCTAAGAAGAGTTTTATAGAAAGGGTAACGGTACATGAGAAAAACATCCCAACCATGTTCAGTCCAAGCCTGTAAGTCCAATATTAGCCCACATGTCTGATACCAAGTCATCTTCAGACACAAAACACATGCAATGATGCTGAAAGCAGGACAATCACAGGCCAGTGAGTAGGAAGTCTTTGGACCAAGTGGCATTGTAAGTATCTAAGCACTGACAAGGGTCTCCACATGGCTTCTCCAGTTCCCAGGGCATGAGTCTATCGGCATAGTGTCCTGTGTCTTGTCAGTAGAGAATCTCTTGGGGAGTGAGAAGAGAGAAGTGCGTCTTCTGTCTCCAAGGAGGAAATACCGGAGTTCTCAGGAGAAGGCCATACCCACACAGAGGCCTCCTTGGTTATATCTCGATTGACAGAGCAGATTCCACCCCTTAACTCTTAATCCTCTCAAATGGACACCAGAAGATGTACCTATCACACTGCTCAAAGAGTAAAGAAATCTGTCTTGGAAGAAAATAAGCTCGATAGCTGCTTGGAAATGAGAAGAGTGAGAGGTTGCCTCGTGTTCTGTGGACATGCCATGGGGAGGGAGCCGTCCCTGGAGCAGGACATCAGAAGGCAGAAGGTCAACATGAAAGAGGAAGACCCTCACTAAGATGGACTTGGCACTGTGGCCGTCACAATGGACTCAGATGGTTGCCAAGTCGGGCCGTGTTTTCTTCTGGAGAACTAAGTTGGACCGGACTTGAGGGCACCTAGCAGCAGCATAGACGCGATGGTGGCAGTAGTGGCTCAGTGCTGGGACAGTTTGCGCCTTCCATGCCGGAGATTCGGGCTCATCCCCAGCCAATGCCGGACATCGACAGGCTACGAACCCTCTGTGTTAGTCTGGGTATTTTAGAGAAACAAATCCACAGAAACTCATATATGTAAGAGAGAGTTTTATATACAGGGTAAGTGCACATCAAGAAAACATCCCCACCCAGTGCTGCCCAAGCCCACAAGTCCAACATTAGCCCATATGTCCGACACCAACCCACAAAATCCTCCTCCATCTCACAAACCAGACGCAGTGATGCCAACTGCAGGAGGAAAGCCGAGTCAGTGAATGTGTCAGCATCTCTGTGCTGGCAGGGGTCTCCATGCAGCTGCTCCAGCACCCAGGGCTGCATCGGGGTAGGTCCATGTGGCTTCTCCTCAGGGGTATCTTGTAGGAAGTGAGCCTTGCCAGCTGAAGCAGGGAATTGGCTAAGGCAGCTGCACCCTGCGTCGACCATCAGAGAGCAAGAGACCTGAGAATTCGAAAGGTGAGGCTCACCGAGCCATTTATCTCTTGGCCCTTCAGTTAACCCCACATGTGTTTATGGGCCAGGTTGGCACAATAAACATTAACTATCTCACCCTCCCAGGCAGCTCTCTGTCCCCTTAGATCACAGTGAGTCAAAATGGACTTGGTGGCAGCCAACCACCATTGTCACCACGGGAGGCCCGTTGTTCCCAGGCTCTGCTTCCTCCCTCTGTGGAAACCTACTCTTGCGGAATGGGCAGTGGACCACCAGAACACTGGCCTTGGTCCTCCAGGAGTTGTGGCGTGTAGGCAGGTATGAAACCTGGGCTGTCAGCTCCTCCAGGAGCCTACCTAGCAAGGGAGGATCATCCCAGAGGAATGATCAGCTCTTCCAGTGCTGCTGAACCGGCAGGTGAGCAGAACCCAGATGTAGGAGCCCTCCCTGCCAGGTGCCTCGCAGGCCGGTTGGCATCCAACCATGCCTTTGTTTTGTAGGATCCCTTCATGTACAGGCATTTGCTGGCTGCAATGCCAAGTAGGGTTTTTTTTTTAAGGGATTTATGGTGTTTCTTTTCCTTCTTTCTCTCTCTCTCTCTCTCTCTCTCTCTCTCTCTCTCTCTCTCTCTCTCTCTCTCTCAATCTCTGCGGCAGCTGCTCTCCCTCAGCGGCAAATTCCAGGAGTCTCAGCCATCAATATTGACAGAGGAGGCCCCGCCGGCTAGGGAGTGTGGTTTCAGAAGAGGGGCTGAACTAACTCATTAGGATGGCTTTCCAGCACCCTTGGCAGCCCAATTACTTGGCTCTGAGCAGCATGAATATGGGGCCGTGGAAGGAAGGGCCTCTTCTGGATCAGGTTTTCATGGCACAGAGGCAGTCTGGGCCAGGGGTCTGTCATTATTCATTCTGGAGTTGGAGGCCTGCTTTTTAATCCCATCTCTGCTCTTTGCTAACCACATAACCTCCGGGAAGGCCAGTCTCACCATGCTGACTTTCAGCCTCCTTGTTTGCAAAACTGGATCCTGACCTCTTAGCACGAGGCAGGCCTGGCACACAATATGTGATCGGTAAACCCAGCAGCTCCTGGTGTCCCTTCCAGAAAGGGCTGCACCCAGAGGAATCGGTCCCTTTCCTACGTGGGGAAACCTTTCCCCCAAAGTGTCCCTGTCTTTTTCTCAACAGCCACATCCCGCTTAAACTGATGACTGGCTAAGGGTATGGAATTGCTATGATTGGGCAAGACCAGGTCATTCATCACAATCGAGCCACACGGCCACTTGTGCTTGACATCACATCAAAGAGTAATCCGTTGCCAGTCGAGTCCATCCTGGCTCAGGCGTCCTGTGCACATCAGAGTAGAACTGCACCCCATACGTTTTCAGGCGGATTGTTCAGAATCCGATCACAGGCTTCTTCTCCAAGGTGCCTCTGGGGAGGCCTGAGCTCCAATCCTTCAGTGAGTGGCCAAGCAATTACTAAGCCTGAGGGACACGGAGATAAGAGGACAGCCCTTAACGAGGAGATAAATCAATCAAACGAATAGACTCAGAACTGATGTAGATGTTAGCATTAGCTAGGACATTCGAACAGCTATTAAGATTGTATTCCATAAGTTCAAACCATTAAGAGATGTGGACGATACAGAAAAGCGCAAATTGACCTTCCGGAGACGAAAGCTACAGTGCACGAGATGAAAACTACACTAGATGGGATTTGTGGCAGAGGAGACATTGCACAAGAAAACATTCATATACTTGAAGACTTAGCGATAGAAATGATTAAAAAATGGAGCACGGAGAGAAGAAATAATAAAATAAGTAATCCGCGGGGCAGTTTCAAGCCAGTCTAATGTATGTATAACTGGAGTCCCAGAAAGAGACCTAGGTCCAGAATCAATATTTGCAAACCTATGTCTGCAATTGTCCCCTCTTTGGTGAAAACCTTTGGTGTCAAGTGGAGCCCGGATCAAGCCCTAACGCGGTCACGGACCACCTGTATGGACCGTATTGTCAAGTCAAGACTGCAAGGCCTCTCCCGTAGGATTCCGGGATGGCTCCCATCAGATGTTATTTATAAAGCACTTGGCACAGGGGGCTTGTTATTATTTTGCTTAAGGCCTTTTCCAGCTGTCGCCTGATGTGATTCACAGTTCCTGCTGTTCATCCTTTGGTATATTTCATTATAAGTAATAAGGACCTCGGCTGAAAGCAGAATACCAGAAAGATGCTTACTTGTGTTTCATTGACTGAGCCCAGGCATTCAACTGTGTGCATGTCAACCGACTATGGCTAGCCTTGAGCCCAAGGGGAATTCCACGACACTCCCCTGTACTCGTGCAGAACATGTCCTTGCCTCCAGGGGCAGTAATGCGAGCAGATCAAGGGCACGCGGCGTGGTTTAAAATCGGGAAAGGTGTGTGACAGCGTTGTGGCCTCTCACCACACTTGATCAATCTGTATGCTGGGCAGATCATCAGACAAGCTGGATTCTATGAAGTTTGCAGCAGCAGCAGCAGCAGCAGCAGCAGCAGCAGCAGCAGCAGCAGCAGCAGCAGCAGCAGCAGCAGCATTGGAACAAGGCTAATGAGCAACCTTTAACATGCACCTGACACAACCTTGCTTGCTGAAAGTGAGGAGGACTTGAAGCATTTGCTGATGAAGAGCAAGGATGATTGACAGCAGTGGTTCTCAACCTGTGGGCCATGACCCCTGGGGGGGTGTCGAATGACCCTTTCACAGGGGTCACCCAATTCATAACAGTAGCAAAATTAGTTATGAATTAGCAACGGAAATAATCTTATGGTTGGGGGGGGGGTTGTCACCACAACATGAGGAACTATATGAAAGGGTCGCGGCATTAGGGAGGTTGAGAACCACTGGTTTACAATCCAATGTCAAGAAAACCAAATCCTCCCAACTGCACCCGTAGGTAACAGATTTCATCTTGTTTGGATCTACCATCAATGCTCATGGAAACAGCAGACAGGAGATCAAAAGATGTGTTGCCTTAGGCAAATCTGCTGCACAAGAATTTGAAAAACAAGGATGTTCCTTTGAAGACTAAGGTACGCCTGATCCAAGCCATGGGTATCTTCATTTGCCTCCTAGGCATGCAGAAGTTGGGCACTGAGTAAGGAAGACGGAAGAAAGATGGATGTGTTTGCCCTATGGCACTGGTGAAGAGTAATTGGAAGTACCATGGACTGCCAGAAGAACAAACAAATCCGTCTTGGAAGAAGTCCAGCCAGAATGCTCCTTAGAGACAAAGATGGTGAGACTTAGTCTCATGCTTTGACATGTTGTCAGGAGAGACTAGTTGCCGGGAGAAGGGCTTCCTGCCTATTAAAGCAGAGGGGCAGCAAACAAAGAGGAAGAGTGTGGACAAGCTAGACTGATGCGATGGATGAAACCGTGGGCTTAGTCGACAGTGGGGGGCTGGCACCAGACTGGTCAGTGTTCCGCTCTGCCACACACAGGCTCGCTAGGAGTTGGGGCCAACTAGACAGCCTGTGACATCAACAACAGCTGTTAGTGGATCCTTACGATGTTCCAGGTTCTGTGCTAATGGCTTTATTTGTATTAACTTAATCCATATACCAGTCTTCTGAGAAACCAGGATGCTATCTCCTTCCTAGTTCATGCATGAGAACACTCTGGGATGTGGGACTAAGAAGCTTGCCCAAGCGCACAGGTGGGTGGCAGCCTGCTGGGCATTGGCGGGCTGAGCTTTCCTACCCTCTGACCGAATGTAGCCCGGCTTTCTTGTTTCACAGCTCATGAGACCAAGGCCCAGAGAGACAGAGAGTCTCACCAGAGGCTGCATAGCAAGTTACCACAAGTGGCCGCAGCAGTGCTAGAACCCACGCGTAGTTGAAGGCTCTTTTCCTTGCCCGTCATGGCCTCTCGAGCTACTCAGAGACTTTTACTGAGTGCATTGGTAATCGACTCCCTGAGCTGAGTCAGGCTGGGTGCAATGTCCCTCCTTTACTACTTGGCTTCCCAGTGCAGGGGAGATGCTCTTTCAAGTCCTGTGTCACCTGGAGCCAGCAACGCAGAGCTCCCATAGAGGGAACCACACAAGTGTCTTACATTCAAGAGAGCAGCCAGGAGTGGACTGTGCGTAACCAGGTCGAGGGCTCCTCCTGGGAGCTGCGTGGTGATGGAGTCTCCCTGGCATGGCGGAACCACAGAAGATATTCGGTCCTTCTCCCTTTGCACGTGACTTATTGGGTCACTGAGATAGGGAAGGTTTATTGTGCCAACCTGGCTGATAAACACATGTGAGATTAATTGAAGGGCAGAGAGAGAAATGGCTCGGTGAGCCTCGCCTTTCGAGTTTTCGGGTCTCTTGCTTTCTGATGCTCGGACCAGGGTGCAGCTGCCTTAGCCAGTTCCCTGCTTCAGCTAGCAAGGCTCACTTTCTGTGAGTCATCCCCAAGGAGGGGATGGACCTACAGGCCACATAGACCTACACTGATGGAGCCCTGGGTACTGGAGCAGCCGCGTGGAGACCCCTGCCAGCGCTGAGATGATTATATGCTCACTGGTTCAGCTTTCTTTCCTCTTGCGGTCAGCATCTCCGTGTGTGTTTTGTGAGATTGAGGAGGACTTTGTAATTCGGTGTCAGACATATGGGCTAATGCTGGACTTACGGGCTTGGACAACACTGGGTTGGGATGTTTTCTTGATGTGCACTTACACCCTTTATATGAAACTCTGTCTTATATACATGTGAGTTTCTGTGGATTTGTTTTCTCTGGTCTACCCAGACTAACACAGTCACCTTGCTGAGTACCTCCAAGGGCCAAGGCCATGCTTGATGACACCAAAACAAAGGTACAAACGAGGAAGCATTGTCCCGGCGCTTGAGAAAGGCAAAGAAGGGAACGGAAGACGACAATGGCAGAAAGAAGTGCTAAGACCCACCCTTGGGAATGTCCAAACAACATCCATCGTATGCGCAACAGAAATCAGTGGAAATTTATGGAACGTACACTTTGCAGACATCACAGTGCCGTTTGGGGATGGCTCTGTGGTACCACTGAGTTGACTCTGACTCACAGTGACCCTGTGCATAGCAGAACAAGAGCCTGCCCACTCCTGTGTCACCCTCACAATAGCTGTGCGCGGGCCCCTTGCTGCAGCCACTGTGTCAGTCCATCTCAATGAGGGTCTTCCTTATTTTTCGCCGCCCTTCCACCTTACCAAACTCGATGTCCTTCTGTAGAGACTGGACTCTCCTGATCACAGTATGAGGCAAAGTCTCGCCATCCTTGCCTCTAAGGAGAACTGTGGCTATACTTCTCCCAAGACAGATATCATTTTGTTCATCAACACCATCATTTGAATTTTGTTTCTAATTGATAATTTTCTGTAGTCATGCTATAATTTTCCTTATTCATTATACAACTTTCACATACGTAGGAGGCCTTTCAAAGTACCATGGCTTGGGTCAGGCGCACCTTAAGTCCTCAAAGTGATTTCTCTGATCTTTGTTGTTTATCATTTTATTGAGGGATCTTACAGCTCTTATCACAACCCATCCTTCCATCCATCCATTGTGTCAAGCACAATTTGTTTATATGTTGTCATCATCATTTTCTTTTAAAAAATATCATTATATTGGGGGCTCATACAACTCTGATCACAATCCGTACGTTCTCTGATCTTTACCACATTAAAGATAGCAGATTTTCCTAATGCAATACCTATTTGATTTCTTGACGAATGCTTCCATAGCCTGGATTGTGGATCCAAGTCAAATGAAATCCTTTATAACTCCAGTCTTCTGTCCATTTACCATGCGGTTGTCTATTGGTCCATTTGTGAGGATCTGGTTTTCTGTACATTGGGTTGTCACCCTTGTTATCCACAGTGAATGCCTCATTCCTTGATCTCCATCAGCAAGGGCTTCAAGTCCTCCTGACTTTCAGCAAGCAAGGTTGTGTCATCTGCATGCCACAGGTTATTAATAAGCCTTCCTTCGATCCCGATGACACATTCTGCTTCCTTTGGTCCAGTGTCTCTGATTATCTGCGTAGCATGCAGATGGAATAAGGATGGCGAGAGGACACAACCCCGACACACAAGTTTACTGGTTTTAAACAATGCTGTGTCACCTTGCTCTGTTCAAAAGGCTGCCTCTGGTCCCATCTGCCAGTTTCCTGTGAGTACGGAGAAGTGTTCGGGAGTCCCTGCTCCTCGGAATGCTACGTCTAGTCACATTTCGAGAGCCTTCCAACCTGAGGACCCGTCTGCAGGTGCCGTATCAGATCATGTGCTGCCTGAAGTTGTCAGTGGCCAATCCCCCAGAAAGCGACTGCCTGCTCCATTTTTCTAGTCTGTCTGTCTTTGGAAACTCATGAAAGCCCGTCACTGTGGGTGACTCTGCTGGCCTTTGAAAGACTAGTGGCAGAGCTGCCAGCAGTGCAGCCACATCGCCACCATAATATGACAAACAAATGCGCAGTGGACCGTTTGATTAGGGAGTCGAGCGCGCTCCAAAGAAGAAACACGTTCCCAAGATTCTTAGACCCAACCTCGTCTTCATTCACGGTCATGGCAAAGGGGCTGGAATAGAGTTTTTAAAATGCATTTTAATGGAACTAAAAATTGCATTCCTCACACTTCCTCCCTGCCTGGGTCCAGCAGGGAAGGCTTCCCAGAGGAGGTGACCTGAGTCAACTTGGACAACAGTGTGGCCTCCTCCAGCTTGAAGGTGAGTCCTAAGAGAGTAGTGGCTGACAGGGTTCTTTATTTGTTTCCTAGCAGTCAGAGCGGTGCCCCAGCACTGTGGGTCTTCCATAAGGGTTTGTGCAATGGATGAAAGCATTCCAGGCAGAAGGAACCACGTGTGTGAGTGTACAGCACTGTGGGGAGGTGTAGGGCTCCCTGGGGCCTCAGGGTAGGAGTCAGCAGGAGAGATTCATGAGCCACGGCTGGTGGACAGAACATGGCACTCTTACCCCCTCTCTGGCTGAGTTTACCCTTGACCCCGCTGACTGGAAAGCGCTGAGCAGGGTGTGAGCAGCTTGCTGGTCAAGGAAGATCACCACCATATTTTATGTGGAGGAGGGGCTGGGGGTCGAAGGGCACCATTAAGAGCTGGCAGCCCCGAGCAGCAGCATCTCTGTAGCTTGTGCAGAAGCCCTTAGCGAGACGGCCAGGTTGATCGCGGGGCGCAGGATGGGGGCTTCTGTGACTCGCAGGCGATCTGCCAGCTGCCTCATTCTTTCTTGTTGGCTGGTGCCTGGTCATGTGGAAAAGCCCTTCCTGCCCCACCAGGGGAAGCCTCTCCTGGTTAATATTCTGGGCTACGGTATCTTGCATTAAAGCTGATATTAAGCCATAAAATGTAATACGTTACGACACCATAAAATGCAGTGTAATTGCCATAGAACCATAAAATGTAATGTAACGGGCGCGGCATACATTACACCCCTTCGCAGTCTGGAACGGCCTCTACTCCACTTTTAGACAAACAAACGGCCATCTCTGGGGAAAGGAGACCGCCCCGCACCAGCACAGGTCAGAACACAAGGTGAAGTCCTCACTGGCCAACTGGATGCTGGAGACCAATGGCGCCTAACCGTCCCGATGTACCGGCGTATCCCACCGAAGGACAGGCTTAGGAATGGAGCTCATGTGTCAATGGGGCTGCTGGAGACTTTGAGCATGTGGTTATGCTACTTTGGCCCAAAGAGAATATTTTCTGCTCTTCAGTTTGAATTTCAGCCTTACACAGTGTGGGTGTGTTGCTACCGACTCACTGGACACCTCATCTCCAACCGAGGGACACATGGCCGGTCCTGCCCCATCTTCCTGACCACAGATGGGGCTTGTGGAGTCCTTTTAGTGGCTGCTGGGGTTGGTAGCAGTAGCTACCTTATCAAGTGTGTGTGTGTGATCTACGCGAGAGACTAAAGGAGCCATGTGCAATTCCAGCTCCATTAACTTACAGGTACATTCCCACAGTTGTCTTCGCACGCATCGTGTCACCTCCACGTAGCGCGTTCAGAAACGGCTGCACAATGCACACACGATGGGAAGCGCTCGCCCACGGGTGTTTCTAGAAGTCTGTCTGCTTCTAGGAGTAAGTGTCGGGTCTGGCCCAGATGGGCTGTCTTGGTATAATCAGGGCAGAGCAAAGGTCAAGACCACTGTGCTAGGATGGCAGAGATGGGCATGACGAGGGACTGGCCAGGGTACCCACCGCGTCTGCTATTAGGCAAAGAGCTGGCAGCTCAGCAGCGGTGATGGAGTCTAGAAGGAAGAGACCCCGGCCCGGGAAAGAGCCAGGCATACCTTACTAGAGGAAGTAAGTTACACAACTTACTTAGACTCCAGGAGCAAGGGCAGAGCGCACTTACGGAGCCACGTGGGGGCTTCATACCACGTGGGCAAAGGAAACGAAAAGAGGACAGCATTTTCCCACCGGCCTCTGTGAGCCTTGGACTGCAAGGTGATGTGTGTGATCTAACCCACTGCCAGGAGGTGACCCTGACCCCTGTCGGAGCAGAACTGTGCTCTCCGGGGTCTTCAACGGCTGCTATTTTTGTTTTATAACGTGCTCTATCTGAATCTGTAAGGTAGAATTGAGGTCATGATAGTAGGAGGTGTGGGGAGGAAGCATTAAAGAACCAGAGGAAAGTTGTGTGTTTCATCGGTGCTATGCTGCACCCTGACTGGCTCATCTCTTCCTTGTAACCCTTCTGTAAGGGGGTGTCCAATTGTCACCAGATGGGCTTTGGGTCTCTACTCCATGATTCCCCTCATTCACATAGATAGGATTTTTTGTTCTGGGTCTGTGATACCTGATACCTGATCCCATCAACACCTCATGATCACACAGGCTGGTGTGCTACTTCCATGTGGGCTTCTCAGCTTGTTTATCTTCAAGGCTTTAAGACCCCAGACGCCATATCTTTTGCTATCCAGGCACCATCAACTTTCTTCACCACATTTGCGTATGCACCCACTTTGTCTTCAGCAATCATGTCAGGAAGGTGAGCATCAGAGAGTGCTGGGTTATCGGAACAAAGTGTTCTTCCATTGAGGGAGTACTTGAGTTGGAGGTCCAATCTCCGTCTGCTACCTTAATACTTAACCTATAAATATATGTACATAGATCTATTTCTCTATCATATAAATATATTTACATATGTATATGTCTGTCTTTAGACCTCTATAAATGTCCTTTGCCTCCTAGGTCTTTCCTCTCTTTCCTTTTACTTTCCTCTTGTCCCACTGTCATGTTGACCTTCATTCAGGTTTTGGTAATTCCTCTCAGCTACATTGCCCTTGATCAAGCCCCCCACCCCCCGCCCCCAGGCATCCTTGAAGTACAACAAAGAGTAGACATTCACTTAATAAGAGAAGATGAGTTTTTCAGGTGGCCCTGGCACTGAGGACTTAGGAGAAGTAGGAGGGGTCTTCTGAAAGTTCATGGGAGGGGGGATGGAATTAAAGGGTAATGGAATTTCTCCAAGAACTTTGGAAGCTCCCTCAGATGCTGATCCAGGGGTGTGAGAAGGACCCCCATGTTCCCGTGCGTATGTGTGTGTGTGTGTGTGTGTGTTGGGGATGGAGGTGGTGGGCAGTGTGTTGTAGTTTCCTGCCTCAGGCCGTGCTGTAACTCATTCCCAACACAGCTTGCCCTCCTGCGATGGAAGCCAAGACCCCCAAAGGACAGTGGATCAAAGAAGACAGAAGCGATGGTGGTGTGGTCAGCAGTCCAGGCGTGCCTCTGGCTCTGCTCACAGCCTCGTCCCCTTCTGCAGGGCTCAGCGCCACCCAGGCAGCGACTGCTGTGGCCTTTACAAAGAGGGAGGACGGACATAGAGCAGACAGCGCCGTCCTTTGGCTGCAAGCACTCACTGCCATGACTCTGACCATGGCTCAGAGCTACCCCTGGGGAGAGAGATGAGGCTTTTTGTGATCCCAAAGATTTACAGTCTGGGAAACCCAAGGGGGCAGTTTGACTGGGCCCTAAAGGGGACACTATGGGACACTTTCACCCAGTGAGGTAAAGAATGACCTCCTTCCATTTATTCACATTCCATTGGTTCCAATTGGCCACATGGTTATATCTCTCACAGAGGGCAGCTGGGAAATGTAGTCTTGGCTGAGCAACCCTGTGCTCAGCTATGACTATGAAAGAAAAAAGACAATGGAATGTATTTAAAAACTGGCAGGGGGTGTTGATGTCTTAGACACCGGTCCTATCTAACATAGATTCTCCTGCGGAGCTGCTTCCGACAGGAGGTGGCTCTGTGTGTGCAGAGTGGAACTACTCGGTAGGGCTTTGGGAAGCAGATTGCCAGGCCTGTCTGTTCAGGAACCTCTGGGCCCGTTTGAACTGACAACCTTCTGGCTAGTGGTTAAGTACTTTTTACACCACCCTGGAGTGGGGGTGGAGGTCTTTTGGAAAATCACTAACCCAAAGCAAAGCAAACGCCAGCCAGTGAGTCCATTTTAATGTATAGCTCCTCTGAGATGAGGTTTCCTACGCTTACCAAGCGGGAACGTCTTGGAAACCCACAGGAGCAGTTCTGCCCTGTCCGATAGGGCCATGGGGCCAGAATGCACTTGATGGCAGTGAGTTTCAGGTGAGAGGACAGAGTAGAACTGCCCCACAGGGTTTCTGAGGCTGTAAATCTCTGTGGGAGCAGAATGCCTTCTTTCTCGTCTGCAGAGGAACTAGTGGGTTAGAACTGCTGACCTTGTGGTTAGCAGACCTGCCCATAGCCTACGACGCCACCAGAGCCCCTTGAGCATCCACTGGCCCAGTGCCACTCCAGCTGCTATGAGAAGGGTGGATCGCAGGGGCTGGCCGCAGAGCCAGCGTAGAAGTGCAAGATCTCCTAGTGAGAAATACCTCAGTTCTTGGCTTCTCATGAGAAAGATTTTATGCAGAAGCCTGGTTGGTGATCCAAGTGGGTGTTTTATAAAGGACGGAAGAAGTTTCAGGCGTTACAGTCTCGAAAGAGCACATGCTATCTATTTTGGGGACGTGTGCCGAATCTCGGACGAAGTCATGCTGGGGCTCACCACCGGACACGGGCAGCCTCGTGGAACTGCGTGCCCACAGTGGTGACCTGATGCCAGAGGCGGGCACAGGAACAGGGTCCAAGGGCAGAGGGCTGCAAAGGGAGGCTATCCTGCCGCCACTCAGGAATTGAAACCTCTGCCTGGGGAGGCGTGGTCGAAGGTATTGGTTGACCTCATTGGCTGAATCAAGCCCACCTGGGCCTAGTTTGGGGCGCCCGGGTAAACTGCCCTCCTTGCTTGGGGGGCTTGTATTGGAGCATGCCCAGTTAAAGTCTTTATGGGTGGCCTGATTCTTTTCAACCTCCTCTAGGGGGGCCTTCAGGCATGGGGAGGTACCACCCCCTCTATTCTGCTACCTAACAGAGGCAGAGAGACCAGTAAGGAAGCTTCTCTTCCCTGGGACCCTGGGAGCAGAGGTGCAGAGATAGGCAGGCACAAGGTATCATCAGCGACTGGAGCCCCTGTTCCATAGAGAGAGTGGTGAGGGATGAATGCCAATGAAGGTTTTTGGGGCAGTGGTACATGCCAGCTGGAACCAGACACCGAATCCAGGAGCCGGAAGCCCCCCCTAGCCCCCACAGCTCAGGACTAGCTCTGAAGGCAGCACCAAGGGAGACATCAACCAAACAAAAAGCAGTTTGGGCAGCCAGGCACCTCCAGCCAGTCCCCCGGGTTCTGTCAGACTGGGTCACAAGATGGATCAAGTGCCACACAGACTGGGGCCCTAAATAACGTTCCCGTGGGGAGCTGCTGACGGCACCCGCCCACCTCGTGTTCCCTTGGGGTAGTGGTTCTCAACCTATGGGTTGCGACCCCTTCACAGGGGTCGCCCGATTAATCAGGGTAACAAAATGACAGTGATGAAGTAGCAACGAAAATCGTTTCGCAGTTGGGAGGTTCACCACCACATGAGGAACTGTATGAAAGGGCCACGGTGTGAGGAAGGTGAAGAGCAACTGCCTTAGGGTGTCCCAGGCACAGAGGGGATTCAGTGGGGGGATTCTGGCTTTCCATATGGGAGCTGCATGTCCAATTGCCAGCCCAAGCACCTCACATGCAGTTCCCCCACCCGCCTGTCCGGGGGAGGCTGCGTCATTGAGCAGGCTGGAGCAGAGCTTCCAGACCCAGGTGGACCAGGAGGAAAGGCAGGCATACCAGCCAGTGGAAACCCCTAGGGTGGCCATGAGTCAGGGCAACGCGCTGACCCCCCCCATCCCCCCCAGCAGAGAACAGCACAAGCAGGTCACTCCTGAGAGGAGCGCTGTCACTGTCAGGGGCCATCAAGCTGACTCGTAGCGACCCTGTAGGACAGGGCAGAACTGCCCCACTGGCTTTCCACTGCTGCACCTCTTCTGGGAGCCGACTGCCACCTCTGATCCCCCTCTGCATGGCTGGTGGGTTCCACGCACTGACACTTGGTTAGCAGTCAATTGCTCAACCAGGACACCACCAGGCTTCCCATTTTATAAACGGAATATGAGACTCAGGGTAAGTAACTTGCTGAAGGTAGCCAAGCCACAATGCTCTCCGGTACCAACTTTGGGTGGTGTGGGGCATCTCCCACCTGCATTGCATACCTCTGGGGAAGGGAGGCACCCAGGTTTATCCACTATTGGTCTGACGCCATCCTGCTCCCTTAACTTCTGGGTCTGTGTTGCTCTTGGGCCAGCGTCATGGGGGGCTCTGTAGAATTGACGTGGGTTAGGGTTAAGAAAAAGAAGAAAATTGACCTCGGTTGGTCTTATCCCCAGAGGGCCAGAATGAGGGCCAGGAGTGAGGAGTGGGGAGGCCAGGGCTTCGCAATAGTCTTCTTGACCTTTCAGATCCCAGTGACAAGCCAGAGCTCATCGTGCCTCAGACTGGCTGCCTCCATTGCTTCCATTCTCTGTCTCCTGCGCCCAGCCGCTCCACTGGGCTCAGCAGGAAACAAAACCCACGTCTGGCTGCCCGCGAGCCTGGCTGGGCAAAGCCAGCAGAGATTGCTGGTGTTGGCAAAGAGAAGAACCCTTGGGGTTACTGAGGGGGTGGCAATTGATACCTTCCCGGAGGGAGATTTGGCTGTGGTATTGAAACGTTTCAAAATATGCATGGCCCGTGGAGGGTCTTCTCTTTAAATAGAGAAATGCGTTTTCATGGACTCGCAACTAGAGCGCTAACACTGAGGGGCAGCTGTTTCTGCATGGCTGGGCTTTAAGGATAGTGTGTGTCTGTGTTCTTTTGACTCTCAGTATTGCTACTGTTTTTGCAGCAGCTTGGTGGTCCGGAATATTGCCTTCAGAAGCAGACAGATCTGGGTTGAATTCAAGTTCTCTGTATTAATTCAATAAGGGTTTTGGGGGGTGCTGTGCACTACGTGCTTATGGGTAACACACTTGCTGGGGACTGAAAGGTCGAAGACTCAAGTCCCTCCAGCGGTGACGTGGCAGAAAGGTTGTCGAGGTCTGTGAAATCAGCCACTGAAAGCCCAGGGGGGCGCAGCTCAGCCCCGACATGCCCGCTGTCACCAGGAGTCGCCGTTTGTGCAATGGCCACGGGCTTAGTGGTGTTGGCTGCATCTTCTAACAATCCATTGTACAAGACAGGGAGCTGAGCCACAGAACGGTTGAGTCACCAGGCAGCAAGCAGGTTGTCTGCTCGACAGAAACTCTAAGGCGGCCTCTATGATCAGCGGTCCTCTCTGCGGCTCCTCACCTTCCTGTGGGATCGCCTCTCTTTGAGAGTGACCTGCTCCAAACAAACTGTGTGTGGCCAAGGCAATGCCGACTGCAGTAACGCCTGACTGGCACCATCCGTCTGGAAACCCCTGAGGAAATGAATTCCGCCAGTGTCCATGGCCTTGGAAGCTGGCCTTCCCCAGTGGGGCCTCCAGGTGAGACCCCCCCCCCCCCCCCGGTGAAGACCTTGAGGGTGGCCTCATGAGACACGTGAAGCTGAAGCTCCAGCACAGCTATGGCTTGACCCACAGCGGTAGGATCAATGCATGTGTGACTTGAGCAGCTGATTCTGTCGTTGTTTGTGATGCATTCATCGGTAACTAATACGGGATGTCAACAAGGCGTCCCTGGCTGCTGATTGCCGTGACTCTACCTCCTCAACTTGCTGCCTCTCCACTTCCTGACTGCTATGGACCTGGGCAAGCTACTCACTCGTCCAACATCTCCGCTTCCTCATGCGCAACGTGGAGGTCCCCCTAGTTCTGAATTCATGGAGTTGTTATGCGGAAGACCAGAACCACGCCAGCTGGGCCACATCAGTAGCCATTCAAGGCCAGCTTGCATCTGTCGGCATATCTGTTTCATCGGGTGTTGTAGACTTGTCTTCCAGGACACCTCTGGATGGGTTCAAGCCATCCACCTTTCAGTTAGGCCAAGAACACTGAACCGTGTGCTCCACCAAGGGACTGTGGTCCAGGGAACAAAGGAGAGACTTGGAGACAGCTGTTTGTCTAGCCCTTTGTAAGGGTCAGGAATCAGTCAATAGAAGTTATCCCATCCCTCTATGACTCACCTTCACAGCACTGTGTGGTGGTGGTGGTGGTGGTGAGTGCATGTGGGTCAAAAACAGTCTTAGAAATGAGTGGTCTTGAACAAGGGGGTTGGTCAGAGATTGAGGGAAAAATGAGAAGGTTCTCACTGAACCCCTTTCAGCCCATCTGGAACCTCACTCAGATGAGGTCTGGAGGGATGTGAACTCCTTTCCTTGGTTTTCCTCCAGCTTTCCTACCCTTGCTCACCCCCCCTTGGCTCATCCCTCCTAACTCCAACCCAAAGTCTTAGCTCCGTCCTGGATCAACACAAAAGAGGAACTTTTCAAAAGTCAAAATTGCCCCTAGGAGCCACCCTTTTGGGGAACTTACTGCATGCGGACACTCACTAGATCTTCCTCCAAATTTGGAGTTCATTACCCAATGATGGAATTGACCTGTCATTATGGATCATGTTGAGAAGAGCTCCATGTGTCTGTCTGTCTACCTGTCTGAGAAGCTGGACCGCGAAGAAGAACAGGCCATCCGGACTGGAGAAAGGCTGATTAACAACCTTCAATACACTGATGCTATGGCCTTGTCTGCTGAACTCAAAGAGGGCTGGAGCACTTACTAGTCCCGACCAGCGGCTGCAGCTTTCCGTATGGATGGCAACTCAAGTGTAAAGCAAACCAGCGTCCTTAAAACTGGAACCACAGGCAATGGCATGATAAACGGAGAGTAAATTGACATCAGCAAGGATTGCATTTTACTTGGATCCGCAATCCACACGCATGGGTGTGGCAGTTAAGCAATAAAACAACGTACCACACTGGACAGATAGTTTCCACAAGACCCCTTAAAGTGTGCAAGAGTAAAGAGGTCACTTTGAGGACCCAAGCCATGATAGTTTCCATAGCTGCACACTAGTGGTAACCAACACACACCAAATGGTAAAAAGCTCCACCGGGTGGAGAGTTCGTAGTACACATTTTTCCTGCTAGGCCAGTATCGAGCAACTCGCTCCGAGTTAGTGCACCCCGTGATGTAGCGTGGGAAGGTTCTCTTTGATCACTGTAAATTTTTTCATAAAAGCAGTTTTGCTCGATTATTATTATTATTATTATTATTTGCGATGGCTGATTTAAGAAAACAGCAGGCAGCTGTGAAATTTTGTTTCCTGCTTGGGAAAAACACTACAGAAACTGTTCTGACGTTGAACACAGCTTACAAGGCCAGCGCTATGGGAAGCACTCAAGTGTACAAGTGGTTTTCTTGTTTCAAAAAAGATGAAATGTCGATGGATGACAAACCTCATTCTGGACGTCCATCAACTTCCCAAACGGACGAGAATGTCAACTTGCTGTGCATTTGGAGTTTGTTCCACCAGGTCAGACTGTTAATCAAGCTTTCTATTTAAAGGTTCTGAAAAGATTGTATAACAGTGTGGGACTAAAAAGGCTTGATTGTGGCAGACAGGGCACTGGGTTCACCACCATGACAATGTACCTGCTCACGCAGCCATCTCAGTGTACCAGTTTTTGGCAAAAACACAGCATGCCTGTCTTGCCCCACACACCTGACTCACCTGGCCCCACACTGTGCAACTTCTTTTTGTTTCCACAAATGAAGAGGGGCATGAAAGGACAGCAATTTGAGGACGTAGAAAAGATGAAGAAAAAAAACAAGGGAAGTGCTGTCAGCCATCCAAACAGATGAGTTTGAAAACTATTTCCAAGAATGGAGTCACAGATTTGACAAATGGATTAAGTGTAAAGGAGAGTACTTTGAAGGTGATAATGGTTGTTTTGTTAAAAAAATATTTAAATACAAAGCTTTGGAAAAAAAATTCCAGAGTTTTCTTTGGGGGGGGTGTCCCCACCCCCATAGGCATGTGAAATTTGATCAGTGAATAAGGGAGATTGGAGGAGAATTGGCGTGTGTGAATTATGGTGTTGGTGAAGAATATTGATAGTATTAGGGACCGCGAGGAGACCAAGCAGATCTCTGTGGGAAGAAGCGCAGCCTGAAGGTAAACGTGTATGGGGAGATTTTATCACCTTCTCTGGACATGCCAGTGCATTGTTCTGTTGATGCACAAGGTTCCTGCCAATTGAAATGAACTCAGTGGCACTTAGCACCAGTAAGGCTCGTCTATCTCTCTGTCAGTGTCTGTGTTTCTCTACACAGAGGGATACATGGGTCATTTTAAGTCAGAATTGAGTCGATGGTAATGGGTTTTTTTTGGGGGGTGGTGGTATTTGGTTATGGAATACAACTGTGTTTATCTTTAAACTCCAGAATCTCCCTTGTTGTGGGGGGGAAATATCACTTAAGCAGAGTTTGACAGCATCTACTGATTCCAGGGTACACATTTAAGAGCAGTGGTTCTCAACCTCTGGGTCGTGACCCCTTGGGGGGGGTGTCAAACGACCTTTTCACGAGGGTCGCCAGATTCATCTCAGTAGCAAAATGACAGTGATGAAGTAGCAGTGAAAATAATGTTATGGTTGGGTGGGGGGGGGTCACCACCACATGAGGAACTGTATGAAAGGGTAACAGTGTTACGGAGGTGGAGAACCACTGCTTCAGAGAGATGCTGTTGTTAAATGCAGTCAAGTCCGTGGGAACTCACAGCGAGCCCATGCACATGAGCAAACACTGCCCGGTCCTGCGACACTGCAACATAGTCCTTGTAGTTGAGCCCATGGCTGCAGCCTGTTTCGGTCCGTCCAGCTGAGGGCCCTCGATGAGATGGATATAAGGGGGCATACTATTAGCACACGTTCATAAACCTTGGTTCCTAAACTTTCCTGGACACTCTTAACAATCATAGAGCATCATTCCAGCATGCACATTTCTTCTTTCATTTTAAATACCGCCGAAATTGAGATACATATATTTTTGAAATGCGTAATGGCAAATTAGGTGAAGATTTACACACCAGTTGTGCTCTCACTGGATGGGGAACTGTAAAACATACCTCAGTTTCACTATCCCCGGAATTAATTGCAAAGTTAAAAAAACCAAAAACAAAGAATGCTGTCAACAGTGCGCAGAGACTGGGGCCCTGATACACAGCTGGTGGGACTGCAAAACGCCACCGCCCCTTAATGCTGGGGTGAGGGGAGAGAGAAACTGAGGTAGGTTTTACAGTTGACCGTCCAGTGAGAGCCGGCTTTCCATCCTCCGTGCCTTCACCGACTCCACCTTCAAGTGAGGTGTGCGCACTGCCGACTTCATGGGTGACTTTAATCGCCACTTAAAATGTCTTCGGAGAGGGGACGCTGTGATCCAATCCGACATTGACGTTGGGGAGGTTCCACGTATGCAAAGGCCCCCACACAGGGCAGCGGCGTGGACATCTGATGCCCGTGGGGCAAATTCTCGTCCCCTGGGGCAGGGCCTCCAGTTCCGTATGTTCTTGCAAAGCAACTGCCCCGTCTTTCCCGAGTCCGCGCCACATAAGGGCAAACCCACAGTAGACGAGGGAGAGTTGCCTTCTGTGACCGTGCCACGTAGAACAAGGTGTGTGCCACTTACCCAGCCAGGGACACGTGCTCCTGGCTTGCTTTGCTTGGTTTTCACCAGGGCACACCGACGTCACTCACCTAGCTATGCATGCAGTGTGTGCAGATGGTGACATTAAGTTACACCATGCTGGTGCCATGTGTGCCTTCCCACTGAAACATAGTACTTCCTTCCGAGTAAGCAATAACAACAACAGAAACGAACTCACAGACGTGATGCTAGTTTTTTGCCCGAGAGCAGCCCTGTGAACAGCAGCCTGGGGTGGGAACAGCCCCATGCTGTATGGGAGTATCGTGAAGGCATTAGGCCATGGTGTACTGGGAGTGTTCTCTTGCTTTCTGAATCACGCAGACTTCGACAGTGTAGCTTAACATCTATAATGCTGCTTACAGTGAATGCAAGACAAATTCCAGTTAATATGTGATGCAATTCCAACCTAATAATTAACTACTTCTCCTAGTAATTAACTACTAATAATTTACTTCAGGAGCCCTGGTGATGTAGGCTGCTTCTCAGACAGCAGTTCGAACCCACCAGCCACTTCTTGGGCAAAAGATGAGACTATTCTCCCATAAACAATCGTCTCAGAATCCACCAGGGGCAGTTTGGGCCTGTCCTATAGGGTCCCTCTGAGTTGTGATCCACTTGATGGCAATGAGTTGAATCTAACTTTGATGTGTGATGATATTAACACAACCTCTGGCTTTTACTCAATCTTTCCAAAGATGTAGCCCAACAAGAGGTGAGGGGAGTGAGTGAAATGTGTCTGTGTTGTCAGTCATCCCCACCCCCCAAACCCAACCAAACTCACTGCCAGCAACTCAGGGAGACGCTATGGGGCCCCATGCCCACTTCAGTTCATGGTGGCCTGATGTGCAGTAAAACACAAGGTTGCCTGGTCCTGTGCCCTCCCTGTGGTCTGGGACGTGTTCGGTCCCCTGGCTGAGGTGACGGTGGTTGTACAGTCAGACCAGCAAAAAGGCGTCTCTCCCTTCACTCCTATCTACGAGTCTCGGAACACATCTGAAGAACGAGGCATGAATGAGCACAGATATTTAGCTACTGGGATGCGTATCTCCGTGTTCTCCATAAGAAGAAAGAGTGAGAAGGCATCGAACAAACTCCCATAGGAGTATGTTTTAAGAAGTGACTGTGCATCCATGCGGTGGAATCGTACTTGGGCATTAAAAAGGATGCTGGGCTGGATTTCTTGGCGGGAGAACACGCGTGAACACGCTCTGGTACGAAGGACTCAGAGTGGTAAGCCTGGCTTTATACCACTGAAAATCCACAAACGAGCTACTTGTCAAGGACTGGACTCTGGTTCCGAGCACAGGACTGCGCTCCCCCGGGTTTTCGGTGGCCGACTCCACGGAAGTCGATCAGCTGGCCTTTCTTCTGCGGAGCCTCTAGATGGGCTTGAACCGCCAACCTGGAGGTCCACAGCCCAGCATGGGAAGTGTGTGCGCCTCCCCGGGCCTCGGGTAACAGCATGAACGGTAACGCAGTAGGAGGCCTCCCTGGTGGCGCCGTGGGTGATGGGGGGGGGGGCTGCCAACCCCAGGTCAGCAGCTGGACCCTGCCAGTTGATCACCAGGAGAAAGGTGGGGCGGTTTGCCCCCGTGAAGATGTGCAGCCTCAGAAACCTCCTACAGCAGGGGTGGGGAACCTTTACTCTGCCAGGGTGCCAGGTGGCTCTGCTGGTGAAACGTCTTATGAACTCACCCATCGTGTGACGGCTACAACCGCTTCTCTTTGGTGAGCCCTGTGCCGTTAACTGGGGTGGATGAGTTCGTGGGCCTCCCAGGGCCCGTGGGCTGGACGCTGCCCACCCTGCTCTCTAGGTTCACGGGGAGTTTCAGGTGACTTGATGGGAGCGGGCTTTCGCGATCAATGGGAAAGAAAAAAAAAAAACAATGATGCCGTGTCCTTCTCCGGATGTGGGTTTGCGGGAGATGTGGTATTGCTTGTGTCCCACTGGCTTTTCTGATTTGCCTTCCCTAAAATACTCTTCTGGGGCGCCGGAGAGCCGGATGAGAGACAGGAAGAGCAGGGAGCCCAGGTGGGTCCTGGATGGAGGAGGGAGGCCAGGCGGACTGCTCGGACTCCGCCAGAGACTGTCCACAGACTCTCCCACCACAAATGAAAGCGTGGCAGTGCCAGGTATTTTTAGTGCAATACATTTCGGCGGTGGCATGGGGCTGGGGAAGTTGGGGAGAGAGGGCTCTGCCGGGGTTGTCAATAGTGGGTGCTGCCTGGGTGGGCCCTTTTCTATTCCCCCCCCTACACACACACAACACCCCCCCCCTGCCTGCCCTTCCAGAAGGGAGGAAGCTTTGGTTCCCACACCAGCACCTTTTTCTACCTGGGTGGGGTCATAGGGCCAAGAGCAGGAGGGGCTGCCAGGAGGGGCTACCTGGAGGGGCCCCAGGGCCACCCACCAAAGGAGCTGCCTTCTTTCTGCACTGTCTGGCCTGGTGAGGGAGTTGGCATGGGGTCACTTGGACCTGGGTTCGAATCCAGCTCCTGCCACTTCTGGGTGGTGGGTTAAGTGTCAGGCTGGGAGCCCAAAGGCTGGCAGCAATCTGGACGCACTGGCTGCTTCCGGCAGCCTTAGGAACTCCACGGGGCAGCTCTGCCCTGTTCTCTGGGGTTGATGCTATGTGGTGACTGGTGGCAGTGTGTCAGGCCGTTTGGGTCTTGGGACTGGCTTCTTGGAGTCCCTGTGTGGCACGGGCTCGCCCTCCCTCCTGCTCTCTGACAGGCGGGGCTTCGAGAGCTTACCCAGAGGGTCCTCAGGAGCGTGGTCTGGGGAGCATGTTTCTGAAACTGCAGCCCAGGAGAACCCGTGGGGCACAGTCCTACTCGGACACCCCGAATAGGAGCTTAGTTGATGCTAAGCGGCTTTGCCTTTATCCGTGGGACACTGTGAGCACGAACTGAGCTCATGGAGGCATTTGAGGAGGCCTGGTGGTGCAGCGGGTTCAGCATGGGGCTGCTGCTCTCCAAAGGTCACCAGTCCTAACCCACCAGCCTTGTGGCGGGAGAGAGGAAGCCGTCTGCTCCGGTGAAGACTCAGCCTTGCTCCCTCCACCCATCTGTCCAGTCAGTCTCCTGATGAAGAATGTCCTTGGGGGAGGGTCTTACTTGAATTACTGCAGAACCCCGGTACTCAACCGCTTCCATACTCGACATCATCGGATTTCAATGGGAAATGTCCAGAAAATTTAGCCATCGGAATTCAACCCAATGCATGTGATTTTTCTAAATAAAAGCAATTCATGTTTCGGTCACTGGGCCTTAGTTGGTGTTGTTAGTATGCGTTGTTTAAACCTTTTGCGGTGATGTTTGAAGCGTTTTGCTATGATTTTCTTAGTTTTTGTACTGTTTTTAGATTTAAAAAACATGGGTCCTAAGAAAGAGTTTTTTGAAAAGAATCATGATAAGGAATGGGTTAGCCGTGTTATCAATATTGTTGATGATAATTTAGTAAATCCTTTTAGAAAACAGTTAAGGAAACACCAACAGCAGGCCACAGACAGATTTTCTTTCTTCTTTTTCCCCCCCAGAGAAAGACAGTCATGTTCTAGTGAAAAAAAAAAAGGCAAAGAAAGGCAAAAACTCCTGAAAAGCAGCTTCGAGTTGAATCATGGAAGGGATTCCTTTCCAAACAATGACTCCCTCCATCCCTCTTCTCCACATCCTAGTCCACAGATCCGGATCCTCGACCATATCAAGGTAAGGGCCAATGGTCATTGTTAAAAGCAGCCTTAATGTTGTGTTTCTTATTTAAATCATATTATTTAACTCTGAACTTACTTACTTTGACATTTCTGTGTAATGTTTTGTATAAAAAGACAAGGTTTGGGTAAAAACTTGGGGTCCAGAACGGATTAATCCGTTTTCTGTTGTTTCTTATGGGAAAAATCGATCCGGAATTCGACTGCCTTGAATCTCCTTCTAAAACGAGGGATTAGCATCGAGGTCGGGGTTCGACTGTAATCCCATGATGTGCCAGGCTCAGTGGTGGTCAACATCCAAGGGCCTTCGGAAAGTTGGGGGGAAATGGCATTGAAAGAGCGTGGGCTGTCTCTGCGGACTTTGTTGTAGCTACCTTATACATCCGTCTGCTCGTTTCTAAAGAGTTTTCATTAGTCTGTGGCCCGGCAAACTCCAGAGCTGGCACGAGCCTGCCCCGGGCTTAAGGCAGAGGAAGTGAAGGCTCGGAGCAGTTGTGTCAGCCGGTCACACTTGTGCAGACAGTGGCTCAGCTGGGGATCAGACCCAGAGTCGTGATGTCATGTAGTGCTTATTCTATGGCCCACCTTCTGGGAGCATTGATATATGCCTGTGGTTGGAAGATTGAGAGGACCGGCTCCTCCCTAGCCGAGGGCCCTCCTCGGTCGGAGGCTGCAGAGGGTTGGGGGGCTCAAGGGGGCAGAGGAGTGCTGAGCAGTCAGGGGCTGGCCTGTGTTGGAGGTGAGAGCTTATATTATGGCCAATGCACCCCCAAGCCTCAAAGGGAGGGGCTGTGAATCTCTCCCCTTCTATCTCAGTTGGTGACAGGATGGTACCAATCCGCTGAAAATCAGGTCCATGAAATGATGAGGTTGCTGGTGAAATCTGATTTTCTAAAGTCTTATTTCAAGAAATAACTTATCAAAGGACCATCAGTATACTTCATGCATAGGAATATACCCTTCTTGGATATAAGGAGGCTGGAAAAAAAGCCATGGGACATTGGGATTGAAAGATAGTGGAATCTTTCCACCAACCGTTTCTGTAAACTCGTTTCTGTGAAGTGGTTGAAGGTGTAGAGGGCAGGGCATCGGGTTTACGTTCAACAATTCAAACACTGTTGTTTCAGCTCCTTGGTTACAGTGCCCTCCATGCACCGCCGCCGGTCCCACGTCTGCCCTGGGTTTCCTGTTTCTTCTCCTGCTTTCTCACCCTTCTGAACCTGGTTCCGTGTCACGATCCACAGTGCTGTTCTTCTGAACGTGGCATTTTTAATATGCTCATTGGTGGCACTCTGGATTTCCACTTTTAAATACGATCTGAAAATGCTCTTGCGATATTCGAGTTCTACTCGAGACTCTAAGATGATTCTCGGGAGTAAGCCTTCCCCTAGATGATCCGCAGCAACCCAGACAGCCCCGCGGTCTTTCGCTTTGGACAAATTAACAGGCTGCTCAGAAGAATATTCGCTGAATATGTTCAAGACTAATTTATTAAGAAGGCCATGTTTATATTCATGGAATATATTTAAGAAGGCTAATCCTCAAGAAGGGTTCTGGCCCGGCTGCAAATTGGCATATTGGTAATCTGGCCCCCTGCCAGGCATCGGCAGGAGACCTTCTTGTCTAAGTCTGGGCCTAGTTGGCCGTGTTCTGTGGGCCTGACGGGATTTACAAGCCTTAAGAGCAGCTACAGGACCCCTGGTGGTGTCATGGTTAAACGCTTGCTGATGACCTAAAGGTCCATGGTTCCAACCTACCAGCTGCTGCCAAGGAGAAAGAGGTGGCAGTGTGCTTCCATAAAGATCTCAGCCTTAGAAACCCTATGTGTGTGGGGGTGGGGGGGAGTAGTTTTATTTTGTCGCGATGAGTCAGGATTGACTTGATGACCAGTAGACGTCGGACGGTGTAAGACATGACAAAACAACAATAATTTCTAAATGATCAAGGGTTCGGGAGGGAGGGGGGCAGGGAGGGAGGGAAAAAGGAGGAGCTGTTACCAAGGGCTCAAGTAGCAAGCAGATGTTTTGAGAATGAGGATGGCAACATATATACAAATGTGCTTGACACATGGATGGATGGATGGATGGATGGATGGATGGATGGATGGATGGATGGATGGATTGTGATGAGTTGTATGAGCCCCCCCTCCATAAAATGATTTTTTTCTTTAAAGAAAGAGACCCTCACATATTAAGAAAGCTGGCCCCATTTCCAAACACCACTTGACTCCTTGGTCCCCACCCAAGGAGCACAGAGCAGATGAGAAGAGGGAGAGAGGGGCTCAGGTTGGCTTAGGCATGCTGCTCAGGGCGTTGTAAGCATTACTCCTGTAGTTGCCCTGCCAGCATCCTCTTGTTGCCTAGCCAGCACGCTGAGGCTCAAATCCCCCCTCTGTCCTAGGCCGCGTGACTTGTCCAGGGTCAACAAGTTAGTCAAGGCCAAAGTGAGGATTTGAACTCGGGCAGAGTGGGGCTTTCCGCTCAGGCAGAGTAGGGATTTGAACTTGGGTGGGATGGGAATTTACATTCAGGCAAAATAGGAGGCTTGAATTCAGGATAAAGTGGGCATGAGAACTCTGGCCGAGTGGGATAGAGCTTGGGCAGGGTGAGGTGAAGACCTCCTGGGCACAGTAGGGCAGGAACAGGATTCAGGCAGTCTGATTGTGGAGCCTGCAGTTTTAACCACTGGTCCACACTCCCTCCTGCGAAGTCGGCATCCTGTGAACATGGCTGAGTCAGTGAACACTAGGAATGGGGGTCTGCAGGTAGGGGCTGGAGGGTTAAAGGGATTGGGGAGCCACCAGGAAAACTGATGGGGTTTCCAGGTAGAGGAATCTGGAAAGGTGAGGCGGGGGAAATTGTGAATCCCAAGGCCAACCCTTTGCCTGCGTTTGTGGTGAGCAGAAACAGCCGGAAGCCTGGCTCTCTTCTGTCTGTCCTGGTGGTCCCCGAGAACACGACTGCTTGGGGTTCAGATTCTGCTGTACGATGTTTCCTGACAGACAACCAGCCCTACGCACAAAGATCCTGGAGGTCCAGGCCAACTACGGGTGCAGGTTTGAGCACCGTGTCTCCGCAGCCACGACACAGAGCTTCCTAAAGCATCCCCTTCATTCTGCCTTTGGAGGGGGAGAAATGCAAGCACCCCATCTTTTGTGTTCTTGGTAACACAGAGCGCTTGTGTTATCGCTGATGACTCCCCCTAGAGGTGCCCTGGAAGAAAGGCCTGGTGACCTACTTCCGAAAGGTCACCGCCGTTGGCCCCCTGTGGGTCACCATCCTGCTCTGCCCACAGAGCTGGCCGAGCTTCGGGGCTGAGACACCAGTATCATTGGCTGTTGGTGACTGTCCTTCTGAGCTGACCACGCAGTTCCTTTCATTCACTGTGATCCTATTCCCGGAGACAGCTGGCCTTGGGCGGTTGATGACCCAGCACAGGGTGGGGCCCAGGCTGGACGCTCCACAGGCGTTTTCCTGCAGGACCTGGTAGGCTTTGGTGCAAGTCTCTCAGAGGAAGACCCCATGTGGGGTGTCGCCAGCAGTCGGGGTTCAGGGGATATGGAGAAGAACTGGTGAAGTTCCGCCTGGAAACATTCGGAGAAAGGTGACAGCGGCGTTCTGTGGCCACGTCCGCTGTCCTCCTGGGCTCACCTGTGGGATGGGGATTATGGCGGTACCGCTCCTGGGATGGTTTGGAGGATTGAGGGAAATCAGCGTGCTGTGTGAGTCCACATCACCCCCCATCTGTCAGTGTGTTGGCCTCGGGTGGCTGGCATGTTAGCTGTGTGTTGTCAGGTCTCTGGCCTTTGAGATCCCAGCAGGTCACTCGGGGTGGATTCCAGAGTCAGGCAGACTGGGAAGAAAGGGCTGGTGGTCTGCTTCTAAAACAGAACCAGTAGAAACCCAATGGATCACAAGAGATCTTTTTGTTGTTGTTGTTGTTAATCATTTAATTGAGAGCTCTTACAGATATCGTAACATTCCATGGTTCAGTCACATCAAGCAGTGATGTACAATTGCTGTAACAATCGGTTTCAAAACACTGTCTTTCTTCTTGAGCTCCTTGATATTGGCTCCCCTTTCTCCCCTCCCTCCCCACCTTCCCCACCCTCCAGGAACCCTTATTTTTACTTACTCATTAATTCATGCTGTATTTTATACTGTCTAGTATATCCATTCATATACATTTCTGGGCGGGCCCCTTGATGGGGTTATACATTTATCAATGCTATCAGCTCCCTCTTCCTCCCCTTGCCCCCACCCCACCTATTCCCATACCCTCAGGGAACTATTACTCCTGTTACTGTTTCTGAAGGCTTCTCTCTCTTGGTTTTCCTGTATGGAACGATCTTAATTATACAAATGAACACAAGCAAGTCTAACATGATCAATGAGGTAAAACACATAAAACCATAGCAGTAAGGGGAGGAAATACGAAAGAACTAGAGGATAGTCACGCGGTTCAGCAGTGCTGTACCGCACGCACTGGGACTTGTTATCCCTTCCGTGTGACCCTTCTGAGAGGGACTGTCCGATGATCTTACAGGCAGGTTTTGGAGTCCCCACCACACCCACGCTCCTTCACAGAGATTTGGTTGCTTGTTTTTGAACTTCTGATACCTCTTCTTGTCGGCACCTCACGATCACTCAGGCTGGTGTGCGTCTTCAAGAGATCTTTGAATCACAGCTTGCTTGATTTGGGCAGGTCCTCGGGAGCAGTCACCTACTAGAGGAGGCACCACGTGGAACAAAGTGGGTGAGGGTGGGGCCGAGCCTTGGCGAGAGGGACTGGTGCTGTCCTGTTGTGATGGGACTCGGACATGGTGGAGAGTGTGAGGGGGACTCAGGACCGGCTACGGTTCAAGTCCAAGGTCACTGACCAGTGCCTGCAGCACATTTCCTCCCGCATTCTTCAGACACAGCCTGCGTCGACATGAGGAACGTCCCCCACTCCATGGGCTTCCATGGTGTCCACCTCACCAAGCTCATGGGACTGGGCACAGTGGTGTGAACAGGGAGCCACGAGGACTTGGCGTGGCATTCCTGGCATCCCGAGCCTGAGTTCCCTTTACCGTGCCCCCTTAGGAGTCAGCCAGGGAGAGAAGAGGCTTAGGGAGGTGGTGGTCGCTGCAGGTGAGGGTGAGCAGATGGGAAGGTAACCCTTGGATCTCACTTGAGCTTCTGTGACCTGGTGCTGGGCCACATCTCATAGATGTCATCTAGCATTTGGGAAGAGGGGTAAGTAGCAGCTAAGCTCCTGAGGGTCATTGTCTGGCTCAGCTCCTCAAAAGTCAATGAGTCTCAGGCAATCTCTGTCTCTTCCTGTCTCTCTGTTTCTCTCTGTCTCACACACACACACACACACACACACACACACACACGCACGCACGCACGCACTATCTTGAGTCTGCTCCAGTTCAGGGTGAGCTCATGCACATCAGAGCAGATTTGCCCCAGGGTTTGGGGGCAAGGATCTTTGGGCCCCAGTCTGGACAGCAGCAGGTTCCAGGCCTTTCTTTGGTGGCAGTGCATAGTGTAGTCAAACTGCCGACCTTCGGGTTAGGTTGTAACTGGACACCATACGCCAGCACCAACTCACAATGATGTTGTGTGATAAAGAAGAACTGCCCCGTGGGGATTACTGGGAAGGAGCCCAGGCGGCATAGTGAGCTATGTGTTGGGCTGCTAACTGCAACGGTTCAAATCCACCAGCTGCTCCTCGGGAGAAAGGCGAGGCTATCCGTTCCTGTAGACACTTACAACCCCAGAAACCCTGTCAAGGGTCACTGTGAGTCAGAATCCACTTGATGGCAGTGGGCTTTCAGTGGGCATCTTTACAGGAGCAGATGGCCAGGGACTTTCATCCGCAGAACCACCGGTGGGTCCAAACCCCCAGCCTTCTAGTTAGCAGTCAGGCTCTAAGCCACTGCACGTAAATGCTGGCACTGAGACACGAAACGTGCTATCAGTAGCCGCCTTGTTCAAGGCCAGGGCCACGGTGGGAGCTCATGAAGGTCAGGGATCCCGGAAGGAAGGCCCCACCCCTCGCTCCTCAGCCAGGTCCACTCCCCTTCCTCCCCTCCCACAGACCAGCATGGGCAGAGTGCCCCAGGAGGAGTATTTCCAGAATCCTTTGCAGCCTACAGCCACTCAGGGTGTCACGAGCCAGATGAATTCTCTTCCGTGGAAATTGGCACACTCCTTGTGAAAGCCCTGGCTTCCTGAGCGCCTGCTTCATTTGTCTCTGTTGGCAGTACAGGCTGGTGGGCGCCCCACCCAACACCCGGTGACTGCTGCTGTCCATGGTCATGTATGGTGGGCAGGGGGCCTTGACCCTGGAATGGTGTCCTTCTCCCCCCGGAAGTGTCCTCTGGGGTCCGTTTGGGGTGAGGAGGAGGTCCCTGGGGATGGTGGCCCAGTCAAAGGGGGCATTTGTGGCATTAGAGAAATCTACATTTTGATGATTAAGGATCTTCCCCCAAGATTCCATGGGCGTGGCACTCACACGCTCGTACCTGTTAGTCATGAGCTATGTGGTCCTAAGGAGCCCTGGGATCCTCGTGCTCTGTAAAACCCAGCTTCCACGTCAGTGCTGCCTCCCAGTGACCCTGTAGGACAGGGTAGAATTGCCCCCGGTGAGAGGGTGGGGGAGGTCAGAGACGATACATCTTTATGGGAGTAAATGGCCTCATCTTTCTCCCTCAGAGCGGCTGGTGGTTTTGAACTGCCGACCTTGAAGTTAGTAGCCTGACATGTAACCGGCTAGGACACCAGGGCTTCCTGCTTTTCTGTGAGCGTGGCCCATCACAGTGAAGTGAGCCTGATGGATGGGTAGGACGCGCTTGGGAGCGCTGGTTCGGCTCTTGCTCCCTGTCATCGTGACTTCCCTGAGAGCTGCTCCTGGGAGAGAGTTTTCTCTTAAGTGACACCCTGCTGGTCAGAGCTCCAAGCGACTCAGAGGGAAAACTGACAGCAGGGCTGATGAGACGCTTCATAGGAAGTGCTCGGATGTGTGATTCCGCCTTCTCGTAACAGGCACAGTGCTGGACAATTTACATGATCTGACTGGATCCCCACCATGCCACCCCCCACCCCAGTCCTCAATTCCAGAGAAATTCAGTGGCAGAGCACCAGTGCCCATCCACTCATTTGGTGAGCATTTCCTGGATCCCAGCGATGGCCGGCAACACTTCTGATGGGGGAGGGCAAACATCCCTGCCTTCATCGAGTTTGTGTTCCAGGAGGGTCCAGACGATGGGCAGTGGAGGTGTGGGCACAGTCGAGAAGTCTTCCATGCAGGAGCTGGGGTATGTTCACGCATGTCCAGCCCCATGGTGTCGCCGAAGTGCCCAACAGGTCTCAGAGTGCTTACAGACTAAGATTGACTGGAGAGAAAGGCTGGTCACTGACTTCCACAGAAAACCCCCCTCAGGCCCGGTCCATGATGAACAGGGGTGACTCAGGAATGGGCAGCATCTCAGTCTGCTGCTGTGCAGGGCGCTCTCCTGAATCAGGCTGACCGACAGCGGCTGACCGTGGCATCCCAGATCAGTGCTGGGCTGTGCTGGACGGAGCGACGTGCTATGGGAAATAGGGTTATGACTGTAGCAGCCTTAAAGAGGTTGCTCAGGGCCCATCCCACTGAGAAAACCCCACTGGGGAAAGGCTTGGGGGGTGGGGTGGACACATAGCTGCCTGGGGAAGGTGTGTCTCAGGGGAAGTGCAAAGGCCCTGAGGCGTAAGTGTACCGAGAGGTGGTGGTGGGTTGTCGAGAGGTGGTGAGGAGTGTGTGTGGGCAGAAAGGGCGTCCTCCAGAGTGCTGGATCCACACAAAGGACAGAAGGCGCTACTTGGACCGCACTGGGGAGCCACGGGAAGGGCTTGAGCAAAGCCACATCCTCACGTGAGTTCTAGTGCAACAGGGTCCACTGGCTGTTGTGCTCAGGGTCGCCTGGGAACCAGGGTAGACAAAGGCGCTCCTGCTGTGGGCAGAGCGGGGACAGGAGGGTGGAAGCTAGGGACTTTGGCCATGCAGGATTTTCTAGTGAATTTCAGAGAGTGCTCATATGTCAGCCGGAGAGATGGGCGCCCCCAATCGGAGCCCTCCCAGAGTCCAGAACTGAGTGATCACCCCAGCCGGTCACCTCCCTCTAGCCCAATGCCTTCGGGCCTCAGGACCCTGCAGGACCGGGTGGTGGGTTCCTCTGGCTCTGACCTCAGGGCAGGGGCTGGAGGGTGGAGGGGAGGAGTTGGGGCCCTGGTGAACTTCAGTCTCCGGTCTTGCCCGGGCGCATGGCCCGCCCCGACTTGGCAGCTCCCTGTCTGTTTGTTGCATCACTGCCGTTGTCGGGGAGATGGGCTCTGAGGTCAAGCGCCCAGATTAGGAACTGGGTGGAACAAGGTGGAACACATGACCTCATCAACAACACTGTCACTGTTTGCACTGGGGACCTTAGTAACCGCCCAGAGAGCCACCGAGTCCAGCCCTGGCTCCTCCTGTAGCCAGGCACCCTAGACAAAGGCGCCCCGGGGAGAGCGGGTGCGGGCTTTGCCTCAGACACTTCTGGTCTGGAGTTGAGTCCGCTGCCACCTCCCTGTGTGACATTCAGCCACTGCTCATGTGTTTCTCTGCCCCCCCCCCCCCGCTTCCTCCAGTGAGGATGACACCACCCACTTCCTAGGCTGGTTGTCAGGGCTAAATGATAAAAGGTGGGTGCTCCCAATGAAACATGCAACTGTCCTCTAGTTCTTCAATGCTCCCCCCACCTAAGGTGACCCGATTTTAACATTGGTAAAGTGGGACACCATTGATAAAACTCATATCCTGGTGAAATAGCCACATGGCAGCCGGAAACCGTATACCCTAGCTTGTCGTGCATTCTTTCAAAAATTTGGGACTTTTAAAAAATGCCATGGGAAGTGGGAAAAATTGTTAAAAATCGGGATTGTCCAACCCAAAGTGGGACATCTGGTCACCTTGCCCTAATTCTACCTTACAAATCCAGCTAGACCAAAGCAGGTACAGACAAGAGCTTGCAACACAGGGAACCCAGGACAGATAACCCCCTCAGGACCAATAGGGAGAGTAGTGATACCAGGAGGGGAAGGGAAGGTGTGAGGAGAAAGGGGGAACCAATCACAATGATCAACATATAACACCCCCATGGGGAGGGACGAACAACAGAAAAGTGGACGAAGAGAGAGAGCAGTTGGTGTAAGACATGAACAGAAATTTTAAATTATTCAGAGTTCATGAGGAAGGGAGGGCAAGGGAGGGGTGAACTGAGCTGATACCAGGGTCTCAAGTAGAAAGCAAATGTTTTGAAAATAATGATGGCAACAAATGTACAAATGTGCTCCACACAAGGGATGGATGGATGGATTGTGATAAGATTTGCAAGAGCTCCCAATACAATGATTTTATATATATACATCTACATATATACATCTACATGTCTAAACACACACACACAGAGGTGAGTGCTCATAAAGTGGCCGATGGGACCGTCAGGCGCAATGGCAGTGTCTGGTAGTAGGCTGACAAGGACAGAGAGCCAGCTAGCAGCCTTCTGGGGCTTTTGCGGGGAGAGGTGTTGCTATCATGAGTATCCTAAGTGCCGGGGGCTGGTGCTTGATGCCTAACGTCATCAGGTTTGGTGGTTTATACCCACTCAGCTGTCCCCAGAGCGGTAAAGCAGACAGCTACGAAATACCACGGAGCAGTGGCGCTCTGTAACCCCCGGGGTCGCTGTGAGAATGCACTCGGGCAGCAGGTTATGGGCCACTGTCATCTCCAAATAGGGGCCAGCGAGCCGCTTTGAGGAGGGAGACGGAGTTCTGTTTGGGACCTGTGGAGTCAGAGGGGCTCCCCTGGGGGGGAAGGGTTGACGGCGGGGGGGGGGGATGCCCAGCAGGTATTTGATGCTCCGGAGCTGTGGTCAGAACCAGAATGGGCCTGTGGGTGTGCTGACCTCTGTGGGGCGGTGCTGGGTCTGTGGTGGTGATGCTGGGAGGTGCCTGGGTGCTGTGGTTCTAGCAGAGGGTGCTGAGGAGCTGGGCGGGAAGTGCAGGGCCTGTCCTGGATCTCGGAAGAGTTCCTGTGTGAGGATGACGGTGTCACTTCTAGGTGGCCCTGCGAGATGCTGTCCAACTCAGCCTCTCCTTCCTGCTCTCTCTCCTCCTGCCCCTTGCTAGCAGTTGATTGACTTTGTGTTTGAGAAATGGGCTCTGGCTAATTAATGTATGCCGGAAGGGCCTGGTATCAAACTGAAGTTCAAGGAGAGTTCTTGACTTCAGCCAGGACAGAAGCAGAGAGCCAGTTGGGCTCTGGGGCCTCTCTTGGTGGGTGTGTGGTGCCTGGGGTGAGTCAACGTCAGCTGTCACCCAAGCCCGAGCCCTTCTGCAAAATTGTCTTTTCCCAGCCTGAGTCCCTTGGCTTAGCTGGGACAGTTCACCGTTGGTGATAGAAAAGTACAGCTCAGATCCTCTTGAAAGAAAGTCACAGGGAGACCTCAAGAAACAGGGATAGGTGACAAAGCACAGGGCAGGGACACTATATGTGTATAGGAAAGAGCTTTCTATAAAGAGTAACTGTACATTAAGAAAACGTCCTAGCCCAGTCCAGATCAAGTGCATAAGTCCAACATTAGCCCTTATGTCCAGTACCAGTCTGTAAAGTCCTCTTCAGACTCACGCAGCACATGCAAGGATGCTGAATGCAGGAAGATCACAGGCCAGTGGGTGGAAAGTCTTGGGGATCCAGTGGTGGTGGAAGCATCTCCGTGCTGGCAGGGGTCTCCATGTGGCTCCTCCAGTTCCAAGGCTCTGGCTGCCATCAGCATAAACTCCATGTGTCTTGTCAGCAGGAATGTCTCGCAGGGTATGAGCATCTGTCATGCCTCCAGCGATCTATTTACCTCCTTAGTGCCTCCAGATGAGGTCATCAAGATGTGACCTGATTGACAGGCTAAACTCCGTCCCTTCATTCTTAATAGTCTCAAGTTGACAACAGATGATGTCACTACCACACATGGGGGCCCCTTCCCAGCCTGCATTGGGTCCTCTGCAGGCTCTGTAAGTAGCTCCACGTGTCATCTGGAGGCAGTAAGCTGGAGCATAGGTGAATGTGATTGGCCGATCTGATGGGTTCATCACTACCCACTTGTCCCTGGCAGGATCCCAGTGAGATGTAGCAGAAGGGGAACAGGATAGCACCAAAGAGTGGGAAGAGGGCAAGGGCCTTAGCCACCCAGACTGGGCAGGGGTGAGGGCCAGGTGGGGACTATGTCTTTTCACCACCATCACGTCAATAAAAGACGCCTTGTAACGTCTGCCTCCCACTTACTCTTGGTTCACTCAACACCATGATTGAAGAGAAGCCCACGTGGTGAATAACTGAGGCCTCCAGCTACCAGCCAATGAGGAGGCGTGACCTCCCCACAAACAGCCCTGGGAGGAGTGAGCTTGGAGACAGATCCTCCACTGTGCATCAGGCCTCTGGGTGACCGCAGTTCTGTTTGACATCTTCTCTCTGGCCTCTATCGAGCCGGACGTGCCTTGCTAAGGCCCCACTGGATTCCTGGCCTTCCGAAGCTGGGAGACTGTGCAATTGCTTTAAGCGACTGTCTATCAGGTTGGATTGCCGCTCACCAATCAAGACTTGATGGAGCGCCTCACTGCCTCTTTCCTCCTGTAGCCAAACTAGAAGAGGATGGTTCACTTTGACTAGTCTAGCACTTGCAGGCTTGCTTGGCTCCAGAAACCTCCCCACCCCCTTTATCTTCTACGGAACCCACTCTGGGGACTGCCGACTTAGCACAAAAAAGCCGGACACATCCGGCTGGCATCACTGCTGCGAAGACATGCACCAGGGTCTCTACTGGCTCCAATCTGAAGCATGCACGTGTGTGCACATGCCTGCTGCAGGAAGCTCTGCTGTCCTGTCTGCTGCAGGATTTTGTAAGCTGTCACCAGTGGAACCAGAACAAGCCAACCCATCACGCGGCTCTGATGCAGCACAAACAGACACGGGAAGATGCACATCTCCCGTGAGACCGGTCACTAGGCAACATTTCCAAGGCAGCGTGGTCCTGGCTATTCCTCACCTGCCTGGTCCACTTCCCTGCGGGCATGATTGAGATGAAGTAGTAGTCCACAGAAGTTCACAGACTCTTTCTTGGTTCTTCCAGGTGCTCTCTAGAGGATGTGCAGCTTGCTGCTGGATGATCATCATGCATTGAGACATTGAGGCTCTACTAGGCCCATGCATGACTCCCTTCCTTGGAAACAGTCTTTCCTCTCACCCTACACCTGTCTCCTCACACCCCCAGCCCCAGCCCAGCTAACAAGGTGGCTTGCCACCAGCCTACCAGTATTCAAGGCTGAGTTAACTGCTCTGTGGATCTCTGTGCATATTGTCTTGCAGACGGGCTCAGGTCCTATGGGAGGCCAGGTGTGAAGGATGTCTGGGTGTGAGGCTCGAACATGAGTATTTCTAGATGGTGAGCCTCCTGAAATGAAAGAATTTTGTCTGGATTTTTCATAGACTCTGCTCACCCCACTGAGGCCCAGAGAGCAGAATTGGTGCTCAGGAGGCATTTGTTGAGTCAGGGAAGGCTTGCATGGACCAATGGGTTAATGGTGGGAAGAGCCAAGTGGCAGTGGACAGCCTTGGAATTTCACCTGGGTCTCAGTTCACCAGGAGCGTCACACTTGGAAGGACCACGGGCACGTCAGGGCTCTGCACGCAGATGGAGTGGGACTTGGGCACACCAGCCCAATGTCCCATGGGGAACTGAAGCATCCCTGCAGGCCTGGGCTCAGGGGCAGTAATCAATAACCCAGCTGGAGTTGTTCAGGGAGAAGAACAGGAAAGTGGCCCCACTACCATCCTAGGTGCAGCAAGGGACACCAAGAAGTCCTCTGGTGCTCCGAGAGCCAGAGAACAAATAAAGACAATTGAATACACAGTGGACGGCCAGAGAACAAATGGATGTGTCTTAGAAGAAGCATCGTCCGAAGGCTCTTTCAATGAGATGGATTGCCACAGTGTCTTCTTCCACCGTGGCTTCTTCTGCAGTGGCTCAAACACAGCATCAATAGTGAGGATGGTCCAAGACCAAGCGGGTTTTATTCTGTGGTTCACACGGTGCTTAGGAATCCGATGCAGCTGGCCAGCAGAGAACAGCAGCAACAAGGGCACTGTTCATGATATTTATTATTGATAACCTAAAGTGGATAGGGAAGGGAAAGCATAACACTGGTTGGGTTTTATTAGAGTTAGGAGTTGGCCAATTTTTTTTTTTTAAGTAGGCTCTGAACGCCCTGGAGGCAACGATACACTCCCCCGCCATCTTTGTACCCACCACTCTAAGCCCAAGATCAGATGTCATCAAAGATAGACTAAGGGGATGCGATGGGCTGGTCTTGCTGCAGCCAGGAGTCCTCTGGTTCCCCCTTTCCATTTCCGAGTTGAACGACGATCATAAGCATGCACGTTTCTAGGGAGGCCCTGGGTGGTACAAGCAGCGAAGTTAACCTGGTTGACTGCTAACCCACCAAAGCTGGGAGCTTCAGATTTACCCAGGGATCCCTCAGAAGCCAGTCTCGGCAATCAACTTCCCAAAAAGTCGGTATTGGAAACCTGGTGGAGCCCAGTTCTACCCTGACCAGCCTGCGACCCCCAGGAGTGGGAATCAAGGCGACAGGAATCAGTGAGGCTCAGCATGTATAGAGCGGGCTCACTGCGCCTGGCACTGGCCTGGGCACGTTGGAGCATCTCCTCACTGAGTCCCAGCCACACCTCGTTTCCCCAGACCCCCCGGCACTGCTAGCCCAAACCCACACAGTGATTGGCTCCAGCAGCAGGGCCTGGAGTAGGAAGACACCCTATTGTCTTGGAAGGCCCAGCTGTAGCCCCACTCCCCGCCGCCATGCTGAGCAGCAGCCTGGAGTTTGTGTGCTTTCCCAAGGCTCCGGGCCGGGGACACTGCAGGGTGAGACCCGACGTGGCCCCAGGTCCCACAGCTCTAGGTGTTGGCTCACGCAGGAGGCCGTGCTGATTGTCACACGATGGCGCACAGTCTGCGAAGCACCAAGGGACAGTGGGAGGAGGAGGGCCCAGTCCCTGGCTCCCAGAATTTATTTCAAAATGCATTCGTTTGTATCCTCCCTTCAAGATCAAATCAAGTCATCTCCATATATCACTGATGGTCACCTGCTGACTGGCAGACACATAGGGGTTGGGGTGGGCAGGGGAGGTCAGTGCCATCCAAGTGGAGGCCCCAGAGCAGTCTTCCCCTGTCTCTTGATCAGCCATCTCTGGTCATTTGGTCGGATCATGTGTGTTCATGCTAAGTCATGTGTCTCTGGGCCAGAGCTTCTCAGAACTAAATGAGTCAGATTTCTGAGGTTGAGATCACGTCTTCGGCCTCATTTTCCAGGTGACACACCCTCACCCTTCATTCACCTATTCACTCACTCAGTAAGTAACCATTGTTTGTGATGTACCAGGTGCTGCCCTTGGCATTGAAGACAAAGTGAAGAATAAGAGCAGACAAAGATCCTGTCCTTTCCCAGTCTGCATGCTCGGGGCCAGCTGGGAGCAGGGCATGGAGAGCAGCTTCCGTTCTAAGAACCAAGCTCACAGAAGGTTAGCAATGCTGAAGTCTGTAGCATCATGAGAATCGGTTTATTCACCAGGGACTACATAGGGACGACAGGATTTGTGAGGCCTTTCCACAGAGGAGGAATTTGAATTTGAGGGGCATCTGAAGACATGAGGACAGGAGGAGGGCAGCCCAGGTAAAGAGCTGGGAGCAGAGTGTTGGTGACCGACGACCCAGAGCGTACAAAGGTCCTGTGGTGTGTGTGCAGTGGCAGAAAGCAGGGTGGTGTTTGGTGAGCGTGGGAAGAAGCTGTAGGAGAGGACATTGGCAGATGACGGAAGCCAGGCCATGAAGGGCTCTGGACCCATCGACAAGTGTTGGGATTGGATTGTTTTAACCATCCATCCAGGCACTCAGCAAGGCGTACACACCTCCTGTGGGTCAGGCACGGTGGTCAGAGTGAGGGGCATAGTAGAGAACTAACGTGAAGCTGGGTATTGGGAAGCTGACTCATCCCCCCTACCCATGTCCTCCCCAAGAGACCTTCTGTTCTCATGGTCTTGTCCAGCGTCCAGCTCCTGTCCCCCAAGAGTTCTCCTCTCCATTCGCTTTGCTCCGGCTTCCCTCAGTCTCATCTCAGAGATCTTTCTGAACAGTTTCTGCCAAAGACCACGCACACCAAGCGCCTGTGGGTGCATCAGATTTCCCTAAAGGCTCAGATTGGCTGGTGAGTTTTGTATCACAGGCAGAAAATGAGTGTGCCACTTATTTAAGCTGTCGACCCAGGTTCTACTGCAGTCCAGACCCCCCCCCCCACCATAGCACCAGTTCCTCTCCCCTTGAACACGGGTGCAGATTCATGTTTGCATGGGTCCCATCCACCAGGTGACTCTCCATGCTATTTGCCCACGGGTGTCACCACGGAATGGCCCAGCATGGACATACCAGTAATAACAGCCTTGTCCTCCGCCTCCACCCTCCTCCCTCCAAAACAGAGTCGCTAAAGCCAGTTTTGGGGTTTTATTTATTATTATACACAAATACCCAAGCCGTTATGGTGCAGCGTGTTGGATTGGAATGTGGGGCTTAGGCCGGCCTGCTGGGAGTCTGAGATCTCAGAGAATTAACTAGGAAAGTGGGGTGAGGATGGGTGGGTTGGGGAGCATCGTTAATGTTCCAGTAACAAGAAGAGACCTGCCTGTGGGAAGATCAGAGAGAAGTGAGGTGGGGCCAGAGGGCAGAGGGTGGGTGGATGAGAGGTAAGCTGGGGACAGGGATCTGCAGCCTCTTGTCGGTGGTCTTTTGAAGGAGCCTGTGCACAGTGGGGAGCCGCAGAAGGATGGCAGTGCAGAAGGACGTTTGCTTAGCTCCTGCGTTGTTACTGTTGTCTGTGGTGGTGGCTGCTCTTACCTCGGCCGGTGTCGCTGCCACTGCTTCCTGCCTTCCGGGTCATCAAGACCTGGCAGAGGTGACTTGTCCTGGGGCAATCCCTTCTTGAGCCCTCCCTCTCTCCCCCACCCATCCCCATTCGAAAGACCTCCCCTTTCCCACCTCTGAGACTCACTTGCTAAGACAAAATCTGCCTGGACAGGCTCAGTTGTTGGGAGAAAGGTAGGCTAGCTAGAAGAACAGCTCAGCGCGAAGGTTCTGGAGACAGGTTGCCTGGCTGTGCGGTTTGGGGGCAGTGTCCTTAATCCCCCCTCACCCCCTGTGCCTCAGTTCCAGGGGGTGGCCTGGGAGCGCCTGCTCCTGGTTCCCTCCACCCTGGCTCCCAGCACAGGCACCCGTGCATAGCTGGTGCTCAGGAAATAGTCCCTGGATTAGGCTGTCCCTCAAGAGTTTAGAGGTGACCTTGAGCACCAGCCCGGCAGCTCCTCCTCAGTTCTTCCTGAAAGCAGGTGGCTTGGCGAGCTGCTCGTTCACCACGATGTGACCAGCTTCTCTTCTGCTGGCCTCAGGGCCTTGGTTGTGAAATCAATATCGACCCATTAGCAGGAGTGACCGATTCCTAAGGACATCGGGGATGGCAAAGTGTGAGAGTCAGCAAAAAAGAGGGAGACCCTCAGTGTGTGCTGGATGGACCCAGTGTCCTGACAGTGACCTCAGACACATTGACCGTGACCGTGGCGCCAGGCCAGGCAGTGAGTTTGTTCTGTTGTACGCAGGCGGCTGTGAGCTAGAACCCACTCTGGGACAACTGACAACAACGGGGTCTCTGGGGGTTCCGGGAGGGAGGGAGCCCATGACCCAGGTCTGACCCATCAAAACCCAGCTTGCTTGGACTGTGCTGGCCTCAGGGCTGATCACATGACTCGCACTGCACCCCAACAAGAGGGACTCTTCAGAATAGTCGAGAATTGACTGGAAACGAGTTGCCTTTGACTTTTGGCACGAGAGTGTGGGAGGCTGCCGGCTATTTTGGCTACAGCCATGTGGTGGCCACAGAGAGAGGACCTGGAGCTATGGAGGGCTGGGAAGAGCAGAGGTCCAGGGGCTCGCCGGCAATCCGGAGGCTGGGGATGGCGTTCACACTGGGGCCGAATGCTGTGCCCGGCCCAGCGGACACAGCTGTCTCATCTCAGCGAAGCAGGGCCCTCTCTCTCCCCATTGCCAGGGATTGATCTCAGAATAGCCATGTGATGACCCGGTTTGGGCCACTGAGCTAAGCCTTCCAGGAGCTTCTGGACAAGATGGTGTTCACCCATCGAAGAGAAACGTTTGAGAAAACCTCATTGCCCCTTATTCTCTCTTTCTCGCCGTGGTGTCCTGGGTTACAGCTGGGCTTCTAACCACGAGGTCAGCAGGTCACAACCACCGGCAGCTCCGTGGCACAAAGATGAGCCTCCTACTCCTTTAAAGAGGGAACCCCGCAGGGGCAGTTCTCCCCTGTCCACTTGGGTCACTGAGTTTGGATCAACTTGAGGGTAGTAAGTTTGGGTTCGGGGTTAGGCTGGTAACCCCAAGATCAGCAGTTCAAACCCATCAGCTGCACAGCAGGAGGAAGATGAGGCTCTCTGTTCCCATGAACATTTACAGCTGAGTGAACCCATTCAGGGTACAGTCTGAGTTGGAATTGACCCCACAGCAGCACGTGGGTGGGTGGGTGGCGGCGGACGCTGTCACATGAGGACAGGGTCCTTTGGAGCTGCCCAGCCATCTCTCAGGCACAGCTGCAGCCTCAGTGGACTTGTCCGAGATGGAGGGATGCCTGCGACAGTAAACCACAGACGTCTGTCACTCGGACCATTGTTGGGCATGATGCTTTGCAGCTGCAAGCGTGCCTAATAATAAATTCTCGACAATAGGACTTAGTCCCTCATTTTTAAAAAAGCACACAAGCTAAGAACATCAATTCCTTTATTATTGCTGTTATTACTAACTGTTATCTGTCCCCTAGACAATGGTACAACTCAACTAATAACGACACGTACATCCACCCATAGACACAGTGCCCCGAGCCTGCCTCCCGGGCTGTCTGGCCTCAGCTTGGTTCCTGGAGGGGCGGCTATCTAGAGCTTTCCTCCTCAGTAGAAACCCCAATTTAGAAACAGGGATACAAGCAAGGTGGGGCGGGGGGTTAGCCAGAGAGTCATGTGGGGCACTTCCAGGGTCCCAGGGGCGTGCCAGTCTGGAACCGTGCTGTCAGAGCCTGGATCGAGAGCAGAGGCACTCTCTATTTTCCTGGGCTCAGCGGGGACGCCAGACCTGTAGGTCAGAGCTGTAGGAACACAGTGGGATGAGCCGATGGGCTCCCTCCACCTGAGCATGGGTCAGTGGGGAACTGGGAGTCTGGAACAGGAATCTAGGTGATGGCTCGGTCCCCAGGGAAGAGCGTTAAGTTCTAAGGTGGGATACAAAGTGAAATGTGACGTCCCCTTTCTGTTTGCTGGATGCTCTCGAATGTATATTTTCATCATGATAGAAAAGGTAAAGGCAGAAAAAAAAAACACCTCCCCGCATTTTGGCCTAATGCAACCGAGCACAGCCTGCCCATCCTGGCCTCTTACGGGGAAACCTACAACTACATAGCCCAGGGAACCTGTGGCCGAGCCCATCCACCTCCCCCCAACATGTTGATCACACTACATGCGCGCGCTCGGCTAAGGTGGCGTGCGCACCCTGGGCTTGCGGAGGGAACAAGGACAGGCCTAGGCTGGCTTCTCAGGTGCAGGTGACCTCCTGGCTGTCTTGGGGAAGCTCGCTGTTGAAACTGCTGTCTCCAAATGTTGAGTACGGGGGCACCTGGGGTGCTTCGATGATCAGCAGGCCCTCTGGGGAAAGCGAGGCAAATACCGTCGCAGGGTCCACCTCCAGAGGAAGCCTAAGAGGAAGCACAAAGCCATGTTTAGTCTTCTAGTGCAACTTGCACCTTCTTTTCACCCCTTGCTTGGGTTCTGGAGAGGCTGGGTTTGGATCCCGGCCCTGTCCCAACTGGTGGGGCTTTCAACTTGTTTTCTCATCTGCAAACGAGAAGGTAGACACAGGGCCTGCAGAGGTGCTAGGTCGAAGCCTCCATCAGAGCCCTGGTGTAACTGTGGGTTGTCTTGGGGGCTGTTAAAGGTCAGCAGTTCAAACTCACCAGGCACTCTGCAGGAGAAAGACGAGGCTTTCTGCTCTGGTGAACATGTCTAGCCTTGGAAACCCACCGGGGCAGTTCTGCTCTGTTCTATAGGGCCGCTAGGAGGCAGCGGCGTTCACTTGATGGCAATTCAGTTAGGGATGCTTGTTTGTTTAGCAGAAGGGAAAGCTCATGGGCTTTGATGATGTGGTGTCTTACGTTCAAATCCTGGGTCTGCTAGCTGCGTGATTGGCAGGTTTATGGCATCCTTCTGAGCCTCGGTGTCCTCAACCCATAGAAGAGGTTTAGTTGTATCTACTCTAGAGGGCTTCTGTAAGTGAAACTACACTCATTAAGCTCAGCACAGCTCCTGGGACACAGTAGGTGTCTGTGAGTGGCAGAGCTGACATCTGGGAAGAGGCGGGGCAAGCAGCAGCAAAGGGTCACCGTTACGTCACAATGTGGCACATTCTCCAGCCATCCTTGGCTTCCTGTGGTCCCCCCCTCAAACTCTCTCTCTCTCTCTCTCTCTCTCTCTCTCTCTCTCTCTCTCTCTCTCTCTCTCTCTCTCTCTCTCTCTGTTCTCTGTTCTCTTATGGAGCTTAGAAAAATAGCCCTAGGGTAGGGAGGAGACCAGAGGTCCGTAGGAGCCCTGGTGGCTTAGTGAGTTGCCCATTGGACTGCTACCCTCAAGGTCAGCAGTTCAGAACCACCAGGGCACCATAGAGAGATGAGGCTTTCTACTTCTTTAACACTTCACTGTCTCAGAACCCCACGGGAATCAGCTCTGTGAGATGGAACTGATAGTAAGAGAGGGTGTGTGTGTGTGTGTGTGTGTGTGTGTGTGTGTGTGTGTGTGTGTGTGTGTTCGAGTTCGATCCTTCTTGCCCTGCCCCAACTTGAGGGGTGCGCTCTAAGACCACTCCCTCTCCGCAGTCAAGTGAGGCCTTTTGCACAGGCCTGAGTGTGGGGGGACAGATGTCTTGGCCGGAGGGGGCACACCATGGGGACCTCTTCAGTTCCCTGCCCGGTTTTAGGGGCCTCCCTGCCCTCTAAGGACATGGTTTGTTCTGGGAGAGCCAAGGAGACCTCCTGAGACCCACCCAAGGCCATCCTAGGGGACAGGCTGCTCGGAGGCTCTCCCGGTCCCCACAGCTCTTCCGTGTGCTGCTCTTAGTCTCCTTTCCCATGGGCCCCGAGTGGTCCCACACACCCTTTCACCCTGCCGCAGCCCCTGCCTGGAGGGCACGAGGACTCAGCACGTTGTTCCCGGTTCCCCACTCCCACCCATCCCTGCACAACCAGACTGCCCTCGGCGAAGGGCTAAGATGGGAGCTGTTTAATGACCAGCCAGGCTGTGTGCTGAGGTGCTAGGCTAGACGGCAACTTTGCCGGGGTGGGCACGGGGCGGTGGTTGGGGTGGGCGGGGGTGCTCCGAGTAACCCATGGTGAGTGGTTATTGTTCACCCAGTCCCTTCTGATTCTTGCTGACCCCCGGGTGTGTGCAGAGTAGAACCCATTGGTCCTTCAGGTGCAGGTCGCAGGCCTCGGGTTTATTGAACCACTTACTTTTCGGCTACCTAACCATCCGTGGCTTAACTGTGAGCGGCCCACAGGTCACGACTAGTCAGTGGCTAGTTCTGTGGCAACAACCAGACGCGCTGCGATGCTGAATGCCAACTGAAGAGCCTCTGTCCAAAGCCACGTTAGTGGCCTGTGACCCCCAAGCCCCTGTTTCCCTGGAGGCCTCCCCAGTCAACGCACTGCCATGAGTCGATTCTGACTGGTTGGGGCCGTATAGGGCAGCGCAGAACTGCCCCCGGGGGGTTTAGAGGCTGCAACTCTTTATTTACAGCCTCGCGGTGGATGGCTCTCCTCGGACACACGGGGCTGCCGGGAGCAGGCGGAGGCACGGGTGACCTGTTGGTGTTCTTACTTGCTTTGGTGAGGCAGCTGCTCTTCACCGGCAGCCCTGCTCTCCCCACGGCCCTTGCTAGGAAGGGGCTTCATGTGGCTTGGTTTCCCGGCTCAGCCTGGCCATCTGGTGGTGCCCATGAATCCCACCGACTCCACCCTTCCTTCCTCTCTTCCCCTGGCACAGCTTCCCCTCCCTTTGCTCCAACCCCTCACCCTGACGGGAGGACGTCTTTTGGGCTCTCTTGCAATTTGGTGGATGCTGCGGGGCAGGTAGAGCAGGCAGCCTCCCCAAGATATCCGGTCACATATGGGGGCTTCAGAGAGGGGCTCCCTTGATGGGCACGGACAGTCCCTCTTTGCCTCACACACAGGCCAGAGTAGCCTGCTGCATCTCCGTGTGTGGATCGGGTAACTCTGCCACAGGATGAAACTGTTGCCGCCCAGTGTGCACGGCACAGGGGCAGGTGAGCGGCCACCAATGGTGTGCCCTCCCACTCCCTCTGGGGGTCGGTCCTGTGGCAGGTTTGCACAGACATACCATCCCCTTGGGCTTCACAGATCCATCCTCCACTCCTTGGAGTATCGCCAGGGCAGGGTGAGAGAGAGAGAGAGCCTCGATCTCAGGCCCCAGACCCTCGCTTCCCCTGCCCCACCCTGAAATCATGAGCTGGGGCTTCCAAGTCACAGTCACCCTGCTGGACCACTTGGGTGGATGCCACTGCTGAGCAGGAGTCTGAACTGTGCAAACCTTCACTGGACATACAGAGTACGAGGGGACGTCCAAAGAAGCTGTGGGGGCAGGGAAATGAGAGACTTTCCTAAGCCTCTCTTACTCTCATGGAGGGCAAACCAACAAACAAGTGGCCTAGGAGTCGCCTCACTCCCAGCAGGTGGCCTCTTGGGTGCAAAGGAAAGCTGGCCCCATGGGATTGTTCCTTTGAGAAGCAGGTCCGCCGGCCTTTCTGGGTGGGGGCTGAGTGCTGCCCTCAGCCGGACCTGGAGCCCCTGAAGGGTGGTCTGGCCCCGGGACTCTGCTCGGGGCTTTACTTACTGGATTTTCTTTGTGAAGTTCTTGGAAACGATACCACCTTCTTGCTGCTTCTCCTCGTGTTTGCCTGGATGGGAAGGGAATGAGTCCTATGTCAGTGTCCACACCCCGTGGATGGCACTCTGGCCACGACTCAAATACCGAGCCTGCTCCTGCCTCGCTCTGTGGCTTTCCCGAGCCTTAGGCCCCTCATCTGACACGCGAGCCCAGTGCAGCCCGCACCCCAGGCCGACCAAGAGGATGGAGGAAGGTGGCGGGTAGGTAGGAGGCCTTTGCCGTGGATGGAAGCGGCTCTCTGTTGTTGTCCAGTTGATGTTCAATCCCCAGCAATCTCCAGGGGGTGGACTAGAACTGCCCCCCCCAACCCCCGCCCCAAGGACTTCCTGGACCCCATCACTACAGGAGCCCAGGGCAGGGCTTTCTCCTGTGGAGCAGCTGTGGGTGACTTTGAACTTGTCTCTTTCCTTTAGCGGCTAATGGTTAGCAGCTGACTGCATCACTGCCGAATGCAGCTGAATGGCCCCACTGGGCCCGTTCATTGTAGGAAAGCTTAGGCCCCAGGCTGCTGGTTATACCTACTGCCGGAGTTTCTCCCCTGTGCCTACGACACCCTCCCTGCCAACCTGCTCTGTGGGCTTGCCCCTCTGTCACATGCCATCCAGGGATGGGCGGTAGGGAAGAGGGGAGTTGAAGTCCTGAGGTCAACAATGGCTTTAGTTCCTTACAACTCACAGTGCCCCTGGCTCCGAGAAACACTTGCTCCCAAAGGCCTTTCTGTGGCTCCTTTTCTCCAAGCAGGCTTGAGTCTCCCGAGTCTGGCTCAGCAGCCTAGCACATGAACTGTTTGTCCTCGGGAAAGGACACGAGATTAGATGCCACAGCTGTGACAGTCCACGTGCCCCGGCACGTCCGGGGGAGCAGGAGGGAGAAGGTGGATTCATAAAGAAGAGTGGGCCCACACTGGCTTTCATCCTGTGACTTATATGAGAAATTCTGATCCTCTCAGCCCCTCCCCACTGTTCTTTCCTTTCATGGGCACAGTCTCTAGTTTTCTTTAAACAAACGACGGGGCTGGGACGCAGAGGGCTGTTAGCCGATCATGTTACACCCTTGCTGGCCAGGCCACATTCCGGAGCCCGCTCTGCAGGCTTCCGAGCCTGCACGGCAGGGAACATTCTGGGCTGGAGTCGCCTTCTGCAGTCCACTTTGTTGTTGTCATTAAAAACACACACAACAAACCAAGGGAGGGAAAGAAGAGGTGCTGATACTAAGAGCTCAACTAGAACGTACCTAGAGCAGATGATGGCGACATATGTACAGATTGGCTGGATACGATTGATGTATGGATTTGTAAGAGCCCCTCATAAAATTATCTTTTAATTAAAAAAATTTTTAAACCCAAACTGGTAGTTATCTCTTTGCTAATAACCTTTTCATCATTATAAGGTAAATGTATTGTGGGGGTTGGGATATTTAGGGAAAAAAGAGAGAAGAAAATAAATCGAAAGCACCCATCATCCCACCACCCTGGAGAAACCACTGATGGTGGTTTTGCATAAGTCGTTCCAGACTCCTCTGTGGTTCTTAGAAACACCTCTGTGATGGACAGGCAGTCCCAGGGTAAGAAGAAGATCACACCTACCCGTGACTTTTTTAAGTCTTTTAAGTGGAATCGGTCAGTGAGTCAGAGTAGGGCCGATGGTTCTTAGGCAGCAGGGAGGGGTTAAATCTTGGGCTGCTGACTTCAAAGTCAGCTGCTCCAGGGAAGAAAGAGGAGGCTGGCTGCTTCCACTGAGAGGAGTTCTGCTCGGCCCTGTGCTGTTGCTGTGAGTTCGAATCGACTTGATGGCAGTGGTTCATTTGGGCCGGGGGCGGGGTGGGAGTGGTGGTCAATTCAAGAAAAGCCGCACAGGCAGCCCGTGAAGGCGCTTGTCATGAAGAGTTCCTTGCCAAGAGGCCTTGGTGCCGTCCTTTCAAAGGGAGGCAAACTTACCTTCCATTGAAGGGCAAGCACAGGCCCTCCCTGAGTCTTATAGCCTATTCCGTGTTCTCTCGAACGGCATCACTCTGTACATTGCATTTTAAAATTGCTAGTGCGTGATAATTCTTCCCTCTCCCCCCCCCACCCTCTTATGGCATCAAGTGTTCCTGGCTGGGTGCTCTTTGGCTGCTCAGCACACAGAGTCAGCCTGGCCGAGGGTCCCTGGCCCTGGGCATTGAGGGCGGGGTCTCCAACACTGAGCAGCCCTGACTGCATGGCCATCTATCTGCTCACCGGGCCAACCATGTCTCTCAGGTCAGTGCCAAGGCCCAGGATTCCTGAGACTTGATCTGCGCTGCCAAGTTGCTCCCAGGACAGGCTCTGCCAGTCGATTGTCTTTCTCGCAGGGCAGGAAGGGGGGGGGTCTGTTTACAGAAACGCATTTGCTTTTGCACCGGGATATCAGCCTCGCCAGAACATGCCCTTCTGTGAATGAGGATGGCTTCTGCGCTGCCAAGCCCATGACCACTAGCTGCGGCCAGAGCCGCTCCAGCCAGTCACCTCCCTAAAGCCCCGGCTTCACAAGGCCTGCCTCCCCTGGGGAGAGGACATGGCTCTGACTCAGCCCTTCTGCATCCGGGAATCCTCCTCAGAGAGAGTTGCTGCCCTGGCAATACCACTTGAAGAAGACAAAAATAACTCCAGCCAACCCTTCCTGCCGGTGCCAACCACTGTTCAAAGCACCCCTGCACTTGTCCCCGCAGCAGCCTCCGTGTGAAGGGAGGCACCTGAGTCGTCACCACCGTGTGGACTGGGAAATGGGAAGCTGAGAGGGGTCAAGGGACTTGCCCACGGTCACCCAGCTTTGATGGAATGGGGCAAAGCTTCAGAAGCTCAAAGATGGGCCAGGGGGCTGGGTGTTTGTACTGAGCCCTTAGCCTCGGACTGCTCGGATCTTCTCTGAACCTCAGTTGATTCCTCTCTGAAGTGGGGTGACGCTCCCCACCTGGCTGCGCTCCTGGGAGATGCCATAAGGTGTAATATGGACACTCCTTGATGACCAGTACCTGTAGTTTCTGTTGACGTTTGAGAGAGGGGTTGCTTCCCGGAAGTCCAGTCTGATCCCTGACCTTTCCCTGAAGTCTTGCTTCAGGAGGATGTCCGAGGAACAGGGACATGCAGCTCTGAGATTTCCATTAAAAAGGAGTCTGGGGAAGGAGTTGTCTGGCCGAAAGAGTGTTAACAGGTGGACCATCTTGGAGTTTCATTTGCCTATGTTTGGGTATGCAGATTGGTTGGGGAGGGGCTAGTTTAAAGATTATGGGTGAGTTTTACTTTACTATTTTGTTTCCGACCTGCATTTTCTAAAGCCATTAACATACTCCAGGTTTATAGATGGAAACCAGGCACGCCTACGGTTTCTTTGTAAAAAATCACCGGCTAGAGGCCAGGGGACGCCAGTGGCTCTCAAAGCTGTCCTTCCTGTTCCTGCCTCAGAGGTTGACAGGGAGCGGCCAGGAGCGAGCGCTACCCCCAGCTGAAGAAAGGAGTACTGTTTCCAGGGAAGGTCCTGGCCCAGGCCCAGGCCCAGGGATTATGGAGAGGGTGAGGGGGATAAGGCCGCAGGGCTTTCCAGTCTCTTCCTTGGCCACGACTGGCCCAAAGGCCCATGAAGGGAACATCTTTTGGCTGGAGGCTGCAGGGTGGGGTGCAGAAGGGCGGTGGTGAGACACCATGAAGCTTGCCTAGTCGGCAGCCACAGTCCTGAGATTCACAAGCTCCATTAGCAAAGGCAGAGCTCGGATAAGACCTGTAGGGTAGAGACCTGCTCTTAGATTTGTTTCATCTGGCACCAGATCTGCTAGGGGCAGCCGAGGCCAGGGGAGGGACCACCTGGCCCTGTTCTGGTTTCTCCGATGCCCAAGCAACACCTTGGACCCAGTGGTTTGGCACAGTGGTGGCTTCCCCTCCCAGTGAGAGTGGTGGTGGAGCTGAGGCCCTGGAGGTGGTCAGACTGGGCAGGCCCACACAGAACTGGGCCTAGTCATCCTGAGCAGGAGCAGTGCAGGCAGGTGTGGCTTTGAATCTCAGAGAAGCGAGGCATCTCAGGTGAACCTCAGTTGTCCCCTCTATCAAATGGCGGTCGCCTGCAGGTCCTCGTGCAGAACGAGGGAGCCAGACTATGTCTAGGCCCAGGGTTCAGTGTAAAGTGGGTGCTCCTGGATCGATGGATTGATAGTCACCGGGAGACGTCCCTTTAAACCCCTTGTAAGAGATGCCCTGCACATACACTTAGGAGACTTGGAGATGGTTAGGCTGAGATTGCTCATGGTACGGGTGTGAGGTATTTTACAGCCTAAATAGGTTTTGCCCAAATCCGTGTCCTATTTAAGCATCCAGCGTCCCCATTTGACAGAGAGAGAAACTGAAACGCCACGGTTCACCTCAAGCTGGGCTCCAGGCCCGGCGCTGCCAGGCCTCACCTGTTGAGAACCAGGGATGGAGGTTAAGCTCTCTAGTTTGGACAGAGGAGTGGCCTGGCACCTTGAGGTGTGGGAGCCCCTCAGCTCTGGCCTGCGTGCTTCTGGGATTCTGTCATAGTGGGGTTGGGGAGGGGGGCTCCAGGCCAGTGCTGTCAACTAGCTCCCTTCTACAGACTCTCTGAAGATACTGCCTCGAGTTGTCTGCCTGTCCGTGGTCGTCCCTGCAGCCTTGCGGGAGGGAGAGTGCCACCGTTCCCATCCTGCTGCTGGGAAAACCGAGGCTCAGAACCTGTCCACATCCATCTAGCTAAAGGCAGGGCAACCCGTTCCTGTGAATGCTGACAGTCTCAGAAGGCTGGTATAAAGTCCTCTGGGAGTCAGAATTGACTCGATGGCAGTGTGTTTGATATATTCTGTTCATGAACTACGGTGCTGGGGTTTTGGCCCAGTGGCTACCATATATGATGTATAGGGGGCTGCGCCAGGCCCTTTAATAACGGCAGCAGCAGTAGCCAGACAGACTGCTCAGAGGCCAAGCAGCCTGTCCACCCTCACTCTGCACAGCAGTCCTGGTAAGGGATCGCCACACTGAGCCCATTTCCAAGGAAGGAAACTGAGGTGTGGAGAGGTTAACCCGGGTGCATATCCAGTCAGCTTGTGGCAGCATCAGGCTCGGAACTGGCCCTGGACTGTCCCGCCAGCCCAGCTGCCCCTCAGCCAGCTCAGCCCAGCCCAGCAAGCAGCCCCTGCGGGTCTCCCACTGTCATGGCCTCCCCAGGCCTCTGATGTTTACCATTCAGCCTGCTTGCCTTTGAAAGTCCCCTGAATGCTGCCAGGGCTTGTCCCTGTCCTGCCAGTCTCGGCAGCCACTTTTATTGATTTTTCTGGCTGCCAGGCCTCTGCCAGAAACATGCTCTTTTTAATGGAGCCTTAATTGGTAGGGAAGCAAGAGAAAGCTTTTTGTGTGGCTCCTGGGAGCTGAGCTCCGGGTCCCGGTGCCTCCTCTTTCCCAGTCCCCAGAGCTTGCCCTTCCCCAGGCCGGACAGGCCCTGGATGCTGACTCACTGTGTGACCTTGGACTGTCCCCTACCCCTCAGTCACCTGGACTGCACAATGGGATTGGAGATGGGGCCTCCTGGGGACAGGGAGTACTAACACTGCAATGAGGAGACATTGAATACCTATTTTTCCTAACTGCTCTGTGCCTCAGTTTCTGCACATCTCCCTGGACTGCTGCTGCTGCTGCGGGGACTGCTTGGGGCTGTTGCTGGTTGAGGACAGGACAGCTCTGTGGGGCCTCAGTGACAAGCAAGGCTGCTCAGGACCCATGATGGTCACCCACACGGTCATGGCTTCCCGTCCAAGTGTCCCTTCCACACCCTGCTGTGTGCCCTGTTTCTTCTTTGCTCTCTCTAGTCCCCACCTGTTGTTCAGCCCATTCTTCGGGTGGCCTTCTCTGGGGCGGTTTCTGCCTTCCTGCCTGGCCCCTGTGGGTATCTCACACACAGGCCCCCCCACCCCCAAGGCTGGGCGGGTGTAGTGGGGGAGGGGGAGCTTCGCCATACGGTAGCTCTGCGGGCTGCATTCCTCAGCCCTGAAGTCACCTGGGACTTGGTGTCACCACGGCCTGCCCCTGCCCCGCTCACTCAGGATACTAGGCAGTTCCTGGGGGAGTCCTCCCTCCCTGGGCCCGGACTCACCAGACACCTCCACATAGCCATCCTTGGTCTTCACTAGCAGCTCCTCGGGCTTGAAGCTGTGCACGTTCACACACACCTTCCAGGGCTCCCCAGGGAAAGGCGGGGGGCTCCTGCCCTCTGCAGGCACCCCGAACCTAGCTGAGGTGGTTGACCCTCGGGGCACCATGCCCGGCCTCAGGGTGCCCGGCCAGCCCGAGGAGAGCCGGGGCAGGGCCCAGTCGGGCCAGGAAGCGGTGAGGTCGTCAGGGAAGGGATCCATGCCGAAGCCGTCGTCCAGCAGACGGGAGGAGAGAGCTGAGTCCCGGAAGGGGTCTCGGCGGAGGCGGCTGGGGTAGTGGCAGGAGAAGGGCATCTGGCCGTCGGCCATGGTGCTGCCGAGCTGGAGGGAAACTGAGGCTCAGCGAGAGGGAGCCCCTGCCAAGGGCACGCGCGAGGTGGTGGCGGTGGGATAGTGTTCCGTCACAGGAAGGCTGCTCTTCTGCCGGGCGCCCGAAGCAGAACTATCCACTGCCAAGACAGGCGACCACTGGTTGATTGATCCCAGCCCCCAGGGATTCCGTATCCCGCAGTCTTACAGGCAGCGGGGCCCTGCGGGTTTGAGCGATCACAGAGAGCTCCTCTCACCGGCCTCACCAGAAATCAGCAAGCCACCCCGTCTGTCTGTCCGCCAGGCTGTCCAGGCTCACAGCCAGTGCCGCTAGGGCCAGGGAGCCAGGAGCTTAATCAACTCTGGGGTTGAGCCTAGAAACTTCTCGCTGCTCCTGGGCCGGGAGGCTGCTATTTATCTGGGGCTGGAGGCTGGAGGCGGGTTCTGCAAAACCCGTCCTGTCACCCTCGTATTCGGAGGTGATGATCCAGCCCGGGAGAATCAGCTGAGGGAACAGCTGGACTGGGAGGGGCTGTGGCCTCCCACTTTAGCCGGCCTCCTCCCTGCTCCGGACACTCTCTCCTCCCCCGCTGCCGCCGCCAGCTCCGCCCTTGGCTCCTTCTCAGGCGGAGCCTGGCTGGAGCAAACTCCCCCTCCCCCCTAAAGCTATTAATAACCCTCCCGCCTGCCTGAGGACTCAGGTCACCCTCTGGAAATACCTTCCCGTGTCCCCTCCCCCTGGGGGACCCTTATCAGGCATGAGACACGCCACCGAGCCCAGGGGGCACAAAAGCAGGTGTCCCTGGGCCAGAGTCCCCCACCTATCGCTGTGGGGACCCTCCTGTCAAGTGGACGCTGTGACACAGCCCCCTCGTGCTGGGTCACACAGGAGGCCACCTGCACTGGGCATCCAGCAGCCTGATTCATACATTCATAGTTTTCATGTTTGTCATCCCTGACTTAAGTCTTGCTGGGTGCCAGGCGCCCGCCGGAAGCTGGGTGCCCCTCGGAGCAGCAGGGCAGCACGGCTGTGGTTGGCTGCTGAGTCAGCTCCAACCCTTGGCGACTGCCCTTCTGCCAGCGCCAGCCAAGCACTCTGCAACTAAGTCACTGCCATGCGGTCCCTTCCGACTCCTGGTGACCCCACAGGACGGCTCCTGTGAGCTTCCCAGACTGTACGCTTTACGGGAGTAGAAAGCCCTCCCTTTCTCCTGGGGAGCGGTTGATGGTTTTGAACTGCTTACCTTGTGGGTTGCATCCCAAGCGGTAATCACCGCGCCTCGCAGGCTCTCTCTATATTGGTTACACATTGAAGGTCCCTGGTCATCCTGTGCCGGGTTTTTGCAACATTGTGTCTCTGTGTCACGTTTTAGTGATTCTCGCGATATTGCAAACTTTCCCATCATGCTTTTGCACACGCAGTAGATGACAGGAGCGTAGCGTGGAAACACAAGTCTTACCTGCACTGGGAAACCAACAGATGCCTGTGTGCTGGCCTGGAGCCACACCAGCACACCTCTCAGGCTGGCCAGCGTTAGCTCAGCATCTGCTGTCATCTGAGGGTTTTCATGAGCTAGCCTCAGAAGCAGGTCCTGAGAAAACAAAACAAAACAAAACACTGTCATCGAGGAGATTCCAACTCTCGGTGACCCTCTAAACCAGTGGTTCTCAACCTGTGGGTTACGACCCCTCTGGGGGTTGAATGACCCTTTCACAGGGGTCGCCCCATTCCTAACAGTGGCCAAATGACAGTGATGAAGTAGCAACAAAAATAATTTTATGGTTGGGGAGGGCCACCACAATATGAAGAACTGTAGGAAACGGTCGCGGCATTAGGAAAGCTGAGAACCGTGGTTTCTGAGACTGTAACTCTTAATGGAAGCAGAACGCCTCATCTTTCTTCCAAGGGGCGGCTGGTGGATTCAAACTGTGCACCTTTTGGATTGCAGCCCAATATGTAATGGCACCAGGGCTCCTTGGACGTAGGTCACCAGGGCTTTGCTTCCGATTGCCCCTTAGTGGGGACGCTCTGCTGAATCCTGTCTACCACAAGTGACCAAGCTGTTCTGCTTAGCGACACTCAAGCCACCACAGTACGGCAGGCGGACAGAAGGGTGATGGAACGGCCCAGAAAGGCTATGCTACTTTGCCCATTTCAAAAGGTTGGAAACTGCCCCTGAACAAAGGGTCGCTGTGCTGGGGCTGCCAAGCAACGAGAACGAGCGGAGGACACACTGCCCCGGGCACACATGCTGCCGAAGACCCGAAGAGCGTTAACAAAGCAGACATCACCGAAAGTCCAAGGGGGTCCCTGATTCTAGCCGGGGTACTTTTAACCACCTCGTATCCATCCTAAGACTGGACGTGTAAGGAAGCCTGAAGAGTGATGCCCGGGAATTAGAGCGTTGAGGACGGATATGGAATATCCTGTGGACCGTTGGGAGGACGAGCAAACCCCTGTTAGAAGAAATACAACCAGAATGGTCCCTGGAAGTGAGAGGGGGAGATTTCTTCTACTGCGCTTTGGACGTGTTAGCAGGAGAGACCCGTCCCCGGGAAAAGACCCCAAGCCTGGGGACGGAGGGGCTCGAGGGGCTGCACTGGCACAGGGGCTGCCCGAGGAGCACACTGCAGATGGCATCCAAGAAGGCATGTTAGCAGAAGGCACTGCACTCAGGCAGGGTCTCTGGTCAGAAACCCCAAGTCCACAGAGCCCTGTCTTTAGCCTTCTCCCCTATTTCCAGGAATCCTGGAGCAAGAATTGATCAGTGATCCTCAGGACTCCCTCAGGCTCGGGTTCCCGTGTCTGACGTATCCCCAGCAAGTAGGCCACCTTCTCCCTCTTCGAGAACTTCTCCGTGTGCCGGGCCAGGTTGCTGAAGAATGGAGTGAGTCATTGGTGAGAAATCGTTTTTGGATGTTCAGCGGTGCCCACATGAGGCAGTCGGCTAAAAATAAGAAGATGGTGGACAACCACGACCGCCAGCATCTGTCGCTTCCTGCGTCTGCCACGAGGAAGGTGCAGCCCGTCTCCCCTGGACGACTCCGACAGCTGGTGACCCGGTACCTGCCAGAGGAACGGTTCTCCTGGCTTTCCCACAGGCCTCACCGTACCTTCCCGGGTGCCTCCGGGTGGACTTCAGGAGTCCCGTTGGCTCAAGCCCACCAGCTGTGCTGGAGAGGGGAGGCGGCTGGTTCTGGAAAGATGGAATGTTTCTGACACCCTACGGCGCAGTCCTGCCCTGTCCAGTAGGGTCGCTCTGAGCTGGGATGGGTGCCACTGCCCCAGGTGGGTTGGATTGTTTTGTTTGTTTCTGGAAGCTTCTTCCCTCCACCTTGAGGTCCAGTAAACATGTGCACGCCCAGAGACTCCTTCCAGGGTCATGCCAAACCATCTCAGTTGTCGTCATGGCCAGGGGCCAAAGCTGCCTTCCAGCCTCCGCACAGCCTGTCAGGAAGGCACTGACCCGCCCCATTTCCCAGAGGAAGATGGGGGGGGCACAGGAGGAGGCTGGGCGGTGCTGAATTCCAGGTCTGTAATGTTCCTGATCCAGAGACGAGACGGGAGGGGCTGAGTGGAGGCGTGGAGCCTCTTCCCCCCACCCCCACCTCTCTGACCCCCTCCCATGTCCACAGGACTGGGCCTCCACTTGAGCTCACACTCAGAGTCAGGAGACTCAGCTTGGGGATGATGTCACCTCACCTCTGGCGACTTGAGACTCCGGCTCCGAGTGGGTGGGGCTGCGTGGGCGTGGTGGAGGAGTGAGTAGGTGTCTCCAGGAGGACAGGCTGTGTTTGTGGGCAGTTTCCCTGTGGGAGAGCACTCTGGCAAGGGAGGGGTTGTCGAACCTTTCCCACCACCCCTTCAGGCTCCCCTTCCCCGGCCCCATCCTTTCAAAGAGCCCTCTGTCAAGAACCCCTGAGACCAGAGCGGTGGGTATCCTGGAGGGGAAGAGGCAGGTGGCGGCTAGAGAACCGGACTCGCAGTCCTTAGCACAGATCCGGCGCTGGCTGTGTGCAAACGCTTCACGCGTCATAACTGAACTCCTGCACCCCACAGCCATTCATGGAAGGGAGCTTTCTCATCCCCCCGTTGTACAGATAAGGATAAGGAGGTGCCCAGGGGCCACGTGACACCCCTCTGTTTACACACCTGGAGAAGCAGCTCGGCTGGTAGCGCAAACCTACCTCCCACTAGGCAGTTCGGTTCTTCACTGCTCGCTAACCTGCCTCTAGCCAGGAGCCCTGGTCGTGCTGTGGTGTAAGCATTGGCCGCTACCAGCCGGGAGAGGAGGCTGTCTGTTGGCATAAGGTCTGCAGGCTCAGAAGCCCCTCAGTAGGGGCCCTGGGAGTCAGGGTCAGCTGCTGTCAGTGGGTGGGTGCTGGGGGGCGGTGTTAGGAGCTCATCTACAAAGCACGTGCTGGACTCCAGCTCTTGTGCGGAGCACTTTGAATACATGGCTTCGCTGGATCCTCAGCGTTCAAAGAGGTAAACCCCCTGTCCCAGGCCACACAGCTGGGACCACCTGGGAGCTCACAGTGACCAGCAAAATGGGACTGATGGACCAAACTTTGTCCCGTGAGCCTCCCCTGTCACCCAGTCTCTTGTCCTCTCTCCTGTATCCCCCTCCGCCCCCACCATAGCTATGCTTCTGGGACAGTCTGGCCTGCCTTTTTAGGAAGCTGAGGAGGAAGGTGGCAGCTTCCTGCCCACCCACCTACCCAGCCACGCAGTGACGAGGCTCTCAGCTCACACAGATGGAAAGTGGTCACAAAATCCCCTAGGCTGTCACCAGCCAGGTGACCACAAGGAGGCAGGCTGGAAAGGACCCAGGAGGGGGCAGGTACCTCCTTGGGCTCTCTCTGGGAAGGAAAGCTGGGGGCGGGGGAAAGTGTGTCGGGAGGGATAGAAGTCGCAGGTCACGGAGCAAGGACTTGTCTTGGCAGCCATCCTGTTTGAATTTTCACACGGGAAGTAATCCCATTCATCTTTAAGACAGATGGCCCAGGAGAGGGTGACATCACCCGCATTCCCGACAGTGGGGCCCAGAGGGGAGAAGTGGGAGCCTGAAGTCACACAGGTAGAGCCAGGTAAGGATAGGGGGGTTTGCCGGCTGCCAGGCTCTGTGATGGCTCTTCCCACTGCAGATAGGAACTGATGCCACCCCTCCTGGGGTTGAGTTTCCAGCTCCAGCCCCACCCCAGCTTCACCCTGTGCGCCGCAGGGTCTGTAAGGGAGGGTCTCTGCGAATGAATCCCTTGGAGGTGGGGGTGCACCTTGACCAAATCCTCACCTACAATCTCAGCCACCTGGAATTCTTGGGGGGTGGGAGGGAGTAGAAGGACCCGGTGCTGCTGCCCCCCTCCCACCTCCACTCCACCCCTAGGTCCAGCAAGTTTCTCTTCCCAGGTAGCCTGAGAGCCCAGTACCTCCACCAAACCAGTCCTCACCCAGGGGAGTCTGGCTCAGGGTACCCTGGGGGCACTCCATAGATTTTCCTGCGGCTGATTTTCAGATGCAGGTGGCCTTCCTTCCAGGTAGTCTCTAGGTGGGCTCAAATGGCCAGCCTTTAGGTGATGGTGGAGTGCACCATTGTTCGGGTCACCAAGGGCCCCTCCAGCAGAGTGAAGAAGAGTGTGCTCCTCTTCAGAAGCCCTGAAGATGGCACTCATGCAGGTGGTGACACGGGGAGTGGGGGTGGGGGGGCGTAACTGCAAGGTCAGCAGCTGCTTCTTGGGCGAACAAGCATTTAGGCCTTTTCTGTTTCTGTAAAGATGGATCGCCTTGGCAAACCTGTAAAAGGGTTGCCATGAGTTGATATTGACTCAATGACAGTGTTTTTTTTTTTGGGGGGGGGGAAGGCAGGGCCCTTGAATGTGTCTCTCTGAAAGCAGCATCCCCAGTGCCTAGTGCACTGGAGGAGCGTCAGGGCTGTTTCAGTGATCCCTCATCTGAACTGCCCAGCCCAAGTGTGAGAGTCCACAGACTGTGAGGGCAGTAGGCTATGTGTGAAAGTGCCCATAGGGTTTACAGAGGATCAATTGCCACAAGGCACAGGTCAGACAGCCTTCTACCCGCCATCTTTTTCCCCCCTCATCTGACACCACCTTCTCTCCCCATGATTGTCCCCTTTTCTGCTGGGTTCAGTAGAACTACAGACAACTCTCAAAAGTTGGGGGATTTATAACGGTACCACAAGCCAGGAGGAGAGAGCATCATTGGTCCTCAGGAACACCTCTCCTCCTCAGTCAACAGCAAGTCTCTCTCTCTCTCATCTTCTCAGCCATGTGGTCCCTTGGCCAGGAATCCCACCTGCTGCGCTGCCTCACCAGTCTCAAGGTCTGGGTGCTGCTCCCCTGCTCTGTCTCATGGTCTCTTTGCCCCAGCCTCTGCTGCCTCCATCACTTCAGGCAGGGATTTTGAGCATGCTCCACTGATGGCTCCTCTTTCTTCCTCGATGGTCCCAGGAATGCTCTCTGTTCCTGCGTCTGAGATGGCTCACTTATATACAGAGGAATGGTGACACTGACCAATCCTAGAGTCAAGTTTTCTTTACCTTATTTGCATATACTCACTGAATCACTGGGTGGAGGTTATAGAGCCAAATGGATGGAAGCTGCAAACTCACTACCGCTGTGCCCACGCTGACTCTTCAGAGCAGGGTAGAACTCTCCCCTGAGGTTTTTGAGATGTTAAATATATATTTTTTCTTCGTCCCTTTGCTAAAGGTGTCGTGTGTGTGCGTGTGTTTGTGTGTGTGTGTGTGTGTGTGACAGAGAGAGAGAGAGAGATTTTAAATATTTAAGAGAGTAGACCACCTCATTTTTGTCCGGATGAGCTGTTGGTGGGTTTGAACGGCTGGCCTTGTGGTCAGCAGCTCAGTACATAGCCGGTTATACTGCCAGGGCTTCTTATAGCCTAGTGGGTAGAAGAGTCATATGTAGGCAGTTTTGCTTTGTCACAGTAATTGTCCCAGCAGCCCCATCAGAGGTTTGGAGTAGCATTGTCCCCATTTCACAGACGATGCCACTGCGGCTCAGGGGCATGCACTTACCTGTTGAAAGCCTCCCACGTAGGGACTCAGACCCCATGTTTGTCAAGCCTAATGCTCTCCCCTTGCTGCATGCTGTGCTCCATGGCCTGCACCCCTGCAAGAGACATGGGAATAGACGACATAAAACAACCGTCCCATGGTCCTTCCCCACACAAGGCTCTGCCAGCCCGCTCAGCCCTCTGGAGATAAGTTTTGTTTATGAAACTCCCACTTCCTCCACTATTGTCTCCAAAACACTCTCCGGGGATCTTCCCCGGAGGACTTCGGTGGAGAATAATAAGAATTCCAAGAATGGCTCCAAACACTTATCTAGCTTGTTGTACCATCGCGAGTGCTTGGCATGTCGTCACTTTCTGGACTGGATCGAGGAACCGTCTTATTAGCATGCTATGCACAGAAACACGAAGGGGTTAACTAATCCGCCAGCCTGCTTGAGGCCACACAGCCTGCTGCGGGGCAGAGGTGGTGCGGGGTAGAGGTGGAGAGCATGCCCAGGCCACCCGGCTCTAACCACTGTGCTTCTGGGAACAGCCATAGCAGGAATGGTGCCTGCTGATATTTGAGATCTGCTTTGTGGCAAGTACTCTGTGTGACTTGCCTCTTGCAATGGCCTAGCAGCCCTAGGAGGGAGTGGCACCACTGTCCACCCTACTTACAATGGAAACGTCTAAGGCTCGGTCACTTCCAAAGCCTCTGCTCCCAGCCGCTAGAGCACACGCTCTTGCCATGTCACCATAACCCCAACTGACCCAAAGGGTCCCCAGTCCACCTCTTCCTCTACCTGCTCATTTGAGTTTCCTTTTTCTGGAACCATCTACCAGCACTTCTAGGACAAGCCATCGCTGTTGGACCATTACATGCTATTAAAGCTTCTGAGTGGGGGGAAGGGCAGGGGAGAGAAACATAGGCTTCACAGATGGTATCTGTAGATGCGTGTTTGCCTTTGGTGCAGGTAGTTCATTAAATGCGATGGAGCGTACAGGGGGCAAAGATAACACTTCTCAGACAAAATGAAGCACTTGGAAGGAAATGAGTCACTGGACCATCTTGACCATCGGTCACTGGGCCAAATGGGTCTGGGCCATTAGCTCAGGGACTCCACTTTCTCTGCCATCCCGGCAATGCTGACTCGTGTGCCCCCTGCAGGACAGGGTTGGAACTGCCCCTGCAAGTCGCTGAGACTGTAACTCTTAAGGAGAATAGAGAGCTTCATTTCCCTTCTGCAGGGCAGCTGGTGGGTTCCAGCTGCGGACTTTGTGGCCAACGGCCCAACTCCAAAGTCATGACTCCACCAGGGCTTAGGGACCCCAAGGTTAATTGGCATACCGTAATTCACAAGGACAGTGTTCTACATCTTGTTTGGGTGAGTAGTGACTGGGGTATTAAAAGCTCGTTCGCAGACATCTGAGGGAGTTAGATGCAAACTGTGGAACCAAGAGGCCCTCCCCACCCTCTTACTTCTGAAGGGTTCTCTGAGCATGCCTCCTCCAGTACTGATCAGTTTATTGCAATTTCAATATTCTTCTCCAGCAGTAGAATTCAAATGGGTGCCTCTCCACGTATCTACTCCATATTTTTTTCTTAGCATCCCCCTTACTGTTCACTGCCTTACCCTTCACCCCTGTTAGCACATGTCAACTCTAGCCTACGTCTTCCTCTCCCATGCCTGGTAGCCATCAAAGAATGTTTCCTTCAGCGTGGAAACCTTGGACTGACTGTTTTAAACGCGTGGTCTCATACCACCTCTGTCGCTTCGTGAGGAATCTCACTCAGTGAAATGTCCTCCAGAATCCTCCGTGTTGGGAGGCGTTCCGCAGTTTGGTTATTGTTTATAACGTGTTTATAACGTGTGCCATTGTGTGTATGCCCCGAGGTTGGCTTCTCCGTGCTCCCACCGATGGGCAGTCAGGTGTTTCCACCCTTTCTGCTGTTGTGAATAGCGCCGTGGTGTACAGGAATCTGCCTATATTTCTGTCTTTCTGTTTTTAAACAGTTTTATTGGTGCTCTGTCCACATATCATGCAATTCAATAGTTCAATCCATGGCAAGAAGGAGTTGTACAATCTTTACCACAATCACTTTTAGAACATTTTTCTTTCCCACCTGGACTCATTGTTATTCGTGGGTTTTTTCTCTTCCAATTTCGGCAAAAATATCCGCAACAAACCATTCTCCATTCCGACAACCTTCTACATGTATAACTCAGTGCCATCGATTATACGTGTTGTACAACCACCATTGATGTCCCTCTCCAAATTGTTCCGCCCCCATTCAAGTGAACCCAATGCCCCTAAGCAAAAACTCCTCCTCCTTCACCCATGGCAACTATAGGTCAAGTTTTGTTTTTTTTAACTAGTTGTCTTGATAGCATATCCACATCCCGTACTCTTGCATAGTTAAACAGCTTCTACAAAGAGTTGTTTGGGCATCCTCACAATCAGCTCTAATGCTCCCCCCCTCCCCCATCCACGGACCCCTCCCCATTCTCCTCCCCCGTCCATCTTTATTCTTCTCGCAGCACCTGTCTCCCTCGGATGTGTGTCAAGCAGAGGAAGCGCTGCGTCAGGTGGCATTCCTGGCCCAAGCCTTCCGAGGAAGCGCTGTATCACTTTCCAGCGAGGTGGCACATGCTAGAGTCCAGCAGCAGTGTCCGGCGGGTCCAGTGCCTCCCCACCCTCGCCAACACCTGCTGTTTGGTTCAACACTTTGCTAGTAATGTCGGTGGGAGGTGGGATCTCACCGTTGTCCTGACGTGCGACTCTGGAACAGCTAATGATTGTGAGCCTTTCGTCATAGGTGTGTTGGTGCCTGGAGGACTTCTTTGGTAAAGGAGTCTGCCCTCCGCCCATTGGATCATAGGGGTTGCCTGTGTTTCCCGTGACTCAGCTGCCATTGAGTCACCTCCATCTCCTAGCGACCCTGTAGGAAACGGGGCAACTGTCTCGGTTGGTTTCTGAGACTGTGATACTTCGGAGGAATAGAAAGCCTCGACTTTCTCCGGTGGAGTGGGCTGGTGGTTCAGTCAGCAGTCTAGTGTGTAACCACGGTGTCACCAGAGCAGGAGCTGGAATTGCGTCAATGGCAGTAAGCGAGGAAAGGGTTTTCACGATGAGTCCCTCGTTGGATATGTCATTGCCATTTTACTCTGGTCTTTCATTATTCCGGCGAGATCTTTTGATGCTTGTACGTGTCTAATATCTTGGCGCTCACAGCCATCTGATTTGCGTTCTGTTGCTTGTGTGTGTTTAATTATGTTGATGGTGTGTGTCGTGCTACGATGTGCGAAGGCCCCTAAGTTTCTCTCTGTTTGTTCATTGATACGCTTGAGAGCTCGGGGTTTGCACTTAGTTCTTTGATCCATCTGGGGTTCGTTTCTGTACGTGATGTGAGATATGGGGCCTGCTCAGTTCCTATGCAAACAGTTAACCAGTTTCGTCAGCACCGTTTGTTAGATGATCTCCTCCCGCCGAATGCTCTCAGCCCTCCGTCAGAGATCAGCTGCCTCTTGTCTGTGCCGTCCAGGTCATTCTGACTCACGGGCTCTTGTTGATTGTGTTATTTAGTTCTTCTGTGTCTTTGTTGAATTTCTTTCTAGTTATTGTAGGCTTTGTTGAAAATGGTAAAGTCTTTTACTCTTCTTGTAGAATTCTGTTTATCTCTTCAAACCTGTAAGCGTTTGATTAATGAATGTACTTTGAGGCTCTTTCATTGGGTGAATAACAATTTGTTACGGTAATGTGCTCTTGATTCTGTAATGATTATAAAATGTCTCTCTTTGTCTCATGCTAGATTTCACCCTAAAGCCTATTTTATCTAAAATTAATATCGCCACTCTTGCTCTTTCTGGATTATTACTAATAGGATGTAGCCTTTTCATCCTTTGATTTTCTTTTTAAATCAATTTTTGGTTTTGTGTCTAAGGTGCATTTCTTGGAGATGGAATATCCAGGAGTTCTATTTTCCTATCCCCTGTGCTCCTCTCTGTCTTTTGGCGAGTGGGTGCATCTAATCAGTTTACATTGGGGTCATTATCGATACGGGGGGATTTTTGCTGTTACTCTGTACTGCGGTGTTACTTGTTTCCTTATTGTGCATAATTTTTCACACTGTGTTTATTTGTGGTTTTTAAAATGTTCGTCATTTTATTGTTGCTGTTGTAGTGGAAAGCACTCCTCAATCCGGGATTCACCGGAGAGTCGGAGTCACTTGAAGTGCTCAAGTCTTGCGTTAGTCCGTGTTCCCTCACTGTTAGCACCCTCTGCTGTGTCTGAGAAGCAGGATTATGTGGGGAAGAATGACGCATCAGGATTAGAAGGAAGCTTATTAACAGCTTGTTCTATACGATGACGCTTGCTCTAAGTGAGGAGGACTTGAAGCACCTGGAGATCAAGGATTGCAGCCTCCAGGATGGATTACAATTCAACGTCAAGAAGAACAAAATCCTCACATCTGGACCAGTAGGTAGCATCATGATAAATGGAGGCAAGCTTGAAGTTGTCAAGGATTTCGTCTTGCTTGGATCCACAATCACTGCTCATGGAAGCAGCAGTCGGGAGATCGAACACACGACACTGTGCAAATCTGCGGCACAAGACCTTTTAAAAGTGTCGGAAAGCACTGTGGTTATTTTGAAGACGGGGTAGTGCCTGACCTAAGCCATGGTATTTTTAAGTGCCTCAAGTGCTTGTGAAAGTTGGACATCGAACCAGGAAGAGTGAAGAACAATGAATGCATTCGACGTCTGGTGTTGTTGCAGACGATCGAGAGTACGCGGACTTCCAAAAGAACAAACGGATCTGGCTTGGTAGAAATACAGCCAGGTGCCCCTTAAAGGCAAAGATGGTGAGACTTCATCTCCTGCACTCTGGCCATGTCATCAAGGCAGGCCAGTCCTCGGAGAAGGCGCTCAAGCCCGGTAATATGACTAGGAGGACAGCCCTCAACAAGATGCACTGACCCTGTGGCTGCCACAGTGAGCTCACACATCAGAACAATTGTGAGGATGCTCAGGGCCAGGTGGTGCTTCACTCCCTCGTGCCCAGGGAGGCTATGCGTTGGAAATGAGTTCACAGCACTGAACAACAACAACAACATCCTGTAATTCATTAAACTCTTCCCAATAATAAAAAAAATTGTGTCCTGCCTTGAAATCTACATGCTCTGCACTTGAAAGACATTACATCATTCCATTCACTTTGTAATTGTCTTTATTACAAGTCGCTATCCCTCATTTTCCGTCTCGTAGGTTTACTTTGGATACTAATCTATCTGGGTGTCCTTATTGTGTATGGAAATCTCAGTTTGTTGTCTTCCGTCATTGGCGTTCTGGCCAAGGAATCCCCTTTCGTCTTTCTTCTAAGGTTGATCTGGTTCTTAGAAATTCCTTTCGCTTTTGCTTATCTGGAAATGTTCTCATTTAACTGTCGCCCCTAAGGGACTGTTTGGCTGGGTGTGAGAAATTTAGTAAGCATTTTTTTTCTACTTTCAGTTTTGTGCACGTCATCCCATTGTCTTCTTGCTTGGTTAGTTCCACTGAGAAATCAGAGTTTAGACTTGTTTCTCTTTGTAGATATCGTTTCATTATCCCCAAAGAGTTACCAGAATCTTTCCTTGTGTTTGGTTTGTGACAACTTGATTGTGATGTGTCCTGGTGATTTTTTAGGGGAGGGGGTCTATCCTGTTTGGGGTCAAGTCATCTTGAATGTATATATTCTTTCATTATTTCAGGAAATCTTCCTGCCAACAACAATTTTATAATTTTCCGTGTTCATTTTTTCCTGTTCTGGAATTCCAGTCACATGTAACTTCTTTGCCTTGATGATGTCCCATATAATTCAGACTTTCTTTGGATTGTTTGTTTGTTTGTTTTTATTGTTCCTTTAACAGATTAGTTTTGAGAGGTTTGCCTTCAACCTTCGTAATTTGATCTTCCATTGATTCAATTATATTCCCTGGTCTTATCAATGAATTGTGTATTAAATATTTGTATTAATAGTCTGGATTTCTTTGTATTAATAGTCTGGATTTCTACATGCTATTTTTGTGTGGATTCTAACATTTTCATCGGTCAATCTGTTGTACCATTTTCTTGAAATCTTTTTAAAATTTCCTTGATCTGGCCTGTAGCCTTGTCAATCTTTTCTCAGTTCGTTGAAGGTGTCTACCTACCATTCTTTGGAAATTCCTTATCAGACACCTCCCATCCTTTTTCTTCTTGAGAAAGGTCTTCTAGCCCTATCGGTCACTTGCGTGAGCCTTTCTAACTTGTGTCTTGTTGTGAACGGAAATTCTCTGTTGTCTCCAAGATATTTTGGTGGTGATGTTTGCATTTAAATGTCAAGTCTAAGTTGATGAGCTCCTGGTGGGTGTAAGACAGAATGGGTGTGCAAAGCAGTGGATGGCCGGTCCAACTGGTATTTCCAGCTATCTATTGATGATCAGATCATATTACTTGCTATAATTTTCATTCCAGCCTTTGTTTATAAGTGATACTTAATTTGATCATTACCTGACACTTCCACCATAATAAAAGCTCCGTGAACTTTGGTCTGGCTTTTTATAGTTGTATCCCTGGCAACTGATACAGTCCCTGGAACACGGGTTTATTACTACGGCTAAAGGAGAGACTAGTTATTGGGAGGTAACTGTAAACCTTGCCAAGTTCTGAAAGAGTGGAGACAGATTTGCAGAAGCACTGTAAAGGCTTTTTAAAGTTGAGTTCCCCTAAAAAAATACGACTTGATAGGTAATATTTACATGAAAAAAACCTTTGCTGGAATATCAAGGGATTCACAGACTTTATGAAACTGAAGCGTAGGTGGTCCATGTACTACTCTGGGTTAAGTTTCTTTGATCTAGAAACCGAGTTTGAAGTTAGGGAGCCCGAAGAGATGGAAACAACTCTGTGTGCGCGCCTGCACTCATGCACGTGCATTTGTATGTGAGAGAGAGGAAGGAGGGAGAGAGTACACCTACACCTGTTCCAACCTGTGTCCATTTGGCAGAGTGCCTACGTTTGATGTGGCTCGTGGTGTTTTCTTGGGGCTTAGGTTTGAAAAGTCGATTGTCAGTGGGATCTGGCGTTGGACCTTGAGAAAGCATTTGACAGGTTTTCATGACAAATATTATTAAGAGACCAAACGAGAGCTGTCTTGGGTCATGTGGCCATCGGTGGCAGTGGCTGTGGGATGGCTTAGAGGTGGGATTAGAGGGGGGTGGGGGTGTACACCGGATTCCTCTGGCTACAAACTCGTGAGCAGTCCCGTGTCTTTCCACTGCGTTGGTGGCATTAGAACTACTATGGCATAATAAGCTGGTGAAATATCAAGGCAATCACAACATTCTTAGAAGCTTCCAGATTCTCTTGAGTGGAGCACACGTATGGATTGTGGACTGTTATGCTATGGAATTGCTCTATCAGGTGATGAAAGGTGAGATGAGAGGCTGCTTGACCTTGTCCAAGGTGACCTGGAACCCTCGGAGAAACTCCCTCTTGAGCTCACCTACCCTCTGACGTCTCAGTAACTAAGGCTGGCTCGAACGCTGCCAGGCACGGTGCCTTACATGGCTCCCGCCCCCAGCCCCATGGCAGCCTTACCAGGTGGACACTTTCATGACCACGGTGACAAGATGAGGAACTGGGAGGGGTTGCCGCTTACCTGTAGAAACAGGGCTAAGACATTAGCAGAGCCAGACCCAAGTCAGGTCTTTCTGGCCCTCGAGACTTCGCTCTCTGCCAGTGCCTTCTGGAAGGTCCTGCCGATCTCTAACCTCAGGCGTGCCTCAGAAAAGGACATGTGTGGGACATACTGTGATGGCACCCCTCCAGGAAGGCATGCCCCCAGCCCGGTCACTGGGGTGGCTTAAAATACCACACTTGCTCCGTGTGTGTACATTTGTACATCCATTTTTTTAAAAAGAAGTGTCTTGGAGCCACTTCTGATTCATGGCAACCCATGTGTGTCAGAGTAGGGTTGTGTGTGCTCTGTCGGGTTTCCAGTGGGTGATATTTTGGGAAAGAGATCACCAGGCCTTTTTTTCGCAGTACCTCTGTGTGGGTCTATCTAAACACATACACACACACACACACACCACCCCCCACCCCCAACACAATATTCTAAAGAATGAGAAAACTGTTGCCTTTTATCTGGAAATTCAGGTTCTCTTGAAAGTGAGGGTGCTTTGGCAACCCCATGGTAAATTTCCCCCTGGCCACTGTAGGGTGTTCCCCAGTCCCTCCTTGTCCACCTTTGCTGTAAGACAAGACACTTGGCCATGTGATGTTGCAGACAAGTCTGGAGACCTCACAGGTCTCGCTGTGGCTTGCTGGCCCATCTTCTCAAGTCTTGTGCCCGAGCCTGGTGTCATGTAGGAAGTGTAGTACTGGGGCACAGCGGCACTCACTGAGCACCCACCAGTTTGGTTGCTTTAGAATCGCCTTCTCATTGAATTCCTACACCAGCACAAGCAGGTAGCTGTTCCACTCATTGTACAGATGCACAAACCAAGTACCAACAGTAGCTGCCTCGTCTTTGTCCAAAGTCACACTGCTAGCCAGTGGCAGAGCCTGGGTTTGAACCCTGGCCTTGGGAGTCAAAAACCCTTGAGCCCTACGCAGAAGTGCCTGCGTAAGCATCAAGACACCCTGAGAAGGAAACTCCTACCCAAGAAAACGGACTGGTTCCTTTTTCCATACGCCAGAGCCCCAGCTACCTGAAGGGTTACATGTTGTGTGTGCCACAACAGACTTGCAGCCTCAGACTCTCAGAGGGGGCAGTTCTCTGTTCTACAGGGTGGCCAAGAGAAGGAAGCAGGCCCGTGGCAGTGCGTTGTGTGTTTTGTTTCGCTGCATGCACTGAGGTGTTGCAGTGAACATTTGGAGTCAGTCCGCCTGGGTTCTTTCCCTGCTGTGGCTTTCGGGCGTGCGCTGACTTCCCTGGATCTTGATTGGCTTCTCTGTGGAAGGAGGTCTCACTGCCCGCCTCAGACGGCTATAGTCCACCCCAACCCCCGGTGTCCTCAGCACAATCAAGCACGGCACCATCCCCAGCATTGGCTGGGGCACGGACAAGGTGCTTTTGTCATCGCAGGGTGCGATTGGCTGATTTTCAGTAGCCCGGCAGTCCTCTCTTCCTGGCCCATCTTAGTCTAGAAGCCCCCTTCCTCGAATCCACAAGGAATAGGGCGGTGGACATCCAGTCTGGCTTGCCCCATGGAAGGCAAGCGGTCTATCATCGAAGCTTCCCCCGCTTCAAGACATTCCATAAAGCCAAGACACTCAAACACACTCATAGCGAGCCCATGGGACAGAATCGGACTGCCTCTGTGGGTTTCCAAGGCTGTCAGTGCCGCCAGGTTCAAACCGCCTCCTCTTTCTCCCATAAGCCAACCGATGGGTTCGAACCATTGGCCTTGTAGTGAACAGCACAAGGCACAAATCACGATGTCACATGCCGTGGGTGTTATTAATGTGTCTATGAGAACCAGGTTCTTGAAGATTTAAAAAAGGAAGGTGAGCTCTGTGTCAACTTGTATCGTGTGCAGAAGTGTCCCCGTAAGGGTGATCTGCCTCCCCCCACCCCTTTCCCTGCTTTGGGGACCCAAGCAGACAGAAGACGCGGGCCGTGGACGAGAACACCAAACCGTGGGACCTTTTATTAGAACAGACGTGTTTCACACAGGCTGCTGTCGGAAACCCCGGGGAGGGTCTACTGAGCTGTGGGGAGCAGAAATCAAATAAGCCACAGCTGCCGTGGCACTGAGCAGAGGGGGGCAGGGTTCCAGGGCTTTGGAGGACACAGCGGCTCCTCCCCACCCCCACTTGGCTGCCCCAGCACAGAATGGGTTGGCTTGGCGGTGGGTTTTCTGAATTTGCGTGTTCTAATCCCCAACTTGAGGAAATAGTCTTGGGGTGCACCAAGTGCCCCGGCCAAGGTAAGGGCTTAGGCCAAGGTGTTGGCCAATTCGTGCTTGAGGAAATAGCTGGGACTGATGGAGAAGACCCAGCGCAGAAAGAAGTCTTTCTGTCACCGACCTTACTATGACATTGTAGGACACAAGGTCAGAGAGACCGAGTTCACATCCCAGTTCCCTCCCTCCCTGGGAGAGCAAGGCCATGCTGATTCCCCTTTCTGGAGCCTCAGTTTCCTCAACTGGAAAAATTGCCACCTGACCTGTTCAAACAGGGTTGTTTGAACCACAGAAGAGCCCACAAGGGCACATTGCCAGTGCTCAGAGCCTGAGCTCCCAATGAAGGAGTCTGGCCAACGGAGCTCAGAGAGAAGGCCATGTGGAAGAGGGAGGGTTTTTACCGGATGCTGGAGCCATTAAGGTGCTGCCACCTTGGATCGCCCCGATCTGGATGCAGGCCTCAGACACCTGCCATCACCGACCATATCACTGAAGCGCCCGCCTTCCCTAGCATCCCGGCAGGGAGGAGCATCCCCGTGGCCTCTGGTGAACCGAGGAGCCAGAGCACAGGCTCCAGGAGGTGAAATCCAAAGCATCAGTCCCACTCGCTGCCCCTCCCCTCCAGGAGCACACAGACCACACCCATTTTACAGATGAGAAAACTGAGGGGAGGCCCACTGCATTTCACCCAGATACTGAGGCACAGAAAAGAGAAGCAACAGGGAGCTCTGTTCCCAGCACGCTCTGATTTACCTTGTGAGGAGGCATCGCTCTGCTTGGCCCAAGAAAAGGGCTCGCGATTTTCTAACTCTTTTTTTTCTCCTAAGGAATGGTGACTTTTTAATAGAAGTTGGTTCATGTGCAGACATTTTATTCCTCAATTAATTTCCATCTAAATGAGGTTTCCCCGGAGATCAGCAGTGTTTTAGTTCCATTTGAGCTTAATTTGTATGACCGAAGCCTCCTTTCCTGCCAATTCCAATTTGCCCAATGATGCCAGCCCTCCTGACCTGTCCGATAGTCCCCCTTGCCGACAGCCACCCCAGAGCGGAGCCAGGGACCGATTTCCGATTGCAACTCGGGGAAGAGGGGGCCACCTCTCCTTTCTCAATACCACTCAATAAATAGGAAATATAAATTATTCAGGAAGCCGTGTCCTGGCAAGGGGCCCTCCATCATGGTATTTACAATGGGAAACAGCAACCGAAAAATTCTGAAATAGAAACAAAGCCAATCATCCAGAGAAAGTGGGGAGATAGCACTTGTCTCCATGCCACTGGGCAGAAGGGAGACTCAACGACCATCGTCAGCACTGCGGGACAACAGTTTCAGCTGGGCCACTGAGGAGGGCTGTGTTCTGCGGAATCCTGGGGGCTTTTGGTCACAAACAAAAAAAAAATCCCCCAAAATCTTTTCACCTGGGCTTGGATCATCAAGGTTTTCTCCCACCACCCAAAGGTTTTTACTTTGGGACTTAAGAGCGGCTTTCTTGTGACCCTCCCCCAGGGCAGCAACGTAACCAGAGGTGTCGGGGGCATAGTCCATATATTGGGCTGCTAACTTGGAGGTTAGCAGATCAAAAGCATCAGCCGCTCTGAGGGGGAAAGACAAGGCTTTCTTCCCCCATCGAGAGCTGGTCTTGGAAATCCACAGGGGCAGTTCTTATCTAACTTAAGCCTCACTAGGAGTTGAGGGCAGTGAAGGTGGTGTCTTTTGGGGGTACAAAAATCTCACGAATTTCAGACTGGCCCAGGAGAGCTGGCATGTTCAGGGCCGTGTATAGTGACTTTGAAAAGGATGGGTCCTCTCAAGCCAATAGCTGCCAGTTGGGCAGTGAGGCAAGCCTGGTAGGAGGCTCTGGGTCCCCATCTGGCTATTCCTGTTGTTTTGTGTTCCCTCAATTCCCCAGATGAAGCAACTAGAGATGACAGAAAAAGACTGTTTGCCTAGATTGGTGGGTCTCTCCCCAGACAGCCTCACCTTGCCTTATGCCAAACAGGACAGCCTTCCAGTCCCAGGAGGCGGGGAGAAAACTAGCTGACGGGAAACCACGGGGAAGAGGAGAAGTGGGAGGCTGCCCAGTTGTATCGGCCCTGGACTGACCCCACTGTCTGTCCCACACCACCTGTCATCCAGTGTCAGACCCTTTCCAATGGCCCCTGGCTTCTCAAAGGCAAGGCAGCACTTCGCCCTGGCTTGTCTTGGGCCTCCTGCGGGTTTGACTTTGAGCAGACCCCAAGTGCCCCGTGTGTGGGCATGGTGAGCCTCTCATCAGTGAGGTAGCAAGGGCACTGGGGTTGAGGGAGAGAGTAGTAGGTGGACCTGTGTATTTACAGCCCCCCTCACTGGGGCTCCCCTCCAAGGTTAAAGCAGAAAGCCCCCACCCTGCCTCTCAATTCCCATCCACAGATGCCCAAAGAGGGAAAACAACAGGCACATAGATACCTCCACCCAAACACATGTTCTTCTCCTCCTCCCTACAAATAAATAGCGGCGCAGACAGTGGGGATGGGAGGGAAGAGTCGGCATATAAATAAATAAATAAATAACATAAATAACAAATAACAGGTGCTCTGGCCCCTGCCAGGATGCCCCCCCCACCCCAGGGCGTTAGAAGGAACACTGCCCAGCACTTGGCATCCTTACGACTAGAGTCCAACCCCCCACCCATCCCCTTGGTCCCCTGGAAAGGAGGCTCCCGTCCCCGGGAATAGAGGATTATTTACAATTGCTGTACATGTCCTCCCAGGGCACCTGCCATTGTCCCAGGCCCCTGCCAGCCAGACTCTTCCGTGATGACAGCATCGATTGGCATCAGTCCTGCTGGGGGGAGGGGCCTAGCCAGAGAGCATCATGGGAAGGCATGGTCATCCACCCTTTTTTCCAACCCCCTTCCAGAAGGGTTTGCCGGGTGGTGCCTAGCCTCCAAGAAAAAGATTCCCCCTCTCCCCCCAAGTGTTTTCCTAGGGGAGGAGGAGTGAAGAACGCTTGGCTCCCCCAAGCCTCAAGCTTGGGACTAACGCTTAGTCCATTCAGTAGCTCCCTGCTGGAGTATCCACCACAAAGAGGACACTCACCACCCTGGGCTCCAGAAAGCCAGGCTGCTGGCAAGGGGGATGCCCAAGAGTTTATTTTAAGATTCTCCTCCCCCCACCCCTGTCCCCAGCACTTTCTGGGGGTGAGGCAGCTGGTAGGGTTTGTCTCTGAGGGATTAATTTTCCCTGGCTGTGGAGGTCCAGGGAAGGGTGAGGTGGGCAGGGGGCAAACTGACTGTGGGACTCTCCACAGCTGACCACCCCCAGAACTCACGGGAGCCACCCCCAAGGAATGTTTAAGGCCCTCTTTCCCAGACTGCCCTGATCTCACCACCACCCCACCCCAGTCCTGAGCCTACTATGTCTCAACCTGGAAAAATTCGTGAGAGACAAGGGAGCTGAACTAAGCCAAAGAATGGGTAGGTGGGTGCTTGGCTGCATTCGGTGGGATCTGGGGCATGGCAGTGGGGAGGGGGCGGGCTGGCACCAACAGCAGGGGAAGGCCAGACTGGCTGGCGCTGGGGCCTGGCCATGGGCCACGGCGCCAGAGAAATGCTTAGCAGATGGCCTGGGGAATGAAGTATGTGCCACAGGCAAATTTGGTGACTTGGGCTGGAGTCCAGGCTGCCTGGACTGTTTCACTGGGTCCCTGTCAATGGCCATGGCACCTGGGGTGGCCTTTCTGTCGCCCCCACCCCTTCCCTTTGCCTATGTATCATCAATATCTTCTATTTTAGAACCCATAAGCCTTCCGCTTTTGCTCGCACTATGGGACTGACTGGGGCGCGAGTGGGAGTGGCTGGCCTGGCCTTCAGTGGGGTGTCTTGTCTTGTCAGCAGGGCTGAGCTGAGTACTTCAGTCTCATCCTGGTCAGGCCCCACCTTCAGGGCTATAGACTCAGGGCTGCCCCAGAGAGACTGGTGCTGGGGTGGGGAGACTTGGAGCAGCTGGGTCCAGAGCCTGGGCCTTCTTCCTCCCCCCAGGTCTGTCCCCAAGGAGAATGCGGGCTGGCAGGGGCTGGGGGTGGGAGCTGGCAGGGTTCTCCTTAGCGCCTGGTGCTGGAGTAGCTGTCCGCTGAGCTGTAGGACGGGCTCGGGCTCCGGCTCCGCGAATGGGAGGAGCTGCTGCTGTCGCCGCTGGTGCTGCGGCTCCGGCTGCGGGTTCTGTTCGGGCTGCGGCTCCGTGAGTAGCTGCGGCTGCTGGAGCGGGTGCTGCTGCTGCTGGACCAGGAGGAGACACTGCTGCGGCCGCTGGAGGAGGAGGGGCTGGGTCGGTAGTAGGGGATGGGCCGCTTCCGGGCACTGTGGACACAGAAGGAAAGGGGCTCGGGCTTCCCCTCTCAACCCTGCGGTCTGATCTTCTGCCTTAAACACGCACATTCAATGCTCTCTCTCGCGAGGGCAGAGGTTCTAGTGTTCTAGCCTCCTTCCCTCCCTCCTTCCTTCCTTGATCATTTAATTAGGGGCTCTTACAACTTTTAGCACCATCCATCCATCCATCCATCCATCCATCCATCCATCCATCCATCCATCCAACTTTTAGCACCATCCATCCATCCATCCATCGTGTCAAGCACATTTGTACATGGTTGCCATCATCTTTCTCAAAACATTTTCTTTCTGCTTGAGCCCTTGGTATCAGCTCATTTCCCCCCCCCACCCCTCCCTCATGTACCCTTGATAATTTATAATTTCTCCCCGCCCCTCTTACACCTACCACTGACTGTTGTCCATCCCCCTGGGAGGGGGTTATATGTCGATGCTTGTGATTGGTTCCCACCTTTTCCCACACCCTCCCCTTCCCCTCCTGGTATCCTTATTCTTATTGTTGGTCCTGAGGGGTTTATCTGTCCTGGATTCCTTGTGTTTGTGTTTCCAGGTCTGGTCTGTACCTGTGTACATGCTCTGATCTAGCCGGATTTGTAAGGTAGAACTAGGGTCATAATAATGGGGTCGGGGGAGAGGAAGCATTGAAGAACTAGAGGGAAGTTGTATGTTTCATCGGTGCTATACTGCACCCTGACTGTCCAGGACTCTATCGTGTGGTCTCAAGCTGGTCTCTGCTGCCTTCCCCCCACCCCACCCCGCCCCACAACAGGCTTTCCTTCCATCCCGCGGGTCTATGTCCTCACTCACTCCTCGTTTTTTGCAGGGTCTCCCTCTTGTGTGTATGTCACCAGCAGTGTGTGACTCTTTCACCTGGGATCTAGCACACGCACGCTCTCCCGTGGTGCACGTATGCACGAGTACGCTCACTAGCACCGTGCGCGCTCACAGGGCGCACATCTTGGGCGCTATCACGCCCTCTGTCTCTGTCATCTGTGCCCCAGCACCCTCTTCCAGCGCCAGGGAATGAAGGGCTCTTCACCTGGTAATCCTGCGCGCCTCCAGATGGCTGGGAGAGTCTCTCCGGCGTTTCCGCAGCGGGGAGTAGGACCGACGTCTCCGCCGTGCGCGCTCCCTCTGCTGCGAGCCCTTCTCACTGTACTTGGGGTCCCGCTCCCTGCAGCGGGGAGGGCAGACGGGTTGGGGCGACCTGGGAGCTGGCGGGTTTCGCCTCCCCTCCATTCTACCCAGAGCAAGAGGTGGGGTCCGTCCTGGGCCAAAGGGATTGCTGAGGAGTGGGCGATGGTGGGAAGGGTGGCAGTAACCATGGGGAGCCCCCAAGAGTATATTTACAGGAATGCTGTGATAGGGATATCAGGACATAGGAAAGTACTATGCGTCGGCATAACTCGGTGGCAGTGGGCAGGCCTGCTGGCACCGTGGGGCCAGGAACCATAAGGTTGGTGACTCAAACACACCTGCTGAGACTTGTCATCTTGGATACCCTAAGGAGCACCGCCACTCTGTCCTACGGGGTTTCTGCGGATCAGAAGTTACTAGATGGAGGCTTGTGTTGCGTTTTCTGCCAGTCTTGGTGAGATTCAAGGGTCTTATGTTGGGCTGCTAACCACAAGGTCAGGAGTTAAAACCAACCAACCGCTGCTCGGGAGAGAGCTGAGGCTTTCTGCTCTCCTAGAGTTACAGCCGCGGAACCCCTGTGAAGGGTGTAGAGAGTTGGAATTGACTCAGCATCAGTATTTGGATTGGGTGTGGTAGGTCGGAAAGGAATCCTGGTGGCATGGCGGGCTGGGCATTGTTCTGCAAACCTTGAGGCCAGCAGTTGGAAGCCAGCCCTCCCCTCCAAGGGGAAAGAGGAGGCTTTTTCCTCCCATCCAGGTACACAGCCTCAGAAACCCAAGGAAGCAGTTGGGCTCTGTCCCATAGAGCTACCTGAGTCTGGACAGGCCAAAGTGTAGGAATACCAAGTCATCGCCCCATCCCGACCCCCAGGTGGGCTCAGCAGAGGGGGAGCTGGTACCTGCTGGGGCTGTAGCGGGAATAACTAGGGCTGCGTCGGGATCGAGAGCTTCTGCTGGGCGGACTCCGCTTCTCCGACTTGGAAGAATAGCTGGGCGAACGGGAATAGGACCTGGGGGAGAGGAAGCAGCCCCTGAGAGGCCCGCCGCCAAGCTCCCGCCAGAGACATGTGGACAACCCAGCTCCTTGTTCATCTGGCCCCGCCTCGGCGTGAAAGCCCTCCCTTTTGGGTGCTTCCCACAGGGAACCCCTGAGAGCCAGTGCCGGCAAGGACGGCCTGGTCTTTGTGGTGCTCACGAGTTTGCCATGGTGGCCAAGGGGTAGTCTTAGCACTTTTCCATGGATCATTTCAGTGGAACATACTGGGATGTAAGTTTTCTGGCCGGCGTCTGCCCTCTACAGGCTTTAGTATCATCACAACAGGGGCAGCTTTCGCCTCTTGAGGGCGGACTGTCCTGGCCGTGGACTGGCTGGCTGTGTGACCTTGAGCTGATGGCTTTGTCTGGGCCTCGGTTTTCTCACTTGGAGGAAAGTGGGCCTGGTGACAATGGTGTCTAAGTACTGCACTGCTAACTGAAATGTCAGCAGTTTGAACCCACTGCGGGACAAAGACCTGCCAGCCTGCTTCCAGACAAAAACATCAGCCTGGCAGTTCTGCTCTGTGCCACGGAGTCCACTGTGAGTTGAAACCCCACTCCAGGCCACTTAAAAACCACCACCTTACAGGGCTGTAAATTACAAGGATGACACCGACTGGGCATGGGGAATGTTAATTACAGTTATTGTTATGTGATAAGCAAGGCACGAGGTGCATCCTGAGTATTATTTAATCCTCACCCTGTTACCAGTCCTTCCTACAGATGGGGAAACGGGCACAGAGAGCTGTCATTTGACATAGCTGGTAAGAGTTCTAACCCAGATCTATCTGGCTTCAGTGAATGCTCTTCATATGTTTATAGTGCTCTGCCTACAAAACACTGACCTGGCCTACTTGCAGGGTTCCCCTCTCCCTGCTAATGCCTCCCACTTTCACAACACCCTGGTTTCCTCACCAGCTTCTCAGGAGCACATACTTGTCTGCACCTCCGCAGACCAGCGTTTCTCCACCTTCCTAATGCCGAGACCCTTTCATACAGTTCCTCATGTGGTGGTGACCCCCCCCCACCTTCCCCAGCCATAAAATTATTTTTCATTGCTACTTCATCTCTGTAGTTTTGCTACTGTGATGAATCGGGCGACCCCTGTGAAAGGGTCATTTGACCCCCAAAGGGGTCGTGACCCACAGGTTGAGAACGGCTGCTCTAGACTCAGGCGTTCAGACCCTTCTCTCATGTGAGGGAGCTTCAAACACTTCATGGGAAAGTGCAACTGAAAGATCATGGACTTTCCCCCCATAGACATTTGGAATTCCCCTCTTCTGCTTGATTCTGGTTGATTAGTGCCACAGTCAGGGAAATAGGCCCACACTCGTCTAGTAGCGACACGGGACCCCGTGGCGCTGAAATGAGTCAGCAAGTGTCATCCTGTTTCAGCCAGCCCTCAAGCTGATGAAGGCACAGCTCAGCAAGTTGGGAAGAACCACCCAGCTGAGCCCACTCCTTAATTGCTGACCCACAGAATTGTGAACGAGGCAAATAATTATTGTTCAAGGATGCTAAATGTGTGTGTGTGTGTAAGTTTTTAGACAGCAGGTCACTGATACACATTAGTTCATCCCCTGGCCCAAAGCAGCAATAGGACCTGGCCTATATCATGCTCTCAGTCCTGTTGCTGTCTGTTCCATAGATCTTTAGAGCCTCTGACACCGTAGGTCATATCTCTGAGTTGGCATCAACTTGGTGTCAGTAGTAGGTTGGGATACAGTTCTGCGGGTTTTTACACATTGCAGTCTTACAGTCCCTTTGGGAGTGCTAAGCATCTTTCCCACGGCGACTACCTAATAGTGTGGATGAGCATTCACACTCCGCTCCTCTCCTCCAGGAGCCAAAGGATCTCACCAGTTACCTTTAACTAGCTCCTTGCAGAGGAGGAAAGTACTGCAGCGAAGAAGCTAAGCTTGTGCTCACCTTTTCCCGGAGGAGGTGGATTGGCTCCGAGTGTACCTGGGGGTGGCCCTAGAATTTGGGGAGCGGGAGGAGTGGCTGGAGGAGCGGGTGCTGGCATAGGAGGAGCTTCGGGAGCACTCTCTCGTCGGCGAACTCCGAGCCGAGGATGGGATCAGACTGGGCTTCTTCACCTCAGAGCATTCCAGACAAGGTGACTGGAACTCTCTGTGGGGAGAAAAGGTCTGTGTAAGTGCTGGACTGCCCACTGGCCTGGGACCCTCCACGTTGGCAAGACTGAAGCCCTCCCAGAACTGTGTGCCCCATTGCCCCATTGCCCCATTGCAGCTGACCTCAGAAAGTTTAAGGCCACCGACCTGGCCACACAGTCAAACCCCGCACCCCCCCCCCCTCCACATGCATTATTTACAGCTGACGCTGACCCTAGGACAGGGCTTTGAATGGTGAAAGGGCCACTCACACAGGGCTGTTTTTCATGCTTCAAGTGCCACGAGCACAAGTGTCGTGAATATCCACTTAAAATACTCTGATTCCATCTCTACCTGAGCGGCTTGGGTCTCCAGTACAGCGTAGGTAAGCTCGCTGCACTCTGCCTATCAGGGAGTCCCTTCCCAAAAGACTTTCCAGGAGAAAGGATTAGGAGAGGCGAGCGAGAGGAGGCCTCACAGGTAGGGAGATGAAACATCCTGGCTACTTGGAGCTAAGGCAGACCGCTGTGCCCGAAGACCCACCGAGGGCCAAATGACCCAGGCGGAGCCAAGCACAGCCGTGCGCACCTGGCCCAGGACTAGGCCCTCTTTCTAGTCTCCAGTCCCAAGCCCAGTGCCTGAGAGCAAGCTGCCTGTGAGCTGGCTGCATGAAAGGCACAGAGTAAACCGACGGGCCCTGCTAGGAACTGTTGGTGTGACATTACTCGTGGTCCTTAGCCTTTTGCAGTGACTTCTTAGGTGTTAGGTTTAAGGAGCCCTGGTGGCACGGAGAGTTAAGCTCTTGGACTGCTAACCCAGAGGTCAGCAGTTCAAATAGCGTATCAGCTGCTCTGTAGGGAAGTACAGACAGACAGCCTCAGTGGGTTACATTTTGGGTTTGGGGTGAGGTGGTCATTAAGAGTCAGTGTGGGGGGGGGTCGATGGTGGGGGTTTGACCTTCGGCAGGGAAACTGCTGCCAGGCAAGCCTGTACGGATGGGCAGGAGTTGGCGGCCTCATTGTTCCGACAACTGGATCTCCCTTACCAACAGCTGTCCCCTCGGATAACCTCCATGACAGTGACTTCACACTGAGCATGAAGCTCCGTTGTCTCCCATGATGACTGGGAAAATCGGCACCTGTTTTTGCTTACCCATCTCCATGCCACTTCTGGTAGCCGCCACCGCATCTGGGTTTTTTCCTTCAGGGGTTCGAGTGTAAGGAGGAGCCCCTCCTCTCGCCCCAGAGGTAGCATGTGACACACACTAACTAAGGACACCACAGCAACGCCCAGGCCAGGGGATTTGGGCCAGAGGTGGGCCCACCATGCCAGCTGGGCCTAGCCTACCCTGGTGTCAGCGGACAGGATGGGGAAGGCCGGCCTGCCAAACTTGCAGAAGGTATGCTTGGGAGAGAGACCTGCTCAACTTGCAGAAGGTAGGCGGAGTGACCCCTGAGTCACAGAAGAGGGTGGGTCTAGTTGAGGATGGAGCCAGTGGAAAGGAAATCAGAGTAACGAACTTGATGAGAGAGATTCCCAACGGCAGACATCAGCCCCCTGCACCCAGCTGTGCCTGCACCTCGGGGTTGAGTCCGATCTTATTGGTTCCCTCTTGCCAATAGAGTGTCCCAAGGGGCTGGGGTGCGAAACTGAGGTGCTAGAGTGAAGGTGGGGCCCCACCCCGAGATACACTCACCTGGACTCTCTGCCCCTGGCGGTGGGGGAGAGATTCCCCACAGTCGCCCCCTTGCTCGGCGGGGAGGAGGTGGTGAAGGAGTTCCCTGAATCAGAGGTGTCTCCACTGTTCAGCTCCCGGCTCTTGCTCAGGCCCCCATGGGGGCCCGCCTTCTCCTGAGCCCGCGAGCAGGCCGAGCTGGTTTGCGTGGAGGGTGGCGAGGAGGTGTCGTTGCCCGAGTCATACTCCTGAGAGCGTCCTCGCGAGGCCGGGAGCGGGCTGGCTGTTTTGGTAAAGAGGTCAGCAGCAGACCCCGACCCAGTGATCTGAAAGCAAAAAGACCCGTTGGACACCCTGAGCCCGGGGCCCCCATGAGTTGCGTCTAAATAACCGAGAAATGTTTACCGTCATGATGCACTGTAGCGAAAGGAAAGAGAGAGGGGAGGGAGAGACGCCAAGGAACAAAAACACAAATTCCTGAGAGAGTACCACAGAAAGGAGATATTTGTTTACCCCCTGCTAGGATAACTGGAAGATTGAGATGTCATGCAGAGAAAAAGCATGCGATCCAGAGTAAACAAAAGAAAAAAAATAAGGAAATCATATGGAATTTAATTTCTAACGAATTAACTCAAAATAACAAAAGAGAGAAAACTCAATAGAAAGCGGGGGACGGGGTGTATTGACACCCTTAACTCAACCTGAACAACAACAAAAAAACCAATAGCAATCAAAATAAAGGAAGGGAAAAAGGAAAAAGAAATGGGGCTGCTATGGGCCTGGGAGGAAAAAAAAAGGTATCTTGGAACTTAAAAAAAAAAGAGAGGTAAAGCTAAAAATTTAAAGTTTCAACCAAATCTTCTCAATGAATTTGACTTTTTTTTTTTAAAGAAAAAGTTGCCCAAATTGAACCCTAAACAAATATCACGTGGGGAAAAAAATAAATGAAGTACAGACGAGAGTTTTGGGTTTCTTAAAATATAAAAGTCAAGGTCGCAAACCGACAGTTTGAGCCGTTTTCAACTAAGGGGGAAAAGAAATCGGGGAGGTACCAAAAAAAAAAAAAAAAAGAAAAGAAAAAAGACTAAAAACAAACCAAAACAGGAGGGGGAAAAAAGGTGTCTACAGATACGTGTTGCGTCCTTTCCCCCTGTAGAAGGTAGCTAAGGTTCTCAAGTGGCTTCTAATAAATTCTCTCGTGTCTTTGCGGATCATATCCACTTACCAAGCAAGCACTCCTCCTTTAGTACGTAGGTAAGGTGTAAGAGAAAGGGAAGAGTGGGCAACGTGAGTCCATTGTTAGAGTCGCAAATGACAAGAAAACACACACACCTTTCTGCACATCCTTACACCTGGCCCTGAGCTTTTCGGCTTTGGGTCGTTAGGCTCTTGGAGGGATGGGGCATCGATTTTAAGGGTTTGGGTTTGGGTTTTTGGGGTTTTTTTGCTTGTTTAGGATTGGGTGACCTCCAGCCACTGACGCTAACATAGGCCCCCCCCGGCCCAGGTTAGGAGCCAGGAAACCCTTGCTGAATGGTGGCGGCCTAGGTGTGGATGCTGAGGGGACCCTGAGGGGGGTGTGCTTTGTAACAAAGGGCTTTTGAAAGGATTTGAAGACTTGACTTTGGAGGTCCTGGGAGTGATGAGGCTGATCTTGGTGGAGGGGGGGGTGAGAGGAGGAGGCCAGGGAGAGCCAGCACTTGAGAAGGCAATGGCGTCTTTAGAAGCACAACGGATGGGTCTCTTGTAATGGTCAGTCTCGTATCATTGCTGGTTTGGGTTCTAGCCCCCCCTCCATCAGTGCCTGCTTAGTGGTGGCTAAGCAGGATCCCTGCCCTGGGTTTCCTCTGGTGCTAACCTTTCCCCACCCTAGCCCCCACGCAGACCGCTCTTTGGGTACGTGCGATCCCAGAATTCGGTTCGCATGACCTCTCTGTCTCTGTCCAGGCTTCTCCATTGGTGTCTTTCATGGATCGCTCCTCCCAAGGGTGGGCCATGCCTCCAGTGGGCATATCCCTACGTCCAGGAATGGCTTCTGGGACACAATGTGGGTGTTGGGACTGAGGACCCTGCATACATATGTGCGTGCGTGCGTGTGTGCATGTGTGTGGGTCTTGGACTGAGCGGGAGGATACTGGGGGTGGGTGGAGCAGGGGAGGGGGGCCCAGCTCAGGCCTTGAACTGCAACGGGTCTCAGGTGCTACATTGAAAATCATTACAAAAGTGTATTGGCCAAGACAGAAGAGCATACTTTCATGTAAACTTTTTGGCTTGATTTATCAACACATAGACCTATCATACATGGACCCCAGCCCCACCAACGTTCAGCAGGAGCTGTACTCCGGGTCCCTTAGGCCTAAGCAAGTGGGCCTTCGGGCTTTCTTAGGGAACCGTAGCTGCCTTTGTAGCCATTGGCCAAGAGGGTGAGTCTCGGTGACCCCAGAACTAGGAGGAAACAGGCACTGCAGCAGCTCGGGGACTCCCCACCTGGAGCCAGGGAGGCAGAGCCGGACTCCCCTCTGGATTCTCCCAGAAGGTTCTTCACACAAGGCATTGGCCTACCTCGACCCAAGTGCCCCCAGTTCAGCTGTCACTTTATCTGCTTGGTGGCTTGGCTAGCTTTGCTTTAAGAGAATGGGCCTCAAAATAAAGCTTCCTAGGTAAAAATGTCTAGGGTCAGGCTTCTAGAAGCTTCCCAGCCACCGCCTCTTTTGTCCCCATCACGGACTGGGGGCCTCCCCTTTGGAGTTCAGTGGTGACAAGTGCATTTCCGGTGCCTCCAGCACAAATGGGCACCCAGAACCTGCCACCAAGTGGGTCTGGCTCCTGGACTCTGCCCCAGGTGTGGTGGTCGTTTGCCAGCCAGCATATGTCACAGGTGAGAAAGGGGACCGTGGACTCAGCCACTGGCTCCTACAGGACCAGGTTTCCATTACCTGGTGGCCTGCTCCCTGAGGACCTTTGGGCGGGGCCTGCTCCCCCCAGGTACTTGCTTTCAGCCTTAATTCACTGAAAGCATCAGGGACCCCCACGGGCCTGGACCCCCTGCAGAGTGAGGGGACAATGTGGGCAAGAGGGCTTGCCTGACTCATCTTCTCAACGTCAGGCCTGTACTCTCATGGGCGCTTAGAGAGGGTCCCCACCCGGCAGAGATCCTTTTCCATGGGAGTCTGGGTAGGACGGAGACCCCCTACGACAAAGCACCACGCTTTCTAGAGATCACCGACAAGCAGAGGCGCAGGTGCGACATGGAGCTCAGTGGGCTGACCCTGGTGCCGGAAAACAACCCCCCCCCCTCGTGCTTCTTCGGAAGAAACTCCACTAGAAGGTGGATGCCACAGCCCTTTATAGCCCGGGCCTATTTCCCAAACCTTATCCTCAAACATCCCTCTCCCCCTCCCACCCTGCACTCACCAGCCTAAGCAGACGGACTGGAGTTGTGCTCGATTCTCCCACTGCATCTTGGTGGCCAATCCTTAGGTTTCTACACCTGCTGCTCTCCCCACCACAAAATCCATCCCGTTTTCCTTGCACGTGTCTCCTGTTTCCTGGTCCAGACCGGGCTAACCCCTCTGTGAACTTACTTCCTTCCACACACAGCACACACCTCTCTGTGACCCCGTGGGGCTCTCTGCTGACTACCTTCCCCTTCACCTGGGTGGGGGAGCTAGTTGGGAGCTTGGGCCGCAGCTGGTCCAACATGGCACCCAAGGCTGAGTGAACACAGTTGCCGAGAGCCAGAGCCTGCTCTTTGTCCTTGCTAGTGAGGGCTGGGTGCCCCATTCTAGGGGATCCCAAGGAGTAACTGGGGGTTTGATGGAGGATCTCACCCCCCGTTGGTGTAGGAGCCTGGTAGAGCCTTTGCTAAAGATTGGGGATCCCGTGTGAGCCAGAGAGAAGCTTGTGAATCAAGCTGTAGGTGGGGTGTGGGAAGGGCAGGCATGCCCTTTGCTCTCCCTCACACCCAGGATCTACCAGCCAGCAACCAGGGTTCTGGGTGCACAGTGTGTGCACCAGGCTTAGGGTACAGAGACACAGTACAGGGTGTACAAGCTTCTCGATAACTCACCATCAGAGAGGTCTAGATGGTCGAATGACTTCCCATCCTCAAATTCCACCTTCTCGGTGTGTGTGTGTGTGGGGGGGGCATTCCTCCCAGAGGAAGAAGAGGGGCGCCCCAGGCACAATGAGAATGGGAGTCATGGCAATGCATAAGCAATAGAGACTCTCAGGTCGTGGACCTCAGGACAGGCAGAGCCCGGAAGCTACCCCGTGGGCTGGTCTCTACCATCCTCTCTGTTCTTGCCCTTCTAGCTGGACACTCCCCTGCCTGGCATTTTAGGATACACTGTTGCCCACTTGGCACTGACAAGAGGCAGCCCCCCTTGCTCCCCTTCTTCCTCCTTGCATGGATCATAAGCCTCTCAAAATGCGTCTGAAGATCTCTTCCCGCTTTTGGAATTGCTCCTCTACTGGTGTAGCTGCTCTCTGCCCTGCTCCCAGCTCGGCCAGAAATGGTGTCATGGGGACTTGGTGGGAAGGGCCATCATAGACCCTCAGCTGTCTAACAACAGTGTCCCCCACCCATTCTCTTCAGACCTGGAGCCCTCAGCCCAGACTCACTGCACCCTAGCCAGGCCTTCCCAAGGGCTTTTGAGTTCCCCAAATCTAGACAGTAATGTGAGTTCAAGTAACTTATTTGGATGGGAGGCACCTCTGTGTGGGGCAGAGCAGTGAGATGGGGACAAGAAAGCCACTAGGCTAACCCCATGGTCATCTAGCCCATTCTGACACACGATGGCCTCAAGCATGTCATGGGGTGGACCAGATCCCTAGGGGAGTTCTGCCTGTAATCTTCATGGAAGCAGATCATCGTGTCTCCTGTGGTGCCTCTGGTGGGGTTCCAGCCACCATGCTGGAGATCACGAGATCAGCCAAACCCAAGCGAACCTCCCGGAGATCCAGGTGTTTCTGAATATGGGGCAGAGTGGAATCTACACCTGCGGGTTTCAGAGACTCAAACTCTTAATGGGGGTAGAAAGTCTCTTTCTCCCGAGGAGCAGCTGGCAGTTTCGAACTGCTGACCTAAGGGTTAGCAGCCCCATGCTGAAGCACCCCACAACCAGGACTCCCATCGGGTTTAGGTCAGCGTCGATTGCAGACCAGTGGTACCCCCTGTGACAGCTGGGAGAGTTCACCCTGCCGGGGAGACTCTGGGAGGAAGGGTGCCCATGCTGGGGTGTTTCCACACTGACTCCCATCACTTAGTCGAAGGCGTTGATGCCCTAGTCGAACCCACTGCTCCTTGGGCAGGCAGAGAACCCTGCTGTCAGCAGCTGGGAGGGGGAGGGTAAGATGCACACAGGCTCTGCTTCCGCCCCTCACCCCAATCAAGCCTGGAGCCCTCACAGGCCAGTGCATCCTGGCATGGTTTGATTAGTCCACTGAGCATCTGTGGCAATCAGCTTGATAGACCGGGGACATTTCATGTAAGAACCCATCTCGCTTCTCTCATAATGGGAGAATGGGCACTGCAGGCCTGCATCCTGCCTGGCCAGCACAGGGAAGCACCCCCTCTGTCCCCCGGTTTCTCAGAACCAGTTCTCTTAGCCCCACTGCTGCCAGGCCCCAGGACAGTGACGTTTGCCAACCTGTACTGCCATTGTGCTGAATAGCCAGCAACCCACCTGTCCTACCACTGCTCCTTCCAGAACCATCAGATCTGGGGGCTTTCAGAAGCTCGTGGAAAAGGGGAATTCAAAGAGAATGGAATTTTCTGGCTGGCTTTTTGAGATACCCCCCCCCCTCTAGATTGCTCCATCTTCCACCCTTTCCATCCTTTGGGGCCCCCGTGGATGACAGGAGCCAAACTAGCGACCAGACCCATCAAGCCTTAACCAGACCCAGAGCCTTTCCAATCGCTCCCTTCTGGGTCAGGGCTGCCAATCTGGACTTGCTTGCTTGCTTTCAAAGAGACAAATTGCTTTTTATACACACGCACGTGCGCGCGCGCCTGGCCATTGGGGGAAGCTACCCTCCCCGCCCCGACTGTGCAGTTCCGATGTTTGCAGTTTTCTGCCTGGGAAGCTCTGCCTCATGGACTCCTCGTTTCCTTAATCCACTCTGTGTTAACACTTCGGTTTCTCTACTATGTAATTAAATCCCCCACCCCCCCACCCCACACACACACGAACCTCAGCTCTCTGGCGGTTCACAGGAGCCTCGTAGACCCCCGGGGAAGTCGGCGCTCTTATTTATTGTTTTTGTTTCAAATCATTATTTAATCAAGAATGGTGGGGGGAAGGCAGCCTCTCACTTACACTTCAAAATTTAATTCCGGCTGAATTCTGAGATCAAGAGGCAGCACGGCCTAATAGGTTACAAAAAGACAATCAAGAAGAGAATTCCAATTAAACTGAACAAGTCCATTCACTGAGCTTCAAATGGCCCCATGGAGAGAGACGGCTATAAATTTTCTTTCTCACCCGCCACCCCTCCTTCCTGCCATATGGGTGACGGGGAATTCTCATGTGAGCAGAAACCTGCCTTAAACACAACACCACACACACACACACACACACACACACACACGCACACACACACACACACCTCTTGTTTACAAAGACACAGTGTGCCTTTTCTTCGCCTGTTCATCTTCTTTTGCCCACTAATTGGTCTGATTGACCTTTGGGGAGTTCCTTTGAGAGGTGGGGAGATCCCCTGGAGTGGTGGGGTCTGGCCAGGTGGGGTCACCACCAGGCTGGGCCTGGGGAGGTGATCTGGCTTCCTGCATGAGGATCGGTAGCTTGGGGCTCCCCGCTTGCTCTGCACCTCTCTCTGGCAGATAAGTGTCTCGCCAGCCCAAAGAGGAAAAGTCATTTCAGTGGCACGCACTCAGCCAGATGTAAAACACCTCCCGGTTGGAGGCTGATCCTGTCTTCCAAGGTCATGTCTGCCCTCCCTCCGACATTGTCTTTTTAGTGATAGGAAATGGTGGGTTTTTTATTTTTTTTGGTTGTTGTTGTTTTCTCCTTCGTTTTCTGATCGTGGCAACATTAAAAGTTGATAAAATCAGGTCACTACCCATCGGGGTGGGGGTGGGGAGGTCCTAGACACATCTGACCTGCTGTACTGGGATCCTTTTCTCATCTAAATGGCAGTGAATGGGGGCGGCACCCGCCTGCTGAGTGGGAGTTCAGAGGGTTTTGCCGAATATGCTAGAAGATAGGTCAGAGGTCAGAAACCCACGGCCTCAGTACTCCCATTGGTCATTGGGCTGTCTCAGCCTTACATTCCTTCGCTACACAGTGGGATCTGTGAGCCCACCCACCTGCTCCCCGGGGTTATGACGCTCACCTGAGAGGGGGGAAGCTGAAGCTTTTTGAGGTCAGAGTTACTCCCAAATCATCAGGCCCGCCAGTTCAGTAAAGCCACCAGGATGACAAAGAATAACAACGAAACACTGCCGTGGATTCAGTACCAGGTACCAGGGTGGTAGGCTAGGTTCTTCCCACACAGCAGAAGCTTCCAGAGAGCAGTAGCTCCCGAGGGTGGGTCCCTGCTGCAGGGACGGATGGAGGCCCCATCGCATTTCCTCCTCACGGCCACCCTGTGAGGTCAGTGTGATCGGAAGTCCAAAGCGCAAGTACAAAGTACACGGGAGAACACAGAGGCCAAGTGTACGAGGGAGGCCATCTCATTGGGCACATGGACTCTGAGGTCGAGTTTACAGAGTTTGGATCCTGTTCATTTTAACAGCTCTCCTTACCTTTAGTTTTGGAGCTGTTGGTTCCTCACTGTAAAATGGGGGAAAGGGGGTCACACAAGCTCCCTCGAAGGGCTATAACTGGTTCCGACTCAGCTCTCAGGACTTGGTCAATCAGATAGAGCCCTTGCCTTCAAGCAGGGGAGGAAAAAAACGAACAGCCATCGATGCTGAGGTTGGTGGAAGGTAACCAGGGGAACACAGGACAGAGAAGGTGACAGGTGAAGCGCTGGAGGGGACCGAGAGCCATAGGCCCAATCTGACCGGGCAAGAGACAGGATGAGCCTGCCCTGACAAGCCCCTCCCTGGCCAGGGTGAACTTGAGAGTACTCTGCGGGGAGGCCTTGGCCAAACTCAGGGCTCCAGCCTCTCCCTTCCATGCCGACTGTCAGACTGAGCTTCCCATCCGTTCCTTTCTTAGTTGGGAAAGCTTCACCTATCGCCTCTCTGGGCCTCCATTTTCCCAGCGGTAAAATGGTGTAGAGATCGCACTCACCTCAAAGATCTTTTTTTGGGGACCCAATGAGAAGCAAATCCCCATGAAACTCTCAAGTGTGTGTCAGCCCTGGGCACGGGGTATTCCGCCCTCCCTCTCTCTCCATCAGCTGTCATGAGCTAGTGAACACCTACTCACACTTCAAAATGCAGCTCAAGTGCTCGAAGACTATCTGGCTCATTCTCTGCAGTCACACACCACAGTGTGCCTGCGTGTATTACTGGCAGCGAGTGACATGTAATATTCAACAACTGGCTTGGTATGGCGATTGCTTCACCGGAAGGGCAGCTCAGCTTGGTGCCTGAAGGGTACTTCTGTCACCCTATAGTTACTAGACTATAAAAAGGTCCAGAAAGCCCCAGGCTGGCTGAGGTTGTTCCTCCTCCGCCTCCGAGTTTTTGCATAACATAGTTTAATAACTGTAATAGGCACTTCTGGTTACCCAGTCATATCCAGCCCCAAGACCCCACTTATCACACAGCAGTGTACTGGGCTGGCAGCTGCTAGAAGTCAGGATGGATGTTTTCTCCAGTCCTCTGGTGATGGGGTGGGGACAAATGAGGGACATCAGTGGGCCTGAGAAGCCTACCGACTATCCTGACTCCTGGTGACCCTCCTGTTAGATTCAGGAGCACAGGACCTCTGGTTACCTTTAACTCAGAAACGAGGATGTCAGTCAGATATAACCCCCAATTTGAATATTCATATATGCAGATTCACCCTTTGATGCAGTGTACCTATCATTGATTTTTGCTGTGCATATGAAATGCCTGCAGTCCAGTGTGGCAGGAGCATGGCAGGGAAGACCCTTCAGGCTGAGGCTTCTGGTCCCGCCCAGAGCGCCTTCTCTTGCCCAGCCAGATTGGGCCTCAGAGAGGTCTGTGTTCTCAGTCGCCCCCAAGCCTTCAATTCTCCCTCTCTGTGCGAATCCTTACAGTTTTAGCTGTCACTTTCTCTGTCCTATTTCCCTCCCCCACTCCCTTGGTTACCTTCCACACACCTCAGCATCAGCAGCTGTTCATTTGCTCTTTGATTTCCCCAGGTCCTGAGAGCCAAGTGAGAGCTCTTTAGAGATGTTCAATCAATATTGATACACTGGAATCAATGACCAAGGGAATATTTCAATAAATATGACTTCACTCTTTAACAAGGAGCTTGAAAAAACTGTGAGGTCCCAGGAGTGATTCAGAAACCCAGCATTTGGGAAATCTTTGTCTTCAGCTCCAACCTGGCACCTTCTTCCATCTTTGTCTTTGCAAGAGAGAAGGGCTGGGCCTGCTCTCAAAGAGGACCAGATTTGAGCATAAATAACCATGAATAGGGTGCAGACAACCATTTGGTGGCAACCATCTTTTAGAATGGAGCTAAATGGATCTGGGAAAGGGGGGCTCTGGCTCTAGTTCAGACATCAACTTTGCTGTGGCCTGGAACTATGTTTTTACTACCCTTGGCACTAGTACCACTGCTGCTTCCAACCGCCCCCTCCCCCCCATGGTTCAGTGGTCTAATTCTTCCATATGGAAGGTTTCCGTTTGGTTCTCAGCTAGTGAAAGTCATGTGTAGTTACCAGTCATCTGTTAGTGGAGATTTGGGTGTTGCTATGATGTTCAATAGGTTTCAGTGGGCATTCCAGACTATGATGGCCGAGGAAGAAAGGCCTGGCCACCTACTTCTGAAAAACCAGTCAGTGAGAACCTTGTGGACACACTGACCCAGTCTGGGCTTGCTGTGAATCAGGGACAAACTTGAAGGCAGCTCACAGTAACATTTGCCTAGCTACTAGCGCTGCTGATGGCAGCAAAGATTAGGCAGCATTTACTAGTTGTTACAACCTAAAACGTGTACTTACACGAAGTCACTGAGTCCTGGTGATGATCTTATAAAATAGGTCCTGCCATTCCACCTAGTTTATGAATTTTGAGGAAGTTTCTATAACTTGCTAAAGGTACCATACTGATAAAAGCCAAAGCAATACTACTTAATGTCTGTCAGAAAACTGTGGTTCTGAAAGATTGATTCCAAGCTCAGAGCCAGGATTTGACTGCCACTCTACCTTATAAGTCATTGCTCTTCAGCAAGTCCCTGTCAGGTAACTATTTTCTCTGTCTCATATTGATCATCAAGGTGGTGAGCTTTTAAGGCCACCCCTTTCTAGGCACGGATAATCCCCTGCCTTGTTAGGTCTTCTAGTGGGAGCCAGGGCCATGGGAGACATTGAGGAATGTCACACCCAAGATATCAAGAACATGTGTGTCTCGGGAAAGTCTACTTTGTGGCCACTTTGTGGAATAGCTTGACAGATAGGGCCTCCTTTGGAAATTATTCCAGACAGGGGGGAAAGTATAAACCAGTTGCTCTCAATGGTTATTTTTAGCAGTGTTTAGCTAGACATCAAATGGGCTGCCACAAATATCCTCACGGTCTCTACTAATTAACCAAACAAACAAACAAAAGTTCTTCTACCTTTTTTGGTTCATTTTCACTTTTGCAACAGCCCCCTTAGGAAACAAGTGTATTAATTATATTCATTTTCCACATGAGGCTGGAATATTTTTGTGTCCATCCAAGACTCTAGGCTTCCAAACTATGCGTCACGCTTGGAAGACCCCTTCGTAGGACATTCCGTCAGGGAGAATGCATTGCGCGTTGGCTGTCTGCAAGTTCTCAGGACTCCCAGGAATGTTTACAAAGGAGAGGTCTGGGAATGGTGGTGGATGGTTCCAGCTAGGCAGAGGTAGGCAGAGGATTTGGGCAAAATCAGATCTTGGTGATACAGGCATGCTTAAATGATTGAGAAGGGTTCCCTTGAATGTACTGCAGGTAGTAATCATTTAATCAATCCTTTCGAGACCTCCAAGCCAGCACCCCTGAGAATGTCTTGCTTCTACCTTATCTTTTTAAAGGAGCAGTTCCTTGATGGTTCCAAATTCTCTAGAGGCTACGCCCTCACAGGTGTCCACAACTCCACCCGAGGTCAGCAGGAGCTCACCCCTGTTGGTCTGTCCTTTTAGACACTACAAAAGGCCTCACACTCTTTGTCTTATTTTCTTTCTTTCTTCTTATTTTCTTTCCTCCCCAGTCCCACAGGGGAGTGGTATTACTCCCAGTTTACCAGTGACAAAAATAAAGGTTCAAAGAGGCTAGGCCACTTGCTGGGAGGACACACAGCCAAGGAATGTGACATCACATAGAGTCCCATCTCACAGCCAGGGAATAGAGTCCAATTCTCAGTCCCCTTCCTTTGGACCTGGGGAAGCATGGTGTCTGCGTTCTCTTCCCTGCTAAGTTGCTACATCAGATTACCGTGTTCTGGGCCTTGGCTTTTCTGTGCTGCCTGTGGAAGGGACAGCTGAGAGCCATTACGCCCTCTGCAACCCAGACCTTTCGTGGACACACCAGAACGCACAGGTCAAGTGGGAGACCCTCGCCTGAATTCACAGTTGCAGTCAGGGGCAAAAATCAAATCCCAGCTGGTAGCCAGCCGACCTAAAAGTTGCAGCTTTCGGTTAAAAGCTAGAGTGTCTTTTTTTTCCCCCGCCCCAAAGAAGCCTCTCATGGCATCGCCAACAGGCCCCCTGTGACATGACTCTGGCAAATGTTCGTGATTGGTCGGTAGCCACCTGATAGAATCCCAGGTGCTCTCACTGTCTCCAAGTCCTCAAGCCAAGTGCTGCCACAGGCGGATCAATGACTGGGCCGCTCATCAAGAGTGAGGTCTGAAGCCAGTGGGCAATTCTCCAGCAACTGCACGGGAATGCATCACCCCCTGCCCTCAACTGGCACCTGCGCCTCCCCCCCCCCCCCCAGAGCCACGACCGGGGCGGGTAGAGGAGGCTAGGCAGAATACTTACTACACCCCTGGCTGACAGCAGGCTGAGCATCTGGAGGGGCTGGCTGGCTGGGTGGCTGGACCGGGCGTCTGGGCTGGCCTTGCAGAGGGTCTTGGGACAGCGTCGGACGCGCCTCCTGCGGGACTTGCGCCCTTCCTCTGGGGACCGGCCTCGGTGCCTAGGGGCAGGGAGAGAGCCCTGAGAGTGGGGAAGGGGCTCGGGGATGAACAGGCTCTGCGGATGGTCTCAGGTGTGTTTCCCTCTGTCCATCCTCCCGCCAACTCCTCCATCGAACTCGTCTCCCATTGGATTTTGCTGGTGTGTGCCTGTCTGTCTCGCAAGGGAGCCCTAGTGACAGTGGTTATGCATCAGGTTGCTAACTGCAAGGTCAGCAGTTAGAAAGCACCAGTCGCCATGCAGCAAGATGATGAGCTTTTGTGCTCCTGGAAAGACTGGCAGTCTTGGAAACCAACAGGGGCACATCTACCCAATGCCATCGGCTTGCCAGGCGTCAGAATGGGCCAGACAGCAGGGAGTGTGGTTTGTCTGGCTGAGTCCCTCTGCGTGGTCAGTGGACTTCAAAGCACTGGCGGGGAAATCCCACTCTCGTTTCATTCTATTGTTCCACCAACTATTTGGAGCACCCTTGTCGATGTGCACTTGACACCCCTGCAAAACAAAGGGAGCCCCTAACCTGAGCAGGGCAGACGTTGTGTCCTGACTGAGCTGGCTCCCCAGCTTCTCAGGGTTGGATCTGGTTTCCCCACCTCCATCAACACCTGACTCTTTGAGACGGCGCTCCCTGAGCCCCAGGAAGCAGGCAACCACCCACCTGATGGGTTTGCATAGCATCTTCTCCCCCGCCACCTCCACTTACGGTGTCTTCCCTGCCTTGTCTGGCTAGAGGTCGTCCAGCTACTGTCCAGTTTTACAGATGAGGGATCTAGGTTCAGAGACGATGAGGGACCTGCCTGAGGTCAGCCAGCTTATAAATGACAAAGCCTGGTTTAGGACAGAGTCTTCTGACTCTTGCTCCTCTGGGATGTTCCTCTTTTCCTGACTCTTCTGTGTCACTGCTTGGCTGGGTGGTCCCAGGGCCGGCTCTCACCTTGGTCCCATGCCCATGGAGGACCTAGTAGCCCAGTGGACACTAGGGGGTGGGGGACAGCAGAACACGGTGCCCAGTCCCTCATTTGTTGCCATGGCTGTGCCACTGTTGAGTTGAGCACGTCTGTGCTCTGCGAACAACCTGGGGTTGGGTGCGCTTGTTGACTGCCTGAGAGCAACGGGGAGGGGGCATGCCCTGGAGGATCCACAGGGCAACTCTGCGAGGAGGTGACAGGGTCTGGAGGAGTTTTCTGAGACTGACCTGGCTGGTACTGGGGTAATGTGGTGAGTTTAGTGCATCACGGGCTTGCTGCGGGAGGGGAATGGGGATGGTACATTGCCACTTGGTACCGAAGGCAGAACATGTGGTTTGTCATTTGGATCCGCAGAGTCCTGGTGGCGCGGCGGGTTAAATGCCAGGATGCTCATTCAAGGCTTAGTCTGGAAACCCCGCGGGGTCAGTTCAACCGTGTCACCATGCACTGGAATCGACTACTTGAGCGTGGCTGGGGGAGGGCGCCCGGGAGCCTGGGCTTACCTGCTCTCGCAGCTCGAGGACCGGGACTCCGAGCTCTGTGACCGTGAGTGGCAGCGGCGGTGACGGTGGCGGTGAGACTTTCGGGGACGGCCTCGGGATCTGGGCGAGAGGAGAGGAAGTGAGAGATCTGGCTCCGTGAGTGCCCATGTCCCTCCCAAGTCAAAGGACCTCCCCTGCCACCCTGGCTTCCTGCCTCCCAGCCTGCCCCGTCCTCCCCGCTGCCTCTGGTGGTTATTCACAGGAATGTGGAAACACAGATTTTGGTGTAAAAATCCTCCCATTTCAAATGGGGGACACAGAGTTTGAAGAGTTTGAGGCAAATCAAACCCATTTGCAGAGTTAATTAGGCCTTTGGGCCACCAATTTGTAACCTTAGACTGGCAATTGGGAGTCGAGCATCTTAGCACTGAGTCGAAACTGGTTCACAGGGCCACATGCTTCTTCCACAGTAAGCCAGAATCACACACACACACAGCAATCCGTGCTGTGAACAAGACCGTGGTCTCCAGGCAGTGGGGACTGAGGATGTCCCTCCAACACCACCAGCCAAGGAGTGGCAAGGGGGTTGGGCCAAGTCAGAGAGCCTGGGGCAGTTACAGCTGGCCCTATCAGGAGGCAGGCACCTGAGGAGCCCAGTCAGTTCTGTCAGACCATACCCTGGTAGCTCAAGGCTTAAACAAGGTCAGTGATTCGTCAGACACCCCCACCCCAAGCAGCTCTGGGGGAGGAAAACCTGGTGCTTAAGAGGCTATGGGCTATCCCACCCGCCCATGTCACATGGCACCCCCACCCTGGACCCCAGGTGCCTCTAGAACTAAACAGATAGGTGCCTTGGCTGCCCTCTAGAGCATGCACACTGATGTGGGTGCAGAGACCCGCTGGGCAGCCCAGCTGGGCCCCTCCTCCCTCTCCAGAAGACTCTGCCTCCACTTGCCTTTGAGACGCACTTTTAGAAGCTTCTTGGCGGGAGATAAAATATTAGCTGATTGGAAAACACCAGCGCTGACATGTTTGCAGGACAATAAAGGAGGTGGGTTGTAACCGAATTTACTTTTAATTTGCCTGGGAACTGAACTCCACAGGCAGCGCTAGCTGGTTTGAATTTCTACTACCAGCTATAAACTATGAAACGGTGGGGGGCCCCTCGAGGAGGGGGAGAGACGCAGCGGTGCAGCCACCCCACTGTGGATCCAGTGCACGCACAGGACCCCCCTCATTCTCTGTCTCCTCGCCGCGCCTTTTGCAAACAAGGTCTGGTCAGACGGGGGCTTCCCAGGGTGTCTGCCAGACGGTCAGTTGCATTCAGGGCAGCCGGCCAGTTTGAAAGATCACGGAGACTTGGAAGTTTCAAGGAAATGGAAACTTGTCGTAGTGAGAAAAAGCAGTTTTTTTTTCCATGGTGACAAACACCTGCTCATGCTCTGGGGCAGTGGTTCTCTACCTTCCTTGGGCTGTGACCCTCTCATACAGTTCCTCATGGGGTGGTGATCCCTAAGCACAACATTATTTTCGTTGCTACTTCATCACTGTCATTTTGCTACTGTGATGAATTGGGCGACCCCTGGGAAAGGGTCGTTTGACCCCCTCCAAAGGGGTCGCGACCCACAGGCTGAGAATCTAGCTGCTGTAGAGGGCAGCCAGGGCTGCTCTGTGGGCTTTGTGTTGTTGTTAGGTGCTACGGAGTTGGGGCCGACCCATCTTGACCATGCGCGACAGAATGGAGCACTGCTTGACCTTGGCCCATCCTCGCGAGCTTTCCCCATCTGAGCCCACTGCAGCCGCAGTGCCTGTGCCCAGTCCACCTCCCCCAGGGCCTTCCTTTTTGTCACTGCCCTCACTTTCGCAAGCTTGACGTCCTGCAGGGACTGATTTCTCTCCCAACAACACGTCTGGCATGCGTGAGACAAAGTCTTGTCCTTCTTGCCTCGAAGGAGCACTGTGGCCAGATTAGTGCCAACCCAGATTCGCTCTCTCTTCTCCGGCACCACCGTGCAGGGACATTGATAGGAGACCTTAACCCATCCCTCCTACTGGCCCCTGCAGGCTTCTTCCCCTTGTTCTTCAGGGAACAAAAGGGACCGTACCACCCTAGCCCCTGAAGAACACCGGCTCTCCAGGGGAGGGTGCGATACCTCACCACGCCAGCACTTCACCTTGTGAGACCGGGAGGCACGCAAGTATTGCCAAGCCGTGTGTGAGTCTCCACAGGTGATGCGTGTGTACAGACCTGAGAGTTAAGGTTTATTGTGCCAACCTGGCCAATAAACACATGTGGGGTTAACTGAAGGGCCAAGAGATAAATGGCTTGGTGAGCCTCACCTTTTGAATTCTCGGGTCTCTTGCTTTGTGATGGTCGGACCAGGGTGCAGCTGCCTTAGCCAGTTCCCTGTTTCAGCTGGCAAGGCTTACTTCCTGTGAGACATCCTCGAGGAGAAGCCACATGGACCTACCCTGATGCAGCCCTGGGTGCTGGAGCAGCCGTGTGGAGACCCCTGCCAGTGTTGAGATGCTTACATGCTCACTGACTCAGCTTTCCTCCTGCAGTTGGCATCACTGCGTGTGGTTTGTGAGATGGAGGAGGACTTTGTGGACTGGTGCCGGGAAGATGGGTTAATGTTGGACTTGTGGGCTTGAGCAGCACTAGGGTGGGATGTTTCTTTGATGTGCACTTCACCTTTATATAAAACTCTCTTATACATAGCAGCTTCTGTGGATTTGTTTCTCTAATGTGTCCAGACTAACACAAGACCCAAGACAAGGTTCAGTCATGCAGACCTAAGCCTATAGCTGCCACAAGGATGTGCGCTTCGTCTTCCCCCTCCCTTCCCCCTCGGGTCCCCAGTCCTCTGGCAGGTGTCTCCCCATCCCCTTCCCAGGCCAGGCGATGCATTTTGGGTGCTACTGACTTACTGTTTTTTGTGCTTCTTCTCTTCCTTCCTTTTGCTTTTGGGGCTACAGGAGCTAAACGAGAAAAGGGCCAATCAATCCGAAGATGCCAAATGGCAGCCACAGATCAAACAAAACAAGTCAGGCCGAGGGCATGCACGGAGGGGGGCACCCTGCGGAGGTCCGTTCAGCCTGGGTGGACTCAGAACAAGACCGATGCCTGACTGCCTTGACACTCTGCTAGGGGGCAGGGGTAGGGCCCATGGCCAGCTTGAGGTCCAGTCCATTCACACAGGGGCCCTTCGTCACAAGGTCTGAGGCGCCAAGCAGAGCTCTGTGAGCCACTGAGGCCCCTGTCCTGATTGAGGTCCTATGGAGGGAGTGGGGGCTCAGGGAAGGCTTTGGTGGAGGGTGGATTTAGTCCTTCTTCTCTACCGGGGGTACCCAAGCCCAGGGGGCTGGCCTCCTGGCAACTAAAAGCTGGCTTGGAACTAACTCTCAGGGATTCCAGCCCTTGCCTTCCTCGGGGGAAACTGAGGCCCAGAGAGAGGACAGGCTATGCCCAAAGAAGGTGGAAGTGTCCCCAAGCTTGGTTGGGGCAGCAGACTCGATTCTTACCTGTGCCTTCTCTTCTTGGAGGATGACCTGGAGGCAGGGGAGGAAGGAAAGAAAGCTGAGTGAGGTTGAAGCTTGGACTTGTGCTCAAGGTCCCTCGAGGTTGCCAGGCCACCTGTGCCCGGGAGGCTCACATCCTTTCGTGAGCCCCTCGGGATGGGAAACAAGAGTTTCCAGCCGCAGTATCCTACAGTAGAGGGGTGGTCAGCGCACAATAACCTGTACCTAAGGTCCTCATAAGCATGGACCATCACAGCGGTCAGGCTTTGAGTCCTGTCCCTGGGAGTTTATAAGACCGGATGTGTGTGTGTGTGTGTGTGTGTGTGTGTGTGTGTGAGAGAGAGAGAGAGAGAGAGAGAGAGAGAGAGAGAGAGAGAGAGAGAGAGAGAGAGCGCCAGCCTTCCCCTGGTAGCTGGACCTGCAGCAGGGCCTGAGGGGAGCAGGGTGTGGCCTGGGTCTCCTGTTTGCTCCCGTCAGCCCTCCTGGTGACTGGACGGTAACTCAGGGAGCCTCTGGCCCTTGCAGCCAGAGTCTGTCCTTAGACAACAGGCACATAAGGGACAATCGATAGATGACGCATGTTCCAGCATGCGAGGACATGCTTCCAGTGGCGGGAGGACAGTACCTGTGTCGCTTACGCTTCTTGGAACTTTTCTTCTTCTTTTTCTTGACCGGCGAAGGACTGTATGATGGGGACCTGCCGGGGTGGGAGACAGGCTTCAGAGGGAGGCTCTCAAAGGGGCCCTTGTCCAGCACGGCCGTGCGAGTGTTTGGACGCTCGACCACCACCCATCTGTCAGCCTGCCCTGCTGTGGTGGCTGGCTGGAAACTGCACCACTAGTATTTCAGATTCCTGCAGAGGTCTCACCCAAGACGGGTTCAGCTGGGGGAAGACCCTTGGTGAGACAGGCAGCATTGTGTGCTAGTGTACGGAGGTCACTGGAGACACAATGGTGCCTAGCTATCATATCATTCCCTGCTATGTCTACGTGATAGGCAGAGGCATCTACATCTATCTATCCACCTATCTATCCATCTACCTGCCTCTGTTCTGCGTGCACTTGAATGCGCGAATCCTCCCACTTACTTCTTAGGGAGGAACAGCAGCCTACCTTTTAATGACAGGGAATTGACGTGCCCAAAGTTACAGAGCTAAGGAAACAGGTGAGCTGGGGTTGACACTGAGGTCTCTCTGAGCCTGCTGACTCTGTTCCCTCTGGCCAGGTCCTAGAGTGTTCCCTGCTGCTTCTGCCTGCCTTGGCTTCCCCAGTCAGACCCCTCTGCCAGACGGTAGTGAGACAGGCAGGGGTCACGATGACCAGAATCTCAACTCCTAACCGGCCGGAATCGAACTGCTGCAGGGCTTCTGGTGCCAAGGTCCCAGTCTCTATGGAGACAGGCTGCCTCATCTTTCTGCTGGGTGTCAACAGACGACCTGGGGGTCCAGAGCAGAGCACTCACCCATCCCCACCAGGGCTCCCTGGTGCCAGGGGCAGGAGGTCCCAGAAACCCTGGGGGTGAGGGGTGGGGGAGGGAGGCTGTCATCCAGAAACTGCTCTCTGCTGCCCCCCTGCAGCTGTCTGCTGTTCACGCTGCTACCGAAACAAGGTTAGCCTGAGTCTAAACCTGCCCGGCCGGTGATGGTGACAGTGCAGCCTACCTGTCTGCGGTGCTTTTCACCGCCTTGGTGGAAGCTTGGGGCGGGGAGGGGGGGATCAGTGTTTCCGAAATTCCCATGAAAGATGATAGTTGACAACACAAGTCCAACGTCCTGGGCATCTGGCCTGGTGGGTGGGGGTACAGGGGAGCCAAGTGTGAAGGCTGGGGTGCGGCCCTGGAGGTTCTCTGACCACCCTGAGCCTTTCTCATCTCTAACGTGGGCACCAGCTAAGCGCCTGGCTGTGCAGCTGCAGAAAGGCCCGGCCATCTCTATGGCTGCTGGGACTACAGCTCAGAAAATCTGAGTCCCTGACCTCAGGCCCATTCCGAGCCACGGCGACCCCATAGGGCAGCGCAGAACTGCCCCTGTGGAAGGGAGTCCAGAGGTCTGTCTTCCTCTAGGGAAGCAGGTGACTTTGTTCCCACTGTCCAATGTCTAACCACTGCGCCACCAGGGCTCTGTCCCATAGGGGGCTTGAGTGGGAAATCACCTTCCTGCCACCTCCGAGCAGCAGCAGGCTGGGGAGCAGGACCCGGGCTCGGGAAGACTGTGGTCAGGTGGGTGAGTGAGGGTGGCAGCCTGGCCACCAAGCCTGGGTCTTGGCACAGCGGAAGCTCGCAGGAACTCTGCACCCAGGAAGCGGGAGCTGTTTCCTGGTCTCACCACTGACTTGGTGCCACACACTGTGACAGTGGGCAGCTTCTGGATCCACTTTCCCATCAGATTCCACGGGGTCCCAAGAGGTGGGTCCCCCTCTACTTCCGACCAGTGGAGACAGGCACCAGGAGGAGAGGGCCTTGCCCCGGGCCACACAGTGCGTGATTGGAACCATCCCCCTTTGCCTTCCTGCGATCTACGGGGGTCCTCACCTCTTCCTTTTCTTCCGGGCGGATTTCTTCTTCTTCTTCTTCCCCCTGGAGGATGGCGGTGGTGGCGTCAAGTCTGGGTCTCGGGAGGCACTGGGGGGAAAAGTCAGGTGTGAGGGACCCTGGGCTCCCGGTGAGCAGCTCACCGCCTCGGAGCCAATGATCCTGTCACACTTCAGATGAAGTGCCTCAAATCAGGACTTAATATGACCTAATGAGACAGCCGCTCTCTGTTACCTCAACGCCAATTGATTATTTAAAACAGCCAGAGAGGTTAACGACTGCTTAATAGATTATTGAAGATGCAAATGGCTGGCCTTGGTAAATATATCACTCCTTAAATAATTAATCGGCAATGTAGCCTCCCCCCTTCCTTTCCTCCCCACCACATCCCGACCCCAAGCTCCTAGCACATGGTATCCGCCGCTCCCGCTGGCTTTCCCAGGAGGGACGGAGGGAAGGCACACAGCAGCTGGTGATGGGATTTGTATTTGCTGGGGTCTAATGTAATGAGACATATATCTGATATCACCTCTACAACACCCCCACGCTTTGGGAATGATTACTTCCCGTTCAATTGAATTCAAACGCTTCGGCTGCAGTTAAATGAAGTCGGGTTAGCTCAGCTTATAATCGGGGCCGGCTCTGAGGATTCTTATTTTTTTGAAAAACACAATCCCGTTGGCAAGGGAGGTGGTTTGGGAGAAAAAAACCGAACCTCCCTGGGGAATTCTTAGTAGGATGGCTGTGGGAATCGAGTACAAAGGTACCCTGGGTTTGAGACTCAGGGGCTCAGGGGGTGGCTTTGCTCCTCCTTTTACAGGTGCAGAAAATGGGGCTCAGGAAGTGGAGCTGACTTGCCTGCAGCAGCAAGTGGCCGAGCTGGGATTTGAACGCAGGCCTGCATGCTTTCTGTCCTCAGAGCCTTCCCGCCGGGCTAGCAGACTTTCCCCCTTGACTCTTCAGAGCAAGGCCGCACTATCCAATTCCCTTCTAAAACTCTAGAGCAGTGGTTCTCAGCCTTCCTCGTGCCGCGATCCTTTCATACAGTTCCTCATGTGGTGGGGACCCCCAACCATAACATTATTTCGCTGCTGTAGAGCATTGACGCTTAGAACAGATATAAGGCTAAACGTTAAGACCCCTTCAAAGCCTATCACCGCCCTAGGAAACACCCAACAAAGGTCAAGTGGAGACCGACTCAGGGAGGCCACAGGAAGGGACCAGAACTGTGAAGGAACAGCCAAGATCGCCAGCAAAGGATAGGCGTGGCTGTATATGTTTATGTATGTATGTAGGCTGATGTGTGTCCAGGTAGACGTAGAGGTGTGGGTGCATATGCGTCTGTGACTGTCCAGATCCATACTCTTATCGAGTGTGTGTAATTGTGACATTATATGATGTCGCCGGCCGAATTCCTTGCAGGACTGGATTTCTGGGTCTGAAGCGTTAGGGCGATCATCTTACGGGAAGGTCTTGGTCGGCTGGTACAAAGCCTGGTTTGTTCACAGAGTCAGGTTCTCCATCCTCACTGGGTGAGCAGTGTTGGGAATTTGGAAAGCGACCTAGGTCTCCCTTCATCCAGAACAGAAAGGAAAGAAGCCACGGACCCGCAGGATGACACGTCTGCACGAACGAACCACAGCCTCATGGACGCGGATGGCCGAACTAGAAGGTACCACCAGGGACCACTGCTCAGCATTCTAATCAGGGCCACCGGAAAGGGACCCTGATAGGAGAGCAATGTGGGAAAATGTCTCATATCACTTTAAGAACCCCGGCGCTGAGGGAGACTAGACAGTCTTCCGAGACACTCTTCAGATGCCGAACCAGAGCTGACCCCAGAGGTCAACTGGGAGTGAAGGGACATCACCTGCCGGGAATTAACTTTGAGACAACAAAAGGGGGATATCAGGGTGGGGGTGGGGGTGGGCAGGGAAACCGAGGGAATGTGTTGGGGTGCCCCTTGTCACCACGAGAGTGGGTTGACTGGGAACCCCAACGGCTGTGCAGACCTTCACGGAGCACCAGAAACATGGCGTACCACCCACCGTCCTGTGTCATGTTTGCAAGGGAACCACTTTGAGCATTTCAGACAGACACGGGAATGTCACTACGTAGCTACTTCCCTCTAATGACAAGCGGCAAAGCCCAGCACACGTAGCTAGGAAGCACACAGGCTCTCAGGGCAGGTGGCAGGCACCCCCAGGACCCCCTCCTACACGTGCCCCGTGGACAGCAAGCGCCTCATCTCTCGCTGCTCAGTGACCAAGCGGGGACTGACTCCATGGGATGGTGTTGCCACCTGTTAAATCCTCCCCTTTCCTATGAGCACATCCCCGGGGAACAGCTGCTAGCAATTTGAGCAGGGGGGGGAGGGTGGGGGGAACAATGGAGGGAGAAAGATGGTTTTGTTTTCTTAAGTCTGTCTTGGAAACCAGGAAAGGAACCCGTGGCTTTCAGGGACCCCTCTAACTTCCCGAACCCCTGCTCCCAGCAGGGCAGGGGTGGAGAACCAGTCTTTGGCTCAGGCTGAGCATCGTGCTGATGGCAGCGAGCGACCTGCTGTACTGCTGCCAGGAGCTTACGCACACCTGAAAGCAGCCCACGTCCCTCGTTACAGGAGCTGGCTGCACAGGATCGTTTCCGGGGCCTGTCGGGGGACCAATCAACCCCTCCTTAAATCTCCTCATGCCTTTGGGGCACCTGCGGGTCCTGACCCCCCCCCCCCAGTTGCTTCTCCTGGGCGTGCCGGCACAGGGGGCCGTGGGGTGAAGTTGGCAGGGGTCATGAATGGATCCACTAAACTCACTGCCCTCCAGTTGATGGCATTCACTGCGACTGCGACCCTACGGGACCGAGTAGAGCCCCCCCACCCCCCGGGGTTCACCAGAGCAATTCTTTGTAGGGCAGACAGCCTCAGTTGAGCTGGTGAGTCACTGCCATTGAGTAGATTCCAACTCACAGGACCCCGCAGGGCAGGGTAAAACACACACCCCTACCCTGTGGGGCCCTGAGGCCACAGCTCTTGCAGTAGAAAGCCCCATCTGTCTCCCAAGGAGCACCTGGTGGTTTTGAACTGTTGATCTTGCAGTTAGCAGCCCAACGCGTCACCACCATGCCACCGGGGCTCCTGGGATGGCTACACCTTTATCCTCCTGAGGCAGGGCTAGTCCAGCCGCAGTGTCTGCATCTGTTAAAGGGCTCTACTGGGGCAGGCATGGACTTGGGGGAGTTGGCTGACAACGCACCCCTCTCCCCCTGGCTGGGGCAAGAACACAGGCCCGGGGCAGGAGGTGGGGGGTGGGTTTCCTAAGAGAGGTTTCTTGATAAGTTATTAGGATAGAACAGAGTCTAGAGAGCCACCGCTGGGACGGTTTCCAGTGTGCAGGGCAAGAGGCTGGGAGGACAGGGTGCAGGGACCTCCCTGAGCCTGAGGGCAGCACTGCCTGTCTTCTCCAAAACCCAGGAATACAGAGAACGGGCCTGCAACTGCATGACCAGGGGGGCTGCCACAACAACTTCGTGGGCAAATGGAGTGAGAAGATAAAGGAATCCTTAACGGTTACCCTTCCACCCCCACCATCCCCTGCGCACACACAATGTCTCTGTGCGGCTCAGCATGACGCTGCTGCCACCCTGCTGTGGGGGTCAGGTGCCTTTCACATTGTGAACAACCAAACCAAACTCGCTGCCATCAAGGCAGTGCCAACTCCTGGCGAGGAGAGGCTGGTGGTGTCCCCCCCGCCCCCAGACCAGGACTCCTTTTACAAACCTCAGTGCGCACACACCAAACACCAGAACAATGGTGGGGTAATTGGATGAAGGGATGGATGCAGGGAGCTGGAACAGATGAGACAGCCTGGACTCGGCAGCCAGTGGCTCAGCTGATCCATCATTACAAGAGACCGAGGGACCCTGTCATTCAAGGCGGGAGTCAACTTCTAGCTCACTGCCCGTCAGTCCCACATCCTGTTTCTGTCAATAAAATGATTGGAACCCCAGCCGTGCCCTCTGTTTCCTCTACTATCCCTGGCTGCTTTCACCCTCCAAGCGCAGATGCGCACGGACAGACCTGCCCTGACACAGTCCCTGGGGAAGGCAGGAACTAGCGTGGCTTCCTTCCATCACCAAAGATGTCATGCTTGCCCATGCCCTTCTGCCTTCCACTCCTGCTCCACTGCTCAGCTTCTGCTGTGTATGCAGTGGAGCCATGAGGCCCCCGCACCCGCAATCTTGCTAGCTGGGTCGTCAGAGCACAGAGCGACACCCACCACCACCAATGGCAGGAAGACAAAGCACCTCAACTCCGTGTGGAGAAAGCCACATCCTCCCATGTGGACCCCCCACCCATGACTGACGGAGGGAAGATCCGAGTGGTCAAGGAGCCACCAGAAATGCTCGTGGAAGCAGCAGCCGAGAGATCAATGGGTGCTCAGCCTCGGGCAGCCCTGCTGCACAAGACCCCTGAGAACAGGAAGAGCAAGGTTGTCTCCCTGATGACTGAGGTGCACCTGACCCAAGCCACGGTGTTGGACGCTGAATGAGGACGGAAGGAGAAGAGCCAGAGACGCGTTTGGATGGCAGCACTGCTGAAGGATATTGAAAGTACCACAGGCTGCCCCAAGGACAAACCTCTGCCTAGGAAGAAATAGTCAGAAGGTCCCTGAGAGGCGAGGACGGCGAGTCTTGTCTCTCAGGCCCTTTGGAGGTATCAGCAGGAAAGCCCAGTCCCTGGAAAAGGGCGTTGTGTTTGGTAAAGTTGAGGGGCAGCCGGAAAGAAAGAGGCTCCCCATCAAGGGAAATAGTCACACGAGGCTGCTGCGGGACCAGGCAGCCTTCTGCCCTGTCGCGTACAGGGTCGCTATGAGCTGACGTGACAGCATCTTCCCAAGAAGAGCTGCCAACAGAGAGGGGGGCAAGGTGGCCAGAGAGGCACTTGGTCCGCTTAAGCACCCCATCGGCATGGGAGGCAGGGCAGGGTCTCACCTGCGAGCTCGGGCAGGCCTTGGCTCCCGGCAGGCCTTGTCTCTCTCCCAGCTGTTGGTGCCCGAGGCCTCCGTGGCCAGGTGCGGGCCCAGCTTTCCTGATGGGCCATCCTGAGCTGGGGCCGAAGGGCTGTTCTCGGGCTCCGCCCTGCAGGAGAAAGAAGACAGGCAAACGGGTTAGGGTGCAGCAGATATGTTCAAGGCTCACCCACCTTCCCGGGAGTCCCCACTTCCTCTGGCAGGAGGCTGGGGCCCTGGGACCATCTCTGGCAAGTGGTCCCCGAGTGGGGCTGGTTAGCAGCCCCCTGCGAAAGGCGGGAACTGCACACTGGTTTTCCAGGCTGCAGCAGTGACAGGGACACGCTGTCAGGCCCCCCCTGTGGCACCGGACCTGGAGGCTAGCAGTCAGACAGCCACAGTGAGATCCACCTGGTGGCTAAGGCTGCACCCAGGGGCGTAACCCTGCTGTTGAGTTGATTTTTCAACTCGCAGGTGCCCCCGCAGGTCTGCCTTCCTGTCTATGGGAGCAGGTCTCCATGCTGTTCCCCCTTGCAGGCTGGGCAAGTGGAGCTACCACCCTTCCATTCAGCAGTGGAGCCCCGAGCCACTGCATTGTGGGCATTTTCCCATTCAAAGGCTTCGGGTGCCTCCTCCGGCTGCTCTCCGTCACTGTGACCTTGGCAGTGGCAGAGACTGGCAGAGGAAGCAACGGGCAGGATGCCCAGACTCATGGGACTTCACTCCATTGCCACAGGGTCCGTGCCGGCTCACAGCGCCCCTGTGGGACAGGGCAGAACCGCTCCTGTGAGTTTCCCAGACGGCAACTGCTGACGGGAGCCGCCAACCCCACCTTTCTCACAGGATGGCCGGCCGGGTTTAAACTGCCGACCTGTGGTTAGCAGCCCCACCGCCAGGCCTTCCTTCAGACGTAGCACGAGGAAAATGAGCTTTTCTCCAACTCTGGGGCCGGGTGGTGACGACAGCACAGCTTCATCCTGGCCTAAGCCTCAGGGGGAGGCTGGGAAGGGAGCGTGTCACGCCCCTTTTCTGTGTAATTGGAGGTAACAAACAAACAAAACCCCATAGAATTCGCCCAGCTCCCCTTAGAGGTTCCCATCTCTTCGCTTTGCCCTGTTAATGGGCCAAAGACACTTGGGCCAGTCACTGGGGCTGGTCAATAAGCCTTCTTTCTGCTTCAGTATCCCCCCCCCCCCCCAATTACAAACAGGGAGCAGTAACAGTCCATCGATTGGGGAGCTCTGGAGAAGCTACAACAAGATAAAATTTGCAATGCCAACAGGAAGGTCTGCTAAGTGCCGGCCCTGCCTCCTTCGAAGATGTGAGGATCCTGCTGGTTCCCAGGAGGCCCCCAAGTCCTCTTCTCCACACCCACTGGGCTCCAAGCACCACTGGGAAGCCCCGAGGGTCCCACTTCCTCACTTGGGGCCCAGAGTGGGAAAGGACGGCGCCTAGCGACTCAGCTTCTGAAGAGCTGGGTGTCCACAAGTGTCCTTCAGATTGACCTTGAGCCAGGAGGAAAGGAGCGCACCCCAGAGGCAGTGGTGAAGCACTCAGATGCTAACTGCTGGGTCAGCGGTTTGAACCCACCAGTCACCCTGCAGGACAGCTCCGAGGCAGTCTGTGTCTGTCCAGCTTTATAGCCATGTCTGTCCAGTGCCTGTCCAGATTTACAGTCGCCACGGGGTGACTGTGAGTCAGGGTCAGCTGTAGACAGAATACTTCCCGGTCTACAGCTACAAGAGGAGCCTCTTCAGGAGGAAGACACAGCTCGGAGCTGAGCCCAGCGCTGACCACACCACCAATGACGGTGAATGGTGGCCAGGGGCTGTGGAGTGGGTTTCGACATCTCCAGACATTGCCAGCCCCGCCCACCCTCCTAGCTGGTCTGTGGAGCCCACAGTGGTGGCCACTGCCAGTCCTCTTGGACCATGCGCCGCCTTGCACTCTGCAAATCACGGAGTCCCTGTAATCAGAAGCAGCTCCAGGGCAGCTAGCTGCCACCCTGCCACCCCCGGTGTGTTTTGATTCCCCTCCTATCCCCATCGCCCCCCAAGCCCAGGGCGAGTGCTGAGGAGACGTCAGCATGTCTCATGTACAGACCCCTACAGCCTGAGTCCAGTCTGGGCATCTGATTTAGGAGGAGCCCCCCCCCCCACACTGCTCCCCGTATGAGAAGTCTCCACTCCTTGGGGTCACAGGAGGATGGACCAAGCCCAGTCCATATTAAAGGGAAGCTGGCAAAATACACCCATAGGTGTCAGCCACCTATCTGGGGAAGGAGCCACAGGTGATCCTGTGGGCCCAGGGTGGACTCAGATGCTGTCCCCCACCCCGACTTCACCCCGTCTCTGCCAGCAAGCCCCTCCCTCCCGAATAGACAACCTGGGCCATGTCTCCTTCTCTCCAAACATCTGTGGCTAGCAAATGGATCTGCCGAGAGAGGGCAAAGCCACTGGCTAAAGAAGCCTGTTATTTGGGGTTAGGAAGGCCATCCTGGGACAGGAGCTGGGCAGTAAGTAAGGCTGACAAACCAGTCCCTGCCACCCACTGCTCAGCCCAAGCATTCACTGCATCACTCTGAGCTGGACGCCGACATCAAAGAAAGCCAGACCCAGGCATCCCCAGGGGCTGCGTGGAGAGTGGGTAGGGGTGAGGTGCTGGGAAAGCACCCCATATTAATACTGGCATGGGGATCCCCATTGACATGTGTGAGCAGAGGGTCTGGGTGCACCGGCATTGTCACCAGGACCAACAGGGAGGCCCTTCCACACCGCGGCTCTGCTGCACAAGTCTGCTGTCAGCAGGTGAATACGTGGCTCACCTTGCAGATGACCAGATCTCTCGCTTCTGTCAACCCTCTTCTGTCAACCCTCGGAGGAGGGGACCAGTCTGTGGGCACCAGCCCTTGTGGTGGGGTGGGCCTCAGCTCCCACACCTCCAGTTTTGCACACCTAGGACGCCGTCGGTGCTCCATCTCTGCCTCCCTCCCATCCCGCAGCCCCTCAACATTGCATGAGAAACACTTGAGAGAAGCCGGATCCTGGGGGACAGCTCCAACAGGGAGTCAGGACAGGGGAACCCATACCACTGGCGAATGTCTCCCAGGCCTCCCCACTCCTGCTGCTCATCAGACACCCGCAGCGCTGCGGGCACTCTGTTGTCATGGCAACGGGCTGATTCCTTGCCTCCGATAAGAGCCTGCCGAACTTCCTGCAGAACTCTCCAAGAAGCCTGGCACCAGCCGCTCCCTGGCTTCCCCACCAGGCACGTGCCTCTCCCACCCAGCCGGGTGCAAATTGTCACACCCCCGGGCACTAGGTCGAGGTCACTGTCAGCTGAGGGGCAGGGCTCCCACAGAGTCAGAGCCAGAAGGCAGGGCCCCCTCTACAGAGTAGGGAAGCTGAGTCCCCCCAGAAGCAGGGTCACTCGTCAAGGCCACATGGTCAATCCCAGTCCAAGACTCATTCCAAGCCAGTTGGCCGTAAGAACAGCCAGCACTTAAGTATCTGCATGTTGGGCTGCCGACTGCAAGGCCAACGGTTCCAACCACCTGCCCTCCCTGAGAGAAAGATGAGGCTTTCTGCTCCCATGAAGCTGGCCGGCCTTGGACACCCAGAGGGGCAGTTCTACTCTGTCCCGAGTTGGAAACCCCATGACGACAGTGAGTCTGACAGCGGCATGGGGGGCTGTCAATCTGAGACTTCCGAGTGAAGGGGCGGAGTTTGTGACAGTCCACAGCTTGATGACCTCATTTGGAGACGCTAAGGAGATGAATACTTCCTTGGGGGTGGGACACTCGCTCACGCCCTGAGAGACTCTCAGCTGATGACACACATGGAGCTACGCTGGTACCCTGAGCTGGAAGAGCCACGTGGAGACCCCTGCCAGCGATGAGATGCTTACACTGCCAATGGATCCATAAGACTTCCCACCCACTGGTCTGTAATCATCCTGCATGTGGTTCATGAGTCTGAAGAGGAATTTATAGATTGATATCAGACATATGGGCCAATACCTGACTTATGGACTTGATCTGGACTGGGCTGTTTTCTCAATATTAACTTGCTCTTGTCTATAAAGCTCTTGCTTATACATATGAGTCTCCCTGGATTTGTTCCTCTAGTCTACCCAGACTAATACAGTTGCTAACTACAAGGTTCACACGGGAGACTAGGCTGCCTGCCAAGAAATCCCTCCTGGGCCACACATGGGGTTTGCCCTGAGTTGGAACTGAATGGATGTAATGGGTCTTATATGGTCTGGGTGTGGCAGGCAGCTCTCTCCTCTACACTCCTCCTTCCATCCTACTGATGGCTCCTCCCGTGTGTAGGAACCAAATCCCACTGCTGCCAAGTCCATGCCAGCTCACCAAAGTCCCATAGGACAGAGACGAACTGCCCCATTGGGTTTCTCAGACTGTAATCTGTATGGAAGGAGACAGTCTCATCTTTCTGCCATAGAGTAGCTGCTGGATTCGAACCGGTGACCTTGGTAGGTTAGCAGCTCAGCACCTACCTGGTGGCGTGTAGAGCCATTCTACTGCAGCATCTTAGTGGCTGAAGACTGTCCTCTCTAAGGCGCACAGGATGGGGGACTTGCCTTCATCGTATAGAAGACCGCCCTGAGGTCCAAGGTACAAAGGGACTGGCTTCCCATGCAGAATGTCACCCCTACCCCCTGGTACTTATTCTCCTTGCACCCAGGCTGTGGGTGGCCCACACTCGCTCACCCATGCACAGTTTACCTGTTTCAGCAGCAAATGAAGGCCGGTCCAGGCCCTCAGGCTTCTGAGTCCACCCCAAAGCCCAGGGCTCACTGGGGAGCCCAGAAGCACACCAAACTCAGTCAGCTGCATCTGAGCAACCAGAATGTCAGCTCCCTGAGGTGAACCCCAGCTGGGGCGAGCCATTGTGGCTGATCATTTGGCCTTTAATGTCGCTAGTGGGTAAACTGTGGGCACTTCAGGGAGACTGGATTCTGGGGGCTCCTGGGAGGGGAGGGGCATGTTCCTCTTAGTAGAAAATGAGAAATCAGAGCAAGTTTTACGAGGCTGGTGTCTTCTTCAACTTCACTCAGTCCCTAAGCCGCTGCTCCCTGCACTTTGGTTCCACATCAGACGCAACCCCTGCTCTCAAGGAGTGGCCGGTCTAGAAGGGGAGAACTCAGATTCACAAGCACCGAAGGGACTCTGGTTCACAATGACCCTTCAGGGCAGAGTGCTACTGCTCCATAGGGTTTTCAAGACGGTAAGTCATAGAGCAACTAGTGCATTTGAACCACCAACCTTTGGGATCGTACCCCATAACTTAACCCACTGTTCACCAGGGCTGCTCCTAAGAGATCCTTATGATGTGGTTAGAGTCCTGGTGGCCTAATGGTTACACATTGGGCTGCTGACTGCAAGGTCAGCAGTTCTAAACCACCAGCCACTACTCAGGAGAAAGACAGGGCTTTCTACTCCCACAAACCGTCACAGCGTTGGACACTCACAGGGGTAATCTCTCCTGTCCAACAGGGTCACTGACAGGCGCATGGACTGGATGGCAGTGAGTTTTTGGGGCATCGTCAGCTCCCACCACCTACCAGTTTGTCATTCTGTGGAGGCTTCTATTTTGCTGTACTGCCGAAAGCCATGCTACACAGTATTTCAAAGATCGGCGGGGCACCCTAGGGTGGATGGGCTTCAGCGGACCTCTCATATCCAGGCAGACTAAGAAGCTAACCCTGGTCATCTGAAGAGCAGCCAAGGACCACCTTACGGGTCTCAAGCAAAGGCTGTCCAATGGAGAGGGGAAGTTGAGCCGGCTAGGCTGGAAAGATCGTGAAGATGGTGTGGGACGTCTGGTTCTTGGGAGACCAAAGGCCGCCAGGCGTGGGTGCTGTTTTGATTATCTCATACTCAGGGCCTTGTAAATGCCGAGGGGGTACCTCCCCCGGTCTGGTCTGGAAAAGGGGGTCAGGAAGTCCTGGAGAGCTCCCTAGGAGATGGATGGAGATGGGTCAAGGAGGGCAGGGCTGAAGCTCTGGCCTGTGCAAAGACCTAACTTGCAGACACAACCCGGGCTTCCATGTCACTAGAGCTGCCCATCAGGAAGAAGGTGGGATAGCTCCTACACACCATTTCCCCAGGGCAATTCTAGAAGGCAGGGTAGACTCAGGAGGTACAGTCCACAGCCTGGGCCGCTGCCTGTCCAGCACACGCCAGGGGGTGCCAGTTCTGATGCATCCCAAACCGCCCAGTTCAAGATCAGATCAAAGAACCAACTGGAGCAGCACCAGCTCAGCCCATGAGGTCAGGCTCCAAACCTGACTGGATTTTGAACTCACCACAGAGCACATCTATTTGCTACACCCCAATCATCCTACGGTCCAGCTGGTCCTTTCTGCCTCCCCAGGCCCCGCCAGCCATGGCCTCTATGCCCGGCGAGAGACCAGACCGCAGAGAGGTGGGCTGGGCAGGACTGCTGGAAATGCTTGGTCACCCACTTGAGCAGGTGCCCGGGGTGGAGTGGGGTTGGGGGGTAGGTAAGTAAAGAATACTGAGAAAGCACCCTGGGCTCAAGCCCCACTTCCACCAAGCTGGGCCAGAAGCTCGGCTCAGCTGGGGTCACACGTCCCTTCAGCTGCAGTGGCAGAAGGGCCTTTTCTGCCGAGATCCATTGCTGATGGTGTTTCCTGGCAGACAGGAAGAGTTTGACAGCAGGGAGTTTGGGGAGGGATGAGGGACTAGGCAGGCAGCCCGCAGCGGCTAGGGAACACTCAGCGCAGTACAGCCAGACCTGGGAGAGTGACCACAAGCCCCCCCCCCAGTGGAGGGGGGGCTTCCAGAGACCACGCACTTCTTCCTCACTCGGTGATGATTCATTGAGCATTTACTCTGTACAGGCCCTGTTCTAGGCACTGAGGACAATACCGGAAACGCTCTGCCCAGGCAAACTTGCGTTCTGCTGGGGGGTGGGGGATAAGAGAAAGAGAGCGGAAAACAAAGAGAAAGAGACGGAGGAACCAAGGACACTCAGGAGTCCCTGGGTGGCACAGACTCTTAAGCACTCAGCTCTTCACCGACAGGTTGGCGGTTCAAACCCACCCCGAAGTCCCTCAGAAGGCCTGGAAGTGCTTCCCAGACATCAGAGCCCAGTTCTCACGTGGGCTCAGCAGAGCCTGTAAGGCTCGGCCAACGGGAAGAGAGCCTGCCGGGGGTGTGTGAGCGAGGGGCTGCCCTTATAGGTAGCGTGGTCTAGTGTGGTCACGGAGGTCTTCACAGAGAGAATGACTTGAGCAAGGGCTTAAAGGAGAAGAGGTGGGGGGCCTTGCAGGGGCCCTGGGGCAGGAAGGGACGACGGGAGCAAAGGCCGGTGCAGGTGGGCAGCGGGGAGCTCGGAGGAACTGAATGAAAGCGGGGATGTGAGGATGACTAGATGGCTGGCGAGGCCCCACATGGACTTGGCGTTTCTTCTGAGTGAGATGGCAGTCACTCTCAGGAGGACGGGGGCTGGCATAGATGTGAGCGGCTTTCTGGGGCCGAGGGCTGACTGTGGACACGGAGGAGGTGGAGCCAGAGGAATGAAGCCTGGGGGCAGGGGAAGGGGGACCTCAGAACGCCCAGGGAGGGAAGACAGCAAGGACCCTCGGCAGGGCGGCTCTGCAGAGTTGAAGCAGTGGCTTCTGGACACCCTTTGCATGTAGTGGCAACGGTTTGCTGCTGAGATACGGAGTGTGGACCGTGGGGGCCAGAGCCAACTCCACGGACTTCGGGTGGAGCTGCCAAGGACCTACCGAGTAGGGGGGGGCTGCTGGTGCGCAGGGTGTGCTCGACTGGAGCACTGTCTGCCCGTGGTGGCCGGGAGGTGTGTCGGCTGGAGAGCTTGGGCTCCAGAGGAAATGAACGCCAAGGTAGGGCGAGGGGGCTTCAGAAGGATCATGAACTAATTTCACGATCTCTTCTCCCCTTATTCCCACCGAGGCTTTGAAGCCCTGTGTGCACTGAGAGTGGCCGGCATTCCCAGGCCGGGAGCCTGGACCTTCAGTGCGGTGGGGAGTTGGGGGGAGTGGGTAAACACTGGCGACCAGCTGTGTACCGAGGGGTTTCGGGACCACAAGATGATTTCATAGACCTGTCCTAGCTGGCAGACTGCCTCCTTAGAATATTCCCATCAGGTGGCCGACCGCTCCCAATTTGCTCATCTCGACACAACGATTCACTGCCCATGGGGGCCTTTACTCGCTCATCTGCCGCACGCCGCGTCACTGCTGGACAGGGGTCATTTGCAGATGACCCAGGCAAAGCACTTCCTGTGTGGCGCGCCCCATACAGATTAAGCACTGGGGCGGGGATCCTGCAGGAAGCTGGCACAGAGGGGTGGTGGGTGGGTGGCAAGGGCCCAGGGAAAGGATCCCGCCCTGGAAGAAGCCCGGCCGGCTGTGTGGACGGACACCCCTGGTGGCGGAGCCCAGTGATGCAGCTCCTCCGCTCAGCACACCAGTCACTGACCAGCCTGGTGGCCGCAGAGGAGGCTCCTCATCTCTCCAGGGAAATCCCAAGTCCTGGCAACCTGAGAACTGCTGTCATCATATGACCTAAGGGGCTGTGTCCACCACCTGAGGATGGCCCTGATAGCATGTCAAGTGGCAAGCTCTCCAGTTCTCATTCACTTCCCCTCAAAGAGCCCAATGCCAGAGGTCCTGGGCAAGGGGGAGCAGGAGAAACCTCGGAGTGTCCGTCAGGGTCCCGGAAACCCTCTTAGATGGAGGACCTCAGCTCGTCACCACCGCCAAGCTGAGCGGCTCCTTCAGACCCCGGGGTGCCTCTTTTCCATCCCTGCTGCACCCAGTGACTCTTCTCTCACTCAGGATAGACCTGTCCTTCTAGCCATGCCACCCACAGGCCCCTTCCCTCAGCCAGAGCCGCTGGCAGGAGCTTCTGGGAGATGGCAGGGTTAGGACATGCACATTCCTGGACAGAGAGAGAGAGAGAGAGAGAGAGAGAGAGAGAGAGAGAGAGAGAGAAGCACGCGGTCCTCCTTCCTGCGGCCAAGTTCTGGGGGGAATTTCTAATGAGCAGAGCACACTGCCACTGAAGCCCACAGAGAGGACCGTGGAGACAGGCCACAAATCTGGATGGCAGGTGGCGGGCTCCTGAGTGCTGGGCTCGTTAGCTTTAAAACAACACTGCCGGCTGAGGAGAGAGGGGGAAGGGTTTCAGTGTGCAGAGTTGTCGGGACTCCTCGCTTCACACCACGGGGCCAACCCCGGGGCCCCTCTGGTCATCAGCCCTCCTGGTTCCAGAAGCCCCAGTCGCCTGCTGGAGCCATGGCTGTGGTGCTGTTCCCCACAGTCAGGCCAGCCCTCTGAGGAACAGAGGGACTGGGTGACAGCCTGAAGGAGGTCCCCCTCCCCACCGCGAGAAGCGGAGATCACCACTCAGCTCTCCTGCAGGGGAACGGAGGCTTGGGAGGGGGCAGGGGTCAGTGTCTGACCCTCTTTAGTAGACTAGTCCATTGTGCATCCTGGCTGACTTCTGTCAGTAGGCTGTGCCCCCAACACCCGGTTGGGGATCCCATAGCCCATCCTCACCTGACAGAGGGATACAAGAGATGGGCCCCTGGATCTCAAGGTGGGGTCCACATTCCAGTGTGGCATGGGGCCGAGCTAGAGCCCAGCAGAAACCACGGTTCTGCCAAGGGTTCTCCTCCTGCCCGGTCAGCAGCCCTCCCGCTTCAGAGTACGCGACTTAGAGCACCCAGAGGCACCCAGAGCCCCGCCTCGGGCTCTGCTCCGAGCGAGTCCATCTGGTCTGTGTCGGCAGTGTCCACAGTACATGTGAGTCTCACCATCCCTCCCTTCCAAGGAAACTTCTGGTTGTACTTCCCAGGACAGATTTGCTGGCTCCTCAGCCCACAGCCCTTTCAGTATCCCCTGCCAGCACCGTCATTCAAACGCATGGGTTCTGTCTTCCTCAGGCAGCATCGCCCACATTTGTAGGCATATCAGGCGATAGGCCATGCCCACGGCTTTGGGTCAGTGCACCGTATCCTTCCAAGTGGCACCCTGGCTCCTTGACACTCACTCTGGAGAGGTCCCGCACAGCAGGATCTCCCCATGCCATGCGCCATCTGAATTCCTGACCGCCGCGTCCATGAGCATGGACCCTGGATCTGAGTAAACCAAAACCCTGGGTCGCTCCGGTTTGTTCTCCATTCATCGTGACGTCAGCCGCTGGTCCAGCCGGGAGGGTGCAGGCTTTCTTTCCATGGCCGCAGCCTCTCCTCTTCATCGGCCAGGGCTCCCAGCCCTCTGACCTTTCAACAAGTGAGGTCTCCTCTTGTGATCTGTTTCGTGAAGGTCGTTAGGCCTTTGTGTCCCATCAATGCCTCCCAGGCGCCATTTGACGGTGGTGGTGGATGGAGAAGTCATTCTATTCCAATTCCACCAGTCAAGGAACTCGCAGAGGCCGCTCCCTCTGCACCAATCACACTCGAGGTGAGCTCCCACATCACACCTTTCCCACTCACTGGGGTTGGCCCCTCCCAGAGCTCCAACCCTGGCCATCACCAGTCTGAGACAAGCCCTGGAGAGAGGAGATGATCTGTCTTTACATGGGAGTGACGTCTCTCGGGGAGAGTGGCATCCAGCTGTCCCACCTGTAGGAAAGGGGGTCCCCCCCCCCTAGCTATTCCGATCATGGGCTCGATGAGAAAGGTCTGTCCCTCCACTGGGACTTTTATCTCGCTTTTAAAAGTCAAATCCATTACTTCAGGTCTGCAGGTTTATTAGAGAGCTTTATCTTTATTAGGTAGTCGGCTCGCTGACGATCTCTCAACCATGTGATGGGATCCTCTTGGGTCCAGGAGGATGTCGGGGCCGGGGGTGGGTTGTGGCAGGAACAGACCAGAGAGGCTTCAGCACAGACCCCCTCCCCACCACCGGGGCTGCTGTGAGTTGCGTTTTCAGTTGACCCCAGCTCTTGGGAGGAGGTAGAACCCATGCTACCGGGTTTTCTTGTCCAGAAAACTCACAGAAGCAGATGGCCAGGGCTGCTTCTGCAAAACCTCTGGCCGGTTCAAACCACTAACCTTTAGGGAAGCATTTGAGGACAAACCAATGGCAACACCCAGGGACCTCACCACCCGGATGGAGGTCTATGTGTCTCGCAGCTGCGTGATTTCTCTGTTGACAATGGTCGGGGATGAAAGCACCAGGAGCCACTAGGAGGAGACTTGGAAGTCAGGCAGACAGACGTTGGTTCTGCTGTCTTGGGTTCAAGGGTGGATCCTGAGCAAGTGGCTTCCTTGCTCCCTCTTCCAGGGATCACGGCCGATGAGTGGTCCGGCTCACAGAGGGGCTGCATCTCATGTGCTTGGTCCTGGTCCTGCGTAAGCCCCTCACGAGAGCCACCGTTCTCCCTTGTGAACAGCCTTTGAGACTGGGTTTCCCAACCTCCCCTGTCCTTGCAGGGTGTGGACCCTCTCCCCTTCTCATGCCTCTCCCGCAGCTCAATTCCTCACCCAGCTGCCTTTCTAGGTCCCCTCTTCACCCCTTCTCCTCCAGAATAACTTCTCCACTTCACCGCCCCCGGCATCTCTAAGGCGTGGTTTTGTGGCCTTCAAGAAGGCCCCCTCACCAGGGAAATGCCCCATGCTATCATGTTAATAATGGAAATAATGACTACCTGGCGTCCCGGCTACCTGTGGCAAACGACCGTCAGCACAGTAGCCGTCGTCGCCATGGCTCCGGAAAGAGGCTGGGTGGGAGCCCTGATCAGAAACAACGTCTGATGGCCAAGGAGCTGGAAATTCTCGGGAAGGAGGAGCACACGCCTTCCAATCCGCCCGCCTGAGCATAGGCCCCAGGGATCCGACGGCGCCAGCTCCCTGTCACGCCGGGTCCTTAGAGACCCACACTGCCTGGTCCCGCATCACCTGCAAGGGCACTGGTGTGCCTCAGCCCGACTGCAGTGCCTTCCCACCAGGGCTTCTCCTTCCTGCACGGCCTCAGCCCAAGGTCCAAAGAGAGCTCCGCGGGGCCTGATTCCAAGATGTGCTGGTTCTCGGAGTCTTCTGGAGTTTTAAGTCACTCCCATCTCTTTCCCTTATTCGGAACACACTGGGGCCCTGAGCCTGCACGTACGGCCTCTCAGCGCCTGCAAAGCCACTGCCCAAGCATGAGTAGGACAGCCTCTCCCTGGGTCAGAAGAGGGGGCGGTGTGCTTCCTGAGCACCGGCTATGTGATTTCAGGTAAGTTCCACCATCAGCCCTCACCAGGTGGACAGACAGAGGGCTGCTGGCAGGTGAGACAATAGATGCTTCCAGAGGCCCAGGGACTCGCCCGAGGACACACAAGCAAGAGAGACTGCTCCGAGTTCCGCACGGGTCATGGGTGAGTCCCCCCCGCCCTCTGGGCAGACCGTGTCCACACAGGTTTCGATGTGATTACGTCCCTTCCTACTGCCAGGCCTGCCCCCACGTCCTCAGGCACAACCCGTCCCCCAACTGCCATCTACATGGTCTATTGACCCAGACACTCCATCCATCAGCCAGCCCGCTCTGACCGCTCAAAAACACCCCGTCGACCAATTTTCCCTCCGGCGCCTTTCCACAGTCCGTGAAGCCTCGCTAATTTGGAATTTGCAACGATTTCTGACACAGAACCTGCATTTCTCACTCTACTTTTTTTATTTAAAAAAAAGCCTGAATGAAATGTCATCAAATGGAGTCCCCCCACCTCCCACCCCCAGGCCTCCTACCGAGCAAGGCCTGGTAGCCACAAACCCTGCTGTCCTCTTCTCTTTACCCGTTGCTTCTTGACACCTGCATCCCTTCCAACATTTGGATCTACGGGACAACCCCATCACACGTGCCCCTCCTAATGGCAGTCAAGGGGGGCGGGGCTGCGTGCCAGGCTCTGCTGAGTGCTTCCTATCCATCTGACATCACGCCGCTCACCATCACCATCGGCCTGTGTGACCAACGAAGAAAGAGGCAGGAAGAGCTGAGCAGCAGGTGCTGGACACGCAGGTGCGTGATCCCAACCCCTGTCCCACACCAGAGTCACGTGGGGGCAGGGGCATGAAGAGGGCTGCCTGGTCCAAAGATGGAGCAGCAACCTCTTGCTTCCACTCGGACCTGCCCCCTCTGCTCCGCTGGCAGCAGGCAGGCAGCGCATCTTCCCACAAGCCTCCTCTGGAGAGCCTGAGCGAGAGGCCACACCATACAGCACCCTCCTCCATCTGGAGTGCCCAGGGTGAAACCCTGACCCCGCCCTCTGGCAAACCACTTCACCTTTGGGGCCTCAGTTTACCCACATACCCAAGTGCAAAGGAGCCCACTCGATGGTACTCGGAGGGGTTCCCTGGGGAGACCCGCCTTGTGCTCTCCCTGTGTGTGGTACCTTCCCCAGGGCTCTGAGAGGCCTTGCTGACTGGCCCTCCTCTCTGTAGCTAGAGGGTCCTTACCTGGTACTCCCAGGAAGTGAGGAAGTGTTGACAACAGTACTGCTGTGGGCAACGGGGCTTAGTCCTGCTAGGGCCCCCAGCATGAATGCCCTGGCCTTTAAGAGCCAGGGGGAACATTGAATCACACAGTCTCTAAGCGGCTGAGGGGAGCCCTGGTCCCGGCACCAGGTATGTTCAGGTACCTGCCCATGGGGGCTCACCCTGACACCCCGTGGCTGCACCTTCTGACGGCTGGCCCCAGCCTGGGGTGAGGACCCAGCTGGTGGGCCCAGCCTCCTCCACTGAGCAGCTTGGAGAAAGAAGTCAGGCTTTCCCTCCCGTGTCCGTCTAGAGACGCAGAAATCGCACGTGCAGCATCTCTCTCGCCGGAAGAGAAGCCCCTTCGACAAGATTCACCGTCCACGTTCCACGAGGCCCACCTTTCCCAGACCACCCGAGCTGGGAGGAAGGAAGGTGGAGACACCCGACAAGGTGAGGTGGCCTGGCTGTGGGGGTACTGTATCTTGTCTCTCACCTCACAGGGTAGGAAGGAGATGGGCTGTGGGATCCTGTTGGCACTGGATTGGGGCACATGTTCAAAGGGACTGTGTGTGTGTGTGGGGGGGGTGTCCTTCAGAGACCATGCCCCTCCCCACCCCACCACACCCCAGGCCAGCCCACTGCCCACCGCGCCTGCAGCATCACGGCGCTCTGAGCTCATGGGGACAACCTGTAGCAGTACATCCCAGCGGCTGCCAGGCTCCCTGTGGCACGGTGACCCATCACCACGGAGGGTCAGCCCTGCCGCATGCTGTGCAGCCACTTTGATGGCCAGAGACTGGGCAGGATTGAACAGAATGGCCCACGGGGTGTTTGAGGCTGACTCTTTGCAGTTGAGTGGCTGGGTAGACAGGTGCTCAACCCCAGTGCCACTAGGACTCGTCACAAACAGTGTGTTGAGACCAGTGCTCCTTGCAGAGGTTTGGGGCCAGGCCCGCCCCCCCCCCCAGCAGCCTAGATGGCCTCTTCTCAAGGTGCCCAGGACCCACCCACTCCTCTCCAACCTGCAGTGTTGCCGAGGCTTCCGGACAGGGCTGCCCACTCCCACCTGGGGCTCCCCGGCAACCCTCGCCCACCGCTGGGGTAGCTGCAGGAGGGCAGAGCCCACTCCCACGAAACCCAAGTCACAGCACTCCTCTGTGCCAAGCCCTGACCCTCCTCACCATTCCTTTCCCCGGCTCGAAGCCCTACCCCATCCCACCCCGGCCCCATGGGCTTCCTTGCTCTTCCCCAGCTCCGTGGGCTCAGTCCTGCCCCAGGGCTGTTGCACGTCCCTCTGCCTGAGACACACACTCCTTCCTCATGTGGCGGCCTCCTTGTCTTTGCTCAGATGCCACCTCCTCTGTGTGACCTTCTTTGACAGTTCTACTAAAAACATACACCCACACCCCCACGCCGGCTCCTGTCCTCCATCTCCCTTCCTAGGGTTTACCATCTGCTAATATGATACCATCCTGTAAAGCTGTAGTGTGTGTGTGTGTGTGTGTGTGTGTGTGTGTGTGTGTGAGAGAGAGAGAGAGAGAGAGAGAGAGAGAGAGAGAGAGAGAGAGAAAGAGAGACAGACAGACAGACAGACTTGCCCTACAGAAATGACAGTGGTGGCCCGAGGGTGGGGTTTTGTCTGCCTCGTTCCTATTCCTCGGTGCCCTGAACAGTCTGGCATCCATCTAGGGTCCAGTTAACATCCGTGGGACAAAGGACTCAGAGAAAGGACTGAGGGTGACTCCTCCTACGAAGCCCCCCTCCCCTCCTTTGCTCTCCGAATGGCCTTCCCAGGCAGGGGGAAAGGTGTGGGGCTAAGCCGGTATGGTGACAGGACCATCCATCTTTTGTGGGGACTCTGCAGCCCTGGGATGGAGGAGGACGGGTTGGCTGCGGAGTCCCCAGAGATGTCCCTGCTTTGTGGCTTTCATAGCACACCCTCTGGTAGGTGGCAGTGCACCACACGTCTCTGTGGTGGGCCCAGCTCTGCCACCACTAGCTGAGCCACCTTGAGGAAGGCACTCGATTTCTAAGGGGTCTTTGCTCGCGTACTGTGTGGCCCACAGAGCAGCCCGTGGGAGCAGGGCTCTGGGGGAGAGCAAACAAGGAGATGCAGCTAGGCTCCGTGTGGTAGTTGTATCATCTGGTGTCAATTTGAGAGGATAAAGAGTGAAGGGGTGGCGTTTAGCTTGTCAATCGGTTGGCAGCTTGATGACCTCATCTGGAGGCACCACAGAGATAAATAGCTTGCTTGAGGCGGGGCACATGCTCAGTCCCTGCAAGACATTCTTGTTGACCAGCCACATGGGGACAGGCTGGTGCAGCCAGAGCCTCAGAGCTGGAGGAGCCCCGTGGAGACCCCTGCCAGCGCTGAGATGCTTACACCGCCACTGGATCCACAAGACTTCCCATCCACTGGCCTGTGATCCTCCTGCATTCAGAGTCATTGCATGTGTTTCATGAATCTGAAGAGGACTTTACAGATTGGTATCAGACATATGAGCTAATATAAGACTTGTGGACTTGATCTGGACTGGGCTGGGCCGTTTTCTCAAAATTCAATTGCTTTTATATATGAAACTCTTTCTTATACGCATAGGAGTGTCTATGACTTTGTTTCTCTAGTCTACCCAGACTGGCCCACTCAGCCAGGACATGGCCGTGCGTGAGCTTCCACTTTTTTGCCACCAATGGGTGTCAGCAACCCGCCCCAGAGGTGTTGCCGGGTGCAGTGGGTGACTGCTGAGACGAAGCAAGGGAAGTGGAAATCATTTCTATTTTTGGACTGGAATCACGGCCATGGTTCTAAGCGCTTCACGCACAGAAACCATCTGACCCTCAGGATGACGACAGTGCCCCCCGGGCCAGATTGTACCCTCCTACCTTACCAACAAGGACGCAGAGGCACGGAGCAGATAAGGAACTCACCCAGAGCCACACCGCAGACCCGGATTTCCAAAGTCTCAGACCACCGTTTCCTTCCCTCCCTCCCTCCCTTTCCAGGCCGCCATGACCTCCGGCTGCCTGCCACCCAGCCACCTGGCCCACGGGTCAATGGGTCCAGGCCCGGGGCTAAGCTGGTAGGCTCTTCAGGCCTCGCCCCACCGCCTCCAAAATCAGAATTCTCTCCAGCATCTGGCTAGAGAGGGGCACCAGGTAGCTGAATGCAGGTTGATTAAATCAAGGAGAAAATCAATTACATTTAAATAAAGAAAAAAGATTGGAAATCAGACACAATGCCTCCTTAATTACAGCACTAATCACTGACTGGGAAAGAAAAAAAACCCCAAAAAAACAACAAAACCCAACCAATTCTGGAACATTTCATGTCTTGCAGGGCCTCGAGCCTCGGAGAAGAGAGGAGGCTCCCAATGAAGTGAAGTGCACATCCCCCCCCCCCCCCAGCTGCTAATTGACGGGGCCAGCCCCACGGGGCGGGTGGAGATGATCAGGCATAATAGCCAGGGCCTGTTTAAAGGGTGTGCCAACGGGGGCAGTGGGGGGCCTCCTGAGGGGGACCTCACTCTGGGACTCCCTCTGCCTTGCAGTACAATATGCCAGTCTCCTCTGACTGAGAAGGCTGCCACAGGGCAGGGCTGAGTACCTGCAGGGGCCTCTTCTCTACACACAGTTTGAGGGGAAGCAGCATGCCGCAAGGGGAAGATCACTGGCAACGGGGGGGGGGGGGGGGGGGGCAAAGCCTCAGAGGATTTACTCTGCAGCCTCAGAGGATTAACAAATAGCCCTGCCATGGGGATTCAGGACAATGGATGGCCTTCTAATCGGCCTCCCTGGCTTCTACCTCTCCCCTCCCTTTCTCCTCCAAGGCAGCTGGGGAAACAGCTTCATAAAGCACTGGCTGGCCCTGTGGAGCCCGAAATCCTGCCCCGGGTTCCCACTGAGACCACAGCCCTCTAGAACCCCCAACTCTCCTTTCCTCCTCTTCCCGAGTCTTTTGCCCCAGAGAGCACCGGTCCCACGTGCAGCTCTTTCCCACACCTCATTCCCCTCTCCTCGTGATCCCACGGTCCCTCCACCTGGCCACCTTGCTTTTCCCACCTGGCTCATACCCTGCTCCTGGGCTGCCGCCTAACCCCACTGGCTTTGCAGCGCCCCCTCTTCTCTGCTTACTGGCAGCCCGCACCATCTCGGAGCATGGCACAGACCACTGGGGGCACTAGTAGGGCACCACCTACTAGTGGTGAGTTCAGTGAACAGAAGCGCCCCTGAGTGTCCCAGGCCTCCTGGGCGGTGTGTCTGGCAAAGAGCAGATGCTCAAAGACTTAGCTGAAATGTCTAGATGTGCTAGGGGAGGCAGAGGTGGTTCAGGAGGCCAGGGTTTGACTCCAGGTCGGGGCACCGCCTGCCTGTCACTAAAGGCTGCGTGTTGCCCAACACGCTCCAGTAGAGAAGCCAGACTCAGAAAGACTTGGAAAAAAGGCCTGGCGATGTGCTCCCCAACAATCCTGACCACGGAGACCACGGGGACGGTGCTGGTCCGTGTGCGTGGGGTCGCAACCAACAGCAGATTTACCAGCAAGCCTCGGGGGTCGGCCCACTAGCTTAGGCATCAAACCTCCTTCTCCCCCCAGGAGGCCTTCCTGCCGTCTTAATGACAAGGGGCCCTGCTGGTGCTGTGGGCTAGGCTGCTCCACAAGGTCGTTGGTTCAAACCCACCAGCTGCTCTGGAAGGGAAATAGGAGGCTCTCTGCTTGGGCAACTCTAGTTAAGGTTCGCTACAGGATGGGAATGACTTGTAAAGGGTCATTTGGGTCTGGTTTTACAGCGTGGTCAGCAGATAAGCTCTCGGCCACTATAAAAGGCCAGTGGGTCAAAAAGTGGCGGCCATCGGCTCTGGTGAGGATGACAACCTCGGACGCCCCAGGGGCAGCCGTCTACTCGGTCCTGCAGGGTCACTGAGTCGGAGTCAAGTCAATGACAGCCGGGTTGCTTGTGGCTTAAGGAGCCCTGGTGCGATAGTGGTTTCGTGTTGGGCTCAGATCCGAATGGTCAGCAGTTCAAAACCCCCAGCAGCTCCTCGGGAGGAAGACTGGGCTTTCTGCTCCCGTCAATAGTTACAGTCTTGGGAACCCTAGGGGTGGGGGTGGGGTGACGCTGTGCGTCTGCACTGACTGGGTGGCAGTGAATTTGTTGTTTCGTTGGCTGCTGCCTGGGGCTTTTATGGGATGGGGGCAGCAGTGAGCTCAGCTGTGGAACTGACCACCCGTCTGTCAGCCAACCAGCTCCCTTTGGTTGCCTATGCATCAAGGCTAGCCGTTATCATGATTAGAGTAGCTGATCAGATTATATTCCTGTCTGACACCCCCCCACCCCCCGTCTGTATTGGCAAGATCAGAATAATGGTCGTCAGACCTTAAATCTGCTTCAATTCTGGAATTGGGTGTCCAACGAGGCGATAGAAACCTCCCAGCACACTCCAGGCACATAGTAGGCACCTTGTAAATAGCGGGTTGGTGACTTAGGAGCACAATGTGCCACAGTCCAGCATCGAGCAGGACCCCTGAGTTTCACAGAGCAAACTTGGGTGGGAGCCCGCAGTAGAGTGTGCTCCATGGGTGCTTACCATCCCCGGGCCAGGCAGGAGGCATCATGCAGGGAGCTGTGCTGGAGCACTGACCTGCCTTCCCCCTGGATGCCTGCGCTCAGTGGAGCCAGGCCGCCTTTGGGTAAGTGGGGGTGCAGCGGGGGAGGAGTGAGGTCCCAGCGAGCATCCAGATCAGAGTGTGTGGAGTCACAATGCCGCCAACAAGTGAGGGTCCAGGGCCCAAGAAGTCAACCTGGGGGGGCATCTGCAAGGTTCCTCTCATGGTGTTGGAGAGGGGACACAGAGGGGACACACTCCTGTACTCACTCACTCTCACCAACTGAAGCCTGTGCAGGGTCACCCTTGAACTGCTTGTTGTGCTCCTAAGTCACCAGCCATTTACAAGGCGCCTACTATGGGCCAGGAAGTCTGCTGGGAGGCTTCCATTGCCTCATTGCACACATTCCAGAATCGAAGCCGCTTTAAGGTCTGACGACCATTATTCCCATCTTGCCGATACACACTGGGGTCATGAAAGGAATATACTCTAACCAGCTACTCTCATCATGCTAATGGCTCGTTTCTGTGCGTGCCTTATGACGTACCCGGAAGTGAGGTCAGACAACAGGCCCAATGGAATCCCACTGTTCATATTCATCCACACACTTGAATTATGGTCCCGGCGAAGAATATTGACTAGACCTAGACTGTTGAAACAAGACGGCCAGAATGTTCCTTTAGAAGCGAGGATGGTGGGACATGGTCTCATGTACACTGGGGCATGCTCTCAGAAGGGGACACCATGCTCCGTAAACTGGGAGGGAATCCCTCCACGAGATGGATGGACCAGGGACTCAAACATAGAAGCAATTGAGGGGGTGGCGCCAGACCGGGGGTCACTGGGTGTCGGAAGCAACGGATGGAACAGAGCAACACCTGTAATGTTTCCATTCCACACGCGAAATGGGTGCTCAAAACCAGGAGTCTCCTGCCCAGGGTCAGCAGCTGCTAGCCGACGGAGCCACCTGGTTTTCAATGGGGTCACACAGCACCTGGGACATCTGTATTAAATGCACATGGCCGGGTGCCCACCAGCCCTCCAGAGTCAGTGGGCAGGGTCCTGGGATGTGCGTCTTATACTCAGGCTGCCAGGTGATTCCTCACCCGCCGATCTGAGACTCCTGCCTCCACATTCCTGCAACACACCCCACCCGGCCCCCACTACTCCCACCCCACCCCCCTTGCCAGGGGAGGGACCCAGCAGCTTTGCCGGAAATACTCCATTTGACTTTCTCACTCGGCTGATCTGGAGAAACCTGACGGGGGGAAGAGAGTCGGCGAAACTCTCCCTGGGGTCTCCGAGGAAGACTGCAGAGCATTCTGACGGCGACACGCCGGCAGATGTGTTGACGCAAGTCTGTCTGATTACAGGTGCTAAAAATACCGCTTTAAATTTAGGAGCCCAGAACGGTCTCCCGGCGCTTTACCAAGAGGCGGTGCGGCGTGTTTTGGGGTTTTAATTTTTTTCTCCTGAATTCATTCAAAGCCCCATCTCCTTCACCCAGTTATTCTTGCTGCCGGAGCCGCAGAGCTTGTTATGGAGGGGGATAATGGCAAATCACCCAAGCATCTTCTCCGATTGCTCACACTCTCGGTGGGCCTGGCTCCCAGCCCCTCCCGGCAAGTCCTCTGAATCAGCAAATTGCCAGCTGCCTCGTCTGCTTCCTCGGAGGTTGGAGACCCGACCTCTACAACATCCCCAAATCAGCCTCTCACCCAGCAGCACCCCCCCACCTCCAACCTTCCTTCCCCACAAGCTCACGGATGAATGGCTCCCCCTCCTCCAATGGCTCCCCCTCCTCCTCTGTTGAGTCGCTTGGATCTAGGACCTGAGAGGTTCAAAGTCACAGAAAGGGCAGGCACCGAGAGAATGAGAGTGACTTGGTGGAAATGACAACGTGGCACGGGAGGGGCAGGGCTGATCAAGAAGCCAGGCAGCTCCTGGAATGACCGGGCCCTCTGGAGCCTCTGTCTTCTTGTCGGTAAAATGGAAACACCACTGTGGTGGTCTGGGTTCTCTAGAGAAGCAGAAACAGGGATGGACTACATCACTGCGCATCCATCAAGGAGGCTTATCGAGAGAGAGCATGAGCGATAGAATTTGTATCTTATCTATCTACCTACCTACCTACCTAGCTCACATGGTTGTTTAAATGGGCAACTTCAGTCTGGTTCCAAGTCCATACGTCCGATGTCCACCGACTCTCTAGCTCCGAGAGCCTACCAACTCAGACTCGGCAGGAAGACCATAGGCTGCAGATGTGGACAAATCCGAGGCCGGCAGCTCAGGCTTGTGCCAGGAGCATCCCAGGTGGGCCGGTGAGCAGGCAGGCTGTGGATGGCTCCCAGGATCGGCGGGCAGTATGCCAGGCCATCGGCTCAAGTCCAAATGACAAGATGAACGAGCCCGATGCAGACCGAGGACCAACACAAGGCAGGCAACCTTCGGCACAGCATCCTGATATGGGAATCAGGCCACCCCCGAAGAAACGTCCTTTAAATCGCTTCAGCATTGTGTCCCCAAGCAAGGATAGACTTACATCCTATCCTAATCTTTTAGGATTGGCCACTCTCAGCAGATCCCAGTATAGAGTTGATTATATTTTATTACATAACCTCCTGGGGAATTACCTGCCAAACCCAAGAATCCTGACCAAGCCAAGCTAATACAAAACCTACCTATAGTGTCCCCACCCCAAAGGGTATAGTGAGAAACATTGAGAAAATCCATCAAAGTACACATCACAGCTGCTCAGCAAGCCATCAACAGAATGGATCATGGACTTGGGCTACTCAAGGAAGGCCTGGAGGTTCAAGTCCACCCAGAGGCTCCTCATGTGAGACCGGGCAACCAACTGTCAGCAAGAAACCAGCTCCCGGGAGCCTGCCCTGTGGAGGCCGTGCCTGGTCAGACACACAGAGGCGCACCACCGGCCAGGGTCGGACTGCTTTCCGGGTCACAGCCCCCGACCTCACTGTGTAGTCCAGGTCCCGTGCTGGCACCTGCAGGGCATTAACATCAAACGTGGGTGGTCATATTTGACCCAGCTCACATTAAAAAAATAAATTAAAAAATACATAAGTATAACCAGTGACTGGTGCATCATAATTGCGCCAGTATGTAGGAGATGTTTTGTGAGTGACCGAGAAAGATCCGGAATCATGAGTCCCGCTGGACACTTGTTTCCATTGGACATTCAGGCTGGCGGCTGACGGTTCTCTCAGCCTTCAGCAACCCATCCCACCAAACCCACCCCACCCCACCCCCAGAAGAGCCAATGGGCTACACCACTGCCCATCCATCAAGAATTGCTCAAAGGCTGCCTCCTGGAGCCTCCCTCAGTCCCACCTCGCTCTCAGCTTCTCCCAGTCCACTTCCCAGCGTGCGTGTGAGCCTTGGATACTTGTCCAGTCTATGAGGAGAGGCAGGACCACCACTGCTTAAAGGAGCCGCTGCGTCATAGGCTCTGGACAGGGGGCAGCTGGCTAAGCTGTAGCTTGATCGGACTTTTAATTCGCCAGCTAGGCTTCTAGGCCAGGGGCTTCGCATAAACATCTGCAGGGACCGACGAAGTCAGAATCTCAGGGGTGAAGGTGAAGGGCGTGGGTGAGCCCAAGCATGGGTGCTTTTGAAAAGCACTCCAACAGTTTATTCTGATATGAAACTGGAAGATCATTTAAATCATTCACACACAGGATGGGGGAGGGGGTTAGGAGGTGGGGCCTTCATTCTGCCAGCTTGTGGGCAAAACGGAATCAAAGACTGAATGGGATTTTCCCCACGAATTTCTTTGAAGCCCCTTCGTAGGAGCATCGAAGCCCCCTCAGGGAACACAGTATATGATATGTCCTCTCACCCGGCCGGGAGCCCTTTGGGAGAACGTCCTACTCACCGATCCATCTCCAGCCTCAACACACGGATGAACAGGCACTTGATAAAACGTTCCTTCAAAGGGGGAGCAATGATCTTTTATACTAAGCATCCTGACCTTTGTTGACTCATGAGAAGCCCCCCCCCCCCCGCCCTCAGGGGGAGTCTCTTTCCCCATCTCTAGATCCGGGCTGAGAATACCTTCCCTGTCTTGGAGCTATTTTACAGACTGTGATTCGGTTTTCCATTCACCGTGTCCCAGGCACCTGGATGAATCCCGCCTAACTGCCTAACTGCCTTCCGCTGGACACGTTCATCAGGAACTAGTCTCTAGAGGAGCAAACATGAGGGGCAAGGAGGGCGAGGAGAGGGCAGCAGCCTGATTGATCCTGAACCCACACTCCAAGCCGGGCTCTTCCCATACAGCTTCACCTTCCAGCCAGTGACTGCCCAGCCATTACACTTTCTCTGATGAGAGAACAAGGCTATGAGACGTTCCTGAACTTGTCCAAGGTCTCACACACATCAGGTGGCAATGGCCAGGGTCAGAGCTGGCTCACTGGGTAAGGTTATTCCTGAACTCAGGGTTATGCCCACCACCCCACCCCACCCCACCCCAGCCCAGCTGCTGCACTTCCGTTTCTGCCAAATGCATTTTGCAGACAGCTCCGTGACTCCGAGCCTGCCTGGGTGGGCGCGCCGCAACCTCCCCTCGGTGGCACGTGGTCTGGCTGAGATGGCGCCCGTGCATCCTGCTATCATGCCTGCCCCCTCAGGTCGCCCACTGACAGCGGCCCAGGTCGCTCCTGGCCTGTTTGGTCTCTTTCTTCTCTTCGGAGGTGATGCCAAAGCAACTGTGTGTACTATTCCAGCCCCCCGCGTCAGAGTCCAGCCTGGTCCCTGCCAGGCCCTGTGGCCTCTGGGTAAATGCCCGAAAGAGACCAGGCCTCGGTTTTCCCTTCTGTACAATGGGCCAACCCACCAGGTAGCCGTGAGGACATGGTGTGCCGACGCACGTGATGGGCCAGCTGAGTCCTGCCCTGACTGGGAGAAGACTGCCTTGCCCAGAGGCCAGCACCTGCCTGTAAGCAGAGTGGACTGGCCGGCTGGCTGGGGCCTGGTGGCGTCCAGCATCTCCGTGCAATTACCTCCATCTATGGGCAAAGCAGCCCCTGTGTAATGGACTGATTAATCTCCTTATCGCACCGAGCACACAGTGTAATTACATCAGAAAATTCAGATCCCCAAGCGCAACATCAATCAACTCCGAGAGGACAGCTTCACCCTCCCTTCCTTAACGCCTGGGGGGTGGGGGGAACCGCGGGCTCCCTCCTGCCTCCCCCATGCTTCCCTCCAATTCCAGATCAGGGCCAGGGGTCTATGGACAAGGGGGGGGGTTGGAGGAGGCAGGGCCTCCCTGCAGGTGGGCTGCCCTCAGCTTCTCTGACAGCTGCCCCTCCCTCAGTCCAGGTGCAGCTGTAGATGGAGGGAGGAGGGGAGAATTCACACAGAGATTTGTTTTGTCTTCCTTTCAAGAGGCTGGTGGCACGGAGCGGTCATAACACGCGCTCCTCCTTATCGTACGGCCTCCCAGGCATCATCCCAGGGAGACTGCCCCACGGCCCTGCCAGGATTCCCATCACCCACTGCGCTCCGGGGCCGTCACAGCTGCCCACAGCACTCAAGCGCCAAGGAGCCCAGGAGCCGGCGCTGCAGCGTCCTCTGGGACGCCCGAGCCCACGGGCCAGCTCCTCTTCCCAGCCAGAGCCTCCCTTCTGGCTGCTACCTCGTCCTCCCCAACCCGATTGCTGCCCCAGGACCCCACCGCCAGCCCGCCCTCTCAACAAGGCCGCCCCTGGACGGCCCCAAGGGCAGCAGCTTGGATGCGTCTCCCGGACGTTGCACGGTGAGCGATCAAGAAGGCACACGTACAAGGTGACGGGCGGCGAGTTCGTGGTGTTTCAGAACAAGTGCATCTTACCTGTCACCAGAGGCCGCCAGGACACTTGTTCCTCACTTCGGGGTGGGGGCCGGCTGAGGAGGAACCTGAGGGATGATATTCCCGTCCCATCTGCCTCCCCATTCCCGAGCCTCGCCTGCCAGTTAGGATCAATGAATCTCCCTGTCTTGGTAATCCATTAGCCCTCCATGGCACAGGCTGGCGGGATGGGGGGCACCTGGCTGGGGGATGTCTGGGGTCTCGAGTGGAAGCTCCGTGTGTGTGTGTGTGTGTGTGTGTGTGTCAATGCGTGTCCCACAGCCACCCTGTGAGTTATCTCTGTGGTGGTGGTGGAGGGGGGTCGCCACAGAAGCAGGCAGGAGATAAATATCTAAAACTCCCAACACCATGGAAACCACTGCTTTCAAGGTGATTCTGCACTCACAGACCACAGGGAAAGGGAGCGGAGTTCAGCGGAGGGCTCTGCCCACCCCCACCCCCACCCCCCACTCCCCACCCCTAGCAGTGCATCTAGCTGAACAAGGGCAGTGCTCAAGGGGGAGGGGCACACAGGTGGAAGCCTGCATCCTCTCCCACCTCTTGGGCTCCCAGACCCCATCCTGGGCCACACTGGTGGTGATGATAAGGATGCCCAGCAGGCCTGAGGTGTACCCTGCGTACCACCCAAGCCAGGCATTCTCCTGGGGGCCTCCCTGCCTCTCAGCCCAACCAGAGCCCCGGCATGATGTGGGCTCCTGGCTGACTGTGGGGGACAGAGGGGGTCAGAAAGAGGCCTAGGCGGTGCACCCAGTCAGGCAGCTCTGGGGCTCGCTTGTCCCACCTCAGGGCCCTGGTGGTTTCGGAACATCTACAAAATAAGGCGTGGCCTCTAGCCACCAAAGGCCAGCTGTGAGAACCGAGGCTTAGCTTTCTGCCAGGCGCCAGGCTAAGAACACTGAGTGTGTGAGGTCCCCGTGAGGAGGCGAGACCAGTCCCTGGAGAAAGGACATCATGCTTGGTCAGGGAGAGGGTGGGTGACAAAGAGGAAGTGGACTGTCACAGGGGCCTCAAACATATCAATGACTGTGAGGCTGGTCCAGGACCAGGCAGTGTTTCCACCGTGCATGACGTCACTCTGAGTCAGAACTGACTCCGGGAAACAGCATGCCTGTGTGTGCATGCACATGTGCATATGTACATACGTGATACACTCATCTCCCTGGTGGGTGTGAGATGACAGGCAGACAGACACAGATGGGAAAGGGTTCTTGGTCGTTCCCAGGGCTTAAGAACTTGCCCACTTACCAAAAAGTTTATGTCGACCTAGAGGTCTCTACCTATCAACCACCTACTCATCTGGTCAAGAGCCTAGGATGATGCATGGTGCACACTAATGAGATGCTACACAAAGCAAACCTATTATCCTTATCAGTGCAGCAGGGGACGTACGAGGCTGTGAGGCAATTTGCTTAGAAGATCAATGTCTTCATTATCAGCAGAAGCCAAACGTTGGCTTGTACAACCACTTTGCTTGGGGGGAGTGGGGTACCCTGAGAATACCAACTCCAGGGAGCATACAGAAGCCTTGTTTTTCCTTCCCATGAATTTCCACCAGGTACAGTAGAACCTGATGTGAGAGCGAGGCAAGAAAGCCCTGACCAAAATAGCAATCCTGGTATTGACAAAGCACATTCTCTATTTCCAGAGCACGTTTGTAACCTCTCTCCCCTTTCATGGCAGCAAAATCCTACGCTTTCCCACAGAGGACAAAGGTATCCGCAACATTTAAGCCGTGACCAAGTGACTGGAAGGCGTAAGTCACTGGGCTTGGAGGCTTGGGCCCATCATCGTTGAGTCATTGATGTCAACTGGTAATAATCTAATTCACAAAGATAATGTTCTACTTTCTACTGTGGGGGGTAATGACCAGGGTCTTGAAAGTTGGGTGAGCAACTATCTATGACCAAGGTCTTGACCAGGGTAATGACCAGGGTGAGCAACCATCCAAGATGTGACTGCTGTCCTCTCCCTGTCCAGAGTGAACATAACTCAAGAACATTCAAGCATGCATGGGAGCAGTGGATCCCAAGGGTTAGCTTGTGGACCCTGAGCAACTTAGTCTCCACCACCCCGAGACCAGAAGAACTGGATGGTGCCCAATGACTGCGGCCGACCAATCGGAAAGAGATCACGCTAGAGGATCCTGGATGGAGCGGAAGGGCAGTGTGAAGTATCAAAAGCCCAGCGGTCTTACTGGTCAGCTAAGAGTGCTGGGGTCTCTGAGACCACGGCCCTCCATCACTCTGCAGACCTGGAATAGAACTCACTCAGGCGGCTCCACTTTCAGTCAAACGCACGCCTGTAGTTTTACACCCTCACGCCAGGGAGGCAGCACACCTTGACACAGTCAACCTTAAGCCATCAGCAGAGCAGCGCTCTCCGTGGGATAAACGTCTGAAGGCAGGAATGGCTCGGGAACATGGACCAAGGACAAGGATAAGCACCAGATGGAAGTGCCGTTACACCGCTCAGGTGGTAAACAGGTGCCGAAAAGCAAAATGCGCGCGACCTGCTGGATGGAGAACCAATGTGCTCTGTAAACCTTTCCTCAAATCACCACGCACTGCTGGAAAATAAATATGTTCGGTAAGGAGAGAAGGGGACAAAAAAGCCAAACAACAACCACGCCCTTAGGGTTTCCACAAGCGAAGCAGGAGACCAGACAACTTTGGCCGGCTGCTGGCTCTCTATACCCGTCTGCCCTCACAGGGCAGATATGTGTGGGCCTGCATTTTTGGCTACTGTGAATTATTAATGGCAAGCTCTTTAGAGTGTCCATTCCATTCCTTTGTTCGAAACATCCCTTTTGGCATCGGCACCAGCACGGAAATAAATAGTTTATTTGCCAATAACATAGCTTGTTAAATTTTAATCAAACAGAGCATTGTAAGCACGCGGTGCCTGGGATCTACCCCTTGGGGACAAGAAAGATCACTTTAGAAATGAATTAATAATGGGGCCTTTGGAAGCCAAAATGAAATGGCCAATTGGAGCCTTGATGTAAATCAATGGAGTTGCTCCCATTAAAGTTTCCCAGTTAATTATCCTCGGAACCTAATGAGAGCAACTCAATGTGCAGGGTGTGTGTGTGGGGGGGGGTTTCTTGTTTTCTTCTGATAAGATGGACACTCTGATTGCGAGGCTTCCAGGGGGCAGTCCAAAGAGCCTGTGTCTGAGCCTGGGGGCTGATGTTAGCCCAGGAGGTAGACCAGATGTACGGCTTCCCCTTCTTCCCTTCTCTGTCTATATTTATCTATCTATTGCTATCTGATCTTCCTTGTGAAGAAAACACAACGCCATGTTTGGTACGTGTTGATGCACCTCACTCATCGCCAGAAAACCAAGTTCACCGCCAACGAGTCAGCCCCATCTCATAGCAACCCTGCAGGACAGGGTAGAACAGCCCGGGTGGGTTTCTGAGAAGCTGAACTCTTTACAGGAGTAGCAAGCCTCTTCTTTCTCCTGAGGAGCGGCCGGTGGCTTTGAACTGCTGACCTTTCAATAGCAGCCCAACAAGTAACCACTACGCCACCAGGGTTCCTGGACCGATGCCTTTAAAGGCAACTCTGTGAGATTCCCCAGCTTCGCGTCAGCCCCAGCCCTAGTCATGACAGTCATTGTGGAAGGCGGGGCTCCGTTCAGTCTGGGAGGCACCATGGGCAGAGAGCCTCCTGCCAACCTATGGCATGAAAAGAAGTGCTTGCTGGTTTACGCTCCTGACATGTGGGGGCTGGTGGTGAGAGCAGCCCAACCCAGCCTATCCTGTGACACAGGCAGGATGGAGTCCATGCATCTGGGACTGTGAGGTCAAGTCCGGGAATGCTAGGTTTGTGAACCTGCACTGCCTAGCACAGTGTCGATCATTTGCTGGGTATCAGTAACGTTTCCTGCACAAGTTAGTCAGAAACGTGGTCACCTGACTTGCAGCCTTGGAGGGCAGACATTATGTCGATGGGGCTGCCGACAACCCTATTAATGATAAGATTGGAGTCTTATCACATTAAAGACCGGATATATTTTTTAGCAACTTACCCAAGTGGCCGTGTATTTTTTTCATCTATTAGGTTTTTTTTTTGCATTAACCCAGAAATGGGTTTACATCTCATCAACTTTTTATCATACTTATTTATAACTTTGTTTTTGAATGTAAACTGTTGTCTCACATTACGAAACAATATTTTGCAATGTATGCGGAACATTAGTACTTTTATGATCTATAATCTTCATGAAATCATAAACGTCTTATAAAAATAATCCACATAATCCTTATTACTTTGAAAAATTAGAAGAATTACGGCTAAGAATTTCTCCAGGACTTTTTGTGTAACGGGAGACCACTTGTGCGATTTAGGGGATGTTTTACATTTCACTGGGGTTTGAGCATGATAAGTACCCAACTCCTTGCAAAACAATTCAAACAAATGGTAACTATTTGATTTAACCAAAATGCACAAAATGCTAAATAAACAAAAAAAAACCCACGAAGACAAGACAATCGAGTTTGATACATTCACTGCTGATGGAAACACTTAAATAGACAAAGTAATTAAAATATATCCAACCAGATGGCATCTGAAGACAGTGTGTAGCAATCACGAGTTATCTCGTGATCCGTCCGTAACAGATGGCGTGAGAAACACGAGTAAACTTGGGATCCATCCGCAATGTATTATTGGGCCCAGCACGGTGCTAAACACTCAACTGGCAATTTAGGACTTGTTCGGGAAGTATCATCGTCCTCAACTTGCAGATGGGGAAGCAGAGCCCAAAGCAGGCAAGCTGCAAGCTTCAAATCTAACTACACCAAACCCACAGATTCTCAGTGACAAAGAAGGAATTTTGTCCCTGGGGGGCATGTCATGGTCTACCGCAGTGGTTCTCAGCCTTCCTCATGCCGCGACCCTTTCATACAGTTCCTCATGTTGTGGGGACCCCCAACCATGAGATTATTTTCGTGGCTACTTCATCACTGTCATTTTGCTGCTGTTAGGAAGCATCATGTAACTATCTGATAGGCAGGATGTATTTTCATTGTTACAGATTGAACATAACTACACAATTAAAGCATAGTGATTAATCACAAGACAATATGTAATTATATATTGTGAAATAGTTATGTGTTTTCCGATGGTCTTAGGTGACCCCTGTGAAATGGTCCTTGGACCCCCCCAAAAGGGTCACGACCCACAGGTTGAGAACCGCTGGTTTGGAGAAATGTTCATTTGAGGACTGAGGTTCACGTGGCACCTGGTAATTTTAGGCGCCTCATCGCCCTGTGAAAGTTGGACCTTGAGTAAGGAAGACTGAAAAAGAACCCATGCATCTGAACAATGGCACTGGGGAAGAACTGAAATGGGCGAAGACTATCGAAAGTCCCAAGAACTGCCAAAGGAACAAACAACCAGTCTTGGAAAAAGTACAGCCAGAATGTTCCTTAGCAGTGTGGATGGTGGGACTCTGTCTCACGTACTTGGGACATGTTGTTGGGAGAGACCAGCCCCTGGAAAAGATGATCACACTTAGCAAAGTAGAAGGTGAGCCAACATGAGAAGACTGTCCACAGGAGGGATGGACACATGGGCTCCCGCAATGGGGCCAAGCACTGCACTCCCTGCGAGGCTGATGCAGGACCTGGCAGTGTTGTGCACAGAGTGGCTGTGCGTCAGAGCCGATTGGACGGCATGTAACAACAGAGATATTTGAAGAGCCTTGGAGGTGGACTGAAGGTGGTGGTTTGAATCCACCAGCAGCCATTTCTTGTGAGAAAGAGGTGTGTAGTAGTGACATAATCTGGTGTTAACTTGAGAAGGGGTGGAGTCTAGCCTGCCGCAGCTTGATGACCTCATCTGGAGACACCACAGAGATGGATAGCTAACTGGAAGTCAGATACACACAGACTCTCTGCTCCATTTTCCTGATGACAAGACACATGGAATTACTGATATCCAGGGCGACACTAGAGCCGCGGAGCTGGAGAAGCCACGTGGAGACCCACACCAGCGCTGAGGCTTCTACTGCCGCTGGATGCACAAGACTTCCCACCCACTGGCCTGTGATCTTCCTGCACTCAGCATCATTGCATGTGTTGTGTGAGTCTGAAGAGGAACTTACAGACTGGTATCAGACATGTGGGCTAATATCGGACTTGTGGACAAGATCTGGACTGGGCTGGGTCTCAATATACAATTGCTCTTTTATATCAAGCTCTTTCTTAGACACATGTGAGTGTCTATGAATTTGTTTCACTCGTCAACCCAGACTAACACAATGTGGGAGTTTGCTTTTCTATAAATTACAGTGGGGCTTCCAGCAAGGTGGCAACCTAGGCAGACAGGCTGTGCAGACCCGCTATGATAAAGACAGGACAGAGCTAATGAAACACGGGGGGTGATAACCCCGGAACTCCAAGCTTTAGAGGAGAGCACACAGGAGTCGGCTGGACAGAGACTAGGAAACAAGCTGCGCACAAACAGAAAGAGACGAGACAGTTGAGTTGACGGATAGCCCGACGCAGCACGGCCGACGGGGGCACTTTTGCAAGCAATCTGCGATTGAGACACAGCTCAAATGAGAACGGGCAAGGCAGCCCCTCTCTCAACCACCGCCACTGTGCAGCCCAACCCAGTCCCTGCTCTGCCCGAGGTTGGAGCTGCGCCCTGTGAAACCAGCTCTGGGTACAGGCCCCCCCAACCCCCCAGGCTGGAGCATGAAATGCCCTCATCAGACCGGCAGACCACATGCCGTGCCTGGACACACCTGCCCACAGATGACCACAACCAGCTGCCCTCTGGGCTCAAACGCCTTCCTTTCCAGAAACAACCACTGGGACCGGAGTCAGCAGGAACGAATTCCAGATCAGGTGTCCCGACCCCTGACGTCAGACAGGCAGGCAGCAACTCCATCTCGGACCCAGTGTCCTGCCCCCCATGCAGGGCATCTCATCTCCCCACCCTCCCCACCCCTCCCACTTTCTTTTCCATTGTTTTCTATCCTTTCTCTGCTTTGCTTTTCTTGTTTCTCCTATTTTCCCTGTTATTTTCTTTTCCCTACCCTTTTTTATTTCTCTTTCCTATTTTCTCTTGGCAGTATTTTTTTTTTTTGATGAAGGGAGGCTGATGTTTGCTTGCTTTTCAACTGCTTGTTTTTCCTTCTTGTTTTGGTTTCATTTTTTTCTCCTCCTTGTTCTCCTGAGGAGACAAAACTGGGCCCACATGGCCCTGCCACACCTGCGCCTCCTGCAGCCCCACATCTGATCATCAACAGAGCCTGGACAACAGCCGCCGAACCTGCCCTCCACTGTGCCGCGTGAACAGTGGACAGAGAGCTGCACGCCCATTCACCTCCTCTGTCCCGCCCACCGGGAGACAGGTGGTCAGTGTGTAAGAACACATGATTCTCAATTAGATACAAATACAACGGCACCACAATGACCCACAGACAAAAGACAATTTCAGTTCACGTGAAGAACCGACACAGAATGGCTCAAAGAAGTGAGCCAACACAGGCCCAGAGAGGGCACTAGGACTACCCAAGAAGGGATTTCAAAAGCATGACGTTTGGATACCGGTAACATATCTGTCCTAGATCACTCGGAGGCAGAATTGACCGGATGGCAGAGTGGGTTTGGTTTCTGTTGGGGTTCTAGGCAAGATTTTGGGGTGTCAGCATCACCAAGGGAAAACCCACTGCACGGCGGGGACATGCCCTGCCCTTCCTCCCAGATGGAGAAAAAAGTTCCATTGGGCCCCCCAACACTACCCCCCACTCCCCGGAAGATTTACAGGAAATAAATGTACTGTGGATTTCACTGCACCTGAAAAGAAGGATTTACATACATTCCAGGTGCAAGTCCCCTCAAGTGAGAGGCTCCTGGGGTGTTGGGGGCTCAGAGGTTGGCACAGCCGGGCAGCGTGGATGCACCTCTCCTTTGGACCCTTCATTCTCCTGAGTTTTTTTTTTTTGCTTTAGTTCTTTAATTACAGCGGTGACTTTGTTTGAAAAGGAACCCAAGTATACATGTATATCTGCATTTTATTTTTTAAAAGATCCTTTAGCAGGGGCTCTTCCAGCTCTTACCATAATCCATACACCCGTTGTGTCCAGCACATCGGTACACACGTTGCCATCATCACTTACTGTACGTTTAACTTTCTACTTGAGCCCTTGGTATCAGCGCCTCATTTTCCTCCTGGGCTTTTAAAGGTTACTCGTCTTTCCATTGTCTTTGAGGTGCAGTCACAGAAAATCCGGGGAGAACGTCCCCAAGTGCCTTAAAGAGGGTCGCTATGAGACGGATCCACGCAGTGGGTGGGTGGGTGCCCGTGGCAGTGGCTAGTTCCCGGGGGCAAGGCTACCCCCGGGGCTGGGAGACCTCTGTCTTTGTGGACACCATTGTATTGTTCTCAGAGACCCGGGAGATCAGCACTCACTGGGCCTCCGAGCAGGTCACTGGATCTATAGAGATCAGGCGGTAGCACAGAAGTGCGTGTAACCCATTCATGGTGGTCCCATCGCCAGCCAGGGGCGGTGCCAGGACCAGCATCTGGGGAAGCCCACACTGGAGCAACTTCCCTCCGAATCAGGGCTCTTCCACATCGGGGGGCCTGTGAGCCAGCCATTGCAAAGTTCTCTGCCCCCAACCTGAGGGGACCCTGCGGCCTCTCTGCCTCCCCGTGGAGATGCTGGACCCTGTAGTTCTGAGCCTGTGCTGTTCTGGCCCAGCCCATCTGGTCCTGGGTGACCAACTTGTGACCTGCTTGGGGTAAGGATTATGTGGAGGATGAGGTCAACAGACAGGTTAGTGTTGATGGGGGATACAGCGGAGATGCCCCTCCCTGAAACCTGCCCCAGCGGTAGGCTTATAATGCTGGTTAGATCACAGACACCCACACCCAACCCTCCTGCTTCCAGTCCCAATTCCCAGTCTAACTCTGAAAAACCGAAGACGACTCCCTGCCATCAACTAGATCCTGACTCACAGGGACCCCTTGGAGCAGAGCAGCACGGTCCCCTGGGGGTTCTGAGTCTGTATATTTTAACAGGAGCAGAAAGCCTGAAAGCCTCCTCTTCCTCCTGTGGAGTAGCTGGTGGATCTGAACTGCTGACCTTGCAGCTAGCAACCCCATGATGTTAGGGGCTCCTTGCACACTCTAGCCAATCCGGAATCGCCCTATGGGGCCAGGTCTGCTAGCCCCATAACGCGCGCACGCACGCACACATGCACACACGCGCACACACACACGCACGCACACACACACACACACACACACACACACACACACTCTTCCAGGCTTTCTACCTCTTAGGGCAAGGGCCTCCTGCTCCTTTTCTTTCCCTGGGCAGCTCGCTCATGTGTGTGGCCCATGTGCCAGCCTAGTCAGTACTCCTGGCAACCTCCCCTGGCCCCCATGTCCTTGGTAAATGTCTCTCATGCACCCGATCATGTCTGGTGTCTGTGTGCCCACTGGCGCAGGGACACAGCCCCCAGGCTAAATCTGTGCTGTGTGGAATCGGCAAGGCTGGGGAACACCGTCACTTGCATCTCTTCCCCAGAGCAGGTGAGGTGGGAGCCTCTCTGGGGGATCCGTACTTCTCAGACCAACAGCTAAGTCTGAGTGGCTGGGAGGCTGCCCTGCAAACACTGGGCTGGCTCTGCAGGTCCCAGGCCTTGTGCTGGGAGGCTGCCCTGCAAACACTGGGCTGGCTCTGAAGGTCCCAGGCCTTGTGCTTGCGGAGCACGGAGGGGTCTGGCAGAGGTGTTGCCTGCCAAATAGCAGAGGTGGAGGGAGCAGTCACTGAGGGTGCTGAAGGCATCATTCCCACCTTTTTGGTGACTCTGCTGGGGCAGGGGCGTCCACCACAGGCCGGTCTGTCATCCAGGTGGCTCTGCCAGGTGTCAGAGCACCCAGCCTGGCTGCCAGGGGCAGGAGGGCCCCCCGCGGAGAAGGTGACTGGGACAAAGTGGAGAGAAAGGGACAGAGGACCCATGAGGCTGAGGCAGTATTCCCTTCCCCAGAGAAGGTGGGGAGGGGGCTGCTTGGCCCCGAAAAAGGTGAGGAGGAGCAGGCAGCTCTGGGGGCAGCCCACACGCCTTCTCCCTGAGAGCCTACCTGCCTTCCAGACTCAGAAGGGCTTCCAACTTGGCCTTGAGCTGCCTGGATTCTGATTCCTGCTTAGATACCCGTGGTTCTTTACTTGAGCTCAGTAAACCTCGGCTCCCTCCTCTGTGAAATAGGGACAACAGACCCGTCTCAGGGCACCCACGCCACAATGAGGATAAAGGACAAGGAACCCCAAACAGCACGCCCCACACTATGAGGACCCAGTGCCCCCGCGGCTTCATTCCAAGGGCGTTTCCTGTCATCACCGGTCCCTGCTCGTGTTCCCAGAATCCCAACAGCATCGGGCACGTGGTACCCAGACCTAGCGGACCTCCACTTGTCCTCAGAAGGAGATCACCAGCCCTTTCTTCCAAGGTGCCTCTGGGCAGACCCGAGGCTCCCAACACCTCTGCGAAGGGCCGAGTGTGTCCACTGTCCGCGCCCCATGGACTCCGCCTGGCACGTCGCACATCAAGGTGGCGAGAAGCAAAAAGGGCCGATGCCCCAGCACATGGGAAGTGTTAGTTGCGCCCTGTCTAGAGCTTGCCCAGCCGCCCCTGTGCCAGTCCCTGCTCGAGACACCCTCCCCTTCTCCCTCCCCAGCTGACCCTGGCCCTCAAGGCACAGTTCCGTTCCGAGAGTGTTTCCCAGGAGGGAGCTTAGAGTCAGAGGGCCTGGCTTTTCACTTCCATTCTCATCTGTGAGTGGGACCTGGGACCGCCCCGGGATGCAGGGTGCCTCTCCCCTGCATGGGGATAACGATGCTCGTCCCTTCACAAACTGCGGTGCTGATGCTGTCCCTCAGAAACGTCTATTGAGCTCTAACCACAGTGTCACAGAGAAGCCAGGGTAGAAGAATGTGACACCGAGCGGTGTTTCCTTCTGTTGTGCCCAGGGTCACTGTGGGCTGGCGGCGATTGGATGGTGCCTAACAACAAGTGTCTCTATAAAAACCAAGTCAGCCACTCTGCGAGAGAAAGGTGAGGCTCCCTGCGCCCAGAAAAGTTGACAGCCTTGGAAACCCACGGGGGCCATTCCTCTGGGGCTGCCATCAGTCAGAGCTGACCACATGGCACCGAGTTTGCTTGAGTTGGGAGGGCGGCGGCATCGGCGTGGTGACAGCGGGTGTACTTTTCCTTCTGTGCGGGCCAGGCACTGTACCTGGCTCTCGAACGACCTTCGGGAACAAAACAGGTCGAGTCTCGGCTGGATGGGGATCTGTGGCTAGCTCGAAGGAGAGGCAGGAAAGAAAGGAGCTGTGAAAGACACCTGGTACAAAGGAAGGGGGGTGAGCCATATGGAGGGACTGGTGCAGAATCCCGAGGGCAAGAAGAAAGCAGCTCCTCCTAAGTGGGCTGGAAAGAGCAGCCCAGGCAGAGGGGACGGCAGGTTCAAAGTCCCCGAGGCAGAGAGCTTCCTATCCTAGAAGAACAGAGAAGTTTCCTAGCCTTGAAGAACAGCAGAAAGGTGAAAGGAGCTTGCATTAGTTTGGGTTGACTAGAGAAACAAATCCATAGACACTCATATGTGTATAAGAAAGAGGTTTAAATACAAGAGCAATTGAACATGGAGAAAACATCCCAGCCCAGTCCAGATCAAGTCCCTAAGTCCAATACTAGCCCATATATCTGATACCAGTGTATAAAGTCCTCTTCAGACTCATGAAACACATGCAATGACGCTGAATGCAGGAAGATCACAGGCCAGTGGGTGGGAAGCCTGTGGGTCCTCAGTGCTGGCAGGAGTCTCCACGTGGTCTCTCCAGCTCACAGAGCTCTGGCTGCATCAGGGTAACTTCATGTGGCTTCCCTTCAGAAATGTCTCACAGGGAGTGAGCAGAGAGAGAGTGTGTCTCCGGCGTCCAAGGATGAAATACAGGAGTTCTAGGAATTCTCAGGAGAAGGCCATGCCCACACAGAGGCCTCATTGGATATAACCTGATTGACGGTCTAGACTCCACCCCTACACTCTTAATCCTTAAATTGACACTGGATTACATAACTACCTTAGAGCTTGAGGATCGTTGGAATGGGGAAGCATGCAGGAAGCTAAGGCAAGACATGGGCAGGTACCAGGGCTGGAAAACATGCCCAAATGTCATCTAGCCCATCACAGTGTGCCTGCAGAAGGACTGAAGGCTTTGTGTCATGGTGCTGGGGAAGACGACAGAAAATACGACGGCCTGCCAGAAGAACAAACCAATGCAGCTGACAAGAAGTACAGCCAGGACGCTCCTTAGAAGCCAGGTTGGCAAGACTCCATCTCACGTACCGTCGGCCTGTGATCAGGAGAGACCCATCCCTGGAGAAGGACATCGTGCTTGGTCAAGCAGAGGGGCAGAAAAAAACAACAACAACAAAAGCAAAACGAGGAAGACCCTCGACCAATGGATTGACACGGTGGCTTCCCCCACAGGCCCCCCACGTAATAATGATCGTGGAGATAAAGCTGGACCGGGCGGTGTGCATGGGAGCCCTGTGGATTAGAACCAGTTCGACAGCACTGGCCAGCAACACAGGGACCTGCCACAGCCCAGCCTTTTGACCTCTCTGCTGTCCCAGGGAGAGCAATACCATCCAACACCCCCACCCCCACCCCCCAAGGTCTACCAGTGCCTGTGACACCTCCTTGCAGGTGAAACCGAGTGGGGTTCCTATGTGTCCGCGTGCACCTGCCTCCCTGTGGCTGCAGCAGCTGAGCCCTGGAGGTGGGGTTCGGGGTATGGGCAGTGGCTGCAGCTCTCTTGGTGCCCTGACGCATGTGCCTACGCCGGGCCTGGCTGGAGGGCCGCTGGGAGGGCTGACCAGAATGGTGGCGTCCTTTCAGGACACTGTAGCCAGCCGTTTGTAGTTCAGGGTACAGAGCCCATCTGGCAAGCCCAGCCAGCTGGACTGCTGGAAGCTACAGGGCCTCCCGAGGTGGCCCGAGGTGTCACACTCTATGAGCCCAGCCTGGGTCTAGGCGGTAGACAGGGCAGGGGTTGACGCCTGCTGCTTGACCTTGGGCAGGTCTGGGCCCAGGCATGACACCCGGCACCTTACAGGCACTAGCTAGCCAAACCTCAACAACCTCCTGATAAGGCCTCCGCCTTGTTCCCAGTTGACAGATGAGCAAACTGAAGCTCAGAGAGCTTACATGACTGGCCACGATCCCCGTGCTCTAAAAAGCAGAATCTGAGTTAGAGCTCGGCTCCCGAGAATCCAGTCTGTTTGTCCTCTGTCATCCCGTCTGCACAGGACAGCTGGGTGCAGGGTGCACAGAGGACTCTGCACAGCGCACACAGAATGCCCTGTGGAGCTCAGGGGCACAGCGCTCCCTCCTGTGGGGGGCTGCCCATTGGTTCTACTCATCTAAGAGAGGCTGCCTCACTTGGTTTAGTCTCAGAAACCCTGTAGGGTCCCTGCACTTATCAACCACTGGTGGCATAGTGGTTATGAGTTGGGCTGCAAACCTCAAGGTCCCCAGTTTGAAACCACTAGCTGCTCCACAGGAGAAAGATGAGGCTTTTCTACTCTCACGAAGAGTTATAGGCTCTGAAACTCACAGGCCATTCTACCCTGTCTTACACAGTCCCTGTGAGTCAGCATCAACTTGATGGCAGTGAGTTGGGGTTTTTGTTGTTGTTTTGAGGGGGCTCACTTGGGATTTTGAGAGGGGCATTGTCGTTCTGCTATTCGTGAGGTTTGGGGGTATCAGACTATGAAGAAGGAATAGGCAGTCTACTGGAGGGGAATTAGTCAACAGCAACCTCATGGGTAGCTTTGTCAGTTCTTAGCCTGGAAGCTTTGCCCAAACCTGTTCACGTTGGGTGACCCTGCTGGATTTTGGAATACCAGTGACACAGCTTCCAGCTTCCAGCACCACAACAATGCAGAAGCCTGGCAAAACTGACAGCCAGGTGAGAACGCAAAGATCGGTGTGGATGTCAGAAGAGGCCCCGAAACATGCTCTTCATCATAGTGCTGCCAAGGCACCTGGAAGGAAATGATAGAGTAGAGCTGAACAGGAATTTTCAGAGGACAGCTGGAGAAGACGAAGTGAAACATCGTGAAGTGTGCAGAGACTGCGTGTCAGAAAACCAAAAGGGAAGAAGACGCTCAGCCTATCTTCAACCGAAAGAACTCAAGAAAGAATTCAAGCCTTGAGTTGCAATACTGAAAGATTCTACGGGTGACAATATCAGACAGTGTAGGAAGCATGCAAAGAAAATGGGAAGAGGACCCTGAGTCACTGTACCAAAGAGACTTGGCCAACACCCCACCATGTCAAGAGCTAGCCTGTGAGCCCAAACCAACGGTGCTCAAGGAAGAAGCACAAGCCACACAGAAAGCATCGGCCAGAAATAAGCCTCCGGGAATTGGCGGAATACCACTAACTGAGATGTTTCGACAAGCTGATGAAGCACTGGAAGCACTCACTGGTCTCTGCCAAGGAAATTTGAACGACAGCTACTTGGCCAACCGACTGGAAGAGATCCCTATTTATACCCATTGCAGAGACAGGTGACCCAAGAGAATGTGCAAACAACAGAACAGTATCACCGGTATCACACGAAAGTAATTTTTAAAATCAACAACGGTTGCAGCAATATACTGACAGGGAGCAGCCAGAACGGCAGGCCAGATTCCGAAGAGGATGTGGAACAAGGGCTATCATTGCTGACGTCACATGGATCTTGGGCGGCTCACATCCAGCAGAGAGGATCAGAAAGATGTGGACTTCTGTTTGATTGACTATGCCAAAGGCATTAGAACGCGTGGATCATAAGCGGCGAGGGATAGCCTGGAGAAGAATGGGAATCCCGGAACATTTCCATGTGCTTCTGGCCAACTTGAACACAGATCCAGAGAATTCTGCCTGGTTGAAAATCAGGAGAGGTGTGCACCAGGGTGGCATCCTCCCACCACACTTGTTCAACCTATACACCGAGCAAAGCATCAGCGAAGCTGGATTATAAGAAGAGGAGTGTGGCATCGGAATCGGAGGAAGGCTTCTTAACAACCTGTGATATGCAGATGACGTTGCCCGGCTTGGTGAAGGTGAGGAGGACTTGAGGCGCTTGCTGATGTAGGGCATTTGCTGCCTTCAGTAGGGATTACAACTCAATGTCAAGAGGACCAACATCCTCACACCTGGACTGATCTAATGATAATGTAATGATAAATGGAGAAAGATGGAAGTTATCAAGGATTTCATCTTGCTTGGATCCAGGACCAACACGCAAGGAAGAAATGGTCACGATATCAAGCAATGCATTTGCATGGTCAAATCTGCTGCACACACCTCTTTGAAGTGTGGCAAAGCAAAGGTGTTCCGGAGAGGACTAGGGCACACCTGCCCCAAGCCAGGACAGGCTCACTGCACCGTATGCATGTGGAAGTTGGACACTGAATGCGGACGGCTGACGAAGAAAGGATGTGTTTGAATTAAGGTGCTGGAGAAGAGTATCAAAAGTGCCACGGACCGCTCAAAGGACACACGGACCCGTCTTAGAAGAAGCCCAGCCCCGGAATGGTCCTTAGAAACAAGAATGGCCAGACTTCTTCTCAGGTACTTTGGACCGAAGATCAGGCTATCAGTCCCTGGAAAAGGCATCTGCTTGGAAGAGGAGACGGGCACAGCCACAGCGGAAGTCCCTGGACAAGATAACTGGACAACCATGGGGTACGACGTAAGGACAATTGTGAGAACAGCATGGGACAAGGTGGTTTTCCCTTCTGTTGTGCACAGGGTCGCTACGAGCTGGAACCGACTCAGTGGCATCTATCTACAGCAACCTCAGGTACCAGGCCAGGAAGTGGATCTTTCTGGAAGATCTTAGCCTCACTGTCGAAGGTAAGCTCGGGGGTCTGAACCAAACACCAAACACACGGCTACTGAGCTGGTCCCGACCCACAGCGATGCGGTAGGATGGAGTGGAATGTCCCTGTGCGTTTCTGAGGCTGTCAGTCTTTAAGGGAGCAACGAAAGGTCCAAACTACTAACCGGGAGGTTAACAGCCCCATACATGACCATGAGGCCGCCGGAGCCGCTTCCCTTGTGTGTCAGTGGTTGGCATGTCAACAGAAGGCGTTCAGGCTGATGAAGAGGAAGGATATGTCCCAGAACCAAGTCTGACGGATCATTTTTTTAATCCCGTCACATGGCCACAAAACCGAGACCTACTGAGTCCACGGGTCTTGCTCAGAACCACTGGTCAGTGGTGGTCAGTGATGAAGGCGGCATTCCACGACCCAGGCTTACACCGCAGCCGCTCACGTCCCGTGGCCGTTGGGGCATGAGTTCTCCCCACGATGATTCACTCCGTGTGATTCTTTCAACAGACTCACAGCTGACTTCTCACGGTGTTTAAAAAAAAACGATCGCAAACGGGAAATGAGCGTCCTGTTCAGAAATAGACGACCGTCTTAAAGCAGATGTGATGACAACATTATTCCATTCCAGCGAGGCGCTGCTACCTGCCTGGGGCTCCAAGCCCGACACCTGCTGCCTCTTTTGTCCGGAGGAACATTATTGGCAAGTGTTGAGTGGAGCTAGGGATACTGTGTCCCAGATGGAGAGGGAGCGGGCTTTCTCAGTGCCTGATGCTTGGTTAGTCTCGCTGTGTCCACGGGCCCACCCAAGAGTCTCAGACACATCCGAGTTGGGGGTCTAAAGCTTTAGAACGACGCAGCACCTCCAGCTCAAATTTGTCTATTTGCTAATCGACGCCCTCGTCTTCGCCAGTGTCCCCACCAGGTTTTCAGTGCCCTCCCCTTGTCTCGACCTCCCCACCCACCCACCCCAACCTCCAGGCAAGATTGAAACAACCCAAGGCTGGTACCTGGGGGGAACCATGCTAAGAGAAAGAGCCAGTTTTTCATCCACAAAGTTTTCTGCCAGGTACGGTTAGGACACAGTGTTTTACAGGCGGACGTACCTGCCCATTCAATTACTAACCCACACAAACCCCCCCCCCCCTCCGTCCTCATCGATTGCCACACTCTGCCCCACCTTCCCAGAGAATGACCTAGCACTTCCCACTGTTACCAGAAGCCATCTAGGGCCACCGAACCAGAGCAAGCTGCGGTTGCTACGGTGATCTCTTTGCAAGGCGGCAGGTGATGTCATCCTTGGGAATGTGGCAGACACTTGGGGCGTGCTGCTTCTAACTCAAACTCTTGGAGGGGGTGGCGGAGAAGCAGACGGGCTCTCCAACCCACGGAGCTGTAGGGCCTTAGAAGGCAAACCCCAACCCAGCTCGCCGCCTTTAGGTCAACACCAATGCTCGGCAGCGACCCTGTGGGACACAGTACAGCTGCCCGGCAGACAGCCGCATCCTTCTCCCAAAGAGCAGCGGGTGGCTTCGAACCGTTTACCTTTCGGTTTGTTGCCTATGCCTTTAACCACTGAGTCACCGGGGCTCCCGGGTGGCCTTCACTAAGCTGTTCAGCCCTGGTCCAGACTCAACCAGCCTCGCTCAACGGCTGGTCTTGCTGCCACCCACATGGATAGGATCAGAACAGCAGCGAGAGGGCACAGCCAGCGCTGACCGGGCCATGCAGCCCCACTCCCCGTGCCAGCCCCCACGCTGACTCTGCCAGGGGCTCAGGCCTGGGCCCAGCAACAAAGGTGCAGGTGCCTCCAGGCCTGTACTGCCATGCACAGGAGCCTGGGGGAGGGGACAGTGCACCTGCCTGGTCTTCCTCGAGAAGGCGTGGCCACAACGGGCTCTGTAGCCAAGGGGCAGCGGCCTCGCCTGGGATGCGGGAGCAGCTGCTTCGCCAAGCAGCTTGGTCTGAGTCCTCTCGCTGTAGGGACACTGCGGCGAGAGTGGCGTGTTCTTCCTTCGCGGAGGAGAAAGATCAGCCCCAACAGCAAAGGCGCCCACACAGCTTGGCCTCTATTTCCGCTCCCTGGGGAGCAGCGGTTCTCAGCCTGGGGGTCGAACGACCCTTTCACGGGCGTTGCCAAAGACCATCAGAAAGCACATCTTTCCAATGGTCTCAGGAACATAGACACTCCTCTATCCGTCTCCAGGTGGGCCCGCCCACATGCAGATACGCCCACCTACGAGGATCCGGCGTGAAGACCCATGCTACACCTTGCTCCAAGACAAAATGTAGCTGATTTTTTATTAGAAATAGATACTTCACAATCTAGAATGACATATTGTTTTTGTGATTCACCACTATGCTTTCACGATGTTCAATCGGTAACCGTGAAAATACATCCTGTCTATCAGGTATGTACATGATGATTCATAACAGTAGCAAAATCACAGTGACTAGATGGTGCTCAGCTACGTCCGCCAACTGCTCCAAAGGGATCCCACTGAAAGAGTGAGGGGAAAATAGGGAATGAAATTCAGAATCATTAAAAAAGACTGGGCTTACTGGTCAAATAGAGGCTGATGGAACCCCAAAGCTGTGTGTGGCCCTTCGTTATTCTGCATACCTAGAACTGAACTCATCCCCATGGCTCGGTTTTGAGCCAACAAGAAGAACCACATTAGTGGAAGATTGTGGTAGTCACCTAATCTGGTGTCAACTTGTGGAGGGGTGGAGTCTAGCCTGTCAACCTGTCACAGCTTGATGACCTCATTTGGAGGCACCTCAGGGATAAATAGCTCACTGGAGGTCAGACACACAATTACCTCCCGTGGGACATTCCTGTTGACAGGACACATGCAGCCAGAGGCTTGGAGCTGGAGGAGCCACGTGGAGACCCACGCCAGTGCTGAGATGCCTCCGCCGCCACTGGATCCACAAGACTTCCCACTCACTGGCCTGGGATCTTCCTGCACTCAGTGTCATGGCATGTATTGCGTGAGTCTGAAGAGGAATTTACAAACTGGTATTGGACATATGGGCTAATATCAGACGTAGGGACCTGATCTGGACTGGGCTGGGACGTTTTCTTAATGTCCAGTTGCTTTTGATATCAAGTTCTCTCTTACACACGTAGGAGTATCTCCCCTGGTGATTTGTTTCTCTGGTTCAGTGGTTCTCAATCTTCCTAATGCTGTGACCCTTCCACACAGTTCCTCATGTTATGGTGAACCACCCCCCACCAACCACAAAATTTTCACTGCTACTTCATCACTGTCATGTTCCTGTTCTTATGAATCTGGTGACCCCTGTGAAAGGGCCGTTCGACCCCCCAAAGGGTCTCAACCCACAGGTTGAGAACCGCTGCTCTAGTCTACCCTGACTAACACAAAGATGCATAGCCTAGAATAATCATTCCTGATACTAAAAGCAGCGTTGAGCCCAGGACGGAGTTCAGCAGGGCGAGGAGAGGAGGCAGAGCAGTGGAAAGCAGACACACAGGGAGGAAGTGTGATGAAGGGTAGTGCAGCGAGGGGACAGGTGAGTGGAAAATGGATCTGTAAGCTTTTATCCAACACACACACACATACCCTACCACCACCACCACCAAAATGCCCACGGGACCATCCGTTGGGAGAGAGATCATCTAGACGCGGTTGGACTTGCTGTAAGATACAGGAGTCGTGTGGGGGTGGGGGTGGGGGTAGAGGGGTGGCGGGGAGAAGTTTAATAACATCCCTGATGTCTACCCACTAGACGCTAGCATCAACGTCCTTTCCAGTTGCGACAACCGAACAAGCCTCCAGACAATGTCCTCTGTCCCCTGGGGGACCAACCTGCTCCCCTGCTATTGAGAACCCCTGCCCTGGCTCATTCTGACATGACCCTCAGGTGATCCGATGAAAGGGATTCTAGAGCATTCACCTTTCAGGAGTAGACATAACATAAGTGATGGCGTTTAACAATATCTTGTTGAGAGGTAAAACAAAAGCGCCATCTAAGGGGGTCAGAACCCCCAAACCCATCTCAGCACCATCAAATTCAAGCTGACGCACGGCGACCTAGTGGGACAGGGTCGAGCTCCAGAGACTAACTGTTCACAGGGGCAGGAAGCCTCGTCTTTCTCCCGCAGAATGCCTGGTGCTTTCGAACTGCAGACGTGGAGGTTGGCAGCCCAACATGCAACCACTAGGCCACCTGCCCTCTTAGAAAACTCAGGTTTACGTGCTCTAGGAAACATGTATGGCTTGAGGTCCAGCTGTCCATCCCACAGATGTTCGTTGGACACTGGTCATGTGTTGGCTGCTGTGCCGTACACTGGGCTTAGGAGTGGGGGATGGGGTTCAAATAATGAATTCCTTCTTGCTGTAGACGAGTCCTGTCTGGGCACGATGGACTCACAGTGACCCTAGGTGGCAGAGGAGGACTACCCCATAGGGCTTGCTGAGCTTTGACCACTAAGGAAGCAGGTGGCCGGTTCTTTCTCCCTTGAGGTCACTGGGTAGCTTTGAACCACCAACCTTCGGGTCAGCAGCTAAGTGCTTCCCCATTCCATGGACACCAATAAGTAAGCTCATTCAAGTCCACGTGTGCGCTGTGTTCTCTTGTACCAATGGGCTATCTCCTCAACCATCCTGTCACTTGGCCTAAGAATCCACTGTCTGCACCCCGGGGGGACTGAGAGCTTTCCACCCGACGCACATGGGTCTCAGGGAGAACATGTGTTAACACCCACTGATGGACAAGTCAGTGCAGGCTGGATCATGCGATTCGCTGCCCCGAGCCGACCCCTCCACCAGCAGCTCCTTGAAGCAATTCGTCAGCACCATTACCAGAACCTGGCCACGTGCCTGGCCCGGCTTGCAGACAGACCCACAAGAGTGTACTGATGGTAGGGGAGGTCGAGGAAACCAGACCATGCCCACAACAAGGGGACAGCTGGTGGGACTGGCTCAGCCCTGTGTCTGAGCCCCTGCACCGTGATGCCCTCAGTCACTGCTGCTGCTGCCCAGAGAGTGTGGAGGAGGGGCAGAACCAGTGTCACCCACGGGGAAGGGGTGAAGTCTCTGAAGAGAGCCTGGTGGCTGCTGTAGACAAACTCATTCCCCATGGGGTGTCAGGATGGTGACTGTGAGGTCACCACTTGTGGGGGGAGGGCAGATGCTCACAGGCATCTTCCCTGAAGGCAGCCCTGCCAGACTGCTGTCTCCCCACACCATGGGGGGGGGGGGCGGGGAGCTGCTCCCTGCTGCTAGAGACAATGGATTAATGGTCTCTATCAGTTGAGCCAGGGATCAGGCCAAACCAATCTGTGGCATACAAGGTTAGGCTGCCATCCTGTACCTAGGATCCGCCCATCTTGTCACATGCGTACCCCAATCCCTCCTCTTCCTATTGCGTATATTTCCCTAGACCACCCCCTCTCATTACTGTATCACCTATAGCACAGCCCCTTCAGTGATGTATGTCCTCACCTGTAATTAGGGGGCTTGCATGTCCCCAGAGAATATAAAAGGCCTGGGCTAGCATTAAAGTCTCTCTCTCCCTCCACGTGGACCACCAAGCGGGGCTGAGGTGAGCATGCTACTATGTATTGTGTCTGACTCCATTTATTTCAATACTTCTATCTCTAATGCTCTCTGTAACTTTACTATGATCTTTACTTATCATCGCTGTACAATTGCGCCTACCGGACCCGTAACGATGTGTTAGGGGCTGGCTTCCCCTGACAACCGCGACAATGACAATGACAATGACTAAGAAAGAGGAGCCCTGGGTGCACAGGGCTCACACACTGGGTTCCATGCTAAGCACAAGGTCAGGTGTTTGAAAGCTACTCAGTAAAAATAAGATGAGGCTTTCTTCTCCCATAAGGATGGACAGCCTTGGGACCCCCCAAGGGCCAGTTCGACTCTGCCTCGGAATCAGCTCAAGGGCAGTGGGGGTTTGGGGTTTCCTCTGACTGAAGTGCACCTGGCCCACGCCACCGGCTGCTCCGTCACCTTGTATGCCGGTGGAAGCTGCTTAGAGGAGAAGGCAGGGCAAGCCGGCAGGTGAGCGTATTTGGATTGAGAAGCTGGTGAGGACCCAGTGCCTATCAGGGGGGCCAGAAGCATAAGCGGGTCCCTCTGGAAGGAGGAACTTCAGATGCTCCGTAGGCATGGGCAAGGTGAGCGCCTCGTCTGTCAAGAAAAATCAGTCCCTGCTTCACAGCTAAGCAGAGGTCATTTCCCAAGGCCACCCAGCAAGGACAGGGAGCCCACAATGCACAAGAGGGGCTGCACCACAGCACCTGGGGTGTAGGAGACCAAGCGTCTCCATGTGGGCCGGGCCACAGAGCTACCTTTGGGCATGTCATTGGGGTCCTGAGGATCCTGCAGGCAACACGGCAGAAACACACTAACATGCATACACATACACACACTAACATACACATACATACACATGCACACTAATACACACACATACACAGCACACACTAACATATACACACACCCTAACATACACATACAGACACATGCACACTAATGCACACACATACTAACACACATACACAACACACACCCTAACATACACTAACATAATACAGACACATGCACACTAATATATACACACACAGCACACACATTAATACACTAATATATGCACGCATACACTAAAACACATACACAACACACTAACAAACACACATACACATACACAACACATACACTAATATATACATGGCACATACACACACTAATGCATATACATTAAACTAACATACTAACACACACTGACAAATGCTAACACATTCACATACACAGGCCAGGCACTGAGCTAGTCCCGACCATGGTGGGGTATCCCCACCTTGGTCATGTTCTCCCCATTCTCTGGGCCTCAGTTGTACCACCAGGAGGCATTTATGACACTGGAGATCATTGATGAAAACTGTTTATGAAATGACCAGGATGCTCTAGAGCATTCCATAGCTTGTCCTGTCTCATTCAGCAAGCGATCCTGTGAGGCCCAGCTGACAACCTGAGGCTCGGAGAGGTTAAGTGAGTTGCTTGAGGGCCAACAGTGGGTCCCACACACCGCCCCCCTCCAGACTTCTGCCAGCTTCTGGGGCCCCTTCCAGCATGAAGATTTCCTGGGTGGGCAGACCTCATCTCGCCAGGGACCCGTCAGCTGCACATTCTCCTGGCCCTCAGGTAGGTGGCACAGGCTCCCCCAGGGGGCAGGCCCAGCGCCTCCTTCCCTTCCTCCCCACCTGCCCCGGCTGAAGGTCCTGAGCCCCGGCCTGGGATAGCCATGGTGCCCCAGGTCGCCCGCCTCCATGCCAGGTCACAGGCATTGTTGGTTATTTCCTGTGGAAAAGTAATTAGTCCCAATCAAGGCAGACGCTCCGCAGAATGACACTCATTAGCTGTGCGTGCATTTTTCGCCTCTGTGGAAAGTCAAGTGGCCCTGATGAGAATTACGGGCCACGGGATCAGCGTTAGAGGCACGTCCAGCCCACGTACCTGCCCAGCCCATTCCCAGCAGCCATGGAACGAAGGCGCGAAACAACAGCTGGAGGAGGGGGCATGGGGGGTGTGTGTGTGCTTGGATGTGCATCTAGGGTGTGTCTGGTCTGTGTGCAGGTGTGTCTGTATGTGTGTGGGGGTGGGTATATGGCATGTCTGGGGGTGTGCGTGCTTGGAGGCGTGTGTGGGAGGTGTGTCCACGTGTGTGTTTGTATGTGTGCTGAAGGGGGGTTGTTTCTGGGTGTATGTGTGTGTGTGGTCTATGGGTATCTGCATACAGGTCTGCATCTGGGCGTGTGTCTGTATATTTCTGTGTGTCTCTGGGCTGTGTGTGTCTTGGCCTGTGTACATGCATGTAGAAGTAGCTTGTTTTTGCCCGACTCTCTCTCAGCCCCAGCAGTCCCCTTCTGTCCCTCACTGACATACAGGGATGCTCAGGGGTCTTTTCTCATCTGCCCTGATCACAGGTTCCTCACCACTGTCACTCCCCTCTACCCCCACCCCCGCTCCAGATCTCCTCATTCTCTGTCACCACTCCATCTCTCCTCTATCTTCAGCTCTCCCTCTCCCCCGACCTTTCCCCTAGGCACCCATTTCTCCCCTCTGGCTCAGGGGCGATCGTCCTACTACCAGGCAGCTCACCAGCCTCGCCAGAGTCAAATCAACCCCCTACTTGCAGCCGAATGCCACTGATAAACCATTGAAAGTCTTGTCTCTGTCCTGTTCTCTCTCCTACCTCAGTCTGCACTCCCTGTCCCCCTTCCGTCCCCTGCTTCCGCAACTCAGTGTGCCATCGACCAGCTGGAGAGCACCAGGCATGAAGTCAGGAGACTGGAGTGCCCACTGACTGCCTACGTGTTCTTGGGGAGACCCTGCAGTCTGAGCCTACGTGGTTCCTTCCCTGTCTCCAAGGAGTGCCCAGCGGAAGCCAGCCCTGCAGACCACACGGAGAGCCTTGTTCACTGTCTGCAGTGTCTTCTCCCTCTCTCCCATCGCTGGGGAGGTTCTACAGCCTCGGACTGCCCTCCAGACACCGGACCTCCTCCCTTCACTCCTCCCCATTCAACAGGCAGGCGTCTCAACACGAGAGGCTTTCCCGTCAAGAAGCAAACGAGGCACCAGTGGGTTCTCCCATGGAATCCTTTGCACCCAGGTGCCTCTACAACCACCAAAGGTGTCCCACAAAACACAGACGACGTCGGGGATGGGGGCCTGGGGACAGGTGCTAACCCCCCAGCACCCGACTCCCTTGTCTACAAAGGGTGCAGCTTGAACAAGGCCTGGTTATCCCACACACTGGTCAGAAGTGTGATGTGGCACACTCCTGAAGCACGAAGGAGAGAGGCCCTTTGAAACCCCGAAGACCCCAGAGAACCCTGGAACCTTCTAAGGGGCAGCTCGGGCCCAGAGGCCAAGCTGGGAAGGCAGGGAGGGGTGGGAGAGTAGGGTGTGTGGACATGGTCGCTTCAGGGCGGAAGTGGGAAGGGTGCTGTTACATTGAGGGGGTTGCAATTCATGCCATGAATCGAAACGTGCATGGATTGTTGAATGCAAACCCAACGTGGTGAATGATATTTGCCCGCTCACGGCGCAATCAACAGGTAACCAACACCAGTAGCTGCTAGCAGACCGTCGAGAAGTCACCCACAATCCCCCTCCAGGCCCACGCGGCAGGGCCTTCCAGGGGAGCCTCTGGGAGCTCCAGGCTCACTGCTGACATGAGCCAGAAGGTCAGTGGAGCCATCTCAGCCCTGGACAGGGGGCCCAGGCCCCCAGCCACAGTACCTGGGGTCATCTTTAGTCCCGGTCTCTGCGACAGGATTTGGAGGGTCAGTGCTGCCTGGTTGCCTGCAAGAGCTGACAGAGCCCATCGTGTGGAACATCCCAGAACGTAGTTCCAGGAGGATGCCGGTTGTGTCTGAGCGCAGCCTCGTCCCCGGCTTCCTGGATTTCTTCAGCTTCTGTGCAGTGCCCTGTTGTTGGAGACTCCCCGGTGCCCCCCCCCCCGCCCCGCAAACACGTGCCGCAGTCCTTCGGCAGCCCCGACAACGTGCCTGGGGTCCGAATGTTTGGGAATGGGCTTTCTTTGTTCCGTTCTGAGGCCATCTCTGTAGGGTCTCGCTCCAATCAATTGCTTTTGAGATGTGAAAGCGCCTATTAGGCAGGTGAGGAAGAAAACAAGAAATTGGGGGCGGCACGTGACACATACAGGGGCGTCAAGAAGTGCATAGAAGAATCTCATTAGCTTGTCATGCCTTTTCTAGGGGAGCATTTAAAAGCCCCCGTCTGCAGGAGGAAAGCGAGGGTTTCTGCTCCCGTGAAGGGTTACAATCTCAGGGACCCACAGAGGCAACTCTACTCTGTCCCCTGGGGTTGCGAGGAGTCTGAAGGGACTTGATGGCAGCGAGTTTGGTTTGGTTAGGTTGTGCCATGTGATCATCCAGGGACCAATGAACAGAAACTGCAAAGACCCAGCTAGTTCCCCAGAGTGGATAGAGGAGTCTTCCCCTAGAGCCATTTGGACTGAACCTCATAACCTGAGAGCAAATAAATCTGTTTGCTAGAGGTGCCCCATAGGGAGCTGTGCTGGGTGGAAAGGAGTTTGTGCTGGGTGGAAGGGAGTTGTGCTGGGGTGGAAGGAAGTTGGGTGAAAATTTCTTCCAGTCAACAGCCATGGGGACTCGAGAGCAGTGGGCAGTTGCTAGGTCTGAATGGTGACTTTAGAGGGTAGGGGGCAGTGAGGGAGGCTTGCAATGACTTCGGCTGAAGAGCTGTGACTGTCTGGGCAGCAGGAATACCCACTAGCAAATTCCCGTGGCCACCACCCCATCGCAATAAAGGGGTGTCCAGGAGACGGGCCAAAGGAGCCTGCAGACACTGTGGTGGGAACAAGGCTGACTGGCAGAATGGCTTCTGTCTGCTGTGGAGTGTGCATTAGCAAGTCAACAGGAGCAAACCACGGTAAGACACTAAGCCAAAAACCCGGACCCAAGTCTGGAATTATGAGGATGAAAAAAAAAACACATCTCCCATCTGGGCAGCAGGAAAAAGGTCCTGTCCGCCACCCCACCCCCTCCCCACCGGACTCTAGGCCCAGAGCAGGCAGTGAGGGAGCCACCTTGGTCTGTGCAGTGTCTCCACTGAAATACTAAACCCACTGCCATCATGCCAACCCCGGCTGTGGGGTTCCAGAGGCTGTTGATCTCCACGGGAGCCCTGAGCCTCATCTTTGCCTACCCTTCTCCCTGTGAACAGCTGGTGGGTCTGAACCACCAACCTGGAAATTCGCAGTCCAATGCCTTATCCCCACCTGGAGATCGTTGCTGTGTCCCCAGCACCTGCCAAAGTACCTGCCTGAGGTGGGTGTCTAACCAGTGTTTGTCCAGTGATTGGATGTAATCATATTATTGAATCCCATGCATACCAGGCACCACTTCTACCCTGTTTGGGCCGCCCCTCCCCCTGGGACTTGCACCGTTCCTTTTATAGCTGGGGAAACTGAGGCTCACCATGCCCGGAGTTCCTCATGCCCACTGTCAACATCACTGCCTCTGAAACTCGATAGGGCTGGCATGGGAACCCAGGTGCCCCAGCTCCCATCTCCTGGATCTTGTGGGCCTGAGAACATTTCCATGACTGGGTCCTGCCAAGGCCCAGGCAGCACACCGCGGGAAGGCTGATGGACTGTCACCGGGCTCGCAGATCAATAAATCAGCCGCGTTGACCCATCAAGAAATTCCATGTGATAACACGGCCCTCGACATTGAAATCTTGATTCGCGCAGATCTATTTTTCCTTGCCGGGCCCAGGATCATTTTTCACCCAGGCGGGAATGTGACGGTAGAGGCACGCAGACATCCATGAAAAATTCAGCAGAAATCCAATCCTGGGGCGGACGGCGGTTGCTCACCCCTCATCGCCCCCCTCCCAGGCCCCCAGACACACCCACAAGACACCCCACATGTTTTGTGTCCTGGACGGGAAAATCTGTCTTCCATAATGGCCCTTAACTCCAGGAGCAATTGTTCCCTAGCTGGGGACGGCGTCCTGCTGCCTAGCTCCAGGAGCAATTGTCCCCTACTTGGGGACGGCGTCCTGCTGCCTAGCGGCTTCGCTCCTGGACCCTCTCTCTTGCCTCAGCGGCCAAGGCCAAACCAGCACTGGCCTTGGACCTGGGAGGGAAGGAATGAGGCGTGTCTTCTTGCTTCCACCTGAAAGGAGTGCCCGTGAGAGCCCCCCCACACACCGTGGTGGCACAGCGGGTTAGGCGTTGGGCTGCTCTCCACTACCTCAGCGGTTCAAAACCACCAGCCACCCCACAGGGCACAGCTGAGACTCTGCTACTCCCACGAAGTAAGGCTACTTGGGAATTCCAGAGGCAGTTCCACTCTGGTTGTGTTTGTTGGTTGCTCCACCCAAACAAAACAGGAAGAAAAGCAAGTGCATTGTGGATCTTTGAATCGCTCCTTGGGGGTTTCTGGCTGGCAGACTCTCATGGGAGCAGATCACCAGGCATGTCTTCCGTGGCACTGCAGGGCAGGTTCCAAGCGCCAACCTCGCCCTCGGTAGCAGGGAGAAAACCGTGGCTTCAACCTGGTGCTTCCACCCAACCTTTGTCTAAGACCTTTCAGGAGCCAGGGGACATGTTGGGGTGCCCTCATCCAGGAGCTGATCACATTCCTCATGCCGCACCCAAAGACCTGGAGCCACCCAAGGGCCCAGGCGGGGTTCTCACCAGGCAAGAGGGGGTGCCACAGACCTCCTGCAGCAGTGTTCCCTCCCTGGACCGTCTCGCACTCCACCCCTGCCCCCCATTCCCTATCTCCTCAGCTTTCAGTCACTTCTTTTCCCCGCTCCTGCCCGAGGGGACCTGGACCATCACTCTCGTGGGCACTACTTCCCATATAGCTGGCCATCAAGAATGCCCCACATACTGTATCATTTTGTTTTTGATTATTGGGGGGTCTCTTGGGAGTGTTATGTCATTGGTGGGTGGTTACCCTCTTAAAGCTGTGATCATTGGATTTTTTTTATATATATGCAAACCAGGACGGATGAACCTATAGAGTCAGCAAGTGGAATAGGGGTTTTGGGGGGAGGGGGACAAAGAGGGAGTTTGGGATGAAGGGGTGATGGCGTCAAGGGGTCCACGTGGAAAAAGAATGTTTGGAGACTGACTGTGGTAGCAAATGTACAATTCCACTGGACGTGACTGAACGATGGGACGATTTGATACATGGATGAATCCCAATTAATACAAAATGAAAACATAAAGGACTTCCAATGAGTGTCACCCACCTGCCTCCCTCTGTCCCTCCGATAGCCACTGGGCCGACAGAGGCAAGAAATAGGGAAAACCGGGCCAGAGCTTCCTTTGACCTTTGGAGGGGTGGGGGTGGGGGCCAGGGCAGCTCTCCCCAGCCGGAGCAGCGCTGGAGAACACCAGCAGGGTGGTACAGTTGGCACGGTAAGCAGGCAACCAGACCTAGGCTGAGCCGCAAGCCACGGGGCGTTGGAGCACATGGCAGAAACCCTTGCAAACCTAACACCACCTAGATAGAGGCCAGGGTGGGCCACCAAGCTACTGGGGGCTCACCGGTGCCTTGGGAAAGTGAGGTGGGGCCCATGAACATAGGAACAAATGGAGCATCCCCCGTCAGGGCCCCCGATTCACAGAGTACTGGAGCTGGAATAAGTCGGGGCATCACAGGAATTGTACTGATCAAGGTCGCAGCCCAAGACCCTCTCGCACAAGGACATAGCCTCCCCCTCCCCTCCAGGCTGTCTCTGGCTCCAGCGGCTTCTTATCTCTCCCTGCAGCTGACACTTTGAACCCGCGAAGGGGAAAACACTACACCTCTAAGCAGTCCCCTCCTGTCTTCATCTGGCTGAAATGGCCCATCCGAAAAAAAAAAAAAGAAGATGATGCCAACTCCCCCCTGGCGATCATGTCTCTGTGTCCAGTGGACGATGAGCGAGGCCCTGGGTCTGAGAGGGAGCCGGGAAGAACGGCTGGCCACAGGGAAAGAGTCCGGGTGCAGGTGAGCACGCTACGGAGGAAGACTGCCCGGCGCGGGGCAGCACACAGGTGAGCGAGGAACCTCAGCCACAGCCCCAGCCACCGCAGGACTCCGGAGGGCACTGCTCCTAGCCGGCAAAGGGGCTGGCTCACCAGAGGGCAGGAACAGGGAAACCTGCGGAAACGCAGACGGCAAACAGAACGCACACGGGGCATTTAAAAACGCAGACAAACACGGGCCCCAGGACATCTCCCTCACTTCAAAACCACATGAGAAAATGGGGACACAGGACCCAACACCGAAGAAGGGGAAGGAGAAAAATAGCAAGAAATGGGGCTGAGCTGGAAAATGACTCCCATGGGTACATGAAATAGTCCCAGCAAGTTCAGGGGGGTGAGGGGGGAGAAGATAACTAATCACTTACCTTCTGAAGTCTGCATGTCAACCGTCAGAGGCAATTCCGTGAGCAAGGCAAACGGGAAGGGTTACCTCGGAGAAATCAAGCAGCAGACTAGCCTCAAACTTCTCCTCGACGACATGAAATACATGTTTGCGGGGGGAAATGGCGGCCCAAGAATTACCTACACCGTGTAGGTTTGGCAAAAGGTATTTCTACATCTGGACTGGAAGACACTGCAAATAGACTCACGTATCTTGAGGAGCAAGCGGGACGAAGTTCCAACAAACACACTTGGGAGTCAAACTGAACCTCGAGGGAAGGAGTTACTGGAATTGGAAGCTCAGCCCGGGGAGACATGGAAGTCAACTGGCATAACAGTTTACCCCGGCAGTGTTCCGTACTCTACTGGGGGGAGGAGCAATTAGGGTCTTCACTGCCGGGCAGCCGCCATCCAAGATACAGTTACGGATTTTGTTCCATCTGCTTGAAAGCAGAGTGAGGAAACTCGAAAGACTCGATGAAACAACTGGTCCAAAGGACTAAGAGACCACGGGAAACACAGCCTCCACTAGCCAGAGACCAGCAGAACTCGACGGTGCCCGGCTACCGTGGGACCAGAGCAAGCGCTGGACAGATGGGAGGAAAGTGTAGAACAAAAATCAAAGTCATTAAAACAAAAAAGACTATAGTGATTCTAGAGATGGGGGTGGTGGGAACCCATCTCTTGGCCTCTTTGACACCTTCCAAACCTGCAACTGAACACTCCCCTCCACCCCAGCCCACAGCAAGTGACCGGTAATACAAGTGAAGGACACAGTCCCAGAACAGTCACCCCTCAAGGGACCCAAAGGACAGCATTCACCCCAAACCAATGTTTAAGAGGCAAGGGCAGGCAGAAGGGCAGAAGGATGGACAGACGTGGATAAAGGGAGCCCAGGAGGAAGCCGGAAGGATGCTGTTACACTGAGGGAATGGCGTCCAATGTTACCCAACAAAATGTTAAGACATTGTTCAATGGAAAACACATTCACTCTTCAAACTTTTACGACACCCCCTCCCCCTGCCCCCCCCCACCACATTATGCACTTAATGAAGTTATCGTTCCTATGGAAGAGAAAAGAAAAACAAATCATATTTTTAAAGAGCAAGGCTTACATCAGCCACGACAAACGTTGTTGCCCCCGGACCAAATCACTGCGGCCAATGACAGATAAATCAAAACAAAGACGTCGTGATGGCGGAGCTTGTGGTCTGAAAATGATGGAAAATAAACACAACCCGTAAAGCCGATTTCAGTGTAACGTACTGAGGTCATAAAACAGAGCAACTGAAAACGGATGGGTCATGAAAAGAAGGGACGAGTGAGTGGATGTTCCCAGGGGAGGCAGGACTCGGAGAGGGGCGGGGGAGGAGAGCACGCTGCCCAACTCGACAGATGTCACACTGCCACGGGACTGCACTTGCATGAGATGCACTTGTATGTGCTGGTCTGGGTGGACTAGAGAAATTCTACGACACTCATAGGTGTAAGAGAGAGCTTTATATCAAAGGATAATCGTACATTAAGAAAGCATCTCAGCCCAGTCCAGATCAAGTTCAGAAGTCCAATATTAGCCCGTATATCTGATCCTTGGATACCAGCCTGTAAAGTCCTCTTCAGACTCATGCAATGCACGCAATGATGCTGAGTGCAGGAAGGTCACAGGCCAGTGGGTGGAAAGCCTTGTGGGTCCAGTGACAATGGAAGCATCTTAGCACTGGCGTGGGTCTCCACATGGATGCGCCAGCTCCAAGGCTTTGGCTGCCATCAGCATAGCTCCATGTGGCTTGCTCTCAGGGAGACAAGCAGAGTATGTATCTGGCCCCCAAGGAACTATTTATCTCTGTGGCTCCACCCAATGAGGCCATCAAGCTTCGACCTGATTGACAGGCTAGACTCCGCCCCTTCACAAGTTGACAGGAGATTATGTAACTGCCACCATGTATGTTCTGCTGTGTATTTTCTCAACAAGAAATTAAATTAGTTTAAAGAGATCTGTAATTATAGGTTCAGTGAATAGAATCAAGAAAATGAGGAGGCATAGTTTTATGTCTCACACGAAAAGAATGTCTTTAAAATGGTTTTCTCTTGGACAACAAGTAGATTAAAACTGTTTTCTACACAATATTGAAAACGAAAATTAAAAGTTGCCACAGTGAGAGTTGAACATTTCCACAGTTTGGAACATTGAAAACACAAAAAAGGAGCCTATCAGTGGACCTACTTCTGGCTCAGCGATGATCTCATCTGACTCGACATTATTAGTGAAAAGCTGCTTTCTGACGACTCTGCACATTATCATTGCATGTCTGGCAGTAACGGACGCCCTGGTGTGGAGTGAGTAGTGCTGGATGTGACGGTTGTGGTCCTGTGTCAACTTGGTTAGGCCATGATGCTCCGGAGTTTGGCAGGCATGCAATGACATAATCAATTTCCATTTTGTGACCTGATATGGTCCCCCACCACAATTTGTGCATAATGCTTTGTGTTGCGTAATGATTTGTTCGTTGAAACTTAAACCATGTTGCTATGTAAGGAACGGGTCTTATCGATAGAAAGTGAAGGCATTAATCAAATAGGAAAAATTAAAAAGCTAATAGAATGGATGGGTCAATACAATAGTTTGTCACTGGAAACATTGAATATAGATGATTCATCAATATTAATCAAGGCTAGGAGAGAATATATGAATCGATGTAATTAGGGATATAATTAGGGACCGAGAGTCAGATTTAAAGACTATACAACTATTATTATAACACTTGCTGATACAGTTGAAACGCTCTAATTAGATGGCCAATTTGTGGGGAAATAAAAATGATCGTATTAACACCAGGAGAAAAATGGATTAGCTCATTGATGGGAGAGTCCGGGTAGTTATTACAGCGTTACCTCTTACACAGAAGCCTGGCATCCAGCCCACTCTCCAGTTAGAACCGTGCTCACTTCCACCAGCAGCCATGCCAGATACCGCCAATGACACCCCAGTACAGAATGAGGGGACAGCTAGTTCCCCGAAGCAGCCCGTGGCATGAGCAAGGGCCTGGTATCAACAACGCTCACACACAGTAATTTTACTGTAATTACAAAGGCCGAGATCCTACATAAAATGTCAGCAAAGGGAAGCCAGAAGTTTAGGAAGAGATAAGTGTCCCAGAACCAGGGACATCCATCCTAGAGAGTCAGACCAGACCAAACACTGGGGGGATTTAAATGAATGCCCCTCTTTCCTGGAGGTCGCGCCCACTACTGGCTGCCTTGAACCATCCTGCGCTAGGGATATAACTCTAGGCATATTCCTGACATACTTTCGGACACCCCTTCCCATCATTTGTCTGCCTGTCTGTCTGTTCCTGTCACGGGTTCCGGACTTGGAAACCTTAAGGTGCGATTCCCCCCTGTCCTATAGGGCTGCTCTGAGTCAGCATCAACCCCAGGCCAGTGGGTTTGACTTTGACATACGACTGGAACCTATGTCACTCCTATTTCACATACCAACAAGGTCGCCCGTGACGGACAGGTTTCAAGCAGCGCGTCCAGGCAAAGACAGGACTAGGAAGACAAGCCTGGTGATCTATTTCCCAAAGCTCACCCATGACCACCTCGTGGGTCACAAGCACCCATTGTCTGATCGAGTGCTGGAAGATGCGCCCCTAGGCGGAAAGGCTCTCCAACCACATAGTGACCTGCAACCAGGGCCTGAGGGCGGCAATGAAGGGAAGATGGCCCGGCACCCGGCAGCATTTCCTTCTGCTGTCCCTGGGTCACCATGTGTTGGAGGCGGCTTCATGGCAGCTGGTTAAATGCCACCACCGTCCTCTTATTTCCCAATTTCCCCCAGAAGGTCTATCGATGCCGCAGGAAGGTGGCGGGCATAAGAGGCGCAGTGTTTCTGCTTTACCCTCCCTTCCCCTCAGCAACAAGGGGGATGCTGACAGCCCTTCCTGAGAGGGGCGCCCCTCGGTCCCAATCAGGAATCCACACTAGGGACACGCTACTCTATCATCACTCAGGGCAGCTGATGACTGACAAATCCAAGGTGCACAATCAACTGACTAGTAAAAACTCATGGAGTGACAGTTACACAGTTTCATGTCAACGTGCTAAAAGAGTGAAGGGGTGGAGTCTAGCCTTGTCAATCAGGTGACTCCTACTTTTGGGCTTGGCCTGCTCATGAGGATGCTGGGAACTTCCTGTCTCTGGATTCTGCCCTCTGGATTCACCTTCCTGTTGACAAGCCACATGGAGGTACCCGGATGACAGCCAGAGCCCTGGAGATGCTTTCATGGCCACTGGATCCACCAGACTTTTCAACCACCATTGTGGTCTTCCTCATTTGACATCATTTCAGGTGATGTATATGAGCCTAAAGAGTAATTTATGGAATAGTATCGGACAGATGGACTGATATTGGAATTATGGATTTCATCTGGACTGGGCTGGGATGTTTTCTCAATATACAATTGCTCTTTGATAGAAAGCTCTCTCTTACACACATATATGAATGTCTCTGGATTAGTCAACCCAGACGAACACAGTGGGATTGAAGATTTAAAGACAATAACATCATGAGATAACATTACATTTAACCAACTTCAGATGGTACTCTGTCTTTGGAATGGGGGAACCTCCCATCAATAAAAGCAAAAGAGAAAAGTCAGAAAGTGAAATATTGTTGACTTTGGCCAGGTACAAATCCGTGCTTTGGTTAACTGTAGAATCAATATTTTTTTTAATGATGAAAAATTCTAAAACACGTAGAAAAGACAAATAAATGGCTTGCAAAAAACCTCGTCATCGTACGATGGACGTCCAAAACAAAGTCAAGGCCCCATTCACGAACTGGCCCTTTATAAAAGAAAAACAATGCAGTGCTGAAGACATTTGCACATAAATCAGTTCTCGAAGAAAGATACATAAAAACAAGATACCGCTGTGCCCCCACCAACGGAAAAGACTTGTTATAAATGACGAAGGCAGTAGTAGGGGGAAGGGAAATGTATAGAACTAATCCAGGGGATAAATCAACAATATCACAAACTCACTGCCACCAAGTCGAAGCCGACTCACAGCAGTCCTGGTGAGCAGGGTAGACTCCTCCTGTACGTCTCTGAGACTAAGTCTTCATGGGAGTCCAAAGCCGGTCATTCTCACAAGGAGCAACTGGTGGTTTTGAACTGCTGATCTTGTGGTTAGCAGCCCAACTTGTAACCACTATGCCACTGGGGGAGGCAGGGGAGACGCACCTTTAATAAATCTCAGAAGCCTAACAATGGTCTATATACTATACCTAGCAATTCCACTTCTAGAAGGGGGTACAATCAACGGACCCTGAGATGCTCCCCAAGGGCCCTCGGTGAGCCCTGGGGTGTGGGCAAGACCTGTGACCTGATTCTAACCAACGGGACGTGGCCGCAGTGGTGGGATACCACCTTTGTGAGGAAGCCACGGGAGTGTCCAACTGCCTCTTGCCAGCAGACCCTTCCCCTTGCTGGCTTGCAGGCAGACAGCCGCCATGCGGCCAGCTCTCCCACGGAGAGACCGACAGGGCACCGGGCTGAGGGAGTCTCCAGGGAACAGCCAAGGAGAACCGAGGCCCTCAGTCTCAACAACCTGCAAGGAACAGACTCCTGACACTGAGCACAGAAATGAGACTTTAGACAGGACTTCAGGGCCGGTGAGTGCACAGCCTGCGTCCTCATGAGGGACCCGCAGGCCGAGGAGGAAGCCAAGCCTGCTCCACAGGAACTGAGCGAGAACAGATGAGCAGTGCGTTAAGGGGCGATGTTTGCAGAAACGTGCCGTGTGGCCATGGATGCCCCCCAACATCCAGATCCCAGCCAGTCGCCAGGCCTTTCTTCTGAGGTGCCTCAGAAACTCACCGCCATCGAATAAAGGCCAACTCATAGCAACCCTACAGGACGGGGTAGAACTGCCCCTGTGAGTTCCCGTCCGGGACTTCAGCTTGGCTCGGAGCTTGGCTGGTGGGTCAGCATTGCGGAGTCTGCAGTTAACAGCCCAACACGCAAGCGCTCCCCCCACCAGGGTTCCTTTCGGGGTGGCTCGTGCATGCACATTTCCCAGGAAGAGATCATCATGGATGTGCACAGAACCGGGGACAAAGAGAAGTTCGCTGCAGCCGTTTTAGAATTGGGAGCGTTTGAAAAGAGATCCATTCTAAATGCCAAGGAGTAGAAGGCTAGGGAAAAGCAATTATAATACAGGTGAACCATATGAAACTGCTGGCTCTGCAGGACCAGAAAAGTCAAGCAGGGCCCTGGTGGCATAACATGCTACACCTCGAGCTGCTCACGACAAGGTCACTGGTTCAGAGCCAGCAGTCACTCCGTGGGAGAACGAGGGTGCTTTCTGCTCCCGTAGACATTTCTAGTTTGGGGGAGCCAAAGGGTCTTTCTACAGGGTCGCAAGACGGGAAGGCAGTGCAGTTTTTGAAAAGGTCAATTCTCGCTCATGTGTTCACACCCAATGCATCCAGATTGATTCTGCAGACAGTGAAATAATGATCCATTTCAAAAAATCCTTGACAAAATAATAACATAAATTATCAAGGGTTCCTGAGGGGGGGGGGCGGAGATGAGCTGATGACAGAGGCTTAGGTGGAGAGCAAATATTTTGAGAATGATGAGGGCAACGAATGTACAAATGTGCTTGACACAATGGATGGATGGATGGATTTTGATAAGAGTTGTATGAGCCCCCAATAAAATGATTTAAAAAAAATCCTTTCCTACATGGGGAAAACTTCATGAAATGATCACAATAGATTGGGGAGTGGTAAAACAACATATGAAACTAGGCAAATGAGAGAGAGAGGCAGAAATCTGAACAGAAGGGGAAAAATGACTGCAGATCTATCAATATAAGTTAATAGTGTTTATCTTTGAATGATGGGATTTGGGGTGACTTTTACTCCCCCCCCCCCAGGGGCATGCATTGTTATTAAACTTTTGTTCTTGGAAAATGAAATTAATGAATGAAAGTCAATAATGGAATACGTCCCTAAGTTGGAACGAAGCGGTCTAGGCTAGATGCCTCGTCCCTCACCCCGCCACCGCCTGTAATCCGGGGTTCACAGACTCCGCAGCCTGTCATGATGACAGGAGTCCCGTGCCCTCACCCCCCACACCCCAGGATGAGCAGCCCTGCAAATCCACCAACCCCCCCCCCACCCCACCCCTGCACTGGCTCTTTCTCATCCTGTGCCTCCCCCTGGCTTCCAAGTCACTCTTTCCAAATCCCTCATCTTCCAACATGCCAGGATGCCCAGGATGGGAGGGTGAACAGATGTGTTCCGGTACCATTCTGGATTTTCCTCCGAAGGGCCTACTTCTTCTGCCCTTCAGTGGCTGTTCAGTTTCATGTGTTACGAGCAAATGATCCTGACAGCAAGCCGCCCCCACCCCCACCCCCCTTGTGAATGGCTCATAGATTTTCTCTCTCAGACCTAAGAAACACCTTGGGACAGCTGTGTGGGTCCCTGAGGGACCGGCCATTAGCTGGGAGGTCATCCTACCTGGGAAACACAGCCCCGGTCAGCAGCACGCGTCCCTGGTACAATCTGTTCACTGCGTCCTGGCTCGTGTCCTGGCTGCACTTCATGCCAGTGCCCACTCCCACCCCCAGAGGAGAAAGGGCCCCATGGGATGTGATTCTGGCATCTCGGGCAAGTTTCCTTTCAACCAAAACCCGTGTCCTCGCTGCAGGAGGAAATCAGGGGCGAGGGAGAAAGAGAGTGGGGGCGGGAGGCTTGGTGACTGCCCACCTCCCTCTCCTGGGGAAGGATCTTTGAACATCTCAACTCCAAGAGGAAGCCCAGAAGACTGTGCTGTGGGTAGCTGCCATCCAGTGGGCCTGCAACCTGCGGGGAACCCGTGCCTCCCACTGGGCCTTCTTGGTTGTGATCTTTACAGAAGCAGATCACCAGGCCTTTCTTCTACGGCACCCTTCCCTCTAAGTTCACAGTGACCACAAAGCCAGAATTCTATCAAGGGATCCCTGGGCCCCATCCTGGCGGCAGCGGGCATCTTGCGGATAGGTGTTGAGCTAATCAATAATTCCACGGATGAGCAATTGGAGCTGCCAGCTAGCACGCCCCTCAGAGTCTGCAATTTCCACCTGGTGGCCCACAGGCGGCGCTGTGGGTTCAGTGTTGAGCTGCTAAGGTCCAGGTCCAGTGGCTCGAACCCACCAGCCGCTCTGTGGGAGAGATGAGGCTGGCAGCTCCCATCCAGATTTACAGCCTGGGAAGGCCTACACCGGGGTTCAGGGTGCTGGGGGTCGGGGTCACACAGATGCAGTGAGAGTGGTCCAGCTTCTCCTCATTGTGGCCCCCCCCACCGCCACCCCCAGGGGGCGGGCGCAGTGTAAAGCCTGTTTCTCCAGCGTTTGCTGAGCCAGTGCTTGAGTCTTCGAGTCTCCTGTCAATGTTTCCTGGAGACTCCACATCCCCGGGGCCGCCAGTCATACTCATGTTTTCACTCATGGACAAAGGAGAAAGCACTGCCCTTGTCCTTCGCTTTGATTAAGGAAATTAGAAAGGGGACTAAGGGAGCAGGGTTTGCTAGGAGTCTGGCCAAGCCCTGCTCCTTATTTGTACTTGGGGGAGCGCTTTCCTACTGCTCGGGCGGAGGCGGCTACATGGGGTGGGCCTTGGCCTTCGCTTGGAGCTCACCTCTGCTATCTGTGGGCTGATGAGCCGGCCCCTGCCCTCCTCTGAGCCCCCAAGCTCTTCTCCTGCCTCCATTTGGGGGTGCAAGTCCCCACCCTTATGTTGGTAACTCCTGGCTATGCCTTCTTGCCCCAAGGCAGAGGTGCCCATGCAGCTAAAACCTGTGGCCCTTACCTGCACCCCGATATTTTATATGGGGCGGTGTTTCGCCAGGGCACATACTGTATCACTCTACTCTGACACGGGGGTGGACGGGGAGGTGGGGGGTGTTCATAAAGGCCATGCCAACAACAGTAAATACTTGGTTGTGTGCAGTTGACAAAAGCTATGTAGCAGATTCACCCTAGTATCATTGCGATCACGTATTAGGCTGCTAACTGTGAGGTCGGCAGTTCAAAGGACGGGGGTTTTCTACTCCTGTGACCAGTTACTGTCTCGGAAACCCACAGGGGCCGCTCTACTCTATCCTAGGTGGTTCTGAGAGTCAGAATCGACTCACAGGCAGGGAGAGCGGTATGTAAGAGTCCACGCAGTCCATGTGTGCACATACGTACAAGTGTAAGAAGACATTCAGATACACATACACGTACATCCATACATGTGCACACACATGTATATATGCACAGACATGTGTGCATGCATGCGTGCTTGCAAGCACACAGACACACAACCAGGCTACACACCTCTGCTCTGAGCGCCCAGTACCTTCCGCCTAGATGCCATCTAAGCATCTGTCACTATGTTGTCCTTGTTTGGCTCAGGTGCCTCCCACAGGTTGGGGGGTCTCGTCCCCACCCCCAGTCTCTCCAGGGCCCAGACAGATACACAGGAAGCAGTTTGCTGACTGCCAGGGACGGAACTGTGTTTCCCGTTAAGTTGAAGCTGCAAACCCTGGTGTGTGGGGTCTTTGGGGACATTCGGTTCACATGGGGTTAACAGGCTGGAGTAGGGCAGGTCCCCAAACCATCTAAGGCCCTATAAAAGAGAAGAGGCAGGGAGAGACACAGCTGCCAGCCAAGCCCAGTCCAGCCAGGCAGGCCCACAGGAAGCCCTGCTGAACCCCGGCTTCTGTGAGACAGTACGTGCCTGCGTGAAGGCAGCCCCATGGCAGCCCTCTGTCAGGACAGCCTGGGAATCCTCAACTCTCCCTCTGCGGCCCCAACACGGCAGCCAAGGGACAGGAAGAGAGCCAGTCCCTGGGTGTGGATGGTCTCATGGAGAGGCTGTCAGTCAGGCTCTGGAAAATCCCTGATGAAAAGGTCAAAGCTGTCAAGCTGCCCTGGGGGGATGGGTCAGGCTGCCCGCTGGCGGGGAGGGGCCAGACTGAGACACAAAGAAAGAGCTTGGGAAGAGCAGAGCAGAGAGACACCTGGGGGCTACTGTCTGGCCCCCAATTAATGAGTGGCCATGAGCAGCCACCTCTCCCCAACCCCTACTCCGCGAGCCAGCTGAGCCCTGGGGTCCGCGGAGCTGCCCAAATAGGTGGGAGACAGACCACCATGTATAAGCTCATCAGTAAATCAAAACCACCCTGCTTTACTAAGACCTGGGGTCCTGGGGGGGGGGGGGCAGCACCTTGTCAGGTCTGTCCTCCGAGTACCCCTGGGCAGACTCACAATGATAGCCTCTCAATGAGCAGAGGGTAAGACAATGACCTTGCTCACTCCCAGGGCAGAGGCTGCTCCGAATGTGGCCTGGTGTCCGAGACCACTAGGGGGCAGTGGTTCTCACGCATGCAGACCCAGTTCCTGTGGCCAGGGGACCCCTTGCCCTGATACCACGGCACAAGCCAGTGGACCTCTCCTGAGGGTCTTTCTGCCCTGCCCCCCCCCCCCCCCGCTTTCCTTGGGCTCTTCTAGGTCCTGCACTGCATTCCAAAAAAAAACAAACAAGTGTTAGCCATCAAGTGGATTCCAACCCAGGACCTTATAGGACAGGGTCGGACTGCCTCTGTGGGCTTCTCCAACTGTAACTCTTCATGGGAGGCAGCAGAGAGCCTCCTCTTTCTTCGGAGCAGCAGCTGGTGGTTTCCAACGGGTGACCTTGCGGTTAGGAGTTCAGCACGTCACCAATCGCCTACTAGGATTCCCTTCCCCTCAATTCGAGGGGCGAAGTTTGTCTACACGTTTCATCTCCTTTGAGGTATGGCCACGGCACCCATCCTATGAGTGAAATACAGCACATTTCCCCGAGAGCTCCCGGCTCATCGAGGTGGAGCTTCCCGGGTTTCCGCCAGATGACCCCACCGGCCGCCATCCAGTGCCTCTGCTGTGGCGACCTGCCACCGGGGACACCAAACATCAGAGGCCCTTTGCTAGGCCTTTCTTCTGAGAAGCCTCCGGTAGACTCACCCCTCCAACCTTCCCCAGGTTAGCAGCTGGGCACGGTAACCGTCCACGCTACCCCACGACTCCCCTTTCCACTCAATAGAACCGTTTTTTGGTTTTGTTGGGTTTTGTTGTCTTGGAAACCAGTCCCTCCCCTCCTCCTCTACTCATCGCCTTCTTCTTCATCCCTAAAGACTTCCCTCATTCTGAGCTCCAAACTACAACCCTCCCGATTCCCTCCGTCCTTTTCTCCCTCTGCGCAAGGCACAAAGCCTGCCTCCAGCTCCGGAGACAATCACACCGCAAGGCACTAATTCAGGCGATTCATTTGCACTCTCATTGGGGCCTGTTTTTCAAGGCCACGGGCTCCTCTTCCTTTCCCTCCGCCTGGACCGAACTGTCTTCCTCTCCTGATTTCATTCCTGGCACTGTGGACGATGATGGATCGTTTGACCCAGACCACATGGGTCAGGAGGAGCGTTCTCCCCAGCCCGATCCACTGGCTGTGCCGCCACATCAATGCATGCATCATCTACAAGGACTTAATTTCGATATTTAGACAAGGGATGCTTATCTAGGGCCTCTGAGTGGGTGAGCAGTATCTGGGGCTCTTGATTCAGCAGAGGCGGGAGTGGCTGTGCAGGTGCGGATGCGAGGACAAGGACCGAGAGGCCTGCCTCTCATCCCAGACTGGTTACTGACTCCCAGTGTGACCTTGAGAATGTTGGTGCCTCCCCTCCCCCCAAATGGGGCCCATCAGTAAAGCAAAGAGGGTGTGAGCTAAATTAGGGATGGGTATCTTAGCAGAGACCAGAGACAGTGCCTGGCCACCACCCTCAATTGTGAGGATCTGCAGAGAAGTGTCCCCCTGAGGGGAATGTGGGCCCGATGTCCAGCCTCCTCCCCACCCAGCTGGGTCCCCAGGAGGGGCAACACCCACTGGGCTCACTGGGCTGCACACTGGAGGGTCGCAGCCATGAGAGTCAGATGGGACACAGCCCTTCTACCTGCCACATGCGGGGTCACCGTGAGCTGGAATCAACTTGGCAGCAGCTGGCTTTGTGTTCTGGTCACCCACAGAAGGTGACTCTGTCCCCTGATTCCCACAGAGGCACTGAGGACACAGCAGCAGCCTAGGAGGGGAGACGGGTTTCCCCGGGCTCACCAGGGCCCTACCCTGTGTGCATACCCATGCTTTTTCCACAGAGCCCCCGTGGGGTAGCATGGTACGCGTTGGGCTGCTAACTGGCAGGGCAGCCAGTGTCTCTGTGGGAGAACGAGCAGGGTGTTTGCTCCTGTAAAGAGTTTCAAGTCTTGGGAACCCACAGGGGCAGTTCTGCCCTGTCCCATGGGGTCACTATGCATTGACCTGATGTCAGTGAGTTTGGTCTGGTTGGTTTCCAGCCACCTATTTCTAGCTCTGAAAGCACCAGACTCTGCTGCCTGCTCTTTCACACCAAGTCCATGGGCTGGGCAACTGACTCTGGGGAAGCCGAGGCATGAATCAACGATAAAAAGGCAGCCTCTGCCTTGGTGTGGTCGTGGTTACGCACTGGTGATCTGCATGGTCGGCAGTTCGAAACCACCAGCAGCTCCGAGGGAGAAAGATGGGGCTTTCTGCTCCCGTCAACAGTGGGAGGCTCAGAAACCACAGGAGGGTCACTATGAGTCCCCAGAGACTTGATGGCAGTGAGTTTCTCTTTGTTTGCTTGCTGCCAGGAAAGGAAGGGGTCACTCATGTTTGGGCTGATCAGGAAAACTGAAGGGGGTGGTGGTGAAGGGTCTAGGAGAATTTCAACCCTGGGACACTTCAGGGACACCTTTTGGTCCCTGCTGGTCACAGGAAAGGAGACACAGATGGCAGACTGGGACGTGGGCAGAAGGGCCCCCACCTGCAGAAAATCCATCACTTCAGCCCAGGAGCCCAGGGTCCCTGTGCCATTTGTATCCCACACCTTTTCTTTTCTTTCTTTCATAAATCCTTTTATCGGGGGCTCTTATAGCTCTTACAATAATCCATACAACCATTGTATCAAGCATATTTGTACATAGGTTGCCATCATCATTTCCAAAACATTTTTTTCCCTGTTTGAGCCCTTGGTATCAGCCCCTCTCTACCCCACCTCCCATCCTCATGGACCCCTGAATTATAAATTATTATTATTTTCATATCTTATGCAGCCTGCTGTCTCTCTTCAACCACATTACTGTTGTTCATCCCCTGGGGTGAGGGGGAGTTATCTGTAGATCATTGGAATCAGTTCCCCGTTTCTCCCCAACCTTCCCCCTACCTTGTGGTATCGATACTCCCATGCCTGTTCCTGAGGGGTTTGTTGGTCCTGAATTCCTTGTATTGAAAGCTCTTATCTGTACCAGTGAACAAGCTCCGGCCTAGCCGGGTTTGTAAGGTAGAACTGGGGTCACGATAGCAGTGGGGAGGAAGCATTAAAGAACTGGAGGAATGTTGTGTGTTCCATGCTATGCTGCACCCTGGCTGACTCATTCCTTCTTTGTGACCCTTCTGTGAGGGAATGTCCAATTGTCTACAGAAGGGTTTTTCTAATGCCTCCATTCAGCACCGAGGCCACTGGCCCCCAGGGCACCTGAGCAGGGCTTCTTATGTGTCGGGCTGAGCCAAACCCCACTGGCCTCACCAGTCAGATGTCTCGGCAGGGAGCATGGAACTGGGGAAGGAGGTGGCCCCCATCAGTGGTGGGAAGCTGATATGGAAGAGTCTGGAATGGTGGGGGGAGGGGGTGCTGAACCTCTCATCTTGGAGCAGTGGGCTCTGTGTTCTTGCCTGTCCCTGGAGGCTGGTGCTGGCGTGAAGCCAAGGAGTGTGCTGGAGACCACAGACTAGGAACAGTGCTGCACTTTCCCAGAGGCCAGGCCAAGCCAACTCCCCTGCCCTGGGCACCATCACCACCCTGTATCATGCCATGAGGCTGTGTCACGGCCAGCCTGGCCTGTGTGTCCCCCCACCCTCTGACGCCCCCAGAAAGCACCTTCCTACAGCACTAAAGCCTCTTTTCACACTTACACTTCCTGACAGGGATGGGGGGCCGTGTAAGCCAGGTAAGCACGGTCCGACCTGCAAAACTGTGCTGACTCACTGTGATGAAAGCAGAGTGAAACCCTTCACTAGAGATAAGTAAGCACAAGTCAGCTTATGCTTACCTAGGCCCTCTGCCACTAGGAGTACAAAGAAAGGTGTGGCAAATCCAAATCAGCCAGTGAAAACCCCTGGCTCACAGCCACCATCTGGGCAGCATCTCCGGCGTGGGCTCACCACCAGTCTGCTGACCTGACAGCGGCAGCAACCAGTGACCAGCCCAGCTCTGCTGAGAGCCTTTTTGGATTCTCAGGAGGATGTGCCGACGTTGGCCTTTGCTAGAGCAACATCGAGGTCCTGGCATCTTCCTTCAGCAGGGACTTCACAGACCCCGTGGTGCCCAAGGGCAAGTCACTCTCACAGTAAATAAATCTGCACACCCCCCCAAATCAAGCCCACTCCTACAGAGCCTATTCCAATCCACAGCGGCCCTATAGGGCCCAGAAGCCCCCCCCCCCCCCGCCATGTGGTTTCTGAGGCTTTAAATCTTTAAGGGAGCAGACAGCTTCATCTTTCTCCTTAGAAGGGACTAGTGGGTTCGAACTGCAGACCTGATGATTAGCAATCCAATGCTTAGCCAGCAGGGCTCCTTTAAATACATTCTCCAACAAGAGAACGCCAATTGCCAATCAAGTGCCACCCTCTCCCTTGCATGTGCAGTGGCCAGGAGAGCCATTTCATGACTAGCCCTGTCCCTGCTGACCCACGGTTCTCCGCTCATCCCTTCTTGAGTCCGGCCCTTCCTCCCTGCCAACCCTCAAGTGTCCCAGTGCACACAATCCTGGCAGTGCCTGTGTCTCCAACTGGCGTGATCTTGTTTACATGGACAACAGTCCTGCCGACATAGTCCCCTCCATGCCCAGACACCCCGTTGTTGCCCCTGAACCTGGTGTGTCAGAGGGGGAGCTGTGCCCCATTGCGTTTTCAGGGACTGGATTTCTGGCAGGAGAATGCCAGGTCTTTCTTCCGAGGGGTCTCTGGGGAGACTAGACCCCTGCAATCTCTTGGCCGGCAGACTAGCGCGTTCACTGTATTAACCAGGTAGATCTTCCCCGTTCCCCCTCCACCCTGTAGATTACAGATGAGGATATCTGGGCTCAGGTGGAAGGAAAAAGGCACATTGGGGGTGTCTTTATAACCAATGTACTTGCTGGTGGTACACACGCGGGAGAGACGGAGCATGCGCCATTCGTCCTGAGTACACGGGGCTCATCAGCAAGTTCCTCAGAATCAATGAAGGCAGATCCCCGAAACGAGCTGAAGCAATGGATTCCAGAAGATCTGCAGGGAGGATGAGGCCGTGGGGCTGGGCGACGTCTGCCCATTACCTGCACGCATGCCCGTGGCAGTGGACGCCAGTGGCGTCACCGTGTACACACCCCTACCTGCCTCTTTTCACTCAGCAAATGGCCCTCGCTTCTGAGTCCAGCCTCGTTCATTTCCACTACGTCCTGCATTCCCTGGGTGGGGCAGCTCTCAGCCTGTGGCTGATGGAAAGACCCCAATTCCTGGACGCTTGGGTTACTGCGAATCTCCATCAGGTACAGTGAGGCGACAGTCGGTACGCCGTCGCCCCTCCCCAAGGTCTTCAGCCATGTCCCTGGCAGGTAGAGGGCACCTGCCTGAGGGCTTTTCCATGGTGGAAGGGGATGTGATCAGGTTGCCGTGACTCTCATGCTAACGGGAATGTGTGTTTTGCTCCACGAGCCTGCCTCGCCCAACTGGTTGCAGTGGGCCCTCCCCACAGCAGAGGATGCCTAGCCCACCCCCACCCTGGAGGCTCAGCAGTCCCAGAACAGAGGCCTCCCTGTACGCCATTCCTCACTTCCTGCTCCTCTGTGATAAATTTAAAAGCAGCAGGGCTCCTGGCGACCATATGCCCCGGAATAGCGTTTTGGGAACGGAGACCAGGTTGCCAATTGCAACTTGGACCCAGGAAATAGTGTGATCCTCTGTGTGGTTTTCCTCCCTCTCTCCTGCATGCCTACCCCTCCAACTCCAGCTCCGCAGGGAGAGGGGAGCTTCCAGCCGCATCCTGGTTCTGACTGAGAGCTCTCCATCTGTCACAGCCAGTCCTTGGGGTGAGCCGAAAAGAGAAAGACAGAGGGGGTCTCTCCCCTCCCTATCCACTGCCCCTGAGCCACTGGCAGCAGCTTCTTGCCTGCTCTGGACCCCTACAGTCCTCAGAGGCAAAAGGATAAGCTAAAGCCATGATGCGGCTGACAGAGCAGCGATGTCCTCAATATGCAAAGAGTTCTTTTAAAAAAATTAAAATAAATGAACAGTCCTATCCTACTGAGTGGATGAAGGGCCAAAAGAGATAATGGGGTCACAGACACATGCAAATGAGCACCCAGCGATGCAATGGTGCCCGTTCTCCCATTGTTACAGGATGGCAAATGGAAGCAATGGATGGCAAACCCCACCCAGCTTTTGGCATGGCATGGCATTGATGAGGCACCCTCACCATCCTCATCTTTCTCCCAAGGAGCCACTGGTGGAGTCCAAGGGCTGGCCTAGTGCACTCAGCGGCTCAGCACGTAATATAACCCACCGTGACGCCAGCAGGGCCCCTCCCTCTATGGGACAAAGGTGGGAAATGAAGGTGAAGGGGGGCTCCGCCTTCTCACACGCCAGTTTTCTCGACACCACTGCCACGTGGCGCTTTTCGGGTGATCGATGGTTTAAAAAGATGTTTGCAGTCATCATTTCATGGGAGACTCAAAATCTCAACCCCAGAAGGGCCAAGTCCTCACCCCAGCCCATGTGCTCTTTGTCACTGTGGCACCGGGCCCGTTCTCTGCGTTCTTGTCTCCGCCATCATCCTGCTGTGAGCGTGCCTCCTGCTTGGAGAGGGCCGAAGTGTCCCGTGTACCACACGTGTGCCAACAGGAGGCTGGTGTTCTTGGAGGCCAGGCCCCTTACTGCACGGAGGAAGCAAGGCTGACATTTCCCCACCGGGAGGGCCTAGCTGGAGATGCCAGACCTTGATCTTCATCCAATGTTCACCTAGCGTTCTGCCAACTCCACCTGGGGCCTAGTGCATGCTGGGAGCAAATAGCCTTGCCTCCCAGGTTGCTGGCCAAAACCTGGTTAGACTCTTCTCTGGAGCTTGCTCTGGAGTGGTGCCGGCCATTGGGTCGGTCCGTGTCTTGGGTGGAAGTAAACAGAGGCCGAGGAAACAGCAACGTGGGAAACCCCTCAGAGGAGGAGGTACGAATAATGGGGACAAAAACACTGGAACTGCTCGGCTCAGAGTTAACGTGATAACGAAAAATAGAGGAACGATGCAGAACAGCAAAGGATCATGGGAGCCAAGATGGTGGCCACAGTGGGGCTACAGGAAGATATCGGACAGAGTCAGAAGAGATGCAGCTGACGGAGGGAAGGAGGGCTGCAGTGGGGGATTAGAACTTGATAAAGGGGACAGCCAAGTTTCAGAACAAAAGACAATTCTTGAGAATGGTGTCCCATGGTCCTGCAGCTCCCAAGTAAGACAAGGGGGCAGATGGGAAAGGCTCCCCCTGGAGGCGGGAAATGGAGGTGAGCAGTGATAGAAAACTCTCTGAGGAACATTGCTAAGTCAGGGGGGGCCTTCTGGGAGTTGCGGTAATGGAAACCTCAATTAGAAAGTTGCCTAGGCAAGTCCCCGCTCAGAATGCCAGGAGGATCTTGGAGCGCCCTGTGGGTGAGACTCGGTGCCTGAACCATTTGTCTGTCAACCAGGAGCACATGGTGAATCCATTCCCCTCCAATGAGCAGACTCTTGACCGGCCAAGACCATGTACCCGTGGAAACAATAAAAACACCGTGTCCCTGCCCACCATGTCATCATGACCAACTTCAATATCCCATGGAGTAAGGTACTCTCTGCAAACCACTGACAGCCTTTCTATTGCCCTTCCTGAGATGTCAGGACAGAGATCCAATGGTAACCATTGGCAGACATTATCTTATTGGATCCTCAAGTCCCACCTATGAGGCAAGTGACATCATCAGACCCACTGCAGAGATGAGAGGAGAGCTCAGACGTGGAAGTCACTTGGCCCAAGGTCATCCAGTTGGGATTAGAAATCAGGCGGTAACTACAAAGCCCAAGCTAAGATGCCCAAGGCTGGCAATGAACCCTGTGACGTAGGCACTGGTCCATCTAATTTACAGATGAGAAGACTGAGACCCAGAGAACTAAAGTTCAGACTCGGGACTGTCAGATTTCAATCATCTATCTACTGTTCTATCTACTGCCTAATAGGCAACACTGCCCCTTCCCAATCCCATGGGAAGATAGGGGACAGGATTCGATGTAGCACTCCCCCCACCCACCCCCCAAAGTCCTCAGGCACCTCTTGCTTTGCAAACATTGTTTATTGAGTCCCGAGTTTTCAGGCATTTCAGATTTTCCTGCGTTGATCATTGAGGATCCTGGGATGGGTGGGAAACCAGCCCTAGACCACTAGACCAGAGATGATTACACACACACACACACACACACACACACACACACACACACACACACGGGGGCATTCCACACAGTCTGGTTATATGATGTGCGTATATCAATGGTATCTAGTAGGTAGAGGGCAAAGATGCTGATAAACATCCTACCATGTGCAGGATAGCCTCTCACCCCCAACAAAGACAGTCAGTAGTGGCACCACTGAAAAACCTGTGTATGGAAATCCTAAGCTTCCTTGTAGGATTTAGTTGATGTATTGTGACTTAAGTGTTTTCCACCTATTTTTTAAAATGAATGTTTAACTACATAACTCAGGGGGGGAGAGTCTTGTTACTTTTAAGAGCATTCTCATAAACCACGTTCGCTCCAAACATCAAGCCAAAATATTTACCACCCCTTCTTCACTGGTGACGCCAGCTTCAATAGCCTGGTGTGCATCCTTCAAGGGGTACAGATATGTGTACAGATATGTTTCCAGACAGACTATGGTGTTTTTTGTGTACCATGCATAGGACACTCAGTGTTGTTGAGTATGCACAGTAGATGAAATAATTCAATCTGAGACCTGCTTATTTCTCACAGTGCTGCGCTGTTGAGATCGATGTCACTCCACAAGAACCTAGCACACTCTTCTCAAAGCGGTTGTATTCTACAGTCAGTTTATGGTGGCATTTTCCTACGGAACAGCATCTGGACTATTGGCAGTTTCTCCTTCACAGCAAACACAGATGTAAGGAACTCTCTTGTACCACCACCACCACCACCACCACCACCACCCCCTCCACTAGAATTGACATCGAGAACTGGTCACGTGCAGAACTCATTTCTAATTTTGATCATTGTAGAAATACTGTACCAGTTTATAAGTTCACCAGCCATGTCCTGGCATCCTCAGCTCCTCCCTCCCTCCCCACCAGCATGAACTAGTATACTAGTCTATGAAATACGATCCCAACTGTTTCATTTCTGCCGAGCTGGGGGCTAAAAATGCCCAAGTCTTTAATTCAGAGAAAACAAGAAGCTTTGAGAAGTGGACAAACCTTCCTCAGGCCCCAATGTACAAGCTGGAATTTTCCCCTTCTTCAAGCCCTGGTGGCCTAGTGGGTTGTGTGCTGACCTGCTAACTGCAAGGTCAGAAGTTCAAGTTCACCAGCAGCTATGTGAGATAAAGAGGAGGCTTTCTGTTTCCATGGTAGCCTCAGAAACCCACAGGGGCAGTTCTACTCTGCCCTTTGGGGCCACTATGGGGCTGTGTTGACTTGATCGCTGAGTTTTATTAAAAACAAAAAGGTTTTTTTGGAACCAGTTAACAAGGAGCCCTGGGAGCATAGTGGGCTGTGAGATCCAACAGCAGCCAGGTGATCCATGGGAGAAATACGAGACATTCTGCGCCCATAACGATGTACAGCTTCGGACACTTAGAGGTGCAGTTCTACTGTGTCTTTTAGGGTTGCCATGAGTCAGAACCCACCTGGTGGTAATGAGTCTAACCGGTTGATATACGAATCCTTAGTGGTGCTGCTGGGTAAGCATTGGGCTACCAACCACAAGGTTGGTGGTTCAGATCCATCAGTCACTTGCTGGTAGCAACAAGAGCTGTTTGCTCCCTACTAGGGTCACTGTAGGGTCCCCCTGTGAGTCTGAATGGCAGGGGAGCTGGTTTCTTTTTGGTTTTAACCACTTCATATCCGAGTCTCCTGCCTGAGCACGTATTGGGTGCTGGGCACTTTGCGTGAAGCTGCCGTGATGCAGACAGCCTACCAAGCACCGAGCAAAACATGAGCAGACGGCACCAAACCACACGCAGCTCAGGAACCAAGAAGAAAAAAACAACAACCGGTGGAGGTTCAGAACGGGAAGAGGCTGGCCAAGCTGCTGAAGCAACCTCTACACTGGCTTCACCATCCCTTGTCATCATAGTCAGTTGGTGTCCCTATTTATTGCCTGCATGGCTCCCTGCCCCCCCCCCACCTTCCTCTTTTCTGTGAATCCCCCACCCCCCCATACCCACTCCTAGCACCAGACTGGTCTGTGGCCGCCACTCAGACATCACTTGCTGTTGGAAGCAAGGATCTTCCCTGTGGATCAGCTTCACTGCGGAAACACCAGGGGTTCAGAGAGGGGGAGCCGCTGGCCCCAGGTCACACAGCCAAAAGGGGCGGCTGCAGTGAGACGGCCTGGCTGTCCGCTAAACCCAGGTGGAGAAGCGTGGCTAGGAAGACCTGAGGGACAGGGCTCCGGAAAGGGTTACCTTTTCAAGCCCCTCTGCCAATTCCACTTCCAAGCAGGGAGTGGGCACCTCTGGGTTCTATCTCCTGTCCTCCCAGGCATCCCATCTCTTTCTGCCCCGCCCCCACGCCCCTTTCGGGGGGGTTTAATTGTCTAATCTCCACTGCTGGCCTCCCCCTCCCCCCTCCAGTCTGCCCCTAGGGGGGCTGGCGGATAATTAAAGTTCCCCTCCCCTTAGCAGCTGTTGGCCTTGAGCTGCCAGCCTGCACAAAAGCCTTACTCAGTCTGTGTGGGTCTGCAGGCCAGCAAGTGCACGCACCGAGCAGGCCCGCCCCCTGCGTCCGCCGACACCCCTCCCCCGCCCCCTTGGGCGGGGCCGCGGGTGGATTCATTACAGCTTTTCCTCGGTGGCCAGAGAGGAGGGGAGGGGAAGGGGACCAGATGGCAGGCAGGCAGGCAGGCTGGTGGCCCTACCTCCTCCTCCTCTCAGCAAGCAGATGCCCAGGGAACAAGGGCCTGGAGAGGCAGAGGCGGGACTAGCGGGACTCCGTATCAATTAGTGTCAAAGGGCTGAGTGAGGAGAAGCGAGCCAGGCCGCTGGGGGTGGGGTGGGAGGGAGTGGGGTAGGGGATAGGCCCTGTGGAACGGGGGAGGGGGGAAGAAAGCACTAAGGGAGTAGGGGCCCAAGGCCAGGTAGGCAGCCCACAAGGGGTTAACAGGTAAACTGAGGCCCCTGGTGAAGAAGGCACTGACTCACAGCCAGTCTAATTAGTTTGGGCAAGCTAATTATGCTAAAACACCCATTGCCTTGGCGCCCACTCCTAGTCATGGGGAAGACCCCCAGTTACAGCACACACAGTCAGACCTTTCTGCGGCACTACTGGGCAGGGGGAGGGGGCTCCGAACTTCCAATAGCGACCAAATAGGCTTGTGCCCTTTGTGAGCGTTCAGTGGGTTGCCACACGGGGTAGGCTCATCCTCACCTACTCCCACCCGCCCTCCACCACCCCTGCGGCCGGATGGGGAGATCCAAATCGCCTAGGCAACCCTCCAAACAGAAAACCAAACTTGTCTCCATTGATCGAATCCACTCCGACTCACAAGGACCCTCCAAACTTGTCTCCATTGATCGAATCCACTCCGACTCACAAGGACCCTATAGGGCTGGCCCTGTATGTTTCCGAGACTGTAACTCTGGATGGGAGCAGAAAGCCTCATCCGTCTCCCACGGAGTGGCCGGTGGCTTTTAATAGCTGACCTTGTGGTTTGCAGGGCAATGAGTTAACCGCGATGCCACCTGGGTTCCTAGTTAAGACTAGACCAAGGTCTAGTTTATGGATGGAGAAACTGAGGCTTGGAGAGGAGATCATGCTGAGAAAAGTATGGGGTTGAGATCCGAACCATATGCAGAGCCAACCTAGCAGCAAACAAATAAGCTTTCTCCAGAGCTGTGCCTTCTCTCGCCACCACCACCCGAGCCCCCTTTCCAGTGGTGCCCGGCCCATACCTATGCCTTTTGCCTTTTAAAAAGGAGAGAGCTGAATTCAAGCGCCAAGGCCAAGAGGCAAGGTCAAGCACTGAACCTATAAGCTGTGTGGCCTTGGGCAACCCACTCACTCCCTGCACCTGTCTGTCCCTGTGGGTGTCAACCATCCCTGGAGCGCTGGGACACAGAATCTCAGATGCGCCAGCGATGGACTACTACGCAAGCCGAGGCAGATGGATATTCAGAGGCAGGAAAACACATGGACGCACAAACTCTAAAGTTCAGAATGAGACAACCTGCCTGATTTTATCTCAGGTGGTCAGTGGCCGTGAGACAGAAAAAAGATAGAGAGGGAAAGAGAAGGGAGAGTGAGTGACTCTGTGTAGCTAAACTCCAGAATATCAGCAGGGGCTATCCTAAGCAATGATGATTTCTTTTCATATATATCACAGTTCACAGAATTCATGTTCATCGAAGCTGCACACCTGAGACGCTATGCGGAACACTGGGCCTTAAAGTGCTCAGTCAAGCCAGAGAGGGGATGTAGGCCAGGTCTAGTCCAGTGTGGACTTGGAGGCTCTGCCACAGAGAGATTGCTGGGGGTGCAAAGGGTTAATGTGTAAATCCCTGGGCTGACCCTGGGGTGGCCCACTTAAGGGACCATCTGCCAGCAGGTCCACAGCTGCCAGTCCCAGGCAGGTCCTGCCTCCTCTCAGGCTCCTCCCAGCCACACAGCCCAGAAGCAGCAGCCAGAGGCCCCACCCCACCCCAGCCTCAGCCTCACCCCCTCCCTCATCTGCAGCCCTGGCTCTAGCTTGAGGCTCTGGCCCCTTGGACCTCCCATCTCCTGCCATCAGGCAGTAGAGGTTACTGCCCTGCTTCCATTTGATGGCTGAGAAAATTGGCTCAGAAAGGTGAATGACCAGACACAGTCCAGGCCCCTGCAGGAGAAAAGCCCGGGCCCTGATGCTCTCACCTAGGAACTGGCACCCCAAGATAGTGAGAGGCTGGAAGGGGGGGGGGCATTCTAGCAACAACCTGGAGCCTATGCCACTGGCTAAACTGGAAAGCACATTTGGGAGTGCAGGGAGCTGGGTTTGAATCCCGGGCCCACCTCCTCACTAGGTCTTGTTTCAGGTGACTCCTGAGGGCGCCATCTAAGAGCTCTGTCTACAAGCTGGTCCCCGCATGGTATAGTGGTTAGCATTGGGCTGCCTGACTGGCCGTTCGAAACCACCAGCAGCTCCCCGGGAGAAAGACGGCTTTCTACTCCCTCACAGGGGGTCACTATCAGTTAGCATTGACTCGATGGCAGTGAGAGTGGCTTTTAAAAATTTTGGGTATGTGTGTGACACAGGGCAGGGTGGGAAGAGAGGGGTATCATGTCACTCTGAGTCTGGGCACCTCTCCCCCAAAATCCCCCCTGCGTTCAGATGTCAGACTGGTGTCCCGGAAGAGAAAGCAAAGGGTTAACTCGAGAGGCAGATGGAGAAGGGACAGAGCCCTCCCTGGAAACTCATCCGAATGTCAGCCTGAGTAGTCAGGACTGACAGCCAAGGGACAGCCAAAAGCACCCAGAGCAGATGGCCCGGCCGGGCACGCGGATGGCCCGGCGTCATAACCATCATTGCCCAAATTCCTCTGGTGCCCTCCCCTTTCCAGGGCTCATTCAAATCCATTGTCTCAGTGGGGTCTCGAGACTCCCTCAGACAGTAGATGGCCAGGGGCCGTGGGACCATCTGGCAGGCAAAGGGGGCTGAACGCAGGGAAGTTCGGGGGCTTGCACAAGGTCACGCAGCTTGGTCACTGCCAGAGACAAAAGTGTCAGACCTCCAGACTCCCGTTCACCCTTCCCGTGCCCCCCCACCCCATTTCTCAGCCTGGAACTTGGAGGACGGGGTGGGGGGGGGCCATGAGTAATAAAACATTTACGACGATAAAACCAGCATGGATTGAGTGTTTCGCGTATGATGGATAAGTACTGTTTAGCGTCCCTGCGGGGTACAGACCATGAACAAGACTGCTGCTTGACCCAAAGGCTCCTCAGCACAGAGACCAGGCAAACGACTGGAAAACCTGAACACCAGCTGCTGAGACTCAGCCGACAGCACAGTTCAACAGCAGTCAGCATCAAGCCCGTGCCTGGCGCGGCCGGTGCTGTAGTCGAGCCGGCACCGTGTCAAGGAGGAAGCACGTTTCATCTCCCACGATTCCCCCTCCAACCCTGGATGAGGCAGCTGTGTGCAGCCCCCAATTTACAGATAGAAACTTGCTGCAAAGTGGATGGACGGAGATTCGCACACAGACCTCCCTTCTCTTTGCCACACACCCTCCCCAAATAAAACAACACTCCAACCCACTGCTGTCCAGCGGATCCCAGCTGCTAGTGATCCTACTGGACGGAGCAGGGTTTCCAAGGCGTCGGTCTGGCAGAAGCAGCCCACCCCGTCTTCCTCCTGCAAGTGCTGGTGGGTGGACTGAACCCCTGGCCTTTTGATTAGCCGCTTAGCGCTGTAACCGCTGCACCCCAAAGGCTTCTCCTTCCTTTCATCCTCTCAGAAGACTCAGGGTGCTGGGCACCTCCTCTTCGGCATTTAGACAGGAAAGGGTAACCGCACGACTACTCTGAGCCGAGGCTCTAGAAGGGGGTCAGCTCCCCACTGCCCAGCCTCCTCCTCTCCCAGGAGGCAGCCTGCGTTTGGGGGTCTCTGGGGAGCCTGGCAGTCTGGGGGCAATGCTGCTGCTTAGGGACAGGTTTCATTGTTTCTGGGTGAACCAGTTGGTGGCCCAGAAAGAAGGGGGAGCTGCCACGGGAAAGAGTAAAATGGCTCCTGGGGACAGTCTGTGGGTGAGTGGAAATGGGGGCTTTTTTCCCCCCAAGGTGTGCAAAATTGTCCCCACGCCTGCCTTTAAATTAGACCCACTTCTTCCTCAGCAGGAAGCACAGCGTGTTCTCTGCAAAGGAGTCCCCTTCCCAGTCTGGAGGAGCCAAGGGGAGGTCACCGAACCTCCTTGCTGGCTGGTGGTCTGCTGTGAGCTGACCCGCCCACCGAGTGGGATCGGCCCAGTGCCTGCTGCAAGTGGGCCCATTTCCTTGCCTGTATAATAAAGGGCGGGGCCCTGGGGGGGGGGAATAAATAGCTACGAGCCCAATGACTATTATGAAAGCTGGAGATTCAGAGATCTCCGGGGGTGATGAGCCTGAAAGGTCACGCAGCCCTGAGAGATCCTCCGGACTACACTCAGCACACACCAGGCCCTCCAGGAGTCAAAATCAAGTTCACCAGTAGCAGTCGCAGAAGCGGTGAGTGGGGGCACGGTGGCAATGGGGATTCCCTGGCAGAATCCCCCCGCCTCTTGGCTCCACAGAGCTTGTGCCTCAGATCGATCACATGCACCCACCCCCGGACTGGAGTGGAGGCCGTTGCATGCGCTGCCCAGCGACTTAACGGGTTTCAGCCCAACTCCCAGTCAAAGATGCAACAGGAAGAAAGGCCCACAACCAACTTCTCAAAGTGAACACTGCCGCCCGTGGGCATCTCCACAGCAGCAGTGCCACCAGGGAGTCGGAACCCATTTGGACTCTCACTTGCCCTCTGCCAGAAGGAGGCCTGTACCCCCATAAGCTCTGTACACACTGGAGGAAGTAGGGAGGAAGCCAAGGCAACTGGACCTCCCCTCCATGCCCTGCCCCTTCTCTGGACCAGCCGGCCGCCAAGACCAGATGCTGCAGTCGGGCTCCCTGCGATGCTGGGGGATGCTGAAGACTGTGTGCCTAGACATCACGTGTCCTAACGAACAGCAAGTGTGTTGGCAGGGAGCAGACTGGCTGGGAGTGACCTCAAGGGACTCCCTCACTCCCATTGAGTCCATGCAGACTTGGAGCGACCCAGGTTCCCAAGACTGTAACTCTGTACAGGAGTGGAAAGTTTCGGCCGTCTCCTGGGGAGCAGCTGGCGGTTTCAAACTGCTGACCTCGTGCTGAGCGACCCCACCAGTAGCCAACTAGGCCACCAGGGCCCCTCGGGCATGGTACGATCTCAGTCTGTGGGGTGGAAATACCAGAGCATCTCAGGGGTTCAGAGTCTGCACCTGCTGGTGCCCTGCTTGTTTCCATAGGCCAGCCAGTCCACCCGGCTCCCAGCCACCCTGTACAACAGAACTGTGTGGCCAGCTGTCGGCGCTGGAATGAGCCTCAGAATGACTCACACATACGCATGAATGTGCGCGCGCGCGCACACACACACACACACACACACACAGCCATGGAGAGACAGAGCAGGGAATACTAATTAGAGAGAGCCCTCCATCCACCTGCTCTGCGTGGACTGGCCTGGTGGCTGCAACAGTGCTGGTGAGCATGGTGCAGGGTCCAGGCAGCATTGCTTCCAGGTGGACAGTGGGTCAGTATGAAGTGGGACCAGCTTCACCTTCGAAGCAGGGGGCACTTGAAGATGGAGTCCACGAAGGACAGAGCACTGCTCTCTCCCACAGAAAAGAAATCCATACTGCCCCTGCAGCAAGGCTCTCATGCAGTGGAGGGCCAGGGTCCCTTGGGAGCAGTGCAGACCATGGCACTGAGCCACAAACAGGTCCACATGTGGAGGAGGCCTCGTTTTTGGTTGGTGGTTTGTGGGTTTGTTAGGTGACCATGGGAGACAAAGGAATGGAATATAAGAGAGGGTACCCCCCAAAAAACCAGAATGGCACTGGGCGGAGTAAAGCATTTGTAGTACCCATTTTGCCCACTAGGTGGGCATCCATCAACTCACTCTGAGTTAGTGCACCCAGTGGCATCGCCTGGGAAAGTTCTCTCTGGTCACAGTGAATATTTTTCGTGAAAGCAGTTTCAATTGAACCTCGTTTTGGGGGACGGCCGATTTAAGAGAACAGAATGTGGCTATGGAATTTTGTTTCCTGCTCAGGAAAAATGCCGCGGAAACTGTTGTGATGTTGAACACGGCTTATAAGGATAGTGCTATGGGGGAAACTCAAGTATACGAGTGGTTTTCTCATTGCAAAAAACACGACATGTCAATTGATGACAAACCTTGTTCTGGATGTCTGTCAACTTCCCAAATGACACACATGTTGACTCGTTGTGCCTTTGGAGTTCATTCCTCCAGCTCAGACTGTTAATCAAGCTTTCTTTTGAGAGGTTCTGAAGAGACTATATAATAAGGTGCTATAGTTTATTGTGCCAGCCTGGCCGATAAACACAAGTAGGATTAACTGAAGGGCAGAGGGATAAATGGCTCGGTGAGCCTTGCCTTGCTTGTTCTGTGCCTCAGTTTAAAGGGGTACACTACCTGTGGGATGCCTAGCCTGTGGACTGTGTCGCTGTAAGTTGAGGTCCCTTTAAGCCCACACGATTGGAATGTTCATCTCTGGAGCTGGGGACTGACAGTTGATGGCAGTTGGTGACCTGCCTTGCTGTTTGCTGCCTGGGTATATATAGCCCAGCTCTCTTTACAGAAGGGGACTGGCAACTGGCAGCTCTCAAAACTTGAAGGACTGCTAGTGTCTCACTGCTTTATAATTTAACTGTTAATTTCTTGTATTATCTATCTGAATTTTAACGGTTTATTTCTTGAATTATATATCTATCTTTATAAATATATTTATATAAAATTACTAGCAATCTTGTTTGTCTCTCTAGAGAACCCTGTCCAATATACAAGGTGCAACACAAAAGACCTGATTTGTGACAGACAGGGACTGGTTTTGCCACCACAATGCACCTGCTCACACAGCCATCTCAGAGCACCACTTTTGGGCAAAAATCAGCATGCCTCTTTTGCCCCACGCACCCGGCTTACATGACCTCACTCCATATGACATCTTTTTGTTTCCACAAATGCAGAGGGACACGACAGGACAGTGATTTGACGACACAGAAGAGGTGAAGAAAAAAAAACGAGGGAGGTGCTATCAGCCATCCAAACAGATGAGTTTGAAAAATGTTTCCGCCACTAAAGGGAAACAACAGCTGCAAGGGGAACAAAGCAATGTAGTCCCTGAGGAACACCAAAAATCGACTTTGGGGCCAGGGTGTGGCATCCCATCAGACTAGACCGGAAAACACTCCTAAAGGTCAACAAACAGACCTGGAACTGTTTATAGGCTTTTGTTGTTGTTGTCATTGTTTGTTTTTTGGTTTTCTTTTGTTTTGCTCTGCCTTGTTTCTGTGCTTATTATTGTCTCTGTGTGCCTGTCTAGATAAGATGGGCAGGATAAACAATCCAGAGAAGAAAACAATGGGACCTATAGTTTCAGGGGACATGGGAGAGGGGGAGGTAGGGGGAAGGAAGTGGATGTTAACAAACCCAGGGACAAGGGGACAAAAAGTGATCTAAAATTGATGGCGAGGAGGGAGTAGGAGGCCTGGTAGGGCTTGATCAAGGTCAATGTAGCTGAGAGGAATTACTGAAATCCAAATGAAGACTGAATATGATAGTGGGACAAGAGGAAAGTCTAAGGAAATAGAGGAAAGAACTAGGAGGCAAAGGGCATTTATAAAAGTCTAAATACAGGCATGTACCTATATAAATATTTTATAGATGAGGATATAGATCTATGTACGTACCATATATACTCATGTATAAGCTGAGTTTTTCAGCACATTTTTGTTGTAAAAATAGGTGCCTCGGCTGATATTCGGATCAGCTTATACTCAAGTATAATTTATATGTTCAGTATCAAGGTAGCAGATGGACTCCCTCCACACAAGAACACTTTGTTCTAATAACCGGGCATTCTATGCTGCTCAGCTTTCGGACATGATCGCTGAAGACAAAATGGGTGCATAGCAAATCTGCCCCAACCAGCCCACCCCTCCCTGGTTCAAAGCACTGGCTGTGACATTCTTGACGGCGTGGACTCGGCCCATTCTCTGCGTCCAAGCCGTCTACACCTCCGGCAGGCATGCCCTCATGGCAAGAGAGCAGGGGTGCTAGGCTAGGCTCTAAGGGTCTGAAATCAGGGTCCCTACTAAAGATGGGAGAGGACAGAAGTCCCAGACCTGTGTAGGCACCACCTCCCCACTGGCCACCCGAGTCCACGACTCTGGGCAGCACGAAGCGTCCTCTAGGTCAGGCTCTGGGAACGCACCCCCATTCTGCCCTGCGTCTGGAGAAAACTCAGGGGGAGCATAATGACAGCCCAAGGAGAGAGGGCTGTGCACGGCTTGACGAGCTGTAATCGCAAAATCTATTTTCCGATGGTAAATACATTTTCTGGGCTCTTCTTTTTGCCTCTGTTTTTTTCTAGAGCGGCCTCTTGTACCTAGAAACGGTTTTAACCCAGTGCTGGCCAGCGTTGAGACTAGTCCTTCCCTACACGGAGAGGAACAATGCAGTCCCTGCTGGAAGACAGGGCCGTCACGGGAGAGCGGGACCCCAAGCCTCACCCATGACCCTGCCGCTGTTTGCAGCTCAGAGCGACCCGACAGGGCACGGAGCTTCCCCACGGGGTTTCCAGGGCTGCCAGCTTGACCAATGCAGCCCGCCTCATCTTTGCCCCGCAGTACGACAGCTGGAGTTGAACCACTGACCTTTTGGTTAGCAGGCGGATGCTTAACCACTGTGCCACTAAAGCTCCTTAATCCAGAGGACCACAGGGGTCAATTCCATGGCTCATGGCTCCACCCCAAGATTGGTTACCCAGGGGGCGGGTGAGACGTGGCTGTTAAGAAAACACTGGTGCTACTTCCCTTCCACTGACGAGTAGGCCAATGACATGGTGACTAGGAACCATCTGAGGTAGCGCTGTGGGTTAAGTACTGGATGATTGACTGAAAGGTCAATGATTCAAGCCCGGCAAGCCCTCCATGGGAAGGTGAGGCTCAGAAACCCCAGGGACGAGTCCTACTTTGTCCTACGGGGTCACTAGGAGGTGGAAGGACTTAGCTTGGGCTAATTTCCCTCGCCTAGTGGCATGGTGGGTTAAGCATTGAACTCTTCACCCCAAGAGCAGCACCGGTTGCTGGGAAAGGGTCCTTAACGGAGACCCTGGGTGGGGCAGTTAAACAGCTCAGCTGCTAACTCAAGGCTCGGTGGTTTCTCATGGACACCTGTCCGTCTACCTCTGAAAATCATTCAGCCACTGAAAGCTTTCTGCGCACAGCTCTCTTCCGACAGACACGGGGTCACCCACCAGGGGCGGGAATCCACTCATCTGCGAGCCTCCGCTCAAGGTCTGCACCTGGGGAGCCGCCGGGATTGAGCTGCTCGGCTGCACCGGGGCCGTAAGAGTGTCTCCTGTAGTTTTCTACCCCACCCCCACCCCGTCTCTGGTCAGCAAAAGAGAGGCAGGCCCTTGGCCAGATGGACGGGCACCACGGTGGGCTAGGGCATCAGGATTGTGAGGATGGCACAGGCTGGGGTGGCATTACCTTCTGTTCTACCCAGGGTTGCTGAGCGCTGTAACCAACCTGACAGCATCCGTTCAATCGGGCGCGAGGTGGCTCAGGGTCACACCGACTCCCTTGCATCTATGACAACGCTCTCCTTGGAAGGGTGTTCTCCCCCACCCTACCCCCCACCAGGTCACAGACGAGAACATGGAGGCTCCGGACAGGGAGATGGTGTGCAGGATGGGGGGCTGCAAAACAGCTTCTGGGATAATGGGATGAAAAGGCACTGGAATTTTCCCAAGAACTTTCGGGCACCCCCTCAGACGGACAGTGGTTTTTCGGCTGTTTGCTACAAAATACAGAGCAAAAAAGGCCTTCCGGTCTCATCGCCCATCTCCAAAGGACTCAAGGAGAACGCAGGGCCTGCGGCCAGCCCTGGAGACGCACAGGTGCCGATGGAGTAGCTGAGAAACTCGAAACGCTGCCAACGCGTCAGCTCTTACGGAGAAAGCCAGCGTGCGGACAGGCATGGGGGCAGGGCTGCGGGCAGGTTGCAAGCAAGGGGCTCTGGCATCATGCGGACTTGCAGCTGGGCGCGTTCTGACCCCTCTGAGCCTCCCTCCCTCGGCTGCAGAGTGGCGATAAGAATGTTTCTTGCCTCTTAGGGCAATCGGGGGCTGGAGTGAGCAAGTAAATACAACACACGGTGCCTGGCCCCATCCTGGTATGATGATGACTCAATTTGCCTTAGTTTTCTCACCTGGGAGACAGATGAAGTGAAAAAGGCATGGGGGGGAGCATGGGGCCTCCTCTAACTTCCGCAGGGGAAGAAGAGTCCGGACCAGCAGCCCAGGACTGCTTCCTATGAAGCAGAGGTCATACATGCCTCCAACCTCCAACCTTGTAACTCAGGCGGACACCCACTGTCCCTCCCAGGGCTCTCTTCTCCTTCTCAGCTGTGTCCCACAAGGACCTGCAGTAGCCTCTCAGAACCCGCAGTCCAGGCTCATGATTAGGGGGCTAAATTGGGAAGTAACAGGTTGTAATTCAGGGTGCTGCCCTTCGGTTAGGACTGTTTCTTCTCGGCCATGCCCACATGCACTCCTCTCTCCCTGTTCCCCAGCCTCTCAGCCCATGACCTCTCTCCACCTCCACCCTTCTCAGGAAGGTATTACTCAGCTGTTAGCACTGCCAGTAAGTGCCCAGAGGCGCCCTACTCCACCAAGCAGCCTTGGTGTGAAGTCGCTCCGCTCTGCACTGTGGGTCAGCACACCTAGCTCCCCGGACAACGTGATACCTCACTCCGCCAGGAAACATGCCACCCAAAGGCACTCAACGCTCATGATTGGTGGGTAGGGAAGCTCACCGCACCGCCCCCTGCTGCTGTCTTCCTGTCACTGCACCTCAGCGAGGTGTCCCAGCTCTCTGCCTCCTAGGTTGAGAAGACTCCCAACACAGCTACCCTGGATTCTCCAGGGTGTGTGCCACTCCTGGTGGTCATGAGAACCCCGCGCCACACCAGCCTGCCTCTGGGATGGTTCACTTGTAGCCCAGCAGGATGGTAAAACTGGCCAATCCCCTTCTTACGGCTCTACACACCCTATTTTCAGAGCCTCACCCCCCACCCGGGTGTTGTGTGCCTCATTCACAGTATGAACACGCTATTCCGTCTCCTGGGTGGGCCACCTCACACTCTCACGGTCTCCCACGTCATTCAGTGGCCTTTACAAAGACCATACCAAGGGGGCCACGTGAAGCCACGCACTGCACCCCCCCATCCCCAACCATCTCATGGCAATTCCATCAACCGAAAACGCTTTAGCAATGCAACACGCCAACTCCACACATAAGAGGAACCTACCTTCAAACATAACACGGGCTGGACACAGCTGGAGAAACGTGGCGGAGAGGGTCTGGGCTCCCGAGGCCCCTCCGTGCTGCCTTCCCTCCTACCAGGGCATCCCCATGCTGCGGGCAGGGTGACGCTGGCACTGTCCGACCCCGGAGCTCCACAGCGTCCGCAGCAGGCCAGCCAGACTCCTGCGGCCTCCCCGTGCTCTGCCGGCAGCACACACACAGGCAGACACAGCTTCCCGGGAGCGGGAGGCGGGCCTCCTGCTTGAGCTCTGGCTCGCAGGCCTGCCCAGGGTGATCAGGAGATAGACCCGCTTCACCTGGCATCTCAAGACTTAACTGAGGGCAGCCCGGTCCTTGCTTAGGGAGCCCACCCTGCTGGCACCTCACTTGCCTCCAATAGTAGGGAGTGCCCCTGCCCTGTGCCCAGGTTAGGTAGCCAGACAGGGACAGGGGTGTTGTCCCTCCCATGCCTGCACAGGGGGTTGGGGAAGGAGAAGCAGGCAATCATTAGCCACCCATAAAGACCTTAACTAGGCATGCTCCAATTCAGGACCCCGTGCCAGGTGGATGTTACACCTGTGTGGCCCGCCTCCATAAAACAAGAGGAGCGGGACACACACTCTCCCCTCCCCTCCCCTCCCCTCCCCTCCCCTCCCCTCCCCTCCCCTCCCCTCCCCTCCCCTCCCCTCCCCTCCCCTCCCCTCCCCTCCCCTCCCCTCCCCTCCCCTCCCCTCCCCTCCCCTCCCCTCCCCTCCCCTCCCCTCCCCTCCCCTCCAAACCACCCTGAGCGTGAGCAAGTGCAGCAAGGAGAGGGAGCGGGTGTGCGTGAGCAAGTGCAGCAAGGAGAGGGAGCGGGTGTGAACGCCACAGAGCCGAGGTCATCATTCGCAGTGTGACCTTGGGCAAGACTGACCTCAGCTCCCAGGCCTTGCCTTCCTCGTCTGCAGAGTCTAATGGGATCGGCGCCCTGTAAATCTAGCCGTCAAGAGCGCTTGGTACGGACCCTGTTTCCGACCCTTGCCGGTCATGTGCTTTTTAACACGGGTCACTGTCCCCTCTCTGAGCCTCCGTTTCCTTGACTGGAAAATACCCGAGTGACTGCCTGTCTGTCTGCTGTGCCGGGCGGCAGGTCACTGTGATCTTGAAAGTTATGCCACGGATAGGTCAAACACAGGGCGAGTGTCGGCTGGTGGTGTTTCCAGACTCAGCAGGCCAGGAAGTGTGGCAATAGGCTTCCCAGGCTGGGCTGGCCCACCAAAGACACTATGTCCCCAATAGTGGACCAGAACACGCTGACGGTCGGCCTCGGGACAGCGAGGCAGGCAGGGCTGTGTTTTGTTCTGTCCACCATGTGGTCCCCATGAGTCACAGCCAATAATGGCCCACGGTGGAGTTCTTGTGGATGGAATCAGATAGCAGACATACTGGGCTCAACACAGGGCCGGGCATAGGATGACAGAAGTTCCCCTGAAGGAACACACACACACACACACACACACACACACACACACACCCATGAACGCACACTTCAGGCCCAGATTGGCACTTGTATCTCAGCGGGAGGGTCACTGTCTTGTAAAATTCCAGCTCACCCATGTAACTTTTCATGAAGCCCAGGGCACTGAGATCTGAGGGGGATTCTGCTCGGCGGAGCTGTCACCAGGAGGTGAGCCCTGGGAATCCGGCAACGGAGGCAGGGTGGGGGTGGGTTCTCCTGACTAGGAACGTGTGCGTCCGGAGGGATCTTAATATTTGTTTTGAATAGACCCATGCAGAAGTGAATTGCTTAATAACTGTTTTAGGGTTCGGTATTGTTCCTGTGTTTGTTTTAGCTTTGTCGCTATGACATCTTAATTCAGTATTTTATTTCATGGCTCCGCACACAGGCGGTGGCATATGGGAGCTCCCTCGACAAAATCTCTAAACAGCGGGGTAGGGGGACAGCGTATGGGCAGACTGGAGCTTCAAGGGTACCCCTTGAGGCGGGGGCGGGGCTGCCGGGGACAGACTCGTGGTGCATGGATATGAGAGAGGGAGAGACCAAACCCCCGCTGCCGTGGAAACAAGATTGGCCACTGCTATTTGGAAGTCTAAACAGTGTCTTTTTCAATTTCCTAATCTGATTGATCACAATCAGAGAGATTGTAAATTTCATGCTTGTCCCTAACACACGGAGAGGGGTGGGATGGGGGGGCAGGCAAGCTTCCGACACTGCCATTCAAAGTCATTGCTGGTGGAATCAGAGCTGGCTGGCGGGGAGAGGCAGGCGGGGAGGAGCAGACCTGGGACCCAGCTTGCAGGCAAGGACCAACCCCAGGAGCAGCCCCTGCTCCCAGTCTAGGGGCCAAGGGTCTACCAAGTCCAGTTGCCATCCAGCCAGGTCTATCCCCGTGCATCAGAGCAGAGCTGGGTTCCACACTATTTATACTGGCTATTTGGGAGAAGCAGTGGCCAGGCCTTTCTTCGGAGGCACCCGGAGATAGAGTCAGACCTCCGGCCCGGTGGTTAGCAGCTGAGCGGGGTAACCCTTGGTGCCACCCTTGGATGCCCTGCTAACGCAGGCGGTCTCCTGCCTTCACCTTGGGGCCATCACAGTCGCTTGGCCCCTCTCTTTCCCTCCTCCGGCCACCCTAGCCTCAAATAAGACAAGCAATTGTTCCCTCGGCCTGGAAGGCTCTTACCTTCGTCACCCTCACGGCCCCCTCCCCTGATACAGGCTCCGTCTGAGAAGGCAGGCCCTCCCCTCACCCTCACCCCCCTGCTTGATTTCTCTTGAAAGCTCTCCCCAGTACCACACGTTTTATTCATGATATTTTCTGTAGCCACCCCTCTGCCCTGGGGAACTGCCGATGCTGGGCACCTCTGCAGGACCTCGCAGGATGGCCTGGCCCCGTGGGGTGTCCCAGCCACACTTCTTTACGGAAGCTGACTCCCCCACTTTTGTTACCAGGAGTGCATCTGCTGTGTTCAGATCTACGACCTTTGGGCTCTGCGTCAAGTCCCCTTGCTCCCTGGACCACCGGGGCTGCTGCCTGCACAGAGGAGGACGGTCCACACACGGATGCACAGAAGGAAGGAATGCGCACCAGGGCGGTCACAGCCTGGCACGCCCTTGTCAGCTCCGTGTGGTAAAGCCGTCGACCTCCAGGCTCCTCTTCCAGCCTCGCGGACGTCCCCCTGCTCTCTCCGTCCCCGGTGTTTGCTCGAGAAGTGCAGTATGGACTTCAGATTTGCCATAGCCGGACAAGGAAGGAAGGAAGGAAGGAAGTAGACCCAGAGGCAGAAGGGGCCAGGTGCTGGGTTGCTAGCTGCCAGGTCGGCAGTTCAAGCCCACCGGGATCAGACGAGGAGCTGGCATCAATGCCACGTCACATCAGTCGGGAGATCAGAAAGCTTGGGAACTGACTGCCCCTCCCAGGGTCTGTTTCCTAAACTGATGCCAGGGAGTTCCTGTCCATGCCCCCGTCCCATCAATAGCACTGTGGGGTCCCCGGATGGGAAAGGCCCCCACTAAGCTTGCTTTTTCGCCTTTAGAAAAGACAAGGTTTTTCTTGAGACCCTTCTGGGGACAAAGGCCTTACTCGTTCTGTTGATTCTTTGCATGGGGGGTGGGGGTTGGGGTGGGGTGAAACTATCCCCATTTTACGGATCACATGACTGAAGCCTCCCTGTTTTAGGAGGTGAGCAGGGAGGGGAATCCCTGTGTTTCTCTATACCCCTCCTCCTTTGGGATCTCAACTCTGGTACAGTATGTAGAGCATGCTGGAGCGTTTGAGAGCATGTCCTCATCCACATGGGTGTTAGGGCATGCTATAGCATGTTACCTGGGTATTAGGGTTTGCTGTAGCATGCTACAGTGTCTCATCACTCACATGGGTGTTAGAGCATGCCGTAGCATGTTACATGGGAGTCAGAACATGCTATAGCATGTTACTGCATGGCCTCATGCACACGGGTGTTAAGAGTATACAGTAGCATGCTACACAGATGTTCAGGTTTGCTGTCGCATGTCCTAGCATGTCATCACTCCCACAGGTGTTAGGTTCTTCCCTCACCATCACCCTGGGCGGAACGTAAAAGCGAGAGTACAATTCATTCATCTTTTCCTCCCCGACGGGCCTGGCGCATAGTCAAGATAAAAACTGTAATTTATTATTAATAGTAAGAGTTCACGATGATGGACTCCCCGCGGTGTGCCAAGCAGCACTTTTCCTAAACGCGCTCGCTCCATTCTCATGGCGGCTCTGGCAGGTGGCTGCGGACACGAGCCCCATTTTCGGGATGAGGAAACCAAGGTGAAGATGCTCAGGCCCCAAGCCACTGAGCCAGTAAACATTGGCAAAAGGAAGATATTTTAAAAATCTCTTTGGTGTGGGGGTACGTCGTCGGGTCTAAAACCTCTCCCCGTGGAGGAACCGGTCCCTGGAGATGCACATCATGCTGGTGCAGCGGAGGAACGAGCCCCGTAGCTGCGGCAGGAGGTTCACACAACGATGCCCGTGAGGATGGCACGGGACCGGCAGCATTTCGCTCGGCTGCGGTGGGCCGGCAAGGAGTTAGAAGTGACTTGACTCAGTGGCCCTTTAGAGAATGCTAAAATCTCCTTAAAGAATGACTGCACAGGGAAACCAACCTAAGTGTCCATCGACAGGAAACAGAGCAAACAAAACATGACAGAGGCATGCGGCGGACTATGGCTCAGCCATGCAAAGGAATGGCATTCTAATGTGTGTCCCACATGGATGAGCCTGGGAAACACTGTGTGGAGTGAAATGGGATCCTCCGTGCAGGAAATACATGACATAGGCTCACTCCCAGAGACTTAGATTGGAGGTGACCAAGGACTGGAGAGGGGCCTATTGCTTACTGGGCCCGGATCTCTGTGATGGGAATCTTTGGGAAGAGAGGGTCGGGATGATGGTACAATATCATGAGTCCAGTTAGTGTCACTGAGTCTCATGACATCGCATGCTCTAAAACGGTCATGACAGCAACCTTGGTGTGATATGGAGATGACCATGATTAAATGACACTTAATCAACAAGAGCGCACACAGAGCACCAGAAGAGTCGAGCGGAAGACCGAGAACCCCAGGCCCCCAAAGCTCCATTGATGGGGCACCCCTTCTCTGAATCTCATGAGGCAGCCCATGCTGTCAGAACGAGAGCCCCCACTTACCTACAGAGGGTCCCATCTCTGGGTGGTACAGTGTATGCTCAGCTACTAAGAAAACGGCTGCTGTTGAAACCCATCCAGTGCCACTGCAGGGAAAAAGGCCCCAGAGTCCTGCTTCCATGAAGATTACAGCCAAGAGGATGCCACCGGGCAGTTCTAGCTTGTAGGGGCAGCCTATGAGGACAGCCGCCTGTTAGAACTGACTGGAGGGCAGGGGGCTGGTTTGGTTTGGGGATTCTGGCTGAGCGTCGGGTATCAGGCACTGCCTGCTATATAATCATCTCAATTCATCCTCACCACAGCCCCATGAGACCAGGAGGCTTAGGTCAGCGGCACGAAGAGCTAGATACCTGGGTCCCACAGCCAAGCAGGGACCAGTGCAGACTGAATCTGACCTGACTTCATGGAGTCTTAATGGTGTTCTGGCTACAGTGCTTAGCTGCTAACAGAAAGACCCAAGGTTCTAACCCAGCAGCCGGGACAAAGGTTTGGCACTCTGTTTCCAGACAAGTACAGCCTTGGAAACCCAATGGGGCTGTTCTACTCTGTCCAGTAGGGTCAGGGTGAGTCAGAATGGATCTGAAGGGGGCGGATCTGACGTGAGAGCCCACGCTCATTTTATGACCTCCTCCATCATATCAGAGAGTCTTAGTAACTGGGGATACACAGATTCTGGTTTTGTTACGGGACTGCCCATTGTTCCACCTCTCAGCCAGGTCAACGCAGACGCTCAGGAAAAGGGGATTTTAAAATTGTCACGTTGCCGCGGTACACCTGGGACCCTCTCTGAGCAGAAGGAACACAGCTCGGGCTTCTTTTCTCATTTCAGGGTGAGATTTTAGGAATCCTCCACCCCCACTCCCTTCTCATGAGCTGGAGTCATGACCAGGGACTCAGAATCTCAAAGGCACTCACTCCCAAGTGCTCCTGAGTCCATCCCTTTGCCCCTCTCCCACCAGAGGGACATCCGCATCTGGGGAGCAGGCGTCAGATCTGTGTGCAGAGTGTGTCTCTCTGGGCTGGCATTGATCAGAGGCCCTGGGGCAGAGCCGGGAGGAAGAGACTGCACCTGCCTGTGGACCAGGCGTCCTCCTTTAAAGCGATGCGCCCAGTAGCCACTGACTCTCTACCACTCCCTGACCCAGTGACGTGAATCCTGCCCAGTATTAGAAACGGTGCACCCTGCTTCCCTAACTCCGACCCTTGTGTCCCATTCAACAAGCCCCATATACCCAAGGAGAGGCTTCATCAATACCCCTCCTTCATCTGCAGGGCAGCCCCTTTTTCCAAGCCCCTGGGTCCATGGGCTCTTCACCTCGGTCTGTCAGGGGACAGTCCCCACAGCCCCTCGTCATTCCATTCCTGTCCCTTTCCAAGGATGAAGCTGGCACATAAATGTGCTAACTGATCTTTTGGTTCCAAGGGGGTCTCTTGAATGAAATGGCTCAGAGAGATTTGTCTTGACTTGCAATTTGGCTCCCTTTCCCTGGATGCAGTAAAGTCTCAAACCTTGGGAATTTATGATCCTTTGGACGGGGACTGGACTGGAGCCTGTTTCAGGACTATTCTGCATAGGAAAGGCATCTCAAAGAAAATGAACGGCCTGCCAAAGGGGTCGGACAGAGGAATGCTAGGTTTCCATCCCTTTACGAATACTTGTGCATCCACAAACGATTGATAGGCCGATTTCAAGCGAGTTCCACACCTTCATTAAGTCTCCCAGCTACTCCTAGGAGAAGAGAGGCTCACTGTGGATGGAGATGGCTTCAAAGGTTGGCTTCCACTCAGAAGCTGAGCCTTGGTAGGTACCAACTTTTCCAGATCAAGCAATTAAAAAAAAAAACACAAACAAAGGCCAGGAGAACGCCAGGCAAAACAACCAGTCTTTTGGTGGGGCTTAAAAAAAAACCAATAAAATGCGTGTGTGTGTGTGTGTGTGTGTGTGTGTGTGTGTGCGTGCGTGCGTTTTGGGGTTATCTCTACAACTTTGGGGGTCTGTGGCATCCAGTGGCAGAGAGGTTTGACTATGGTGAGCCTATGTTTCCAGTTAGCTGATGGTCCTTTTGGGCTTCCATCCTGGGATGAGTACCCAGGGCAGCCACCTCCCACTCTCAGACCTGCGCTGGGGTTATCCAAGATGCACAGAGTCACTGTAGGCTCGATGGCTCGGGGACCGAGACTGATCATTGAGGACCTGGTCACCCCAGTGAAAACCCCAAGGGAATGTTCAGCCAGCAACTGGGAGTCCTGACTCCCCACGAGTCCCCAGTCCCGAACAGAAAGCAGCTACCCTGCTTGCCTGTGTAACCACCCTGCCTCCCGGGTGCCACCACCGCTGGTGTGTCCGTTCCCCCATGCAGTCAGTCCTCTTGCCAGGAGTCGGGAGCCTGCAGCTCCCACTGGCAGGGCTGTGCCAGGGTTGACATGGCCCAGAGAACGCTGTCCTGGGTGGAATTGTTGATTTCCTCTCGGCCACCGTGAGCGCTGAGCGGTCTGCACCCGACCCAACGCACACGAAACAGTGGCTACGCCACACACTGTGGGAATGTTTTGCCTAACTTAGTCCTTACAACCCACTGGAGGTTGAGGTGGCTGCGGCTAGCATAATTCCCATCTGCTGGTTAGTTAACAGGCGCCGGCTTGCGCAAGTCGCTCTGCTAGCAAACGGCCCAGCCTGGACAAGCCTCCGGGTGGGTCAGCTGCTCCAGTCCCAGCTCTTAGCCAATAGGATAGGCTGCCTCTTGCTTGTTGTACCTTTATGACATTTGAGCCAAGCATCTGCTCGCAATCTGATACATTGTCAAATTATTGCCTCATCCGCTATGCCGTGGGAGTGGGGGGTGTGTGGAGAGAGGGACGGAGAGGGGTTTGGCTTCAACTATGGCATGCATAGTTCTATGAAATTAAAGCATGAAACGCACCCTCCCGCTTTGGTACTGAATGATCTTCAGAGACAGACTTAACATGTCCTGGAGAAGTTCATTTAGGGGGTGGCCCTCCTTTAGAAACACACATTAAATGGGTCACCAGCAGCAGGGTTGGCTGGTGGCTCAGCGTCTCTCTGCCATCTCCCCTCAGACAGTTCCCGAGGCCGATGCGCTGGCCGGGAGTTGGGCTTGCTCACAGAGCAACATGCCTGACAAAGAGCAGGTCCCAGGACGCAAATGGAACCCAGGTGGTTCCTCGCCAGTTTCCGTCCCCTTCCCTTTGGAAATACGGTGTTTCCCCCAAGTCAGTCAGCCAGTGGGAAGTGAGAAGGGAGCTGGGAATTGGCGAGCAGTGCATGTGGCAGGCTCTGGAGAGAGAATGACGCTGATTCAGATCACGCAGCCGGTCTGCTTAACACAACGCCAGCCTGGCCTTTTCCGAAGTCTTTGCTACCAACGCCCCTGCTCACTCTCTTCCCCGAACCAGCAGCCAAAGCTCCGAAACTCGCATCTCTTCTAGAGAGAAGCCACATCTGCCAGCAAAGTCCTGCAGAGAGTCCTTCATTCAGCATGACATTAGCCAGGGGCTGATGGGGTGGCTTCCAGAAAGGACGGACACGCAGGATAGTAAAACACCCTGAGCATGAGGTGGTAGGGAGGGAGGAGAGAAGTAGATATTGAGAGTCTCCGGTGGAAACCACTGGGATTTTCACATGGCTACGGGTGGCACCAGGGCTGGGAGACCTTGTAGGCACCTCATCTGGCCAAGCGAAAGGCAGCATGGTAACTGATGGGCAAAGGGGTTGAAAACAAGGGCACCACTCAGCACACGGGCACCAGTTGCCATCTGACTTCTCCCAGCCACCCTGAACTGGACAGCAGACTGGGGTCCAGCCCACCCTGCCAATTTCCAGCTCGGTGATCTCCAGCCCTTTCTGCAGGGCGTTCTTCTCGGTCAACGCAGCACCTGACTTGCCAACAGCCCAGGTTCCCCCAAGGTGGAGCACCAGCACATCAAAACTCTGCACAAAGAACCTCCTTCGGAGCCCAGAAACGCCAGCTTCTCAGTCCACTCCAGGGCATTGTTCTCTGTCCCCAGCTTGTCAGCTGTGTCCACTCCCTCCCAGCGGCAGACCCTGATGGCCCACCCCAATTCCTGCCTGTCCATTCCCCGACCTGAGGCGCACCCCACACACACAAACACACACACACACACACACACACACACACGCTGGTTTCTGTGCTACAAACCTGTACGAGCCAGGTCTACCACAGTGAAAGGAAAAGTTCCCTTCACCCCAACTCCTGCACGATCCGCCACCCCACGCCTGATGCCCAGTCCACAGACACTGGCACCAGAGCAAGCACGCCAAGCAATTCCCAGACGGCATGTCAATCGGCTCCCTCAGGCAGCTGCCAGGAGTCATAAATCCCCAAAGTCACCCCTACCCGAACCCCTGGCCCACTTCTCTTCCCCTTTCGGAACCCCTCATCCAAGCTCGGTCAAAGGCCAGTTGTCAGCCTCCCCACTCGCAAAACCCCTCTCCACGGGGAAATGGAATGGTTTGGGAGCATTGGGTTTGCTGCATCTCCCAATGCTCTCCCACCCCTTCCTTTCCACCAGCACCTCGTCTTCTCAAGCCAGAGCCATTTTTCCCCCTAGTCGCCCGCTCTCAACAACTGAGCATTTGTTTTTGTTTCTGTTTCATCCTGGAGTTCCAAGCAAGCTGACCTTCTCGGAAAAAAAAACCAAAGCAAACTCTCTAGAGACCCATTGTCACCTCTCCGGCTTGGCAGTGACTCCTCCCTGACTTTCTGAGCCCCAAGTCTTTGGGTGTGTGTGTGTGGGGGGGTGCGGGTGGGATTGAGCCAGCACGGTTGTGCACAGAGGAGGAGGAGGAGGCGGCTGTTTCGGGTGTATCTGAGAGAGCAGCATATTGGCTTTTGTCAAAACGTTCGAGTTCGCTGGCTTCTTGGCTGAGTATAGGAGCAAGCGAGCTGCTAGTCCTAATGCGTGCCTGAGAGGCTTGCTTCCACACACATCCAGACAGTCCCCAGGCGCCCCCAGCCCACCATTCCTTTCCCGCACCCTCCAGGACTGAGAAAAGTTTCTCAGAGCCGTACCCCACCTGAACCGACTCCCCTAAGGCGGCAGACCTGCAGGATAAAAGCTGCCTGGCTGCTCAGTCTCCCTCCTTCCTAAGAGCACCCCCCCCCCACCCGTCTGACCAGCGTCTACCTCCCAGGGGCAATGAGTCCCCTAGATCCAGGGAGAGGCTCCTAGCAGGGCTGGAAAAGATGCCCAGCCCCACTCCGCAGGGCTCTGGGGTAACCAGGAAGGGAGGGCAGGGTGGCCCCTCTAAGGAAGAAGGTCATTACCTTGGCAGCGGCTTGCGGGCTGTGATGCTGGCGACAATGATGCTCTCGGGACGCGGGGTGGCCACGGCTTTGAAGGTTCCTCGCCAGAACTTCTCAAAGAGCTGCTTCTCGCCCTGCTGAACGCTCGCCATAGTCAACCCTAGGGCCGGGCGCTGTCCGAAGTGCTGAAACGTAGATTTCCCACCGGGGGGTGGGTGCACCCGGCTCAGGGCTCAGTCCGTGCGAAGTCCAATGGGGTGGGGTGGGGTGGAGTTGGGTAGGAGAGATGGGGTTCGGGGCGGGGGATGGGGGCGCTTCCGCCTGGGCAGGCAACGGACGAGGAAGGCTCGCCCGTCAGCCTGCTGGCTGGCTTGGTCCTCCGGGCCGGCGCTGGCTGCGCCCCAGGCGGGCACGGTGGGGCTGGCTGTCTCCGCTTGCTCGGGAGGGTAGAGGCGACCGGGTGGTCGGTGTGTGCGCGCGCGTGTCTCCGGCGCGGCGCGCCGCGCCCGGGTTTTGTCTCTGGCACAATGTGACGTTGGAAGAAGAGGCTGGTCGGGCGAGCTGCGCTGGCCTCTCCTCCCTCTGAGTCTCCTCCTCCTCCCAGTCTCCTCCTCCTCCTCTTCCTCCTCCTCCTCCCGTCCTCAGCCTCCTGCCGCCATCTGCATAACAAAAGCCCGAAGGTCTTAGGCGGCGAAGGGTGGGGCGGGCGTCAGTCACCCTGCCCGTGGCCTCTCAGGAGCTGAGCTGACCCCTGAGACAACCCAGAGGCCACCCTGTGTCCCAGCCGGCCATCCTCCCACCACCGCCGGCCTCCCACGCTCGCTCCTGGCGCGCCATTAACCGGCCACCTACCCCTCACCCCGCCACAGCCTCTTTGCAAGCACGGTGGCCGGTTTCCTAGGGAGGGAGGTAGGGTGGGGGCGTGTGTCAAACAAGTAACCCGTCCGCCCAGAGCAACCCACCTCCCCCCTTCACTTCTGGGAAAATCTGTCCTGCCGGGCGGAGGGGTTCTCCAGTCTGCGCTCGCTCGGAACACCACCGCGACCAAAGAAGTGCCGTTTGACGGACAATCTGCTGCGTCCAGCCTTTTCGCCATCTGCCAAGCGCCCCGCCCGCAGAGGGGCGCGGCCTTGCGTGGGTCCCTGCGGCGGCGGTCGCAGGGATCACCCTCTCTATTGTGGGGCGCAGCTAGCCTGCCCTAGGTCCTGGCTGCCGAAGGCACACTGGCCCCAGAAAGGCAGTGCCCCCGCGCCACCTCCCCAGCACCTACAGCCCTCCCCTCTCCCTCATTGCGACCCCAGGAGGAAATTCGACCGCGGCCACTTTCCTGATCATCCCTCGTTTGGGGCAAGGGGTTCATTTTGGTAGCTGCTGCTGCTGGGGTATCCTGGGGGTGGGGGCCGGGGGCGGGATTTAAGAATGACCAGGTGCTAGTTACTTTTCAGTCGACCTTTTCCCATCCATTCCCCCGCCCTTCCCAGTTCGTTCCTAATCCCGGCCAATCACAAAGAAACCCAGACACTGGGTTGGGGAGGGCTGGGGGACAGGGGAAGGGGGGAGAGGGTCCCGGGGTAGAACTTTTGTCGCCTCAAGATCTGAGGCCACCCTTCAGCCCATCTCTTCTCTGAGCCCTTTCTTACATCGAAGCAGCGCTCCCCCTCCACCACTCACTCTGCCAACCCAGGGCAGCGCACTTCTGCAAGGAAGCCTGGAGTCTCACAGGACCACCACACCAGGTACAAGGTCCAGCCCCCGCCGCCCAAGTCCTTGCTTCTGGCTGGTAACAATGGGGCCCAAGGAAGGGCGCCCCAGTACGAACCTCAGAGCTTCCTTGAAAGGGAGCGGAAAGGGGAAGAAAGGGGCGGGGCGGGGCGGGGCGGGGAAGCGAAGAGAACAAAGCGGAGCATTGCCTCGTGTCACTGAGTCCAGAGGGGTCTACACACCGGCTATGAGTATATTTGGATGTTTGTGTTTGCACTTGGCCGAGTGTCTGAGCGCGGCTCGCTCTGCAACGACCCCTTCTGGCCGACAACTAGAGATGCAGCTGCTGGCTTCCCAAGTGGGTAGCAGCTTGGTATAAGGGGTAGGGGTGGGGAGGGAAGCTGAGGAGCTTGGAAGTAGGGATTAGACTTGCTCTCGGTGGTAGTTACATAATTTCGTGTCAACTCGAAGATATAAACGTGCAGGGGTGGGGGTCTAGCCTGTCAATCAGGTCAGAACCAGATGGTGGCTCCTGTGGGTGTGACCCTCTCATAAGGAGGGTCCTGGGAAGCTACCCCCAGCCTTCTCTCTGCCTTCACCTACCTGCTAGGGAGTCACTCCGAGAGCTGCCAGAGCCACCGCCATTGGATCCACGGGACTTTGCACCCACTGACCGGTGATCCTGCATTCTGCATCATTGCATGTGGCTGCGTGAGTCTAAAGGGCTGATCGACAAGTATCAGACTTATGAACTTGAGTTGGACTGGGCTGGGATGTTTTCTTGATATAAAGCTCTCTCTTACACATATCTGAGTGTCCCTGGATTTGTTTCTCTAGTCAACCCTGCCTAATACGCTCTCTCCACTGAAAACTCTCTTTCTTCCATTGCTCCCAGGCCGTACCCCCACATCATGCTGAGGTCATTTTAAATGCAGCTGAGAACTGGTTCCCTAAGTAGCCTGGGATGTTTAGAATCATCCTTAGTCATGACAGCTGGGGTCTGAACTGAGTCTCCTGCAGTGGAAAGGCAGGTAGGATAACTCTCCAGGGGACCAACCAACCTCTCCCAGCCACGTTCCTAGTTCTTGGCCTGTTGGTCAAGTCCAGTTCCCATGTATGGCCTCACCTGAGCCCACAGCATGCAGGTGAGGATGGAGTTGAAATTGCCCTTATCATATAAAGGTGAGGAAGTTCAGGTCTAAGATTGCGAAGAGACTGGCCCGAGGTCATCCTGTAGGAGCAAAGAAGGTGTGTGAGAAATAAAAATTTCATTGTTTTTTATTTTCTTGGGGGCAGGTCAGGAGTCCTTCGGATCCTAAATAAACCAAGACCAGATTGTGAAATTCACTAGGTACCCACCAGGCACATGCTCAGGAACATGGTGCTTAGGTTTCCAAATTGGGACAGCTCCCCACCCCCACTCCAGTTGAGTTAGGTGAGGTTCTCTAAAGAAGCAAAAATATTGAGGTATCTATCTCAATTTATAACAACGGAATGGTTCACACATTTTTGAAAGTGGTTAAGCCCAGTCCAGTATTAAGTCTGTGGATCAGACATCAAGCTTCTCCCGACTCTTGTGGCTGGGAAGACTGACAAATCAGGGAGCAGGAAGATGAAGCCCCAAGACCACAGGCTGCTGGCTGCAGAGTAGGAAGAATCCAAGGTCAGCGTGTCAGGTCTGCAGCTGCCCAGACCAATGAATCGAAGGTCAACGGGTCAGGTCTGCAGTTGCACAGACCAAGGAATCCAAGGTCAGCGTGTCAGATGGCAGGCTGCTGGTGACTGCTAGGATCAGCAGCTGACCACTGGCTCAAGTCCGAAGAAGGGGAGTTGATGAGTCACACGCAGGATCCAGACACAGGGAGAAGCAAGCTGGCTCTTTCCCCCACTGTGTCCCTTTAGATAGGCAAGAAGGAGGTCACAGCCATTGAGGAAACTTCCGATTTCATCAGAGCTGAGACCTCTGTAACGGGCTGTACTCCAGATGCCGCCAAGACAGCACGACACTGTCGCTGACACCTGGCCTCAGAATCCATCTCAGCGGTCTTCTGTGGATTGCTGGCTGGCGGGATTGGCATTCCAGATAAACCAAGTTGCCATCCACCCAGAGAAGGTTTTCCCTTACTTGTTGGTACTGCTCTTTCACTTGACCAGGGGGATACCATGGAGCCGCTCCACCACAGGAGGTGCTAGAGCGATTCTTTAGCTTCCAAAAAAGAGGTGGCACCTCCAGCTCACAGGGGCAGCTACCTTCCCTTCTAAGGCCATTCAAACTTCACCTCCCTGACCTGACTTTGCACTGTTGGGCACACACCTTCATCCCAGGACACCCCTGAGCCCTCTGGGACTAGCCCTTATCTACCACCCTGAAGGGACATGAAAGCAAGTGGACAGGTTATACCCATTTCCGAAAGTCTAACACAGTGAGATTCAAGAAAGTTATTGAGATAATCAAAAATATGATGGGAGATCTATTCATCTCCCTTTGCATCTTTAAACAGGATTATGCTATGCCATTCCAATTACATGATTCTATATCTCTTGATATAGAAGGAAACGTGGGCAGAAAGAGCAATTATACCACAAGGGGTTAACCAATCCTCACTTCTTGGAGCCTCTCCCTTCATGTCTACTCTGAACTCCATCTTCTGTCACTGGGTGTCTGGCTATTCCTGTCCCTCCCACTGCTACAACACCGGCACACACTGCTCCAAATGCCCCAGGGATGATACAGGGAAAAATCAGGAAGGACCCTTTCTGATTGCATGGCCCTCAAGGTCCACTGAAGGATGACAACAGTCTGCAAGATAAATAGATGCACTGACACATGGACCACAATCACTATGCTTTTTACATAGGAGAGGGTACCACACCCCACATCACCCCCCAAAAAAGGAAAAAAAAAAGCCCCACTGGGTGGAGCATTCATAGTGCACATTTTCCACTCTAGGCCAGCATCCAGCAACCCACTCTGAGTTAGTGCACCTAGTGGCATCACCAGGGAAAGTACCCTTGGGTCACAGTGAATTTTTTCATAAAAGCAGTTTTGCTCAAACCTCATTTTTTTTTTTTTTTGGTGATGGCTGATTTAAGAGAGCAGTGTGTGGCTGTGAAATCTTGTTTCCTGCTCAGGAAAAGTGCCACAGAAACTGTTGTGATGGTGACCACAGCTTACAGAGACAACACTATAGGAAAAATTCAAGTTGCGCTCTCGTTTCAAAACAGGTGAAATGTTGACAGATGACAACCCTCATTCTGGTTGTCCATCAACTTCCTGAATGGATGAAAATGTCGACTCATAGTGCATTTGGCGTTCGTTCCACCAAGTCAGACTGTTAATCAAGCTTTCTATTTAGAGTTTCTGAAAAGATAATAGTGTATGACAAAAAAGCCTGATTGTGGCAGATGGGGGCTGTTTTTTCCCACCACAACAATGCACCTGCTCACATAGCCATCTCAGTGTGCCAGTTTGGGGGGGGGGGTAGAAAGCATGTCTCTCTTGCCCCATAAACTTACTCACCTGACCTTGCTTCACGTAACTTCTTTCTGTTTCTGTGAATGAAGAGGGACATGAAAGGACAGCAATTTCACAACCTAGGAGAGAAGGTGAAGAAAAACATGAGGGAGACGCTGTCAGCCATCCAAACAGATGAGTCTGAAAGCTGTTTCCAAGAATGGAATCGCAGATTTGAAAAATGTATTAAGTGTAATGGAGAGTGCTTTGAAGGTAATAGGTTGTTTTGTTTTAAAAAAAAAAGTTAAATACATAGCTTTGAAAAAATATCTGTTTCTTTCATGTCCCCTCGTATATCCTAGTCACTGTATGGTTCCTTTTTTATGAACAGTTTTATGGGCATATGTTCACATATTATACAATTGAATCATTCGATCCTATAACAAAGAGCTGTACATTCATCACCAAAATAAATTTCAGATAATTTAGCTTTGCATTTCCCCCATCCTCCTCCATCCATGCCCCTAGGTAATTATGAATCCAGTTCCTGTCTCTATAGATATTCCTGTCCTAGGCTTCATATACAGAAACTCATAACAACACAAATAGGAAATGAACAGAAACCGCCTCACAACAATGACAAAACAAAACAGGAGAACCTCGATAGAAAAAGAGCAGAAAATATTAAAAACAGAAACAACCTTAAAATGAGTCAAAAGGGAGATCAAGTGATAAGGTGTTACATTTTAATCTACCTACATCTGCCAGATTCAACTTTAAAATACCCTCTGTCTGATAGAAAGCCTGTTAACATCCCTGGACTGTAGTTACAGGGAATCTACCAGAGGCTTAATCCATTTTAAGGACGCAATAAATGTAGTTGGGCTGTGACCCCCTGGTTGGCAGTTCAAAACCACCAGACGCTACATGGGAAAGAAACTGGGATTTCTACTCCAGGAAAGAATTACAGTTTTGGAAACACTCAGGGGGGTCTCTATGACTCAGCATTGACTGATGGCAGTGAGTTTTGAGAATGTCATCTATACATTTCTGCAAGCCAGGTGTTCACAATGTAAGCTCTGATACTGTTCCCTCCTTCACATTTGGGATTTTTATTCACAATCCTTGCATCACACAGCTCGTTGGGTTTCTTCCATGGAGACTTAGTTGATGACTATGGTAGTTACATAATCTGGTGCCAACTTGAGACTATTAAGAGTGAAGGGGTGCAAGTTAGCCTGTCAATCAGGATGCTGCTTGATGACCCCATTTGGAGGTGCTATGGAGATAAATAGCTCACTGGAGGCAGGACACAGACACTCTCTTTTGTATTCCTGATGACAAGACATATGGAGCTACTCTAGAGCCCTGAAGCTGGAGGAGCCACGTGGAGACCCACACCAGCACTGAGATGCTTCCACCCCCCACCCCCCACTGGATCCACAAGACTTTCCACCCACTGGCCTGTGATCTTCCTGCATTCGGTGTCATTGCATGTGTTTTTTGAGTCCAAAGAGGAATTTATAGATCAGTATCGGACATATGGGCTAATATCGGACTTATGGACTGGATCTGGACTTGGCTGGGATGTTATTCAATTGCTCTTGTGTATAAAGCTCTTTCTTATATGAGTGTCTCTGGATTTGTTCTCTAATCCACCGAGACTAACACAATGCCTCACTCAGATGGCTGCTTGTTTGAAGACAAGCCTTTAAGACCTCAGACGCTATGCTTGCTGATAGCCGGGCACCATCTGGTTTCACTTTGTTCTTGCACCCATATCTTCAGTGATCTCTTCAAGAGGGCAAGGATCTAGTAGGGCCATATCTTAAGAACACATTGTTCTTAGAAGGGTGCTAGGATTAAATGTGAGCCCCCAATGCATTCAAATATCTATGGTCTGTGTATGTCTCTGGTTCACATTAGAAACATCATGATCATTTTGATGGAGAGCATTATAAACTATCCCCATGGGGCATAAGATAATTCTAGTGACGTTGCCATGAACTTAGCCAACAGTATAGAATTTGAAACACTGCTGCAAGAATTATACATGCATAGGGCAACTTTTCAGATAGACATACATGCATTGCTGATTTGTGCAGACTGAACTCTTAAGTGACTGGATACTATTTTCAGGGACAGTGGGGGTTCGTGTATGGCAAAACATTCAGCAACACTCACGCACAAGTCCTAAGAAAGAAACAAGAGCCTTAAAATATATGGTGGTCCTGGACCTAGTCTAACGACCACCCATTTCATGGGAGAGCAGTCATCTGCTTCTTCTCACACTAGGGTGTTTTAGCATCTAATCCAAGGGATAAGTAAAACCCAGCTCACTTAGTGGGGTTTCCACATTGAATCCTTCTAGTGTGGCCTGTGAGCATGTGGTGCACCTTGAGAGTAGAGTGTAAAGTCTCAGCCTGGGCCACCAAGGGTTGGACAGGAACGAGGTCAAAGTGTCCACCTAGAGACACAGCACCACGCGTATTCTCCCTTTGGGTTCTTGGTAAGGACTGTTAAGCATTTTCCAGATGGCAGATTGTTTTATTCAGTTTACCCACCAGGAGAAGTATAATGGCCTTCTTGGAGACATACATGACCACCCCCCCCCCCCAATCACACACACACAAACACACCTCCCGCCATCTTGACTCAAATTTCCAGTAAGGTTTGCTTATCACCTTTTAGGACTGTCTGTCGATTTGGGGTGACTTTGGTACAATGTTGTATGGCGGCGACTGAATGGTTTTCTCCCTCTGCCCTCAGCTGAGGTGACCCCCGCTGAAGTGAGGTCTTTCTTCACTGACGTTCTTTCTAAGAGGCACATGTAAACAGGGTGCTATGTTCCCATGGTTCATGGGCGTTAGGCAGGCTTTCTGTTTCCTTGCTTCGGAGACTGGATTGGAAGATCACGTGACCTGGAAGCAGAAGCCTGCCTTTCCGTAGTGTTCGTCCTTGCAGTAGTGGACTCATGACAACGTCTGTCCTTTTGTGATTGACAAACTCCTCTCAGCATAACGGTTCCCAGGTCCGCCCAGGTCCTGAGGCGTTCCATGCTTTCATCGTTGTTTTTCAAGGCTGCATAGTATTCCATTGTGTGTCTGTACCATTCTTCTGCTGAGGGCACAGCATGTGGGCAGTTTCTAGCTTCTTGCTATTGTGAACTGTGCTGCAATGAACATGGGTGAGCATATGTCTGTCATGTTCTGGCTCTTACTTCTTTGAGGTATATGCCCAGCAAACATATTGCTGAGTCATAGGATATTTCCATTCCTAGTTGCTTTTGGTAGTGCCATACTGCTTTCCACAATGGCCATCCATATTTACAAGCCCAGCAGCACTGTATTGGAGTTCCAATACCTCCACACCCTCTCGGGCATTTGTTGTTGCTGTGTGTGTGTGTGTGTGTGTGTATGTTTCCAATTGGGCTACCGTTGTGAGTGTAAGGTGCTATCTCGTTGTTGTTTTGATGTGCATCTCCTGGATGTGTGCGCTCACAGTTTGAGAAACATCACCTCATTTAATCATAGCAACCAATCTATGGGAAAGGGACTCTTATTGGGCAATTTCACTGATTAGGACACAGGCTCTGAGTGGTAGAATCAGTCCCCTCTGAAAGGGATCACAGACACACACACACACACACACACACACACACACACGCTGATAGATGTGGGGAAGTCCAGAGGACCACACCTGCAAAAGTTTGACAAAGCATATTTCTACATTTGTATTTACATAGGCTGCAAATAGATCCACGAATATACAGGAGACAAAGTGATAAAAACTTCTTAGCCATAGCCAAATACTCGAGGGGATGAATCGCTGAACCTGTGGGCTCAGGACTATAATCTCGGGGGACACTGAGGTCAGTTGGCAAAACATAGCTCACGTAGACAATATTATACAACCTTACTTTGGTAGGAAGTGATTAGAATCATAAAATCTTGTGTATCTAATGGTGTCTCTCCATCCAGAGCAAAGGAGAGTGGGGGAAATCTAAGAGACATGGAAAGAATGAACCCAAAGGAAGAATGGACGGTGTGAACTTCAGTCTGAGACCAGAAGAACTAGATGGTGCCCAGCTTATCACCCCTACCTACTCTGAAAGGATCACATTACAAGGCCTGGAATAGAGAGAGGGGAACATGTGGAACAGAACTCAGAACCATGGAGCACATCAGACTCGTTCATCAGGGGCAGACTAGTGGAACTGCCAAGATTATGGCCTTCTGTCAACCTTCAGGTAGCTCCTTAGAAGGATCAACCACTGGAGATCAAAAGGTCAGCGTTTGCTCAAGGGCCAAGTTCAGAGAGCAGAAAGGTCCAGGAACGAAGAAGGAATGGAAACAGACAGCGTAAGAAGGAAATGGAATGAGTGGCATTTCCCGTGGGGAATTGAAATCAAGAGTGTAAAACAAAATGAGTATGAGTTATAAGTAGGAGGGGGGACTGATCGATTTTGGTTTCTGAAGCCCAAACTCTAAGCCACACTAGCTTCCTGAAACAGGATTTTTTAAATAAGAGTGTAACATTAGGGGAACATACCACCTATCTCTTCTGTCTATGGGTCGGGCCAGTTTCCAGAGCTGCCGGTTAAGCAGTCTGCAGGTCTACAATTGTGTTAGTCTGGGTAGACTAGAGAAACAAATCCATGGACATTCATATGTGTATAAGAAAGAGATTTATATACAAGAGCAATCGAACGTTGAGAAAACATCCCAGCCCAGTCCAGATCAAGTCCATACATTCAGTATTAGCCCATATGTCCAATACCAATCAATAAAGTCCTCTTCAGACTCACGAAACACATGCAATGATGCTGAATGTAGCAAATCACAGGCCAGTGGGTAGAAAGTCTTTGGATCCAGTGGCAGTGGCAACATCTCAGCGCTGGCAGGGACCTCTGCATCAGGGTGGGTCCACGTGTCTTGTCAGCTGCTATATCTCCTAGGGTGTGAACAGAGAGTCTCCCACCTTCAAGGAGGAAGTACTGGATTTCCCAGCATTCTCAGGAGAAGGCCATGCCCACACAGAGGCCTCATTGACTATGATCTAATTGACAAGCTAGACTCCACCCCTACACTCTTAATCCTCAAATTGACAATTATTTCTCTCTCACAACAATGGATGATATTTTCAAGCTTTTCCTGAAAGTGTGGCCAAACCTGCCTCTCTGCTTCTTCCCTGGGTGAATTTCCAAGGCTGCCATCTCAACTTGGTTGATGGACCCCAAATCAAAGCATCCCACCACCACAGGATCTCAGACACTAGGCAGGAGCTATCCAACATCAGATTCTGGGGGAAAGAAAAAAAAATATCCTCTCCACTGGGTACAATTGCTCCAGCCACCCAACTGTCTTCTCTGTGAAGGACACTCTACTTCTGCTTACTCACGCCCCACAGCCCTCCATGACATGTGTCCCCAAATTGTGGACCTATCCATGCGTTGTGTCTGCTGAAAACCCTGCCCAGAATCCCCCACATTGGTAGGTAAGGGCCAGACCCCTCCCTTCCCCATCAAGACGTGTATGACAGTCCCTGCCTTCTCTCTGTCCACTCTTTCTGTTATGGAGCATCCCCTGCAGGCCATTCCAAACAGCTCATCTTTCCCTTGTGTTCCCCAGACTGTGACAGCTTTCCTCTTCAGTGACCACTACACTTTCTCACCCCTTGTCCACCTTAGAAGCGCCTCTTCAACCCTCACGACTCCACAATCCCATCATCTGAGAAGTCTTTTCTGGGTCCGCCCTACCCTGCCATCTCCTTAATGACCACTTCCTCCTTTGGACCACCTCTGAGCCATGGGTATGATTCCCAATGGATTTAAAATCATTTGGCATAATATTGGCACAGTTTATGTCCATTGCCTGTTTAGGTCTTCGATGTCTAGTAAAAGACTGGAACACAGTAGGTGCTCAATAAATATTAGCATAATAATGGACTGTATGTAGTACGGAGATACGTTCATGCTTACGTGACTAACTTCTAGACAGTAAGGCTCAATTTGACACCATGTGACAGAGTCCCGTTCTCACCATGTGTACAAGCATCGAGTGTATTAATTTAACTGTCAAGTAATGATGGAAAGGATGGCGTGTGGTATCTATACCATGGGCGTGTGATACACGTAGCTATTATTATTAGCTACTGTTTACATGCTTACATCTGAGAGAAAGATGAAGCTGCCTGCCTCCATAAAGACTTACAGTCCCAGAAACCTAAATGGGCCGTTCTACTCTTGTGGTGGTTACATTGTGTCGTGTCAACTTGAGGTATTAGAAGGAAGGGGGTATTTAGCCTGTGAAGCAGTTCAGTTTGCAGCTTGATTGTAGGGCGACCAAGACAAATGGCTCTCTGAGGCTGCCCGCCCCCCTCTCTCTCTCCTTTACCTTCCCGTTGAGAAGACACACTGAGCCACGCTAATGGCAGCCAGAGCCCTGGTGATGCTGGGATCCACAAGACTCTGCACCCACCAGCCTGCCTTCTGCCTCATTGCATGTAGTTGTGTGCATCTGAAGAGGGATTTATGGACTCGTATCAGACTGTTGGACTAGGATTGGACTTAATGGACTTGATCTAGACTAGGCTGGGATGTTTTCTCAATATACAACGACTCTGATAAAAAGCCATTTCTTAAGGATATATGTGTATCAATGAATTTGTTTCTCTCATCATCCCGGTCTAACACAACTCTGTCTATGGGTTTTTTCTGAGGAGGAGTGGGTTCGGCGGCAGTGGGCGAGTTGGTTAGAATCTGCTGCTCACATAGTAGTTACTTGGTGCCAGGAAGCAGACGGCACTCTCTCTCTCCCACTGAAAGGCTGGTGGGTCGAAACTGCCGGCTTTATGCTTCCCAGCCACGTGCCTTAACCACGACGCCACCAAGGCTCCTTACTCTACGTCCTTACAAATGTTGACTCATGTCATGCTCCCCACCGCCCCGTGTGCCAGGCTGCCACATTTTACACAAAAGAAAAGCGAAGCACAGAGAGGTACCGTCGTTTCCTCGGGACCAAACAGTCTCTCAATGCAGGCCTCTGCTTGTTGGCTCTTGTCTTATTTATTTGTGTGTGTGTGTGTGTGTGTGTGTGCGCGCGCGCACGCATGTGTGTCTGTGCCAGTATATGAGATCTCATCTCCAGTGCTCTCTGCCCTCAACGACAGATGGCCACTTCTGAATATGGCTGGCTTTGTCTTGTCTGTGCCTTCTTTACTGTGGACCAGGATGCCGAATTCCCTCCTGGCATGCTTTAAAGCAAAGACAAAGGCAACCGACTTATGGTTTGGGGAAAGAAAAACAGAGAGAGAGAGAGAGAGAGAGAGAGAAGCAAGGAATTTCACCCTCCCTTTGCCATAGCAAGTCTGCAGGCAGGAGGCCAGCAGAGAAGGCACACACCTCCCATGACCAGAGGCTGAAGTGCGGCTTGGGGAAGCGCAGCCACAGCCCCCTCCACCTCCTCTGCCCCCAGGTTGGATGTTGCAGAAATAATTACCTAACCAATCGATCGCCTGGACAGTGTGGCGGCCGTGGTGGTGAGGGCAGTGCTGTCCTTCTCACAGGCAGCGTCAGTCCTCAGCAAACAGCCCACACCCTCAGAACAGATCTGGGGACATGTCCTCTTCTACCCTCTTCCCATGAGCAACCTGTGGGCAGTGCCCAGGGACTCTTCACTGGGGGCCCTGGAAGCCGCTCTGTAGGAAAGGAAGCGTTTCCTCCCAGGACAGGCGACTTGAGGGGCATTTCAGAAAGCGGGTGGGAAATGGGAACGAAAGGCTAGCGAGACCCCTCCCAACGTTTGGAAACCCCTTCCGACGTCTGGGGTGCATTTCTGATGTCCCTTCCAATACATTTGGCAGGAAATGTCATTGGGGGGAAAAAGGATAAAGGGAATGCTTTTTAAAGTCCTTCTCTTCTTCAGGAAGAATTCCTTCAGACTCCAGCTCAGGAGGAGTCCCAGGGAGGGGCAGGTAACCCACGCAGCTCCCATCAGAGAGGCTGGAGGTACAAGTCCGCCCAGATATTCCTTGGCAGAAAGGCCTGATGATGGACATCCAAGCCATCAGTCACTGCAAACCGGATGAACACAGTTCTGTGCAGACACCCTCGGGGGCCTCCCCCGGTTGGAATCGACTTGACAATGGCGGGGTCTCTTGCCAAAGAAGCCTCCGGGGAGGTTGAGCAAAGGGCTGAGGGTTTGCAGGGCTGACCTTTCTTCTTCTCACAGAGCCCAACCACCTCTCATGCCTCCCCATGAGCATCAGTTTCCTGGTCTGTGGAATGGAGGTGTTAGAATCCCGGCCGTCTCAAACTAGCTTCCCGCATCTGATCCTCAGATGCGTTCTGTTGGATGTCCACAGTGTTCTAAACAAGAGTGATTTTGAGTAACTCTACTCCCAAAACAAAGTAGAACCACAAAACTCACTGCCAACAATTTAATTCTGACTGTGGTGACCCCACAGGATAGAGGAGAACTCGTCCGCAGACTTGCTGAGACGGTCAATCTTTGTGAAGGTGGACCGCCCCATCATTCCCCTGCAGAGCGGCTGGTGGGTTCAAATGGCCAACTTTCTGGTTAGCAGGCCCAGGCTTAGCCCACTGTGCCACCAGGGCCTCCTACATCTCGACAGGCCAGAGGGGAGGAAGAAGGAGACCAGAGTCTCAGAAAAGAAGCTAGTTCAGAGAGCTGACAGAGACCAGAAGAACTAGATGGTGCCCAACTACCACTGGGGACTGTTCTGATCCAGACCACAATGGCACCCCGATGGAATGGAAGAAAAATGGGAAACACAACCCCAAAAGTGTTAAAAGCCCAGACTTATGGAACCAGTTGAGGCTGGACAACTCTGAGACTACCACTCCGAGTTGTAACTGTCCTGAGGTCACGTTTTAGCAAAGCAACAGAAGGTACAACAAATAAAAGATGACTCCCACCGAGTACAGTGCTCCATGAACCCCCCACCCCCATCCCAACCAGGCCTCCCACGCGCTCCTCACCATCGATGGTGGATCACCTGTTGTTCCCTTGTCCCTGGGTTGGTTAACACCCACTTCCTTTCCCCCTCTCCCATGCGCCCCCTGAACCGTTGGTCCCCTTGTGTTCTCCTCTAGACTGTTTACCCCAGCTATCTTATCTAGAGAGACCTGCAGAGATAATGATATGCACAAAAAACAAGACAGAGCAAAACAACAAAAGAAAACAAAACAACAACAAAAAACCAATGACAAAAGAAAGACAAAAGCCGGTAAATAGTTCAAGGTCTGTTTGTTGACCTTTAGGAATGTTTTCCTGTCGAATCTGATGGGGTGCCATGCCCTGGCCCCCAAGTCTATTTTTGGTATTCCCTCAGGAATTCCTTGCTCTGGTCCCCTTGCTGTTCTGTTTCACGCCCTGTGTTTTGCCTCAGTGTGGTGGGGTCAGATCGGGTGTAGTTCCCGCACTGTGTCTCCAGTGTTGTTCCCCATAGGGCTACGGGTCAGTGAGGGATGTCATGTCTCATAGTGGGGTCTTGATCAAAGGCAATGTAACTGAGAGGAATTACTGAAACCCAAATGAAGGCTGGGTGTGATAGTGGGACAAGAGGAAAGTAAAAGGAAATAGAGGAAAGAACTAGGCAGCAAATAACATTTATAGAGGTCTAAATACAGGCAGGTACATATGTAAATATATTTCTATATGAGGATGGGGAAATAGATCTATGTGCATATATTTATAGGTTTAGTATTAAGGTGCCAGATGGACATTCAGCCTCCACTCAAGTACTCCCTCAATGCAAGAACACTTTGTTCTGTTAAATAGGCATTCCATGATGCTCACAAGATTGCTGAAGACAAAGCAGGTTCATATGCAAATTTGGTGAAGAAAGATTATGGTGCCCAGCTATCAAAAGATATAGTGTCTGGGTCTTAAAGGCTTGATGAAAAACAAGTGGCCATCTAATAGGGAAGCAACAAAGCTCACATGGGAGAAGCACACCAGACTGTGTGATCACGAGGTGTCGATGGGATCAGGTATCAGGCATCAAAGAACCAAAAAAATCATGATTGTGAATGAGGGGAAATGAGGATTGGAGACCCAAAGCCCATCTGTAGGCAACTGGGCATCCCCTTAAGGAAGAGTTATGGGGTGGCGATGAGCCAGTCAGGGTGCAGGGTAGCAATTATGAAACATACAACTTTCCTCTAGTTCTTTAATGCCGCCCCACCCCAAGTATCATGATCCCAATTCTACCTGACAAATCCGGCTAGACCAGAGGACAAGAACTGGAAACACAGGGAATCCAGGACAGGTAAACCCATCAGGACCAATACTGAGAGTAGCGATACCAGGAGGGGAAGGGGAAGGTGGGGTAGAAAGGGGAAACTGATGACAAGGATCTACATATACCCCTCTCCCTGGGGGACAGATAACAGAAAAGTGGGAGAAGGGAGATGTCAGACAGTTTAAGACATGACAAAATAATCATAATTTATAAATTATCAAGGGTTCATGAGTTAGGTGGGGTGGGGAGGGAGGGGGAAAGAAAATGAGGAGCTGATCCCAAGGGCTCAAATAGAAAGCAAATGTTTTGAGAATGATGATGGCTACAGATGTACAAATGTGCCTGATACAATGGATGGATGGATGGATGGATGGATGGATGGATGGATGGATAGATGGATGGATGGATGGATGGATGGATGGATTGTGATAAGCGTTATCCGGGCCATCAATAAAATGATTAAAAAGACAAAAACAACACAACACCACCAAAAAGCACCACTACCACAGCGCAGTGAAACCCCGCGGTCAACAAGGACTTCAAGGTCGAGATGGAAAAGGGCAGGGAACCAGGGCCCTGGGATGGAAGCCACCAAGAAAAAGAGAATGTTGACCCCCCCAGAAAACACAACTGATGCCACTGAGTCCCCTGTTTGGAGATTGTCCGGTGGGAACCTCACCTGCAGTGCAAACTTACACTGAAAACACCACAACCTGTTACCTGAATGAGAGACATGGTTGGCGACAAAGTGTGGAACCTGGGCCATGAGACTCCTGAGATCGGGGTTCACTCTTGGGCCCTGAGGAGTCTTTGGGGGAACTTGAAGAAGAGCAGCTACACAGCACATGCATTTTATCCTCACAAGAGTTCCTGTGAAATGCTGAGCTATTCCGATTCCTAAGCCTTTGCTCTTCCCTCCCCAGCCCCATCCCACCCCCAGAACATTCCACCCCCAGAGATTTAAAAATGCTATAGGTTCTTTGCCTTATTCCTGTGCAAGTTCAAACATGACTTCCCCTGATGGCCTCATAGAAAGTCTTCCTTCTGTGCCTTTCTTCCTCAACTCGTTTTATTTTCTGATGGCTCTTATCGTCTCCAGCAATTGCCGGGGTTCTTGCGTGCTTATGACCTGACCCCTCCTCTCAAATGTCCCTCCCTAAAAGCGAGGTGTTCACTCGGTCTGCCCCTCTGCGAGACACTGCTGCTGACATGGAACCTAGCACATAGTAGGTGCTTCCAGTAGGGGGGCCGCAGGGAAGGAAGCAGCAGGCGGCCCCTGGCAGCCCCCAGATCGAATCCCCATGATGCGCATCAAAACGGAGACCCAGAGGGTGCTCAGAGGGGAGGACTGTCCCACTGGGTGAGCCGGGGTGGGGCGGGTGTGTGTGTGTGTGTGGGGGGCTCAAACCAAGGAGAGAGAGCAAACAGATGAATATCTATTTGTCTGCACATTCTCCTGAGTTAAAACCACAGCTTTGCCATCAGACTGTCACAGGGATCCCAGGTCCCCCCAACATGAGGGATCTCTGTGAGTGGCGGGTGGGGCCTAAGCTTCCCATTGGTGAGGGCTCCTTCTGCCAGGTAAGGGATGGCACAAGTGTGGGGGCCAGGTAAGGGATGGCACAAGTGTGGGGGCCAGGTAAGGGATGGCACAAGTGTGGGATGGCAGGTGTGGCAACAGAAATAGAAGGCAGACCTGCTGTGCTGGGCCCCTGTGATCTCTGTACATCAGTTTTTTGCCTGGAATTCTTCACACACCCGCCCACACCCCGCCCTCTCTCCACACCCCCATCTCACCTAGTTAATCTTTACTCATCCCTAACCTCAGATCTTAACTCAAAATGCCTCTTTCTCGAGAAAAAGCTGCCTCTCCCCAGAACCCCTTTGCTACAATCTAATCGATGCTGTAATTACAGGGTGAGGAATGAAACCTGTCACTCAGATCTTCCGGCACGCCTCCCATCTGTCAAACCCTCCTGTGAGAAGCATAAAACCATTCTCTTCACCGCTGTCTTGACACCCTTCCGAGGCCCTGGCGGGTGGTCTGCCCGAGTCCCTTTGTGAGAAGCTAACTGATCAAGTCTCCCTCACTCCTGGGCTCGGTGGGCCTACCTCGCTGTGTCCAGACCAGTTAGGGAACTAGGGGACATTCTCTGTGCCGCCCCTCCCCCCCCACCTGCAGAATGACTCAAATTGTCCAATCCTAGAGACCTCTGCACCTAGCTAAGCCCGCCTGCTCACCCATGTGGTAGTTGCATCATCTGTTGTCAATTTGAGAGGATTAAGAGTGAAGGGGTGGAGTTTAACCTGTCAATCAGGTGGAAGCTTGATGACCTCATTTGGAGGTGCCAACCCAATAAATAGCTCGCTTGAGGTGGGACACACACTCACTCCCTGGGAGACATTGCAGCTGACAAGACACATGGAGGTAGGCTGATGACACTTAGAGCCTCAGAGCTGGAGGAGCCATGTGGAGACCCCTGCCAGCACTGAGATGCTCACAACGCCACTGGATCCACAAGACTTCCCATCCACTGGCCTGTGATCTTCCAGCATTTGGTGTCATTGCATGTGTTTCATGAGTCTGAAGAAGACTTTGTAGATTGGTATTGGACATATGGGCTAGTACTGGACTGATGGACTTGATCTGGAGTGGGCTGGGATGTTTTCTCAATATTCAATTACTCTTGTATATAAAGCTCTTTCTTATACATATATGTGTCTCTCTGAATTTGTTTCTCTAGTCAACCCGGCCTAACACACCCAGATCAACCATCCCTTATCATTTGGGTTGGTAGTTTCCAAACTCTTCCTACCCCCCTGTGGCTGTATCACACGTGCTGGGCCCCCCTGCCTTTGGCAAGGGTGAATGTGATACACCCAGTGACCCCACCCCCACCCCAAGGTCCCCACAACCCTCTTTCCTTTGCCTCCCCTGACTGACTCACCCCCACATCTGTTAGAACTGCTCACAGCTCTAATCCAGCACCCTGCCCGGGACTGGGACATAGTTGGGACTCCATCGCTGGGACTGAAGGGTGGCTGGCTCTTCTGAGTGAGGGCAGGCATGGATTCACACAGCCGACCATGTACCGCTGGGCCCTTCTCACACCTGGTGCTGGAAGCCAGCCCCGGGCAGATGAGGTCAATAGCCATGGACAGGGGTTGCCATAGGAGATGGTTGCCCCTGAGGTAGGGTTCAGAGGGACCTTCTCGTCAGTCCCTCAAAGAGCAAGAAACTCCTCCACACTAGAATCTCTTTCTGGGAAGAACCGCCAGTCAAATGAGTTGCTGTGGAGCCCGCCGTGACTCAGGGCGAGCTTGCGCGTGCAGAGTTCAACTGCCCCACAGGCTTTCCCGGGCTGTGACCTTTGGGGAGCCAAGGTGGCCCTGGGGGGGGGGTGGTGTTTCAAACCACCACCCAGAGACTCCAGATCTTTCCAACCTAGCTCTGAGCCACCCCAGCGCGCCGTCCACAACTGTGTGTCGAACCAACCTGAGATCGACTTCCTGGTGCACACATTGCCTTCCCTCCCCTGTTGCTTCTGAGCTGTCAGGAAGGTGGGATGCTTACATTTCTCCCCTATTATCCCAGGCACAGAGGAGAGAACCACCCATTACAATGGCAGCTTGGGGTGTCCTATTCTTAGAGTGGGGGTGAGTCATTCTGAAGGCAAAGGGTGCAAGTTGGGTGAGTCAACAAAGCCTGCCTCCTGGTGGGTGTCACATTAGTGCGGGGAGCCAACCTGTTCTACCTCCCACCCTGAATCCGCTCCCCCACCTCCCGCAGTGGCCTCATCTGACCTTAGCCTGCCCAAGCCTCAGTTTCCTGACCTGTGAAATGGGGGCAGCACATTTATCTGACAGCGTCCGCAGAATGACATGAGGTCATGCGTAGGAAGAGATAGCTCTGAGTCTGGGTGTCCGTGTTTGTGAAAGTGGGGAATGGTCTCTATTGGTGGCAAGTCGATGGAAAGTGAGTACACAGTGTCTGTCTCCGGGAAAGAAACTGGCCATTTATAAGCAACACCTGGAGTTTCTTTGTCCTCTGTAATCTCCAACAGACCCCGAGATGAGTAGGCCTGCCAGACCCCGAGTGCTAAGCAGGCCAGGACTGTGGTGGAACGGAAAAGGGTGGACCCGCTGAGAATGAACCCAGATCGAACGGCGTGCGGCTTTCGTTGGCTCTGACGCTTTCGATTATTCATCTTGAACCAACAGAACTTCCAGGGCTGTGCGTTGCCGGCTGTAAGCCTTTCCCCCTTTAAGCCTTTTGTTTTATTTTATTTTTAAAGCGGATGGAGCCTGAGAGGAGGAGGAAAAGAAGTCACCCCTTTTTCTTCTCTTCAAAGGCAACCCAAGTTTGATCCCTTTAGCGAACGGCTGGAGATAAAAAGCCTCCACTTGAGCCTGCTTTCCGAGATTAAACAAGCCTCTGGTTTGTCAAATAGCAGGGGGAAGAGAAGAGGGGGAAGCTGTGTGCGCCCGGTGTGCCCCCTCCCAGTGTGCTGTGTCGGGTGCAGCCAATACAAAGGGGTTCACAAGGAAGGGACCGAAGACGATGCTGATGCTGGGGTCCCACTGCCTGGATTGGGAGATGGGCTGGATGTCCCATAGGAAGGTGGAATCTCCACGCCAGGATGCTGTAGGGCACTCCTGGTACCCACTTCTTTTGGAGATACGATGGTGTGGGAAGCCAAGGCAAGTCAGGCATCATTTTCTACCACCTTCTCTGCCCCAGAAATCATGTTCTTGAACAGAACAAATAGGTCGTGCAGAAAGTTGTTTTTCGGGAGGGGGGTGTATTTTTTGGGGGGGAAGGTGAGAGAGGGGAGGAGATGAGCCCCAATATAACCTGCTTCACTGAAATCCAATTTGAGCCTGGTGACGGTGTGTGTGTGTGTGCGCGTGTGCATGTGTGTGTGTGTGCGTGCATGCGTGTGTGTGCGTGTGCGTGTGCATGGGTGGCAGTGTTTCCCTTCAGTCATGCTAAGGCTCTGAAAAGTTCCTGTTGGAATGGAATGGAATGGAAATATACGAGCCTGTTGATAATGGAGCAAATCGAAACTAGAGGGCATGCTGTTCAATTTGAATTCACAGATAACCCAGTGAATGTAAAGGGTAAGTATGCTCCATGTGCTCAGGGGAGAGGCCTTTACACTAAGAACACATTCACTGTGTCTGTGAATTTAGCTGGCATGTTTAAATGGTGACCGGGGCCACCTTGTACAGAGCGAAGGCGGTTTTCCATTCGACGATTCACGCGCGTTGTGCCTGTGACCTTGGTTCCAATCCCCACAATGTCACGGCCCTCTTCCCACTTCTGTCCCCTGCTTTCTGTTTCCATCAGTCCTGTTGAGATCCCTTCCTGCCTTCTGAGCTTCCCCCAGGGACACATGCTGCCCTTTGGATCTCGGGTGGTTGAGGGGTCTCAGGAGTGTGTGCCTCCTCCTTGTGGTCTGTTTGGTGGAAAGATGAGCCGTGTGGGTACGCTCAGTTCCAGGCTTAAAGGGTGATGAAGCACCATAGTCCCATGGGTCCCACCAGTCCCTCTCCGTCCAGTAAGCCTGGTCTCCTTCCTGAGCTTGAGTTTTGCTCTATATTTCTCTCCTCCTCTATCCAGGCAGGGCCTTCCAATTGGGGTCCTTTTCAGAATGACCAGTAGTGGAAGCCAGGCACCATCTAGTTCTTCTGATCTCAGGGTGGTGGAGGCTCCTGTTTGCGTGCTCCATTAGTCCATTGGACTAGAAGCTTCCATACGTTTACTTCACCACTCTCCTTTCCTCTGGAATGGAGAGAGACCAATGGCTCCTTTGCTTTGATGGAGACTTGAGTGTTTAAGACCCTAGTCTTAACAAACAAACAAACTGATCCTGGTGTTCCCCAGAACCCCCTTTCTTGGGTGCAAAGTGAGAACCACACAGTCACCCTTTCAGTATTATTGTGAAGATTAAAATGAGAAGATATTAAAGATACCAGCACGCCAGACCCTGTGGGTAAACTGCAGCTCTTGCTGTCTGCCGTGATGAGAATCCCTGGGCCGTTGCAGATAGCTACGGTGCTTGGTTGCTAACTGAAAGGCTGGAGGTTTGAGCTCGCCCAGAAATATATCTTGGAGGCAAGGTCTGGTGATCTGCTTCCAAAATTCACCCACTGAAAACCCCATGGAGCACGGTCCCACCTGCAACACACTTAGGGCCACAGGCAACTGGCTTTTATGACCACGCGCCCCACCCTCCTCTTTCCCAGCCCTTTCCCTTTCCACACAGGGCCCCCTTGGCCCAGAATGGTCTTCCCCAAACTTCACCTGCGAAGCTTTCTCGGCCTGTGTCCCTGTGCATGCATAGCCTTTTGTCTAGACGGCTAGAACGATCCTCGCTACACTGAAATGTGTGTGTGTGTGTGTGTTTTTAAAAAGTTTTAGGTTTCAAAAATACTGTGCAGGAAACACAGAGTGTTCCCATATCACACCCCACCCCGGTGCCTTGTGTTCTCGACATCTTGCATGATGGTGGTGTGCTTGTTACAATTGTTGGGCCACTGTTGTCACTAACTCGTGTCTGTGGGGCTCTTCTTTTGTCACCATACAGATCGATGAGGGTGTCGAAGGAGCCCTTGGCGGCAGCAGTTCAATGTTCAGCTGCTAACCGAATGGTCAGCAGTCTGAATGCCCAGGGACTCTCAGAGGAAAGACCCAGCATCTACTCCAGTAAAGATGACAGCCTGTCCTACAGGGTGACTGGGAGTCAGGTCCAGCCAACCCTGGTGGCACAAGGCTTAAGCACTCTGCTCCCTGAAAGCTCGGCGGTACCAAGCCGCAGCTCCCTCCTCACCTGTGACTCTCAGTCTTGGTTCCCAGCCCATCACTAGCATTCCATCTGAACTGCGGGGGAAGGGTGTGGCAGATCACAGCCTTGGAGACGTGAGAGGGAGGGTGTATCCGTGTTACAGGGTCAATGGGTTGGAGTTGATACAGTGGGTTTGTTGGGGTTCCCGACAAATGACTCAAGCCCTACAAGTGCCCATGCTCCACCCGTTCCATTCTCTTGCCTCTCTCTGAATCCCTGAGACCACTGTCTTCTCGTTCCTAGGATGTCATATGGCCGGACTCGCACTGACTCTTTCAGACTGGCCTCGTACAGAGTCATCGTGAGTCCCGGTCAATTCATGGCAATGGGGTGTTTTTCTTTTTTTCTTTCATTGATTAACACACATCTACGTTTCTTCCATGTCCATCTATAGCTTGTTTGTTTCTACTGCTGAAAAATACTCCGCTGAAATAAGTGCTTGCTTGGCTGTAAATACTCCCCCCGCTGCTTGCGTGGCTGTAAATTGTCGAGGGATTAGGAGTCAAGTTTTCTTCAGCTCTACCAGTCCAGAGAATTTCTCAGGACTTGGCACATGGGAGGAGCCTGTTAGCAAGCTTTGAGCACTTTGGTCTGAATCACCTAGGCCTACACTTTGAAATGCTTGTCTGCCTTTTCATGATTTATTTATACTCGTCAGTCAGTAAAAATTTCAACGGTGTGCATTTGACAAAACAGAGTTGGACTATCGTGTGTGTGTGTGCGTGTGCATATGCGCACGCATCCAGGCATCACTGAAATTTCTGGAGGAATGAAGAAATAATCGTTGGTGCCTCCGTGCAACAGAATATTATCCATCCCAAAAGAACAATAGTGAAATTGTCGGACACCTCATGAACCTGGACATTTGGAAATCATGCTCAGCACAGTTAGTCAATCCCATTAAAAAAATCATTAGGAGACCACTATTATAAAAGGGGGGAAATGTAGAAAGATGGTCTCCACTGCTCCAAAGAAGAATACTTTGATGGTCATGTGGAGGCCAGGGGGAAGGAAGAAGGCAAAGGAAGGATGAGGGCATAAAAGAGAGAGGCTGAGAGGCAGACAGATACATACAGAGACACACATGGACACAGATACACATGGGGGGTGACAGCTGTACAGGTAAACAGACAGATAATAACATAGATAGTATGTATCTAGATAGCAACACAGATTAGATCGATGATAGACAGCTAGACAGACAGACAACCAGGGGAGATGAAGTGTCCACATTGCATACGCATCATTCCTTGAGAACTGTTACTTTATAGGAATCAACGTGGGAGGGGATGTGACCCAAGACCGGCAAGTACTGATGACAGAAACGAGAGAGGGAAGAACACTGGCCGGCGATGCAGTCTGCCCACAAGAAAACGCCTCAAGGAGCCGGGGAACTAGAAGAGCAGGTTAGGAAACCACATGCTGTCTGTTTCCCCATTGACCTACTGCATGCCTCCTCCATCCCAGAGCTCAGGATCTCCACTCAGTTGAGTCATGAAGTTCAACTGACCAGTCCCTCCCCCAGCCGCCCCGGACAACAACAGCCTCCCAAGAATAACAGTAAGGCACAGGGAGGGGTGTTCCATGCCACTGGCCTCCACAGGCCTCCCTGCCCCCCTGAATGACGACAAATGCCCCAAGGGAATTTGAGGGACTCAGTGTTGCCTTGGCCTGGGGGTGACATTTCTGAAAAGGCAGTGCCTTAAGCCTCCCCGGCTCCACTGACCACGCCACCCGCCGTCAGGCCGTCCCTCCGTCCTGCCTCCCTCCGTCCCTCCCCTCTGTTTCACTCTAGACGGACACATCTATCACTTTTAAGTCCCCGTTGTTCATCTGCCAGGTTCCACGACTAGGGAGAGACGCGGGAAGGAGCCCGAATGGATCTTTATTCATTGAGAAGACACCTTCAACATTTCAAAAGTCTCTCCACCCCCACCCCACCCCCAACCCGGTAACCATCATGATGCCCCCATTCCAAACTCAGAACCAATGACAATGATCGTGACGGTCATACTAGCTATTTATCTGCTCCACCACCTGTCTGTCTGCTGGACGGTGGTGGCTGACAGGTGCTGTGATGCCGGGAGCTGGGCCGCCAATACGGAAACAGTGGCAGGGTCGCCTCTGGTGGACAGGTCTCGGCGGAGCGTCCATGAAAACGATATGGCTAGTAATGGTACAGGGAGTGCTTGGAGACAGGCCCCCGGGTTAAGAGGCACGAGCCAGGACTCGCCACAGCACATGCACATGTACCTAAATCCCGTGATCGTGGACACGGGGCAGGCCCTGGCCACATGCCATTCTGTGGGACATCAAGTTACCGCGAACTGGAGCCAACGGATCCGCAACGAGAAGGGAACAGAGAGCAACTGACGCGGAGCTGGCCGCCTTACGGACCCTTGATGGGCATCGCTTCACTCAACAGTCGGCGCACACCCCGGGGCGGCTGGGATTCTTTTGCTGAAGAGGAAGGTGAAGCTCAGAGCAGTCACTTCGTGGGCTAAGGAGCATCATGCAGCTGGAAAGCAGCAGAGCTGGGGATTGCTAGACCAGGATTCCGGATCTTTAAGCCCTCAGGGCTGACCCTGAATTCCAGACGACCCAAAGACCAGACCCACCTGGCCCCTGTGACCTCCCACTGAGGCCCTCCTGAAACTCCCCAAGTCAAGTAGAATGGAACCCTGCTCCTCAAGAAGTCTTGTCTTTGAGCTTCCCCCATACTCCTCTGTACTCCTTCCAGGAGGTCTGTCTTGTTATACCAACCCCACCAGGGGGTGTCCTCGTCCCCGCTCAAGTCCCATCCTCCTCAGTGGCGCCAGCCTGGGTTGACTGGAGAAACAAATCCAGATACCCTCATATGTGTGTAAGAGAGAGCTTTATATCAAAGAGCCATTGTATATGGAGAAAACATCCCAGCCCAGTCCAGAATTCTGATATCGGCCCATACAGCCAATACTAGTCCATAAATTCCTCTTTAGACTCACACAGCACATACCATGATGCTGAATGCAGGAAGATCACAGGCAGGTGGGTGGAAAGTCCTGTGGATCCAGTGGTGGTAGATGCATCTCCGGGGTTCTGGGTGCCTTCAGTGTGGCTCCATGGGGCTTGTCAACAGGAATGGGTAGCAGAGAGACAGTGGGTCCAGCCTCTGGTGAGCTATTTATCTCCATCGTACCTCCAAATGAGGTCATCAATCTTCGACCTGATTGACAGGTTAAACGCCACCCCTTTACTCTTAATACCCTGAAGTCGACAGGAGGTTATGTAACTTCCACATCAGGACACCCAATCACCACCTTCCCAGCCCCCCCCCCCCCATCAGCCACTCCACAGGAGAAAGGTGAGGCAGGCTGCTTCAGGAAAGATCACAGCGGCAGAGACCCCGTGGGGCAGTTCTACTCTGGCCTATAGGGTCACCGTGAGTCAGAATTAGCTCAGTGCCAGTGGATTTCGGGACACACAGTGTTTGCCGACTGACACACTTCTCTCTTCTCCCTATTTCTCATGTTTAATTTTTTTTCTTCCTTGTCCCCTCTGGATCCCCTCCCTTTGGCAGTTCCTCCCTCTTCCTTTTCTCCCCTCTGCATTTTTAAGTGCGGTAACCATGGCTCCCAGTGAGCCTTGCCTCCTTGATAGTCACAGCCCTGTGTGACCCCCCACCCTGTTGAGGGTGGGCTGGACCCAGGGACTTGTTTCGAGGGGACAGGATACAGCAAACTGGCGGCATGTCCCTCCGCCAATGTGATCACAGCAGACGCGCTCCCTCGGGTGCAGGATCTTACTGGCTCTCTCTCTCGCTCTCGGACACCGATGGAGGCAGAGTCCAGGTGGTGAAGTGCTCCCCGAAGAGGCCCACAGGGCAGAGAACCAAGGCCAGCAGCTCACGAAGCACCGTGGCCCCCGTCTAACAAGCCACAAGGAACCAAATCCTGCCCAGGAAGCCTGTGAGTGGACTTGGACGTGGTTCCTTCCCTGCTGAACCTTGACAGGACTGCAGCTCCTTTTCATGGTAGATTGCGAGATACCCAGAGCCTGAGAACGCAGCAAGCCACGCCGAGATTCCCAAGCCACTCCCAGATTCCCGACCCATAGCGACGACAGAGAGGTTGTGCTTGTGGGTGGTTTCAGTGAGCTAAACTCTAGGTTCATCACACACACCTAGGCCAGCGGTACACGATTCACTTGCTCACCCCCGCACTGAGGGCCCACTGAATGCTGATGCCCACGTTCAACAAGAAGCCATTAAAATAACATTGTGCTTTGGTGTGTTTACAGAGCAAATGCGTCGCTCATTCCATCATGGGCATATAAAGTGCCCCAAGACACTGATTGTGTCCCCGTAATGTGTCAGCATGTTTCCCATTTCTACCCCGGGCTCCCAATGATGTTTCCTCTGGATTTTTTACTCCTCCTGCCTGATCACCTTCGCTGTGGGGCACAGGTTGTCCTTCCAATTACTTAAACTGATGCTCCTCTTGGGTGTCATTATTTTATGAGCCTATGTATCATTTGGTCAAAAGGTGGAACCTCTTTGGTATGGCCTCAGTCCCAGGTCGGAAGCATGACTTAAAGCCATAGCCCCTGTCTCTGTCACATCAGGAAGTCTCCTCTTCTTGGTGAATGTGATGATTTGTTCTGTCGAGTTGCCAGGCAGAGTGGCTGGGCACCATCTAGTTCTGCTGGTCCTGGGGTCAAGTCGGCTATAGGCTGTGGTTCCCCTGGCCCACTAGTCCTTTGGACTAATTGTTCTCTTTCAGGTGCTGGGTTGCTTCATTCTCTGGATGGGCAGAGACCAAGACCTGCATCTTAGATGGCCACACACACACACACAAGCTTTTAGGACCCCAGACATTGCTCACCAAGGCCAGATGCAAACCCTCATCTTTAAGAAGTGCGTTGTGTCAACTGAAGTAGATGTCCCCCCAAGGCTATAGACTTTTGCCTTCCAGCCTGCAAGTGCGTGGTGATGCCCGAGAAGTTTCCATGACTCTGTCTGTCCACACCATGGCTCTTATTTCTCCAGGGGTGGGGTTTCCAGCTCACGTGGTGCTTGCTTCCACTTCCAGCATTTGATGGGCATGCCAGGCCATTTTCCAGGGTGGTCATATCAGTTCACATTCCGAGCAGCAGTGCCTGGCATTCCAATTCTCCCCAAACCTTGCCAATATCTGCTTTAAAAAAAAATTGGTTAGATGGTATCTCACCATTTTGATTCTCAGCTTTGTCACGAACCAATGACTGTGAGCATTTCTCCATGTGTTTGCTAGCTGCCTTCGTTGGTGAAGTATCTTCTTTGGGGCAGTGTCTGTTCGTATCCTTTGCCTGTATCTCAGCTGGATTGTCGTTTTGCTGTTGAGGTGTTTGAGCTTTCTGTGCGCGGTAGAGGTGAAGACCCTTGCTGTGTGTGTCATAGTCATGTCCCCCCCTCAGTCTGAAGATTCTCTATGACTCCTTTGGTCCATATTTATTGAAATATATGTGTATTTGATACACATCAAAAGCATATATATATTTAATATTTCAAAGGTTCTGTTCATCTAGTTCATCTTCTCTCCTTTATGCGTTAATCTGATATGTTTGGTGTTCTATTTATGTCGTGTGGATGGGTCCCTAGCATTGTACCTTTAACGATGGTGTTGGTGAAGAACATTGGCAGTACCATAGACTGCCCACAGAACAAACACCCCTGTCTTGGAAGAAGTACAGCCAGAGTGCTCTTGAGAGGCAAGGATGGCGAGACTTCGTTTCCCACACTGGGCACATGCGATCAGGAGCGAGCAGTGCCTTCAGAAGGACGTCATGCTCGGTAAAGTGGAGGGGCAGTGAAGAAGAGGGCCCTTGAAGAGATGGACAGATGGACACAGGGGCTACAACCATGGGCGCAAACCTAAGAACGATCGTGAGGGTGGCGTAGGTCTGTCTGGGTGGTGCTTCTTTATGCTTTACACAGGTTTCTGTGACTCGGAACTGACTCCGCAGCACCTGGCAGCAGCAGTAACAACAACAGCGCTGTCCCTAATTTTCTCCTCCACCATATTTGCAGTTTGGGGCTTTCTATTTAGGGCTTTGATTCATTTTGAGCTCATTTTGTGTGTGGTGTGATGTGTAGGTCACGTTTCATGTTTCTGTGTACAGTGTGTGTGTGTGTGTGTGTGTGCATGCGTGTGTGTGTGTGTGTGTGTAAGAAAGAGCTTTATATAGAAGAGCAATTGAATATGGAGAAAACATCCCAGCCCAGTCCAGATCAAGTTCACAAGTCTGATATTAGCCCATACGTCCAGTACGAGTCTGTAAATCCCTCTTCAGACTCACGCAACACACTCAAGGACGCCGAGGGCAGGAAGATCACAGGTCAGTGGGTGGAAAGTCTTGTGGATCCAGTGGCAGTGGAAGCATCTTAGCACTGATGTGGATCTCCACGTGGCTCCTCCAGCTCCAGGGCTCTGGCTGCCATCAGCATAGCTCCAAGTGTGTTGTCAGCAGGAAGGTCTTGCAGGGAGTGAGCAAGTGTCCTGCCTCCAGCAAGCTATGTATCTCCTCAGTGCCTCCAAATGATGGCATCAAGCTACAACCTGATTGACAGGCTACACTCCACCCCTTCACTCTTTAGTCTCAAATTGACAATGGATTATGTAACTGCCACACCATTCAACAACTTCTCCACCTAAGTTCAATGACATTGGTGACGTTCTTCATGCAGAGTGACATTCTCATGGTTTCCACCCAAAGTCTTCCATTCCGGTGAACTCCACCCCTGTCCCCTCCCTCATCTGTGCTGTCAAGGAGACATCCGGTGTCGTCAGCACCATTTGTGAACAAAGCCTCTCCTTCTCAGCCAATGGATTCCAGCCGTTTGCCGAAGATCAACGTCCAGAGATGATGCATTTACTTAAAGGCTCATGTGCAGCCTGCTAAGGTGCAAATAGTCATCTCCATCCAGAGAAAGGAAGCATGGTGGCAACAGTTAGTCCAAGGGGACAAAGAGACTGCACACACGTCAGTCTCTGCAGCCCTGAAATCAGAAACACTAGGTGGTGCCTGGCTACCACGACCCACCACTCTGACAAGATCACCTTGGAAAGTCTTGGATAGAGTGGGCTAAAAATGTGGAACAAAACTGAAAATCACAAGAGACCAGTCTTACCATTGGGTAAAAGCTGCTGGGGGCCTTTGGATCTAGAATTGAAATGACTCCATTGTTAGAATAATCGAATATGAAGATCAAAGACCCAAGGACACTGGGTGATGAAAGAAGGGGGAGCGGATGCAAGAAATGCAGGGGTGAAGTGGAATGAGTGATGGCATGTGGAGGGGATCGAAATGGATGAGCTGAAACAAAATGGGTATGAATTGTTGAACGTAAAATGGAAGATCTGTTCTGTACACCTGTACACCCTGTATTAAAAATGTCACCCCACTTTCTTGAGACTACGGTGTGCTGGGGGGAGGGGAACACTGACTCCCCACTCTTCCTGTTTCCCTAGAGGGGGACCGTTAGTACAGTGACACTGCCTGCATCAGCTCATGGGTGCATCTGAATGTAAGATGCTGGGCTCCCTTGCCTGTAGAGAAGGTGCATCCTGGGCTTAGCAAAGCAGGCTCCTTTTCATAGGTTTGCCTGACGTTGGTGAAGAGGGTTAGTTCGATTCAGAAGAATACGAGCAAGCTGTTGCCTGCTAAAGAAGATCTCTCAGTGGCACCCATAGTTTGTGCTCAGCTGCTGACCTAAATAAAAGTTAGCGGTTCGAGGTCACCCCAAGACTTTGCAGAGGAAAAGGCTGGCCACCGGCCTCTAAAAAGATTGTAGCCAAGAAAACCGGGGGGAGCCTACTCTGTAACGCATGCCCTTGCCATAGGCTGGAAGGGACTTGAGAGCAATAGGCGTGGCTTGGTTTGCTCCTCCCCAGGGGCTTTTCTCAGCAATAAAGCTTCACTGTGGCCACCACCCAACTCTTCCATGTCTCCTGCAGTTAGCCCTGTCCCCTCCCTGTACAGGTTCACCCCTCTTCCGATCTTGTGCACTCCATTTCTTCATTAAGTCTCTGCGCTACGACCAGATGGCTCTCCTACGCAAACGTTCTGCAAAGCGAGCTCTTTCTTTGGCTTCCTTCTCCCCATCCCGTCTGGCCCCCATCCACCTGGGTCCTGAATCGTGCAGCAATTTGGCAGATTCACTTTCTACCCAGGCCTTACCCTCTGCCAACCCTGCAGATGCCCCGGCTCAGCCAAGTCTCTTCTAATTACCTCTTGGCTGACAGCTCTTCTAGCTATTTCTTTGGGTCTGGTAAATGGTCCAACGTCTCCACTTTGTCTTTCTCATTGAAGACTTAAAAAAAAAATAACAAGCTTGGTGAGGCTGGCATTTGGGAGTCATCATTAATTTCAGCCTTGTCTTCTTTGATTAGCTATCCTCCATTCCCTCAGAGAACTCTTTCCCCCTTGATGCATTTGAAAACCCCTACTTAATTCCCCCCCCCCCATCACTGGGCTGGGACTAAGTTACTCCAGTGATGTCCATGTAGAAGCAGCAAGACGCACAGCACCAGGAGGGAAATTCCCCGGTGTAGACAGCTGGCACTGTGAGTCCTTAAAGAGTGTCTTCCAAAGGCTTGTGGCTCCTCGTCTGTTCGGAAACACTTTCCAAGAACTGCCTTGGTGAGCAAACCAAGACTCTGCAGAAGTCTCCAGAAGGGCACAGAACTGAGGACGGGGCCTGGTGACTGAGAGCCAATAGGGGTGGTAAGTAGGCCTCACCCATTAACTCGTACGAACCGCCGGTAGCCAATTCCTGCCAAGTCACTTCTGACTTATGGTCACCCGTGTGTCTCACAGTCAGACTGTGCTCCGATGGGTTGTCACCATTTGGAAGCAGGTCTTTCTTCGGAGGCCACTCCGGTTGGGTTCACATCAGCCACTGTTCACTTAGCAGGGACTCTTAACTCACAAGCAAGCACATTCTGTTTCTCTCCCCTCAAGATCAGTTGTCTTGTCATGAATAAACAAGAGTCCCCCCACCCCCAAGGAACTGGGTTGGGGTGATGGGGAGGAGGAACATAGAGAAAGGTGGTCAGGAAGAATCTGATTCTCTGTAACACCATCTGGTAGACTATTCTGTGGTCATGGAAAAGTTCTGTATCTGTGCTGTCTGACCCAAACCACATATGACGATTGAGTTCTTCAAATGGGGTTAATGTGACTAAGGAACTGAATCTACTTGTCTTCTTTCCACCCATCCACCCACCCATGCATGCGTGTGTGCATCCATCCACTCACCTGCCTATGCATCCACTCACCTGCCTATGCATCCACCCACCCATCCACTCAGCCATCTATCCACCCACCCATCCACTCACCCATCCATCCACCCACCACCTGCCTATGCATCCATCTACCCACCCACCCACCCACTCATCCACCCACCTATCCATCCATCCATCCATCCATCCATCCATCCATCCATCCATCCACCTACCTGCCTATGCATCCATCCACCCAATCATCCATTCCTCCATCCATCCACCTACCCATCCATTCATCCATCCATCCATCCATGCATCCATCCATGCATCCATCTACACATCCATCCATTCATGCATCCATCTATCCATCCAGCCACCAAGACATTCACCCATCCATCCATCCATCCATCCATCCATCCATCCATCCATCCATCCATCCATCCACACATACACACATCCATCCACCCACCCACCTGCTTATGCATACACCCACCCACCTACCTATGCATCCGCCCACCCATCCACCCATCCACCCATCTGCCCATCCACCCAACCACCCATCCATGCATGCATCCATCCATCCATCCATCCACTCATCCATGCATCCATTAATCTATCCATGCATCCATCCACCCACACACCCCCTTCAGCTATTATTTTACTATCCATCCAATGGCCCCCCTTTCCATTTCATTTCTTCCTTCATTTATTTCTCTAGTCTACTTAGCCAGCTCTGTGATATACCATACCCTCTCTGAAATCCTAGGGATAATCACCACATTGTAATCAATTTATTTATTTTCATTAGATGTAGGAAAGCACACATGACCAGAGCAAGCCCACTGCACTGGTTATTTCAGCTCTCAAAGACACCATTTGAGGAGGGGTAGCTGGACCTCCTCCATCACAGCGCTGACCTGGGCTGGTACTGGCCATTATAATTGGGCACTGATTGCTGACCATGCTAGCAAGGACACACTCAAGGGCAGTGGCCTCACATTCATCAGCCAAAGAACATTGAAGGTCTGCCTTGTGATACAACTGGGCTTTTTTGGAGGGATAAGCATTAATACACTTAACAGAAGTTAACAGGACTAGTATTTTAACATCTAAAATGTATTACACATTACCTCTTAATTCCATTTCCCCCAAACTTTTTCAAGCCTCCTTGTCCAATTAAGACGCACTGGCAATTACTGTGGACTCTAATGTGAAGGTTGGAAACAAAGAAGAAGCATCAGTAGTTGGAAGATGGTCCCTTGGTGACAACAACTATGTAGGAGAGCTCAAGGCTAATGACTTCTTCATTGGAAATACGTTTGTTTTCTTCCAACGACATAAATGCTGACTCTACATGTGCACATTGCTGCCAGATGGAACACACAGGAACCAAATTGACTACATCTATGGGAAGAGATGATAGAGAAGTTCAATCTCATGGGTCAGAGCAAGGCCAGGGGCTGACTATGGAAGAGACAGGCCATCAATTGCTCACGTAGCACTTCAAGTTATGGGAGATGTGAGTATAAAAGAAAATTCAACCAAATACTTGAGCAGTTACAATATAAGGTTCCCAGTGTTTCACTCCTCTGTTTTTAAAAAAAAGTTGATCATAGGACTAAGCAACTGGATCCGAGTGAGCATCACACGTGTTTCCAAGGCCTGCAGATGGTGCATCAGCAGCAGCTTAGAGAAAGGAGGAAGAAGTGCCTGGTTTTATTACTTTTGGGATGTCCTCATTAGAGATTGAAATTTGTGAGCATCATTAGAAGTGATCCAGATAAGACAAACAGAACATCCCAGTTGCCTGCAGTGTCCTAAGGACGAAAGAAAATGACCAAGGCTCAGGAATCACTGACATTCAGTGACGTAGCTGTAAAGTTCACGTGGGAGGAATGGCAGCTCCTGAACCCTGCTCAGAAGACCCTGTATCAGGATGTGATGTTGGAGAACTATCGCAACCTGGTTTCCATTGAAATCCAGAAAGGACTAAGCAACTTAAATTTTCCTGGAGGAGGGATGGTGCAATGCAGATTCTAAGACCCTACATCCATATAGTTTGATTTAGTCCATTTGGGATTGGGGTTAAGGAATCTATCTTTTAGACATGCAAGCTGTTTTATTCACACCACTAATTTAACAAGGAATAATAATACTGGGGAAGCGGAGTAAGCAGTCAGTGGTGAGAAAGCGTCAATCCACCCTCCACCTCTGGGCAAGGGTGGGAACCACTGCAAACGTCAGTTAGTGGGCAGGAAAGGCTGCTCAGAGGTGGGTCATCTGAGGAGGCTCAGAAGATCTGCATGGGTCCACAGGAGGAAGCTGACTTGTCCATGCACTCTTTCATAGACAGAATACTTACAAAAGAGCTACCCCTACAGGCACTGAAAATAGAGTAGTGCACGCGACAGGTAAAACCCCCATCTCCATGGATCTGGTTGGGAGAGCAATAAACCAAAGACATTAAGTAGGTTAAGTACTGATCCCAAACCACAGAAACCTTTATGAACTAAAAATACGAGAACAGGAAGCTACTCATTCTTGACATGCCCTCCATCTAGGTCTACACCCTTCTGGAGGTGTTGTTTGTAACCCATTATCCCTTCCTCAAAGAATTCCGCCCTCTTTGATTTCGACCACATTGAAAAAGGCAGCTTTGACATCTTCGAGGGTCTCAGATTGTGTTCCCTTCTAATGTACTCCTCGCGTGGAGAGCAAGAAGAAGTCTGATGAGATTAGCACCAGGGATGGAAGGCGGGTGGGGGAAGGTCTCCCCACACATTTCCTGTAGGACTGCCACTGCTACCCTCCTGGAAGAAGCAGGTGCCTTGCTGTGTCAAAGAACAAAAAGCCTTCCACAACTTCCCTGGCCTTTTCCTCACCGATGTGGCTTTGGATGTTCATAAAATTTCTCCATAATAAGTCCCCGTGATCATTATGCATCTTTGGAGAAAATCTCTTAAAATTATCCCAGTGAAATTCCAAGTTCATGACCATCTGAGCTGACCTGTCCGCCTTAACTGGCCCAGCAAATTCCCTCTGAAGCCCTGGTTTTGATTTGGCCTTAAAAAAAAAAATAGGTGCTCTGATGAGACATGACAAGTTTATTACTGAAAGAAATTGTCATCAGCCACCCAGTGACCACAGAGACATGTGAAAAACTCACTGTGTTTACAATCAACCATTCTATATGAACTGAAACCCAAATAGCAATACTCTTCTACCTTTACCTTCATGGAAGTAACTTATGAGGGGGCTTGGGAAGTTCATAACACATGGGATGAAAGGGATTTTTCTACAGACTTATTGAAGCGCCCCTTGTATGCAGCGTGTGGGAGGGGGTTAAGGAAAAAACAAAGAAGGTCTTTCAGGCCAAAGGATATTTTCAGTCTTCATGTAAGATTATTTTCTGTAGGCCTGGATTCCCATCCAGTGGTTAGATAAAGGAGACTTTTTTTTTACCATGATGAACCATTTCATTGCAGATCCATTCATCCATCCATCCACCCACCCATCCATCCATCATCCATCCATCATCCATCCCTCCATCCATCCATCCACCCATTCATCCACTCAACACCTCTGTTATCATCTGTGTAGTCATCCACTGATAAACCCTTCTCCTTTCCTCCCTTCATTTCTGTGATCTATTTAACCAGCTCTGTGATACATCCTCTCTGAAGTTCGGGGAATAAATGGAATGAAACAGATACCCACCCTGTGCTCAAAGCATTCACAATTCAGAGACAGACAAGTCCAATTCACATGTCTCTTCACCTTACCCAAACGGCTACAAATAGAGTCACATTCATTGGTGATCAGCCCTCATCAATTCACCGTTTATTGAGCATCTGGCTCTGGTCCTAGTGCTCCACAGGCACTTGGGATGACATTGTTGGCAAGGCATATATATCCCCAGATATATACTCTGCAAGCTTCCCTGCTTCCCTCTATCTGCCTAACAGTGATATTTACCAAATTCCAGTAAGATGGTGTCACTCAGGGAGGATCATGGGTACTGGAATCAGAGACAAGGGAGTGGTTGTCTAAGTCTGCCACTCATAATAAATTGTGTCATCTGGGGCAAGATAGTTCATTAGGCTGATCCTCAGTCGATTTGTCTCTACCATGGCAGTAACAATCTCCAGGCATGATTTTCATGAGGACTAAACAAGATGATGACTATCGATAAAGATAAGCACCGCACATCAGACTGGAGGAACTCCCGTGCCGTCATGGGTTGGGCTGCTAACCACAGGCTGGGACTTTGGATCCACTAACTGCTCCGCAGTATGAAAATGGACAGCTTTGGACATCCCACAGGGGCAGTTTTTCTTTCCCCTGCAGCAGTGCTCCTCAACCTTCCTCATGCCGCGACCCTTGCATACAGTTCCTCATGTGGTGGTGACTCCCCAGCCATAGGACGATTGCCGTTGCTACTTCATCACTGTCATTTTACTACTGTGATGAATCAGGCGACCCCCGAAGGGATTGCAACCCACAGATTGAGAACGGCTGCCCTGTGGGGTCACTGTGAGCCAGAATCAACTTGATGGCAGGGAGAGTTTGGTTTGTCCGGTACACAGATCTAGAGCAGCCTTGCCAACAGAACCAGGTGGGAGGGGCGGGGGTCACCTAGTGTAGCACTGGACACCATGTGCAGCAGGGTTGGGTCCATCAACCGTATCCATTCCATTGGTCTGCCAAGTCAGCCACGGAAGAGGCTGCCCGGCAGGAGGAAGAGAATGGCATCAGGGTGGGAGGGAGGCTCACTGACAACCCGTGGTACAAACGACCCATCTTGTTTGTGCCATACTGACCGGTGAAGATCCAAGACGGCCATTTTCAACATGGATCCCAGCTGACAACAAAACAACAACCCACAGCGAGCGCCCACATGGCATCACGAGGACCTGTGAAGGCCTTGAGGCTGCTAAGGCTTTCCTGCTACGGGGACCCACCAAGCAGCAGCCAAGGGACCACATGGCATCTCTACATTGGGCAAGCCCGTGGTGAAACACTTCCCTGGTATCTCCAAAAAGCCAAGAGGTCACTTTGGATGCCTGAAGTACGCCGGACCCAGGTCTTGGCACTCTCAGTCATCTCATGCCCTTGAAAGCTGGGCACTGAGCGAGAAAAAGATCAGATAGAAGACCGACATAGAATTGACACCTGCGAGCGGGGACTTGGTGTACCATATGGCATCATAGACGACGGATTTCCAGACAAACGAACAGATTGGTCTCAGAAGAAGTTCAGTTAGAATGCTCCTGAGAGCCAAGGTTGAGACTGCATCTTGTTTGCTTCTGATGCATCACCATGAGGGGCCTGGTGCTAGAGAAAGGCGTCATGCTTCTGAACGGAGGCAGCAAACCAAAGAGATTGACGGATGGGGTGGCGGCAGCAGTGACTCCCACACAGCAGCCACGGTGGGGAGGCCATGGACCAGACACTCCTCCCTTCTGTGATACTAACGCCCGAGTGGGCTGCAGCCAATGTGTTGGCACCCAATATCAACCACAACACTAGGTATCTGCTGGTTGCAGCTGTCACTGCAGTCGCTGCAGCCGCGCCAACCAGACGATCACGCCCGCCATCACCAAAGTGAAGTGGCTTCCCCAGACCAGAGAGCTACCTTCTGCTAATCTATGAAGCTGTGCTTCCACCTCCCCAGCTTTCCCGAGTTTAATCCTCTGGTTCCTCCTTTGTCTGTTTAGATTTTAATCACTCCCAGGAAAGCACTTAAGTCCCAAGATAATTAGAGGGAGCCCATAATCCTGTCGGGGAAGAACTTGTGTCTTTCCCCCCACGCATGCTCCCCCCTTTCCCCCTTATGTGTACATGGCCCAGGGTAGCCTGGGTGAGGGGTCCACAGGGCACGGTGCCACATACAGTGGGTCCCCATCACAGTGACGTCACGCCATGGCGCTTGTTTGCATATCTCCCTGAAGGTGGCCCGGCCGACACTGGAGATGTCCTTGTGGCTGAGTTTCCCGAGTTAGCCTTCCTCTGTGCTATGGGAAGGCGGGATCCGCTTCCCTTCCCAGCGAATGGAGACAGGGGACAGCCAGGAGTCGTTATCATGGAAACCACGTCTCCCCCTCGGCCCCCAGGGGCACTTCTGGAAATGGCTGGGAATTTGATCACAGTCTTCAAGCATCAGAACCGTGCTTAAAAGCAGTGATTTCCTTGCTGCTGATAAACGGTTGTCGGGAAGCTGCCAGTCCTGGTTTCGCTGGGGGAGATTGGATCGGGGAGGGTCCAGAGGGTAGGAGAATGGGGGCAGACACCAGGATAGGGGTTTCAGGCATCCACAGCACCTTGAACTGGTTTGACACCAGTTCTCCTTTGCAGCTATGTCAAGAGTGTGAGCGTCAAAGGCACGTTGGAGTTCAGTGTGTTTGGGGGCGGAGGGCAACGAAGGGTCCTCAGCGACTCACCCTCTGGGGCTGGGAGGAAACTCAGCTCTAAGTACAAAGAACTGAAACAAAGCATCGGCGGATGGGATTCATCCGCTCCGAGGGTCTTGAAGAGAACCCCAGATACAGGAACCCCCACCCCCAAACGTACAGGTACCACCAGGGCAGCGCCACTGAGCGAGCTTGCAATTAGCTTCAGAGGAATGCAAGTGGACGCTCCCCAGCAGAGCCCTGGCCTCCTAGTGCTGGCAGCGCCAGCAGTGGCCCACCGGCCGATTTTGCAGGCCACTCGGTTGTAAAGCCACTCGCTCAGCCTCGGCTGGGGAAGCTGGTGCGGCGGCTGCCTGGGCCACCCCCAGCAGTCCCACTCCGGGCAGCCCAGCCGGTCCTATTTTCACAGCACGTTACAATCTCCTCTGCTTAATCCGCCGTGTTCTCCGGTCACTTCTCATTAAGCTGAGCAGAGCCTCCTTTCTGCTTGTTCTGAATCAAAGTGTCACTTTCCCCAGCAAGGGCTACTGGTGGAAAAGTACCAGCAGAGGCAGGGAGAAGGGGACCTAGCCCCACCACGGGTGCCACGTCTTTGCCTGGACCCACTCCCCCTGCTTCCACTCCCCCTGCTCCCCAAGTTAAACAAATATAATTCCCTCCATCAGGGGCCTTTCAAAGCTGAGGGTCTCCAGCCTGGTGGATGCCAGAGAACATTTTCTAGCAGCTGTTGGAGCTGTGAGTGTCTTCTTAGTGTTCCCAGGCTAGCCAATTACCCAGCTGGGGAACCAGGGTGCGAACCTGGCAGGCTCTGAGAGCACAGCTTTGGGAGCAGTCTTGCTGCCCTGGTTTCAGCTGCCTCTAGCAAGGGCCCCCCAGCAATGGGCTCCCGCAGATGAATCCCAAACCAGAAAAAGCCAGTCACCTCTCACGGACACTCGGTGACTGATGAATGACCACACCAGCCACGGGGAAACTGGGGTGGGGCCTCACACCTCGCAGCTGGAGAAGGCTGTGCATTTCGTAAGGAGGCTCTGCGTTCAGCTCCCAGCCTCTATGGTTCTGGGGGCGTGGCTTATTTGAGATGAAGCTGAGGCTGTCTTTGAGATGTTTTTAAATGACAATACCATGCTGTTGGACAGTTCCTAGAACTAGGGGCTAAGGAGCCCCAGTGGCACACACTTGACAGCCACTGCCACGGACCCCACAAGATCTGCTGAGTCTGGGAGTCTAATCTCCTGTTCACTTGAGCCAAGCAAGGGGTGGAATCTAGCCTGTCAATCAGGTCATAGCCAGGGGTGCCTCTGTGTGGGCATGGCCTTCTCCTGAGAATCCTGGGCACTTCAGAGGGGCACACACTCTCTCTGCTTCGTCTTCCTGCGGACAAGTCACATGGAGCTAGCTAATGCAGCTAGAGCCCTGGGGCTGGAGGAGCCACATGGAGACCCACATCAGCACTGAGATGCTTCCACCGCCACTGGATCCGCAACTTTCCACCCGCTGGCCCATGAGCTTCCTGCATTCAGCATCATTGCATGTGTTGCGTGAGTCTGAAGAGGAATTTATAGACTGGTGTCGGACATATGGGTTATGTGTTAGTCTGGGTGAACTAGAGATACAAATCCATAGAAACTCATATGCATATAAGAGAGAGTTTTGTATAAAGGGTACATCTGCATTAAGAAAGCATCCCAACCCAGTGCTGTCCAATCCCATACGTCCAACATTAGCTCATATATCTGACAACTATCTACAAAGTTCTCCTCGATCTCACAAAACATACGCAATGATGCCGACTGCAGGAAGAAAGCCAAATCAGTGAACGTGTAAGCATCTCAGTGCTGGCAGTGGTCTCAGCACAGCTGCTCCAACACCCAGGGCTGCATCATGTACGTCCATGTGGCTTCTGCATGGGGATGTCTCACAGAAAGCGAGCCTTGCAAGCTGAAGCAGGGAACTGGATAAAGCAGCTGCACCCTGGTCCGGCCATCAGAAAGCAAGAGACCCAAGAACTAGAAAGGCGAGGCTCACCGAGCCATTTATCTCCCACCCTTCAATTGCATTGCATTTCTCTTGATAACTAAGCAGTATCCCACAGTCGGTATGGACCATGTTTTGTTTCTTTGCTCACCTGTGGATGGATCCTTGGGTCACATCTCCACCTTTTGGCTGCTGTGGCTGTGTTGCACTGAATGCTGCTGTACAAGTCTCTGAGCCCTTGCTCTCAGACTTCTTGGGTTGTACTTGGAAGTGGAGTTGTTCAGTCACATGGTCCTCTAGGGTACAACTCTCTGAGGAAAGGACACCCTCCATTTTCCCCATGTTGTTGGTGGCATTCTCCAGGGAGCAGAGGCTGACATAAGGGGATGTGGAAGGTTTGTCGGGCAGAAACATCTGTGAGGACAAAAGGGAGAGAGCGGAATTGGAATGAGGGCGTAGGTCCACAACGTACATGCCCCCAGCGCAAAGATACCCTTCCGAAGAATCCTCTCTGGGCAGAAATGACCGGGTCCAGGTCCTCTTTCTGCTTGAGCCCTTGGCTATCAGCTGGGGCTTCCACTGGAAGAGCCTGGCATTCGCACAAATGCTCCTGTGGCCCCTGAAGGAGTTAATAGCCAGGTGCTGTCAGTTCATCTCCCTCCTGGGTGAGGGAAGCAGACCCTTCTAGAAGGGGAAGTCAGCAATGGCTCTCCCTATCTGACTTAACTCCCAGCTGGCAAGAGCTTCTCGCTTTCTCTCTCTCTCTTCTCCTGAATATAAATAATCCATGTCCACTGCAAAAAGTTAAACTGAGAACCATAAATGGAAAAGACACTGAAAACAGCTAGTATTTGGGGAAAACACCCTCTTGTATATTTTTTATGCAGAGCTCTATATGTGCATATTTCATACAAATGATGCGGTTCCATTGTTGACTTTAAAAAATATGATCTTGTCTGTTTTTGCCTTAAAATAAATGCCGTTAACTCTTGCTGCCTCCCAACTCCTCTCCGCCTTCCCACAGATCAGCAATATCAATAGCCTAGTGTGTGAGTGCCTTGCATTCGATCAGCTGCTCCGTGTTCAAAAAGTGTTTTCACATAAGTGTCATGGTTACCAACCTCACAGCAGCCACCTTGTCAGAGAGCAAGTACAAGCATGGCCTGCCAGTTTCCTGAGGAGAAACCGCCAGTCCACCGGGATTAAGAGATCATATAAGAAAGTCCCTCCACTCGTCGGTGACAAATTCAAAGCTCAAGACCTCTCATCCCGTGCCCTCTCCTTTGATACCTTCTTCTCCTTAATACCTACCAGGTCTCCCCTTCTGCCTGGCCAAGTTCAACTTGCCCAGTGTCTCGTGACACTGGGAAGTGATCTTCCCACCCCAGGAAGCAATCAAGCTAAGCACTAAGGACCAGTCATCAGAGTCAGAGTTGAGCAGATTTTCCTACTGTTTGCAGTCTTGTCAGTGATTCAGCATCTACCGGCAGATAAACCTTAACTACTTCAGCTCCTATGTCCCCACAACCGCCCTGCCCTCCAAATAACAGTGTCCGCAGCAGCTGTTTGTGTTTTTCTCCATCCCATTTTCTGTCTTATATTGTACCTTTTGGAATGGCAAACACTGGGCCCATTAAAAAACAGCAGAGAGACAAATGACAATCTAATGGTAATAGCCCATATTTATCATCTCTCGCCAGGGAGCAGGGGGAAATGTGCTTGTTAGGACGTGAGGAGCGTCTCTTCCTGGACTCCTTGGTGGCGACAGTGATGTGCCAATTAGGGGGGAGTTATCGGAAAGGCCCAATGCATTTAGATTCCAGATTTATCTGCAAGGGATTGAGCATGGACAAGCAAAAATGGCCAAGAGCGGGCCTTGCAATGTCAGCCAGACTCGGGTTCAACTATTAGCCTCCCCATCTCCTGGCTCTATGACAGGGGCATCTGGGTTGACTTTTCTGAGCTTCTGCTTGCTCAGTCTGCAAAACACAATATATGCTGCCTGGTAGAGGAACTGCCAATGAGACAACAGAGTCAACAGTTGGCACGTGAACATTGTCAACCTGTGGGTCATGTGCCTTTGGGGGGTGGAATGGCCCTTTCACAGGGGTCACCTAAAACCACTGGAAAACACATATTTCCAATGGTCTTAAGAACCAAGACACTGCTCCTCTATCTGTCTCCAGGCAGGTCCGCCCACATGCAGATACACCCACCTACCCGGCAGCTTGAAGACTGTTACCCATGCTACACCATGCTTCAAGACAAAATTTCATTGATTTGTAATTAGAAATCAGTATTTCACAATATATAATTACATATTGTTTTGTGATTAATCACTACTCTTTAATTATATTCAATTTGTAACAATGAAAATATATCCTGCATATCAGGCATTTACATGATGATTCACATAGGAGCAAAATTACAGTGATGAAGTAGCAACAAAAAATAATTTTGTGGTTGTGGGTCACCACAACATGAAGAACTGTATTAAAGGGTCACAGCATTAGGAAGGTTGAGAACCACTGGTCTCAAGCATACTGGACTTCCATAGCATTTCAGGGGGAAAAAAGATTGAGAAACCCCTGGCAATTTTAATTGTCCTATCATCCGGGATGAAATGTAGGTATCCACTTCGTTGTTTTTGTACTAATTTTTAAAATTATTTTATCGGGGACTCTTACAGTTCTTATCACAATCCATCCGTCCATCCATTGTGTCAAGCACATCTGTACATAGGTTGTCTTTCTCTTTTTTGCATACAAGTCGTTCTTTATTGTTATTAGTATTGGCTTCACATGCCCTACAATGTAATAATTCAGTCATATTAAGAAAAGTTGTGCAGTCCTCACCACAATCAACTTCAGAACCATTTCTTCTCAAACTCATCATTGTTAGCTCCCCAATCCCCCCACCCTCCCCTGCCATGTCCCTATGTAATTATTATTCCCTTCCTGAAACTACAAACTCTTTGTTTAAAAAGATCATTTTATTGGGGGCTCATACAGCTCACCATCATCATTTTCAAAATATTTTCTTTCTACTTGAGCCCTTGGTATCAGCTCCTCAATTTTACCCCTCCCTCCCTCCCTCCCTCATGAACCCTTGATAAATTATAACTTATTATTATTTCCATATCTTACATTGTCCGCTGTCTCCCTTCACCCATTTTTCTGTTGATCATCCCCCTTGGGGGGTATTATATGTCAATCAATGTGAGCCTTGGATCATTCCAGTGCACCCCAGGGGGCAGCATCACCCACTTTGGAAGACGCTGTTACAGCCCACGGTGGTGAGCAGCTAGTGGGGTCTTAGAAGCTCATGGCCAGCATCTAAGATACTGCTATTCATTTCTTCTCATCTGGAGGAAAAGAATGGAGAAAATGGGGGCTACTAGTCCACACGAGCTACTAGTCCACACGAACACCAGGCTCCACAAGGCATCTCAGAGCGGGCTCTGACTTTCAGCAACTTAAGAAAATCGAGCTGACTCAATTTAGCTGTTTCCAAAAACTGGTTTCTGGAAACCAGCCCAGCCCAAGGTTAAAAAAAAAAGAAATCTGATCATCTCATAGGGTTTCAGCCAACACCACCAAGCCCCCCTGCCTGCTCCTCTGCTTTTTCCCTGGGGACTCAGATACGGCTTTAGATACCCTCGGGTGAGCCTGCCGGCAGTCTCGGAGTTCCAGTTCAGAACACGTGCTCAGTTCGGCACCTTAACTCTTACAGACTACTCCTGCTGCCCCCCTTAGGACAGAGGTATCAGCAGTGTTGAGCGACCAACATCGAGGGATCAGATAGATGTGCCCCCTGGGCACGCACAGTCACAGCACAAACATTTAATACCCAACGAACAATTACAACCTGGGCCATGGCTGTCGCACATACAAGGGCATGGGGTGTGTCACCCAGGCAAACCCAATGGCCAGCAACGTTTCCAGGAATTCTGCAAAAGCAACTGCTGGTGGCCGTTGCTGCTGGGGAACAGGTGCTGGCTGTGGCTAGAGTCCACTCACAGGAGGCGTTGGGGAAAATCAGGCTTGAACCTGGACACCCAAGTCCTATTCAATGGCGCCTTGGGGTCGTGCCCAGGCAAGCATGGAGATCAGCTAAGTCTGGTTAGTATCCTCACAGTGTACTATGGAATCAATTCCAACTCACAACGACCCTAAAGGACAGAGTAGAGTTCTCCACGGGGTTTCTGGGCTGAGATCTTTACAGGGGCAACATCTGGGCACAGTGATTGAGCCAGGCAAGAGCTTAGTGACACAGCGGGTGTCGAGCTGGGTTGCTAACGCAAGTTCAGCAGTTCGGCCCGATTAGCTGCTCTGTGGGAAAAGACGAGGCTTTCTGATCCGAGATTTACCATCTTGGAGAGCCATGAGGGGAGTGTTACCCCATCCAACAGGGTCACTAGGAGACAGCATGGACTCAATGGCAGTGACTTGGGTTCATCGAGGAGCTATGCAAGTGGGGCGAACATACAAAGGCACTTATATCTGAAGATCATTTATCTAGCAGTTACTTTGTGCCAGATGTTGTTCTATACACTCTATAAATATTGACTTCTTTAATGGCATGTAGCGGCTCATTGGATACTGACAACCACCCTTTGAGACAGGCAGACTTCTTGTCTCCATTTTACAGATGGGTGAACTCAAACACAAAGACGGTCAGTCACCTGCATGCAGTCTCAACACTAGCCAAGGAGAAGGCCAGGCTTGACTCAGGCAGGATGGGCCTGGCAGCTAGGTCAAGGTGTCATCAAAGAGCCCGATCTCGGCATCGTGGTGCATGGTTGGAATGGATCCAGCAACACCAGACTGCCTCGTTCTCTTGTACCTCTGACCAGCAGACAAGGACATCACACACACACACACACACACACACACACACACACACACTCACCCCGAGAAGAGGCTAGACCCCAAACAGCTGCCCCAGGGCCCACATGCTTAGCCTCCACCCTCAAGGATGGCAGAACTCAGTGGGCAACAGTGACGTTCTGCTCCATAAACCAGACAAAGCCCCAGTAGAGCAGCTCTATCCTAACTCTACCCCAGGTTGGGCGTCTTGGTTTGGGAAACATAGGGATCTTGACCTCCTAGAGGCAGGCATGGGGCCACTCCCGGGGCCATTTTGTCTACGCCACCTACATCTGTGAGAGAGCCTCTGAGGAGTAGTTAGAAAAAAATGTATGTGTGTGTTTGGGGGTGGAGGGTGGGGAAGAAGACATAAAGGGGAGGCGAAGGGGAGGAGGGAGGGCAAAAGAGGAATCATTTATTTAGTTCTTAGGTATCCATCTTCCCCAAGTCAGGAGTTAGTGGATGAAAGCTTTAACTGAGTCCACCTCCTACTGATGCCCAGAGTTACTTTCAAAGGGAATGCTTTCAGATGGTGCTGTGCCCTTGCCTTTGCCCCTCTGGCTCTTTCTTCTTCAACATTTTTCAACTGGTTTTCTAAATCCCCTCTTGCACCACTCTGACACACATACATACACGTGCACACACACAGCCCTACCTTAGAGAACCCTGTTAGCCTAACTAGTTCAGCCATGAGACCTCATCTTCTGCTATTCTTGTACTACAAAAGGGAGCAAAACATAAAAAGCAGAGAAAGTGCCCAAGGGGGCGGGGGCGGGCTTCGCTCAGATTTCTCTTTGTCCCTGGCAGGAGTGCAGCCACAGTTCCAGCTGCTTCTCTGGTCATGCAAGCCTCGTCTATTCATAGCACTTAGCTGCAGGTGAAATGTCACAGCCCAAAGGGACCTGTCACATTGTCTTCTCTAGGGATTCTTCATCTGCAGCCCAGAGATTGAGCCCCGGAAAGCCCACTGCCAAGGTCTGACCCTTCCTCCTCTGCGGCACTTTTGTCCCCACTGCAGAGCTCTGCTCATTCCGTTCTCGGGGCAACATCTTCCAAGAAAGCGGCACCGCATTGTGGTCTAGAGCACTAGTATTGGAGCGAGAGATACCTGGGTTTGACTTCTGGCTCAGCCACTTACAAACTGTGAGCCTCACACCCATCTGCTCTCAGCTCTGTGTCTCACTTCTCCAAATATTGAATGCAATGTGGACAGAACTTCCTGGAGGACTCAAGAAAGACATGTACCTCAAAAGAGCACTCAGGATCAAGTGTGGCATGCAGGGCGAACTCAATAAAGACTTATAACTGCACGGGTTCCGTGTAGGTATTCCCCACACCAGCTGTCCACTGAAAACAGCAGCAGCCCAGGTGTAACTGCAGACAATTTCACTTGTCCCCAGAGTCGAGGACAGCCCTCCCTTGTTAGCCTTCATTTGGAAAGCAATCCCACTGCCTGACATTAAAAATTAAAACACAAACAAGCCTGCGTCTGATTTAATGGACAATTAAAAATTAAATTAACAGTTAGTAAGTGATGAGCTAATTTTGTTATTGTAACCACATTAGCATGATGCTCAGAGTCAGGAGGAAGGAGGACTCTTAAAAAATAAAATAAAATAAAAGGAGACGACAGTCGAGAAAATACTCAGACTCATATATCATAGCGCTGGCAGAGTCAGTCTTTGAAGCAACTCACGTCGAAACCCAGTTTCCTGATGTTCGTGGAGGGATGCGCGCATGCCGGCGTAATGAGAATTAATGATCTGGTGAAAGGAAAAGAAAAATACTGAAGTCATATTTGCATTCAAAATTCAGAGTCAACGACTGAGCAAAGTAGTCTGGATCACCTCGCCCCGTTCTAGTTGGTGGCCTCTCGAGTGATCAGTGGCTTTCGTCCTAGATATGGGTGTCTGCCAGGCATGCTAACAGCAGGTCTCAGGCCTGGCCCTCTGCTGGGATAAAGACACTGAGAGAAAAAGCTGGACAAACAATACACTAGAGGTATTTCAGCACCAGGGAGAGAGCACTGCACGGCTTTAGTACCACGGACAGCGCAATGCACACTAGCAACACCCTGGAGAGTGCGCCGCACCATTTCAGCACCAGAGAGAGCACACCACACCATTTCAGCACCACGGAGAGGGCTCCGCATACAGCCGCACGTGGGACCTGGTCAGACACCCCCAAAGGCACAACACCCTACTTAACCTTTCCTCGCCTCTGCGAGGCACTTTTGCACGTTTGTTTTGTTTGTTTGTTTGTTGGTTGGTTGGTCCTATATCTCTGACCACTTCACTGCATCTAGTAATCGGTCTCTCCTGCTAGTTTATAAAGTGTATGATGGATTCAGAGACCCCTTCTCTCCTATTGACTACTGTATGCCAGCCCAGAGCACAGTGGCTGGATTGCGGTCTGGGCTCAATATCTGTTTCCATGCATCGATGTAGTGCGAGGGAGCTAAAGATTGGTTTGATCTCCGAGGTTAGGGACACACAATGCTGCCCTCTCAAAAGGTATGTATTTGTCATCTCAATAAGGCAGTTTACTTGAGGCTCAGAGAAAGCGACGGTGCATCCAGGGAGAGGATTCATAAATGGTGTGATTCCAGGCATTAAGAAGTGGCCAAAGGCTAAAGGGATGGTGTTGGGAGGTGCAGCTTCCAAAAACTCATCAAATCAGGGCTTGTAGGTGTCTGTGCTGGGCGCATGCCGGTCTGGCTCCAGCGAACAGAAACTCTTTTTAGGAGCAAAGAATACCACTCAATTCTCACCAGGTGTAAAGTGTCTGACAAGATGCGACCTGATTCTGATAAAATGCAATCTCACTGAGGCCTCCCTTCCTTGTCTGAGAAGCCTGGCATTAATGTCTCTGCTTTGAAGAAGACATTCCTTGGGTTTGGGCACCCCAGCATCCACTCCCCCCATACCTCCCAGCTTCAGCAGCAGCCCTCTCCTCTCTTCTGGGGGCATTTCTTTTTCAATAGGTGCTGTCTTAAGAACACGCCAAAGTCAAGGTGCCCCTCACACCCCTCTTGATCATATATGATCCACGTGTAGCTAAGGAGCCTTTGATTCAACTTTAAATCTCACATGGAGTGCTCAGGCGAGGATAGGGGGGTTGGCACCATACTTTTCAGACGGATGCCTCTTCACCATGTGCATGTGACGCACTGCCCACCACCCATATATGACATTTCATGCCAGTCACTGTGCTCCAACCTTGACTCCAGCCTCCACCTTGATTCTACAATGCAACCACAGCCCTGCTAATGATATCATTTTCTGATGACGTTAACCTGCATCTGTTTCTATAGCTCACAATCCAACGTCCCCAATGGATAGATAGTACCTGGGTTTCAGAACCCCACAGCAAGGAGACAGGCACAATGACTCCATTGTCTACTGTGTGTGGGTCTCTTCAGTCTCCAAGGCCCTCTAGAAAATAAACTACCTAATTACAAAGAGTTTTACATGCCTGTGGGCATATTCCCAACGCCCCAAACCATGTCTGGTAGGTAGCAGATGTCTTGAATTATTTTTTTTCCAACAAACCAATGAGGCACTATTTGAATTCTGTACTCACCAACCTAGAACGCAGTAGGCATGAGACACAATTGATTCACTGGATTGCTAGAAGCCAGAATCTACTTCATGGCACTAGGTGTTTGGGGTTGCTAGGAGTCCAAACAGACTCGATAGCAGTGGGTTTGGGGGTCTAGAGAAGGGCTGAGAAGGAGCAGAGGGAGGACAATGTTGGCATGTTGGTCAGCGCTGGCTCTCTCGCCCGCCTGAGGAGTTCTGTCCCATGTATAAGATAGGGCACTGCTTCCACCCTACCTGCTTGTCGGGCCTTGTGTGGACTTCATGCTCCACGAGTGGTCTACCTAGAAGCTGCCCAGTAATGCCTGTGTGACCAGGGGTGGGAAGGTTAGCCTGTCCAATCATACTTCTCTGAGGCTTTGGAGATGACAAAACTGGGAAGCAGAGCACGTTAGCAGAGAGCCTGAGGGTGAGGAAACACTTTGAGTCTGGGAATTCAAAGCCACGAACGAACCGAACTTGGGTGTGAGGGGTAATGGTGAAGAGTGGGAGGAACCTAGCCCACAGGGAGAAGAGAGAATGGAATAATTGAACAAGAGAGAGAGAGGAAAAAATAATAAAATGAAATAGAGACCAGTTCCTAAAAGCACCTCGGGTTCTGACAACTTTCCAGTTCTAATTACAGACCACGAACATCCTAATAATAAACCCTTTTTTTTTTTTTTTTTAGGTAACTCAAGGGAGCCTGCTCATCGCAATGAAAAGAAGAGGGTGGAAACAAAGGGAGCCCAGTACACAAAGACAGAGGCAAAGAATACGTGCGCTAGTTTCCATTTGCTCTGGCTCTCACTTTCAAGCCAGAAATGGATCTGTCGAAAATAGCCTCTCAGGACTGGGCTTGCTAATCTTTCCAAAATGCACTATTATCCCGTTGCAGTCTTATGACAACTCAGCGAGATAATAATGTCGGACACGCATTCATTCAACAAACACTTGTGCGGCACCTGATGTGCCTGCCGGCAGCATCTTCAAGGATGGAATGAGATAGGAAACAGGCCAATGATCCAGGGTCCTGTCCCTAGAGGAGGAGCCCAGTTTGTGGGCACAAGTGCCTGCATTCCACCAAGGAACAGGTAGACCACAATAGGACATAGGTGTGTGCAAGGTCGCTGAGCTAGCCAGGCAAGGAAATGAGGTGGTAAAACAGCCCCCCCCCCCCCGAAACTTATCATCTTCCTAGATGTTTTCTGCAAGAAGTTGCTGGTTCTCCCATGGCCATAGCTTCTTCGGGATATTTGTCCCATGTTCCATAAAGGGCCAGATGGCACATGTTATACACTTTGTGGGACAACTGGTGTCTATCCCAGCTACGGAACTCTGCCAAGGTAGCAAGGCAGCAGCTTCAACAATGTATGAATGAGTGTTCATGGCTGTGTTCCAACAAAAGTTTATCTACACAGGCACTGGCCAGATTTGGTTTGTGAACTTACAGTTTGTCAACCCCTATTAAGGTCTCTGAGTGGCACAAATGAGTTGCACTTTACCGGCAATGTAAAGGTTGGCCTATGAACCTACTCCATGGCACCTTGAAAGAAAGGCCTGATGGCGTGGCTTCCATGAAGATTATAGTTAAGAAAATCCCAGGGAGCCATTCTCCTCTATAAGCAATAGGGTGACCATGAGTTGAAACTGACTTGATATTGATGGGTTGGTTGGTTGGTTGGTTGATTTATTAAGCTCTTAGGTAGCTGAAGGACCTTTCTCCTAGTGTGGCATTTTCAAGCACTTCATAGGAAAATGATGCATCTGAATGGCGGCGCTGTTGGAGAATACTGAATATGCCATGAACTGTCAGAAGAACAAACCAATCCGTCTTTAGAAGAAACCCAACCAGAATGCTCCTTAAAAGCAAGGAAGGAGAGTGAGAGTCCAGAGCTTGCTAACTCTGGACCCTTTACTAGCTTGCTTATTGGAGACATATCACTAGGAAAGACAAAATTGCTAGAAAAGGGTCCGATGTTTGATAGAGGCTCAGTTAAACTGAATGGATACAATAGCCATAACAATGGACTCAAACAGGCCCACAGGTGTGAAGGTGAACAGGACTGGGCGATGTTTTCCTATTTCTACAGATGACCAACACTAGTTGACACTGCCACAGTCACGAGTTCCGAGTCCTTTAAAGATCACCAAGCCATGTGACTCAAGAAACATTTAGCTCTCTTAGTGATCTCATGGCTTTTGATGGATTGAATCATCCAAAGAGACTGCTTGTCATCTCCAAGCCGACTTAGAAATGAATCATTTCACGCATCATATTTTCTCCAAGAGTCTTTCAATAACCCAGGAGCCCGTCACCCAGGAGCAACAACCCACACACTCCAACAAGCACGTAGAAGCAATGAGCAACAAGGGGAATATCCAGCTATTGACTTCCTTGGAGATGAGTTCTGAGATCCCGAAGTGTGCTACCAACAGATCCGTCTTCGATGTCATAAAGCATGACCAACATCCGGGATGCCCAGGCCGTTGTGAATAGACCTGTGTTTTCCAAAGGCCTGTATCCATATCTCAAGACTCTTCCATTATTTGGGGTACACATACAATACCAGAAAAACAGTTAGACTCCTATCAGTAGATGTAATGATGCGTAACAGGAGAGGACAGACACACTAAAAGATGAACCAAGGAAACCAATCAAGATGCATGCACACACAGGCAATTCCAAGCTGCTGGTGGGGCAGACAAAGAGGAAGCTACCATGCATTTCACATATCTCTACCATTAGTCACAAGCTCTTCCAATTCCATTTGAATCTCGTTGCTAGTCATTGTCAAGTCAGCTCTGACTCACTGAGACTCATGACAACAGAACAAAACATTGGCTGACTCTCTGTGGCCTTCATGACACATGGGGTGTGTTAGTCCCCTGTTGTGACTGCGGTGTATTCTGAGCGCCTCCTCACCTGCGGGGCTCATCCTCCAGCACCACATCAAACAATATCCAATTGTGATTCATAGGGGCTCATCGGCCAACTTTGACAAGTAGATCAACAGGCCTTTCTTCATAGCCTTAGTCTAAAAAAGCTCCACGGAAACCTTTCCACCAGGGGCGATCCCTGGTACTTGAAATACCAGTGGCATAGCTTCCAGCTTCATAGCAACATGCCAACTACCATGGTACAACAAGCAAACAAGGGGTGGTGGGGTGGAATCTCAGAATTCCCTTTCCATGAGAAGGATGAAATATAGGCTACAGAGTAGAGGTGCACGGTCTCCCCACTTCTGTTGAGTGCTCAGTTCATTGTTGATCAGGACATGATGTCCACACCCATTACTCCACCCTATGAATGTTCCTGATCCCAGCCTCTGGGAATCATTGAAGGTACTTGTAGTAGTCTAGGTACTTTAGAGAAACAAATCCACAGAAACTCATGTATAAGAGAGAGTTTTATGTAAAGGTTAAGTGCGCATGAAGAAAATATCCCAACCCAGTGCTTCCCAAGTCCACAAGTCCAACATTAACCCATTAATCCATATGTCCAACACTAATCCACAAAGTCCTCCTCCATCTCACAAAGCAGACACAACGATGTTGACTGCAGGAGGAAAGCTGAGGCAGTGAATGTGTAAGCATCTCAGCGCTGGCAGGGGTCTCCACACGGGTGCTCCAGCATCCAGGGCTGCATTGGGGTAGGTCCATTTGGCTTCTCCTCGGGGATGTCTTGCAGGAAGTGAGCCTTGCCAGCTGAAGCAGGGAACTGCTAAGGCAGCTGCACCCTGGTCTGACCATCAGAGAGCAAGAGACCCAAGAACTAGAAAGGCGAGGCTCACCGAGCCATTTATCCCTCCGCCCTTCAATCAATCCCACGTGTATTTATGGGCCAGGTTGGCACAATAAACTAACAGCCTCAGAACTGATAGCTGATACTGGCTCCAGAACCATCCTCTGCCCAGTGGCTCTCAGGGTAGATGGTGGGTGGAAGGACTCACCCACAAAAAACTCACAACCAAACAAGAACCCAGACCAGCCATGAACACAGTGTCCAGACTAATGAAAAGAATGGCATTCTCCGAGTGCTGTTTACAGTCTGTAGGTCTGTCCCCTGCCCAATGGTCATGCTTGCTTCCTTGCACATCATTCAGGCCCTCCTTGTTCTTGGGAGATGCTGGGGAGGGTGTGGGCGGAGAGGTGTGATTGCCTGCAGTTGTAGGTCACCTGGGGGCTGCCATTTCAGCTTCCCAGGCGGTGGCTCATGAATGTTTTATTAAATACCCTCCTTGGGCTGGTTCTTAATGAAGGCAGAGAGCTACTCCCTTTACGGCTACTAGGAACATCTTTCTGTTTTCATGTTTACGGGTCTGCCCCTTTTCTTCGGCCATGCCTTAAGGGAACCAAATAACAATCAAACTAATAATAATTAGAGCTGGCATTTATTACGCATAGGCTGTGCCCAATACACTCATCTGTCACTTAGGCATACCGTGGTGGTTTGGATGTTGTTACGATGCTAGAAACTATGCGAATGGTAATCGAAATACCTGCGAGCTCACCCATGGTGGACAGGTTTCAAAAGAGCTTCTAGTCCAAGACAGACCAGGAAGATCCGATAACCGAACTCTCCAAACTAGCTGTTGATACCTCCATATATCATAAAAGAACACTGCCTAACATCATGTTGGATGGTGAGCCCCCTAGATTGGAAGGCACTGAAGACACACGGTGGCCATGACCATGGACTTTAGCAGTTGAGTCAGGGGTCTAGGCAGCCCGCTCATCACCAATCTAAATTTGTCACAAGCCCTGAACTTCCTCCACTGATTTGCCCACATGGGCCTTGCCAGTCCTTGACTCAAGCTTGTCACAGGTGAGTTTCCCCACAGACCTGGTCTACCGAGCAGGGTTTCTCAATGCGGAAGCAGTGGTGCATCATGGGTAAAGGTCCAGGAGTTATACTCAGTCACATTGAATGTCAAACCATGGCCAAGAGACTTGGCCAAGTCAATTCACCACTTTAGATCTTGATTTCCCCAACAGTACAACCGGATAATAATCACATCATGGGTTGAGTTATGGTCCCCTGAAAATATGTGTCAGCTTGGCTGGGCCGTGCATCTCTGTGACTCAGCAGTTATAATACGATGCCATGTAGTTACGGAATGATTTCCCAGGATGTGACCTTGTGTGATAAAGCAATGAGGGGACTGTCATTAGTCCTATGTCACAGCCTGCTCTGATGTAAGGGGAGTTTCTCTGATGTGTAGCCTGCAATACCTTTGTGAAAGAGAGAGAGAGAGAGAGAGAGAGAGAGAGAGAGAGAGAGAGAGAGAGAGAGAGAGAGAGAATCAGCAGAGAGTGGGGAGGGGGAGAAAGAGAGAATCAGAGGGACAGACAGACATCAGCAGAGAGTGTGTGTTTGGGGGTAGCAGGGTGGGGGGAGAGAGCGGGAAAGAGTCAGACACAGAGACAGAGAGACATCAACAGAGTAGGGATGGGCGAAGGGGAGAGAGAAGGAGAGATAGAGAGAGAAGGAACAGCCAAGAGGAGAGGGGCTAACTCAAACCAAGGTAGAGTTGGGGGTGCAGAGTGTGTCCTTGAGACACAGAGTTCCTGTACTGTGACACCCCTCCCCCAGAACCTGGGGTGGCTGATGCCCACACATGTGAAAATCTCCATAGCATGCCAGGCCTATAGATGCTGAAAGTAAACCAAGGCCTTTCTGCAGCGCCAACAGGAGACAAAGCCTTCCCCTAGAGCCAGGGGAGGCTCTGTATTTGGAATTTGAGGCTCCTCGGCTGTACGAGAAGCTATCTCTGAGCTAAAGCCAGCCACTCACGGCTCTGTTACAGCAGCAGCAGCAGCAGGTAACCAAGACAAAGGACGACAATGACCACAACGGCTAGCGTCAATTCAATGCTGACCATATGCTAAAGGACAAATGGGTCCCCTACCCCTAGCAGCACACCAATGATCGCGAAGATGGCACAGGACGGGCAGTGCTTTGTTCTGTTACACACACAGTTGCCAGGACCAGCACCATGGCAACTAGCAACAACCCGCAGCAACACCCACCTGCCTTCGCAAGGTCGTTAGGCAAATGAGGTACAAGGATAAGGCCAGAAAGCGACCCACAGCAAGTGCCCTGTCAATGCTACATATTGCCGGCATTCTTCTCCCCCTGGGCACAGAAGCACCCTTAGCTTCCATTTCTCGGTCCAGTACCAGCCTCGTGCCCAAGAGAGCCACAGCCCCCTTAAAGGACCTGTGTGGATTCAATCCAGCTTTATGTGAGCAAAGTCAAAGCTATTCAATGCCACTGGGAATCCCGGTTGTCTAGTGGCTATGCACTGGACTGCCATCAGCATGGTCGTCTGTTCAAAACCACCAGCAGCTCCTCCGGAGGCAGACTGGGCTTTCTACTCCTGTGAACAGTTATAGTCTCAGAAACCCATGGGGAGGGGGGGTCAATCACAATGACTCAGCCTGGACTGAGTCACTGATGGCAGTGAATAGCTGGCCGGACGCCACTCCCAGTAGGCAGTAAAATTCAGCTAGAAAACGTGACCACTGGGGTTTTGCCTTCAAGGGAGACAGATACCCACATTCTCAGTAACAGGGTCGTGACCGTAGCACTGAGTACATTGACAGGCTTTCCCCGCTGGTCTCCCGCCAATACCAGGTGGCCACCCTTTCAGCAGTGTTTGCTGCCCTTAGGAATTCCCATGCTGATCACATGTGGACGTCATCTCCCGTCACGAGAAGTCTTCGCCACGGTAGCCGTGTTGGAAAGCATGGTTGGATGGTGCTTTCCGTGGCTCCTGACCCTTTTCCTCGGGCACACGACAATCACGTGACAGCAGGCAGACACCCATCTGCCTGGAAGCTGCTGACATCAGGCATCATCCTGTCACGCCGCCAAGGCGCCAGCTCCCCAGATCTCCCCCAGCCCCTCCTCATCTCCTTGCGTGTGTTACACAGCACGGCCTTAGTTCGATTTATGGCCCAGCCGCCCCCACCTGAGGCCCCGGGAAGATGGCTCCCCTCCGATCGCTTCCATCAACGGCATAAGTGGAAAGTAATAAAAACCCGAACACGGCTCCGACTTTCAATTTCAATTGGAAATTGAAACTGTGCAATATGATTAAAGTTTAATCGGCATCATCAATAAACATGTGTGCTAAACCAACGCGGGCGGCTCTGTGTCCGGGCCACAGGTGTGGATGTGATGAGCGTGCGCTGCCTCTGGGCCACACGGTGTGTGTTCACGGGGGCTGGGGTTGTGTACTGGTGCCACGGGGTATGTGCCTGCCGCATGAAAGTCACCCTACGGACACAGGACAGGGATTGACTCCGCAGCAGCTCCACTAGGCTTTGCTGAGGGTGTCGTGGTTTTCCAGGGGGTGACGATAGGCAGGCATTCCTTCGTTTGTCATGGAAGTGCCTACCGTGCCCGGCACTGCGCTGGGTTAAGAAAAACCAAAAATTGGACCGCGTGTCTGCCGCCCTCGTGGGGCTTACAGTAATTATGAGAGTGACATCCGTCAACTAGGTAGTGAGTTTTAAGGCTGCCCCATGGGAAGGGCACACGGCGAACGGACCTAGGATTCTGTGCATGTAGTAACTCGAGAGCCGTGACCTCACCTGGGAGGCCAGGGAGGGCTTCCTGGAGTAGGTGATGGCTGAGCTGAGGTCTGAAGAGTGAGTCCAGGGAGGTGAGTGAGACCAGGAATGAGGAGAGGACACAGACCCACCAGGGAGCCTGGCTGAGGGCCTCTCAGGAAGGGTGGGAAGAAGAGCAAGGATGACCATCAAGGGAGAGGGCAGGAGGCTCAGGTAAAACCTGGAGAGGTAGACAGAGAGCACAGTGGGCCGCCAGTATTGGAGCATCTTGGGGTGAAATGGTCTCTCTGAAAACATCCCTGGATTAGTCCAGATGTGTGATGTCATTAGTTGCTGTGATACTTAGGTTTTTGGTGCCAAACTGGTTTTCACAGAAACATGTGGGCAGAGTTTAGCCTGTCACAGCTTGATGGTACGGAAACTGAGATAAATGGCTCTCTGAGGCTGGCCTCTTTCTCGTTCTCCTTAGAAGCGGGCCGCATACTCTCTCTCTTTGCTCCACCCTCCTGTTGACAAGCCTCTTGGAGCCACGCTGATGGCAGCCAGAGGCTTGGAGATGCATCCACTGCCATTGGATCTATAAGACTTTGCACCCACCAGCCTATGATCTTCCTACATCCTTACATGCGGGTGAAGAGGGATCTATGGCCTAGAACTGGACTTATGGATGAGTATTGGACTTAAGGACCTGAGTTGGACTGGGCTGGGATGTTTTTGTGATATCCAATCACTTCTTGATAAAAAGCTTGTGTATCGTTAAAAAGTATAAATTAAAAGTACCAATTAAAGAGAAAGTTATATGACTCAACACTATGATTCTGTCTTAGGAACCCAATGTCTGTTGGAATCCCAAGAACAATGGTCTTTAAAAAAATTATCACGAAGTTCAACATAACCAAGAGATCCAGGCGAGGGCTTGACCACCGTAAGGACATAACCATTGTGTGTCTGATTCTTGGGAGACCAGGGATCACCGTGTATACAACTTAAGAAGCCTCGCTTGGTCCCACCAACATCTACATGTGGACCCTTGACTGACGCATTGACCCACCCTGTGATGAGCTTCTCCATGGATGTGAACCTACTGCTTTGAAAAACAATCCCCACTTCTGTAAGAGTCCTAGGGGCGCCATGCTTACACATTAGACTGCTAAGGTCAAGGTCAGCAGTTTGAAACCACTAGCCGCTCCTGGGGAGAAATATGAGGTTTCTACTCCTGAAAAGATTTAGTCTCAGAAAGCCATAGGAGGTAGTTTGCCCCTGTCCTATAAGGTCACTGGGCATTGGAATCTACTCAGTGGCAGGGAGTTTGGTTTGGAGGAGCAGGCAAAGTGCCCTATTTGGACTGCTATCCACAAGGTCAGCAGTTTGAAACCACCAGCCACTCTGCAGGAGAAAGATGACCGGGTTTCTATTCCCATGAAGATTTACAGTCTTGGAAACTCGCAGGGGTGATTCTACTCTGTCCTACAGAGTCACTTCAAATCGGAATTGCCTTGATGGAAGTGAGTTTGGAGGCTCTTTGAGGGTCAATGGCCACCATTCGTCGGTCGGCTGCATAGGAGTGGTGATGAGCAAGGATGTCACTTTGAGGACCAAGGTACACCTGATCCAAGCCGTGGTATTTTCAGTCACCTCCTATGCATATGGAAGTTGGGCACTGCAGACAAAAGAGACCCGAGAAGCAGCAATGCATTTAATCACGGCGCTGATGAGCGATAGTAAAAGCACCACGAACCGCCAGACGGACAAGGACAGCTGGCTGGCAAGAAGCAGAGTCAGAATGCTCCTTAGAGGCAAGGGCGGTGACACTTCTCGGGTCTTTAGACATGCCAGGAGAGACTGACTTCCTGGAGAAGGACATCCTGCTTAATGAGGAGCCAGGGACCTAAAGGAAGATCCTCAATGAGATGCTGTAACCAGAAGCCAAAACGTAAAACGACAATTGTGAGGTCGGCACAGAACCAGGAAGGGTGTGGTTCTTTTATGCCTGGGGTCACTGTGAGTTGGAACTGATTCGACCACTTCTAGCCACAGCATTTAAACAAGGCACTGGGGACTCATAGGTGGAATCCTCTCCTTCTGTGCGGAAGACTCAGGTTTGATTCCCAGCCAATGCACTCTGTCCACAGCCACCTGTCTGTGATGGCCTGCAGGTGCCTGTGATGCCGAGTGTCTAAAAGTCAGCCGAGCTTTTAAACAAGGGCAGATAAGGATGCAAGACCTGGCTCTCTCCCTGAGTCCACAGCCGCCCTTTCCTGCAGTGCAAGAAGCTAGCAGGAGCCAGGGGCCAGTTTGACAGCAGCTAGCAAGAACAAGAAATCCCATGTGGATCCCTTAAGCCCAGGAAATACCTACGGCTTCTCTAAGGGCAATCAGCCAGGATCTCACATGTCTGGTTGTTTAGGCAGGATTCTCTAGAGAAACAAACCCAGGACACGTATGATTACACACATACACATATACATATATGTATATATACATACACATATTTATGTATGTATTTATAAGTGATAGGTTTATACAGTAAGAAGGAATATTAGTCCACACTGCAGTACAGAGGGTTCAGTTCAACTCACTTTTGTGTAATAGCTAATATACTGAAAGTCCTGCAACTCACAGAGGGGACTTCGGTCCAAGGTCAAGGAAGCAGACAGCAGTCTTCCCTCAGGCAAAACAGGCAGAGTCTGCCCACAGAGAGCAGACAGCAGGGCGGGTCAGCAACAGTCAGTAGCATGGGAACTTAGCGGAGCAGGCCGGGATGGGATACCGAACTCAAGCAATGCAAAGTGACAGGACCCACCAGCCTCAAGCTCAAGCGGTGTGCATACCAGCAGCGTGGTGAAACAGGTCTTGAAAAAGTCTCAAACTCTAGCAATATGATCCACGGGTTGGCTTGGCCCACAGGTAGCGTAGCTCACAGGTTGCGGCAGAGAACTAGGTATAGCAGCAGCATGCTAGCCGATCATCAGAGAGGGGGTGGGAGCAGGTCTTGCAGAGCCATTTATCTCTTTGCCCTCCAATCAAACCGCAACCTGATTAATCTCCACCCACACGTTCCTATTGGCCAGGTTGGCACAATAAACCTAACTATCACACTTGTCAACAATGGTCCTCCAGATATGTGAGTTTTATGATTTCTAAAGAGAGGCACTTGGTACCATGGTCAATAACCTAGTGTCTGGTGTGAGACAGACCAGAGTTCAAATCCCTGCCCCTTGATGAGCTCGCTATAAGAACATGGACAAGTCACTGGTGTCTCGGGGTCTCTGTTTCTATCTACAACACATGGGTGGGATTATGGAGAGGATTCCTACCCAGCAGATTCATAGAAAGGACTATGAATCAGAAACAGCTGGGCCATAGCAGATACCCACACATCCTTATGGGGTGTGAGAGGTAAGAGGCACTACTGCCCCCCTACTCTGGAAAACCTCGGGTTGGCCCCTCTTTCTATCGTGGGTGCATCCCACTCAGTCAGGATGATTTGCAGCTGGTAGCAAAGCCAGCCCCGGGGCCAGAGATCTGAGAATGGTGATAAAACCGTCAGCCAAGATTTGCTACATCTTTTTTCCCACCCCCTAGCCTCCCATTAAAAGTGATTTGTCGTTAGGACAGAACAGGGGAAAACAAACGTGATTAAAATTTCCTCATATTAAATACCTGCGTGGCGGCGGCAGCAGCAGCAGCAGCCCGAGCTGAGCTCGCTGGAAAGGCTCCGATTCAGCCCTCTGGAGGGGAGATGGGCAGCTGGACAAGGCAGGGAGCCAGGCGAGCAAGGGCCTGGTGAATCTCAAAGCTTTCTTTCAGACCTGTTAAAGATCAGCCCCAAATCCGTGAGCTCGGCTCCATCGAGCAGGAAAGGCAAGTCGCACCTTTGAGGTCTCGTAGAAACTGTGTGCTTCCTTCAAGCCTGTGGCAGGTGACAGTCCACCCTGGACCCCACAGCCGGTGCAATGGGCCCCGCACAGGGCCCTTCCCCAAGCCGTGAAGGCGGGCTGGCCCTGGGACTTGCAAGAGAGTAAATGTAGTAGAATGGAGCGTGTGCCAGCTCATGGGTTAGGCCTCGTCCAGTACACTCTCTGGCCAACAGGCATAGGTGACTCTTCTGGATGACGAGAGCTGCACGACCCACTCACTTCTGGTGAACCACCACCACCACCTCCAACCTGCTAGCCTTCCAGAGATGTGAGTGAGGCCATTGTAGACCAGCCAGCGACCAGCTGCCTGAGATCTGGGCACCAATTCCTGAGCGCACCCTAGTCTAGCAGGCAGGGGACACTTGGGTCTTTTCTCTACATGCCATGGCTTCCTGTGCTTGTAGATACAGAGCTGGATAAATGGTCACTTTGGGATCATAGCACCGTAAGGCACAGGTCATTTCATGCCCATGAGATGCCTGTGAGCGACATCGAGGGAGGACTCCACATCACGAGCTGTCTTCTAAACCCACCTTGCTTCAGGTCATGAGAACGTTTGCAAGCTTGCTAGTTGCGGTGAAATATTTCCATCGCAGTACAGGGGATGCCTGCCTCTCAGTGCCCACAGGAAAGCACGGTTGCCCTTGGATATCATGACGGTCCATCTTCTCGGCGGCAGGGAATCCCAGGCCACCTCTCGGAGGTGAGAGCAGGGACCAAGTGTCCGGGCCAAGGAGCTTCACCTGCATGAACCTTGGTCTGTCCCTTCTTCCCAAGGCTGAGACAGGAGAGGAACCACAGTGGGGGGTTGGTTCCGGTCATTCCTCTAAGCCTCATGAGCAAAGCGCTGGGAAACCAGTGGGGCCATTTGAGGGCGCTTCAAAAGCAATTTTTTTTTCATGGAAGAATGAAATGAAAAGCTACTGCAATTTTTTCTACAAACTTTTTGAAGTCCCTCCTACCCCAAAACAGTCACGCCTGTGAGAAGCAGAGCTCAGCGGGACTGCCTGGCTTCTCTGGGCCACTCAAAGTTTGGGCCTTTGGCACATGGTGCGCCTCACCGCTTTGCTGTCACTCGTTTTGGTGGGAGATACTTGAGGTTTTCCTTCTCCTGACCGGTTTCCACTTACACTGGTGCCCGTTTTGCCAGGATGTAGACAGGTCTGATTATTTCCTAACAGCACCTTGAGGCGACCACACAGGGCCTTGCTGAGAAAAGGCTGCCCAGATTGACTCTAGTCCTTTGGAGTGCTGAGCCTGCCCCCACCTGCTTTATGAGAAGCAGCACAGAGCCAGGTGTCTAACATGATCTGTGAGTCAAACCATCCTGAAAGTGGACTCTGCCACTCCTCACAGGGATGCCCCCCAGCCCCCACCCAGAGCCCGCTCCGGCCCCCTCGCCCCACAGACTCCATGTTTCTTGAGGGTATAGACCATCGCTTGTTCATGCTGGTGATAGCTGATCCTCAGAACTCACAGAGGGTTAGGCTCACCCTCATGGGTCACTTCAGGATCCCCTCAGCCATCACAGCAGCAAGAGAGGACCTGACCCCTGTTTGGGTTCAAACAAGATCCCATGATCCATCAATTACCAGTTTGGGTCTCAGCAGCTCATCTGGCAGAAGCAAACGTCCCACCCGATCCATCACGCTGTGATTTCTGGTGAGCAGCCGATCCAATGGGAAGATCATCTGCTTTGGTATCCAAGGCCAGAACTGGACTCCAACATCAGCTCTGCTGCTTACTTGGGGCAGTTACTTATCATCTTCTGTGACATGTGGGGGCAGGGGTAATAACAGTACCTCCAATACAGTGAGGGCTGAAGTTCAGGTTTTGTGTCCACTTGGCCGGGCTGGATTCTTGGTATTTGGGCAGTGAAGACATAATCATTTCCCATGATGAAACCTGCTATGAGCAGCCAATCAACTGAAAGAGAGGTTTGGGTCAAGGAAGTGGCCTGCTCTCCATATAAGTGGATGGTGTGGAAAAGCTTGCTTGCTTTTTGCTGGGTTTGGATCCTGTGTCTTGCATCTGATGCATCATCTGATACCAAGTTCTTTGGACTTTAGTTAGTGAACTGCCTTACTACCTACTGATCCCAGGCAGCCTGCCACCCACCACACTCAGATTCATTCGCCACTTCAGCCAGAAGCCTCTCATGTCAACTTCCCATCTTGGGTTCATCAACCCCTGCAGCTATGTTAGTCAGGAGACACCTCCAGTCTGACATGTAACCTATGAACTTGGAACTTATCATACGCTAGAACTGCGTGAACCTTGATATATACATGCATACGCTTCACTGGATTTGTTTCTCCAGAGAAACCAGGGAGGGTGTGAGTCATTGAAATATACGCACATCGACTCCTCACTTACCGACTATCTCATTATCTGGCACTTCACATTTGGACAACTTTCTAAAAATCCTCGGGCAGTGCCTCTGATGGTCAGGGCCCCAAGGGGTATCAATCTAGACCCAAGGCATGATCCATAGAACCCCTGAAGGAGATACTGAAGGCTCCAGCAGTGGTCACCCAAGGGATAGTGACCAATTGGCCACAGCAAACTTTCTGTTTGCATTCGTCAGCCATGTTTCAGTGCAGGCACAGAAGACACAGGGTGATGGCGGGACATGAGGTCATGAGTTCACAGGTGGAGATGAGTGGGTGAGGTGGGAAGGGGTTTGTGTGCAGCAGGGGTGGCAGGGAAGACAAAGGATGAGTGGGACCTCCTTCTCCATGGTGGGTGGTGAGAGGCCGAGGGCGGCAGACAACATCCTGTGTGCTTTGTAGTAGTGGGCACGGTTTAGAGCCAAAAGGAAACTCCTGCCCCGTGTATGTCTCAAGATACACAAGATGCAGTCAGAGAGACAATGGTTCTGAAGACGGAGTGCGGCCTGAGACTCTCACATGATACAGATTTTGTTTAATGAATGAGTCTTTGCAACATAACCATGACAGTAAGTAACAGAGGGGTGTGTATGTGTATGCATGCATGTGTGTACATATGGGCCTGTGGTAGGCCTATATGAATATTTATTGTGATTGTAGCAATAATGATGATGTTGTACATTATCAGTGATGGTGTACCTGCTCTGCCCATGGGTCATTGATATAGTTAGTTTATTGTGCTAACCTGGCCAATAAACACATGTGGGATTAATTGAAAGGCAGAGAGATGAATGGCTCAGTGAGCCTCAACTTTCTAGTTCTCGGGTCTCTTGCTTTCTGATGGTCAGACCAGGTTGCAACTGCCTTAGCCAGTGCCCTGCTTCAGCTGGCAAGGCTCACTACCTGTGAGATATCCCTGAGGAGAAGCCACATGGACCTACCCCGATGCAGCCCTGGGTGCTGGAGCAGCCATGTGGAGACTCCTGCCAGCGCTGAGATGCTGACATGTTCACTGACTTTGCTTTCCTCCTGTAGTTGGCATCATAGTGTGTGTTTTTTGAGATGGAGGAGGACTTTGTGGGTTGATGTCAGACATATGAGTTAATGTTGGACTTGTGGGCTTGGGCAGCACTGGGTTGGGATATTTTCTTGATGTGCACTTAACCTTTAGATACAACTCTCTCTTATACATCTGAGTTTCTGGGGATTTGTTTCTCTAAAGTACCCAGACGAACACAGTCATACTGAGTGGCTGAAAAACATTCCGCACAGGATGAGGAATGGCTGCAGACTTGGGATAGCTACCTGCTACCCCACACCGGCTTCAAGCCTCCAGTAATTAGCACCGTCGGCAGGTTGACAGTATGTTTCTGTTTCCGTGCTTACGTGCCTTCCTTCCCTGTCTCGGAGTGTTTGTATCAGCTGGTGATTTGCTCGGCACAAACACTCCCACTTGACAGGAAAGGCAGAGAAAGAGCAGGCCTACAGCTCGGATATTAGTCTGGTGGCTCTGAGCCGTGGCAACGTGATGGGTGGGAGTCGCATGGCAAATGTGAAAATCTGCATCGCTTTCTTCCTGGGTTGGCACATTGGTGTTTTGGTCTCGCACAACATGTCCTGGCACCTTGTAGATAATGGAGCATAATGGCCTTGATGGTTCGGGAATCAAAGCCGGCGGATGCACCGTCGGCTTGCATGACAGACCGCCTGGCTCAGTGACACACATACGCACACACACACATGTACGCACGCAGCTTAGTAAAGACAGCAAAAAACCCCAGGGCCGGGGGCAGAGTGCTTGCTACTCTTTGAGCATCGACTGAACACCTGGAGGGGCGAGGTGCATGCCAGCGCAGGGCATGGGTGGGTGTGAAATGAATTCTTGCTAAAGAAACGAACGGGTGAATGACTGACTGGACTCTTGATTGGGAAACTGCTGAGGAACCCATGATGTTTCCTCTCTGGGAACCTGGATTTCCCCAAAGCAACCAGCCCCCATGGAAACGAGCTAGCAGAGACCCAAAGATATGCCAGGCCAGCTGCTGCCAATGTGACAAACACAAGAACCCCAAGAGAGGGGGTAGTGGCCCGGTGGTGGAAAAGATGGCAAACCACGAGGAACAACGTCTCATTCAGAGGGAGAGGGTGTTTGCCCGTCAGCCGTAAGCGCAAGGTGGATCATGCCGATGTGGGGAGGGAGGTTTACTTCTGTCTGCATGTTTCCGCAGCCGTGATGCTTTAGTCTGTGCAGGCGGCTAAAGTGCCGTGGGGTTCAGGGCCAAGGAATCTAGCCCTTTATTCTAGGGAAGGAAGGAGTTAATGAGAGTCTGGGCTCTGCACAGCATCCCCGTGTGTGCGGTTGGCGGCTGCTTCCCCAGGACCTACCTCAGTCCCCGGCACCTAGCAAAACTGAAAACCAAATTCTGAGGCAAAGAGGCCATGTTGACTCATAGCAACCCTACAGGAGGACGAGCCCCCGTGGGTCTCCAAAGCTGTAAATCGTCACAGGAGCAGAAAGCCTCCCTTTCTCCCCTGGAGTGGCAGGTGGCTTCGAACTTCTGACCGTGTGGTTAGCAGCCCAGTGTGCAATCCACTAGGTTAGCAGGGCTCCTTTTCAAAAAGGTGTGACTGGCCAGAGGAAGACACCTGTAAAAGATAGCACCTGTCTCTTCCGTGAGATGATGCCACTGACATGACCATGAACATGACAGACAGCGGAGATACAGAACAGTTCGTAAGTGTGCGACACAATGGCTGCAATAGGGGCTCGGACGTAACAGCAGCTGGGGGTGGGGGGCTTGGGGGTGTTGGGGCAGGACTGGGCAGGGCTGCTTTCTGTTTTCACAGAGTCACTGAGTTGGGGCCAACTGACAACAATGCCTACATGTGCACATATAAATATACCATCAATGAGTATGCAGATAGGGGTGGGTATAGATACATTGTTGCTATTGCTAGGAGTTGTCGAATTGACCTTGACTCATACCCACCCCACCTGCAGCTGAACAAAGTCCTGCCAGGTCTCTAACCATCTTCTGATATTCAATACACACTCACACACACACACACACACACACACACACACAGATGTGTTTAGGAAGTGGCCTTGGAGGCACAGAGGCACAGCTTGGCTACAAACTGAAAGACTGGCCGTTGGAACCCACCAGTCTCTACTCTACATGGGAATGATGGAGCATCTGACTCTCAAACATGACTGCCTTAGAAACCCTCTAGAGTCATTCCACGCTGTCCCATGGAATTGTCCTGAGGCTGAATAGAATCAACAGCAGTGGTATACATAGGTAGAAAGTATATGCAGATACCATGTACATGTGTGCATGTATATGCTACATTCATCTGTTTTACCTTCATGGTTCTACCAGATCACATGAATCTATGACTCAATTGACTAGAGAAACAAATCCAGGGACATCCATCTATGTGTAAGAGAGAGCTTTATATCAAAGAGTGGTGTATATTGAGAAAACACCCCAGCCAAGTCTAGATCAAGCCCATAAGTCTGATATTAGTCCATTTGTCCAATACTAGTCCAGAAATCCCTCTTTAGACTCACGTAGAACATGCACTGATGCTGAATGCAGGAAGATCACCGGCCGGTGGGTGTAAAAGTCTTGTGGATCCAACGCCAGTGGAAGCATCGCAGGGCTGACACCTCTGGCTCTCTGAGTGTGACTCCTCAAGAGGAAGGTGTAGCAGAGAGAGAGGGTCCAGCCTCCAGTGAGCTATTTATCTCTGCCACGCCTCCAAATGAGGTCATCAAGCTGTGACCTGATTGGACAGACTAAACCCCACCCTTTCCCTATTAATACCCTCAAGTTGACAGGAGATTATGTAACTTACAACAAAAGGTGCTGTAACGGAAGTGAGATAAAGTCATGCAAACAAAACTTCTTCACACCTGGAGAGATTAGGAAAGTTCATGATGAAATAAGAAACGCGAAGGCAAGTCTAGAAGCAACTGCCCGGTAGGGTTCCAGGGGCTGATCCCTTCGGAGTGGACGGCCTATTCCTTCCTCCTACCCTGCTCTTAGTCTGGAGCTCTGCTGACACCCCTCCGCCACTGGCGACCCTGCTGGTATTTGAAATGCTGGTGGTAGAGCTTCCAGCACCACACCAACATGCCAGCCACCACCACGTGCCCTGGAGAAGGGCACTGGAGAGGGTCCGTGACGAAGAGGAAGCCCTCCGATGGGATGAGCACAGTGACACCGTGGTGCCCCCAGGGGCGGCTCGAAGGAAACGGTTGGGATGATAGACCGGGCAGTGTGGTGCTCGGTGGCATGCAGGGCTGCTGGGCGGTGGAATGGACTCAAGGTGCTGAACAGCACAGCTCAGAGCAAAGGCAGCGTGGAGCTTTGAGAATTCCGGGCTGAGGTGCTAAAGAGGAGGGGGGAAAAATCCATCCGGAGCAAGTGGAGTCTAGAGCCACGTTTCTCAAAGTACAGCCGAAGGAACCCTTTGTATAAAACTTGCCTGAAAAATAACCCTCTCTAGTCGACCGGGGTGAGATGCCTCTGCTGATGGGAACCTTGGCATTTGAATTCAAACAGACTCCCCGAGGCACTCTTCCTGCGCCACGCTTTGAGAGACCCGGTGTTGGGGAAGAATCTTGACTGTACGATGGACTGCCGGAAGGATGGACAAATCTGCGATTCCCAGTCAGCCAGCCAGCCACGATGCTCTTTAGAAGCAAACATGGCGAGCTGTTGTCTTGCTTACTTAGAACAAGCTGTCAGGAGGGAGCAATCCCCAGAGGAGGCTGTCAGGCTTGGTAGCGAGTTGGGGGGAAAGAGGAAGCCCCTCACTGAGAAGGACTGACAAGGGGGCTGCCACCATGCGCTCCCAAAGAGCACCATGCGTGAGGCTGGCTCTGGGCCATACGACCATTCACATGAGAGCATTCACAGTCAGAAGTGGCTTCCTCACCCCCAACGGTGGCACCTGTTGTAAGATCCATTTCCGCCATTGCATCTGAGTTAGACTGACTAGAGAAACAAAGCCAGAGACACTCACAAATGTATAAGAAAGAGCTTTCTATCAAAGAGTCGCCATCTATTCAGAAAACATCCCTGCCCGGTCCATAGAAGTCCGTAAGTCCGATATGAACCCAGAAGTCCGTCACTAGGACATACAATCCTCTTCAGACTCACCCAGCATGTGCATTGATGCAACATGTAGGACGATCTCAGGCCTGTGGGTCCAAGTCTCATGGATCCAGTGGCGGTGGGAGCATCTCCGGGGCTCTTGCAGGGCTCAGCGTGGCTCCATGTGGCTTGTCAACAGGCAGGTGAAGCAGAGAGAGAAGGTGGCCTGCCTTCAGGGAGAAAGAGAGAGAGAGGCCAGGCTTACAGAGCCATTTAGCTTAGTCATCCTCCAATCAAACTGCGGCCTGACTGACAGGCTAACCTCTGCCCACTTGTTCTACGGGAGCTGTGTTGGTACCCAAAAACCGGGCCATTATATCCCAGCCCTTCCCTCTTCTACCTTCAAGTTGATACCAGATTATGTAACTGCCACCGTGTCCTGTGCTCTCCACCCTTTGGGAAGGGAGGTCTATAGACCTGCACCTCTAGCTGGAAATACTAAGGCACAGGGAGGTGGCATGACCCGTCCACGGACCTACAGCTTGTCAGTAAAAGAGTCATGACTTAAACACAGACCTCGGATGCCCATGCCTGCTCCCAAGGGGAGTCCTCAGAGGTGACTTCGAAATGGTATGTTTTGATAATCAATCGAGCCCGAGATTCCATTTTGTTTCTTTAGAACAAGCGCAAAAATACACCACGGGCCGGCCGCTGCAGACTTTATCGGGAGCCTCTGATGAATGAGCAAAGCCCTGGGCTCGGGCCCCTAATAGATGCCACACTATTGCAAAAGATCCCCTGTTGCCACGACACACTGCCAGCTCGGGCAGCAGTGCCAGGCCCCTCTGTGTTAGATTGGACGTGTCTCTGATCTCCCAGGCTCTGCCTCGGCCATACACATTCTTCTTCTTCATTCTTCTCCAATACGTCCTTCCCTGCTCTGCTGAAAAAGGGCTTCCTGGGGCTGCGGCTTCTGAATGCTCCCGTTCAGCGAGCAGCCTGCTCACCAGCCTCCTAACATCCTTCTCTGCTTTCTGTGCTGGCATCCTGGTTCCACGCGGAGCTGTGGACCACAAGGTCAGCAACTGGAAACCACCAGCCACTCCATGGGAGGAAGATGAGGCTCTCTCCTCCGGTAAAGAATTACAGTGTGGGGAGCCCAGAGAGGTAGGCCTCCCCTGTTCTACAGATGTGCTATGTGGGAACCAACTCCAAAGCCAGTGAGGTTAGTTTGCGTTGTTTTGGGGGTCACATTCCAACGCTGCTTGCTATTTAACATTCCCCATGATGCTGGGACGGTGTCTAGCACTTGACATAGTGCTGGATAGGGTCAGTGCTCATTCATTATTGCTTTTCTGAAGGAAGGAAGGAATGATGGCACACAGGAGAGTCTTCGAGTTATCTTGGTGCCGATGATGAACTAGCTAAGCTGCTCCCCGAAGGTCAGCAGTTCGGGTCCACCCCGCCAATCTACTTCCAAAAACGAAATGAGCCACTGAAAATCCAGTGGAGCACACCTTTGCTTGGGCTCCTTGCGGGAGTTACGTCATCTGTTGTCAACTTGAGACATAAGAGGGAAGGGGTGGAGCTTAGCCCTTCAATTAGATCACAGCTTAATGACCTCATTTGGAGGCACTAAGGAGATCAATCGCTTGCTGGAGGCGGGGCATAGGCTCACTTTCCGCAAGTCATAATGGACAACGAGCCTGATGGAGCTACGCTGAGGCAGTCAGAGCCCTGGGAGCTGGAGGAGCCATGTGGAGAACCATACCGGTGCTAAGGTGCATTCCCCGCCACTGGATCCACAAGACTTTCCACCCAATGGCCTGTGTTCAGCATCATTGCATGTGTTGTATGAGTCTAAGGAGGAATGGATGGACTAGTATCGGCATAGGAGGTGATATCGGACTTATGGACTTGATCTGGATGGGGCTGGGATGTTTTCTCAATATACAAATGCTCTTTTAAATAAAGCTCTCTCTTATACACCTGTGAGTGCCTTTGAATTTGTTTCTCTAGTCCACCCAGACTCACACAGGGCGGGTGCCCAGCGTTGGAAGTGACTTCCTGGGAGCCAATTCCTAGGAGTCTCTATGTTACACCAACGTGACCTCCAAACGGATGGCGGCTTTCTCCACATAGCCTCCATCCAGGTGTGCGCACGCCTGGAGGCGGCGTTTCCATCTCTCTAACCCTTCCCCGGAGAATCCTGGGCTCTTCGACTTCCACCGCATCAAATGGCAGTTTGGGCCTCTGCGAGGCACTGAAATTGTATTCCTTCGTGATAACAAGAAGAAGTCTGAAGGGATGAAGTAAGGGCTGTGGGGTGGAGGGGGTCAGGCCTCCCAATGAAAGTCTAATAGGGTAGCCCTTGCTACCCTCAAAGGAGAAGCAGGGACCTTGCACATCAAGAAAACATCCCAACCCAGTGCTGCCCAAGCCCACAAATCCAACATTAACCCATATGTCTGACACCGATCCACAATGTCCTCCTCCATCTCATAAGAAGCACACTATGATGCTGACTTCAGGAGGAAAGCTGAATCAGTGAATGTATAAGCATCTCAGCGCTGGCAGGGGTCTCCACACGGCTGCTCCAGCACCCAGGGCTGCATCGGGGTAGGTCCATGTGGCTTCTCCTCAGGGATGTCTCACAGGAAGTGAGCCTTGCCAGCTGAAGCAGGGAACTGGCTAAGGCAGCTGCACCCTGGTCCGACCATCAGAGAGCAAGAGACCCGAGAACTAGAAAGGTGAGGCTCATGGAGCCATTTATCTCTCTGCCCTTCAGTTAACCCCACATGTTTAGCAGCCAGGTTGGCACAATAAACTAACTACCTCAGCATACCATCCTGGAGTGCTGACTACATCACTTTCTTACCTGAGTGATGCCAGGTCTCTTGCTGCCTTGTGAGACCTGTCTCTGCCTCAGTTTCTCATCTATGAGAGGGGGGTGACTGTGCTATCTCCTTTGTAGGGCTGATGTGAGCATGACATCAGGGGCTGCATGTAAATTGCTTAGAAGATTGACTTAGGAAGTCCTCAATAAAAGTTGCGTCTTATTAGTCAACTTCTTCATTAAAGCCATTCTCCCTCCTCCCATTAATTGTTTCGGTCATTTACTCATCCAAACAGCCATCCCGTCTTTTGCTCATTTTTCAATGATTAACTTATTCTTTCACAGGGCATGCTTCTATCCCTGGGCTCCCTCCACTGCCAGACATCCTCTATCCATCCATCTAAGCTTTAAGCAAACATTCATCGAGCTGGCTCTGAAGGCTCTTGAAGCCACAGCAAGAAAGAGCAGAAAAATGAGGTTAAAATAGCGCCAGCACGTCAACAGGCGAACAGCCCGGTTTTCAACATCCAGTCACGTTTGAGGGCCCACTGGAGGGTACACCTCCCCCTCCACTCCCACCCCAGATATCCTACACCATCCAGGCCAGGGACACACGCCCAAGGCCCTAGTGTTCCACCCCCACCTCCTGAGGCAGCTTGGGACTCCTTCCCTCTCCCAGCTTGCCTTAGAATGTTTGGTTTGCAAATAGAGCATATTCCGTGTGGGAACGTGTGTAGGGCCAGCCTGAAAGGTTAATCCCTCCATCCAGCACAGTTCCCCCAGGTGCCCAAGCCCCCAGAGCCACGCCCCCTTTTCTGAATCCAGCAGCTGTTCCTGAATCAGCAGTCTTATGTCCCCACAGGGGGCAGGCCAGTGTGGGCTCAGCAGGCCGTATACTCGAGGCAGTCAGGAGGACGATGACCATGCCAAGCACAGTCCCCACGAAGGGCATGGTACTAGCATGCCCAGCAGGGTGCCGAAGAGCTTCCTGATGAAACGGGACTAGGAAGAAAGAGCTGGGTGGTCGACTTCGGAAAATCTGCCGGTGAAAACCGGCTGGGCCCCAGTGGTCTTCCTCATAAGACCGGGCAGTACCTCCTCTTCCTGTTGGGCCCGGGACCACTAGGGATGGGAGCTGACCTAATGGCAGATAGCCACATGGGCCAGGAATCAAAATGATATTCCAACATCTTTCACGACAGGACCCATGCCATCCACCAGCCCCAAATCACCAGCAACATACCAGTGTCTTCCGCCTGACAGCCGCCCTGCTTGGCATTGCTATCAACCCATGAAATGCCCCCAACACAGCCGAGAGGCGGCGTGAAGACTCCAGCGACGGGGGCAGAAAGAGAGACTCAAGAGACGACGGTCACCCATCTGGGATGTCCCGAGTTCTGAGCTCAACTGCGTCTTTATTTTGTATGGATGATGGCTGTATTTGCTTCACTCGGTAAACGTCTTAACGCTGCGGCTTTCCCCATCTTTTCAAAAAATTATGGCTTGGTTGTTGTGGAAAACAGACATGCAGCATCCACCAATGAGGCGGCGCACTACGTGGTTCGAGCTATGCAGCTCTTCGTTATTTATTTTTAATAAATCATCTTAGGGGGGGCTCTGACAGCTCTCACAACCATCCATCCTACCGTCAACTGTATCAAACACATGCGTACCTAGGTTGCCATCACCCTTTTCAAGACATTTTTTCTGTACCACTATTTTTCTCTTACTGATCCAAATAGGCCCTCCCCTCTCAGCTTCCTGTCTCACCTTTCAAATTGTTGTCCTGGGATCTGAGAGTACAAAGCTCAGCAGACGTTCTTTACTGATTAAGTTAAACTACCATTTGGATTTAAGATGATTCCAGAGGATGGTTTTGCGGTGAGGTTTACAGGCTACCCTACAGGCAAGCATTTCTAGGGTTCATCCGAGCTCCGTGGCTCCAGAAATTCTGGGCTCCATGAGGTTTGAAAACTCGGATCCAGTTTCCCCCCTTTTGATCTGGATTTTTCTATAGAACTCTCTAAGCCAAACATTCAGGAAGGGTAGCTGGGCACCATCTAGTTCTTCTGGTGTCATGCAAAGGGAAGTAGTACTTCACAGAGGCAATGAGCCACACACTCCACATCCTCCGCACACTCCTCATCCATAGTAAAGTTGGAAAACAGTTTTAACTATTACTCTGCTGCACAATCCATCAAATTCTCTCTTGCCTGCCTCTCCCTCAGGGCATACAGACACATGTATCTCACAGCTACCGTGAGTTTCTGAGACTGTAACTGTTTGAGGGTAGAAAGCCACATCTTTCTTCTAGCCACAGTGCAACTGGTGGTTTTGAACTGTTGATAGCTCATTAGACATTTCCCGTTCCATTTGTTGCTTGCTAGAATTGACTGATAAAGATCAAAGACTGCAGCCTTCAATGGGGACTAAACTTCAATGGGAAGAAAACAGAAATGCTCACAAGTAGGCCTGGAAACAACACGATGGAGGGAGAAAAAAAATGAAGTTGTCAAGGATTTTGTTTTACTTGGGTCCACAATCAATGCTCAGGGGCAGCAGTTGGGATGGGAAACAAGGCATTTCACTCAGCAAATCTGTTGCACACGGCCTTTTAAAGGTGTTAACAGAACAAAGATGTCCCTTTGAAGACCGGGGTATCGCTACCTCCAGAGGACCTGATATATTCAATCACCTCATGTGCAGGTGAGAGCTGCCATCCAGCGAATGAGGAAGACAGAGACAAAGTGATGCATTTGCACCATGACATTGTACCGTGGGTGGGCAAGAGTGACTAGACAGGAACTGCCGGAATAGTGAAGAAATGTGTCTTGGGGGGCAAAAAAGGTAACCAGAATGCTCCTGAGAAGCGACCATGGTAAGACGTTGTCTTTCAGATTTGAGACATGTTATCACGCAAGGCCAGTCATTGGAGATGGCCATCATGATCAGTAAAGTGGCTGTGGTAGGTATATACCCCTTTGTCAATTTGAGAGGATTAAGAGTGAAGGGGTGGAGTCTAGCCTGTCAATCAGGTCATAGCCAACGAGGCTTCTGTGTGGGCATAGCCTTCTCCTGAGGATTCTGGGAACTCCTGTATTCCTCCTGGGAGGTGGGAGACTCTCTCACTCTCTTGGCTGACTTTCTGGGACACATTGCAGCTGACAAGACACATGGAACTATGCTAGTGCCCTGAGCTAGAGGAGCCACATGGAGACCCCTGCCAGCGCTGAGATGCTCACACTGCCACTGGATCCACAAGATTTACCACCCACTCGCCTGTGATCTTCCTGTATTCAGCATCATTGCATGTGTTGTGTAAGTCTGAAGGGGACTTTATAGATTGGTATCAGACATGGTGGCTAATATCAGACTTATGGACTTGATCTGGACTGGTCTGGGATGTTTTCTCAATATTCAATTGCCAATAATTGCAATTGTGAGAGGGCGGGTGCAGGACCTGGCAGGTTTTTGTTTGGCCAAACACAGGGACACTATGAGCCGGCACCAGCTGTGAAGCACCGAACAACCACACCAATAGTCCGTGTGTTGGCTATACCACCATCGTGGTTTCCCCGAGGCCCCATGAAGCGCATGCTCCAAGCCATTGCGACACATCAATCTGTGCCCCAGCCCAGGACAGCTCTCCTCAGACTGTCCGACCGGATATGACCTGCCTCCTGTCTCTCTCCATGGTTCTTCTACTCTCATGTTCAGGAGGAGCCTGGTGACGCAGTGATGAAGTGCTCAGATGTTTACGACAATGCCGGGGATCTCATTGGAAAGCTTACAGCCTGGGAAGCCCTCTGGGGCCAATCCTCTCTGTGATATATGGTTGCTACGAGCTAGAAATGACTCAAGGGAACCCTACAGTCGCAGTAAGCTCAGCCTCAAGGCCGTTGCATGCACAGATCCAGGGCCCTGGGCCCCGAGGTGGGGTGTGGAGAGCTTCTCTGACCCTGAGGGAGCCCAGCCTTGGGCTTGTCACGATTCCATCAGAATCCCCCTCCTGTGTCATCAACAAAGGGCAGGAGAGTTTGGGGTTGAGCCAGTCATGGGCACTGAAGCTAAGGAGGTCACACAGACTAAAGAGCCACTGTGAGGCTACAGCTGGGAGGAAGCCCAAGAAGCATCAGACTTCGGCACAAAGGGAACTTAGGATAGAGACCCATAGCAACGACCCAAACCCAGGAAACCAAACTCATCACTGTCAAGTTGATTCGGACTCAGAGCTGCTGGAAGACAGAGGATAACTGCCCCCCAAGGGTTTCCAAGACAGCCTCATCTTGCTCCCGAGGAGTAGCTGGTTTGAACCATGGACTTTGCAGTTAGCAGCCCAATCCTAAGCTAAAGCACCACTAGGTCTTAATAATAAAAAAAGTAAACTCACTGCTATCGAGTCAATTCTGACTCAGAGTGACCCTATAGATTAGGGCAGAACTGCCCCTGTGGGTTTCCGAGGCTGGACCTCTGTAGGAGAATAGAAAGCCTTGTTACAACATTTATTAGCCAGATGATATCGTTAGTTTATTGTGCCAATCTGGCCGATAAACACATGTGGGGTTAATTGAAGGACGGGGAGATAAATGGCTCGGTGAGCCTCGCCTTTCTAGTTCTCAGGTCTCTTGTTCTCTGATGGTCGGACCAGGGTGCAGCTACCTTAGCCAGTTCCCTGCTTCAGTTGGCAAGGCTCACTTCTTGCGAGACATCCCTGAGGAGAAGCCGCATGGACCTACCCTGATGCAGCCCTGGGTGCTGGAGCAGCCATGTGGAGACCCCTGCCAGCACTGAGATGCTTACATGCTCACTGATTCGGCTTTCTTCCTGCAGTCGGTGTTATAGTGTGTGTTTTGTGAGATGGAGGAGGACTTTGTGGATCGGTGTCAGACATATGGGTTAATGCTGGACTTGTGGGCTTGGGCAGCACTGGGTTGGGATGTTTTTTTTGATGTGCATTTACCCTTTATATAAAACTCTCTCATACATATGAGTTTCTGTGGATTTGTATCTCTAAAGTACTCAGACGAGCACACCAGATAAGCATGGTGTAGTCATTGCTCAATTTCATACCAACCATACAGTCATGCATGGGGCACACGGTTTGCCTTTGCTTCCACACAAAATGATTGGAGGTTGGGATCTGTCTAGTGACATCACAAAAGACAGGCCTGGCCAGGTGTGTTCATCGTGAGAGCAAACGTGAACTCTGTCGGCCAGTTGAGTTCATCTCCAAGCAACAGTACAAGGGAGAGCCACGTAGACCTGATCTGGTGAGTTTCCCAGGCTGTCGATCTGGATGGGAGCAGGCAGCCCAACCCACAGAGTGGCTGGTGGCTTCAAACAACCAATCTTGTGGTTAGCAGACCAACATGTCCCCCACAGCACCGCCATCACCCAAGAAAACCCCGTGGAGCATGGTTCTCCACGGGCCCACACAGACAGACAGTAGCCATGAGTTGGCATCAACTCAACAGAAGTGGTTTGTGTCGGAGCAAACGGAGGCTCAGAGAAGCCAACTCAGTCACAGTGTGTCAAGGGAAGCTCTGTCCCCCAGGAGTTCCTGGCACATCCCTTGCCCTTTCTGGGGCCTACAAGTTCTACTTTCTCGGCAGTCTTATGAGAATTCTCTTCTTCTCCCCGGGAGCCCTGTGCTGGCTTTCCGCAAAGCAGTACCTGCCCTTGGCTTGGATGACACTGCATTCCCACCCCGGGCTTGGATTTCCTCGGGAACAGCCCTCCGTGCCAGAAAGCTCTCCACTGCAAACTCATGCATGTTTCCGAGAAGCCAGGGTGCCGCCTGAGGCTGCAGTGGGCACACACCCCCCCCCCCCATTCTGTAATGCACAGCCGTTGACTCCGAAGATCTGCTTAGCTGCCACCTTTGCTTGACAAAACGCACCGGAAAGTGTGCCGGGCCTCTTCACACCTTTCCACATGTGACTTCGCACGGCAGAAACCAAACTCCCAGGGGAGGTCAATCTCAAGTTTCACAGGTTCCGGTGTACCCCATCTCAGAGCATTTCTGGGAACTGACTTGTGTTTGATTAGGCGGAGACTTTTATTATTGTTACTATTTTTTTTAACCATACTCATGGAACCCATGGCCCTAAAATTAGCATCCCTCCGCATCTGCTGAGCGCCAATGACAGCCAGCGTCGTGTGGATCTCTCTCCGGTGACTTAGCAGGTACTTCTGAATGTCACTGAATGGTTAAAAATAATCATAATAAAACCTGGGTAATAACGATTAAAGTCACCCATTTGCTTGTTGGAGTTTTCTGGGTGTTGTGTGGCTGTGGGACAAGCGAGGTCCAAAGTGAAATGACGCATCTGGTATCTGGGGCCGTGTATTAGCCCCCCACCCACTGGCTCCCTCATCAGATTCCTCTGCCGAGCCTGCTGGATGCCGCCATCACCCCCTTCACGAGCGGAGTATTAGCTTGGAATTCCCCTCAACGTGCCGGTTTTCCAATTAGGGTGATGGTTCTCTCCTACCAGCAGAGCTGTTTGGCAAAGACGCCCGAGCGGTGCCACCATTGAGCTTGGCAGTTTGAGCTCACTCAGAGCCTGGGCGGAAGAAAGGCCTGGCCATCCCATGTCCCGACCACGGCGAGTTAGAAGCAACCCCACGACACCCACGCCCCATGGCAGAGTGACTGTGGCTGTATCGTGGTGTCCCGTGGGCAGCAGACTCTGTCGCTGGTAGATTTTACTGAGGAGGGGGCCGGAGAGGACTCAGTCCCTCTCTTCCTGGCTCGCTCAGACAGATTCTGACCTGCGTCTGTTTTCCCGGCAGAAGGGAAACCAACCCTGCCTGATGGCATCCCTCTCTAGGACGCACTTCAAGTTCCTCGGGGTGGGGACACCGGGGGATGAGCCTGAGCTGGATGTATCATCACACCATGTTCCCCAGGTGCATCCGTGTCAGGGGGATGGGGTGAGGTGGCCTTGTGCAGTCTTGGGGTGGAGGGACAGGGGTGGGGAGAAGGCTTGCTGGAAGAAGTGACATTTCAGTTCAGTCTTGGGGACAAGGAGACGTTAGCATCCACACTGTCTCACGGAGCAGCCCAGAATAAAGTCCCTTACCTTGACGACATTTGACATCAGCGCTCTTCTCCGATGGGACGCTGCTGTTAGAGGCTGCGGAAGTGGCCCCGACTCACTGGGCTGGTGACAGGAAAAGCTGCCCCCATCCTGCACCATCCTCACATGGGTGTGCCGCGTCCACTGTCCCCATCACACAGAGGGCATCCCCATCGCCTCTAGCCCTCCACTCCCCCAACCCGGAGCCTCTGTTCTACGGATCGTGTGTCCAAAGCGTGGGAACCTAGGCCTTGCATTTCTCGTTTCTAAGGAGCCCTCTGGATTGACATCCTGGTGGGACTGATGGGCTCAGCCGTGCCGACACTTGTGAGGACAGAGCAGGACCGGGCACTGCATCCCTTCTGTTATGCACCGGGTGTCTGCGGACACCCACCCACAACGACTCGGCGACATCTGACAACAGCTCTTCTACACGCTGTTTGTTCCTCTGGGCTGTGTGCCCTGTTTGATCGTCTCCATCAGCACCACCACCTGAAGGCACTCATGCTTCAGACTTCCCTTTGCCTCGGTCAACTTCTTTACGCATCTGACAAAACACAAAGCGGTCGCTGTCACAGAGTCCATCTGACTCATAGCAATGTGGTACAGCAAAGTTGGACTGCCCTCCACAGGGTTACTGAGGTTTCAGAGCAGGAAGCCTCATTGTTCTTCCTCAAGCCAGCTGGTGGGTTTGAACTGTTGACCTTGGGAATAGCAGTCTGACAGTTAGCCACCAGGAGGCAATCGTAAAGATCAAGGTCAGATGCTTCTTAGTCTGACTCAGAGTGGCATCTAAGCTCCTTAACATTTAAAGAGCTTTTGCACCGATGTGCCCAAGGTGATACATCAATTGATTTCTTCCCCTTACTGTCCTAGTCTCCCCAATGGCTCCGGCCACACTGAAAGGACATCTCTTTCCCCACCATGGTCTTCTCTTTCTTCGGCCAACAGGACTCTAAGACCTTGCCCATCCTACGGGCTCTGCTGCCAACAAGCTTCATTTGGCCAGAGCATCTAACCCGGGGTGCTATGGCTTCACTAATTTCTATGCGTGGTGGTGGCCCTGCCTGGGGATCAGTGACGGAGAACTTTAACTGAGTGGCAATGAGGAGACTAGCATCATCCAGCGTGCCCCCAGGCTCCACGCCAAGAAGGTGGGTTTTCCTTTTTTTGCCCTTCGTTGTTTGTAAATGTTTCTAGAACTCCAGTCATGTGCCAACCAATGTGTCACACCCTGAGAGGAAGATGGTTCTGTGCAGCCTGGGCACACCAGGAAGCAGGCGCCAACGAAAAAGCAAAACTGCCCAAAGGGTTCTGGGGGAACATGTGGAAGGGAAGGGGCCAGGTGGCCAGGAGGAGGCACCAGTCTCTCTGCCAGCCCATGGGGGGACTCGGGAAGAAAGACACTTGACTAGAAGAGCTGAGTCTTGGGCAGACATGGCGAGGCCTTGGTACCACCCCACCATCGTGCTAGACCCTGGAGATAGGCACATTATCAGTGTGTCAGTCAGAATCTATTTGTCAAGCCTACTGAGAGAAACAAATTCATAGACACTCATATGTGCACAAGAAAGCGCTTTAGGTAAACAAGTGGCCACCTAGCTCAGAAGCAATAAAGCCCACATGGAGGAAGCACACCAGCCTGTGTGATCACGATGTGTCGAAGGGATCAGGCATCAAAGAACAAAAAAGCTTATCATAGTGAATGAGTGGGGGAGTGTGGAGTGGAGACGCAAAGCCCATTGTAGATCACTGGACATAGCCTTACAGAAGAGTTTTGGGGAGAAGATGAGCCAGGCAGGGTGCGACGTAGCAACGATAAAAAATACAACTTTCCTCTAGTTCCTAAATGCTCCCCCCCACCTACACACACACACTACCATAATCCCAATTCTACCTTGCAAGTCTGGCTAGACCAGAGGATGGACACTGGTACAGATAGGAACTGGAAACACAGGGAATCCAGGGCTGATGATGCCTTCAGGACCAGGGGTGTGAGTGGCCATACTGGGAAGGTAGAGGGAGGGTGGGTTGGAAAGGGAGAACTGATTATAAGGATCTATATGTGACCTCTTTCCTGGGGGACAGACAACAGAAAAGTGGGTGAAGGGAGACATCAGACAGGGCAACATATGACAAAATAATAAGTTATAAATTACCAAGGGTTCATGAGGGAGTGGGGAGCAGGGAGGGAGGGGAAAATAAGGAGCTGATGCCAGAGGCTTAAGTGGAGGGCAAATGTTCTGAGAATGAGGGCAATGAATGTACAAATGTACTTTACACAATCGATGTATGTATGTATTGTGATAAGAGTTGTATGAGCCCCTAATAAAATGATTAAAAATTTAAAAAAAGAGCTTTATCTCAAAGAGTGATTTCATATTGAGACCGCACCCCAGCCCAATTTAGATCATGTCCATAAATCTGAAGTTAGCCCCTATGTCGATACTAGTCCATAAATTCCTCTTTAGACTCATGCAGCCATGCACTGATGCTGAATGCAGGAAGATCACAGACCAGTGGGTGGGAAGTCTTATGGATCCAATGGCAGTGGCAGCATCTCAGCACCTGCAGGGGTTTCCCCTTGGCTCCTCCAGCTCCAAGGCTCTAGCGTAGCTCCATGTGTCTGGTCAGCATGAAGACCAGGCAGAGTGTCTCGCCTCCAGGGAGGAAGACAGGAGTTCCCAGAATCCTCAGGAGAAGGCCATGCCCACACAGAGGCTTCATTGGCTATGGCCTGATTGACAGGGTAGACTCCACCCCTTTGCAAGTTGATAGGAGATGATGTCACTGCCACCATCAGATTCCAGCACCTTGCTCCATCCCTGACCAGGGCGATCCTGAGAGTTAGCAGAACCACACGGCTCACTTTCAGCTTAAAGAGAAATCAAGTCCTGACACAGCCTAGCACTGGTGAACCTTGAACACCAGGTGCAGAGGGAAGGCAGTCCATCGCCAGAGAGCAGATAGGGACAGGGTACGGGTGGCCTGGGGGCATGACTCAGCCTGTACTGGGAGAAGGCCAGCCAGAATGCACCTTAGACGCAAGGTGGGTGAGCCTCGCTCTCACAGACCCGGGACACGCGGTCACGAGGGGCCAGTGCCTGGAGAAGGACAGAAGGCTTGCTAGAGCAGAGGGTCAGTGAGGAGAGGAAGGCCCTCCGTGAGCTGTATGGGCAGGGCATAGGAAAGCAATAATGGGCTCAGCATAAGAGTGTAAGGATGGCGAGGGACGGAGCCGCGTTTCCCTTCTGTTGTGGATGGGGGTTGCTACAAGCTGGAACGGATTCAACCATGGCACAGCCAATAGTGCGGGCCAGGGTGCACAGGCCAGTGTACATCCGTGGCTCTTAGGGGCAGGTGGGAAGCTAGGGGTCAGAGAAACCACAGCCCGGGCTACATGACCCCATGGGGAAACATGGAAACATTGTTGTAGCACGCACAGTGGGCGAAGAATGCCGGAAAGGCAAAAGGTGTTCGTCCGGGTAGACTAGAGAAGCAATCCAGAGAGACGCATATGGGAATAAAAAGAGCTTTATAGACAAGAGCAACTGAATGTGGAGGAAACATTCCAGCCCAGTCCAGATCAAGTCCATGAGTCCGACATTAGTCCATCTGCCCAATACCAATCTATAGCGTCCTCTTCAGACTCAGGAAACACATGCAGTGTCGCCAAATGCAGGATGATCACAGGCCAGCGGGTGGAAAGTCTTGTGGACCCAGTGGAGTTGCAAGCATCTCAGTGCTGGCAGGGGTCTCCCCGTGGCTCCTCCAGCTCAGGGCACTAGTGCAGTTCCATGTGTCTTGTCAGCTGCAATGTCCCCCAGGGAGTGAGCGTGTGTCCTGCCTCCAGTGAGCTATTTTTCTCTGTTGCATCTCCAAATGAGGTCATCAAGCTGCCACCTGACTGACAGGCTGAACTCCACCCCTTCACTTGTAAGTCACAAATTGACAACCGATGACTATATATACACCTGAGTATAAGCCGACCTGAATATCAGCCAAGGCACCTCATTTTACCACAAAAACTGCATTAAAAATGTGCTGAAGAACTCGGCTTATACGGGAGTATGGATGGTATATAGCTACCACACAAACCATTTGCGACGCATCTAGAGATCACAGTAATAATGTGAAGCAGCAGAGGCCAACCCAGTGGCGGGGACAGCTGGACGTAGTCTGCTAACCTTACTCCTCAAAGCTGGGCAGCGGGCTCTTCCTTCCCTCCTCCCCGCCACTGCTGCCGCCTGGTGAACAGAAAGGACGTCCACGCTGCCCGCAGGAGGCTCACAGCCGGTGCCACACTGACCACACCAGTAGTGTCTGCAGAGTGACTGATTTTTTTTTAATACCACACATACATATATTCCCGAAGGGGAAAGAAGGGGTACGAGGTGTGTGTGTGTTTGTGTACATGTGTTTGTGTGCATGCATGTGTGATAAGCATCTACCAAGAACAGAGCCCCCTGGCCTGGTGTGGGACAGTCACCCAAGGCTTCCTGGGGCAAGAGAGGCTTTGGTCTCCTGAGAACTGTCAGCTGGTATCTTGCCCTGATCCAGGTGTCCAGGGACAGAACACTGAGGTGAAGACCCCAGAGCTGGTCATTTTTATCTCCCCCAGGTAACCTGCTGGATGGAGCAGAGAAAGAGGGGAGGAGCCAGAAGGGAGGAGATACGGTAGGAGGGAGGGAGGATGGGAGAGAGAAGAGACCGAGAAGTGAGAAGGAGGGAGGATGGGTAAGAAAGGATAGGGGAGGGGAGAGAGGATGAGGGAGGAAAGATATGGGAGAGAGAGAGGATGGGGAACAGGAAGGATGGGGGAGGGAGAGAGGATGGGGGAGGGGAGAGGATGAGGGAGGGAGGATGGGGAGGGAGAGAGGATGAGGGAGGGAGAAGATAAAGAGGAGGGAAGATGGGGAGGAGAGAGGATGGGGACAAGGGAGGATGGGGAGGAGGGAGGAAGGGGTAAGGGAGAGGATGGGGGAGGGCAAGAGGATGGGAGAGGGAGAGAGGATAGGGAGAGAGGGAAGATGGGGAGAGAGGATGAGGCAGGTGAGACAGGGAGGATGGGGAAGGAGAGAGGATGGGGGAGGGGAGGATGGAGAAGATAGGGGGCAGATAGGAAGGGTGGGGGAACAGAGGGTGGAAAGAGGAAGAGCAGGTGGGAGGGGGACAGAGAGGGTGGGTGGGAGAGGGGCTGGGAGAGGGCGTAGAAGAAGAGAGGAAATGAAGAGGCTCCGTACTTCCTTTTGTCCTCAAAGCTGGGCAGGGCGTGGAAACAGGGACTGCAGATCCAAGTGCCTGTCTCCCTGTCCAACCTCTGCGAGGCCCAGGGCTGGGGAGGTAGCTTCCCTGGGGAGCTGCTTGGGTGACAGTCACTCACCCTCGGGCTCCTCGCAGAAGTGGTGCTTCTTAAAGGTCAAATGGAGCGGAGGGGGAAGGGTTGAAGGAAGCAGTCAGGGAGTGTGGAACAACAGGGTGGGGGGTGGCAAGTGGATTCCCATGAAGAAGTCATGCAGAAGGCAGTGGGTGACGCCCCAGGCACCCACTGGGGCTCCCTGGGCTGGGAGAGGCTGCCTGGGTATCCATGGTCCTGGGCAGAGCGTGGTGCGGAATCCCTAGCCCTTGAGATTGTATTAGAAACAATTACCAGCAGGCCAGAATGACAGCGCTGGGGCCTCTCCTGGCTCTGTGTGTGTGGGATTGTGTGTGTGTGGGGGGGGGGGGGTTAGGGTGGAGGGTGAGGGGAGCCGAAGTCCCTGAGGTCAGGGGGCTGAGGAATGACTGAGGCTCGGACTCCAGCCCAGGGTGACCCTCAATGTGTTTCCCAGCAGGACTCCCCCTCTCTGCTCCTCACTGCCAGTGGCCTTTAGAAAGCAGATGGCCAGCGCTCACTCCCAAGGCTCTTACTAGAGTTGGACCACGGTGCTTCTGGTTAGTAACCTCGTGCTTAACCCCTGTGGCCACCCAAACACCTCCAGAGTACCGGGTCTCCCTAATCTAGTCACCATCATCATCATCACCATCCTCACCATCATCCTCACCCCCATCCCCAATCCCCATCCCCAGTGACTTCCACAACTGTCACACGGTGCAATCGGATCCTCCCCATAATCCATACAACAGCATGGAGGGCGCCCCCAATTCCCATTTAACACAGGGGAGCACGGGGGCTCTCTCTGAGAGGTTAAATCCCGCATTGGAGAGCTCGGAGCTAGACGGGAGCAACTGGCACGTGCCCACCACTCGCCTGACCCTGCAGTGTGAGCTCTCCATCACAGGCCCAGCCGCCTCTCGAGGTAGCCCCATCCGTGCTGTGAGCCACACCAGGCTTGGTGGGGTGGGGTCTGGGGCTTCACATTTCTCATCTGTCAGGTGCAGGGTCACCACCAGCCTCGGTTCCTGCAGCGGGAGCTCTGAGCACCGAGTGCAAGGCTCTGGGAAGTGGAAGCTGAGCTCCTGAGAGCTCTCCATCTGCAGATGGTGCCTGGCCCTCCATCTCCCACTTTCAGGAGGTCCTCACACTCTTCAGCCCTCCCCCCATGCCCTCTCCACCATCCCCCCATGTCCTCCCCACCACGTGTCTGCACAGACACAGAGAGAGGTCAGTGTCCCGAGTGGAGACCAGAGCAGATCTTTCAATTCATCCCCAATCGTGGAAACCACCAAGTGGCAAGAACACCCACTGCCGCAGAGTCAATCCTGGCTCACAGCAGTCCTACAGAACAGGGCGCAAACAAGCGGCCATCTAGCCCAGAAGCAACTGAGCCCACACGGAAGCAGCACACCAACATAGGTGACCGTGAAGGACAGAGGAGACCAGGTCTCCAACAACAAAGGCAGGGGGGTGGTGAGAAACACATCACCGTGAAAGAGGGGGAGTACGTGATGGGGACCCAATGCCCATCTGTAGACAGCTGGACACCCCTTCCAGAGGGGTAGTGAGGAGGAGATGGGCCACTCAGGGTTCAGTGTAGCAACAATGAAACTCAAAACCTTCCTCTAGTTCCTGAATGCTTCATCCCCTCCCAATCATCATGACCCCAATTCTACCTTGCCTTGCGGACCTGGTTATACCAGAGGATGTACAGCGGTGCAGTGGGGATCTGGAGGCACAGGGAATCTAGGACAGACGAACCCCTCAACACCAGCGGTGGGAGTGGCAACACCAGGAGGGAAGGGGGTGCAGAAAGGGAGAACCGATCTCTCAGAGATCTATGTGTAACTCCTCTCTGGGAGATGGGCAATGGGGAGGCGGGTGAGGGGAGACGCCGGGGAGTGTAAGATAAGATATAATAATTATTTATAAACTATCAAGGGACCAGGGGTGGGATCGGGGAGGGAGGGGGATGGGGGGGGGGGAAGGGAAACCGAGCTGATTCCAGGAACCCAAGTGGAAGGTGAATTATGAGAATGACGAGTGCAATGAATGTATAAGGGTGCTTTGCTCAATTGATGTATGTACAGACTGTGATAAGAGCCTTATGAGCCCCAATAAAAAGATTTTTTTAAAAAAAGAACAGGGTGCAGCTGGCCCTCGGGCTCTCCAAGGCTGTAGGTCTCCACGGGAGCTCAAAGCCTCGTCTTTCTCTCTCAGCACTCCCGCTGGAGTAGAACTGCTGACTTCTAGATGGGGACCCGACATTGCAGTGGTCCTGATTATATCCAGAGGCAGTGATTCGATGCTGGACCCAGCTCAAACCCTCAGTCTCAAGGGTGTTTATCTTAAAGATAAACAATCGCATTTTATTATCATTCCTATTTTATTAAAAGATGTTAGTGGGGGCTCCTACAGCTCTTATTACAACCCATGCGTCAATTGTCTCAGGCATATTTGTACATAGGTTACCATCGTTCTTTTTTAGACATTTACTTTCTGTTGAGCCCTTGGGATCAGCTCCTCTTTTTCCCTCCCTCTCCCCCTCCCCACCTCCTGACCCCTTGATAAATTGTAAAGTATTATTTTCAGATCTTACACCGACCGCCGTCTCCCTTCCCCCATGGTTTCTGTTGTTTGTCCCCCTGGGGGAGGTGGTGGGGGTGGTTATGTGTCAATCATTGTGATCGGTTCCCCCTTCCTCCCCTCCTCTCTCCACTTTCCCCCTACCCCCCTGGTATCGCTACTCCCATGCCTGTTCCTGGATGCCGTGTGTCGTGACATGAGCGCTTCTCTCTTATCTGTACCTGTGCGCATGCTCTGGTCTAGCTATAGTCCCATGGGTGCCCAACTCGCTGAGCAAACAAAACCCTATCCAGCCCTGTGTGGCCCAATAGGGACCCCTTGCTAGCTGCAGTCTTACCAAGATGCTGAGCACGTCCATGTAGCAGGTAGTGCAAGGGGCTAATGCACTTGGCTGCTAACCCCCAAGGCTGACAGTTCAAGTCCACTCAGAGGCACCTAGGCACACACGACTTCCCACAAAGCAGCTGCCGAGAACCATGGGGCACCCGGTTTGACTCCACACCAGTGGGGTTCACCAGGCGCCAGAGCTGGCTCTGATCTTTTCTGCAAGTCTCTTTGACTGGAGGGTGACTCGATCCTCAATGACAGGGCAGGGTGGGGGTGGGGGTGGAAATCAGGCAGAAGCTCCAGTCTGTTTCTCTGAGACTCTGCCACCTGCCTTCCTCCCCTTCCGCCACCCCCTCCCAGTGCACTCAGCACCAGCAGGGCAGACTGCGTTCATTTCATCACTAGAGCCCCCCACCCCACTGTGTGCCAGTCCCAACACCGCCCAGAAGGTCAGCAGAACCTGCTATCGGCTGCATCTGACTGCATGTCCAGACGAAATTAGTTTCTGATTTTTCCCCCCCTTTGTTGGATAATGGCAACCCTGAAAAAAGCCCATTGATTTCTGGACAGCAGGTTTATTGGGGCTGAGTCAGCCCAGCCCACTGCCAGCAGGAGCTGCCACTCGGATCTTTATTTCACTCCCCCCCCGCTCCAGAACATAAGAGACTTTGGAGGCCCAGGGACGAGTCGAGAGTCTTGACTCACGCTTGGACAGCTCCAGGTTAGTGAGCTTCCACTGCACGCCAGGAGGATGCAGGGCTGGGCTTCACAGGAGCTTGCCGGCAAGTGCCATTGTGGGCACCGAGTGGCACCTAAGTTTGACCCAATACTGGTGCCTATGACTCAGCGGCCCAGTTCCCATCCACTCCGACTCGGCGACCCCACTTGGGCCGGAATGGAATGCGCTCCGTAGGGTTTTCAATGGCCAGGTTTTCAGAAGCAGGCCTCCAGACCTTTCTTCCGAGGTGCCTCTAAGCGGACTCAAACTGCCAACCTTTGTGGCGGGCAGTCAAGTGTGTTTGCCCTTGGCCCTACCCAGGCAGGGAGACACCGCCTACAGGGACAGGCTCGGCCCTGCTGGATCCATCTTTCATTGCACCGTGGAAGGGGTGTCATCTGGCTTCCTCGCTCCCTCGCAGTCTCATCAATAAAATGAATAGTCCCCGGTAGGAAAGTATCTGATGACAAATTATCATGACCCATTTGCCAACCCCCCACATACACACCCCACCTCCAGACTCACTAGAGGGAGTCTTAAAATCTGGCTTCCTCTAAGAACCGTTCCATCATCCTCTGTCTGTCTAGTCACTCAACAAAGCATACATTGAGTAGGTACCAGGGATAGAGCTGTTTCTACCCACGCTGACACCCTCCTCTTCCACAGCAGGCCAGACTGTCTGTGCCACACCATCTGATGCCCCAACTCATAGCCCCTTGGGCTTGGGCCATGGCTGCCCCAATCACCTGCAAGCAGGTGCATCCTCTGAGCACCAGACACCTTTGGCTTTCTGCCCTAGGGTTTGATCCAAAAAGCCGTTCTGTTACCTGGGGCAACGGGGCATTGTGATGGAGCAACCATGAAGCCAGAGAGGATCAGAGCCGCTGGATGAGGTCCAGGCCACATGGTCTATGCATAGGCTCTCTACCGAGTGTGAGCCCCTGCCGGTTATTAACACAGCAGGGCCCGAGGGGCTTGCTTTCCTTCCTTGCCTGTTCCACTGGTCCAGGCAATCCCCCTCCTCTTCCTTGGCACCTGTCACCCAGACCAATGACCTACAGGGAAGCCCTAGGTCTTAGGACAGCAAGCCAAGGGAAGCCCTCCATTGCCCAAGGGCGAGCCAGGTAACAGGATGCCCTTTCCCCCAGCCGACTGGCCTCAGAGTCAATGCCTGACAGGAGCTCACGCCTATCAGATGTCCTCTTCCTTGGATGGTGGGAATCCAGGTGCCCAGGCATTTCTGGGTGACCTCCAACAACCGCACTTTTGATGAGCGCTGCGTGTGTGAATCCTTGCCCATGCCAGGGACTCCCATGTAGTCTCAGGGATGGATCCTACCCTATCCAGGTCAAGCGCCAGGGAAAGTGGGCGGGTGGGGTCGGAGCTTGTCGCCGTCACCCCACGTGGTTAGGGAAGACTTTCCTCACGGAGTGAGACTTGAGCCGGGACCTAAATGGCATGAGCGGATGGGCTGTGGAGGCTTGTGGGGGGAAGAGAGAGTGGGTGAATCCATGTGCAAAGGTACTGAGGCCAGGAGAAGAAAACAAGGAAGAGGGCAGAAGATGGGGACCAGAGAGAAGACGGGGGATGGGGGGGTGAGGGACAGATGGCACTAGCTTTTACTCTGAGCATGATGGGAAGCCATTGGAGGGTTTAGAACAAGGGAGCGACATAACCTCATTTTCCTTCTCAAAAGACCAAGCAAAGAAAGTATCGGGGGGCATGAGGCCAGGTGCAGGAAAATAATGTCCTGAGGTTACTGCGGTCAACTGGGTACCGGATGATGGCGACTTGGGCCAGGGCTGGTGCCAGGAGGGATGGTCAATAGTGGTCAGCTGCTGGATCTCTCATTTCAGAGCTTTCTTGAGGTCCAACTGTCGTTAGCTATGCCCGGGAGTCGGTTATGACTCATCGACCCTATGCACAAGAAGACGAGGCACTGCCTGGTCTCTAGCCCGTCTCACAAGGGTCATGTTCCACCCTGCTGTCAAACCCCGCTCTGGTCGTTACATCATTTGTTGTTAATTTGAAACTTCAGAGTGAAGGGGTGGAGTCTAACCTGTCAATCAGGTTGCAGCTCAAGGATCTCATTGGGAGGTGCTAAGGAGATAAATAGCTCCCTGGAGACGGGACACACACTCACTCCCTGGAAGACATTCCTGTTGAGAAGACACACAGAGCCCTGGAGCTGAAGGAGCCACGTGGAGACCGCTGCCAGCTCTGAGATGCTTCCATCACCATTGGCTCCACAAGACTTCCCACCCACTGGCCTGTGATCTTCTTGCATTTGTCATCCTTGCATGTGTTTCATGAATCTGACGAGGACTTTATAGATTGGTATCAGACATATGGACTAATCATTTTAGACTTAAGGACTTGGACTGGGCTGGGATGTTTTCTCAATATTCCATTGCTCTTGTCTATAAAGCTCTTTCTTATACACATATGAGTGCCCTAGATTTCTTTCTCTAGTCCACCCAGCCTAACACACCAAACCACTAAGGTTGTGCTTTTCATGGACAAGTCTTGATGTCCTGACGGGTCCCATCCTGTTCACATGTCCCAAGAACATGAGATGGACACACGCCGTCCTCCTCTCCAAGGGGCATTCTGGCTATTCTTCCAACTCAGATTTGCCCGTGACTCTCAAGTTCACGATGCTTTTAGGCTTCTTCACCAACACCGTGATTCAAATGCAACTCATGTACAAGACCCTCTGCACACTTCCGGGGGCAAACTTGCTGAGCTTGGACTTAATGACACACCGATGAAACCATCCATCACCACAATCAAGGGAATGAGCCTATCCATCACCCCCTGAAGTCTCCTGGTCTTGAAGTCCCTCTCTCCCTAGGACCCAACCCCTCACCAGCCCAGCCATGTTTCTGTCACTGTCTGTCAGTGTGCATTTTCCGGAACCTTTTATCCATGGCATCGTATGGCTGCCTGTGGACTCTGGCCTCTTTCACTCGCCAGAGTGACCGAGGTTCATGCACACCACTGTGTGTGACAAAGAGTTAAAAATCATATCGTTGTGAATGAGAGGGAGTGTGGAGTGGAGATTCAAAGCTCATCTGGAGACAACTGAACATCCCCTTACAGGAGGGTCACAAGGAAGAGATGAGCCAGTCAGGGTGCAGTATAGCACCAATGAAACATGCAACCTTCCTCTAGTTCTTTAATGTTTTCCCCCACCCCACTACTATCATGACCCCACTTCTACCTTACAAACCTGCCTAGACCAGAGCACATACACTGGCACAGATAAGAGCTCACAGCACAGGGAATCCAGGACAGATAACTCCCTCAGGACCAATACTGAGAGTCGTGACACCAGGAGGAGAAGGGGAAAGTGGGGGGAGGAGGGGGAAACTGATCACAATGATCTACATATAACCCACTCCCAGGGGGACGGACAACAGAAAAGTCTGTGAAGGGAGACAGTGGTCGGTATACGACATGAAAAAAAATTGTAAATTATCAAGGTTTCGTGAGGGATGGAGTGTGGGGGAGGGGGGAAATGAGCTGACACCAAGGGCTCAAGCAGAAAGAAAATGTTTTGAAAATGATGATGGCAACCTATGTACAGATGTGCTTGACACTATGGATGGATGGATGGATTGTGATCACTGCGGTCAGAGCCCCCGATAAAAGGATTTAATTTAAGAAAAGTAAAAGAGTTGGGTACTATTCCACCACCGTGTGGCTAAGCTGTGGCTGGTTTGTCCAGGGCCTGATGCTGGGCTACCTTCCAGATTTCGAATACCTCTCGGCGGCACTGGTGACGGACTATGCTGTTTGGCTGGCTGAACATCCTAGAACACAAGGAGAACCCCAGACATGGGGAAACCGCTGCGGGCAAGGCAGGCTTGCCCCCCGAAGGGAGGGCGACGAAGACCTCTCAAAGTTGGCACGCCGCCTGGCAGGTGGGAGGCGCTCAGCTGGTGCCTCCTCACTCAGCGGATGAGATCATGGATGAGGGTGGGAGGCTGGTCATTCACCTCCGCTGCTCCCAGAAGAGCTACGGGAAGCTTCTCCTGGGCACACCGCCCTCCCTCCCGCCACCCAGGCCATCACGGTCCTCAGGGGACTGTGGGACACCAAGGAGGCGGGAGGCAGATTCCATGAGAGCAGGAGTTTCATCTCCAACAGTATCCTTCCCGGAAGCATAGCCACTCCCTACCCCCCAGCATGGAGCTGAACATGCCACAGCCCTGCACGCTTTCTGAACCATAGGCTTCCAAATGACTCTCCGCCTGCCACATCCACTCGAGATGTCAGAAGGATGCCCCTCCTCCATCTGCACCCCCCCACGTCCCCAATGGGGTAACCTCCAGGGTGCCCAGCTGATACCTTGCCAGAGCAGCATGGACTGTTATGACAATGGACACGCAGTGCCTTTATTTATTTATTTATTTATTTATTTATTTATTTATTTATTTATTTATTTATTTATTTATTTATTCCTTACTGGCCGAAGGGTAGGAACAGGCAAAAGGAGAAACACTGACAGCCGATATGCACCAGGGAGGGAGGACGCTTGGCCTCGTGAAGATTCGCCGAAATGGAACCCCGAGCGCTCTGGAGGACATCCGTTTTCCTGACCAACCCTCCTGATGAAGACTGAGGCAAATCAGCTGGCACCGGCAAGAGCATGAGGGCCCAGGTGGGCATGCACTATGCTGGGAGGGGCAGTCTGCTGGGCCAGCCATCCTGCAGGGATTGGTATAGATGGGCATGGTCGGGGAGGCCAACATTCCACCTCTAGGAATCTGTCCTGAGAAAACTGTCGTGGTGCATGCGGATACTCAGCACACCGTCACACATACCGGGACGTGCCACGGACAACTCAACATGCAGAGGAATGACGGCACTGCCCCTGAACAGGCCCCACCCCAACTCACTGCCAGCGAGTCAATTCCAACTCAGAGTGGTCCCATAGCACGGGGTAGGACTGCCCCTATGGGCTTTCTGAGACTGTCAATCTCAACGGGAGTAGAATGCCTCATTTTCTGCTTGTGGAGTGGTTAGTGGTTTTGAACTGCTGAGCTGGCAGTTAGCAGCCCGATACAGAACCAGCACCTAAAAGCACAGGAGAGGATGTGCTGTGGAGGCTGGCAGGGGAAGAGGGAGAATGTGCATCCATGTGCAAAGGTCCTGGGGCCAGGAGAAGAAAAGGAGCAAGAGGGCAGAAGACGGGAGCAGAGAGAAGACAGGGGGGCAGGTGACACCGGCTTTTACTCTGAGTGTGACAGGCAGCCATTGGAGGGTTCTGAACAAGGTAGCAACATCGCCCCCTGTGCCTTTTAAAAGACCACGCATTGAGAAGAACCCACCTGGGAAGCGAAGCCAGAGGCTGGAAAATCAAGTCCCAAGGTTATTGCAGTAATCAAGTACAGAGAGATGATGGCTTAGACCAGGGCTGGTAACAAGAGAGACGGTGAACAGAGCCCAGGCACAAAAGACTTCGAAAAAGATATTGTGTCTATTCATAAAAGTGGCTACTTTATGGCATTGCAAGAGCATGGAAGGTGGCTTCAAACTTGACATTGAGCGAACAGCAAAGAAGGAAACATGAATGGGAACACTCAGGATGGACGCGCAAGTTCAATCGAAGGCAAGAGCAGGGTCCACAATCGAGAGCAGGGAGGAAGGACATGAGAAGGGGCTGTGACTTCCTTTGAAGCCTTCATTTCCTGCTCCGAGGGGTGGTGACATGGGGGACTAGAATGACCTTGGTTCTTTCCTGGTGTCTTTCCATCCTTGGTACCACCATCCACTGCTCACCAGGAACAGGGACTGACGGGGTGGCCCAAGAAAGCATCTGAAGACTCTAAGCATCTGACCCTGAGACGTCTTCTCTTGGACATTGTGCCAGTGACATCATCTCCGGTCACCTTGTGAAGAGGCGGAGTCTAGCCTGTCAATCAGGTCGCAGCTGGATGGCCTCATCCAGAGGCGCCACAGAGATAAACAGCTCACTGGAGGCCAGACCTACACTCTCTGCTTGTCTCCCTGTGAGACATTCCTATTGACAAGCCACATGGAGCTATGCTGATGGAGCCAGAGCCCTGGAGCTGGAGGAGCCACATGAAGACCCATGGCAGTGCTGCGATGCTTCCACCACCACTGGATCCACAAGACTTTCTACCAACTGGCCTGGGATCTTCCTGCATGTGGCACATCATTGCATGGCTATGTGAGTCTGAAGACTAAGTTATGGACTAGTTTCAACATATGGGGTAATATCAGACTTATGGACTTGATCTGGACTGGGCTGAGATGTTTTCTTAAGGTACAATTGCTCTTTGATATAAAGTTCTCTCTTACACACATGAGTGTCTATGAATTTGTTTCTCTAGTCAACCCAGACTAACACAGATCACTGAGCCCTGATCCAGGGCTAAAGGGAGAAAGGAAATTGGCTGCACACTGGCTGGAAGGCCTGCCCCGGAGGGAACCAGGCCTGCTCCTTTTTGAAGGTGCCGGAGTTCAGCATCGCTGACCGAGAGAAGGGCTGAGACAGCATCCCACCGTTCATGAGTTGGGTCAATGCGGGGCTGAGAGGGGTCGCTGGTCGAAAGACCTCGCATGCGCACCAGGTAAGTGAGGGATCATAGGTTCAGTCATGGTGCTTGAAGCACAACACGGACCTTGGATTAGTGTCCAGATGACTGCCCCTGGCTGGAGAAACTCCAGCTGTGGGGATGAAGTCAGTGCCGTAGGTCCTTTGCTGCCTTCCCCCCACCCCATAGCACAGGGTGAGGCTATGGGAGAAAAGAGGCACTGAGGCTGTCTTTCTTCTCAGAACCACTAGTTCTATGTCCAGCTCCATGTCAGCAGAAGCTCACCAACCTCTGGGTGTTGGTCGTTCCTAGGTGCCACGGCGTTGGGACCGATCCATCACTACCCCAGGGACCAAAGGCAGAAAGGCAACACTGGCCCGTCCTGCATTCTCTTCTCAAGAGCTGCTCTGCAGCCACGATCCTTGTCTACTTTACCAAGCATGATGTCCTTCTCCAGTGACTGGTCCTTCCTGATCCCAGGTCAGAAAAGGGGCTTCATCTCCCTGAAGGTGCAAGTTCAAACACATATCAGTGCATCTCGTGCCCCCTACTGGTGCTGGGGGGCAACCAAACTGCCAACGCGCAGAACTGAAGGGGATTGGTTGGGGGGTGGGTAGTCCGTGAGTCCATTCTGACTCCTGGCAACCCTATGGGACAGAGAAGAATTTCTCTACAGAGTTTCCTTGTGGAGCGGACAGCCTCATCTTTCTGCCTTGGACTGGCTGGTAGGTTTTAGCACGGACCCAAGGTTGGCATCCCAGTGGGCATCGCACTGTGCCACCAGGGAGCCCTCCCATCAGAGCTATCCAGACATCTCATCCAGGGGCTACGGTGCAAGTGTCTGATGATCACAAATTGAATGACGGTGGGGCCAACACGGCGGTGACAGAATGTACGGAGTGCCGGCTGCTTGACAGGCATGATCACAGTTTGTCACGGAACATAAAAGGCGACCTTGGATACACCGTTAGCATTTCTATTTGCCAATGGGGGACCCGGAGGGCAGACAGGGGAAGCCACTTCACCCCAGTTGCCGAGCCTATTGGTGACAGAGTGAGAGTGTAGGGGCCTGAGGGTGGACTAGGGTGCCTGCCCCACCTCTCCTCCACAGTACCGACAGTGGGGGCTCACCTGAGCCCACTTTACGAGCACAACCACCAGGTAAACTAGGACCGTATGATCACCTCCTATTGACAGGTGAGGAAACGGGCCCGGCGACGTGAAGTCAGACATGAAGCTGGGATTCACAGCACCCACACAGGTAACTGGTGGGCCCACCCTCACCTGCCTCTTCCCTCTCTAAACACCAGGCGGGTGTTTGGGGAGCGGCCTGCGGGAACAGGGTGGACGCAGGGGGCCACTCAGACGGTCCCTCTAGAGCCATAACCTCCCACATGCCTGGCATGCGGGGACCAGCAGTGCCCCCACTTTATCGATAAGGGTACTGTTAACATCCACCTCCGTGGGCTCCCCACGGCTAGAGCCTTCCGCCCAGGCTCCAGGCTCCCTGCTCCAGAGGCCGGGAGGCCCCTTTCCTCCCAGCTCGTTGTGGGGAAGCCTCCACTGCCAGCCGGCCTGATGAGGCATGGCGTCTCTGCCCAGGAAACATGGAGGCCATGCACCAGTGGCCCCGAGCCCCAGAGGAGGCAGGGCCGCTAATTAGACCAGTCTGTTCTGGTGTCTGCCCAGCCTCCCGCAGACAGAGGGGGACGAGACGGGAATCCCAAATCGCTCTGACAGTGGGGCCCAAGGAAGATGAGACTTCTGAAAAACGGGGTGGCAGGGAGGCTTGGGGCTGGGGAGGGAGGACGAGGAGGAGCCGGCAATAAAGCTCCCCCTCTGTGGGAATATATCCGGGCCAAGCAGCCAGCGAGCTGCTTTTAAGCCCTAAGACGGGCCAGCATGACAAGCTCGCCTGGTGGAGTGGGAGGAGGCCATGGGTGGACACTAGCGGCCTGGCCCTGACCACCTCCTGGAACCCTTCTCGGCGAAGTGCACCTGAAAGCTGTGCCCACTGCCTGCTGGGTTTGCCCTAAAGTGCCATGCCTCGTGCCCAGCGAACATCCTCCTCAGAGGAGTTATGCACAGTGGAGGGCTCCGTTGTCCCCATTTCACATGCGAGGAATCTGAGACCCAGGGGCAGAGACTGAGGGGGCTGGCAGCCAGACTGTATGCCCTGATTTGAGGCTGCCACCAGGGAAAGCCAGTCCCTGTAGCTGGTGCCACTCACTGGGCAACGTCTGCCAGCCCGGTACTCTCATTCACCACTCGCCCAGCCTCTGCGTGGGCTGTCGGCCTTGCAGCTGGCCAAGTCCAAGGCCTGGAGAGCTGCCGTCAGGTGTTCCAGCCCAGGCCAGAATGGCGCTCCAGGCGACCTTGGTAACTACCGTCACGCGGTTCCCTTGTCACAATCACCCGGGAAAGCGCTCCACATTCAGGCTGCCAGACTCCCCGCCCGGAGTTGCTCTGACACTGGCCCTGGGAATCCATAGGTCTAAAACTCAACCTAAAGTGAGTCTCAAGTTCAGCTCCTGCCAACAGCGAGGTGCTGGAATTACGTCACATACGGGAGGCTGGCTGGCAAACCCACGAAAGGCTACAGCGTGCCGGAAAGCAAGGTCAGAATACGCAAACGACAGCTGCTTGTCAGAGTCCTCATACATCTCATGACCATGACCCACTGCAGACACGTGTGGATGCGTGTGGACGCGATGGTGGCGGTGTGCAGAGCTCTAACGCAAAGAACAGCCGGAAAGCAGAAAATAGGGGGGCTGATTTCACAAAGCCAGCTGTCCGATAATTAAGAGAAAGAGGTTTTGTTCTGTTTTCCCCCCAAGGGGGGGTTGCTAGGAGAATAGACCCGGAGACAACGAGCTCACTGAATCTGTCGCCGGTGGACTTGCAACGAACGGACTGTCAACAGCCCACATTCTCAGAGCCGAAGAAACTGGTGTGTCGAGTTCTCTGAGTACATTCTAGCAGAGGGTGGGGAAAGGGTGTTCTGAGCAGCGGGGAGGCACTCGTGGCTACATCAGACTGAGTTTAGCATCTGGGGACAGAGGCTGGGACATGTGTCAGATGTGGAGGGGGTTACTAGTTCTCTGAGAGAGGGCAGACAATACCCAAGTGTCAAGATCGGAAAGAAAAACCAACACTACACATTATTCTGCTCACGCTCAACCGGAGCCGTTGGCTATCGTGTCCCATTCACGCGCTCATAGACCATGGCCTGGCCTTCACGGGAATACACATCTCTCCCTCGTTTTCCACTGCTCGGTGATGTCTGGTCCTGTCTTCAGGACCCTGCGATGCACTGAGAACGCGATGAAAACCCAAGGCTCTGGTCACTGACAACAAGCCAAGCAACTGCTACCCATTGTCCACAACCTCCTTCTCCCCTCGCCCTTGTCTTTTCCTCACCTCACAGGGGGTTCCTGTGAGGAACACTGGGACAGCCTTTATGCCCTAACCACCCTGGTTCACGCCACTGGACCCATCGGACCCCCCAAATCTGAAGAACCAAGAGGAGAGCACAAGGGACTTGTCCTGTGCACAACACCCCACGAACACTTGACTTCTTGGTGTAGCCAGGCTCGGGAAACAGAAGCGAAGCTACGAAATTCACTCACACCACAATGATTTATGGAGCATCTACTATGTGCCCAGGTCACAGTAAGCCCAGTGACCTTGCAAACAAAGCCCAAGAGCCGCATTGCTGAGCAATACCAGATAAAGCCCCCACCTTCACAGATCTGTTGGGTCAATAGAAGGATAAACAAAGAGCCCATTCATCCCTAATGTTCCACTGCATATGTGCCATTCAGCAGACAAACATGGCGCCAGGATGGCCAAGCCAAATAAGCCTGGGTGGGTGGTCAGGTAAGGCTCTTCTTGGCAGCAGTATTTAATTAAAGCTTAAAAGATTGGGACTAAATTAGCATAGGGGCGAGGATCCAGGGAAGTGCCACAAAATCAGGATGGGGTAGAGGTAGGGGGTTTAGATTGGATCCCCAGAACAGGAGAGAATCACTGGAGGGGTTGGTTCGTTTTTTAATAAGTCATTTAATTGGGGGCTCATACAGCTCGTACAACAATCCATACCTCAATCGTGTCAAACACATTTTGTTGCCATCATCATTTTCAAAACATTTTCTTTCTACTTGAGCCCTTGGTATCGGCTCCTCTTTTCCCCCTCTCTCGCCCACCCTTCTGAACCCTTGATAAGTTATAAATTATTATTCTTTTCACATATTACAGCGTTCGCTGTCTCCCTTCACCCATGGTTCTCACTTAACAGATTTGACTGCTTTCAAATAATCGCAAATAAATCAGAACATCCCCCCAACTTGTCAAGGCTGGAGGCTAGGAGAGGGTTTTAAGTAGGAGGGGACATGATCCGAATATTCAACTTTTCAAAAATGTCACAGGGCTTCCCCCAAGTCCTGCACTCCTTTAATCATTTGATGCAGATGGATTCGACTCCACTCTGCACAAACAGAGCTGATTCTGTGCTGGCATTCTGGGAGGGGACTTAGCCAGGAATCGTCAGCCTCTGCAGCAGGCACACAGCCACCTCCTGGGACCTCCTCCCCAGGGAAGGAAAGCAATCCCCTTGGAAACCCACGCTGGGGTTGCAATGACAAGTCGTGACACCCCCTGGAACTGCGCCCTGTTCTCTGTCTTCCCCGCCCTTCTCAATACCATAGCTACCAGAAAGCAAGTTCTCAGGCGGCATCTCTAGAGCGCGAGCAAGACCCTCTTTCACGACAAGGAGAAAGGACATCTTCACGGGAGCCAGAGGGAATGGCCTCACTGGGCTCAGGGAGGCCCAGGGAGCTGGGGGAAAGTGTTTAGGCTGCTGCAGTGGGTGTTCCGTCCAGTTGTGTCCTCTTCTTCTGGGTGGGGTGGGCTGACTCTCTATCAGGTCTTTATATTTCCGTCCTCTTTGGGATCGAAGAATGGCGTCGTGGTCCAATCAGAACCAGAGAGACTCCACGTTTTGAGGCTCTTTTTGTTCTTTCTGTAAGCCTGGAGCTGCTTGTGGCTGACAACCTCCTTGGAAGAGCCTCTCTTTCATTGGTGTAGGCCAGGGAGCATCACTTTTTCCCCCATCCTCCTTAGAATTGGGGTTAGGTGGCTTGCCACCCAGATTTCCAACTCTCAGAGTTGCGTACTCACTTCATCCCTAACTCCTCCTCGTGTGAAGGAGCGCAGCTAACTTCGAACATGAAGGAGATGGAGGGGGAGCATGCCCAGGAATGCCTGCGTGGGCCGTGCTCCCCAAGATCTGAGCAACAGGAGAATCAAGACCCTTGAGGCCCGGAGAAGAAATCAGAGGCTACCTCAATACATCGCAGTCAGTAGTTTTCAAGCTGGACTCAGGACAAACAAAAACCTTTCTCGATGAAGCGACAACTTAAAGAGAGTGCCCTTCCCACCCGTAGTTTTGCACTATCACCTTTTTAATTGGAACAGAAAGCTTATTCTTATTTCAGCTTTCTACTATGGATCCTGGCTGGTGGCTCAACCAAACCAAAGAGTCAAAGAGGAAATAAAGATGGGAAGGAGAAGGGAAGGGGTGTCTTCAATCAGCAGCTCTCACCCTGACTACAGATTAGAATCACCTTTTGGCAAGCAGCCCTGGTGACACAGTGGTTGGAGTGGTTGGCTGTTCAGAGGTCACTGGTTCAAACCCACCAGCTGGCTCCATGGGAGAAAGACGCAGCAGCCTGCTCCCATAAAGATCACATCTTTGCAAACCTCGCAGGGCAGTTCTATGCTGTCCTATAGGGTTGCTCTGCATTGGAAGGGACTCAACAGCCATGGGTTTGTTTTCTTTTTGTCTTTTTAAAAAATACGTTTACATCTCTTATCACAATCCATACACTCATCCAGTGTGTCCAAGCACATTTGCACATATGCTTCCATCATCATTTTCAAAGCACTCTCTTCCCACTTGAGCCCCGGATATCAGCTCCCCTCACGAACCCTTGATAAGTTATAGATTATTATTTTCATATCTTACATCATCCTCCATTGTTCCTCACCCACTTCTGTTTTATGGAGCTTCTGAAAACTCCGAATGCTTGGCTTCGATCTCTAGACATTCTGGAGACTTCCTCTTGGGTGGGAAGAGTAGTGGTAACTTTGGAGACCCACCAAGAAACAGACGCATCGCTCTCTCACAGCATGGTTCACGGGCCATCAGCCTCCCCCGGGAGCTTATGAGAAATGTACAGTCTCAAGCCCCACTCCAGACCCAATCAGAATCTAGACTCACATGATCCTTGATCATTAAGATGCCCAGTCGAGCTCAAGAGATGCTGACCTATGAGAATCCCCGAGACTGGCTTCGGGTCTGGGGAGAAGGCTGACACAGCTCTGCACGCCATGGCTCTCAGCGCCCACCCAGCGACCATGTGCCCCGCGGTATGGGCAGCCCTGGCTCTGGGAATGGAGCACAGCACGGGGCTGGGCCAATCAAGGCAGGGCCAACTTCAGCCAGTGAGACAGGGGCTAGTGCCTCCAAACAGCCCTTCCGCCTACCCCGAGGTCCACAGTTGTCTGGCTGTGTGTCACAGGCACTTAAATCACCCTCCAATGGAGCAGCCCTGAGTTACAACCACAGTGAACATCTCCCAATGATAACTGGGGAAATCATTTTTATGTTTCATTAATGTTTCCTAATAGAGACCATCTGATCCTAGGTGGGACTGCCTTGGTGACAGCCTACTTGCATGTGCATGTGACTCCCCAGGGGGCCGGTTAACTCTGGGTTCTGATGGGAAGGTAGGGGTGCTGGGGAGCCTCGGTTTCTAGTGCTCAGGTCCTGTGAGTAGAAGGAAAGCCTTAGATTCCATAGACATGTGGGGAAGGCCCAGTGGGAAGAAACCTCCTTATTGAGAGAGAGTTCTCTCTGGGGCCTCCTCATTTACCCCCAACCAATACTTTAAGGTGGAAAAGCTTCCCGTTTCCCATCTGTTACAAGTTGAATCGTGTTCACAAAGAACCTGTGTTGGAAGCCCTAAGCCCTAGACCTGTAGCCCCAATCCCACTTGGGAAGGAGCTTTCTTTGGGATATGGACAAGGCAGGATTCAGGAACAGAGAGCAGTGTGTCCCAAAGTGGTTGAGCACGCCCCCCGGGGGCACTGCAACTACCCAGGGGAGTTACAGATGCCCTAGTGGCACCGTGCTTCTACATTGGTCTGCTCTCCGTGAGGTCGGCAGTTTGAAACCACCCATGATTCCTTGGGAGAAAAATGGACTTTCTACTCTGGTGAAGAGTTACGATCTTGGAAATTCATGGGGAGAGTTCTACTGTGTCCTAGAGTAGTGGTTCGCCACCTTTCTCATGCCGCGGCCCTTTCATACAGCTCCTCATGTGGTGGTGACACCCCCAACCATAAAATTCGTTTTGTTGCTACTCCATCACTGTCATTTGCTACTGTGATGAATCGGACGACTCCTGTGAAAGGGTCGTTCAACTCCCAAAGGGGTCACAACTGACAGGTCGAGAACCACTGTTAGGGTCATTAGGAGTCGGCATTGACTATGGCAGTGAGAGAGTGACAGAGAGAGACAGAGAGACTTCCTCTTCAGTCACTACCTTGGATCCAGGCTTCTAGCTTCCTAGACTCTGAGAAAATACATTGCCATTTCTTCGAGCCACCCACTGGTGGTCTTCCTGGTAAAGCGGCCCTGGAGCATTCACACACTCCCCTGAGGCCACCGATGCTCAGGACCCTCTCAAATCTCAGTCCATGGGTCCTGGACCCTGGCAGAGAGTCAGCGCCCCCCTGGGACCAATTCAAAACACACCACCTGAAGAGCTCGATCCTGAGGTGGGTTTGGGAAGATGTCTTCTCCTTCGGTCCTCCTAAGATTTGCCCATAGAGCTGACGAGCACGGTTCTCAGTTCCCCCCTTCCTTTTGAGGGGAACGATGTCTTCCTTTCTCATGTTCTTGACAACCAGCCCAACACCTGCCAAACAGCAAGCGCTTGAAACACGTGACTGACTCCCTAACTGAATTCAGAAACGGGTGGTGGATGGGTTATGCAGGGAGGGGCAAAGGAGAGATGCAGACAAAACTGGAAGGGAAATGAGGAAGGAAGGGGGCGAGCCAGGAACTCCTAGACCTGGCCTTTAACTTCAACTTTGCATCATGTTCTCAGCAGTGAATTTGTGGGTTTTTTTTAATGTCCCAGATAAAAACAATAATGTGTACTAACCCAGCAACTAAGCATCCGAAATGAGCTGCTTGTAGCTAAACCCTTGCTGAGTGTAGGAGCGAGTAGGCAGGACTTTGGGGGATCGAGAGCCTGACTCTGCTGTAGGATGTAGAAGGTCTGTGTAGGCATCTGTGCGGCAAGCTCCCTGGGTACCAGGCATTAACCTACAGCCGTGGCCTATTTGCAGAGAACAGGCCTCCCTCGGCTCATTTTGCCCACTTGAACATGACCATGCCATCTTTCTTCTTCCCCCGCTCTCCTTCCTGACCTGGCCTCCTTTTCCACCTCAAGTTTCTGTCTTTCTCTCTGTCGTGTGCCCTGGATTCTGAGAGCCATCTTTGCAGGGCCGTAAGTCTCCTACCTTTCCCCAGAGGTACAGGCGGGACCCTTTTCCCATCAGACCCATTTCGTCACCATCAAGAGAGTAAAATCAGCATGCAGTTGATTGAATGAAAGGGGTCTTCCTGTTCCCACCATCCCTCCATCCTGGCTGGGACACAAGCGATCCTTCAACCCACTCGTGTCAACGCGTGCTAGGTTTATCCAGCCCTGCGGCTTTCAGGAACATCTACATGCTGATGGTTGTGAAACGCATCGTTGCAATCACAGCTTGTCCCCTGGCTGCCAGAGCTGTGGATCTAACTGCCTGGTTAGCCTCTCCACTTAGGACTCTAACAGGAATATGTGATTTGTTTTGTTTTCTTCTGTGTGGGGGAAAAAAAAGACAAGTCACACAACATTTGCAAATTCAACACGTCTCCCTTGTACAGTGACCTCATTCGTGTTGTGAAATCCTCATCTGTATCCGCTGCCATGCATTCCATCCGATCTCCTTTGGACTTTACATTGCTAAGACCAAGTCTCCAACTCCCCTCTACTTTTCTCCCGTTGGGGTGCTCTGCGCCACGGCCATCCAGGAACTCTGTGGTCATGGATCGTTCCCTTTCTTAATGTCCCTGAGCCAGTTCCCCATCAAGTCCTGACAGCTCCAGGTTCACAGTACGTCCCAAAGCTGACCACTTCGTGTCAGCGCCTCTACATCCCCTGGTCCAAGCCATCATCATCTCTCACCTTCTACAGCCCTCTCCAAAGGGTCCAAAGGGTCCTTCTTTATTGCTCCCCACTCCCAGCCCCCTACTCCTCTCCCAGGCAGTCTCCACACAGAGGCCAAAGTGAACTTTTGCAAAGAAAGGTCTGTATGGATTGTGATAAGAGCTGTAGGAGCCCCCGATAAAATGATCTGAAAAAGAAAAAAATAATAATAAAAGAAAAAAGAAGAGAAAGAAAGGTCAGCTCACAAGCACTCATCTGCTCAAAATTCGCCCAGAACTCCTCACCCTTCGTATTTAGAACAAACTCCAGATGCCCCTAATGGCCTCTCGATTCGTTCCTACGGCTGTCATGACAAAGGACCCCAATAGGAGTTGGTCAGGGAAGAGAAACGCGGAGTCGCACAGTACTGGACCTTGGGAGTCGGCAAGGAGGGTGTTGGTTCTGTGGACAATTCCTGAGACCTTGAGGGAGATAATCTGATCCCTGCCTCTCCCGAGCTTCTGAGAAGCCAAGGCTTACCTATGCTTGCTGCTGCAGCATCACATGGCACACTTCCCATCTCCCCATCTCCTTTCTCTTTTCATAACATCCCGATCAGATAGAATGAGGACCCACCCGACTCCAGCATGCCCTCAGGCTACCTGATAACATAGTCAAACCCAGATGGATCTCTGAACAGAGTGTGTTCATTGGGTTGACTAGAGAAAAAAAAAGTCCAGAAACACTCAAATGTGTATAAGAGAGACCTTGATCTCAAAGAGTAATTACATATTAAGAAAACATACATTTCCTCTTCAGGAATGCCTTGCACCAAGTGTGTGTGTGTGTGTGTGTGTGTGTGTGTGTCCCACCTCCAAGGAGGAAGACAGGAGTTCCCACCATCCTCAGGAGAAGGCCATGCCCCACACAGAGACATTCCTGTCGATGAGCCACATGGAGCTACTCTGATGGAGACAGAGCCCTGGAGCTGGAGGAGCCACGTGGAGACCCACGTCACCACTGGATCCACAAGACTTTCCACCCACTGACCTGTGATCTTCCTGCATTCAGCGTCATGGCATGTGTTGTGTGAGTCTGAAGAGGAATTTATAGGCTGGTATTGAACATAAGACATAAGAGCTAATATTGGACTTATGGAGTTGATCTGGACTGAGCTGGAATATTTTAATATGGTATTAATCTTTGATATAAAACTCTCTATTACATATATAGGAGTGTCTCTGGGTTTGTTTCTCTTATCCACCCAGACTCATACAAAAGGCCATCGGGATTGGCAAGACTGTAAATCAGTGGTTCTCAACCTGTGGGGTGTGAGTCTGAAGAGGAATTTATAGGCTGGTATTGAACATAAGACATAAGAGCTAATATTGGACTTATGGAGTTGATCTGGACTGGGCTGGAATATTTTACCCTTTGGGGATTGAACAACACTTGACACAGGCAAGGGTCTCCTGATTCATAACAGTAGCAAAATGACAGTGATGAAGCAGCAACAAAAATAATTTTATGATTGGGGGGGGTCACCACAACATGAGGAACTGTATGAAAGGGTCGAGGCATTAGGAAGGTTGAGAACCACTGCTGTAGAGCCTATGGGAGCAGCCATCTTCCTCTGTCTCCCAAGGAGCAGCGGGTAAGTTTGAACCACCAACCCTGTGGTTATCAGGTCCCATGCCTCACGCATAGCGCCCCCAGGGCTCCCTTTGCTATCATACAACATGCTAAATACATTCTAGCCCGCCATGGAGTTCCATATCGTATTATTCCATCTTTGTTTAAAAACCATATTCCAGATGGAGAAAGGTGAGAGGGAAAATAGACCCCAAATTGCAAATGAAATAATCTTTGGATTCTGCGATTACAGCTCCCTGCTGGTTTCTTCTTTGGCTGTTAGCTGTTCTCCGTTCCCTCGTATTGTTTTCTGCACAGAGGGGTTATTGTTTGTATCATCAAACATTTGAAAACATAATCTCGTTGGGGGGTGAAATTCCCACCAAACCCATTGCCTTCCAGTTGATTCTGACTCACTGCAGCCTCATAGGGCGAGGAGAGCTGCTGCCCGGGGAAGAAGCAGCAGACACACTGCCTCCCACTGCCCCCGCCACTCTCCTGGAGCTGCCAGCAGGTTTGCACCACAGCTTTCTTTGAGCAGCCAAGTACTCTCACTGACTCTGCCACTGGGGTTCTCATTACCTACTCCGAGGGGGCTCCCCAGAGTCAGTAGGAAATGACCTGGAAAGACCACAGGATTTTCCCACGGACTTTTGGAAGCCCCCCCCCCCCTATTCTGAGATTCCATATGCTAAGACCTGGATTCTCCCTTCTGCTCCCTTGGGTCACTTCCCCTAGCTCAGTGGTTCTCAGTCTTCCTAACACCATGACCCTTTCAGACAGTTCCTCATGTGGTGGTGACCCCCATCCACAAAATCATTTTCATTGTGACTTCTTCACTGTCATTTTACTACTGGGATGAATCGGGCGACCCCTGTGAAAAGGTCGTTTGAACCCCCAATGACCCACAGGTTGAGAACCACTGCCCTAACCCCTCCTCTGCTCCACCCCAAAGCTTCTCAGGACTCCAGTTTGCTCTCTGGAAGCTGGGGTGGCAGCATTCCTCACCGAGAAGGGAGCTGTGGATCCCATGGCAATGTCCACCTGGGACGTTCTGGAAGCAGGAAGCGTGGTGCGTGCTGAGGCTTTCCCAGGTGTTGGGTGATATGACAGGGGCACCGCCCCCCTCTTATTAGATACATTGGCAGAGTCATGGCTATGCCAAAGGGCTGCACAGTGGCAATGCCAGGCACTGAGGGGCCTTACGGCCTCCAGTAATGCCCTTCAAACCTACCAGCCACTCCGGGGAAGGAAGTTGAAGCTCTTGGCTCCCACAAGGACTTAGAGTCTCCCATACCCCAAGGGGCAGTTCTACTCTGCCCTCTACGGTCACCATTAGAATCCGATGACATTGGAATCGACTGGATATCTGGAGGGTCGGGAGTGGGGGAGGGGGATGCTGGAGGGCATCCCTAGGCCTCTCCAAGAGGATGATGCAGCCAGAGTGAATAACGGCCAGCAAACCCTTCTCTCACCTTCCCGCTCCTCTGCCTGCTCCTCCCAGCTAGGTCCAGAGTCCCAGCCTCATGAGAACCCTGCCCAAACCCCCAAGCACACAGAGAAGCCTGCCACTGAGAAGCCCCGCGGCCTTTGTTCCAAGTCGGGGCCCTGTCCCTTTAAAGAGGACAGCACATCCGCCAGTCTGATGTTTTGCCGAAATTGAGCCAAGTGTCGCAGCCCAAGGATGACAGCAGACATGAGCGCTGGCTCATCACCCTCGCCTAATGTCTCCGGCTGCAGTCTCCGAGATGGCTCATCAGGCAGCCACCGGGCGAGACCGCCATTAGGCCCTCCCCCCATATGGGCCTCAGTTTCCCCCACCTGCAAGGTTAGGAGGAGGGGCTCAGAGAGCTAGGCAGGTAGCGCCTTATCTCACAGAAGGCACCTAGAACCCTTTTGTTCTTTGAAATTCAAAAAGACTGGCCAGGAGCTCCTCCCCTGAAAAGTCAGCAGGTGGGGGTGGGTGGGAGGGGAGGCCAAGGTAGCCTGGGGGTGGGGAGAAGGGAAGCTTGTGAATCTCTAGGGTCCGTCTAGCTCTTGCTGAGTTGGCTCAGTTTCTGGACCATCAGTTCACCCTCCCCCGTGTAGCCTTTTTTCCCCATTTGTGTCATCGCGCTCCGAACACAGGCCCAGAATGCTGGTGACCCACGTCTCAGCTGAGCGCCGAGTGGACTCTTAACCGACTGTCTTAGTGGGCAAAAACCGCACTCTAGGGGGAAACAAACTTCTCCAGGTTGGACATCGGTCTCCTGATGGCAAATATCTCTGGCGAACTTCCCACGGGGAATTTCCCGGATCCTCTTGCTTTCTCCTGGAGGGCCAGTGAGCAGCCTCGGCCCGACTCACAGTGGACCCCATCCTGCACCATCCCCCAGGTTGGTTGTGGGTCCCATCACTGCGCCCCTCAAGGTGTCCGTAGCTGGTTTGCAGACGTCGATCACCGGACCCTTCTTTCTGGTGTGGCTCAGCCTGGAAGTCAGGCTGAAGCGGAAGTCTCCGCGTGGAAGGCACACATTTTACTGCTGAACAATGGCTGCACCGGACCATCTTCCGGTTTTGCTGGTTTCGTACAAATTAGATTCTTCCAGCCCTACCTAAAACAGTCTGTAAACATATCGGATATCCTAAATCAAAGGCAGCTTTCATTCTTAGAAGACTTCTGACGCCCACTATTCATAGCCTTTGGGGCTCTCTACTCGCATTCGTGCTGTCATCTGCTCAAGTTCATGCGTGGGGCAGACATCACTAATCTATTTTAGCACTCTGAGTCAATAGTAGGACCTCTTTCAAAGACAGAGCTACGAACAGACAGCATCAGCTGTTAGCAGAGCCATCTCAGGTCCCCAGATGGTGTCAACATTTCCCTCTAGCTTTGATTAGCAGGGTCTGTTGAAAGAATAACCCAAAGCACCACACCAAAGCCCCCACCGTTGCGCCCACTCACAGGGACTTTGTAGAACAGAGTGGAACTGCTTCCTGGGGTGTCTGAGACTGCAGGCCTTTATGGGAGCAGGCAGTCTCATCTTTCTCCCCTGGAGAGGCTGGTGGATTTGAACTCCCAACCTTGCGGTCAGCAGCCCCTTACACCACCAGCACTATGAGAGCAGAAAGGTCATTCAATAAAATCAAATGAGGACATCATCAGTCGTGTACATGAAAATACACCCCCCGCCCTTCCCACCCGCTCCAGGGAGCTCTGACGAGGACTTTTAGGGATTGAGTCATTCCCACCCTCCACCTTCAATGTGATGGTGTCCTCATCCCAGGATCTATGGGCATCATCCTGACTGCGAATAGTTTTCTTTGTTATGTTAATGAGGTCACCATAGCATAAGGTGTATCTTAAATTGATCATTTTTGAAGTTGCCAAGAGGAGCAGATTCCACACAGAGGAAGTGCATCCTGGGGGAGGCGGATGCCAGTAAGAAGATCATCAGGGAAAATGAGGGACCGCAGGTATCACAAACGCTCAGCGAGACAAGGCCCTTCCCCTGGAGCATGCATCAAAGAGCCTACCCCTACGAGGGACTGTGAGTTTGGGGCTTCTGGCCCCTTTCAAACGATGAGAAAATACATTTCTGTTCAAAATGCTCCCCCTCCCCCACCTGTCGTATTTCTGTGAGGGCAACCCTAGGACCGTGGATCAAGGAGATCTCTATCCCAGTGGGGTCCCCTGCATGTCGTGCCTGGTGGCTGCCACAAACCCTCGCAGTGCCCATCTTTGCCTGGGTCCTGGGATTCCTAGGTGAAGGCCATGGCTGTATGGAGATGCCAACAGAGTGCCCTCCCTCTGCTCCACCCTCCAAGACCTGGACCATCTTCTAAGCAGCTCATGACTTCTCACGTTCTTCCTTGCTGTCTCCCTTTCCTCCTGGAATCCAGCCCCAGCCCCCAAACATTCCTGCCCATAGCAGATGTTGACACAAACACCTGCTAAATGGTCGGATGGCTGTGGATAACTTAATAGCTACACTCCACTAGCTGGTACGGGGCCATGGTGGCATTCTGGGTTGTGCTGCTAGCCGCAAGGTCAGTGGTTGGAAATTGTGAGGTTTCTGGAGTGGGTGAAACTTCGGTGCTTTGCTTCACGCGCTGAAAGAACTCCTGCCAAAGCACGTTTTGTGATCCAAATGGGTTTTCAGGAAGGAACGGGCAAGTTTCAGGTGTTATGGTCTCAAAAGGGCACCCGCTAATTTTGGAAATCGTGCCAAGCCGCACGGGAGATACGCTGGGGGTTCACAGCTGGGCATGAGAAACCATGTGGAAAAGAACACCCACATGTGTGGAACTGGGGAATCCCAGGGGACCAAGAGAGCAAGTGAGCAAGAGTCTAAGACCCCAAGTACATGTGGGCCCCCACCTTCCAATCTGCCACAAAACCAGAGCCAAAGAGAGCTGGCCTTCCCACAGCTGGGGGATATAGCACCTCTGGCTGGGGAGGCGTGGCTGAAGGCCTTGGTCAACTCCATGAGCTGAGCTTGGCCCACCTGCGTGATGTGCCTAAAGTGGGTGTGTCCAAAATATTGGTTTTACCTGGGTCTAGAGGTGGGGGGCGGAGGGGGTGAGATCCTAGTCCGAGCATGCTCAGTTCAGGTTTTCCCATAGGTGTCCAAAGGCTGCCTGGTTTCTCTCCAACCATTCCGTGTGGACCTTGACAGACATTGGGGCGACAACCCCATTTGTCCCTAAGTCTAGCTCCCCAACAAAACCACCAGGTGCTTCAAGGGAGAAAGAAAAGGTTTTCAATTCTTGGGGAGAGTGAAAGTCCCTGAAACACACACAGTCCGTTCTACCCTGTCCTGTGGGGTCTCTATGATTTGAAATCGACTCAGTGGAAGTGGGTTGTTTTTCAGGGTGTTTGTGTGTTTTTCCAGGCTGATTGTGAGACTCTGAGAAACAAGCTATTTGTTAGCTTACATCCAGTTGGCCCTCAACTCATGGTGACGTCATGCACACCATGGAGTTGAGCCCTGGCGAGTCCCACACCATCCCAGGATGGGTCACAGGTTGAGCCACTGTGAGAGGTTTTCTTCCACTGATTTTCAGAAGTACATCTCCAAGTTTTCCTTCCTAGTCTGTCTTAGTCAGGAAGCTCAGCAGCAGCAAGTCTCCACCGACAGGTGATTGCTGTGATTCAGACACCTTGAGCGGGTATCAAACCCAGATCTCTTGCATCACAGGGGAGAGCTCTACTGGATTCTCTGGGTATAATATGCGTATGAAGTGTCTGCTACATAGTCACCCCTCTACAAAGAGTAGGAATAAGAATCCACGGCCGTGGAATTGATTCTGACTCACAGTGATCCTAGAGAGGGTTTCATAGACTGGGTAAAATCTTCACAGGAGCTGACAGCCTCATCTTTCTCCCTCACCATGGTGGGTTGATTTGAACTGCCAACTTGGTGGTTCGCAGTCCAATACCTGTACACCTGATCCTATACTCTTTCTCTAATAGGTGTGATTCTATTCTCACAACAAATGCGTGTGGAAGATACTATCGTTATCTCTCACTTTCTAAATGGGGAAACTAAGGCACAGAGATGAGGAGTGGCTTGCCCCATGCTGAGATGGGCACCTGTCAGTGTGCCCTCGGAGCCTCAGCTGAGGATTGGGCAGAGGGCTCAGGGGAAGAGGCTCAGGACAGGGGCTGGAAAGGCGAGTGAAGTTTCCCAAGGAAAGAAATGGGAAGCACAGCAGACCAGCTAAATCCTCGGAGCTTAGCATCTGAACCACCTTCTCAGCCACTGGCTGGCGTTTCTGTTTCTCTCTCACCCACATTCTGATATATTCCCTTTGACTCTGAGAATGTATACTATTTCTTCAATGGGGAAAGAAGATGAACTAGAGGTATGGTGCCACAGTGGGAGAAGTGTTGGGCTGCTAACTGCAAGGTCAGTGGTTCAAACCCACCAGCTGCTCTGAAGGAGAAAGATAAGGCTCCCTGCTCCCTTCAAGACACAGAGCCTCAGAGACCTGATTAGGGTTACCGTGAGTCGGAACTGACTGATGGCAGTGGGTATACGTGTTTGAAGGAGAACTATGCGCCCGCACCCCCACCACCACTTAATGCCTAAAAACAGAGCGAGATCATTGGGTACAATTAATTGTTCAAACTGCCGGAGATGTACGAGTAGAGGGGTAAACAGATGCTGCTGTGAGCTCTGTGCTCATTAACTCAGAGAAAGGATTCCTTTCCTATGCATGATTAACTCCCCGTCGTGGTGATTTACACAGCAGATGATCACACAAGAATCCATTAGTCCACCGAGGGTCTGGTCCGAGGCATTCAGCAGCCTGTCCCCTAAACTACTCCAACGTCTGGTTGCAGGCTAGACCCAGGAAGATGCAGCTGTCTTTGGCTCTGGGGGGTTCTAGAAAGAGCAATGAGCCACGGTCAGCCCAGGAGGAGCCACACGACGTCCCTCTGCTCCGTGGCTGAAAGAGGTGCGGAATTCCAGCCACCTTTGGTCCCCACTGGTTTTTCTCTTTGACTAGAGTACTCTTTACCGCTTATGACTGGGTGAGGGTGTACAGAGCAGCGGGGAGCAAATGCACTAATGTACACCTCTTCTGTTCTATGACCTTGATTGTCATTCCCACAAAGTGAACGCCTTCCTCTCAATTCCTCCCTGAGTTTTTCGATTCCATTGGCTCCTCTCTCCTTTCCCTTCCTGCCTTCTGAGCTGGCGTCACTGTTGCTAGGTGACACTGAGGCATTGCCAACTCATAATGACCCTGTAGGAGGAAAGACCACCTCATCCTGCATCATCCTCGCCATTGTCGCTGTGAAGGCACCCATGGTGGCAGTCACTTCGTCAATCCATCGTCCGGAGCATCATCCTCTTCCTCTACCCTCCTGCTCTATCAATCAGGATGTCATTTTCCATGCCCTGACCTCTGCTGACAACAAGCCTAAAGTCTATGAAATGGAGCTTTAACATCCGCACTTCTAAGGAGAATTCTTGCTGCATTTCTTCCAAGGCAGATCTGTGTGTTCTTCTGACACAGTGAGGTATGGTAGTTAGTTTGTGCCAACCTGGCCGATAAGCACATATGGGATTAACTGAAGGGCAGAAAGATAAATGGCTCAGTGAGCCTCACCTCTCTTGTCTCTTGCTCTTTGATCATCAGACCAGTGTGCGGCTGCCTTGCTTGTTCCGTGCCTGCATTTGCAAACTACACTACCTGTGGGACACCTAACCCATGGACTGTGTCACTGTAATTTGAGGTTCCTTCAAGACCTGCTTCGCCACAGCATTGGGATTTACATCTCTTGAGCTGGGGACTGTCGGACCCTGTCATCTGGCTGACTGTTGCTGACCTGCCTTGCTGTTTGCTACCTGTGCCCGGATAGCCTGAATTGCTCTACAGAGGACTACCTGGCAGCCCTCCAGACTTGAACAACTGCCAGTGTCTCACAACTGTCTCAGGGGAGTGAGTTGCACTGAGCCATTTGTACTGCTTTATAATTTAATTAACTGTGATATATCTATCTATCTGTATTAGTATATATAAAATTATTAGCATTCTGGTTTTGTTTCTTTAGAGAACCCTGTCTAACACACAGTGATTCAAATGCATTGATTCTTCTCTGGTCTTCTTTCTTCAAGGACCAACTTTCACAAACCTGTGGGGCAATGACCATCGCTGGGGTCAGTCACCTCTTAGTGTCCAAAGTGACACCCTTGCTCGGCAACATTTTATGAGGGATTCTCGTGCACCAGATTTCCCTGATGAAAAGCATCATTTGATTTCTCAGCCGCCACTTCTATGAACACTGATTGTGGATCCAAGCACAATCCTTGACAACGTTCATCTTCTGAGTTTTATCCCTGGGCAGATGCTGCCCCGTTAAGGTCAACTGGCTGATTGCTCAAAGGAGTGGCCACCTCCCTGGTATTGCTTATCTTGCAGCACTGTCGATTATTTGACTGACACTTGAGCAATAGGAGGGAGTTCAGACCCAGGACTGAGGGATCATAATTTCAGAGTTCCACCCATCTCCATCAGACCAGCAATAGTTGCCTTGTTTATAATTTCTAATTTCGTTCAACTCTTTCCTTCCGCTCTATCCAGGAACTCTTATTGCAATCGCTTCAGAGTAGAGGGCAACGGTCTCAGGGGACTATCTGCTGCTTCTGACCATAGGGTCATCAAGGCTGAGGCCCAACTGGTCCATCAGTTCTTTGAACTAAAGGCTTCCACGCATCTTTGATGATCTCTCCACTGCCTCTTTCCAGTGCTTCAGGAGCAGGTGTACTTTGGACGATAACCCTAAGTATGTCAGGATTCAAGATCCAAAGAGGAGGCTCCTAGAACCAATGCAAAAACCCAAAAGCATGGATTGTAAGGTTGTGCAAACTAATAAGCTGAGTGTTTATTGAGCAACTACTAAAATACTTCAAATCATGAATGCGATAGCCCAGTCCACAGTGTTCTACACCCCACTTTAGGGAAGAGTGACTGGGACCTTCAAAGCTTGTATGTGGCCATAGAAGGTACAACTGCTGGTCTCTTCTGGTCCAGAAGGAAGAAGAGCAAGGACAATCAAAGACAGGTGAAAAGTATTAGTCCAAGAGAATAAAAGGCCACGGAACTATCAGTCTCCAGTACCTGAGACCAGCACTATATTGTGCCTGGCTACTAATGCCAAATATTTGAAAGGAAAAGGGCAGCCCTTACACAAGGGCAAAGCTCACAAGGGTGAGGAAAGGAGGAGGGACGGAAACAAGAAAGGGGAGGGAAGTGGGAGAAGTGATGTTTCATGGAAGGACTTGGAAGTCAACGAGATGCACTAACATGTGTATGAATTGCTGAATGTAAAATGGATGATCTGCCCTGTAAGCCTTCACTCAGTTCCCAAGTTGAGAGAGAGAGAGAGCTATCTAGACCCCTCGTCTTCCTCTTCACCTACACTGGATGGATAATATATATCTGGAAGGATGATTGAGTACTGACAGGGTGAAATTGGTAGGGGAAAGTCCAAGGTACTCTCCAATACCCTATCTTTCCAGAAAACGTTAACTTATTCTGTCAGGGATTTTGCTAACCACAGTAGTTAGAGGTCAGAGGATCAGGAATCAAGAATGAGATCCTTGCCCTTCATGCTGCTCAGTCATCTAAGCTTAGATCACCCACCATGAACAAGGCTCTGCTGGGAGGGAGTGCTAAATCTCCTGCCTTTGAGAAGTTCAAGTTAGGAGGGGCAGGGGCATGAGTGATTAAATGACAAAGTAACCAAGTGCCTTTATGTGGAACATGACTTATCTGTACTTGGACCAGGATACAAGCAAAACATTAGAACCAGTCCTACGGAGATTTGCAGAAAATGGAATTGATTCCATTGTTTAAAGGGTTCTATTTTGAAATAATGTTCTCTTCTCCCCTTTTTCTTTTTGTGTTTGACTGGGTTTCTTTTATGAAGTGATGGCAAGGGCCAGCGGCAGCCTGTTTGTTTCAAGGTCTTCTTTGGCCCAATCAAAAGTTGTCCTATCTATGTTAGACATCTTTTTATTTCCTTTTTTTTGAAATGATGCCCTTGGCTCATGAAATCTTCAAATTGGGCAACTGCAGCTGTTAAGAAGGGGGTGCAGATAATGCTTCATGGGAGCACCGGACGGAGAGATGACTTCTGGCTTGGACAAAGTTAGGAAAGACTTCAGCAGAGTTTGCATTGGAGGTCAGCCTTGAGAGATGGCTGGGTGTTGTTACACAGAGAACTAGAGGTGCACACAAAGGGCCATCCCAAGTGGAGGACACACCTGGATATAGGCGCAGGGGCACGAGTTGAATCCCCCACATAAGTCATGCCTCAGGAAGAGCAAAGGCTTGGTTTAACCAAGGCAGCTGTTTTCCAGCCCTCAGATAGTCACCACCTACACAGAAGGTCCAGGCTTACATGCTGGCCCATCTAATGCCTACATAGCCACCACCCACCTGCCACTGGAAGCCTGAGAATTCCCAGGATGGAAAACACGTTTCAGCAGTTTCCAGACTACGCTGGGCATGGAAGAAAGGCCTGGTGATCGGGCCCCAACAATCAGCCAATGAAAACCCAGTGCGTCCGTATGGTTTGATTAATAACTGGTTATGGGGATGACCTGATCAGGGGATGCAGGACTGCAGGGGAGCATAGGCTCCAACCACTGCCTCCTTGAGGACCACTGTCTTTGGAGGACTTTGCCAGTCTTGCAAGGTAGCTGCCAGTTGGCGAGCCCTTTTGCTAAGGTCGCCACGTTCGTGTACAGCTCCCTTCCGAATGCCTATAGATCTACTCATTCAAAAGAATTCCTGAACTCATCGATGGATCTGGGCATCAGTGGTTTCTCAAGCTAAGTCTATTAGAAGACTGCTATTTGGGGGGGGGGGGGGTGATGATTATTTTAATGTCACAATGTAAGGTACTCGTGTTTACGCTCCCACCCATTCATTGGGAATCCTCTGAGTTCAACTGGGCTCTGCGTTCGATACAGCCTTCAGAGGTAAGCTAGATCAGAAGCAGGGAGACCATGAGGCCGTTAGGAGAGTCTGCATAAAGAACAGTGAAGGCACACCGACTGGGATGGAAGGAAAGGAAAAGGCGACAAGTGGCCTTGTTATGGCACAGTCTGAAGGCAGATCAAAGCAGGTCTGCTAGTCACTTGATGGTTCAAAGCAGGACTTTCAATCAATTCTTCCTCGTTCAGTCCCGGCGAACAAAATGAAATGGGAAGACACCTGAATTTGCGCGATATGAATAAATGAGGACAATAACCAGCATGAGAATAAAACAACAGGTCGTTGCCCTGCTAGACACTTACTTTCCCTCGTAGAAGACAAGGGGAGCTTATGTGTGGCAGCGCAATCACATTTCTTGACTGACACAGTCAGAAACAGCAGCAATCGGCTCAAAGGTGGGGTGGTCCGCCGAGCTGCTTGGAACGTGGCTCTCTCCACACAGTCCCAGGCTCCTGAAAGGGCTTCGCTGCCCTTCTTCCAGGTGTCCCATTCCAGAGCTTTGACCCATCAACAGCTGGTCAGTGTGCCCTTCATCCACATCTTTAAAAACTGGGTCAGGTCCAATTTCGTTTCCTGAGCCAGGACCAGACTAGTTTGAAGCCTTGGGTAGGAGTCGGGGAAATAGGAGAATAAAAATGACTGGCAGGATTTTGGTCTCTCAACTGGTTCTGATGTTAATGAGGCAGAATTAGAAGCAGTAAGGCTAATGAGGCGGGATACAATCCACGGGATTAGAAGGGATTTTAAATCACTCTTTGAGAGATTAAATAATCTAGCAGAGTTCAGAGGGACCTAGGACAACCAAGAAAGAAGAGCAGGGAGCAGAGTGCTTTCTTGCACCTCAGGGACTCTAGGATGTGTACCTCCTAGACCCGGGGGAAGATGATGATGATGATGATGATGATGATGATGATTTTGTGAGAACACACGAGATCTCTGAGATCCACCAAGGAGACAAGGGCCTTCCCCTAGAACAGACAGAGCAGACGAAGCCCACCCACGGAGTTGTTGCCCTGACATCAGGCCGACTTCCAGCCTTCCAAATTGCCAGAGAGCAAGCTTATGTGTTAAAGCCATTTGCTTGGGGTCTTTCTGACCTGGCAACATTAGAGAACGAAGACAGAGGCCCTGGTGCACATTGTGCCCTTCCTGTAAGCCTCAGGCTCCACATGTGTAAAAGAACAATGCTCGGGAAGCACACAGCCCCGTGGCTGGAACACAGTAAGCACTCAGCAGCTAATGCAGCGGTTCTCAACCTGTGGGTCGTGACCCCTTTGGGGGTGGGGGGTTTGAACGACCCTTTCACAGGGGTTGCCTGCAACCATCAGAAAACACATATTTCCAATGCTCTTAGGAACCAAGACACCGCTCCTCTATCCATCTCCAGGCGGGTCCCCCACATGCAGATACGCCCACTTACGAGTACCCAGCGGCATGAAGACTATTACCCAGGCTACACCCTGCTTCAAGACGAAATGTCATTGATTTGTCATTAGAAATAAATAGTTCGCAATATAGAATTACATATTGTTTTAGTGGTGAATCACTACGCTTTAACGATGTTCCATTTGTAACAATGAAAATGCGTCCTGCATAGCAGATATTGCCGTGACCATTCATAATAGTAGCAAAATGACAGTGACGAAAATAATGGTGGGGGGTCACCGCCACATGAGGAACCGTATGAAAGGTTTGCGGCATTAGGAAGGTCGAGACCCGCTGCTCTAACGGCAGCAAATGCCTTCGCCCCCATGACCATTGTCAGGCCTCCCTGCTCTGAAGCACCTTACTCCCACTGTCCACTGCATGGCTTTGCTTCTTGTCCTGCCTGGCGATGTTCTGTTATTCAACACTCTGTGTATGCATCTCTCTTTTCCTTCATTACTCAGCAAGGTTCTTGGGGACAGGAAGTGCATCTCGGGCATTTACGCCCCATACGGCAGCAAGCATCTGGCTAAGCATGTCCTACATGCTCAAACATTTGCCGAATGAACTCGTAGAGCTTTGGCTACCCGTCCAGGTGCCTATTTTGCTTGGCAACAGGACAGACGGCATTTATATTTACACCCTTGTTTTCCAGGGCTAATTGATGTGGGCCTTGGAATCATAAAAGCCCCTCTAAATGCTCTCCTACTGATGGCAGAAGCCATCAATTAAACAAGCCATTATATGTATCGACAACCTACTAACCCGTTCTTAATGGAGAGACATTGGTTGATGTTCCACTGTCTGGCTGCACGGCCAAGCAAGACTGAACCAGAATGTCCGGTTTGCTTTCTAGCATGCCCTCAGCACTGCCCACTCTATGAAGTGAGGGTTACATTCTATTGCAGCTCGTAGAGAGGGATAGACAGCCAGCTTCTCACCCAGTTCCAGGTGTATCTTAAATTCTTCATATACAGTGATGCTCACTCTTTGGACAAAGCGCAGATGGAAAACAGAAAGGAGATAGAAGACCGGTCTTGTCAGTTGCTAACGATGGGACCTTGAGTAAGTCATTTTTAGCTCATCGATGTCCATATTTTCCAGAAGCAGGATGGGGATCAAAGTGTCCGAACAGCAGAGTTATTAGGAACATTCAGTGGGATGGTTGCATGTGTATTGTATGGGATGATATATATATAATATGTGTCTGTGTGCGTTGGATAAGAGAGCACTGGTGGCACATGTGTCGGGTTACTAACTGCACAGTCAGTAGTTCAAAACCACAAGCTGCTCTGCAGGAGAAAGATGAGGCTTTGTACTCCTAGAATGAGTTGCAGTCTCAGAAGCTTACGGAAGCCATTCTACCTCGTCCTATTAGGTAGCTAAGAGTGCGCGTGGACTTGATGGCGGTGAGTTTGGTTGGGGGCGGCACTGGGTACATCTGCTGCACACGACCTCTTTCAAGTGCCGACAAGGAAGGATGCTACTTCCAGGATGAAGGTGCACCCGACCCCAAGCCATGGTGTTTTCCACCGCCTCCTGTAGATGTGAAAGTTGGACGTCGAATAAGGAAGACCCAAGAAGGCCGGCAGTTGAATGATGGGTGCTGGCAATGAACAGCGAAGGGACCACGGACTAAGAGAAGAACAGACACATCGGTTTGGGAAGATGTGCAGCCAGAATGCTTCTAAGAGGCTACGAAGGTGACACTTCATTTCATGTACTTTGAGACCAGTCCCCGGAGACGGACGTCCTAGAGAGTGAAGAGAGAGTCGGCCAAGAACAGCAAGACCCTTGAGAAGACAGAGTGACACCGTGGTTACAGCCGTGAGCTCCAACACACGTCCAATTGTACAGATGGCGCAGGAGCAGGCAGCGCCTCGTTCCGTGGTTATGCGGGGCCACTGGGAGTCAGAAGCGACTCGATGGAACCTGATAGGTGTATACATCTTAAAAGTCTTCGTCTTCATGATACCCCCGCAACTTGTTGCAGTCCATCTAACCTAAACTTTCTGCTCTTAAACATCATGTTTTATGGCTACACCATCATTCATCCACGCGGGTATGCAATTTGCTGACCACTTACCCCATGCCACAAACTGTGGTCTCCATGGGTGATGGAGGCCAGGAGACAAGAATAGAAAGAACGCCTGTCAAAGGAGACAACGAATCATCGGAAGAGGGTAGCGTCGGCCATAGGATTTGCAGTGGTCCCTCATAGTCCGTCCTAGTCTGTAAGCGCTGCGGAAACCTGTTCAGCGCCATAGCAACACACACGCCTCCATAAACACAGGGGGATGGTCACGCATGAAGTCCGTGGACTGGGATCAACTCTGGCACGAAGATAAGAATTCTACCAGGATCCACTACGACCTTTCTCTGGGGCTATCCCAAGTTCAAGCTCACCGCCATCAACTCACTCCCCAACAGACCATGCAAACTCACTGCCACGGAGTGGATTCCGACACATGGCAACCCTCTAGCACAGAGTAGAACTGCCCTATGGGATTCTGAGACCGGAAGTCTTTCCAGGAGCAGTTTCATCTTTCTCCCTTGAAGTGGCTGCAGAGTCCGAACTTCTGACCTTGAGGTTAGAAGTGGTCTGATGGGAACTGGCACTGTTGACTCAGAATGACCAGTGTCTCTCATCTGTCCGAGCGGCCAGCGCCCCTCTGCTGGCTGGAGCTGCCTGCAACCACGAAGCAGCTAACGTGGATGAAACAAAGAGCCTGGTGCTTTGGACCTGGCCAGCGGATTGCTGGTCATTGATAAAAAACAGGCTGTAATACAAAGAGCAACTGCCCTGTTGGCACCCTCCCCATAAATCATCCGCGACTCAGGACTATTGAATTACTTTTGGAAGATGGATGGCACAGAGCCGGCAGGCGGTTTGATAAGACTTCTCTCTGAATAATCCCATGCAGAAAGCTGGCCTTGAGAAATGGGGTCTTTCTGCCAGCCCTGCCCCGTGCAATGCCGCCGCTGCCAGGTGCTTTCAAGATACGTGTCCTTGTGGGCTGCCCGAGCAGCTGTGATGGAGGAAGAAAACACCCTGCCAGGCTTAAGCAGCTACTTCTGCCCACGGCGTCCACTGTGACCTTGTTCTATGTTTTAATTCCTTACTGATAGGACTGACTTGTTAATGGCGGCCATCATTTATGAATGGGAACAGTGGCAGTCCAGTGGCAGAATTTTTACCTTTCATGCAGGAGCCCCAGGTTCCATTTCTGGCCAAGGCTTGTGAGTGGCGAGGCTGTGGGAAAGGTTTTAGGCGGGGCTTCTCGGCCAAAATGGAGGAGGAGAAAAGGCCTGGCCGCCTGCTTCTGAAAAACCAAGGCAAACGCTATGATCGCGAGGGTCTGATTCTGCGGCACATGGGGCTGTCATGGGGTGGGGACGGCCGCATAGCATCTAGGTTCCAGGCCATGTGGAAGCACGTGATGTCATCGAATCCATAAGCCATCCCAGGAGGCAGGCACACCTGCTCGCTCTGGAGCACTGGCATGGAAACCGAAGCTCAGCGTGGTGGCATGAGGAGGCGTTGGGACTCAAATGCCAGCTCTTTGTCAGGGCTGGCAATTGATTTTCTGTAAGGGACCCAAACCCAAGCCCACCGCCATCGAGCCAATGCCAACTCACCGTGACCTTGCAGGACAGGGTAGAACTGCTGCTGTGGATTCCCAAGGCTGTCAATCTTTTTCTTTTAAAAAAAATCATGTTATTGGGGGCTCGTATAACTCTTATCACAATCCATCCATCCATCTATTGTGTCAAGCACATTTGTACATTGGTTGCCATCATCCTTCTCAAAACATTTCTTTCTACTTGAGCCCTTGGTATCAGTTCCTCGTTTTTCCCCTCCCTCCCCCACGAACTCTTGATAATTTGTCTTTTTATTTTTTTCATATCTTACACCAGGGGTCCTCAAACTTTTTAAACAGGGGGCCAGTTCACTGTCCCTCAGACCGTTGGAGGGCTGGACTATAGTTTAAAAAAAAAAAACTATGAACAAATTCTTATGAGCCCGGGACGAGTCAGCTGCTAAGCAGGACAGGCAGTGGCGATAAAAACACCCGGCGGACATGTGACCTCTTCGTTGGGAGAGGGACAGCAGAGAAGGGGGGAAGGGAGACTCCGGATAGGGCAAGATATGACAAAATAACGATGTATAAATTACCAAGGGCATATGAGGGAGGGGGAATGGCGAGGGAGTGGGGGGGGAAGAGGACCTGATGCAAGGGGCTTAAGTGGAGAGCAAATGCCTTGAGAATGATTGGGGCAGGGAATGTATGGATGTGCTTTATACAATTGATGTATGTATATGTATGGATTGTGGTAAGAGTTGTATGAGTCCCTAATAAAATGTAAAAGAAGAAAAGAGAAAAAATGATTAGGGCAAAGACTGTACAGATGTGCTTTATACAATTGATGTATGTATATGTATGAACTGTGAAAAGAATTGTATGAGCCCCAGTAAATTGTTAAAAAAAAAACACCCGGCGGGTCAGATAAAAGTCCTTGGCACACAGGCTGTAGTTTGTAAACTCCTGTCTTACACTGTCTGCTGTCTCTCTTCACCCACTTTTCTGTTGTCCGTCAGCCAGGGAGGGGGTTATAGGTAGATCCTTGTGATCGGTTCCCCTTTCCCTCTACCTTCCCTGCACCCCCCTGGTATCACCACTCTCATTCACTCTTGATGGGAACAGAAAGCCTCATCTTCATCCACTTAACGGGCCGGTGGGTTTGGTTGAACCACCGACCTTGTAGTTAGCAGGTCAGCACATCACCCGTGGCGCCAAGAGGGGGCTCATTGGGCAAGGACTCCCACCCATGTGATTCCCTCTGTTGGCCTCTGCCCGTGTCCTGAAAAAGCAGCTGTGGATCGCAGGCAAGCACGGGAGCGGGGCTGTGTTCCCCCATGATGTCATTTCCACCAAGAGGTCAACGCTGACATGACAGTTGAGTCTGAGACTCTCGGGGGATCCCAGGTGGCCGGAGCAGAACGGCTCGGGTGAATGTTCTAGGCTGGGACCCTTGGGATGTAGCTGACCCTGGTGAGCTCAAACCACCGACCTTTCAGCGCTGAGTCAGGACGGACACGGGAACTGCAGCCGTGGGCTCAAACATAAGAACGAGTGTGGGGCGAGGAGGGCACAGGACTGGATAGTGTTTCCTTCTGCTGCATGCAGGCTCGCCGTGACTTGGAAATGACCCTAAAGCACCAAATAACAGCAAGGAACTCCAGGCCACTAGACAACAGGTTGAAGTGACTCATGGGTCATACGCAGGCTGCCATACCCTGCTTGCTTTCTCTCTCTCTCTCTCTCTCTCTCTCTCTCTCTCTCTCTCTCTCTCTCTCTCTCTCTCTCTCTCTCTCTCTCTCTCCATGTTAGCACCGGATATATGTTTTCTACTTACCTATTTCCAAATAGAAGAAGATCCACAATGGGGTTATTTAATGTATCCATTTATAATTCCTTTATTGCCTTCCTGAAGGTTTTAGCTAGGTGCCAAATACAGCCATTGTGTCTGAGAGGCAAGAGGCATGAAGGATGCCACCCGTTCCATTTTATGAGTGAGGAAAGGACCGGGGGTGCTGAGGTAGTGATGGATGCCCACATGTCAGCGAGCTGGCCAAGGGTCATGCAGCTCGGGCAGTACTGACAAGATGACCCCTTCCTGTCCTTCGGCAGCCTGCCTGGTCTCCGCCCACTAGGAGCCAGCGACGCCACTCCAGCCAAGGTCATCAAGAATGTCTCTGGAAGAAAGGGGGAACGGATCGCAATGATGACCTCTAACCCCCACCCGGGGGGACAAACAACAGAAACATGGGTGAAAGGAGACAGCAGATGGTGCAAGAGATGGAAATAATAATAATAACTTATTATTATTTTATCAAGGGTTTGGTTATTATCCAGGATTCATCAGGGAGGCAGGGTGGGGGAGGAAAAAATGAGGAACTGATACCAAGGGCTTTGGGACAAAGAACATGCTTTGAAAAGGACAACTGCAGCCTATGTGCTTGACCAACGGATAGATGGAGTAAGAGCTGTAAGAGCCCCCAATAAGATGATTTATTAAAATTAAATATTTTTTAAAAAGAATGCCTTCAGACAGTCAATTTTGCCCCAGGAGGCAAAACCACCACCCGCTGAAAACTTCGGGTTAGGCACGCAGAAGCTGCATTCCCGCTCCTGGGAATTTTGATCTGGGCTGTCACGGTGGGTGCAGCAGGGGCCCAGTCTGCAAGGCAGCCGTTTAAAAAAAAAACCTGTATACAGGAGAGAGGGAATGGGAGGAAATGCCCCCTTCTCGTGGCTTCTTTGGACCAGGCAGGGGAGGCATTGCTGGGGTGCACAGCCAACTGCCCAATGGGGAGAGTGGCTGAGATGTGGGGGTAGCTCATGGCCCGATCTGAGAGCTGCAGGGGCAGGGCCTCCCCCACGGCCTCAAACCTCCCAGCTGTCAGGAAGATGGCACCGTTCCACCCTTACACAGAAGGTCTCCAGGACGTGGGGCTGGCACCATGGCAACCAACAAAAGCAGATCACTCCACCACTCGGAGAGCGTCTAGGGAGCACCCATTTCTTGTCAGTGAATCCATCAGACGTCCGCCCTGCCCATGACGGTGCTGGCGATCCTGCTTCATTGTACTCTGTCGGGTGGCACACTAAAGAAAGGGACGCTGGCTGTTTTATTGAAGGGGATGACTGGGAAGATCCAGGTAGCATGAGTTAAGTAAGGTCATCCCAGCACACCTACTGGGACGGGCATGCCGAATGACCCGTGACGATCCTGAACACTAGCTAGCGCCTCCTCCTGAGTGGCCTTCCTTCCCTTGCCCACTGGTGGAGGTCCAACGGTCAGTCCCGACTGGACCAACCACCGCAGACTTTTAACACTCAGTTTTCACGAAGGCTTGTTGGGGTCGCCAACCACTGCAACACGGTGGAGCTTGTGACGAGGTTCAGTTCTTGCTTGTCCACAGGTCCTCGGGCCACTTGGCTTCAGCTCTTCCCCGTGTCATCTTCATTTCAGGACAGCAGGAAGAGGTGGGCCCTTTCTCCGTTGCAAAGCAGGAAAAAAAGGAGTTGGGGGAGTTGCTTCATCTGGTGTCAATTTGAGAGGATTAAGAGTGAAGGGGTAGAGTCTAGTTTGTCAACTGGGTCATAGCCAATGAGGCCTCTGAGTGGGCATGGCCTTCTCCAGAGGATTCTGAACACTCCGGTATTTTCCTCCTTGGAGCCGAGAGACACAGTCTCTCTCTCAGCTCACTCCTTGAGAGACTCTACTGACAAGACACATGGAGCTCTGCTGATGGCAGCGAGAGCCCTGGAGCTGGAGAAGCTATGTGGAGACCCCTGCCAGGGCTGAGATGCTTACATCACCACTGGATCTACAAGACTTCCAAACCAAATGGCCTGTCATCTTCCTGCATTCAGTATCATTGCATGTGTTCCGTGGGTCTGAAGAGGACTTTATAGATTGGTATCAGACAGATGGGCTAATATCAGATTTATGGACTTGACCTGGACTGGGTTGGGATGTTTCTCCATATTCAATTGTTCTTGTCTATAAAATTCTTTCTTATACACGTATGCGTGTTTATGGATTTGTTTCTCCAGTCTACCCAGGCTAATACAGGAGTTGATAGTGGCATCCCTAAAAATTTCTACCCTAATGCCATGGGCTCAAGCATGTCACAGCGCAAGTCTGAGACACAAGTGGGGGCGCCAAGAAGGGGCTCATAGAGATGCATCTACCAAAGAGAATCCATAGTACTGTCTCCCGCAGTCTGTTCAATATCCTCATATGGATGGGACAGCTGGGCCATGGATAGGGAAGACGGAAGGGGAATGGATACATCTCTATGATGGTTTTGGCCAAGACAAGGAAGAAGGCTTTCAAGGGGGCGGGCTAACAGAGAGGCTGCGGCCACGGGATTCAAGGTCATGATTGAGAAGATGGCATAGGGCCCCTTGCTATGAGTTGGAAGCCACCCAAGGACATCTAACCCCAATACTGGCAAATCATACTGAACATACCACGGACTTCCAGAGAAACCAACATCTATGTCTTGGGAGAAGCACACCCAGAGTGTTCCTGAGAAGTGAGGATGACAAGAACTTCCTCTCACGTACTTGGGACCCCAGAGGGATCCTGGATCAGGACATCATGCTTGGGAAAGGGAAAAGAGGAGGGACACGGGGGAGGTGACAAAGGACTTGAGCGTAGGAAAGGTTGGTGCACTGATTTGTTCTGTTATACACAGGCTCGCCAGGAGTTAGCTCCTGAAACTACAAACTACAATGAAAACTTAATAAAATAAAAGCTGATCAAAGGCCTACTGAATGCCAGGCATGGTGCTAGGCCCCACAGTTATAACAGGGGCAGAACAAATGTAATCCCTGGTCAGATGGGGGTTTAATGTTCTGGGGGTGGGGTGTTAATTAGTCAAACCATCACACTAACAACTGCCAACTATTAACTAAGATGAACAACGGGAGGAACAAATTCTCCAAGATTCTATAACAGCCTGAGGGGGCTAAGGGACAGAAGAAGGTAGAAAGCTAGAGGGTCCCTTTTGCAGGATGTAAGGGGCGTGAGGGAGGGTGTGGAGGAGGACTAGATCAAGAGGTGGGTGAGACAGTTCTGAGCAGAGAGGCAGGAAGGAGGGGGCTGTGTTGGAGGACCTCTGAGGACGCCCTTGAGATGGATGCACAGAAGGTGAGAAGCTAGTGAAGCAGCTAAAGAGGTCAATGAGCTCACCCTGGGCTTCCCCCAGCACTTTGAAGAATCCGGGCCTTTGCCTTTGAGAGAGGAGGAACCACCGAGGAGCTTTAAGCCAGGACGACAAGAACTTCAGGGTAGAAAATGGGTTTGTCAAGGGCTAGCGTTCCCTTGGAAGGATCCCTGTGGTCGGGGGCTCCCCTGCTAACTTGCCCAGTCACTCTGTAGGAGAAAACTCTGGGAGCCTGCTTGTCTGTAAAGATCCATAGCCTTGGACACCTTCGGGGTGGGATTTGCAGGGTTAGGGTTAGTCAAAACTGACTTGATGGCAAAGGCGTTTTAGAGTCTATGCAGGGCACTGCACCCTCTGAGTGGAAGATTTGGGGTCTTCTAGGTGAAAGGTCACGCACGCTGTGAGATAGTTAAGTTTATTGTGCCAACCCGGCCGATAAACACATGTGGGGTTCATTGAAGGACAGAGAGAGAAATGGCTCGGTGAGCCTCACCTTTCTAATTCTTGGGTCTCTTGTTTTGTGATGGCCGGACCAGGGTGCAGATGGCCGGACCAGGGTGCAGCTGCCTCAGCAGTTCCCTGCTTCAGCTGGCAAGGCTCACTTCCTGCAAGACATCCCTGAGGAGTTGCCGCATGGACCTACCCCGTTGCAGCCCTGGGTGCTGGAGCAGCCATGTGGAGACCCGGGCCAGCGCTGAGATGCTTACACGCTCACTGATTTGGCTTTCCTCCTGCAGTCAGCGTCATTGTGTGTATTATGTGAGATGGAGGAGGACTTTGTGGATCGGTGTCAGACATATGGGCTAATGTTGGACTTGTGGGCTTGGGCAGCACTGGATTGGCATGCTTTCTTGATGTGCACTCACCCTTTATATAAAACTCTCTCTTGTACGTATGAGTTTCTGTGGATTTGTTTCTCTAATGTACCCAGACTAACACACACTGCCATCAAGTGGATTCCAACCCATAGCCGTAGGTACCCGTAGGGTAGAATACTTATGAGGATGTTGCAGGATTGAACAGTGTTTCATTTCACTGTGCACATGTGGCTATGGGTTGGAACCGATTCGATGGCACATCACAGGGCAGAAATGATGAATACTCAAATCAGGGCAGTGGTGGGGAGGGAAAAAAAAAACACATGAGCTACTGGGGAGTGAACCAGAAGTGTACCATGAAAAACAGAGGTGTTCAGAATGTCTCCAATGTTATTTGCTTGTTTGGATGACCAGCTGGTAGTGTACTCACTGAGCTGGGTCATACTGGGAGGGGGTCAGGGCGAGGAGCGGGAGAGCAGCCCCTAATGGAGTGTTTACCCGAGAAACCGTTGAGGAAGTCAGGTGAAGACATCAGGGCATCCGCGTTTAAAACATGGCTTCCACTCAGAAGAGAGATGAGGCTGAAGCTCTTCACACAAGAATCATCACAAATATAGATGCTTACGGCTCCCACGGCCGCCTTCAGCTTGGACCCCAGCCCCGGATGTCAGCATCTCCTGCTGCTTATCCTTGACTCGATGGCAGTAACCATAACAACTCTATCAAGACAGAAGCACTCATCTGCTTCCCCAGAATCCGCTCGTTTATTTAACAGTTTCACATGTTTATTGTGTGCCAGGCCTTGTCCTTGGGGGCTGGTGAGTCAGCACTCTATGAGCACGCACAGGGTTGTGGTCCTGAAAGGCGTTTAATATTGCATGGCTTCCTCCTCCATAAGGGTTGCTCAAAGCGACTGACTTTTGCACTTCTCCGCCTGGTCCGGAGTAAATCATCCCACGCGAAAGGAAATGTCTGCCTGGGAAATGACCTCAACATTTCAATAGGATAATAGAATTACAGAATCTCAGTCTTTTATTGGTAGAACTCACTTAACCCAATGATGTCAAATAGATTTCCTCTCACATGCCAACTTTCATGGATTGGCACCGGCCGCCTAGAGAGCCAGGCTGAGAATGATGAGGCTGCACAGCAAAAAACAAAAAGCGATCGATTAGTGATGTCTGTCAGGGCTCTGCTATGGGAGGGTGGAATTCGAGGAACTCACTGTTTTGGCCGCAACATCTCACCTACCTGTTCTCCATACTGCTAAATTCTATTTGACAATATTTCATGAGTGTTCTATATCTCTGCTCATAAAGGACCTATTAGTGTGTTGTTATTATTTTATTTCCTCATCAAGTTTTCTTATCAGGATTTTGCTGGCCTGATAATCTGAGTGGCCAGTAATTTCCTGAATTGTGTATGACCAATATTTTAAAACAGTTTGGTGAAAATAAATCTGGGTCGTAGAGTAGTGGGGCAGGGCACGAAGAAGTTTTAAATTATGAATTCAGTTTCTTAAGTAGATCCAAGTTACTTTGATTTGCAATGTCTTCTCTTGGTAATTTTTTTTTGTTTTTTCCCCAAGGGAGCTGTACACATTAAACTGTCGAATTTCACCTGCACACTGTCATTTCCAGAGGACAAGTCATATTCCCCAGGCCAGGGGCTGGAGGTCTTCAGAAACTCAGGACCTAGTTCTCAGTCAGCCCCCTCCGGCTCTATCCCACTTCCAGAAGCCACGGGGAACAGATCCAAGGATCACTTCAGAAATAACAATCGCAGGCAACCTAACTGCCGGCATGCTGCGGTATTCACCATGATCTGGTGGCTCGGGAACCAGGAAGTCCCTGGGGGTCACAAATGCTTATGCATACAACCAACAAAAAGGTTGGTGGTTTGAATCTGCCTGGAGGCATGGGCGTATGCACAGGCAAGAGAGGGAGAAGCTGTTTCAGAAGCACCCTAGCCTTTGTCTCCCACTAGGGGTCCCAGTTCTTAGCAGGAAGCCAGGCTGCCTATGTGGATTATTCCCCTATCAGAGTCTGGGCCTGGCCATTGAAAGATGAAGTCCCCAGGGCCCTTCCTTTCCTGGACTGACCTACTTGGATGTGACGTGCCTGATGAGGTTGGACATGGAACTAATGGACATGGACGGGGAGGCAGACTCTGGGGCCCAAGGGAGATGAGCTTGCAGGACGTGTCCCAAATTGCTCCTAGGAAAAAGACTCTCCCTGGGAAATGCATCTGGTCAAGCTGAGGACATCAGTATCCACCGTGAGTCATCCCAGTGATGGCCTCGTGCTCTCAGGGGCCCGTTTGAAAACCTCAAGGCCCTGTATGATCTAGGGAGACTCAAGGAACTAATTCTAATTCTCAAACCACTGCCTGCTCTCCCCTCGCACTGGGCCCATGCAAAGTCTGTCTCCTTTATCGATTGAATCATGTCTCCCCAAGAGTGTATATTCCCCCGTGGTATAGATTCGAATTTCTGTGCTTTGCAAGGAGGGAAGCTGGGGGTGAAACCCTGTCATACAATGAAGACTTCCAAAGAAAGCAGAACACCACCATTGCCAGGAGCAGTAGCCCAGGTGTGGTCATTACATAATCTCCTGTCAACTTGAGCGAAGGGGTGGAGTCGAGCCTGTCAATCAGGTCATAGCCAAATGAGGCCTCTGTGTGGGCGTGGCCTTCTCCTGAGGATTCTGGGAACTCTGGTCTTCCTCCCTGGAGGCAGGACACACACTCTCTCTGCTTCACCTTCCTGTTGACAAGCCACATGGAGCTGTGTGGACGGCAGCCAGAGCCCTGGAGATGCTTCCATTGCCACCGGATCCATAAGACTTTCCACCCACAGGCCTGTATTCTTCCTGCATTCGGCATCATTGCATGTGTTGCATGAGTCTGAAGAGGAGTTTATAAACTGGTATCTGGCATATGAGCTAATATCAGACTATGGACTTGATCTGGACTGGGCTGGGATGTTTGTTTTCTTAATATACAATTACTCTTTGATATAAAGCTCTCTCTTATGTACATATGAGTATCTTTGGATTTGTTTCTCTAGTCAACCCGGACTAACACAGCCATCAGATCAGCAATCGCCCTGGGCTCTTGGTATGTTTCATGGTCTTCTATCTCATGTTGAAGTTGAAAACCCCAGGTGGAACTTCATTCATTCGTCCATGAACATGCATTCACACACTAACTCTCACCACCCGACAAGGTGCACTAACTTCACAGAACACCTGTCAGACAAATCTGCCATCCTGTCCCAATCTTTCATGGACTGTGTCATGACACTGCTCCAACAGTGGAGAGACAGCAGCTCCCCTCAAGCCACTCACTGTCACCTGGTCAATTGGGCTGCCCTGCTGGTTCTTTGGGCTTTATCCAAAATGACGACACTTCTCAGTGACTTGGTATGTTAGTCTGGGTAGACTAGAAACACATTCATAGACACTCATATGAGTATAGAAAAGAGCTTCATATAAAGAGTAATCGTACATTAAGAAAGCATCCCAGTCCAGTCCAGATCAAGTCCATAAGTCTGATATTAGTCAATCTGTCCAGTACCAGTCCACAAATTCCTCTTCAGACTCAGGCAACACATGCAATGACACCTAGTGTAGGAAGATCACAGGCTAGTGGATAGAAAGTCTTGTGGAACCAGTGGTGGTGGAAGCATCTCAGCACTGGCGTGGTCTCCATGTGGCTCCTCCAGCTCCAGGGCTCTGGCTGCCACCAGCATAGCTCCATGCGGCTTCTCAACAGGATTATGTCTCCCAGGGAGTCTCTGTGTGTGCTGCCTCCAGCGAACTATTTATCTCCTTTGCTTCTTGTTGACACCAGATTATGTAACTCCCACACTTGGGTCTCTTGGTATACCCGTGGACACACAAAGAGATTGGCAAGGCCCCTGAAATAGCTCTTTGGGAGAGTGAACGTTCAGGTCAGCATCCCATCTGTACAAGAGGCCTCTTGACAGGCACTTGGCCAATGTTCTGCTGGGGTCACCGCAGATGACAGATGGAGAGGAGCTAAAGTCCAGCAGCGCTCTCTCTCTCCCTCTCTCCTGAATCAGTGTTCTCCTTGCCTGGGACACGCCCACCTCTGCAAACGCTTCTTTAACTTTGTGGTGCAAACACATATATAACTTTTTATATATTTTGTGTTATTCTAGGTAGACTAGAGAAACAAATAGATACTCAGGTATGAATAAGAAAGAGCTTTATATACAAGAGTAATTGAATATTGAGAAAACTTCCCAGTCCAGATCAACTCCATAAGTCCGATATTAGCCCATATGTCCGATACCAATCTATAAAATTCTCTTCAGACTCAGAAAACACGTGCAATGACACTGAATGCAGGAAGATCAAAGGCCGGTGGGTGGGAAGTCTTGTGGATCCAGTGGTGTTGGAAGCATCTCAGCACTGGCAGGGGTCTCCATGAAGCTTCTCCATCTCCAGAGGTTTGGCTCCATCAGCCTCTCTCCATGTGTCTTCTCCACAGGGATGTCTCACAGGGAGTCAGCGTGTGTCCCACCCCCAGTGAGCTATTGATCTCCTTAGCACCTCCAAATGAGGTCCTCAAGCTACTACCTGATTGACAGACTAGACTCCGCCCCTTCACTCTGACTCCTCAAACTGACATCAGATGATGTAATTACGACATATTTACTGTATATACTCGTGGATACGGCGAGTTTTTCAGCACATTTTAATGCAGTTTTTGTGGTACAATTAGGTGCCACGGGTGATATTCGGGCAGCTTATACTCGAGTATATAGGGTATATAAGACACATAGGCATCTGCCCAGTGGACAGTTTCTCCACGCATCTTGCAGTGGCATGGCTTCTGTTCATCAGCTGATCACTGTGTGTTCTGCTCCCGATGAGCCTACCACCATGAACGGCAGCTCAGCACCCACTACATGGGCCTCCTTCCTTCCCACCTGCCTCCCGTTCCCTTCACAGGCAGTAAGCTCTGGTTTGTCTCTCTGCACTTGCTGATTTCAGGTGGGAGCCTGCCATCCCTTTCAGGGACTGATGTCTTTCACGCCACGTCATGTTTTCATGGTTCACCCACATGGCAGCATGAGCTGGAGCGTCCTTTCCCTCTAGGGGCCGCATTGTGCTCGGCCATGCCTTCATGGACAGCTCTGGCAACTGTGATATGGGCCATGTAATGTTCTTCTCTGCCCCTCTTCATTAATGCCAGCCCCTCCCATAAGCCTTTGTGTCAGAGTCACTCACCCCAACCTAGAGCAGGTTCCTTTGCTCTGTGCACTCCCAGAAGCCAGTCCTTGTCCATCTGGTTCAAGTCTAGGAGTTTACCCTTTGTGGAGATTCTTTGGTGAAGGTCTAGCTCCCTACCCAGGCTCTAATGTTCATGATGTAGAACACCAAAAATCCACTGCCATTAAGTCGATCCCAACTCAGCTCGACCTGACTGGACAGGGTGGGGCTGGCCCCCATGTTTTCCAAGACTGAAACTCCTCCCCAGAGTAGGGCCTGGTCTTTCCTCTCCCCCATGGAGCTGCTGCTGGTTATGAACTGCTGACCTCAATGTTAGTAGCTCGATGTATAATCATGACATCACCTGATGTGTGTCACCCACGTGCTCCCGAGTTTAGCCCGTTGCCGGGTATGTGGCACTCAGTAAACATCTGAATGAGTAAATGAAGTAGCACTGATTTGACTGAGAAATGCAAATACCGTCAATAAAGACCTGCTGGATAAATGAACCAGTATCTTTTTTTAATAATCAATACACATTTTTCTTTCATCATGTTGTTGGGAGCTCTTACGGATATCATACCATCCCATAGTTCAATCACATCGAGCAGAATTGTACAATTGCTATCACAATCAGTTTCATAACCATGTCTTTCTTCTTGAACTCTTTGATGTCAGCTCCCCTTTATCTCCTCCCCCCCTACCCAACCCCCCAGGAACCCTTATTTATTTATTTATCTATTTATTTATTTATTTATTTATTCTTGCTGTATCTGGCACAGTCACATATGGTTCTGTTGTCAACTCCCCTAAAGTGGGGTTCCACAGGCATCCACGCTATCAGGCCCCCACCCCCACCCCGCACACTTTCAGGGCTGTCATTCAGATGTTTGGGGCTGGCAAGGGATTCGAGGGTGGGCAGTCTGACCACCTGGCTGCCATCAGCTGAGGACGTCCTCAGAAACTGACTCAGCTCAGTGTCCACAGCCAAGAAAAGGCAAGAGCTCTGCTCCAGATCTCCGGCCTGCTCTGGGTCTCCAGCTAGCAGCCACAGTCTCTCCGCTTTCCAATCTTCATTTCCACACCATCCGCCATATGCATACGTCAGCACAATCACACTGAATCTTGCCTCCCATTCATTTCATATTTGGGTAGAAACCTGACATTGCTTGCTACAGAGCGCCAGGTGGAGAGATCACCCAGGCTGGGGGCAAGTCACACAGCCGCGCCGGCTGAACAAGTATCTTTTAGACAGGTGGGAGCCTTGATGGCATCGTGGTTATGTGTTGGGCTGTGAATTGCAAGGTCAGCAGTTTGAAACCACCAGCCACTTCTCAGAAGAAAGATAAGGCTTTCTACTCTCGTAAAAAGTTCCGATCTCAGAAGTTCACAGGGACAGTTCTACCTTGTCCTCTACGGTCACAATGAGCCAGCATCGACTCGGTGGAGGTGAGTCTATGATGAGCATGGCCATGGCTATCACTAGCCATCATCCAGCCAGCTGGACATCCACGGTGATCCCATGGACAACAGAAGGAGCTAGTGCCTGGTACTGTGACGTCTTCACATTCATCTGACTCTCAGGTCCATTGTTGGGCTACTGTGTACTTTAAGGGCCTTCTATCCTAGATAAGACTCATCTGCTAATATGATGCTGGATACTCTTCTATCAAAAACATATCGTTCTTATTGGTTCATTGTCAGAAGTAGATCACCCGGGCTTTTCTCTCTAGTCTCTTAGTCACAACGTCCCATAGAAATCTGTCCCCCGAGGGGGACCCTGCTGGGATTCGAAATAGCGGTGGCAAAGCTACCAGCGATACCCAAGTCAACCAAGCGTGACAACTGACAGATGGGAGTCACTGAGGATTGTTTTAATAAATGCAAATAACGCTCTTCAACAATGACTGGCACATAGTATGCGCTCAATAAAATGACTCTTATTATCATTGACATTGTGTTACCGGACTACACCAGGAGAAGATAATTTCTCTTATGATCTGGAGAGGGTTTTTCTTGTCCACATTTTCAGAGAGGGAAGGCCAGGCCCTGAGGGGCCCTGAGCTGCACAGCTCTGACTGGCTGACCTTGGATTCCTCCCCCCCTCACCCAGAATCCAGCCTGCCAACACTAAGCCCACTCCCATCCTCTGGGCACACCTAACAAGGGTCAAGTTCACCGGCTAACAGACCAGACTTTATTCAGTTTGAAATGGCATCGGTTTCCTTTGTTTTCTTTCTTTGTCCCTTGAAGAGACGCCGCTGCTTTTCTGAGGCGTCCTCCGCGAGGGCCTCCGAGGATGATGACCCCGTGTGGTTCGCTGGGAAATAAATCCTCTCTTCATTATAAAAAGACAATGGCACACCGATGTGTCATGGTGATACAGTTAAAGTTTATTGTGCCAACCCTGCTGATAAACACGTGTGGGGTTAATTGAAGGGCGAGAGACAAATGGCTCTGTGAGCCTCACCTTTCTAGTTTTTGAGTCTCTTGCTTTGTGATGGTCAGACCAGGGTGCAGCTGCCTTAGCCAGCTAGTTCTCTGCTTCAGCTGACAAGGCCCACTTCCTGTAAGACATCCCCAAGGAGAAGTCACATGGACCTACCCTGATGCAACCCTGGATGCTGGAGCACCCATGTGGAGACCCCTGCCAGCGCTGAGATGCTTACACATTCACTGACTCAGCTTCCCTCCTGCAGTCGGCATCATTGCGTGTGTTTTGTGAGATGGAGGAGGACTTTGTGGATTGGTGTCGGACATATGGGTTAACGGGTTACTGTTGGACTCGTGGGCTTGGGCAGCACTGGGTTGGGATGTTTTCTTGATGCGCACTTACCCTTTACATAAAACTCTCTTATACATGAGTTTCTGTGGATTTGTTTCCCTAAAGTACCCAGACTAACACACATGGGGGCATAATCGTGTCTGTACCTGGTTTAGGCTACCACTCTCCAGAAGTTGCTGCCTCAGCCAACATCGCCACCGGAGGATGATGGGGCTTTGTTGTTGCTGTTGTTTCCTTTGAGGCTTTTGAGTCTCACAGAGTGTTATTTTCCAAGTGAACAGGGGCCCCAATTTGAAAACTCAATGACATATCACCATATCAATGTCAATATGGAGTGTCCAGCCCTTGGCCTCACCATTCGTTAGCACTGGAATACAATTTCAGATATTTCTTTCAGGGCCTCCCCCACCCCATAACCAGGAAGAGAGAAGAAACAGAACAGAGTGACCCCAATCCCTAGCCCTAGCAGACAGGTATCTGAATGCAACCAAGGCCGAGCTAGGGGGCTGGCTGGACGGTGCGGGGGCTTTCAGAAGAAACGGGAACTCCAAGGGCACTGCCCATGCATCTACTACGCCCTGCTCCAGCGAGCTGCTAACGGCTTACTTGGATCTTAGAGACTCTTTCTTAGAGGCTGCTTTGCAAGTATTATGCACATCCTGTGCCCCAACCCGGGATGCGGATCTTGTAGTGTTCTGTTTAGGCCCTGAGGGACGTGACATCTCTCCCTTTTCTCACTGTTGAGACACCACCTCCCCGGAGGGAACCAGGAGGGGATCCTTTGCAGGATTCCCAGAAAGCACTGTCTGCTCCGGGGGTGGGGGCTGGTGCCTACTGCCAGGGCAGGGAAGGCACAAGGAGCTCTCTCAACCCGCCTGCCGCTGCCCACAGCCTGCCCCCTTCTTCCCTGAGTGCCATGGAGTCAAGTCCAGGCAAGGACTCCAGGCTCCATTTCTAGTGGAAAGCCTGCCCGAGATTCTCTGGGCAGCACTCTCATAGCCTCTAAATCCACATTCCAGCCTGCCAAGGTCCTCCCGGACCCAGGATTCCCAAAGCACTTCCCAAAGGTCAATGTCTGTCAGGCGGGGAAAGCAGTGGCGAGGACCTGCCTGAGGACTCCGGGGGGCTGAGTCCTGGACAGAGGAGCAGCCAGGGGGTCAGCTGAGCCCCCCAAATAGATGCGTCTCAGTGCCAGGAGCCAGGGGCTGGGCCAATGGAGGCAGGCAGCTTCAGCCAGGTAAGAGCGGGGCTCTCAGAGCCTACCGGTGGGCTGTCGAGGGCCCGGCCTCTGCCTGGATGTGTTCCAGCCAAGAATCATCTGAGGCACCCTGTGGTGCCGTGTGTGGGTTTATTAGGCAGCACTGGGTCAGTACTGACTCACGGTGACCCTCAGAGCAGAATGGTGCCTGGTCTTGCGCCCACCTCACAATCGTGGGGAGGTTTGAGCCCACTGTTGCAGTCACCATGTCAACCCATCTCCCAGAGGGTCTTCCTCTTGTTTGCTGCCCCTCCACTTGATCCAGCAGGGCCTGGTCTCTCCTGACCACGCACGCGTCCAAAGCACACGGACACAAAAGCAGTTAAGCATTCAGCTGCTCACCAGAAGGCTGGTAATTCAGCTTGACCCAGTAGCTCCTTGGGAGGAAGGCCTTGCCACCTGGTCCCCTAAAAATAGCCTAGGACACCCTGTATGTCATCAGGTCAATGCTTGACTCATGTGACAGAATCCAAAGTCCCCACGGAGCTTCCCAGGAGGTCATCCCTACAGACATCTCCAGGTCTTTCTCTCTAAGGAGCCCGCTGGGGCAGGGCTGCCCTGTCCTCCAGGGTCACGATCACCCAGAGTCAACTCAATGGCCCCCCATAACACCTGGACACAAACACACCTGGCCACTGTCATCAGGTCACAGCGCCCTCCAGCAACCCTTCTCAGGGGCTCCGGGGCGGTAAAGCTTTACAGGAGCAAATAGTCTCATCTTCCTTCTGAGCAGCGGCTGGTGGGTTTGAACCGCACACTTTGCAGTGGGCCTTCCCAAACACATGCACGCACGCACACAGAATGAGCCCTGGTGGCACAGCAGTTAACCACGAAGCTGCGAACCAGAAGGCTGACAGTTCAAATCCGCCCTGTGACTCCACAGCAGAAACCCCCGGCGGTTTGCTCCCATCAATACCTACCATCAAAAGACCCCTACGGGGCAGTTCCACTCTGTGTCACCCAGGGTCCACCCGAGGGGCCTCACAGCCCCAACAGCAGAGCACATGGACTCTGAGACAGACCTTTCTGTTCTTGATGAGTATCCCCAAGGAAACACAGACAACACCCACGAGGCAGGGGACACCAGTGGCTTGTGGACCCTCTACAGAGGCATGCTCACACCCTGGGGGGTGTACAACATGGACGGGGTCCTGCATCAGCTTCATCGGCACATTCACACCATGTCAGGGTGGGGCTGTGGCCCATCGAAAGGAGCGCATTTCTACGGTGATGGGGGTGGGGGGGCTGGGTGTGACGCACACATGCAACCACATAATCCTCACATAGGTTTCCCAGAGAGTCTCCAACTCTACCGATGGAGGAGGCAGGGCACAGAGGGGTTATGGAGCCCACCCAGGATCACATGGGACAGAGAGTGTACACACCCAGCCCCTCCAGTGCCAGAGCCTGTACTGCTTCTCTGTACTAGCTGGATCCTGACTCACGGTGCCACCCCCCTCAGGTGTGTCAGGATCAAACCGAGCTCCACAGGGCTTCCCATGCCAGATTCCCCCAAAGCAGCTTGCCAAGCCTTTCTTAGGAGGCACCTCTGGGTGGACTTGAACCCTCCCAACCTTTTTCTTTGGCAGCCAAGAAGGTTCGCCATTTGCATCCCTCAACAGGGTTTGCCACCGATGTCCTCACCCGTCACTAGCAGGGACCTGGGGGTGCAGCTTAGAGTCCAGGGGCTGCGACAGTCACACAGGACTTTGTGCAACGGGCAAACAGGAAGAAGGCAACAACCACAGCCACACGAAGGAACAACCACCACGAAGACATCGCTGTTAAGAAGAGCAGGCAGACCTGACTCCAGATGCTCACATCCATGCAAGTGCCAAACCAGCACGGCCCCAACCCTGTCACCTCCCAAGGGTGCTACTCTGAAGGACATAGCTATTTGACCTCCCTGAGCTATGGTTTCCTGCAACAGAAAACAGCGCTGAGAGTGAAGGACTTTGGAGAGGTTTATTTTCTTATATTTCGCTTATGAGCTCTCAACAGGCAACGTGTGAGAAGTTCCTGTCACATTGAAGGAACTTAATAAATGGCAGCAATTATGAGTTTTCGTGATTGCTCAACAAGGATTTATGGGGTCGGGCGCGCGCACCTTGTGGGGTCCATGCTGCCGCGTGGGGAGGGGTGGAGCACCCGCAGAGGAACTCAGCCTGGTGGGAATGAGTAGCGGGAAGTGCCACCAGGTGGACTGTCCTTGACACAAGGGAACACCGCAGAGTCTGCGGGTCTGAGGTGGGGCGGGGTCAATGTTTCCCTGCCCTTTGACCCGGGAAGCTTTTTCTAGAGCAGTGGTTCTTCACCAGGGGTCACTGTGTTGTTCCCTCGGGGTCATTTGACCATGGTCATGGTCATGGTCGGAGACATGTAATTATAGTGTAGTGGTTCTCAACCTTCCCAATGCCACAACCCTTTCATACAGTTCCTCACATGGTGGTGACCCCCTACCATAAAATTATTTTCGTCGCTACTTCATCACTGTCATTTTGCTACTGTTAGGAATCGTCGTGTAACTATCTGATAGGCAGGGTGTCTTTTCATTGGTATAAATTGAACATCATTAAAGCATATCACAAAACAATATGCCATTCTATATTACGAACTGTTTATTTCTAATGACAAATAAATGACATTTTGTTTTGAAGCATGCTGTAGCATGGGTAACTACTCATATGTGGGCATATCTGCATGTGGGTGGACCCGCCTGGAGACGGATAGAGGAGCGGTGTCTTGGTTCCTAAGGCCATCAGATATATGGCTTTTCTGATGGTCTTAGGTGACCCCTGTGAAAAGGTCATTCGACCCCAAAGGGGTCGAGACCCAGAGGTTGAGAACCACTATTCTAGTGGCTTGGGTAGGGAGGTGCTCTTGGCATGTGGCTCACAGAGAGGGATACAGGCACCAGAGAGACTGCTAGTCATCCTCTAATGAACCCAGGGCAGCCCCAGGACGTAGAATGACTTGGCCCCCACCTATGACCAGAGGTGATGGAAGCTCAGTTCTACAGCAGCAAACCCCATCAGCCTGTGAGACTCCTGCCTCCCAGAGGTGCACAACTGTTGGCTCGGTGAGTCCCCGCCCCCAAGGAGCCTCATCTCATCACACCATAGCCATGCTGCCTCTCAGCCCTGAGTCCAGAAACTATCCACCTGCCCTGGTCTCTCCTCTCCCCCCTTTCCACAGCCAGGCCACCAGAGCATCATGCTGCTCTCTGTGAAGCACGCCCAGGGCCTGGCCACTCCTGCCCACCTGCACCTACCACCCTGGTCCGGTCCGACATCATGGCTCATCTGAGCACCTGTAGTGACCTCATGAGTCCTCTGTGCCCCCACCTGCGTCCCCCTCACTGCACTCACATCTCCAAAAGGCAGCCTGGTGGTCTGCTTAAGTAAGACCTGCTGAGAGGCCAGCGGCAGCTCCCACTGTGCGCAAAGCAAAGTCAGATCCACACCTTCACCTCCCCCAAACCTTTCCCCTCTGAAATTGGTTCAGACTCATAGCAACTATATAGGGCAGAGGAGAATGGCACCGTAGGGTCTGTGAGACACAAAGTCTTTGGGGAAGCAGAAAGCCTCATCTTTCTTCCTCAGTGTGACTCAGGGGTTCAAACTGCTGACCCTGTGGTTAGCAGCCAAAGGCTTAACTACTGCATCCCAGAACTCTTTCCTTAGCCAACAAGGCCTTATAGGAGTTGACCCCCTCCTTGCCTACCTCTGTCCTCTCTCCTGACCCCTCTCCCACCATCGCCAATACGCTGCTCTCCATGCCCCTCCTCACATCCGCCCAGATGGCTGGACCTCCGACCTTTCCACCTGCCAGTCTCCCTGACTGGAAAGCTGCATCTTACATCAGTTTAAAAAAAAAAAGTCAAACCACAAAAACTCACCACCATCGCTATGAATTCTGACTCACAGCGACCTCGCAAGACAGAGTCGAACGGTCCCCTGGAGCAGAAAACCTGATCGTTTTCCTACAGGGTAACTCGTGGTTTCGAACTGCTGACCTTACGATCGGCACCCCCACATGTCACTCATTGACGAAAGGCCTGTAAACCCACCAAACCCCAACAGAGCAGCCACCTACAGACCTGCCACGAAGTTCAAAGACAAACTGAGTCTGGCTTCTAACTCCTCTGGGGTGTGCACAAGGCTGGCCCTCTCCAGGGTCTGTTCACAGTCCACCCCAGGTCTCAGGCCACGTCTGGTGTGTTCTGTGTCCAGGCACACAATGGGACCTGGCAAGGTGGTAGCTAGATGTGTCCATACGGGGAAGGCAGACCCTCTGCTCAACTGTCAACTCCTATCAACAAGCTCACAGGGCCGAGAGCTTCAGTCAGAGCCCCAATTCACTCAATTACAGGGAGCAGACACTTCAGAGCTTCCAGCTGGCAGCTCCTCTCCCTGGATGCACTGTTCACTGAGAACAGTAGCGATTCTCCTTACTGCTACTGTAACAACAGTGGATCAACTTGAAACAATGTTTCTGTCCAGGCTCGGTGCTTCCCACAGCACCCTCAACTGACTCTGGCAAACCCTGTGTGACCCAGGAAAGCTTGGCTCCATTGGGTCTTTGGGGGCTGGCTTTTCTGAAGCCAATCACCAGGCCTCTCTTCTGCGGCACCTCCAGGAGGGCTCCGACGGCCAGCCTTTTGGTGAGCAGCTGAGTGCTGGCTGCTCTGCCCCCCTGACTCATTTGGTGCTCCCACCAGCGTGAGAAGGGAGTTTGGCTTCTAGGTGATATTTTACTGGGGAGGGACAGACGGCTTGCTGGTGGTCACCCAGCTGCAAAGTGGGGATGTGACCTAAGGGTTCCGTCTGATCAAACTGTGTGTGGTCTCATCCAAGCTGCTCACTCACCTGCCAAGTCGGGAGGCCACCTAATTCCAAGTGTGTCACACCAGGGAAAACCCTAACGTCTATGCCTGCCAGGCACTTGGGTGTTCCTTCCCTGAAGACCAGCAGTAGCACACACTGTCACCTGGGACCTGGTTCCATCGAGAGCAATGGGCTGCCCCAAGGCCCAGCCCTAGGACCCAGCTATCTACCTAAGAGACTCACCTTCCTGCAGGGAGGGCCGAGCCCAAGCCCCAAGGCTGGCCCCTGCCTGGCACGTACTGGATGCTTCTGCCACCGGCTTCCTCTCACCAACTCATCCCACCTGCTCTGATGCCAGTCTAGCTTTCCTGAGAACACGGAGCAGAAAGGACAGAGTCCCCACAGATCAATGTTCTCCCTGCCCCCTCCCCACTTCCCCACCTCCGTCCCTGACATTATCTCAAGCCTGTGTGGTACACGTGTTACAACTGACAGACTGATGCTGACCCCTGGCTGTTGACTGAGCCCCACGTGTCCAGCCCAGAAGCCCTGTGTGGCGCCTCTGCTTCACACGCTCTCTGCTCATTGCAGTGGGGGTGGTTAGAATCCTCCCGAGGTGCCTCAGAAGCAAGGCCTGGTGATCTGCTTCCCAAACAGCCCCTCCGCTGACAACCCTTCATGGAGCACAGCTCTTCCCTGACGCACGTGGGGTCTCCACTCATGACTCGGTGGCAACCGTTTCCTGTGTGCTGCGGCTTTTCCGCTCATGGTTTGGGAAGATAAGGTCAGGAAAGAGTTTCCCACGGTTACCAGCAAGCAGCGAGTGTCTCTGTGGTGACTCTCAGAGACAGGGGGGAAAGAAAAAAGAATTACAATTTCCAATGTCTTCCCCTGTGGGGAGGCAACAGAGCCAAGTCAACTTGTTGTGATGACTTACCACGTTGGACCAGGGTCACTGGTCATGGGGGGGGGGCTACTGGTGTGCACCCCTCTTCCACACCTACTGTGCACAAGATGTTGTGTGTGCGGGTTACTCCTGAGATATCACAAATCTTTGTGCTCTGGCTGCCCACAGCCTCATAGGGGGAGCACTGCCATTAGGGGCTCAGTTACACCCACTCCCCTGCACCCCCGAAAAGGAACATCTGATTAGAACTGAGAAGAGAGAGGCGGCCAGGCTTGTAATGTCCGTGTCCCTCCCAGCTGACTGCTCTGCAGACTCCAATCCTGCCTGTGCTAGGTCCCAGAGATGGAGCGCGAGCTGACGGGCCTATTTAGGAGCCGGGCTAATTAATGACTGTGAAAGCCGTTTGGACTTAGCGAGTCTTTCATAATGCGCCTCATTTAGGCATAATAGGCTCCAGATCGCCTCCGGCGTCCTGAAGGAAATTAAAACTCCGGTAGGCAGTGCAATTGCCCCTGCGTGGTTTTTCTATTACTTGTATTTGTACGATGATTGTAAATAGTGGCGTGACGAAGGGATTCTTGGAGGAGGACCCGGCGTTTCCGGGAAGCCGCCCCAAGTCTGCAAGAGTGTGATGTGTGGGACCCTTAGCCAGCAGCCTGCTGGCTCCTTACAAGGGATGTCGTTTAGCTCTGGACAAACAGAAGGGAGGTGGGAGGGTGCCTGACCAAGGGCGTCATTCCCAACATCAGGCCCCTGCAAGCAAAGGCATCATTCAGTCCCCAGAGCCTGGTGGCACGCAGGCTCCCTGTGGAGTGTCTTGCTCCAAGCATGTCAGTGTCTGGCTCGTACGGGCCGAGCCAAATTTGGACTTTCAGGAGGCTGGGTTAGTGGGCCGCGCACAAGGCTGGCAGCGTATAGAACTGGGCAGGAGAGGTGTGGCTTGACCACAATAATAATACACAATGGTAACAACTCTGCATCAGTCGCTTCTGTACAAACCATCTAAGGATGCTCACGGCTGAAGTTGAAAAGATGTGTTTTTGTCTTTGTCTGTAACTGCTCAGTCAATGGCTGGCATCTCCATAGCGTTCAGAGAACCATGATCGAGGCTTATGTTGGCAGGCCTGCCATCTCAACAGGACCACCTCAGCCAAGTTCACGGCTGTCACCACTCAGGACAGACACCTTGGTTAGCGTGAGTGACTGGCTTCTGCATGGCCACACCCCTGCCAAAAAGCTGGGTGTGCCTGCCACCACGGGCACCCACAGATGGATTCTGCCAGCTGCACCACCTGACCCAGGATGCTCGCCCCGACCCCCCCAGCCCCTGCCGATGGAAGCCTTTCACACCAGTTGCTGGCCAATCCACCCTGGCTCATGGCAAGGAGAACTGAGCTCCACAGGGCATGTCAGGGGCTGGCTTTAGAGAGTGTTGGTGGGGACTGTCTGCGTCACAAAGAGCCTCCTTACTCCTACCATTCCCTACCCGTCATCAGAAATCGCTTCTAAATCAGGGATGGAAGCCAAACATGGCCCACAGATGTTTGGCTGGATGTGCGTCATGCCTTTTTTTGTTTTTTCAATTCGGAATTTTGTTTCCACATAAAACTTAGGGCGTCTTCCTTGAGAATGCAGATGCCTGCTTTCTTCCGAAGCTCTACACACGCAGAACCTCCGTGTTCACCGCCAGCATCGACCCCGTGGCCGTGAGTTTGAGAACCTAGGATCTGGAGCTCACTCACCAACTCTGGCCTCTTTGACCTGCTTCCCTGGGCTCCCTTTGTGGACAGCAAGCAGGGCGCGTGCTTGTTCAAAGAGCCCATGCCACCACGAGTCGTGAGTGGAGACAAGGGCTTTTGCTTCTTGCCCAGGTGTTTGGGACAAACAAGGACCAATGAGATGCTAACAGCCCGCTTCTCTAAACAGAGAACAGCGACTTCATTATGGCTTCGCTAGTCCATTATCACCAAGCCAGAAGACAGCTTCCACAATCGCTGTGCTTTCTCCATTAACTGATGTGGCAAACGACCACTCAGCTGAGGCCAGGATGCTCCCGTCTGTGAGATACAAAACCGACGGGGTGGGAGGGGACCTCGTTTGGCTCATGCTGTTCCACCTCGGGGGTCACAGTATGAATGCTCCCTCATCCAGGCATCAGTTCCTCACCTCCAACTAGGCTAACCAAGAACCAGTTACCGCCAAATCACACAGTTCATGACATGTATGACCTGCACCCTAGTTTGTACTGAGCAATGGCTGGAGTCTGAAAGGCCCGTGAGTAGCCATCTGTGATACAACTATTGGTCTGCACTCACCCAGAGCCAAACAAGGCAGGAGCCTCACAGAAGAGACCAGTCTACAGGACACGCCATCTACTACAAGAACCAGAGCCTCATCTACTCTGAGACCCAAAGAACTAGAGGGAGCCCCGACCACTGCCAAGCATTCTAATCAGAATCACAGTGCATGGACCTTGATAGAATAGAGAAAAAAATATGGAACAGGACCTCAGTTTATTAGAAGGCAGAACAACTTAATGAACCAGTTGAGACTGCAGGACTCCCTGAGACTATTGCCCCGAGATACTATAAACCCGGAGCAAAACTAGTCCCTCAGGTTACCTTTCAGCTACAGAAAGCTCACAAAGTAAAGACTATATGACGTGACTACTACACCCATTTAAGAAATAAGCTGCAGGAGACCAATAGTCAGCAGCTACTTTACAACAAAAATGAGAAGCTGTGGGGACAGGGCAACTAGATGGAAGGAAACAGAACCAACAGAATAGAAATCAGTAGAATACCCGTCCATTGTAAAGACTGTAACCAATGCCACTGAACAACCTGCGCAGAAATGGCTGAAGGGGAACCTTGATTGTTGGGCCCGGTGACAACACAACAAATTGTCCTATAATAATAACCCATCACCATCGAGTCAGTTTGGAATTATGGCTCCCATATATACACCCGGAACCTTGTCTTTGTCAGACTTCATGAACTCAGGGGTGTCTCCTTCTAGTCATCTCCTCTAAATTCATTCCGATATCTTGCCAACTGGTTTTATCTTCAGTGCCTAGCACTGTTCCTGATATCTAATGAGCCCTTGAGAATATATCCTGTAAGAAAGAGTAAGAGCATGGGTGGATGCATGAAAGTGGAAGGTGTTTACACAAGGATAACCTAACATAGATGAGTGTGGTAATGATGCTCGTGGATCCATGGCAGTAGGGTCCCATTTGTTAAATATTATAAATGCCCTTTCTGAGAACAGAGGAGCTACGTATCTAGTGTGTTAATATGAAACCCCAAACCAATACCCCAGTCATCGAGCCAATTCCTACACATCATGACACTTTGAAGGGTTTCCAAGACTGTAAATCTTCCTCCTTCGGAGTAGCTGTTGGGTCTGAACAACCAAACTTACAGTGAGCAGCCCAGCAATGCCACCAGAGTGCTTCAGTATATTGATAGCTATAATTAATTCATAGCTATAATGCTTGCAAGCAGATCATTACTTTCCATTAAAGGGGCAGTTCTCTCCCCACCAAGAATTCTGGTGTAAAATTTCTTATCTAAATAAATGTCCTGTAACCTAGTAAGTGTTTAATCACAAAAACAGTTGTGAGTGCTGAAATCTGCACTGATGCACCTGTTAGCTTCCCTGCTGTGTCCTTAGCCTATCTGGAACATAGTAGGTGCTCAATTAGTGCTGTAAGTCAATGCTGTGATTGCTGATGAATTAATGACTTTAATTGCAAAAAGAAAATCTGATATTACCTGCCTAAGAGCAGTTTGAATCAACCAGAAAATCCTGAGTGCACTTGGGGACACTAGGGTCAGTTTTCAGCCTGGGGCCTGGCATCTTATCTAGCCTTTAGGGCATTGGGCCCTTGGTAACCTTGCTTCCCTGGGGCACTTTATCTCTTCCACGCAGGAGGCTGACTGCCCCAGATAAGCCCTGCAAGGGAGAGAAGTGAGACCCAGATGGGGCTCCAGGTCAGACCTGAACGTTCTGGTGTCTGTGGGGGCCTGGGGATCTGGCCTGGCATTTAGGCTTCTTCTCAAGGGCGTGTGCTTGTGGTGGACAAATGAGCTGCAGGATGTGGGTGTGGAGGAGCACGGGATTTTCATGAAAGACAGGAAGAGGATGAGAATGAGGACACCAGACACACACACACACACACACACACACACACACGCCCAGCTGCAGAGATAGGACGGGGCGGTGATGGGACAAAGACACACACGAGAGACCCAGAGTCAGACTATCAGACCCGGGGCAGAAAAGAATGAGTGGGAGAGAGACAGACGCAAGGACGCATGTTGAGATGGACATGGTGAGGTGGAGATTAGAGACATCCAGCCAGAGCTAGAGGGTAGAGATGTAGAGCCCCCAGGAGAGGAGCGAGTGATGCGGAGAGGTCAGACACACCATGGAAGAGATGCACAGAAAAATGTAGAAACCAGCGGGATAAAGTCTGCTGCCGTGGAGCTGAGTTCAACTCGTGGCAATCTCACATGCAGAGAATTGCGCTCTGTTGGGTTTTCAGCTGACTGCCAGGCCTTTCTTCCAAGGCACCTACCCTCCAAATCTTTCTGTTACAGTTGAACATGTGAACCCTTTGTACCACGCAGAGGCTCCCTTATCAATAGAGTTAGGCTACCTATGTCAGTTCTGCCTACCTCACGGGCATGGTGACCATGTTAGATATAAACTCAGAAAACCCACTGCCGTTGAGTTGATTCTGACTCACATCAACCTTACAGGGGAGGACCGCACTGCCCCCGTGGGTTTCTGAGACTAACTCTTGCTGGGAGGAGAAAGCCTCTTTCTTCCATGCGCTGTAAGTTGAAGAGCATTGTGATGCTTTTAGGAGCAGCAGTAGTAAAAACATCGTCGTTGTTCACAGGGTCCCTTTACGAAGTGTTGCCAATCTTCTAGTTCTGTGGCAATCTCCTCACATGCCGTATTTCACTGACTCCTCGTGAGTAGTCTATGGCATAGGTATTTTCCAATTCTGGCCCCTTTACAAAAGAGCAAGCCATCGGAGGCTTCAAAAAGTTTGTGGGTGGTCCAGGGCGGGGAGTAGCCTTATCAACAGCCCGAGAACATTGTAAAGTCCAGCGTGGCAGAAGGAGTTAGGTTACAATGTAAAACCCTGTCACTTCATCTCCTCCGGGACCTAGCTGAAAGTGTTTCAGCTTTTAACCTGTTCTACTTTCTTTGAAATTTGGGGGGTTTGCTGTTGTGTCTAGTTATTGTTGTTGATTTGCTTTCTGTGTGTCATGTACGATTTTTTATTTTGCTATATGAAATCCAGGATCGTTAACTACATTGATGATTGTCTAGAGGCATGGCAGGAGAGGATGGGGGGAGGAGGGCATTAACAACAATGAGTATAAGAAATTCATTGTGGGGATGATTGCGAAATTCTTCTTCACATGAGTGAATGATTACATTGTGTGATATGCAAAGTATATGCCAGTAAAACTACTGTTTTCTTAACTTTATAAGGTCAATCTATAGAGATAGTAACTGGATTAATCATTTCATTGGGGTGTGCAAGGGGAAGTTGGGAGGAAATTGGGAGCTAATAACAATAGGACAAGAAGAAAACATTCTAATAAGGACAAGAAGAAAACATTGATTGTGGTGATGGTTGTATAACTCTTTGTAATAGGATTAAAATACAGAATTACATATGTAATGAAAAAGTTTGTAAAACATTCCATTGTCTTTTAATTCTATTTTTCCATAACTTTCTAAGTGCCCATGTGCTTTACCCAGTGTCCTAGAGCTAGGAAATGGCAGAGCCAGGTCTCTTGTCTCAGAACTGCAAGTGAACTCAAAGCCCAAGCCACCCAATGCCTCCCTCTGTAGATGAAGAACCCATAGCTGAGAAGGGTTGGATGTCTCAGCAAGGTTCATAAAGGGCACCAATGCTGTACTAGACTGCAAACTAAACCAAGCACATTACAGTCAAGATCGACAACACGGTTCTGTGTTTGTAGAAACCCCTAGTAAACACACTCCACGCCTTTTAGCATAGGCAGTTTCAGCAGAGATATAGCATAAAAAAATCTTTATGTAATAAGATAGTATCTCTGATTTGTTGTTTGATGCCATTCAGGAAGCCCCTGACTCCTGTGACCTTATGTAACCCAGGACACTGCCCAGTCCCGCTACCAGCAAGCAGTTAGAAAACAAAATGAGAAAAGCAGGGCTTACGAAAAAAATCAACAACGATAAAATAACTTGAGATAAAGCTCACCAAAGATGTGTAAGACTTACCGTATATACTCGAGTATAAGGTGACCCTCATACCAGCCAAGGCACCTAATTTTACCACAAAAAACTACATTAAAAATGTGCGGAAGAATACGGCTTATACTCGAGGATCTATGGTAAACCCTGAAAACTAGAATGCAGAGGAAAAATTGAAGACCTGAATAAATGGAAAGACATACCATATTCATGGATCAAAGGAGTAAATACCGTTAAGGTGTCTGTTATCCCCAGATTGATCTTCAGTCAATAAAATACCCACCCAAATCCCAGGCTGGAGAAACTGATGAACTAAATCTAGAAATACATGAAAAAAAAAAAGGACTATGAAAACCAGAACGACCTTGAAAGAACTTCTGCTCTCTTATTACGACAAGGTTGTAGTAATCAAGATAAAATGTCAATACAATAGAAAGATATGTATTCATGAAAATGATATTCTAGAAATAGACCCACATCTTGTAGCCAATTGGCTTCTTGACAAACTCATCAAAGCAACTCAACAGGAAAAGGAATCTCTTTAAACAAATGTTCCTGAAATAACTAGAGATCCATTTTTAAAAAATCTCAATCCCTATATCACACCGTCTAAAAAATATTCAATATGAACTACAGAGCTAAGATAAAAGCTAAAACTTTACACCTTCTGGAAGACTATATAAAAGACTATCTTAAAATAAGCAAAGATTTCTTAAGACCCAGCAAGAATTAAAAATGAAATTCCTAGAAATTCATAAATTGGACGTCATAAATTATGAAATATAGGGAAGTAAATAACATGGGGGAATAGCTGGGAGAAAGCATCCCCCAAATATATCTGACAAAATTTTTGAACCTAGAAAATATGAGTAACTCAGTAATAATAAAAATGCTCTGATAAAAATGTTAAATTATAATAAATATCATATTATAATATAATAGTATATGAAACATGTTAAACTTATATTCCACAAAGGAAGCTAATTTAAAAACCCACTGCTGTCAAGTTGCTTCTGACTCACTGCAGCTCTGTAAGACCCAATAGAACCAGCCCATTGGGTTTCCCAAGCTGTCAACCTTCATGGAAACAACTGCCAGACTTTGGGTTAGCAGCCCAGGGCTAAACCCGGGCACCAAGGTTCTGTGTAGTAACCCGTTAGCATGTAAAAATGTGCTCAACACCAATTAGTCATTAAGGAAATACAAATGCATAGTTCAGTGAGTGTGGTAGTTCCGCAATCTGGCGTCAACTTGCGAAGGAGTGTAGTTCATCCTCTCGATCAGGGCGCAGCTTGATGACATCATTTGGAGGCATCACAGAGGTCAACAGGTCACTGAAGATGGGACATAGGCACACTCTCTGGAAGACATGGAGCTACACTGATGGCAGTGTGAGCCTTGGAGCTGGAGGAGCCACGCGGAGACCCACATCAGCGCTAAGATGCTTCCACTGCCACTGGATCCACAAGACTTTCCACCCACCGGCCTGTGATCTTCCTGTATTCTGCATCATTGCATGTGCTGTGTGAGTCTGAAGAGGAATTTATAGTCTGGTACCAGGCATATGGGCTAATACTGGACTTATGGACTTGATCTAGGCTGGAATGTTTTCTCAATATATAAAGTTCTCTGTTACACACATATGAGTGTCTCTGGATTTGTTTCTCTAGTTAACTCAGACTAACACAATGAAAAAGCACCGTACACTAAAAAAAAAATAATAATAATTTCCCTTTTCACTTGACACCGCCGTACATTGGCTAGGATGCGGAGCGACCGGAAATCTCACACATTATGGATGGAAAGAGCAAGTGCACAACTACACTGAGAAAAAGTCTGGCAACTTCTGATCAAAATACACACCTGTGTCTGCACTGTAACCCAGCGAGAGCCACTCCTTGGAGTTTGTCCACAAGCAGGTCCCTGCCAGGTGTCTATCAACAGGGGGATGGGTCTCTGAGCCCTGGTACGGTCAAGGCGTGGATAACGGCAGCGATGGAATGGAATGCGCTGGTGCTCCGTGCACCAAGATGGACCGTTCTCACCAACAGAATGAGTGAGCACAGTACAGACAGCATGAGCGTGTTTTGCACACAGTCCAAGAGGAGGCAGAAGGAAACCAGGGTGACAGAAGTGACAATTGCTCAGCTCTATGCATGGAGCCTCTGAGGCAGCCAGGGACGATCTTTAGCATCCTCTGAGCGGTACTTCTGCACCTGAACTATGGTCTCTCTTTCCATTAAAATAATTTTATTTTGTTTTTAGGATAGCGGCCAATTAGTTGCACTTTGTAAAACGAACGAGCAGCACTTCAGAATCATAGAAAATAGAAACCCAAATAGCAAGATGCCCTTTTGGTGGGGATTTCGATTGCTGTCCATGGAGGGGGACGAGCCCACTGGCCCTGCTGCTGAGGACCGACCACAGTGACACCTGGAATTCCCCGATGTCCCGAGATCAGATTTATAAGAATACAAGTATAGGGTGGAAATGCACACAAAAAGCATGGCCAGAAGTGTTCTCTAGAGAGAAGACCCATCACAGCCCCACTACCTGGTACCATATATATTCGAGTATAAACTGACCCAAATATCAGCAGAGGCACCTAATTTTACCACAAAACTGCATTTAAAATGTGCTGAAAAACTCAGCTTGTACTGGAACATACACAGTAATCTGCCCTACAGACTCTGCCCCACAGGGTCTCCAGGGCTGACACCTTTATACAGCTCTCTCTCAGAGCAGCTGTGGACTTGAACTGAAGACCTGTTGGTAACTAGCAGAGTGCTTAACCACTACACCACCAGGCCTCCTTGGGATGGCAGAGCGATAGAAATGAGGCTGCCTTTCAAAAGCAACGGGGTGCACACACCAGAATAACAAGTGCGGTGATGGACCATGGATGGGGGTCGCTGATGTCAAGAGGAGGCCAAGGTCCAGCACAGAGCCTGATCACTGCCTTCTCAAGAGCAAGGCAGTCAGCTGGGTAGCAGGCAAACGATGTACTTCAGGTGTTTTCTCAGACCTCATCACTCACGAAGGAGGAAGATGATCAGAGGAGGCAGGCAAGCTCTTAAGAGAGAAAACCAGGTGCAAGACTAGACACTCTCGGCTCTAAGTACAGTCTGGGCTTGCGAATACACTCGTCCACGCATCAGCCACTTACTGAGCATCTGCTTGTGGCTGGTGCACCATTTGGATGGAGTGTCAAAGCCGATATGGCATCGGAATGCCTCCCTTCAACGGCTGGCCCTACGGCTTACTCACCTGTAAGCTTGGACCAATGACTGAACATCTCTGTGCTTCCATTCCCTCTCTGGTGAATGAGACAGGACAAGGTGGAGGTATAACAACTGATGCATCGTAGAGCAGCTGTGAGGATAATATTAGGAATGAATATATGCAAAGACTACTTAGACCAGTTCCCAATACATAGATGAGAGCTGTTTGGGGATAGGACTTTGACCTCATGAAGGAATCCTGGTGGTGCAGTGGTTAAGCCCTTGGCTGCTAACAGAAAGGTCCCAGCTTCGAACCCACCGGTTGCTTCATAGGAGCATGATGTAGCAGTCTACTCCCATAGAGGTGACAGTTTTGGAAAGCCCATGGGACCATTTGTTCTACCTGGGCCCCTGGGGCTGCTGTGAGTCAGAATCGACTCACCCATGATGGGCTGTGTTAGAACAGGTTAACTGGAGAAACAATTCCAGAGACACTCTGGTATGTATAAGAGAGCTTTATCTCAAAGGGTAGTTACATATCAAGAAAACATCCCAGCCCAGTCTCGATCAAGTCCTAAATCTGATACGAGCCATAAGTTCAACACTAGTTCATAAATCTCTCTTCAGTCTCATGCAACCACGTGCAATGATGCAACATGCAGGAAGATCACAGGCTGGTGGGTGAAGAGTCTTGTGGATCCAATGGCAGTGGAAGCATCACAGGGCTGACGCAGGTCTCCGCAGCGTGGTTTGTTCAGGTCTCAGCAAATCACACACACACACACACACACACACACAGAGAGAGAGAGAGAGAGAGAGAGAGAAAGTTCCCAGAATCCTCATGAGAAAACCATGCCCACAAGGAGGCATCATCAGGCTGTGACCTGATTGACAGGCTAGACTCCACCCCTTCACTCTTAATACCCTCAAGTTGATGCAAGATTATGTAACTACCACATGGGCCAACCTTATGGATTGCCCACAGGTGCCCACAGACATGCACACGTAGCATAGAAACTGGGAAGAAGTGACAGCCCACAGACTGTACTAACAGACTGCATGTCTGATGTTGCAGTGAATCCTGAGCACCTACTACATGCCATACCACGTGCACAGGCCACAAGGTGCAGGTGTGGTTACAGTGTTTAAGGAGGAGCTGGGAGGCAGGGTGACTGGATGGACAATAAAAGGAGGTGCTGAGGAGAGGTAGGCTCCAGCCTGGAGGACCCTGTTGGCATGGCCCATCTCACACCAGGGGGCAGACCTGTCAAGAGCCCGTGGCAGCCTACGAAGAGCATCTTCACAACAGATGCGAGCACCCCCACACAAAGGTGGGGCAGCCACCTCCTAGTCTGTTCCTGTTCTTAACATCCTGCATGCCTTCCCTGCCCTTGATCAAGTAGTGAGTGAATCAGCACTGATACCTTTTGATTCCCTCCGGTCTTGGCATGAGGCTTCCATGGTGCAGCGTTCTATGGTGTTGTGGTTGTTTTGGTGGTGGTGGTGGTGGTGGTGGTGGTGGTGGTGGTGGTGGTGGTGGTGGTGGTGGTGGTGGTGGAGGTGGTGGTGGTGATGGTAGTGGTGGTGGTGGTGGCTGATGTGGTGGTGGTGATGGGAGGGGGGTGAGCATATATGTAACAAAATTGTTCATCTTGGTGGGTGCAAAGTGGTATCTCATTGTGGTTTCCAACTGGGTTGCACCCCATTCTTGGGCTCATGGAATACACACAGGGAGTTGAAACAAGCGTTGGTCAAAGGGGAAGAAACCAACAGTTCAGCAGTCATGTGTGTGCCCATGCATGTGCTCTGCACTGGTTGTGACATAAACTCCACTTCTCAGGGAAGATGGGACCAGAGCATGGGAACGCTCTTGGCTCCAGCCCACCCCGCATCCCCACACACCCGCACCGGGCTCCAAAAGGCACCTTGGCTGTTGATTGGTACATAGCCTCTTGAGCAGACTGTCAACAATGTAATTGATCCAAAAGACGGGCTTGCCTGCAGCAATGGAACAAAAACAAAAGTCCTCCAGTTAATTGAGCCTTTATGCGGGGGCAGGACGCCCACACGTGTGCTGGCATCGTAATCAGTGCTGGCTTTCTGCTTTGTTTACCCAGCTCAGCCTGGAATAAGAACACAAATACACGCCCCCAGCCAATAACTGTGCTCGAGGTGACAGAGACCAGGTCACGGAGGGGCTGGCGACCCACTCTCAAGAAAGTGACCAGGGCCCCTTGAGGGGGGCCCTTGAAGGTAGTGTGATGGCAGTCAGGCGGAGGTAAGTACTGATCTTGATGCTGTCACCTCCCAGCCACGTGACCCTAGGCAGGTGGCATCCTGCTTCGGGCCTCAGTTTTATCATCTGCCAAATGGGGAGCTGTCATGAACAGGGGTTGTCATGCTCTAAGCAGTACAGCAGTATCTCTCTAACTCAGGGCTCATCCACCTTCACAGCAATGCTGAGAGGTAAAAGGTCTAATAGCCCCTCTGTGCAGATGTGGAAACTGAGGCTGAAAAGGTTCATGACTTTCCCATGCATCACATGGTTGCTAAACTGTAACGGCTGGGCTTTAACCAAAAAAGTCTGAGACCTGGGTAGCCTCGCTCACCTGCTGAGAGAATCGTGGTAGCACTGCCCAGCAAGCATCAGGCGCATACTTGATGAATCACACACAGAAACCCGTGGTCATGAAGTCCTGCCCGACCCCCAGCAGGCCTACAGGTAATGTCGAACTGCCCCAGAGGGCTTCCGAGACGGGGACTCAAGAGCAAGTGCTTATCTGAGAAGGGTAATGGGTTAGTCCAGGTAGACTAGAGAAACAAATCTATAGACATTCATGTGTATAAGAAAGCTTTATATGCAAGAGCAGTTGAATACGGTGAAAACCTCCCAGCTCAGTCCACATCCAAGTCCATCAGTCCGATTTTAGCCCATAAGCCCGATACCAATCTATAAAGTCCTCTTCAGACTCATCAAACACATGCAATGATGCCGAATGCAGGAGGATCACAGGCTAGTGGGTGGGAAGTCTTGTGGATCCAGTGGCAGTGTGAGCATCTCAACACTGCCCTTGCAGGGGTCTCCACATAGCTCCTCCAGCTCCAGAGGTCTGGCTCCATCAGCCTCTCTCCATGTGTCTTCTCCTCAGGGATGTCTCGCAGGGAGGGAGCAAAGAGAGTATCTCCTGCCTCCAAGGATGAAATATAGGAGTTCCCAGAATCCTCAGGAGAAGGCCCTACCCACACAGAGGCCTGATTGGCTATCATCTGATTGAAAGGCTAGACTCCACCTCTTCACGCTGAATCTTTAAATTGACACCAGATTACGTGTGTTAGTTTGGGTAGACTAGAGAAACAAATCCATAGAAACTCAAATGTGTATGAGAGAGATTTTTATACAAAGGGTAATTGTACATTAAGAAAACATCCCAACCCAGTTCAGTGCAAGCCCTTAAGTCTGATATTAGTCCATATGTCTGATACCATTCTATAATGTGGCGAAACACATGCAGTGACGTTGAATGCAGGCCAGTGGGTAGAAAGTCTTTGGATCCAGTGACATTGTAAGCATCTCAGCACTGGCAGGGGTCTCCATGTGGCGTCTCCAGTTCCCAGGGCACGGAGTCTATCAGTGTAGTATCATGTGTCTTGTCAGGTTTTGTCAGTAGAGTATCATCTCATGGAGTGAGCTGAGAGAGAATGTGTCTTCTGCCTCCAAGGAGGAAATACTGGAGTTCCCAGAATCCTCAGGAGACGGCCATGCCCACACAGAGACCTGATTGGTTATATCTTGATTGACAGGCCAGACTCCACCCCTTCACTCATAATCCTCTCAAATTGACGCCAAATTATGTGGTAACACAGGAGGTCCTCATGTGGGACAGCTCATGAGCTTGGCAGCTAACAAAAATGTTAGGGGTTCAAGTCCACCCAAAGGTGGCTCACAAGAAAGGTCTGGTGATCTGCTTCCAACAAAGTCACTCACTGAAAATGTGCAGAACACAGGCCGCCCTGAATCAGAATCACCTGGACAGCCACTGGAGCAGCTCAGGAGAAAGACAGTCAGGGGAGAAGGCAGGTGAGGTAAGCCACCCTCAAAGGCACACCCCATCAAGTTGGCTACCGGGTGGATGCTTCATGTTTAATCCCAGTGGGGATCACGGGGTGCAGCATGCACCCTCAGCTTCATTGGCCTCCCTGGCCTCCCTAGGGCCCCTTTGCCAGAAGGGAGTGTCAGCTCCCGCCATGATTAGCTAGGCACAGGAGCCAACTCAGTAGACTTGCTAATTAGCTCTGATCCCTCCTAAAGGAGACACTGATGGTTCGACACCTGGGACCTGCTTTTCCAGGCCAACGGGTACCATTCAGGGTCCTAAGCCTGCCCCCCACCCCACCCCCTATCTCCTATACAGGCCCCTGTTTCCCCTAGATTCTCATTTAGTTTCACACAAGACAGGGGAGTACGGAATGCCACCCCCATAAAGGTAGGTTACAACTCTTGGCCATCTTTTATTTTTTTCAATGGTTTACATTTATTTATTTTATCATTTTATCAGGGATGCATATAACTCTGATCACAATCCATACATGCATCAATTGTGTAAAGCACATTTGTACATTCATTGCCCTCATCGTTCTCAAAATATTTGCTCTCCACTTAAGCCCCTGGCATCAGCTCCTCATTTTTCCACCTCCTTCCCTGCTCCCCACTCATGAACCCTTGATAATTTATAACTTATGATTTTGTCATATCTTCCACTGTCCAACGTCTCCCTTCACCCACTTTTCTGTTGTCCATCCCCCAGGGAGGTCACATGTACATCCTTGTAATCGGTTCCCAGTTTCCAAACCACCCTCCCTCTACCCTCCCAGTATCACCACTCACACCACTGGTCCTGGGGGATAAATTGTCCTGGATTCCCTATGTTTCCAGTTTCCTATCTGTACCAGTGTACATTCTCTGGTCTAGCCAAATTTGTAGGGTAGAATTAGGATCATGATAATGGGAGTGGAGGGGGAGGAAGCATTTAGGAACTAGAGGAAAGTTGTATGTTTCATCATTGCTACATCACACCCTGACTGGCTTGTCTCCTCCCCAAGACCCTTCTGTAAGGGGATGTCCAGGTTGCCTACAGATGGGCTTTGGGTCTCTACTCCACACTCCCCTTCATTCACAATGATATGATTTTTTACTCTGATGATGCCTGATACCTGATCCCTTCGACACCTCATGATCACACAGGCTGGTGTGCTTCTTCCATGTGGGCTTTGTTGCTTCTGAGCTAGATGGTCACTTGTTTACCTTCAAGCCTTTAAGACCCCAGACGCTGTATCTTTTGATTTGACTGATCATTTCTATACACACCTCGGCCTCGGGAAAGCACAACACACACCCCTGTGCTGTCGGTTTGGGCTACACACAGTGGCGACCGCAGGAGAACAGATGCGTTTGAATGACAGGGCCGTGAGGGGAGCACGTTAGTATAAATCACAGCACGCGACTCCTAGTCCCGCGTTCTTTTCTCCTTGCGATAGGCGATCATGCTTTTTTCTCTTTCTTAACCACCGCAGTGTGTTAGTCTGGGCAGACTGGAGAAACAAATTCAGGGAGATTCACATATGTAGAGGAAAGAACTTCATATCAAAGAGCAATTGGACATTAAGAAAACATCCCAGCCCCGTGCAGATCAAGTCCAGAAGTCGGATATTAGCCCATATGTTCGATACTAATCTGTCAGATCCTCTTCAGACTCACGCGACACCTGCAATGATGCTGAGTGCAGGAAGATCACAGGCCAGTGGGTGGGAAGTCTTGTGGACCTAGTGGCGGTGGAAGCATCTCAGCACTGACATGGGTCTCCACGTGGCTCCTCCAGCTCCAGGGCTCTGTCTGCATCAGCGTAGCTCCATGTGGCTTGTCAACAAGAATGTCGAGCGCAGAGCGTCTGTGTGTGTCCCATCTCCAGCGAGCTGTTTATCTCCATTGCGCCTCCAAATGGGATCATCAAGCTCTAACCTGATGTGACAGGTTAAACTCCACCCCTTCACTCTAAAGAGTCTCAAGTCGGCACCACAGTGTGTAACTACCACAACCAGCGTGGTCATAGACAAAGCAACTGGTCACAATTGAGGGGTTCCTTATCCCTGGGGAGCTTCAAACAGTTCGTGGGGGAATGTCTAGTATCCTTTAAATCCAGATTTCTACACCACGTATAAGCCCCCTCTCCTGTCCACATCTCATCCTCCTCATTCACTGCCCTCTCCTATTAAAGCACTGATGGAGTCCCTGCTGTGGAACTCCAACCGTGCCCGTCGCACCCTGCCCAGGCCCCAGGAGCCCCATCGCTGGGGACTGCTGAAGGCACCATCTTCCTTGTGATTTCCAGTTGGCTGATGGGAACACCAGAGAGAGAACAGATGGGGGGTGAGGGGGAGATCCAGCCTACTGGTGGTACATTTAGTCACAGCTCCTGAAGGCTGGTTTGTCTTCCCCAGCCTCAGGTCATGCAGGATGGAGTCTGTGTACACCACCTCACTGTTCCCCGTGGTCTCCTTAAGCCTCCCTTGCCTCAGAAAACTTAGATCAATGGTCCTTTGTGGGGTACCATTCTGGGACCCTGATGAGCACAGATCCCCTGCCTGGCCTCCCACTGGCTTCCTGTTCCCCAATTCTAGGACGCAGCAGTGAAGCCAAACATGCACCAAGAAGTATGGCCAGAGTCCTGGGGGCTGCGGAGGAGGCCTGAGCAGGAAGTCAGACACAACGGTGGGAGAGACATGGATCCCAGAGTCTCTGGTTCTGATGGAAAGCTCGAATTAACAGGCTGCTGGAATCGGCTGTCCCTGTCCCGTCTCAAACCCCAGACGCTCCTGTTCAGGCTGCTCCACCTGTGACCTGCACTCATGTCTGAGGGTCCCCCGCATCCTGCCCCCCCCATCCTAGCGAGACCCTAGGCATCTTTGGGAAACTAGTGCCCCCATGTTCAGGTGCACCTTTTGGGGAGACTGGCATGAGCTCATCAGCCTATTGCAGCCCCTGAGCACAATGATTGGCTCCGGGATGGACATGGGAAGCCCCTCCTCTTTGATGAGATACTGGGCAGTCTTTGCAGAAGCTCTTGGGAAAGAAACCCCTTCTCTCTTTTCCCAGGGTGTGGTAGTTACATCATCGTTTGTTCACGTGAGAGAATTAAGAGTAAAGGGGTGAAGGCTAGCCTGTCAATCAGGTCATAGCTAAAGGCCTCGGCATGGGCATAGCCTTCTCCTGAGGATTCTGGGAACTCCTGTACCCGAAGTGGGAGGCTCTCTCTCTCTCTGCTCACTCCCAGGGAGACATTGCAGCTGACAAGATACATGGAGACAGACTGATGGCAGCCTGAGTCTCACAGCTGGAGGAGCCACGTGGAGACCCCTGCCAGCGCTGAGATGCTTACACCACCACTGGACCCACAAGACTTCCTTCCCACCCACTGACCTGTGATCGCCCTGCATTTGGCATCATTTCATGTGTTTTATAAGTCTGAAGAGGACGCTATAGATTGGTATCAGACATTTGGACGAATATCGGACTTGTGGACTTGATCTGGACTGGGCTGGGGTGTTTTATTATTGTATAATTACTCTTTAGCTAAAGCCCTTTCTTATGCACATATGCATGTCTATGAATTTGGTTCTCTGGTCTACCCAAACGAACACACAGGGCTACCCCACAATGTCGCGTAAGGCCCATGAAGGCCAGTTGGCTGCACAAAAGGTGGCCCCGGGTCCATGGGGGAAGAACACACCCAGGGCCTTGGTGACCTGTCATGCCACTGAGAACAAACCCAACCCTCACCCCGACCCACCTCAAGGGCTTCCAGCTACCCAAGGGACATGTCCTCTCTGTTGATGTGTATCCTTGTGTCCATTCTGACCCTGCAGGGCAGAGCAGGGTGCCCCAGGCAGCCGTCTTCATGGAACCAGATTGCTACACTCTCTCCCACGGAGCAGCCGGGGACTTCAAGCCACTGTCCTTTTCCGTTCCCAGCTGAGTGCTTAACCACTGCACCACCAGGGCAGCGTGCACGGACTTGGGTAACATTTGTGTCACACAGAGTCCTCAACAGCGCACCAGTGCACCTACAGATCCACGGCCAAGTGCACGTCCTCTGCCCTGCCCTGGCTCCACTGACTCAGCACTCCCCCGATCCCGGTTCCGTCCCAGAGCTCCCACTGCAGGCTTGTCTAGCAGTCTCCTCCACTGTTGCCCACCTAGACGTGGGGGCTCACCGAGTTCACAGCAGTGCTTCAAGGGCACAGACACCCACTGTTGAACTGTCTGCACTTCTCCATTGCCATTGCCGTTGTTCCCACCAACCGGGCAGTGTCTGGGTGATGGAGCAGACTCAAGAAGGAGGGGCCCTGGGCTAGAGCTACGTTCCAGCCCTCTGACTTTAACCTATTATCTGATCCATGCCTTGTGCCGAATGCCACACCCTCCCAATAATATAGTGTGGAAAATGAGAGCTGGAACCAAACGCACGGGTTTTGGGTCCCTTGGATTCTACATGGCTGTCCCGTGGCCTCTGATATAGTGGAGGGGTTGGCTCATGGATTAGCTTCACCCTCAGGCCCTCCCTGCCCCATTTTCCACCGTAGCTGCTTCCTGAAGAAATGAGCAGCCACTGGAGAAAAATAAAGAACACTGGTGGTGGTGTGGGCTGTGCACTGAGCAAGGTCAGTGGTTCGAACCCGCCGGCCACTCTGCAGTGAAAAGATGAGGCTGTCTGCTCCCATAAAGATGTAAAGCGTCGGTTCCCAAACTTTTCTGACCTATCACCCCCAGCAATTATAAAATGCTTGTGCTACAGCCCATCATCCGGGGATAAAGTGTCCATCTCTGCTTTTGCAGTTTCTCTAGGTCTTTCCAGCGCCCTCAAGTAGGGCTGGTATCATCCACGTTGGGAAGCACTGATGTGAAGTCTTGGAAGCCTATAAGGGCTGTTCGACCCTAGCCCACAGGGTTGCTATGAGCAGGACTCGACTTCCCGGCAGGGAGCTTGACACACACAGGGGACCCCAAGCAGGATGGCAACCTGTCAGACTGCTTACGGAGCATGTTCGATTCTCTCCCAGGCTCTGCCTCCACCTTCTTGAAATTAGGCATGGGCATTTCCTTACTTTAGCCAATAACATATGGAGTGGGCTTTAAAAAGTGCTTGGAAAATATTGAATTAAAATATAATAAACTTCTACTGTGGACACTTTGGGAAGTGCCCTTGCAAGAGTATAAGGGAGGTGTGTGCCCCTCTGGGTGAAGGCTTCCAGAGAGGGTGGCCTCCCCATGTTCTTCTCGAGACAATTCTGACATGGTGTGTCAGACGGGGTAGACTAGAGAAACCAATCCAGAGACACTCACATAGGTGTGTAAGAGAGAGCTTTCTATCAAAGAGCAATTGCATATTGAGAAAACATCCCAGCCCCGTCCAGATCAAGTTCCTAAATTCAGTACTAGTTGTGATAGTTACATAATCTGGTGTCAATTTGGGACTTGAGAGGCTTAAGAGTGAAGGGGTGGAGCCTAGCCTGTCAATCAGATCATATAGCCAATGAGCACATTGGGTGCCGTCTCCTGAGAATTCTGGGAACGCCTGTATTTTCCTTCTTGGAGGCGGGAGGCACTGGCGCTCTGCTCACTTCATGCAAGATATCCCTGAGGAGGAGCCACATGGATCTACCCTGATGCAGCCCTGGAAGCAGGAGAAGCCATGTGGAGACCCCTGCCAGTGCTGAGATACTTACAACGCCACTGGATCCAAAGACTTTCTACCCACTGGCCTGTGATCATCCTGCATTCGACGTCATTGCATGTGTTTCGTGGGTCTGAAGAAGACTTTACAGATTGGTATCATATAGATGGACTAATATCGGACTTACGGGCTTAGACTGGACTGGGTTGGGATGCTTTCTTAATGTACAACGACCCTTTATATAAACTCTCTTATACACATATAAGTGTCTATGGATTTGTTTATCTAGTCTCCCTGGACTAACACTAGAGTCTTTAAATTCCTTTTCAGACTCAGGTAGCCAAATGCAGGAAGGACACAGGCTGGTGGGTGAAAACGCTTGAGGATCCAATGGCAATAGGACCTCACAGGACTGTTTCCACAGGTCTCGGCTGCACGGCTCACTCCGACCTCACTGTGGCTCCATGTGGCTAGTCAAAAGGAAGGCGAAAGCAGAGGAGTACGCCCACCCCCGGGGGGGAAAGAAAGTTCTCAGAATCCTTATGAAAAAGCCACGATCACAAAGAGGCAGCATCAGGCTGGGACCTGATTGACAGGCTAGACCACCCCTAGACCTATTTATCAAGTTGACCTAAAATTATTTAACTACCACGCTCGGTGACCCCGTGACGGAGTAGAAGGGCCAGGAGAGCTTCTCCCTGGGAGCTGCGGCATGGGCAAGAACTGCCAAGTTTAGGGTTCCCATCAGAGGGCTTAACCACTGCACCACCAGGTCACCCATCCCCACTGTGGTCATGACAAACACCCCACAGATGGACCCTATCTTCCTGCTCCCTGAGAAGCTGTGAGGGGGGACCCCTTTCAAGGGGCCTTGATCACACAGAATGAGAAAGTTTGAGTGTGCTCCCACTCTGGGATTCAAGGCTCTCTCTTACTATAGCAACGCCGAGCAATCTGGCCTGAAGCAGGCCTTTACCAGGGCAACTTAGTGAAGCTTTCACTCGCTGAGCTTCCCGGGTCAGAGAAAGTGGGGAAGGCTTCACATACTTCGACTCCCTGAAGCCCACCACAACCTTAGATGGAAATGCCACCAGGGCAGCCGTCGGCAAGTGAGGGATGGGGCCTGAAGCAGGTGAGTGGATGGCCCATCACCACACAGGAGTGGGGTGGGATGGTCATAAATGAATGGGACCCAGTCCGGTCTCATGAACTGTCCCCCCCACTTAGGGAAGGAGAATATACAAGTGTCCTGGAGCCAGCCTGTGTCCACTCGTCAGAGTCAACAGTGGGCATCTCATCCCAAGGTCATGTCCATGAACGTCCTATGGGAAGACTTGACAGTGGACATGGAAGGCGTGTGGCCAGCACGGGAATTGGCAAATTCTACCAATCAAGGGTGTCCTTCCATCGAAGAGCCAGTTTACCAATGACATGGATGGGACCCACGTTATCTGAGGCAGCCAGGCCGAGGGCCAGGGAAATTCCAGGGGGGCTTATCTGAGATTCCTAGAGAGCCGCCACACACGCAAACATGTATCATGGAGGAGGGAAAATTTGCGGTGAGACCGGCACCCACTCGCACCAAGCTGCAGAATCCGAGGCGGCGAGAGCGCCTTCCGGGGGGAGAGCTGGCTGCCATCCGCAGAGCACGCATTTTGTTCAACCTGCATAATTCATGAAACCCAAGCACATCCCGAGGACAGCTGAAGTTCAGGGCAGAAGATCAAGTTGACAAAATTGGCTTTGGGGTAAAACGAGCGGGGGGGTTGGGGGAGCGGGGCTTGGCTGGCGGCACCGACCTATATTTGTCTGCGTTTCCACTGCAGCAGGAGCTGTCTGCTTCCATCCGTCAGCCTCGCTGGGCTCAGCCCGCTGTTCCCGGGGGCCCCTGGCACTTGGAAGCAAGAGGCAACTCCTGTTACAGGTGCTGGCTGCTGGGCTCAAATACCAGGGCATTGGTACTGCTTCTTCCAATAACAACGATAATAGCAACCACCGCCTGAAGGCTACGTGACTTCAGGCAAGCGACCTCTTCGGTTTTGGCCTTAGTTGTTCTTTCTGTACAACGGGGCTCCTCCTACGTGCTTGGGTCTGCAGTGTACCATACAGGCTCAATTAGGAGAAAGCCTAGTGATGTAGCACGGTCAGCAGTGGGCTGGTAACTGTAGGGTCATCAGTTCAAAGCCCCCAGTCACTCCATGGGAGCAAGAGGAGGCTGCCCGTTCCTTTAAAGCAGTGGTTTTCGACCTTCCTAATGCTGCCATCCTGTCATACAGTTCCTCATGTGGTGGGGACCCCCCAAGCATAACATGATTTTCACTGCTACTTCATCACTGTCATGTTTCTATTGTTATGAATCACCGTGTTAATATCTGATATTCAGGAGGTATTAGGCGCCCCCTGTGAAAGGAGCGGTCGAACTCCAAAGGGGTCATGGCCCACAGGTTGAGAATCACTGCTTTAAAGACACACCAGGGAGCAGTGCGATTCTGTCCTGCAGAGTAGCTATGTGAGTCGGAATCAACTCGGTGGCGGCGGGTTTGATCAGGTTTGGGCTATCACACGTATCCCTATCTGGAACAACTGTAGGAATAACAATTGCAATGTTCCACGGTGACCAACCCTATTCTGAGAGTTTTACTTAAAAGAAGGATTTACTTCAAATGCACAAGGTAGGTCCTCTTACTGCCCCCATTTCTAGATGGGAAAACTAAGGCAGGTGAGGGAAAACCCTTTGCCCAAAGTCACACACACAGTTAGTGGTGAGGCGGCCAGCTGCCCAGACCCTACTGAGTGCCTTGCAGGTCACGGACATCCTGTCTCACGGTCATGGACACAACTCAGAGAGCCAGACATGTGATGACCATTCCCATTTTAAAGAGGAGGTCCTCGAACCAGCCAACGCAGCATCACCGAGAACGTGAGCCACACAATGGCGATTCTTCTTTTTTTTTTTAATTCTTTTTAAAAGAGCTCTTGTCACAATCCATACAATCCATACATCCATCCATCCATCCGTTGTGTCAGGCACATTGATACATTTGTTGCCATCATCGTTCTCAAAACATCCTTTTTCTACTTGAGCCCTTGGTATCAGCTCCTCATTCCTACCCCCCAACCCTTGACAATTTATAAATGATTTTTTTCATGTCTTACACTGACCGACATCTCCTTTCACCCACTTTTCTGTTGTCTGTACCCAAGGGAGGCGGTTATATGTAGATCGTGGTGATGGGTTCCCCTTTCTCCCCCACCTTCCTCTTCCCTTCCTAGTATCTCTACTCTCATTATTGGTCCTGAGGGGTTTATCTGTCCTGGATTCCCTGTGTTTCCAACTCTGGTACCAGTGTATATCCTCTGGTCTAGCCGGATTTGTAAGGTAGAATTGGGATCATTATAGTGGTGGGGAGGAAGCATTAAAGAGCTAGAGGAAAAATGTGTGTTTCATCATTGCTAAACTGCACCGTGACTGGCTCATCTCTTCCCTGTGACAGAATGTCCAGATGGGCATTGGGTCTCCACTCCATGCCCCACCCCACACACACTCCATTCACCTTGGGTATGGTTTTGTTCTGGGTCTGAGATGCCTGATACCTGATCCCACTGACACCTTGTGATCACACAGGCTGGTGTGCTTCCTCCATGTGGGTTTTGTTGCTTCTGAGCTAGATGGCCGCTTATTTATCTTCAATCCTTTAAGATCCCAGATGCTCTATCTTTTGATAGCCAGGCACAATAGCGATTCAAGCCCAGTTCTTGCTTCATCCAAACACCCTTCAATCTAATAAAAGCATCCATTCTTTTAAAGGCTCATCAACATCTGCTTAAGGCTGGCACTGCCCCTTCCCAGAATGTACCTCTTCCTGCCCGGAAGGAATCCCACCATCCCAGGTGTGTCTCTCTGGACATCTGGAAAATGAGGATCCCTCCAGCTCCCAATGAATCAATCTCCAGCCCCCACCTTCCCTCCACACCTGAGCAGTCAAGCACTTCATGGTTTTGTGGTACCATGGACCCCAGACTTACACACATCAAAGGGCACTCACCCTGAGCACTTGTGGGAGGCCTCTCATAGCCTTGTCCCCACACACAACGGTCAAATTGACTGTGACTTCTAGTGAGCCCATAGGTCAGGGCCGGCCTGACCCCATAGGGTTTCCAAAGCTGTGACTCTTCACAGGGGGAAACAGGAACCCCGAAGCAGGAGAGCATAACAGACTCAGGAATTTGGAGGCTCAATTGTACCTCTGTCACTTATTGGTTTGTGATCTCTCAAGCCTGTATGTTCTCATGAGTACAAGGGGGCCAATCATGACATTCCACTCCCAGGTTTTTCAGTGACACGGCGTGGGCACCAGACCTGGCACAGGGTAAGCAGCTGAGGGCATGCTAACTGGTCATCTCAGTCGTCATGCTTCTAGTGAAAATACTGCTGTTGGGATACCATTCTGAAACAGATGACAAAATAAACTAATGTCTTATCACTAAGGAATCAGTGTTTTTTTTTTTCATTTAAATCAAGTTGGGTTTTTGTTTGTTTGTTTTTCAAAGACAAAGTCAAAGGGAAAACACTGCACCTTCAGTTTGTATTGGAGACCCCAGTGTGGTTTTATTACCTGTTTTCTCCTGAAACACACAAGCATTTCCTACCTCCGTCTTCTCAAAAGCCCTCCAACCAATGACTGACTCAGAAGCAACGTGCACTCCTAGCCCCAAGATTATGGCCTCAAATACCAGGTTCACACTCAAAGAGAGCAGGGCTCTTTTGAGAAAGGGCAGCAAATTCAAGAAAGATGAGCCTGGAAAGCATTAGTGCACCAAAAGGTAGGGAAGCCGTCAATAGGACAGTGGGGCCCTTTCTGAAGCCATGCGGGGAAGGCAGGGGGAGTCCAGAAGATAGGAGGGGGCTGGGGTGGCACTGTGATGGAGTAAAGAGGAGGAGGAGGAGGAGGACACTGCCATCTCTTCATGAACTCAGTCACTGGGGCCTTAGGAGGAGTTCCTGAGTAGCACACGTGGTGGATAAGCATTGAACTACGGACTGCCGGGTTGGTGGTTCCAATCAACTCTGAACTGCCTGGTGATCTACTTCCATGCCTCACCAAAGACAGGGTGATGGAGGGATGGATTTCAATATATCCAGTATGATCAAGATCCATGCATTTGCAATTCCATAAAAGTTTCATGGGAGGGGGAGTACAATTTAAAAAGAGCTGATCCCAAGGGCTCAATAGAAAGTAAATGTCTAGAAAAGAATGATGGCAACCTACGTACACACATGCCTGATTCAATTGATTGTGATGAGAGTGGTGTGAGTCCCCAATAAAATGTTTTTTTTTAAGTTCCATGAATGAACTTGACCTTTCATTTAATCCTGGTGGCGCAGTGCTTACGCATCGAGTGGCAATCAAAAGGTCAACAGTTCGAAATCACTAGCTGCCCTGAGGAAGAAAGACAAGGCTTTATACATCCTTAAAGATTTGCCGTTTTGGAACCTCATAGGGTCAGTTCTGCCCTGTCCTAGAGTCACTATGAGTCAGCAGGGACTGGATCGCAGGGAGTCTGGTTGAGTTTTCAATATGACGAAAGAATTTATTATGATCTTCTGTGTCCTCCACAAAGGACAAAGACACTGAGGCTGAGAGGGAGGAAGCCCTTCACCCAGGATGATGCAGCCTGACCATGTCATTAGTCACCATGGAGTTGGCTCTGCTAGCGACTTCAGAATAAAATGCGGCCCACCTCAGCGCATCTTCACAATCCTCCCAAGCTGGGGCTCCCCTAGCGGCTCTCGGTCAGTCAGGATTTCTGCTGTGATCCAGCGGCTCTCCCTGGTTTGCTTCTGCACGTAGACCTCGCAGTCTTTCTTCCTCGGTCTATCTTAATCTGGAAGCTCTGCTGAAACCTCTCCACCCTGGGTGGCTTTGCTGGTCTTTGAAACACCGGTGGCAGAGCATCGAGTCTCCCCATAACGCACAAGCCACTACATGACAACACGCTGATAGGGGCCCGGGCTAGAAATGGGGAGCAGGAATTGGAACGTCTGTCTCTTTGGAAACTGCGGAAAGTATTCAAAGCAATTGAACTTTCCTTCCACCACCCCCACCACAGCGGAGCTTCGGGAAGGCGCATAAAAATGGTGAGAATGAGGAGCTATTAAAGTCTCATCCCACCGTCTCCTATTCCCTCGTTACAAGCAACAGATGTTGGAGGTTGACTATGTAGCATGATATATATATGTGAAATGCCAGTGATGAACCAATTATAACCACTCTTGTGAAAGAAAAAAATCCCTAAGAACTGTAAGAAAATGGTCTCTGCTTCTAACGTGGAAACCGGTGAGACGTCTCTAGGACACTTCCTGCTTTGCGACTGTCCGGTCCTGCCCCTTAGAGCTCAGGTTCTCAGAGAGGACACGTGATTATCCAAGGGCCCCATCAGAGACCTACTGAAACAAAGACCTGGTGCGGAGGGCCCTGGAAACAGCAGCACTAGGCCAAGTTCCCTGAAGGATGTTGATCGTTAAAACTCTAAGCAGCCCTCACTACCCAGCATCCTCCCTCCTTGCCCAGTCCATCGTCTCTCCAGAAGACCAGTCTGAGCAACACCTTCCTTAACCCTGGCCAAGGCTTCTTGGTGCCCTTGGGTATGTTCAATGGATCCCTGTGGATGGCCTCCTGCCTGGTCTACACTGCACTCCCTGCAGCACCCATCCCAGGAAACTCCCTCTCTCCTGTGAGCTCTCTCGGGGTGGGGGTGGGGGGCTCCACGCCTGGTGCAGGGGTCACCACCCCACCCTGTCCCCTCCCTAGAGGCGAGCATGCGTTCTAGGAAGCCTGCCTTGGTGCTTCCGGCTGGGGGAAAGTCCTGCTGACCCTGTTTGTCTTCCCAAAGTTCATACCTGAGTCCCTGGAGAACCGAGGCTAGGGGCTTTTTCCTCTTCTGACAGTTTGATCTCATTCACCAGACACAGATCCTGGAACGGTGCAGGCTCCTCAAACCAACCAGCCAGGTCAGTGTCTGAGTCAACCCCGACTCATAGCGTGCCTATTTCAAGCCAGAACTGTGCGCCCATAGGGTTTTCAAATGCTGTGATTGTTCTGAGATGGACCCACCTGACCTTCCTTCCATGACCCCACTGGGTGGATTTGATCCACTAACCTTGTGATTCGTAGGCAAGAGCGTAACCGTCCGTGCCACCCAGAGAATCCCCATAGGGACCGAGTTCACCAAGAGACAACATTGTCCTCTAGGTCCTCCCTCTGTCAGGGTGCGCACGCGCCTTTCCTTCCTCCCTCCCCACTTTAATCAATCACAGTTTTCATGCTTCCAGACAGTCTGTCGCATTCACCCAGGTAACTGCGTGTAGTTCTCGAACCCTTGTCCATTGGCAAACCCCAACCAATAGATGCTCACACTCCTGAAAGGCAGGCAAGGCTGCTCTGGGTCTCTCCAGGGCAAAAGCCAGTGTCTTGCTGGGACCGCTCAAGGTGCCTGTCCAAGCACAAGTTGCCCCCTCTGGCAGGCCTTCCTGAAATCTAAGAGTAAAGCAAGCAGCCAGTCGTGTCATAAACTAGCCATCCCCTGGCCACATCTGATTGGACCAGGACTATGTGCTTGATGTGAGTGAGCCAATGGGAGTCTCTCTTGGGAATTGGAACTAGAGAAGAAAGGCAAGTTCTCTGACGGTCATTCCCAGTGAGCTGAGCCAACGAACTGAGAAAGGGCAAGGGTGATTGACACAGAAAAAGGAAAGTCTCCCTGGCTTCTTTTCTCTCTGCTGTGCTGAGTGGAGGCCCTTGGGAGAACCCACTGTGACTTCTGCCTCCCCTTCCCCTTCCAAGAAAATGCCTCCTAGGTTCGAGTGACCTCAGTTCTTTGTCTTCCAACAGGTCATGGCCCAGATGGTGTTGCCAACAAGAACAGAGGGCTAGAACGCAGGGTTTTGATGCTAACCAGGCTTCTGCCGAGCTCCCAGACTCAGGCTGGAGATTTAATTCTGCGAAATCAGCCAGGGAGTGGATCTGACCCTGCTTAGGCCCAAGAGGCTGCTGTTACTGTGGGGCCACCTTGACCTTGACCTTGCTGTCAAGAACACAAGCAAAAGTGACGACAATATCTACTATAGATCAAGCAAACAAGGTGTGTCGGAGCATGTTGCCGCAATTTACCAATGAACTAACTCGCCAAGAATCACCATGATGTGACAAATGACAGAGCTGCCAGAAAGCAATCCGTCACCACTTTTATAACTACCTACCAAGGAACCCTGGTGGCGTAGTGGGTTGCTAACTACAAGGTCAGTAGTTCAAACCCACTGGCTGCTCTGTGGGACAAAGATGAGGCTTTCTGCTCCCCAAAAGGTTTACAAACTCCTATACCCCCTGGGGTACAGTGGTACCCTTCCCTGTATGGTCATGATGAGTTGGCATTAGCCCCATGGAGGTGAGTTTGAGTTTCTGACGAAAGGCACTGCCTGTGGGTTCTAGCTGAAGGCAGGTGGCCTTTGGCACAATATATCCTGTGCAGAGATCAAGGAGCCCTGGTGGCACAGTGGTGAAGTGCTCGCCACTCACTGAAAGGCCAGAGGTTCCAACCCATCAGCCTTTCTACAGGAGAAAGACGCGGCCATCTCCATCCATGAGGATTAGAGCTACTTCTACTGTTGGAAGAGCCTTGACATTGCGGGGTTGGGGGGGGGGGGCAGAGAGTGACTGAGTGAGTGGTCCGAGGTGGAGGGAAGTACCCTCCTCAGGACACTCCATGCCCACCGTGCAGCTCCTAGGAAAGGGTGGTCAAGGACAAGCTCTCGCTTGCTCTTGCTCCTAGCCATGCCTCCAGAGAGCAGGCACAGGGCCTGGCCCATGCTTGCACATTGCTGCTGTCACCAGCTCTGCCAAGCCTCTGCCTCTTCCTGCACTTCCCTACCTCCTGTCTCACTCTCCCTCCTTCCTCCTCATCTTCCTCTCTGCCCCCATCCCCCTTCCTCCCCTTCACCTCTGGCTGTTCTCTCTCCCTCTTCCTCACCTCACCCCTACCCACCTAGATCCACCAGACCATCCTCCTTTGTGTGGGTCTATCTTCTGTTGCTTGGTAACCACCCACCCAAACAGCCCTGCCGAAACCATAGCAACAGTCGGTGGGAAGCCTCGGCCATTCATCCCCCTTTTATCCCCAGTGATTTTTGGGGGCTTGGCACCCGCACACACATGGAAGCTCCAATTACAGGTATTCTGCTGGTGGTGCCTTTGTCCACAGCCCATTCAGTGCAGGCGGGAGAGCTGCTGGGCGCCACTGTGCAGAGCGGCTTGGTGCCTCCTCCCAACCAAGCTCAAGGACGACAGGGTCTTTGGAAACTACTTCAGACATCTCACACAGCAGGCAGGGAAGGGGAGGAAGAGTGACAGACAGACAGACGTCCTGGCAGTGCAGAGAAGCCAGGAGCCACGAGGGCAGCAGGGGACGGCAGTCAGCACATCAGCCTTGGCACTACAGAGTGACTTTGGGCCCAGTTCTGCCCCTCTCTGGGGGCTCTGGCCCTCCATCCAGCCTGTAAGCCAGTGGCTCTCATCCTTCCCCATGCCACGACTCTTTCAGACAGCTCCTCATGTGGTGGTGACCCCAACCATAAAATTATTTTCATTGCTACTTCATCACTGTTATTCTGTGACTTATGAATCGGGCGACCCCTGTGAAAAGGTCGTTCTACCCCTACAGGGGTTGCGAACCACAGGTTGAGAACCGCTGCTGTAAGGCATTCTCGAACCACAGAGGCTTTGCACATGCTGTTCCCTCTGGCCCATCTCTTCTTCCATGTCCCCTGGACTCAGGAAACTCCTACCCCACCTTCAGACACCAGCTCCAGGGCCAATTCCTGGGTGAAGCCTTCTACACCCACCCCTCCCAGCTCCATAGCTCCCCAGGGGTTTTCTGGAGTGTAGGTGTGCTTATTTTGGGGACGGTTCCCCCTCTGGACTGATAGGAACTGTGGCCTCAGCAAATGTGACTGCTTTGTCACTGCTGCGTCCCGTCCCCCAGTGGCCAGCACAATGCACGTGAGCCAGGGAGGGAGCGCAGCTACTCACTGATGAGCCTCGGTGCTGCTCATCCAGAAAGTGGGAACAACAGTATCATGTTGGAGGACCGCTGGGGAGGACCGCGCACCTGGCACGTGGAGAGCACACGGTGGTCGAGATTCCTACAACAGCTGCAACGTCGCACCGCGAGCTCGGTGGACTCAAACATGAGAAACTGAGTCTAAGATCAAGGTGTGGGTAGAGTGGTCCCCCCCCCCACCGCCCCGAGATTCTGCTGATCAAATACACCCCTGCAAAGGAGTCCTTCCTTCCTCTCCGCACGCCTCACGGTGCCGTCTCACGGTGCCTGGCGTTCCTTGGCTTGTGGTTGCCTCACCCCCAAGCTCTGCCTCCACCTTCATGTAATGTTTTCTGCCGTGCCTTCTCACAGTTTGCCATCCTCACAACCGGCACTGTGTCCGGCCACGATGAGGCCAATCCATCATGCTGAGGGTCTTCCTCAGTTGTATTGTATTTTAAAAATCATTTTATTGGGATCTCGTACAACTCTTACCATAATCCATTCATCCATCCATTGTATCAAGCACCTTTCTGCATATGTCACCCTCATCATTCTCAAAACATGTTCTTTCTACTTGAGCCCTTGGTATCAGCTCATTTTTTCCCTCCCTTCCCATCTGCCCCCTCTTCCCATGAACTCTTGATAATTTATAAATTACTATTTTGGGCTGCTAAAAGCAATGTCACTGGTTTCTCAGATACCAAAAGGGTCGCCCACGGTGGGAAAATTGTCCAGGGAGCTCCCAGATGACAAAAGCCCAAGAAGGAACACCTGTGGATCCATTTCTAGCACAACCAACTGGCCGGAGGAATGCTCACTCCTGGAGAGTACGTTATCGTGAAACCAAACTCACGTCATGGAGTCAAGGTCGATTTTGTAGGGACCCTACCCGACAGGGTAGACCTGCCCCCCTGTGAGTGTCCAAGGCGCCAACTCTTTATGGGAGTCAAGGGTCCCATCTTCCCCCTCAGGGCTGCTGGTTTTGAACTGCTAACCTTGCAGCTAAGAGCACCACGTGTAACCACTATGCCACAAGCGCTCCTTCCTTCTAGTTGGTTTTTCATGGAAGCCCCAGTCCTACAGAAACCCTGGCTTAAGGAAGGTCAGGGGATGCTCACCCATACAGTAGAAGGAATTGCAAAGTCTGACAGTGTGCCGACTGGGGACATGTTAACAGCATCTATAGAAATGGAGATAATCCAACAAAGCCCACATAGAAGAAGCACATCAGCCTGTGTGATCACGCGGTGTCAATGGGATCAGGTATCAGGCATCAGAAGACCCAAAACAATCATACTGATTAGAACGAGGTGGGTAGGAGTGGAGACCCAAAGCCCATCCATAGATAATTGACCATCCCCTCACAAGGAAGAGCTGAGCCAGTCAAGGTGCAGTATAGCACCGATGAAACACACAACATTCCTCTAGTTCTTTAATGCTACCTCCTTACCACTGTTGTGACCCCAGTTCTACCATGAAAATCCTGCTAGACCAGAGCATGTACACTGGCACAGATTAGAGCTCTCAACACACAGAATCCAGGACAGATAACCCCATCAGGACCAATAATGAGAGTAGCGATACCAGGAGGGCAGGAAAAGATGGGGGGAGAAGGGGGAGAGAGGAGGAACAGATCACAATGATCGACATATAACCACCCCCTCCACCCCCAGAGGGGGGTGAACAACAGAAACATGGGTGAAGGGAGACAGCGGGCCATCTAAGATATGAAAATAATCATAATCTATAATTTATCAAGGGGTCAGGAGGAGGGGAGGGAGGGGTAAAAGAGGAGCTGACACCAAGGGCTCAAGCAGAAAGAAAATGTTTTGAAAGGATGATGGCAACCTATGTACAGATGTGCTCGACACCATGGGTGGATGGGTTGTTACAAGAGCTGTAAGAGCCCCCAATAAAATGATTTATTAAAATTAAGAAAAGAAATGGGGATCATGGACAGCATAGACCTCTGCCAAACACTGGTGTGCACGCATGCCACCTGGGGACCTACAGACAGCGCAGAGCTCAATCTTGGGGTGTCTGTGCCTCGGCCTTGGCCCCGGACCCTGCGCGCCCAACTTCCCAGGTAAGCCCTGGCTGCTTCTCCCTGGTGCACAGTTCGGCTGCAAAGATGTAGCCAGTTTGGACGGGAGATGATTAGCGAGATTTAGAAATGCTGAGTGTGAGCGGCTGAAACTATTCTCGAATGAATCTTTCAAGGAGGCAGCTGCACACAGAGGAAATGCTAGACTTGGAGGAAGGGGGTGGGGGTGGGGGGCTACCGCTTCCAATGGGGCCATTCACAAAGGATCCTGCTGTGCTGATGTGCAGACCAGGAAGAAACATGTCTGGGGGACAGCCATGCTGGGGGTCAAGGGTAGGGAGGGAGAGCAGTTGAAGAGGTGATGCTGAGTCGCCCGCAGACTCAGGACCAGGGGCCAACAAATTGCCAATGGAATTGCTAACCCTGAAGGTCCACTGTGACCTTGAACTGTGGTTGCACTACAGGGCGGGGTGCCACGGGAACGGCTTATTCCTGCCCCCATGTGCCCTCCGCCAGATGCCATCTACTATGTTCAGATCCATGGTGGACCCACGTGTGTCCAAGTAGAACAGTGCTCTGTGCTTTCACAGAAGTTCGCCAGGTGTCCTCCCTGGACAAGTGGCCCAAATCCGGGCAGCCCCAGGGCAATGCGCAAGCCTCCGGGGTGGGGGCAGGAGGGTGGTGGCCACTCATGGGGTGTGCTGACCAGCAATTCAGCCCCAGCCTCCCACATGGAGGTTAGGAATTCTACCACTGAGCTGTCCCCAGTCTCCTGAGGGGATTCACTGCCATCCCTGCAGACAAGCCTTTATGGATAGGTCCCAGTGAGCATCCCCGCCCCCACCCCCTCAGGCTCATCCCCCGTGGTGGAGGGAGGGAGAGAGTGTGGCCTGGCTTGGTGCACATCTCAAGGAGTCTGAGTTCCTCTGGGTGTAGCTGAAGTTGCTGTTGTATATAATACACAAGCACAACTAATAAAAGTGATTGTAAAGCACTTTGAAGATCCAAAGTGCCACATAAATGCAAAATAAGAAAATTAATCTCAGCTACGAAGAACCCACGTGGCAACACTGGAGTGGTTTTGAGAAGGTGCCGGGGGGAGGAGGGTATGTGCTACCTCCCGCTCACTCTCTACCTCCCCCCCACACCCATACCCACACCCACACATAGCACACATGCACACACACTCTGGAGCACACACACAACCTCCAACACACAAACCCCACAGACACATACCCACGCATGCCCGGTGTACATGGGTATAGGCATAAAGGCCCACCCAGACATAGGTTCTTGTTCTCACACCTTCTTTTAAATATCCCCCCTGTGTCCATGCCCACACACATCCCATCTCTACCTGGGCTGTGCACCACCCTCTCCTGGGGGGTGGGGGTAGGGGGCTTTGGAGACACTGGGCTCCCGCCTGGGAAAATTTCAGGAACATGCAAGCTGCTCACAGCTTGTCCACGAAGCTCACAGCCACCTCTACTCCTGTCCCATCTGAAAAGACGTCAGAGGCGCCACGGCGTGTCCCCTAGTCCCACCCCCGAAATCTGCAGCCAGACTCCCAGCATTCACCTGGGCTTCACTAGAGCGTTAACAGCAGAGTCAGCCCTATTGGCCAAGCACAAACACTGAGTCAGGCATCAGAGTTTCTATGGATGGAGAGCAGCCAGTGGAGGCCCAGCAGGAATACCGACAGTGGATCTCACAAAGCCAGGGGAATATTCGCAACCCACACAGGCAGGGGTGCCCGGGACTTCACAAATCTCAGCGGCTGCCCAGGCCACTCTCCAGCCCACAGCGGGGTACAGTTGACTCCCAGGGGAAAGGAAATAACCACTGGTCCCCCAGTCATCTGAGGAAGGCCTCAGGCTTTGCCCACACCAGCTGTAGGGGCACTGACCAGACAGGGGCAGTGTCAGGTGGCCTGACTGCAGGATGAACATGAGGCTGCCTAGATTTAGAGGTTCCATCTAAAGCCCAAGAAACTACCTTGCCCCCTTGTGGGAAGCCGCAGCTCTCGCCGCCATTACAAGATGGCGCCGGGCAGTCAGGGCGGTGGCCCATTAAGTGGTAAACAACCACTTGAGGCATGCGCACTGCTTAGATGACGTAGTCACAACTCCACCCTGGAGTATGCAAACGAGGGTTCTGGTGAACGCACCAATCAATGCATGGCACGTCCCCGTAGAGCGTATATAAGCAGCAGTAGTTTGGGGCTTCGGGGTCTTTTTCCGCATCTGCAATCGAACCCACAATAAAACGCCTGTGGAAGAATCCTGTTGTGGCGCGTCTTTTCTTGCTGGCGAGACCTGGCGCGCGACACCCCCACCCTTCCATAGGGAGGTGGAAGCCAGGGGCCCCGAGGCCATGAGTGAGGCAAACAGTTAACACACTCACCTGCTAAACCAGAGGCACAGGTTCAAGTCCACCCAGAGGAGCCTGGACAGGAAATCCTGGTGATCGGCATTCGTCCGGGTAGCCTAGAAAAACAAATTCATAGACACATGTGTATCAGGAAAAGAGTTTTATAGATATGAGCAATTGAATCTTGAGAAAACATCCCAGCCCAGTTCATATCAAAGCCTTTAGTCCAAGATTAGCCCATATGTCTGATACCAATCTATAAAGTCCTCTTCAGACTCACGCAGCACATGAAATGATGCTGAATGCAGGAAGATCACAGGCCAGTGGGTGGGAAGTCTTGTGGATCCAGTGGCGGTGTGAGCATCTCAGTGCTGGAAGGGATCACCAGGTGGCTTCTCCAGCTCTGACTGCCATCAGCCTGTCTCCATGTGGCTTGTCAACTGCAATGTCTCCCAGGAAGTGAGCGTGCGTCCCACCTCAAGCGAGCTATTTTTCTCCTTAGCGCCTCCAAATGAGGTCATCAAGCATCAACCTGATTGGCAGGCCAAACTCTCCCCCTTCACTCTCTAGTCCCAAATTGACACTGGAGTATGTAACTACCACATGAGCTGCAGAAAAATCAGCCGAGGTAAATCCCGTGGGGTCTCAAGGCATCAGAATCCACTCCATGGTAACTGGTGTCCACCTCACGTGGCTTGTATTTCTGAGATGCTGGAAGAGTGGCCACCGGTATTTCAAACACCAACAGGGTCACCATCCATGATGGCTGGGTTTCAGCAGAGCCTCCAGGCCAAGAGAGACTAAGAAGAAAGCCCTAGAGATCTACACCTAAAACAAATAAACAGCCACGGGTCGCCACAGAGCATTGGTGGCTTGCTTCCTGTGGGTGTGTGGTCATCAGGAGGGACCGGTCCCTAGGGGAGGACCTGTTGTCAGTGGAGTGGAGGGTTGCAAGGAGAGAGATGGATGGACACAGCGGCTACCATAATGGACTTGAACATCTACCAGAATGACACAGGACTGCATAATGCTTTCCTCTCTCGTGCACAGGGTCTCCCCAGGTGAGGGCCAACTCGCCAATAGCGCAGCACTGTGCTAGGTGCTCTCACTTTCCCGGTCATCCTCACGGCAGGCCGAGGGACACAGAGCCTCCTTAGTATATGGAAGAAGAATGGAGTCAGGAAGGCTTGCTCAAAGCACAGAGCCAGGGCTGGGAACCAGAGCTACATTTACACAGAGAGGGATACGTTCCAGAGAAGGAGTGTTTCTAACCTCAGTCATTCCCCAAGGCTGCAAGGACTAAGCCCATGACTCCAGCATCCTCCCAACAGGTTCCACTCATACCAGGAAGCCTGCTGGACAGCGACTAGTGGCCATGAGGCTCAGAAGGGACAGTCTGGTCGTCACAGGGATGGAGATGGAACACGGCCAGCAAAGTTTAACTAGTTTAAGTCTGCTTCCACTTAATTTCCAAGGATTGGTTTCGCAATGGGACTTTGGGTTATCGCAGGTGTGTGAGTCCGGGTGGACTAGAGAAACAAATCCAGATATACTCCTGTGTGGGTAAGAAAGAACTTTATATCAAAGAGCAATAGTGTATTAAGAAAACATCTCGGCCCAGTGCAGATCAAGTCCATAAGTCCAATATTAACCCGTATGTCTGATACCAGGCTATAAATTCCTCTTCAGACTCATGCATCTCATGTAATGATGCTGAATGCAGGAAGATCACAGGGAAGTGGGTAGAAAATCTTGTGGATCCAGTGGCCATCAAAACAAATCAGCTCTGGCATGGGTCTCCACGTAGCTCCTCCATCTCCAGGGCTCTGGCTCCATCAGTGTAGCTCCATGTGGCTTCTCAATAAGAATGTCTTGTGGGGAGACAAGTCTAGAGTGTGAGTCTGGCCTCCAGTGAGCTTATGTATCTCTTTCACACCTCCAAATGAGGTCATCAAGCTGCGACCCGATTGACAGGCTAGACTCCACCCCTTCACAAGTTGACAGGAGATGATGTCACTGCCACAGCAGGGGAGGTTGGGGGGAGGGGGATGGGGAGCTAATAATGATGTGTATGAGAACGAAGCCAATATCCGGAGGTGACTGAACTCTTGAGTCGTACGACCTGTGAATTATATGCCAATCCAACTGTTGTGGAAAAAAAGGCCAAAAAAAATGGCCCCTGAGCCTTTGTTTCTGGCCAATGAGGGAGTCTCCTGGGAGGAAGGCTTCTGGGAAATGGCTCTGTGTTCTTTAAGAGATAAGTCAAGAGGAGGTCTCTCATCTTCTCGGGAGCGATTGGGTCTGGATGTGATGCCTGGAACCACAGCAGCCGTTTTGTGACCTTGAGAGAGAGCTCAGAGATGGAAACATTGTGGACACACTCTCTCCAGTCTGTGCCACCCATGGAAACTTCAAGTCAACAGCTGCCCTGGCCACCCTCCAGCCTTCGGCCAGAGGATATGCTGATTTACCACCATGCACCAAGTAACCCCCGACTGCTGGTGGGATCCCACAAAGTAACAGTTTTCTAATACTTGCACCCGCACTACTACAACGGACTCGAAATTCTGGCTTGCACCCCCCCACCCCCACCTCCAACCAACAGCTAGCCCCTGTACTCTGACCTTCAGTTTCCTCCTCTGCCCAGTACAGCTAGTGGTCACACTCCAGAGTCACGGGGGTGTGTGAGACTTTGCAAACACCAAAGCCAGACACTATCCATCCGGGCCCAGAGTGGCCCAGAGGGGGAGTCCGAGCGGCAGGGGCAGTGCCTGCTCTGGAGGGGGCTCAGGAAGGAAGCAGTGCACAGGCTCAGATAAGACTCCGTCTGTATTCCCCCAGCCGCTGTGGCCTGAAATTCGAAAACCAGACCCGATGAACCTATATTGAGGTGCAGAGCCAGCAGTGTGTCTCTTGGAGGGATGAGGAGGTGGGTGGAGAAGGGGCTTCATGCGCCCAGCCATGGAATCCCAGCTGAGGAAAGCTGTGTTCCAGGAATGGTGGAATACAACAACGATCACTTCCCACCGGCCTCCTGGGGGCAGGTGGGGGCAGGGGGGAAAGGGGTGGAACTTTGCCTATAACGTTTATTCCTGTTTCAGGATAAGGGAAGCCAAGCTCGGGGAGGTGAAGGAGATTTCTCAGCCTCCATGCCGACTAGGGCCAGGGCTCCTGAGGCCACCAGCCCCTCTGCAGTCCGGGCAGCCTTGTTCCTGCATTTCTATGCTCTGGCTCCAACCACAGCCAGCCTCTGGGGACTTTAACATCCTGCTGTCCTACCCTTGCCCCTCCTGAACCAACAGCCCCGTCAATGCTTGATTTTTCTCTCCTTCCAAGCCCCCAAGCTTTCTGCTTCATCCTGAAAACTCAAGTCTGCGCAGGGTGACAGTAGGTTGTTCCACACCCCAATAGTGTTGGACTCTCTTGGCTCAGCAATTTGGGCAAGTTGCTAGAGGGAGGGGCTTTGCGGAGCTGTCAGCTGATTGGGTCTGCCCTGCGTGATGTCATCAGGGGAGGGTGGAGCTAGGTGGCTAGGACTGCTCTCCATTGCTAGTGGAAGCAGACATTGACAAGCCAGCTGCCATTGGCCCCCTTCCCCTACACCCACTTCCCCTGGGCTGTCGGGCTCCTGGTGAGCTGTAAAATGTATCAAGGGCAGACGGCCTCTGTGGCAAGAGGGCACCCCAGCTCTCGCCCCCATTTAGCCTGATGGCACTCCAAAACTCTATTCATGGGAACCTAGGCAGGAGGATGAAGGTCACCCTCACTTTCCAGAGCAGAACACGATAATTTAGCACAAAGCAGGGCAGGCTAAGAGTCACGGGCCACCAGGACTTCTTAAGCCCCAGCCGTGGTGCCACAACCCCGGGGGCTCTTTCCAACATCCCCCAAGCTCAGAGCTGGCATCCCCTCAGCTCCTGAGGTGGAGGAGCCACTTGGAAAACCCGAGAAGCTAACCACAGAAACCAAGAAACCAACCAACCAACAAAGAATGAAAACCAGCACTTATTCATAGAGCACCTATTTTGTGTCAGGTTCTGGAAAAACAAACATTTTACATAAAGTTATCCCTGAGGCACCTTGGAAGGAAGGCCTGGTGACATCCTACCCCCGACCCCAAAGCAGCCATGGTGGGGTCACCACAAGTGGGGGGAAGGGGGCAACTTGACAACCAGCTAACAACAGCAAATCCTCAGCAATGCTGGGGTCAGAGGATCCCACGTGCATGGGCGGGAAGCTGGGGCTCAGAAAGGGCCAGTGGATCTTTCAGCTGTGTAAGTGGCAGATCGGGGATTTGAAATGAGAATCCCCTACAGGCCTCCTGAATGTAACCGCTGTACAAATCCTCCCCCCACCCTCTCCGAAGAGGGAGCTTTGATAGGATAGAAGAAACACCTACCCTTCTCCCTGCCAGTGCCTGCAGTCACTGCCTGCAGGCAGAGGGAGCTGCCTGGTCCAGCCTTCTCATTCTGCAGGCAGCACCCACGGCAGGGCCACCAGGCTTCTGGTTGCGTGTGTCAAGTTCTTACTATCCCCAGTGTGCCCACGGACCCAGAGTCCCATGTCCCAGGATGGCATGAAGGACAGCTGACACACGCCCTGCAGACCTCACCCAAGAAGGTGTTTTGGGCCATTAGGCCCGTTCCCCCTGCCGGGCAGAGCCGTGAAGACATATCTCCAAGGGCACCCACCTGGTCAGAGCAGAGCCAGGATTCCAGACTGCCTGAGAACCACCACTTGGGCTCCCTCCATTGCAGTGGGCCATTGGTCTTGAAGAGAGAATTCAAGAGGGGAAGTGACTTGCTCAAGGTCACACATTTAAACAGAGTCGCTGGAAGCAAACACCAGGACCCTTGCTGCCCCTTAACACCCAGCCTGGCTCCCCCCTATCTCAACTGCCACCCTGGGGATGTCCTTCATTGAAGTTTCCACGAAGCAGCTAGGAAGAGGGAAGAGATGCCACCCCACCCCCACCCCTTGATGCTCCCCATCCCTAACCTCCTGGGGGAGAAACAGAAGCAAGCGGCGAAGAGGACATGAGTGGATGTGTGTAGGGGAGGGAGTGGCCTCAGCTGTGTGTGCTGGCCCAGCGTGGCTCCCTGAACTCTTGGCAGCGCCTGCCTGCTCTCTGCCTACTGAAGGAGTCTGAGCAGCTGTGTGTGCATCTGCCGGAGGAAGCCTTCAAAGAGCAGCGAGGATGCTATTTTTCTATCAGCAGCAGGGCAGTGCTCAAGGCTCATTTGAGGTCCATTCTTTCACAGTCTGAGGTTCCTATCTTTGGAACAGCTGCGCACACCGAACGAACCCAAACTGTGAGCGAGGAGCCAGCTCAGGAGCATCCTGGTCAAGGTCACAGGTGCACAGGCTGTTCACAGAGCGTGCTGTCTGGCACAAGAGCCAAAGCCTGGGGTGTGCCGGGCTCTGTTCCCAGCCCCTTACACAGGTCCACCCCGCTCAAGCCTTCCAAAGGCCCTGTGCAGTACCAATGACTCTGATCGTGCCCATGTCGTGGAAAGGAGACCTGGGGAGGGGGGTGACGCGGTCAGATAGATCAAGAAACTTTCCACAGCCCACACAGCTAGCATGGGGTGGAGTCAGGAGCAGAACCTAGCTAGTCTTGCTCTCCTTGATCTCCACATGAGCGGTGGAGCCAATCCGTCCTGTTCTGGCCCCGCGTTTGCTGGAATCATCCTGTAGGCCTGACCTCCAGAATCTGGTCATCTCCCACTTGGCCCAAGTGCCCATCATCTGCCATCTCGGTCACGGTAGCAGCCCAGCTCCTTGTCAATATCACCCTACAACCCAATGCTGTTGAGTTGGTAATGACCCTACCAACCCACGGCCGGCTGGTCGACTTCAACTCACAGTGACCCTCCGTTGCTCCCAAGGTTATAAACCAGGCCTTCCTGAGCAGAAGCAGATAGCTCTCATCGATGTCCCTCAGAGCGCTGGGAGTTTTACACAGCTGAACCTTTGGTTACCGTCTAACACTATTGCCCGAGGAGGGCGCAGGGCCAGGTGGTGTTCTATTCTGTGGGGCACGGGGTTGCTATGAGACAGAAATGACTCAATGCCACCCAACACAACCACCATCAGCAACAACTTTATGCCCATCCAACACAACCACCACCAACAGGCACAAAAAATCCTGTACCCCACCCCTGTGGAGTACTTCTCATATCTTCAGGTTATTCCCTTGGATAACCCCACTTTATCTGTCCCCCAGCCCCCTTCTGGCTCTGCGTTGGAACCTCCTGGATGGCTGTGGGGCTACAACCCTGAAAGGCTGTGGGTTCGAATCTGGTTTCCCTTCCTATGAGCTGGTTGGATGAGGAAGGCACAGGAGGCAACTGAGGGTCGGGGAGGAACTACTGGGTTTCTGGAGTGGGCGTACCTCAGTTCTTGGCTTCGCACGATGAAAGAATTCATGCAGAAACCAGTTTTGTAATCCAAGTGGGTTTTTAGGAAAGATGGCACAAGTTTCAGGGTTTAGAGTCTCAAAGGGGTTCACAACTGGGTCCAAACAACCATGTAGAAAAGGGCACCTATGTGTGTGGACCTTGGGGAGAGGTCCCGGGAGGCCAGAAGCCCAAGAACCCTAGAGGCTGAGGGCCCCAAGTGCAAGTAGGCCTGGAGCCGGGACCTGTGCACCATTGTGGTGGAGGGAGACCCTTCCCTTCTACCCGCCTCTGACCAGGAGCAGGTAAGAGAGCATCTCAGAGTGCCCCTCCCTTCATTCTAGCCCACCCCCTGGCTGGAGGAAGACGTGGTTGATGCTATTGGTTGACCCCATTGGCTGAGTAAGGCCCACCGGAGTGATGTCATGAGCCTGGGCCTAGTTTGGACTACCCAGGTGTACCTCCCACCTGGCTCGGGGGCTTGAGTAAGAGCATGCTCAGTTTGGGGTCTTCATAGGTGTCTAAAGGTTGGCTGATTTATTTCTAATCTCTTCTATTGGGGTCTTTGCAGGCATGGAAGGGACAGCCCCCGGTCCCTAAGCTAACTACCCAACAGAACTTGACCTCCAAGTCCATGTAATGGGATGCTCTAGCCCTGGCTTTGTCACTGTTTATCTATCATGAACTTGTTGCGTGACCTTAAGACGCCCTTCCCTGCTCCACGGGGCGGTCAGTGCTGCTGTGTCCTGGTGGCCGTGTGAGTTCGAATTGGCTTTGACAGTACATGGAAACAAAGCCCCATCTATGAACAAAAACTCCATTGTGGTGCTAACATTTAGGGTTCTAACATCCCTGGGGATCTTTTCCAAGTGGCAATGAAAGCTCTGAGTGGTAGATGGGGGTGGGTGCCTTTGCCCTTTCTCGAGTTTGGGGGGCAGCAGCAGCATTTTCCTAAGCCCTTGCATCCTCTCTCAGCTAGACGTCTTGTCTTCACGGGGCTCTGCATGGCCCTCATCACCAGCACCGATTCTGAAGACCAAGCTCCTGGGAAGGAAGGCAGGAGCCCTGGTCTTTCGGGGCCAGGTGTCATGGGGTCCTCAATGGCACAATGCCTCTCTCCTACAGAGACCGCGGCTGCTAGTGTGTCTCAAGGAGGCACTAGGAGTTTGCATTTAAATATACCCAACAGACTCATTATCCTAATACTTTCTGGGGAGACAAGCAACCCCAACGGGGAGGAGAAGCTGTCAGGTTTGGGAAGAAACCAGGCTAAGATGAGGCCACCTTGGACGCCTTCAGGGCTGCTGTGACCCGCACAGCGGCTCCTCAGCCCTCTCCGGAGAAGCAGCCTGGTTTGTAAGGCAATTCAGAGTCTGACCTTGGGCTGGATGCGTTCTCCGTTGGAATCCCAGCCACACAGGACTCTCCCATCCTTACCCCGGAGTCTGAAGCGTCTAGGTGTGGAGGCCCTGCTTGCATGCGCTTCCATCCCTTGGAAAGCTACTGAAATAGACACACTTGCCTTAAAATCCTAGCTGTGTTGATGCTGGTGACATCATGTCAGTCCCAGCTCAGTGACACCCCGTGCGACAGAAGAACCCACTCGTGGGGACCTGCACCGCCCCCACAATGACTAGCTTGAGCCTCTTGTGGCAGCCATCGTGTCAAGCCGTCTTGTTGAGGGTCTTCTCCTTTGTTCACGCTCTACCTTCTCGAGCATGATGTCCTTCTCCCTGGGGAAAGCCTACAGGGGCTTCCTAGCAGTCAGAATGGACTTGCTCGCAGCAGGTTTGATGCCTAGTTGCTATGCGAACTTTGGCATAGGACTTCCTCTCTGCACGCTTGCTCATGATGGGGTGCCTCACAGATGCCCGTGGGACATGGTCTTAATTTGGGAGGCTGCGGGCCTCTGGAGTGGATGAGAGCAGTGGACCTTCCCTCTCCAGGGATGGGGAAATGCAAACAGTTCCACAAACGGGAGAATTCTGCTTAGCTTTTCAGAGGGGTCACTGGCTGGGCCTCCTGCAGGAGATCGATGAGCAGTGACCCCCGGATCAGGAGGTCTGCTGTTCGGGGATTTTCCACAGGAGAGGGGGTGCTGGAGTGTGACTCCGAAAGGCCTCGCTGCCTGAGAACCGTCTCTAGAGTTTCCTTTATTCTCCACCCCAGTGCCCTTAGTCTGGGAACAAGAAGAATTTGTCTCTGCTCCTAATTATCGGGTAAGACACAAACGATGCAAATATTATGCTAAATGAGGCCCCTGAAAATAGCAGAGAGCAAACCCGAGGCAGAAGCAGCCTTGTCATTTGCAATTTGCAAACGAGTTTGATGCCTTTCTTCCTCTCACTTCAGCTCCCCACCCCTGTTGTTGATGTTAATCTAAATTCCTGAAAGAGTCACCTTCCCCCAGAAAGGTGTCCCCTGGGGAGGAAAGGGGAGAGATGTTGCGGGGGGGGGGGGGGGGGGGGGGGGGGGGGGGGGGGGGGGGGGGGGGGTGTCGAGATGCAGCTTGATTGCCTCCATCTGATTAGTAATTACAAGCCAAGAGCAGCTCTGGAGAGAAATGCCATCACTCTCTGATGAGGAAGAAGCTTTGATGAAGGCCAGTCTTCCAGGTGGAGGGTGGGATGGGATGGGAAGGTGATCCAGGCAGGAAAGGAGAGTGGATGTGGAATGGGGTGGGGTGGTGGGGGCGTTGGGACCACCTCCTACTGCTTGGCTTGTGGAAGAAGAGTTGTAAGCCCATTGCCCCCAAGTCTATTCCAACTCATGGCAACCATGTGTGATCTTCACAGAAGCAGATAGGCAGGCCTTTCTTCCTCTGTGACAAAATTTCAGAAATGGATTCTACATCAAAAGGGCAAAGGAGTAGATCCCAGGTCCTTTCTTCTGTGGACCCATTGGATGGGTTCAAACTACTGGCCTTTCCGTTAGCAGCCAAGAGCTTAATCATGTACCACCATCACTGATCAGCATTTGATAAATCACTACCATCGTGGATTAAATCATGATCCACCCCCCCCCCCAAAATGTGTCACCTCCGCTGGGTCATGATTCTCAGTGGTATGTCAGTTATGCAATGACCCCCCCCCACCGACGTTGTGATCTAATGTGATCTGACAATCAGCGGTAAGATCGGGGATTAAAGTGGGATGCGACAGCCTCACTCAGGCCACAGCACTGATCCGATGTACTGGGGAGTTGCCCTGAAAGCCCATAAACCATAAGAGAACAAATGTGTTTAAAAGCGATTCACTTGTGATAATTCTGTCCTAGCAGCACTACACAACGAAGACAGCTACCTACCAAGAACTTTGTGGGAAGCCTCAGACTAAACCGGTGGTCATACACACCCTCAGTCCCAACATTCGTTGCATTTACCTGGGGGGCCATAAGATGGGCTACTTCTCCGGGTCAGCCCCCCAGCAGTTGTGCTTCTGTCCTTGGTTTCAGATGGGCCTGCGCATCAGGACTTCAGAACACCTTGCTGTGTGCCCCTAATTTGCCATTCTGTTTGAGAACACATAGGCTACAAGAAATCCCGAGGAAAGAGGCAAGGGGCAAGGGGCAGATCAGCACTAAATGATCTTCCTCGCCACTTACAAAATAAAGTCAGACACGCGTACGCTGCATCAGAAGGGACCTATCTGCATCGTTGGACCATGATAAAAGAAACTGAAATCTCTTTTTGTTTCGGTTTTCGTTGTTGTTCCTTTAAAAAAAAAATCATAAGCCAAGACAGGAAGCCGAAGAGCCAAGTGATTATTTTCTCTATTGTAATCAACGAGGAAGAGAAACAGGAAACTGTCCATTCCCTCGGCGACCTCCGACAAATGGGGACATCGTACCATGCTCGTCGAAACACCCAGTCATATATAAAGGACACTTGCAAATCAATTGGAAAATTTCACACTAAAACCCCATAGAAAGAAATGGATAAAAGGCATGCCTAACAGCTCTCGGTAGAATAAATACATGTGTCTAATGAGCTTGCAATTTTTTTTAAGCCGGCAGTTGCAGCAATTGGAGAAATAGAAATAAGATACCACCTTGGAAACCTATTAAATTAGTGAAAACAAAGCGGGGGACAAAAACTAAAACCCTCTCAGCTGGCCAGGGTTAGGGCAAGTACTCACAAGCATGGCTGGTAGGCACGTGCAGTAGCTCAACCTGTTTTTCTGGGTGAAAAGCAATTTAGGAGAACAATCCCAATTGTGTTCAAAATATATGTGTACATTTAGACATATTTAAAAAAAAAGCCAGGAAGACCTAAAACAAATGCTAATAGCAATTTTCTTTGTGTAATAAGATTAGGGTGATTTTTATTTTCTTTCTATGTCTCTGCATTTGCAAGATTTCTACAGTGAATATGAATTGCTTTCATCGTGGGGGTGGGTAGGAAAACAATGGGGACACACATTAAAAAAAAACAACCTCATTATGTTCTTCTGAAATGTGCTTTTCACCCGCTGGTTCATTCAGGGTTTTGCAGTGCTAAGCGCTTTCTGAAGACTCCTGTGTTCCATCCTGAGAGTCTGCGAATAAACGGGGCTGGCTACTCCTGGTCTGTACAGCTAAAGAGCACACACCTGCTCTGCATGCTACAGAGTCCTGTGGCTGCCTTGGCCTTGGCTTTGCCCTTTCCCGGCTGCATGACCTTGGGGGAGTCTCTCTCCAGCATCTGCATCTCACATCCTTACATGGAGCTGGAGAACCCTACCAGCCTTATCCAATGAAATGACACAGTCCCTTCCAAACAGGAGAGGCCCCGCGTGGGCTCAGCAGCACTGTGGGAGCAGCCCCTGGTGGCTCACATGGTTAAGTGGTGGACTGCTCGCTGGAGGGGAGGGGTCATTTGAACTCAGCCCTTTTTCCAGAAGTGGGGCAAACAGAACCGGGGAGAGAGTGTATGCCGACAAACTCTCAAGACTCACACGTTAAGGAGTCTGGGAGGCCAAGGCTCGCATGGGAGAACCTTCACGTTCGTGGGTTCAAGATGCGTCCCACTCACATTCAGTGATTCTCCACCTTCCTCATGCTGCGACCCATCATACAGTCCCTCGTGTTTCGGTGACCCCCTCAACCATAACATTTTCATTGCTACTTCATTGTTATTGTTATGAACCGGGCGACCCTGTGAAAAGGTGGGTCAACCCCCAAAGGGGTCGAAACCCACAGGTTGAGAACTGCTGTCTTAAGTAAGCGTTATTCCCATGATATCCCCCATAATAATGCCAAGTTTAAGGTGCTACTTGCATGCACATGGCTGCTACTACCCGCATTTGAAGGTCAACTGCTTGAAGGTTATCTGTCTGAAGGTTGTCTGCCATCAAAGGCAATCAGACCCTATTGTCTGTCCCACCCTAAGTAGGGCCCCCTCCTCTCTGATAAGGATAATGGATTGTTTCCTTAGAGAAGAGCCCAAAGGCACCCAAGGTCAAGCCAATTCAGGGCCAGCCAAGGTTAGGTTTCCACCTTGACTGGAGCCTGACCATCTTGTTCCGTGTGTGCCTTCCTGTTATGTGTACACCGCTAGCTCGTCCCGCTATTGTTACATGTGTCTCTTATTCAACCACTTCCTATAATGTATGAGCTTACCGTGGCCTGCTTGCCGGAGATTATATAAATCTGTGGGTCAATAAAGTACGGTCTCATTCTGGTTCGAGTCATCATGGAAGAAGGGGAGCCCTTGCATGCTCTATCCTGTATGGTCTCTTTAATTTACCCCCCAATTACACAACTGTCCCTTGGACCCCTTCAGTTATGGGGAGGATGGTCCCCCACACAGATGGGGTGTGGAGACTCAGAGGGCGACAGGTCCTCTATTCAAATCCCAAATGAGCAGTAAAATCCAGATTGCTCAACCTTTGGCATAATGTGTCGCTGTCATCGCCCTGTCCAGGAGGACATGTGGTCGCCCTTTTACGTCTCCACAGACCACCAGTCTTTGGTCATAAAGTCGCTGATGTGAGTCGACACATGCCAACCATGGGGTCGCATGAACCTATCAGACCTTATGGTTGCTATTGCTCCATGCCGACCAGTTGGTTGCAACTGCATGTACAACATCTCAAAGCATTGCCCAGTCCTGCGTCCTCCTCATGATTTTTTGACCTTTGAACCCCTGGAAGCAGTCATGTCCATCCATCTTGTCTTTCTTCTCTCTCCCTGCCCCCTACTTTTCCAAGGACAAGGTCCTTCTCTCCTAACACCATGCCCAAAGTACATAAGATAAAGTCTCCCCAGGGGCCCTGGTGGTGTCCTGGTGATGCGTTGGGCCGTGATCCGAGAGGTCAGCAGCTGGAACCCGCCAGCCGCTCCCGGGGAGAAAGACAGGATTTTTCTATTCCCATAAAAAGTTAGGCTTGGAAACTCAGAGGGCAGCTCTGCCCTGGCCTACAGGGCTGCGATGAGTCGCTGCTGACTTGTTGGCAGTGTATGTTGGTACGATCCGGTGCTGTCCAGTGGATTCTAATTCACAGGGACCCCATGGGTCAGAGCAGGAGTGCCCCCTGAGTTTCCTAGCCTGTCACCTTTACGAGAACAGATTACCAGGGCTTGCTCCAAGGGAGTCACGGGCAGCTTCAAACCACCAACTCCCCAGTGCACTGTGGAGCGCATCACTGTGGTGGTGCCAGGAGTCCTTTTACAGAAGGCCCGGGAGGGAGGGCTTGCTGCCCTCATAGGACACAGACAATGCCACCATCACTCAGACACCACTTCATTTCACTGTACCCTATTTTCCGCTCCAAAGAGAAACAAAAGGAGTCCATTAGCTGTGCTGGGAGGAGGATTGAAGGGCAGGAGTCCCCCCGGACCAGTCCTTTTCAGTGGAGACGACGGCTGTTCCCTCTCTCCTCTCCCTGGGCGGTCCTGCACACCCATGACCACAATTTAAACTGCTGCTCATTGGCAAGCTTCCAGAGAGCTGTCTGGGAGCCACATCGCTCCGCTCAGCTACAGATTCCTATCAAAACGCGATGGCGAAGTAGCTCTTTTAAACGTCTCCGATGCATACAACCCAAACTCGACATACCCAAGGCCAAACTCTTGGTCTATTTGGACCGATTCGGTCTTCGCAAACAGCATCCTGTGGTCCTCTCTCTGCCTCTCCCCCACATCCCTCATTCAAAACAGACAGACAACAAAAATGGCTAGTGAGTTAGTTGCTTCCAACCCATCGTGACCCCATAAGGCTGAGCAGAAGTCCCCCCTGGATTTTCCCTGGTGGAAGTCGACACCACATCTTGCACCCCTGGAGCAGCTGGTGAGTTGGCCACGCCAACCGCTGTGAGCACTTAACCACTATGCCACCAGCCCCCCAGCACCACCATCCTCATCACTCCGGCCCTGTCCACTTTATCCACCGGCTCGCCCTCAATCTATCAAATCAGTCGACTTTCCCCATCTCCGAGACGACGCTAATCTAAGCTACTTTCATCTCTTCTTGACTTCACTAAATCCACTTTGGCCTGCTCCGGTCTGTAGGCAGAGAACCTTTCAAAACACAGATACGATCGTGTTGTTTCCCCGGCTGAAAGCCCATGCAGCGAGTTCCCAGTGTTCTCTGGATAAAGGCCCTAATCCTGACGATGGCTCAAGAGATCATGGAGCAAGTGGTCCGCCAGCCACACAGACCTCCTTTCAGACCCTCAAAGCTCCCTCCACGGAACCTTGGCATTGGCTGCTCCTTTTTTCGTTTTTAATAATTTTCTCAGGGGTTCATAAAACTCTTATCACAATCCATACATACATCAATTATGTAAAGCATATTTGTACATTCATTGCCCTCATCATTCTCAAATCATTTGCTCTCCACCTAAGACCCTGGAATCAGCTCATTTTCCCCTCCCTCCCTGCTCCCCTCTCCCTCATGAACCCTTCATAATTTATAAATTATTATTTTGTCATAGCTTACACTGTCTGATTTCTCGCTTCACCCATTTTTCTGTTGTCCCCAGGGAGGAGGTTATATATAGATATGTGTAATCGGTTCCCCCTTTCCACTCTACCCTCCCTCCACGCGCCCGGTATCGCCATTCTCACCACTGGTCCTGAAGGGATCATCCTCCCTGGATTCCCTGTTTCCAGTTTCTATCTGTACCAGTGTACATCCTCTGGTCTAGCCAGATTTGTAAGGTAGAATTGAGATCATGATAGGTGGAAGCATTTATGAACTAGAGGAAAATTTCATGTTTCATCATTGCTACATTGCACCATGACCAAGACCCTTCTGTAAGGGGATGTCCAATTGCCTACACATGGACTTTGGGTCTCCATTCTGCACTCCCCCTCTGATTCACTATGGTAAGATTTTTTGTTCTGATGATGCCTTATACCTGATCCCTTTGATACCTTGTGATCGCACAGTCTGGTGTGCTTCCTCCATGTGGGCTTTGTTGCTTCTGGGCTAGATGGCCATTTATTTACCTTCAAGCCTTTAAGACCCCAGACGCTATATCTTTGGATAGCTGGGCACCATCAGCTTTCTTCACCACATTTGCTTATTCACCTGCTTTGTCTTTAGTGATTGTGTCGGGAAGGTGAGCATCATAGAATGCCAGTTTAATAGAACAAAGTATTCTTGCATTGAGGGAGTACTTGAGTGAAACCCCAATGTCCATCTGCTACCTTAACACTAAACCTATAAATATATGTGCATAGATCAATTTCCCCATCCTCATATATACATATATTTACATATGTACATGCCTGTATTTGTACCTCCATATATGCCCTTTGCCTCCTAGCTCTTTCCTCTATTTCCTTTGACTTTCCTCTTGTCCCACTGTCATGCTCAGTCTACAATTGAGTCTCAGTAATTCATCTTGGTTACATTACCCTTGATCACCCCCTACCAGGCCTCCTCTACCCTCCTCACCACCAATTTGAATCACTTGTTGTTCCTTTGTCCCTGGGTTTGTTAACATCACTACCTTTCCCCCACCTCTCCCTCTCCCATGTCCCCCCAGAACTGTTGGTCCTGTTGTTTTCTCTCTAGATTGTTCATCCAGCCTATCTTATTTAGACAGACCTGCTGAGATAATAACATGCACAATAACAAGGCAGAGCAAAACCAAGAAACAATATACAATAAAACAAGAACAACCCACTGACAAAAAATCAAAACAAAACACAACAATAAGAAAGAAAAGCTTGCAGTTAGTTCAAGGACTATTTGTTGGCCTTCAGGAGTGTTTTATAGTCCAGTCTGTTGGGGCACCAAGCCCTGGCCCCAAAGTCCACCTTCAGCATTCCCCAGAGACCACAGAGCTCCATTCCCTTGCTGTTCTGTTGCACCCCCTTAGTGTTTTGCCTCGATGTGGCAGGATCAGATCAGGCACAATTCCCACATTGTGTCTCCAGTGTTGTCCCCTGTAGGGCTATGAGTCAATGAGGGATGTCGTGTCTCATAGTGGGGCCGGCCATGTGGTCCTCTCTGTGGACTGGCTGCTCTGAGTGGGAATATCATCCTCAAGGCCTGGTGGGCCAGGATGTGCTCCACTCTCTCCTCCCCCACCTTCATCTGCTCCCGTGTGCTCTGATCAGATATGTCCCTCTCTCGGAGCTGCAGATTCAGTGCCGTCCTCTGAGATAAATTCTCCTGTTGGGGGGGCAGGTGTCCCCCTTAGTAGTTGGGGTTGGGACCGGCCCCCCAGACCTCTCCACTGATTCCCTACTCCATGCCGGCATGTTGCATCTCATCTTGGAGCACTGGGTTGAAGTCTGGTCCCTCTTTGGGTCTTTTGTTTGTTCTTCTCCAGAGAACTCGGTCTCACACACAATCAAAAACCACACTCGATTGTTTTCATTCATGCACGCCTTCAATTGGCGTGACACCCATTTTTAAACACCTCCAAATGCCAGCTCTAGGGACTTGAGAGACAGCAGTAAGCAAAACAAATACCTCTGCCCTTGGGACTACAGATTATTGAACACAACAGAGAAAAATCATGGAACATAATTGTCTGTTTTCACACGACAAGCTGCGAATACAAAGGAGAGAGGGTGGACATAAAATGTTAAAGTGAGTTGGGGGGGGACTAGAAATTTTTAATGAGGCAGCTGAGCATTGTGGAGGAGGTAGATTTGGGGTGAAAACCTGAAGCAAAGAGGAGCAATTCGTGTCCCCATCTAAGAGGAGCATCTGAAGCAGAGGGGTCAGTATGTACAAAGGCCCTGAGGCAGAAATCCGCCTCAACTTTGGTCAAAGGGCAGTAGCGAGACTCTGGGGCCAGAGCAGAGGGAATAAAGGGGTACGGACGAAGGAGCCCTGGTGGAACAGGGCTTAAGCACTCAGCTGCTCATGGAAGGAGCATCAGTTCTGCGTGACAAAGTGTGGCAGCTGTCTGCTTCTGTGACGGATTGACAGCCTCGAAAGCCCTAGGCAGTAGTTCCGCTGTGTCCTTGATCAGTGGTTCACATCCTTCCTCTGGCTGCAACCCTTCCATACAGTTCCTCATGTTGTGGTGACCCCCAACCATAACATTATTTTCGTTGCTACTTCATCGTTGTAAATTTGCTACTGTTAGGAATTATCGTGTAAATATCTGATAGGCAGGACGTGTTCTCATTGTTACGAATTGAACACCATGAACCATAATGAAAGCATAATGATTAATCACAAAACAATGTGTAATTATATATTGTGAAATATTTGCGTGTTTTCCAATGGTCTTAGGTGACCCTGTGAGAGGGTCATTCGGCACCCCCCGAAAGGGTCATGACCCACTGTCCTATTGGGTTGCTCTGAGTCTGAGAGGGTTAGATAACAGTGGGGAGAAGATGGTGAGGTCAGTGAAACATTGGGGGGCTGGCCACAGAACGTCTTGTAGATCACCGAGGACCTCAGCTTTTCCGTTCTGCCTCCTGATGTCTCCCCAACACCTGGGGCAGCCCCGACACATCTCAAGTTCTCAACTCAATGTCATCAGGGAAATTCTGACTCTGATAGGACAGAAAACTGCCCCCTGTGAATTCCTAAGACTAAATCTTGATGGAGTAGAATGCCTCCTTTTTCTCCTGAGGAGTAGCCGGTGGTTTTGAACGGCTGACCTCGTGGTTAGCAGCCCAAGGGTTTACCTGAAAGCAGCACCTGGCCTCCTCTGGTACAAAGTGGGAACCAAATTAAAATAAATAAAGATAAAACAGGCAACATAAATCCCTGCTTTGGAAAGATCGTTACGACATGCTTCTCTGGGCTTTGGGGGGTTTGCTTGGTAGAGGCAGATGACAGGACTAGACAATTGGTGGCTCTGGATGGTTCACAGCAGTGGGTTTGGGGTCCCAAAGTATGGGCCTCTTCTTTTTCTATCTGGATTTCTCTTTAAAAGAATGCGTGAGCTTTGCATCATGAAGAGAGATTAAGGTCTCGGATTAGGAAGTTAAAAATGAAAGAGGAAGTGAAAAAAGGAAGAGAAATGAATTCCAACTGCAAACCCCAGTCTATGAGCAGCCCCCGTCCCCATCTCTGCACGCACGTGAACACACACACACACACACACACACACACACCTGTCCATGGCCACCTTCCCACTCTTTCTACTTTTGTCACCTCCTCTCATCCTCCCAGAAGCCAGTTCCCAGCAGCCCCTGCTGCCCCCCGGGAGGGGAAGGGGTGCTGCATTCTGATCCACACACAAAGGCCCTCAGCGTCAGCCTGACACCTTTAATTGCCCACTCTACTGAAAAAGGAAAAAAAAAATCAGCCACAGAAATCATTCAGCCATTAGGCCCACACGTGAACAGAGCAGTAATCCTTACCCTCCCCTCCAGGGTTACCTACAAAGTTCTAGGGTCAGGGGTCCACTGACGACAAAGACCACTGCCCCCCGAGGACAAGGCCAGCTACCCGGCCGAGCCCTTGCCTGGTTCCCTGGGGTCTCAAATGCGGGCCCTTAAATGTGGAATCGGGTCTCTGGGGTTCGAAGCACAAGCCTCACATCTCATCTCTGCCGCGGTGTGACTTCGGCGACTGGCATGGCCTCTCTGGGCGGCGTGTGTCAAATGAAAGCAGCGCAGCACCAGCCTCCAGGCTGAGCATTCCTTGGAGAACAGGGCCTGGCACCCGGCACGGCAGGGGCCCAAGAAGAGCTACTGATGCGATGCCATCTCTTGGCTCTCTTTCTCCATCCCTTCCACGTCCGACTTCTAGTCATCTGCCAAGACTCACTCCTTCATGTGTCCTCTGTTCCAGGATGGCACCCCCCACCCCCTGCCCTGACCTTCGAGCTGAACTGAGTGCCTTTGCCATGCTCCCCATGCACCCACTCCTCACCCATCTCTGTCTGAGGAGCTCAGGACTCGCTGGTTGTGAGCGACAGAGCCTGCTCCCAGCTAACACAGGCAGCAGGGGAGCAGGGGAGGGGGCCTAAATATAAGCCAATATAAGCTGGGGGACGGGGCTGTGGGCCTGAACCCAGAGTGCTCTGGGGAGCTGAGAAGGAGAAACCACTTGTAGCAAGAACCATTGAGTGAGGAGGTTTGGCGCTGGATAGGAGTCGGACTTCAACCTGTGAGGCTCCTTGTCCCTTGTCCAGCAGAGAGCAGAATCCCCAATGGTACACACGCACACACAACACATACATACACACAGGCATGCACACGATCCTCCCTGTGAAGGGCAGGACCTGTGAGATCAAGGTGGATGCTGAGCAGAGAGCAAACAGCAGTCTCTCTCTCTGAGTTCAGCAGAGATTCTGGTTCCCCCTTCACCTTAGCTCCTCTAAGTAAGGCAAGGTGGACTGAAACCCTGATGGGTGGCTCGGCTGGAAACTCAGGCCCACAGGCAGGGCCAGCCCCGGGCCCTCACTGAGGCCCATGGGCAGACCAAGGCCGGGGCTGCAGAGTTGGACGGCGCTGAGCTCAAGGACAGGTGGTTCTCTGGACCTCAGTTTCCTCACCTGTAAAATGGTGACAAAACAGCCTCTTGCTAGGTTTGTGCTGCTCGGGCCTCGCGTTCCCATTTCGACGTTGCCCACTCAAGAGCTGGCACCTGGGAACCAGTGTCTGAAGTGCTACCGCTGTGAGAAAACCCCCAGTTCTGCAGGCCCAGCTCAACCTGCCCTGGGGAACCAGAAGGAAGGACAGATGCTGGGGCCCCACTCCCTGGAGGTGTAGATGTCATCCGCCTGGGTCAGGCCCTAGGCACTCTCCTTTTCCACAAGCCTTGGCCATTCCCCCCACACCCCATCCCAGGGAATTCCAACTCAAAAGTCTCTGTAAAACACAGACTTCAAAGGAGGCGCTTGTGTTTGTTGCTAGACTGGGTGTCATTTTCTCCCCCTTTTTTTTTTTAAAAAGCACTTGCCAATATCTGTCAAATATTCCACAGCCAGTCTGTTTTACTGGCATATGACAAGGATGACTGAACGGGGAGAGGGGGAACCCCCTCACAAGTTTGGCTATATAGCCCACCCCTCAGGGGGACAAATGACAGAAATGCGGGTGCCGGGAGACAACAGGCAGTGTAAGACACGGAATAACGTCAATAATATATAATCGATCAAGGAGTCACGTGGGTGGGGGAGGGAAGGGGGAAAAAGAGAAGCTGATACCAAGGGCTCCAGTAGAAAGAAAATGTTTGGGGGAATGTTGACGGCAACACATGCACAAATGTGCTTACTACAATTGAATGATGGATTGTCATACGATTTGTAAGAAGCCCCCCAATAAAATGATTAATAAAAAGAGGAAAAAAGAATGACCGAAAATGGGGATAGAGTAATGAAAATGGAGGGGGAAACCCCGATTCCCAGTCTCTGCTTCTCTGAACAGCCCAGATGGCTTCTTGGCCCCACCCTGATCCACCCCGCACCCCCCAGTCCCACGCCTCACCCTCTCTGAACCGCCTGCACACAGATCAGACTCCCATCTGATTCTTATGCACGGGCCACGCTCGCCTAGGGCAGGCCACGCAAATTTGCTTACTTACTGTGTGCTCGCTCTCTGAAGCGTCTGAGACAATCAGAGCTGGGGGCTGGATGGGTTTGTTTCCCTGCCCGCTCCCTGCCCATGCTGAGAGTTGGTGCCTCGGGGGCATTTATGAATGGTGTCTCTAATATGGTCCTGGAATATTTGCACTATAAATTCTTAAGGACAGACTTATGGATTGCCTATCACCCACGTGATGGGCTGTTAATAAATCAGTTGCTGGCCCGGGTTTTTGTGTGTGTGTGTGTTTTGTTGTGTTTGTTTGTTTAATAATCGTCTTTTCCCTTGGCGCTCACAATCTCGATGACTGAAAATCGGTGGCCGATGGGGCGCGGCGCCAGCTGAGGGCCCTGATTGCAGGGTGGGGGTGGGAGCTGCAGGGGTGTGTGTGCTGTGGGTGACAGCTTGGTCGTGGAAGGACAAACAGTCTGGAGCAGGGACGACAGAGAAGCAAAGGTCCCTGGGTGTTGCTGTGACCTTTCCGAGCCACCGTCTACCCCAGGCGTCCTCAGGCGGCTGGGTCTGGGTCTGCTAATGCCCTGGCATTACCCTACCCAGACTGCCTGGCATTAACACTGCATCTTTTTTTTGGGGGGGGTGGGGTGGCTGTCTGGTGTACGCTGTAACCTGAACATCCCCATAACTTACCATACCAGCTGCCAGCACTCAGCACCCTCCTTAAAAGGCCCTCTTAATCTGATACCACCCCCCCACTCCCTGCCCAAAGATGCCCCCTCCTTCCTGTTGGGCACGCCTGGAGGCTGTTGCTTTTACAGCAATTTTGCTGCACGCACGGCATGTGCCCAGCAGGTGACAAAGGCCACTGGTCGTTTCCTTGGGGCTGGCACTATGCTGTACCCTGTCAGTTCCATGGGGTGTTGGGGGGGGTGACGACAGACAACAGCCTAGAAAACCCTATGGGGCACCAAATGCCTCAGATTCTTCACACACACAGGCCCTTTTCTCTCCACTGTGGATAAAAAGAACCCCACTCTCTTCAGAGCTCTGGTTCCCCTTCACATCCCCAGGGCCTTGTGGCTGAGATCTTGCTGGGTGCCCCAAAAGAGCAAATGGACTGGGAAGCATCTAACCTTGCTCCACGCACACCCGATCCCCACCCAGTTTGTCCCAAGAGCAGATTCGTCCCAAGGATTGATTCTCCCTGGGCGTCCTGCTGCCCCACCATGAGGCCTTCGGAGCCTGCTGGGTCCCCAAGACGGGCACTGAGGGGGATGAACCTGGCTGCCCAGAAGGCCTAATCTGATGGAGGTTGGGGGTGGATTCTGCCATTACGCACCCGGTCTGAGGCAGGAACTGCTAGTTCCTCTAACACCCCAGCTCCAATCTCAGTGGCCAGTCAAGGTGAAAGTCTATTTCACACTGACTTCCCAGTGTGGGCAAGGAGGCCCTCCCAGTGGCTGTCCTCCAGGCAATGGTCATGCTACCACCTTTGATACTGGGTCCATGGTCACCATGGAAAGGAAGAGGAGCCACCATGGAGAGACACCATGTTTCATGGGCTAACACTTAGTCATGAGACGCCAACTGAATCCCAAGGGAGGCTGGCAGATGCGATCTTCCCCAGTGCCCAAGAAGAGGAAACGGAGTCTGGGAAACATCGAACCATGCTCTGCCACGTACCCAAGCTCCACCAAGGCCCCGCCAAGACTCCAGGTGCATACGGATGGCAGTGTGTGTTGTCCTAAAGGAATTCTGGTGGTGCAGTGGTTTAATGCTCCCTGCCAATGAAAAGGCGGGCAGTTCAAATTCCACCCAGTGGCTCAGCAAGAGGAGAGGCCTGGTGAATTACTACCGTCCACATGACGGCCCAGAAAACCCTACTCGCTGTTCCACTCTGTCATAGCGGGTCCTATGGGGACCTTCTACTCCCCCATTGAGTCCTTCCTTTATGGGGTGGGGGGCAATCCTACTCTGACATGCTGGATCCTCAGGAGTAAACGGTGGGGTGGGGGGATGGAATCAACTCATTTACTGCCATTGAGTTAATTACAACTCACAGCAACTCCCCGGGGCAGAGTAGAACTGTCTCTGTGGGTTTCTGAGGCTGTCAATATCCACCGGAGGAACGGATCTCACCTTTCTCCTATGAGACAGTTGGTGGGCTTGAACCACTTTTCTTGTAGTTGGCAGTCCACTACAATGCATAACCCAGAACGTCTTTGAAAGTCAGTCACATGGCACCGGGCAACAGTGCAATGTCAAATCTCCTAAGGGGAAGCATAGGAGTCGCTGGGTGGATCCCTCATAAAATAGTGACTCAGGGCTTGGCTGCTGGCCCAAAGGCTGGGGTCCAATCCACCAGAGAGATGAAGCCATTTGCTCCCATAAAGATGGCAGCCTTTCCCACACCCCAGAATAAACCATGAGGAAGGAAGAGCCGCAACACGAGTAGACACCTGCACACGCATGTTCACTGTAGCACTATTCACGGTGACAGAACGATAGGAACAGTCTGAGTGTCCATCAATGGATCAAGGGACAAACACGCTGTGGTACACACATATGTCGAACATTGGACATGGTAGTACACACACACACACGCATACATGCACAGTGGAGCACTATGCAACGGCAGAGCATAACAACGAATCTGCTAAGTTTCCCTGTGCGTGCATGAACTTGGAGGCTATTAAGCAGAGTGCCATCAGTCATCCACGAAAGGACAAATACTGTGTGAGACCACTGTTCTTAACACACGCACAAGGTGAGCACACGGGAGGAAAGTTCAGGATGGGATGGGAAGGGAAGGGAAATCACCGGACAGACACGTTCATGGTGAAGGGAAAGGCAATGCATGATGTGGGGGGAGGCAACACCACATGCCCTGAGCAAAGGAAGACACGGAGAAGAACAAGGGAAGGCGAGGAGGGCAACTCTGGTGATTACAGTAACTCAGGCAACCACCAGCAATAGTTGTAAAAGAAAACAGAAAATGCAAACTCACTACTTGGCTTATTCATAGGAACCCTCCAGGACAGGACAGAACTAGCCCTGCGAGTTTCCTAGGCAAGGCGTTACAGGAGTACACAGCCTCGTCTTTCCTCTGAGCAGCAGCTAGTGGGTTCAAACTGATGGCCTGGTGGTTTACAGCCCAAAGGGAACCCACTCTCCCACCAGAGCTCCGTGAACAGTAGCATTTTCAAATAATACATTGCACATGGACACATAGATAGACAGGTATAAGGGGGCACCCCTCAAAACCCAGCATTGCGCTGGGTGGAGTGGAACTTTCACAGTCCACATTTTCCTCTCTAGGCGAGCATCAAGCCACTTGATCTGAGTGAGTGCACCCAGTGGCATCATCTGGGAAGTTTCTCTCGGTGAGTATTTTTATGAAAGCAGTTTTGCTTGAACCTCATTTTTTGTGATGGTCAATTAAAGAGAACAGCATGCCGCTGTGAAATTTTGTTTTCTGGTTTGGAAAAATGCCACAGAAACGGTCGTAGCATTACAAGGACAGTACCATGGGGAAAACTCAAGTGTACAAGTGTTTTTCTTGTTTCAAAAAAAGGTGAAATGTCAACTGATGACCAACCTCATTCTGGATGTCCATCAACTTCCCAAATGGAGGGAAATGTCGACTCGCAGTGCATTTGGAGTTCGTCCCACCAGGTCAGACTGTAATCAAGCTTTCGATGTAGATATTCTAAAAATATTGCGTAACAATATGAAACAAAAAAGGCCTGGTTTGTGGCCGACGGGGGACTGGATTTGCCACCACGACAACGAACCTGCTCACGCAGCCATCTCAGTGCGCCAGTTTGGGGGTAAAACAGCATGCCTCTCTTGCTCCACACACCTGACTCCCTTAACCTCATGCCATGTGACTTCTTTTTGTTTCCACGAATGCAGAGGGACATGGAGGACCGCAATTTGAGGATGTAGAGGAGGTGAAGAAAAAAACAAGAGAGGTGCTGTCAGCCATCCAAACAGATGAGTTTGAAAAACATTTCCAAGAATGGAGTCACAGATTTGACAAATGGATTCAGTGTAATGAGAATACTCTGAAGATAACAAGGTTGCTTCATTTTTGAAAATTTTAATATATATAGTTTGGGGGGAAATCCATTTTCTTTTGGGTACCCCTAGTATGCTCAAGAGGTGTGGGAGGGTGTAAAGAAGCACATCTACCTACAGGTAATGGTTGGGTTGTAGGTATTGCTGCATACCTAAGTTCCGGGAACTAGGAGAAAAGATTGAAGTTGTCACGGATTTCATCTTGTTTGGATCCACAATCAATGCTCATGAAAGAAGCGGTGAAGAGATCAAACAATGAGTCGTATTGGGTAACTCTGCTGCACAAGACTGCTTTGAGGTGTTGAAAAGCAAGGATGTTATGTTGAGGACCCAAGCCATGGTGTTTTCAATGGTCCCATGTGCCTGTTGGACACAGACTGAATAAGGAACACCGAGGAACAAGCCGTGCATTTCAACTATGGTGCTGGTGGAGAATATTGAAAGTCCCATAAACTGCCAAGGGGACAAACAAATCTGCCTTGGGAATATTACAGCCAGCATGCTCTTTAGAGGCAAGGATGGCGAACATGGGTTCATGAGCTTTGGACATGTTGTCAGGAGAGACCAGGCCCTGGAGACGGCCATCATGCTTGGTAGAGTGGAGGCACCGTGAAAGAGAGGAAGGCGCTCAATGAGACGGGTTGACTCAGTGGCTGCAACAATGGGCTCAAGTGTAACAAATGTGAGGATGCCATGGGACTGGGAAGTATTTCTCTCTCTTGTACATGGAGTCTGTGGGTCGGAACCAACTCTATGGCACCTGTACCACCACCAACAACAATAGCTCTGGGTGCTGCAGAAATAGCAATATAGTCGGTGGAGCACACAGGGGCTGAGTTATGAAAACTTCTCAGATAGAGCCAAACGCTTCATGAGACCAGTCACCTAGATTCAGAGGCAAAGGACCACAGGCGTGGGGCAGTGGGTGGGGTGGGGACATCAGTTGGCGCAGCCTAGGTCACAGAGACAAGGTTCTATAATCTACATTGGTGCATCTCTTCCCATCCAGAGGACGAACGAGTGAAGGAAACCAAAGACTCAAGGGAGCAATCAGGCCAAAGGACTGAGGAGTGCAAATGGTTAAGTGCTTCACAGCTAGCCAAAAGGCTGGTGGTTCAAACCCAGCCGGCGACGCCTCAAAAGAAAGGCCTGCCATCTACTTCCAAAGAAGCGCAGCCTTGAAAACTCCATGGAGCAGCCCCACTCGGAACACTAGAGGCACCGAGAGTCGACTCAATGACAACTTCTAGCAGGAGTCCTGGGTGGTACCATGGAAGAAATACCTGGCTAACTGCAGGTGTTAGGCAGGGCTCTCTAGAGAAACAAAACCAAGACACCTAGGATTTTATACAGAGATGGAGAATAGATAGATAGATAGATAGATAGATAGATAGATAGATAGGTAGATAGATAGATAGATAGATAGATAGATAGATAGATAGATAGATAGATAGAGATGGGTTTATACAGCGAGAAGGAATGTAACAGCTAATTAGTCCACACAGCAGTACAGAGGGCTCAGTTCCACTCACTTTCGTGGAACAGTTAATATACTGAAGGTTCTTCAACACACTCGGGCTGCCAGTCCAAGGTCAAGGAAGCAGACAGCAGAGTTTTCCCTCAGGCAGGACAAACAGAGTCTGCCCACAGAGAGCACACAGAAGGGTAGACCAGCAACAGTCAGTAGCATGGGAGCTTAGCAAAGCAGGTCCAGATGGGACCTTGAACTCAAGTGATGCATGAGACAGGATCCTCCAACCTAAGGTCAAGTGAGGTATACACCAGCAGCATGGCAAAGCAGATCTTGAAGGAGCCTCAAGCTCCAGTGACATGATCCATGTGGCTTGGCCCACAGGTAGTGCAGCACACTGACTCAAGCAGCAGCAAAGCGGTCCCATCACTGGAGAGGTAGAGGAAGATGGGATGCTGGCTGTCTTTATTTAACACAGTCGCCTTCCAATCAAGCTGCAACCTGATTAAACTCCGCCCACATGTTCCTATTGGCCTGGTTGGCTAATGAACCAAAGTGTCACAAGATTACAGCCAAGAGCCCCCTAGGGAGCAGATCTCGATATCACAGCAGGTGTCTGTGAGCTGGGACCGATCGGGTGGCAGTGGGCTTGGCTTGGGAGCAGCAGGTCCTCTGAGGTTGAGGTAGTCCCTGCTGCCCTGTCTAGCACCCAGTTCCCAGGACACTGGGGAATCACTTTTCCCTAGGATCCAAGTCTCCAAATCTGTACGCCAGCTGGGTTTCCGCTGACACCCAAATTAAGTGAAAATTCTTATTTGCTTTTTAAAAAAAAAGGCAGAAATGAGCGGGAAATGGGGAGGCCTAGCCATCATTAAAAAAATTTTTTTTTAAGGTTCCAAGGAAACGATAGGAAAACAATGATGTCGTTATATTTTCCACAGCTGATTCCATCGGTGCCGCCCGAGCGCATTCTACTAAACCTCATTTATTAAATTTTAAGCAAGATCATTTAAGATAGGCGATTCCGGAGAACCAGGTTGGAAAGAGCCTATTGAGGACGCATCAACATCCCCCCATGCGAGGAGAGCAGCTGCCGTTTGTCATTTTGATAATTTCAGGGACGCATCCTCCACAGCCTGTTGTGGGGGTTGGTGGGGACTCTGTGGAGCTAGGTGTGGTCCCCAGCACTGTTTGGAGGTGCTATATGCCTGTCTCTCAACAAGAGCACCCCTTGATCGGGTATGCGGGCTTGGGTTCTGGACTCAGCAAAAGGGGTCAGAAAGGCAACACAGACACACAGCACAAACACACCTGTCTGTTCATCTAAAGCCCTTCCAGAGTCACCCCTGTATCCATGAGAATGTGCTCTGTGATGTTTACATGGATGGCTTGGGGCTGGGTTCTTCCCAGTGGAATAAGTAGGTGTTAGTCTTACCCTGGGCATTTCCAGTTGCTGAGAAGCTTTTGTCCACCACATCAAACTCCCAGCCCCACGCACCATCCCCGAGCCCAATCTAGTTCTCGGTAAAAGTGCAAGACAGGCCCTGCCGCATGCCCAGGCTGCATCTCTGTAATGTAATTTACTCCTCTCCTGGACCGTGGAAGGCATGAAGCACTGAGCCCATCTTTTTGATGGGCATGTCCTTGGGTGGTACAGCCCATGAACATGCTCAGTTGCGAACTGAAAGGCCGGCAGTTCAAGCCCACCTGCAGGCATCTTGGAATAAAAGCGTGGTGATGGACCACTGGTGGTGAAGGACAAGGACACAGCTATTGGGACACTGTTCTACTCTGACACATGCTTCCCTAAAACTAGCTGCCATCAAGTCGACCCCCATTCGTGGTGAACTTGTGTGTGTCCCAGGAGATCGGGGCACGTTTGGTTCTGTTCGCCTTCGGTGGCTATAAGCTAAGGCCGACTGAACCCCTGCTTTAGCTGTGTGGTCTTGAGCACATTCCTGACATTGCCGGTGCCTCGGCCTCCTCATCTGTAAAGATAAATCATTAAGGAGAGCAATCATGTTATGAAGATTCAAGATGCGCGTCGAAGAATGCCTGGTCTAGAGAAATCACTAAGTATTCGCTGTTACTTTTCAAAACGAGCTCGTTCATTCTTCTGACGTTCCCCAGTCCTCTTTTGTGCCAAGATCATCATTCATATTAATCCACTTTTTTAATACATCAGTTTATTGTGGGCTCTTATAGCTCTTATACCAATCCATACAGCAACTGTATGAATCAAATTTGTGCATATGTCGCCATCATCACTTTCAAAACATTTTCTTTCTACTTGAACCCTTGTATCAACTATTTTTCTTCTCTCCCCCCTCATGAATCCTTGATAAATTATTATTTTCATATCTTACACCATCCACTATCTTCCTTCACCCACATTCCTGGTGTTTGTCTCCCACAGGGTGGGGGAGGGATTATACTTTGATCATTGTGATTGGTTCCCCCTATCTCCCCCTTCTCCTTCCTCCTTCCCCTACCCTCATGGTATCGCTACTCCCATTCCTATTCCTGAAGGGTTTATCTGTCCTGGATTCTGTGTGTAGAGAACGCTTATCTGTACCAGTGTACATGCTCTGGTCTAACTGGATTTGTAAGGTAGAACTGGGGTCATGATAGTCGGGGGAAGGGGGGGCGGGTATTAGCCATTAAAGAACTAGAGGAATGTTGTGTGTTTTATCAGTGCTATCCCGGACCCTGGCTGACTTGTCCCTTACTATGACCCTTCTGTGAGGGGATGTCCAATTGTCTACAGATGGGCTTTGGGTCTCCACTCCGACTCCCCTCGCCTGCATCAATATGATTGTTTATTTTGGGTCTTCTGATGCCTGATCCTGTTGACACCTTGTGATCACACAGGCTGGTGTGCTTCTCCCATGTGGGCTTTGTTGCTTCCCTGTTAGATGGCCACTTGTTTAACTTCAAGTCTTTAAGAGCCCAGACACTAGATCTTGTAATAGCCAGGCACCATCAGCTTTCTTCACCATATTTGCATATGTACCCATTTTGCTTTCAGCGATCCTATCAGGAAGGTGAGCATCACAGAATGTCAGGTTATTAGAACAAGTGTTCTTGCGTTGAGGGAGGCCTTGAGTAGAGGCACAAGTCCATCTGCTGCCTTAATACTTAACATATAAATATTTGTATATAGATCTATATCACTATTGTTATATATTAATATATTTACATGTAAACATACTTATATTTATACCTCTATAAAGGTCTTTTGCCTCCTAGTTCTTTCCTCTATTTCCTATAATCCATATTTTTAGCAGTCTTACTTATTCATTGTCCACCTTACACATCCATGTGAGACAACTGAAAACACCACAGCTTGGGTCAGGGGCACCTTAGTCCTCCAAGTGACGTCGTAGCTCTTGAAGACTTCAAAGTGGTCTTGGACGGCAGATTTGTCCCTTGCAGTCCATCACTTGATTTTTTTAACTGCTGCTTCCATGAGCATCGATTATTGATCCAAGTAAAATGACCGCCTTGACAACTTCAGTCCTTTCTGTTTGTTATGTTGTCTGCGGGTCCAGCTGTGAGGATTTCTTTCCGTTTTCTTTACACTGAGTGGTCATCCACGCTGAAGACTATTGCCTTTGACCTTCACTAGCAAGTGCTTCAAGTCCTCTCTGCTTTCAGCAAGCAAGGTTGTGTCATCTGCATCTCTCAGGATGCTAATAAGTGTGGAGGCAACCCTGATGTCATCTTCTTATTCATATCATCCAACTTCTCTGATGATTTCGGCAGCATGCAGATTGAGTAAGCATGGTGAGAAGACACAACCCTGACGTCCCCCTTGCCTGACTTGAAACTATGCGGGATTCCCTTGTTCTGATCACACACATGCCTCTTGGTCTGTGTACAAGCTCCAAGTTGGCACCAGGAGGGAGTCTGGAAGTTCCATTCTCTTCAAAGCTATCCCTACTTTGTTATGAGTCACACTGTCTAATGCCCTTGCAAAATGAAAACACAACAACGACAACAAACCACAAGTAAACCTCTTTCTGGGCTTCTCTGCTTCCAGCCCCAAACAATCTTGTCACCAATGGTCTCTCACGGACTCCACTTACCGTTCTGAATCTGACTGGACTTTCTGGCAGCTCTCTGTCAGTAGGCTGCCGTCATAACTGTGTTGGAAGTATCTTCAGCAAAATTTCACTTGTGAGTGACAATGTTGTTCAGTAAAGTCTGCCATCTATCATACAGCCTTTCTCTGGGATGTGCACAGATACACATCTCTTCCAGGTGGGCAGCTGGCCTCCAAATCTCCAGGCATAGCTTCCGGTGCTACATCCATTTGTTGAAACCACCTTCCCGTGGTATGTTGTCCATTCCTGGAATCTCATTTTATGCTGATACCATCAGTACGATGACCATGTCGCACATTGAATAAAGGAGGGTGTGCATCGCACTGGTAGACGTATGGTCTCAAACCCACTGCCACTGAGTCAGGTCCACTCACAGTCACCCTGGAGGACAAAGTAGAGCCCTACCCCCAAATCAGGTTGTAACTCTTCACTGAAGCAATCGACCAACCTACCTTGACATCAACAGCCCAATGTTGAAACCACGGCAGCACCAGTCAGTGTCTAGAAAGCCGTTTCTCAATCATGGGGTTTGTCTCTTATTGCCCAGGCCCCTCAGTACTAGCTCCAAGCTCATCGGTGTATGACAGCAAGTCCGCAAGATAACCCAACCCCACTTTTCAAGAGCATGATGTATAGAGCGTCTGTTACCATGGCATCGCACCCCTCCTCAGGGAGATTCACCAAGTTCAACCACAAAGCGGAATCTTCCTGAGCGATGTTCCGGCCAACGCAATTTTCTCCATCTGACTCTACCGCTTGGGATGTTTTTAGCTCCTGGGAGATGGGTCGAGGGCTGGCTCCTGGTGCCTGTATCCAGCCCCTCCCTGGATGAGCTCCCTGCCAACAGATAATGCACGCTCCCCTCCAGCTCACATGCTCGAGTGTTATTTACAGAAACCTGCATGCAGCATGCTGACGAGAACAGCTCTTGAAAGCATCCTGCAGAGCAATTCATAAAGTAATGCAAACCAATGGCCTTTCAGAGGCTTCTAAACACCCCTCCCCACCGACCACCCACCATCCCTGTCTTTCCTGTTCCCTTCCCAGAATGGGGTAGGCAGGAGGCCACAGATGGTCAGAGGCACCAAGCCAAAGGGATCCCACCAAGGGACTCAAGCTTTATCACAGCGGAAACACAGGTTAGGAGGGGACAGTATCCTAGAACTCAGTGGGGAACGAGGACCCCAGCACTGCCCAGAGAAGCAAAGATCTGCACACAAGCATACTGCTTCGCCTGCGCCCTCACACACCTGAGGTCATCACACAGCATCGCCATTCTGACCTCAGACACACAAGAACTTTAACGCCAGGTGCCCCAGGGACACCTGCAGTTTCCCCCGTAGTCACGGCGCCCTTGCCTAGGCCACGCATCGAAGCCATTCTCATCCGAAGTTGAATGCATGGACTTTGACGAAACCGGGATGTGGGTTTTGCACGGAGCCTCTGAAAAGCCCTAAGAGGGGGCTTCAAAGAGTTGGTGGGAAAATTCCATGATCTTTTCATCCCATCCCCCCACCCATCTTTGAAAGGCCCCTCGTATTGACTATATCTTCCCACTAAGCTCTTCTTCTAAGTCTGCTTCCTCTTCTGTAAAAGGTCTACCCCCTGAGGTTGTTAGGGGGCGTGAGGGAGAAAATAGATTAAAAATTAAAGGGCATATCATCTTTCTTGTTTCTACATGCTATTGTGTCAATCCCAACTCACAGTTGACACTGTGGGACAGGATAGTCTAAAGATCTACAGGATTCCCAAGGCCGCAGGAACCTTTAGGCAAGCAGACTGCTACATCTGTTCCCCAACAAACGGCTGGTGAGCTAAAACTGTCCACTTTTTGGTTAATATCTGAGTGGTTAACCACTGTGTCACCGGGCACCTTATAACGTCAACCTATATTCTGTATTATTTATGTTAAAAAGGTATATGTCCTAGATTACATTATAGCTTTTGTGACCCTTGATCTCCTTTACCTGGTACATCTACCTGTTGGAGGGAGATTGCCGTCAAGTGGGTTAGGACATCTTTACAAGCTCCGGATGGAGGGCATGGTGTTCAACACTAGGTCGCTAAGTATCTGAAGGAATGTGTCTCTAGAGCAGCGCTTCACAACCTTCCTAATGCCGTGGCCCTTTCATACAGTGTCTCGTGTTGTGGTGCCCCCCCCAACCATAAATTAATTTTCATTGCTACTCCATCACTGTCATTTTTGCTACTGTGATGAATCAGGTGACTCCTGTAAAAGGGTCATTCAACCCCCAAAGGGGTCGGGACCCACAGGTTGAGAACCGCCACCCCGGAGGCATTGACTACCACTATAAAGACCACACAGGGCAATTACCTGGCTGCACCATAATACTGCCTCTTTCCTGGGTGGGGCCCCTCCGTGTTGCACCACATAGATCCATACAGCCCTCTACTGGTTTGGCAGTAGCAACACAGACAGCCGGAGAATTTGCTCTAAGGGAAGGGAGAAGGACACAGACAGGTATAAAGTACCTGCTGTATGCCAGCCCACGTTCGGGGCACGTCTATCATCTGTCGATGATGCTGTGTGGTCAGGGAGGGAACCTGCCACCATCGGTCCTGTCAGGTCAATTCTCCCCCGGGGAAATTCTACAGCCCGAGCATCTAGCAATCTAGATTATTTTCCAGGTCAAGGGAAGTGACAAGCGGATTAAAAATGTGTCTCAGAAGCGCGCAGACGGAGCTGAAGAAGACAGCAGAAGGGAGAATCCTGTTAATTTCAGGATGCCAACCAGCCAGCTTCCCCATCCATTTCCAAGACTTCATTTCCCCCGCCCTGGCCCTTCCTCGTTCTCAGAAGTGATGTTTACGTTTCCGCTAGGATAGAGACCAATCCTCCTTGGCAGCCTCTGTCAGAGAGAATCAGAAATGCCCCAGCCGGGATGTGACAATTGCAGTTCTCAGCACAGCTCTGGGTTCCAGCATCGTGAATGCCAAGTGATCAGCCCTCAGGTGCTCTAATTTGAGAACCAGCACCGCCAGGCCAGCCGAGTCCTGCCGAGGGATGGGGCCTCTCGTCCCCCAAGAACCAACGGGTAAGAGCACACGTGCCTGAGAGCAGCTCCCAGAGAACAGGCACGCTGGCGAGGTCTCTGCCATTCTCAGCTGTGTGCTCTGGACACCCCATGTCTCTGATCCCGGCGGCTTCTCTTTCCAGGAAGATAGCAAAAGGACTCTGTTCCGAGGGTCCAACAACGACCCATGGGGCTCTCAGCTTGGTGCCTGGTGCAGTCAATCTTCACCCCGCTGCAACAGGCACCTCGTCAGGTGTCTCCCTCCCTCTCTAAGAATGACCCTCACTCCATATACCCCAGTTACATCCTCAGCAGCAGCACTGATGCTTTACTTCTTGAACTGCTAACCTCAGGATCAGCAGTTCAAGACCACCAGCCACTGGTAGAAAATAAGATGAGGCTTTCTACTCCAGAACAGATTTCGACTCTCAGAAATCCACAGGTGCAGTTCTACTCTGTCTGTTAGGGTCCCCTGGAGGTTACCCCACCCAAGTGCAATCAACCAAGGGTTCCCTCCTCCAGGGACCCTGAGTTAAAATAAAGGCATCAATTAGCATATTCTGGCTGTTAAAACATATACCAGGAGCACCTCCATCCCCCACTGTGTGAGCAAGGAGGCAGAGGAAGTGGGCTCCCCTAGCAGGTGACATTAGGGAGTGAGTGTCACTGAGGACTGAGTGTGACAGCTGTGCCTCAGGTCCAGGCTTGTGCTGGCTCACAGGGCAGGGCCACAAAGGCCTGACCACATCTGCTGCCCTTGGGTTTCCAGAGACAGACCTGCAGGCTCATCACAAACCCTGCTTCACCCTTCCACTAGTCTGAGCATCTTCCTCTTGGAATGAAAATAATGTGTGTGGGGGGGGGTCAAAGCAAACCGATTTCAGGGCCTAAATGGGGGAAATAATTCCACGAGGGATTCTAGGAGAAAGGGAAGGGAAGGGGAGAAATTAAAGCAGCACCCGAAACAGTGACTGCCCGGAGACCCCTGGGTGGCACAAACGGCTTGAGCACATCTTTTCCTGCCGTGGTCCTCCACCTTCCTCGCGCCACCACCCTTTCATACAGCTCCTCATGCTGTGGTGACCCCCAGCCATAACATATTTTCGTGGCTACTTCATCACTGTCATTTTGCTACCATGATGGATCGGGTGCCCCCTGTGACAGGGTCGTTTGGCCCCAAAGGGGTTGAGAACCCTGCACTAACATAGGAAGCAGCTGTCCTCTAGTGGTGGGGCCTGCCGGGTGTTGGAACGCATTCAGCAGCCGTGGCTGTGGTTTCTTGACTTCGTTGGGTGGCGGCCCTCTGCCACGTGCTCCCCACAAGACCACCCGGATGTGGAACAAGTGGGCAGGGGAGGGATCATCATTCCTGTCTTACACATGGTGGACCGACAGCTCAGAAAGACCATGGTCCCGCCCAAGGTCACACAGCTGGGAAAACAGGGAGGCCCGGGTTTGACACCATCAATACTGAGCCGGGGTTGTCCACGAATCTGATTTTCACAGTGGGGCCAGCCTCAGTGTCTCTGTGACCTCCTCCTCCTGCTCATCCACACGGCCATCCTGAGGGCCAATGCTCGGCACCTCCATCAAGGCAGCTGCTTCACGGAATCCACGAAGGGGCTGCTGACAGTCCATGGGGAAATTCCATGGCCTTCCCATCCCATTCCATTTTCTCACCGAGGGTTTGGTTTGGGGACAAGCCACTGCAGAAGTTCTTATCGGCTTCACAAATGAACACAGCGAGGTCTGTGGAGTTAGGGGCTTGCCGGAAGCTGCGGGACTGTCCGCGGCTGGATACTGTCATCCCATTTTGGTTCCATCCTGCAGGGTACTGAACTCTGTGCTGTGCACGCAGGATGCCTCTCTGTCCTGCTGAGGTGCTGAGCAAGGCAGACTAGAAGGTGCCCAAAGAGAGAGGGTGAACTGCCCTAATCCCAGCTGGCTAGCTCTGAGCGCCAGGCTCCTGGCAGAGAGAAGTCTCTTTCACATCCCTGAGAAAAGATGCTTGTCACAGCGTGGTGCCAGCCGCATGCCACGCATCTCCAAGGGCCCAGGCCCGACCCTGTCCTTAGCCTTCTCTCCTGCTTGGAGCCAGCCAGGGTAGATCAATGTGAGAACAGTCTTCTCTTGCCCCTACTTCAATCCACAGAGATGAGCAGAGGGACCGAGCCATCCCGTCAACACTGACATGCGCTTTACCAAGCCTGCTGAGGTCACCTGACAGCACACAGGCTGTGAGCCAGACCGCTCGGACTCCTGGCTCTAAACCATTAGACTTCTGGCCTCAGTGTCTGCATCTGCAGAATGGACACGATGCAAATACGAGCAATAAACAACTCGTATGAAACACTACATGCTGGGGGCACGCCCTTGGAATGGCCTGGGGTTTCCAAGACTGTCATCTTACAAAAGCAGGCTGCCATTTTTTCCCCCTCAGAGCAGCTGGTGGGGGCCGGACAGCCAACCCTTCTGAGAAGCAGCCAAGTGCTCAGTCACTTATGCCACCAACGCACTACCAGAGAGTCACAGAGTATCCCTGCTCTGTGGTATTTCTGAAGCTGGGAGTCTGTATGGAAGCCAACCGGTTCATCCATCTACTGCAGAGTGCCTAGGGGGTCTGAACTGCAGACCTTTTGGTGAGCAACCCAATAGAGACTGCCACCGGGGATCCTCACTGTGTTCCCAGGGCTCCTGAAATAACCAATAGGACTAAATGACAACAAACAATTAATGTCGCTGTCCACTGCCATGCAGTTGATCCCAACCCAGGGCCAGCCTTGTGCGCAGAGTAGACCCACCCCATTGGGTTTTTTGGAACCAGGTCACCAGGTCCCCTCGGGGTGGCTTTGAACTGTCAACCTTTAGGCTGAATCACTTGCGCCACCTAAAGACTCCCCCACAAGGAAGAAATATTATTCACAGTCAAGTGCAAGGGGTGACTGGAAGGAGGACTTGTTGTCAGGTACCATCGAGTCTGTTATGACTCACAGTTGCTACTCTACGTACAAAACACCTCCCAGTCCTGCACCATCCTCACAGGCGTCATGTTTGGGTTCATGGTCGGCGCCACGGTGTCCATCCACCTCACTGTGGACGAGCAACATGGGGGACCCACCAACAAACACCCTGTGGGTCACAGTGGTCAGACATAGCATTGCGTGCAGCCGCAGGAGTCAAGAGCTGAGTCCATGCCACTAAGAGGGGGTACCCCCACACCAACACCACCGGAATTTTTGTTTAAAAGCTATGTATCTAAATTTGCTTTTACAAACCCATCGTATCACCTTCAAGGTACTCTCCATTACACTTAGTGCATTTGTCAAATCTGGGATTCCGTTCTTGGAAATATTTTTTAAAACTCGTGTTCAGATGGCTGACAACACCTCCCTCATTATTTTCTTCACCTCCTCTACGTTGTCAGATCACTGTCCTTTCCTGACCCTCTGCATTTGTGGAAACAAAAAGTCTCATGGAGCGAGGTCAGGTGAGTCAGGCACGTGGGACAAGAGAGGCATGGTGTTTTATGCCACAAACTTGCGCTCTGAGATGGCTGTGTGAGCAGGTGCGTTGTCATGGTGGCAAAATCAGTCTCCTGTCTGCCACAAATCAGACCTTCTTTGTCACACACTGTGACGCTATCTTTTCAGAACCTCTAAATAGAACGCTTCATTAACAATCTGACCTGGTGGAGCAAACTCCAAATGCACTATCACCTTCACATCAAAAAAAGAGAGCATTGTCTTGATCTTTGATTTCAATTGATGAGCTTTTGAGGGGCCAGGTGACATGGCGTCTCCCACTGGCTTGACTGATGTTTGCTTTGGGAGTCATAAAAATAGCACCATGTCTCCTCACCAGTAATGACCCCGGAAAAAAGTCTGGGTCACTTTCAGAGCTGTTTTGTCAAAGCACGGCATGTTTCTGCCTTGCAATACCCTTTTTCCTGTTTAGTCAGAACCCAAGGCACAAATTTTGCAGCGATCCTTCTCATTCCCAAATCTTCCATTAAAATTTGCTGAACTAAGCTCCAAATTAGTCCAGATAACTTACCCAATCTCTTCAATGGTCCGTTGTCAGTCTTAGAGCACAAGTACATGAATTTTGTCCACATTTTTGTCTGTTCAGGAAATTGATGGACGTCCAGAACAAGGTTTGTCATCAATCGACATTTCACCTGTTTTTGAAACAAGAAAACCACTCATACATACACTTGACTTTTCCCCATAGCGCTGTCCTTGTAAACTGTGTCCAACATTGCGACAGTTTCTGCCAATTTTTCCTGAGCAGGAATCAAAAGTCCATAGCAGCACGCTGTCCTCTTAAATTGGCCATCACAAAAAATGAGGTTCGAGTGAAATTGCTTTCACGGAAACATTCACTGTGACCAGAGAGAACCTTCCCAGGTGACGCCACTGAGTGCACTAACTCAGAGCGAACTGCTCCATGCTCGCCTAGTGGGAAAAATGTGTACTACAAAAGCTCCACCAGCGGAGTTTTTTCCGTTGTTTTTTTTTGGGGGTGGGGTGGGTACCCCTCATAACAGCAACAACAACGATAAGCCTAATATATGAGGTCTCGCACCACCAGGTGGTCCTGGATCTGTAATTTTATATATATATATATATATATATATATATATATACACACATATATATATATATTCCCTATGAATGAGTTTTTTATCTTCCTTCGCTTTTCATCATTCTTTCCATGATCATATATGACTTCTCAGGATAGGGAAAAGCTCCCTTGCCCTCCGTTTACAAGGGAGCTTTGCAACTACCAACCCGGAGCCCCAGCCCGAGCGGAAACAATGACGCTTTTGCAGAAACTCCGCCCCCACCGCATAAATGAGCACAAACTCCATCCCCACCACATAAATGAGCACAAACTCCGCCCCATCGCATAAATGAGCACAAACTCCATCCCCACCACATAAATGAGCACAAACTCCGCCCCATCGCATAAATGAGCGCAAACTCCGCCCCCACCACATAAATGAGCACAAACTCCGCCCCAACCGCATAAATGAGTGCAAACTCCGCCCCCACCGCATAAATGAGCACAAACTCCATCCCCACCACATAAATGAGCACAGACTCCACCCCAACCGCATAAATGAGCGCAAACTCCGCCCCCACCACATAAATGAGCACAAACTCCGCCCCAACCGCATAAATGAGCACAAACTCCGCCCCCACTGCATAAATGAGCACAGACTCCGCCCCATCACATAAATGAGCACAGACTCCGCCCCCACTGCATAAATGAGCACAGACTCCGCCCCCACCGCATAAATGAGCACAGGATTTAGAACTTTAGAAGAGGCACGAACCCATATCCAAACCCAACCCACTGCCCTCGAATCAATTCCAGCGTGTGGGGACCCGACAAAACGGCCCCATAGGATTTCTGAAGCTGACATCCGGTTGGTAGCCAATTGGCATATCTTTCTCCGTGGGTGCCGACCCCCACCCCCACCCCCCGCTTTTTGTTTAGGAGGCCAGCGCTTAACTCATTGTATCACCAGGGCTCCCCTAGAAGACGATAAGCGCTGTGGGAAACCAATCAGGCAGAGCATGACAGGCGAGATCGGGTGGGTGCACTGGCACGTGCATGGGGTGCAGGGGGGGAGGGGATGCAGGGGGAGATGGCACGATGTCATTCAGGGGCTGGTGAAGAAGGACTCTCAGCTTAGGCACCCAGAGAGTCACACTCTAAGACTGAGAGTAATGGGAACACAGGCAGGGTGACCGGGACTCGGGTGTCCACAGGAAGGACAAGGTTTCCAGGGGATGGGGGAAGAGGGTCGCAGCAGAGGAGGTCAGAGAGGACACCCCTCCACATGCAGGGTCCTGGGGACCCATAAGAACTTGCGTGCAGAGCAGGGAGTGGCCTGCCCTGATGTATGTTTTCACAGCACGCATAAAGAGGAGGAGGACCTCACCACGAGCCCAAACCCTCAATTGTTATTGTTGGGTGCTGTGGGGTTGGCTCTGCACGATAGAAGCAAACACTGCCCCCAGTCTGCCTGAGCCCACTGTTTAAACCAGGGTGTCCATCCATCTCATCGAGGGCCCACCTCGTCTTCACTGCCCCTCCACTTGACCAAGCACAATGTCTTTCAGCAATTACAATTCATAACACCTGGAAAACGCCACTATTTTCAAAAACGAATGTGGAAAAGCAAAAAATCCAGGACGAACAAACTATCGAATTTTCATGAAAGACTGGATCCATATTGCTGATCCTTCCTTTTGCCTTGAACTCCGCTCTGGCTCAGTCCAGACCTGGGCAGCTGGAGAGACGGAGCTGGCTGTGGGGGAGCACAGATGGACACATAGGACCGACCCCAGCTAGAAGGAATGTGGGCCATGCCAGCTGTGTAGCAAGGGTTAAGGCAGGTGGTTATATCCCGGAACAAGTCTAAAAATACCCTGCGTACAAGAGATCTTGACAGATTGGACGTGGAGGTCTGGAAAATGGAGAGAAGCCAAGCGTGGCTCCGAGGTTGCTGACCTTGGCGATTAGCGGAAGATCAAATACCTAGCGGGTACCGCCTGGCAGGTGCTGAAGACATCCACGTATCTTTCTGCTCTCTCTTATTTTGGCCCTCCATTGTGGGACTTCCTCTGTGGTCATATTAGGAATCCCATCTTCTGGGAGCCTGAGTGTGCATGCATGTGTGTTTGTATACATGCACACATGTGCATCTGTTGGCATAAATGCACACACGATGGCGGTAAGCCAAGCCAGGTGTGTCTGATCTGATTGACTTAAGAATATACTTGTACTGCAGCCATTCATCTCTCCTCCGTCCACAGGAAAGAAGAGAGATGGAAATCAGACACATGGAAACAAGGAGTCCAGTGGACTAATGGGCCACGCAAACACCAGTCCCCACAACCCCGAGACCAGAAGAACTAGATGGTGCCCGGCTCCTACCACCCACTGCTCTGAAAAGAAACACATGCGAAGGCCCTCAGTAAGGTGGGAGGAAAATGTGGAACAGAATTGAAAGACATCAAAGAGACCAGGAGAGACCAGACTGGGGAAATGCCCCCTTAACCCGCTCCATTCCCAGGATCCTGGCCCTTTCCCTGCAGGTCTGGAACTGAACTTGCCCCTGCTGTAGAATAACCATCATTGAGGACCAGAAGGGCAGCCTTTACCCGAGAGCAATGCTCAGAGGGTTGGGAGAGAAAAGGGAAAAGGAACGAGCAGACAGACAAGGGATGGTTCACGGAGGGGATTGCACGAGTGAGTCTATACAACATGTGTCAAACCGATGCTCCTCCCTGCCCACCTGCAGCTCATTCACAATAAACTATTTACAAAGCAGTAGCAGTGGATGGTGTCCAGCTACCACTGTCACCTGCTCTGAAGAGGATCCCTTTCGGGGTTCCCGGACAGTGTGGGAGACAAAGGCAGGACAAACACCTGCCCACCTCCCCAGGAGGAACGAACTTGCAAAGAGCTTGGCCCAGAGCTGGTGCTCCCTGATGCTCCCATGGTGACCCCGTCTCTGTTGGGTGAAGTGCCCACCTTTGTGGACAGAGCTGTGTGTCTGACTCTCCAGGGGGTGGGGAGGACAAAGCCAGGCTGCCTCCGCTACACCACGAACGGCCAGATCAAACTCAGAACAAACTACCCTCAAACTGCAAGTGTTTGGTAAGTAGATAGGTGAGGGCAGCACAGATGGGCCCACAAAAAATTTCCCACAGTGGCCCACAAGCTCCTTATCTCAAAATAGAAGTTTCCAATGGAACTAGTGCTGTCCCCTATGGGGAGAGGTGGCTGTCACCGGGGCTTGTGTCACTGGTTTCTAGACCTGGGGTGGTGTGCGGCTCAGTCACACACAGGCCTGGCCAGTCACCTCCCTACCTGCAACAAAAAACATATTCCAATCATCTGAGCCCAACTCTGACTCCTTTGCGTATAACTCGACTCCCTGCCCTCAAATAGATTCCTGCTCATAGCAACCTTAAAGGACAGCGTAGACCTGCCCCTTTGGAGCTACTGAGACTTTGAATCTTTACAGGAGGAGAGCGGGATAGAAAAAACCTTTTCCCCAGCTTTGTCTCCCCCAAATATATGACAAACTTAGCTGCGTGCTACACGTGGTAAATGACTATTCACTTGGAGGTCAACAGAAGTAGGTCAGGGGTTATGCTCCCTAATGGTTATCAGCCATCCAGAGCAAGCAGACACCACTGTTTATCCCACAATAAGTAGGGGCCACGTTCTTGTGATAAGGATAATAGTAGATTGTTTCCCTGAAGGACAGCCCAGGGAGGTCAAGCCCACTCAAGGGTGACCAAGGTTAGGCCGCCATCATGAATCTAGGGTCCGCCCTTGTCACATGTATACCTCTAGATCCACCCCTTCCTGTCATGTGTACACCCCTAACTCATCCCCTTCCTGTTACGCCTATGACCATTGTATATCCCCCTCCTATTATATTGCCTATTGTACAACCCCTTCCTGTGACATGTGTCTTCACCTGTAATTAGGAGGCATGCACACCCTAAAAGATATATAAGCCTTGGTTAGCAATGAATCACTCTCTCTCCCCTGCCCTCTCGGCCCGGGCTGTGGGCAGACCTGGCTGTTGAGATCATGGCCATCCAGGAGGTGAGCATGCTACTATGAAATGCGTCTGACTTCTTTATTTTACTCTCTCTCCGATCACTCTCATTCTCTATGCCTTTACTATAATCTTTATGTCTCTCAACCGTACAATTGCGCTTACTGAACCCGTGATTAGTTGAGGGGGGCTGGCTTCCCCCACAGAGTAGACAGCCTCCTCCTTCTCCTACAGCATGTCTGGTGGGTTTGAACCACTAACCTGAGGTTAAGAGCTCGATGGATAACCTATGACATCACCAAGGCCCCTGTCCTTTGTGCATAGAAACACAAAATTATTTTCCACTCACTCCCATCAAGTCGATACCGACTCATAGTGACCCTCTAGCAGAGCGGTTCTCAACCTGTGGGTGGAGACCCCTTTGGGGGTCGGACAAGGCAGCGCCCAATTTGTCACAGTAGCAAAATGACAGTGATGAAGTAGCAACGATAATAAGTTTATGGTTGGGGGGGGGTCACCACCACATGAGGAAGTGTCTGAAAGGGTCGCGGCATGAGGAAGGTTGAGAACCACTGCTCTAGCACAAAGCAGAAGTGCCCCTGTGAGTTTATGAGACCGTCACTATTTACAAGAGTAGAAAGTATTGTTTTTCTACCAAGGAGCGGGTGGTTTTGAACTCCCGGACTTTAAGGATCGCAGCCCACCCCCTACACCACAGTGTCCTTCACAAAAATTCTTTTAAGCACCACATAAGTATATATTCCGTGTCCCCGGTCGATTTGTCATCCAGTGGTTTAGGGGCTGCCGTGCTGCTGGAAGCTAAGCCATCCAGACTGCAAATACCAGCAGGGTTCCCCATGGGGGCCACGTTTCAGGGGAGGTGCTAAAGGCACACTAGGAAGAAAAGCCTGGTGGTCTACTTCTGAAGACCCGACGGGTCATCACCACAGAATGTTGTCCATCCTATCTAGACCCTTAAAACACAGGGGCCACAATCGCGGCCTGGGATACAGCGGGGTTCTGGGAAGATGGCGCAGGACTAAGCAATGTTTCACTTACTGTGCCGGGGACGGGGCGGGGGGGGGGGGGGGAACCATGAGTCTGACAAAGCAGCTCGAAGCAAGAAAGATCCGATGCATCTCAGAGCACCATGACTGTGAAGGTGGCTCCTTGCTTTGTCCCCAGAAGGTGTGCACCGTTTCAGAAACCCGGAGCCATGACAGCAGGGGGGGTGCACCATAATTCTGCAGGTGACGGGGCACAACCGTGCGAGTTTGCCTTTGTGGCCGCGGCAGCCCCAGCCCTTACAGATGGGAGCGATTATCTGGCAGCCTCATTATGTTTTATAGTAGAGTCAGAGCCAAGCATTTGCATACTGAAATATATACTATCTTATTATAGACTACTTTCACTTTATTTTCTGGTATAGTACTTTCAGGCTCTTGTATGGATTTTTGGAAGCTATATGTATATAGAGATTATATTATCTGTGAAATTCATTTCAGGATCGTAAGAGAGTGTTATAATTTTCTTTCTTGCATAACAACAAAAAAAAATACGGGCTGAGAGTTTGAGGTGACCGAGGACCAGTGTGGGTCTCCGCAGCAGCTCCTGCGGAGCCTCAGAAACGTGTCCTGTGGATTTTAGCACAGTAATTGCCAGGGTGTCCTCAACTGCAGGAATAGCCAGGGTGGGGAGGGACAGGATGTCCCTGCAAGTATCTGGCTTCTTATAGAACTGGGGACTCATTTTCAAAAGATTAAGCATGACGTAGGCCAAACTGAACTGCTGACAACAAGATCAGTAGTTCAAAACTGCCAGCCGCGCCTCTCGATTAAAATGAGGCTTTCTCATCTGGGGTCTCAAAGGTTTGAAGATAAACAAGCGGCCATCTAGCAGAGAAGAAACAAAGCCCACGTGTAAGAAGCACACCAGCCTGTGCGATCATCAGGTATCAATGGGATCAGATATCAGGCATCAAAGACCCAGAACAAAAAATAATATCAATGTGAATGAAGGGGGGTGCGGGGTGGAGACCCAAAGCCCATCTGTAGGCCATTGGAAATCCCCTTACAGATGGATCACAAGGAAGAGACGAGCCAATAAGAGTGCCATATAGCACTGATAAAATATACAACTTTGCTCTGGTTCTTTAATGCCCCATCATGACCCCAACTCTACTTTACAAATCCGGCTAGCCCAGAGCATGTACATGGTACAGATAGGAACTGGAAACACAGGGAATCCAGGACATATAAATCCCTCAGGACCAATAATGAGAGTAGCGATACCGGAAGGGGAAGGGGAAGGTGGTGGGAGAAGAGGGAAACCGATTACAATGACCTACATATAACCACCTCTCTGAGGAACAGACAACAGAAAAGTGGGTGAAGGGAGACATCAGTCAGTGTAAGATGTGAAAAAAATTACAAATTATCAAGGGTTCGTGAGGGAAGGAGGGTGGAGGAGGGAGGGAAATAAAATGAGGAGCTGATACCAAGAGCTCAAGTAGATAAGAAAATGTTTTGTGGATGATGATGGCAACAGATGTACAACTGTGCTTGGCACAATGGATGGATGGATGGATGGATGGATGGATGGATGGATGGATGGATGGATGGATGGATGGATGGATTGTGCTAAGAGCGGCACGAGCTCCCAATCAAATGATTTTTTTAAAAAAATGAGGCTCTCTACTCCCGTAAAGAGTTACAGTTTCGGGAACCCACAAAGGCCATTCTCCCCCATCCCACCCTCATTCCAATGAGCCAGAATCAACTTGATGGCAGTGCAGTTTGGTTTGTTTGTTTGTTAGCTTCTTTGTTTGGCCAAACATTCACGCCTTTGGGCTAGGTGTGAACAGATTGTGACCTCAGCTTCACAGTGAAGTTTCTGATACAGAGAACTCTGGGGAGATGTGGGAGCCCCACTCTAAGCTGCACGTGACTTGTTAAGAGGTCAATCATTAAACACAGTCATTGGGGAGCTTCGTTACCGCTGCTGCTGGTGGTTGCCATGGCACTGATTGGGACGTGTGTGTGTGTGTGTGTGTGTGTGTGTGTGTGTGTAGCACTATGTTGCACAGACTTTGCAGGTCCCTAGGCCTTTCTTCAGAAACGCTGCTAGATGACTTCGAGCCATCACCCTCTGGCCAGTTGTGGAGGACTGCCCGCTGTGCACACCCCATCACGCTCAGCTCCCCAAGAAGCCTCCAAGTCTGGGTCCCGGTGCCCATGCCATCAAGGAGGAGACTGAGGCTTGGCAGGGAGCTGAGCTGGCTCACGAGGGAAAGGCAGGATTCTGACCCAGCTCTGAGGTCCTGTTCTCAGTCTCAGTAACCAAGTTGTCATTGAGTCGACCGACTCTGCCTCATGGTAGGAGAGTCCCGTCATGCTCCACGGGGCTGTCAATGTCTGTTTTTTCAGAAACAGACCACCAAGTCTTGCTTCTGAGGCACCTGTGGGTGCTGTCCATGCGTAGAACTCATCATTCAGGAACTCCAAGGATTGTAACTGCTACCCCCACTCCCAAACTTAGTACCCACTATCTACTCAACACTGTGCACAGTGCAGGGACTCCTGATAGGTCAGGCATCAGGGCTGTTGCCCACAAGGTGAGAGGTTCAAATGCACCAGATGCTCTATGGGGAAAACGTGAGGCTGTCTTGTAACCTCTAGGGAGCCATTCTACTCTGTACCCACTCCCTGCCATCGAGTCAATTCTGACTCATAGGGACCCGATAGTTAAGGATAGAACTGCCCACGTGGGTTCCCAAGACTAACTCTTTATGAGAGCAGAAAGTCTCATTTTTTTCCTGAGTAGCGGTTGGTGCTTTCGAACTGCTGACCTTTCAGATTACAACCCAACGTGTCACCACTACACTACCAGGGCTCCTATGAGGCACATATTTTGATTCCAATCCCTGTACTGATTTCCTGCTGTGGCGATACAACACAGTACTGCACATGTCTTTGCTTGAAACAACGCAGATGGGTCATCCTAAATTTCTGGCGGGCAGAAGCCCGGAGGGTTTCACTGGGCTCACATCAAAGGGCCCTAAAGGGCCTTCTAGGGGACCATCTGTTGCCTTGCCGTGCCTGGTCCAGCATCGAGAGGGTGCCCGAGGCCTGGTGGCACAGCAGTTGGAAGCCACTGGTAGCACTGAACCAACCTGTGGCCCTAAGAATCAAATAGATCAGCCCCGGGAACCCTCGGAGGCAAGGATCCATTAGATCACTCAGTGGGATCTGCTTCATCACCAAGTGTCTTTCATTAGGTTTTGACTTGTTTGTTTGTTTGTTTCTAGAGGGTACCCACATTCCTTGGCGCATGGTCCGGTCCAAGTTCAAAACCAGCCATCGCTGGTCACCTCCTCCTGCTCCATCACTGTGAACTCTGCCTCCCTCTTCCACTCTGAAGGATGCAGAGGATCACACTGGATCCACTCCCATCTCCCCAGGCTGAAGAGTAGCTGGTTAGTGAGCTCAGCTCTATTTGCGACCGTGATTCCCCTTTGGCCACACAGTCACAGGTTCTGAAGATCAGAGCGTGGATATCATGGTGGAGGGTCAGGGGGCGTGGTCATCACTGACCCCCACCCTTGCTTTCTCACTACAGAGACGGCTTCACTCAAGCCCAGAACACGGGAACGGGGTGGCCTGCCGCTACCCCTGACTACACAGAACCCTAAGACACAGCGCACTTGGTCAACAAGGGCACCCTGTGGATCTGCTCTGCCACCCTTTGGCTGTCCATGAGGAATCATTTGCCTGAGAGTGATTCCTGATACCAGCATGGTCACCCACTCTCAAGAAACCTGCTTACTTCCAGGAGAAGGAAGAGACACCTTCCCGTGATGCCAGAGTAACACAGACTCTCAGGGAAATTGAGACAGAAGGCCACCATAGTCTAACTCTCTTCCTTCCCGCTGCCCAAGTGCTCACATATAGAATCTACTCGATTCTTCCTTAAAATCAAAGTGTTGGCCATGCTGGTGGTGAATCTGTGGTCCTGTCTTGGGGAGACCCTCTCCTCCAGCGGTGGGGTGGTCCTAAGCTCTGACGCAGCGCCCCTTACCTGTGAGCAGCTACAACTCGTAGACAGGGCTGCCTGCCTTGACACACAGCTTCTGATGGTCTTGCACGGAGGCAGAAGTAAGTCCAACACAAAATACTACAGACAAAAGCGAAGCTGAAGGACTGTGTGCCTCACTTTATCTAATTATAATTTTTTAAAAGTCTTTTGAGTATGTGCTTCATGGCAGGCAAAAATGTACAATCATATGAACAAATGACTGAGAAATGACTAGCCTTAAGAGCTAAAGGGATATTCAGAGGGAGTAAGTATATATATATATTTTCTGAATTGATAAGTTGCTATAAGAATAAAATGAGATGAAGCAAATGAAATTCTTCACATGGGACCTGTCATATAGCAAAGACTGAGTACACATTATCGGGATCCTTTTAGGAGTCTCTGTCTGGGGCCCGAGAAGCTCTGGCATGTTGTGGGTCACTCAGAAGCCTGCGAACTGCAAAGTTAGGAGTTTGAACACCGCAGCCACTTCCCGAGAGGAAGCAGCAGCTTCCTGATAGTGAAAAATAGCTACAGCCTTGGAAGCTCAAAGGCGCGGTTCTCTCCACCCTGTCGTACAGGATCACTCTGATTCAGAATTGAGGACTCGGGGTCCGGAGATATTTAGTATGGCGCTCTGGTGGAACTGTCTGATAAGCGTTGAACTGTTTATGAGAAAGTCAATGGTTCCGAGCCACCAGCCACCCCATGGGGGAAAGTTGGGGTTATCTGCTCCTGTAAGATGTATAGCCATGGACACCCTAGTAGCTTTGTGATGAGTCGGCATTGACCCAATGCCAGTGGGTTTTGTTTTTGTTTTTTCAGTGTGGGTGGTAAAATGGTTACATCGCTTGGCTGATAGGATGTTAACTGAAAAGGATGGAGTTTCAAGGCCACACCTGCTGAAGAAAGACCTGGGAATCTATTTCCAAAAAATCAGCCATTGAAAGCCTGACAGAGCCCAGTGAAAGCAGACATGCTGGCATCACCAGGCACCAGAATCTGGTAGTAGGAGGTCGTTTTTAACCATCAAGAAGGTCCGAAAGAGGTCACCATTGACTTTGCGTGTGTCTCACACACACACACGCACAGCCAACCTTTTTCTTATATGCATTTTCTTTTTTTCTTCGACGGGCATTTATGAGTTGTCAACGAGCAAGAAAAAGAAACCGCTCTGTATTCGCTCAGAATGCATCTGGCTGCAAGTAACGGAAGCGCTGCCTCATGCGGCTCAGACACGAAGGGGGTTGCTGCCACCACTTCACTGGGTGCCCAGAAAAAAAGGTGGGTGCAGTCATCAGCGTCATCAGAGACCTGAGCCCGCTTGCTGTTCTTGGCATACCAGGATCCATCCTCACGTTTGTCACCTTGTGGTTGCAAGATTCACTTTCGGAACCCAGAAGGGAAGGGACTGTGGTGGCAGCTGTGTTTTCCCCCTTTTATTTGGAAATAAGCTTTTATTTCCCTCCCAGAAGTATCCTGGCAGGCTTCCACTTAGGCTTCCACCGACCCCACCTGAGACACTTCTAGCTACAAGAGAGGCTGGTGAAGTAAGAAACCAGGATGTCCCAATTGGCTTCTGTCAGTCATGCCAATAGCCTGAGGGGGGCATCACAACTAGTAACAAAAATGGGGTCCTGATACCGAGGGAGAAGGGGGCTTAGCTATTGGGTTGACGAATGTGTGTTACTGTTTCCATTTATGAATTCTAACCCACCCCACTCACCCCCAAACACCCACCATTGATCTTTGCTCAGTGTGATTAATAACGCCATGTGTAGGTTGCTCATGGCTTGACATGTGAAGTACCTCAAATCTCACGGGGAACCCAGCAGGCCAGAGCCAAGATTGACAGACTTCCACGGGTGGAGGTGTGAAATCCCTGTGCTATTTACAGCCAACTGAAACTGAAGACCAAGGACAAGGCGAGTCTGGGGTCTGTGCACACTCATGCTTCCTCTGACCGAGCTGTGGACTTTGGGGAGCAGGCCATGGAAGCCCAGGTGCAGAAAGGGATGGCTCGGGCCCTGGGAGACATCGCCTCATGGCATGAAGAGGACAGGGAAGCATGGACCACTTGATGACCAAGGCTGCAGGACCCGGGACTCAGGGAAGAAACAATGGCTGGGACCAGACACTGGTGTGCGCATCCTGTGGAGAAAGAGAGGTGCGCATCCGTGCCACTCCTGATACCCCGGGGTGTCTCGCACGCACATCCTCCCTGTGCCTGATACTCTGCCTTCTGTCCTCTCTGAGGAGTCGATCCTGGTCTTTTCAGAAGAGACCCCACCACCACTCCTCTGTTGCTCCACCCACGAATGAGCTCATTTCGCATCTGAGGCTGGAGGAGGAAGGAGGGAAGTGCTAGCTATAGGCCAACACCTGACACCTTTCCGGGAGAAGGATGAGGAGAGGTGAGGATGACAGGAACGCATACACGCTGTCTCTGCTTTTCATGTAAGACACCTTTCACTCATTCGCTCATTCAATAGACAGTTTGGGGCACAGGCATGTGGGGGATAATACACAATCCCAGCTCTTTGAAGCATGGCACTCTCATCTCTACCTACCCTCAAGAGTGGGAGGGGGGCAGGGGGATGGGTGCCTCAGATTACCCAAGGCCCTGGCTTTGCCCACAGGCTCCATCTACCAGAAAGCGCTCCCACAGATGCCAGTGGTCACCCAACCTGGACGACTGTTTCTCTCCTCTCTGGAACCGTCTTGGGAAATGAAGACACTGAGCTGACAGTGGCCTTGGCAGAGCCGGAGAGAGATCCCAACACATTTATCACCAGCCCGGAGCTGCTGTTCAGCCCCACTGACCTGTAAAATCCACACTCCGTGCAGGGCTGGCTTTTCAGCTTCTGGTTTTGATTTAGACCCCAGTGAAGGCCCGCAAGGCCTGGTACTGACAAATCCCCATTTCCCAGGGCTGTGCTACGTCACATGGAGGTTAGACAAGTCCTAGGAGCCAGTGAGGACGGCCAGGCTGGTCTCCACGCGAAGGCAGAGAGGCCAGGTTGCCAGCCTACAACATACCTCCTCCACGGCTCACTTCTCCCCGCAGCGGTCATCACACATGCAGTCATTAGACCAGAACCCATCCCCTGAAGGAAAATCTGCTCTGTGTAGGCGACGACCATGTCTGGCTCACTCATGGCTACATCCCCAGCACCAAGCCCAGTGGGGTCACTTAGTCAGAACCCAGAGTCGGTTCTAATTCATGGCAGCCCTAATGGAGAGATCAGAACTGACCCATTGGGTTTCCAAAATTTTTAATCTTTACGAGAACAGTCAACCTCATCTTTCTCCCATGGCGCGACTGGCGGGCTCAAACCACTGATCTTACGGTCTACAGCTCAATGTGTGGCCCACCATGCCACCAGGGTCTCTCCTTGGTCACAGAGTGGGTATTCGGTAAATATCACTTGATTTCATCAAAAACACACATCAAAATGGAGCTCGAGAAAAAGTATGGAGTGACTAGAACAGCTATATTGAGTCAACAATTACTAAGTACCATAGAGAGTGCTAAGCGATTTACCTCCATCCTCTCGTGTGTAATTAATCTCACTGAGCTGTGCCTGTGAAGCTGGTGCCGTCTTTGTCAAGGTGACAAATGTCTGGTTGCATGTAAGTTCCATGCTCATGGAAGTGGCAGTCAAGAGCCCAAATAACGCACTGCATTTAGGAAGTCTGCTGCGCAAGACCTCTTTAAAGCGTTACGAAGCAAGGGTGTTACTTTGGAAACTAAAGTGCGCCAGAGCCAAGCCGTGGTGTTTTCAACGCATGTGAACATTGAACATTGAGTAAAGGAGCCTGAAGAAGAATCCGTGCATTTGAATTATAGTGCTGGCGACGAAGACTGGACGTATCATGGCTAACAAGAGAGCAGGCAGGAAGAAGCTCAGTCAGAATGCTCCTTAGAAGCAAGGAGGGCAATACTTCCTCTCAGACTTTGGACATGTGATCAGGAGAGACCAGTCCCTGGAGAAGGACATCGTGAAGTAGCAGGGCAGCAGAGAAGAGGGCAGCCCTCGAGGAGATGGACGGACACGGTGACTACATCAAGACGGTCACACGTAACGTTTGTGAGGATGGCACAGGACCGGGTGGTGTCTCGTTCTGATATCCATAGGGCTGCTAAGAGCAGGGACCAATGCGACAGCACCTAACTGCAACATAATTTGCCTGCAGGGTGCCTGCAAAGATGATGGTCACGAGGCCCCCTGTCCAGTGACCTAGATGTTGACCACCCTGAAAGAAATCACCAGTTGAAGAAACAGGCTGTGTAGCCTGGAATAGCCATTTCTCAAAGGTGCAACTTTGGGCACGTGCTGTAACCTCTATCTAGAAAAAAAGTTAGTGATAATACTAGTAACTTCATATGCACGTGAAGTGCACAGCAGAGAAGCAATTTTTTAAAAGAGTCTCGTTCCCAGGAGCTACCAAAATTGTGATTGAGCATTTTAGCAGTGTGTTGTTAGTCTGGGTAGACTAGAGAAACAAATTCATAAACACGCATATGTATATAAGAAAGAGGTTTCCATGCAAGAGAAATTGAATATTGAGAAAACATCCCAGCCCAGTCTAAATCAAGTCTATTAGTCCAATATTAGCTCATATATCCAATAGCAATCTATAAAATCCTCATCAGACTCACGAAACACATCCAATGATGCTGAATGCAGGAAGATCACAGGCCAGTGGGTTGAAAGTCCTCTGGATCCAGTGGTGTTGTAAGTGTCTGAGAGCTGGTAGGGGTCTCCGCATGCTTCTCTGGCTCCAGAGGTCTGGTTGCATCAGGGTAGGTCCGTGTGACTTCTCCAGCTCCCAGTGTGTAGCACCATGAGTCTTGTCAGCGTCCCCAAGAGAGTGAGGAGAGAGTCTGTCTCCCGCCTCCAAGGAGGAAAATACAGGAGTTCCCAGAATCCTCAGGAGAAGGCCAGGCCCACACAGAGGCCTCATTGGCTATGACCTGATTGACAGGCTAGACTCCACCCCTTCACTCTTAATCCTCTCAAGTCCCAAATTGACACCAGATTATGTAACTACCGCAAGCAGTTTTGTTTGTTTGTTCTTTTTTCCAGGAGTTTCTCCAAATAGACAAGATGGTACGGCTATAAAAATGACTGCCTGCTGAAACACCATTTGAAAGAGAGAAAGCCAGGCAGAAGCTTTCTCAGAGAAATGGCCCTACTGATTATAGCACAGCAGACCCGGAGAGGTCGGGGAGGGGGGGGGGTCCTGGTGGCACATGGAGTTAAGCACAAGACTGCTAGCTTGAATGTAAGTGGTTCTAGCCCAGCAGCTCCTCTGAAAGAAAAAGACGAGGCTGCCTGCTTTGGTAAAAATGAATGTCATGGAAACCCTACGGAGCAGTTAGTTCCCCTCTGCCCGTCAGGAAGGAGGAGGTGGACGTGACACGGCCCTACACGGGATAAGGAATCAGCCATGACGGGGCGTGTAATAGTGGTAGATGCTGCAGCATGGACAAACCTCGGGGACATTATGCTAAGTGAAAGAAGGCAGACACAGACACCGCATGTTGTGCGGGTCCATTTGCATCAGGTAATAGAGGCCGAGATTGAATGCTGCTTGCCAGAGGGGGGTGGAGGGGGGAGACTGCTAGGGGTGGGGTGCAAATGGGAAACTTACAAAAGACTTTCTCTTTGGGGTGAAGAACATGGTTGTACAGCTGTGAACACACCAAGAAAAAAGAAAATCCCAATGAATTGTACTCCCTCGTAGGGATATGAGATGCGACTTGTATCTTTGTTAAGTTATAACTCAGTAAAGCAGTTGTTGGGTTTTTTTTTAAATCATTTTATTGGGGGCTCATACAGCTCTTATCACAAGCCACACATCCATCCATGTGTCAAGCACATTTGTACATAGGTTGCCATCATCCTTTTAAAAACATTTTCTTTCTACTTGAGCCCTTGGTTTCAGCTCAGTTCCCCCTCCCTCCCGAACCCTAGCTGTTTGGTTTTTTTAAAATATGAAGGAGGCTCTTTCAGGATCTGGAATCCCTGGATAACATATTCAACTATTAACCAGACGGTTGGGGATTCCCAGGGACCTTGGAAGAAAGGCCTGGCCATCGAACCGGTCCTTGAAAGCCCTATGGAGCGCAACTCTACTTCGAAACACCAGGGGTCCCGAGACTCAGGTCCCTGGCAGCTGGCGTGTGAGTATGAACTGCTTATTATACATGCAAGCACTGATGGGAAAAACACGTTCATCTGCCAAGAAACGGGGAGCTGGGGAGCATGAAGGTGGGGGGAGTTGCAACAGTGTAGGACAGAGGGTGATGGAGACCAGGCTAGACCTCGAGAGCCGGGAAAAGAGGACAATGGTCCAGGAAGTGACAAGAAAGACCCTCCCCTCTAGGCTGCAGAATATGACGCGTGGGAATGAAGACCGCCCCATGTGACAGGGCTCGAAGGGAAGAAGCTATGTGACGGCGAGAAGGGAAAGAGGATTCACCCAGAGGGGGTGAAGTATGGGGGGCCCTTGCCCACTGGCATGCCGGTGCCCCAGCACCCAGCTGCTAGGGTACAGCCACCCGGCATCAACCGTCTGATCTGTTTTTACTTCGGTCCATCTGCCTGGTCTTCGTCAGGCCTGAAAAGTAACCCATAGGATTTTGACAGTGATCATTTGCCAAGCAAACAAGCACCTTCATCTTTGGCACCGCTTAAAGCGCAAGTGTGACAGAGGAGACCAGAGTCTCAAACCGCTTCTGCGGCCAATGCAATCGGTGACCTTCAGGATGCCCTGGGTGACCTTCAGGATGCCCTTGCCTGCTGTGAACTCAGGCTCTGCTTCTATCAAATGAATAGGATGGGCGCAGGTGGTAACAGTGAAGTCCCTGGGATTGGGCAAAGTCAGTCAAGCAAACGAACCCAGTATTCCTGCCTTCTGATAACAATTATCCCAGTTTTCTTAAAGGCACCCCCCCACACACACACACACATGTAATTTTGAAGTTCAGGTAGAGCTGATGAACCAGATCCCCAATCCAGGTTTGGTCCATCAGCATCATACTAATCTAGGTTGGGATGCACACATGACCCAAGCAAAGTGAACAGACATCGACCCTGGGGTTCCTGAAGTTACTGGGAGAAAAAGACAAGACATTCTTTTCTAGTGAAGAACATCGAAGATGCATAGAAATAACTAGTCCAATGGACTCACGGGCCACATAAACATCAGTCTCTAGGACCCAGAAGAACTAGATAGTGCTCTAAAAGGTATCACATTAGGTGCTGCGGGACAGAGTGAGGGACAAAAAGAATCAAGACTCAGTTATTTTATTAAAGAAAAAGAAAGAAAAAACAGACTTCCTGACTGGAGAGAGACTGATGGAACCCCTGAATCCACTGCCCTGAGTCACCCTTCAGGTCTGGAAATGAACTCCTTCCTCTCCAAGGCTCTGTAAGGCTAGAGGCCCACCTTAGAACGGTCAACCATTTGGGATCAGAAGGGCAGTTTCCTCAAGGACAAGGTTCAGAAGGGCTAGGGAAGAAGGAATGGAAACAGGACCCTCGGGGAGGAAGTGGGACCCGTGCGGCTATACACCGGGGATTGCAAACAGAGCAAACTCGTTGGACAGGTCTTTTCTGCTGCTGCTGCTGGACAGCTCAGCGGGCAGAGGGCAGGCCTCCAGCTGCTTGGGGCTCTCGTGCTCCCGTGAGGCTCGGGGCCATCTGTGGAGAGCCCCGGGATGCTGCACTAAAAGCAGGTCAATGTCATCCTGCGGTGGATGGCTTCCCCCGTTTCTCACCAAGGTAGCTGTACAGGAGACAGAGAGGGGACACATTCGGGTGCTGTCCATCCTTAAGTGCTGACTTCGTGACATCTGCATGGCACAGGCCCTAGTACAGGCAGCGTGCGTTCCGCCGCACCAAAACGCCGGCAGTTCTAAACCACCAGCTGCTCTTCCTGAGGAAGAGGAGGCTCCCGACTCCCTTACAGACTGGCAGCCTGGGAAATCTGCCGGGCGGTGCTGCTCTGCCCTGCTGGGTTGCATGGCGTTGGCATGGACTCAATGGCAGTGAGTAACAGCAGTATGCCATACATGCTGGGAAAGCCTCAAGTTGCGGTCCCTCAGAAGACGCCCTGCACCTTTCAGCTTCCAGAGGCTCACAGCCACGTGGCCTGCAGGCCGCTGAGACCCAGTTTGAAAAGCACACCTTTAAATCCGAGGCAGCCGCCGAAGGGGTTCATGGAGCACAGTGTGCCATGAGGCATGTGTGGAGGGTAACTCCGGGCCACCACCATCCTTGTCCATCGTTTCTAGTGACAGGCTTGCAATAGATGTCCCTTACATCCGACATGACCCTTGGCAAGAGGTCAAGGCTGTGCCCCATCTCAGCCGTGCCGCTCGCTCCTCCAGCCACAGGTTCCTTCTCACATCGAATTGCCCTTTCCCAAGGACAGCTGAGCCCTCGCCTCTCCCATCAAATTTTATTTCCCCGTGGGGCTGCGCTCTGCCGGGAGATAGCGACATCCTGGCTAAATTGCTTTGATAAAGTTGATTGTGGGCCTTAGATCGCCGAGCTTTCCTGGGAGCAACGCTACAGCTTTGAACTGAAATCGGTCTCGGCGCGGGCCTAATCCTCAGGAGACTCCACTCCCGCTCCTTTGGGGTCACCCTGAAATGTGGAGGCATCCCATTATTTGAGAGGAGTGATTCATAACTGTTTGTGGGGGTCACGGACCTTTTAAGATGATGATTAAAGCGCTAGGCCCCTCGGGCCAGAAAAATACACCTTTGCACAAAATATCGGCTGCGTTCCCAGGAGCACCGTGGCCCCTCCGAAGCGCCTTCCTAGTCTAAGCGAGGAGACCCCCATGGACGAGACATTCAGATGTGGGCCGCATCTTGGGCAAGCCCACTGAATAATGGGCATAACCACCACCCTTGTCATAAAAACCATCTTCTAGTCAGTGCACTCTGTTGGTGTGATTTACGTGGGGGCCTTCTCAGAGTTTGCAAAACGTGGCAGGACGAGATCATGGGATTTTCTTTTCCACAAATGTTTTTGAGGTTCCCTCGTACGTCACGCCGTTCAATCCTCAGCCCCGCAGGTATTATTCCGTGCCCACTGTACAGATGAGACGACTGAGGTTCCCAGAGTTAAAGGCAAAACAAAACGCCATCAGGTGCCGTACCAGACTGTGTTTCATCCCATCGTGCATGGTGCCACCACCAGTCGGAGCTGACCCTACTACGGTGGTTAACAGCCACAACAAGCAGTGTTGTGCGCATGTCCTTTAGGACAGGCATGTAGATCCGTAAGATACACTCGCGTTGGGAGGCTGCCAGGCGTCTCGGGTTGTATTCTTTGCAAGCAGATGCTGAGACGGAGTGCGAGTTGCAAAATGTTTATTTGGAACATATGTCCACACAGAAACGTGTACCCAAAGTGCTCACAACATCGTTATTCATGAGAGCCCCAAATTGGAGCCAACCCAAATGCCCGTGCACGTAGGAAGAGGTAAGTAAAAGGGGACAGACCCACCCGACGGGGCGTGGTTGCTGACGGGGCCGAAGCACAGCAACCCTGCGTAGAACGGGATGAAACAGCGTCTGGTCCTGTGTCAGCCTGTCGGAGGTGGTTCTGCTGGAGCGCACTGTTGCAGCCACAGGGCCATTCGGTCTTGTGCAGAGCCTTCCTCTTTCTTCAATGGCATCCTCCTTTATGAAGCATTATGTGATAGAACGTTGTTGTTGTTAACTCAAACCACTGAGAGAGAGAGAGAGAGAGAGAGAGAGAGAGAGAGAGAGAGAGAGAGAGAGAGAGAGAGAGAGAGAGCTCATTTCCAAGGAGTGGATTCTAACTCAGAGTGACCCTAGAGAACATACTAGAACAGCCCTATCCGTGCTTCTGAGGAGCATCCTGGCTACACCTCTTCACAGGTGCATTGGTTTGTTCTTCTGGCAGCCCCTGGTATCGTCAGTCTTCTGTGCCAGCACCACAATTCAAATGAATGGATTCTTCTGGTTCCTCCTTCTTCAATGTCCGCCTTTCACATGCACATGAGGGTGCTGAAAATGCTATGGCTTGGACCAGGCACAGGTGAGGCCTCAAAGTGACATCCTGAATCGTCCATCATTTGAAGAGGTCTTGGGCAGATTTGCACAATGCAGTCACTCGTTAGACTTCTTCCCTGTTGCTCTCCTGAGCATAGATTGTAGATGCAAGACGACCTCTTCCCTCAGTCCCACTGGTTCTTCATCATGTTATCTCCTGAGATAGTTCATGTGGACTAGTTCTTTGGGGCACAGTGATTTGGCGTGGTACTTCCAGCTCCTGATGCTTCCAGCATTGTTCAATAATTTACACATGGACTCTTTCAATATTGCAACGTGAGGCTTGGCTTTTTTCTTCTTGACAGATGGAACCTGTTCATCTTGGGTGACCCTGCTGAGACCTGAAACATGGGTGACCTAGCTTCCAGCATCACAGAAACATACAATTCACTTTAGTCCAACAGTCAAGTGGTGGAAAAGAGTATTATCAGGAATCCAAAAAGGAGTTAAGTATGGATACAAGCAAGGATGAACATTGATTGTGGGCTGAGTGAAAGATGTCGGTCACAAGAGACCAAGTACTATATGAGTTTGTATAAACGAAACATCCACTAGGCAAATCTGGAAAGACAATAACACCGTCAGTGGGTACCTGCAGCTTAGAGAAGGGGAGACTGGAGGAATGAATGTTAATGGACTGGGACTTCTTTTGAGGGGTTATGTCCTAATGCTGGCTTTGTCCTGGTGGCCATGACAGTGTGTAATGACACCAAGTACGATCTCTCCATTCATGTAAATGGGTCAATCAAATGGTATGTCAATTCTATGTCAATAAAGTTGTTTTTAAAAAATATATTTCTTAAGAGGATCATGGCTTCAGAGACATTCCAGTTATTTGGCCTGATAATATGTTAAGGCTTCTGTTCTCCTTCCTCATTTGTCTCCTAGCTCTTGATGTCGGGAAGCGCATAAGCTGCCATCCAGGATACAACACTTACTCTCTATTTCCCTGCAGCCATATAGGAAGAAGAGGAGCCAGGAATCTGAGGAAGCTATGAAATGTCCATGATTTCATTTTGCTTCTATCCACAATCAATGCTCACGGAGGCAGAAGTCAAGAGAGCCCCAACAATGCACTGTATGGTATTGGATAGATCTGCTTCACACGTGTTGAAAAGAACAAATGTCATTTTGAGGACTCATGTGCATCGGACCCCAGGCATGCTTTCAATGGCTTTAGGTGCATGTGAAAGCTGTGCAAAGACTAGCGACGCACAAAGAAGGGTCGGTTCATTTGAATTAGGGTGCTGGCGAAGAACACGGAAAGGACCATTGACTTCCAGAAGAACAAAGACACATGTCTCGGAAGGACAGTCAGTGTGCTTCCTTAGAAGCAAGGATGGCGAGACATCATCTCCTGGCAAGACGTCACCTGTACTGTGAACAGGTCGTCAGGAGAGATCCGTCCCTGGAGAAGGACATCATGCTTGGTAAAGCAGAGGGCCAGCGACAAAGAGGCAGATCCTTGACCACATGGATTGACACATGGCCACAACAATACAAACATATGAACTGCTGTGAGGTGGCACAGAGCCAGGCAGACCTTGTACACAGGGTCGCTATGAGCTAGAACTGACTCGAGGCCACCCAACAAGCCCACAACAGGTGCTGTTTGTCTAATTGCCCCCACGCACAGTTGCCTCCTGTATCACCACAGTAGAAGAATTGGATGGTTCCTGGTCACCATTACTGAACATTTTGATAGACGATTCCATAGATGAATCCTGATCAAAAGGGGGTAGGCCACAGACAATTCCAAATTCACGTGGATGCCAGGCTTTTTAGAGTCTGGATGAACCCTTACACGAACGTCCTAAGATAATCGTGAAACTAGTAAAAATGGTTTGACTTGAGCAGTGTGCTCTTCTGAGACGACGTATAGGGGTTGAAATTGACAATACCAACTGGCTAGGTTATACAGGAAGCTGAGTTTAGGTTGTTGGGGGGCAGAACAACTAGAAAAAGAGTGAGAAGAGTTGCCCAACTGAAATAATAGACTCAAGGTAATTGGATTGCCCGTAAAAAAACTGCTGAGTCCTGGTGGCAGGGGGGCTTGTCTGTTGGGTTAACTGCAAGGTCAGCAGTTTGGAGCCCCCAGCCATTTCACCAAGAGAAAGATTTATAATCTCAGAAACCTCAGGGGGTAATTCTACTCTGTCCTATGGGTTCACTATAAATCCGCATTCACTTGATGGGAATTTGTTTCAATGTTGTATTTTTGCTCTGTATATTATCAACAGCAAACAGCAACATATATATATAAACATTTAAAAACTATATATATTGCTATTTGCTGTTGATAATGTACACAGCAAAAATAAAACACTAAAACAAACTATATATATATATATATATATATTTTAATGTTTATTAGGACTCAACACCTACAATGGGTCAGGAAGAGGGGGCCGATTGTGCAGAGAAAGCAGTCCCACCAGAAGGCAGGCCCAATGAAAACAATGGAGCAGGTGGAGAATGACTGGACCCAGTGGACTGAGTCTCCATCCTGGGCCTTGTTCAGTGTCTGGTGCTGGAGGCTGGTAAGGATCTGAATTGGGCCAAAGCAGACACCTGCAGTTGTTCCAGAGGCTCACAGGTGGCGGCCATCTGCCGGCCATACTCCCCACTGAGCTTCAAGTCCTTCCTTGAAGGGGGCACTGGGGGCTTATCTCCAGGTCTACCCCCATCAAGCCGAAGGCAGAGGGGACCCATTTCTATAGATGTTACCGTTGTCATCAGTTATCCGTTGTTCAAGAACTCCCCAGCCACTGGCCCTCCGTTTGCATCCAGCAGGCGGGATCCTGCTGCACAGCAGTGGGTATTCCACGTGAGAGGTGCTTACCGGGCGTGGAGTGCCTCCGGTGTCACCTGAAAACACGTCTCCTTTCGGCGTGGAAGAAGCAGGGAGCTGTAACGCCCTTCGTGGTTTTCCAAAGCACGCCGACATGATGTAAAGTTGTATTTTAGAACGCGTACTCCCGTGACAGCGTGCAAGATGGATTGGAAAAGGAAGGCCCAGAAGACAGGGAGACTAATTACGAGATGATTGTAACCACCCAGGCATGGTGGTTGCCATAGAAAGGAAAGGAAGGGGTAGGAAGACGAGCCGGTTCGGTGCACACGGAGACGGATTGGATGTGCAAAGACAGTAGTGGGCAAGTCCTTCTTGTTTGAAGCCTGGGAGCTCTGGGGGAATCCATGGCTGGCCTGGCCTTCTCTCATCACGCTACTGATTTCTGCCTAGCCACTTCCCTCCATCTCCACCAGCACCCCCACCCTTCTCCGCAACTCCGACAGCCTTCTTACTGAGCTTGGAACATCCCTTCGGGCAATGAAGCCCCTGTTCTGAGAGCAGCCAGCCGGACGGTCTGGCAACTTAAGAGCAGACACTGTCACCCCAAGGGAGCCCCTGTGGGTTAACTGTTGGCCCACTCACAGCACAGCCCCTGGTTCAAACCCACCAGGGGCTCCGAGGGAGAAAGACGAGGCATCTCGGAATCCCTGGAGAGCACTCCCAGGTTTGCTCTGACTCCGATTCAACTCCACGGCAGCAGGCTTGGGGCTCAGTTTGGTCACCCCAAGGCTCAACCGTCTCCCTTCACCCCTCACTAACCGCATCACCCTGTCTCCTGCCCATGTCCCCCGCCTCATTTCTCACCCCCAGCCCTCCCTTCTCTCCCGGCTGGACCTCTTTTCGTTCTCTGGAAGCATTTTTGCCTGGGGGCGATTCATTCCACACGCAACTTTAAACGATCGGTTTCTCAACCACAACAAACGTTTCCATCAAGTCGATTCTGACTCTGCGGGATGGGAGAAACTGCCCTGCAGGATGTGTTTCTTGTACCATCCCCTTGGTGTTTTGAGTGCAGGTTTATACAGTACCTTAAGTCGCCACCCAACCTGCCCACACCCTCCATTACCTTCTTTACAATGGGGGGCACTCTCTTGGTCGCCTCTCTGATAATTCCACTCCTGCTCACGCGTGTCCCTGCGCCGTGATGTGAAGCGACCTGCTCATCTTGGTTAAAGTCGAGCCGGACCACTGGGCTTTGTTTTTTTCTACAGGAGCACAGTACTTAGAGAGGTGATGGTCATCGTTGGGGGATCCCATTTGCTATCCAGCTGCCGGGTGACCTCGGGGCTTGAAGGGTTAACTTTGGGAAGTAGAAGAAGAGGGCTTTCTTTGAAAGGGCTTCTGGGAAGACTCAAACCACCACCCTTGGGGGGGGGGGGGGAATAGCGGAGCTCATTGTCTGCACAGCTCCCCCTCCTCTAATTGACTCAGGGGCTGTTCTCGCTCCACACCAAGCACCTGTGAGGCAGTGCTCACCTGGAGGCCGCCTCCTTCTAAGGAGCTCATAGGAATGTCGTTAGTAGCCAATGGTGGCTGCCAACCCGCTGCTGCGGTGTGGTCGGCGATCTCTCTATTTGCACCATACTCCATGCTCAAAGGCCATGTCCAGCCCGTGGGGATCGTAGATGGGAAACGAACCGCCAGTGACTCACGGCTAGAAAGACAGCCCCAGGAGCTGGCCGGGTCAAGCAGTTCTCTGTCCGCCCTGGAAGCTTGCAGGCCTCGGGCCTCGCTCCATCTGTTCGTCTCTAAGCCAGCAGGAGGATTCCCTCCTCAGGTGCCAGGGGTTTGGAGATTTATGTCAGGGGACCTCGGTTTGATTGCATTGGTGCAGCTGAGCAGACTTGTAGCTGTTTAACAGGGTGGGGATCTGGGTTTTACAGCAGTGTAACTAATAAGGTCGTTAACACAAACGATGCCTGCCGCTGGCAGTTATGACACCATAAATCTCGGCAGCCCACTGGAAGTATTTATGGCACGGAAGGAATCCAGAGTCCACTGCCCTTTGCCGGGCTGATGATTCCGGCTGGGACAGGGTGGCCACCCCAGTAAGAGGTTGGTATCCAGGAGAGAGGATTGAACTTGGGGTAGCTCTCCACTTCCATCGTTCTACCAGCGAGGGACAGTGGGCAGGGCATGGGTAGATTGGATTTTTGTTTTTTCATTATTATTTACACATATCTCCCGCTGGGGGTGCACTTACCTTATGCCAAGGCTTTGTGCTTTGATCGAACTGACCGGGGGCGAAAACATTGCCTTCAGTGCGAAACAGGGTGACGGAGAGGAAGGTACTGCTTGTGTGTTGGCGGTGTGTGAGAGCATGCGAGTGCGTGCTGCCAACTAAACTGAATTTCTGTCTTGAGCCCCCAAACCTTCTGAAGCAGAAAATTTAATCTTGACACTTCCAGGTGAACTCAATCACTCTAGTGGTTTTTATTTTTCTCATTGATTTCAGATGAAACCGCGTTGGATCCTGAATGCCTGCACCCTTTCCCTTTCGGTGGGCAAGTCACCAAGCTCCAGGGGCGAGGTACACAGTCATGCCTTGTGGGGTCATCAGCGAGCAATACCATGAAGGATGCTCGCCCCTGGCCTGCTTCTGCCTCCCTAATACTGTGTGCAGGCAGTCTGGTGTGATGATTTTCTCAAGATGCAACCTGAGAAGTGGCATGCCCCTGTCTAAAGCCGCTGATACATGGGACTTCATGCCTTTCGATAAAGCTTGCAGTGAGCTTGCCAGGGGCTGTGCATTTCTTCACATCAGTGCCCTCACGGGGTACTGGCGTGTTTTTTTTAAATGTTTCTATTTGAAAGCAAGAGAAATGGTATCTCAAGGGTAGTTTCCATGGCAGGTTTTGAATTTTGTTTTGTTAATTATGAGTGTGGTTAAATCCACCTTCCACTGAGTAACTTCTCTGGGGTCAGCAAAGAGAAGAGGAGTGGTGTCCAGTTGCGGGAACGGCGAGGAGCGTCGACCGAGAGGATGTGTGTGGACATGAGAACCACACAGCAATGGAAGACTGGAGCCCCCGAGTCATCACTGGCTCAGCATCAGGGGCTGAAGGAGGTCCAGGGGCCGTTCAGAGGGTGGGGGCACAGAACCACACAGCAATGGAAGACTGGAGCCCCCTAGTCATCACTGGCTCAGCATCAGAGGCTGAAGGAGGTCCAGGGGCCATTCAGAGAGTGGGGGCGCAGTGTCTGTCCCAGAACAGAGGAGGTTCCATTTGAGCTTTAGGCACAGCGGTTCTCAACATCCCTCGTGCCTCAACCCTTTCATACGGTTCCTCATGTGGTGGTGACCCCCCAACCATACAATTATTTTCTGTTGCTACTCCATCCCTGTCAGTTTGCTACTGTGATGGATCGGGTGACCCCTGTGAAAGGGTCATTCGATCCCCCAAAGGGTCTCGACCCACAGATTGAGAACCGCTGCCTTAGCATCTCACCCTCTCTCTCTACTCTTCCATTTGACTAAACTCTGTGAGGGTCTGGACCACACCTGCCTTCTCCCCTCTGCAGGCCCAAGACCTACCAGGAAATGTGACTCACACTGGCTCTGCTAAAGATTCAGCTACTGTGTCTCAGCTCTGTTCCCCAGACCCACTCTGAGTCTGCTTTGTGTGGCTAGGGCTAGGGCCCTGCAAACTGCACTTCTCCTGAGCCAGCTGGATCTACCTGTTGATTCTGTCCAGATGTGGAGGCTCGAAAACTGGGAACGAAGAAGGGATATACTCCTTCCTGTTGGCATCCGTCCCTTGAAGTACCTCCTTGGCCAAGCAATGGCCCTTCAACCCCAGCAGCAGCTGCCGGTTCTGATCTTGACTCCCAGCCATAGAGGGCTGGCTGCCTTCTTCAGTTACCATATGTGGTCATCACATGGTTCCCTATGATTCATCTCGTCCCCTAAATTAAACTCTCCCTGTTCAAATACCTAACGCAGTTTCTGTCTTTCTGGCTGGATCCTGGCACAGACAGTAGATGTTCAGTGAACATTGTGTTGATGCCAGGGGCCAGTTTGTGGTTAGGAAATAGCACGGACAATTCAAGTCGGCACTGAGTGACTAGGCCTGTAGTCCGGCGACCTGTAGACCCACAGAGGAAACAGAGACGGAATGTGCCAGCCATCCCAATGGACCTTCTTTGAGACAAGACACCACCCCCCTCTTTCTCCCGTCACCTCTGTCTAGGACAGAAGGCTCATAAAAAGGAGCAATAGAAGCTAAAGGCCCCTTCTGCTGCCCAGTGTGTTTCAGTGGTGTCTCAATAGACATTTCAGGTGTCCTTGGTCTTGGCTGCTCAGGACTGGCTTTACAAGATGGTTAGCATTGGGGGAGAGGTTGGGGGGGGGCTGGTCTAGATGCTAACACTCCTCCTCCAGTCATATTGCACCCCACCCCCGCCCCACCCACGTGTCCCTATCCATTTACAGAGAACCCATTTGGGGATACCCACTCTTCCTAGCCACTGTGAGGTCAGGCACGGAAGAGACACGCCCAGGGGAGGATGAGTGTGCTTCTTATCTCTGGCATTACCAACCCCAGCAACGCAGGTGATGGTGCAGTGCTGCATTGAGATCTGCAAATTAACCAAGACAGCCATCGGAATGCAGGCCCGCAGAGGGCACGGAGGGGGCAGGAGACGGGGAGGGTGCTGGGCCCAGAAGGGGGGAGCTGGGAATCTAATTAGCCAGGGCTGCTCCTTGTGGAGCCGCTCTGCTCCCAGCTGCCTCCTGGCTCAGGACACGTGGAAGACGGAATCATTAGGAAGCATGCAAACACAGGCCCTTATTAAAAACGGGTCCTGAGGAGGTTTCATTGGCAGAGGAGGAGGAGAAGAGAGATGAGGAGCAGTTGACTGTGGGGACCCTCTGTAGCTGAACCACTCAGGAGGGGGGTTTCCTCCACTCCTCTCCACTCCCTCCCCTCCTGCCCACCGGCTCCTGGAGATTAGTTACACCATGTGGGGAAAAGCACCACATTCGAGCAAGAGTTACAAATCGTTGAAAACATACCAACTCCTGCCTGCCTTCTTTATTTTCCCCCGGTCCTTTTCCAAAAACATGACAACAGATTCAAGTTGTGTCTGTAATAATAGCATCCTCTGACACATCTGCTCCAATAACCTGTCTCACGTGGGAGCAAACATAGACTTCCAGATTGGGCTCAGAGCCCTAACCAATCTCATCTTCCCAGCCCGTGAATGAAGGATGTTGGTTCCTGATTTTCTATTTCTCCCGCAACACACACACACACACACACACACACACACACACACACACACACACACACACACCTATGTTAGTATCGCAGTAGTGAGAATGTACTCTGGAGTCAACTAGGACTGAGTTCTGATCCACCTGTGGACGCTCAGTCCCTCTGGGATATGAAGTCAGTGGCTGCCTTCTCTGCACCCCATTTTCCATTCAGCCATTGGCCTCTGAGCATCGGGACTCTGGGTGCTGCCGAGAAAATAGGGCTCTAATGCCCAGGCTGCCAACCTCACACACTTGTTGCAGAGGCCGCAGGAGATAAAGAATACAGCGTTCTTTGTAAGATTAAGTCATGGTGTGCATAGATTCTCCTAGGGCCTCGGTTGTGTGCAAATGGCCCACGTGATCCATTGATCGCCTGTAGCTGCCTCCCTGCCTCTTTGCTGATCCCAGGTGGGACATATGGCTAAAGTGGTTGAGTGACAGACCCTCTTCACTGCCTGCCCAACAATCAATCGTTACCTTCTTCCTCCTTTCCCGCAGCACCCCAATTGATTCAGACTCATATAACAACCTGGTGTTTGAAGTAGTTGATGTACTCGGCCCCAAGAAGAGGAGCGAATCTTGCCGGGTCAAAGCCAAACATGGTCATTCCATGATTGTCATTCCATTGATTGTGTGGAAACCGTGGACACATCTGACCAGTGAAACATGATGGGAAGTCGACTGGAGGCTTCTGGGAAATTCCTTGTTCCTAAGGCATCAATGACTTCGGATGATGTTGATATCTTGATGCCTGGAGATGCTGCAGCCGTCTGGTGAGCCTGACGGAACAGCCATGAGAGCACAAGCTAGCCACTAACACTTGGAGTTCCTCAAAGTCCTTGAGTCTCTGAAGTGACCCTGGAGCACTGGATCTGGGGATCATCCGATCACCCCTGGCCTGGCTGCCTGGGATTGTCCCAGTCTCCAGCTGTGCTGACCTACTTCCCGGTGTGGCATTTGTTCTGGGCAAACGTTTCCTGGCTTAGATGATAATAAATTCCCTGTGAGCCTCCTCTATGAATAATACCGTAGACACTCGAGTATAAGCCGAGCTTTTCAGCACATTGTTAATGCAGTTTTTAGGGTACAGTTAGGTGCCTGGGAGGACATTCGGGTTGGCTTATACTCGAGTGTATACGGTAAATTCCTTCACAATTTAAACTACTGAGTTAGGTTTATCCTATACAATCCTCAATCAGAATATGTTGATTGAGACATGGCTAGAGAGCAGGACCAAAGATAGGCGTGTGCGTGGGTGAGCACATACTTGTGCATATAGAAACGCACACGGGTGACTGACCAACACTTGGACTGAGTGCTTCACAATAACCTCAATTTAAAATTGCCCATGCCTCCTCTTTCTCCTTCCTTAGTAAACATCATTTTCGTGGAAACACAAAGACCATGCGACAACTCCCAGCAGGATCATCTGAGAAGGACCTCATCAATCTTTAAGGCAGAGCTGTGTGCTTTCCCAGTACCCACACACTGTATTTTCTCTGGGGTCTCAAGTGGGAAAACCCTGCTTGTGCAGGCAGCTCTTTAAGTTTCCCCAAAGTGACAGTTCCACGATCAACAAATACATTTTTAGCCTCACACTCCCTCGGTCCACTAATGGCTGCTGTGTTCCAGGTGCCATGACCAGCAGGGTGGGGCTCGCCTTGGCCACTGTCACAGAGAATAAGGAGCCGTCTGCTGGGGAAGCATGTGGGACAAGCGCCTCATTAGCTTCTGTCTCGTTTGGTGAGCATCACCCGTTAGCTCGGCTGACTGGAGACAAGGTGTCAAGGTCAACTTGGCAGGTCGCCACTCTAAGTTAAAACGAAGGTAAGTTAGAACATTCACGTCTGCCCAGCTTGACGATGGCCCTTGCAGGTACACGCTGTGGAAGTGTCAGAGTCCCCATCCTTTGAAATCTTAAGGAACGCTGTCCACGAGACAGGCCTGCCTGGTTCTCTACCTGCCAGAACAAGGTAGAACTGAACTCCGGTCTCTCCATTGCTGGCGATGTCACGGGGCGGGCCACGGAGCTGGATGAGGGAGCAGTGTCCTAGTGCCACTTCCAGGTGAGAGCAGTGGATTGCCGATATAGCAGCCTGCAGAGAGCCCTGTCCTCAGGGCTGGCCACCCATGACCAAGATCGAGGAAGCACTGTCTGCCAGCTTTGTTCCCAGCGTGAGAAGACATAAAGCGTAGGGCAGCATTTGTTGATTTGAGATGTCCTGAGTTGTTTGCTTTCTGCAATGCATCCTGCCTTCCCAGGCTGAGGCGCTCTTTGACCCAGCATGCCGTTCCTAGAATTCGGTACTAATGGAACACGAGCATACCTTGTGGCAGGTGGAAGGCTGTTTATCACAAAATCCCTTTGGGCATTAAACCAAGAAAACAATCCTTTGCTGTAGAATGGATTCTGATCCATGGAGCTCAAAACCAGAAAAGAACTCTCCCGGATGGCTTTCCAGCAAGTCAATGGGCAGGTTCAAACCACCCATCTTTTGGTTAGCAGACTTCCCCATGGCATTGGGAGGAGGGCCCCTGGTTTAGAACACACCTGGACAAAAGCAAGCAGTCACAACTCCCACAGGATGTTCATGGTGCCAAGTCAGCAGAAGCCATCGCAACATCGTCCACACTCTGTGATACTTCCTAAAGGGACCTCAGCCCCACTCCCTCTCTTCCCTCCTCCGTCAGAATGAGCTTTCCCTCAAAGGTCCCAGTGTCCAATCAGCTGACTTTAGTCACGGTATCCTCCGTCCAGCAAACACGTTCTACTGCCATTAGACTTCAAAAGGCTGGGATCGAGACCTCAATTTCTTTTCTCCCAAGAATCCCCGAGGTCCCTAGGCAAATGTACCCATCTCCTCCTACAATAAATCATCAAGAGCCACTGTCATGGGCTGAATTGGGTCCCTCAAAACGTGTCGGATTTGATGGGCCACGGTTCTCGGTGGTTTGGCAGTTAGGCAATGATATCATTTGGCAATTACGTGGTCAGGCTTCCTGAGGCGGTGAGCCAGCCGGTTCCAAGGGGCTCAGGGTGGGGTGCAACAGCCTTGCTCGGTCACAGTTCTGGTCTGACGAAAGGGGAGTTTCCTTGGGGCGTGGTCCATATCACCTTTTAGCTTACAAGAGATAAGAGGAGAGAGAATTGGGAGGAAGAGGGACCCACTACCATTAAGAAAAAAGAGCTAGATGGTGCCTGGCTATCAAAAGATACAGCATCTGGGGTCTTAAAGGCTTGAAGATAAATACACGGCCATCTAGCTGAGAAGCAACAAAGCCCACATGGAAGAAGCACACCAGTCTGTGTGATCATGAGGTGTCGATGGGAGCAGGTATCAGGCATCAAAGACCCAAAACAAAAAATTATAACTGTGGGGGGAGGTCAGACGCTCACAGGCATCCTCCCTGTGGGCGATCAGTTGCCAGACTGCGGTGGGCCCCCCTCCCTGCTGTTAAAGATAATGGACGCCTGCAGTCATCTATTTGGTTCCAGTAGGTGGGTTTACACCCTACTGATAATGGTTCCTATGGAGATCTAGGGAATAGGTCAAAGTTAAGCCACCATCCTAAACCTAGGATCTGCCCATCTTGTCACATGTATACCCCCAATCCCTCCTCTTCCTATTGTGTATATGTCCCTAGACCACCCCCCTCTCATTACTGTATCACCTATAGCACAGCCCCTTCCTGTGGCGTATGTCCTCACCTGTAATTGGGGGGTTTGCATGTCCCCAGAGAATATAAAAAGCCTGGGCTAGCATTAAAGAGCTCTCTCTCTCCCTCCATGTGGACCATCAAGTGGGGCTGAGGTGAGCATGTACCATGATTGTGTCTGACTCCATTTATTTCAATACTTCTATTTCTCATGCTCTCTATAACTTTACTATGATCTTTACTTATTGTCGCTGTACAATTGTGCCTACCGGACCCGTAATGATGTGTTAGGGGCTGGCTTCCCCTGACATATAACAATGTGAATAAGGGGGAGCACAGAGTGGAGACCCAAAGCCCATCTGTAGACAATTGGACATCCCCTCGCAGAAGGGTCACTAGAAGAGACGATGATAATAAATTGGATGATAATAAATTCAATCAGGGTTTTCCCACTTGAGACCCTGGAGAAAATACAGTATGTGGGTACTGAGAAAGCACGCAGTTCTACCTTAAAAATTGATGAGACCTTCTCAGATGATAATGCCACTAGTTTCTCTCTCGTGGTCTTTGTGTTCCCACAAAAATGATGTTTACCATGGAAGGAGAAAGAGTCCACAGGGTGCGGTATAGCACTAATGAAACATACAACTTTCCTCCAGTTCTTTAATGCTCCCCCACCCGCCACTATCATGACCCCAATCCTACTTTACAAATCCGCTAGACCAGAGCATGTACACTGGTACAGATAAGAGCTCGCAACACAGGGGATCCAGGACAGATAAACCCCTCAGGACCAATAATGAGAGTAGCCATACCAGGAAGGTAGGGCGGAAAGGAGGACCCAATCACTATGATCAACATATAACCCCCTCCCAAGGGGGATGAACAGCAGAAAAGTGAGTGAAGGGAGACAGCAGTTGGTAAGACAAGAAAAAAAATTAGTAAATTATCAAGGGTTCATGAGGAAGGAGGGTGGGGGAAGGGGAAATGAGCTGATGCCAAGGGCTCAAGTTGAAAGAAATGTTTTGAAAATGATGATGGCAACATATGTACAAGTGTACTGAACACAATGGATGAATGGATGGATCGATGGATGGATGGATGGATGGATGGATGGATGGATGGATATGGATGGGGATGGATGGATGGATGGATGGATGGATGGATGGATGGATGGATGGATAGATGGGGCTGGCTGGCTGGCTGGCTGGCTGGCTGGATAGCTGGCTGGCTGGCTGGCTGGCTGGCTGGCTGGCTGGATGGATGGATGGATGGATGGATGGACGGTGATAAAAGCTGTAAGAGCCCCTATAGAATGATTTTTTTAAAGAAGAAGAACAAAGAGGTGGGGTGGAGCAAGGCATCTGGCTTTAAATGGTCCCTAAAGCTGAGACCCTCCCAAGCACAAGGGAAGACTGATGGCAAGACCTGGGAAGGTCAGCGAGGACCACAGCCCATGGATGTTGAAGGAGACGAGGAGCTTTCCCAGAACTAACCGAGAGAGCCTTCCCCCCTTGAGCGGGTGCCCTGACTTCGGGCTTCTAGCCTCCTACGCTGTGGGCGAGGAGCTTTCTGTTTGTTGTGTCACCCACTTGTGGCAATTCTGTTTTAGCTAAGACAGTCTGCTGAATAACAGCTGTCAGGAGAAAAGGTTTTTCTCTCCCCCAAAAAATATACCTGCATGCTGTTCTCTCGCTCAGCATCGCGTCTAAGATACCCCCTCAAATAACGTCTCCGCCAAGTGTGGCAGCTTCCTTCAACCTTGAGGGGACTCATTCTGCAGCGCACCATCTCAGTACACTTCCCTCCATGACGCGGACCCTATTTCCAGTCAGGAGAAAGGACATGGTGAGGGCAGAGTAGAAGGTGTGACCCGTTTCACTACCTAGAGCAGAGCTGGTCTGGGGGTGGGGGGTGGGAGGTGGAGGGTGGTCTTAGGCTGCCTCTTTTTGGCAACCGCTTTTAAAAATGTAATGGGCACACCCCCTGAGCCCTAGGAAGGAACTGGAGGACAGAATAAGCAGAAAAATTCCCTCAGCTCCTACAGGGATGGTCTTGCCGTTGCTACAGGACATCATAAAATCCCCGTCGTGGCTGGTGTGGTGGTGGTGATGATGGGGGGGCGGGGGTGGGGTGGGGGGTATGGGTGATGGCAGTGGTGGTCAACGGGCTGCCTTGGTAGACCCCCTCATTAGCCCAATCCTGACCCCCACCCCTCCCCAATTCACAAGGCTGAATTAATGTGACGGGGATGGCGGCATTAATATTTACTAAGATTTAATATTTTATAGCCCGTGGCTCACGACAGCAATGGGCTGAAAACAGGCCGGCTCTCACCAAGGAAAACAAACATCTCCGAAACAATGAGAGGAGAAGGGAAGCAGTGGAGGGTGTGAGGGGGCAGAGGGGGGAGGCCAGGTAACCCCACGATGAGGACCCCGAGAGACCTGGCCTGTGAAAAGAAGCACCAGGGCTCCTGGCCGATCACTCTCCCCCTGAATGCTCTTCTTTCTGGAATACCCTGCCTTCATTAGCTCACCTCGCTCTCCTTCCATGTGTTGGCAGGAAGGGGCAGGCCTGTTCACTGTGACACCGGGAAAGCCAAGAGGCTACACTTTTACGTAGCAAGTCAAGTTGGGGCAAGATCACCAGGCAAGGCCAGGAGGGAGAGCCTGTCCTTGGGGTACCAGCTCCCTAGGTGGAAGGGAAGTTGTCTAAGCATGGCAATGTCCCCCTAAGTTGGAAGAGTGGTCTGTAAGCTGTGCAAGTAGCACCGTAAGGGCAGGGACCAGGGCAAGCTCATTGCCCAAGAGCTTGGTACAATGCCTACAACATGGTCAAAACTCAACAAGTATTGGTTAGATTGGGCAAATGAACGGTGACATGCGATGTTACATTTCAGAAGACTCGGTCGTCGAATCCTCTTCGGAAACATGCAGACTTCAAGAGTCACGGTGTGGATTCCCGTATCACAGATGCTGTTGTGAATGAAACTTAATGAACCAGCCCGGGCCACATGTGACTTGAGGAAACTTGACCATGCAGATGTTGCCACTATGTCAATGCTAACGCATGGCGACCACACAAGGGCAGCGCAGAAATTCCCTTCCAGGGTTCCCAAAGCTGATGAGCTTTCGGAGAGAAGCTCAACACACTAGTCTCCCGCATTGGTTCACAGCCGAGCACTTAATCCCTTTTTACATTCATCTTAATGGGAGCGTTTACACATATCATAACATTCCATAATTCAAGCGCATCACGCAGTGTTGCACAATTTCCACCACAATCAGTTTCCAAACATTTTCATTCTTCTTAAACGCCTTGACGTCGGCTCCCCTTTATCCCCTCCCTCCTCCCTTCACCCTAGGCCCCAGGAACCCTATTCATTCATTCAGTCATTCATTTTGCCACATCTTACACTTTCTTTTTACTATATGACACACACTTTTAAAATAGTTTATTGTGTTTGGGGTGAAGGCCTACACAGCACTTGGGGATCCCATTCAAAAAATTCTTCACGATCTTTCTTTTCATTCTGTTTGTTTTGGTTCCATTGATTGAGTTTCCCACGGGCCCCCTTCCCCCTCCACCCCTCATCCTCAGTTTTCACTGTTTTAAAGTCTTGCTTGACCAGCTGGTCTCCTAAGGGATTCTACAAAAGCGCAACGGTGCTTAGTGGTGGTACTCACTACTCTTTGAGCCAATGGGCTCTTTCGGGACAAGGTTAATTTCCATTCAAAGTTGGATGAACATGTCAGAATAGTAGTCAAATCAGGAGGTCCTTCCGCCTCAACCCGCCAGGAGGTCTGGCTCCCTCTACTTTGCTTCAGAAAACAAGTGCCATTGTGGGGTGTTACAACCCGAAGAACAGAGTGGGGGATCTGGAGGCAAACAGACCGGCATTCAAACTCCACTTTCCTGCTGGGCTGTCTTGTGAAGTCACTTAAGGGCTCCGTGCCTCAGTTTCCCCACCTGGGAACCCTCTCCCGGCACCTCCTACATGTGTCCTGTTGATGTGATGTTATCAAGGGAGCCAGATGAAACACTGGCTCAGGCAGGCAGAGTGCTTGGGAAGCGTGCTGGCCGCTGCTCACCACCAGGAGCGTCAGGCTGATACTCTGGCTTCAGGCTCTGTTAAAAAAGATGCCAAGGTTTGACCTCCGACAGTTTCTTGAACCCTGGTGGTTTGTACCCAGGTACAGGTGAGTCTCGTTATCACCGAACATTGCCATATAGACTCATGTATAAGGCGAGTTTTTCAGCACATTTTAAATGCAGTTTTTGTGGTAAAATTAGGTGCCTCGGCTGATATTCGGGTCGGCTTATACTCGAGTAGATAGGGTAATACAAGAAATGTTTGGGGACCACTTGCTGTTCCAGAGTGAGGTCTTTCAGGGTGGTGCAAATGGGAAGATGCTCAGCAACTGACCGGAAGGTTGGCAGTTCAAACTCACCCAGTGGTACCTCAGAAGAAAGGGCTGGCGACCTGCTTCTGAACATTCACAGGCATCAAGGGCACAAGGGGCATAGCTCTACTTTCTAACACCTGGGTAAACGGCTGTTTTTGTTTTGCTTTTGCCATTCACAATTCCTTCCTCCCTTCCCACCTCCCGCGACAAAGGCGGAACACCCAAAACTTCATGGACAGGCTTCTCTCGGGGTTGGTATGATGGCAGTGAGTTGTTTGTTTGTTAGTTTAGCTTCTGCAGCTAGAAGAGTGATTGCCTATAAAATCCTCACAGGCCAATGATAAGGTTTATGATATCTTTGCACAGCTCTGCAAGTCGAAGAAGGAGTGTAAGCCAGGGCACCAGAGGCAGAAACCACCATGGGATTTAAGAAAAAAACAACAACCTGCAATAACTATGGTCACAACTCAGCCACAAGCAGCTGAGTCAAGTCCTCCTTCATGGAAACCAGTGGAGACAAGGCTTTGACGGACACCTCTCGAAATGACGCACAGAGTCACGAAGACGTGCTTATACTTTGTTTCCATTCCAAGTTGCTGTAATCCTTAAAACGATTAATGCGTCCTGGGGACAGGCCATACTTCTAAGCAAATCATCTCCCCATCGATGGTGAGGATGCTTCACCTGCCAGGGGACTCTGACAGCAAGTTCATTACGGCGAGTCTCATCCCCAGGGACGCGCCTTGAAGGAGAAAACAACGTGGCAATCAAGGGTCGCTGATGAAAATTCTCCCCAGAACTGCAAGGCGAAAGAAAACCACCACCACGCCTGGACCGGAATGAAGTCGCCTTTCAACGGGTCTGTGCAGGTATAAAAATTAACACCTGGACCGAGAAACGCACCGTCACTGAGCAGAAAGAGACCACACCAATAAGACTGTGTGCGACCCGGCCAAGACGCTGGGAAAAGCATTGCCTCGAATTAAGGTGAAGCTACACGGGGCTCCAGGAAGAAGAGACGGACTGAAAAATATGATGGAGGGTACTGAAAACAAAGCAGTCGAGAGGACCTGGCAAAATCGCTGAAGAGAGGGTGTTGAGACAATGGAGAGGAGAGAGGGAGGGAGAGCCCCTGGAGGGCCCCCACCCTAGTGCACCTGGGAGCTGGGGCAGGGGCCACAGAGTGAAAGACTGCTTTGTGCAGGAGCTGGCTACGGGGGCACGGGCACGCAGCAGCCCGGGCAACTCAGGGGCTCCCTCCTCTCTCATGCACCCTCTAGAGCAGTGGTTCTCCACCTGCCTCATGCCACGACCCTTTCATACAGTTCCTCATGTGGTGGTGACCCCTCAACCATAAACTTATCTTCGCTGCTATTTCATCACTGTCACTTTGCTAATGTCATGAATCAGGCGACCTCTGTGAAAGGGTCATTTGACACACACACCCCCCCCCCCAAAGGGGTTGAGAACCACTGCTCTAGAGGCAGCTAGTGGAATACTTGGAGTAAGTCCTCCTGATGTTGAATTACTGGAGATCATCGGAGTGTGTGTGTGTGTGTGTGTGTGTGTGTGTGTACATATTTCTGTGTGTCTACAAGAAGGTTTTCGGAAAGCATTTCAGTTTCTTATTAAAGAAGAAAGAGGGGAGGGCAGGGAGTCAAGTGAGCGAACACAGTCTTTCCTACCCTTCTTCCTGCATTAAGTACAGCTGCGAGGGCTGGAGCCATGCAGCCATCCTGGAGCCAGGAGGCACCTCCTCAAGTCGTGCTGAGGGACATCACCCTAGAAGGAGTAAGTCAGGGCCCCAGGGGCATGAGCAGACTTGCCCCTGAGCATCTCAGTCTTCATTCCTCCCCGAGTGACCAGTGACTTTCAGCAGCCTGGGACTTAACGCACGGTGCCACCAGGGCCCCCTGTGTCCATGTGGACACATGCCTATATTAATTACTGAAGTGTTTTACAGGTTTGCAAATACATGAAAGAATCCAGTGAGGGATCTTTTTTGGGGGGGAAGCAAAAAAACAACAATGTCCCCTTCCTCTGATGTTTATCTAGAAAAGCCAGGTTTCATGCATTTTCTCGTGACTCCTGCGGGTTTCTGTCATCCTTACCACTTTCCTTTGCAGCTCCCGCTCACAGTGGGGTCATCCTTGTGAATTTTTCTCTCCGTTAGTTACCCAGCTTTGCCAAGCGCTTAGCTGTCCCTGGTTTCACGTGGGACTTGAGTTGTTCTGCAGCGTGGCCTCGCTGGCTTCGTGAAACCTCACGCATGGCTTGAGACTTGCAGTTCCATTGTGCAGTCAGTTCAGATGTTATTTGATTAAATGCCATTGACAATTATTGAGAGACGCGCTGAGGGAGGGGCTGATGGAGGCATTGACTGGTGGGAAGGGTAGTCTAGGGATGTTCCTACGGCATTCCTTGTGGAACCAGGCAATCCACAGGTGAATATGTTCATGCGCTGATGGTATTCAAAGGTCTATAATTGGTGTTCATCTTGATGTGTTCATTCAGATGACAGGTAACTAGGTGTGCTAGTTTGGGTTGACTAGAGAAAAAAATCCATAGAGACTCATATGTGTATAAGAAAGAGTTTTATATAAAGGGTAATTGTGCATTGAGAAAGCACCCCAACCCAGTCCAGTCCAAGGCCATAAGTCCGATATTAGCCCATATGTCTGAAAGTCCTCTTCAAACTCACGAAACACATGCAATGATGTAGAATGCAGGACGATCACAGGCCAGTGGATAGAAAATTTTATAGATCCAGTGGCGGTGTAAGCATCTCAACGATGGCAGGGGTCTCCACGTGGTTTCTCCAGCTTCCAGGGTTCTGGCTGCATCAGGGTAGGTCCATGGGGCTCCTCCTCAGGGATGTCTCATAGGGAGTCAGCCTTGTCAGTAGAGTATCCAAGGAAGTGAGGAGAGAGAGAGAGAGAATATCTCCTGCCTCCAGGGAGGAAATACAGGAGTACCCAGAATTCTCAGGAGAAGGCCAGGTCCACACAGAGACCTCATTGGTTATATCTTGATTGACAGGACAAATTCCACCCCTTCACTCTTAATCCTCTCAAATTGACACCAGATAATGTAACTACCATACTAGGAGACTTGTTCTCTAGTTCCAACTCCGTCCCTGATTGACTGTGCACCACTGGGAAAGTCCTTTCCCCTCTCTGGCTCTTGGTCACATCGTCTGCAAGGTGAGGGGACTATACGCGTGCTGGGATCCAAAATCCCAGAGTATGAAAATGAGGGGATGGGATTTGGCAAGATCGAGTCCTAAAAGGAAGCTTGAATTCTTCGGGAGTTTTCAGAAAGCCCTGACCAGAGTCCTTCATGAAATCTGCCTCTGACTACACACTTGCCCTTCACGGATACCTTCGATCTCTTCCCAGCAGAGAAAGTAATTAGGTTTAATAAGAGACATGGCTACTAAATGAGAGTACATTAGAAACATCCCACTGCTGAAGATGAGCACGTGTTCTGGTCTTGCCTTCTAAGAAAAACCAGGGCCGCCGTTCCTCCTGGGATGTGTGACCAAGCCAGAGCAGCGCGGTTCATCTGGGATGAGTAAGGATTTCACTACAGAGGAGAACAAGGGGTGCAGGCCCCACCTTCAGACGGGTGACAGATAAGTGCAGAAAAGCCCCTCTTATCCCACCACCGCCACTCTCATTGTTAGTGCTTTGAATGACTGCCTACATGAAAGATTCTGAGATGAAAGACGTTTCCAGGGCCTCCCCCACTGCCTCCAAGTCTCCAGGGAGCATCATGTTCACGGCCTTCTGATGGCTGGTCCCTGCCAGGAGCTCCACCATGAGTGGTCACGGTCTCCTCCTACTGAGAGCCTCCGCATCAAGATTTCGGAGACATTTCAAGTGCACCGACCGCTTTCTCATCGCCATGGCTGCACGCGGTACTTGCCCTGAGAATTCTCTTCCCGTCTCTCGATCCTCTCCTACCACCGGCCTTGTGACAGGTTCCTGAGCAGGCTCCCTTCAGCCTCCTGATGCCTAGCCGGGCGCATGATCGATGACAAGGTATGCGGTCGCAGTGAACAGAAGATGCAACTAAAAATGACTGAGATGACAAGGCGCTCCTACAGTGACCACCATGTTGTCCCCCCACTGTCCCCCTCCAACTCCCCACCTTGATTTTCCATTGCAGCAGGCTTTTCCCGGGCACCCTGCGAAGCACTGTACCAACGGTAGGTCCCTGTACCAACCCTCAAGTCTATGGTGGGAAGCAAGGATGGCGAAGGGTCCGCTCACATACGTTGGAGGCAGCATCACCAGGGAAGAACAATCACTGGCGAACGGCGTCATGTGTGGTGAAGGAGAGGCAAGGCAAACCTGAGGGGAACCCTCTATGAGAGACGGACTGACCGAGGCGACAGCCGCAGTAGAGTCTGACCAGCAACCAGGACACCGCAAACCACACAACTTGAGGATTGGAATGATGACCGGGCCCGGGCAGGATTTCATTCTGTGACCTGGAAGATCGCCATGAGTTGTCGTGAACTTGACAGCCGCTAACGTAAGAAGCACGAGACGAGCAACATGGCTCCCTTCTGGATGTGAGAACACAAAGGCCCAAGTTCAGCGGCGTGCTCAGGGATGCAAAAGAAGACGAGGCAGAGCTCTCACCCACCCTTTTTTTAAATCACTTTATTAGGGGCTCATACAACTCTTATCACAACCCATACATACATCAATTATGTAAAGCACATCTGTACATTCATTGCCCTCATCATTCTCAAAACATTTGCTCTCCATCTAAGCCCCTGGCATCAGCTCATTTTCCCCCCTGCCCACTGAAGCTGTCTGCCCAAGGTTATCAGCAACTCCCTGATGGTCAGTGGACTCCTCCCACCTCCTGGGCCTGACTGAAGATGTTCACAGTCTGTACAAGGCTCTAAAACAGCGGTTCTCAACCTGTGGGTCACGACCCCTTTGAGGGGTCGAATGACCCTCTCACAGGGGTCGCAAGATTCATAACAGTAGCAAACTTACAGGGATGAAGTAGCAATGAAAATAATGTTATGGTCGGGGGGTCACCACCATATGAGGAAGTGTATGAATGGGTTGCGGCGTGAGGAAGGTTGAGAACCGCTGGTCTAAAACATCATTGGAAACATAACAAGATAAAGGACATTGTATTTGACAGGCCTCCTCACAGGCAACCGAGTGTCTACACGTTACTCGGGAGGGAGCCCGTGGCAAGCATCCCAAAGTATGCTTGGGGAACAACCAATGGTCCCCAATTACCTCTATGATGGCCGGTGAATCCAAGGGGGATTCCTTTTATTTTTATTGTGAATTGGGTGAAGGTTTCAGAGTAAATCGGTTTTCCATTCAGCCTGTCACACACATTTTATGCCATTGACTTCAAACCCCCCCCCAGCCCCCATAATATCACATCACGCATCCTCCACTTCCTCCCGAGGGCACCTGCATCCACTCTTTATTTTGACTCGCTAAACGAGGAACACAAGTTTGGGGCTGAGCTCCTTGACCTGGGTCGCTTGAGGAGAGACCCTTTTCCCATGGGGTGCTCAGCCTCTCATCTAAAAAAAAAATGCCTTGCAAATATTTAAATACCACCAAGTAGAAGGGAGGCAAGTGATGAGCCCACCCTTTCTGTTGGCCTTAAGTGGACTTCAATTCGTGATGACCCCAGGTGTGTCAGACCAGAGCTGTGCTCCGTGAGGTGCCTCGTCATCCAGGGTGCCTCTGGGTGGACTCCAGCCGCCAGGCTTCTGATTAGCAGCCACGTGTGTGGACCCATTTGCCCCACTCAGGGAACTCCATCGTGAATTGCCCGCTCATTCTTACTGTGCCAGCACCTTCTAGCCTCCCTGCATCAGCAAGCCCGCCCTTCTGTGTTCTCTGCAAGTGCCCCCATTGCCTTCTTCTGCTCCATCGATACCTCTGTTGTTCTCCCACTGACTGAAGAGGCCTCGGAGGTCATTGTTTTACTCTTTAATTCGACAAGAAGCTCCATCGTTACCATTTATTGAGCCCTTGATCTGTCCCAGGCACTTACACAGACATTATTGATCTTTGGCGTACTGTCAGGTGGGCATTAGCCTCCCCATTAGGCATGTAAATAAATCCATTTTCCTCTCCCAGAGAAGTGGGTCTCCGAGAGACAGGCCTTGTTCTAATGCTAGAAAACGAGCACAAACAAGATACGCAGATGCCATTGGGGAGTTCATAACTTAGCAGAGGAGAATCTTCCGCACAGCATAGCCCAAAGCCGAGATCTTGTTGCAAATAGCTAACCATTGAGACTTGGGAACACAACGAGGTTCAAATCCCGACCACCTCCTCTGTCAGTTTGGTGTACTGTGGTGACTTAGATGTTGCCGCGACTGCTATTTCAATGATCAGCAGGATCACCCATGATGAACAGATCGACACAGAGTTGCTGGATTAATACCGACTAGGACGACAGACTGGAAGGTCCGCTTCTGAAGAATTCAGTGCTAGAAACCTTATCAATAGCGGTAGCACATTGTCAGACAGCGTGCCAAATGATGAGTCCCGCGGGCAGAAAGGAACTCAAAATATAATCCTTGGAAGAGCTGCATCCTCAAAATATAGTCAACTTCGAGAATATGGATGGAGGGAAGCTCTGAGGCTCCTCAACTGCTGATGAGGCTCGACTCGACATGAGCAGAAGCAGCTGCAAACATCCCCTGATAAGTGGAATGTGGAATGTCTGATTTGGGAATCCAGGGGGATTCTAAGTCACCCAAGAGGAAACAGAATGCAGAAAGATAAATCTGCTCCAAGGCATTAGTGGGCAGAAACGGACTGGGACTGGCCATTTCAAATTGGGCAATCCTATGGTTTACTACACCAGCCAGGACAAACAGAAACAGCGCTGTGTTAATCATCAAAAAGAGTCGTTTAAGATGTTTCTTGAAGTAAAGTGCTGTCGGAAATAGGATAACATCTACACGCCTACTAGGAGGACCGATGAACAGGACTACTTTTCGAATTTACAAACCAAGTGCTAAAGGCAAAGATGAAGAAACTGACATCATCTCCTGATTTTTTTTCAATATGAAATCGATCAGACAAGCAATCAAGATACATTGATCATTACTAGAGACTGAAAGGTAAAAATTGGAGATAACGAGATATTCTTTAGCGGTATTTGGAAAACATGACCTTGGTGATAGAAACGATGCTAGAGATCACATGATAGAATTTGTGCAAGACCATCCCACCACACCGAGGCAAAGCACTGGGGGAGTGCAGCGGAACAGCAAGGGAATGGAGCGGCAAGGTCCCCAGGGAATGCTGAAAGTGGACTTTGGGGCCAGGGCGTGGTGCCCCAACAGACTGGACTGGAAAACACTCCTAAGGGCCAACAAACGATCCTTGAACTAACTACAAGCTTTTCTTCCTTGATGTGTTTTGTTTTGTTCTTTGTCAGTGGTTTGTTGTTGTTTTGTTGTCTGGTTGTATACTGTTGCTTTGTTTTCCTCTCTCTTGTTTTCATGCATGTTATTGTCTCCACAGGTCTGTCTAAATAAGACAGGCTGGATGAAAAATCTGGAGGAAAAACAACGGGACCGACAGTTGCGGGGGGACTTGGGATAGGGGGGTGTGGGGGTGGTGGTAAGGAAGTGGTGCTAACAAACACAGGGACAAGGGAATAACATGGGACCCAAAATGGTAGTGAGGGGGGAGTGGCAGGCCTGGTAGGGAATGATCAACGGTAAGGTTACGTAAAGAAGAGGTATAGCTGTAACCCAGGTGGGGACGGAGCATGGTAGTAGGGCAGGAGGAAAGTCAAGGGAGATGGAGGAAAGAGCTAGGAGTCAACGAGCATTTATAGAGGTCTAGACAAAGGCATGTACATGCAAATATATATATGAGGATGGGGAAATAGATCTATGTGTGGATATTTATAGGTTTAGTATTAAGATGGCGGAAGGACCTTGGGCCTCTACTCAAGCACTCCCTCAATGCATGAATACTTTCTTTTATTAAATTGGCACTCTACGGTGCTCACCCTCCTGACACAACTGCTGAAGCCAAAGCAGGTGAACAAGTAAATGTGGCAAAGAAAGCTGATGGTGCCCGACTATCAAAAGAGATAGTGACTGGGGTCTTAAAGGCTTGAAGATAAACAAGCAGCCATCTAGCTCAGAAGCAACAAAGCCCACATGGAAGAACACACCAGCCTGTGTGATCACGTGGTCCTGAAGGGACCAGTTATCAGGCATCAAAGAACAAAAAATCATATCATTGACTGCACACCTCCATGATACGATCGCCGAAGACAAATGGGTGCATAAGCAAATGTGGCGAAGAAAGCTGATGGTGCCCGACTATCAAAAGAGATAGAGTCTTGGGTCTTAAAGGCTTGAAGGTGAACAAGCGGCCATCTAGCTCAGAAGCAATAATGCCCACATGGAAGAAGCACACCAGCCTGTGCAATCATGAGGTGCCAAAGGGACCAGGTATAGGCATCATGAATATATATATATATACAATATATATATATAATATATATACTATATATTGTATATATATATATATATACAATAGTGAATGAAGGGGGAAGTGCAGAGTGGAGACCTAAAGCCTATTTGTCGGTCACTGGAGATCCCCTCATAGAGGGGTTTAGGAGAGGAGATGGGTCAGTCAGAGTGAGATGTAGTACTGATGAAGAACACAGCTTTCCCCCAGATCCTGGATGCTTCCTCCCCCCAAATACCATGATCCAAATTCTACCTTGCAGGACTGGATAGGGCAGAGGTTGTACACTGGTGCATATGGGAGCTGGAGGCACAGGGAATCCAGGGTGGACGATACCTTCAGGACCAGGGGTGTGAGGGGCGATACTGGGAGAGTAGAGGGTGTGTGGGTTGGAAAGGGGGAACCGATTACAAGGATCCACATGTGACCTCCTCCCTGGGAGACGGACGACAGAGAAGAGGGGGAAGGGAGACTCCGGATAGGGCAAGATATGACAAAATAACCATCTATAAATTATCAAGGGTTCATGAGGGAGGGGGGAGTGGGGAGGACCTGATGCAAAGGACTTAAGTGGAGAGCAAATGCTTTGAGAATGATTAGGGCAAAGAATGTACGGATGTGCTTTATGCAATTGATATATGTATATGTATGGATTGTGAGAAGAGTTGTATGAGCCCCTAATAAAATGTAAAAAAAAAAAAAAAAAAAAAAGAATTTGTGCAAGACCAACCATTTCTTCATGGTCAATACCTTCTTTCCACAACAGAAGGGCAACCATACATGGGTCCTTGGCCAGATAGAATACACTAGATTCAGAATGACCACATCTGAGGAAAGAGACAACGGACAAGCTCCACACCAACACCCAAAGCAAGGCCCAGGGCTGAGTGGGACAGACTATGAATTCCTCCTATAAAATTCAGGCTGAACCTGAAGAATTTAAATCCACAAGAGCTGAAATATGACCTGAGTACTCCCATTTGAATTTAGAGACAATCTCAAGAACCGATTGGATGCACTGAACTCTCAGGGCCAAAGACCAGACAGGTATGGCATGATCGCAAGAACATGCTACATTTAAAGGTCATTTTTAAATTATTTTTAAAACATTTTACTAGGGACTCATACAACTCTTATCACAATCCATACATATACATACATCGATTGTGTAAAGCACATCTGCACATGCTTTGCCCTAATCATTTTCAAAGCATTTGCTCTCCACTTAAGCTTAAAGGTCATCTAAAAGAGAGAGAAAAATTAAAACACCAAAGCAGGTGTCAGGAGAGACTCCAAAGCTTGCTCGTGAGTGTAGAGTAACCGAACCAAAAAAGAAGAAATGGCAGACCTGAACAGGAAACGTCACCGGGCAGCTGAAGAAGACTCTGCAAAGCTTAATGACACCGGCAAAGGCTTGGAATAAGAAAACCCGACGGGAAGGACATGCTCAGTATTTTTCAAACCGAAAGAACAGAAGACAGCATACAAGCCTCACATTGCAAGACTGAAAGAGTCTGAAGACAAAATATTGAACAACGCAAGAATCAATAAAAAGAGGAAACATGCAGAGTCACTGTGCCAAAAAAAATGAGTCAACACAATCATGTTTTAAAACAATTTATTAGGGGCTCATACAACTCTTATCACAGTCCATACATAAACATACATCAATTGTATAAGGCACATCCGTACATTCTTTGCCCTAATCATTTTCTTTTTTTTTCTCCTCTTTTCTTTTTTTACATTTTATTAGGGGTTCATACAACTCTTATCACAATCCATACATATACATACATCAATTGTATAAAGCACATCCATACACTCCCTGCCCCAATCATTCTCAAAGCATTTGCTCTCCACTTAAGCCCTTTGCATCAGGTCCTCTTTTTATTTCCCTCCCTCCCCGCTCCCCCCTCCCTCATGAGACCTTGGTAATTTATACATCGTTATTTTGTCATATCTTACCCTATCCGGAGTCTCCCTCCCCCCCGCCTTCCCTGCCGTCCCTCTCCCAGGGAGGAGGTCACATGTGGATCCTTGTAATCAGTTCCCCCTTTCCAACCCACTCACCCTCCACTCTCCCAGCATCGCCCCTCACACCCTTGGTCCTGAAGGTATCATCCACCCTGGATTCCCTGTGCCTCCAGCCCTCAAATGTACCAGCAAAAAAATCATTTCAAAAAGTAGAAGATAGTCAAGGATTTATGGTATTACAAGAAAAAGTTCAACCTACCCCGAGGCATTGGTAAAAAGTAAATAAAGCTTTAAGCATTGATGGACTACCTACTGATTGAAATGTTTCCACAAATTAACGCAGCACCAGAAGCATTCACTAGTCTATGCCAACCAACTGAGAAGAGATCCAAATTGGTGCCTGTTTCAAAGAAAAATGATGGAAGAGAATGTGAAAATTACTGAGCGATGTCATTAAATCCACAAACGAGTAAATTTTTGCTAAAGAGAATTCAAGAATTTTGAATTTTTGATTATAGCAGAACATCAGCAGGGAGTGCCAGACGTCCAAGCCAGTTTCAGAAGAAGTCGTGGAACAAGGAATGTTAATGCCGCCTTCAGAGGGATCTTGGCTGAAAGCAGAGAACACTAAAAAGATGTTTCCTTGTGTTTTATTGACTAGGCAAAGACATTCCACTGTGTCCAGCATAACAAAGTATGGATCACAATGCGAAGAGTGGAATTCCAGTCGTTCGAGCCTGGCACCGTCCTTACTCAGTCTGTATGCAGAACAAATAATCCGGAAAGATGGACTACAAGAAAAAGAGGAAGGGTCACTAACTACCTGTACTGTGCAGGTGACACCACTTCGCTTGCTGAAAACAAACAAGGACTTGAAGCCCATGCTGATGAAGCTCAAAGACTGCTGCCTTACAAACGTACTTTGTACAAGTGAATGATGGATGGTGATACAATTTGCAATCGCCTCCGAATACAATGATGGATATTTTTTCTTAGAGGCCTTCCAGAAGTAAAGAAGATGAAATCCCTTCACGACTAGAGCAATAGACAGCATCATTATAAAGAGAGAAGAGAATTAAGTTGCCAGCGGTTTCAGTTTACTGGGATCCACGATCAACATGCGTGGGAGCAGAAGTCAAGAAATCAAACCACGTCTGTCACTAGGAATATCTGCTACGTGAGACCACACTAAAGTGTGGAAGAGCAGATATGTCACTTTGGGGAAAATCAAGGAAACAAAAACCAGACTCACTGCCATCAAGTCCATTCTGACACATGGCAACCCTATAGGACATGGTAGAATGGTCCCTGTAGAGTTCACTCTTACCGGAGTAGAAAGCTTCATCTTTTTCCCTGTACGGTGGCTGGTGGTTTCGAACTGCTGACCTTAGGGTTAGCTGCCCAATGTACAGCCCACTACACCACACTACCAAGGCTCCCTTTGAGGACTAGGGTAAACCTAAACCGAGCCACGGTATTTTCAATGCCCTCACATGCCTGTGACATCTGGACAATGAATCAGCAAGACTGCAGGTGAGTGGATGCATTTGGGTTATGGGTTGGTGACGGATATTGAGATCACCGTAGTCTACCAGAAGAACAAACCAATCCGTGTGAGGAGGAGTCCGGTCAGAGTGTGCCTTCACAGTGAGGATGGCGAGACTTGGTCTCGTGGACTTTGGAGATGTTACCAGGAATGACCAGTCCCTGGAAAAACATGGCATGCTTGGTAGAGGGTCTGCAAAAAAGAGAGACTCTCAATCAGATGGATTAACATAGTAACTGCCACCACGGGCTCAGACAGCAAGGATGGTGAGGACAGTGTTGTACCAGGCAGCACTTCATTCTGTCGCACCTATGGTTGCCATGAGTGGGAAGTGACCCAATGCCGAATAATGACAATGAGCTTCCAATCCAAGAAGCTGGTGTGCTCACGGGGTGTCGAAGGGATCAGGTATCGGGCATCAAAGAACAAAAAAATCATATCATTGTGAATGAGGGGGAGTGGGGAATGGGGACCCAAAGCTCATCTGTAGGCAACTGGACATCCCCTTACTGAAGGGTCACAAGGAAGAGACAAGCCAGTCAGAGTGCAGTGTAGCAACAATGAAACATACAACTTCCCTCTAGTTCCTAAATGCTTCCCCACCCCCACTATCATGATCCCAATTCTATCTTACAAGTCCAACTGGACCAGAGGATGTATACTGGTACATATAAGAACTGGAAATGCAGGGAATCCAGGACAGATGAACCCCTCAGGACCAGTAGTGAGAGCGGCGATACCAGGAAGGTGGAGAGAAGGTGGGGGAGAAGGGGAGAACAGATGACAAGGATCTACATATAACCTCCTGCCTAGGGAATGGGCATCGGAGAAGTGGGTGAAGAGGGATGTCAGACGGTGTTAAGATATGACAAAATAACAACAATTTATAAATTATCAAGGATTCATGGGAGAGGGAGGAGTGGGAAAAGAGGGAGAAAAAATGAGGAGTGGATACCAGGGGCTCAAATGGAAAGCAGATGTTTTGAGAATGATGAGGGAGACCTGTACAGGAGTGCTTGACACTATGGATGGATGTGTGGGTTGTGATGGGAGTTGTACGAGCCCCCAATAAAATGATTTAATTTTTAAAAAGGGAAGAAGTTCCTGTGCAACAAGTAAGTGCTCGCTGTTTACTGAAAGGTTGGCTGTTCAAACCCAACCAGATGCTACACGGGAGAAAAGCCCTAGAGAGCTGATGCCAGTCTAGAAAACCATATGGGGCCATTCTACTCAGTCACACAGGACCACTGTGCATAGGAATCAACTCCCAAACACATAATAGTAACAACATCAGTGTTGGGAATAAGATGGTAAACAGAAGCAAGATTCTTAAAACCTGTCTTTTCTACTGCCCGGAGAGCATCTATAACTTAGCTCGCTAGGTGCCTCCATTAAAGGAGTGTTGAGGCACAACAGCTAACTAAAGGTAGGTGGTTTGAACCTGCCCAGTGACTTTCCCTGCCGTGAGGGATCGACCTGGTGGTTCCACCCCATAAAGGTTATAGATGTGTTTGTTTGTTAAAAAAAACCTATGGAGCAGTTCTACTCTGGGTCACTATGAGTTGGCATCCACTTGCTAACACCGAACAACAACAAGGTCAAGTCTCAGTTTATCATCTTAGCAAATATGTGGCCCTGGACAAGTCATGGAGCCTTTCCAGCTTCAACTTCCTAAGCTATGAAAATACTAGTACCTACCTCCTACGGCTATTGTAAGTATTACATGAGATACTATAAGTAATCCACTGGGCACAGTGCCTGACACATCAGGATTTACTAGACAGAAAGTATTGATCCTAACAGATGATGAAATGGTGCTGATAGTGGTATTTGCCCTACTCACCAAAGAAACAGTAATTGCTAGCATTTATGGAAACCCGATATGTGACAGATACAATTCTAATTACTACCCATGCGATACATGACTTCATCCTCACACCAGTTCTTCGGAAATCAAAACCCAAACTCACTGCCATCAAGTTGATTCCGACTCCCTGCGACCCCAGAGGACAGAGCAGAACTGGCCCCTGGGGGTTTCTGAGACTGGAATTCTTTATGGGAACAGAAAGCCCGGTCTTTACCCACAGTTCTGGAAGCTGACCTATCATTAGCTCCACTTCATCAAGATACCAGGCACCCAAAGGTGACGTAACTTGCCTATAGTCACAAGGTCAGGAAGGAGCAGAATTACAATAGAGACCTAGGCAGGTTCGCCTCCATGAAGCCGGTAGCACAATGTTAAGCTCAAAGTCAGCAGAAAGACCCGAGGAGCCGCTGCATCCAAGTTATAGCCTAGAACCCCCTGCGAAGTTCCTATTAGCTGCCCTCAGTCAGTCCCAACTCGCCTCCACCCTCTGTACAGCAGATAAAAAACACTGCCCAGTCCCGATTGTTATGTTGGTGCCCATTGTTGCAGCCACTATGCCAATCGCTCGTGGAGGTTCGTCCTCTTTTCCGTCAACGCTCTACCAAGCATGATGCCCTTCACCTGTGAGGAGGGACCAGCCCCTGTCTCTATCATGGGTTCATAGATGCAACTGTACGGTTAAGATAGATAAAGATTATAGTAAAGTCACAGAAGATAGGAGAGAGAGTAAAATAAAGGAGTCAGACACATTTCATGGTAGCATGCTCACCTCAACCCTTTTTGATGGTCCACGTGGAGGTGTGGGAGAAAGAGGGCAGGAGAGTGCGCTTTATTTCTAACCAAGGCTAATATATCTTTTGGGGGAGGTGAAAGCCGCCTGATAACAGGTAACGACATACATCACAGGAAAGGGTCGTACTACAAGCAATACAGCAATGGGCGGGGGACGATCTAGGGGTGTACACGCAATAGGATTAGGAGGGATTAGGGGTACACATGTGACAAGATGGGCGGATCCTAGATTCATGATGGCGGCCTAACTTGGATTGCCCTTGAGCTGGAGACATGATTTATTCTAAGCTTTCAGGGGAAGCAATTCACTGTTCTTAACAGGGAGTGAGCCCTACCTAAGGCAGGACAGACAGTAGGGTCTGCTTGCTCTGGATGGCTGATGCCTACAGGGAGATAGCTTGACAATCATTTACCATTTGTTGCAAGCAGTGTCCTGGGGCTGACATATATTTGGGAGAGAAAATCTGGGGGGAAAGTCTTTTTATATCCCAGGGACTAGTCTTCCCGGTAACATGTGTAAAAGTAAGTGAGATGAAGTCTCACCATGCTTGGTTCTAAGGAGCATTCTGGCTGTACTTCTCCCAGGACAGATTTCTTTGTTCCTTTGGCTGTCCATGATACAGTCGATAATCTTCTCCAGCGCCAGGGTTCAAATGCATCGATTCTTGGGTCGTCTTCTTTATTGACGGTCTAGGCTTCACGCACGTCTGAGGGGGTTTGAAATGCCATGGTTTGGAGCAGGTACACTTTAGCCTTCAAAGTGACGCCCTCGCTCTTCAACACGAAGGTCTTCCTTTCGCAGCAGATTTGCCGACTACGATTTATCGTTTGATCTCTTGGCTGCTGCCTCCAAAAATTATTGATTGTAGATACAAGTAAAATGAAATCCTTGACAACTCCCATCTTTTCTTCATTGACCACGATGTTTATTGGCCATGTTGTGAGGGTTTTGGTTTTCTTTCCGCCGAGTTGTAATCCATACAGAAGGCTGTAGCCATTGACCTTTATCTGAAAGTGCTTCGAGTCCTTTTTGCTTTCAGCAGGCAAGGTTGTGTCATCTGCATATTATTCATGAGCTTCCTCTGGTCCTGATGCTAAATTCATCTTCATGGAGCATACGGACTGAGTAAGTACTGTAAATGGATAAGACGGGGACCCCTACCTTTCCTGACTTAAGACTATGCCGTATCCCTTTGTTCTATGAGAATGGCTGTTGTGTGTTCTCTCCATTCTGCATGAGCACGAGGAAGTGTTCGGGAATTCCCAGTCTTGAACTATTACCCATCACGTGTTATGGTCCACACAGTCAAGATGCCGTTGTGTAGGCAACAAAACACAAGTAGACATCTTTCTGGTATTCCATTTTCTGTTACGATCCATTGGACATTAGTAAAGGATATCCCTCATTCTAAGTTCCCCTCTAAATTGGGATGGAAAAGTTGGCAGATCCCTGTCCATGTACTGCGGCAAACTTTTAAAAATTATCTTCAACAAATTTTTACTTAGATGTGGTGTTAGTGATAGGGTTAGATTATTTCCAACTTCTACTGTAGCACGTCTATTTAAAACAGGTACACCATGGATATCCTCTAGCCGGCTGGCCAAGGAGCTGTCTACTTGGCACAAACAACTGAGGAACTAGCACTGCGGCAGTCTGTTAATCCATCGCAATTGGGATTCCATCGGAATCCCTGTCTACTTTATCCTGGTTTCCCCCAGGCACCTGCAAGAGCCATGCAGTGGCCCTAGTTGTTACTCTCCTTGCTGTTTGTTGCCGGCACGTAGATGCCGTCTCCCGCTGACCTATAAATGCTGTCGGGCTGTTGACCCTTCAGAACAAATCACCAGGTCTGTTTCCCAAAGTGCCTTCACTCATTGCCATGAGTCTGTCCTTTTGGGTCATAGGAATCAGAATCGCCTCATAGACCTCCAACAGACTAGCCTCAGGGTCAGGGACTAGATAGGACTTTAAGAGAGACCTCTGGGACACCCAGGCTGGGTCACCAGGTCATCATGTGGGGTGTGTAGGTATATGTGTGTGCGACCGTATGGGCCTATGTGTATATGGCGATGCAGATGTCTGGATATATGACCATGTGTGTGTACAGGATGATGCATATGTGTCTATTTGTAGTATGCACATGTGTTAGACTGTGCATTCGCCTATGTCTGAGTCTCTCTGTCTAAGCGGTCTATGCATATGTCAGACTGTGTGTGTGTGTGTGTGTGTGTGTGTGTGTGTGTGTGTTCACGCTGTGATGGGCAGAGAGGAAGAATTCTATAATCTGCATCCTCTGCGTTTGGGCGTGCAGCTTTTGGTGGTGAAGATCTTTACATGCTTGATTTTCCTAGCACTCCATTCCTCATTCTAAAGCACGTTCCTCCCCTGGCATTCAGGGGATGATGAAAAAGCCCCCACCGGCAACGTGGCACCTGCCTCTTAAGGGCACCAGACAAAGAACTACAAGACTCACTTAAACCTTTCCTACTGATAAATTATAGGGAGATTGCCTCTGAAAAGAAGACAAATGAATTATCCCGTATTTCATTCCAGCGCACTCTCCTCTTTCACTCTATATAATTCCACAACGTTTATGTAAAGAAGAACAGCTCCGTGCCACGCAGACCCTCGCCATCCTCCCCCTCCCCCAGAACTGATGTCTTCATCGCCATGGCTTGAAAGTTTTACACACACACATTCTCTTCTCTCTGTCGGTCTCTCCTCTCCTCTCCTGACTGCTCCCTCTTACCCCTCTCCCCCTCCCCCACCATCCTGCCGCAGGGGGTGTCTCCATTTGGAAATGACCATTTCTGGCCCCCTCCTTAGAGCCCATCTGCCAACCCCAAAGGCTAGACAGGAAGGTCAGTGGACAACGAGATGATGTCGGTGGGGGAGAAACAATTCGGAAATGGACGGGGAGAGTGATTGCCCCACTCAGAAGGCGACCGGTGCCACTGAGTTAGATGAGGGAAACTGGAGGACGTGGCGGATGTTCTGCTGTGCAGATCCTCACCCACGATAACACTCCGAGGAAAGTGGGTACCCCTGCCATCTCTCTGCCTCCTCCTGCCCCTGTACCTCATCTTAGTTACATCTGCCCCTTTCTTCCCAGTTCCAGATTTCCCTCTCTGTCTCCTACTCCTCCCGAGCATTTCCTCCTATCGTTAACCATAAAATTAGGGAGCAGGCATTGTAAAGCGCTTGGGATTTGGACTCAGACTCTTTCGGCGAATGGCCGAGCTGAGTCATGACCACGGGCAAGGGAAAGCAGCTCTGAGAGCTCAGACCCTTCAGGTGTGGACTCCCCGAAACCCGTAGGTAAGGTGCTTCCAATGCCGCCTGGTACAGGGTTGGCACTAACTATCGGAGTATATTCGAAGTCAGCATGACAAGCACAGACTCCCTGACCACGTGGTCACTCGTCTGCTAAGAACAGGCCCCTGGTCGGGTGGAAGTCTGGATTCTCACAGAGTGGTGGCTGGGAATGCAGCCTGCGTCCTGATGTGGGTACCACAACACACTGGCTTTGAGACCGTGGGCGCGAGACTCGGGCGCTCTGGACGTCAGTTTCTGCAGCTGTCAAATGAAGATGGAAAGAGCCTACCTGTCAAGAAGGTGCAAGAGAAAGATGAGAAGAGTTGATCAGGGACATTATCACCGTGTCTGGTGAAGAGCTAGAGCTTACCACGTGGTCGTTATGAGGAATGGCATACGCCCTCTCCTTTCCAGCGCAGGAATTGGGCATTTAACCCTCCTCCCTCCCCTTGTAGACCACTTTTGTGCCTCTGTTCTGTCTATGTATGGAGCCCTAGTGGCAGAGTGGTTACGCATTCAGCTGCTAACCTAAAGATCAGCGGTTCGAAACCACCAGCTACTCCTTGGAAGAAAGATGAGGCTTTCTATTTGCATAAAGGGTTACAGTCTCAGAAACCCACAGAGGCAGCTCTACCGGGTCCTGTAGGTTTGCTCTGACTCAGAGTGGATGTGATGGTGATAAACTTAGATGTCTTTGTTTGGTTTGCTTTTCTCTCCACGTGACCTTTAACATTCCTCCCTCTCCTTCCAGTCTCCCTGCCCCTCCCCACTTATAGCCCACCTTTCTCTCCACAAGCCTTCTAAGCCTCAACCTCACTTGGCACGCGGCTCTAGGGAAAACTTCTAAGAGTGGGTGATCGATGCTGCTGTCTGCTGTTGAGTAACAAACTGCCCCAACACTTAGTGGCTGGAAACACTAACAATCATTTCTTTTGCTCATGGATTTGCAATTAGGGCAGGGTTTGGCAGGTGATGATTACTCTCTGTTCGGCACAGTGACAGGTGAGGTCGCTCAGGAGGCATGGGGATGATCCATCTCTCAGAGGGCACACTTGGGTAGCAGGTAAGTCGGGGTGAGTGGGAAGCTAAGAACTCCGCTGGGAATCTTGGCTGGGGAGCTCGGGTCCTCTCTCCCCATGGGCCTCTCCACAAGTTGCTACAAAGTCAGCTTCTCTGGCCCTGAACTATGGAACGGCATCCTAACCCCTACACCTGTCAGTAGGAGCCCTGGTGGCACAGTGGATTAGGCATTGGGCTGCTAAGAGGTTGGCAGTTTGAACCCACCAACCACTACATGGAGAAATCCGTGGCAGCTTACTTCTGTTAAGATGACAGCCTTCTCTACTCAAGTGCTCCCTCAATGCAAAACACTTTGTTCCAATAACCTGGCATTTCATGGTGCTCACCTTCCCAACACAACCGCTGAAGACAAATGGGTGCATAAGCAAATGTGGTGAAGAAAGCTGATGGTGCCCAGCTATCAAATGATATAGCATCTGTGGTCTTAAAGATATGAAGATAAACAACCAGCCATCTAGCTCAGAAGCAACAAAGCCCACATGGAAGAAGCACACCAGCCTGTGTGATCACAAGGCATTGATAGGATCAGGTATCAGGCATCAAAGAACAAAAAAATCATATCATTGTGAATGAGGGGGAATGTGGAGTGGAGAGCCAAAGCCCATGTGTAGGCAATTGGACATCCCCTTACAGTAGGGTCTCGGGGAGGAGATGAACCAGTCAGGGTGCAGTATAGCAACGATGAAACATACAACCTTCCTCTAGTTCTTAAATGTTTCCCACCCCCCTCACTATCATGATCCCAATTCTACATTACAAATCCATCTAGACCAGAGGATGTATACAGATAAGAGCTGTAAACACAGGGAATCCAGGACAGATAACCCCTCAGGACCAATACAGAGAGTCATCATGCCACAAAGGTAAGGGGAAGATGGGGGGAGATAAGGGTAACCGATCGCAATGATCTACCTATAACCTTCTCCCAAGGGGATAGACATCAGAAAAGTAGGTGAAGGGAGACTTTGGTCAGTGTAAGACATGAAAAATTAATAATTATAAATTATAAAGGGTTTGTGAGGGAGGGAGGGAAGGTGGAGGAGGGGGGGGAAATGAGGAGCTGATGCCAAGGGCTCAAGTAGAAAGAAAACGTCTTGAAAATGATGATGGCGACAACATGTACAAATGTGCTTGACACTTTAGATGTATGGATTGTGATAAGAGTTGTACGAGCCCCCAGTAAAATGATTAAAAAGAAAGAAAGATGACAGCCATGGTGAAACACACAGGATTCCTCTGGTTCTTTGAGGCGTCCTCACCCCCCACTATCATGACCCCAGTCCTGCCTTTCAGTTCTGGCTAGACCAGAGCATGTTCACTGGCACAGATAAGAGATCATGACACATGGGATCCAGGTCAGATAAACCCTCCAGGAACAGAAATGGGAGTAGGGATACCAGAAGGACAGGGGAAGATGGGGGGGAGTGGGGGAGGAAGGGGGAACCGATGATCATGATCATTGCATAACCCTCTCCACCCCCTTGAGGGGGATGAACATCAGAAACCATGGGTGAAGGGAGACAGCGGTCAGTGTAAGACGTGAACAGAATAAAAATTTGTAATTTATCAAGGGGGTCATGAGGGGTGGAGGGAAGGAAAAAAGAGGAGCTGATACCAAGGGCTCAAGTAGAAAGTAAATGTTTAGAAAAGGATGATGGCAACATATGTACAAATGTGCTTGATTCGATGGATGTATGGATTGTTTTAAGAGCTGTAGAATCCCCCAATAAAATAATCTTAAAAAAAAATTTTAAAGATGGCAGCCTATGGACCAGTTCTTCTCTGTCCCACTGGGCTGCGATGAGTCAGGATGGACCCGACAGCAATAGGTGAGTTATATCTGTCTGTGTAAGGCCACTTGGGAGGAGAGTCATATTTGTTATGCTAATGAGGGACTGTCAGTATGGGGAGGGGGCTCTGTGATATTGGCGGTGAAGGGCTTGGTTGCTACCCAAGTGGTTGGCAGTCTCCACGGTCACAACGCAGGAGAAAGATGAGGGTTTCTGCACCCAGGAAGATTGACAAGCTTGGAAACCCTGTGGGTCAGTTCTCCTCTGTCCTCTAGGGCTGCTGTAAGCCTGGCAATGGGTGGTGGTGGTGGTGGTGGTGGTGGTAGTGGCCAGGGTAGGGCATGTCCAGGAGGAGCAAATCAGTTCTGAGTGACATGAAGAGCAGGCTAGGCACGGAGAGGAGCATGGGCAAAGAGGGAAAGACAGATGCCCCATGGAGATGGTGCCAAGGGACACTGGACAAAGTTCATGAGAAAAGGATCTGCTCCCAGGGCCCGCTAGACAGCCTTCTTCTAGCCGGTGGCCTGAAGACACACTGCTAGCCTCCTGTATTGTGAGAACATAAATTGCTGTTTGTTTGCTTGTTTTAAGTCACCCACTTGTGGCATTTGTGCTACCCTACTAGATAACAAAAGTGCCTATGACCCCCAAATAAATCCCTGAGGGAATGAGGAGATGCCATTTATGAACCAGCGGGGACTTCATACAGTGCCACTTCCACCTTGCACTGTTGTTAAAGTCACACGTGCCCACCAGGTCCAGGGATAGGGACATGGGCAGTGGCAGGGCTGGAGAAAAGCCTGTGTGACAGAAGTCGTTGCTGTGGCTGTCCTTGGAAATACGATCCTCCGCCACTGAGCTCCTCTGCCCCCTCCCAGCTCCCACTGTGCATCTACCTTGGCCATCTCTCCAAGCAGCCTGGACCGGGACTAGGAGCCTCATCAGACACAGGCCCACCTTCAGGTCCACTTCCTAGCTCTTCCGTGGGAGTCTACTGGATTGTGTAGACTTGCCTGTCGTTTCCTCAATGGATCATTGACAGGATGCGACTCTAGGAAAGGTGGTTGGGGTTAATCCGAGAGAACAACCCAGCTCACCAGGAGATACCACGATCACACTCAAGGTCTCATTGGTGAATGTAAATCAGTGTGGGCCAGGAGGAACTGAATTGATGTACTCAGGACTAAATGGGTCAGAATGAGGACTTACCACCACTTCCTGGTTCCCAGCGAGTGCTTTCTCTATAGCTCCCAGATTCAAAGGGCTTTCAATCAAATGTATGCAGTAATAAGAACTAGCTAATAGATACTTCCTCGACACACATAGAATGCTTCCAGGTCAAGGCTGTTTATGTGCTCACTCCCTTCTGATTCGAGAGTCCTAAGCAAGAGTCCACCGGTCCATCAGCAGCTGATTTGCTTAGGGTGAATCACCTGCCCCAACCAAAGAGAGTCAATCCAAAGCCCTACTGCATCCGGATGAGCGCAGCCAGCCAGATTCTCTCTTTCAGGAATGTGATCTAAGAAACAGAAGTGAATGGAAGTTAAATGGTCCTGAGGCAGATGGCGAATGGCGCCAAGTCTTGTGCAAGCTGATATTTTAATCAGCGTAAATGACGAGTCTGAGAGAGGCTGGTCTGTAGAGAAAGGAGACAGAAGCCGTCTCAGACAAAGACAGGGGCAAGATAAATGGGTGGAGAATGAAGACAACCCTCTTCCAGGTTCTAAGAATGTCCTCCTGTCTCAGTTCCCAGGACTTTACAATGAAGCCCCGTTTATTCCTACTGGCCTTGGATCCTGACACGATGGTCAGTCATTTGCTGCTAAACAAAAGGCTGGTGGTTCAAACCCACCCAAATGAGAAGACTTGGTGATGTGCCCCTAAAATAAAACTCGGTGTCACCTGTTGATGCCAACTCACCGCAAGGCTATAGGACCAGATAGAACTGCCCCCACCATGCAATTACCAAGGCTGTAGCCTTGATGGAAACAGACGGTCACATTTTCCTTCTGTAGAGTGGTTGGTACGTTAAAACCATTGGCTCTTTCCGTTAGCAGATGGCCACTTCACCACTGCATCATCCGGGCCCTTGAAAAGATTACAACCTAGAAACCCCTATGGGGTGACCCGTTCTGTCACGTGAGGTCGTTGAGGCAACAGTGCCTAACAGCAACAATGTGCCCTGTGAACTCAGCCCTGGAAGGGAAAACCGTTTGCACTAGACTGCTACAAAGGTTCGTGGTTCAAACCCGCCTGCAGCACTACAGAAGAAAGGGGTGGCATTCTGCTTACACTCAGATTATAGTTGCCTTAGTCTGAGTTCTCGAGAGATGCAAAACAAACGAATGTAGTATATATATAGAGAGGTTTCTATCAAAGAAATGGCTCACACAGTTATCAGAGCAGGCAATTTCCAAGTCTGGTGTTGGGCTAGAGACTTCTGATGTAAGTCACCGAGGGGCTGATGAACACAACATCTGTATGAAGACAACAAGCTTCGGGCTGCAGAGGCAAATGGATCAAAGATAAGCAGGTGCAGACTTGTGGCTGCAGAGGTGGAAGAATCCAAGGTTGGCAGGTAAGAAGGCAGGCCACTGACAACACCCAGAATTGGCAAGTAGTACAGCAGGCCATTGGCTCAAGTCTAAAGAGGTGGTGGTTGACATGCTAGATACGGATCCAGTCTCAGCCTAAAGCAAGCAAGGTTTTCCACACCACTCTCTTATATTGGAAGCGGGACACATGCCCAGGAAGAGACCTCATCATGGGTAGTGACTAGGTTTTAAATTGCCAAACCAGCCAAGCTGACATGAAACTGCAATGATCACAATGGCCAAGAGAACCGTTTGGAGTGTTGCTCAGCTCGGGGCCACATGGGGCCAGAAATGGAGGGGCCCAAACTGGGAGTTTCATTTCTTATACTCATTGCCAGTCAACCCGAAGCCTCTTCTCATGAAAATGTAGATACTCTCAGCTCATTTCACAGGTGAGAAAACAGAGGCTCAGCAAGAGTAACTGGCTCATTCAAGAGGATGCCGTGAGGAGGGGCAGAATGGGGACCACAGTGCAACGCTCTCTGCAGCCTGAGCCTTTGCTGCAGCATCTTCTGTGCCAGAAACCTGTCCCTCTAGTTACCATCACCTTCACCAGACCCCTTCGGGATTCTTGTTCCTTGGAGGCTGCCATGAAATTTGTTTTAGGAACAGCCCTGACCTTGACCGTGTCAGTCTGGGTAGACTAGAGAAACAAATCCATGGACACACTGGAGATCCCCTCATAGAGGGGTTTAGGAGAGGAGATGGGTCAGTCAGGGTGTGAGGTAGTACCGATGAAGAACACAGCTTTCCCCCAGATCCTGGATGCTTCCTCCCCCAACTACCATGATCCGAATTCTACCTTGCAGGACTGGATAGGGCAGAGGTTGTACACTGGTGCATATGGGAGCTGGAGGCACAGGGAATCCAGGGTGGATGATACCTTCAGGACCAAGGGTGTGAGGGACGATGCTGGGAGAGTGGAGGGTGAGTGGGTTGGAAAGGGGGAACTGATTACAAGGATCCACATGTGACCTCCTCCCTGGGAGATGAACGGCAGAGAAGGGGGGGGAAGGGAGACTCCGGATAGGGCAACATATGACAAAATAACAATGTATAAATTACCAAGGGCACATGAGGGAAGGGGGAGGGGGGAGGGAGGGAAAAAAAAGAGGACCTGATGCAAAGGGCTTAAGTAGAGAGCAAATGCTTTGAGAATGATTGGGTCAGGGAATGTATGGATGTGCTTTATACAATTGATGTATGTATAGGCATGGATTGTGGTAAGAGTTGTATGATCCCCTAATAAAATGTAAAAAAAGAAAAGAAAAAAAAAGAAAATGATTAGGGCAAAGAATGTACAGATGTGCTTTATACAATTGATGTATGTATATGTATGAATTGTGATAAGAGTTGTATGAGCCCCTAATAAAATGTTTTTTTTAAAAAAAGAAAAAGATTTATATACAAGAGCAATTGAACATGGAGAAAACATCCCAACCCAGTCCAATCCAAGACCATAAGTCTGATACCGATCGATAAAGTCCTCTTCAGACTCACGAAACACATGCAATGAAGCCAAATGCATGACAATCATAAGTCAGTGGGTAGAAAGTCTTTGGGTCCAGTGGCGTTGTAAGCATCTCAGTGCTGGCAGGGGTCTCTCTGTGGCTTCTCCAGCTTCTAGGGTCTAGTTGCGTCCATGTGCCTTGTCTTCTGCAATGTCTCCCAGGGTGTGAGCAGAGAAAGACAGGTGTAGGGAGGAAGAACCAGAATTCCCAGAATTCTCATGAGAAGGCCACGCCCACAAAGAAGTCTCATTGGCTATCTCCAGATTGACAGCCTAGACTCCTCCCCTACACTCTTAATCCTTAAATTGACACCAGATTAGGTGACTACCCCCATTGACTGACGGCTTTGCCTTTGGGCTCCATCTTCCTGACGGCCGGCATTCTTGGATTCCACCTCTTCCTCTTTCCATTAGCGGGTGTTCACTTAACCACTGAGGGAACTGGTTGAGTGAATTGCCGAGATGTTGAGGTAGCCATACTACGTCCTCCGCTCACCCAGCAGGACCCCAATCCTTACAAGCGACTTTCTGACAGAGGATGCTAGATGGCATCAGAGAAAACTTTCCTAGCAGGGAATTGGAGAGGGAGGGAAAAATAATAATAATAAAGCAGAATACAGAGAAGAAGGGGGCTGGAGGGTGGGGGAAGACAGCGGGCTGGGGGTTGTTTCTAATGATTGCCTTGCTGATGAGACATCTTTAAAAATAATTTTGTTCACTGCAGTACTGAGATGCGCAAGCTGCAGCGCTAAGGGAGTGACAGAGGGAGTGGGGTGGAATCAAATGCGTCGGAACTAGATCAAATGGTCATCTTTCCTTTGTCTGGGCAGGCAGCCATCTTGGTAAAGAGAGAAGGAGCAATTGAAGCGAATGGCCGTGGTAGGACTGGCCCGGTGCAGAACCGTGAGCTTGGCCACGGCTGCTTTCAGCGCCCTGCATTGCGCCATCCTACCCCTCCCCCATGACTGCCCTCTACAGGCAGGGCTTGCCTGGGGCGAGGTGAGGAAAGCAAAACCTGTCTGTGCCTCGCTCACCTGGCCTCATTCCCAGCTTCCCACGAGTGGCACTCTAGCTTCCTGGTAGACCTTGTACTTGTTCCATCCTCCCTGGGCACTATCATTCTTCACACACACACACACACACACACACACACACACACACACACACACACACACACCTTCACGAGAAGCTAACTGACCGCTCCCTGAACCGTTAAGCACATGATCATGGAATTGCAGTTGTAGATAGCCCCTCCCCACCCAATGAGGGACATTTAAAGGAGCTCTGGAAGGGCTCAAAGAGACCCCGAGGCTCGACAGTGGTGTGTGGATTGGAGGGTAAGGTGGCTGCTATGCCGAGCTTCCAAAATCTCTCTCCAGAAATTACGACACATGAATCCCAGCTTCTGGAGTATTTCTATCAGCCCCGATTCAGGACTGCCTCTGCTGAAGACGGTGGCCCTGCCCAAGGTCATGGCCCAGGCTGGTGCATACTCTTGCCCGGGGCAGCCCATGTGGACTTGTTGACTGGCCGGGGGCAGACAGACCCAGCCCTGCTTGCTGAGACCATGCCAGAGACAAGTCCTGTGAGATCTTCTTGTCTTTGGAATGCATCCTAAGACTGGTGGTGGCTTCCGTGGAGACGACAGTGGGGCTTGAGGAGCCCCTCAGCTCAGTCCTGCTTCCTTCTCCTTCCCTGGCAGGCACACGCATCTCAGAGGCTCTTTCCAATCAACCCTGCCCAACACCCACCTCGCCTCATGGTCTGCTTCACCATGGTGCCTAACCTGCATCCCAATATGCCACCACATTGCATCACCCCAGGGGTACTTCCCTTATACCAGCGGTTCTCAACCTGTGGGTTATGACCCCTTTGGGGTTCTAACGACCCTTTCACAGGGGTTGCCCGATTCATCACAGTCGCAAAATGATGGTGCTGAAGTAGCAACAAAAATAATATTATGGCTGGGGGGTCACCACCACATGAGGAACTGTATGAAAGGGCCATGGCATGAGGAAGGTGGGGAACCACTGCCTTATGCGATTCCTCAGCGGTATGGTCAACAGTGGTGCAATCCTGCATCCCTGCTTCCTGCTACCCGTACCTCAGACCACACCACTCCACACGCAGGACTGAGAACGCAGCTGATTGCAATGACTGGCTCTTCCAGGTACCCACTTCCTTCACTGTGGGCAGTTTTGCCACGTGGGTCTTTGCAATTTCAAGGTGCCACTTCCTGGCCTGCCCAGCCATTCCCTGCAATTTAGCACTTTTGCCGCATCTCGACCTCTCCCCCAAATGTGTACGTTTCGTGTTTGCCATGACCTAGGTGGTGTTGGGTAAATCTCTACTCCTCTGCGCTTTGGCTCCCTCGTCTGGGATGCTGACTATCTCCAACATATCCCCTGCTTTCTTGTCCCTGTCAGCCCTTTACCGGGACACAGAGCTATCCTGGTCAGCCATGCGCAGCCTGCTTGCAGCGACCGCGTATCCTGCAGCCACATTCTGATGAGAAGAACGCACAGAGCAACAGCCGCGCAGAACCACTCAGTCTCTCAATGGTGCCCCTAAGAGCAGGCTGTTTGCCTCCACAACCCCTTTCTCCTTTCTGCTGGCTGTTACATAGCAGCAAGTGGGGCAGTCGCCTTGAAGACAGACAGAAATGGAATCCAGCTCCCCACCATCAAACGCTGCCGGCGACACGAGAGAGGAGCATGCTTCTGTCTTGTTTAAACCTCTGTATCTGGGGACCTCTTGGCTCCCAAGCAAGTTTGGCAACTCAGACCCACTCCCAGGAGCCTCGTAAGAAAGGCTTGGTAATCTGTTCCTACGAGGTCAGACACACACACACACACACAAACACACACACAAACAAACAAACACACACACACACACACGGCGGAGCACGGCTCTTCTCCGACACACATGAAGTCGGGCCATGACGGGGGGAGGGACACGCCATGACTGCTGACTGCTGTCGTGGTTTGAGCAGCTTCCCCTGTGTCGTTACCCAAGAGCTGTGACAAAGACTGAGCCCCCCCCCCCCCGACTCACCCCGCAGACTTCCCGTCACCTGGCCATCTCGAGAAGAGAGCCTTTCTTTACCCTGTGGCTGGTGGCTGAGAGGCAGCAGGAGGGGCTTCGAAAGGATCGAGCTGAAGAGACACAGGATGGCACAAGGGAAGAGCCTGGGCTCAGGACCCTGGAAAATTGAGAGTTCAGCCCACACCAGTGCTGCCATCTAGGGCCAAGTCGCATGAGCGCTCTGTTTGTAGCTGTCTTTCCCTGTAAGATGAAGGTCAAACTTGTCGTCGCCTCCTCACAGGGCTGCTGAGCAAACAGCTATCCCCTGTATGTAAATGCATGCTACACAATCGATGCTAGTTTCAGAACAAGAGATTCTCAGCCAAGGCTGCCATGATTGTTCTCTGAGTGGGTGTTAGGATATGGGCACCGGCTCGTGAGCCAGGCAGTCTGGATTTTAATTCCATGATCCCCATGTGGTGCAGAAGTGAGCATCTATGGGGTGGTGAACCACCATGTTGGCGGTTCAAACCCACCAGCCACTCTGCTGGAGAAAGATAAGGCCTTATCTTTCCATGAACACGTACAGTCTCAAAAACTTGACAGGGGTGCTTGGGAGGGAGAATTGATTTGGCAGCAGGCAGCTCGGTTCGTTTTCTTAACCACCACCCCCACTTGCAATATGTGTAAATCCAGGGGACCCCTAACTCTCACTGGGTCTTTCTTTCTCCATGAAACAGGAGTGAGAACAGTATCCAGTTTGTAAGTTTGTCACAAGGGTTCAGTGAGCTGATCGTTGTAAGGTGTCCAGGAGAATGCCTGCAGGATGGTAAGTACTGCATCCATTCTACCTATAGACTCTCCTGACGACAGACTCCTTCCAGGACTGATAGACCAGGGCTTGCCCTGCAAAATGGAGAAGCAACCAACAGTCCTAGCCCAAGGATACAACATGCCCCAAAGCCCTCTGAAAACAGAGCTTTCCTCTCGCTGTCCAGCTGGGAGCCGTAACCCCCAATACCAGATCCACAGGTTCACTGTATGGTGCGTTTTTACCCAAAAGCCTCGTGCCCGGTGAAAATCTGTTACAGCAAGTGACACTGTTTGGCCTCTTTAATCATTCAGCAGAAATACCTTCCATCATTTATTCACTTAAACATTTCCTAGGGAGATTGGGGGATGGGGATCCGGTGACAATCAGTACAGGAGCGAAGTAAACATTCTAAAATCTGTTATGGACATGATTGTACAACTCCGATTAATGTGACTGGACTATTGAATGGTATGGTAGGTGAAATATATGCCAATAAAACTGTGTGATAAATAAATAAAATTCAAAAAGTAACATTTCCTAAGGAACACATTTTACTTTTCTCTTTAAAATCAATCTATTGGGGGCTCATACAGCTCTTATCACAATGCATCCATCTATTGTGTCGAGCACATTTGTACATTTGCTGCCATCATCATTCTCAAAACATTTGCTGCCATCATCATTCTCAAAACATTTGCTTTCTGCTTGAGCCTCCTAATTATTTTCCCTCCATCCCTCGTGAACCTTTGATAATTAATGAATTATTATTTTTCCATGTCTTACACTGACCAATGTCTCCCTTCCCCCACTTTTCTGCTGTCCGTCCCCCAGGGAGGAGGTTATATGTAGATCCTTGTGATCAGTTTCCCCTTGTTCCTCCACCTTCCTCCTACCCTCCTGGTATTGCTACTCTCATTACTGGTCCGGAAGGGTTTATCTGTCCTGGATTCCCTGTTTTCCCAGCTCTTATCCTTACCCATGTACATGCTCTGGTCTAGCTAGAGTTGTGACACACCCCTCCCCCCAAAAAAAGGTTTCTTTTAAAAGCCTGTTTGCCAAGAAAGTCCCTTTTCTCAAATTGCACAGAGAAGGGACATCAACCAACCCTGTTGATGGCCTTGGCCATGTCCATTACTCTTCTTTATTGAAAATAGAGCCAGGTTTTATTGGAGAAGTAGAGTCAAGTTCAAGCAATGGACCGTGACTGGTTTAGGATGATTGTGACCATCCTGTTCCCCCTTCTTGGCACACTTGGTGGTCATGTGATCTGGTTTTAGCCAGTGACTGTAAACAAAAGTGTGCAACCAGAGAAGTCTAGAAAAAGCACTCACTTTTATAGAAAGGGTTGACAGAAACCACTGGGGTGACCTCTTTGTCTTTTCCTGGTCCCTCTCCTTTCTGCTTTGGACATAGAGAAAATGGCTGAAGCTTGAGTCACTATTGCATGACCTTGAAATGGCAATCATGGGGATAAGACTGAGGAATGAACAGGCAGACTGGCCTTGACATGTCCACACCATGCACTAACACACCAGTAACCATGTATTCCCTGACGTCCTGCTACAAGCAGGTCAATGTCCTCCAAACAATGCATGGCCCTTGCAAAGAATATGGAGTGGGGTGGGCTGGTTCAGCGAGTAGATTCCAACGCCACAGAGAAGGATGGTCTTGTAACTAAGTTATGGAGCTAATGGGGAAGATGAGGTTGAAGTAGGTACTAAAACTAAACCACTTCTATATTACCAATTTACTTGTGGCCAGCATCTAACTTAACTTTGTCTTGGGTCAATCTCTCCATCATAGGACCGAGAAGTTTACCAAGAAATCCTAAAAGGCACAATGTACCTCACAGTAAAGATGTGATCCCTGCCTTCAAATAATAGCCCTTTTCAATTTGGCCAGCCACTCCCCACCCCCCTCTCCACCTCCCTCCAGCCCACAGCCTTTTTCTTCCCCATCAGCTTTGTTCCAACACATAGCAATTCTGTCCCAAAGGCTTCCTGGGCCTTTTCAACTCTGCAATCACCCAGCAGTCGGTAAGGCCTATTAATATTTCAGCTCATTTTTCAATTGAAGGGCCATAATAGTCATTGGACACAAACCATCTATTTGTCTACCACAAAATGCACCCAAGTGTCTCCAAATGCCCTTCTGCTCACAGACTGAGACAATGCTTCAGCACCTGGGAGAGCACCTTGCACAGACTTGCAAGGTCAATGTCTCTAGAATCTCTTCTTAGATCTGCAAAGGCACAGCCTCTTCTTGTCATTATAAACCAGGAAAAAAGAAAACCCACTGGGAAGAGGGAGATGCCTAATTATTTGACCTGAAATATGCCAATCCTCTTTAGATGGAACTTGACCAGGAAAGCTTATGCTAGGAAGGTGAAGACAAGGGTCATGATCATTCGTTGAGCACCTGGTGTATGCCAGAAATATAAGATATTACTGTTGCCATTTTATAGGTGGGAAAACTGAGAGATAATAATCCCCATATTATAAAGCACTTGCTCAATATAAGGCAAAGGCAGATAGAAACATAGATGTTTAGATAGATAGATAGATAGATAGATAGATAGATATTTAGATAGATGGATAGATAGATGACTGAATGGATGGATGGATTGATGGACAAAGACAGAGAGATGAATGGATGAGGAGATGGTGGGAAGGCAGGGAGGGAAGGGTAGGTAGATACTTAGAAAATACAATGCTCATGGGTACAGATAAGGGCTGGAAACACCAAGGGCTCAAGTGGAAAACAAATATTTAGAGAATGATGATGGCAACAAATATGTGCGTGACACAGTGGATGATTTTATGGATTGTGATAAGAGTTGTACGGGCCCCCATTAAAATTATTTTTTTAAAGAGCTGGAAACACAGGGAATCTAGGACAGATAAACTCCTCAGGACCAATAATGGGAGTAGTGATACCAGGAGGATAAGGGGAAGGTGGGGGAAGAGAGGGGGAACCGATCACAATGATGGACATATAACCCCCTCCCAAGGAGGATGGACAACAGAAAAGTGGGTGAAGGGATACATTGGTCAGTGTAAGACATGACAAAATAATAATAATTTTTTAAATTATCAAGTGTTCATGAGGGAGGGGGAAAATGCGAAGCTGATACCAAGGGCTCAAGTAGAAAGAAAATGTTTTGAAAATGATGATGGGAACAAATGTACAAATGTGCTTGATACAGTGGATGGATGGATGGATGGATGGATGAATGGATTTTGATAAGAATTGTATGAACCCCCAATAAATGATTTTTTAAAGAAAGAAAGAAAAATATATAATGCTCATTAAAACCAGGATCTCTGGTGATGCCGTGGCTATCTCATTGGTCTGTGAACCTCGAGATCAACCATGAGAAACCACTGGCAGCTCCACAGGAAAAAGGATGAATGAAGCTTTCTCCTCCTGCAACGATCTACAGGCTCAGAATTCCAGAGGGGCCAGTCTACTCCATACTTTGGGGGAGCCACGAGGCAAAATCAACAGCAGTGACTTTTCCTTGCAATCCTATGAAATTCCACTGATCGCTAATGCCCTATGGATCAATGCAGTTCTTGGATTCGAATAAAAAAAACCTTTAGAAAAAAAACAACAACAAACCCTTTAGATAGCAAGAGACACCTTCACTATCTGCCCTACTGTAGGTGAGGCAGGGAGGTTATGTCCCCCCTAGCTCCTCAATAGCAGAGCCAGGGTCAAGCCCAGACAGTCTGCCCCAAATGAGGACTGCCGTGTAATTTACGACGGACAATGGGGTTCTTCTGAGAATGAAATGAGGAGCTATTGATGATAACACGAGGGCGGCAGGTGTGAACTGGAATGTGGTCTCAGGTAAACCAGAATACACTTGCTTCCGCTAGAGGGGCCTCAATGAAGTCATAAAATGAACCCATATAGTTCAAGTACCCCAGCTCCCAAACCACAGAGTCCCTGGGCGAAGCAAATGGCTAATGAGCTCAGCTGCTTACAGGAAGGTTAGTAGTCTGAGTCTACCCAGAAGCAACTTGTGGGGGGTGGGAGGGCAGGCTGCAGACTGACTTGTGCAAGAACAGTTCTTGGGACGCCGGTGGAACCTAGCTCTACTCTGACACCCACAGGGAGTCAGGAGTGAATCAGCTGGTGCCAACTGGTTTTCAGTGGTCTTTCGTCCCTAAGCCTGTGGTTGACGATGGCTCGAGGGTCAGGCACACCTTAGTCCTCTCAGTGACGTTTGCTTTTTAACGCTTTACAGACAGAGCTCCTTTGCAGATTCTCTCCACACTATGGTCCTTTGATTTCTTGACTTCTGCTCATAGATCTAAGTCAAATGGACTCCTTAACAGGTCTAATCTCTTCTCCATTGATAACCGCGTTGCCTATGGGTCCAGGGGTAAGAATGGTTTCACTAGTGCCGTGCAACCCGTACAGACGGCTGTCGTCTCTGATTGGCCTCGGACCATGCTTTGTGTCCTCCTCACTCTCGGCGAGCAAGCTTGAGTCATTGTTCATCAGACGTGCTCTAAGCCTGAGGCCGGATTCTTCTTCCCATAGCCCAGCTTCTCGGGCGGTCCAGAGTGAGTCTGGGCAGAGGCTATGGCCCTGACACACACCTTTCCTGATTTTACACGAGACCGCCTCCTCTTGCTCTGTGCCAGTGACGGCCTCTTTGTGTGTGTTCAGGTCACACACAGATATGCTTTCTAGTATTCTGTTTCCAACCAAAATCCACTTACAGTCAGCAAATGGCATCCCTTGTTCCACCTCCGCTTCTGAATCGGCCTTGGACCTCTGGCCTCACGTGTGCGTGGTGTGTCATAAAGGTATTTTAACTATGTTGAGCCACTGTCCCCATCTCTTGTCGGTCGGAGGCCTGCATGAGACGGGAGGTTTACAGTGGTCCAGGAATGGGGGTGTCAGAGAGGGTTTCCTCGACACTGCCTCCTCCGGCCTGCCCATGCTTTCTAGTCCTGCTACCAGACAACTGCACTCTGGGAACAATGCAGAGCCCAGAACAGGTGAGATGAGCCAAGGCCAGCCTGCCTCTGGCTGGTGGATGGCAAGCCAGTGAGGTGCTGAGACTGGTTCAAGCAGTTATCTACCTGCTCACCAAAAGAGAGGGCCGAGCTTCTGGAACAGAACTGATGCCAGCCTGGCTGTCTGAGAGCTCCGCTCCCTTCTCACCGGCAAGCTCATCGCTCTGAGTGTTCTTAGCGCATCAGCCCCAGAGAGGGGAGGCGTGTCACTTTGCCGTGGGAAAGGCTTCATTCGGGGCTGCGGCTCCCGGTTAAAAGCCACTCTCTGAAGTCTCCCAATTCTGCTGCCACTCTCCTCCTTCTTGTCAGTGGCCACCTCCCTCGGTGTCAGGGTCACAGAGAGAGGATCACAAAGTCACGGGAAATCTCCACCCACCTGGATTGCTTTCAAACCATGTTATGAAGGAAAGGGGAAAAAGACAAAGATTGTTTTTTCAAACAGACTGTGGAGGTTGCCAAGGGGTGGAAGGTAAAGCAATCAGCTGGAGGGTTGGCAGCTATTAATGTAGATGATGGGGAAGACAGTAATCTATGAAAGGGAGAACAGAAATCAAAAGAAGTGGGTAGGGTAAGCTAATAGAAGGGATTTGATAAGTAGCTTGAATCATTGAATACAAAATTAAAGATCTGAAATGTAAACCCCCACCTAATAACACCCACACATACACATCCTACAGTCTGGGACCATTGATTCATCTATCAGGAAATCGAGGCTCAGTCTGGCCCGAGCTTTGCCTAACGTAATATGGAAAATGATTTCCACCACCAGTTTGCTGGCTTCAGCAGGTCACACAAACTCTCTAAGCTTTCGTTTCCTGGACCAGGTGATCTCTACGGAGTCATGAGTCCAAATTTCCAGAGCTACGTTTAGGAAATCGAATGTGCTGAGAGATTGTATCCCAGGTGTCTCTCCACTTTTATCACTTTGCATTTTCCGTCACGATGGTTGCTTGGTGCTGTCCAGTCCATTGCTGACTCTGAGCAGGCCCAGGAGCACAGCCCTGTAGGGTCTCCTAGGAAACTTGTAAGCATTCTAGGAATAGATTCCCAGGTCTTTCTCCAGCGGAGCCACTGGGTAGGTTTGAACCATCAACCTTTCTGGTTAGAAGCCAAGCCCCACCAGTACATGACCAGCAGCCCTTTAGCATTACTTTTAAAATAAAGAAAAACCCAAATCAGCATCGATACACCTGGAGCCACTCTCACCTGTTCTCTGCTTTCACGCTCTGACGACCCTTCTTTTTCCCCCTCTAGATTTCCGTCCACTCCCCTTCAGAACCGCTGAGGCTTTGCACATGCTGTTCTCTCAGGATGCAATGTTCTTCTCAAAAGAGCCAGCACTTGGCCATCCTTTAGACATTTGCTCAGAGGTTCCTTGCTCAGAGAATGCTTCTCAATCTCTCACCACCCTCCACTACACTAGGTCAGCTCTTCCTGCTAGATCTGCATCATCCCAAATCTCCGTGGTTGACGGTGTCGTCGTGAGATGCTGTCTAGTGGGTCTCAACTCACGGCGACCCTGTGTGCCCCAGAATGAAACACCACTTTGTCCTGTGCCATCCTCGCAATCACTGCCATGGTTAAGCCCATGGTTGCCACCACTGTGCCAGCTCATCACATTGAGGGCCCTCTTTTTTGTCACTGCCCCTCAACTTAACCATCATGATCTCCTCCTCCAGGGCCTGGTCTCTCCTGGAAACGAGTCCAAAGTACGTTGAGTTGAAGATTCACTCTCCTCTTTTCTAAGGAGCCTCCTGGCAGCACTTCTTTCGAGAAAGTTATTCATTCTTCTGGCAGCCCATGGTCCATTTGACTTTCTTCACCAGCGCCATCGATCTAAGGCAACAATGTGCCTTTGGGCTCTGTTATTCGATGTCCAGCTTTCCTATATATAGGAGGTGCCTGAAATACCATGACTTGGGTCAGGTGACTGAGTCCCCAAGGTGGTTATCTTTAATTTTGGGTGCTTGAAAGAGCTCTTTTGCAGCAGGTCCTCCAAATGCAATGCACCATTGGATTCCTTGGCTGCCGCTTGTGAGGGCATTGATTGGGGCAAATCCTTGACAGTGTCGGGCTTCCTCCCAATGACTGTGGTGAAACTCTCCATGGCATGCACTTTTTAGATTAATTGGGGGGCTTGTTTCATCAATGTTGACGTGACGGCTTCACTAGACTCTACGTTTCATGAGGGCAGGGATCACATTGACTTTGCTGACGTACTGGCAGAACAAAATCATCGGAGAGGCTGGTTTTGAGAAGGCAGGCAGTCCCTATTGTTTGGGTAACCTGATCAAGGCTATTTCACAAAGTTGTCCTGAATACCTCGCCTGAAGACTTTCTTTACTCATGGCACAGAAAACATGCTCAAGTACAGTTGTGCCGGAATGCACTCACTGAGCCCCAAGGAGAATTTACCAGCTGCCTCCGTGTTAGAGCCCAGGGAATTCCCTCCCACTCCCTGCCCAAGGCAAAGCCCAAATGTGCTGGCTGCGTGTTAATTGCATATGAAGCCTGCTGGTACCTGGATCGACACAATGATCTACAAAGCTGGCCCAAAACACGCCGAGGAAGGTGCTTTGGGAACAAAGAGGAAGGAGACCATTACTGAAGTAGCGAGTAAGCGAGTGACAATCCATCACGGTTAATTATTTGCTCTTAATTGTCAGGAAATGAAGGATGGGTGCGAGAGGGGTTTAAGCGGAATCATACCGAAAAGTATTCTCCTACCCAAAGGCTGTAGCCAAATTTGCAAGTGAGACTTTTCATAATCCACGGGTTGTTAATTATCTAAACACGGGTCCCTCGGAGCTGCCTGAGTGAAGATTAATTAGTTTTTGAAATAATAGCTAAATTGATGCAGGGAAGGAGTTCAGACTCCAAAATAATGGCTGGGGGAAAAAAATGGCGATTTCTTCATTTCTCTTCACCCGGTTCCTCAAGGACATTTATCTCTGCTGCTTCTGCAGAGAGGCCTCATTAATCAAACAGGCAGATGGGCCTTCCCAGGTTTGTGACGTGGAATTAAAACAGGGCCGCGCAAAGGGCGAGGGGAGAGAGAGGCGTGTGGCTCTCGGCCCAAGCTTCCTCCCAGACCCAGGCACGACCACACGCTTCCTCCCGACCAGACTCTATTCTGTTCCCTGGACCGGATAAGCGGCCCACTGGTGCAAGGAAGGAGGGTCTAACCAAGCAACGATCCAGTCCAAAGAACGCTTCTGCCTTTGACTGGATTCATGGATTGATTCGTTCTTCTGACAGCCCCTGGTCTGTTCGCTATTCTGCCCCAGCGCCATCGATCTAAGGCAACAATGTGCCTTTGGGCTCTGTTATTCAATGTCCAGCTTTCCTATGTACAGGAGGTGACTGAAATATTATGACTTGGATCCGGTGACTGAGTCCTCAATGTGGTTGTCTTTAATTTTGAGTGTTTGAAAGAGTTCTTTTACAGCGGATCCTCCAAATGCAATCCACCATTGGATTCCTTGGCTGCCGCTTGCGAGGGCATTGATTGGGGCAAATCCTTGGCAGTGCCAGGCTTTCCTCCCAATGACTGTGGTGAAACTCTCCACGGCATGCACTTTTTAGATTAATTGGGGGGCTTGTTTCATCAGTGCTGACATGACGGCTTCACTAGACTCTACGTTTCATGAGGGCAGGGATCACATTTACGATGCCTGTCAGGACCCCTGGTGGCATGGTGGGTAAGTATTGGACTGCTAACCAGAAAGTCAGTGGTTCAAACCCACCAGCTCCTCCCCGGGGGACAAGATAAGGCTGCCTGTGCCTATCCAGACCCAGGCTCGGGAAGATGCTTTGAAACGGATGGTGGTGGCGATGGTAAAATTGTGCTTGGTCTCAACTGAGTCATGGATTGCCGTTATATCTGGAAGTGCTCCCAATAAAATGATTAATAGGGGAAAAAAGATTCAGACTCAGAAAGCCTATCTAGGGTTGCTATGAGTTGGAATTGACTCAATGAATGTGCTTAGTTGGATATATATACACACAAGCACACATATATACATATTTATATCAAAACTTAACTTCATATATATATATATATATATATCACATGTTAAACTTTGGTCTGTTACCACATTATACCCCAAACAAACAACTCCCTCCAAAGACAGTTTGATTTTTTAATGAAACACGAAAGCTGTGGGGATGGGGGGAGATCATCGGGGTGTTTGCAGCAGAAGAGTTTCACTTTAGAGTGAGTTAGGTGGTTATGGTCATTAGGGAGGGTCCCCCCCGACTCAGGCAGGCACAGGATGTGGGGGCACATGGTGCACTTGAGTGTTGAGTGCAGGAAGCTTAAGTGAGGACATGGGGAGGCCAGGAAAGGGTGAAGGACCAACAACCCAAGTGTTACCCTTGTCAGCCGGGGCTCCATCTCTCGGCGCTCTCCTGGGGAACACCCCTCAGAATGGTGCCACTGGGGGATAAGGGCCCATCCCCCTCTGACTGGATGCTTGCGGGTGGAAACTGTCACTCGCTGCAGGAATGTTCTGACGGGGGGGGGGGGGGAGCCCTGGTGGTGCAGTCCCTAAAGCACTTGTCTGTTAACAGAAAGATTGACTGCTCCAACCCAGTCACGGCCCCACGGGAACAAGATGCAGCTATCTGCTCGGAAGCCCCAAAAGGGGGGGTTCAACTCTGTCCTGGAGGGTCCCTATGGGTCCCAAGGAGTCAGATTAGAGTGGATGGCTGTGAGTTGGGTTGTGTTTGGGTTTTATTTAAGGAGATGATAGGTAGAACCCCTAGAGCAGCTCACACAAAAGCTACCCCCCAGGGCGGCTGCAGCTGAGGTCTGGGGCTGCCCAGACCCACCGCACAATACGTGACGGAGGAGAGAGAAGACACAGAGTGCTTTCGAAAATGAGCTCCTATGTGAAGGCCACAGGCAGAAACACCAAGACACAGCAGCCGCTTGGGTTTGGCCTGCTCTGTGTTAAGTGAGAGCACTTCAGAGAGGCTGCAAAGGGATGGATTTAATGCCAAAGGTCAAGAAACCTAAACCCCTAGTCCAGGAGAGTGGGGAAGCGTGCTGGGATTTAGCATGAGGCCATAGCCAAAGAACTGCCCCCTCTCCTTCCAAAGTTGCTGGACTTTTATGCCTTCACGCTGCTGCCCTAAAACTTAAAGAGTTAACTCGGTCTGCCCAACTTATTGCCACGATCAAGCTGGGCCAGTGGAGCTTGGCTTAAGGGCTTGGCTGACTGGTCAATGGTTCAACCCACCAGCTGTGCCATGAGAGAAAGATGTAGCCGTCTGTCCCTGTAAAGGTTCCCGCCCACCGTTTGATTGTGTCCTGTGAACCACCATGACTCGGAATCGATTCAAGGGCTATGGATTTGAGGGATTACTGTTGTCTTCGATTTGGTTTTCCCAGCAGGAGCAGAGGGGCAAAGATTCCAGTACAAGGACTGTAGTTTGTTTGAGAAGCGGAAGGCAGATGTCGCTGGTTGGATACCACAGGAAGCAGGCTCTGAGGAACAGCTAGCAGGCAGGATGTTTCTTAAGGCCTAACCTTGAAATCGACCCCTTTGGAAAGAAGGGGAGGAAACAGGAGTGAGCAGAGGGAGTTGAGCTGCAGTTCAGGTCAAACATCACCTTCAGCCAACCCTACAAGGAGCTGTGGGGCGAGAACGGTCCTTGGAAGATGTCCTAAGCGTGTCTGGGATGGCTAAGCCTCCACATGCCTGCATTCGTCCACCACTCATTGTGGGACGTCCTGCACCGTTGCAGCTGAGGCGATCCCCAAGGGAACTGACCACGGAAGGCCATCTGCTAACAGCTCTCCCAGCATCCAGGACACAGTCCTTCATTGAAAGGGGACTGTGTGAGTCCGGGTAGACTAGAGAAACAAATTCATGGATACTCATATGTGTATAAGAAAGAGGTTTATAGACAAGAGCCATTGAATATTGAGAAAACAGCTCAGTCCAAATCAAGTCCATAAATCCGGTATTAGCCCATATGTCTGATATCAATCTATAAAGTCCTCTTCAGACTCATGGAACACATGCAGTAACAGGAGATCACAGGCAGTGGGTGGGAAGTCTTTTGATTCCAGTAGCGTTGTAAGTATTTCAGTGCTGGCAGGGGTCTCCACGTGGCTTCACCAGCACCCAGGGCTGCATCAGGGTGGGTCCATGTGGCTTCTCTTCAGGAACGTCTCGCAGGGAGTCAGCCTTGTCAGTAGAGAGTCTCCAAGGGAGTGAGGAGAGAGAGAGGGAGAGAAAGAGAGACTCCTGCCTCCAAGTTGTTCCCAGAATTCTCAGAAGAAGGCCATGTCCACACAGAGGCCTCATTGGCCATGATCCGATTGACAGACTAGACTCCACCCCTTCACTCTTAATCCTCTCAACTTGACACCAGATTATGTAACTACCACAGGGACCCAGGTGTCACAGGCCAACATAGTGGGAAACAGGGACAGTAAAGCAACGAAGGAAATAAACCAGTGAGGAGGTTTTGGTGAGTAAGATGTTGGGCAAATGAGGCTCAGTTTCCTGAGAGAACAATGGAAAACATCTGCACAGAGAAGCCCTCCTATCTATCCCACCTGAGGGGTAAAGGAGATAGGGCATTTATCCACCAATGGCCATCCCAGCCACTGGTTGAGAACAAATCTCAAGGAACATTGACTCGTTGGTACTTCTGGCCTGCCAGGGGCCAGGATCCGTTGGGACCCAGTTACCTTACAACACTCTATGGTGCAGAGTTTGAGTGTGCATAAGGAACGAGAACTTATGAGTCAGGAATCAAGAGTATCTGAGAAAGTGGCAAATCATTCACCAAGAGCAACACTAAAACTGGTACTCCACCGCACATGGCAGCTCTGCACCCACCCCCAAGGGCCCAATTATCAAAACACTCAGGGTATCAGCCTTTTACCAAATTGGACATGCCTCTAGGACAAGCAGCAGGCCAGCATCTTTGCTGTCATCAGGAGGTGTCATTGAACCCCTCCAATTCCTGGTGACTTTCTGTATCACAGGAGCAAAGGGTCCCAGTCCTGCACCAACTTCACGAAGCTTGGCACGTTTGAGCCCATCGTTGTGGCAAGCTTTCGGCATGCGGATGGCGAGAACGAGAACCCTTGGCATCTCAAGAGGGAGGGCCCGCTCCAGGGAAGAAAAGACTTTGTAAGAGAACCGTGGCAGTGAGCTCCATAGAGGGATAGGCGGTCCTTGAAAAAAAGGCGGGGGGTGGCTTGGTTCATCCACAAGGAGGAGTGGGAATGGAATGAGGGCGCGGCGGTGGATGAGGTGCACACCTCGTCTTTTGCAGCTGCCTTCAGCAAGAGACATGGAGACGATAAATCAGAAATCTGGAATCATTACCGAGCGGCAAAGATCCAGTCCACGCACTAATTGACCTCCAGCAGTGACTTTGGAGTTTTGGAATGGAAACACCTCCAGATGTCCAAGCAATCAATAATCCCCAGGGAAGCCAGTCAAATTAGCTGGAGCCCAGCAGACTGTGGCCTGAAAGAAATTGGATGGGGCCTAAAGGAAATCTATTTGCTGGGCAGAATTGGAATAGCATCAGAACTCAAGGGCTTCCAACGGGTATGGAAATTTTTAAAAAAAATTTAGCAACTGATCCTTCTCTCCCTCTAGACTATATTCTCCATGAGGACAGGAATTTGGCCCATCTTTGTATAGATGCATTCCCCAGGACCTAACACAGTGCCAGAAGTAGGTAGGTGCTGGCGCTTATTAAGCCATTCACAAATATGGAACGACTGTAAACGACCATCACAAATCCAAAAGAAGAAATTTCCTTAGCCTTGGTCTAGAAGCTGTGCTGAAACCGGTGCACCATGATGGCCCTGCTGGTATCTGAAAGACCCGTGGCATCACTTTCCGCATCTCAGCAGCATGCAAGCCACCACGGAATGACAACCCGATGGACAGAGCATGCAGGACCAGGCCACATCCACACTAGCAGGCCTTGGGATACCAATGGAACATCTCAAATCTTGCAGACGCCAACAAGGAGACATATTCCAGATTCACTCCGTTTTTTATCTATTCTAACCATGTACCACCACCACCACGTAACTCCAAAGGACACAGGTTTTGAGAGTTGTCTTCTTGGTTCTCAGAAATGAAATCCTGTGGGGTGGGGAGGGGGGGGACTTATCCAACTTGGAGGCATCTTCCACTTGGGCTTTTATTCTCTTCTTCCCCCCTCCCCCATGGCCCCTCATCTTAATCAGGCCATTGCTTGTGCTCCGTGTCCAGTGGAATCCGCTCATCCATTTGCTCCGCTCTTGGGTGGCAGGTTGAGGGATGGGCGGAGAGCGGAGGGCTTCCTGAGAGTAGAGGTGGGAAAGAACAATCCGATCTGTGTTGGTTTTCTGCTCAAAGGACCCTCTGCCAACTCCTGGGACACCGGCCCTAGTAGATGCCGCAGGAAGGTGGTCATGGGGTGAGGAAAGATGTTCCCCCTGTCCTCTAGCATAATATCCCTCACGATGCATTTGGATTCGTGGTAGGCCATCTGTTTTCCCTCGGAGACTGTGCGCTCCCTGCGGGCAAGGACTGTGTTTTATTTATCTATACACCTCAAGTGTCCTCGAGGGTGGGTGCCATATGGGCTACACTGGGGAGTGGCTGAAAGAAAAGCAGCCGCCACTGGCAACAAAGGAGCATTTTAAACCAAGTTCATGTTTGCCTCCCACAGATGACATCTGTCCAAAGCTCTGTAGAGTCAGACTTGTGCTAACTAAACGAGGCAAAAAGATGCCAAGCAGGAGTTTGGGCAAGGGAACGCTTGGGGATTCAGTGTGATGTGCATGCAGATAGCTCTCTCCACTGGAAGCTTTGGGGTTCAGAATACTACCCAAGAAAACAATTTCAAATTCTCAGGGGCTTACAGACTTTCCGGAGGCACAGAGGTTGGGCGAACCCGTAGTAAGATCATCTGCAAACCTGAAATCCAGTGGATCTCTCCCAGTCTTCTGAAAATCAAGTCATAGTTCGGCAGAGTTAGCAGAGAATATCGGCCGTGAGCACCAGACTCTTCCGAGAGCTGCCTACACGGGATCTTGCCGCCAACAGTAAAGCAAAAGACTAGACATGAAACATAGGGGGCAGTGCCTGTGTGTGAACGGGGAAGGAGCCATTCAGCAAAGGAACGTGGACAAGGTGCCATCACTCAGAGTGTAATCAATGTCCTTGCCTTTTTCGTGCAAGAACTGGCCCGTGTTCTCCTGTGCATCGGATCTCAACAAAAACCACAGAAGAGAGAATGATATGCCAATAAAACTTTTTGCTTTGTTTTGTTTTGTTTTTGTTTTCTTAAGGAAAATGACTTAAGATGCTATGAACACCCTCTCTGGTCTTCACAGGCACCCGCACCATAAACAGTGAATACGGGATGTTTTATTTTTATGTCTTGTTTTTCATTTAACTTTTTTCCCCTAAATACACGCATAATGGATGCTCACTGTGGAAGATTTAGAAAATTCAACAGAGTGAAAAGAAAAACCACTTTAAATACTTGTGCCGCCATGTCTAGAGAGTCACGATGAGTCAGCATCAACTTGACAGCGGTGAGAAGATCCAGAGAAGAGACACCTGGAACCTCTGTCCAGACTGGCCTCAGAGAGTGCCTGGCTGTATCATTATGTATGTCAACTCTGCTCCACCTGGTGCATGCCAGGTGTGATTCTCTCCTGAAATGTCTTTTCCACAACCACCACTATCTCCCCACTATCGATCCCAGGTACCCATGTCTCATGTGGTCCACAGGCATCTTCTGCTGCCCCTCCCTTTCCTGGCACATGTACAACTAGGGCAGAACTGCTTGGCTCCATTCCCCTTGGACCAGTGGTTTTCCACCTTCCTCATGCTGCAAATATTTCATACAGTTCCAAATGTGGTGGCGACCCCCCAACCAAAAGTTATTTTCGTTGCTACTTCATCACTGCTATTTTGCTATTGCGATGAATCGGACAGCCCCTATGAAAGGGTTGTTCGACCCCCCCAAAGGGGTCATAGCCCACAGGTTGAGAACCACTGTTGTGGATGGTTGTTGTGAGGAGCCATTGAGTTGGCACCTGTCCAGCGGCTCTGTGTGCAACAGAACCAAACACTGCCCTGTCCTGCTCCATCTGTACAGCCGCACTGCGTTTGAGCCCCTTGTTGCAGCCATTGTGTCAATCTAGCTCATCAAGGGCTCCTGGAAGCAGGATGTCCTTCTGCAGGGGCTGCTCTCTCCCAATCACATGTCCGAAGTATAAGAAATGCAGCCTTGCCTTTCTTGCCTCTAAGGAGCACTCTGGCCGTACTTCCTCCATGACAGGTCTGTTTGTTCTTCTAGCAGTCCGTGGGATGCTTCGTATTCTTCACTAGCACCACAATTCAAAAACCCATGGATTCTTCCTTGGTCTTCCTTATTCAATGCCCAACGTTCACATGCATAGGAGGCAAATGAAAATCCCATGGCTGCATCAGGTGCACCTTAGTTCTCAAAGTAACATCCTTACCCTTCACTACCTCGTTCGCAACTCAGGAGTCCCTGGATGGCACAGGTGCTTAAATGCTTGACCACTAACCCAAAGGCTGGCAGTTGGAATCCCCTGAGAGGCATCCTGGGAGGAAGTCCTGATGATCTACTTCCAAAAGCTCACCATCACCGAAGACAACAACCCTATGGGGGGGAAGGTCAACCCCAGCACACGCAGGGTCACCGTGAGTGAGAATTGACTTGCAGGCAATGGAGTAGGCTTTTTGGTTTATTTGTAGGTCATTTTAAAAACTATATATGTGTGCGCATGCATATAAAGTCAAAGGGAATAACCATCATGAAGCTAGAGCTAGGCCAGGTGACATCTCATTTGACCCATGAGGTTTCTGTAGGTCAGAGTGGATTAGATGGCATCTGAAAATTTGAGAGAGATAGAAACAGACAGATAGAAAATGAGGGTGTATACCCTGGTGGCACAAGTGGTTAAGCAGTCAGCTGCTAACTGAATGGCTGGTGATTCAAACCCTCCCTGTGTTAGTCTGGGTACTTTAGAGAAACAAATCCACAGAAACTCACATGTATAAGAGAGAATTTTATATAACGGGTAAGTGCACATCAAGAAAACATCCCAACCCAGTGCTGCCCAAGCCCACAAGTACAACATTGACCATTAACCCATATGTCTGACACCAATCCACAAAGTCCTCCTCCATCTCACAAAACACATACTATGATGCCGACTGCAGGAGGAAAGCCAAGTCAGTGAGTGTGTAAGCATCTCAGCGCTGGCAGGGGTCTCCACATGGGTGCTCCAGCACCCAGGGCTGCATTGGATTAGGTCCATGCAGCTTCTCCTTGGGGATATCTTGCAGGAAGTGAGCCTTCCCAGCTGAAGCAGGGAACTGGCTAAGGCAGCTGCACCCTGGTCCCACCATCAGAAAGCAAGAGACCCGAGAACTCAAAAGGTGAAGCTCACTGAGCCATTTATCCCTCTGCCCTTCAATTAACCCCACATGTGTTTATCGGCCAGGTTGGCACAATAAACTAACTAACTCACTCCCAGATGCTTGGAAGGAGTGTGGCCAGAGTGCCCTTAGGGCAAGGATGGCAAGACTTCATTTTACATTGGACACATTATCAGAAGAGGCCGGTGGCTGGCAAAGGACAGCACGCTTAGTAAAGTGGAGGGGCAGGGAAAACGTGGAAGGGCCTCATCGAGATGGACTGACACCAGGCCCTGGCTGCAACCATGGCCTCGGGCATAGGACCCATTGTGAGGATGGCACAGGACCGGGCAGTGTGTGCAGAGGGTCACAAGGCATCGGAACCAACTCAATGGCATCTAACAACCATCCCAGAGGATCCCCGAGGGAAATACCTGGTGATCTGTTTCCGTGACGTTCACAAACAAGAAAATCCTCCGAGGCCATTCTTCCCTGTCACCTGGGTCACAGTGAATCCAAACCAATGCAACAGGACCCAACCCCGGTAACCAAAAAGGGCTATTTGTTGTGGCTGGGTGGTGTTGAGGACCACAGAGAGGGAGGTCTGTGAAAGGACAGACACATTCAAACTGTGTTACCGGTGAAGAATATCGAAAGTGCCAAAGAACCAAACAAGTCTGCATTGGAAAAAGCACAGGCAGATGTTCCTTGGAAGGCACGATGGTGAGATTTCCCTCACCGACTTGAGACAGGCTCTCAGCAGAGACCGGCCCCTGGAAAAGGACATCAAGCTTGGGAAAGGAGGAGAGGGTCAGCAAGCAAGAAGATCCTCAGGGAGACACACTGACACAGTGGTGGCACCAGCGGACTCCAACTTAACCAGGGTCAGGATGGTGCGGCCAATGCAGCCCTGGGTGCTGGAGCACCCGTGTGGAGACCCCTGCCAGCGCTGAGATGCTTACACATTCACTGACTTGGCTTTCCTTCTGCTGTCCCTGGGCTGCCCTGAGTTGGAATTGAGTCCACAGTACGTAAAAGCAATGCTGAGGTTTCTACCGATAGTAGTATATCGTCTATAAATACAACTTTTGCATTTTATCATCTACATTATCTACGCATATCATGTATAAAATATCTATATAATCAATGCATATGTTGGTTGTTCTAGTTCTGCTCCAGCAACCACAGAGTTTCAAGGCAAGATAGCATCCTCTGAAATTAGAGGTGCAGATATACGGGGACACCTAAACACCCAAGAAGGAAAGGAAAACCTACTGCCATTGAATCAGCAGAAAGCCTCACTTTTCTCCCTTGGAGCAGCTGATGGTTTGGAACTGCTGGCCTAATCTGGTCCTATGGCTCAAAAGCAGAAAAGCACACAGCACCCATGCAGGCGCACACACAGGCACTCAGGCCCACAGAAATTCAGCTTGTCTAAAATGCTATGAGTTAAAAGACATGCTATTTCTTAATGTATGGAAGCATGCTGCTCACTGACAGAGGTCTGTAAGACATAGAAGTACAGCTCAATGGGTAATCCGAAAATGATGCTCTGGGTGAGCGCCAGGGGATCAAGAAATAAGACGATGCCCATTCCCATTCCACCCCTCCCTCTCCAGACAGGCTTGGCCTTGACTTCTAACGCAAAGACTTGTTTACCCTTGGGGTTTGGAACTTTAGACAGTGTCACACAGTAGGTGTGACACAGTCTGCTATGGCTTCTGCTTTTGCATATGACACTTGTGAGTTCTCCTCACCTGTCCACTCTGTTGTGTGATCCTGAGAACGGATGAAGACTCTCTATTGAAAGGATAGCACCGCACGTTCACGTCACTCACCATGTTTATCTTAGACTGGTTAGAGCTTTCTTCGGCTTTTTACTCAAGGATTTTATCATCTGTTCTTATGCATGCACTGATAAAGGGGGCATGGGCAAGAAACGGGCAGGGTGTTCCCAAGACTTCTTTGGATTCAGAATCTGACTCATCTCATCACTGTTACACCAGAGTCAAGGGTGTCCGGGTTTATTTGCACCCAATGTCATCCCCTGCGCCCCCATAGCAGTGAGGTGACTTGAAGTGGCCTTTCTTTCTTCACAGAACATGCCTCTTTTGACCCTGAGGTTTTCTTCCAAGCTGATGGCACTAGGATACAAGCTTTGTGTGTTACGCTGGGTGGACTAGAGAAACAAATCCAGAGACACTCATATGTGTATCCGGGAGTGCTTGATATCAAAGAGCTATTGTATATGGAGAAAGCATCCCAGCCCAGTCCAGATTGAGTCCATGCGACTGATATGAGGCCAGAGGCCTAACACTAGTCCATAAATTCCTCTTCAGACTCACGTGGCCATTCACAAGGAGGCCGAATGCAGGAAGATCACAGGCCTGTGGGTGGAAAGTCTTGTGGATCCAGTGGCGGTGGAAGCATCTCTGCACTGGTGCAGGTCTTCGTGTGGCTCCTGCAGCTCTCCAAGTATCTCAACAGCAGGAAAGTGAAGCAGAGAGTATGTCCCTCCTCCGGGGAGAAAAAGAGGAAGTTCCCAGAATCCTCATGAGAAGGTCATGCCCACCTGGAGGCGTCATCAGGCTAAACTCCACCCCTTCACTCTATGTATCAAGTTGACATGAAATTATGTAACTACCACATTGTGAAACTAGCACTTTTTTTTGTACTTCCTTAATTTTACCAGCAAAGATTATTAGACAACAGCTAGACTGCATTGCTCTTCCTTAAAAGGACCTTAGCAAGTTACTGAATGTCATGGGGCCAAGTTGTCTATGGGGCTGCCGGCAATCAGAACCGAGTCTGCAAACATTCGGATCGTCACGGGAACGTGCTGTGGCAGACAGCAGTACTGAGATGTTATCAATTGAAAGTTGTATCCCACTCCCTGAGATGATAAAAAATGTCTTCCCTTTTAATGCATGTCTTAGAATCAATGACACAGTAATGGATATTTATCTTCCTTTAGTACACAATAGAAAATGACCGTGTGATGGGGGGGGGGACTATATTTCTCTGAAAAGGGGAGGGAACAAATAAAACAACCAGAGAGGAAAGATTTGGTATATTAAGGAAATATTTGAGCCAAAGAAACTTAGAAGCTTACTTCGATGATCAAACAAGAGGGTGAGGAGGATTTGGTTAGCTAGGTGTGGATTTTCACGGAACAAAAACTTCGACCTAAAACAGGATCATGTTTTACTTCTCTAGTGATTTCACAACAGCTGTTGTTCCCCATCTCAGGGAGTGGCGCTGCCAACCACCCACCCAATTGCCCAAGCCTTCAGAAATTCAGGTGACAGCTCACAATTCTCATGCCAGTAGGTGTCTAAATCTCTCTCTCTCTCACGCACACGTGCACTGGTGCATGCATGCACGAACACACACGAGCATGAAGATTTAGACCACCCTGTGGGTTTATGCTAAACCTCTCTCACCACCCCCTCTGCCGTTCCCTTTCTGCCCAACAAAGAAAAATAGTTCTAAAATGTAAACTTGGTCATATCACCCATGGCTCTAACCCCTAACACCCATACCCCTTCCTAAGAGGTATAACCCCTTCCTTCCGGGGCTAAGCGATGTCACATCTGGCCAGGCTGGTGTCCCCCGGGCAGCTTGAGGGCCCACCATTCCACTAGACGATGATTTGAACAGCACGATGTGGAGCTGTACTTTATCGCACGACAAGACCTCAGCGTGGTTTCCTCTCTATCACCTCCATTTTCAAGCGGCACAGTGGGCGAAGTATCTTCCGGGCTAGCTGTTCAAACCCAGCAGCCTCTCTGTGGAAGAGAGATGAGCAACTGCTCCTGAAAACCTTCGCAGCCGTGGCCACCCTCAAGAGCAGGTCTACTCTATCCTGCCAGGTTTCCAAAAGTCAGAACTGACTAGACAGCAGTGGTTTTTTTTCTGTTACCCATAGTAACAACCCAGTCTAATGCTTAGGAAACTGGCCTAATTGCTCCTTTTATGAGTCAGAATAACAGCTATTCTTGAGAAGCTATCCTCTACAAAGCACTGTACATGCTTCGTCTCATTTACCTTCCAAGTCATAAACTTACGATTCGGTGCCATTATCTCCTTTTGAAAGATGGGGGACTTCGGTGAGGCTTAGCGAACAAGGCGGTCTATTGAGGAAGAACAAATCCTGACAGCCCTGGCCCACACTCTGAATCACCCCCTTTCCTGATGGAAACCCCAGCCCTGCCTTCCTCTCACACCATCTCTCAGCTGTGCCCTGAGTTATGCTGGTTCCCTTGGGACACTGGGTAATCTGGAAGTTGGCATGTAGCTTTCCCTGGAGGGTCTTCAAGTCTCTCGGACAGCAGGCTGACCCGGTCTCAGGAACCAGGGGGTGGTGGTGGTGAAATTTGCAATGAAGGCACCCTGTGTGAGCTGTCCTCCTGGAAGAAGCCAGCCAAATGACTCCCCAGGGATTCCTCGGAGCCAGGTGAAAGGACCCGCCATTAACCAGGCAAAGAGGCTGTTAGTACCCACGGGTGTCTTTTCAACAATATCCGAAGTGTCACCAGACAGCACCAGGAGAAGCCCTTCGGATGTGTGTCACTTTACCAAACCCAAATCCGCAGTCACCGAGTCAGTCCCGAATCACAGCGACCCTCTACAGTGGCGGTTCGCAACCTGGAGGTCGCGACACCTTTGGGGGTCAAAGACCCTTTTACAGGGGTCGCCTAAGACCATCGGAAAACACATATTTCCGATGGTCTTAGGAACCGAGACACCGCTCCGTCACCAGGCAGGTCCACCAACATGCAGATATGCCCACATACAAGTACCCAGCGTGAAGACTGTTACCCATGCTACACCATACTTCAAGACAGACTGTCATTGATTTGTAATTAGAAATTAATATTTCACAATATAGAATGACTTAGTGTTTTGTGATTCATCACTATGCTTTCATGATGTTCAATGGTAACAATGGAAATACCTCCTGCCTATCAGCTATTTACATGACGATTCATAGCAGTAGCAAAATGACAGTGATGAAGCAGCAACAAAAATAATTTTATGGTTGGGGGTCACCACCACATGAGGAACTGTGTGAAAGGGTTGCAGCATGAGGGAAGTTGAGACCCACTGCTCTGCTCTACAGGGTTTCTGAGGCTGGGAATACTGACAGGTAGACAGCCTCATCTTACACTGATGGAGTGGCTAGTGGGTTTAACTCTCTGACCCCGTGCTTTCTTAGCTGCCCAATACCTAAGCCACACTGCCATCAGGAAGACCCATCTGATAGCAGAAAATAGATAGTAAGAGGAGCGTCACATCCCTCCCCATTTCAGAGGTAACAGCAGCTGAGGGGGGCCTGGGTGATGTGGTGGTGGGGCCTCGGAATGGCAGTCTGAAGCCCAGAGAGGCGCCCGGGCAGGGAGCCCCAGGACCTCACTGAGATCCACCTGTTTCACATCTGCAGACCCCTTTCTATCTCTAGCCTGGGGAGCGGGAGGGCAGGGAGAAAGCTAGCGCACTGTAGTCTGGCCAGGCTGTCTCTTCTGGGAGTGGTGGAGGATACACATCAGGGTGAGGAGGTCCCAGCCAACTCAGAAGCCGATGGGGTGTCTGGAGACTGCACACACTACATGGCCACTGCTTACAGGTCAGCACCGAGTGCCCCAGGGAGGCCCGCTTCCGCATCTCCCATCTCACATTCCCTGAGCGGCTGCTCTGTCCCAGGCACCCTGCCCCCTCCAACTTGGGAGACGATCCTCATCTTATTTCCTAGTCTTTTGTTTTATTTTGTTCCCAAAATGCCCATTGAGCACCTCCTAGGTGAATCCTGCAGTGGACAAAGATGGGTGCAGCCAGTGGCCTATGGTGGCAAGAGTAGCAGGCTGGAAAGCAAAAGATGGACTTTTGGTAGGCTGGTTGACCCCTCTGAGTCTCAGTTTCCCTACTTGTAAAATGAGGATGATCCTACCCACTGCCCAACAGCACTGAATCTCAGAGACGGCCACTCCCACTGCTGTACCATCGATGCTGACCCTGCGAAGGGACATGGAAAGGTATGGGAGACTGTTGGGTACCTGTAAGGTCCTGGCTGGTATACTTGAAGACTGTTACCCATGCTACACCATGCTTCAAGACAGACTGTGAAGGAGGTTTCATGACAGGACATTCGTGTAGGTCTAGGGGCGCCCTGAGGCCCCCAGGGACTAGCAATCAAAGGAAGTTTTGAGGCCTTAAGGGGCAAGGGGAGGGAGTGGTGTGAACAGAACCTGGCAGGAGCTGTAACATGGTCACAGGCTGCCTGACAGGAGAGGTCCCACGGAGAGATGAGCAGAGCCCTTATGGAACCCTAGGGCAGCAGCAGGGAGGTGGCAAGGGGTGGTGGAAATGCCCCGTCTGGTTCTCCATTCTCCTAATCTCCTGCCTTTGGCCTCCCATTGGAAGATCCAGCCAGAAGTCAGTCGGCAAGGGAGACTGACTGATGCAACCTGAAGAGTCCAGCTTCCTAGGAAACACAGCAAGGGGAAGGAAAGAGGAGAGCCAATCCAGAGGACAGAGGGATACCCCACTTGTGGAGATGTGAAGTGTCATGAAAAGATGTGCTTTGGGGGTGCATTTATACTTCCCAAAGGGCCTGTCATTCATATATGCTTTAAATAAGAATAATTATAACCCCATGTATTGGCCCTGTGTTGTCACCCATTCCATTAAGTGTCTCAGAGACACTGTCCCATTAATTTTATCATTGCAAATACATGTGGTAATGGGCTGCAAGGATTTACTTGATACAGCTTTCTTAGCCACAGTCTTTGTAACTTTGTAACTTCCACCAAACAAGGGTGGGGGGGAGGCAAACATAATGGGTGCAGTTCCTCTTCTCTGGATGGGTTAAGAGAAGGTAGGGGAAGATGTTGGTAGGACTATAGGATTTGGCTGTGCGTGCTGACAGGGCTCGTGGGGAAGATAAAACACTTGGCACTATAATGGGGGCATTGGTCAACCGTGCTATCCAGCTGGGTATAAAAGGAACCATGTCTGAAGCAGGAACAAGAGAGCTCACTGCCATCAAGAAAGATAAGCTCGGAGTGGAGCCCGTCCTCTGGATCCTGACATCCCTGCATGTTGATGCTCCTGGAGTCAGGAGGCGGGGTCGTGACACGAGAGGTGCACACGAGACACAGGTCTCGTGACATAGGTCGTGACACGAGAGGGGTTGCCACAGGAGCCACGGCAACAAGCTTCCCAGGCCACGAAGCCAGCAAAACGGAGTGGCTTCAGGCAGAAGGCTCGCTTGCCGAGTGGGACGCGGTGAGACATTTAGCTGGAGCTGGGCTTGCTGAGAGCAGAGTACTCTCGACTGAGGCTTATTGCAGAGTGGTCTGCCCTAGGGCATTCACTGGCAGCACTGAAAGAGCTTTGCAACATTGTCTGAGCAGGGCATGGGGCTGAGGGGTTGGAGCAGAGAGAGAGGTGTGTCCCTCTGGGCATGGCTGTGAAGAGGCTGTTCTGACTGAAGAGCTTTCATTGTTCTAAGCACTTTGAATCCTGAACTGAAACCTGTTAACTTCACCAATGGAGCCCTGGTGGCGCAGTGGTTTTGTATGGGGCTGCAACCCCTGTGGTCGGTAGTTCAAAACCACCAGCAGCTCTTGGAGAGAAAGGTTGGGCTGCCTACCCCTGTAAACAGTTACAGTCTTGGAAACCCACAGGAGGGTATTCTAAGTCAGCCTTGACTTGACGTCAGTGAGCACTTGGACAATAAAGCTTATAATCCCAACTATCGTCTATGAGCTCTGTGTGGCCGCTGCTGTGGATCATGGAGCCACACAGAGAAGGAGAGAGTGCCTTGGTCGGTGTCAGAATTGGTCAAGGAGGAAAGAGTGTGGAGGCACACCTGACTTCTGCGTAAGAGGGGGCTGCCAAAGGTGGACATGAAGTTTGACTCTCCTTTCCCCTTGTGAAGACAGAGGAGGTCGGACGCCACCCCCACACCATTTTCACAAGTAGTACCAGGATCCCTATTTCACAGAAGAGGAAGCTGAGGTCATTTTAAAGGGTTAAATGACTTTCCTTACAATCACACAGCAGGATCGGTGCCCAGACCTGGCGGACTCCAATATCCACCCTTTTGACTCCAACGCTGTGAAGCCTGACTGCCTCCTCCTTTTCCCCCTTCTTACTGATTTTTATCCAATACAAACTACGGATAACGCTGAGAAGAATGGGAATTCTAGAACACCTTGTGGTACTTCTGCGGGACCTGTGCATGGATCAAGAGGCAGATGTTACAACAGAACAAGGGAGCAAAGTGGTTGAAAAATCAAGAAAGGTGTGCATCAGGGTTGTATCCTCTCACCAGGCTAATTCATACCCCGACCAAATCTGCAAAGCCGGATCATATGAACAAGAACAAGGCATCAGGACCGGAGGCAGGCTTATTAACAACCCGCGATACACAGAACACGCAGCCTTGCTTGCTGAAAGTGAGGAGGACTTGAAAGACTTGCTGATAAAGATCAAAGACAATATCCTTCGGTATGGGTTGCAACTCATTTTAAATACAACAAAAATCCTCACAAGTAGACTAAGAAGACAGTAAGTATCATTGGACACAAAGATTGAAGTTGTCAAGGAGTTCAGATTCCTCGGATCCGCCATCAATGCTGTGGAAGCAGCAGTCAAAAAGTCAACATATTTAATTGGACAAATGGGCTGCACAGACCTCTTGAAAGTATCGAAGAGCAGAGACGCCATTTTGAGAACTAAGGTGCACCTGACCCAAGCCCCGCTACCTTCAGCTGCCTCATGTGCCTGGGCACACTGGACAAGAAAGAAGGAAAACTGAAGGATAGCAAGATGCCTTTGAATTCCAGTATTGGCGAGGACTATGAAAAGTAACATGGATGTGCAGAGGAACAAACAAATCTATCTCAGAAGAAGGACAGCAGAAGGCTCCTAGAAGCCAGGATGGCGAGATTTTGTCTCACGTACTTTGGACATGTTATCAGGGGAGATCAGTCTCTGGAACGGGCATCACACTGGGCAGAAGGTCAGCTAAAGAGGAAGGCAATGGAGGAGACAGATGGACAGAAATAAGGCTAGTGCGGGACTGGCTGGTGCTTCGGTCTGCTGTGCAGAGGGTCAGTATGCGCCAAAACTAACTTGATGGTACCGAACAGAGACAACTGATCTTGAAGGTCCGGTTTAAATCTCCCCTCTTCCACAAAGGTTTTCATCAAAATGTAAACTCTTTACAGCTAAGCTTTTGTTTTTTTCTCATGCAGATGGCATATACATTTTACACTGCTATCCTGTGCTATCAATAAAATAATATCGGTAAGATTTGACTAGATGATGGATGTCACTTACTAGCCAGGATTTTATCGGGTAATATTTTCTTGGATCTTTTACCAATATTTAACATTTTATGAATGAGTGAATGGTGAATGATTGAATGAATGAGTGAATGGGTGAATGAATGAATGAAATTAGGGATGATAACAGGGATGTGCAAACCCAAGGATCAGGATGGTGACCTAAATGTGGGCTAGAGAGGCTCCAACGGGCTCCAGGGGAAACTGTAGACACCTTGAATCAAAGGACTCAAGGCCAGCCAACTGCTTCCATGCCAGAACCAAGCCCGGAGCAGCCAAGCTTCTGGGTTTTCGCTATTTGGGGTTTTTTGTCCTCCCAAAGCAGCAGGAAACATGGCTTTATATGTCAAATCTGTTGAGTTTTTTTTTTTTTAATGTTGGCAACGGATTCGAGTATTTTCAGAAGAGACCCTGGGGAGCTGGATGTGGTACAGAGCCCTCCAGCTTCCAAGCCGTGCTTCAGACTCATGAAGTGAGGCTGATGGCATAGATTCAGGTAGGTTGGTTCTGGCGGTGCCTCTGAGCAGGTGTGCCCTGCAGGGCTTTCTCCTCAGCCGTCCTGTAGGGCTCTAAGTTTGTGGCGCGTGCGAGGCTTTTGGCAGGTGGGAGAGCCATCTCTTCATCAATTCAACTCATGCAGTCGCCAACTAGGCATCGAATCTGCACTCTGGGTTGAGGCTCTGTACTTAGCTCGTCACACACACGAGGCCAGAGCAGGCAGAAGCCCTGCCCTCCTGGAAAGGCAGAGAAAAGCCCTCACCTGCCCGTGAAGTGTCCAGTTGGAGAGGATGAGCATCACAGGTTGCTGGAAGTGGATACTGGCAACACGTGCGCTCACATTAGCCAGGGAGAAAAATCCAAGTCGGCCTGAGCCATTCCAAGGCTCGTTCAAGGGTCAACTGTATGTATGTCGACAAAGAGGTAGCAGCCCTGCCCCATTGCTTCCCAACAAAACCCTTCTATCCTAGTCATATCCTTTGAGCTTTTGAGTGCTGGCAGAAGGTCCCCTAAAGCTTACCTTTCCTCCTGGTGCCTTCAAGGAGCTTGTATTCATGTGCTTTACCATCTTCTGTTTACATTGATGGCTATTTAAAGTCTGTAGAACTGCTCGACACTATCATTAGCCCACAGGCTTTGCAGAGGTTAGAGACTTGGGGAGAGACACGCTTTCTTGTCCGTGGATTAGAAATGAATACAAGCCCCTAAGCAATCTTGCCGCGCACTAAGAAAATGATGTAAGGAATGAAAAGCTTTCCAAAGGAAGATATCACTCACGTAGTCAGCCAGGACTGGGTCTGCACAGGAGATACGAAAATACCATAAACCAATTTCAAGCAAATGCCATCCAAGACTCTGAAGAGGCTCCCCCTTGTCAGGTTCTCCCAATGACGCATGGAAGATGCTCGGGTACATCAATGAATCATGATTTGCCATTTCCCTCCCAACCTCTCCCTGTTGTGAAATTCCAGGAAACTACTCCCTAGAACAGTGTCTTCTGGCTTTCCCGGGGACATCTCGGTTGATTTGATGTAGCCGTTTATGTAAAGAAATGACTCCTGCCCTGTTCATCACATCACTGGCAGGGGATGCATACGGCGATGTGGAGCTGATGTTTTTCCAGGTGAAGATGGCATGACACGCAACTCCAAGCACCACCTCCACAAAGAGGGATGACTCAGCCTGTCTTGCGTGGGCTACTCCTTGTTTTAGGCTGGGCTCCCTGGAGAAGCACAGTGAATCATCAATATAAAAATGAAGAGAAAGAAGAAGTTAGAGGAAGAAAATGGCACATGCACAGTTGTAGACCCAGAGAAGTTCAAATTCAGGCAGGTGCCAAGTCTATGGGGCAGATGTTAAGCTGGACATTTGTCCTGACTCCTGTTCTTTTGCGAGCGGATGAACCCAGGATCGGCAGGAAGACCAGAAGCCGGTGACTACTGAGGCAGATGGATCCAAGGTTAGCAAGTCAGCTGGAGGAGCGAATGAATGAATCCCAGGCCAACAGGTCAGGTAACAGGCTTCTGATGACTCTCAGGATCGGCAAGCAATATGGTTGGCCATTGGTTCAAGTTCAAAGAATCGGAGATGGATGAGCCAGTTGCAGGGTCCAGACCGGCAAACAAGCAAGCCTTTCGACAGTAGCCACTTATGTCAGAATTACTGGCATCAGGGCTGTGATGGGTATTGCATTCCACACCAAGTTGCCAACAAACCTTAACTGGCACACTCCTGGGTGCTGAAGAACCAAGAGAGGGTTCTGGAGGGAAAACGAGGTGGGACCAACAGTGTTAGAGTGGGTAGGCAAGACTTTTCAGAATCTTTGGTATGCACTAAATTTTGGTTTGAGGGGATAAGAGAGGGACATACTGTTGACTGGGTAGACAAAGATCAATACCTGATGCTTGTTCAAATGAGAAGATGCCACTATGTATCTACACACACACACACACACACACACACACACACACACACACCCTTCTCCTGAGCTTGAAAAGACAGGCTCTTCAGTCGGGGTGCAGTGCAGCGATGATGAAACATACAACTTTCCTCTAGTTATTTAATGTCTCTTGCCCCCACTATCGTGACCCCAATTCTACCTTATAAATCCGGCTAGACCAGAGCATGTACACTGGTACAGATAAGAGCTGGAGACACAGGGAATCTGGACAGATAAACCCCTCAGGACCAATAATGGGAGTAGCCATACCAGGAGGGGAAGGGGAAGGTGGGGGGAGAAAGGGGGAACCAATCATAATGATCTCCATATAAACCCCTCCCTGGGGGGCAGACAATAAAAACATGGGCAAGGGGAGACATTGGGCAGTGTAAGACATGAAAAAATAAAAATAATTTATAAATTACCAAGGGTCCATGAGGGAGGGAGGGTGGGGAAGGGAAGGGGGAATGAGAAGTTGATACCAAGGGCTCAAGCAGAAAGAAAATGTTTTGAGAATGATGATGGCAACAAATGTACAAACGTGCTTGACACGATGGTTGGATGGATGGTGATACAAGTAGTATGAGCCCCCAATAAAATTTTTTTTTTTTAGAAAGAAAAGAAATACTCTGCTCAAAATCTTGCTAGATGGGACGTTGGAAGCGTCTCTGATCAGCCTATTGTAAGTCAAGGGACTCAAGAAAACTCTCTGAGTTCTGGTTAAGAGGAGAGTCTTTTGGGCCACAGAGACTTGGATCCAAATCCTGGAATTAAGTGATATCTCAGTATTGTTTCTGGATATGCCCTTTCCTCACCTGTGACATGGAGAGGCTAATAGAACCCACCTCCTGGGGATATTGAAAGGATTGAAGTGGAAGATACCAGAGGGCAATGCATGATCTCCACTCTACTTTCCCACAACTTCTTTGAAGCTCCCTGGTACTTATAGAGCTTTGGGGCACACAGGGCTCCCCTCCGAAAAACTAGGCCCTGTCTTGTTGACTCTAATGTTCTGGTCCAATGAGATGCCCGTGAATTGGAACCAACGCAACAGCAAACCAACAACAACAATTTAAAGCAAAAACAGAGCCCCATGACCACTGGGTCCATGCTGCCTCGGTGGTGCCCATGTGTACAGAAGCAGACCGCTAGGCCTTTCTTCCCTGGTGTTACTGGGTGGGTTCGAGCCACCAAGCTTTAGGCTAACAGGTGAGTGAAGTACCCTTCCTGTGCATTTGGACAGAGAGAAGGAGTGTCGTTGATTTTCAGGAGTGGGGGGCGGGCAGATAGCTTTTGGCTCATTGATGATCCACGAATTGGCCTGCTCCCAATATCAGAACTAGGCATTGGTAGGCCATGTCAGGAAGACAAAGGGGTGGATTATAAAGCTTAATCCTATATCTGCGATCAGACATTAACTGTTTCCGTTTAACCCCAAACAAAGAAATACCGCCCTTTCGATGATGGACAAAGGTCTTGAGTGGAATTCAAATTCCTGAGCGGAATTTCGTTTTGCTCTTCCTTGCCCAAGTCATGCCCATAATCTGTTATCTTTGATACCCAATTCCATTTTCTCTAGAACGGAGCACTCAGAAGGCTCATGTGAAGTACCCTGGGAGCCACGCTGCAAGACTTTTGAGATGTTTTTTTTATTTCCGGCCAATCTCTTATAGTTTTGACTGGACAGAATTTCTTTACAGCTCGCACCTTCAGTCTTTTCAAAGCATTCAACGGAATGTTGATAGAAATAGCTCTTCTCTTTTAAACCTTGCAGTTCATCTGTGATGTGTAATATTTCATTAAACTAGACAATTCCAGCAGGACAGCATGTCAAAGCCGGGCTCTCCCCTCAGCTGTCTGCCTGGCTCACTCCCTCACCTCTTCCAGATCTGCGCTCAGAGATGGTGTTCTCAGCATGGTCACTCTATTTAAATCGCCACTTTCCACTCCCAGTCCCAGGCTCCCTACGCCATTCCCCTGCTTCCTTCCTCTTCCCGCAGGATGCCCAAGCACCTGCCAGCCAGGACAAACATTGTCTTGCTGTTCTGCCCTGTTTTACACTGTTGCTTGTTTGGGCCCTCAGTGCCGTGAGGGCAAGGATTCTTGTTGGTTTTGTGAGTAGTGCCAGTGGTGTGTGTGTTGGGTAGTGGGGGGGGGGGGGGTTTCAACAGGGATGTGGACAAGGGAGTCGAATCTGAATGCCTAAACCAATGCTCAGCATGTTGTAGGTACTCAATAAATATATGTTGGATGAATGGTGGTGGGCGGGGGGGGGGGGGGGAATCCTGAAAATTATAACTAGGACCCAAAGCGCATGGCCATAGGCTGAAGCGTATGGTATTGTGGTGACAACTGGTTTACAGTCTCCTCTAAGGTGAGTGGCTGGGCGGGTAGGTCGCCCACTCTGAGTAACGAGGGGTGGGTTTCTTTATACTTCTCCTGCTTTGCCTCCTGGGGGATCTTGGGCTGGGTTCCCTGGAAAGGCAACACCAGTGAAGTGTATGAATGTGAGGGAAAAAAAGAGCAAGAGTCTCTTTTCCCTTGGGCATGCCACCTTGATCCTGGTGTGGCCATGGGCCGCTGCTTTGCCCAATGTTACCAGTACTGTAAGAACAAGCCCTACCCAAAGTCCCATTTCCGTCGAGGTGTCCCTGATGCCAAGATTCACATCTTTGACCCCGGCTAGAAGAAGGCAAAGGTGGATGGATTCCCACGGTGTGGCCACAGGGTGTCGGATGGGGACAAGCAGCTCTCCTTCGGAGCCCTGGAGGCTGCCCGCATCTGTGCTAACAAGTGCGTGGGGAGAAGCATTGGCAAAGGTGGCTTCCACATCCGGGTGCAGCTCCACCCCTCCCACATCATCTGCATCCACAAGATGTGGTCGTGCGCTGGGGCTGACAGGCTCCAAACTGGGATGTGAGGTGCTTTGGGGAAACCTCAAGGCGCGGTGGCTAGAGTCCCCATTGGCCAGGTCATCATGTCCATCCGCACCAAACTTCAAAAGAAGGAGTGTGTGGTGGAGGGCCAACGCAGGGCCAGTTTCAAGTTCCCTGGGCTGCAGAAGATCCAGGTCTCCAAGAAGTGGGGCTTTACCAAGTGTTATGGTGACAAGTTTGAGGATGTGGTGGCTGAGAAGCGCCGTGTCCCGGGTGCCTGTGGAAGTCCAGTACATCCCTCACCGTGGCCCTTTGCATAAGGGCTGGGACCTACGTTCACGAAGGCCTTGGTAGCCCAGCGCTGCCTCACTTGTACCCGCCAAATAAAAATTGAACTTCCTGATTGAAAATCAACAAAAAAAGAGAAAGCCTGTCAAGGAGATGATATGGTTGTGGGGGTCACCACCACGTGAGGCTCTGTATGAAAGGGTCGCGGCGTGAGGAACGTTAAGAACCACTGGGCTAGACGCTTGCAGGACCCCATCGGTCTGCCTGTTGTTACCGTGTCAGCTGAGGCCTTTGGCCAAGACATGGTGCCTGATCCCCATTACTCACTCTGTCCTTTCCTGTCTGGCTGTGCCAATAAGATGATTTATCAGCAGGAGAGCCAGACAGGCAGCCAGGTCTGAGCAGAGAATGGAGGCTGGGAAACTATTTCATCCATGCAAGGCTTGCCCCCTGCCCCCCCCAAAAAAAAGTCCTATCACAGCGTCATACACCTTCCCCAGGAGGTCTGGATGCTGCATTCATTCATTCACTCAACACACATTTACTAAGGACCCAGAGCTATAGAATATACTAGTAGACAAAACAGGTAGGCCTTTGCTCCCTTCAAGGTCACAGGCCTGTAGAAAAGGCAGACTTGGAGGTAGAGTGTATGATCAGGTACACTGAACCTACAGGTATGTGCAGGTAAATACAGAGAGTGATCAAGGCAAGAAGCAAGGGCGGGCAGAGGCACTCTCCAAAGAAGGACTGTCTATACTCATGAATAAGCCAAGTTTTTTAGCACATTTTTATGCAGTTTTTGGGGTAAAATTAGGTGCCTCGGATGATATTTGGATTGGCCTATACTCGAGTATATACGGTAATTCCTGAGCTGTGGTGTGAAAACTGAATAGGAGTGAACGCAATGATGGAAGAAAAGCATCCAGGCAGGGGCAAGGAGGTGGGAAGACGCAGAGAGGGGGGGTGGAGGGAGCAGTGGGGAGGTGGGCAAGGACCAGATGAGACAGAGTTTCCCAAGCCATTGACATTGACCTGAAAGGGCTCAGCGGGCACATCACATCCCCTCCATCACACATCTATCAGCTTGTTGGATGGTGTTTGGATGGCATGTCACCCGAGGCTGGCATCTATGCCACTGGCATTTCAAATGCCAGCTGGATCGCCCAACATGGATAGGTTACAGCAGAGTGTCTAGACCAGAGGTTCTCAACCTGTGGGTTGCAACCCCTTTGGGGGTTGAACGACCCTTTCACAGGGGTTGCCTAAGACCATCGGAAACCACGTATAACACATGGTCTTAGAAACAGAGCACCGCTCCTCTATCCATCTCCAGGTGGGTCTGCCCACCTGCAGAGATGCTGATCTGGTGAGAAAGAAGCTATCTCAACCTTCACACTGACGTTGGCTTTTTACACATACTGTCTCAAAATGTAGCAATGTAGTTTACTGTTGTTATATTAACATTGTTACCCATGCTACACCATGCCTCCAGACAAAATTTTGCGTATTTTTCATTAGAAATAAATATTTTACAATACATAATTACATACTTTTTTTGTGATTCATCCCTGGGCTTTCATGATGTTCAATTTGGAACAATGAAAATACATCCCACCGATCAGGTATTTACATAACGATTCCTAACAGCAGCAAAATGAAGTAGCTGCGAAAATAATTTTATGATTGGGGGTCACCACAACATGAGGACCTATATGAAAGGGTCGCGGCATTAGAAAGGTTGAGAACCGCTATTCTAGACTAAGACAGAGTAAGCAAAAGACTGGGTGATCTACGTCTAAAACCTTGGCCGGTGAGAACTGGATGGATCCCAGTGGTCGGACCCACACCCAACATGAGGATGGGGAGGCTTTCGTTCCGTTGTGCAATGGGGCCGTCAAGTCCCTGGCCAACTCCAGGGCTAACAACAGCTACAGGACGATGGTGCTCTCATGCCACCCACGCACTGGACACGGTGGGATTAGACATCCGTGACTCGCCAGCACTTGTAATCCTCCTGCTTACAAGGACTTCTCTGCTCTTTGCAATGTCACACGGGCACCACAGTAGTCCTGGGGCCAATCAAGTGGTAGCAGAAGCGACCCGTGTCACTTTGGGGTTGAAGCACTTAACAACTCTTAGGCAATTTCCTCTCTCTTGCTCTCCCTCTCTCCCCCTCTGTCCCTCCCTCCCTTTTCCTCTCCCTGCCCCCCTGCTCTCTCCACCCACCCCCCTTCCTGCAGTAATTTCAAACGCTTGTATTAATACGGAGGAGTCACAAGCCAAGGCAGCCTGCACGGCTGAGCTCATCATGGCAGCAATCTGTCCGCAGAGAACCGCCAAGGCTTTGTATACGTGGGCTGCGAACTGTGGTTTTTGAAGTGCACTGGTTGGCTGTTACAGCAGCATAGCACGGCCTCTCCTAACTAACCTCCCACGTGGCCATTCCACACAGGGGGTGGTGACCCACAGAAGGCAAAGAACTTACTCGCTAATATCTGCTCATATTATCCCCGGAGAAGACGTTATGACCATTCTCCGGGCTACAACAGTGGCCTGGCCTGTGAAAGGGGTGGCCACACAGATGACCAAGGGAACAGATTGGGCACATAGTGAAGAGAAAAGTGGGTGAAGGGGGACGTCGGGTAGTGTGAGATATGACAAAATAATAATAATTTAGAAATTATCAAGAGTTCATGAGGGAGGGGGAGGGGTGGAAGGGGGAAAATGAGGAGCTGATGCCAAGGGCTCAAGTAGAAAGCAAATGTTTTGAGAATGATGATGGCAACAAATGTGCTGGACACAATGGATGGATGTGTGCATTGTGAGAAGCGTTGCATGAGCTCCCAATAAAATGATTTTTTTAAGATAATAAAGAAAGAAGTGACTATGAGAGAGAGAGAGAGAGAGAGAGAGAGAGTACCTTGGTGCTAGATTAGAGTGGGAGAGTGAGGCGCGGGATATGCCCAACGATGCCCTGGTGGATGAGTGCAGACAATTTGGGGAGGACAGTAGGGTCTTGACCTCTGCCCTGAGGGTCCTTGACTTTGCAGGTCACATCGGTTGGGGCAGATCGGTCGAGACAAGTGACCTTTTGTGGGTGCTCTTCCTGTTTCCACGTTCCAGCGGGAGGATGAGCCTTCTCGGTACCGTGGAAGACGCTCTGTGCCACGGCCAACGGGGCTCTGCTGTAATTGCCCCATTTATAACCATCCAGGAGGGGTGCCCTACTCCAGAAACTGTGGGTATCTGGGCGGCTGACGAAGCTGCCAGAGCTGAGCACTTAATGGATGGAGGAGGCTGAGAAGAGTGGCTGGTTTAATTGTTCATTGTATCAACTAATTACATGGCCTTCATCCATCAGCACAGGACGGCGGTGACAGGGAGAAAGCCCTCCTGTGGACAGCCAGGGACCTGGGTTCTTAATTGCATTCGGGGCCCTCAGCAGATCAAGCCTCGGAAAAACGACCCCAAACCAGTGGCCGCCGAATAGCTCTGCCCCCACGGCCTCCCCCATGTGTGTCCGAGTGGAAGTGTGATCTAGCGGGTTTTCATTGGCTGATTTTTTTTCTTTTGGGAAATCCGATCACCAGGCCTTTCTTCCAAGGTACCTCGGGGTGACCTGTCCCTGTCAACGAGTGGATCCTAACTCGTAACAACCCTACAGGACAGGCTAGAACTGTCCCTGTAAGTTTCGGGGGCTGAAAATCTTTATGGGAGCAGAAAGCCCCCCTCGTTCTTCTGCAGAAAGAGCTGCTGGTTCCAAACAGCAAGCTCCTTGGTTGTGACAGAGCCACCTCTACGGTGGCAGTTTTGGCTCTGTGATGATGACGGCAAGGAAAACCCAACGAAGCCTTTGACTCTGCCTTCCCCGCTCCCCGGGGTCGCCATGAGTCGGAATCAACTCAGTGACACAAGACAGCAAGAGCAATTATCCGGTGACGGTGACTGTTCGTGAAATATTCTGGATGTTATTATTCATTTTTCATGAATGAGAGAGAAGGAAAACTAGAAGAAAGCGAGAAAATAAGATGTTACCTCTTCTCCCATTAATGATACCAGACAGGAAAAGGGCAAATCAATTTTTATGATGCATTGATATAAATATTTTATCATATTGGAACTAGCTTAGACTATAATATATCTGTAATATCGCTCTCTTTTTTGCGCCCCCACCTCAACTGTGAGGTGCTTCTTTTTCCTTTCTGAATTAATTATGCCGGATTTACTTGGAAGGAAGGGAGGGAAGGAGAGAAGGAGGGAGGGAGGGAGGGAAGGACAACGGGAGGGAGGATAGAGAGGAGAGGAAGGCTGGCAGAGGGAGGGCAGAGAGGAGGGATGAAGGGATTTGCAGCTAGACACACACACTGACCTTGGCCTGGAACGACCAGTGGAACATTTTGTAAACGTAAGGAGCACTTTCCCCGCTGCTCCTGACTTCTGGCGGTCAACCCTACAATGAGGAACTGGGGGCCAGAAAGGATAAGCAATCCCCCAACACACACCGTTCCCTAAGTGAGCCCCCAGGTTCCCTGACTCCCTGCCCTCCACCCATCCACCAAGCAGTGCTCAGAGTCCCTCCCCACGCGTTAGGATCCGAGCTGCAGATTCAGACGTGAGCAGGCTGCTGCTGCTCTATGGAGGTAGGCTACGGTGGTCTTGCTAGCTGCCAACTCCCGGTGGTCCCCGTGCACCTGAACCTGTGCCATCCCCGTAATGGGGTGCAGTTGGCCAGCAAGATCCACAGGATTTTCCCTGGCTGGTTTTTTGGAATTGATCATCAAGCCTCTCTTTCTAGACCCTCTTGGTCTGGAAGCTCTGCAGAAACCCGCTCAGCATCGTAGACGTGCTCAGGCTTGCGCAGGAGAGGCACTGGCTGGGTCCCCCTCCTTTCCCCCTGAGATCAGAATTCTACCACCGGAGTCCGAAAAGCTTGTGGGCAGAAGAAAATCAGAGAGACTTGTTAGAAACAATTAGTCCAACAAACTACTGGAACGTGCGGGCCACTGCCTCCATGACCCTGAGACCAGAAGAACTAGATGGTGCCCACTCCCACTGCCAACTGCTCGGAAAAGGGTCCCATCCGACAGCGGGAGAAAAACATCAAACGAAAGTCGAAATCATAAAACAGGCTGGGCTCACTGGTCAAAACAGAGACTGGTAGAACCACACACCCCAACCCTGCCCCCATCCCCCCCCCACCCACTGCCCTCCAGTCTATGGCCCTTAGGCCTAGAAGTGACTTCACCCTCATGGTCAATTTCCCACCAAACAATGGGCAGGACCTAGGGGAACACCAACACTCGGGAGGTACACACACACACACACACACACACACACACATTAAATTAATGAACCCTGTGAGCTCCAAAGGGGCAGCCCATCCCCAAGGACAAAGTTCTGAAGGGTTAGGGAAAGAGGCAGCGTGGAAATGGGGTAAGTGACATTCATTGAATGGATTCAATGACATGAAACCAGATGGGTATGAATTGTTGCAAGGGAAACTGATTTGCTCTGGAAGCCTTGCCCCCCAAGTAACAATAAAAATATCAAAAGGAGAAAAGAAGGAAGAGGGAGGGGGAGGGAGGGAGGGAGGGAGGGAGGGAGAGAAGAAATGAAAAAGGCAAGGCAGCATCCTACTACGGAACCAGCCAAACAAACCAAGGAGCAAACTCACTGCCATCGAGTTGATGCCGACTCATGGCGACCCTATAGGACAGGGTAGGCCTGCCTCGGTGAGCTTCTGAGACTGTGTCTCTGGGGCAGTAGAAAGCCCTGTAGTTCTCTGGGGGAGCTGCTAGTGATTTCAATAGCTGACCTTGGAGACAGCAGCCTAATGGCAACCACTGCCCCTCCAGGGCGCCCTCACAGTCTAGTGACGGAGTATTCTAAAGACTTCTGCAGAGCGAGTGCTGGAGATGTAAGGAGTCTGGAGGTCACCTGGTTCTGAGGTTAAGTCCTAACTCCTCCAGGTGCTGTTAGGAGATCTGGGGCGCACAGGCAGACCCATCCACCTTCTGGAGCACACAGTAGGACCCATCCAAGGCACACAGTCTGAGCTCTCTTGAGAGCCAACTTCCTACAGCGACTGAGGCAGATGCTGACCACACTCCCTACTTCCCAGCTGTACTGAATCTTAGATAAAACGATTCCTGCCAAGCACTTGCCCAGGGCTGTGCAAGACTCCCCCAGGAAGCCTGCCTGATAGAGTCCCTCCTTGAAGGGCTGACTGCCTGGCAGGGAGATCCGGGGGTCAAAACCCAAAAGCACACATTTAAACTAAGCATGTGTGTCACTTTAATCCTAAAAGCACCGGGACTGGCATGTGGCTGTACAACCAACCCACCCCAAACATGTTGCCCTTGAGTCAAATCCGGTTCGCACCAACCCAATCCGTTTCAGAGCAGAATCAGACCACACAGAGTTTTCAATGGTTGTGATCTCACTGATATACAAGTTGGTGTGGGGGTGGAGCTTCACAAGCTCATATGGAAATGGAGTGAAAGGACAATGGGCTTTCCCCATGGACTTGACCAAGCCCCCTCTTAAAGGCTTTTCTTCTAAGGAGCCTCAGAGTGCTCCCAGCTGCGGACCTTCCCAAGAGCAGCCAGGCACTCACCCCTCTGTGCCACGGGGGGCTCCTGCACCCAGGGGAGGCGAAGTGTCCTTCTTTGGCCTTGTGGGAGCTGCCGACTCCACCCCTGGGAGATATCCTGACCACTTCAGCAATCTCAAGGGGCCCTGGGAGCACAGTTCAAGTCTCCTGAAGGTCAGCGGTTCAGACTAACCAGCCACCCCCTGGGAAGAAGCTGTGGGCATCTGCTTTTTGTAAAGAGCATCACCTTAAGGACCCAATGGAACAGTTCTACTCTGTTCTCTATGAACGCTATGGATGAAAATGGACTCTGGGCAGAAGGAGGTGTGCCTAGTCCTTCTGTTTGATGACATTACTACTACTGAGGAGGAGGAGGAGGAGGATGCTACCACAATAACCACATAGTGTCTCTGGCTTGGCATAGTGTGGTCCACATGGGATAGGGATGGCATAATGCCAGGCTCATGTACACCCTCAGTAGCCATTTCATCCTCATCCCCACCCTGAGAAGGCGGAAAGAGAATTGTCTTTTTTATTTCGGGGTACGGTGAAGACACTCGGGATCAGAGGGGTGTGGCAACTTGCCTGTGGTCACACAGCTCAGAAGACCTTCCGCTTCCAATGGAAACCTGCCCAACTCCAAATCCAGCCAACCAGCCCCACCGGGCCTGGGAGTCTCACCCCTTGCCCCACATCCTAATCACCGAGAGAACGTTTCTAAGCTACCAATGCCTGGAGTCCACCCCAGATCACTGGAAGCTCGGTTCTCTGAAGCTGACCCCAGTGTGCAGGGACAGCCACAAAGAATGTCTCGGGACCGGCGATTCTTCTACAGCCAAGGAGCGCACGGCTCAGTTGGGTCGAGTGCAAAGGTAGGGTCTTCTTCAGCAGACCTGGGTCATGTTGGAGACTCAGTAGATGTACTGAGCTCCCAGTAGTGCTGCTGCTGCTGCTGACCCACAGAGCAGGCTCTGCACAACACAGACTCAGTCTGTCCCAAGGCCTTGAGTGAGGGGCTCTGGTGGTGCCGTAGTTGAAGCGTTGGGGGCTCGGGGGGAGAAGGATGAGGCCATCCGTTCCCCTAAAGAGTGACATCAGCACGTCTACGCCATCCCACAGTGGAGTTGCCACAATGGCAGTGGGTTGGTAGCCCCGGGTGGAAGCTGCTTTTTTTATTGGGACCATTTACAAACGGTGGACCTGAGACATCGACCATGTAAGCCCCTTGCTCCGGAGCCATGAACACGGTTAAATGCCCGGAATTCACATCCAGATCTAGGTTGGGAGGTCTTGGTATCTACGTTATCCTGCTTCCCAAAATTCAAGGAGTCTTGCATTTAGATTCTCCCCCTTGTGCTGTGCAGCCTTAGGCGAATCCCTTTGACCTCTCTGAGCTTCGTCTCTGGGCAAGGCTCAGCGACGCCAGATACCTCCTGCGTGGAGGCTGTTTGGCGGCCACACGAGCAAGATCGGCACTCTTCAAAGACACCAGCTGCTACAAATAAACCATCCTGTGCGTGAGGACTCCGCATCGGCTTTTCATCTTGAGCAGCTGCGGGGAATATGAGAGGGGCTTGGAGACAGGCCGCACACCTGCAGCAGGAGATAAAGTAATCTCGGTCTCTGATGACTCGGAGCTTATTAAGGAGGGACGGCTGAGAGATGCTATCTCCCCACTGAGCCATCAGCCGGTTTATCTCTGACAGTGGCCCTGCCTGGGCAGGCAGCAGCGGCAACACAGCCATCAATTGCAGTGGCTCCTGACCTTTGAGAAGCCTGGGCCTGGCTGGCTGAGCAGTCTAGGTCCTTGGGGAAACGGGATCAATTCCGGATCCAACACCGTCGAATTTGGGTCTGACCTGGAAAGTGACAGAGATGGAGCCGGAGTGTCCAGGTCCAGCCGGAGTGTCCAGGTCCAGTACCTTCTGGCTGTATGGGCCTGGGCAGGTCACAGTACCTCCTGAGTCTTCTCTATCAAAAGAGGGCAGCCGCACCTGATCTACCTTCTTGGCACTGTGAGAAGATGGCGCAGAGGTGCCGGTGAGCGATGTGTGTGCACAGAGGCTGTAAGACATGTCCAGATGGTCTGGGAATGGACAGTCTTATCCTAACAGTTACCTATTTGTTTGATGGATATCAGAAACCGATCGGCATTACTTTCGTCCCCACGATGACCCTGAGGGGGAGAAAAGAGAATGTTTCTTTTCCTACTTTATGAAGATACAGAGGATCAGAGAAGTTGAGCAATGTGCCTATGGTCACACAGCAAAGAAATGGAAAGTCGAGTTTTCCTTGACTCCAGTTTCATTTCTGCGAACTTCCCTCTTACTCTACATTGCCTCCCCCTTTGACCCAAGTTAACACCTGTTTGCTCTCTAGGCAACAACTTGCCTCCCTTTGGTCATCAACACCTCCCACTCCTGTTGTGTTGAGGAGTGACCCATTCTGAAGGCTGTAGTTGGTTATTTTCAAGTGTTCTCCCAGCAAGATCAGTCATCTGCCTATCACACAACCCATTATGAAGGAGAGTCTTCCTCCCATCCTGAAGCCATGGTCTTGCTCACAGAGTTCAGTGTCTTGGCTTATTTGCTCAGCATACAGGTTGAATAGGTATGGTGAAAGGATACCTCTCTGGTGCACATTCCTGATTTTAAGCCACACAGTGTCTGTAAAGATGACGACCTTATAAGCCTTAGGGGGCAGCTCTACCCTAGAACTTTGTGATGCACCTGAATCACTTGGCAGAACTAATGAGTGTGGGGAACAGAATGATTTCTCCCAAGTCATCTCCCCCAAATATATGTTAGACTTAGGACACTCCTTGCAGCTAATGATAAATGATTGTCAAGTTACCTCCCTGAAGGCAGTCAGTTGCCAGACTACAGGTAGGCCCTGCTCCCTGCTATTAAGGACAATGGGTTACTTCTCCCTAAAGGCTTGCAGTCCTCAATTTGGTTCCTTTAGGTGGAGTTCACACCCTACTGATAATAGTCTCCATAGCTGGTCAAACCAGCTCAGTGACATCCAAAGTGAGGCTGCCATCCTGAATCTAGGATCTGCATCTTGTCACATGTATACCCCCAATTCCTCCTCTTCCTATGGGGTGTATATCTCTAGATTGGCCCCCTCTCATTGCTGCATAACCTATAGTGCAATCCCTTCCTGTGACGTATGTCTTTACCTGGAATTGGTGGGCTAGCACTCCCCACAAAAGTATACAGGCCTGGGTTAGCAATGAAGAGCTCCCCCTTGGCCTCTCATCGTTTCCCCCTCTCCTCTCCCATCCTCGCTCCCCTGTTCCCTTTCCCCTTGTCCTCCATGCCCTCCCTCTATCTCCATGTTTACCACCAAGTGGGGCTGAGGTGAGCATTGCTACCATGAAATGTGTCTGACTCCATTATTTCAATATCTCTTTTATCTCTCATGCTCTCTATGACTTTAATATTTATATACCTCAACCATACAATTGTGCCTATCGAACCCGTGATTAGTGAGGGGGGGGCTGGTCCTCCCCCCACAAACAAGCAACACTTAAAATCCATTGGTCCCAAGCTTCCTACACGACGATCCTCCTAGCCCCAGCAGAAGACTGGTGCCAAGACACATGGACATCTTCCAGGAACGCTGGACCCACAGATACGGAAAGGAGACAAGGCCTTCCTCCAGAGCCAGCAGAGAGAGAAAGCCTTCCCCTAGAGCCCAGCACCCTGAATCCTCACACCCAGTCTCCCTGACTGTGAGAACAACTTTCTATTCGTTAAAGGCACACCCCTGTGCGGTTTCTCTCAGAGCAGTGTGGAATCGCTGGGTCATCCGGGCGCTCGGGCTACTGACTAATGTGGAGGGAGTGAGTGTCATGGGGGGCTGATACCCAGGTGCCACTCTTCACTATGGATTAGTAACTAAGCACAAGTAGGTCCGTGCTTGCCTCGCTTCCTGGGTCTGGGTCCCAGTCAGGGTTTGTCCATTTGAAGAGAGGTTTTGGTCCTGTAGGGGGTGCTGTGGGGTTGGGGGAGAGGCAGATGCCTTTGATATGGTGGGAACACGTGAACCTGTTCACTGCCGATTAGTAAGTAAGCGTGAGTAGGCCTGTGCTTACCTTGCCTATGGAGGCCCCTGACAGGACATGCACAGCCCTGAGGGACAGGATACCCCCGAGGGACACAGTGGGAAACAGTTCAGAGTGGTGAGCTCCCCATCAGCCTGTGCAGGTGGTGGGAAATGAGCCCTGTTTCATCCAAGGAGCCGTGGGGAGCCCGGCCTGGTGTTAACCCACTTTTGATCTCCGTCAACCGGAGAGCGCAGCAGACCTGGAAGAACAGGCAACCTCCATGCCTCCTGCCTGGTTTTAGACCAAACAGCCTGCACTGCCGGCCACGTCACATCAAAATGAGCGCAGGTGGGCACCGGGCTGCTGGGGAAGCCTCCAGGGTCCCCTGGGCGTGGGAAGACGGGTGGTGATGTACATCCTGCCAGAGAGATGCGTGTCTTCAGCATCTCTTCGGGAGGGGGGGGGGAGGGAGGATTTCTTTTTCCTGTCCAAAGAAAGCATTGTTTTCCTTTCTGCCAAAGAACAAATTCATTTGTGTTCACTGAGAAATTTCAGCCGGACTTGTTTTAAAGCCCAGAGAAGGAAAACAACCATTTTTAGAAATCTATACATTTAAACAAGAAATGAGGGTCCTTCTCAGCTGTCCTATTTTTTTTTTCTTTTGTACATTTTCATTGTGAGTTGGAGCGAAGGTTTTCTTAGAGCAGCTCCGTCTTCCAGTCAACGATGCTTGCTACGGAGTTTGTCTCACGTCACTGATGGCAATCCCCACAACGTAAGATCTCACATCCCACTCCCTGTTTCCCGTCTCCATTCCTCCTCTTTTCCTAGCCCTTCCTGCCTTCTCAAGTCTGTCCTTGGGTAAGCACTGCCCTGTGGATCGGCAGTGGTTGGTTGTTCTAAGCTATGACTCCCTCCTTAAGGCTACTGTGCCCCGACACATCTGTCTACTGTTGGACGGAAAACTGAGCCATGGGGGTGAGCTCATCTCCAGACCTGTAAGGTGATGAAGGGCCACAGTCTTGAGGGTTCCCCAGTCTCCATCTGATCCGGAAGCCTAGCTCTTTTATTTTTTCAAGATGTTTACTTTTCTTCCACACTCTTCTACCACTCTATCCAGGACTTTGGGGAGAAAGCAAAGGCTTTCCCACTGTAAAAAGCCACAGTCTCAGGCACTTCCGCCCTGTCCTGAATCAGAATTGACTCGAAGGCAGGGAGTTAGGTTTGGCCTTACCCAGATCCGTGTTCCCCTTCCAGAGCCATTGGCAGTGGGAGCAGAGCACCACCTCGTTCAGGTCTCGGGGTCACAGAGATTGATCTTTGTGTGCTCTGCCAGTCCATTGGATGACTTGTTTCCCGGCTGCTTCCGTTCTCAGCATCCACCTTTCCTCTGCACCAGAGGGTAGTAAGAGCTGCACCGTGGATGGCCATTCATGAGCTGGGAATGCCCCGATCGCCACTCACCGAAGCAGCATCTACAGCACTGTCGTTGCAGACCATGTTATGCCAGTTGCCTTTGGTGGCTCCAGAGATCATGGTCCTGAGTCTCCAGACCCTGTGACTCATGCCCTCAAAGTATTTGGTTATGTCTTTAAAAAAGGCTCATATAACTCTCCCCTCTGTATTTTCCACCACATTCATGTATACAATTGCACCGTAAATAAATACACACGTAGAAATGCCCTCTGCCAAATCTACAGATGTATTTGTAAGTACAGTGGCCCTCCCCCTCCCACGGTCGTTCAGCCAACTTGACTCTCCGTACATGTACTCATAAATCACCATTGTGGCAGGATGGTGTGTACAAGGGGCTTCAAACCACGTGTGGGAAGTTTTCATTGAAAGATAATCGTATTCTTCCACGAAGCTCCCTCAGAGAACAGTATTTACCACCGTTGTTTTGAACTCTGGCAGGCCTCCCAGTGTCTTCCCTTGCCAACCTCCTTATCCTCTATTGCTTTCCCCTTCCCCTGCGCTAACAGCTAGGCGATGACTTGTCCCCTCCTGGTTATGATCCCCCACGCCCCTTGACCCTCATCATTATCAAAGATGGTTTCTGTTTGTGTGAAGACATGTTCTTGACTTTTTACACGCGTGAGCTCATACATACTTGTCCTCCTGTGATCAACCAAGTTCACTCAACTAATGCCCTCCAGCTTCATCCGCATTTGAAGGGATCGCCCAGACGTATCCTTATTCTTTAACATTGCACAGTAGTCCACCGCATGTAAGTGCCACGGCGTGTTCATCCATCCTCCTGTTGATGGGTTTTAAGTGGTTCCATCTCTTGTCTCCTTTGAACTGTGCCATGATGAGTTTGCCTGTGCGTATAGTTGTTCATGTTGCAGTTCTGATTTCTCTAGGACACATAGCCAGTAGGGGGATTGTGGAGTCATAAGGTCTTCTTATTTCTAACTTTTTAAGAAAGCACCATACTGTTTTCTACCATGATCACTCCATTTTACAACCCCACCTGCACTGTGAGGGCTCTGGTCTCTTCACCCCTCCCCAGCATTTGTTTGTCGTCTAGGGGGAGGTTGGTAACTTTGTTTAACTTTGCTATTAATACTGGGCGAGACGATATCTCTTGTTGTTCTGATTTGCATCTCTAATGATTGCATTTATTCATATTTGTTGACTGCGTGAATTTTTTTGATGAAGTGTCTTCATATCCTCTGCCTATTTTTCCTATTTATTTAGAATTTAATAGTTTAATCATATCAAGAAGAGTTGTATAATTGTTACATTTGCCTGTTTTTTAAAACAGGATTGTTTCTCTCTTTCTTACTGGTGAGTTGACGTTTTCTGTATGTCTTAGAGATCAGTTCTTTATCGGATATGTGATTGCCAAAAAAAGAGAAATGTTCCCAGTGTGTGGGTTCTCTTTTTACTCTCTGGGTGAGATCCTTTGATACACATAGAGTCTCATTTTCAGGTAGACACGGTCATCTATTTTATCTGCTGATGTTGGTGTATTACATCCCATAAATTTTTGAGAATGATGAGGGTAATGAATGTACAGATGCGCTTTATACAATTGATGTATATATGGATTGTGATAAGAATTGTATGAGCCCCCCCATTAAAATTATTTTTAAAACAATTTGTCCCTAGCTTTTCATTAATGATCATTGTAGTCCTGGGTTTTACATCTTGGCCTTTGATCTATCTTGAGGTCATTTTTATACAGTGTGTGAGATACGGGTCCTGTTTCACTTTTTTTCTGCAAACGGAGATCCTGTTTCATCAGACTATTTGTCAGCGAGACTGCCTCTTTCCCACTGAATGAGTTTCTCCAGCCTTTGTCAAAGATCAACTGTCAATTTGCTTCTGGGTTCTCAATCCTGATCAGTCTTGAATATCTTCTAGTGTTGCTTAATAGGCTTTAAATGGATCAGATTCATTAGCTTCAGAAAATGATAATATAATGATAGTCCACAAATAAAATATTGATAACCAATAAAGTCAATACCTCGTGTGTTTTAAGCACGCTTCGTGTCTTCATGCACTTACCCCTCACAACAACGCTATGGGGTAAGTTTGATTATTAACATCCCCACTTACATACAGGGCAATAGACTTTCTGAGTTTTGCCCAAGGCCATACCATGTTGTGAATGCTCGCTGCAGTAGCATCAGCCCGACTCGTGGTGGCTCCATGCACGGAGTGAAACGCATGATTGGCTGTGGATCAGATCGCGGTGATTCACAGGGATTGTCCTGGCTGTTTTTCCAAAGCAGACTGCTAGACTTATGGTGCTAGCTCATCTTGTCTGGGAGCCTCATGGAGACCTATTCTACATCGCAGTGAGATGGGAGTCTCCAATGACAGACGGACAGTATCTGCATAAGAGATGGACTGGTTGGGAATCTGACACTGAGGGATCCTGAAGGCCGTGGGAACAGGTCATAGAGCAGGGATGCCGCTGCAGACATGAGCAAGATGGAAGACGAGGCAGAGATGCTGCCAGGCCCGTTAACCACAGAGAGGGGAGAGAGCTGGTGAAACACAGGCAGGTTATAATCCGGGAAGCCTGAGTTTTGGAGGAAAAGGAAGAGAAGTGGGTTGAATACAGACTGGGAGAAGAAGCTGAATGTCTCAGTGCTACCATCTGGAATTTTATAAGCAGCTGTCAATCCAGACACAATCAGGTACACGGGTGGAGAATGGAGAGAGAGCAACACCCACACCTGCTGCAGCCTGACAAACGGGGGCCCCTGATTATTGATAGACCACAGCCAGCACCAGCCGAAACTGCCCTCAACTGTACTGCACAGACAGTGGACTAAACACACACACCTGCCCTCAACTGTACTGTATGAACAGTGGACTAAACACACACACACACCTGCCCTCAACTGTACTACACGGACAGTGGACTAAACACACACATACACACCTGCCCTCAACTGTACTGCATGAACAGTGGACTAAACACACACACACCTGCCCTCAACTGTACTGCATGAACAGTGGACTAAACACACACACACATACTGTATCACACCCTCCAGGAGACAGGCAGTGAGTGCATAAGTCCACACCGACACAACAACCGTCAATTAAATTGAAATACAACAATGCCTCTGAGACAAAGATCACGTCGGATCACGTAGAACAAGACAAAGCGACTCAAACAAGTGGTCAAACTTCAATACTAGAAGTCACTACTGAAAATCTCCTTACCAAGACGAGACCCGAAACTGTGTGGTAAGGAACTGTGAAGAATGTTAATTAAATATATTCCAGAACTCGAGGAAATGGTTGCCACATTGCTAAAAAACAAGAAGAAGAAGGTTATGCCAAAGACCAGCAGGTGGACATGCAGAAGCTAAGTACTATGGTTTTAGAAGGAGAAGATATATTGAAAAAGCAAAGTAGAATTGAGTCACTGGAAGACTGGATTCAAGAGCGTCAAGGCAAACCTCACTATGTTAACCTGATAGAGGAACATTCAGACAAGAGAGAAAGACATCTGAACAAAGTCCAAGTAACAACGGAACAGAAGGATCCAGAGAGCACAGAGAAAGAGTCAGAGAAAGAGCACAGATCATGAAGTTCTTGGCGGAAAATGCCTTTAATATCATGAAAGAAGAGATATTGCTCATTCAAGAAGCTGTGTGGACCCCAGGTAGGATAGATACCAAAGGAAATCATCCCATAATGTCATATTCAAATTTCCAGAAGCGAAGACAAGGAATGAATCCTGATGACACCTTGGGATAAAGAAAAAGATGTCTAAGAAAGAGAACTGATAAGACTAACAACTGATTTCTCAGCTGAAACCATGCCAGCAAGAAGGCAATGGAAATATATATGTAATCGTCCCTTAACTATGGTGGCAAAATTATGACATTTTCAGATAAACAGAAATTGAAGGCATTTGTGTAAATCAGACCAACTTTACAAGAACTACTGGAGGAAGTTCTTCAGACAGTGAACTGACAACAACCTGACATTAACATATATTGCAACACCTAGAAGTCGACCTATCCTTGTGGGTTCGGCAGGGTAAGTTGGGGGTGGGGGTTGGTAGAGGTTGGGGAGCTAATAACGATGAATGTAAGAAGGAACGTTGTTCTAAAACTGAGTGTAGTGATAAATCAGATTGTACAACCCTTCTTGATGTGCATGAGCTATTGAATTGCGTGATTTGTGAATTATATGCCAAACTGTTGGAAATAAAAAACTTTTAAAAGTCATCCTAGATATGGGAGGATCCAAGGTAAAACACACCTACCAGACTGAAAATAAACGAGAGACAGCACTGTGTAACAAAGACGATGACCATAGTGGAGGTAGAAGGGAGAGCGTAGTTACAGAACACCCAAATGGAGCGGAAGTCAAGAGATTTAACCTTAAGAAAGGGGAAGGCAACATATGTTAGGGGAAGATGGCCAAAGGAATGATGGAGGCAGGAAAAGACACCAAAGAGTCAGGCTACAGCTAAGGCAACGAGTTAATAGAATTATATGTACAATCCAATAATGGTGATCCATGGGTAGATGCATGAATTAGACACAGGCTAAATAGGTGTGGGGAGAGGGGAAGTATAAGTCGCAAATACATAGGTTTAGCTGTATATTTGCATATGGATGGCTACCTGTTGTGCAAAAGTGTCGATTTTCTGTAAATGTGGTAGAGCAACGAATTAGACATAAGCAAACTCCTTAAAGGGATGAGTTACTGTGCTGGGAGGTCAGGATCGAAGTCTCCAGGGACAGCAAGGTCAATTGGCATAACAGTCGGCAAAGACCATGATCTACATCCTGCTTTGGAGGGAAGTGATTGGGGCCTTGCAAGCTCATAAGGGACTATCGAAGATGCAACTCTTCATCTTATTGTGTCCAGAGGAAATAAGAGCGCTGTAAGTCAAAGAGAAAGAAATAATTAGTCCACTGGACTAGGGGACCACGTGCATATCGCTGTTAACCCTAAGAACGGAAGAATTAAGTAGTGCCTAGCTGCCGCTACTACATTGGAACCTCTGCTGTTGGCCCCTCCCCACCCTTCAGGTCTGCAGCTTATCTCAGTCCCACGGCTCACTTGTCAACCAAACCATAGGCAGGTCTGTAAGGGCAACAATAACGGTGAAACACACCTTAGAATAAGACACCAGTTTAGGTCCAAGGACAGCAATTACCCAAGGACAAAGTTCAGAAGGCTTACACAGAGAAGCGGGGGAAGTATTGATAGGGTTGCAGAGAGGGTACTAAAAGCAAAATGCATGCCGACCGAATCTCAAATTGATCTGCTCTGTATCGCCACCCAACCACAAATCAAATGATGTTTAAATATAGGAGTTGTAAAAAAGAAGAAGAAGAATTCTGTCCCGGAATCATGAATGCCCGTATGCAACACCTCGACCGCATGGACGATATTTAAAAAGAAGAGATTTAATGACTGGATGGTCGAATGTTGACCTGTTTTGGAAAGTGCAAAGCGGAACTCAGTTACCTCAGCGTGGGATGACCAAGGTCTAGTTCCTCTCTCTGAACTGTTTTCCTGCCTCTGGAATGAGGGCAGTGGTGGCAACAGACGTGAGTTTGTGTGCAATCTATTTAGGAGAGCACCGGGTGTCTAGTAGGTTCCTTAAAATTACTTGTGGATTGAAAGAATGAATTCAGTGAATGATAAAAAAAATTAACGACTGTAGCTAACATGTATTCCATTTTTCTCAGCATGCCAGGCACTGTCCTAAACACTTTGTGTAACTTAAACTCGCTTGATCTTCACGACTACCTCACAAGACAGGCCCTAATATAATGCCCCGTAGACAAATGAGGAAACAAGGAATCGAGAGGGGAGTGAATGGAGGAAGAAATGGGTGGATGAATGAATGCTGACCTAATCGAGTTAAAATCCCAGGCTTTCCATTTTTAGATAGGTAAACCTCGTCCCCACCACCCATCCGTCCACTTGACATACTGTACTAACTTACAGGTGCCCAGGATGATGGAAGCCCTGATCCCATTATTTCAGACACCAGCAGGGTGACCCGTGATGGACAGGCTTCAGATACGCTTTCAGACTAGGAAGAAAGGTCTGCCCCTTCACCTCTCTGAGCTGGAAGCCCCTCACCTGAAAATGGAGAAGCAAATCCACTGTCTTTCCAGGGTGAGGAAGCCACTCTGTGCTCTGAACACCTGACTCTGGTACAAAGGAGACCATGGAAGGCTGACCCTTCACTGCTGGGCTGTGTGACCTTAGGCAAGTCATTTAACTTCTCTGAATCTCACCTTCAGTATAAAATGGGGCTACAGGTATCCGCTCTACCCCACAAGTGACAATAAAGGAAGCTTGAAATCAGCCTGCAAAAATCCTGGCTCAGTCAGTAGCTATCTTACTGACAAGTGGCTTTCTCCCAGGCAGGCCTCCTTTCCAAGAAAGTGAGGTCGCCCAAGCTGTCACCCGCCCCCGCCCCCACCCCCATCCATCAAGGCAAATCTGACATGCACCCACAGAGCCAACCCCGTGAGCTGTCAGACAGGCTGGGCAGAACCCAGTGGGTGCACTCGGCTTCCCCCAAATGAATAAGTCATTACAGGAGAGCGTTATACATCCCACCCACATCCATAAGGATCTGAATTATATATAACATGGCAGCCAAAGCAATTTATCCCGGGCACATGCAAGTCATAAAATGGGAGCACTCGGGTACCCGAGACGATTTTCAGATATTGCCGTTTTTATCAAAGCAATAAGGTCCACCAAAGAAGCGCCCTGCCCCTTGGGTGCTGAGACACCTTCATCGGGTTTATTTATTAGCAGAGGAGAGCGATCCAATCTCCCCCCACTTCTCCTGCTTCTTAGCTGGCGAGGGGGTGGGTGAGGGGAGATTGGGATGGGCTGGCAGGAGCAAACATGTCTCTAGTTGGAACCATCTGCTGAGAGGCTGGGGGTGGAGCCAGGTGTGCTCCTAATCCCAAGAGGGAGACAGAGGGAGGAGGCAAAAAGAGGGCTTGCAGATTACAATGGTGTCATGGTAGCATGGACTCAAAGTGGAGGCATGAGTGCTCCCTCTGTGGTGAGTGGTCACCTGGAGGGGCAAGGAGCTGGAGTAAGAATCCAGCTAGCTGCCACAGAGCCTTACTAACCATCTGAGCTGTTCTGGCTCCACCAGTCCGAAGGAGCCTCAAACTCAACATCAGCCCAAGGCCAGTGCCTGTGAGGTAGAAGTCAAGTACGCCCCCCCACCCTGCACACTTTTCTATCAGTGCTGACACCTGCGGTCCCACCCGTGGGCCTCTCTATGTCTCCACCGAATTCAAGCATCCATTGGCCACACAGAACTCAGACAATAATCATGATGATGTGATTTTTTGGAGAAGTGAACAGGTTACAAACCAGGATACAGTTCTTTGGTCAAAATAGCCTCTTCCCAGTCATGCCCACAGGCAGGCCTCTCTCTGGCCCTCGGTCCTCTGGCCTTGCCTCTGGCCTGTTCAGGTAATGTTACAAAGCAGTGAGGGCTGATGATAAATTCCCATGGGGAGGCCATAGCCTCCAGCCCAAGGTGCTCACCTCTAGCTCCCTGCATCAGCAAACTTAGTTCCTCAATTAGATGCCTGGAGGCACCCACTCCACAACTGAGCATCCTACCCAAAGGCACTCAACTTTCCTCAATCCATGTGCTGGGAAGTCGTCTGCTTGGTCTTGTGCTCTGGTTCTGCTGTTGCCAATCCTCGGTCACACCTGTGCTGCGTCTCTGACCCTGGATCAATGAGGTACCATGTGCAGCGATCTTGAGATCTAAAACAATAGGCTCCACCCCTGGCTCTGCAGGCTCTTGTGCTGCTGAAAGAGCTGATTGTATACCCAGTAGATGGCAAAATTGATCAATCCCCACATTAGAGTTCCGAGTTTTTAATAATCACTGTTAATTCTGTTAACTCACAGCTGAATCATATCATCTTACCAGCGTAAGCTATAATCACCCCCCCTACCCCCCTCACCGCCCCCCCCCCCACTCTCCGACCGAGGTGGGAGTTACAGAGGCTCCACGCAAACACGGCTTTGGGAATACAAGGTAGATTCCAAAATACTACTTGCTGCCAAGTCCACTCTGACCTCATGTGATCCACCCAGAGGTGCCGTAAAGACCTAGACCTCGTGACTTCCTGCAGAAATAGCAGCCATGGAGCACAATTCTACTCTGAAACGCACGGGGTTGCTATGAGTCAGAATCAACTCAACACCAACTGATCACTAGTCTTATTGCTTAGGACAGTGGTGCTCAACCTGTGGGTTATGACCCGTTTGGAGGTCAAACAACCCTTTCACGGGGGTCGCCCGGTTCATAACAGTCGCAAACGTACAGTGATGAAGTAGCAGTGAAAATAATTTCATGGTTGGGGGGTCACCACCACATAAGGAACTGTATGAAAGGGTCACGGCATTAGGAAGGTTGAGAACCACTGCCCTAGAATAATGTCTGGCATTTAGCAGATAGCCAATAAGTATTTGCTGAATGAATGAATTAGTGAATGAATGAAATGTCCTCCATTGCTCCCAGTATGGAAAGCACCTAAGAATGTATCCTAAGGTGTCATGGCGGGGGGAGGGTTCCACTGTTGTCCTAATTTCAGGCCCATAGCTCTGCTCACTACATCAGGACAGGGCAAGCAATCCCCAAGCAGCCTTCGGGGCGCTCTGAGCTGCTCTATCATTTTGATTTGTTGTGCATGGTTACTTAGCCAGCTCACCTTGTTATATATTACCTCTCCAACCAGGTTCGAACATCCCTGAGCCCAGGGACCATGTCTGACATTTGTTTTCTTTATCCCGCTCAATGCCAAGTGCGGTGTTTGTGGTGCCCCTGGCATTCATGGGATGATGACTGAATCGATGAAGAAGGGTCTTCAAAGATGAAAACTGCATGGCTCAGGGGCACCAGCTCACTCGGGACACAAGGTCCTTAAAGATAAAAAGAGCCATCGCGTAATGAGCACACTGTGGAAGTACTTGGGGTGCATCCCTCTTGTCGCTCCTCTTAGCAGCCTTGCGAGCCCAGGCATCCTGGCCACATTTTACAGACGAGGAAATGGGAGGGAAATGATGATCTTAGGTCACACCGTCGACACGTGATAGAGATGAGGGACAACCCCAGGCTTTGGAAGAAAGGGGCCAGGTTGTTTGAAATCAGCATCGAATGATCAAAATCTAGCTTGTGAGGACAAACATCTCCAGTGAGTCTGAGGTCACTGGGGTCTCTGTGTGTTCGGGAGGACTGGGGAAAGAACAAATGGGCATTTAATTTTATCCATTTTCATTGTCATAGCAATTACAAATGTCCTCTGACCTGACAGCTGTGTCTCCGCCAGAAGAGAGAGCCAGCAAGCTGTCTCCCGAAGCGATTCGTGGACCAGCGTGCAAGCTGGGTGGGTTTTCTCCCATCAGCCACGCTTCTGAGACTGATATTTAAACCAAATGCCAGTTGACTCATTTGCCGAGATAAATTATTGGTGTCAAGATTGATTTAAAAAGTCCACAAGGCTGGTACTTTCTCTCCTCATAAGATCAGTCCAGGAGAGAAATCATAATCTGGGTGTTGATGAACAAACCAGGAACGAGGAGAGAGAAAAGCACCGACTGGTTAGTGGCAGTTGATAGAAACGGCTGAGGGTAAGAAGCTCATGGTTTTGATGGGATCAAAACTACATGAAGTCATCTGGCTACAATACATGTACCCATCTTGTGGCGACATGTGTTGGTTGCTGTCAAAATATCATTGTCCTCAACCTTTCCTCTGCCCGCCTCAAACTAGAGATTAGGTCATACATACCTATCGATTCCTTCTCTTTGCAGTGAAGCGTGGTAAGAAGCCATGCATCTGGCAAGTCATTCGGGGCTTCTTGGAAAGACATTTGGTTTTCTGGGGAAAGCAGGCTGGGCAGGTAAACTGCTCACAGGTATGTTCTGTTTCTGCTTTCCAGTGGAGATATCCAGAGCGGCATCAGCCATCTTGCTACAGCCAAAAAGGGGATGGGTAGCCAATGGACTAAAGATCGGAGCGCATAAAGGGATACAGCGCATGAATCCTCATTAATTACTAAGCTTGATCGAACCTGAAGCTTCGCATTAGAGAGCATGATTTGCCTTGGTTACTTAAGCCACGGTCATTTCCGTTATCTGTTGTGTTATAAATAAGCCACCCCAAACGGTGGCTGAAAACAACAGCCACCAAAAAGCATCTCCTATCTTTTATGATTCGGTGAGTTGACTGGACTCCGCTAGGTGGTCATTCTGCTCCGTGGGGTGTTAAGTGGGGCTGCCGTCGTCAGCTGGCACCCACCATTGGCTGGGAGGTCAGCTTCTTCACATGGTGTGGGTTCTCACATCGTGGTGACTGAGTTCCAAAATGCAAAGTGGGGGAGGGGGTGGTGGCCCAGCCTCAACAACTTCACTGCATCTTTTCTGTTGCATTTTACTTTACAAAACCAGTCACAGGACAAGCCCAGATTCAAGGTAGAAGGGAAAGAAGAGCCTCTGGATGAGAGGGGTTGCCAAGATTCTTCAGCCTTTAATCCACTACCGTTTCAATTAGTAGATTACCGTTTAATCCACTACCATTGTCAATATGCTTTTATCTTACTTGTTGGGGAAAGTATTGCTCTAGGTCTAGCCTTGCAACCAGCGCCAAAAACAAACCAAAGGCTGGTGGCTCAGCTCCCCTTTGTTCTGGAGTAGATTCGGTGGCTACACTGCCAAGGGCTGTCTCTGTCCCCTGTCCCCCTGGGGAGCACAGCTGATCATCCTGAGCACCAGCTTCAACCATGTTCATCCATGTAATCACACAGAGTCAAGTTTTTGCAGGCTCGAGAGTCCGTCTATCTCTATAAGATGCCTTTGCATTGCTCAGAACTGACCTACAATACATCTACTGAGTTCACTCCTTGGGTCTCAAGACAAGCTTCATTCCCTGTATCTTCCATGTGCTTGGAGAAATGTCTCAGGCCCCCCTAGAACCAACAGCGCTCTTCATCAAAGTCGTAACCCTCTCTCTGTCTGCCTTGTCGAGTTTTCGCTGAGTTGTAATCATCCGGAAGGCTACAGTCGTGGATCTTCGTCAGTGTTTCAAGTCCTCTTCGCTTTCGGCAAGCAAGGTGTGTCATTTGCATACCACAGGTGGTTCCTAAACTCTCCTCCGATTCTGATGCTGTATTTTTCTTCATGTAGCCTGGCTTCTCATACTATTTTCTCAACATACAGATTGAATAAGTCTGATGAAAGGTTACAATCCTAACCTATACTTTTCCGGATTTCAAACCATGCAGTAGTCCCTGTTCAAACCACTGCCTCTTGGTCTACGTACAGGTTCTATATGAGCACAATTAAATGCTCTGGAATGCCGATTCTTGCCAGATGGTAGAATGCCTTTACACAGCCAATGCAACACAAGTACATGTCTTCCTTGTTATTCTCTGCTTTCAGCCAAAATCCATTTGACCTCAGCAATGATCTCCTTTGATCTACTCGCTCTTCGGAATCCATCTTGAATTTCTAGCAAGACCCTGTCAGTGTGCTGCCGCCACCATTTTTAATTATCTGCAGCAAAATTTTAGTTGTGTGTGCTATTAATTATATTGTGCAATAATTTCCACATTCTTGTATTCTTTGAAATGGACAAAAAAATCTAGATCATTCCAGTCAGCTGGCCAAGCAGCTATCTTCCAGATTTCCTACTCTAGGTGAATGAGTGCTATATCAGCTTGTTGAAGCATTTGAATTGGTATTCCATCAATTCCTGGAGCCTTATTTTTCAATAATGCTTTTAATGAAATTTGGACTTCTTCCCTCAATACCATTAGTTCTTGATAATGTGCCAAATCTTGAAATGGATGGATGCTGATTGATTATTTTTGGTACCATGACTCTGTGTATTCCTTCCATCATCTTGTGATGCTTCTTGCATTCTTCAATATTTTGTCCATGGAATCCTTCAATATGGAAAGTTGAGGCTTGAATTTTTTCCTCATTTCTTTCAGTTTGAGATACGTTGAGTATGTTATTTTTTGGGTAGGGGTACATAATTCCATGCACGATGCATATCAGGCCCCCTGGTGGCACAAGGGGTGTGCACCCATCTACTAACCCCAAGCTTGGTGGTTTGTACCCACTCGGCAACACCACAGCAGAAAGGCCTAACACCTACGTCCAGAAATATCACAGGCAAGAAGACTGAGCGGAAGGGCTCTGTGACACACGGGGTCACCGGGACTCAGTAAAGGCTCGATGCCAACAGGTGAAACGACCCTCAAAATGTCGGATCTCCCAAGGTAATCGTGGAGACGGCTGGGGGTTTGGTTTGCAGGTTCCATGCTGAAGATGAAACGCAAATGCATCCAAAGAGCAAGATCCATGTTCCCGTTTCAGCTATGCCTAGATTCCTGGAAAACAAATCAAGCAACAGATTTGGGAGGGGGTGATTTTTCTGACAAAATCCTTCCCTTCAGGTTTGGTTTTCGGAGTATGACGGTCATTTAAAAACATCCAGAGGCTTTGAGGCCTTCTTGCCTCTTTTGATATTTAAATCCTCCTCTTCTGAAGTGTTCACCATGTTGTTCTCCTTATCAGCTCTTGCTTTTTCTTCTGCTTTCAACCGTTAACTCTTCTTGGGATGATACGCAAAATATTAAATAAATAACCCGGAGGATACAGGCATGGAACAACTAGACTTGTAAGCAGGTCAACACGTGGGTATGCCTGCGGGACCCAGCTGAGTATCAGCACTGATCTTTCTACGGAGCTCAGATCCCCATGGGTCACCTGAGCCTCCGTCCTTGCTTTCGGATGTCTCGCCATGTCACGCTACTCGACGTCGTTGAATCCTTGATTTTTGGCAACATTTGCAACTAGATTTCTGCAACTGGATGACATCGAATAGGCACTAAGGTTGGACAATCAGGATTCACTGGTGGTAAGAAAAAACAAAAATCAATTCAAGGGCATGTCAAGAGCATTGACATTGCAGGGTGTCCTTGAAAGCCTGAGCTACAAAGATGATGAGATGGTAGAAAAGGGAGAAAACGTATGTTGTACATGGTGGGTGTTGGTGTTGAGTCGATTCTGACTCCTAGCCCCCCTACCATGAGACACTGCCTGGTCCTATGCCATCCTCACAATCACTGCTGTGTGTGAGCTGAGGTTACAGCCACTGTGTCTTGCATCTCTACGTCACCTGGCGTAGATTCTGCACCAGGGACAGATTCCTTCCGATGACATGTCCAAAGCACGTGCAATCGAGTCAGACCATCATCGCTTTTAAGGAACATGTTTGCTGCACTCCTTCCAAGACCGATTCGTTCGTGTTTCCGAGAATCCATGGGATAGTCAATCTTTTTTGCCAACAAAATTCAAAGGCAGCAAGTCTTCTTTGGAATCACGTCCTCGTTTATCACCCAGCTTCTGCAGGCACATGAGAACATGGGAAAGAAGATGGCTTGGGTCAGGCGCACCTTAACCTCAAAATGGCATCTTTGCTTTGTAACACTTTAAAGAGTTATGGCACTTCGGATTTTCCCAAGACACCGGATTATTTAATTTCTTGATCACTGCTTCCGAGGGCTTGAATTATGGATGTAAGTAAAATGAAATGCTTGACAGCTTTGATCTTTTCTCCAACGTGATGTCCCTCATTAGTCCAATTTAGCGGAGCTGTGTTTTATGCTGCGATGCAATCCTGAGGCGCGCCTTCCCTGACTTCAAACCTCTGGTGTCCCCTTGTTTATCCGGACGGCTGCTTCGTGGTCTGTGTACAAGTTGCTCATGAGCACAAGTAAGTGTCCTGGCATTCCTATTCTTCACAGTATTATCCAGTTTGCGGTGATCCATCTAGTCAAATGTCCTTATAGAGTCAATACAACACAGGTGAACATCTTTCGGGAGTTCTCTGCTTTTAGCCAAGCTCCATCTGATTGTCCCACGTCCTCTTCTAACCCTGCTTAAGTTTCTGGGAGCTTCCTGTCGATGGACCATTGCTGGCTGCTTCTTAATCATCTTCAGCAAAAGTTTACTTGCAGGTGGTATGAAGATAACTGCTTTCATACTTTCCACGTTCTTTCCGTTGGCCTTTCTGTGGAATTGGCATACATGCGGAGCTTGTCCAGTCAGCTAACAAAGTAGCGACTTCCAAATTCCTGGGCATAGTCAAGTGAGCACTTCCAGGGTTCCACTGGCTGGTGGAAACATTCCAACGAGTTTCTGAGAGTTCCTTGAACCTTGTTTTCTTTTTCAATGCCTTCAGTCCAGCTTGGAATTCTTCATTCAATACCATCAGTTCCTATTCAGGATTATTTAATCAGTAGTAAAACATGAGTAACTGAACTTATATCATTATAACAACTTTTGCTTCTCTGTGTAACTTCGTAGCCAATGAAAGTACTCAACTAACAAGGACCTCTGATGTTTATTGTTGAACTAGCTGGTATGGATGGCCTTTTTCTGTCATCAGTGAGTCTTGCCAAAGACCTCCAGGGTTTATAAGTAGGCTTGCCAGATGGCTTCAACAGAAATATCAGAACCACTCAGAAAAAAATATGATCACCATGTGCTGTGATATGTTGGCCTGATCTTTTCCAAATTCGTTTCCCAAGTGGAAAGTTCAAATATCAGCCTGTGTGGCTCAACACTAGAAATCCAATTTACAAAGTTCACGGCGAGGGGAATTTAGTCCACATGTCCAATGGGGACAGGGCGTGTCTTGCTAATCAAGTCCAGAAGCCTGGCAAATAAGAACGGGAAGGACATGACAAATTTCTATATATTGTGCCCTTGCTGGTGTCTTAGATGCCTGGTCCTGGGATTTAAAAGCAAAGGCTCGGGTGGTTCTAGGTCACTGGGCATTGCCCCAATCCCAGTTTGGAGGACCAACAGCAATTACTTCATGCTGTGCCATGCTAATTAACTTGCTCGCCCCACAGAATGTGAGCTAGAAGTGCAAGAACCAGATGTCCCGCTAACCGGTCAGATGCCTGCCCAGATCAAAAATAGATCATCCTAAAATGGGACTGTGAATGCTGCAGACCGTTAATTTTCCTTAATTAGCATATAAGCAGGCATCCTTTCTAGGCCTCAAGTCAGAGCTTCCTTCATGCCGGGGTCACAAGAAACCCGGGATCCAGACAGTGGTCACTGGCTCTCAGCATGTAGAAGGGTCGCAACTGAGAGTCTCGAGCCACATAGACACGGTTGCCTGTGCTACATGGAGGATTTGCTACCTGTTGACCGAGGGGGTCTCAGGTCAGTCATTTAACCTGTGCAGGCCTCCATTTCCTCAGGTGTAAACTGAGCTTGCTTATAATAGACTATATACTATGAGATAAGACTAGGGATCTAGATGGTGCAGGATTGGGCAGGACTGCGGTCTCTGGTGCATGAGGTGGCTAGGAGTCCCAATGGCCTTGGTGGCACACCTTACAACACAAGCAATCCCCTCATGTACGAGTCCTGGCGGCACCCTGAGAGCACTGTTGCCCTAGAACAGCGGTTCTCCACCTGTGGGTCGCGACCCCTCTGGGGGGGGGGTGTCAAACAACCCTTTCACAAGGGTCGCCTGATTCATCACAGTAGTAGAATGACAGTGATGAAGCAGCAACGAAAATAATGTTACAGTTGGGGGGTTCACCACCACATGAGGAACTATATGAAAGAGTCACAGCATCAGGAAGGTGGAGAACCACTGGTCTAGAAGATCAGTTGTTTTCACCCAATAGTTGTCCCATCAGCGAAAGATGCGGCAGTCGGCTTCCATAAAGATGCACAGCCTTGGAAACCCCACGGGACAATTCTACCTTGTCCTACAAGCCCACTTTGAGTTGGAATCAACTCGCTAGCGCCTGCTGGTCGATGGGAAAGGAAAACAGAAGTGATGTACTTGAAGCATGGGGTCAGCCAAGAACACTGACAACGCCGTTGGCTGAGAGAAGAACAAAGTGTCAGTCCTCGAGGAGAAATCCTTCCAGAATGCTCCTGGGAAGTGAGGATGGCGAGACATTGTCTCCGTTGACTTTAGACACGTCGTCGGGAAAGATTATTCTCAAGACAAGGGACATTTGTGTTTGGTAAAAGTGGTAGGTCCACAAAGTGAGGGGGGAACATCCACAAGGACACTGTGGCTCCAACAGTGGGCTCAAGCATGCCGATAGCGAGGCAATGCGGGACTGAGCAGCCTTTCTTTTGTTATACAGAGGCTCCCCCTGACTGAAAGCCAATTGATGGCAAGTAACAGTAACAAGAACCCCATGGAGTTGTGGTCCCAGAGTATGTCAAACACATATTATTACGACGAGGTGTCAGTTCACACATGCACTGGAACGGAACATTTTTCTGTGGTTACTGGGTGAGCCATAAAATAGGTCTCTCGATGACACATTTGTCTTAGTCCCCAGCTTCCCGACACGATCGCTGAAGACAAACGGGTGCATAAGCAAAGGTGGTGAAGAAAGCTGATGGTGCCCGGCTATCAAAAGATATAGCATCTGGGGTCTTAAAGACTTGAAGATAAACAAGTGGCCTTCTAGCTGAGTAGCAACAAAGCCCACATGGAAGAAACACACCAGCCAGTGTGATCATGAGGTGTCCATAGAATCAGGTATCAGGCATCAAAGAACAAAAAAATCATATCATTGTGAATGAGGGGGAGTGCGGAGTGGAGACCCAAAGCCCATCTGATTTGAATCTTCTGAGAATGCTAGAACTACCATTGAGATTTGGTATAAATCAAAGAGTGCAGAATTCTTCTGGGTCCGGTTAGAGACATGGAAATACCACCTTCAGAAGTATATAGGCCTAGATGGAGAGTATGTGTAGAAATATTATCTTCACATTTTATTTTGTTTTTAAAAAGTTGATAAGACTTTATATTCACACTTTTAACTTACCCTCATATTAAGTATATGTTTTTAAGGACTAACATATAGTGAATGTTTATTAAATAAGAATGGGACTCAGTGATGTACAAGCTTTCTTTTTCCTAACAACAAAAAAACTGAAAACCAAACCCATTTCTGCCAAATCAATTCTGATCTATGATGACAAAGTAGAACCTATAGGACAAAGTAGAACCATTCCCTATGTTTCCAAGGCTGTGACTCTTTACGGAAGCAGACTGCCTCATCTTTCTCCTATGGAGCCAACCGGTGGGTTTGAACCACCAACCATTCTGGAAGTACTCATTATCCTTCCTTGGGTTTCCTTTGAAAAGTCACCCCTCCTCCTTACTCCTTACTCAGGGTGTGAGTAGTTCAAGTGAGACAAAACAAACCCATCTCTGAGACCAGAACTAAACCTGTGACCGAATCCAAAACATTCTCCATGCCTCTGGTCAAAGTGATTGATTCAAATCTTAAGACTTGTGATAGGTTTATTGTGCCAACCTGGCCAATAGGATCATGTGGGGTTAGGAGAGCAAAGAGATAAATGGCTCGGCAAGGCACTTCCCCTCCCCCTGATCTCTGATGATCAGAGCATTCATGCTGCTGTAGCTAGTTCTCTGCCTCAACCTGTGAACAACACTACCTGTGAACCAGGCCAGCCCATGGACTGTGTCACTAGAGCTTGAGGCTCCTTCGAGACCTACTTCACCAAGCTGCTGGTGAGAACATCATTTAAGCTTGAGGCTGATGGATTCTGTCGCCTTGCATTGCTTGCAGTTGATAACCCACCTGGGCCTACTTCACTAAGCTACTGACTGTTGGTGACCCACCCTGCTGCTTGCTGCCTGTGGGCAGACGCTGCTTGCCTTGCCCCAGGGAGGACTCTACTGTCTGCTTCCTTGACCTTGGACCGGCAGCCCATGTGAGTTGAAGGACTTCCAGTATATTAACTGTTGTACCGAAGTGAGTTGAACTGAACCCTCTGTACTGCTGTGTGGACTAATTAGCTATTAGATTCCTTCTCACTGTATAAATCTATCTATCTATCTATAGCTATATATATATATAATCACAAATGTCCTGATTTCGTTTCTCTAGAGCACCCTGACTAACACAGACATTTTTATATTTATTTTATTTTAACATTTTATTAGGGGGTCATACAACTCTTACCACAATCCATACATATACATACATCAATTGTATAAAGCACATCTGTACATCATTTTTATATTTAATACTCTAGAGACTTTCTTCCTCTGCAAGAGAGTGTGTTACATAGAAAACAGAGAATTAAGCTACTGGACCATCATGTGGGAAAGGCCAAGATTGGAAAAACACAGAGACATGGGATGAGGGAGACTGAGTCTTGATGTCTTCAGAGCCCCTGGATCCAACTGAGCCTGATGAAGGCCCTGCCCTCTCTGATAGTTGCTTGATTGGCCATTTGTGCCCAAACCAAGTGTTGAGTTGAGTTTTCGTCATGTACAACTGAAAATAGTCTTGACTGGTATCTAAACCAAACCAAACCTCTTGTTAGCACAGCCGCCCTACAGACAGAGTAGAAGTAGCCCCCTGGCGTTGCAAGGTTGTGCATCGTTCCCTCAGCAGACTGCCTCCTCAATCTCCCATGGAAAATCTGGTGGGTTCTAGCTGCAAACCTTGCAGTGAGCAGCTGGGTTCTATGGGATAGGACTACGCTGGAAGAGAGGGTCTCTGGGAGTCAACATAGACTCAAGGGGGCCAGAAGGTGAGGAAGGAGGCAATGCCGGTTCAGTGACATCATTCTCCCTTTCCATGTGGAAAACCAAGTTGGATTCCCTGCCAATGCACTTCACATTGAGTTACTACCTGGCTCCCCATGGAAGACTGCTGTGATACTCAATCAGCTTCAGGTGAGCCTGCGGGATAAGGTGCACTAGGAAGATAGGCCTAGTGATCTACCTAACGACAGCAAACATCGGCCAATAAAAACCCTATGGTCACAACAACGCCATCCTGCTGTGGATGGTCACCAGACGTTGGGGGCAGTTTTTAGCCACTCACAACATCGATGTCAGAAAATTCAACTCTGCACTGTCGTTAAAGCCAGGGGCTCCTCACCAAACCATGGGCTTCTCAGAGGCAGCAGTTGTCTTGCTCAGATGCAACGCCTCATCTCCCTGGTGCCCAGCATAAACCAGGCACTCAAAAAAAAATATTTGTGAACTTGAATGGGCTGACAAGGAAATCTTTTGCAGTTTATGATACAACAAAGACATCCTTGAAATAATAGATTTGCCATCGTACTACATTTGCAAATTCCCAATGCGCTCATTGTTGAGGAGTAATATGGATAATCACACGGAAACTGCGTATTAATTTTAATGAGTTGCATAGCTCAGACAGGGAAATTTCAAGTCTGGCCACTCACCATTAACTGACCTGTAGCTTAGCCCGTTCAAACTCATAAACCGCATTCTCATTCTCTATTGCAATCTGGCATGGCTTTGCTCACTACTCATTACAGCCCCCTTGTGAAAAGGGGCTTTGATTGGAAAAGGTGAAGGATGTATGTTTATGACACCAGATCACAGCAAGGCGGGAGAAGAGCCTAAACTGACTCTGTGTCTGAATGATGGACATAAACAAGCTCCGTGGACCGGGGAGAGCGCTCCGAACGGGTGATGGAGAGGCTGCCCCGGCCCAGAGACGGGAGCACGAGCGCCTTTAACCTCCCCCCTCTCCCTCATCTCACCACCTTCATTCTTCCTGAACACCTGGATGCTTTAAAAAAAAAAAAAAAGAAGCTAATAAGTGGGAAAATGAAAATCTATGTCCTATTCATTTTAAGGTGAAGATTATGATACACGGCCTCCCAACCCAAAACACTCAAGCAATTACCACGCGTAGAAAAATACATGTCCATTGACCCATGGAGACGAGATTATAAGCAATAAACAACTACCTGAGAGGAAAGACATGTTGATTGGAGCACAAAGCACACCCATTTGTTTGTGTTCTGTACGGCTCCTCGCCTGCGACCACACAAGAGCTGAGTAGTGACGACGGACACAGCCCAGCCCGTGCAATCTAAAATACTGATGATCTGACCCTTATAGGCAAAAAGGGCCCACGAACCCAGAGAATTTAGAAAAATGATAGGGCAAATAAAAGTGGTTCAAATAGTTCGGTGTTCTACGACTCGCCAAGAGGTTGCTGGCTGGCGCCACCCCGGGACAACCCAGAAAACAAGCCTGGTGGTCTACTTTCAAAAAGCCAAAGCCTTGGGCCCCTCTGGTGCTGCTCTGCTCTGCAAGAATTGAGTTGTCAAGAGTCGGAAGCAACAACCGACAACAGCGAAGAGCTGACAACAGCCACGGCCCAGAGGAACAATCCCCACTCCGCTGAGTCTCAAGAGCAATGCTGCCTCTTCATTCATCCTTGTTTGCAAAACAAAACGCACTTGGGTTTCATCCAAATGAGCGCACAATTCAAATTTGTTCCCCCTTGTGATTCCTTTACTAGAAACCGCTGGGTGTCAATTAGGGCGTTTGTCTTGGTCTATAATTGTGTGGTCAGAACATCATTTCTTCGACCATGGTTATTGGGACTTAGGGGGTGCAGGGGTTGCTGTACTGATTCCACGAAAGAGAGGCCCCTGGTGGTGCAGCGGTTAAGCACTTCTTTGCCAGCAGAAAGGGCAGCGGTCTGACCCCATCAGCTGCTCCCTGGGAAAATGACACCCACTTCCATAAATGCGTACAGCCTTGGAAATCCTCCATCCCAGAGGGCCACCGTTGGTCAGAATTGACTCCATAGCGGGGGGGGGGGGTGAGAGAGAGATTGGTGTGGTCGTCACAACAAGTTACAAGCCAGGAGGCTGAATTCTAATCCTTTCTTGACCACTGACCAAGTTGCTCAGCTCCCTGGACACGGCAGCTGGATGGCAGGAAGGGAACTCACTGTCCTCGCGGGGTTGTCGTGAGCTCTGAGGCCCTCCTAGCAGAGCGCTTAGGCTGCTGCCTGTCACCGGTGAACAATACACCCACATGCACTTGTTACTACTGGGAGCGCAATGGATACGTGCTCAATGGCACCCAACAAGAGCCATCGGGTGTGTGCTTACCTTGGGTGGGCGCCAGGAGCCCTGGTCGTGGTGGGCGACTAGCCATGAAGGACAGCACTTCGAACCCGCCAGTGCTTCCCCGAGAGAAGGGGTCCCATTCAGATTGACAGCCTCAGAAATCTGAAGGGGCAGTTCTATTTTGTCTTTTGGAGGTGCCACCAGTCGGCATTGACCCAATGGCCGTGGTTGGCCGTGGTTGGTTGGTTGGTTGGTTGGTTGGTTGGTTGGTTGGTTGGTTGTGTAGACCTTTCTTCCCAAGGGCCAGCATTCCTGAACAAGGAAAGAAGTGGGTCTCGGTGCTGTGGCAGAGAGATAACTAATACTCACAGAAGATCCACGTGGAGCCCGATATTTCCCAGCCTCCCCTGCAGTTGGGTTGGAGGGATATGACTGCAATCTAGTCAGGGGGGATGTGTGCAGGGAGGATGCATCCCTTCCAGCCCCAATTTCTCAGGGAGCAAAGTGCCTCCCCACCCTTGTTTCTCTCCTCTGCCCTGGCGAACTCGGTTAGTTTTGAACCTGAGAAGGATCTGTGGTCTTACCCGACTTGCAAGGCCAGTAAGCGAGCCCACCAACGTTGTATCTCCATCACATGGGAGTCCCGGAGGAAAGCACAAGGTTCACATATTTGACTGCAAACTGAAAGCTTGGAAGTTCAGCGTCTACTCAGAGGTGCTTCTGAAAAACAAAACAACCAAACAAAAGGCATAGCAATCTCCTCCTGAAAAAATGAGCCATCAAAACCCTGCGGAGCACAGTTCAACTCCGGCGCACCTGGGGTTGCCATGCGTCAGGGTCAGTTTGGCAGCAAGTAGGGCTTGGATGATGTCTCCCGGAAATCTGCGTGGCAAGTCCTCACCTCTATGGCTGCTGGTTACGTGCCCATTGGAGAATGGTTTGTGTCTGTCATGGGGCTAAAGCAAGATTAGCCTACGGTGGATCTTGGGTCAACCTCTTTTGAGATCTCAGAGATTAAACAGGCAGACAGATTGCAGGGGAGGCAGATGCCAAGACACATATGGGAACCTTATGCGCTACTTAGGGACTCCTGTGTGATGTAGACCCAAGGGACCAGGAGCCCGCAGCCAAGGAGACATGGGCCTCTGTCCAGAGCTGGCAGGAAGAGACCTTCCCGAGCCTCCCAAACTGTGAGAAAACCAATGGTTGTTTGTGAAAGCCACCTCCTTGTGGTACTTCCATGCTAGCAGCACTAGATAACAGGGCTTCCCGCACCCACACAAACACACTCAGCGACCAAAGACATCCTTGGTTTGGGGACTTCGTACTGATTGCTACTCGTATCATAAAGAGCAGGGAGAACACTGGTCTGCCACATCTCAGTCTCCACAGGGGGAGCGCACGGAGAGCCAGATGTTCACCTCCATGCGCAGAGGATGGCACCTCAAGGGAAGCACCCTGAATTTAGGAGGTGCTGAGTTGAGTTGGGTTTTTTGCGGGGGGGGGGGGGGGTGGTTGCTATGGTTTTTCATTTTGGTTTGAAACACTGAGCTTGTATCAAGTTGCTCATGACATCATGACACGACCATCCTCCCCCACCTCGGGAGAGAGGTTATTTGTGATCCTAGAAAGTAAGCGACTGTCTCTGAAAGTCAAGGGGAGGGGCCTCCAGGCTTACTAGTCTGTGATGTAAGCAAGTATTCGCCAAGAGGAGGAAGAGAGTTTACAGAGTCCTGGAATGTCGACAGGAAGGGGAGGCGTCCTCTGTCTTCTGCTTGCTAGCCAATCGCCCTCTAACAAAATGTGCCCGTACCCCATGCTCAGAAAGCCTGCATTGTGTGGGAACACATGAAATCCAAGGGTAGCGTTCTCCCAACAGATGCCTGTTAAGATGGTAGGAACTTATGGCATAAGGAACCTGGATCCTTAAGTCACCACATGGAGTAGAGCCCCCTTCCAACCCAGACTCTGTGAGTGAGAAGTACATTTTCTGTGATGTAAAATCACTGAGAATTCAGGTCTGATTCGTGGTGGGCAGGTGGAGTTAATGGTCCTAATAAAGTTGACTTTGATATGCATCCAAGAAATTATACTTGTCTAAGAAGTAAGAGCTGGACCACAAGCTCTGGTTAGTTGTTGCTCATTTGGCTCCTACCCATGGCAACCATATATATAACCAAACATTGCCTGGCCCTGTGCCGTGGTCATGATCACTGACATGGTTGGCCACTGTGCTAATCCTTCTCATCAGCGCCTCCCTTGTCCTTGCTGATTTTACGCTTGATGAACCATGATGGCCTTTGCGAGCAAGTGGTCTTGCCTGGTGATTTGCAAGTTCAACATTACTACCATGGAGGAAGGAGAAGGGGGAAAGGAGAAGATTCTGAAGAAGTCATCATAAAGTGACAGAGTGCAAGAAAACTGTACATGCGAGATAAGCCACGGTGGTCCAGGAGCATATCTCCCAGTCTCAGTACACCATCCGAACATCACTAGCCCACCTGGATCATGAACATCCGTATTCAACACCCAGACACGAATGACTTTCACGCCAGTTTGCACATGTTCAGATCATCTTAAGCTCGATTACAGCTGCGCCAGTAATGATTCCAAATGTCATTACTTGAAAATCACCAACCGAGGCCACTAATTTTATTTGCAGCATCTCCACCACATTAGCAGAGCCACGAGTACAGCAGGCACTTCCCAGGGGATAACCATTCCCAGGGCCAATTTCCTGAGAATGAGACTTTCATATCACATCAGTTTGGAACTAATGTGTCTCGGGAAATAAGCTGTTATCTCAGTAACACTTGCAGCCAGAAAGCATTTAGAGTCAACGGCAGGATGGGATATACCACCACGACTGATAGGATCCTTACTCGATACACGGAAGCTGTAGTGACTTGGAACCGTTGGGGATTTTCCAAGCATCGAGCTAAAGAGACTCATCACATTCCCCGACAAGACACAATGACGCTCTGTTATATTACCTGGCGACTCGCCCCTGGGAAATTCACTTTGCTTCCATGTACATGAAAAGTGGGAACGGTATTTATTCAGCACCTTCTATGTTCTGGTGCCTTGAGCAGTGTGTGTAAAAAGAAGAAATATTTAGAACAGTTCATACCAACCACCCAACCAACCAAACTCTGCCATCGAGTTGACACCTACCCATAACAACCCTATGGGCAGAGTAGAACCATCACTGGGGGGGGGGGGGGTTATGAGGCCATGGTCTTTATGGAACAGAAAGCCTAGGCTTCCTCTTACAGAGAGGCTACTGGGTTTAAACTGACCTTGTGGCTGGCAGCCAAATGCAATCTGGATCTAAAATCTCCTAACCCAGGTGCCATCGAATCAACCACAACTCACGATGACTCTGTGTGTGTCAGAGAGCAGCTGTGCTCCAGAGGGATGACAATGGACGATTTTATTTTTAACTAGATTACAAGCCTTTCTTCTGAAGCACCTGTGAGTGGAATTAAGCCACCCTTCACTTAGCAGCCGACTATGTTCAATGTTTGTGCCACTCGGGGACGCTGCTTTCAGGAAGGACAGGCATAATTCTCCCGGAAAGAAGGTAATGTTTAGAACCTCTCTAGTTTTTATATGCAGTGCCTGATATTCTATCGAAATGCACCCCACATACCGAAAACCCAGATGAAGAGGGAAACAGCCAACAGAAACAAACTCATCATTGACACAAATATTGGAGGCATTTACAATCGCTACGGTAGACATGTTCAATGACAGGATAGAAAAGTTCCCCAGAGAGCTGCTCTCCCCCACAGTGAACCAAATCCAAGAACTTAAAATACAGTAACTAAAACAAAAAAAATAATAGAATTTTTAATACTAGATCAGATATTAATTTTGTTAAGTGGAAACAGAAGATCAGCCAATAAAAATGCCCATTAACAATAACAGGACTCACATTTTTTTATTGTGAATCGGGTGAAGGTTTACCGAGCAGATCATCCATTCTCCAATCATTCAAACACATTGTGCTTCATCATGCTCAATGCAATCCCTTCCATGCAATATCACTCATCCCACCTCCTCCCTGTGTTTTCTCCCACCACCTTCATCCTAAACTCTTCTGACCTTTGCACTTGGTCTCTTGATTCATTAGTCTAAGGTGTGTGCACCTCACTGGAGTCATTCTTCCTTTCAGAGACTTGTCTATTGTCTGAGGATTGAGCCACTGGGTAAGTGTAAGTTCAGACCTGAAGGGTAACTCAAGGTTAAGGTCTTGGGGTTCCCACCAATTTCTATCCAACCAGGAAGCCTCGTCTCTTCTGATTTTTTTGGGGGGGGAGGCGTTAATTTTTTATTGGACTTTAAAAAATACTTTTATCGGGGGCTCTTACATCTCTTATCACAATCCAATCATTCATCCATTGTGTCCAGCACATTTTTACATATGTTGCCATCATCATTTTCAAAGCATTTCTTTCTACTTTAGCCCTTGGAATCAGCTCCTCATTTCCCCCCTCCCTCTCTTATGAACCCTTGATAAGCTACAGATTATTATTTTCATATCTTACATTGTCCTCTGTCACCATTCAGCCACCTTTCTGTTATTTGTCCTCCTGGGAGTGGGTTATATGTTGGTCCTTGTGATCGATTCCCCCTTTCTCCCCTCCCCCCTTCCCCTTAACCTCCTGGTATCTCTATTCTCATTTTTGGCCTTGAGGGGTTTATCTATCCTGGATTCCTGTGTTGAGGGCTCTTATCTGTAGCAGTGTGCATGTTCTGGTCTAATCCAAGTTGTACGGTAGAACTGCGGTTATGATAGTGGGGGGAAAGAAACATTAAAGAACCTAGAGGAAAGTTGTGTTTCATTGGTGCCATACTGTATGCTGACTGGCTCATCTCTTCCTTGTGACCCTTCTGTGAGGGGCTGTCCAATTGTCTACAGACGGGCTTTGTGTCTCCACTCCTTGTCCCCCTCTCCCCCCATTCACATTGGTATGATTTTATTCTGGGTCTTAGATGCCTGATGCCTTCAACACCTCGTGATCACACAGGCTGGTGTGCTTCTTCCATGTGGGCTTTGTTGCTTCTCAGATAGATGGTTGCTTGTTTATCTTCAAGCCTTTAAGACGCCAGATGCTATATTTTTTTGATAACTGGGCACCATCAGCTTTCTTCACCACATTTGCTTATGTACCTGCTTTGTCTTCAGCGATCGTGTTGGGAAGGTGAGCATCATGGAATTCAATTTAATAGAACAAAGTATTCTTGCATTGAGGGAGCACTTGAGTGGAGGCCCAATGTCCATCTGCTACCGTAATGCTAAACCTATAAATATATGCATATAGTTCTATTCCCCTCTTGTTATATATAAATATAGTTACATATGTACATAGTCTGTATTTAAGCCTCTATAAATGTCCTTTGCCTCCTGGTTCTTTCCTCTATTTCCATTTACTTTCCTCTTGTTCTACCATCATGTTTGGTCTTCATTCAGGTTTAGTAATTCTTCGCTGTTACATTGCCCTTGATTAAGCACCACTGGGCATCCTAGTTAACTTGTTGTTCCCATGTTCCTAGGTTGGTTACCCCCCTTCCTTTCTCCCACCTCCCCTTCTCTTGTATCCCCCCAGAACCATCAGTTCCATTGTTTTCATCTCCGAGTTGTTTATCCTGCCTATCTTATCTAGATAGACATTCAAAGACATTAATAAGTACCAAAAAACAGGCAAAGCCAAACAAAACAACAAAGTAAGACAAAACCAACAGCAACAATAACAACACCAAAAATAACAACAACACAAAGAAAGCTAATGACAAAAAAAGGAAAAGCCTATAAATAGTTCCAAGTCTGTTTTTTGACCTCTAGGAGTGTTTTCCAGTCTAGCCTGATGGGGTGCCACATTCTGTCTCCAAAGTATATTTTTGGTATTCCCAGGGGATTTCATCACTTTGCTCCCCTTGATGCTCCGTTGCATGCCCTTGGTGTTTCACCCCAGTGTGATGGCATCAGATTGGGCACAATTCCCACACTGTGTCTCCAGTGTTGTTCCCCAGAGCGCTATGCTTCAGTGAGGGATATCATGTCTTGTGATGGTTTTATTGGAATATAATTCACATATCATACATTTTAATCATTCGATCATCTTAACAAAAGTTGAGAAATCATCGTAAAAATAAATTTCATAACATTTTCTTTTCCCCATACTCATTACTGTTAGCTCCTCATTCCCCCCAACTTCTCCTGCCATGCCCCTTGGTCATTATTAATCCAGTTACAGTCTCTCTCTATTTTCTTATCCTGGATTTCACATACAGAAAGTCATACAAGGCACGAATAAGAGACAAAGGAAAACACCAGCAATGACAAAACAAAGAAAAACCTCAATTGAAAAGAAAATATCAAAAACTTAAACAACTTTCAAATGAGTCAAATGGAGATCAAATTATAAACTATTATATTTTTAACCTAATTGTATCAGCCATAGTTGACTTTACAATGCTTTCTGTCTTATAGCAAGACTATTCACATCCTTGGACTATGGATAAAGGGATACAAACTGAGTATTCAAAATTTAAGTTATGATATCATTTCCTCCTTCAGATTTGGATTTTATTATTTATAATCCTTTGGTCACCCAGGGTGGTATGCTTCTTCCATGTGAATTTATTTGATGCCTCACTTAGATGGCTCCTTGTTTTATACAATAATTTTTAAGACCCCAGACACTATTCTTTCTAATAACCGGGCACCATTTGGTTTCTTCACCACACTTTGCTATAGTACCTATATCATTAGTGGTCTGTTTGTGAGGACAAGCATTGAGGAGAGTCATGTCATATGAACCAATTGCTCTTAGACTAGGGCTATGATTAAGTGTGAGCCCCAAATCTATTCATATATCTATAGTACGACAAAATATTGAATGATACAGGAAGCTTCAAAATAAGGTATAAAGCATACACAGAGTCACTGTACCGAAAGAACTAGTGAAAAAAGTAGCACATGAGCAAGAGCCAATGGTACTCAAGGAAGACGCTCAAGCCACACCAAAAGTATCAGCTAAAAACAAGGCTCCGGGAATTGATGAAATACCAAATGAGTGCTTCAACAGGCTGATGAAGCACTGGAACATTCTCTCACTATGCCAAGAAGTTTGGAAAACAGCTACCTGGAAAACTAACTGGAAGAGATCCGTATTTGTGCCCATTCCAAAGAAAGGTGACCCAAAAGAATACTCAAATTATCGAATCATATCATCGATATCACATACAAGGAATATTTGGCTGAAGCTCCTCCAACTACAGTTGCAGTAATCTACTGACAGGAAGTCGTAGGGTTTCCGCTTGGACTCAGAACAGGATGTGGAATAAAGGGTATCTTTGCTGATGTCAGAGGGATCATGACTGAAGACAGAGAATACCAAAACGATGTTTACTTGTGTTTTGTTGACTATGCAAAGGTATGGAACTGTGCGGATCATAATGGACGATGGACAGCCTCCAGAAGAATGAGCATTCCAAAGCAGTTCATTGTGATCCTGTGGAATGCGTACACAGTCTCCCCAACAAAACAAGGGACTAGGGAGAACTGCACGCTTTAAAATCAGGAAAGGTGGGCGTGTCAGGGCTGTGTCCTCTCCTCATACTTGCTCAATCTGTATGCTGAGTGGATCATAGGAGAAGCTGGGCTACATGAAGAACAGCACTGCACTGAGACTGGAAGAACATGTATCAACCATCTGCCGATGACACAACCTTGGTTGCTGAAGGAAAGGAGAGCTTGAAGCACTAGCTGATGAAGATCGATGATAGCCTTCAGGGTGGGTTATAGCTCAATGTAAAGAAAACCCAAGTCCTCACACGGGACTAATAGGTCACATCGTGATCGATGGAGAAAAGGTTGAGACTGCCAAGGATTTCATCTTGCTTGGATCCACAATCAGTGAGCACGGAGGCAGCGGTCAAGAGATCCAATGACTCGCTGCATTGGGTAAATCTGCTGCACAAGATCTTTTTGAAGTGATGACAAGCAAGAAGTTACTGGAAGGACGAAGGTGCACCTGACCCAAGCCATGGCATTTTCCATCGCTTCACATGCATGGAAAGTTGGACATCGAATAAGGAAGACAGACGAAAAATCGATGCACTTGAACTATGACGTTGGTAAAGACTATGGAAAGAACCACGGACTGACAAAAGAACAAATCTGTCTTGGAAGAAGTACGACTAGAATCCTCAGAGGGTGAGACTTTGTGTCATGTACTTTGGACATGTTAGGACACCATGCTTGGTAAGGTCAGCAAAAAAGAGGAAGGTCCTCAACAAAACGGATGGACGGAGGGGCTGCACCAATGGGCTCAAAAAACATAGCAGCACTTGTGAGGATGGCGCCGACCATGCGGAGTTCTGTCCCGCTACACACAGGGCCGCCATGAGTCGGAACCACTTGACGCCGCCCAAAATCAGCAATGACTTATCTATGGTTCGTAGATGTTTCTGGTTCACTTTAGAGACATCAGTATCATTTTATGACACAGAGCATGAATATGATTTTGATTTTTATTCCACCTTTTTCTCCCACTTTCTCCAGAAAACCTTCTAATCGGACGCCTTTCAGAACAGTTGGTACTGGTAGCCAGGTGCCCTCTAGCTACACTGGTCTTAGGGAAATGGAGACTACTGTGTGCATGGTGCCCGGTGGATGTATTGTTTCCGTGGGTCTTCAGTTTACTTCACTCTTCTTTCCTCCAGACAGAGAGAGATCAAAGGCTGCACCTTTGATGGCCATTCATGAGCTTTTAAGACCCAAATCACCACTTCATCAAAGAGGGATGTAGAACCTTGTCTTTGTGGACCGTGTTGTCCCTGCCCGTTGACTTTGGTCCTGAGCCCCCGGACTCAGCGTCTCATTCCCTCAAGGTGTTTGGTTATGTCTAAAAAGTTTTCACAACTTTGCCCCCTGTATGCTCCATCACATCGCGGGTATATTTGCAGCAAAGGTAAATACACGTACAAATATATCCTCTGTCAAACCTGCAAATACTCATGAAGAACCGAGATTCTTTCATATTCACATTGGGCATTTATCTAATCTGATCAAATAATGGGTCTAAATGATTTGTAACAGTGTTCAAATAAGTGACATAATTCAGAATATATATTCTGTCAACAGTGCAATTATACTTGAAACCAATAACGATAACTGAAGATTCTTATAAACTCTGCCTGGAAATTAAGAAAAAGTCACTAAGGAAATTAGAATATAGCATTGGAATGATAACAAAAACAAGATATATCAAAACTTGTGTATAACTCAAGCTCTAGCTAGACAAAACTTACAATTTTAAAGGGATATATCAAAAAAGAAGAATGGTTATAAATCAATGATATTAATATCTACCTCAGGAAGTTAGTGGAATAAAAGTAAATCACACTCCAAAAATGTAGGGGAAAAAATGAAGTGATAAAGTTAAAAGCAGAAATCAATTGAATAACTTCGGCAAATGCTAAGTTAAAGAAAATAAAAGATTTGTTCATTTTTTAAAAAGTTAAAACAGAAATCAATGAAATAGGAAGCAAACCTAAAACAGAAAAAAAAATCAACAAGTTGTTTGAAAGGGCTAATAAAATTGATAAATGTCAAGCAAGACCCTATGGGCATTGAAAGATAACAACAGGATAGCATAAACAACTTTATGCCAATACTTTTTGACAATTTAGATGAAGTATACAGAGCAGAAAAACATGCCTGGCCAACACTGACACGAGAAGAAATAAATTGTCTATGTGTCTGCTTGAATCTGTACTAAAGAACTGGACCTGTGGTTGGTATCAGCACAAAGAAATCTCCAGGCATGGATATTTTCGCTGGTAGATTCCTAAATTCTTTCCATTTGAAGAACTAGTGCTGATCTTAAACAATCTCTATCGGGAAACAGACAAACAAAAGAGATGAAACACTTCTCAATTCATTGTTGAGCTACTGTAACCTTGATACAAACACCCAGATACCAACCTGACAAGAAAATTACAGCCAATCTCTCGCATAAAACCAGATGCCAAAATCTAAACAAAACATTATCAAATCAAATACAGCAGGACATAAAAAATGATAAATCATGATCAATTTTCATTTATTCCAAGAGTACAAAGTAGGTTTGATATTTGCAAAGAAAACAATGTAATTCCCCACATTACCAGAATAAAGGACTAAAAATAAATAAATAAAAACCAGAAAAGCAAAATCAACTCAAGATAGGACAAGCATTTGCAAAAAAAAAATCCAATACCTATTTACTATCTAATATTAGCCAACTAGGAACAGCTTTGATAAACACTGGGACAAGAGCTGTCCTAGTCTGAGTAGACTAGAGAAACAAATCCATGGACACACATATGTGCTTAAGAAAGTGATTTGTAAAAAAGTAATAATAATAAATAAATAAATAGATAGATAGATAGATAAAAGTGATTTGTACACAGAGCAATTAAACATTAAGAAAACATCCCAGCCCCATCCAGATCAAGTCCAGAAGTCTGATATTAGCCCATATGCCCGATACCAATCTATAAAGTCCTCTTCAGATTCACAAAACACATGCAATGACGCCAAATGTAGCAGATCACAGGCCAGTGGGTAGAAAGCCTTTGGATCCAGTGGCAGTGGAAACATCTCAGAGCTGGCAGGGGTCTCCGCATGACTTCTCCAGCACCCAGGGCAGCACTAGGTTGGGTCCATGTGTCTTGTGAGCTGCTATGTATCCTAGGGGGTGAGCCTTGTCAATAGAGAGTCTCCAAGGGAGCGAACTGACAGAGATAGTGTCTCCTGCCTCCAAGAAGGAATACTGGAGTTCCCAGAATTCCCAAGAGAAGGCCAAGCCCACACAGAGGCCCCATTGGCTATGCTCTGATTGACAAGCTAGACTCCACCCCTTCACTCTTAATCCTCAAATTGACAAAGGATTATATATCTACCACAAGAGCTTAAGTGCTCTGCTCCTAACCAAGAGGCCTTGACTTCCCCTACAGGCACCACGGAAGAAATGCCTGGTGATAAACCTTCCCAAACTAAGTCATTGGAAACCCTATGGTGCAGAGTTCTACTCCAACACATATGAGACAGTCATGGGGCAGAGCAGTCGTGACAGACAGCAACTAGTTAGTCACCCATACCCACAAAAAAACAAAAAACCCTAAAACCAACATCACACACAAGAGTGAAATGTGGAAAGCCTTCTCTTTGAGGCTGACCATTCTCATGCATGCTGTTTGCCACATTAGCTGCCCTGCATACTGGCTGCCAAGCCCATGTCCTCTGGCAACATTCTCTACCACCTAGTCACTCAGTGAAGCAACTCATGGTGATCAGTGTCCCCACTGACCTCCCATACCAGAACTTGCACAATGCTCAGTCACGTTGATTAAGCAATTGTAATCATAAAATAATATGTGGTACCATTATAAATTGCTTGGATGTTATGTATAGTGTGGTTTGGTGCCGCTGAGTCCGCCCAACGCATGGAGACCTCGTACACAGCAGAACGGAACAGCGCCCTGGTCCTGCTCCATCCTCACAGCTGTGGTTTGGTTGGAGGCTTTGGTTACGGGGACTGCGTCCATCCAGCTCACAGGGGCCGTCCTCTTCATCGCTGCCCTTTCTGCCGCACCACGCGTGATGTCCAGCTCTGGGGACTGGCCTCTCCTGAGAGCGCTACGTGAACGCTCACAACACAATTGTCCTGTAAAATGTTTCCACGTGGAATTACCGCAATCTTGGTGGCAACGTGACCCACACCTGAGCGGAAGCCACTTTCAGACTGCCCCCCTTCTTTTCCTTAAAGTCCAACTTCCCTCCAAAAAAAAAAAAGCTATGGCCGTAAGACCACAAATGGGAATGGACACCGTGTTGTCGCTTAAACGCCAGAAAACGGGTAACAAGAGAGTGACGAAGGTGATCAAAATAGTAACAAAAGCAGTAGCAGAAACAGCAGCGTGGGCTTTGCGTGGCCGGTCGAAACCACGTGATTCGAAGCGTCCTGGGAATTGGGTGGCAATGACGGCTCTGACAGGAGCCCCTTCAAAAGTTCAGGAAGCAAATCGGCACTAGAGTTTCAGCTTTGGGCACATCTTGATACATACAAGGTGGGTCTATGAAGATATAGTTTTGTTAGAACCAATCACAGGGATGTTTTATGTTAAAATGACATCTGCTGAAACACTGTACAAAATTTCTGTAGATGGGGGTCACTGGGTACAGCTCCTAGAGCCATGCCTAGAGCCGTCGCTGACTCGGGGGGTGGGGAGGTCACGTCTCAGGAGCGCTGTGTTTCCTCCCCAGGTTCACTGCATGTGCTTCCCACTCTGCAAGGAGGTCCAGGTCACGGCTGGGGGGTCGGGGGGAAGGGGTCGTTTCAGTCTCCCAGTATCTTCCTCCTTCGCCCTCCCCCAGCCACCGAGGCCGCAGCCTCTGCTTTCCGCAGGTGCTCCTTCGCGCTGAGAGTATCCTTTGGCGCTCTGCAGGACTCGCCTTCTCACAAGACAGGCCAGCGAACACACTGTCACACTATCTGTGTCTGCTCAAGTGACTGGTCAAGTTTCTGTCCCCCACCCCCCGGCTGACACAAAACTTAAATGCTGGAGTAAATACAGGTGACTCGAAGACTCCTTATCGTCAAGAAGCCGTCCTCCCGAAATATCTCTGTGGCTGTGGTTGGGTGTCATTGTGTCCCATTGGGACTTGTGGCGATGCCATGGGACAGAGTAGGACTGCCCCCATCGAGTTTTCTACGCTGTCATCTTTCCAGGCACGAGATTCAGGTGGTGCAATGGTTAAGCACTTGGCTGCTCACCACAAGCATGGTGGATCGAACCCAACCAGTGGCTCTGTAGAAGCAAGACCCAACCATCCTCTTGCAGAAAGCCTCCAGAGACCACAACCAACTCACTGCCACTGAGTCAATTCAGACCGCTAGTGACCCTACAGGACAGGGCAGAGCTGCGCCCTCGTAGGCTCTAAGACTGTCACTCTTTCCCAGAGTAGAAAGCCTCGTCTTTCTCCCATAAGGATGGCAGCCTGGAAAACCTTGTGGGGCATTTGGATTCTGTCACAAGGGGTCGACATGAAGCAGGATCTATTCTAAGCACGTAATAGCGGCAACAAATCTTTCGTGCCCTGGAATACCACACCGCCGGAGGGAGCGATGAAGGCTAGATGCAGGCGACAAGATGGATGCAGCTTGAACGCATTACACTGAATGAAATCAGCCAAACACAAAGGGGCAAATATAGTGTGACCTCGCTGACGCAAAATGAAAGAAGTCCCGTGAAAAAACAACTCCAGGATCCCTCAAATTGGCCTATAGCTTTCATGAAACCCCCATCAAAATATCACAGATTTCTTTTCTGTGTGGGGCGACTGATAAACTGATTGAACTATTTATATGGAAATAGAAAGGAACAAGGCTACCCAAGACAACCTCAGTGATCAACTTGGCTGGAAGATTTATACGGCCTGCTATGAAGAGCTATGATAAAGATGTGTAGTTAAGACAGTGGGGTAATATTACAAGGATAAATAAATAGATGGAGACGGAGTCCAGAAGCCGACCCACAATACACAGTTACTTGATTTATGAGAAAGAGACCGCTGCAGTGCAGTAGGCAAAGATGATATTTTCAAAAACTGGTGCTCAATCAGTGGGCATTCAGATGGGGAAAACCCAAACCAAAAAACTAATCTTGTTCCACACGCCTCACAAAAATAAATGTCGGGTAAGTGGTAGACTTAGGTGCTCAGGTGAAACAATGAAGTCCCAGAAAGGTATGCTTCAAATAAGCCAATCCTCACTCCCATCCCTGACAGAGCATTAAAAGCACTGACCAAATGAAATGATGGATAAATTTTACTCTATTAAAATCAAGAATTTCTGTTCATCAAAAGCTTCGGAGCTATCTATATGCGATCAAGTGACAACTTCAACTGCAGATAGGATAGGCGCCTTAGGGGACAGTGAGCTTCTGTTATGGGAGAAGGAACAGCTCGCGGAAACTCGCTGCTGTAGAGTCAATTCTTACTCAGTGAAGCCCTCCATTAGGACAGGGGAGAACTGCCCCCTATGGGTCTCCAAGACTGTAACTCTTCTACGGGAGTGGAGTCTCATTTTTCTCCCATTAAACAGTCGGTGGTGTGGGACTGTTGACCTTGTAATTAGCAGCCCCTGTGCCAATGCATAATCACTGTGCCACTGGTTCAGAAAAGGAGGGCAGGCATGGTTACACAACTCGAAGAATGTAACCATCGTCAATGAGTCGTACGTTACAGAAACTGTTGAATCGCTCTATGTTTTGCTGTGGATATTCTTGACAACAAAATAAATGTTTTGTGTTTTGGTTTGTTTTTTTAATTAAATCATTTTACTGGGGGCTCTACAACTTTTATAGATTTGGGGGCCAGAGCATGGCACCCCATTGGACTTAACTGGAGGACATGCCGAAAGGTCAAAAATCAGACCTTGACCTATTTACAGGTTTTTCTTTCTTTTTTTAATTTAAATTTTTTCTTTTTTTTTAATTAATTTATTCTTTTCTGGGTCATTGGTTTTCTTTTTTGTTGTCATTGTTGTGTTCCCTTTTGTCACTTTGTCTTGCCATGCCTTGCTTTTCGGTGCCTATTATTATCTCTGTAGATCTATCTAAGTAAGATAGGCTGGATGAACAGTCTGGAGAAGAAAACAATGGGATCAATGGTTCTGGGGGCACATGGGAGAGAGGGAGGCAGGGGAAAGGAGGTGGTGTTGACCAACACAGGGACAAGGGAGCAACAAGTGATCCAAAATTAGTGGCCAGGAGGAGGTGAGAGGCCTGGTAAGGATTCAGCAAGGACAATGTAACTGAGAGAAATTACTGAGACCCAAATGAAGGATGTTGGTTTTTTTAAAAGCCATCAACAACATATTGAAGAATGACCAGAATATTTCTCATAGATTTTATATTCCCACCACCAATAGCTGAGGATTCCAAGTTTTCCACATCTACCATTCTCGTGGGCATGATGACTTATCTCATGGTGGTCTTCGTGTGTCCTAGGCTGTAATGCAAAGCCAAACATGGGAAGCCACCAGCCACTCTGGGGAAGAACAATGAAGCACATTTATGAGTACAGCCTAAGAAGCCCCGGGCTGTCCGACTCTGTCCTGTAAAGTCGCTGTGAGCTGGAATCAACTCGGTGGCAGTGAGTTTGAGCTTGGCTTTTAGTGACTCTTTAAAAGGAATAAAGTTCTGATCCATGCTACCAAACGGACGAACCTTGAAAACATGACGATGGACGGAAGAAGTCAGACATTAAAAGGCCACATCTTGTAGGATTCCATTTATGCAGTTTCTAGAAAAGGAAAATCCATAAAGCCACCAAGCATGGTAGTGGTTGACAGGAACTGTGGGGAGGGAAGATTGAGGACCGACAGCGTTTTCTTTCACAATGACTCAAGGGTTGTGGGACTAGATAGTGGTGATGGTAGTAAAACACGGGCGCACAGCACTGTCAGTCTACTGAACTTCATGGGCTGGTCACTTCAAATTAGCTACAATAATATGTTTCATGTACTACCTAGTCTACTGTCATTATGAGGAAACTCATCACTGAGTGCAAAGGTAAACCACAGGGCTACCCACTGCCTTTGAGTTGATTCCAACTCATAGCAACCACAGAGGAGAGAGTAGAATGGCCCCCCTTTCGATTCCCAAGGCTGGAGATCTTTCCAGGAATTGAAAACCTCCTCTTTCTCCCTCCAAGTGACTTGTAGGTTTGAGCTGCTGACCTTGCAGTTGGCAGCCCATCGAGTAACCCACAATGCCAAAGCAAGCGATGATCTCGAATCCAAAAAGCACACGATCCAATGTGCATCGGTGAAGAGAAATAATCTATGTTGTTAACAGACACTTCACAAAAATGGATATAGAACAATAACAGCAGGTCCTTAGAACCATCAGCCATTTTATACCAGAAGAGCAGCATTTGGTCAAAGACAAAAGTCAGATGGCAGGAAGGGTGAGAAAGAAAGGGAGAAAATGGGAACAGAAAACCCCGGAGACAGTCGAGGTGTCAGGGATTGCAACCAACGACATGAAACCAAACGTGCATGGATTGCTGAATCGAAAGTTGATTCTCTCTGTAAGCTTTCACCCAATTCACAACTGGAGTTTTTCAAATACATATCATTAATCATGACGGAAATATAAACTCAAATTACGGACACACGATGAAATAGCCTGATTCTTTATAACTGTGATGGCAAATGTCCTTAAGAATGCAGAGCCCCTGGACCTCTCAGGCACTGCCAGTGAAATGCGAATTAGTGCTTGCTCTTTGGAAACCTGCTCATCATCATCTGCTACGGTGGAAATGCACACACCCTGCCATCCAGCAATTCCACTCTTTACAATAGAAACAGCCCAAATGACCATCAACTGATCCGTGTATACACAAAGCGCAGCAGCATCTGTGCAGTGGCAGATGATCCAGCAATAAAAGAGGAATGAAATAGTGGTACACACTGCCATTTCAATTAACTGGGAAAGTATTGTGCTAAGAAGACACATATGAGAAGCTGCACATTGTACGATTCCGCGAGTAAGAAACAGATGGAGTGGACGCATCCATAGGACCAGATGTAGATTCGTCTTTGCCGGGAGATGAGGGTGGGTGGACTAGGATAACAGCAGACAGATACAAAGGCTTCCGCTGGTCAAGTGCTCAACCACGGAGCTGAAAGGTCATCATTCCAAACCCACCAACTGCACTGTGGGAGCGAGATGTAGCAGGCTACCTCCGTGAAGATCAGTCTTGGAAAACCAGTTCGACTCTGTCCTAGAAGGATGGACTCCGTGGCCGTGAGTTTGGGTATCTTGATTTTAGCTTCCAGATACAGGGTTCTTCTCTGGTGTGATGGATATGTCTGCTTAATTAGACAGTGGCGACGGCTGCACATCTCTGTGAATGTCACCAGATTGTACACTTGAGAAGGGTGCCAGCTATAGAGCTGCCACCTAAACGCAGCAACTTTGCTCGTCTGCAGATACCCTGGGGATCGTTTAAAAGAGTAACATTTACACTTGAGCTCACTGCCCGGTCACCTTAACACCTCCTTGTTCGTCACTTCACATTGTGTGGAGAACACGTACATGGTGGTTATTTGCTTCTTAGTAAAATTTATCTCCTCCCCCACTGTCATGACCCCAATTCTGCCTTACAAATCCAGCTAGACCAGAGTATGTACACGGGTACAGAAAAGAGCTGGAAACACAGGGAATCCAGGACAGATAAAGCCCTCAGGATCAATAATGAGAGTAGCTATACCACGGGGGGAAGGGCAGGATGGAGGGAGAAAGGGGAACCGATAGCCATGTTCTACCTATAACCTCTTCCCAAGGGGATGGACAACAGAAAAGTGGGTAAAGGGAGACATCGGTCACTGTAAGGCATGAAAAAATAATAATTTATAAATGATCTCAAGCGTTCATGAGGGAGGGAGGGTGGGGGAGAGGAAAATGAGGAGCTGACAGCAAGGGCTCAAGTAGAAAGAGAATGTTTTGAGAATGATGAAGGCAACAAATGCACAAATGTGCTTGACACCATGGATGGATGGATGGATGGATGGATGGATGGATGGATGGATGGATGGATGGATGGATGGATTGTGATAAGAGCTTACGAGCCTCCAATAAAATGAATTTTAAAAATGTATCTCTTTACGCTTCGTAATAAATCCATTTGTAAATGACCAAGGGGGGTAAGAAAAACGGATTCTATCAACATTAGCAAATTCAAGAGTCAAACCCACTAGCATCAAGTGGATTCCAACCCACAGCCACCCTACAGGACCACGTACGACACGTCCCATAAGGTTCCCAGGCCCTAGTCTTTAGAGAAGCAAGGCATCACCACGTCTTTCTCCCTCGGAGAGCGGGTGAACTTGAACCTTCTGGTTAGCAGCTGAGTGCTTTAACCATTGCACCGTCAGTATTCCTTCATTTAAGTGATGGTGGGGGTAAAGTTAAGTTTTAAATAATTGAAAACATGTTTAAAACAATATTAAGTTTTTAAAGGGAGGTGTGATAAAAGCCATTTAATGGCTGTTAATCTGAACAAATAGCCTTTAAATCATAAATGGCATTTAATTGACCTGCAATAACTGGCTTGTTAAATCTAATTACATCATTATCAGAGACACTTAAAAAAAAAGAAGAGAAAGTAGAGGTCTTAAAGATTTGCGAGACAAAAGGCAGTAAAATGCACTCCGTGTCATTAACCATCAGACAGATGCAAAGCAAAGCCACGTGGAGATGCCCTCTCACCCCCACTTGGATGACCCGGCTACCAAAAAGCAAACAATAACTCTTTTTTTAAAATCATTTTACTGGGGGCTCATACAACTCTTATCACAATCCATCCATCAATCGAATCAGGCATGTTTGTACATATGTTGCCCTCATTCTTTTCTAGACATTTGCTTTCTATTGAGCCCTTGGGATCAGCTCTTCCCCCCCCCCCTTCCCTCCCTCCCTCATCACCCCCGATAGATTGATTGTACCTTGTTATTATTTTCATCTCTCACACCGACCGCTGTCTCCCTTCCCCCATCTTTTCTGTTGTTCTTCCCCCTGCAGGGGGTGTATGGTTATGTGTCCATCGTTGTGATTGGTTCCCCCTTTCTCCCTTCCTCTTCCCCTCCCCTTCTGGTATTTTGATTCCCACTCCTGTTGCTGGATTCTGCGTGTCGTGAGCTCCCATCCCTTTCTATACCCGTGTACATGTTCCAGTCTAGTCTCAAGTGAGAAGCAGCACTGGGGTCGTGGTAGTGGGGGACGGGGGGCGAGGAAGCCTCAAGGCACCAGAGGAAAGAACTAACTCCTTGGGATCGGATTATTCTCCCCGATTTAGACATGATCGGATTGAGACGCGCAATGTGTCACCTGCCCAAGTCTGCCTGCGTGCAGAGCAAACTGTGCTTGGATTAAGCTGTTGGGACTTGAATTTTGGTCAAGTCTCTGGTTGATGCTGGCTCAATTTATAGGCTCTCTGAAAATTCTGTCTTTGCCTTCTCCCTAGCTCAGTGTAGTCTACGGCTCAGTTTCCACATCTGAACATGGGGGACGAGGGAGACAACAGTTCATGGGTGTGTTATGAGGATTAACTAAACAGTTCTCAATCTTGCTGCATCTTAGAGTTTTTCAGATTCTGGGACATTTTTTAAAGATCTCAGTGCCAAGACCAGCATCTCCCAGACCAATCACATCTTAATCTCTGGGGCTGGGACCTAAGGATCAATATTATTTATACACACACACACACACACACACTCCCAAGGGATTCCAGTGTGCAGACAAGGTTGAAAACAGGGATAAAAAATGAAATGACAATGGCAAAGCTCAGTGCCTAGCCCATAGTCAGTACTCAGCAAACCTTCTCTTCTACCTCCCTATCCCTAAGGCATTTGAGATCTCTGCCATTTCTGTGATCATATAAACGGAAATGATCAAGAGTTTGGAAATCCACTAAGCTATAAGTGGGTGGCTGGAGATTGGGCATGTAAATGATATGCAAATCAACATCAGATCATGCGCATACCCTTGTGGACTTTCTAACAACTCCCTAAACACAGATGAGACCCCAGAAAGATTTTTCTGTTGACATATCTGCATTCAGTGATAGACAAAAGGAGAGGTTGCCGCTGCCTTGGCAGTGACGTCAGCAGAGCTGCCGGTACCCAGTCCGGGACCTCGTGATGTCATGGCGTCTCCCTGCTCTTCACAAACCTCATTCTGCATCAGACCCCAGAGAAGCTGTAGTCGTGCTTATGAGTCATCTTAATCACAAAATAATACGTGATCACTCCAGTTGTCGATTGTCTCGGTGTAATATTTCTTAGATCACACAAATACTATCAACAACATTGGTCCTATAAACTATTTCTACCTCGAACTACAAAAATGATGAGAACGAGGCATTTTCAGTAGCTCAAGAGAAGCCACTTTTGATTTTTCTGCTTTTCCTTTCAGTACTACTTCATTCTCCACCTGGACAGAGGTGCACAATACGAATGACCCAACGGCCTAGCTGGAACTCCCGACAACTCGACAAAATCAGCAACTACAAAAACAAAAAGAGCAACGAAAACATCTGCGGGTCCTGGTAGCACTTGGGGACGAGCCACAACATCTCACTGTCTTTGGGTAACACTGACGGCTCGGACAGAGCGCATGGGGTGATGTGAAAAGCAAATTAGCCTCGTGCTGCAGCCTTGTAGACATAGACAGCTGAGCTTGCCAACAACAAAAACGTGCTTTTGCGGTTGTAGCCAACGACAGGGGCTTTTTCGCAAGACATAACATATTTTGCTGCAACAGTGGATAAAAATTATAGACAGTCCTTTGGGTGTCATCTCTGACTGACAGTGTCGCCCGGTGCCATCCGCACCTTCTGCACGCACCCTAGCCGCATATCAGCAGCTGATGTTTCCAAAACAAGGCAGCTCGCCTGAGTGTGAGGAATGTGGGAAGATCCAGCAAGGAGGAAAAATGGCTTGTTTGAAGCTCTAATCAAGAAAATTATCTTTACTTGGACATAATTTTCTCCAGACTCGATGCTACCTCTTCCTGTCTCCGCAAACACATCCAAAAGGGCCAGCACAGAGAGGGATACATTTATTAATACCAACAGTGCAAAGGTGTTTTTCACCTTGCCTTGCATACGTGGCTTTAGAAGCGTGTCATAAATATTAGTTAATTAAGCCACCCAACAGCCTTGGCAAGGAATAGAGTATTAGCCTCATCCTGCAGATGGATGAAATCGTCCTTATTGGAAGACAATGCTAATCCATTATCCCACGGCAAGTCTTAGCAGGGCTCACAGCTAAAAACCCACACCTCTGTTGGGAACTCAGGACAAACTTGCTGTCTGGATGCATACATCCATCCGTCCATCCATCCATCCATCCGTCCATCCATCTATCCACCCATCCACCCATCCATCCATCTGTCCAGCAGGTATTTCTTGAGGGTCTTCTATGAGTTCAAGGCTCTAAAGGGAAATGTTAGACTCTGAGGACAAGGACTGTGTTTTGATCAGGGTTGTATATTCCGGGTCTAGGATAGTGCCTGGCACGTAGGAAATTCGTCTTAAAATAAAGTGACCAGAGATGGGTGAGAAACAAACTCAACTAAACCCACAGCCTATGAGGGGACAGAAGGGACCCTCACATCAGGCCTAATCTCCCTTGAAAATACCACCAGCTACCAGTTACTCTAAGGAGCCCCGGTGGCACAATGCTTAAGCAGTCAGCTACTGACCAAAAGATCAGTGGTTCGAAGCCAACCAGTGGCTCAACAGAAAGCACCATCCATCGGCTCCTGTAAAGATGGAGCCTAGGAAACCTTCCAGGAGAGCCCCACCCTATCACGTGGGGTCAGAATCCACTCCACCGCACAGCACGGCAGCAGACTGCTCCTCCGTGCCAGGTCCCCCACTCACTGCTCATGCACACACGCACTGCATCCTAAGAACCGCAGAAGAGGGCGGGATGGTGATTCCCATCCGAGAGAGGAGGAAACGGTGCCTGGCATTAGATTTGAGGGGAGACAGGGGAGAACAAGAGTTTTAAAACACGGGCCTTGTCCCTGCTTGGGACACCCACTTGACGGATGGGGATGTAGCAGTGCTCAAGGTGCTGAAACGCTGAGGTGTTAGACCCTACAGATCAATTCACATGGAGATTTTATTTCATCGTTGACATTTTACACGAGTCAGAGAGGATTGCTTTACCTGATTGCTACTGGGCATATATGTAGAGTGGGAAATGCAGCTCCCTGATCTGGTAGAGTCACATAGGAGAGTTTGAAAAGCTAACCAAGACAACTTGGATTTTTCATTTTCTAAATAATTTTATTTTTTTGTTTTTTTTATAATAAATCATTTTACTGGGGGCTCATACCACTCTGATCACAATCCATCCATCCATTGTGTCAAGCACATGTGTACATTTGTTGCCAGCATCATTTTCAGAACATTCTCTTTCTAATTGAGCCCTTGGTATCAGCTCTTCATTTTTTACCTCCTCACTCCCCCGCTCTCCTTCCCTCCCTCATGAACCCATGATAATTTATAAATTATTGCACCTGATCTGATTCCACCACACCGAGGCAAAACACTAAGGGGGTGCAACAGAACGGCAAGGGAATGGAGCGGTGAGATCCCCAGGGCTGAAGGTGGACTTTGGGGCCATGGCGTGGTGCCCCAACAGACTGGACTGGAAAACACTCCTAAAGGCCAACAAACAATCCTTGAACTAACTACAAGCTTTTCTTTCATGTTGTGTTTTGTTTTGTTTTCTTTGTCATTGGTTTGTTGTTTTGTTGTATATTGTTGCTTGGTTTTGCTGTCTTGTTTTTGTGCATGTTCTTATCTCCGCAGGTCTGTCTAAATTAGATAGGCTGGATGAACAATCTGGAGGGAAAACCACAGGACCAGCAGTTAAGGGAGGACATGGGAGAGGGGGAAGAGGGGGGAAAGGTAGTGGTGTTAACAAACCCAGGAACAAGGGAAAAACAAGTGATCCAAATTGGTTATGAGGAGGGTGTGGGAGGTCTGGTAGGCATGATCAAGGGTAATGTAACAAAGAGGAATTGCTGAAACCCAGGTGGGGACTGAGCATGATAGTGAGACAGGAGGAAAGTCAAGCAAAATAGAGGAAAGAACTGGGAGGCAAAGGGCATTTATAGAGTTCTAGGAAAAGACATGTATATATGCAAATACATTTATATATGAGGATGGGGAAATAGATCTATGTGCATATATTTATAGGTTTAGTATTAAGGTAGCAGATGGACATTGGGCCTCCACTCAAGTACTCCCTCAATGCAAGAATACTTTCTTCTATTAAATTGGCATTCTATGATACTCACCTTCCCGACACACCACTGAAGACAAAGTGTGTGAATAAGCAAATGTGGTGAAGAAAACTGATGATGCCAAGATATCAAAAGATATAGCATCTGGGGTCTTAAAGGCTTGAAGGTAAACAAGCAGCCATCTAGCTCAGAAGCAACAAAGTCCACATGGAAGAAGCACACCAGCCTGTGTGATCACGAACGGCTGAAGGGATCAGTTATCAGGCATCAAAGAACAAAAAATCATAACATTTTGTGCTCACCTCCATAATACGATCACTGAAGACAAATGGATGGATAAGTAAATGTGGCAAAGAAAGCTGATGGTGCCCGGCTATCAAAAGATATAGTATTTGGGGTCTTAAAGGTTTGAAGGTAAACAAGTGGCTATCTATCTCAGAAGCAACAAAGTCCACATGGAAGAAGCACACCAGCCTGTGCGATCACGAGATGTCGAAGGGATCAGGTATCAGGCATCATCAGAACAAAAAATCTTTCCACATTGAATGAGGGGGGTTGTGTGGAGTGGAGACCCAAAGTCCATTTGTAGACCACTGGACATCCCCTTGCAGAGGGGTCTTGGAGAGGAGATGAGCCAGACAGGGTGCGATGTAGCAACAATAAAAAATACAACTTTCCTCTAGTTCCTAAATGCTTCCTCCCCCGCACTATCATGATCCCAATTCTACCTTGCAAGTCTGGCTAGACCAGAAGATGGACACTGGTACAGATAGGAACCAGAAACACAGGGAATCCAGGGCGGATGATCCCTTCAGGACCAGTGGTGTGAGGGACGATACTGGGGGCATAGAGGGAGGGTGGGTTGGAAAGGGGGAACCGATTACAAGGATCAACGTGTGACCTCCTCTCTGGGGGACAGACAACAGAAAAGTGGGTGAAGGGAGACGTCGGACAGGGCAAGATATGACAAAATAGTAATTTATAACTTACCAAGGGTTCATGAGGGAGGGGGAAGCAGGGAGGGAAGGGAAAATATGAGCACCTGATGCCAGGGGCTTAAGTGGAGAGCAAATGTTTTAAGAATGATGAGGGCAATGAATGTGAAAATGTGCTTTACACAATTGATATATGTATGGATTGTGATAAGAGTTGTATGAACCCCTAATAAAATGGTTAAAAATAAATAAATCATTTTATTGGGGGCTCATATCACTCTTATCACAATTCATATATCCATCCATTGTGTTAAGCACATGTGTACATTTGTTGCCATCATCATTTTCAGAACAGAGTCCTTGGTATCAGCTCCTCATTCTCCCCTCACTCCCCTACCCTCCCTCCTTCATGAATCCATGATAATTTATAATTTTTTTTCATGTCTTGCGCTTCACCACATTTGCTTACGCACCTGCTTTGTCTTCAGTGATTGTATCGGGAAGGTGAGCATCTCGGAATGCCAGTTTAATAGAACAAAGTGTGCTTGCATTGAAGGAGTACTTGAGTGGTGGCCCAATGTCCACCTGCTTTCTTAATACTAAACCTATAAATATATGTACATAGATCTATTTCCCCAGCATCATATATAAATATGTTTATATATGTATATGCCTGTATTTAGACCCCTATAAATGCCCTTTGCCTCCTGGTTCTTTCCTCTATTTCCCTTAAGTTTTCTGTTGTCCCACTATCATGTTCAGCCTTCATTTGGGTTGCAGTAATTCCTCGTTTACATTGTGCTTGATCAAGCCCCACCAGATCTCCTACACTCTCCTTACCATCGATTTTTTTTTTTGGTCACCTGTTATTCCCTTGTTCCTGGGTTTATTAACACCCACTTCCTCCCCCAAACCCCCAACCTCCCTCTCTCCCATGTCACCCGGAACTGTCGTCCCACTGTTTTCTCCTCTGGCTTGTTTATCCCGAATAAAGGTAATTCATTACTTAAGCCTTGAAACCACTAAACCTATGTCAAAATTCCTGCTTGACACACATCCCTCAAAAGATATTCTCTCTTTCCACGTCTCCAAAGCCAGGAAAAGGAATTTCAGGGAAGGAGCATTACCCACATGTCTATTAGCTTTTGCACATGTCAGAAAGAAAGACAAGTTCCTTCATTTGAAAAGTGGGTCTCTTCTTCACATCCTCTGCTAAAAGATGTCATTTGGTCAGAAGATATAGCAGTCTGGGCCATTTTTTCATCTTCTAAATTCGGATGAATTAATGTCCATCACATGGACAGCAACTAGTCTATCAAATGAACCAGAGGCGCTGCTTCTCATGTCTACATTGAGTCACGGTAGACCAATACAGAGCTCGCTCTTTAAAAACAAAAGACTCAAGTCCGGTAGCCCCTACTGGGAATTCCAGTTCTGTCCACCACTAGCTGAGGAGCTGAGGCAAGTCTCTTGGCCTCTTTTTGGCCTCAGCATCCTCATCTGTAACCAATGAGGGTGAAACGCGTGAACGTACCACCCTGAGATGTTAGTTTCCCTTGTGCGCTGTACCTGGGGCACTTTGGGTGGGAAAGTACGGAAGCTGGGAGGGAGCAAAGCACAAGGCACAAACAGCAGACCCAAGCCCAGGTCTGTTAAGTCCTGTGACCCTCCCAGCACAACTCAGCTGCTTCTCTTCCGAACAATCCTACGTCCCCGGATTGGCCGTGACAGCCCAGCTCAGCAAACAGCTTCCCCGACTACCTCCCACATTTTCTTCTGTCTGCCCATGTGCAGTTCTCTCTCTGACCTCTGACCTCGATGGGGCAGCCACCAGCACCATCTCCCCTCAGCATTTAAGCTGCATTCAGTTTGCACACCAGCAACCCTCTCCCCGGCTCAGGGTATCTCTGAAAGCCAGGCTCCAGCGTCAGCATCTCTCCTCTCTACTGCATCCCTGCCTCCCGGGTGCTTGTGGAGGGAAAACACGAGAGTTGACAGATTGGCAATGGTGGAGGGTGCAGAGAAAACACTTGCGAAACAGGAATTGGTGATGATGAATCTAAGCCAGGGGTAATTCTGCACCCCCCTTTTTTGCCCCCCAGGGTAAGTTTGCCAGGTTTAACCAAGATCATCTGTCCGAGGCAGAACTAGGAAGATAGTATTGTCTCGCCAGCCTTACAACTCACGGTAACCCCAGTGTGTGCAGGGCAGGCTGCTTCTGTAGGATTTTCCTTAGAAGGGGGATGGTAAGAAACAGGACGTCACCTCCTTACCAGTGAGATGCCACCGACATCAGCATCAAGAAAGACCAGTGCCCAGAAAAGGACACCATGCTTGCGTTGGAAAGGGAGAGGGTCCGCAAAAAAGAGGAAGATCTTCCACGAGACAGATTGACGCATGGCGACCGCAATGGGATTGTGAGGGTGGCGGGGCACCAGGTGGTGTTTCGTTCTGTGGTTCATGGGGTCGCTAGGAGCTGGGACGGGCTCAGCGGCCCCTAATAACAGCCTCGGAGAACAAGGGCCAAATGAGCAAGGTTTGATACTCCCCACACATTTTAACCCAACTACCTCCTTTCTTTTGTTTTGCTTTGTTTATTAATCTGAAATGCCTCAAGCCTCTTAGAAAGAAAAGAGCTATAAACTAATAGATTGAAGGGAGATGAAACTTTTCATACCTTAATGAAGCCCCAAAGCACTGCCCTTCCCCTGCTCTCCCCCCGGGAAGCAGTCACCCTCCTGTACTTGGTGAGTCAGTCCTGCGTTCCCTGGTGCCTTGTCATGCCTCGTTTGAATAGGTATGGATCCCAGGGAACAGAATTCTTCTGTCCATCTCTAAACTACATAAGCAGAAGCCTTCGATGGACAGCCTTCTGCTCCTCGCTTTTGGATCTAGGGCTGATTCTTGCCTAGGGGCTGACTCGCGTGGTTCCAATTCATTCCCCTCCAGTGCTCCGCAATACAAAGACCATGAGTCTGTGGTCTGTTCTCCTGCAGACAGTTTGGGTTGCTGCTGTGGGTTTGGGCTTAGCTCGTTTGCCATGTGTTGCTGTAACGGACGGTGCATCGGCGTGCCTTCCTGTCCCCACGGCAGCCTGGGTGAGACTGTCTCTCGGATCCTGCTGCTCAGAGTTTGGCGTGGGGCACACTGGTGAATGATGGTCACAGCGGCTTTTGTTGCTCCTGTATCCTTGCAGAGAAGCGAAAATGCAGCGCCTCCTGTGGGGAGGACAGGTACTGCTTCATAAAGCTTCTGGGATGAGAAGGCAGGTTCCCTAGGGCCTCGCTACTCAAAATGTGGTCTAAGCCAGCAGCCACAGCATCACCTGAGAGCAAGCTGGAAAGGCAGAATCTCGGGCCCCCTGCAGGGCCTCCTGAACCAACATCTGCATTTAAGTCAGACCCCCCCCCCCAGGGGATTCATCCAAACATTGATGCTCAAGAAGCACCTTTCAGGGGATATAGCTATGAGTGGAAAGACTGGATCATAGAACATACCCAAGTGTCATGAATTGAACAGTGACACACACACACACACACACACACACACACACACACACACACACCACCACCACCACCACCACCACCACCACCACCCCTCCTTCCCCTGCCAAAATATCTATTGATGTCTTGGTCCTTAAAGAGCTGGTGGTGGCACAGCAGCTAAAGCATTTGGTTGCTAATCGAAAGGTCAGTGGTTTGAACCCACCAACCACTCCAGGGGAGAAAGATGAGACAGTTGGCTTCTGTGAAGGTCTACAGCCTTGAAAACCCTGTGGGGCAGTTCAACCCTGTCCTACAGGGCCACCGTGAGTCTGCATCAACTCACTGGCAGTGAGTCGGGTTTGATAGATACCTGTGGATGCGATCCCGTTTGGAAAGAGTGTTTTCTTGTGGTAATAAAGACATCCCAGTGTAGAGTGGATCCTCAACCTAATCACTTCTGAGTTCCGAAAGGTGCAGAATAGACACAGAGACACAGGGAGGAGAGGGACCCCAGGTGAGTCTCACTTACAAATCAAGGCTCATCAAAGAGCCAAGAAGCATCCAGGCTGCTCCTTGTGTTGTAACAGCACTAGCTGAGCCTTACCAGACGCTGCCGACATGCTGCCGAAAGGCACCCTATGGACCAAGGAGCACCTGTCAGCGTTTGTAGTGTGATTTCATTTGACCAGAGCATTCCATTTTTTAAAAATAAATCTCAGTCCTTTGCTGCCTTCTTGCAGCCTCCTCGTCCCCCCGCCCCTCTCAGCTTCTCAGACAAGCAAGCTTCTTAGCATTCTGGGAGAACAAGGTTTCACCAGGGCTGGAGCAAGGTCCTGCTGCCACAGCAGGAGCCACCTGAGACTTCAACACCTAGTCCTGGAAAGGGACCAGCCCCTGGAGAGAGGAGGTAGGCCTTGCTGGCAGTTCTTGGCTTTCCCCAGCCACGCGTGTGTGGCAGATTATCAGTGTGGCGGATGCTGTTTGCTGTTTCCTGACTGCTGCAGCCCCATGCCAGGATGCAAAATTTAATTTGATTTTTTTTCACTCGAGTAGCCAAGGCATTTCGGCGGGGCTGCTTCTCCCTGCACTCTCTGAGCCGTTGCCACAGAGCCGACTCTGCTCTGGCTCTCCCTTCCTTACCCTGGGTTTGCGGTGCCCGGTCTCAGACTCGCCGTCCTGTGCCCACTTCCTCGTGGAAAGTAGAGAGCCTCCTACGTCCACTCCCACCACCTCCACCCCCACCATCTGTTGGTCTGTTGTGCTGTGGTGGTTGGTGTGTTGCTGCGAGGCTGGAGACTATGCCACTGGTATGTCACATACCAACAAGCGGGCTCGCCCATGGAGGACAGGTTTGGGTGAAACTTCCAAATGCAAATAAGAAGAAAGGCCTGTGGGGGGTCTACCCCCCAAATAGCCAACAGACCCTTATGGATAATAACAGACCACCGTCGGACATGCTAGCTTTGGACATGTCACGAGGTTATAGAGGGGTGGAGTGGAGGACGGCCTCATGGTTGGTCATGCAGAAAGCAAGTGAGGGTTGGAAGGCTCTCGGTGAGAGGGCTTGGCACGATAGTAACCAAGATGGCCCAGAGGACACAGGACTGGACAATGCTTCATCCTGGGCGAGGTGGCCCAGATGGCAGCTATCAATCTAGCCACGGTTGCTGAACTGGGCTAGGGACATACTCCTTGTCAAGGAGAGACACCCCATCCTACAGCTGAGAACTGTGTGGGTGACATTGGGGGGGAGGTCGTAGAATCATGGCACCTTGCTGGGGACCGGCTGGCGGTTGTGAGGGACTTGGCATCACCTGCAGATGCACAGGTGTGGCTGGTTCTGCTGCTGGCCTGGGTGGGCAACCGCACTCCCAGCACAGCAATCAGGAACCTCCGTCAGGACCATTGGACCAGGACCTTGAGTCCTGAGATTGTAGTCTTGGAAACTTCCTTTGACACCTAGTTGTAAGATCCAGAACACAGCAGCCTTAAACTCACAGAAGACGTGCTAGATCAGTGGTTCTCAACCTTCCTCGTGCCACGACCCTTTCATACAGTTCCTCATGTGGTGGTGACACCCCCCAACCATACAATTATTTTCATTGCTACTTCATCACTGTCATTTTGCTATTTTTAGGAATCATCTGATAGGCAGGATGTATTTTCATTGCTACAAATTGAACATCATTAAAGCATCGTGATGAATCACAAAAACAATATGTAATTCTAGCTTGTGAAATATTGATTTCTAATGACAAATCAATGACGTTTTGCCTTGAAGCATGGTGTAGCATGGGTCTTTACACCAGGTATTCGTGGGTGGGCATATTTGCATGTGGGCAGACACACCTGGAGGCAGATAGAGGAGCAATATCTCGGTTCCTAAGACCATCAGAAATATGTGTTTTCTGATGGTCTTAGGTGACCCCTGTGAAAGGGTCGTTTGACTCCCAAAGGGGTCGCGACCCATAGGTTGAGAACTGCTGTGCTAGAGCAGGAAATAAAAGCCTGGAGTCCGTAGTGGCGCCCTCTCTTCAGAAATGCTGGCTCGCAGATGCTCCTGGGAGCACGCACTGGTCATCTCTCGTTGCAGGACCCCTGTCCGAGTGGTGCCTTGAAGCGATAGTGCTCCCTCATTTCATTCCTCGGCCTGTGGGCTAACTGCTGCTCAGCCAGGCAGCTTGTCCTTGGGGTCTCTCTTGCAGGCGTACTCAGATGGCTGGTAGCGCTGGGATGGCCTAGAAGACCTCGTGCCTTGTGTCTAGCACCTGTGGTGGAGCTGCTGGGGGCACTCTGGGGACTTTTCTTTGTCTTTCTAGGTGGTGTGTCTGCAGTCCATGGGTGGCGTAAACAGCTAATCCGTTTGGCTACTAACCAAAGGGCCGGTGGTTCAAAGCCACCCTGATGTACCTCACGAGAAAAGCCTAGCATGTGCCTCCTTCTAAAAGACCACAGTCACCGAAAATTCTCGAACCACAGGACTCCCCTGACACCCACAGGGGAGGGTCTGCCTGAGCCCAGCTGATTCGATGGCAAACTGGTTGGTTTGTTTCTTTGTTTGTTCAGTACAAGGTGTCTCTAAATGGCACCGTCAAGGGTAGCCACACCTCTGACAGGGTGACGGAAGGCGTCTGGAGTGAGTGTCCCACTAGGAAGGGCAGAGTCTGCACCGGCTTTCATTTCTAACCTGCCCTTCGATTATGTCACACAGGTCACGTCCAATGCATGCCTTCCTCCTGGGGCTCTCACAAAGGTCTTTTCTGATGTAAGAACAGTGATCCCACTTCTTGATGGGACTTTCTGCAGTTGTCTCAAACTCATCAGAGTCCACCCTCTTGGTACAGTTTACATGCAGCATCCCACCTGCAGCGTGCGCCTGGTGCCCCCCAAGGGCCCCCACAAGTCTCATCTAGAACCATCCTGTTGGGCCATGAGCGGGTCAGGGTCTTCAGGAGACAACCTGTAAGGGACAGATCTCTGAGGACATTGTATCTTGATCAGTAGACCTGTGAACTGGAAAGGCATTGTCTCCCGACACCTCACACAGGGGAGAGTGCGGGACCCCTCACAAACACCAACGCACAGGGGACATTGCCATTCTCAGAGGGAGAAATGGGGCCACGCTTAGTGACAGCCGCACAAAAGAGAACCATAATTTAAACCAGTGAGTTGTTTGTGTGAAAAATGGCTGAAATGGCAAATGTTTTGTTAAGTGCATTTGACCCCCCAAAAAATCATTTTTAAAAGATAGGTGTTTTACGAAAACATGGGGTGCCAAGGTCAGTTGGCGTAACACAGTTCACAGAGACTGGCCTATATCCTACTTCAGTGAGTAGCAATTGGAATCTTAGAAGCTCATGAGCAGACATTGAAAGTGCAACAACTTATAAGTACCCCGTGCTAGTCCTCACCCTCCCAACAGGATTGCTGACGACAAAGTGGGTGCATAAGCAAATGTAATGAAGAAAGCTGATGGTCCCCAGCTATCAAAAGATATAGCATCTGGGGTCTTAAAGGCTTGACAATAACAAGTGACCATCTAGCTCAGAAGCAACAAAGCCCACATGGAAGAAGCACACCAGCCTGTGTGATCACGAGGTGTCCATAGGATCAGGTAACTGGCATCAGAAGACCCAAAACAAACACACAAAAAACACATTGTTGAGAATGTTATTTAGGCCAGAGCAGAGACCCAAAACTCATCTGTAGACATTAGGACATCCCCTCACAGAAGGATCACAAGGAAGGGTTGAGTCAACCAGGGTGCAGTATAGCACTGATGAAATACACAATATTCCTCTGGCTCTTTGAGGCTTCCTCACCCCCCACTATCGTGACCACAGTCCTGCCTTTCAGATCTGGCTAGACCAAAGCATGTGCACAGGTACAGATAAGAGCTCGCGACATATGGAATCCAGGTCGGATAAATCCCTCAGGAACAAAAATGGGAGTATCAATACCATGAGGGTAGGGAGAAGGTGGAGGGAGTACGGGAGAAAGAGGGAACCAATCACAATTATCAATGCATAACACCCCCCAACCCCCGAGGGGGTGAACAACAGAAACATGGGTGAAGGGAGACAGCCTTCGGTGTAAGATATGAAAAATAATCATTTATAATTTGTCAAGGGGTCACAAATGGAGGAGGGGGAGAGGAAGGGAAAAAGAGGAGCTGATATCAAGGCCTCAAGCAGAAAGCATGTCTAGAAAAAGATGAAGGCAACATCTGTACAAATGTGCTTGATACAGTTGATATATGGATTGTTATAAGAGTTGTAAGAGCCCCCAGTAAAATTATATTTTAAAATACAATATTTGGAGTTGTATGATATGTGACTTACATGCCAATAACACTGTTAAAATAGATAAGGTGCAACAACTGATCTCTCCCCATCCCTAGGAGAGAAAAGGGACCAGACTGAACAGCATACACAAATAACCAGTCCAGCTGACTAATGGACTACATATTGGACCGAAATATCAGTCTCCCTCACCTGGGGCTAGAGGAATCAGACAGGACCCACCTCCCATGACCAACTGCTCAGAAAAGGACCACATCAGAAGGGCATGGATAGACTGGGAGAAAAAATGTGGACCAGAACTCAAAGTCAAAAAAGAGACCAGATTTATAGTGACTGCCCAACAGAGACTGGCAGCAGAGAGAGGAGGTTGGGACCTCAAGACTAGGCCCAATACCCTTCAGGACTATGGTCGTCACCTAATCTGCTGTCAATTTAAGGATGAAGAGTGTAGGGGTGGAGTCTAGGCTGTCAATCTGGAGATAGCCAATGAGATTTCTGTGTGGGCATGGCCTTCTCCTGAGAATTCTGGGAAATCTGGTGCTTCCTCCTTGGAGGCAGAAAACATCTCTCTCTCTCTCCAACTCCCTGGGAGACATTGCAGAAGACAAGCCACATGGATGCAACCAGACCTCTGAGGCCAGAGAAGCCACAGAGAGACCCCTGCCAGCGCTGAGATGCTAACAACACCACTGGACCCAAAGACTTTCTACCCACTGGCTTGTGATCGTCCTGCATTCGGTGTCATTGTGTGTGCTTTGTGCATCTGAAGAGGACTTTATGGATTGGTATCAGACATATGGGCTAATATCACACTTATGGCCTTGGGCTGGGCTGGGTTGGGATGTTTTCTTAATGTTCAATTCCTCTTGGATGTAAACCTCTTCCTTATACACGTGTGTGTGTGTGTGTGTGTGTGTGTATGAATTTGTTTCTCCAGTCTACCCAGACTAACACAAAGGCTTCAACTGAACTCACTGCTACATTAGAATCATTCAAGATGAATTCTCCCCCAGGAGCGCGTTCAGGGGGCTAGGAAAGGAGGAACGGAAACAGGAAGCACGGGAGGAAGGAGGGTGCGGGATGATACACTGAAGGGACTTCAAAGAATGAGTTGAGTCACCATGTGCATTCACTATTGAGTGTAAAGCTGGGGTGTTGCTCTGTAAACCTCCACGGGATGCACAATCAAGACAGAACGAAAACACAGTGTCCTGGTTTAATCAACACGTGCTTTCACTTTTGCTGTGACCCAATAGGATGGTGCATCTTATCATTCTCAATGGCTCCTTTAAGGCCAAGAAACATGGAAATGTGGCCAAGGGAAGTGACCTTCCTTCCTTCAGGTCATCCCTGAAATGCCTCCTTCCCCGGAGATCCCCATTTAAAATGCACCCATTTCACTACCACCACCACCATCAGCCTTATCAAGCATTTCCGGGTCCCTGTTTTGCTTCATTCCACCCTTAGGGTTGATCACTCTATTGGCCTAACTCTTTGTTTTATTAGTATCAATCGTCATGAGGGCAAATGTTTTGCCTGTTTTATTCACAGGAGCATCCTCTAGGCCTAGACTTGAATCAAGTCCCTCGTAGAAACTCAATAAATATTCATTAAATGAATGCACAGACAATAGTTTACGGAGACATTCGATGGTAAAGCTGAGCCTAGAAAAAAGTCAGTTTATTGGCTGTTCACAGCTCCAGCGCTTAACGCTTGATCATATTGCCTCTTGGCTTGGCTGCTAAAACTAGCCCTCGCCTCAGTCAACAGTTTCCAGTTTTGGGGAGAGGGGTACGGAAGGTGCTAAATCAATGAGTGGGACAAAAGCCTCCACCCAATGTCAAAAGCCCAAATTCCCAGTTATCAACCACAGATCCTATGGCCTGGCCCTAGAAGAGCCACTCATTCACCTGTCATGTCTCTTCACTTGGGACTCCTCCGTGCACACAGCACCACTGAAAGTGACAGAAAACCCCACTCACATTGGATTAAGCAAGAAAGCGCATGTAGCCTCTCAGAGAACTGAAGGCATAGTCTTTATACTAGCCCAGATCTGGTATGGCGAGAGCCAAGAACTCAAACCAATTGATCAGGCCTCTGTCCCTATCCAAATCTCGACTGTGTGATTCTAAGCATGACTTCCATCCTTGGGCAGGCTCTCCCCATGTGGCAACAAGATGACCTCTATGACCCAGGCTTATGTTTCAGCGCGCCAGAGAGCCCAGGCCTCCTGAAGCACTCTGAAGCTCATACCTTGATATGTTAATCCATATTTATTGATAATCACCAAGCCACAGCACTTTAGAGACTCCTCTTCTCTCCTCAAATCAATACCTGGGTGAAGAGTTCACATCCTGGGATGAGACCAAACTGGCATCTAACCACTTACAAGCAGTGGGCTCTTGAGAGAATCGGTTTTGATCTGTCTGAACTTAACTTTCTTTCAACTCTAAGTGAGAATAATAAAAATACAAAACTGCTTTTCTTGCAACCTTCCTTCCCAGGGCTTCCTCCTCCTCCTCCTCCTCCTCCTCCTCCTCCTCCTCCTCCTCCTCCTCCTCCTCCTCCTCCTCCTCCTCCTCCTCCTCCTCCTCCTCCTCCTCCTCCTCCTCCTCCTCCTCCTCCTCCTCCTCCTCCTCCTCCTCCTCCTCCTCCTCCTCCTCCTCCTCCTCCTCCTCCTCCTCCTCCTCCTCCTCCTCCTCCTCCTCCTCCTCCTCCTCCTCCTCCTCCTCCTCCTCCTCCTCCTCCTCCTCCTCCTCCTCCTCCTCCTCCTCCTCCTCCTCCTCCTCCTCCTCCTCCTCCTCCTCCTCCTCCTCCTCCTCCTCCTCCTCCTCCTCCTCCTCCTCCTCCTCCTCCTCCTCCTCCTCCTCCTCCTCCTCCTCCTCCTCCTCCTCCTCCTCCTCCTCCTCCTCCTCCTCCTCCTCCTCCTCCTCCTCCTCCTCCTCCTCCTCCTCCTCCTCCTCCTCCTCCTCCTCCTCCTCCTCCTCCTCCTCCTCCTCCTCCTCCTCCTCCTCCTCCTCCTCCTCCTCCTCCTCCTCCTCCTCCTCCTCCTCCTCCTCCTCCTCCTCCTCCTCCTCCTCCTCCTCCTCCTCCTCCTCCTCCTCCTCCTCCTCCTCCTCCTCCTCCTCCTCCTCCTCCTCCTCCTCCTCCTCCTCCTCCTCCTCCTCCTCCTCCTCCTCCTCCTCCTCCTCCTCCTCCTCCTCCTCCTCCTCCTCCTCCTCCTCCTCCTCCTCCTCCTCCTCCTCCTCCTCCTCCGTATGAAATGAATGCATAGACTGTACCTCTGGGGAGGCACTGTTTCCCTGTTCTCAGGCCATGTGTTTCAGTGACTACACCACCACCGTCAGCTTCACATGACCCAGTCCTGGCCAATCAGACTATTGCACCCACAGTCACTGGTTCAAAGATGAACACAGAACTCAAGTTGGTCCAGGGAGACACGGTTACGCTATGAGCTTGCTGAGTTGATCCTTGGCATCTCTTGGGACTACTAGAGGCCAGTGGGGAGAAGGGAGGCCAAGAAGCTACCAGAAAGAGAAGCCAGCTGACAAAGACAGCAGGAGGCTGGTTATATGTAAACAAGCTTCTAGATCCAGCTGTGTCCGATTGCCCTAGACATCTGCCATTTCGTGAAACAAAAAGTTTTTGCCTCATCAAGCTAGTTTGGCTTGGGCTTCTGTTACTTATTACTAAGAGAGCTCTAGGAGGCCGGTTGGATATGATCGCGGGCAATAAAGCTTATGGAGAACTTAGCACAGAGCCGGGCTCGTAGCAAGAGCTCAACACAGGCCATTCTCATCCCTGGCCCAGATCGACTCATCACCCTGAAAATAATTAGCAGAGCAGGTACCATGACTCTGGGAACAGAGCTGTGGCTTGGCGTGGCATGCTCACTTCCCGCTTGCTGCCACCCGGCTCCCTCTGCAGACAGCCCCAGAGCCAGATGGCTTGGAGAAGTCAGTGACAGACAAGAGCTGGAGTATGCAAGGTGGCAGCCCCTCCTCGTGGACAGAGAGGCCATCGGAGCGGGGAGAGGTGGGCAGGGAGGGGGCACTTGGTGATTCATCAAGCCTGAAGGACTTCCGGACCTCCAGATGGCAAGGAAGGGCTTGTCCAGCTGCTGGAGGACCAGTCTTGGCATGGCTGGGGGCCCCAGGAGCCCAGTGACCTCATGCCTACCCTATCCATCTAGCAGGGGGCTGCGGTGGCCCCTCTGGCTTCTCTGCTGGCTGTGGTCTTTGAAGAATCTCCTCCTCACTTGTTTCTGCAGAGTCTGGTCTAAGCATGGGCCAGGGAGATGCCACTGAGGACTATAAGGGACACATGACAGTTAGTATCGCCAGTGGTGATGGCACAGAGCAAGAATGCCATTGTTTCTCCCTTTGATCTTAACCTGGAAGAGACTCCACCACCCATCTCTGCTGTATTCCTCCTGCGCCTCATCTTGTTGCAGGCGGATGTGTTTTTGCAGGCTATACTGGGTGTTATGGGTGTATCCATCCAGTGCTCCTAGGGCCCTTCCCACCATGTCTGTACAGCCCTAGTGTGGGAAACAGAATGATTTCTCCCAAGTTGTCTCCCCCAAATATATGCCAAACCTAGCTGCTTGCTACACTTGGCAAATGACTATACACTTGGAGGTCAACGAAAGCAGGTCAGTGGTTATTCTCCCTAAGCGTTATCAGCCACCAAGAGCAATCAGACTGTATAGTCTGTCCCACAGGAAGCAGGGCCCACTCCCTTCCAATAAAGATAGTAGTAGATTGTTTTCTTAAAGGAGAGCCCAGGGAGGTCAAGCCCACTCAAGGATGATCAAGGTTAGGCTGCCATATTGAGTCTAGGGTTCACCTATCTTGTCATATGTGTACCCCTAATCCCTCTCCTGCCTATTGCATGTATACCCCTAGCTCATCCCCTTCCTCTGATGTTTGTGTCTACTGTACATCCCCTTCTGGTGATGTGTGTGGTTACCTGTAATCATGCCCCCTAAGTATATATGGGCCTTGGCCAGAAATATAGAGTCCTCTCCTTCCCTCTCAGCCCACACTGTGTTGGGACCTGGCTATTGAGATCATGGCCATCCTGAAGGTGAGCATGCTACCATGAAATGTGTCTGACTTCTTTATCTTACTCTCTCTCTCTCCTACTTCTCCCTTTTCGCTATGACTTTATTATGATATCTTTATGTATCTCAGCCATACAATTGCGCTTACTGAACCCATGATTTGTTGTCGGAGGCTGGTTTCCCCCAAACCCTAAGCATCTGCACTTTGCTGCCAAAGCTTTAGCCATGATCTTCCTTGGAGATTTGACGTGGAATTCTGGGAGCAGCCTCCCCAGAAGTCCCAAGAAAGCCCCTGCCCGGCCAATGACTGGTTCATGGATGCCAATGCTCAGCTCCCTGGCTTGGGGTGAGACAGACTCAAGAGATATGTACATGACAGCACTGTTCACAGATTCAGGCCGAAACAGAACTTCACCTGAAACCACATCTCTGCTTAACTTTCTCCGCTCCTTCACCATCTTCTCCCTTAGCACTTGCTCAAAATGTATTGTTATCAGCTGCTATGAACAAAGGCCCCAGATCACAAACACTGCCCCACCCCACCCCCAAAGCACAAAGGAATGTAGCTCTGCCCCATTCTGTGCCGTTCCCGTGATGGTGACGGGATCCGACCCTTGGGATCCAAAGGGCTTTGATGGGCTGCTTTTCAGAAGTCGATCACCAAGCCTTCCTTCATAGTCCATTTCATCTGGAAACTACTGAACCCTGCTCAGCATCCTTGCACCGCACAAGCTGGGGGCGACAGAGGAGGTGCACTGCCCAGAAACTGAATGCAGGTCTCCAACATGGAAAGTAGTAGTTATATCACTGACCCACAAATGCCCCCACGTTCACCCATGGGATAGAAGGCAAACTGGTTTCTCCGACTCACCATGTTGAACACCTAAAGATGACTTTGTTGTTGTTGTTGTTTGTTGTTGTTAGGTGCTGTCGGGTCGGTTCCAGCTCACAGCGACCCTGTGTTCAACAGAGGGAGCACTGCCCAGGACTGCTCCATCCTCACAATTGTTCTGTTGTGGGAGCCCACTGTCACAGCCACACACACACACACACAAAAAACAGAAAAAAACTCTGCTGATGTGAGGGGAATAGTGCATTTGGAGTTCATTCTACCAGGTCAGACAGTTAGCCAAGCTTTCTATTTAGAGCAGGGGTCCTCCACCTTCCTCATACTGTGACCCTTTCATACAGTTCCTCATGTGGTGGTGACCCCCCACCATAACATTATTTTCATTGCTACTTCATCACTGTCATTTTGCTACCGTGATGAATCAGGACCCCGTGAAAGGATTGTTCAACCCCCAAAGGGGTCACAACCCACAAGTTGAGAACCGCTGATTTAGAGGTTCTGAAAAGATGGCATAACAGTGTGTGGGCCAAAAAAGGCCTGATTTGTGGCAGATGGGGACTGGTCTTGCCACCACAACAATGCACCTGCTCACGCAGCCATCTCAGTGCCTCAGCGTGGGGCAAAAAAAAAAAAACAGCATGCCTCTCTTGCCCAACACACCTGACTCATCTGACCTGGCTCGCACGACTTCTTTTTGTTTCCGTGAATGAAGAGGGACATGGAAGGACAGAGATTTAACGACATAGAAGAGGTGAAGGACAAAATGAGGGAGGTGCTGTCAGCCATCCAAACAGATAACTTTGAAAAATGCTTCCAAGCGTGGAATCGCAGAGTTGACAAATGTTATTAAGTCGAATGGTGAATACTTTGAAGGTGACAACGTTGTTTTGTAAAAAAAATAAATACATAGCTTTGGGGGAAAAAATCCCCATTTGGAGGGTCTCCCCTTGTATTCTACCAAGCATGATGTCCTTCTCCCGGGACTGATCTCTTCTGACAACATGTCCAAAGATGGCTTTAAAAAGCCCAAATTGTCTCTTGGAATAAAAATGTTCGTTTCTAATCAGCTCCTGGGAGAACTCAGCCTAAGATAGGCCAGCATCATTTCACTTCTTTTAGTAACGGGGTCTCCATTTTCCACTGCGGCTGCTGGTCTCTGTAGTCTGTGTAAAGCTGATGGACTCACCCTCATCTGAAGAAGACGGACACATTCCAGGGGTGGACCCCCACTCACTTGACCCACCTATGACCTAACTGACTGGGTCAAGAGGGGCACGTGATCTAAGTTGGTCCAATGGGCTCTGTCCTGACATCGCCGGGCTGCAGCAGTATCTGAACACGTGGACTCTGGATTTTAAGTTACATGTGCTGTGATAGTCTGGGTACTTTAGAGAAACAAATCCACAGAAACTCATGTACAAGAGAGAGTTTTATATAGCGGTGCACAGCAAGAAAACACCCCAACCCAGTGCTGCTCAAGCCCACAAGTCCAACATTAACCCATATGTCTGACACCAATCCACAAAGTCCCATTCCATCTCACAAAACAGATGCAATGATGCCGGCTGCAGGAGGAAAGCCGAGTCAGTGAACGTGTAAGCATCTCAACACTGGCAGGGGTCTCCACACGGCTGCTCCAGCACCCAGGGCTGCATCAGGGTAGGTCCATGAGGCTTCTCCTCAAGGATGTCTTGCAGGAAGTGAGCCTTGTCAGTTGAAGCAAGGAGCTGGCTAAGGCAGCTGCATCCAGGTCTGACCATCATAAAGCAAGATACCCGAGAACTAGAAAGGCGGGGCTCGCCAAGCCATTTATCCCTCCGCCCTTCAATTAACCCCACATGTGTTTCTCAGCCAGGTTCGCAAATAAACTAACTAACTTAGGCACCAAACCAAAGCTGCTTCAAAATCTCCATCAGTAAGTCTACGTGGCATAGTAATTACTCCCGTTTACTGGGTACCAACTGGGCACTGAACGCGATGCTGAGCACTTACTAGACCAAATTTCTAATCCTTACAAGAACCCTGCAGAGTGGGTGAGGTCCGCACTCAGGAGGCACGAGCTCCCCCGGGTGTATCCCGTGTCCCTCCCGCAATGCCACCTCACCCCATTTAACACAGAGAAGGCTGGGACGCTTTCTATTTGAAGGACGCTGAATCGTTCCGGAAGCACTTTCACATAATAGCCATCAGCTGTCTCCCTGGGGAACCCGGCTGAAAGAGGACATTGCCTATGGAGCACTTTTTGAGGGCCTGGGATAAAAAAGGGGGGGGGTGAGAGAATCCAGAGGGTTATTATTAGACACGGGAAGGCGCGAGCAGGAGCCCACACATGCCTCGGTTATAATCAAACTGACATTGAGGTTGACAGTGCATTGAACGCTGAGTTCCAGTCCGGGGAGCTAAAAATGGAACTGCGTGCACAATGCAGCTGGGTTGAACCAGAGCAGACTCCCGCGGGCCTGAGAGGAGAAGAAACCCGGGCCTTCGCCATACTGGCTGAGATAGAGGCGGGCCCTGGGCAGGCAGGACGCGCAGTCCACCTGCCGCAGTCCCGACCACCTTGCAGGACCCTCAGAAATAGTCAGGTCAGGGCCGTAGCCTGACTTTGGACCTATCCCTTCAGTGCTCTAGACCTTAGCTGCCCATGTGCACGAATAGGGGCCCTGCTATCCTTTCCATGTGGTTGACGCATAATGAGGGCTCAGCAGAGTACTCGGTGCACAGCAAGGACTCCCTAGAGGTCAGCTTCCACTGTCACAGACCCGGAGTGTGTCCTCAGGGCACAAATGGTTGACTCTGAGTTCCACGTGGTCTCCACCAGAGAGAATCAACTCAAGGACAATGGCTGGCTTGTCATCCGGCCGCCTGGCCTCCGCTTGTGCTGCGTTCCCCACCCGGATGGCCACCCCGCCACCGCACCTTTCTTCCTAAATAAATCCAACCCACCCTGTGAGCCTGGTTCAGCTGCCCTTTTATGATGAGACTATGCGTGGGCTTGGATAGCCAGTCATTCCCTGACCTTCACTTCCAGAGTACCTCATGCCGAGCATGGACGTGGGGGGTGGGTGAGGCTATAAAATGAACCAAAACACCAAACGCATTGCCATTGTGTTGACGCTAATTCATGGTGCTGGAAAAAACAGCCAAACACCTGTGCCCTCGTGCAGCTTCCTGTCCGCACACTGGAGCCCCCCATGTTTTATAGTGCACACACATTCCTGGTAGACAGATGATCGCTACACCCACACACACCAACGAGGATGCACTTGAACTGTGGCGTTGGCAAAGAGTATTGAAAATGCCACAGACTTCCAGAGGAACCAATAAATCTATCTTGGAAGAAGTACAGCCAGAATGCTCCTTGGATCTAAGAATGGCAAGACTTGAGCTCATGTCCTTTGGCCAACTCTTGGGAAAGGGCAGCATACTCGGTAAAGCACAGGGGAGCGAAAAAGAGAAAGTGCCTTAGCAAGATGAATGGACAGTGGCTGCAACAGTGGGCTCACCTCATACAGACATGAGGGAGGGTCAATGGAAAGGTGTCCATCAGAGGCTCTCAGCCCTGCAGGAGGGAAGGCTGGAGATCCTGAAGAGCTACTGACTGCTCAGAACTGCTGAGCCTCAAGCCTCTTAAAACTCATTGCCATGGAGTCAATTCTGACTCAGAGAGGCCTATAGGACAGAGTAGAACTGCCCCTATTGGTTTCTGGGGCTGTATATCTTTACAGGAGCAGAACGCCTCATCTATCTCCCTGAGAGTAGCAACTAGATTCAAACTGCTAAACTTGTAGTTAGCAGTTGACTATCATCCACTACGTGACTAGGGATCCAAATCCTCTTAAAAGGGGTCATTTTTCCTTCTCTGCACCACATATCTGAAGTCATACCCCCTAACTTGTCCTGCCCTACTGGGAAACCAACTTCCAGACCATTCAGCCACAAGTCAACATGCACGAGGCAAAGTTGTGAGGTCAACACCAGGCTCCCTGTATCCAGGTGAGCCTCCCAGGTGAGCATGACCTGTGGAATATGAAGACTGGCAGGTCTAACCTGAGAGTCACACGCCATCCCAAATTTCAGCCCCATGTCAGTTCTATGACGGCAGTTTCACAGATGAGAAAACTGAGCCTGCACAAGAATTAAGAAACTTACCCAAGGAATCAGGGAATGGGGTGGGGGAAGCCTGGAGGGGTCTGACTATAGTTTTGGTTTTTTTAACTCATTTTATTGGGGGCTCTTACAGCTCTTATAACATTCCATACATCAATTGTATCAGGCATATTTGTACATACTGCTGCCATCATCATTTCCAAAACACTCTCTTTCTACTTGAGCCCTTGGTATACGCTCTTCCCATTTCCCCTCCCATCCTCATGAATCCTTGACCAATTATATATTGTTATGATTTTGTATCTTACACCGTCCACTGTCTCCCCTCACCCATATCTCTGTTATTCATCCCTTTCAAGGCGCCTATATATCCAACCTTGCGATGGGTCCCCCTTTTGCCCCATCCCCCTACCCGCATGATATTGTCACTCCCACTACTGTTTCTTGAGGAGTTTATCTGTCCTGAAATCTATGCATCAAGAGTACTTATCTGTACCAAAGTGTGTCCTCTGGTCTAGCAGGATTTGTAAGGGAGAACTAGGTCATGGTAGTAGGGTGGGGTGTGGGGGTGGGGGAGCATTCAGGAACTAGAGGAATGATGTGTGTTTTGTCGGTGCTATGCCGCACTTTGGTTAAATCATCCCTTCCTTTTCTGTGGGGAGAAATCCAGTTGTTTACAGATGGGCTTTGGCCTCCACTCCAACCCCTTGTTCTCATCAACATACTGACTGTAGATTTTGCTGTTAACCAGCGGTTCTCAACCTGTGGGTCACGACCCCTTTGGGGGATAGATGACCCTTTCACAGGGGTCGCCTGATTCATAACAGTAGCAAAATGACAGTGATGAAGTAGCAATGAAAATAATCTTATGGGTGGGGGTCACCACCACATGAGGTACCATATGAAAGGGCCACGGCCTGAAGAAGGTTGAGAACCACTGCTGTTAACTTTATGTTGTCTCTGACTCACTCCCTGCTATCAAGTAAATATTCACTCATAGTGATCCTACAGGGCCTGGTAGAGCCACCCCTGTGAGTTTTCATAACTATCAATCTCTATAAGAGTAGAAAGCCCTGTCTTTCTCCCACAGTGCAGCGGGTGGTTTAGAACTGCGGACCTCGCAGGAAGCAGCCCAATGTGTAACCATTGGGCCAGCAGGGCCCCTAAGACATCCACCAACGGGCCCCATGGGGAGGAGGGGAGGGCACTTGTCAGAGATGCATTAGGACTTGTCTGCTTGTGTTTTGTGGGGGTTGGTGGTGCAGCTTGGCTTTGCTTCTCTGCCTGTGTGATTTTTCTGTGATTCTGCTGTTTTCCACTAGCGCTACAAAGCAAGCCCTGGGCTGGGGTAAAAGAACAACAACAACAAAAGCGGCTTTCAACACAGCACTAATTTTTTTTCAAGTCTGCATTGGCCATTAACAAGCACGGTGAGGCGGGTTACGAGTGGTTGCCTTGAGAGAGGTGGGGGTGGAGCAGCTCTAAAGAGCTGGCTTAACGCCTCCAGATGCCCTGAGCCGTGTGGTTAGGAAAGTCAAATTTAATTTAAAAACACCAATCCTGAAGAGGAGCGTAAGGATTGCTAGCAAATGCTTTCTTTGAAAGATGAAATTCTCTCTTCCAGCATGAAAAAGGGGAGGAGGGGTGATGACGGCTCCGAGGACCACCCAGCGAGGGTGGGTAGGGTGCGACAACCAAAACCCTGGGTATGTTATGTGTCTGCATAGAGAAGGGGGCTTCGGAAAGTTCATGGAAAAGATCCATTATCGTTTCATTCTACGTTTCCATTAAATTTTTGAAGCCCCTTTGTATACCTATGGGAAGGTATAGGTGAGCGCTATCGCAGAGAGAGGCATAGACGTGTCTGTTAAAAACATATCATTAAACCACTTGTTTCTGACTCTGGAAACCAGGTAGGGTGGGACAGAACTGTACCATCGGGCTCCCAGGGATGCAAATCTGAACCGGAGAAGACGACCTCGTCTTCCTGCGCAGCCGCCACTCAGAGGCTTTCAATTGGTGCCCTTGAGGTGAGTAGCAAGTGCTTAACTCACTGAGCCACCGGGACTCCTTTGGTGTCTCCATCATTCACTTCCACCGATTTGATTCCAACCCATAGCAAGTTTTTAGGGCAGGGCAAAATGGCCCCTGTAAGATTCCGAGGCTGTACATCTATACAGGAGCAGACAGCCTCAACTTTCTCCCTCAGAGCTACTGGTGGTTTCAAACTGATAACCTTGTGGTTATCAGCCCAACATGCCACCAGGGCTCCCCTAGCGTCTCTATGGGCATATGTAAGTACCTGTTTGTATGTGTTGCATAGACGTCTACATCCAAAGATACAATAAAGCCGGCGGGGAGGGGCAAGGTTATAGAGACCTCCCAGACATCCAAACAACTGGTGGAATTGACCTACTGGACTGAGGACTGAAGGGCCATAGTCTCATGAGGTAACAGTCAAATGAAATAACAGTGCAAAAAGTTAACATCCTACACCCCAATGTGATGTAGATCTAAGTATCTTAAAAGATATAACTATCGATCTCTTCCTACCCAGAGCACACGAGGGTGAAAGAGACCAAAGACTCCAGGAAAATTCTAGTCTATAAGACTAACAGCCCACGTGAGTCACAACCTCTTCTTACCTAGACCAGAAAAACTAGATGGTGCCCAGCTACTGCAACAGACCATTCTGACCAGAAATACTGTTAGATGGGAGAAAAATGCAGACCAAAATTCAAATTCAAAGGACTGGACTTATGGGATTCACATAGAGTCTGGAGAAGCCCCTGTGAGTCTCTAAAATAATCTCTTAACCTAAAGCTTAAACCTCTCTGGGAGGTCACCTTTCAGCCTCACAATAGACTAGATCATAAAGAAACCAATGACACCCAGGAGGAAAATGTGCCTTAAACAATTAACTGTAGGCACCAAACACTCAACATGTACTTAAAAGCAACATGAGACGGCCAGTGGGGGGTGGGGGGTGGGGAGAAGCTAGATCAATCAAAACAGAACCAACAAGGAAACAATGAGAATGCTGACACACTGGAAATTGTGGCCGATGTCACAGAACAATGTGGACAAAAACAGTTAAATAGGAACCTAATTCACTGTCTTAACTTTCACCTAAAAATACTTCCACATAAAAAGCATGGATGGGGAGACTTTATTTTTCTGTTCCATAGATTTCTCCATTGTTAGGTTTATTGGTGTTTCCCAATGAACATACCCTACTTTTGTGTACAAAATGATAATTAAAATACTGAATTGATGGAGGAGGTCAGGGAATAATCGTGATGCAATGTTAAGTAGAAGGTGATTTTTTTTAACCTATGGAAAATTTGGCAACAAACAGTGATAACTAATATAACTAATATCACTGAGTTATATAGTGAAAAACATTAAATTGTCAAATTTATAGATATTTTGTTATATTATCATATTATATATAATACAATTATTATATTATATTTTGTTATAATACTGTTATAGATATTTTTACAAGGGAAAATGTTTTAACCAAGGTATCACATGCTACAGTATCACTCTTTTATACCTAATTGTATATGCCAAAACATAATACCCAGTGGGGTTAAGAGTGGCAGTTATTGTCTCCTTTCTACTTGTCTAGAATTTTTTCCTACAATCCACATGCATCAACCATGTAATAAGGAAGGAAAGGAAGGCTCTGTTGGAAAGGAGATGCTCCTTGCTGAGCGAGGATAGAACTTGCAGGGCTGGAGAGTGTGCAGCAGGGGCAGGGAACAGGCACCAGGGGGTTCCCAGCTCGGGAGGAGTGGTCAGAGAACTCAGGAATCCTTGATGCTGTGGTTCCGATCTTTAGAAACCCTGGATGGCCAACAGTGATGGGTACACTGGTGAGTAACAGGCAAGACACAGCAGAGGAAACTGGGGAAATGAAGAGGAGGATGCCTTTGATGCATTCTCAGATACACCCACAGTGCAGCTTATGATGCTGGGTACCACGGACAAGGGTATTGCTGTAAGCTTGACGGGGGAATCTTCTGTGTGACAGTGATCAAGGATGGGTAATAGAGAGACACTCTGAGCTTTGCTGTGTTATTTCTTTCTCAAGTCTGGCGGCACCTTGAATCACCTGGAGTGCTTTTCAAAATCATGGATGCCCTGCTCCCCCACTCCCTTAACCACCTATATCATTATTTCTAGGGGTGAGCGGCCATCTAGCTGAGAAGCAACAAAGTCCACACGGAAGAAGCACACCAGCCTGTGTGATCATGAGCTGTCGATGGGATCAGGTTTCAGGCATCTAAGACTCAGAAAAAAAACCATACCAATGTAAATGGGGAGTGAGGGTGGCGTGGAGTGGAGACCCAAAGCCTATCAGTAGACAACTGGACATCCCTTTACAGAAGGGTCACAAGGAAGAGATGTGTCAGTCAGGGTGCAGTATAGCACCGAGTAAACACACAACTTTCCTCTAGTTCTTTAATGCTTCCTTCCCCCCACTATCATGACCTCAATTCTACCTTACAAATCGGATTAGTCCAGAACATGCACACTGCCACAGATAAGAGCCCGAAACGGAGAATCCAGGATAGATAAACCCCTCAAGGCCAACAATGAGAGTAGAGATATCAGGAGGACAAGGGGAAGGTCGGGAGGAAAGGGGGAATCGATCAAAGGATCAATATATAACCCCCTCCCAGGGAACTGAACAACATAAAAGTGGGTGAAAGGCAGCAGAGGACGATGTAAGATATGAAAATAATAATCTATAACTTATCAAGGGTTCATGAGGGAGGGAGGGTGGGAAAGGGAGGGGGGAAATGAGGAGTTGATACCAAGGGCTCAAGTAGAAAGAAAACGCTTTGAAAATGATGATGGCAGCATATGTGTACAAATGCGCTTGACACAATGGATGAACATATGGATTGTGATAAGAGATGTAAGAGTCCCCAATAAAAGCATTTAATAAAAAAATAGTAAAGAGAGGAATTATTAAAGAACTAGAAGATAGTTACGTTTCGTCAGTGCTACCCTACACCCTGGATATATCATCCCTCCCATGTGGCCCTTCAAGGGACTGTCCAATTATCATACAGGTGGGTTTCAGGTCTCCACTTTGTCTATGTTCCTTCGCATCAATTTGATTGCTTGTTTTTGAACTTTTGATACCTATTTCCATCCACACCTCATGATCACACAGGCTGGTGTGCTTCTTCCATGTGGGCTTACTTGCTCCCCTGCTATATGGCTGCTTATTTAACTTTAAGGCCCCAGATGCAAGATCTGTTAATAACTGGGCACCATCAACTTTCTTTACCACATTTGCTATGCACCCCTTTTGTCTTCAGCGATCATGTCAGGATGGTGAGTAACATAACATACATTGCCACATTACTAAAACAAGCCATTCTTGTACTGAGGTAAAATTTAAGTAGAGGTCCAAAGTCTATCTGCTTCCTTGGTGTGTGTGTGTGTGTGTGTGTGTGTGTGTGTGTGTGTGTAGAGAGAGAGAGAGAGAGCCAGAGAAAGACAGATACACCTAACATTATATATTTACATGTATATATATTTATACCAGTACAATTTACATATATACATATGTATGTTTATACCTATATAGTTTACATATATACATATTCATATTTATACCTATATATAACTTTTTACTTACTTGTACTTACCTGTTTTCTCTTTCCTCCTTCCCCACTATCATGTTTACCTATCATTTACCTCTCAATGATTCCTCTCGAATACATTTCAATTGATCAAACACGACCAGGAACACTACGCCCTACTCACCATCAATTTCAGATCCCTCGCAATTCCCGTTCCTGTCATTACACTTCTCGGTCCCCACCCCTCCCCTCACCACCTCCTCTCCCATAACCCTCAGAACTGTGGGCCCCATGGCTGTCTCCTTGGGATTGCTTATCCTGCCCGTCTTGTATAGATAGACACTGAGGGAGGAAGAAGAGGGGGCAGGGGAAGGGAGAGAGAGCGAGCGACAGACTGACCCTACAAGTCCCTTTTCCTTCAGGCGTCCATATCCCAGGGCCTGCTTATCTGAGAGCACTTATATCCCTTCAGTCCTTGGCACACTTTCTACAAACCCCATTGCTCTTCCTGCCCTCAGTGGGGGAGTGGTCCAGTGCCCCACCCAACGTTACACCTTTAGACTTTCAGTGTGGGCCCCCTTGTGAGCATCTCCCAGCCAGTTCAGATGAGGTGCCAAGCGCTGCCCCCCACCCACCCATCAGGATTCCTCGGGACTTGTGACTTTGCTGCCATTGCTGGTCTGTTGCGCTCCGCCCTTGGTTTGTCCTCACATGGGTGGGGCAGACCCGCCGCACACCCCGCACTGTATCTTCATTGCTGTCCCCTGTCGCGCTGTCATTTATGGAGGGGATGTCATGTCTCGGACTAGGGCCAGCCCTGCAGTCCTCTCGATGAACGACCTGTTCCAAGCAGGAATGTCAGCCTCAGCACTTGGCACCCCAGAATACAGTCTACCCAATCTCTCCCTTTCCTGTGGAGACATAAACAATCTCCTCCCCTTGAGCAGATGAGCAACCTGTTCCCCCACTGATGTCTTTTTCCTTTCTCCCCCCACCCCTCTTGAGGCTGTAGAGGCATATGGGAGGGTGGGGGGACAGGAAAGATATCTTTCTGATAGGTGCTAGCTGCATCTTTTTCTATTTTTAATTTTTTTTGATGACTTATGCATCATGGAGTTTGGTCTGACTCTTGCCAGAGTATCTGGCCCTCAGCTCAGGAACTGTGTGATATGTACCTTTTCCCCTATGCCAGTTCTACTGTTTGAACTTAACTCAGTAGACTCCTGTTATGCTTGTCCTTTTGTGCTTGACTATCTTCGCTAAGCATTATATCCTCCAACTCTTCAGCATTATATGCTCCAACTCTTTCCACCAGAGGTGCTTCATCGTTTCATCACTGTTTTTTAGGGATGTGTAGTACTCTAATGTGTGTATATACCAGAGTTTATTAATCCATGTGTCTTTTGATGGAAATTTAGGCTGTTTTCAATTTTTTGCAATTTTGAACGGTGCAGCAATGAACACGGGAGCATAGATGTCTGGCCGTGGCCAGTTCCTTAGTTCTTCTGGGCATATGCCCAGTAGTGGAATTGCTGGGTCCTAAGGTAACTCAATTTCCATCTGTTTTAGCTGTCACCAAATCGCTTTCCACAGTGGCTGTAGGTATCTACAAGTCCACCAGCAGTGAAGAAGAGTTTCTATCTCACCACACCCCTCCAACATTTGTTGCTTTCTGTTTTTTTGAATCGGGTTAGCCTTGTGGGTGTGAGATGGTATCTCGTGGTTGTTTTTGAGTTGCATTTCCCAGATGGCTAATGATCGGGAACATTTGCTCATGTTTATTGGCCATTCAGGTTTCCTCCTTTGTAAATCTTCTGTTGAAGTCTATGCCCACCCCCTCAGTGGGTTATTCACTTTGTTCTTATTGTAAGGCTGCAAGGTTCTGTTGATTTCAGTACTGATGTCATTACTAAATATCTTTTTCCAGTCTGTGTGTGGGCTCTCCTATTACTCTGATGAAATCTTCCGAAGCACACGAGGGTTTTATCCTTATCTTTAGTATAGTTTTATCTTTATCTGGGTGTATATCCTTCATTATTGCTGATAGCCCATGCAATCCCTCCATGAAGGTTCTTAGCTTTGTCCCAACTTTTTCACTGATGATCCTGATAGTTTGGGGTTTTACCTCGAAGTCAGTGCTCCACCTTGAATGTGTCCTTGTGGATGGGGTGAGGAAAAGGTCTTGGTTCATTCTTCTGCAGGTTGATATCCAGTTTTTCTAGCAACATTTGTTTTTTGTTTTTAAAAAGGGGCATATGCTTCCCATTTGATTTATTTTGGAGGCCCTTATCAAAGATCAGTTGTCTGTAGTCTGCTGTTTCTGGATTTTCTTTTCTTATCGATTGGTCCGAGTATCTGTCATTATACCAGCCTCGTGCTGTTCTGACAACTATGGCCATATAATAAGTTTTAACATCGGGTAGTGCAAGCCCACCCACTTTATTCCTCTTGAAGGATTGTCAATTCTGGGTTTCTTCCCTTTCCATATGAAGTTAGTAGTCAGTTTTTCCATTTCGTTGAAAAAAAATGATGCTGGTATTTGAATCAGGATTGCATTGAACCTACATAGTGCCTTAGATAGGATTGACATCTTTACAATAGTAAGTCTACCGATCCATGAACATGGGATATTTTTCTATTTGTAAAGGTCCCTTTTGGGTTCCTTGTAATGATGTTCAGTAGTTTTCCTCATACAGAGCTATTGTTTTGTTGGTTAGGTATATTCCTAGATATTTATGCTTGACTATTGTGCAGGCTACTACCTTCTTGATCTCTTTTTCTGTAACCCCAACAGTTGTATACAGCAATCCAATTGACTTTTGCTACTGATCTTGTGTGTGGCCACTCTGCCACATTCCTCTATCAGTTCCAGCACTCCTATTGTGGAGCCTTTGGGGTTCTTGATGTATAGAATCATATTATCTGCAAATAACAATAATTTCACCTCATCTTTCTCCAAACATATATATTTGATATCCTTCTCTCGCCTTATATTATTAGGTAGGACCTCCAGGATGATGTTGAATGAAAGTGGAGACAAGGGGCATCCCTATCTGATTCCGTTGTGCAGTGGGAATGTTTTCACCTTTTCTCCATTGATGGTAACGCTGGCTGTTGGATTTTCATCCATAGCTCTAATTATCTTGAGGCAATGTCCTTCCAGCCCTATCTTCTTGAGTGTCTTCATTAGGAATGGGTGTTGACTGTTGTCTAATGCTTTTCCTGCATTTGTGGATATTATCATGTGGTTCTTGTCCTTTTCCTTCTCAATATGGTGGATAATGTTGATGGATTTCCCAATGTTGAACCAACCCTGAATGCCTGGTGTGGGTCCCACTTGGTCCCGATGACGTGTTCTTTTTATATACTTTTGGATTCGATTGGCCAAGATTTTGTTAAGGATTTTTGCATCAATGTTCATTAGAGATATCGGCCTGTACTTTTTGATTCTCGTAGGATCCTTGCCCAGATATGGCGTCAATGTTATACTAGCTTCACAGAACATGAAGGAGTTTACCGTCCTCTTCTATGATCTGGAAGAGCTTGTGCAGAATTGGTGGCAGCTCCTCCCTGAATGGTTGGTAGAATTCTCCTGTGAAGCCATCTGGGCCCGGGCTTTTTTTAATTGGTAGTTCCTTGATAGCCTGATCGATGTCTTTTTTTGCTACGGGTCTGTTCAGGTTCTTGATGCCTACAGGAGATAATCCGGGGAGGGTTTGTTTTTTCAGGTACTTGTCCATGTCCTCCAAGTTGTTATGCTCCTTGGGGTACAGTCCTTCATGGGACTGTGCATTTAGTCTTTTAATTTCATTGGGGCCCAATATAACTTCCCGTTTCATCCCTCATCCTGGTTATTGACGTCTGCTCCTTCCTATCTTTTAAGTTTGCCAACGGATTGTCGATTCTGTTAATCCTTTTGAAGAACCACCTTTTTTTTAAAAAAAAACCAAGTTTTTACTAAGTTGATTTGCTCCATAGATTTTTTTGTTTTCCCACTAATTTATCTCTGCCCTGATTTTTATCATTTCTTTTGCTATTCAAAGGGTTATTCTGTTGCTACTGTTCAAACTGCTGAAGGTTTTGTGAGAGGGTATCCACCCAAGTCTCTCCTCCTTCTTCATATGAGCATTGATTGCATCCTTGGGTCACTGCCTTTGCTGTAGCCCATAGATTTAGGGTGTTGTAATCTCCTTCTCATTGGCCAATACCCACTCCTTTTGAAGAAGTGAGTTATTCATCTTCCAAGCTTTTGCCCTTTTAAAAATTTCTTTCTTTCATTGATTTCCAGCTTTCGGGTGCAGTGTTCAGAGAAGGAAGTCTGAATGAGGACTATATATTTGACTTTGCTCAAACTTGACTTGGGTCCAAGCATGGAGTCTATTTTCTAATACGCGTCATGTGAACGTGAAAAGAATGTGAATTTTTTCGGCAGTTCGGTGGAGAACTCAGAATATGGCTGTTTGGAGGGCGGCTTGGGTGGCCCTCTCAGACAGCAGGGTAGTAGCAGGCCACAAGGGTGGTGCTGGGTGAGCCGATCACACGGGGAGCTGCAGTAACCAGCTGTGGCAGGAAGCCTAGGGTGGCAGACAGGGGGTGGTCGCCGGTGGCAGAACGAAGCTACGGCGATGGTGGTGGAAAGTCCAAGCCTGTGATGACGACAGCAGCAAAAGCAGCATCAGGCATTGGTGGGGGGCGGGGGGGAAGCCCCATTCTGGTGGTGTCGGTGTTGGACAAAAAGCCCTGGGCCAGCTGCAGTGACAAGCAAAAAGCAGACTACTTTTTAATCCTAGTGAACCTGTGTGGGTGTATCTTTCTGCTACAACCCCTATAGCCTGGAAGAGTGGAATACCCCTTTATTATTTAGTCACTGTCTTGGCCTGACTCCCTCACAATCCTCTCTGAAGTCCAAAATAGGACCTGATGATGCTAGGCATGCTGTGAAACGCTATCAAATTCCTCACCATGGTTATTTCTCGTTCCCCACTTCCCCCAAGTCCCCAATCCGATCCTCTCTGCAATCTTTCTTCTTTTTAATCAATCTTAAGATGCCAACAAAGGGCATTGGGTTCAGAGGATGGGGTTCCTCACCCCTGGATTCCCTCCGGTGGCCTCTCCACCTGTAAACATTCTTGCACCATCTCTCCTGCCTAGCCAGTATAAGGTTACTGGGCTGTGCTTTCTTGTACAAATGAGCAGCTTAGCTGAAGCCTCCAGACCAACAGCATCATCGCTCACCTCCTTCCTCCACCCATTCCTGCTTCAGCCCCTTCCCCTGATGCATGTTGGTTCCAAGAACACTGCCTAGCAAGCTCTCTATATGTTCCTCCATTTCAGTCTGCTTCCCACGAAAACTCTGCTACATTTACTGACCACTGTCCGCCAGTGCCTTAGATGGAAACCCTCACTCACTATGGAAACCCTGGGAGTGTGAATGGTGCAGGGGAAGTCCTCCTGTACTTCTTATCAGCATCTCTCTGCTATTCTGATATCATCAAGGCAAAAGGCTTGCTGCTCAACTTAATAGGGGTTTCCAGGGGCTCGAGGGGGTGAGGAAAGCATTTCCCAGTTCACATCTCGCAAAGTTTCCCCCTTCCTCCCAGTTACAAACTCAAGACTACAAAAGCAAAACCCAACCTCATCCATGAACATCTCGAGCCAGGAGAAATCAAAGCTGTGCTGTACTTAGGCTCGTGCTCGGGATTATTCAGGTGGTATTTAGGAGTGAGGCCAGGCATAGGTCCAGAAGATGAAATACAATTGCAAAATGTACCTAAGGCCAAAAGAAGTGTTGAGCTGTAAATAAAGCATTGTCCCTGCACCTCAGTCTCTCAGTAGATGACTAATCACCCAAGGCTGGGATCAACTGTGTTCTGGTTCCTTCTGATGGGAAGGATCTGACTCCACCTGTCATCCTGCATAAACAGCAAGGACCTGGTAGGCTAACGGCGGATCCAGCAGTCTGATCTTCATTGTTTTCTTTTTGGTAACTCTGTTGTGAATAACTGGGTGGAGGTTTACCAAGTGTGTTGGACAGGGTTCTCTAGAGAGACAAACCAGACTGCTAGTAATTATATATAAATATATTTATAAAGATAGATATATAATACAAGAAATTAACCATTAAATTATAGACAGATAGACAATACAAGAAATTAACAGTTAAATTATAAAACAGTGAGACACTAGCAGTCCTTTAAGGCTTGCGAGCCGCCAGCTGCCAGTCCCTTTCTATAGAGAGAGCTGGGCTATATATACCCAGGCAGCAAACAGCAAGGCAGGTCCTCAACTGTCACCAACTGTCGGCCCCCAGCTCCAGAAGTGAACATTCCAATCGTGTGGGCTTAAAGGGACCTCAACTTACAGCGACACAGTCCACAGGCTAGGCATCCCACAGGTAGTGTACCCCTTTAAACTGAGGCACAGAACAAGCGAGGCTCATCGAGCCATTTATCCCTCCGCCCTTCAATAAATCCTACTTGTGTTTATCGGCCAGGCTGGCACAATAAACTATCGCACAGAGCAAATGAGTTTTCCGTTCAACAGTTCCTGTACATTTGATTCCATGTCATTGACTACACTCCCCACAATGGGACATCACTTAGCCCACTTTCTCCAGGTGTTTCTCATTTCCATTCCTCTCCCTCTCCTAAACCTGACTTCTGAACTTTGTCCTTATGCAAATGATACCCTTGTCATCTCATTTAGGAATAAGGAATGTGCACCTCCCTAATATTATTCTTTACCTTATCCACCCACTGCTGCCAAGTCGCTCCCAATAGGACCGAGGAGAACAGCCCCATAGTTTCCAACATTGTAACTTTCTGGAAGCAAACTGCCAGATCTTTCTCCCACAGAGTGGCTGCTGGTGTTGAACCACTGACCTTGCTGTTAGCGGCCAAGCATTTTAACCATTGTGCCACCATGGATCCTATTTAAAATTGAGCAACACGCTTCCATTTCAGGCATGAAGGGTGACAAAGGGCCAGAGTCTCAGGGAGGTCTGCCAGTCTCTGCCCCACCAGGAACGCTGGTCTTTTTCATGATTCTGAACTTTGCTGAAACTCTCTCCAGGGCCTTCTCGCACTGGGATGATCCCTTTCAGAGCGCGTGGTAGTAGTTAGGCGCCATCTAGTTCTGGTGCTCTCAGAATCGCGGATATTGAGGTTTGCATGTTCCATTAGTCCAGCGGGCTAATGTTTTCCAAGCATCCTCAATTTCCTTCACTCTTCTTTGCTCCGGATGGAGATGTCAATAGTCGCACCTTAGAAAGCCTCCCACAAGCGTTGAAGATGCTACTCAGCAAAGTAGGATGTAGAATATTTTATTTGTGGACTCTGCTATGCCAGTTAAGCTTGGTGTCCCACAATACTATGGTCCTGAGCCCCTGGCCCAGAAATTCATTCCCTCAAGGTGTTTGGTTTGGGCTAAGACGTTTTTGTAAGTTTCCCCCATTTTTCTCTGCAATATTCATGGTGATATTTGCAGCAGAGATAAATGCATATATAGAAATATCCTCTGTTAAATATATTCATAGGCATGGTCTCATTCTCCTTCCCACACTTGTTCAACTTGCATATCTCTTCATGCATCCATTAGGAGATTGTCATTGCTGCATGGTGTGTGCACTTTTTTTAACCTCTGTTGCCCAGTGTTTTCTCCGACCTCCATCGCCGCTTGATGACCTCCTTATTATATATCGCCTGCCCCTTCACCCAAGTGAATGCGTGGCTAGTCTAGTTCATCGTGTTTGGTGAAACAGAAGGTCAGTGAAAAAGAGGAAGGTCCTCAAGGAAATGGATGGACACAGCGGCTGCAACAATGGGTTCAAATGTCACAATTGTGAAGATGGCACAGGACTGGGCAGTGTTTCAGTCTGTTGCACACAGGTCAGTGTGTACACCTATGCTATGATCTGGAACGAATGAGACAGCACCTAACCACAACCACCACCCTCTAATTCAGCGGTCCTCAACCTGTGGGTCGCGACCCCTTTGGGGGTTGCACAATCCTTTCACAGGGGTCGCCTGATTCATATCGGTAGCAAAATGACAGTTATGAAGTAGCAAGGGAAATAATTTTATGGTATGGAGAATGAGGATGACAACAAATGTACAAATGTGCTTGACACAATGGATGGATGGATGGATGGATGGATGGATGGATGGATGGATGGATGGATGGTGATAAGCATTGTACAAGCCCCAATAAAATGATTTTTTAAATAATCATTTTATGGTTGGGGGGGGTCACCACAACATGGGGAACTGCATTAAAGGGTCACGGCATTAGGAAGGTTGAGAACCACTGCTTTAGTTAGTGATTAGCCATCCCTTCCCTTCCCACGCCTGTCACCATCAAAAGAAGGTATGTTTTTGTATGAAAATCTTTTTTGATTTTTAAATACTAATATTATGCAGTATGTGTCCCTTGGTGATTGGCTTGTTTCACTCCGCACAGTGACCTCCAGGCTTCTCGCAGATCTGTTCATGTCTGACACTGAGTAGTATTCCATTGTACTTATATACTGGAGTGGGCTGTACATTCTTCCACTGAGGGGCATTTGGGGCACTTCCCTCTTTTGGCTGCGATAGTACTGAGGTAAACATGACTGTGACTACATCTCTTCCTGACCTTGCCCTTAATGTGCAGCACGAAGGAGAACTAAACCTTTGTTGGGTTCCACTTGTAGGATTTCAAAGTTATCTAGTGACCGTATCCCAACCTCGCTTACACTGGTCAACAGGGCCCATCCTCCAGCATGGTGCTGGGCGTCATGGCCCATCAGTGTTTGTTGAGCGAATGAATTCATTTCTGAAACAACAGTTCAAGTCAGAATAAGTGATATTTCCTAAGTCAGTGGAACAGGACAGTTCCACACTGCGCCCCCCCCCCCAAGACCAGGCTCCTAGCTAATTCCAAAAGTGAAATACTCGGACATGACCTTGAAGAGCTCAGAGTCTGCCATGTGGTTGGAGGTCGCAGAAGCATTCAGCGAGGCTGAGGACGATTAGGCACTCAACAAGGTGATAAAATCCACTACAGCCAAAGCCATTAGTCACAGGGCATTATTTAGAAATGGTTGCAATTTATAATGTTTATGAATTGATCCAGAGGAACCCGTAAACATCGCTCATCAATATAACTAATTGGCATCTACGAGACTGTTTGGTTGGCTGAGACCTTTGGGCTGGCGTCACCACAGTCTTGCAGAGGAAAGGCACCTATCTAGGCCAGAGTCTTCAGCTGGGGGCTGGCGGCTTGTTGCCAATTCCACTACCTTCAATAAGGTGGTCCATGGAAGTGGTGTATTTTAGAAAAGGAGGAAGTTTTTGTGTCAAACTGGGGAAGGTGCCTATTCAGGAGAATACGAGTGTGGTATGCAGCAGGCTTTATTCTGGAATAGTCCACGGGACTCTGAGGATGAAGGAAACTCAGGGGACTCAAAATGTACCCACAGTCACACAGATGGCCCAGGACAGGCCACCAGTCTCTCTATTATTCAAGCACCTAAGCCTGCTGTGAACTTGACCAAGTTGACAACAACCAACAGTAGTCTCTCTGGAGAAAAGCTACCCTCAATCCTGGACAAGTTATAGTTTCGGACACTGGAAACTCACTTCTCTTTCTCAATTCGAACTCCAGACTCCCAATAAGGCATTCTCATTGGCCCAGCGTGGGCCTGGAGTATATTTCTCAACCAATCATCTAAGGCCAGAGGCAGAGTATCATGATGGGAACCAAGACAATCCTCTGGGGGCCCTTGGAACCTTCCTCATGCCACGACCCTTTAATACAGTTCCTCATGTGACTCCAACCATACATTATTTTCCTTGCTACTTCATAACGTCATTTTGTTACTGTTGTGAATCGTCGTGTAAGTATCTGATAGGCAGGATGTATTTTCATTGTTACAAATTGAACATCATTCAAACATAGTGATGAATCACAAAAACAATATGTCGTTCAATATTGTGCAATGTTTATTTCTTTTTTTTTTCTTCTTTTACATTTTATTAGGGACTCCAACAACTCTTACCATAATCCATACATATACATACATCAATTGTACAAAGCACACCCATACACTCCCTGTCCCAATCACTCTCAAGGCATTTGCTCTTCACCTAAGCCCCTTGCATCAGGTCCTCCTTTTTTCCCCCCCCTCCCTCCCTTTTCCCCCCTCCCTCATAATGACAAATCAATGACATTTTGTCTTGAAGCATGGTGTAGCATGGGTAACAGTCCTCAGGCCAGGTACTGGTAGGGTGGTGTATCTGCATGTGGGTGGACCCACCTGGAGACAGAGGAGCAGTGTCTTGGTTCCTATGACCATCAGAAGTATGTCTTAGGTGACCCGTGTGAAAGGGTCATTTGACCCCCCAAAGGGGTCGCGACCCACAGATTGAGAACCACGGTGCTAGAGCCGGAACTAAAAGCCTGGAGTCTGTAGCGGCGCCCTCTCTTCAGAAATGCTGCCTCGCAGATGCTCCTGGGAGCACGCACTGGTCATCTCTTGTTGCAGGACCCCTGTCCGAGTGGTGCCCACAGGGTGAGAACCGCTGAAATCAGTGGATTGACTATGGATGGAGGTGAGCTTTGCTCTGAAGAAAAGAGGAAACTTCCGCAACTACATGTGTAGTGAATGAATGGTCTATAAGATTCCATTAAATTATGACCATCTGAAGATCAACTCCAGGTAAGATACGTAGCAAGGTTTTTGACAAGGACAATATGGTTGGCCAGAGTTGGTGACTTTCTTGACTGGTAATCCCAAGCATGACAGCATTTTGTCTGTCAGGGCCCAGCAAGGGAAGTGAACTTGGGCGCAAAGCTGATACCTCTATGTCTTGCCAGTAGCCCCTCATCTCTAAGTGTGATCTCCCAGAGAAGACAATGACCAGACAGGACACAGTCATAAGCCTGCTCAGTCAAACCGCATCTCTGTGGACCACACTGAGCTGGCCGGGGCTCTCAACAGCACGGCTCGTGCTTGAGCCGCAGATGGCAAATGGAATACTCATCCCGCCCCTGGCTCCCCGGCCCGGCTGCTTCCATATTCCTTGACAATAATGCTGGTTTGGAAGATGGCACTTGAGAGCCAACCCTCGCTAGGCACAGCAGGGTAGGCAAGGCAGAAGGAAAGCTGGCCAGGAGGGGCGGGAGGGCAATGGATTTTATGCCTGCCCCAGCAGGCTGGGAGGTACCGAGTGCTATCAGGTAAGAGGTGGTGGTGGCGGTGGTGTGGGGGAGGAGGGGGCGCATGGGAAAATGACAGCCCGGCTTGCCAAGTTTCCAGGACACTTGCATCTAATTTAACATAAGGAAGAGGTTATGGGAAAGGGCTGCCACCTTCTCTTGGTACAGAAGCTCCCTGAGTCTGGTCTGTCCTGTTCCTAACCCTCTCCTGCTCACTTCTCACCATTCCCTGCTCACCCCCACGTCTCTGCTCCAAGTCTCCATCACCTCTTGTCTAACCAAAAGAACCCCACACACACATACATCCCCCACCATCCTTCCAACCCCCTAGGGACTCTTTAGAACAGACGCGCTCCCACATGTTTCCCAGGGCTGTCATCTTCATGGAAACAGACTACCATGTCTTACGTCTTTGGTGACTGGTCAGTTTGAGCAGCCCGCCTTTTGGGCACAGCTGATGCCTTAATCCCTGCACCACCAGGACTCCTCTCTGATCTAGAGACTGGCCACTGTCTCCCCAATATGCTCTTTCTGCCTCCACTCAGGGGCCACCCTCCACACTCTGAACAGAGAGAGCTTTCCAAGATGTTGGTACCACCCCCTTCCCTGCCCCACCCAGACTCAGCTTAAAACCCAACAGGGGATCATCAGAGCCTAGGCCCCAAAGCCATTCACCATGCTCACAGGACTTCACCAGCCCCAGCTGGCCAACCTCAACATCTTCAAGCATCAAAGAGAGCGTTGGGGCGAGAACTGGCGTGTGGGTGCGCTGCCCAGTTCCTTGGCCTGGGCCACAGCAGGGCACACCAGTCCGACTCCAGCAGCCAGCACCTGCTGTCTTTGCCCAAAGAAAGACAGTCTCTGGCCTCAGGAGCCCTCTTTGCCTGGATGCATGGCAGCATGGAAGTACCAGAGAATCAATGCCCACCCCCTACCCTCGGCACGCCCCCAGAAGGAGCCCTCAATGACTAATGGGAAATGGTGCATAAAGACCCCAGTACCGTCATCATCCTTTGGGTGGGGTAATCAAGGTGAACGTCCTACGCAGGCCCACAGAACCCCAGGATACACAGGGGCCGTTCCATTGAAAACACATCCTTCAGGAGCTCCCTCCCTTCCCTTCTCGGCTACTGGCCTTTCCTGCGATCACCTCCCAGCCGAATCTCTTGCATTCACATCTGGCCTCTCTTTAGGGCGAACCCTGGAAAGGCCATCTTTTCTACAAGCCAGTTCCCTGGCTATGTCGGTGCCTATTCATCAGGAATGTGCCGTGTTCTCTCCAGTCCCGGGGTCTGTCTGCACACCGGCTGTCTCCTCTGCTTAGCACACACTGCCCACGTCCTCCACGGCCCCGTCCATCTCCTGATGGCTCTTCCTCTAATCTGAGCTCTAGCTTTGATGCCCCCTCCCACCAAAGTTGGGGCTCCCTGGGAATGCGCTCCCTCTGTGCCTCATTTCTCTTCACACACTCGCCACCTCTGTCACGATTTGTCCAAAGCCTGTATACCCCCACTGAAATCTAAACCACGTGAGGACCAAGACTGTGTTTGAACCTTCATTTATTTAGGAATAAAACTCATAATCTCACTCCCTCGCTGCCCTCAAGTCTACGCTGACTCATTGCAACCCTGTAGGGCACGGTAGAACTGGCCCTGTGAGTCTCAGCGCCTGTCACTGTGAACTGAAGTCCAAAAGCCCTGGCTTTCTCTCGAGGAGTTGGTGGTTTTGAAGTGCTGACCTGCGTATCACAGCCCAACACGCCACCACCCCGCCACCAAGACTGCCGGTCGCATCACAGAGGCGCTCAATGTAGAGTTCAACAGTGGCACGCTGACTTTAAACAAACAAAGGCATTTTAAAAACAGTTTAAGTCGCTGCCATTGAGTCAATTCCAACTCACAGCGACCCCGTAGGATAGAGTAGAGCTGCCCCGTTGGTTTCCAAACGTTCCGCCTTTACCTCTGAACTTTCTCCCAAGGAGCGAATATTGACCATATGGTTGCCAGCGCCGTTGCAACTACATCACCAGAACTCCTTAAAAAATAATAAGAGCACACACTCAAAAAAGGGGGGGGGGCAGTTGTCAAATCTCCAGAGGTGGCAATGTTAGTACTGAGCCGCATGCTAACTGGAGACTCGCGGCCACATGTCTCAGCAGGTGCCATGGTCTGGGCATCATGCCAACAGCTTCACAGGCATCCCCTCAGTTCACCCTCAGCAGCAGAAAGTGATGCTCCGTCTACTGGACCACCAACACAACGGAGTCAACCTCAAGCCCAAACCCAACCCACCGCCATCAAGTCAATTCTGTTTCATAGCAACCCGAGGGCAGAATTGAACGACTCTGGGATTGCCAAGCCTGGCAGTCTTTACAGGAGCAGACAGCCTCATCTTGTGCCTGCAAAATGGCTGGTGGTTTGAACTGTGGATCTTGTGGATAAGCAGCCCCTTGCTTATCCCACTTTCTAAAGGGCACAGGCATTACAAAAGGCAGCGCCAGGATTTGAACCCAGAGAGCCTGGCACCAGGCTGCACAGCTTTAACCAAGAAGATGTCTTACTGCTTCTCATGTAGCCTGGTACTCCTATGACATCGTGCTTGAAAGCAGAGCTCCTCCCTCTAAGAAAGCATTGAGTAAAGCAAGACCAATAGGCTCTGGGGATCCCACTGACCCGATGACGTGCATTCACTCATTCAATCCTGTTTTTATAAAGCACCTACTGTGTATCTCCCTTATTGCCAGGCATTGAGCTGGGAAAAAGACAACCCTGTCCGGGGCCTCTCGTAGCTGAGAACCCAATAAGAAATGCAGAGTTAACAAATAAGCATACGGACAGATGCAGAATTCCCACTTGTAAATACTGTAAACAGGTTATGGGTAGGAGCTCCTTGGCTTAAATAGCCCAGAGGCAACACTTAAATCAAGACTGGGAAAATAAGAACTCATCCATCTTTAGAAGGGGCGAGGAACATTTCTCAGCAGGTCACAGGACATGCTGGATGTGGGTTTAGGTCCAACAGGGCACTACTGGGGGCTGGGGCTGGAGCTGGAGAGGCCCTAGGGGGCACAGATGGCTAATGCTGTTGGCAGCTAACCAACAGGCTGGGGGAACAAGCCCACCTAGAGGAGCCTAAGCAGAAAGGCCTGTTGATGTGATTTGTTTTCTTTTGTTGGAAGGAGCTGGCAGCAGGCTGAATGATGCTTCCAAATGTTCCCTGGGGGGTTGATGGAAGAGGGGGCGGCAGGGGAGGAGGGGCGAGAGGCTTACACGGTGGTTTAAGGGAGAGGTGATTGGTGACTTTGACTGGCTGAGAGCAGGGGATCTCTCTGGAGGGAACTGGCATCAAATAAGGGTTGGTGGAATGCAAGCGTTGACAAAGATGGGGGACTCCAAGTAGGCCTCCTGAGAGTGGATGACTAGGTGTCCCCAGCCTGGCACAGAGAGGTCATGTCCTCAAAATGACCCCTCTCCCAATCCTGCCCTTCGGATGCTAACCGCATTCTGTAATAAACGACTGGGGACATTTCAGAAAAGATGGACGGGGCCAGTCTCTAAAAAAATAAGACCGGAAATCAAGCACGACATTTGCTGCATACTCTGGGTGGTGCCAACAATGAGAGCCTTAGGCTACTAACCAGAAGGTGGGAGGTTCAAGTCCACTCAGAGGTGCCTCTGAAGAAAGATCGGGGGATCTCCTGTAAAATCAGTCATGGAAAACCCCATGGAATCCACTTGACAGCAACTGATTTGGGGCCTGGGGTTCATCACATGCCAGCACGTATTTGCATGTATATCCTCTCAAAGACCCCGTGCATGACACGAGGCCGATGTGATCGACATGTCACAGATGAACTCTAGAGAGGTGAGCTCAGGACTGGTGGGAGGTCATGCTCTTGGCTCTCAGGCTGGAGAGCTTTGTCCTTGGAGAACCAGTCAGTGGGTGTCCTTTCCTTTCCCATGGGTGCCAATAGCCTCGTGGGATTGCCAGGGGTTGCGTGTGAGGCTGAGGAAACTAGAGATGCTTCTCATCTGCACCCAGGCACTGAGAGCCACACCAATCCTGACTCGGAGCAAGCCTATACAGGGCTTCCGAGGTGGTACAGGGGGAAAGATGCAGCTTTCTACTCCCATAATGAGTTACAGTCTGGGAAACTCGCAGGGGCATTCCACTCTGTCCTAAAGGATCGCTGTGAGTCGGCTCAATGGCAGTGAGTTTGGTTTGGGTTTTAAGGTATTCATCTTAAACTGGGCAGAGAGCCTCATCTTTCTCTCGAGGAGCAGCTGGTCAGCTGGTAGGTTTGAACTGCCAACCTTGATGCAAGCAGTCCAACGCTTGCCTGACCGTGCCACTAGGGCTCCTGCCAAGAGCCATAGGTCCTTGCAAATATCCCAATTTGATACATCTTGTAACCACCTTAGCCCAGAGTAAGGAATCCTCAACCACAATAAATATATATAAAAAAGGAATTCAGATGTAATCATGATAAGCATCCATGTTGATTCTGACTCACAGTGACCCTACAGGACAGAGTAGAACTGTCCCTTCGGGTTGCTGAGACAGTAAGTCTTCATGGGAGCAGACAGCCTCATCTTTCTCCCTCGGGGCAGCTGGCTGGTGGGTTTGAAACTGAACATGGAGGTGAGCAGCGCAGCACGTTACCCCCTATGCCACCAGGCCTCCTTGAAGATGCCACTGGGCTCTGCGTGTCACAGGGGAAGAGAAGAATGCAGTGGACACCAATGACAGATGTGGGCTCTGTTCAAGTTCAAGTCCCCTGTCTCATTACATTCCTTCACAGGCCTTAGTTCACTGATGTTCATCAAGGGTCAGATAGCTACTTATCATTCTCCCTGTTCCCAGGGATGCGGAAACCAAGGTTCAGCACAATGAACTAAGCTTCAAGCTCAGTGCTAAATTCTGTAGCCAGGAGGCTCTCAGCCTAAGTCCAATAGCATCCCCAACCCAGCCCCGTGGTTTTCTGTGAGAACTAGACAGTGTCCCTTCTCTGTGGATTTTGTTTCGCCTGCATCTGTGCCATCTCACCCTCGGTCAAGAACTGGGAGCTGAGAAGCCACAAAGCCCACATGGAAGAAGCACACCAGCCTGTGTGACCACGAAGTGTCGAAGGGATCAGGTATCAGGCATCAAAGAACAAAAAAAAAAAATCACATCATTGTGAATGAGGGTGAGTGCAGAGTAGAGACCCAAAGCCCATCTGTAGGCAACTGGACACCCCCTTACTGAAGGGTAACAGAGAGGAGATGAGCCAGTCAGGGTGCAGGGTACCAATGGTGAAATGTACAACTTTCTTCTAATTTTTAAATACTTCCTCCCTCTGCTATCATGATCCCAATTCAATCTTACAAATCTGGCTAGACCAGAGGATGTACATTGGTACAGATAAGAACTGTAAACACAGGGAATCCAGGACAGATGACCCCTTCAGGACCAGTGGTGAGAGTGGTGATACCTAGAGGGTGGAGGGAAGGTGCGGTAGAAAGGGGAAACCAATTATAAGGATCTACATATAACCTCCTCCCTGGAGGATGGACAACAGAAGTGTGGGTGAAGGAAGACGTCGAACAGTGTAAGATATGCCAAAATAATAATTTATAAATTATCAAGGGTTCATGTGGGAGGGGGGAGGGGGGAGAGGGAGAAAAGGAGGAGTTGATATCAAGGGCTCAAGTAAAAAGCAAGTATTTTGAGAATGATGATGGCAACAAATGTGCTTGACACAATGGATGGATGGATGGATGGATGGATGGATGGATGGATGGATGGATGGATGGATGGATGGATTGTGATAAGAATTGTATGAGCCCCCAATAAAATGATTTTTTAAAAAGACAGAAAGGATATGACCCCAAATCCCCCTAATAGCCATCCTGCACGCATGCTAGGGATCGAGCTCAGAATGGAGCCTACAAAGCAGGCAGCTGGCAGAGCAGAGGGGCAGAAGGAACTCAGGTCTCCATGGAGCTGATGAACCAGCCCCGACTGCCTCCCCACAGGTGAGCTTCGTGTGAGTTGAGAGACTGCATGTCCCTACGGTTTTTGATGGCATCTCTTGGGGCATTAAGGAACGTGTGCTTTATCCACTCCCCATCGGTGAACTTCTGGTTAGATAGGATGTTCAAACCTGTACCCCTTTGCTGTCGAGTGGATTCCCACCCACCGGGAGCCCACGTGAGGAGATAGACTGCCCTGCAGTGTTTCCAAGCCCGCCATCTTTAGGGCAGCAGACGGTCATCTGTCCCCTGAGCCACAGGTGGGTGCTAACTAACCATCCACCTCCTCCAGGTCAGCAGCTGAGTGCTTTAACCTCAGCGCACACAGGACATCTTAAATAAGATGCTGCATTTACATATTGTTTCTGATGCGGTTTCTTGGGACATTGAAAGAAGTGGTGTATCCATGTGCATAGAAGGAGCCCATTGTTTTCCCCTCCCATGTGACTGCATTTATGTATCATGGGTGCCTCTCCGTCCCAAGGCAGACAGGGCAGCAGGGCAGTGGTGGGAGGGGTGACCCTCCACACGGCTGTGAGCGGGGAGGCATCACCAGGATCTTGGTGCCTCCTTTTGGCTGTGAGAAGAGGCCTTTGGGAATGCCCATGATGTGGGGTATTCTTTCCGGGCTCTGTTGGGATTGGAGTCCTTTGTGAACTTGTTCCGTGAGACGGATCTTTCCCAGGAGCCAGATGGGTTGCAGAGAATATTTTTTCTTCTTTTCTTTAACATTTCCTTCTAGAAAAGAGATTTGATCAAAAACTGGTGGCAGTGTTCAGGCTGACGTGGGCATTGGGCCCCGAATTGCAAGCAATCTAGCTGCAAAGATAACAGGAAACCAATCTCTCTTCGATTCAAATCTCAGTTTTCCACAGGATCATGCCTGCAAAGGGCTGAATTGTGGTGAGGGAGAGGGAGAGGGAGAGGGAGAGGGAGAGGGGGAGGGGGAGGGGGAGGGGGAGGGGGAGGGGGAGGGGGAGGGGGAGGGGGAGGGGAGGGGGAGGGGGAGGGGGAGGGGAGGGGGAGGGGGGAGGGGGAGGGGGAGGGGGAGGGGGAGGGGGAGGGGGAGGGGGAGGGGGAGGGAGAGGGAGAGGGAGAGGGAGAGGGAGAGGGAGAGGGAGAGGGAGAGGGAGAGGGAGAGGGAGAGGGAGAGGGAGAGGGAGAGGGAGAGGGAGAGGGAGAGGGAGAGGGAGAGGGAGAGGGAGAGGGAGAGGGAGAGGGAGAGGGAGAGGGAGAGGGAGAGGGAGATAGATCTGAGTGGACTTGGTGGGGTCATGATTCTCAGTGCTGTTACCCTCTATTTGTGACCCCATGTAAGTATCCTTTGTGTTGTGAAGCCTCACCTGTGTGATGTTAATAAGGCGGGATTAGAGATAGCTATGTTAATGAGGCAGGATTAGAGATAGTTATGTTAATGAGGCAGGGTAGGCGGTCTCTTAAATATGTGGGCAAGGAGCTGAGGAACCTGGCTGCCACAAACATGAAATAATGGGAAGCAGAGCACACCCATTTGATCAGAGTCCCAGGGCTGAGAACCTCCTAAACCCAGGGGACACTGAGCCCAGAGATGATGAAGGAATACAAGGACCTTCTCCCAGAGCCAACAGAAAGGAGCCCTTCCCCTAGAGCTGGTGGCCCGAATTTGCACTTGTAGCCTCCGGAATGGTGGGAGAACAAAGCCTTGTGTATCGGTCACCCATGTATGCTACTTCTATTGTCGCAGCACTAGGCTATGAGGACTGTTCCCTAGCTGTTGGCAAGCACCCTCATCCCACCTGGCCTCCCCCTCCCCCAGATGCCATCGAAAACCATAGGGACATGCAGTCTCTCAACTCACAGGAAGCTCACCTGTGGGCAGGCCGTCGGGGCTGATTCAGCAGCTCCACGGAGACCTGAGTTCCTTCTGTCCCTCTGCTCTGCCAGCTGCCTGCCTTGTAGGCTCCATTCTGAGCTCGATCCCTAGCTCTGAATCCACAGAACCCCAGCGTCGGGCCTGGTGTTCTCTCTGTGGTGGGTCAAAGGCCTGCTGAAACCAGGAGGTAGTTAGATGCAGGGGTCAGCAGAAAAAGATGCTAAGCAGAGAGAATCATGGGACAGAAGGAGAAGGGCACAAAGTTGGACATTCCTAGAGGAGACAGGAAACAGCTGCCTGGTAGAGCAGTCCCAGGATGCTCTGGAGTTCCATGAGATTTCTCAATAAGCATGTGGATGGCAGATACAAGCTATGTAAATGACTGTTGACCTAAAGGTTGGAGGTTCAAGTCCACCCAAAGATGCCTTGGACAAAAAAGTCTAGCAATCTGCTCTCAAAGGCAGCCACTAAGAACCCTAAGGCAGCGGTTCTCAACCTGTGGGTTGTGACCCCCTTGGGGTGGGGGGTGTCAATGACCCTTTCACAGGGGTCACCCGATTTATCACAAAATGACCGTGATGAAGTAGCAATGAAATAATTTTATGGGTGGGGGTCACCACCACATGAGGAACTGTATGAAAGGGTCATGGCATGAGGAAGGTGGAGAACCACTGCCCTAAGGAGTACGGTCCTCCTCTGACATGTGTGAGAACACAGGAGTTGGAACTGTTGGCTCCAGGAGTCCTGTGCACCTGAGCAAATCCAAAAGGATTTCTATTGCTTGCAACCAAAAGATTCCCATGGGAGATGAAGCTACCTGGTCCGGGACCCTCCTCATTGTCACCAGGGCAGGGTAGGGTCCAAAGGCCTGCCCAGCTCCTCCTTCCTTTCAGTCTCAGTCACTCAGGGTTTCTTTTGTCAAAGAGGAGGGCATCCATCAGACCCAGAGGCCCTACCTAACATTCCAGGTTTAGAAACTATGAAAACTGGGTTGGGGGTGGGAGGGGTGGGGGATGTGACTTGGCTGTTTAGGCTTATTTTAAAGGTTTCTTTTAGCAGCAAGTATACATGGTGGCAGGAGCCCCGCTGGCACCGTGAATAAAGCACTCAGCTGCTAACGAAAAGGTGAGCAGTTAGAACGCACAGCGACTCTGAGGAAGAGAGACGTGGCCGTGTGTGTCAGTCAATATCTACAGCCTTGGAAATCCTGTGGGGCAGTTCCCCTCAGTCCTACAGGGTTACTGTGAGTCAGATTCAACTCAACAGCCGTGGAGTCTTTTGTGGTTGATGACATTAGGATTAATCAATCAATTGCTAATCAAAAGGACAGTGGTTCGAATCAACTGGCCCCTCCATCAGCCAAAGATGAGGCAATCAACTATCCGAAGGATTGATGGCCTTGCAAACCCTATGGGGCAGTTCTACTCTGTCCTATGCAGTCACTAAGAGTTGGCACCGACTCACCGGGAGTGGGGTGGACTTTAGTTGCAAAGGGTTGGCAGGCTAGTCCAACATAAGTCAATATGAATTCCTATAAAGGGCAAAGACTAGGGAACATTTTGGTTTCTTTTAAGTGGAGAAAAAGCATGGCCATTTCTTTCCTCAATGTGAAAATGTTCCCTTGATCTCCTGGCTCACAGCCTGGTCTTTAAGCCTTCAGAAGCCCACCACTAAACAGCCCTGTTCCTATTAACTTTCTGCTTTGATATTTTAATTGAGTGAGAACCCTCCTCTCCCTGCCAAGAGTTCCCATCTGCCCAGTCTCCATTTTTTTTTTCCTGGACATGCCTGGGGTAACACTCCTTCCTGGAGCAAAATCTGTTCTCTCTGGCTTCCTCTGAAGCATTCCCAGGCTGCAAGCTAATGGGCCTCCAGGCCTCGGGCACAAGGCCTCCCTCCCGAGACCACTGAGGCGTCTGAAGTAGTTGGAAGCACTTCAGCCTTGGTTTCACACCACCCCCTCAGGCTGAGGCCTGCAGGACCAAGCTCCACGGAATCCACTCCCAAGAATCGATGAGGGTGCAATGGGGAAGCCCTCAGTGGCTCATCAGTGGCAGCTGGCTTTGGGAGGGTGGGTGGAGGGGGGAGAAGAGAACTAGCAATCTGCTCCCCAAAAATATTACCCCCAACCCCCTCACCCACTGTCAGGAGATTTCGACTTTAAAGCAACGATGAGAAAGCCTCATCTTTTCCTCACGGTGCAGCTTACGGTTTTGACTACCGACCTTGAGGTCAGCTGCCCAACATGTAACCACCACCACCACACCTGGGTTCCAGCCCGTGAAGATTAGAGCTCAGAACACCAAATGAGGCGGCTCTCCCTTACACACGTGCAGTTCGCTCTGAATCAGAATTCACTCAAAGGCAGAAACTGCAGCAACAATCCAAGGGAGGACAGCTGATCGATTGGTTAGTGGGTTGGCAGTCGGTTGGTTTCCCACCTGCACCAGGGAGTGACTGGGTGGTGCCAATGAGTGCAAACACGCTCACCTGTTAGCTGGCAGGTTGGCGTCTTCCTTGCCCAGGGGTGGATGAGCCTTTTTTCTGTCCAGGGCCGTTTGGATATTTATAACATCACTCACGGGCCATACAAAACGATGAACTTAAAAATTAGCCTGCTGTGTGGTCTCACATTACCCCCAAAGTGATGATGGCTGGAATTGCTTCTCGGGTCAAGCGAGGATGGTAGCGGACAAAGATGCCTTCCTGGGCCTCGGATGGTCTGTGGGCTGGACGTTCCCTAACCCTTGACCTAGAGGCAAGTCCGAGAAAGGCCTGGCCATCTGCTTCTGACACAGCACCATCAAGGAGTCGGGTGGCTCTTGGCTCTCCAACGGGACCCCAGAAGTGAACAGGACAGCAGTGATGGCAAGCTGTTGGACCCGGACCCAGGCAAGATCAATCGAGTGACGAGGCTGAGCGAACGTGGGACCCACCCCCCATCCTTGAAGTTGCTCAGAGAAAGCTAGTGGATGCAATGATCTCTCTCAAGGCAAACCCAGACCGCTAACACAGTTTGTTATTTTGTCCCACCAGCTCCGACCATCTGCCGGGTTCTACAGAGAGACGAGAAAGAAGAGTCTGTCCGTATTCTCAAGGGAGCCACCGTCTTGAATAATACTGTCTGGCAGAGATCTAAATTTAAATGTCTAGCTGTAATTGATTAGGAAAAGTCACGCCAAACTCATTGCCATCGGGCCAATGCCAACTCACAGCGAGCCTCTAGGACAGAAGAGGACCACTCTGTGGGTTTCCGAGGCTGTAAATCCCCACAGGAGCACAAAGCCTCGTCTCTCTCCCGCAGAACTGCTGGTGAATTCGAGCTTCCAACCTTGTGGTTCACACCCAGCCCAGCCCCATGCCTACCTCCGGGCGGCGCCACTCCGCACCACCCCTTGAACTGCCCTTGGAAGCCCAGCGAGGCCGTTCAGCTCCGTCTTGTGGGATCGCTGTGGTTCCGAATCGATCCGGACAGCAATGACATTGTAAACATCTCCGCAGGCGCAGCTGGCAAAGTCTTGGCTCCCTGGGGCCCCGGGCCATTTCCAATGGACCACCTTCTGGCTCGCGGCTGCGCACTTCGCCAGGGCACTGCACCAGGACGCCTTACGTTTCTAGTCTCCACATTGGAAGAGGGAAAGGCAGGCGAAATGCATCTTTAAAATATTGTAGATTGCCCGAAATACCGTCGTGGAGGCACGTGATCAGTAGGAACAATATCAATATTTGACATGCTATCCAGTGCACCTTGTGCATCAAACCGTATCAGTTTTTGTTGAGTGACATCTGACTTCTGCCGACCCCATTGTGTGCCACTGGGCGCCTCTGAATTTTCATGGCTAATTCTTCGGAAATTGATTGCTAGGGCTTTCTTCCTAGGCGTCCCGGGTGGAATAGCCTTCTAGTTCATTAACTGCTTGCACCTGTATATTATTGTCTAATTTAAGCCTCACTGCTAATGAAGGAGCCCTGGTGGTAAAGCAGATTCCTATTGGGCTATTAACCACAAGGTCAGTAGTTCAAAACCACCAGCAGCTTCGGGGGGGAAAGATGAGGCTCTCCGTTCCCATAGAGTCTCAGAAACCCACAGGGCAGTTCTACTCTGCCCTATAGGGTTGCTATATGAGTCTGCCTCGACTTGATGGCAGAGACAGTCATACACAGATGGCAGGAGCCCTAATGGTACAGTGGGTTAAACCCTGGGCTACTAACGGCGATATCGGTGGTTCAAATCCACTAGGTCATACCATTGGCAATCAGCTGACTACAAACAGCAGTGGCCAACGTGCAAAGAACTTTCATGTCCTAGTTTGACGCAAGGTGACACTGAAGTCCCACGAGGTGTTGAATATTCCAGGTTTTGTGCTGGGAAGTGACATGGGTGAGTTTCAAACCAGGCCATTTCAGCTGCAGTCAGTGCTTTTAACACTGAGCAGTTGTTCTGTGGTTATTTTAAAAGGCCAAGTTCGCGGATCTCTTTCAAAGCAAGGCTTTTTTTTTTTTCTTTCACCTTTTAATCTATTTCTGGTGCCGGAATTTAAGTTCAGACCTGTTCTTTTTCCCTATGGCAAAAATGTCAAGACATCCATTTTGATGTAACCAAATATTCCTTTATCGATATATGCACTGGCTTTGGTTTATTCTGACCCTTATCTGCAAAAGATTTGTATCTATTTGTGTCCTCTGTGCTGAGGCAGAGAGGTCGAGTAACTACAAGGTCGCACAGCCTCTGACAGGTCGGAATTAGAACCGTTTTACTGGGGTTCCTTAGCCTATATCAGGCCCTCGGGCACTGCTCTCCACTCTCCACAGCTTCTCAGTGAAGGAGCCTCTCACCAGCAGAGACAAAGGATTGAAACAACACCTTAAGGCATTTACTTACTGAGCACCTGCTAGGGGCCCTGAACGGAGCTGAGTACTGGGGTTAGGAACATAAAAGGCAAAGCCCCACTCTTAAAGAAGTGACATTTTCTCAGGGATAGCAGGCCCATCGTGGACAATCACAGTGCCAAGAGGTGAACATGTTAAGGGAAGTACTCAGAGCTGTGGCACTCCAGGGTCAGAATCTATAACCAATGCAAGGTGGAGGTGGAGGTGGTGGCCGTGGTGGCTGTGGTGGCCGTGGTGGTGGAGGAGGTGGTGGTGGCCGTGGAGAAGGTGGTGGTGGTGGTGGTGGTGGTGGTTGAGGAGGTGGTGGAGGTGGTGGTGCAGGTGTGTGTGTGTGTGTGTGTGTGTGTGTGTGTGTGTGTGTGTGTGTGTGTAGGGGACAGAGAAAGCTATAAGATGTGAAGCTGCTTCCTCCTCCTCCACCCCCCACCCCCACCAACTATCATGATCTGTTCTACTTTGCAAGTCTGGATACAGCAGAGGATATACACTGGTGCAGATAGGAGCTGGAGGGACATGGAAGGCAGGACAGATGATACCTTCAGGACCAGGGGTGTGAGTGATGATACTGGGAGGGTAAAAGAAGAGGGGGTTGGAAAGAGGGAACCGATTACAAGGATTTACATATGACCTCCTCCCTGGAGGACGGACAACAGAAAAGGGGGTATAAGGGAGATGTCGGGCAGGGCAAGATATAACAAAATAATAATTTATAAATTATCAAGGGCGCATGAGGGAGGGGGAAGCGGGGAGGGAGGGGAAAAAAGGAGGACCTGATGCAAAGGTCTTAAGCAGAGAGCAAATGCTTTGAAATGATGAGGGCAAAGAATGTACAGATGTGCTTTATACAATTGATGTATGTATATGTATGGATTGTGATAACAGTCGTATGAGCCCCTAATAAAATGTTTTAAGAAACAAAAATAAATTAAAAAGTAAAAAAAAAAAAAAAAAGATGTGAAGCTGGGAGGATCGGCTGGTCAGATCAGGAAGGACCTTGAGGGACCTGAGTAAGGAGCTTGGACGTTTCCTTGAAGACATTGAGGAATTGCACCTCAGCTTCCACGCTGAAAATAAGACCGAATCACATTCACCCTTTAGGTTGCTGTGAGATTAGAGACACGCAAAAACAACCTCCTGTGGGTGTCTGAGGCTGTGATAGTTACATAATCTGTTGTCAGTTTGAGAATCTTAAGAGTGAAGGGGTGGAGTTTGGCCTGTCGATCAGGTCGTAGCATGATGACCTCATTTGGAACCAATAAGGAGATAAATAGCTCGCTAGAGGTGGGACACATGCTTAATCCCTGCAAGACATGACATGTCTGTTGACAAGACACATGGAACTGTGCTAGAGTTCTGGAGTGAAGGAGTCACATGGAGACTCCCTGCCAGCGCTGATTGTTTCCACCGTCACTGGAGCCACAAGATCTTCCACCCACTTGTGACCTTCCTGCATTCCGCGTCATTGCATGTGTTTCGTGAGTCTGCAGGGGACTTTATAGATTGGTATTGGACATATGGGCTGATATCAAACTTAGGGACTTGATCTGGACTGGGCTGGGATGTTCTCTCAATATTCAATTGCTCTTGTCTATAAACCTCTTTCTTGTACACGTAAGAGTGACTCTATGAATTTGTTCCTCCAGTCTACCCAGACTAACACAGAGCCTATAACTGTTCACAGAAGTAGAAAGCCTGGTCTTTCTTCTGTGGAACTGTTGGTGGTTTGGAACTGCTGACCATACAGATCACAGCCCAGCAAATAACCACTACACCACCAGGGCTTAGATAGGTGATCGACACCTGCACAGATGACCTAGCTAGCTATGTAGCTGGCTAGGTAGGATAGCTGCCATTTAGCTCCTTCCAATTCAAACCAATTTTAGGTCCAACAGAACAAAATGTTGCCTGGCCTTGGGTCATCCTCATGAGTCCTGGCGTGTTATTCAAGTCTAGCTTTGTGGTCTTTGTGTCACTCATGTGACCGAGGGTCCCCTTCACCCTCACTGGCCTTCGGCTTCACCAAACATGATGACTGCGGCAGCCGTGGATCCCTACTGAGCATGCTTCCAGAGCCCTGCGGGGTAGTTGGGAGTCCCGGTGGTGTGGCGGGTTACACATAGGCTGCTAACCCCAGGTCAGCAGTTCAAACCCACAGGAGGAAAATCAGGAGACTTTCTCTGCCCGTGAAAAGTTTTAACCTGAGTTCCATTTGCCCTGTGCTGTTATTCTGGCTCGGGATCCTCTTGGTGGCAGTGGTTTGGCTTTTGGGGTTTGGGATGGTACCCCCAAAGCAAGCAAGTGTGGCCATGTTGTGTTGTAACCCATAGTGTTTTCTTCGCTGGCTGATTTGGGGGAGCATATCACCGGGTCTTCTTGGTCTAGAAGCTCCCCTTGAAACTTGTGCATCACGGGTGACCCTGCTGCTATTTGAAGTCTCAGTTGCTTAGTTTCCAGCATCACAGCAACACGCAAGCCACCGCCGGATGGAAAACGAGTGAAATAAATGAGTATCTATAAAGGGCTTAGCGTAACGATTGGCTCATGTTAAGTGCTCGACATATGCTCAATAATTATGATTATTACTGAAAGGTTTTCGAGAGACCAAGAACGTAATACTAATTACTAGGATGAGCATCCCCATTGGTTCACTATGTGTGCCAGGCAGGGTGCGAAGTACATCGTGTGCAGTACTGTGAAAGTGCATCCTGTTTTGGGTTCTGGTTTTTGATGAGGGAGCCCTGGTGGTACCGTGGTTCATCGTGCTTGTCTGCTAACTGACGGAAAGGTCGGCGGTTTGAACGTATCAACTGCACCCTAAGACAAAGATGGGACGATCCACTTCTGTGACGATCAGCAACCTCGGACCCCTCCCGTGGTTCGGCTGTGTTCGATAGGGTGACTATGAGCTGAATTCCACCCAATGGCTGCAGCGGGTTCGGTTTGGGGGGGGTATTCATTTTGTATAGGGTTCCTGCCTGGCCCTCTCACTAGAACAAAAGCTTGTGTGTCGCTGTGCCTACAAGGGACGTGACGCATGAAGTCGGAGCTCAATACATGGTTGTCATATGAGTAAATCGTGACCCCATAGAATTACCCTGAATGTTAAAAATGAGGAAATGGGAGTCAGCAAGCTCATTCAGGCCACAATGTGGACAGAAGATGCAAGTCCAAGAGCGTTTGGAGTCGAGGAGACCGGTTATGGAAGGCCATTTTCCTCCAACCGTGGGAGCAATGGATGCAGGGCCATTGCTCAGTTACAAAGACACTAAGACTGTGGATGCATGAACAGATGAATGGGTGGGTGGTTGGGTGGGTAGGTGGATGGGTGGACAGGTAGTTAGATGAATGAGTGGATAAACAGGTGAATGCGATAAAGAGATACCTATGGATGAATAGCTCTTCAGAGACCCCTAAGTCCCCTGCATAGAGAATTTTACCCATAGAAAGTAGACATTTCTACTAACAGTAACCAAAATGGATATCAACTTGTTGTCCAGGTGATGAGAGCTGAGTCTGTAACATCATGAGGCCCAGGCAAGATCATCATTCTCTCATAGATGCCTCCACACCAATGGTGGTCCAGGACTCGTCTGCTCAATTTTTCTTATCTTCCGCCTCTGAGTCAAATAAGGCATAAATGGGCCCTTAACCTCCCATTTCTTTAACTGATTTCCACATCCAGAGTGCCAAGGGTTTAAATTATTTCATCCATATCTTGGTTAAGCAGTACATGGCTCGAGATAGGCTGATCTTAATGTCAGAAAAGCAGAGTTGGCCTGAGCTGCCAAAGCCGTGCTGCTGCTGTTGCCATTCTGGGGAGAGTGTTACAAAGCAGCTCTGAACGGCATTGAAAAGTGTCTCCTGTCCGGTGGTCTTCAAACCGATACCCGCTCATAAAAAATTCCTGACAGGTCCCTCTTCCTTATTAAAGGAACCACATGGTCCTCAGGACACCTGGTCTGACTTTCGTTTCCCTGTGTCTGGAAACACACACTCGGCGTGGAGTTCAAGGTGAAACGACACCAGCCAAGCCAGTTGCCACCGAGTCCCTGGGTCTCGAGGCTCCTGCCCCAGGTGTCCCAGAGTAGAGCTGGACTCTACTGGGTTTTCAGGGGCAGGTCACCAGGCCTCTCCTTCAAGGTTCCTCTGGGTAAACTCAAATCACCAACTTTTTGGCTAGCCGCGAGCCTTGGAATGATGCACACCACCCAGAGACACCATGCTCAAGGGGAGCGTGAATGAAAATTAAAGCAATTTAAGGAAAGTGCTAATCCAGAGCAGGTTTGTTTTGTGGGGGGTGATTTTTGGTTTGTTTTGTTTTTCCCACTCTTTCATTGAAATTCGCCTATTCCTTGTGCCAAACATTGTCTTCCTGTGACCTCTCTCTTCTTCGTTGAGTTCCTGAATTTTCTTCTTCTTACATAACCAATATCTTCTAAAAGAAGACTTAGGGGTGCTACAGGCTAGATGGTAGGATCTGTATGTCTTCATGGGAAGTGTTCTTTGGGGTTTCTAAGACAGTGAATCTCATCTTTCTCCAAATGAGCGTCTGGTGAGTTTGAACTACCCACCTTGCAGTTAGCAGCTCGATACTCAACCCACATCTCACTGTGGAGAGTTGCTGCTCAGGGGGGTGATTTCTAGTTGGCTGTACCGCTTGACAGTCCCTGGAGAACACGGAGTGCCACTTTTTTGGACCTAGTCATTATCCCTTTTCTGAGAAACATGGCCCCACTCCCACATGTGTGTGGGGCTGAGCATGACCCCAATGAACTTCTCCATCCGTTACTCACCGGACCTCAGCCCCATGTTGTCCAGGAGATGACAGTACAGGGGGACATGCTAACAGCTTCACAGCCGCAGGTTAAACATGGATCATCTGCCGTCATTCTTTTCTTCCACTTGATCTTCTTTCATGGGCCCCATATCCCTTCAGAGTGCCCCTGGATTTGGTCACAAGCCCCACAGGCCCATTCCACCAGATCGTTACAGCGAATAATCTTGGAAATTGGTGTATTGACCCCAATTGCTCCCAAGAAGCAATGATTCAAGCTCTGTAGTGTGCTGTGCATGCCGGGGAACTTAAGGGACCCTGACTGAGTTCCAGAAGTTTTTCTAATATACAAATCCAAGGACAATGGCCAGGTGGCCTATTATATTTACCCGTCAAAGAAGACTAGCTTCTCTCAGTTAACAAGAAAAACAAAAACTCCTTACCATCGAGTTGACTCCACCCCATAGCACCCCCTTGGACAAAATAGAGCTGCCCCTCTGGGTTTCAAAGATTGTAACTCTTTATAGGAGCAGAGAACCTCTTCTTTCTTCTTGAGAAAGAGCGGGTGGGTTCAAACTGCTGGCCTTGTGATTAGCAATGCTTAACCAACGGAGCCACTGCTCCGTAATTCTGTACAAGTAATCCGCCAAATCATCTTTTGAACGGCTATAGGACAAGAGAGTGAAACAATTTCCCTTCTTGCAGTTGGGTCTTGACCCTCATACCAAGGAATTATCCAATGGATTGGTGGCATTAGTCTATTTCTCACCTCTGGATAGCCAAAGTGAGTGTGGGGTGGAAGGGAGTCGAGTGAGGATTTGGTAACAGGTAGCTGTTTGAGGGGTGTGCTCTCTCCACTACACACACTCCTACAAGGAGGGAGAGGAGTAAGGTCTCCTCTCATTGCAAGTCAAGGGGGAGAAACTTCAGAGAACTTGGTATGTGCCCCCGGGAGCCTGGAGAACTCAGCACCTAGTGTTGGGCCCTCGACAAGAGAGGTTCAAGAGGACAAGCCGTCAGTGTGTTTTCTCCCTACGTGGAAGCTATCGCAGTTATCCAGTGCTGCTATCACACGTGTGTGACGTGAACACCAGAATTTTGTTCTCTCACCGTTGAGGAAGGTAGAAGTCCAAATTTAGAGTGCTAGCTCTAGAGGACATCTCTATCTTTCTCTTTCTCTATTTCTCTCTCTCTCTCGGATTTGGGGAAAGGTCCTTATCTCCTTTCAGCATTAATAGACCTGGCATTCTTTAGAGATCTCCACGTGACTTGGCTCTTCTCTTGGTTCTAGGAGCTTCAAAGTTCAAAGACCTCAAGTCAAGAGAACCTAGACCACTCTCAACTCCTCTTTCTTGGTGGTAGTTGGTCTGTGTTAGTCTGGGATGACTAGAGAAACAAATCTGGGAAAATTCATGTATGTATAAGAAAGAGGTTTATATCAAAGAGTAATCGCATATTAAGAAAACATCCCAGCCCAGTCCAGATCGAGTCCATAAGTCCAATATTAGCCCATCTGTCTGATACCAGTCCATAAATTCTTCTTTAGACTCACATAGCACATTCAACGATGCAAAATGTAGGAAGATCACAGGCTGGTGGGTGGAAATTCATGTGGATCCAGTGGTGGTATAAGCATCTCAGCGCTGACGTGGGTCTCCACATGGCTCCTCCAGCTCCAGGGCTCTGGCTGCCATCAATGTATCTCCTTGTGGCTTGTCAACAGGAATGTGAAGCAGAGAGAGTGTGTGTCCCGGCCTCCAGGGAGGATAAGAGGAAGTCCCAGAACTCTCATGAGAAGGCCACACCCACAAGGAGGCATCCACCAGGCTGTGACCTGATTGACAGGCTAGACTCCACCCCTTTGCTCAAGTTGACAGATTATGTAACTGTCACAGGGTCTCTTTGATCTCAGCTTACTTCTCTCTCCTTTTATCATAAAAGGTTTTGTGAGCCACATCCGGCGTCAACTCTCCTGCTAACATCCCACTCTTAATTATTTTCCTGGTTTATCGCATCAGATAACTTTATGGGAGAATCATCACCTATATGCCACATCACATCACTATGCAAATGCCACATCACTGCGTATCATGGCCCCATCAAGTTTAACCCGAATTCTGGGGGAGACACACTTCAGTCCATGGCAGAAGTCTGAGCTGGGAGGCAGCTGTCCCTCCGCTGACAGCAATTCAGAGAAATGCCTTCTCCACACACCACTGTGGCCACCACGCACGGCATCGTCTTATTGCTTCTCCTGCCAAGAGTGTCTCTTGGTGATGTAGGGGATCCAAGGGCCAGTTAAGGATTGAAAACAAGGGGCAGACAGAAACTCTTCTCTCACTGAGATCCCGTCTTTGCTTCCATCCTTCCTCTGCTTTTCTCATTCCTTCCCTTCTGAGATTGCACCTCCGGCTATGCACGTTCACAAGACAAATACTGAGGACTGCGGGTCAAGGAAATCAATCCAGAACGGTCAATGCGGAAAACTAGTCTAGAAAAATGATTGCTGTTTAAAGTGGGGGGGGGACACCCAAAAACATGGAAACCAGACCCAAAAAAAGATCACGTCACTTATAAGGTGATAGAGTCCTGCTGTCATCAGACTTGTTAAGAGTCACTCTTTGTGCAATAAAGCAATGAGGTATCCTATGTGGGATCCTGAAGCAAAGAAAATGTAGGCCAAGAATTCCCATCCAGTGCTAAGCTGACCTTGAAATGAAATGAAAAATTGGAAAGTAACCTCTGAAAATTCAAAATAAATGGATAAATCTCAGTGCGCATTCCGCTCGAGTCCTACCTCTGCAGAGGATTCTCCCAAGCGACTTGCAAACATAAAGTTTGACTAAACATCCATCATGGAGTATCGCCCAGCGATAAAAAAAAACCGAAGGGGGAAAAGCACTGTAAACTATTTTCATCAATCATATTGATCACATCAGTGCTAGCATTCTTATTCTGAGACCATTTGTGTGAGTGGGATGGAGGATATTGTGGAATAACACAAATTCATAATTGTGCTGACAGCTGTGAGGACCAAGGTTTTCAGCACTGGAGAAAGCAAATACAGATGTAAGTGATAAGGTTAAATTAAAAACAAAACAAAAACCAAGCCAGTCTCGAGCTGTGAAGGAGGAGCTCTGGTGGGGAGCAGTGGGTCATGGCTGGTCTGCCAGCCAACAGGCCAATGGGTCAACCCATCCCGGGCTTTTTGGGGAGAAAATGCTTATGCCCAGTACAGCTGGAAAGACTGAAGAGGGACCATACTGGGCAGGAAGTTGATGTCATCGGTATCAGTGAACTATTCCTGGAGAAAAGATGTTGACCTGATGCGTGTTTGCTATGTCTCCACCGCCACCGCAGGACAAAGGATTCCAGCCTGGCCAAGCCCGTGGGCTGTTTGAGCCTGTCACCCTGTGTTACAACGAGTCAGAGTCGGAGCCCACCACACAGCACCTGATAGCGTCCCTGGCCATGAACCTGAACTGGGGGCACCCATGTAAATGGGTCCTGTGTGCATTTGTGCATCTTTGGAAGCCCAGTTACCTACTTCCTAGCTCTGCCTACTGACACTTCTTAGAAACGATAACAAAAACACCACGCCCTGGCACCACGTCCGGCACAAGGCCCCAAACTGAACTCGGTGATTGCCACCGAGTCAATTGCAATCACAGCCACCCTCGAGGATGCCCAAGACTGTGAATCACGACATGAAGGGTAGCAAGTCCCCTCTTTCTCCTTCGGTCCTGCAGCCCAGCGTGGAACCCACTACACCACCAGGGCTCCTGGCAAACGACTGACACTCTGCCGATATTTACTGAAGGAAGGGAAGGAGAGGGAGAGCGGAGGCGAGAGGGAAAGAGACAGGGAAGGAAAAGAGATCAACGAAGGTATGTGTAAGCACAGAGGAAGAGGCCTGACCCTCAAAACGCATCCTGTGATTGCTGACCGGGATGACCTGTAGGGTGTGGAAGGGAGAGGGTTTATTTACCAGCTTTAAAAGCTGTGTTTAATTCCCAACGTTAAAGCTGTGCGGGAGACAGATGACGAGAGCTACGTCTGTGCTCGCTGGGGGTTGTCTCAATAGTATTGATAATGTGGGTAATTTTCAGACAACAAATATGTTCCCATATTGATTTTGCTGCAGACATATACAGTCCTTCAAACTCCTCCTTTCAAAAAAAAAAAAAAAAGACCAACAACCCAAAACATGAAGAAATAGAAAAAGACTAACGGTATATTGTTAAGTGGATAAAGCCAAACTATTTATTATAGCAAAATTTTATTTTTAGAAGCATGTGTGCCAGGTACATGATGTTCACCTGCATAGAAACCAGTGAAGATGAATATAAATGTGAAAGGGGATATTTCTGAATTATCACATTAATAGCTGTTTTTGTTTTGTTTGTTTGTTTTTTTTATCGTTTTCTTGGGAGCTCATACAACTCTTACCACAATCCATACATACATCCATTGTGTCAAGCACATTTGTACATTTGTTACCCTCATCATTCTCAAATTATTAGCTTTCTACTTCAGCCCTTTGTATCAGCTCCTCATTTTTCCCCTCCCACCCTGTTCCCCCTTCCCTCATGAACCTTTGATAATTTATAAATTATTATTATTTTGTCATATCTTACACTGTCTGACATCTCCCTTAATCCACATTTCTGTTGTCCACCCCTCCAGGAGGAGGTTATATGTAGATCATTGTGATCAGTTCACCCTTTCTACCCTACCTTCCCTCCACCCTCCCTGTATCACAACCCTCAGCACTGGTCCTGAGATTCCTTGTGTTTCCAGTTCCTTTCTGTATCAGTGTACACCCTCTTGTCTAGCCGGATTTATAAGGTAGAATTGGGATCATGATAGTAGGAGTGGGGGTGGAAAAAAGCATTTAAGAATTTAGAGGAAAGTTGTATGTTTCATCGATGCTACACTGCACCCTAACTGGCTCATCTCCTCCCACGACCCTTCTGTAAGGGGATGTCCAGTTGCCTACAGATGGGCTTTGGGCCCCCAATCTGTACTCCCCTCATTCACAATGATCTGATTTTTTGTTCTTTGATGCCTGATACCTGATCCCTTCGACACCCCATGATCACGCAGGCTGGTGTGCTTCTTCCATGTGGGCTTTGTTGCTTCGGAGCTAGATGGCCACTTATTTATCTTCAAGCCTTTAAGACCCCAGATTCTATATCTTTTGATAGCCAGGCACTATCTGCTTTCTTCACCACTTTTGCTTATGCACCCATTTGTCTTCAGCGATCACATTGGGAAGACAAGCACACAATGATATGATATTTTGTTCTTTGATGCCTGATACCTGATCCCTTCAACACCTCGTGATCACCCCGGCAGGTGTGCTTCTTCCATGTGGGCTTTGTTTCTTCTGAGCTAGATGGCCACTTGTTTACCTTCCCATTGGTAGTTTTTACTTGCCTTTAGTCCGCTCATAATTATTGTAGTCTTATGAAATCTTTTCTGGGTATCCTTTTAGGAACATCCTTTATTTTGGTAATTAGAATGGAGCCCTGAGCATTCATTTCTAAGTAATAAAAAAATATCTCTGAAAATGAAATGCAACACCAGTTTCCTCTCACTTGCCCCGGACCCGAACTATTTTTTGCACTTGACCTGAGCACACGTGCATAAGACATAACCCCTAAACAACCAAACAAAATAACCTTATGATTAGCAGCCCAAAGCATAACCTACCATACTAGCAGACCTCCTGTGACCCCTAGAGCGGCCTTACAGGAAACAGAGGCCAAGAGGAGAGGTAAGCATTCCTTCTGCCCTAGACCATCATCTGACTCATCTTGTGGCCATCCTCCAAATCTACCAAGCACATTAACTTCTTTCCTATCTAATGCTCACCTTCCTATGCAGGGAAAGCAGGGAAAGATAAGACTACCTGCTCCTGTAAAGCGTTGACTCAATGGCAGTGAAAGAGAGTGTGCATGAAAGGGCCCTCGGTGGTGCAGTGGCTGATGAGTTGGATTGCCAACAGTAAGGCCAACAGTTCGAAAGCACCAGCCACTCTGTGGGAGAGAGATGAGGACTCCTGCTCCCGTAACGATGGATAGCCTCAGAATACTGCAGGGGCATGTCCGCTCTTTTAAAATAAGAATCAGAATGAACTCATTGGAAGTGAGCTTGCAATTTGTGTCTTTCTGAACACATGTTAAGTGTCTGAAAGACCCGCTCTCATGCTCAAGGTCAAGTGCCTGGGAAGGATCAAAGTGCCTGACCCTGCATGCAGTGCAGTCTGCAGACATGGGCTCTTCCTCTGGCAAAGACTCCGCAGCTGTCACTGAGGACTCACTGCTTCCCCACCATCAGCCAGTGCGTTCCAGGTAAGGCTCCCTCCCGGAGCCCAGTGTCTGAACTCAAGACCCTGGCCCATGCCAGCGCACGCATCTTGTTCCTCTGGTCCATACGATTGCTTCCAGGGTGATTGCATGAGCCCCGTCAGAGCCCAGGAGATGCAATAAGACTTTTGCAGGGAATGTAGGGACAGAATGCCCCACTCTTCTAGGCAGATTAGACCTGGAAAGTGCTGGAAGTCACTGTAAGACCATAAAGGGGGCGCTTGTTTGGGGGTCAGGTCCACTTAACAGAGAGATGGAGAGGGAGCGGGAGCGCATCCTAGTGCTATCTATCACCTGACCAGAGAGAAGCACAGCCTGGTGGTGTACTTCTAAAAAGTCAGCCATTGACAACCTCGTGGAGTGCAGGCCGACGCTGACCCACGTCGAGTCTCCATAAGCCAGGGTCTCTGTGAATTTTCAAATCAGTCACGGAAACCCTGATACGGTTCTCCCCAGACTTGCCTGGACTGTCCGTGGGCCAGGGGTCAACCAGGAGTTGGAGTGGCCTCAAAGGCAACTGGCAACAGGTGGGATGACAAAGGGGACAGAAAGGCAGACGTATTCCTTTTCCAGTCGTTTTACTGGGAGCGCCTGCGGAGATCATAACAGTCAAGCGCAGCAAGCAGTGCTGTACAATGGCTACCATAATCCATTTCAAAATATTTTCTTGCTTCTTGAAGTCCTTGATATTGGCTCCCCTTTATCCCCTCCCTTCCCCACCCTACCCCCAGGAACCCTTATTTTTAATACACCATCCAGTTTGCCCCTTCACATACAATCCTGTTGTTGGCGCCCCTGGAGTGGGTCATACAGTCCTCAATGCACTCAGCTGCTCCTTCCCCGCCCTCCCCACCACCACCATCTCTCTTCCCGCGCCCTCAAGGGACCAGTACTCCTGTTACTGTTTCTGAAGAGTCATCTGTCTTGGCTTTCCTGTATAGAATGTTCTTAATTATACAAATGCACATAGGCAAGTCTGACATGATTAATGAGGTAAAACACTTAAAAACCATAATGGTAAGGGGAGGACATCTTAGAGAACTAGAGGGGAGTTGGACTTCATCTTGTTCTGAGAAAACATCCAACTTGCCATCAAGTTGGACGGCTGACGAAGACTGATCAGGAGCTTTCTCACCTTCCGTGGACCTGACTTTGAGAACTCAAGTTAAAGAAAAAAAACAAAAAACACAGCTGAGCAGAAAAATTAGAGGGTGATGATTTGAATGACACCTTTCCCTTTTACAAAATGGCTCACCATGGAGACCCTTTAACTGAGAGCTCCCCGACTGAATAAGTGCCTAGTACCCTCATTAACTACTTGACAGGGAGCTTGGGGGCAGCCGGGGGAGGTGGGAGGTGGCAGAGAGAAATCTTAAGGCCAAGAGCCGGCCCATTTAAGTCCCATTTGAAATGAAGATATCAAAAAGTCTGAAAGTATAATTTAAGTGAACGGGCTAAGTGGGCTTCCACGAATAACTCTTCCACTTACACAATGCTGTTCCAGAAACCCTACTCGGTGGCCATTAGAAAGTGTGTTTGGGGAGAATATTTAATGACACCGGAAACATCTCAAAAGCAGGTGGCAAATCAGCAAGTACAGCATGGTTCCAATTTCGAATTTAAAAGGAAATTCTATACATGGGTAAAGGGAACGAAGGAAAAAAAACACCGGTGTCTGCATAAAGAATGTTCACGGTGGTTACATTGAGATGGTGAGAGACAAGGACTGGCTTTGAGGCTCTTCTCTGTTTTTTGAAATTTGCCTCTTACTTTTTTAATCCACGTTTCTGATTCTTTCTCTCTCTCTTTTTTTTTTTTTTGTAAGCAGCCGAAAAGACCAAAGGCCACTTAAAAAAAAAAAAAAAAGAATTCCTGGATGGCTTATTACAAATTATACCAATTATTGACTCAAAACAAAAATAAGGACTCTCTTATTAGAAAGGCCAAATCTGGGTTTTCCGAGAGGATGCTATAATGAAGGCTAACGTTTTGTAAACACTTATTTCATGTCAGGCACAGTGCTGCACACCTGAGAGAGTCACGCCCCGTGACTCCTTCAAAGGCACGCCAGGGGGTGGCTGTTTTTCAGCTCCCCGACCCGACCCCCAACACACATTTTCCAAAGGAAGAAACTGGGGCTCTGAGGGAGGATGCCACCTGCCCAAGGTCACTGAGCTGGCAGGTGGCAGGGAATCCAGGTCTGATTTGTAATTTGGGGCTCTTTCTCCTCCGAAGCACTGTGTTTCCACGGATGCCCTAGTTTATGGGCTGAAAATATCCCATAATTACCCCATAAATAAGCCATCGAACTTATTTATTCCTTGCATTTAACTTATTATTTAGCATTTAAAGGACACATTCCACGGAGCAGGAGCTATCCGTCGCTCACGTAACGCTCCGCTTAATAACTTGGTCATTATAATCCACAGTCACAAGGCTGCACTCGCTGCCGTTTCCATGGCGCCAGGGCCCCCTTCCTGAAGAAGAGACCCGGCCCATTATCTCTGACCTGCCTGCTCACTCCGTGGAGAGCACTTCTCCCAGAGCCCCTGCCTTCGCCCTAGCGGTTGGAAAGTTCCCCGGTGATTGTAAAACCCTGGCACCTCAGGGTTCGACAGTTCGAGAGGAACCTGCAGTTCTCGCGGAGCTCGGGTTGCCAGCTGCCACCGCGGCCCTGTCAACAGCAGACCAGAGGGGTGCCCACCTCCTCAACACCATCACCTTCACGAGGGTCCGTGTTCTCCAACCCATTGCTGGCGGCGTAGTAGGCTGCTAACCACAACAGTCGGCCGTTCGAAACCACCAGCCACTCCACGGGAGAAAAACGAGGCTTCCACTCCCGTAAAGGGTTACAGTCTCGGAAACCCACAGGGGCCTCAATGGCTGTGAGCTTGGGGGCTTTTGGTTTGTTTCTGGTTTTGTTTTGGTCTTGTTATTTGTTTGTTTGTTTGTTTCCAACCTAGGAGGCGCACCATCAAGTACTGCAAGGGAACTTCAAAAAAAAACAAAAAAACAAACTGTGGAAAATGGAACTGAGAGATGGTGGAATTCTTTCCATGCGCATTTTAAAGCCACCTCGCGGATTGGACAATAGTCCATTGATCCACAGGGTTTCCAATGGTTCATTTGGGAAGTGGACCGCCAGACAACTTTCTCCGTCATCTGTCCTAGCCTGCAAGGCTCTGTGGAAACCGGTCCAATGCGGTGATCCTGCTGGTGCTTGAAATAACAGTGCCATACCATCCGGCATCGTTAGTAACACGTAACCTACCACAGGATACGCCGATAGGGGGGCGGTGGGTTTTCCCCCGAGGTGGCTTGTACAAGTACCACAGTGATCCTGTGAGCCGTTGATAGACATGAGTGGATGCTCGTATGCTAACCTGGGCCTAGTTGTTTTGTTCTGCTCATGCAACCTTATCATGATTATTCCATGGCTCACTGTTGCCATTGGGTTGTTCCTTACTTCTGTCTAGTCCTTGAGCATTTGCAAGGCGCCGTGAGGCCCCAGCCACAATTCCATTTCGTGCTTGCTAAAACCTACTGTGGGCGGTTAACAGCTGAGGCTAGTGCTTGGAGAAGGACATCGGGCTTGGTAAAGCAGGGGGTCCGTGAAAAAGGAGGAAGACCCTCCTGGCGATGGACTGACATGGTGGCTGCAACCAGGGGCTCACATGAAACCATGGTGAGGTTGGCACGGGAGCAGGCCTGTGGTACCCGAGTCTCTATGAGTCAGAACCACCACCACTGATTACACGGCCCCTCTCATATCAGTGGTTTGCTGAAGATGACTGAGGCAGCTCTGCCGAGCTTGGCTGGGCCCCCTCACATGTCTGGGGTTTGGTGGCTTTTGGCCCACCCCGGGTGGCCTCAGCGGGCACCACATGGGCTTCTCAGCCTCCAGCAGGCTAGCCTAGCGATTCCCCCAGGGCAATTGCAGAGGGGCAAGACCCACTGGCGGGAGAAACTCACCAGTATATTTCCAGGCTCCTGCTGGCATCGCCTCTGTTAACTTCCCACAGGCTAAAGCATGTTCCCAGGTCAGTACCGGATCCAGGATGGATGAGCACACCCCCACCCCTTGTGTAAGGGGCACTGCCAAGGGCATGGGTACAGGCAGAGTGAAGTATTGAGGGCATCCATGTCATTGATCCGTAAGCCCACTCGCCATTGTATAAAGGAGGGCATTGAGGCTCGAAGAAGCCAAGTGAGTTTCTCCTGGCCCACAGGGACAACAGCAGAGAAGCATCGGAGTTGTGGATAGAGGGCAGGCCTGCTCCGACCGATCCCCTGGGACTGGCCACAGAGGCATTTCAGCTCATCATCCTTGGTCTTTGCCTAGGCGGCTTCCAACAGAGGCCTTAGCACAGGCAGGGCACTGTTTATGCCCAACGAGGCAATTCTGTGCGCGCTGCTTCAGAGCGTCTGTTTTACAGTCCTTAATGAGCTAGTCATTGTGTTTATGGCTTCCCAGTGGCGTGTGCAGGGCCCTGATCGCCGTCACTGCTTTCTCGGGGGCCTCCATTTGGTCCGACACGCTGCCGAGCTTCTGGAAAGATAGCAAGGTGTGCGAGGCAGAGAGGAGACGCTGTGGATCAAACTTTACTTTTCAAAGTGGTTTTCAGCGAAGGCCCCATGCCCCACACCCGAGCCTCGAACATCAACTACATCTGAAAGGACTAGCCTCCATTATTTGAGAGCACTCTGAAGCCCGGGCGATTTATGAATAGTTAATCAACTGAGCTTTCACAGGTGATTTCTTGGAGAGGTTGAAGGGAATATAGAAGAAGGTCATTAGTCCTTGATGTCATTAGCCCACCAAGCAAATACTTCCTGAGCACCTACCATGTGCCATGCCCTGGTACAGGTGCTGGGAGACTGTTCTTGAACTACATCCACACCCGTGAGCAGCTCGTCTTTTCAGGTTCGGTCAAAACTCACTCATTCAACAGTAATGCCGAGCATCTACTGAGAGTTCTCGGGATGTAGCATCAGTTATCCGTTACTCGTTAGACGCGTGATCAGGAGAGACCAGTCCCTGGAAAAAGGAACTCACGATTGGGAAAGTCAAAGGTCGGACAATACCCTCCACGAGCTGGATTGACCCAGCGGCTGCAGCGATGGGCTCAAACGTCATCATTGTGAGCAGGGCGCAGGACCGGGCAGTGCGCTTCCTTCTGCTGTGCCTCGGGTCGCCACCCATCGGGACCCACTCAAAGGCCCTGAACAACAATAAAACTGAGTGCTCGTTGCCGCGTGAGGCGTTGCGTGAGGATCCTGAAATGATAAGATGGCCGAGGTCCGGCTCTTGTGGAGATGATGCATGCTGGTAAGACAAGAGTTCGGTGACTCATAGCCCTTTACAATGGCAGTTGTAAAGCGTGCTGCCACGGAGAAGCACAAGTTATTAGGGACTGTGGAACTGGGAGACCTGACCTATTTGTTTGGCGACTGTAGTAGTTACATAATGTGTTGTCAATGTGAGACTTAAGAGTCAAGGGCTAGAGTTTAGCCTGTCAATCTGGTCACAGCTTGATGACCTCATTTGGAGATGCTAAGGAGATAAATAGCTTACTGGAGGCAGGCTCACCCTCCTCCCTGTGAGACATACTTGCTGACAAGACATATGGAGCTATGCTGGAGCCCTGGAGCTGGAGCAGCCCCATGAAGACCCATACCAGTGCTGAGTTGCTTCCACCACCACTTGATCCACAGGACTTTCCACCCACTGGCTCATGATCTTCCTGCATTCAACATCATTGCATGTGTTTCATGAGTCTGAAGAGGAATTTATAGATTGGTATCAGATATGTGGCCTAATGTTGGACTTATGGACTGGACTGGCATGTTTTCTCAATATTCAACTGCTCTTGTACATAAAGCTCTTTCGTATACACATTTGAGTGTCTCTGGATTGGTTTCTCTAGTCCACCCGGGTAACACAGCAGGGAAGGGAGAGTAGGTCAGAACTATCCTTAGGAAACCTGCAAGGGGCTAGGGATCAGTCAGATAGAGGCAGGAATTTCACCATGACCCCCGGGAGTTGGCCTGCTACTAGCAAGCTGCCCTTGGCTTGACTGCAGGCTGGCCTGGCACTCACAGCTAGGCCTTGCTGTCATCTGTGGAGTATAAACAATGTCAACCTCAAACAAGTCCACTCTGTGACCACCATGTCTGAACACAGACAGATAATGAACACTGTCTGCACCACAAAATGAACCACACACCCACCCACCCTGGCTGATATGAGTATTGTAGGTGCCTTCTTGACCAAGTACAGCCTCAGTTCACTCAGGTCCCCCATCCCACTAGGTAAGGCTGATGATATAACTCAACCAGACCATGACTCTCACTTCCTGCCAGTCACCAATCCGAGCGAAGCCACGTGTTGCTGAAACCTACCCTCCAACCATCCAACCAGCATCCTATGATAAGTCTTTTAACAAAATCCTATTAGCAGTTCTTTTCATGGGGGCAGTAGTGGTCCCATGGCAGAATTGCCACCATGCACATGGGCAGCCTGAGTCTGGTTCACAGTGCACAGCATGGCCACCACCACCCCCACCCCACATCTGCCAGCAGAAGCTTACATCCTTCTATGATGGTGAGCCTGTGTCCACAGAGCTTCCAGACTGAGCTGAACTAGGAAGAAAGGCCTGGCAATCCACTTCTGAAAAGCAGCCCAGGAAAGCCCAATGGCTCTCAATGGTCTGATCCCATGTCCATGAGGTCGCCGTGGGTTGGAGCCTGATGTGAAGGAGCTACCACGACCACCTTCTTACTAAGATGCCTGTCCTGCCCCCCTCGCGCCTGCTCCCCTTCCCTGCATGGCTGGAGTCAAGACCGGCATCTCGGGTAGAGGTTTCTGAGAGAGCTGAGAACTCTAAACCATCGTCCAAAAGCACTTCTCAATCTTAGGAGGTTAGAAAATTTTCTGCTTGAATGTATGCTTCATATTTATCATAATTAATGTATTGGTTTTATGGTAAATGTATGACAGATTATGTTTCCATGTGCTGCATGTATACGCTCACAGGACATGAGAATTGTTTGCAATGAATGGGTCTAGTGTATCTTTATTTAGGTTTGAAGCATGGTTTCTGTCCTTGAATCATTTTAAAGACTTAGCCTCCCGATAACTCTATTCTTAGCCCATCCCTGGTGGTCACTCACTTCAGAGCCCCAACCTGTGTTACTAATTGATTTACAGGAGGCCTCTGGTACCCTAGCTGGACCAAAGTGGAACTTATTACCCTCATGGCCTCAAAATTTGAGCATCTGGAAATTTGAAAGAATTCATCAAATCTTGAAATGTGCTTAACTTTTGACCCAGCGATTGTTCTTAGACAAATGCATCCTATAAATTCACTGGCACCAAAGTCAAAAGATAAGCTGAGACTTCCATTTGCTTGGTTGGAAAAGAAAAAAATAAAAACAAAACTCTGGAACCAACTGAAATTTTGGTCAACTGTTAGCTAGTTAAAACAACTCTTACTAGATCCATACAATGGAATACTATGCAGCCGTTAACATGGATACGCTTGGTGTATATGAATGTGATGGCTGCAGGATGTACTTATTATTATGTAGATTACCCAGAAACAAAGATACTGAGTGACCAAGCGAGAGTCCAGTGTCAACCTCTAGTCCAATCAGCTGGTCAGGAGAGGAGACTGACCTTGAATAAGCATGGCCTCCTGGGACCCTGTAGGGATCTCCTGGGATGCTTTCCAGGAAAGGGGTGTGAACTGGCAAGACATCCCCAAACCTACCCTATAGCATATCTCCTGCTTTTGACTGTCAAGGTCTTCAAACACTTCTCCCACTGCCAAGGAGCCTGCTGCCACCCAAGCTCCGCAGCCACAGCATCAACTCCAACGCATAATGACTCTATAGGACAAAGCAGAACTGCCCCATGGGTCTCTGGGCCTGTAACTCTTTAGGAAAGCACACCTTTCTCTTCACCTGTCTCAGTTCTGGTTCAAAGCCTAATACTTAGCCCACTGAGCCACCAGAACCCCTGCGGCTGCCAACTTTGTCCAGTCTTGTTCTTCTGGCCGGTCCCAGGCATTTTGGCACTGCTTTCTTAGAACGGGCTCCAAATAGGGATCTGGGCAGCCTGCCAGCTTGGCTTTTGCTTGTTAAGTGACCTTTCCAAACTCTCTGCCTGATGTTCACAACTGATTCAAGTAATTAAGATCCCAAGATCAGGGCACTATCCCTGAGTGCGGTGTAAGCACATTAGGCCCGCGTGCTTTCTCAGCGTTTGTTGGAACACAGACCCTCAGGAAGATAATATGCAAATTTTTACATTGCCCAATTTTGGATAAGTTCGTGCTCCCCACCCCGACCCCAAGGCCACCTTATGAACCCTGTGAGTTTGTGTCCAGACATGAAAACAGAGCGCATTCGTCGGTTAAGTAAGTTGCGTGTCGTGTATTGACAACACAAGCACTTTCCTTATTTGGATTCAATGCTGAGAAAGAGGAATTTTTATCCTGCAGCCCTTTAACCCAATCATACTTGAATTTGACCCCCAAAGCCTCAGGGAAATGAAGGTCATCATCAAAATTCAGAGAGACACAGCATATGCTAATTCTTGATTATGGCCCTTTTAAAAGCCTGGGCGGTTTGAGGTAATTTGGGTCACACAAGAGTTTTCCTCTGACACTGACCTCCAACCTGTCGCCTTCACCTCCCGTTCCAAGATGTGACCCCCTGGTATTTTCCTTATCAATGATTTTCACTCTGCTGGCCACCATCTGTTAGATGGTCACGAAATCAGTTCCCCAGGCCAAGACTCTCATTAAAAAAAATAAGATAGCACAGAAGAGGAAATATCAGAGTGGGTGATTCACAGTGTAGTTAAAGACATCAGAAAGCCATTGTTCATGTTCTGTATTTCCCAGTGTCCAATATGGTGGCCTTTATCTTCGTCTATTGAACACTGTAAATCTGGCCAGTCTGAATTGACATGTACTGTTAGCATAAAAAGGGAGCCCTGCTGGGGTAGTGGATTACATGTTAGGCTGTTAACCACAAGGTCAGCAGTTTGAAACCGCATGCTGTTCCACAGGAGAAAGATGAGGCTTTCTATTGCCGTAAAGAGTGACAGTCTTGGAAACCAACAGGCAATTCTAGTCTGTCCTGCAGGGCACTATGTGTAGGAGCCAACTCCATAGCAGTCTGAGTTTGGGGTAAGTGTTAAAAGGAGCCCTGGTGGTACTGTAGGTTAGCGGTTGCACTCTAACTTCGAGGTCAGTGGTTCAAACCCACCAGCTGCTCCAAGGGAGAAAGTTGAGGCTATCTGCTCCTATAAAGATTCAGAGTCCCAGAAACCCTACGTAGGGTCACTGTGAGTCAGAATTACCGAGTGACAAAAGGTTTCAGCTTGGCGAGTGTAAAATATATGCTGGCTGTCAAAAATGGTACCAAAAAAAGGTACTGGTAACCTGTTCAAGTTACTGTCTACTGAGTTAAATTTTTTTAATTATTAAAATTAATTTCACCCTTTTTTTCCGACCTATTTGAATGTGGCTACTAGAACTTTTAATATGAATAGTTGGATACGCATGTATGTATATAAAACAATGAGATGTTATATGTTTGGTGTTGTATATGTGTGATGGTAGTGGTGGTATTGTCATTCAATTGGTTCCAACTCATGGCAGCCTATGTACAACAGAAAAAAAACATTGCTCAGTCCTGTGTCACCTTAATGATCACACATGTGGCCACATTATGGATTTATAATCTAGCTGATAAGGTATACCACAATCACCACTGTTATTAATCAAACACTTAGAAACTTACGTTCATAATGGCTGCCAGCATTTCTACATCAACTAAAGTGGCCGCCCTCGCTCACTGAAGCCTGCACCATCAATGCAGACAGCACAGTGCATTGTACTCATCTGTCTGGCTTACTTAGTCTCATGTTGCAAGGAAGCCAAGTTTTGAGCATCTTCTCCCCCTTCAATGGACTGCTAACTTCAACATCAGCCACTCAAAGCCACCAGGCACCCACAAGCAAAAGATGAGACTGTCTGCTCCCATAAAGATTCACAGTCTCAAGAACCCTATGGGGTCAAGATGTGTTGCAGTTAACTCGCTGGTGGTAGATTGGGTTTGTTGTTGTTTTTAAAGCTTATTAGTTCATAAAGGTTCGTGGCCACCATACCGGTAGTTTTCTACCACAATGGCCCGCCATCTTGGATCAGGGAGGGAATTGCTATCCATCTACTTCCTGTGTTCCCTGAAAATCTCTCCCAGTAGCAACTTTACCTTGTCAACCTGAGTTCCGTTATTGTCCTTCCCCATTCTAGCTCAGGGAAAGTGACAGTGTCTGTTCAGCGTAACCTTGGTGCTGCTCTTTGTCAAAGGCAGGCTGCAATAGCCCTGCATGCATACCCACACGCACTTGACACTCTGGATTCGTTATAGCCACTTTGAGACCACCACAAGCCTGTTTTCCTAGTTGAACACCACAGAAGCTGTCTCCACCTCGTTTAAGCATGGTGGGTAAAGCACTTGGGATGGCTAGAATGCCATGGTGGCATTGAGGGGCTGGCCAGCACCGTCATGGTCTACTGATAACCAGCTTCGACTGCTGCCACCTCCCAAAGGAACCCTCTCTGGTCCCCGCTCAAGCCAACACTGCTCGCAAGCCAATGCCTCTCTCATATGCATCTGATCAGTCAAGGCTTGATCATGTGCTGACACCTTGGAGCTTCTCTAGTGGGAGAAAGGCCCGACCTACATCCAGATTCATGGAATGGGGTCCTTCCCAGCGATAGGGTGGGAGTAAGAGTGGGAAGCTGCCAAAAGACACACAGTCCCTATGGTGGGTCAGGCGCTGTGTAAAAGACAACAGGAATACCCAGGTGTCATCTCCCCCCTCAAGAAGTAATTTTCACATGCAAGCTAACTGCACAGCTCAATCAATGAGGGCTAAATGAAATTAATAAATAGCTGAGAACTCTGCCCTGATACCAGGAGCCCTGATGGCATAGTGGTTATTTGTTGGGCTGTTAACTCACTGGTTAGCAGTCCAAACCACCAGCTGCTCCAGGGGAGAAAGATGGGGCTTTTGATTGATGTAAAGAGTTACAGTCAATCAGGACAGATAAATCCCTCAAGGCCAACCAGGAGAGTAGAGATACCAGGAGGATTAGGGGAGGGTGGGGGGAGAAAGGGGGAAATGATCACAAGGATCAGTTAGAACCCCCTCCCAGGGGTTCCAGATGAATAACAGAAAAGTGGGTGAGATAACAGAAAAGTGGGTGAGGTGACAGAGGATGATGTAAGATATGGAAAAATTAATCTATAACTTAACAAGGGTTCGTGAGGGAGGGCGAAGAAATGGGGAGCTGATATCAGAGGCTCAAGTGGGAAGAGAATGCTTTGAAAAAGATGATGGTAAAAAAAAAAAGGTGATGGTGGCATATGTGTAAATGTGCTTGACACACTGGATGAATGTATGGATTGTGATAAGAGATGTAAGAGCCCCTAATAAAAAGTATTTAAAATTAAAAAAAAAGAGTTACAGTCTTGCACATCCATGGGAGTTCTATACTGTCCTATAGGGTCTTTATGGGTCAGCTTGGACTCAATGGCAATAAAGTTTCTTTGCCCCAGTTTTCTGCCCTGGATCAATCAAATGACCTTTTGGCAGGCTGGGAGCCGTACAATATAATGGTCCCGGACCCTTCCATTAAGAGGATTCCTGACATTGGTGTATGTATGGATTGTATGAGCCCCTAAAGAGCGATAAAAAGAGGGTTTCTGGCACTGACAATTTTTCTGAGAACAACTATGAGATTCATAATGGTCTTCAGGAGGCTACCTATGAACTAAAGCGCACACACACACACACACACACACACACACACACACCTCTGCTGCTAGGTAAGTGCTTAACAAAACCCAAACAGCAAAACTTTCCAGATGGGTCCACTGAGAAAATCAGTTGAGAGCAAGTCTAAACCTAAACATTTTCTAAAATAATTGAACAAGAATGACATTTGTTCCAGGTCCCTGTTTAAGGTTACGTTTGCCTCTCTTTTCCGCAGAGAGCTCAGTGCCATTCGTCTGGGTCATACTCTGGCCCTGGTGGCACGCTGGGCCATTATGTCACAGCGCGCATCGGAAATCATTTTATAAATGTGTTCTCCCCAGCTGCCCGGCTCCAAGTGGGAATCAATTTCCAGTCACAGCCTGCCCATTTCATGCCCAAAGGCTTCCATGGGGTTCTGAGGGGCTGTGTGAAGTCACTTGTTCTGCAGACCTTGAAACGGTCGGAATCGACCCTCCCTTGACTGGTTCTGGCCCGTTTAACCAGACACAAGGCCGCTGGGTTTCTTCAGTTTCCAGGTTGTGATTAATAAGTGCATCCAGCACCTTGGCATGGCCCCCCTATGGTGAGCTGGATGCTGCGCATGCAAGGAGACCTCCAAAAGTCTTGTGGGAAAATAGTATTTTTTTGTTTGAGGTTTTTTATAGATAGTAGCATTTTTAAAATTCATTTTATTGGGGGCTTGTACAACTCTTATCACAATCCATACATCCATCCATTGTGTCCAGCACGTTTGTACATTTGTTGTCATCATTCTGAAGACATTTGCTTTCTACTTGAGCCCTTGGTATCAGCTCCTCAGTTTTTCCCTCCCTCTCCCCCACCCTCTCTCATGAACCCTTGATCATTTATAAATTATTTTGTCATATCTTGCACTGTCTGACATCTCCCTTCACCCACTTTTCTGCTGTCCATCCCCGAGGGAGGAAGGTATATGTAGATCCTTGTAATTGGTTCCCTCTTTCTACTCCACCTTCTCCCCACCCTCCTGGTATCGCCACTCTCACCACTGGTCCTAAAGGGATCATTCATCCTGGATTCCCTGTGTTTCCAGTTCCTATCTGTAGCAGTGTACATCCTTTGGTCTAGCCAGATTTGTAAAGTAGAATTGGGATCATGATAGTGGGAGGAGATAAAGCATTAAAGAATTAGAGTAAAGTTGTATGTTTCTTCATTGCTACACTGCACCCTGACTGGCTCATCTCCTCCTCGAGACACTTCTGTAAGGGGATGTCCAGTTGCCTATAGATGGGCTTTGGGTCTCCAATCTGCACTCCCCCTCATTCACAATGATTTGATATTTTGTTCCTTGATGCCTGATCCCTGATCCCTTCAACACCTCGTGATCGCACAGGCTGGTGTGCTTCTTCCATGTGGGCTTTGTTGTTTCTCAGCTAGACGGCTGCTTATTTACCTTCAAGTCTTTAAGACCCCAGACACTTTTTTTTATAGCCTGGCACCATCAGTTTTCTTCACCACTTGTGCTTATGCACCCATTTGTCTTCAGTGATCGTGTTGGGAAGGTGAGCATCATGGGATAGCATTTTTTTTCTTTTTAACAAACTTTTTGAATCCTACCTCATCCTTTTCTAATCCCAGTGAACAAAACATGGCCCTTGAAGTCATGGTGATTCTACCTATGTGGAGACTCATGTACATGGAATGATAGGATGGAATTGCTGCTAGATGTCCTCAGGTCGGCTAAGCGCCAATGCATGGTCCCATCCAATCCACCCTCCTGATCGGTGGGGTGCTCCAGTCCACGACTGTGGCCACTGTGTATGTTGAGGGCCTTCCAACCTAGGGAGAACCCTGGTGTACAGTAGGTTACAAGGCTGGGCTGTTAACTGCAAGGTCAGTAGTTCAAAGCCACCATTCCCCCCTCGGGAGAAAGGGGAACCTTTCTACTCTCGTACGGAGTTACAGTCTTGGAAACCCACAGGGCTGTTCTACCCTGTCCTAGAGGGCTGCGGGGAGTCCGCATCAACCCGGTGGTGGTGAGCTTGGCTTGGAGTTCCAACCAAGGGGTTCATCTACTAGCGCCCTGTCAGGAGATATTCTGTTGCGCTCCGCGGTGTTTTCATGGATGAACTTTCAGAAGTCGTTTGCCAGGCCTCTCTTCCCAGTCTGGCTTAGGCTGGAAGCTCTGCTGACACTGGTCCTCCCTGGGTGACCTCATTGATATCTGAAAGACGGGGATGGCCTTACTTTGACCATCATAGCAACACAAACACACACACACACACCAAACACGCAGCATGACAAGCTGACAGATGAGGGGTGAACACAAAAGAACCAGGCGCTAGATACTAAAATAACTGGGAACATCACATTTGGGTCGGAGCAGACACTAAGGGAAAGTCTTCCCAGGGAAAGGACCTTGTTAGGCTGCACCTAACCCGGGAGAAGAGCTACCCTGGAAGGAACCGGTGTGGAGAGGGTCAGCGCAGGGGGAGCAGCAGGTGCTAAGGCCCAGGGTCAAAATGAATGGAAACAACAGCATCAAGAAACCAACATGGCTGGAAAGAGAGAAACTGGGAGACAGGGCAAGACCAGACTGGTGAGGGAGGCAGACACCAGCACACTCAGGACCCAGCGGGTCGCATTAAAAACCCTGGAATGCTCTTCATAATCATAAAGGGGAGTCATCGAATCCCTTTGGAGAAAGGGGAGGTGGTGGAATGACTTGGTTCCACTTCCATTTGAAAGATAACAAGATGTCTGAAGGCTGGAGAGGGGCAGTGGCAAGGTCAAGAGTCAGGAGAGCAGTCATGGTACTGGGACCAGGGTGGTAACCTCAGAGGTGGAGAGCTACAGGCGGAGATGTCATAGTCTTCTGGTGAAGGCTGGGGGCAGAGGAAGAGGGATGGTCAGGGATAGCCTTGCTGGTGGCTAGAGTACCTGGAGACACTTAATAAAATGATGATAATGGAAGGGGTTGGAGCGGAGACCCAAACCCCACCTATGGACAATGGAGCATGCCCCCCACAGAGGGGTCGCAGGGAGGGAGGGAGTCAAGCAGGGTGCAGTAGAGCACTAATGGGTCCCGCAATATACCTCTGTTTCCTGGAGGCCTCCTCACCACCCCCTACCATGACCTCTGTGCCGCCTCCCAATCTAGGCTAGACAGGAGCATGTCCACAGGTATAGGCAAGAGATACAACACACAACACATGGAACCCAGGGACAGGAATGGGAATAGAGATCCCAAAAGGGTAGGGGGATGGCGGGGAGGGAGGGGGCACCGATCCCAATGAATGGCACATAACCACACACCCCAAGTCGGGGGGAAGAACAACAGAAACCAGAGGGGAAGGGAGACGGTGGTCGCAGTGAGATTTGAACATAATTAATCCACAAGCTATCTGGTGCCATGAGAGTTGGGGGAGGGCCGGGGAGGGAGAAAGGAGGAGCTGAGGTCAAGGGCTCAATGGAAAGTAAATGTCTAGAAAAGAACGATGGCAACACATGTACAAATAAGCCTGATCCAGTTGATGTATGGTGTGTAACAAAAGTTGTAAGAGCCCCCAATAAAATGATTTTAAAATAATAAAAATAAAATGTGCTTTTCCTTGAGGGCAGGAGTTTGAGAAGAGGATTTGGTTTGAACTCTGCCATCTACTGGCTGGGACCCCCAGACCAGAAGTTACCCACTTCAGGCAAAGGTCAAGGTGCTCGGCTTGGGAAAGAAGCTTGCTTTCTATTTACCCACCCATGTCCTGCCTTCTGGGCTGCCCCTTCCGTCACCTACACACACAGAATCAGGTGTAAGCGAGTCCTTCATGACCTTAACAAGGTACGGTCTCCTTGCTACTCGAAGTGCCTGCGGGTCAGTTATGTTAGTTACACCTGGGAGCTGATTGATGCTGCTGCTGTTAGGTGGCCTAAAACCAGTTTTCGACTGACAGCGACATCATGTGACAGGGTTTGGAACTACCTTGGCAACCCTATCGGGCAGTTCTGCTCGGTCCTGTAGGAACGCTCTGATTTGGAGGCAACTCCATGGCGATGGGTTTGGGAGGGGTGGGGTGGGGTGTGTGTGTGTGTGTGTGTGTGTGTGTGTGTGTGTGAGTGTGTGTGTTATCTTTAGGGATGCAGATGGCCAGGTCTTTGTCCCACAGAGCAGCTGGGTGGGTTAGAACCACCAACCACTTGGTTAGCGGCTGAGAGTCCAACCATCACCACGTAGGCTCTCAGGCAACCATCCTAGACCTGGGGAAGCAGGAGCTACACCTTAGTAAGATTCCGATATGTTTCCCATGCACATGAAGGTTTGAGAAGCCCGGCTCGGCTGTGTGCCAAGTAAATCACACACGAACCTCAGCTCCTTTTCCCCACCCACTTTTTCAATATCATATTCCACATTTGAGTTCAAGTTTCTTCCTACCTGAAAAGTCTTTCCTAATGAAGTCAGAGAGCATAAGGTTCCCATGAGACTCCACCACATCACCCTGGAAACAGCAGGTTTTCAAATTCTGACTCTTGGCTCTTGCTGACTATTTGATGTTGGGCAAAATGCATGTCTCTAGTCTAGACCCTGACTTCCCTCCCTGTGAAATGGGATCGTTACTAGCAAGTTCCTTGAGTTGCAGCGGTGATTGATGAAAATAATACACATCAAGACTGGAAAAGAATCGATACATTTTAAGTACATTGGTGAAGACTACTGAAATTATCATGGGCTTACCACCAGCTGAGCATACAAAGGAAAAAGTTATAAAAGTTTCTTAGATGTTACCATTTTACAACGACAACTTTCTACATCCTAAGTTGGTAATTAGTGACAGGGTCCTTCAAACTTCTTGAGCAGCCATTAAAGATGCAGCTATTGGTCTCTCCTCCATCTGGAGGAAAAACGTGTGGCAAATATCAAAAGACACATGGAAACCATTGATCCAGTAGACAATGGACCACACAAACAACTCTGAGACCACAACTAGGTGGTACCAGCTACTATTACCAATGCGCTGAAAAGAATCACGTGTGGGTGAAGGGAGACGTCGGACAGTGTAAGATATGACAAAATAATAATCATTTATAAAATATCAAGGGTTCATTAGGAGGGGAAGCAGGGAGGGAGGGGAAAACTGAGGAGCTGGAACCAAGGGCTCAAGAAGAAAGAAAATGTTTTGAGAATGATGAGGGCAATAAATGTACAAATGTGCTTGACACAATGGATGTATGGATGGATTGTGAGAAGAGTTGTAGGAGCCCCAATAAAATTATTTTTTTAAATAGAGAAAAAATTCTAAGAGCCCCCAATAAAATTATGTTTAAAAAAAGAAAAGAATCACATGGAAGGCCCTGGATAGTGGGAGAAAAATGTTGAAGAGAACACAAAATCATAAAACAGACTTGCCTTACTGGTCAGATTAACTGGTAGACTACCACCACCACCCCTGTGCTCCCCATCGCCCCAAAAAATGACAAACCCAATATTTAACAACTATGGCTCTTACCCTTCAGGTCTGGAACGGAACTCACCGCTAAATTAGCATAATCAATCCATTTAAGATCAAAAGGACAGCATTTACCCCAGGACAAAGCTCAGAGGGTTAGGAAAGGAGGGAGCCGGGAAATGGAATGTCAGGGAGGGAATGGGGTAAGTGATAGTGGCTTGAGGGGACAGCAGTGAAGAGTTAAATCAGAATGTGTGTAAACTGTTTGGTGTAAAACTAAGATCTGCTCTATAAATGTTCACCTAATTCACAATTAAAAGTTTCAAAAAAGCAAGCAAGAAAGAAATCACCATGGGCTTCCAGAAAACCAAAAAGATTGTTTGGAAGCAGTACAGGCAGAATTATCAGAAGTGAGGCTGGTATGATTTTGTCCAATGTACGAGGAAGGACCCCCCCCAAAAAAAAGCCTGGTTTTTTTTAAGCTATGTATAAAAAATTAATTAAAAAAAAACACCTTAGCACCAGGGGGAAAATGAGGATATCAAGGGCTCAAGTAGAAAGCAAATGTTTTGAGAATGATGATGGCAACAAAAGTACAGATGTGCTTGACACCATGGATGAATTGTGGATTGTGATAAGAATTGTATGAGCCCCCAATAAAATGATTAAAAAAAAACCCAAAACCTTAGCACCTTCAAAGTACTCTCATTATACTAAATACATCTATCCAATCTGCCATTCCATTCTTCAAAACAGTTTTCAAACTCATCTGTTTGGATGGCTGACAGCACCTCCCTCGCTTTTTTCCTCACCTCCTCTACGTCATCAAATCACTGTCCTTTCATATCCCTCTGCATTGACAGAAGCAAAAAGACTTTGCACAGAAGCGAGGTCAAGTAAGTACGGTGCATGGGGCAAGAGAGGCATGTTGGGGGATTTTTTGCCCAAAACAGGCGCACTGAAATGGCTGCGTGAGCAGGTGCATTGTCGTGGTGTCAGACCAGTCCCCCGTCTGCCACAAATCAGGCTTTTTTGGTTGCTCACTGTGACGCTATCTTTTCAGAACCTCTAAATAGAAAGCTTGATTAACAGCCTTACCTGGAGGAATAAATTCCAAATGCACTACAGTCTACATTTTTGTCTGTTCAGGAAGTTGATGGACTTCCAGAATGAGGTTTGTCATCAATGGACATTTCACCTTTTTTTAAAAATACTTTTATTGGGGGCTCATATCTCTTATCGCAATCCATACAACTCATCCGGTGTGTCAAGCACATTTGCACATTTGCCGCCCTCATCATTTTCAAAGCATTCTCTTCCCACTTGAGTCCCTGATATCAGCTCCCCATTTCTTCCCCCTCCCTTCCCCACCTACCCTCCCTCAGGAACCCTTGATAAGTTATAGATTATTTCCATGTCTTACATCATCCTCTGTCACTCCTCACCCACTTTTCCATTATTTGTCCCCCTGGGAGGGGGTTCTAGGTTGATCCTTGTGATTGATTCCCCCTTTCTCACCTCCACATCCCTAATCTTCCTGGTATCTCTACTTTCCGTATTGGCCCTGAGGGGTTTATCTATCCTGGATTCCCTGTGTTGGGGGCTCTTACCTGTAGCAGTGTGCATGCTCTGGTCTAATCTGATTTGTAAGGTAGAATTGAGGTCGTGATAGTGGGGTGGCGGAAGCACCAAAGAACTAGAGGAACAATGTGTGTTTCATCGATCTTATACTGCACGCTGACTGGCTCATCTCTCCCTGTGACCCCTCTGTGAGAGGATGTCCAATTGTCTACAGATGGGCATTGGGTCTCCATCCATGCAGCCCCCCTACGCCATTCACCTTGAGTATGGTTTTATTCTGGGCCTGAGATGCCTGATACCTGATTCCATAAACACCTCATGATCACACAGGCTGGTGTGTTCTTCCATGTGGCCTTGGTTGCTTCTGAGCTAGATGTCCGCTTGTTTACCTTCAAGCCTTTAAGACCCCAGTGCTATATCTTTTGATAGCCGGGCACCATCAGCTTTCTTCATCACATTTGTTTATGCACCCGTTTTGTCTTCAGCGATCGTGTCGGGAAGGTGAGCATCACAGAATGCTGGACTGTTAAAACAAAGTATTCTTGCATTGAGGGAGTACTTGAGTGGAAGCCCAATGTCCATCTGCAACCTTAATTCTTAAATATAGATATGAGAACATAGTTCTATTCCCCACTCAGTATATATATGTTTACATGTGTACATGCCTGTATTTAGGCCTCTATAAATGTCCCTTGCCTCCTGGTTCTTTCCTGTAATTCATTTTACTTTCGTCTAATTGACATTTCACCTTTTTTTGAACCGAGAAAACCACTTGTACACGTGAGTTTTTCCCTTAGCGCTGTCCTTGTAAGCTGCGTTCAACATCACAACAGTTTCGGTACCATTTTTCCCAGCAGGATATAAAATTTTATAGCCACACACTGTTCTCTTAAATCAGCCATCAAAAAAATGAAGTTCACACAAAACTGCTTTTACAACAAAAAAAAAAATCCACTGTGACCTGTGACCAGAGAGGACCTTACCAGGTGATGCCACTGGGTGCACTAACTCAGAGTGAGTTGCGGGGTGCTCGCCTAGCGGGAAAAATGCGTAGTACGAAAGCTCTGCCCAACCGAGCTTTTTTCCAGTTATTTTTGGGACCGCTCCCTAACCCCCTTCATATGCTCGTGTAGTGCCGAGCTGAAAGGCTGGCAGTTTGAATGCACCCAGGGGTCCCGTGGAAGAAAGTGAAGCTCTGCTCCCATGAAGGTCACAGACAAGGTAACGCCAGTGAGCTCAGTCATATTCTGACGCACACCAGTCACCATGCGGCAGAATCGACTCTCCCGCAATGGATGTGGTTTCTGTCTGGGGGTAGAATATGACTCGGGATGAACAACAAATTATACTTATTGATTTTTATAAGTAAAGAATCTCACATTCTGATGACTTCCTGTTTACCATGACTGTGTGATTTCCAAGCTGGTCTGTTTTTTGTACTCAGGCTGCGAGAAGGGAAGTCCAATCTCTTTGTTTTATGGCTGAAACCAATGACCATTACCTGGATGGTGTGCGTGTGTGTGTGAAGCTACCATTTGTTGGATTCCTACAAAGTGCCAGATACACGTTGAATAAAGTGGAAGTGCCTGTTCTTTAAACTCCGCATTTTTGGTTGCGGGCCTGCGGCACATAAGGTGGGCAGGGATTCCCACCGATGAACAGAAGGACAGGCGGGACCTGGAGGAGAGGGGGGCTGGAAGAAGCAGGATGACATACTCAGGCTCATCCCGCTAGGGTTTGTTTCTGTTTGGCTGGGTTTTTTCAATCATCAAATGGAAACTGGAAATGATAACCATTCCCCAGGCTGCTCCTCGCCCCCAGCCCCCTACTTGAATAAAGGTGCTTCTGAAATATCAAGAACCTCTCACATCTAACATGAATGTGGCTCTTGGAAAAGAAAGACATGCCAGGCAGACAGGTATCACAAAAATACAGAATATTCTCAAAAGCCCCTCTGAGATGCTGATATATGCTGAGATTCATAACATTGGCATCAACGCTTGCAGATGCTTTAAAAGGGAGGTGGTGCATGTCATTTTTTAAAAAGACCCGTGAACTATTCATCTAAATCACTTGACTTAAGGCCTATTGCTTCTCTTCACAGGGACCTTTGGGTACCAATACACAGGTAAGTGTGTGCATGCATGCAAACACACACACACACACACACACACACACACTCGCCTTGCATCTTCAATCACTTTATTTACCTCTCTAGATACAAAGGCAGAATACATTAACATTTTCTTGGAAGCAGAGCAGAGACATGTTTTGTCTAGAGATTACATAGATTAAATCATCAAGTGCCATAATCCACCCCCCAATAAGGCAGAAAGAGAGGCAGGAAAATTCTGATCTAGCCACCGAGCCCCAGCAGGGGATTGTAAACTCATATCCCGGGAGCATCCTGGCTCCCAGAAAAGCCCATGCGCTTCAGCCTTCCTCCTGGGAAAAACACTACTCTCATCTAATTGGCATTGTTCCCAGGGAAAGCACATCTTCTATGGAAAGTGAGGCTTTTTAAATTTTAACTATATAGCTACAAACCAGCCAGAATGGCTTAGAAGCCACTACCTGCATCATTTCTCCCTTACTACTTATGTCAGTATGTAAAATTCAAAATACTCAGAACAAACCAAAAAAACCCTCATCCTCCTTCACTGGTAAGGCGAATAAAATCACGTTAGAGCCAGTGTTTCCCAAAGTGGGTAATACAGCCCCCTGGTATTGGGGGAAACTAGGATAATCTAGGTGGGGTGGGCTTCAAACGCAGATACCTACACTTTAGCCCAGATTTATGAACCAGGGCAGTTTTAGTGGGAGTTTTTTCTCCCTGAAAAGGGGGCAATAGGCCCAATAAGTTTGGGGTTCTCTGCTAATTAAAAGTTATCCCTAAGGCCAGAACAGGACCACCCTCTCCAGGTACATGAGAAAGTAATCCCCAGACCAGAGGTATTGAAACCAGAAGAAAAAAAAAACAAAACAGAGATGCTGAAGGTAGGAACTAATCTGTAGCTGTCGCAGGTGGCTTCGCTGGTGCGTCAAAGCCAGTTTGCTTATTTTTTGGGGGGGGGTTTAGATGCAGGTGGCAAAAACCTAACTGGTGATTGACATGGAGAGGCCTGCTAGCTTATGTAAGAGGCCATTCCAGGGACAGGCCCTGACTTCAGACGCAGCTGGATGCACGTGGTTCCATATGAGCACCAGAACCTGGCCTTGCTCTCTCCCACGCGGTTGAGTGTCCTCTGTGTTGGCTGGATCCTCGGGTCAGCTCCCCCTATTGGTGACAGCATGGTCAAGTCAAAGTCCCAGGACCAAGTCTCATTGGCCTGGCTTGGGTAGTGTGTCATTCGTTGAACAAATCACTGCGGCCAGGGGAAAGGAGCGCTCGGCTTGGCCGCCTTTGGATCACATGCACTCTAAGCAGGAAGGGCGGTGGATGTCGGATTTGCAAAAACTACGGAGATGCGTGTGGCGGGCGGGAAGATGTCATTTTAGCCCCTCGGGAATATGGACATGATAGAATGGAATCAGTTCTTTTTGGCAAGCATTTGTCTGATGCTAACCCAGCACCAGACTTCATACAGACCCTGAATGTATGGTGATGCTGTCAAGCAGGAGAGGCTCCTCCCCAGAGGATCCTGGGACTTGGCCATCAACTGACTCTGTGACCTTGATGAGCTCCTAAATCTCTCAGCTCCTCCAACCCGTCTTCAGTAACAGGAAACAGCTGGCGTGTTTTATGTCTGAGTTGCTTTCTGATTCTGTATGCAATTAATTCTATGGCTTCCTTCCTGTAAACGGCTTTCGATTCCCCCACCCCGCCCCCCCCGCCCTTCTAGATGCTACCGTTCAGTGCCATTTGATTCTGCTTGCTTGGCTTATTGAGAAACAAAGGACTCACAAGTGAGGCCAGCTCAGGGTCCCTCCGTGAATCTGCAATGGGACCGGAGCATCCTGGGTTCTCTGATTCTTCCTGCCCAAGTGCTTTGTGAGTGACCATGACGGGGAAGCTTGGTGGAGAAGGGAGTCCTGGGGAAGGGGGTGTTCAGGGGGAGGGAGGGTAGGGGACCTACAACTAGAGAGAAGGCTCTGAGCCTTAGACCTGGAATTCACTTTTCAAATGTATGATTTTATTTGGTGGGAACACAACAAAACATACACCCTGTCCACCGTGTCTATACTTCAGTGATGTGGGTTACACTTTCCAAGTTGGGACACCTTTTCCAAACGATTCCACTATCATGAATACAAACTCCCTGCCTTCCCTCCCCCCAAGCTGCCCTTTGAGCCGCCGTAGTCACTGGGATGACGTAGAAATTGGTGCTGAAGACACACTGCCATCGAGTTCATTCCAACACGGAGTGACCCGGTTGGATAGAGCAGAACTGCTCCATGAGGTTTCTGAGGCTGTCAGTCTGCAGGGAAAGGAGCCTCCCCCCTTTCTCCTGAGGGTCATGGGTGGGTTTGAACCACCGTCCTTTCCATTAACAGCCCAAAGAGTATAATGTCGAATGTAGTCATTCTCTTCAAATAGGCTAAACTATGATTTGGTTTAAAGATGATTTCAGGGACCAGTTTCCTTTCAGAGTCTAAAGATTTCCTCAGGGGCATAGAGATTTGGGAGGCGGGAGGGCACGGGCTGCGAAATGGGGAAGGGGTTGGATGAGAGAGGATCATCCAGCTTCACTAGCTCCCGGCATTCCCCGACACAGCTGTGACTTTGCTCCCAGCCCCGCCTGGGAGAGTGCTTCTAGCCGGGTGGGTAAGGGTGCTTGGCAAAGACTCCTTGGTACCCTCTGCAGACTGCAAGCTAAAATTAGCAGCAGGCGTGAAGCTGGCTCCTTCAGACTGATTGCAGGACCCTGGGGGTGCCAGCTTCCGCTAATGACTCATGATGCTGGCTTGCAAGGAACTGGTGTCAGGTGCTCAAAATGCTTAATGACCCTTAAAAGACAGGATATTATAGCTGGACCCAAGTGGCTATGTCTGCTCCAACGGTCCCTTACTCTTTCCTTGAAGTGACGAGGGTAGTTATGATAGTCAAATGGGAGGAGGCTGACAGCCCCGCAAAGGAGCTGGGTAGGTTGGCACAGTTCAGTCTCAAGGGAGGGTGGGGGGATGCATGCTTGCAAATCTTATAATCTAGGAAGTCTAGGTGAGGGGTGCCCCCTAGGGATATATAGTGCCCAACCCGGACACCCACATGTGACAGCCCTTCGTGCCGAGACCAAAACTTATGTCTAGCCTCATAAACTGTGAGAGAATCCTTCTCTGGGTGAATCCTTTCCCTCTTTCTCTTTTCCTAGCATTACACTCCTAAGACAAAGGGGCCACCATGGCACTTGCAGCCCTTTGAGTGGGATTTCACAGGAAAGAGAAAAGCAGGCATGTGTGTTTCACCATAGCAGTCTCTGGGTGGTACCAACGGTTAACGTCCTTGCAGGCTCCTTATTAATGGTTAGAGGTTCGAATCCACCCAGAGGCACCTCAGAAGAGAGGCCTGGCAGTCGACTGCTGAAAAGGCAGCCTTGAAAAAACCTACAGAGCCCAGGACTGCTCGAACACACATGCAGCTACCATGAGTGGACTTGACAGTCAGTGGTTTGGGAGAGGAACAAAAATGAATGAAAAGCATCTCCTTTATAGGTTTCAGATCAATAATGAGCTGAAGTAATAAGATTTGCAATATAGTCTATCATCCAGTGGATTCCGACTCATGGTGACCTTCGAGGACAGGGTAAAACTGCCCCTGAGTTTGAGACTAACTCCGGAAAAAGCAAGCCTTGTCTTCCTCCCGAGGACTGGCGGGTGGTTTCAAACTGCTGACCCTGTGATGAGCAGCCCAACCTGTACCACAACATCACCAAGACACCTGGGGAGATATATTAGGATAGATGAAATTATCGTAGTGAAAATAACTTCATGCTTCTGTTTTGTTTGCATGTGGCAGCATGAAAATGTTCAGTGTCTACAGGCTGCTCGCATGGATGACCTGAATGGGGCAATGCTGGCTTAGAGGGTGGGTCACCAGCAGTTGGCTCCGTGGGCCACCGTGGCCACCTCTCTTTCCTGTCTGCTTCGCCTGCTCCACAGCCCCAAACCCTCGATGAGTTACGTGGAATCACTTTATAGATGAATGACGTGGGCCCAAACCCTCTCTCGGGCCATGCTTTCGGAGGAAACGCTGAGGACTGTATTATGTATAGGGAACTGATATCCACCTTTCTTTGCACTTAGTTTGCAGATGATCCAGGACAGAGATGAAAATACAAACATGGGTTTAAATGACAGAACGGTCGATGTGCAAGATCACCTGCCAAGTGAGTCATGCAGAAAGTAAGTGCTAAGAGCTCGAAGAAGAAGTGGTTTTCTGTGGGGTGTCCTTATGAGGACACCCTCATAAGGAGGGTCCTGGTATTCCCCCTCTCCCTCTCTGCTTTCAGCTTCATGTTTAGAGCCACGCTGAGACCTGGGCAAGCTCTGTGATGCTTCCATGGCAGTTGAATCCACAAGACCTTGCACCCACCGGCCTGCGATCCTCCTGCATGTTGCATCTCTTTGCTTGAGTCTGAAGAAGGACTGATGGACTATGATTAAACTTGTGGACTTGAGTTGGACTGGGCTGTGCTGTTTTCTCCATGTGAAATTACTTCTTGATATAATCTCTCTCTTACACACACACACACACACACACACACACACACAAAGTAGTTTTCATATGGAGTGGGGATGACCAAGAGAGCTCACTGCTGCCCAGTTTCCTGGCAGAGTGAAGCTGGAGCTAGGTCCTACACTTGTGGACTGGCTTTGGCGCTGGTCACATGGGCCATTTGCTTCCTGGAGACTGGTGGTTCAGGTGTAGGATCCTTACCTTCCTTGCAGGACACCTGGCTTTGATTTCAGCCACTGTACCTCCTGCAAAACTACCACCCACCGGGCTGTGGAGGCTTCCACGTGGCTGTCATACCGAATAGGTTCCAGCTGCTGTGCCTATCCATCTCACTGAAACAACTCTTGCTGTTTGCTGACCTTCTGTTTACAACATGATGTCCTTCTCCGGGGCTGGAATCTTCTGAGTGCACTTTTTCTAAGACAGATGTGTCTGTGCTTCCGGAAGCTCCACTGCGTATTTAATATTCTTCACCAACACCATAATTCAATGGCACCAATTCTTCAGACTTCAGTGTCCAACTTTCCCATGCATCAGAGGCCACCAAAACCACTATGGCTTGGGCCAGGCACACCTTAGTGCTCAAGGTGACATCTTCGCTTTCTAAGGCTTTAAAGGTCTTGTGCAGCAGATTTGCCCAGTGAAATATGTTGTTTGACTTCTTGACTCCAGGAGGATTGATCATGAATCCAGATACAATGGAGTCCTTGACAACTTCTCCATCTATTGTGACTGTTATTGACTGAATGGCCCCACCACTCCAACCTCCAAGTGTGTGTCCACTTGGCTAGGCCATGATTCTTAGTATTATTTAATCGTTTCCCATCAAATGCAGGAAGGTCACCGTCCAGTGGGTGGAAAGTCTTGTGGATCCAGTGGCGGTGAAGCATCTCAGTGCTTGTGTGGGTCTCCACATGGCTTTTCCAGCTCTGGCTCTATCAGCTTAGCTCCATGTGGCTTGTTAACAGGAATGTCTCTCAGGAATAGTGTCTGTCCCACTCCAGGAAGAAAGTCAGGAGTTCCCAGACTCCTCAGGAGAAGGCCATGCCCACACAGATTCACCACTGGTTATGACCTGATTGACAGGCTAGATCCCACCCCTTCGCTCAAGTTGACAGATTATGTAACTGCTACACTCCATGTGTTATAAATCCCAACCTCTATGACCTTAATGAAGGAGCCCTGTTGGTACTGTCAGGTGAATATTGGACAGCTAACCACAAGGTCAGTGGTTCAAACCCACCAGCGGCTCCTTGGGAAAGACTATCTGCTCCAGTAAAGATTTACAACCCTGAAAATTCTATTTAGGCAGTGGGTTTATGATGTTATGAATGAGGCAAGATTAGTGGCAATTATGTTAGCGAGGCAGGATACAGTCTACCAAGTTGAATTGTATCTTGAGCCGATCTCTTTTGCAAATAAAAGAGACTGAGGGAGCAGAAGTCAGTGGGACCTAAAACCATCGGAAAGGAGAGGCAGGGCATCTCATTTGGACCCAGGGTCCCCACACTATGACCCTCCTAGTCCCAGGGAAAGAGTGATGCCAAGACACATGGAGATCTCCAAGGGCTGCCAGCCCGAGAGGGGGAAAGAAAATGAAGATTGCCCCCAGAGTTGACAAAGAAAGAAAGCCTTCCCCCAGAGCTTGCACCCTGAATTTGGACTTCCAATCTCCTAAACTATAAGAGAATCCATTTCTCTTTGTTAAAGCCATTCGCATGTGGCATTTCTCTTATTAACTAAGAGAGTGATGTTGTTTGTTGGTCCAGCATTGAGGATTTTTGCTTTCTGTTAAGATGTAATCCATACTAAAGGCTATACAGCTGTCTATCTTCATCAGTAAGTGCTTCAAATCCTATTCATTTTCAGCAAGGAAGGTTGTATCATCTGCATGTTTCAAGCTGCTAAGGAGTCTTCTGAGGATCCCTGGTGGCGCAGTGGGTTAAGCACATGGGCTGCTAACTGAAAGGTCAGCAGTTCCAACCCACCAGCTTTTCTGGAGGAGAAAGATGTTCGTTTCCAGGAAGACTGACAGCCTCAGAAACCCTATGGAGCAGTTCTACTCTGTCCTATAGGGTTGCTATGAGTCAGCATGGTAGTTACATAATCTCCTCTACTTGCAAAGAGATGAACTCCAGCTTGTCAGCCAGGTCCCAGCTTGATGACCTCATTTGGAGGCGCAAAGGAGATAAATAGCTCACTGGAGCCAGATACACTCTCCCTGTGAGACATTACTGTTGACAGCAGCCAGAGCCCTGGAGCTGGAGGAGCCACCTGGAGACCCACACCAGCACTGGGATGCTTCCACCACCTCTGGATCCCCAAGACTTTCCATCCACTGGCCTGTGATCTTCTTGCATTCGGTGTCATTGCACGTGTTGAATGGGTCTGAAGAGGAGTTTATAGACTGGTGTTGGACATATAGGCTAATATCGGACTTATAGACTTGAATTGGACTGGGCTGAGATATTTTCTTAATATTCAATTAATTAAGCTGATATAAAACTCTTTCTCACACACATGAGTGTCCCTGGATTTGTTTTTCTAGTCAACCCAGACTAACAGTCAGAACAGATTTTATGGCCATGGGTTTGGCTTTTTTTTTTGGGGGGGGGGGGGTTGGAACAAGTCTTCCTCCAATCCTGATGCTGCATTCTTCTAAGTAGAAGTTGTTACCCCAAATAGATTATGCCACACAAAACACAATTATCCTCAAGCTGGCAAGATAACACAGCATGTTCTATTTATTAATCTGATCTCACTAATAGCAGCCAGGCCATATCTCAAATCATTCCCATCAGTGGGCAGCCGGGGGCTGGGCTAGGTCACTCTGAGTATCTTCCCCAGCCCAGCATGAGCCGCTGTGATTCTTCTGGATGCCTTATTGTACAATCACAGCTGTGTTCCAGGTGGCTTAGCCTTCCCAAAAGCTTTGCTTTGAAGATGTTATAAATATTTAAACATACTTTAGGCTAACCGTTTTTCAAGCGCTTCTATTCACGCGCACACAAATGTACAGTCCAAAGGTGGGTTTTGTTTGGAAAGAGGCTCCTTTCTGAGGTGTGTGCCCATGCACATTGCAGTGTGGGAGCTACTTAATATGGTCCTTCTAGCCAAGATCTTTGTGACTCCTGTATGATTGGGTGAGATGAGGCTAATTAGGTGCTGTGGTCCACCATGGGGCTGGGCAGCATTGCTGGCAATGGAAATAAGATGCAGAGAACCGTGGAGGGCAGGGGGCAATACCCTCATGAGGGGCTGAGGAGCCCCGGTGGTATAATGGCTATGTGTTGGGCTGCTAACCTCAAGGTCAGTTAGTTCAAAACCAACAGCCACTCTGTGAGAGAAATATGAGGCTTTCTACTCTCGTAAAGAATTAGAGTCTACGACATCCCTGACTGACCCATATTCCTACGGGGACAACACTGGAGACACAGTGTGGGAATTGTGCCCGATCTGACTCCATACACTAAGGCAAAACACTAAGGGTGTGCAACAGAATAGCAAGGGGAGCAGAGCAAGGCAGTACCCAGGGAATACAAAAAATGGACTTTGGGGCCAGGGTGTGGCACCCCATCAGACTCCACTGGAAAACATTCCTAAAGGTCAACAAAAAGACCTGGAACTATTTACAGGCTTTTCTCTTTTTTTGTCATTGTTTTTTTATAAATTGTTGTTGTTTTGTTTTCTTTTGTTGCATTCTTTTGCTGTCGTATTACTATCAATGCAGGTCTCTCTAGATAAGATAGGCTGGATAAACAATCTGGAGGAGAAAACAACGGGACCCACGGTTCTGGGGGCACGTGGGACAGAGGGAGGCGGGGGAAAGGAAGTGGGTGTTAACAAACCCAGAGACAAGGGAACAACAAGTGATCCAAAAACAGTGGTGAGGATGGTATAGGAGGCCTGGTAGGGCTTGATCTAGGGCAATGTAACCAAGAGGAATTACTGAAACCCAAATGAAGACTGAGCATGATACTGGGACAAGAGGAAAGTCAAAGGAAATAGAGGAAAGAAGTAGGAGGCAAAGAGCATTAATAGAGGTCTAAATGCAGGCATGTACATGTTAATATATGTATATATGATGAAGAAATAGATCTATGTGCATATATTTATAGGTTTAGTATTAAGGTAGCAGATGGACATTGGGCTTCCACTCAGGTACTCCCTCAATGCAAGAACACTTTGTTCTATTAAACTGGCATTCCATGATGCTCACCTTCCGACATGATTGCTGAAGACAAAGTGGATGCATAAGCAAATGTGGTGAAGAAAGCTGATAGTGCCCAGCTATCAAAAGATATAGCATATGGGGTCTTAAAGGCTTAGAAAGGTGGAGTAGAAAGGGGGAACGGATTACAAGGATCTACATACAACCTCCTCCCTGGGGGATGGACAACAGAAAAGTAGGCAAAGGAAGATGAAGGACAGTGTGAGATGTGACAAAATAATAATCATTTATAAATTATCAAGGGTTCATGAGGGAGAGGGGAGTGGGGAGGGAGGGAAAGAAGTGAGGAGCTGATACCAAGGGTTCAAGTAGAAAGCAAATGTTTTGAGAATGATGATGGCAACAACTGTACAAGTGTGCTTAACACCATGGAGGGATGGATTGTGATCAGAGCTGTGCGAGTGCTGGGGAGAGAGGAGAGAAGCTCAAAGGCATCAATCCGACCTGAATGGTGACAGCTTTTGCAGCAGATCCCCCGTGATACAGGCTGGGCCCCATCTGGTTTCCAGCATTGTCTGTATTTCTGGTTGGTACTGTTTTGCTCGGGTTTTGTTTGTTCACATTAGAGTGTGTCTCAGAGGTGTTATGTCAATGGAGGTCACCGTCGTGAAGCCGTGCTGTACACTTTTCCATTTTCCAGTAATATGAACCCCAGGATTGATGAACCCATAGGGACAGCAAGTAGAATAAGGGTTCCAGGGGGAGGGGGTACCCTGGGGGTGTGGCAGGGGGTGGTGGCAAATGGAGATGATGTCAAGGCGTTCCCGTAGAAAAATACTCTTTGGAAACAGATTCTAGTAGCAATTGTACAGGTCTACTTAGCATGATTGAAATATGGAATGGCATATGTATTAAATCCCAACTCATTTATTTAAAAAGTGAGGGGGGCAGTTTACAGTCTTGGAAACCTTCAGGGGACCTTCTTCCCTGTCCTACAGGGTCACAATGGGTTGGGATCAACTCGGTGGCAGTGAGTTTTCCGGAAGAGGGGTTTGGTCAGGATCAGCAGAGAGGTAAGCCCAGAGCAGTTGCGGGGAAGCCTCACCACGACTAAGAAGATGGGTGTAGATGGCGTGCATCCTTTGGAGCCTGGTACTTGGGGGGCTGACACTGAGAACTTCCTAGATACACAGGACAAAGAAAGAGCTGTAAAACCAGAGACAGAGAGAAATCGCGAGAAGTGGTGGCAGAGAAAGGCTGGCAGCAGGACCAGGACTGGCTCAAGAAGGTAAGGTGCAAGGGGACCAGGTGGTTACAGTGGGTCAGTCAGCTCACCAAGCAAGAGAACTGAGTACCCTCAGCTAGAAGCTTCATGGTAGAGTGGGGTGGCTCTGGGTACTTGCTGCTGTGCTAGGTTTTCTGACACACAGCTGACAGTGTTCAGACCAAGCCTGACTAGCAGGGCTGGGTGCCCCCTGGCACTTATGAGTGCAGATAAAGGGCTTTGTAACACTTGCCAGGAGAGGGCAGGGTCCACACCGAGAACTGCGGGCCTAAGAGCTAAAGAGGACCCCACCTGCGGGCAGAACCAAGATGGGGTCCTGATTGAAGAACTGCATCCTGAGTTGTTCCTGAACCTGAATTACACGGCTGCATCCAGCTATGAAACCCAGCAGAGAAGAGAGTGCCACAGGAGGGGGGGGGGCTGCCGTCCAACATGGTAAAAAGGCTGGGGACAGAACATATGTCTGACCTCAGGCTCCCAGGAGTCTGCCTTGAGCTGATGCTGACTCTCATCTCTTCTGAACTCAGGGGAGGTCAGGCTGTGCACACAGCCTTTTGTGCACACAGGCCGTGTTAGACACGGACGTGGCGACCTTCAAGGCAGGGGCATGCCAATTCCTCTGTTGAATCTTGACACCAGGCTTTGAAGCCAAGGTCGCCGACGTCTCTTCAGGCACCAGCCAGCAGCTAGGCCTGGAGAGACGATGTGCTGATGTACCGGGAAACGACCTCCTTAGGCTCCCGGTGTAGTTATTCCCAGACTGCCAACTCCGTTCCTCGGGGTCCCCCTCACGGTCTTGTTGATACTGTAAGGGGCTCAGTGAGCCCCAGGAGGTCTCCTTGCAGGCTAGGTATTAGGGCTGAAGTCAGGGGAAAAAGATGATTAACAACAAAACCACACAAATCAGCCAAACCAGTTGCCTTTACATAGATTCCAATTCCTTTGGACTCCGGACATGCCGAGTAAAAGGTGCTGCGCGGGGTTTTCAAGGACTAGTTTTTCAGTAGTAGTTTGCCAGGCCTTTCTTCTGGGTCCTTTTGGATAGACTCAACCCCCCAACCTTGTTATCTGTGGAGAGCACCAGCAGTTTGTACTCCCTCGGGACGGTGCTGATGAAATACACACACCCGCTTTTCTCTTTCTGCGGACACCCAACAAACACAGCTGTCAGACGGCGGTGGTGTTGGACCGGAGCTGTTGGGATCGTAGCACTAAGCAGTCCACTTCCGATGAAGGGATGACGGTCAAGAGCCAAGGCTGAGCGATCAGCTCTGGGAAGTAACTATGCTCCCCTCTGGACTTTCTGGTTGGGATCCCTCACACCTCATTACTTCAGCCAGCTCACCCAACCTCCACACCCCCATCTCCCTGTTGCTGGCAGCACCAAAGGCCACTCTGTAGGAGGCTCATTCACAGAAGAGAACGTCTCCTTCTTTGCTAGCTGCAACAACAAAACAACTCAGTGCCATCGACTCCTAGTGACCCTATAGGGAAGGATAGGGCTGCCTGGATGAGGCTCTGAGACTAGTTCTTCACAGGAGTAGAAAGCCCTTTCTCCCAAGGACGGGCTGGTGGTTTTGAACTGCTGACCTTGTGGATGGCAGACCAACGCATAACCATAATGCCACCAGGGCTCCTAGATGAGACGGATTGTAGCTCCAAACCACTGACAGGCTAGGGCCTGGGCATGTCTCAACTGTGGAGGTGTCCTGAAGACTTGAACTCACCATCATGGGGAGAAGGTAGCTGGCTGAAACAGTCTAAGAAACAGTCAGCTCCTCAGGCCCAGTGGTTGCCCAGATCCAAACCTGGCGAAAGCCTGGGCATGTTTTCTCTGCAGAGAATTAAACAAAGGGCTCTGATGTGAGGCCCTGCAAATGGGATGCTGTGTTTTAAGAAGAGGGGTGGGAAGAAAAGCCAGGAACCAAAAATATCTTGTAGGAAAGAACCTTTTTTAAATGCAAGAACAAAAGTAAAATGTAGTAGAAGGGATGGAAAATTGAAGCTGTGGCAATCACCCAGGGTGTAAAGTAAAAGAGACAAAGAGGAAGAAGACAGGCGCTACCGGAAAATTCAGACTGTTGTAGGCAGTCTCCTCTCCAAATAACAAGGGCTGGGTGAAAGGACTAAGAGAGTGAAGAAGAAATAATCCTTTCTACTAAGTTATCCGCCGCTGCAGCAGAAATACTCCCTATATGCAGCAGCGAGGAGGACAGAGGGAGGAATCTAGGAGCGGCTGAGAAGGTCGCTGGCTCAAGGTCTCCCACAAGGTGGCCGTCAAGCAGCTGGCAGGCTGCAGTCATCTGAAGGTTTGATTGGGGATGAAGGATCTGCTTCCAAGATGGGTCAACCATATTTAGCAAGAAGCCTCGGTTGGACTACTGCCATGTGGACCTTCCCCATAGGACTGCTTGGAAGGGCAGCTGGTTTCTCACACAGAGAGCCACCCAAGGGAGAGAGAGGATAGCAGGGCAAGAGCCTCGGGCACTTCTAAACCTTCATCCTGGAAGCAGCATGTTATCACTTCTGCTGCATGAGGCGTGAACCCCAGGAGGTGAGGTTCAGCATGAGGTGTAAACACTGGGAGGTAAGGTTCAGTGGGGAGAATACGGGCAGCTGACGACTACATCCAAGAAACAGAACACACACACACACACATCATGTGCATGTGCCAAGAGCTCGTAGAAAACTATTATCTTTTCTTAATCATTTTATTGGGGGGGTTGTACAACTCGTATCACAATCCATCCATCCATCCATTGCGTCAAGCACATTTAAAATTGTTATCTTTTAATTCCATTGTTCCATGAACTTTTAGAAGCGCGCGTGTGTGCGGGCGAGTGGTATGCATGCGCCAATCTTCTTTGGAAGAAGTAGGGACAAAGTGCTCCTTAGCGGCCACGTCCTGGTCAGACTTGGTCTTACATACTTTGGACCTGTTGTCAGGAGAGCTCAGTCCCTGGAGAAGGACATCAAGAGCGTAAAGAGGCAGTGAAAAGGGGGAGGTCCTCAAGGGGACGGGTTGACACAGTGGCTGTAACACTGGTTCAGGCATACGAGTAACAGTGGCGTGAGGATGGTGCAGTGCCCAGCAGCGTTTCATTGTGTTGTGCACAGGGTTGTTATGGGTCGGAACCGTGATGGTGTAGAGGGTGTGGGGCTTGGGGTTCCTCAGCGGCACCTAACAACAATATACATATTCAAGGGAGCTTGACAAAGTTCCTGGAAAAATTGAACTGAAAGGAGAATGAAATCTTTCCATAAACTTTTTGAAGTGTGCATATATCGGTCATCACAGATGTTCTATATATACATATTTTGTACCACATATATTAATATTGACTACGTACAAAGCACACTCACTGCCCTTGAGTCAAGATGGATGCATAGAGACCCTACAGGACAGGGTCAAACTGCCCCTGTGGGTTTCTGAGGCTGTCCCTCTTTCTGGGAGTAGGAAGCTTCATCTCTGTCCCACGGGGAAGCTGGTGGTTTTAAACTGCTAACCTTGCCGTGAGTAGCCCCACACCTAATACACCCTCACGGTTCCTCATATACTGCTTACACATATGTAATATATATAATAAATACCTATTTTAAAGGTTTCCAGAAAAGGCCCACTAATTACTTAGCACAATGGAGCAACACCAAGACCCATCATGACAAAATTTCAAGACCCCGGGGCTCTTATAAGCTTCCCGTGATGTTAAAAAGTCACATCCGAGAATCAATCGTCAGAGTGGCTTAGACTGCTCAAGGACGACATTGGAAACTAGAGAGCAATAAACCGTGCCTTCAAAATCTTGAAAGAAAATTATTTCCAAGCTAGCATCAAACCCACCAGAGTGGAGAACATTGAGGAGGAAAGAACCAAAGTGTGGATGCTGGAAAGTAGATCAAAGACAGCTGAATCGTAAACTGATTTGGGGAACACCGGGAGATGAAGGAAGAAGGGCTGGTTGAAAGATAATTACATGCCGAGCACTGAGTAGGCCTTTTCCATTCTGGAAGCATACAGATTTAAGTATGAGGAATTTTTTAATAGTTCTATCAGTCAACATGATACTGTGGATGTTTGTGTGTTGCTCTGCTGCTGGAAGTTATACCACCAGTATTTAAAATGCCAGCCGCATCATCCATGGCGGGTAGTTTTTAGACTGAGAGAGACTAGGAAGAAAGGCCTGGTGATCTACTTCTAAAAACGTGCCAATGAAAACCCCGTGCACCACAAGGAAACAGTGCCTGATAGAGCACTGGACAATGAGCCTAGGAGGTGAAAAGACAATACAAACACACACAGAGGCCATACCAATAGACAGCATCCTGCTGACCACAAGGGCACCCTTTCATTTTGTGGTTACTATATACCAGCACCGACTGAACAGCAACTAACCAGATAGCAGTCTGAACAGGTCAGTGATGTGAGAGAGGAGTGAAGGTATTTCCCATCATGCTCAGGAGATGACTGGAGGAGAGGCTCTGACAAATGGCAGCACACGCCCAAGGAAAAAGAAGACCAGAAAGAGGAGATGAAAACCAAGAGAGGGGCAGAGGGGATGCAACAAGGTGGTGAAGGGAGGGTCTAGAGTGACAGCTATGTGCCAGGCCAGGGGGATAAGCAAGGCTCAGGGGAGCAGGTCTCAGGTCCTCAGAGGGGAGGGTGCCCACAGTTTTATCTGGGTGAGGACACTGATGGAATCCGTGCTGCATCAGAATGTCTGAGGAGGAATTCAGACACTTGGGGATGATTGTGTGGTTGACTGAGTACTCAGTACACAGACGAAGTCAGAAAACAAATAAGACAGAAGAAAAACCACACATCCACATGCAAGATAATTATTAACTCCCGGGAGGGAAAACTCTGTCAGAGGAAAGAAAAATCCGTTGTCATTTACAGCATTGCTTAGCTGTAGCTACTGTTTACACAGTCATTATAATGTAAACAAGGCACACTGACCTAATCAAAATAGTGAAATAACTATATTGGGAGGGGACAGGATGGCTTCCAGTAGGGAGTTAACTGATAATGCCTGAGACTGAAAAATGGAGCTCTTGCAATAGTAAGTCATTTGGAGACAGAAGTTAAATACCAAACTACCCTTCCTCCCTCTTTCTGGGAGGAGGAAGAGGAGAAGGCAGGGGATGACTTATATTTTGTGGCCCACTCTGTAGAGCCCTTTGACTTTGTGGTTGAGAATACACACCAACCAGTCCAGCCATTTCTGCACGTACAATCCGGTGGTGTCGAGTATATTCTCAAAGCTGTCCGGCCGTTCTCGCCCTCCTTTTCCACGGTTCTGTTGGACAGTTCACACTCTGTACGTATCACTCTTTTGAAAGAGATGAATGGGCTTTGAAAGGGAAACTATCAGGTCCTTGTTCATCCCAGTTCACAAGCTGGTGGCTTTCCCAACATGCCCAGGGTGGGGAGCATTGCAGGCCCGTCTCGATGGGGTTTGGGTAAGGTGGAAAACAGATACCTGGACATCTGCTGGTCTTGGATTTGTCCAGGTTTGTAGTGAGTGGCTTCTACGGTGGCTTCCCCTGAGCAAGGGGTATGGAGGCTGCCATGAGCTTAGCCTCCAGGCATGATGGAGCCAGACCAGGTGGGGTGACAGTTGGGATGGACAGCCCTTAAGGTAACAGAAGCCCACAAATGGGAGCGTGGGATACATTTTGTAAAACTTATAACTGGAGGTTTGTGCTGGCTGCTTGGCTTGCCTGTCCTCCCTGAGTCTCAAGTTCCAGCCCTCCAGCCTCAGGCCTGGGTCCCCTCTCTTCATTTGGGCCTTTGGGTTGAGAGCAGCAAGGCCTGGATTCAAGTCTCTGCGCTTCTTCTACGTGGCCTAGCAGGTTATGCCTTGGGCTGCTTTGTTAGTCCCGGTTCCCTAGAGAAACAAAGCCAGAGACACTCACATGTGTATAAGCGAGAGCTTTACATAAAAGAGAAATTGTGTACTGAGGAAACATCCCTGCCCAGTCCAGATCCAGTCCATAAATTCCTCTTCAGACTCACGCAATGCATGCAATGATGCTGAATGCTGGAGGATCACAGGCCAGTGGGTGGAAAGTCTTGGGGATCCAGTGGCGGTGGAAGTATCTCAGCGCTGGCGTGGGTCTCCACATGGCTCCTACAGCTCCAGGCCTCTGGCTCCATCAGTGTAGCTCCATGTGGCTCGTCAGCAAGAATGTCAAGCAGAGAGTGTGTGTGCCCCACCTCCAGGTAGGAAGACAGGAGTTCTCAGAATCCTCAGGAAAAGGTCATGCCCACACAGAGGTATGATTGGCTATGACCTGACGGACAGGCCAGAGCCCACCCCTTCGCTCAAGTGGACAGATTATGTAACACCACAAGGTCAGCAGTTTGAAACCATCAGTGGCTCCTTGCGGGGGGGGGGGGGGGGAATGAGGCTTTCAACTCTGATAAAGAGTTAGTTGCTGTCTCGGAAACCCACAGGGGCTGTTCTCCCCTGTCCTGTAGGGTCGCTGTGAGCAGGGGTTCTCTCCCTTTCATCAATTAGGTGACCTCCAGCAGGGGCCTGTTTCAGGGGTGAACACAGACAGGGTTGGGTCACATGGCGTTTGTTGTTGACTCACTGCACCTCCTATGACAGAGCAGAAAGGCCCCTTGGGTTTCCTCCGTGGCAATCTTTACAGGAACGGATCACAGTTTCTGCAGAACAGATCTGCAGTCTCTGCAGGAACGGAACTGAACCAGGTCTTCCTCCTGAGCAACTCCCGCGCGGGGTCCAGCCGCCAGCAACCCAGATGCCACGGAGCACATCACTGCTGTGCCACCAGGGCTCTTTAGAGGACAACGGAGGGTCACTGGGATGGGGGAGAAAACGCATCCCTGAGACACAGAAGTCAGCATTCTCTGCTCCTCTGAGACTGTTTCCTCTGCCGTAAAATGGGCCCGTGCAGCCCCACTCTTACACTGGCTCCTACGTGCATCCAGTAAGGTCAGGGGTGGAAAGTGCGTAGCATCTAATCAGGCACGTCGTGGGCGCGCCGTCATCACAAGCCCTCTTTGTGGCCCTGGCTACAATCCTTCAGAATCCCACCCCTCATGGGCCCCACCAGATCCCCCCACCGCTCAGGGCAGAGCATGGGGTCAGAGGGAAGGGCAGAGATGAGAGTGGAAGAAAGGGTGTCGGACCAAACCACTGTCTAACAGGAATGTATGCTGTTGCCCTTTATTGGCTTTACATACCAGGTAGTTGACGAATACTTTCAGGAGCATGTAAGTGTGAAATTGGAAAGCTTCACCGCACTGGCGAGACAGCTGGAGGGAGGCGGCCGGCCGGGGGAAGGGAGGAGAAAGGACGGAGGCAGAAAGGAGTGTGGAAGGACAAATGGATAGCGCGGGCCGGTGAGCAGAGTGATTTGAAAGCTCCGAGCTTGTTCGGTCAGATTTATGGTCGGGAGAAAGAGCCCCAGTCGCATGCTCTCGTTGGACTTTCCAAACAGCACTCGCCTCGCTCTCCCACCTGCCTCTGTGTTGGGCTGCAGGAGCGACTCTCTTCCTGGCCACGGACATGGGTCAAGGTCAAGCTCCAAGTTTTCCTTTGTCCAGGAAGAAGCAGTCAAGCATTGGCGATTAATTGGTAGGATCCAGACTTCGGGTCAGCAAGGCCCATTTGGGGATCCATTTACAGGATTGGGGGACACTGGAGCAGTGATTCTCAACCTTCTGCGACCCTTTATACAGTTCCTCATGTGGAGGTGACCCCCCAATTATAAAATTATTTTCATTGCTTCATCACTGTCATTTTGCTACTGTTATGAGTTGGGCGTCCCGTGAAAGGGTCATGCGACCCCCCCCCCCCAAAGGGGTTGAAACCCACAGGTTGAGAACCACTGCCCTAGAAGCAAATGACCTAACCTCTGGAGAACTCAGTTTCCTTTTTCTGTAAATCTCATCTAAAGGGCTCCTCCCCTGCCAGCCTCTCGCTGCTAACCCAAAGATAGGCAGTTCAAACCTCCCAGCTGCTCGCAGGGAGAAAACTGTGGCAGGCCGCTTCCATGAAGAGTCACATCCTCGGGCGCCCCATGGGGGCAGTTCTCCTCTGGGAGTCGGAACAGACTTAATGGCACTGGGTGTAGTTTTGGTAAAGCATGTCGCAGCCCAATAAGCCTGCAAATATTGATGAGAACAATCTGTGATCCCATAAAGGAGTCCTGGTTGTGGAGTACGCAGATTATGTGTTGGGCACAGGGTTGGTAGTTCGAAACCACCAGCTGCTCAGAGGGAGAAAGATGAGACTTTCTACTCTCGTGAAAAGTTAAGAGTCTTGGAAACCCACAGTTCTACTCTGTTCTGTAGGGTTGCTATGAAACGGACCTGTCTCAGTAGCAATGAGATGAGCCAAGAAGTCCCGCTGCAACTTAAGAGTAGCATACAATAATGGTCAAATAAAAGTTAAATTAGTGATTGATCTTTAAGGGCTTGCAAACCGAGGGTCACGGCCCACCTGCCCCCGACCCCTGTCTATTGCTAATTCCCTACAGGTGGCACAGATTCCCCGGCACTGGGGACATTGCTTTCCTGCATGGCATCATAGCTAAGAAGTCCCATCAATTCAGATTCACTGGCTAAGCCCAAAGAGGCCTGGTGGTATAGTGGGTTACCTGTTAGGCTGGTAACAGCAACGTCAGCAGTTCAAAACTACCAGGCTCTGTGGGAGAAAGAAAAGGCTTTCTACTCGGGTAAAAACTGAATCTCAGAAACCCACAGGGGCAGTTCTGTCCTGCGCTGAGGAGTTGCTATCAGTTGGAATCGCCTCGGTGACAGTGAGTTTGGCTTGTGCTTGGAAGAGTCCATGTGTGCGACGGTAGAACTAGGCTCCACTGGGGACAAGTTGGTTGCCAGGCCTTTCTTTCTAGGTATGTCAGTGCAGTGGACCCACCACCTTTTACCCCTTGTCTGCCCACACCATCGGCACCTACGAGGTGGTTGCCTGCAGACCTACATGCAGATCTGAGCATACTGCTCAGCTTCAACCTCTGGGCCACAGGGGAGGCTCTGCTTACGTGTCCACCCCCATCAGTAACGTGGATTTTGCTATTTCTGCAGATCTGTATCTCAGAGGAAACCGAGTGAACAAAGATTAGAGAAAATGAGTTAAGGGATTAAGCATCTAGGTGCTCAGGCTCCGTCTTTCTGCTCTGCTACCTCACTCCCCACAGGGACCCTCCTTCGCAGATGTGTCTTTTTCCCCCCTTTCCCTGTTGTCTTAATAGTCATTACTATATTTGCAAAAACATCAAATCTGGTAGAGTGGCATTCCCAATAGAGTGGTAATCTATTTTTCACCATTGCATTGTATCCAAAGGCACTGAAATGCCACCCAGTTTCTAGAAACAAACTTGTTCATTGAAACAGTTGTGGTTGTTAGGTGTCTCAGAGTCCATTCTGACTCACAGAGGGCTCCCACAGACGGAGCAGAATTGCCCCCCTGGGGCCTTCTAGGGGGTCTTTACGGGAGTGGATGGTCAGGCCTTTCTCCCGCAGAACTGCCTGGTGGGTAAAACCACCCACCCTTTTTCTCCCCGAGGGCTCCTCTCCTTTGAATGGAATCCTGGTAAAGCCCAGCAGGAAAGGGGCTGGGTCTTGCCCAGGCTAAGGTTTGAGGGATCATTAACACAAGGGGGAAAAGACCAGAGGCCAAGTTTGTTCCTGGCACTGTTCAGAGGCTGGAACTTGTGGATCTGGACGGTTTGACACAAGTAAACGTGGAAGACCCTCCACGAGAGGGATGGACACAGTGACCCTAACAATGGGCTCAAACGTAATTGGGAGGAAGGTGCAGGACCGGGCGGTGTTCTGTTCTGAGTCAGAACAGACTTGGCGGCAGCTAACCACAACCTGGAAGGGGGGGGTGGTGGTGGTAGTGCATATCCATTTTGGGGTGCTTGTACATTTCAGTACCTGCAGCAAAGGACACATACACAGATCACTGAGATGCAGGATGTCCTATTCCATACATTTCTAAGAACCCCTCCTCCTCACTTCTGAAGTGGTAGGCCAAGGAAAGTTTAGAAAAAGAGCATCCCCCTAAAGGCTGTCTACCGTGTTATACGACAAAGTGGCTTCTACCAGGGCCAACTATGGTTTGCCTTGTAAATGGCTCCTGATGTCTGTTAATGAGAGGCTTCTAAAAGCCTCTGGGGGGAAATCCCATGATCTTTTGATTCCATTTTCCCATTGAGAGTCCTGGTGGCACTTCTTGGTGAGCGTAGGGCTGCTAACCGCAAGGTGGGCAGTTCAGACCCACCAGCTGCTCCACATAGGGTGACCTGAGGGGCGGTGAGCCATCTAGCAGTGGGAAAAACTGAACTCGCTAACATCAAACCAATTCCAACTCAGAGCAACTTGAGGACAGAGTTGAAGTGCTGCTTAGGGTTTCTGAGACTATGAACCTTTGGGGGAGCAGGCAACTTATGAAGAGGGTAGAAGAACAAAACAAACTCACAGCGACCCCTCTGTCTGTTCCCGAGACTGTCTCTGGGAGTAGAAAGCCCAGTTTTTCTCCCTCAGAGCTGCTGGTGGTTTCAAACTGCTGATCATGTGGATAGCAGCCAAACACACAACCCCTACACCGCCAGAGCTCTAGAAAAGGGCAGGTCCTAACACATAATGGTGTTTTCCTCATGCATATTTGCTGTGTGTGTGGGCCCAAGAGGTGGAAGTACAGAAAGACAAGCCCCGCAGGAAGCCCCTAAGGGGAAAGAGCAGTGTTTTCACAGAACGGGGCAGAGGAAGAACAAAGGACAGTGGTTAGGAAACCTGGCTTTGGAGCCCGGATCTGGATGTGGGCTCTGACCTTACCACTTACTCTATGACCTTGGAGAAGTGATGCCTTCCTGTGACTAAGGGAGTCTATGCCCTTCTCTGAAAGAGGGTGACCACACCGCATCTTGCCCATTGGGTTCTTATGAGGACGGGACGAGACCGCGCACCTAAGAGGACACAGGATCTGCACACGAGCTTTTAAATGAACCAGTTTGCCCTTGAGCCTCACTTTGCACCCGCACCATCTGGCAACATTTGCAGAACACTTCCTAGGTGCCAAGCAGTGCTGAGCTCTGAGTTTCCTAAAGAGTTCGTTCGGTCAGTCTGAGATTCACATGAGGAATGTCGTCTTAAAGTCCCCAAGCTTGTTCGCTCATCCCCAAAAGTGGGATGACTGGGAGTTTCAAAGGTGAGGGGAAGACAAAAAGTGCAAAGGTCTATGAAGGATTCCATGTACAAACGCCCAGAGTTCGCTCCAATCAAACCTGGGGGACCCACTTACGTGAGAACTCTGTTCGAAGAGGGCAGAGCAGGCCTTTACCGCTAATAGAAAACGAGAGACAGCACTGCAGCCCATCAAAGGCAGGACACTTGGGAGCCAGAAAGCACACAGCAATCCCGCCTCTCTCAGGTTGCACAGACCCGCACCCAGGACAAGGGCCACTCCCCAGGGTCACAAAGGGAAGGGGAGAAAGTCTCTTTCCTACACCCACTCGGCACACTGGGCAAGGTGGAACACCTGTTAAAGGCTGGCACCTTGAACCCAGCAGCCACTCCCTGGGAGCAAGGTGTGGCAGTTGGCTTCCCTAACACTTTATAACGTAAGAAACCCTACAGGGCTGTCCTATGGGGGGTGATAGAGGGTCACTCTAAGTCAGATCAGCTCGAGGGGCACAGGCTTGGGGGTAAGAATGTACTCCCTGGGAAATTGAGTGGATGCGGCCAGTTCTCCCAGTCCTAGCTGTCCCCAGTCTACACCGGAACAGCTGCGGGAGCAATGGGCTCAGGAAGTTGAAGGCAAAGGTGACTGAAATAGAGAAAACTTAGTGAGGCTGGTGGTCCCAACCGGGAAGGACAGAAACTCACACCCTCAAGGCCTTGTTAGGGTTGGGAACATTGGTTCTTGAGCGGGACACTAACCTGGACGTGCTTGATTCGTGAAGTTCAAGCACCTCCACAATTGGGAAGATAGATGTACTCGTGGGATGGACGCTACGCTTCGATGAAAATGTTAACAGTGTCCACTGCCTCCACTATTGCCGAAACAGTAAAGTCACCCTTCCCAACGAGGGCACCGCAGGAGTTACAAGCCCGCCAAGTTGGTCACCTCTGGCCACAAGCAACCTCATCAAAGTTTGCCCCCGGAAGCTGTACAGACGTTAAGATTGGGAAGCTCTGTTCTAGAAATAGCAAATGCACACTATCCTCTGCAGTCAGGGCTACATGCGAGTTCACTTTCTGGGAGGTTTCTCCACCTGAGGTCAATTTCATTTACTCCATTTTTAATTAAATTCCTTTATCATCTCCCACAAGCAAAGGTGGGGGTGGGGTGTGTGGGGGTGTAGACTCCATTAGAGGGTCAGCACCCCTCGACTGTTCCTTATAAAACAAAATGTGAGACCCTCACCTATGGGTGGTGGGAATATAAAAGGGTGCTGCCACTGTGGAAGACCCTTTGGTGGGTACCCCTAAAGTAGAACACTGACTCAGCCTTTGACCCAGTGATCGCAATCCCAGGTTGATAAGCAGAAGTGAAGGCAGGGTCACAAGCACACCTGCACGTCAACAATACTGCAACACTTTTCAAGACAGCCAAAATGTCCAGCAACAGGTGAACAGGTACCCCTGCTGCCTTTGCAGCTAGGACTCTGACATGTAACCCGCTCCAGCATCGGGGCTCCTTTGGCTTCAAGGGACTCAGATTGGATTCTTGTTCAATATCCCTTGAGTTTGGGGGATAAAATTTTAAAGGGGCAGGATCGGGGCTGTAAGAGGAATGGGGTAAGGTTCCCCAATAAAATACTCAAGATGGTTCCTTCCTACCATCACGGAACAAGTGGGAACTCTGTTGAGATAGGGGAGGCAGAGGGAGGGGGTGGTGGTCCTGTAAGTTTCCTGTCCTTTTTCTTACAAATGCAGGAAAATGTATCCAGTTATCCCTTTGGAATTCCCAGAAAGAGTTGTCATAACCTCTTCAGCTAACCTCCCACACCTTGCCCCTGGTCTACTAGCAATTCCCATGGGAAGCCAATGTTTTGAAGGCACGCTAATGGGACTAAGGCATGCTGAGAAAGCTTGTCTGCAGCCATCCACTGATCAAACGACCTGTCACAATGTTTTGTTTGGAATCAGCCCATGCTTGTGTGGACTGGAACCCTAGTATACATACTTTTGTCTTGTCCTACTACCCAGAAACAAAAGATTATTAGTGGTTACCAGGAAGGAGGGGGGGTGTTGAAGAGTTTATGTTCACGGGGCACAAGATTTATGAAAGGGGTACCCCCCCAAATGGAATTATTTTTCAAAGCTATGGATTTAAATTTTTTATACAAAACCTTAGCACCTTCAAAGCACTCTCCATTACAATGAATACATTCGTCAAATCTGCGATTCCATTCGTAGAAAGTTTCAAAGCATCTGTATGGATGGTTGACAGCACCTCCGTTTCTTTTTCTTCACCTCTTCTACATCGTCAAATCACTGTCCTTTCAGGTCCCTCCTCGTTTGGGGAAACAGAGAGAAGTCACACACAGCGAGGTTAGGCGAGTCGATGCGTGGGGCAAGAGAGGCATGCTGATTTTGCCAAAAACTGGCACGAGACGGCTACTTGAGCGGTTACTGCCGTGGTGGCAAAACCAGTCCCCCGCCAACTGTCACAAGTCAGGCCTCTTTTGACACACTCTTACGTTATCTTTTCAGAACCTCTAAATAAAAAAGCTTGATTAACAGTCTGAGCTGGTGGAATGAACTCCAAATGCACTATCCCCTTCACATCAGAAAAACAAACGACCATCGTCTTGATCTTTGATTTCACTTGACAAGCTTGTGAGGGTGGGGGGTGGGGGACGAGGTGATGATGGCGCCTTTTACTGGTCTTGATTGGTTTGGTTTCGGGGTCCTAAAAATAGCACCATGTCTCATCACTAGCAATGACCTTCGGGAAAATGCCTGGGTCATTTCCAAACTGTTCTTTGAAAGCACTGTATGTTTCCACTGGATCTTCTTCCTGCTTAGTCAGAACCCGAGGAAACTTCTCAGCAATCTCATTCCCAAATCTTCCAATAAAATTAGCTTAACGGACCAAGATCATCCAGATAACTCCCTCATCTCTTCAATGGTCCATCATGGGTCTTTGAGCACAAGTGAGTGGATTTTGTGGACATTTTCATATGTTCGGGATGTTGACTACATCTAGAATGAGGCTTGTCTTCAGTGGACGTTTCACCTTTTTGAAAAGAGAAAACTCATACCACACACAAGGGTTTTTCCTATAGTGCTCTCCTTGTAAGCTGTGTTCAATGTCACAAGTTTCTGTGGCATTTTTCCTGAGCAGGAAACAAAATTTCACAGCCGCACACCGTTCTCTTAAATCAGCCATCAGTAAAAAACGAGGCTCAAGGGAAACTGCTTTTATGAAAAAATTCACTGTGATCAGAGAACCTTCCAGGCGATGGCACTGGGTGCACTACGTCGGAGCAAGTTGCTCCATCCCTGCTTAGTGGAGAAAGTACATACACTACCAAAGGTCTGCCCAGCAGAGCTTTTTCCATTCTTGTTTTTTTGGGGGGAGGAGGGTACCTCTGCATATGTTAATACTGGTAGAATGGCTTAGAAAAGGATAAAGGGGTGGTCAGCTTGAAGAACGCAATGTCAGTGAATTAAACAAGTAGACCTCGAGATGATGCATAGTTATGTATACTTGCACAAGGGGAAACAAGAAACTTGCATGTTGGTTTTTCTAGGAGAATCTCCCTCTCCCATCTCTCTTCAATAACCCAACAGTTACAGCCTATCTCCACAACTTCCTTTCCCACCATCCTTGAATGGAAACACTAAAACACGTTCAATAGTCAATGGAAGCAAAAACAAAGACTGTATGCTGGTTCTCTTGTTGAAAGTTTACTGTTTATTGGGGGGGGAGGGAAATCGACTTATACTTTTTACATTCACCTCCCAGAACATTCAACAGGACCAGTTAATGCAGTTGTACAAAAACCTGACTGGCTGCTGTTTTAAAGACTACATATTTGTCTGGGCCAGTATTAAAGTGGCTTCAACTCTCTGGAAGCAATACAAGATGAAGCAGTGAGTTTTTCAAATTCTCATTAGAATAAAATTTTAAAACAAAGAGGAAATCACTGAATAAAAGTTCAAGGCTAAAAGGTAAGGTGAATAGGGAGGGGGGGTTAAAAGAAGAGCAAAAATATAGGGGGTGGGGAGGATGCCCTCCACTGCCCCTTCCAAAAACCAAAATCGTTGCCATTGAGTGGATGCCAACTCATACCCTGTGGGTTTCTGAATCTGTAATTCTTTATGAGTCTAAAGCCTTGTCTCACCTCCCTGGCCTAGCACTGGACTTTAGAAATCAAACACAAGTCCATGTAGTCTGATGGTTTTTAGAACATGCAGTGGCCCTCATTAAAGCTTTAAAATGGGGGGGGGGGTAATTAAAAAGAAAATCAGCTTAAGTAGTTAGACATCATCAACACTGACATCCAAACAAATGAACACATCCTAACTTTGGTACGACTACAGAAACCTATCCGGAAACTGTTCAAGAGCCTTGGGTGGAGAAAGCCCCACAAACACCTCCCATCTTGTACCAGGGCGTGTCCGTGGCACACACTGGAGGCAATACAGTACTTGAGGAGAGTGCCCTGGAAGGACGCCTACATAACGGTTTTTTTTTTGGATTTTTTTTTTTTTAACAATTTATTGGGGCTCATACAATTCTTTTCACAGTTCATACATATACATACATCAATTGTATAAAGCACATCCATACATTTCCTGCCCCAATCATTCTCAAGGCATTTGCTCTCCACTTAAGCCCCTTGCATCAGGTCCTCTTTTTTTTCCCCCCTCCCTCCCCATTCCCCCCTCCCTCATATGCCCTTGGTAATTTATACATCGTTATTTTGTCATATCTTGCCCTATCCGGAGTCTCCCTTCCCCCCTTCTCTGCTGTCCCTCTCCCAGGGAAGAGGTCACATGTGGATCCTTGTAATCAGTTCCCCCTTTCCAACCCACTCACCCTCTACTCTCCCAGCATCGTCCCTCACACCCTTGGTCCTGAAGGTATCATCCACCCTGGATTCCCTGTACCTCCAACCCTCATATGCACCAGTGTACAGCCTCTGTCCTATCCAGCCCTGCAAGGTAGAATTCGGATTACATAACGGTTCTTGATCAGATGACTCTGCACCAACCTCTGCAAGTTGCTGAACGAAGTCTGAATTCATGAATTCCTCTGGCAACCTGGGGTAGAGGGAGAGACTAGGAGGCAGGAACTGATCAGGGGCTAAAAGTACCCTCCCTCCAGCACTACAGGATCTCAGACTCTGAATCTCCCTTTGTCTACTTCTGTCCATCACAAGCGTATCTGCACCCCACACGGACAGGCCTTCTACCCCAATCACCAGACAGAAGACTTTGAGAGTGACCGAGCTACTGACATTTCACCCGAATCTCAGCGAAATAAAAGGAAAAACCTTCTGGGGTTCGGAGTCAATGAGGTTATGCTGTGTCTCCATTCTGTTCCACGTCCCGCCCATTACCCCACACTGCGGGACAGGAGGCGGCAGTGACAGGAGAAGACCCCGTCGAAGCACGAAGGGAGACAGGAAGACACTGTGAGGACACTGAAGCACAGGAATGGGAAATACAGTATTATCCCTTCTGAGCGTGGCTTACAGATGAGAGACCATGCTTTGGAGGAAAGGCAATGGACGTGCCTCTATGCAGAATCTTGGTGCACAGTTTCCAAGAAGATGGTCACTAAAACACAACAAAAAGGCCCAGCATATGCAAGTGTTGACATAAATTTCCCTCAGGGCAGGAGATGTCACAAACCCCAGAATGACAACCCGTGAGACAGGCTCTCCCCAACAGCAAAGCATCAACAAGAAACAGAGCAAAGGTCCGGCTCCTGGCCCTGGTGGCCCGTGGCAAACAGTTGTCATGGGGGTGGGAGAGCAGAGGACAGATGGAGAATGCCCAGGCATCTTTGATGAACATTCATCCTACTTTCTAAGCACGAAGGTCACTGGGGGTGAGGCGAGTACATTAGAAATGACAACAGAAACTTTCATGTACAAACCTTTTTTATTCTCAGAAAGGTTTGATTTCTTCTTGAAACTAGGACTTCGGAGGAGGAGGTAACGTGAGACCTCGGCCCTCAGTGTGCTTCGGGTCGCGGACACCAAGGACAGTATGAACAGAACCACTTGAGACCCACGGGAATACCTGTGGAGTTGCCTACGATGCGTCAGGCCCACAGACCACCCCCGGAAGCGCCAACAAAACTGCTCCACACCCCCAATCCCTTCCAGCTCTCAAGCTGGCAACTCAGAAGGACCTGTCACCCAATGAGTCACTTCTGTACCCGTGGGAGGAAGGCCCTTGCACATGGATCCATTAGACAGAGTGGAAGTCCAGGGCCTGACCTACTGGAGGCTGCAAGTGCTGAGGGCCAGCCCACAAAGTCCCCTGGGTTGGGAGTGGACAACAGGCAGTCAGGGCACCAGCAACCAGAGTGAAACTTGGATTGTGAGTGGGGGGTCTGCAGACCACTTGATAACTGAGTCCCCAATCTTGCCAGATCGTTGGCAGCGGCTTGTCCTACTTCGTGTGCTTGGCAGGAAGACATGAGAGACACTGAACTTCTGAAACGACCACTTCTTGGTTCCCGCTTGTGCACAGCCAAATCCACGTGAATGAACCGCTTGCGTTCAAAGACCATTCCAAATTCCGGCAATTCAGCACCACCCACTTCGGTCGGTGAGAATGGGGGGCACGCGCCAGGTGTACCCGAGGCCTCTATTGCTCCAGGCTGGCGGGGCACCACAAGGATTCCTCTCCGTCTGCTGGGACCTCTTCCCCAAGCTTCTGGGGAAACAGGGAATTGGACGTGACAAGAGAAGCAGCTCCGTGAGCCTCTGCTCAGATTCCCAACTCGGAACACCCAGCACCCCGATCGCTTCCTCACGGCAGGAAGGGCCAAAGAGAAGACAAAAGCTTTCCCTCTAAACTCAAAGAACACATACGTTTAAGACAAAACACAGTAATAAAGGGATCAGCCCACAGACAATGCACTGGAACCCCAATTTTCCCGAACGTGAGCCAGTCCCGTGGCGACTGAAGCCTGTAAGTCAGGGCAAGAATGCCAGAGGGGGCAGCGGCCGGCCACGCGCGTGCCTTGCAGACTCCTCAACAGTGGTCTCCGTTTTCTGAGGCCGAGTCGCTATTTCCAGTAAGTTAAAATGTTTCTATTAAGAAGAAAACAAAACAAAAATAAAAACCACTCCAGAGCAAGGGTCAAGGGAGGAAGACGGTAGAAAGTCAAGCCGCTGACCGCCGGCGGATCACAAAGAGTCCGCGATGGAGCTGGCCCAAGTAGATCCTCATCTTTGTACTGTCGCTCGTCTTCCTCACCCAGATCTGCACAGGGGGGAGGGGGGAGACAAGGGAACAAGGTGACGGGGGCAAGGACTACTGAGGACCACCACATTGCCAGCATGGGCCAGGGATAGGCAGAAAACGCCCAAGTGACCCATCTCAACCGGCAAGTTGGCCTGAAGCACCCCCAGCACCCATGGCCGTCCTGTACCCTGTGGTACAGGGGAAGCGGGTGAGGAGGCACCAGCTCTCTTGCTCACAGCAAATGGACACATGGTCATCTTGGACTTAAGTTTTGCCTTATTCCTAAGTACTCGCACTTGGATTTGGATTGTAATGTGATCAACATAGAAAATTCATACATTCATGGACATAAACCTTCAGCAAACATAGAACTATTTTCCTCATCCCAAGAGCCTTCCATACCACAGGGCCTCTCAAGGCTCCAGCTCCCTGACAAGGCACTTAATGGCACTGGCAAAAGCAGCTAGAGAATCACCATCAATCTGGGTCATGAAAGGGCTGAGCACTCCCAGTGCTTCTCAGGACACGACCTGAAAAACGAGCGGGGGCTTCCTCCAGCAGGAGAAGCATCTCACCAGCCCTAAGGCTCACACACCGCCGACGCCCTGAGGTGACTTCCCTCCAGGAGCTGTGTCTCACTCAGTGCCACTGCTTCCTTATCAGACCGCTCTGACACCGTTATGTCAAGAAATGACAAGCTCCAACATAGGGAGGGAAAAATCTAACTAGCTCTCTTATTTTCCTGAAAAATCCCGAGGCATCACAAAGGAAAACGATGGCCTGGCTTGGAGTGGGGCTCAGGTATCAGGTGGCCAAGCGCCCACATGGCACCGCAGAATCTCACCCCCTTGTGGCTGGAGGCCCCTGGTGAGAGTCTGACTCTGGCTTTCACTTGGCAAGAGGTAACTCGTGGCATTGGGCCCCAGGGAAGTGACATTCATGTTTTTGGATGGCTCACCCCACTTGCCGAGTGCATAATCATTACGCAGACCAGTCAGTTTTGGGGGCGGTTTTGAATTCAGGAAGCTGGGAGAACAGAGGTTGACTATACAATGGCACAGACAGGCTACAAAGGGGAGACACGTAACATCAATGACTTGGCCGACATTTGTGCTCTGATAAAAAGATCAAGCCAACACAGAGATTACACTTTCAAACTTCTTTTTAAATTAACAAGATAAGGTACACATTGCTGGCATTCTCCTAACGAAGGGCTGGCCAGGGGACTTGGAGGGCAGCCATGTCCTCCTCCTTCCAAGGTGGCTCTCTGGCTCACCTTAGAACAAACCGTTCCCATCTGGAGGTAGCTCGTGGCATGCCTAAGGATCCGTGCCTGGGCATTGGATATTCAGGGGGGCAACAGGACACGCAGTCAAAAGAGCCATCCGTCTATACCCCCGAAGGCCAATTCCAGCCCTTAGTTTTGGTCATTCACTCAACAAACACTCAAGAAGCACTTGCTGTGTCCAGTGACTAAGCTGGATGTTGAGTACAGACAGTAAACAAGGCTACCACAGAGCTGCAAAATACAGTGAGGACAAGAACTCTGAAGGATCACACCCTGGCAAAGGCCTTCACAGCATGGTCATGGATCCCAGAGGGCGCTCAATACAGCCTGACCAAGCCAAGAAGGCAGTGGTGATTGGCATGAGCAAGGCAAATCCTGAGTTAGGCATCTCCCCAGTGCCCCACTGAGTCCTCAAAGCCAATATATGAACGATCTAGAGCTGCAGCAAAGCAGCGGTGGAGTCATACATTCATGGTGAGCCTCTCCCTAGCTCCCTCCTCAGTGGATGGTCACTGGAAACAAAGCCAGACTTTTCCTGAGTTGACCTCAGTGGTTCCCCAGTCAGTCCCCGTACAGAGAGGCCATCACCATCACCAGAACGTACAACCCCCCCAGCCTGCAGTCAGACCGTGGAAGGGATGCTCAAGAGTGATTCTGACCATGTGCACGTGAGTGCCAGTTCTGCCTGACAACTGCAGAAAGGAAACTACAACCTCACTGTGCCCTCTCAGAGGCATTTTCAGGTTTACCCTCGCTCCTAACACTTCACAGAGCCACTTTTGGCTTCCCTCCCTGGTAGAGGAGGTAGCCCTACCTCATTGGTCCCGACAGAACTGATCACACAGCTGAGTTTCTGGTTGTCCTTTGATTCCAGGTAGATGGCTTGGCTCTTGTGGTACCTGCACCAAAACAAGACATCCAGTTAAAACCAAAACCAAGAGTGCACAACTCTTTGTAACCACTGGAGTGTATGGTATATGAATTACATGACAGGAAGAAGGTAAAGTAATTAGCACAAATAACTAAAAACGAAACCACTGCTGGAGAGCCAGGAAAACCACCCTGGAGTGGACCAGAGAGTGCTCCCTTCCGTCCCTGCATCTCCCTGTGCCTGCAGCACAGCACCACCTCTGACTTCCCAAAGCTCAGGGACGAGAAGAAGCCAGGGTCAAAGGTCAAACGGACAGTGGCAGCTACCACAGGGGTGGCAGCAGCGGCCAGCACTATCCTGGGCCAGCACTGGCTCAGTCTAGACAGCACCTTTGCTTCAGCTGAGGCTGCACAGATCTAGCAAGACAGCACTCATTCACACACCCAAACCCAGCTCCCAGCAAAGCTGAGCATCATCCTGGTTCTCTGGGAGGAGGAAAGGGAGGAATGGTGTTTTACTGATGCCATGAAATAGTCACTGCGAGGCACCACGGCTAAAGGAGGCCCTTCACTCCCACAATGAGCTTTGTCTAATCCAGGTTCTCAGGTTCTCAACTAAAAACTCTGGTTTCCAAGTCCATTTATTGCTGAAAAGACTCCTAAAAGAAATCAAATCATAAATGCAATTGGAATTGCAAGACTGCTTTAGGCAGACAGGAGTTTTAGAGCTGCTTGGCCACAGATGAGTTGGCAAACTGGGTCAGGGAACTATCGGTACACTCTCTGAGTAAGGTCACGCGGTCTGAAGCACAGGACACAGTTCACGGCCCGATCCTGACGCTCACATCTACGCCACTGTGTCAAGGTAAACAGTAGGGAACTCGGCAATGGTTACCGTGAAAACATACAGGAGAAGGACGTTCACAGCTATTCTGTGGGGGCTGTGAACTTTTAGACAAAAAACACAACCCAAGTGCAGTTAGTCTCAAGTCATTCTGATGGTACTCTCAAACGACACGGACAGAGCGGTCGGGAGTATGGCACAGCAGTATACTACTCAGTATACTACTGGTGTGGACACAGGCTCCGTGTCCCCCAAAGTGCAAAAACAGAGCACAACTATGTCCACTCTGTTTCTGTGCTTGCAATAAAGTTTATACACGTAACACATTGCATTTATATACACATATAGCATGGGGTACATGTATGTATTAAAACAGGCCAATGTATATCAAACGCGTATGGAAATGTCTTAAATATATCAGTTTAAAGTGGCGTTCCTTTTTGGGAATAGCTTTCTTTTTCTACATTGGGTTTTACTTAACAGCTTGGGAGGGGAGGCTGCACTACTGACCGGATGGTACACACAGCAGCTGTTGACTTGATGGGTGTTCCGCTGTGTATTCGGCAACAAAATACACAACACTGAACAAAACACACGGTGTACTGGGCAACACCGGAATGTGAGAAGGATGGGACTGAACACGCCAGCTGCACAAGGAGCTGCCACAGGCAGGAGCTGATTCTGGGAGACGAGTCAGTACGGACGTAACCTGGGGCGGCGTTTCCCTCTGATGTGCTTAGAACTGAGAGCTGTCATTGGGCTGGCTCAAAAGTGACCGTGAGGACTAAGCAGTGCAGTGTCCAGGCTGAATGTCCATCACTAATCCCGTTTGCTCCCAGAGGAGACCTGTTCAGCATGCTTCCCAAGCAACCCAACTTCACACTGGATTCCCAACCTGCAGCCTGGAGTCCAGTGGATTCTGACTCAGTGTCTCTACAGGACAGAGCTGACTGCCCCATGGGTTTCAGAGAGTAACCGACCTGTCAGGTAGCACTTGAGCATTTAACTACTGTGCATTAGGGCCCTACACTCCCCCCACCCCCATCCCAACCTAGTGTTCCTGGGGCCTCCAGGAAACTCCCATGCTCCCAGCAGTGGTCTTGGGGAAGCACTGTTTCTGGATATCTAAGATTTTAAATTATTTGAATTCTCTGAAGACATTTATGCAGGAGCTCACATGAAATCCAAAAGTATATGACAAATTTGGCATACATGTTGACTTAATTCTTAAAGACAAATAAAATAGAAGGGAGAAAATAATTACAAATATATTTCTATAGGAAACATGTTAAAAGCAACACCAGTAGAGCCGGATCAGTAAAGTGGCATATTATCGCTTTTCTGCCAATTAACCACTCTTTGCAGGCTACATTTCATTTCTGCAGAAAAGCCCTTTAAAACAGCCTCGGAGGACAAGCCCCGACCGCCAAATTGACTTTACTGCTTTATTACTAATGGAAATTCTGACCTACGAATCCCTGGAATTAAGCTCTTACAGTTCTGCCTCAACTATTAAGCCCAACAAACTAGAATTACCAGACTCTTTTCAAAGAAAGCCATTTCTTTAGACGATGGGTCAAAACGTGGGGCGGGAAAGGGGAGAATTATTTTAATTCTGTATCCTGCAGGGAATCCTTTGAATAAAAAAAATAAACAAACAAAAACCCATCAATCCCATGTTCTTGCTGTAGGAGCTGAAGGAGGACGCAGAGCAGTCAGGAAGACTCATTGCTGTCAATAGTTGTTTATAGCAGTGGCAGGGTCGCGGGCTCAAGTCACTTGAGAGGAAGTGAGCGACTTCATTTCTCATACCCACTAGCAGCTCTGGCTTTCAAGTGAAGAGAGAGAAGGGGAGGGGGAAGAAGTCCACCCCCACCGTCAGTTACAGTATCAGCGACTTTCGTGGTGTTTTCTGAGAGGGTCATTCAGACCAATCGAAGTCTAAGTAAGGCCTGCAAAGGGATGGGAGATGCTTAAGAGCCATAACAGACCAAGGCACAGGAAGATGCTGATCTTTCAGAGAGACATGGAGCTTGCTAAGTGCTCCTGCCAGGATGGGAAGCCCGGACCACGCTCATCTTGCTGAAGCCATTTTCATTTACAACTCAGTGAAATGTGTTTGGCTAGAAACAGCATGTCAGCCGGTGGGCAAGCCGGCTAGCAAAGGTAAAAAGCTAAAAGCCTCCACAGGGACACAGGTGGACAAGAGCCTTCCACCACCTGAGAGATGGAACCCTGGGGCGGCGGAAGTGTCAGCCAGGCCTTCCAGAAACATTTCCCAGTTACCACCAGCATTCAAATGTTGCCTGCAATCTGAATGTCATGACCACAGAAGAAAAACACACACAAGACACAGTGGAAAATGATGCTTTTAAACGACACCTGACCGCAGGACAGACAGGCTGGAGATTCAGAGACAAGGCAGAAGCCTCCCAGAGCACTAACTTTACAGCATGTCTGCTGTCCAGCTGAGCAGGGTGGTGAATATGCCTGCAAAGCACGTCGGTCTGAAGACACCAGGCCAGCTGCTGGCCTTAGGCGAGGGATGGGGCCCTAGTCCTGGGGCATCTTTTTTATTTTTTAAGAAAAAGAGGGTCTTCTCCTTACTGCATTTTCTTTCTTTAAAAAAAATCATTTTATTGGGGGCTTACAACTCATTACAAGCCATACATCAACTGTATCCAACATTGGTACATGTATTCCATCGTTCTTTTCCAGACATTTACTTTCCATGGAGCCCTTGGGATAAGCTCCTCTCCCTGTCCCCCTCCCTCCTACCCCTCTCGACTGCACTTTCAAGCTCAGGACTTGTCTCAAAGTCTAAGGAAGAAACCTGGAAGGACCAAGAGCCAAGCCACACCATTTCAAAATGAACATGATGTGAAAAATAGCACATGGCTTTAAGGACTCACAGATGCGTAACAACGTTATAATAAATCTCATCCTTTTCGAAGCTGGTTTGTATGTGTGGGCTTGATCTTTAAAGGTTATTTGGTTTTCATTATTAGAGGCATTTTTCATCCGAGTTTGTCCCTCGGTGCATTACGCTGTTAGGGCCTGACACCTAGTGGTGACATACAATTTGATAAGCAGCATTTGGCTAAGCTGACCTTTTTATAAAGAATGCCACAGAACAGCCAAATCAGAGAGGCGGAGTCAGTAAGGTGGGGCTCAGACAGAGCAAACCTTCACTAGGTAGTACGCAACCGACTCCCTCTGAGCTACTAAATGGAGCCTATCTTTTTTGATCAGTACTAGACGACTAAGCACACACTGGCCACCTTTAGAAGTACAAAGCAACGAAGCAGCACACTGCTGGCTGATTCTCCTCCCTAAGGAGCCTTCAAATGTCTATTGCCCAGAGTCTGCAACCTGTGGTCAGATAAGGGTACCGTGACTCAAGAGGATCGGGGTACAGTCGTTAGAAATGATTAAGTGCAGAGACCACCAGAACAACATTCTCAATGTCACCCAGTGACAAGGCAGGACACAAATGCACACCCTCTGTGCAAAGATGACAAGTCCAGGGACGTTCACACCCAAGTAGAACACCTTGGGCAGAGCAGACAGTGAGGGCCGGCTGAGTAACTTGGCCGGGCTTCTAAGGCTTTTCCCTAGTGGTTTGCATTTCCTCACCAGTGAAAGTATGTTGGTGGCCTGAGGCTCCAGTCTTCAATCAATAGTAGTTATGGCTTGAGATACAGTTGGCGTAAGGATGTATGGTCAAATAATAAAAAACACCTACAAACATTAGAACCTCACAAGGCAAATTAGCACATAGCCAGACCCAAAGACTCCTACAATGTAGAAATTCACTTACCCAAGCATGATTACCCTCCAAACTTATTTGACCATGAAATCTCTTGGTAACACACAAACCTAGGCACTGTGGCACTAAAAGCCAACTTGAGGGGCAAAAGGGAGGGGGGAACCTCAAGATTCAGTTTATGGGACACCATAAAAGATTGGTACCTAATCCACCCAAGGGGAGGGTATTGTTTATATCTCCACAGGTAAAGTGGGACCAGACTTCAACCCAGAGCCGCAAGGTGTGAATGCAATATCCCGGCATGGAGTAGGGAACCAGTGGAGAGGTCTGGGAGGCTGGCCCCAGCACCATAAATTAAGTGGATTCCTGCTCCTCCCCCCGAAAAGAATTTGTCCCAAAGGACAACATTGACTCTGCAGCTCTGGGAGATGGACATATCTGATCAGAGCACACGGGAGCAGATGAAGGGGCAGGAGGAGAGAGTGGAACACAGCCTGGCCTACCAGGCCGTGAGGATGATGTTCCTGAGTAGAGCAGCCAGTCCACAGAGAGAACAACATGGCTGGCCCCACTATGAGAAATGATGCCAATCAGTGACTAAGGGCGATACAGGGGACAGCACCGGAGACACAGTGTGGGAATTGCACCTGACCTGATCCCACCACAGCGAGGCAAATCACTGGGGGAGTGCAGCGGAACAGCAAGGGAATGGAGTGGCAAGGTCCCCAGGGAATGCTGAAAGTGGACTTTGGGGCCAGGGCGTGGTGCCCCAACAGACTGGACTGGAAAACACTCCTAAAGGCCAGCAAACGATCCCTGAACTAACTACAAGCTTTTCTCTTGAGGTGTTTTGTTTTGTTCTTTGTCGGAAGTTTGTTTTTGTTGTTTTATTGTCTGGTTGTATACTGTTGCTTTGTTTTCCTCTGTCTTGTTTTCATGCATGTTAGCGTCTCCACACGACTGTCTGAATAGGACAGGCTGGATGAACTATCTGGAGGAAAAACAACGGGACCCACAGTTCCGGGGGGACTTGGGGTGGGGGGGTAAGGGGGGTAAGGAAGTGGTGTTAACAAACACAGGGACAAGGGAACAACATGGGACCCAAAATGGTAAAGAGGGGGGAGTGGCAGGCATGGTGGGAAATGATCAAGGGTAAGGTTGCTTAGAGAAGAGGTATACTCTAGCCCAGGTGGCGACGAAGCATGGTAGTAGGGCAGGAGGAAAGTCAAGGGAGATGGAGGAAAGAGCTAGGAGTCAAAGGGCATTTAGGGAGGTCTAGACAAAGACATGTACATGCAAATATATATAGAGGATGGGGAAATAGATCTATGTGTCTATACTTATAGGTTAAGTATTAAGGTGGCGGAAGGACCTTGGGCCTCTACTCAAACACTCCCTCAATGCATGAATACTTTCTTTTATTAAATTGGAACTCTATGATGCTCACTCTCCCGACACAATTGCTGGAGCCAAAGTGGGTGAACAAGTAAATGTGGTGAAGAAAGCTGATGGTGCCTGACTATCAAAAGAGATAGTGACTGGGGTCTTAAAGGCTTGAAGATAAACAAGCGGCCATCTAGCTCAGAAGCAACAAAGTCCACATGGAAGAACACACCAGCCTGTGTGATCGAGTGGTCCCGAAGGGATCAGTTATCAGGTATCAAAGAACAAAAAATCATATCATTGACTGCACACCTCCACGATAGGATCGCTGAAGACAAATGGGTGCATAAGCAAATGTGGCGAAGAAAGCTGATGGTGCCCGGCTATCAAAAGAGATAGTGTCTGGAGTCTTAAAGGCTTGAAGGTGAACAAGCGGCCATCAAGCTCAGAAGCAAAAAAGTCCACAAGGAAGAAGCACAGTGGCCAGTGCGATCACGAGGTGCCAAAGGGACCAAGTATAAGGCATCATGCAAAAAAAAAAAAAAAAGATATGTGTGTATGTATAAATATGAATGTGTATATATATGTGTGTGTATAAATATGAGTGTGTATATGTGTGTGTGTATATAAGTGTGTATGTATATGTGTGTATGTATATATATGTGTGTATACACACACACACACACACACATATATATATATATATATACCATATTGAATGAAGGGGGAAGTGCAGAGTGGAGACCCAAGGCCCAAGTGTCGGCCAATGGAGATCCCCTCATAGAGGGGGTTAGGAGAGGAGATGGGTTAATTAGGGTGCGAGGTAGTACCGATGAAGACCACAGCTTTCCCCCAGATCCTGGATGCTTCCTCCCCACAACTACCATGATCGGAATTCTACCTTGCAGGGCAGAGGTTGTACACTGGTACATATGAGGGCTGGAGGCACAGGGAATCCAGGGTGGATACCTTCAGGACCAAGGGTGTGAGGGGCGATGCTGGGAGAGTGGAGGGTGAGTGGGTTGGAAAGGGGGAACTGATTACAAGGATCCACATGTGACCTCCTCCCTGGGAGAGGGATGGCAGAGAAGGGGGGGAAGGGAGACTCCGGATAGGACAAGATATGACAAAATAACGATGTATAAATTATCAAGGGCACATGAGGGAGGGGGTAGCGGGGAGGGAGGGGGAAAAAAAAGAGGACCTGATGCAAAGGGCTTAAGTGGAGAGCAAATGCTTTGAGAATGATTGGGGCAGGGAATGTATGGATGTGCTTTATACAATTGATGTATGTATATGTATGGATTGTGATAAGAGTTGCATGAGTCCCTAATAAAATGTAAAAAAAGAAAAGAGAAAAAAAAGAAAATGATTAGGACAAAGACTGTACAGATGTGCTTTATACAATTGATGTATGTCTATGTATGGACTGTGATAAGAGTTGTATGAGCCCCTAATAAATTGTTTTAAAAAAAAAAAAGATTGGCATCTCCAAATTCTGGAGTAATGTCAGTAGCCAGCCTAGAGGGGCCCAATTACCTGAACACCAGGCCACCTCCAGCTGAACACATTTTGGGAAAAACCATTTTCAGAGATCTAACAATGGTACCAATCACGCGACTCCTCAAACTTCTGTCAACAATATGCCACTTTAAGGACTGTTTTGAGTTCTGCACCGCCGTGCTCTGACAGCATCTTCCCAGCCCCCTTTCCAAATGGTGCGTTGGAGACGCTCAGGGAGCCCAGATTTACCCAGAACTTACCACCGCTTGTCGTAGTACAGTTTGCCGTCTTCTATCCGAGCTTCGTATCTCTGGGCTGGGGACTCGGCGGGCGTGGCAGGCATGTGCTCAGGTGAGGATGGGGAGGCTGGAAGGAAGCAGAGAGGAATTTCATGCGTGAGTCCGCCAGCTAAAGTGTTCGAATTGATGTGCTCATAAACCCACTGCCCCCCAGTTGAGTCTGCGTTTAACTCACAGAGACCCTCCGTTGAGTCTCCAGGAGCAAGGGCGGTGGTGATAGCGCGCTTCCAGAGTACTGGGGTGGCGAGAGAGAATCCGACACAGCCGGATCGCCCCTATCTACTGATTCTGTACACCACCATGTGAGGAGGCCAGGGCCCAGGTTAGCACTTGAGCAGAGCAGACACCCAGGAAGCTTGAAGGTATGCCACAAAAACCGTGCAGGCCTCCGAACTACCTGGTAGAGCAGATTCCCGGCATGTGGAGCATCAGTCTAAGGCTGATGTCATAACCACTGGGTTCAGTGGCTTAAACTCACAGCTGACAGGCGCAGACAGCCCCTCCACAGCAGCTCTGCAGGCACTCAGGATGCTTCTGTGGACCAGACTATGGGTACCATCAAGAGAAAGGAGACCCTTGCTCTAGTCCACAGGACTCCCTGAGTAGCAAGACATGCGAGTCATCAGGACCCAAGCTTGTTTGTTTTTGAAGTCAGTTGAGAACTGCTGTTGAGAGAGCTTGCGCTGGCTCGTGAGTGCTGCTGGGGAAGGATCCCCACGAACAGAAACAGCCCCTCCTGGGTAAGGCCAGACTCCAAGATGCCTCTGAAGCCCCTTACCGGGGCTGGGGAGGAAAAAGGGCTGGCACAGCTATGCCCGGCACTTAATGCTAGAAAATAAGGGATTCTGGGAAAGCCTCCTCAAGTTCATTCTCAGAGGCAAGAGCTTTAATATTAGGTCTGGTGCTCACCCAGAAGGAAACCGTCCCCAGTCCAGAAATCAAACCAAACGTCTCTTCTATAAGAAGCCCAAAGGAGAGGACAAGTAACTCACAGTGTCAGGGTAGGCAAGTGCCCTTAAGGAAGGGGACATTCACTTGTCCCAACAACTATGGCAAATGACAAAACATTCTCTTTTTTTGAAAAGTGCAATGATTCCTAGACAGCTATTTGCATGCTTTCCAATGTGACAGAGAGATGACACAAGTGCCAATGGCTCCAAGCACGTACCTGGTCTCTTGGGTGACTTAAGCTGTAGGAAGAACAACAACAGAAAAAGTCTTAGAAAAAAATAATTTCAGATGCAACTTAAGGTGTCAAGAGTTTTCACAATGATTTAACAAGTGACATGGAAACAACGGGAAGCAGAAGACACGTCATGCCAGAGCTCTCTGCTACACCGCAAGATTCCCGGTACCTTATTCAATGTCCTCAGATCCTCCATGATCTGCTCATCGGTTAACAGGTAGTTAAGCTGGGGTGCCGAGAGTTAAGGGAACGCGTCCACAAAACAGGGCTTTCAAACGCACAGATCCTGGTACAGGAGACCCCGTGTGTCAGACCTGAGGAGTGTGGCTCGGTTGAATGTTGTTTTCACAAGACATTTTGCTTCTTGGAGGTTCATGGCTCTCCTGCTAAATGTGCAGTAACCAGGTACCTTACCTGGGGAGAAGGGGATGAGCCTCACTGGGTAGTTACAGAAAGTGAGCAAACACAAACTAACTGTGAAATCACCCTTTCAGCCTGGATTGCAGGGACGGGAAATTAGACCCTTGTCTGCTGGTGACAAGTGACGTCCAACGGCAGACAAAGAACTGAAGCTTTCTGGACCAACAGTTATGCTCTCTAGGACAGAAACACGTCCCCGAGTATCCCAGTGTCCCCCTCACCCAATGCCACAGCTATGATTACAGGATTTATGTCCGACTCAAACCTCATTTACCTTACGGTTAGTGTTTCCCAAAGTAGGAGAGAGTGGCCCTCTGCTGGGGGCGCTGGAAGGGTCCTGGTGAGCCGTGAAGGCAGACACCTGTACTCTATCCTGGATTGTAGGCTACAGTACAAAAGGTTTCCATTGCCAGGGTGCTGGGAATTTTTTTCCAGAAAGGGGGCAGCAGAACAAGTTTTGGAACCTTAGATGCAGCAGTTTGAAAACCACTACTTCAGGGACACAGATAAACGGAAGTCCAGAAAGGTAGGCGACTGGCCCCCTTTCACAGGTACACCAACGAAGGTGCCTGATGTTTCCAGCTGCCTTTGACTTCTGAAGTGAACATGGTCTGTGTGCCAAAACCAGGTACCCTTTCTAAGTGATCCAAACTCACTGCCAGGGGGTCAATTCTGACTCACAGTGACCAGGTAGGACAGAGGAGAACTGTCCCTTTAGGTTTCACAGGAGTAGAAAGCCTCATTGTTCTCCAGTGGAACCTCTGGTGGTTTTGAACTGCGGACCTTGCAGTTAGCAAGGAAATGAGAAACAACTATGCCACCACCAGGGCTCCTCCAAGTGATTTTCTCCATAAATCCCTCCCACCAGGAGCTGCGGCAGAGGAGGACTCCAGCCACGAAAGGGGTGAGCATGTTGCACCGTGTGCCCAGGAAAGGCTCAGTGGGACCCATGACAAGCACAGGCTAGATAGCATGCGGCAGCCTCGGGGAAGGGGCTCAAGCTCAAGCGAGTGGATATCTGGAGCTGGCTTCCTCCGCTTGTCGGGGATGGGCACGGGGTCGTTGGGTCGCCTCCGCAACTTTCGGGTCATGATGGGCTTCACTTCCATGGAATCTGTGCAAGAATGGAATGGGTGGATCAATCCAAGTTGGGAAGAATCTCCAGTCACCCGAGGAGTATCTGTCCCATTGCCAACCCCTTCAGACGATTTCACTGGGAAAGCCAAGGAGACTGAAGAAGAGTCTTAGAAGATTCCACTGTGAAGGGAGACGTCGGACAGTGTAAGACATGGCAAAATAATAATAATTTATAAGTTATCAAGGATTCATGAGAGAGGGGGAAATGAGGAGCTGATACCAAGGGCTCAAGTAGAAAGCACATGTTTTGAGAATGATGATGGTAACAAATGTACTTGACACAGTGGATGGATGTATGGATTGTGATAAGAGTTGTACGAGCCCCCAATAAAATGATTACCAAAAAAAAATTCCACTAACCAACTGAGGTGCCTGCCCTTCAGAAGGCAGCCTTTTGTCTCACCTTATAGCTGCTGACAGTATCCTTTACCCCCAAATCTAGGGAGTCTCTTCTCCCCTCAAATGAAGGGGCCCCAGAGTCCTAGGCCTTTTGGAATTAGAAAAGTGCCTTAGAGCCACCTCGGTTGACAATCCCCCACTGTTCTGCGGGGTGAGGGGGGAGCACTGGCTCTGGTGGCAGCATTTTTATAGCAGGTCTTCACTTACCCGCTTCATTATCTCTCTTTGTTCCCTTTCCTTCATTGTCTAGTCCTTTCGTAACCACTTGAATATCCAGGAGATAATGAAGCCGCATAGTAAAGGCTTCTTTCATCCTTCTTGGCTTCTCTGCACCTGCCTCAGTCGCCCATACCCACGCCCCTCCGCAGGATGCCCTCCCACAAAAGCCCTACTGATCTGGGGCCCCACTGGGGTTCTCTTTGCTGGTCTGTTCCATACGTCCTGGGGATGTTTGGTGTCCAGCAGACCTCAGTCTGTGTGCCAGTGAACCACAGCCCACCATGTCCAGCTCCACCTACCCACCTGAATGACTCCGTATGTCCCAGATGGACCCATGATTCAATTCACCACCCAAGTCCACCTCCTGTCCTGGGCTTCAGGAGCATCAATCACATCAAGCCATCCTCCCAAGCACAGGCAAAATCCTCGTATGAGGTTTGTCTGCCTTCTCTGTGGCATCAAATTCTGATACGATCAGTCCTGCCTTCTAGCAATCCCATCCCCTCACCATCTTCTTGCTGAACCAACCCCCAATGGCCTTCAACAGTCTCGCTGACTCGACTCTCCCACCACGTCCAGTCCATCCTTCCGACCCTGAGGGTGAGCTGCTTCAAGTAGAAGCACTATCACCCCACTTATTAAATACTTGTACAATTCACCGTGCTCTACAGACTAAATGCCAGTCCTTGGGAGGGTACACAAGCCTCTCCCAACCCAGGCCAAGCCTCTCTTCTCCCTATGTACTCAGAACTAACTTTATATACTCAGAACTTTCTACTGCAGAAAAGCACAATGTCTTTCTAAGCCTCCAGGTCTTCACATAAGCTGTCTCCTCTGCCCAGCCCAACCCTACACAACAGCCGTTGGGAGTTCACTCAGCTCTCACCCTGTGGGGTAACTTCCACAGGTGAGATATCCACTTACTAAGTGTCAAGAACATCTGTACAACCCCCATCTGTGCCAATCCGCCACCAGACTCTGGAATTCTACCACAGCCTGGACCCCCCCCCCCCCCCCCAGCAATGGCCCAGGCACACCACCGCCAGAGTGACACGAAGTTCTCTGTAGAACCACTGGATGGGGTCACACCACCAGCAGAAGAGACAGGGTAGCATTAGGGAAGTCAACAGGAGTCCTTCCATTACAGCAGCTCACGGGAACTTGGGGTGCATGTGAAACAGGTGTACAAAGATAGCATAGATGGGCAAAAGTAAAAGGAGTACCTCAGGAGGAAAGGGGGACATGAGTCAAGGTCAAGTCACCGGTATCCACAGTCAGACATACCATTCAAAGAGCATTCTCTGTGAACTCAGTCACATGACACGGCCCAGCCTCCCCATCAGCAGGAGAAATGCAGGCCACTTCTTCTACTCTCCCCCTTACAGATACTGTGTGAGTTCCCCCCTTTCCTTGCTCCGACTTCCCTGTCTGCTCCCGCATGGGTATCACCTCCCATAGCCTACAACCAAGACAAGCAGTCTTGGCCACCTCACCACCACCTGACATCGGTGAAGGCATGCAGCCTGTGCTGTGTGTAGTTATCAGACACGTGTGCCTTGCGGGGGTAGACCTTTCGCATAAAGCTTGGCTTTGTGGTCACAGAGTACTGCATGTGGCCCTGGTATTTGGACATAAACCAATGGCGGGGAGGTGGAAATGATAACGCACTCGCCATCGGACAGGCCAGGTCTGGCTTCACCACTCACACCACGTCTGAGCAGATGGCTTCACCTCCAGGAGCCCTTGTTGCTTTCTGTGACACTGGGATAATGACACACAGGCAAAGGGAGCTGAGGGAACTCCGCGTGGTCACAGTTTTCTAGTCGCAGTGACTAGTCTGTGCCAGCCACTCTTCAAAGCACTGTTAGTGCCACCCCAACCTTCTCTTCTGCCCTGGGGAAGTGGAAAAACCCACCTCCTTGCCCTAACTCAGTGATCGGGCCGCATCCGTCCCTGCTCTGTGGGCCCACCAAGGTGACACCATTACCTGTGCATACATCTTGGTCTGATCACTCTAAGTGCTGAGGAAACAGGGCTTCTATTTTGGTATTACACATCTTCAGGGCTTTGGCCACAAACCCAGCATCTTGGAAAGGAGCCCACAGGCCATATGAAGGTCACGATAGCTCCCAAAGGGGCCTGTTGGTGGGTGATGCTCCCAGTGAGGTAAGATCTTCCGGCAGAAATTGAAGCAGCCATCGTGGGCAAACAGAAGACAAGGTGAAAAGAAGGCCACTTCCTTGTCAGGAGAAAACAGGGCCGAAGAAGGTGAAGTTCTCCTCATCAGGTTCCCGCTGGTGGCCTCTCTCTGACCCAAGGCCTTTGCTTCCACGTTGAGGATGCCTGCCCGGGTCACTCTCCCTAGACACTCACTCCTCCAACTACCGCGGGCAACAGTCCAGAGGCAACAGCTCCACAGGGGCAGGTCCCCAGACTTCACGAGAGACTCCCAGAGAAAAGCTCCTGAAAGCACTGGCCTAACATTCTTAGGTTCCTACCCCCAGGGCACCTTTTCACCGTAGCAGCCCAGTTCCCCCCCATTCTTCAAAGGGGGTGTGGAGGGGGTGACGAGCACCCCTCTTTCGTCCAGAGAGGGTTTGAGTGTTTCATGTTCATGCAGAGCAGGTCACAGACAGACCCGTCTCAAACACTTATCCTCATCTGCAAAGCTTTGCACAGTGGACCCGAAAAGGAAGCTCCTCAAAACACACCTCCCGGGCAGAGCCCCAGCGGCGGACAGTCACCTCTTTATCCTGCAGTGCGGCTGGTGGGGTGGGCTTGAGCTGTCACCTTCGGGTTGGCAGCCGACTGCTTGACTTCTGTACCGGGGCTCCTCGGCAGAGCTCAGAGCCCAAAGGTGAACGACGACGTCACCGCATCAGAGGGATGACACCAGCTCTGTCATCCATCCCCAGAGCAGCCCCATCCGCGGAAAGGCCCATTATCCTTCCAGCTCCAGTGCCTCCTTGCATAGTCTCACATTACCTTGGCAGTGCGCTCCACGCCAAGGGAGTCCAGTGGCTGGAGGAAGGACACCTGGAGCTGGCTTTACCCGCTTCTGTACCTATTTCACAGCATTACCCAGGATTTTCTTGACCTGCGTGTCAGGCTGGCCTCGAGTCACCAGACACCTGCAGTCCCAGTTCCGATTCTGGTTGTCAAACTGCCTGGCCACACAATGCCTCTCGCTCATTGGCAAGTGGACTGTCGGATCCCAGGTGAGGTGGCACGACCCTTTCCCTACAGATGGGGAGGGAGTGGCAATAACCTGATGATTGTTCCCGAATGACACCCGTGGACATCTAGAGGCTCTGGGCGAGCACGCTGGTCCTGGCATCAAAGGCAGCCAGAGGTGCTGCCAGAGAAAGCAGTGGGCAGGCTGGCACATGGGCAGGGGGCCGGGAAAGGACAAGGCCGTCAGGGCTGTCTGCCATTAAAGCAACATTTACCAAGAGCAAGGCCAGCCATCGGCAGACAGGGCCTCAGCAGCTCTTCTCACCAATACCCTCGCTGAGCCGCTCTCTCCCAGAGGCTGTCAGGCCTGGTTCCTTTTTCCAAGCCTTTCAGGGAGAACACTTCCAGAGGAGAGGTGTCCTTTTTTTCTCTTCCCTCCCCAAACGGCCCAGGCCCACGTTTCTGAGGTGAGCCCCTTCTTTTGCTGGTATATCACGGGAGGACAAGTGGGTGCACAGCACCGCTGCTCCTGGCTGGTGCTTACACTTTCCAAGTCCGCCCAGCCCCAGGATGGACAGAAATGCCCGGATTCCTACAGAAGTCTGCTGGCCACAGACAGGAGGAAGCCCAGGGCTCTGAGAGTGATAACAACAGCGCAGGCCATTATTAGGAGGGGCACTGCAGTTTGTTGAAGAATGGAATGGATAGGCTATGTCACTTCTGCAGCCCCTCATAGATCCCAGTGACCAACCCAGCTCATCCAATGCCGACTCCTGCTCCTTCTCCTGCTAGGGGAGAGATGGCAGTGGGGGTTCTGACTCTCTGAAGCAGCCTCCAACCTGTTGAGTACCCCACACCCCCAATGACAGGACTGGCTCTGAGTCTCACACAACTCGACTACCTCTGCAGGGAGGGATATAGCTCAGCTCAGTTACACCCAAGACAGAGGGTCCGAGTGCAGATGACACAAACCAAAAGCCTGTCTTCTCAGAGCCCAGCAACGGAAGAAAATGCCGTTCCTGACATTTAGGGAGACTTTTAAGGAGCAAAAAAACTCTTAACTTGCCCATCACCACAAACAGATTTGAACAACAAGAACATGAACGACGTGAATGGCAGCTGGCCCAGGAATTCCGTCAGGCATAATCCAGAACATGCTATTGGTATTGAGGTCTCCCAGTTAACGAACACGTGCGTGCTCTATCGAGGGCGGCAGCCTAGGTGCACACCCTTCCCGTAACAGTACTGAGGCTGGGGATCAATGGCCCCATTGTACAGAGGGGAACACCAGGCTCAGGGTGGTCAGTGGCTGGACTGAGGTCACACAGCCAGTACATGGTGGAGAGCCCACTCATCTTTCACTCTGCTCGGCCTCCACCAGCTCCACCCGCTTCCCACTCCCCGGGCCCTGGCTCCCGGGGTTCTCATACCTCCAGTTAGTTCCATAGTGAGCTTCTCATTTTCGATCATCTTCTTCTTCTCCTCCAGCTCGGCAATCAGGTTCTCTTTCAGCTCAACCTTCTTGTCTTCAAACTCTTTCACCGCAGCCTTCTTTTCTTTGATGTAGTTTCTTTCCACTTGCTCAGTCTGAATGAGAGAAGCGTAGGCTAGGGGTACCAGGAAGGCCCCGAGAACAGGCTCCAACATGAAGCCTGGCTCTCGCATTCAAGAGCGAAGTAAGAAAGAGAGCTGACTAGCCCTGGGAAGCAGAGCAAGACACCTGCAGCAAGTCACTGGCTGTCGGGAGCCCATTTCCAAGGGATGCAAAAGCTGGTTCCCAGCCTTTTGTCTGTCTGGAAGAATACATTTCACTCACTCACCCATCAGGCAATTGTTCACACGTACATCTTAGACTTTATGACTTTCATGCAAAGTTTCTCAAGGATGGTAAGAATCATACATTCATGGAGCTCTACCAGTCTTCAAAATTAAGCACAAGAGATTGGGTGAGATGGCATGAGCTGCCACTTTTGATTTATAACATGTCAAAATACTGGGGACTATGATGAACCAGCGAGGAGCCCTAGTGGTGCAATGGTTAAGCACTCAGCTGCAAACCAAAAGCTTGGTGGTTCAAACCCATCCAGCACGGCACAAGGAGGAGAGCTGGCAACCTGCTCTGTACAGAGGAAAGCTAAGTCCCTAACAGAAAACCCAGGGGGGCAATTCTACACCCGGGGGCTGCTACAAGTCAAAACTGGATGGACAGTAATGGGACAGCTCATTCACTGGGTGCTGTACCCCAAAGCACTCAAACGCTGAAATTAGACAAAGATGACAATGACATCAGCACCACTTGTCTGCATTCTAGCAAGTGAAGAACAAGCAGGCTCAGGGTGGGCGGTAGCGTGCACCAGGGGGGTCCTCTGAGCTGAGAGTGACTACATGTGTGGAACTGAGCTCAGTACTAAAACTGTTTCCAATCATGTGGCTCTGACAAACCACAGCTTTCTCACAAAGCGCCCCAACCCACAGCAGCCACTCAGGAAAGGCACAGCCTCCGGGCTTCCCACTCTTTTCTATATCCCTAGCACCAGGCCTGGCACAGGGCTGGCACTCAGAAGCCAGCTGAATAAAAGGGGGGAAAAAAATCACGTAAAAAACCTGTCGTTCTCACGGTTCCAGACACTTCTGACTGTAAAACCGAGTTACAGAGCTAATTCAGACACGAGGTTGCTTTGAAGGCCAGTAAAGCAGATGACTCAGTCATTGTCATTCCAACATATTCCAACCACCTTCCACATGAGACACAGCCCTGCATCCCACCTACTGGGGGACACAGAGGACGCCCAGACAAATGGAGGAGAATAAAAAGATGGTATGTGGGAACTGAGACCAGTGTCTGGGGGCACCTCTGCACTCTTCACCTGGTGCCACAGGGCAGCGCCACCACATCTGCAAAGGAGCCCAGGAGCTCCGTGTACTTACCTCCAGCTGGAGGAAGAGCTCTGAAAGAGAGAGAACGTGCAATTAGATGCGCTAGGCGGTGTCACCTTTCTAGACAGTGATGCTAGGATTCATTTAGAAGCAGTAATTGTTTTCTGAAAGCATGGTTACACAAGCAAATGTTTTCATCAGGAAAGTGTTGATCTAACATGAAGCGGAAGGCAGCAAGAAGAGATGGTGTCTGGTTACAATCAGGCCCAGAACAGGGCTGGCACTGGCACTTCTGCCCAAGGGTAAAGCAGACAGCAGGCACCAAGCAAGCACCATCCCCAAACCCACTGTGCACCTGGGACCAGGACCGCCAAAGGAGCTCCAAGGCTGTCACCTTCTGAAAGCAGTGTCACAGGGTGGGCTACACCCACTGAGCTTTTGGCTAATAGTCGAGTGCTTAACCACTGCGCCACCAGGGATACTTTAAACTCCCTTGGCGAGGCGATCTCTCTTTTACTGGGCCCATACCCTCCAACAGCCACCCCTACAAGGGCAGGGCGGGGTGCGGCGGGTCTGGGGGAAGTGATGCCATCACTCCGGAGGCCAAGTCCATCCCCAAGCTGTGGGGTAAAGGGCACTATGGTGAGTGAGGAAGGGCACCCCGTAGGAACCAGGAGCACAGAGCTTTAGGCACCTCCAGCGGCTGGACTCTCAGGCACCAAGCCTCTGCTCTAGGACTCCCTTGGCCAGTACTGTCTATTGGTCTCTCTGAACACCTCTCGCCATCACAGCCTGGATTCTGTCTCCCCCACTGTCATCCCTGGATCCTCTCACAGACGCCTTCCCACCTCCAGCCAGCAGTAAAACTATTAAGCACCTTCTGTGTACTTGAGGGGAAGGGTGGGGACTACTAGCACAGTGGGTTACACATTAGGCTAACTGGTCAGTAGTTCCAGCACACCGACAAGGCTGTCTGCTCCTTGATTTACAGCCTCCAAAATCCCAGGGGCAGCTCTGCTGTACTACAGGGTGGTTACGCATCAGAACCAACTTGATGGCAGTGGGCTGGGTTTGGTGTGCTACGCAGTTAGTGCTGAACCTTGACCAAGGAGCTCCCTGACCACTAGGTTATTACCCTGTTTACAAACCTAAGGAGCCTTGGAGACGCCATGGTTCAGTGCTCATCGGCTAAAGGCTGGTGGCTCTAGCCCTCCAGGAGGAAAGATGCAGCGGTCTGCTCCTGTGAGAAGTGCAGCCTTGAGCCCTGAGGAGCAGCTCTACCCTCCCCCGTAGGATCTGTGTGTTGGAATTAACTCAGTATCAATGGGTGTTTTCTACAAACTGGGACATACTGGGTCCCTGGCTCCCACAAAACCCCACTCCAGGACTGTTGTCCACAGTGTACCATGGTCCCCTCTGCAAACCCCACCAACACTATGGGCGTGAAAGGCACACACGGCACATTCACACGAAAGGTTGCACAGAGTATCATGGGGGTGGGGGACGTCCAGGTGCTCAACAGCCACTCAATGTGGAGATAAATGAGGAACAGGACAAATCTGCGCTTCATCTTGTAACCCTGGAAGTCCTGAGGTTCATACGCCTGGCCCCCTAGGACTGTGCATCACTAGGCACAGGATCAGCATGCTCCTACCCATGACAGCCTCAGATTCCCACCGGGCCAGCACGGGCCAGATTTGTGAAGTCTGGCAGAGAACTCAGAGCTGGCGGCGGCTGCTTGAGTGGTGGTAGCGCAAGTCGACGGGGCCCTGTACAGAAGGGGCTTGGTAAAGGGCAAGACAGGGCTGACGCAGCTTGTCTGCAACTTCCCCTGGCGGAGGAGGGCCCATGAGAGCAGTGACGACAGAGCTGGCACTCTGGGAGCAGAGTGAAGAAAAACCCGGCGTCCGCGCGGCCGTGCTGGATTAAGAGAAATTACCCGAGCTGTTCCCATTTACACCATCTTGTACCAATTCCAGGGGGTCTTATTATTCTCATTTAGAGACGGGCAAATTGAGAGGCTGAGTATCTTCCTTAAACCAAACCAAACCCACTGCCACCGAGTCCATTCCAACTCACAGCAACACTACTGGGCAGGGCAGAACCGTTCCTGCGGGTTTCCCAGGCAGCGAGCCTCACCTTTCTCCTGTGATTGGGTTGAATGATGGCGGCTGGTTTGAATTGCCTGCCTTGACCACCCCGCTATGCCACAGGCAGACCTGAAGTGGGATGACCAAGTCCTGCCATTATGCTGCTGCCTGTTGGGGGGACAAGGAAGGCCGAGGGGGACAAGAATGGCCCAGGAAGGGGCCTGACGAGCTTGGAGGGAGCACATCAGAGCAGGCAGCAAGAAGTGGGTGGGTGAAGAGCTAACAGTGATAGTGCCCCTTTCCTGGGCCCCCACCCTTCTCTCCACTTTGTGCTGGTACACACTGGACATCTACTCACTGAGAGGATGGGAGACGCCATCAGTAAGGAGCTGGAAAGTCACTGGGTCAGAGTGAGGACACAGCAATGGAATGGCACCCCAGGTCTCAGTGTGACTTCCAGTGAAACATGCAGTGGGCACTCAAAATGCTAGTTAACACACACGATTGCCGACCTGCAGTTATCCACGTAGACACAATTTCTTACAGCTGTTTCAACTTCCGTGATTTTTTTTTGCATGATTCCTATTTCATATTGTTCCTCAACTTTATATGTGCATCTGTCTTTCGTCAATACCAAGCCTCTTAAAGGTCAGGGCTGTGTGTGGACACTACCTTGCCATGAGTGGAAACAGCAGATGTTCAGCAAGCCTTTGTTCAATGGTGCTGTGTACAACAGACCCAAAGCAGGTGCTCGCCCTCCCCATGCTTATAAGACAATCGTAACTCCCAAGGAGACTGGCCCCCAGAGAGCACAGAACACCAGAGAGCGAAAACTTCAACTGGAGGTACCTTTGCTAACACCCTACCCGCCCCCACCCCCCAAGTCACACCTGTCTGTCTGTGAAGCCTGTCGTGCAGTTATGAAAGTGAAAGGGCAGGACTACTCTTGGGGCACCAGGTACATAACCTGACCACCAGGAGCCACCTCTATGCCCTTGATCAGAGGGCCCTTCACTGGCAAAAAGAGAAAGCCATCTCTATGTAACTGCAGCCTGTGCAGGTGGGGAGTGTCTCTCCTCTCGTCCACACGCCTTCCCACAACAGGCTGTTTGGGATGCTTCGTGGAGACCAGCTCTTAGACACACGCCACTGATGGGCACAGCACGAGGAGCAGTGGAGGATGTGCCCCCTGCTTACGACGTAGCCTCACCTGCATTTCGTATCCTCTCTTTGTACTGCTGGTCCAATTTTTTCATTCTCTTCTGATATTCCTGCAGTGTACCTGATTTTGAGCGTTGACAAAAGAAAAACATGGTGTTACTTTGACGATCAACCTGCTCTGTATTTTGATACCTGAAATTTTTTTCCCAGCACCAACAAGTGAGGGTTTCAAGGCCATGCCCGAGCAGACTTTAGCCATCAACCTGGAATGCAGAGCAGAAGCCACCTAGGGTCTACCTGAGGCCCCCAGCCCATCATATTATGACTCTCCACAAAAGACAGAGGTGAGGAGATGCAGACAGCCTGATTCTGGTAATTAGCAAGTGCCACCATACGAACAGTCATCTGAGATACAACTGTTGGTTTCTACTCACTGGGAACAGAAGTTAAAGCAGGAAGCCAAAGTCCAAGACAAGAAACTAACCGAATAAATAATCCTACACAAACCACAGTCTCATCTACCCTGAGACCAGAAGACCTAGATGCTGCCTGGCTACCATTACACATCGTTCTGCTCGGAGCCACAGAACACAGACCCAGAAAGCACAGCACAAAAATGCAGAGCAGAACTCTAACACTCTAAGAGTGTAAACTCACTGGACCAGTTCAGAGTAAAGGGCACCCTGAGACTGCCGCTTGTGATATTCCTTGAGCCCAGAGCCAAAACGCTTCCAAAATTACCACTTAGCCAGGTAACAGACTGACACACAAAATAAAAAATATTACCTGGGAGTACAGTATTCCATTTTAAAAATACTTAAAAAAAATAAGACCTAACTATATGAGACCAAAAGGCCAACAATTTCTCTAGAGCAACAGCCAGAAGGGAGCAGAGACCCAGAGTACGGGATGCAGCCACCAGCATGCATGGCGAGGGGAAATTGACAGGCTGTGAAAGTGTGACTCATATCACAGAAGATTGCCAAGTGGGACCCTCATGTGCTCTGGCAACTTCCACCACAAACAACTTTTTAAAAAGAAAAGGCTGCGGGACAGGTGGCACTAGCCCTAGGTATCCTGGTGTGGAGACCTAAAGGCACAAGCGCAGTGTCAAGAACAGGAGACTGCACCTGCTCTCTGCTACAGCCTCCTTTCCTTCCTGGTGAAAGTTCAGGCTTCAGTCAGGTCTAGGGCATTGCTGGCCAAGCGAGCTTTCTGCAAGGGTGTCAACCAGGAAGGAACTGACAGCTGAGAGCCTGCTTGGGACTTCTGTCCTCCACCACTCTGAGAAAATAAGTCACTGTTCTTTGGAAGCCCACCTCTGTGGAATTCCCATTACAGCCATGCTGCCGAGACAGGAGGGCATGCTAATGGCATTTCCCCTCACTCGCCCTCACCACACAGGTGCCTCATGGGCCCCTACAGTGGAATCTCTCTCCCTGGCCACGGCTTACTATCACTGAGAGAAAGAGCAAAATAACGACAGACAGCTGATCGCAACCCCTGGGAACGCTTTTCTCCAGTAGACACAGAGCCATGAAAAATGGGCTGGTGCCAGAGAGCAGGTGGTGCACCACAGGAAAGAACCTCATGCAAAGACCCAGGTTCTGGTGGTGCAGTGGTTAAGCGCGCAGCTGTCAACCAAAGGGACGGCAGTTCGTGCCTATCAGGAGCTCTTGGGGAGAAAGAAGCGGTGGTCAAGAGCTTCTATAGTCGTACAGCGCTGGCAACCCTCTGGGCAGTTCTACTCTGTCTGCCAGACTTGCTGTGAGTCAGAACCGCCTTGATAGCAGCAGGGTTTTTGGCTGATGGAGAAAGTTTCACTGACGAGAGGATTCCACAACACAAAGCCACAGCAGCTAGCCCCTAAGTACTCCTGAGGCACCCCACAGGGTAGCCTCGCCCAGAATCGCATCGACTCAAACCTTCTTCATGTCGCTGGTCAGAAAACAGAGTATGAAAGCAAGTGAGTGAGCAGCGGGCCCATGGTCATATACATTCTGGAACCGGGCCTCCAACTTGTCACACGACTCCAGACCCTCCACCCGAGTGCTGAGCCACTGCTGGCAGCTAACAATCTGCTCCGAACATGTGCAGCTAAATCAAGTCAGGTGCAGTCTGTAACTGGCTGCAGTCTGTAACATCTGGTTTAGGCAGAACCCCACACCTGACTTATTCCTTGGCCCCACTACCCTCCAAGAAACGTCTAGCTTCCGAGTGGTTTCCCAGTCCTGGCCTAGAAAATACCCTGAGTTTCACTTAATGGAACATAGCCTGCAAAGCACAGAAGCCTGGCCTGATTTCCCACCTCGGCCACAGAGACCGGTTCAGGGACCCCATGCCGTGTGCTGAGAAATGCAAGAGCACATCACATACCAACCTTCCTGCAGTTGCTGCAGCTGCCTCTTGAGGGATGCCAGCTTGTCCTGATACATCCTGCAGGAGAAAAGGAGCCACACTGAGGGATGGCGCACTCGACGCTCACCTCCACACTCCCCTCACTCCCACTCGTCATGGTCACCCTCTAGGGGAGACAGACTGCGAAGTGGGTGTGCGGATTTAAAACGCACTGGGCGCGAAAGGAGGAGAGCCTTTCAGTGCCACCGTGAGACGCTCGGCGGAGAATTCGATCCCCCAGCTGCTCCAAGGGAGAAGACTGTGTGATACTAGCAGGTGCCCTCCAGCCGGCGCCGACTCAGCACCCTCGTGCACAACACAGTGAAACACAGGCCCAGCCTAACAGTCACTGCCGCCACTGCACTGCACTGCACCGCAGAGGGAAGGTCGCTCTTCCTGTTTTGCAGACCCTCCACTTTACCGAGCAGGCCGTACCTGTCTAGGGACACGTTTCCGTGCTTCCAAATTGCAGTGCAACACTACACGAGCTTCTTTGTGAGCTCGCCTTTGGAGAACCCGCCTATAATCTGCCCTGGAAGGGAGCAAGCACATCTTGCTTTGGAAGTGCCAGTGATGCACAGCATTCGGCCGAGACACCCAGAGAAAACCTGGCGGGGGCATTTTCTTCCAGATCCGGAAGCATCGCACACACAAACACAAGATGTAAAAACAGCATGTAACGGCATTTGGAATGACCTGATAATCTGGTTACAAATTCCGCAGGAGTCAAGCTATGCCCTGGGCACGTGTCTCCCACAGATACGATAGCTGTGTACACACGTAGTCAGTTCATAAACCTTCATCTCATCCCTCAAAAACGTACTGCTTCCAGGTGCCCGGAGAGAGCACAGTATTTTAGAAACAAGAGCTAAGATGCAGGGTTTCTTGGCAGCCTAGCTGGGTAGGAACACACAGCACACACACTGCACAAGAACCTGCTAGGCTATGTTTCACTCAGGCCCAGTAGATTACAGGCAATGACACACTCTGGTCAGCCTGTCTGAACAGGAAATCCCACATGCAAGTCACACTCATGCAACTCGTTCCCTGCCACCTGAACAAGTCCCACTGCACAGCGACACAACCAGGCTCGCCACCTGAAGAAAAGCATGCCCATCCTGGGCCAAGCCAGCAGCCTTTGGATTGCTCGGATAAAAGGTGCAGATGCAAGTGAGGCCTTCGGAGCCCTCCCCCTCCTCCCGTCCTCCCTGAGGACATTTGAACTGACTTTCGGTCCTCTGGGCGCTAGCTCAGCTGCCCACTCTCATCTCATATATTTGCTATTCAACAAAGCCCAGAGGGACCCAGTCCTAGAAGACTGTCTTGTCTCTGAAGAAGGCATGCGCTATCACGCACACAAGGGAAAAGACAGATACAGCGTGCCCCACAAGTCAGTACTTGGAGCCTGGTGGGTAAAATTCTCCATCCTACTGAGGGTTCCATGCAGTATCTTTGAATTCTCAGTCTATCTCCAAGAGGAGCAGCGGGCAGATTAGGCATGCAAGTAAAAGCTGGAAAATAGTTTTGAAGAACTGACCTTGAAGACAGTAGCTGAGCCCTTAACTGTTTGAGATACCAAGGATCATCCAATGTAAAGGTAAAATCCAAACCAAACTCACCGCCTCGAGTCAATGCCAACTCACAGCCTCTTCAGAGAAGAGGGAAGAACTGCCCCCACGCGTTTCTGAGGCTCTAAGTCTTTTTTTTTTAAAACATTTTATTAGGGGCTCATACAACTCTTATCACAGTTCATACATATACATACATCAATTGTATAAAGCACATCTGTACATTCTTTGCCCTAATCATTTTTTTTCTCTTTTCTTTTTTTACATTTTATTAGGGGCCAGGCTCTAAGTCTTGATGGGAGTAAAGAGCGGTCCTTTTCCCGTGGAGCAGCTGGTAGTTTGAACTAACTTTGCAGTTAGGGAGGCCAACCCATCATAACCACTACACTGCTAGGGCTCCTTAATGTACAGATAAAGGGTTTTTGTTTTTTTTAAAAAGGTCAAGCCAAGACCCACAAATTATATTTTAAAAATACTTACTGAATAGATTGGGTGGCAGGGTGCTTTAAAAAGTTGGTGGAAAAGTGGAATTAAAGATAGTGGAATGTCCCCATGACCTTGAAGTCATCTCCTATTTGACACTACCTTGCATCTGTTTATAACAAATGAGTAAATCCTCCCAACACAACGGCTAGAGCCAAAGTGGGTGAACAAGTAAATGTGGTGAAGAAAGCTGATGGTGCCCGGCTATCAAGAGATAGTGACTAGGGTCTTAAAGGCTTGAAGATAAACAAGCGGCCATCTAGCTCAGAAGCAACAAAGTCCACATGGAAGAACACACCAGCCTGTGTGATCGAGTGGTCCCGAAGGGATCAGTTACCAGGCATCAAAGAAGAAAAAAATCATATCATTGACTGCACACCTCCATGATAGGATCGCTGAAGACAAATGGGTGCATAAGCAAATGTGGTGAAGAAAGCTGATGGTGCCCAGCTATCAAGAGATAGTGTCTGGGGTCTTAAAGGCTTGAAGGTGAACAAGCGGCCATCTAGCTCAGAAGCAAAAAAGCCCACATGGAAGAAGCACACCGGCCAGTGCAATCACGAGGTGCCAAAGGGACCAGGTATAAGGCATCATGCAAAAAAAAAAAAAAAAAAGGAGATTATGTGTGTGTATGTATATATATATGTGTGTGTGTGTGTGTATATATATATATATACACACACATACATACCATATTGAATGAAGGGGGAAGTGCAGAGTGGAGACCCAAGGCCCAAGTCGGCCAATGGAGAGCCCCTCCACAGAGGGGTTCAGGAGAGCAGATGGGTCAATTAGGGTGCGAGGTAGTACCGGTGAAGAACACAGCTTTTCCCCCAGATCCTGGATGCTTCCTCCCCACAACTACCATGATCCGAATTCTACCTTGCAGGGCTGGATAGGGCAGAGGTTGTACACTGGTACATATGAGGGCTGGAGGCACAGGGAATCCAGGGTGGATGATACCTTCAGGACCAAAGGTGTGAGGGGCGATGCTGGGAGAGTGGAGGGTGAGTAGGTTGGAAAGGGGGAACTGATTACAAGGATCCACATGTGACCTCCTCCTTGGGAGAGGGACGGCAGGGAAGGGGGGAAAGGGAGACTCCGGATAGGGCAAGATATGACAAAATAACGATGTATAAATTATCAAGGGCACATGAGGGAGGGGGGAGCGGGGAGGGAAGGGGGAAAAAAAGAGGACCTGATGCAAAGGGCTTAAGTGGAGAGCAAATGCTTTGAGAATGATTGGGGCAGGGAATGTATGGATGTGCTTTATACAATTGATATATGTATATGTATGGATTGTGGTAAGAGTTGTATGAGTCCCTAATAAAATATAAAAAGAAAAAAACAACAACAAATGAGTAAATCCAAGAATGGGGGGGGGGCGCTCCTATAAAACAAGCGAGGAGTCCTGGTGGCCCAGTGGATTAAGTGCCCTGAGCGGCTATGTGAGAAGTTGGCAGTGTGACCCCAGCAGCAGCTCCAAGGGAGAAAGATGAAGTAGTCTGTCCCCTAGACTTCCATCCTGGGGACCCTGGGGGACAGCCCTGTTCAGTCCTCTAGGAAGGGCAGCTATGAGCCAGCACTAACTCGAGAACAGCAGGATAAAACAAACTGGGTTTTCGGCGTGTGTGGTCCCCGTTCATGTGGCTCAATGTGAAGATGAGACAAGCGTGAGCGTGGATGCTCAGTAATGTGGAAAGGAAGAGCACTAAACTGGGAGTACGGGGTCCTGGTTTCCTGGACTCTCCAGGCAGCTGGCACATGCTCAGCAGGTGGCCAGTGTTTAGTGATCCACACCCAGCTGGCTGCCCAGGGGCTGTGTGGCCCCCGCTGGCTTAAAATGAGCAAGTAGCCAACACGCTCTGTTCTTCTATGGACACATTCCCTATACCCAGCTCCTTCAAAGTTCTCTCTTACCTCCTCCAGAGAGATTCTTAAAGCAGGAGAGGAGGAGGCAACAAAAGCTACATCTCAGTACAGACCAATGGAGTGTGAGAAATTAAAGAAGGAAGCACACATTCACGTGGTGTCTGAGGCACAGCTGTCAACGCCAGGCAGCACACCAAGATTCAAACCAGATCCTGAATCATGGTTAACTCCAAGCAGAGCAGAGGACGACGGAGCTCCATAGTTGTACTGTTTGCTGTCTTGCAATCCCTCGATGTAACACCACTGATCCCGCTTCCTCCGTTTCCTGTTTCCATTCCTCCTCCTTTCCTAACCCTTCTGAAAGTTGTCCTAGGGGACATGCTTCCCTTCTGATTTCAAATGGCTGACTAATCTAAGGTGTGTGCATCTCCCTAGTGTTGCCCTTACACACCCACCGTTTGACTGGAAATTGAGCCCCACAGTGAATGAGCTCATTTCCAGAACTGAAGTTGTGATAACGAGCCCTACTAGTGAGGCACATATGGGCAGACTCAGCCTTTTAACTTTAAATCTCTATCCAAAAAGCAAGCCTGCTCTTTTCTATGATGAGTTTAATTCCACACACCACCACCACCACCCCAACATTCATTTTCTCTCTCTCTCTCTCTCCTCCCCCCAGAACTTTCTAATGCGATACCTTTGCAGAGCTGTTGGTAGTGAAAGTTGGGAAGTATCTAGTTCTTCTGGTCTACAGGTCATGGAAATGGATGTCTGCATGGCCCATCAGTTCACTGGATTGTCTCTAAGGGTCTTTGGATTTTTTTCCCTCTTCTTTCCTCCAGACAGGGAGAGGTCAATGCACGCACTGAAACCCCAGATGTTACTTACCAAAGTAGGATACAGAAGATTGTCTTTGTGAACTCTTCTGTGCCAACTGACCTTGATGTCCACCCCTGGACCCAGCAACTCATTTGCTCCATGAGGTTTTAATGGCCGAATTCTTGGAAGTGGACTACCAGCTCTTTCTTCCGAGGCACTTCTAAGTGGACTCAGCTTCTAACCTTTCAGTTAGCAATAGAGTGCATTAACCGTTCCCACCATTAGGTATTCCAAAACCACACACACAAAGTCACTTAAAGGTCAACTTTTCTTTTTCCAAAGAAGAAAAATTAAAACAGCATGAGTGTGTGCTACTCACTGTTCCTTCATCTCCACATAGTCCTCTTCATCATGTTTTGCCAGGTCAGTCTCACTGGCATCCTCGGTGTCTGCGGAAAGTCAGGAAGGAAGTGGTAGTGAGCGACGACCCTGGTTCATACAGTAACCTCACCTGACACAGAACAAGCACTACACCTGGACAATTTATTTCTACTTAGTGCAGACCGGCACAACTCCACCAACACATAAAATGCAATTACTACGGAAAAGAAGATGTCACTTCCAACATCCAGGACAAACCAAACTCACTGCCATTGAGTCGATTCTGACTCATGGTGATCCTATAGGCTAGGGCAGAACGGCCCCTGTGAGTTTCCAGGGTTGTAGCTTTTTATGGGAGCACAAAGCCCCATCTTTCTGCTGCGGAGCAGCTGGTAGTTTCAAACTGCAAACCTTGCAGGTAGCAGCCTAACTTGCAACCACTATGGGACCGGGGCTCCTGTTGTTTCCAAGGTACACCCAAATGTCTGCCAAGATATTGCCTTTCCCTAAAGAGCCGTCAGAGACCGGATACCTCAGTCACAGCAGTCATGGCGAGGCTGCCACGTCTGCAGGAGTAGCAGAGGAGAATTGGTTCAACTCAAACTCAGTGCCACGGAAATCAATTCTCAGAGTGGCCCTGCAGGATGGAGCACTGTCCCTTTGGTTTTCCAAGGTTGCAACTCGCCTCATCCTCTCCACTGGAGCACCTAGTAGGTTTGAACCGCGGACCTAGCAGTTTGCAGCTCCACCTGTAACCCAATATGCCAACAAGGCTCCTGTCAAGAGCCTGGAAAACCCACAGGTACAGCTCTCTCTGCGCGAGTCACTATGAGTCGGAATCAACTCACTGGCAGTGAGTTTGAATTTGAGTTTTGGTATTGGAGGTAGGAAAGAGAGTCCTAGTGGGAGTGGTTCAAGTGCTCAGCTGCCAATCAGGTCTCGCTGGAACTCACCTGCCTTGCGCAGGAGAAATCAAGGGGGAGTTTGCTTCCACAAAGCTTTGCAGTCTTAGAAACTCGATGGGGGGCAGTTCTACTTTGTCCAACTAATGGATTTAGTTTACTGCAGGAGAAAAATCAATTTTGGTTTCGTGGCTCCCCCTTGTGGGCTTTAAAAGCAGTGCAACTGACTCACATTCAAAACGCTCTGGTTCAGGCTGGTGTTGGGAGGTAAGCCCCCTGGCTCTGGGTTGATTCTGACACTGAGACCCTCTAGGGCAAATCAGAGCTGCCCGCTACAGTTCCCACAGCTGTTAACTCTTCACCGGAGCAGAACGACTCATACTTCTGACGAGTTGCTGCCAGTTCCCACCTCCTGACCTTGCCGCTAGCAGCCCTGGTAAACCACTGGTAAACCACTAATGCCACCAAGGTAGTTTAACCAAATCCCCTTGCAGGATGGCCAAGCTAATTTAACCCATTAGTCAGCAGTGAACTCCCGCGGGGCACGGCCTCAAAAGAAGACAGCACCCTTGGGAGACTCAAAGGCTCTTGATGGCTCATCAAGTCATCACCCCCAGTTAGTCTGTTTTACTGGACACACACAGCCGGCTAACTTTGGAAAGGCCAGTGAGTGTCCATCCCATTGCTCACAAACCCATCTGCCCTGGCCGGCCAGCCAGTCAGCCAAGCGACGTGCGGCCCTTGGGGGACTGAGGTGATGAAGGCACACTCTGTACTGCCGTCGGCTCCACAGCCTTATCATGTTTCAGAACACTTTCCACGTCCATTCCAAACACACACAAAAAACCACTACCGTCCAGCCAATTCCTACTCGGAGCACCCCTGTATAGGGCAGCGTGTAACACGACCTCCTCCATGGGGTTCTCAGGTCCAAAGTCTCGTCCTGCGGCCGTCAGAGCGCAGCGGCTGGCGGTTTCCAACTCTACCTCCTTTCCTGTCTCCTCACCTTTCTCTGCTTCGGTCCCTCCCCAAACGCTGCTCCTCCCACTTGCCGAACTGCAAAGCTCCTTCTAAACACCAAGGGCTCCGCCAACGCAAATCCGAGGGAGGGAAAAAAATTCTACGGAGGAACAGGCGACTTGCACCGGGTCCGCGATGAACGCGTCTCCTTCAGCCGCCCCGAAGCCCCCCCTACGAAGGAAGGTCTACCTCCCTCGGCCCCATTACAGCTGCGACAACTGGGCCACGGAAGTTGTCACAAGTCACAAAGTTGGGGTACGCGAGAGCCAAACTGAAACCGAGAGCTAGCCGACGCCAGGTCTCGTTCTGGGAATCAACCCGGCACTCTCAATCTTGCACTAGAAGAGCCCCCAAGTGGGGCTAACTTATGACACTTCCGGGGGAAGGGAAGGGGGTGGGGGGCGCGCTGGGCTTCGCTTGGAAACCGCTCCGGAACTAAGGAGAGGCGCACTCAAAGCTCGGCTTTCCCATTCCAATCACCGCAGGTGGGTGGGACGGTTGGGGGGTGGGGGAAATGAAGAACCTTCTTAAAGGGACCCGCGGCTCTGACATCTCCCCAAGTTCCTTCTCCCCCACAATTGTGGGGCTACCTAGGGATTTCTCCCTTCTTGCCCGGCGTGGGTGCAACTTCCCGGAGACCAGCTCCGCCCAGCTGCCCCTCTTGGGGACCCTCCGCCCTCCCAACCCCCAGGAGTCAGCTCGCCCCTCGTCCACACCCGCCCCGCCCCGGGCAACCCAGCGCCCCAGGACTCGCCTTCATCCGACTCGCGGCCCCGGCAACTGCGCTCGTCGTCCTCCGCACTCTCCAGCTCCTCGTCCTCCTCAGGGTAGTACTCGGGCGCCGGCGGCGCTCCGGCCGGAGCCGGGGCCGGAGCCAACAGCCCTGCGGCACTCATGTCGTCTCCGCCCGTGGCGGAGGCTCCCGCCGAGAGACGGTAGCCCCTCGCGCCTGGGAGCCCGCGTCCGCCTCGCAGCGCCCGAGGGGGCCGCCTACTCCAGTCGGCGCCTCTCTTCCCCAGTCCGCGCCTAGCTCCGCCCCTTGCGCCCGCGCTCGGCAACGGGGGCCTTGCGGTGGCGGCGACTTCCGGGTCGCGAGCTGCCCAACGACCGCCTAACTCCGTGGGGCTTGAGGGAAAGGAGCGAGACGTCGCCGTGTCCCCCTCTTTCCTAAACTTCAGCCCCTTCATCGCCGCCTAAAAATCCTCAACTATGTACTGAGGAGGGGTGGAGGTAGGCTGGCTGAGGTTAGGCAAATCCATAGGCGACCTTGGCCACGACCAGGACCCCGCCGCCCAGAGGCCACTTCAATAAATAGCCGCCAGGCGGCGCCTTAAGCTGAAGCAAGTCGTTAGCGGCCTGCAGGGCAGAGGCTTTAAGGGTCTGGGGTGGGCAGGTGGAGGTGGTTTCCGCAAGCCGGAGTATAAAATGAGCCCACGTTTTAATGGTCAGGAAGCCTAGACATTCGGAGTGGGTCCTCCTCTGACTTGCCCAGCGCGGAAGCTTTAAGAACTGAAAGAATGATGTTCCATCCTAGGATTTGCAACACCGCATTTTCTCCGCCCGTGGGAGCCATTTCCCATTTTACTGCTTTACTTAAATAGGTTATCTCCCGATTTTATAGATGGAAAAGATGTATCATTCCCCCTTTTTTAAAAAAAGGGGGCAGCATCCAATCTGCCTTGTTTAGACCTAAGATCCTTCCACATGTCGTGGCTTCATATTTCCTAGAATACTTTTAAGGTTTGTTTTATTTCTTAGTTTTTTTTTAAGGTTGTTGAACGAGTGGTCTATTTGCCTACAGGAAATTAATTTGACTAAAATAAGCACGGCCCCATGTAGACACTCTGGAGAAACTAAGTGAATTAACGCATGATGCTTTCTGAGTGGGGTGGCCTAGGGCTGTAAGTTTGGGTTAACGTAAAATTCTAGGGTGTCCATTCTTTTCTGGAATTAGGGTGCGCTAATGTGGATAAGGAACAGGGCCCAGAGATGTTTAATGGCTTCTCCAAAGTAATAGAAATGCTTTACTTTGCCACCACATCTCTGTTAAAAAAGACAATAAGTAGGAAAGCTGAAAACATGTAAAAGCCAGAGAAACCAAACCCGTTGTTGTTAAGTCACTTCCTACTAGTCACCTAAAAGACCATTGGACTTTTCAAGGTTGTGAATCTCTTTGACCCAGTCGACTATTGGGTTCAAACTACCCACCTCTTGGTTAGCAGCCAGGCGTTCAATTATGATGCCACTGGGGCTCCTAAAGGCCAGGGAAGGACTTAATATTCTCATTCTTAGACCCTTTGTGATCAGATATTTCCCTGAGTTGGCCTCATTAACCCCCAAACCACACCCATTTCCACAGGTCCCATCCTGACTCATACATCAGGTTTCCAACTGTAGCAACTTTCACAGAAGCCGACTGCTTTTCCTCCCTCCCCTTTGGGAAGTTGGTGGGTTCAAACTGCCTACCTTGTGGTCCGGCAATGGACACTTAACCACTCTGCCTCCCAGGCTCCTTCCCAAAACCTCACTGCCATGGAGTTGACTCTGTCTCCCTCCTAGCAAACCCACAGAGGACTTCCAAGACTGCGCATCTTTATGGGAGCAGGCAGCCTAATACTTCTCCCACTGAGCCTTTGTCTCTTGGAAATGAAAGCCTTCATTCTCATCCCAGTTATTTTACTATTAACATTTTTCTTTCTACATGGGCTTTATTTGTATAGGACTTTCCCTTTCCAACAAAACTCAAGAAGTTCTACAATGATGAGATGTGGTTTCAGGGACTCCGGGATCTTGGGAAGTTCCTTATCCATAGGGTCAACCTTATAATTTGCTATAGGTCTGCCCCCTGTATTTAAATTAGAATTTCAGGATGTCTGTTGTCTTAAGAATAAAATGCAGTTGGATAGTATCTAAAATGGATTTCCTATCAGCAGCAATAATCATAAACCAAAAAGTAAATGCCAACATTTTAGAAATTATTAAGTCATGTTGAGTCATTCCTGATACAAAAGATGGAAACACGGCTTGGTCCTCTGCCATCCTCACAATCATTGGTTGCTCTGACAGCCAGAAACGAACAGACACAGCTGAACACTTGAGTGGTGAAAACTGACCACATGTCTTCTGCCCAGGTTCCCTGCTGCAGAATTGGTAGGACAAATTCAAATAAATGATCTTTAATGAAGGAGGGGGCCTGGTTGAAAAAAAAAAAACAACAAAAAACCAAACTTGTGGTTTGGCTCTTACCCTACATTTATATTTATTTAATATAATTAATTTATAGTGAATTAATACAATTACTTAAGTCTATTGGGCCTAGAAAAATCAAGTTCCCTCAAAACCAAGTTCTTCCTCTCAAAATAGCACTCAGCCACAGCTCAGGAGACTTCTATTGCTTCAGAACTCCATCTGAGTCCAATCAGCTCTGTTCCCAGGATATTTCGTGCCTAGACCCCCTCTGCAGGCCCTAGCACTCAAGTTCAAGAGGAGCATCACAATAGGAATAGAGTATAATCAATAAACATTCGGAAAACATGTATGCTGTGTAGAGTACAAGCTTAAATTGTATCAGCTGGAATTTAAACAGAAAGCATGAATGAGAGAGTTTTGAGGGCCAAGGCCTGAATATCTGACAACACTCATCATTAAAATTTCTCTGAATGAAAGAACATATTCATTGAACTCTAATCTGTCCAAGTCTTAGGTTTACCGTGGGGTTCAGGGTTGAAGATCCCTTTTCAGTGTCCAGACTGACTTAACCAATTTAAGTCAGTTTCACAAAAATACAAAGAACAGTCCTGGGGAACACAGTGCATCTGCACCCCTGGCAGGCAGCCCCAGGTATGAACAGGTCTCTGGTTAGCACAGGTTGGTTGCACTTGGGGGTCAGAACTCCTTATACATTGCCCTTCATTCAGTCAGTAAAAACTGTTATTACTGAAAAACAGTTAAGTTTGCTGAAGCCTCACTGAAGCTAAGGGGGTTCTCGAACCACAGCCCCGTGCTCCTGCATGATAACACCACAAGTTCAAAAGCCTCAAAGCGAGTATTTCTGTAGTTTCGTCTTCGTGCCTACCAAAATGTGTCCCACTCGGGCACAACAAGATCTGAACACTTGGGACACAGTCTAGTCATATGGACTTCTTGCCAATATTAAACTAATTTTGAACGCAATGGAAAGAATGGCAACTGCCTTGCAAGAGAATTAAAAGGCTCCCGATCTTGGAAATATTTTCATATCCCAAGTGAATAAATGCTATATGAGTTCACGTTATAATTACTTAGGAAGCTGTACAAGGGCTAACAGGAGAAAAGGTTCTTCTTCAAAGGTTCTAACTTGGTGGCCCATGGGACTCTTAAAGGGCTTTGGCTCTTGGGAGTGTCCCAGAAAATTTAAGGTTTGGGGTGGAGTGACATGAACTTTGACCTCCAGAACAGCGCAAACAAGGATGACCGCACCCGAAAAGGGCCCAAGAGTAAGTGAAGTTTCAAGTGTCTTCCGGGTCTGATAGAGACTCCTCCCCTCCCCGTCCCGCCCTCTGCGGAATCCACCAATCGGGATGCGCCATTGACCTCTCAAGCCTCACAGGCACATTCAGTCAAGTACCTATATCCGGCCCCAGCACTGTTCCCTGCGATCAGGGAAGGTCAGTAGAGAGCCTATTGGAACCCAGATGGGGGCGTGGTCTGCAGGCGAGGGGGCGGGCGGGCCGAGAAGGTGGGGCGGAGCGCGCTCGGCGCAGTCGGGTGCGATTGGCCACCCCTGGCAGGAGCCGCACCTCGGACAGCAGCAGCAGCGGCAGCGGGAGGGTCCGTGTGGCGCCCGGCGGCGGCAGCGGCGGCAGCAGCGGCGGCGGGGTCCTGCGTGCAAGACTGGGACGCGACGTGGGGACTGCAGACGGGAGACTCTGTGCAGTCGGCCCCGGCACTCCGCGACCGGACCCAGGGACCCGCCAGGGGACCAGCCACCTCAGAACGACTCGGGAACAAGTGTGAGAGAGGAAGCGGCGGCGGCGGCGACGCCGGGCCCGGGGGCGGTGACAGCCGAGCTGAGGTGAGCGCACCGGGGCGCGGAGCGGTGACAGCGCGAGCCGAGGCGCGGGGACCCCGGGCGGAGTGGGGTCCCGCCGTGACCCGCGCAAGAAGAGTTCGGGAGCCGCTAGGACAGAGCGGACGGCCGGGAAACGACCCAGAGAGGGGCCAGGACCGCGAGTCTGAGTGGGGCGGGAGTCCGGGAGAGAGGGTCTGAGAGGAGGGGTCCCTCAAGAAGTGGCCTGATCCGAGAGAGCTCGAGACAGGGGGTCCCCAAGAGGAGCCGGCCGGGACGGCGGCTATGAGGAGAGGGGGACCCCCGAGAGAGATCCGCGCCGAGGGTCCAGAAGCAGCGGGGCAAGCGTGTCTGAGGGGACGGGTCCCCCAGGGGGTGTGAGGAGGAGCCCCCGAGCATCCGAGGGGAGGGGTCGCGAACGGGCTGCTGAGGCTCCGGGGGCGCCGGGTCCGACGGGTCGTGCGGGACGCGGGGTGGCTGGCGCCCGGGTGGCCGTGGCCGTGGCCGTGGCCGCGGGCTTATGTAACGACGCGCCTGGGGCGGCCAAGCCCGGAGACCGAGGGAGCGAGCGAGCCGGGCGCAGGCGGAGGGACGCGGATCCCAGGTCCCCAGCCCGCCGCCTGCCCACCCAGCTCTGGGGGGCCGGCGCACAAACTTTCCCCTCCGGCCGCGCGTCCACGTGGGAGAGGCGCCGGTGCGCGTGGGGACCGTGGCACGGGTGCTGACCCGAGGGCCGAAAGTCGCTGAACCTGGAGGAGGAAGGTGTTGGGGTCCCCAGACTCAAGCACGTGTCCACGGGTCTCCGCGTTTGGTTTACCCCCGACCCGCTGAGCAGCCGGGACTCGGGTGAAGCTGGCCCAGGAGCGGAGCAGGGGCAAAGTGACATTCCCCTTCGGACTTGGTGGCTGGGTCTCAACCCTGGGTCTGGGGGGTGGGGTGCAGACCCTCTCTCAGAGGCTGGGGATACTTAGCGTCCCCAGTCTCGTGTGTGTGTGTGTGTGTGTGTGTGTGTGTCTCTCTCTCTCTCTCTTTCTCTCTCTCTCTCTCTCTCTCTCTCTCTCTCTCTCTCTCTCTCTCTCTCTCTCTCTCTCTCTCTCTCTCCCTTTTCTTTACAGAAACCAACTGAGAGACTGAGGGCTTAAGTGGAAGCCCTGGGCATGGCATTACCCTCCCACATCATTATTTAGCTATCTCCCTTCTCTCAGGCACAGAATGGTGCCCTAGTAATGGGGCAGCTCCCACTACGAGGAAACCAGGAATGCTGCATTCTTTCCCAAACACAACACTCAACACAACACAACACAAAAATTTCCTGGAAGTTCTTTAATCCCTGTGGTGAGAAGTACACGCCCCAGCCCTCACCACCACCACCCCCCCCACCCTTTAGAGACAGACCTGTTGGGATGTGGCTTCAGAGAGTAAGCAGTTCCATGAGGTTATGACATTTCAGGAACGCGAATCCTCCCAGGAGAAACAGAAGTGACAGAGGTGAGGGGAGCAGCAGCCAAACAAACTGAAAGACATGAGGTGCCATCATTGACTGACACTGCCTTGAGTGACTTTTATTTTTACATTAAGTTTATCGTATTAGAACCTTAGAATTCAAGTAGAAACCGGCCGTTAATGTACTAGGTTATGGTGAATGGGGCATATGGTCGTTCTGTATGAGACAGTCATGGGAGAATCGAGAGTCTCCGTACCAATCATTCTACCAAGTAATAGGAATGGTTGAGGCCATCAGGACTTGTGCAACGCTTGTTAGCTCATTTCTGACGGGTACAAAGGATCATTTCTCAAGACCAAACATTAAATGTGTTTCCTTGTAAGAAAAGAAAGTGCTATGCTACTCCCCGGAGTGATTGCTAACGCAGTTATTTAAGCCACATTTCATTATGATATTGATCCTGACACAGTGGAGGGAGACTCTTGGACTAGAATGGTTAGTGATGGGAGGGGCTTATACCCTCCCAGGGAGTGAGAAAGGAGGAATTCTGTGGAAAGTTGTTTTCATTTCATTCACAAAATAAAATTATATTAGGAGAAATTACGAACAGGTGAAATCATTACACCTATTCTCATTTATATTATTTACTTTCCATTAAAAATAACATCAAAGAAAAGCTTCAGAAAGACTCATACTTCCTTTATGACTGGTTATGACAACTCCAGAATGCTATTTCTTTCTGGTTTGGGGTTCCCAAACTGCCCTTCATCCTGACAGGATGCAAGTAAACCCACTGCTTTCCAGTCACTTCCATTTCCAGTGAGCTGAAAGGACTGTACAACCACCCCAGAGAGTCTCCAAGGCTGCGCTCTTTACAGAAAGAGTCACACTTTCTGTGGAGCCAGCTGGGAGTTTGGAAGCACCGACCTTTAGTTTAGCAGATGAGCCTTTTGACCACTACAGGCCAAGGCTCTTCTAAGATGCAAGACCTGCCTTCAGTATACAATACCCTGTTTTATGCTCCCTCTACAGCAGTCCTATACAGTCAAACCATTGTAATCTCAGAAACTACCTTGATAGCCAATGTGGTTTAATGTTTAAGCCATGCTGAATAAAGGTTCTCACTGTTTGCCAGGATTCATATTTGTTGGTTTCAGTAGTAAAGGAGACTGAAAGAACAGTATGCTTTCTCTGCTTTTTTAAGTCTCACTTAAAAGCCCTTATATTTCCTTTATACCCTCTTTCCAGCCTTTGTTTCCTTCTCTACCCTAACCCTCCCCCAAAAGAAGATCCATGTTTCGGATTTGACATAACCTGAATATAGAACAATTCTCACAACTCAGGAGGGAGGGGACCAGAGGAAATGTCCTTCTAAAGGTGGTTTGTGACTCTGCTAAGTACATGAAGAGACTGCCTTTCTGTGTTTTCAATAAGAGGTTCCTGTCAATCTTTGGGGACATTTTTAATTGGTATTTGGATTTGTAGTGTATCATATAGTTGTACTTCATCATAGAGTCAAATTTATGATTATTTAGCCTTATCACTCATTTAAATGCTTGCTTGATTATATATGAAGGTATGTTAATATTTTGTATGGGTTGCTTAAATCAAGTGGTATCTATGTATTAATATAAATTATTATATGTTGAATTTATGGACCCAATTATGATCTAATTCATTTCTGAGCTATAGGCATAAAATTAAATAACACACACATGTATATATATATGTGTGTGTGTATACATGTGTGTATGTATATATATACACACATATATACATATATATAAAACTTTTGTGATGACCAGTAGGGATTAAATTGATAAATGTCCTTAGTCAGGTACATAAAATCAAAGTCACTTAAATAGAAGGTGCTTGATCTTAGATTTATTAGTGGTATTGAAGTGTTATTTTAAATATTTCACTGTTTACACTTTCTAGTTAAAACTAATTTCTTTAACTAGATTTAGAAGTCAATTTCTTGATTGACTATCATAGATCAGTGTCCTCTTTCTCACAGGTATCAGTTCTCTCCCCTCTAGCCCCAGCAAAATCACCCCATAATGTATATTTCATTATGTTTAATATTATAGTAAATTATCCAATTATTCTTTGGAAGGATTTGATTTTACTTTTTCCCATTTTTTAAGAACAACCTTATTTTCTTATCAAACTCAGAGTCTATGCAGTGTATACTTCATAGACATATATATTTAACTTTCTGCCCAATGACACTTACTTAGGTCCATATCAATTGAAGCCCTGGCAATTCAAAGGCATTTTATTTACCCATGGCACTGTTCAAGGAAGAGTACTTTCTTAAATAAACTAGTAACCTAATTAGTCTTGGCAGTAGATGCACAAAACAGAGCCGTAGTTCATGGTCACTTTTCCATGCTGTTGGGAAGATAAGTGTTTGCATTTTGCAGAAGGTGTGTGTAAGTACAGTATTTTCAACAATCAAATCCTGTAGTTTAAAAATAATTTAGGTCAAGATTTAATAGCAAATGTATAAAATTATAATAGATATTGCATATGCTTCATTGTTTTTAGTTTGGTTGTTTTTGCCAGTTTCTCTTCTGTCATGGAATACTTCTTCCTCATTTACTTGTGTTTGTCTTTTACTAGTTTGGGCCACAGTGAGTGCAGTGATGGGCCTTAACCATATTTGCACCTCCCATGCCAAGGACAGTTCATACACACAGCATGAAGCGTGCTCAATAAATGTGGAATGAATGAGTGAATGAATGAACTAGCCTCAGAAGAGTATATTATAGTTATAGCCACACTTTGTTTCTTATCGTCTTTGATGGTTTTTAGTGCATCAAAAAGGTGTTAAAAGATAGTGATTCCTTTGGGGTACAGAATAAATGCTGGCATTATTTACCTACCTCTTAAACAGCATGATACAGTAGAGGGAGAAAGGACCTTGGAGTCAGGGAGGCCTAGACACCTATTGCGTCTCTGTCATTCTATCCGCTAGCTGAGCCTCTCAACTCCTTCATCTGTAAAAAGACATATCTCTCAAGGTACTTGCGAATGACCGTGTTTCTGTAAAGTTCCAAGCATGGCAACACATCTCAACCCACTGCTGTCAAGTCAACTCCTACTCATACTCCTAGTGATCCTGTGGAACCGAGTAGAACGGCCTCATAGGATTTCCAAGGCTGGCAATCTGTGAGGAAGCAGATTACCACATCTTTCTCCCACGGCACAGCTGGCGGGGTTTGCACTGGGGAGCTTCTGGTGAGCGGCCAAGCAATGCCCCACTAGGCCATCAGGACTCCTAGGACAGACACACAGAGATACCTAATAAATGGTAGTTGCTTATTTTTATTAATCACTGGAAACAATGTTGTGTTCCTTTTGTTTTACTCCCAATATGCAACCATTTTCTGAATCCTATTGTTCCTGTCTCTAAAAAGAATAATTAATGAATCTACACACCGGGTAATGGAGACTCACTCCGAGAGGGTAAGTGATTTCCCACTCTCTCAAACAGTGCAAACATGATGACCATGGCCTAGATCTGACTTTTCAACAACATGTGCCTCCCCCCTCCTATCTCTCAGTGGGTCAAGAAGTAGCTAATGAGGGCCTTAGTCACATACTAGGGGGAGGACTCTTGTAACGATCTCCCAGTCTTCTCCTTCATCATTCCGGTTACACCGTTGCTCATCTTTCTCAGTGAAATACAGCAGTAATTTTGTCATCCACAAACTGAAAACCTTTAATAATCCCCATGCCCTACTGCATATTGTACAAAGTTATCAACCTCTTTTTACGTTCCTACCTCCCCAAAGAGCCCTGGTGGTGTAGGTTATGCTTTGAGCTGCTAATCTCAAGGTCAGCAATTCAAAACTACCAGTCACTCTAGGGAGAAATATCATGCTTTCTACTCCTATAAAGAGTTAGTCTCACCAAGCATAATGTAGAGGGCACACAGAGCATGACTGGAACATGCTGGAATTATATCACTGATGCACATCAAAAGCTTCATCAGGAGAGTGAAATGAGAGTCCACAGACTGGGGGAAAATTTTACCAACAACACATTGGACAAAGGGCTAATTACCAAAATATACATAACTCTACAACAGCTCAATAAGAAAATAACAAGAGGACCAGTTAAGAAATGGGGAAAAAGACATGTACAGATAGTTCACCAAAAACGAAGTACAAATGGCTAACAAACACATGAAAAACTGCTCACGATCACTAGCCATCAGGAAGATGCAAATGAAAACTACCATGAGATACCGCTTTATACCCACAATGCGAGCCCAAATTTAAAAAAAAAACAAACAAAAAAACAACCAATGCTAGAGAGGATGTGGAGAGATTGGAACTCATATACCCTATTGGTGGACTTGTGAATATATACAGCCACTGTAGAAAACGGGTATGGCGATATGTTAAGCAACTGGGAATTGAAATCCCATACGATTCAGCAATGTCACTAGTAGGCGTATACCCCAAAGAAATAAGAGTTAGAACACAAGTGGAGGTATGCTCTCCCATGTTCACAGCAGCACAGTTCACGATAGCAAAAAACTGGAAGCAGCCCAAGTGCTCAACAGTGGAAGAGTGGATAAAGAAACTGGTGCATACACACAATGGAATACTGTGCAGCCCTGAAAAATGGTGATGAAAGCATAAAACACCGCCTGGCATGGAAGGACCTGGAAACCATTATGCTGAGTGAACTTATCAATCACAAAAGGACAAGTATTATATGAGTCGACTACTATAAAGAGAAACACCAAATAAACAAATCTTGGGGACTAATTCTTAAACAAAAGGGGAGAAGTCTACATACCGGACATCACCTTCCTTATGTGCACTTCACAAGAGCTACCTTGAAGGAGGAGACCTCAGATTGTCTGTGGTCACTCCTTCCAGAGGGGGAAATGGCAGAAGACCATCCACTTGAGGTGATACAACATCAAGACAAGGCTGGGATCCTCCACAAGGATGGAAGAAGAACCTGGCCGGAAAATCAAGCTAAGACAAAGAAAGACATCTACTTTGTGGAGGAGACACTGAGAGTTCTGTTGGTGAGTATGGTGGGTGATGGGGGAGAAGTAACTTCACATCGGAAAGGGCTACTAATCTATGATCACAGGGACCCTAGGGGACAATGGACCAGATTCTATATTCCTTGGTGTAGACACTACAAATATGTTTCTACCCAACCCTTGGTGAACCACACCACGGAGGAAGCACAATAATGAAATCTGATGCTGACCTTGACCTTGCAGGCATCATGGCATAACCCGGGAGCTACACCAGAAGGGCTTAACATAGAGCCCTGGCTGAATGAACTGAACCCTGCCTGTACCCTTGGACTGAAGATTGGGGTACCCAGATGGGAGAGGAAGCAGAGAGTGGTTACACAGGGCTGTGGAGGTGGCATTCATTGGACGTTGGGGGGGACTGGCTTAGTGGGTGTCTAATGGAAAGGGACCCAGAATCACCACATAGTTAGTACCTCGGTGACCCCTTTTGGATTCTGCACTTGGAAGAATTGATCACTGTCACCAATCCCCATACTGAAGGTAAAGAGAACTCCATCAAATGAGAGATTGAACTATGTAGGGAAACAGCTCATGGTGGAACTGTGCTCACATAGACTCTTTATACCGACAGTGTCTAGAGTGCTGTATCATTGGGAAAATCCATGATGTTATCAGTGCAATTGCCTTATACCCCAGGGGGATAATTGACATTGTTTTACTGTTTGGTTTGTATGGGTTTTTGTTTTTCTGCCTTTAGTTGTTTGTTTGTTTTTTACTTTGTTTTGTGTTGTTTGCTGGTTGGTTGGTGTAGTTGGTCTTATGAGGTTTTGATTTTTTTAAATCATTTTATTGAGGGCTCATACAGCTCCTATCACAATCCATACATACATGGGATTTTTATTTTGTTAAACTACAGCTGCCTAAGTAAACCTGAATCATGCATATCCCATGGACAACCAGATGAATTCTGGGCTCCCACTTAATTCTGGCCCCAATCCAAGAATAGTTAGTTCTGATAACATGGCCCTACTTGATATTCAACTTCAGGAGATGATCACTGAAGATAAGGGCGCTACAGCAAAGTGTGGTGAAGAAAGCAGATGGTGCCTGGCTATCAGTCAGAATAGTGCATGGGGTCTTAAAGGCTTGTATTCAAATACGCAGCCATCTAAGGGAGGAGTCCATTAATTCCACGTGGAAGAAGCACACCAGCTTGTGTGATCCAAAGATAGCAATAACAAAATCCAATGTGATGAAGGGAAAAGTACCAGAACTTAAATTGCGAACACTCAATTTGTAGAAGACTATATAGGAGAGAGGGAGGCCCAGCGGTAGTATTCTAGTCAGATTCAGTGGCTGGCAGATCCCCTCTAGCCACAAGCAAGGATCTGGAAAATCTTTACTATCCGATAGATCATTGTAATCTTGATTATGCTGGAGCAACTTGATGCTTGGTCAGTTGACCTCCCTCTTGACCCAACCTGAATTTGTTCTAGGCAAGTATTTCTTGCTTGTTCCATGACAAAAATTTCTTCCCTGGCTTTTGAAGGTGGTCTTTTATTTCTTACTCATTATTTGTATTTTTATCTTTATATTATTTTATCCTTAACACTTTATTTTGTGTTTGATTTCCCAGTTTGTGAAGCACAGAAGGAGTAGATGCATAGAGATAATAACTGACGCAAGGGTTATAGGGGATGTAGGGGGGAGGGGGAGATAAGGAGGGAGAGAGGATTTCAAGAGCAAACGAATGTGGGGGGGGAGCACTAGGACTGATTGTGATTGCACAACTCATTTTAAAAGGCATGTAACCATGGAATTATAGGGTATGTGACTACTGTATCCAGAAAACCACAGTGTGTGTGTATGTGAAGAAATCAAATTTGGCCACTGATTACCACAGGGGAACGAGAAAGGGTTGTCCTCTAGGGACATTGAGCTTATGTCAATGGTGGTAGACTGATTTGGAAAATGATATCAATAGTTGATCTACAGCATGACGAGTATAATCAGTGACATTGAATTATACAAGTAGAAGGTGTGGAATTGGGGTGGGCGTGGAATTACCTAGGGGCATGGCAGGGAAGGTTTTTTTGGGGGGGGATGGGGCATTAACAACAATGAGTAAGAAAAGAAAATGTTCTGAAATTGATTGTGGTGATGATCGCACACTCTTCTTAATATGGTTGAATGATGACATTGTATGATATGTGAAGTATGTATCAATAAAACTATTTTTAAAAGTTGATCTTGGAAACTCAAAGGGTATCTCTACTCTGCTCTATAGGGTTGCTATGAATCAGAATTGACTCGATGGTGGTGAGTTTTGTTTTGCTTGGTTTTTTTTTACTCTTCCCACAACCCTCTCATAAATCTCCTGTGCCCCAAACAGGCTGGTCCCATTCAGGTCTTTTTTTCTGCCATTTGGTTTGCCTAGAATGCCTTCTGTTCATTTTTCAACCTACCTCTAATCCCATTGTTCATGAGACCTTCTATGTTTTCCCTCCTGACCCTGATATTTGATTTGTATGTTTCTTACTAATATTCCCTCTGCTACTACATTAGAGGGCTTGTCCTTCTCAGATGGCGATCTACACATTGTTTATAGAACAATTAAGTGCATCCAAATAAGTGCCTTGCCAGTTATATTCACTCAGTAAATACTTGTTTTATTAAGTTGCTCATTTTAGGTTGAACAAGAATATGTATTTAAATATCATCAGTGCTGCCAGTGAAAATCACAGGGATAATTCTTAAAGAGGAGAGTTCAGTTTCAGTGCTGACAGTTGGTAACCTTCATGTTACTGTTAAGCAACTATGTATCCACATGTGGGGAAACTTTTTTGGTGATTTTGAGCCCGGATAAAATTCTCTAGAGCTGGCTTTGATTCTGAGTATTTAGGATTTGTTTGTTTGTTTCCTTAGGTGATGGCTTTATCACAAAATGAGTTTCTAACTTCAGGTAACTTCCTAACTTTGCTTTCATTTCTTTAGCTTTTAGCAACAAAAAAAATTTCTCCATTTGCTACATGAGTTGGTGGTGAGACAGAGGCAGTCTTTGAGCACTACTGCTCTGGTTTTCTAAAGCCAAGTTTTTTCCTTTCGATGTTAGCAGTTTGTAACTGTGAACAAGTAAACTTGTTGTCCTCCCCTTTCTTAATCATATTCCTCTGCATACACAGCATTTACCACCTTCTACTATACTCAAAACTGTATTTATTAGTTTGCCTTATATCCCTGCACTCGAATTTAACTTGTAGAAAGGCAGGAACACTTTTATTCCTTGTGATGGTCAATAATTATTAGACAAATGACATAATTGATTAATCTGGCTAAGGAAATCCTTCCAATTTGTTGGCTAGAAAAGAAAACTTGGTGATGTTAAACATAAAGGAGTAAAATCCTAAGCAAAAACATAGTTGGAAAGAGTGGAGTGCATATATACATTTCACTCTCAAGCTTATACATTTTTCTTTCAACACTCTTCAGTTTACTATTTGTGTGTGTGTGTGTGTGTTTTACATGTAAAGATTTTATTGCTTTACATTATTGTTGTGTTTTATGGGATGTAAGTAAAAGTCATTCCTACTATCACACCATGCATCCAAGATGATTGCACTTCAGTCTCCCTTACAACATATAATCATCCATTATAAAGAAAAGAAAAAATAAAGAAAGAAAAATAGGAGCGAGTGAAGGCCTTACTTTAGAGTTAGACTAAAGTACTGTAACACCTGAGAAAGGCAGAACCTCTGGAAAGTGGAAAACTCAAATATTTCCCACTGAAAGGAGTGATACATAGGTCAGTGGTAAGACTTCATTCACCTTGTCACCAAGATGGAAAACTTGGCTAAGCCCAGGAAGACAAGGAAGGCCATTCTGGGTCCGGCTTTCACAGGTTTCATGATCATAAAATTTAGTACAAGGGCATTATTGCTTTAAAAATAATTTCAGTTGTTTTTCTTAGATGCTGATCTTGGCCCAGAAAATGGGTCAAATTGAGTTTCTGATGTTAATTTGGGGTCGCTGTCAGTTTTCTGCATGTCCAAGTAGTGGAGTTTGAAACTTGTCTTTGGCCTGAATTAAGAGGACTTAGTCACTAATGACTCATGGTGAGAGGTTTTTCCTTTTCCCTGCTGAAACATATGCCATTGCCTGTGTCCGTCTGGGTACATTAGAGAAACAAATCTACAGAAACACATCTGTAGAAGAGAGTGTTTTATAGAAAGGGTAAGTGCACACCAAGAAAACATCCCAACCCAGTGCTGCCCAAGCTCACAAGTCCAACATTAGCCCCTATGTCCAACACCGATCTACAAAGCCCTCCTCTGCCTCACAAAATACATGCAATGATGCCGACTGCAGGGGGAAAGTCGAGTCAGTGAACGTGTAAACATCTCAGCGCTGGCAGGGGTCTCCACATGTGTGCTCCAGCACCCAGGGCTGCATCAGAGTAAGTCCATGTGGCTTCTCCTCAGGGATGTCTTGCAGGAAGTGAGCCTTGCCAGCTGAAGTAGGGAACTGGCTAAGGCAGCTGCACTCTGGTCTGACCATCACAAAGCAAGAGACCCGAAAACTCGAAAGGCGAGGCTCACCAAGCCATTTATCCTTCCGCCTTTCAATTAACCCCACATGTGTTTATCGGCCAGGTTGGCACAATAAACATTAACTATCTCATTGGTTTAATTCAACATGGGCCTTGTTATCAAAATATTGAAACCATAAAGAACTCTATTATTATAGTGTGCTCACTCCTGGTTATGGAGCATATTCCAACTCATAACGGCCCAGTGGGACAGGGTCGAACTGCCCCTCTGGGTTTCCAAGGCTGTAACTCTGATGGGGAGAAGGGCTCCTCTTTCTCCTGAGGAGCAGCTGGTCCTTTCACATTGCCGACTTCTACGTTAGCAGCCCAGTGCATCATCGTACTGCTGTGCCAACTGGCTGCCTCCTTTTAAGTGCTAGGGTCTCAAAAAGTCAGATTTAAGAGGGTGACCTCAATGATTGCGCTTTTTAATAGCACTACACTTGACTTTCCAAATCCCCTTACAGGTTTCTGTTCGTGGAAGGTTTCTTATACTATAGATTAGACGCTCTTTAAAATGCCCTTTCGACAGTAATTGAAGGCCCACCTGGACTTTGCCCATTTCGTTCATCGCTCTATTCCCTGTACCTACAATGATGCTTTGGACTACAGAGCCACAGATAAGTATCTGTTGAGTGCAGTTACACACAGACATCTTAACATAATTTTCTTGGGAAAATTATGAAAGCTCTGTTGCAATCTGTTTTCTCTCATCCTTTTGAAGGAGTTAATCATCAATCCACAATCAGCCTCATTTTGGGAGTCTTCTCGGGATTAGCCCAAGGTAGTTCTGCCCTAATAGTGGCTAGCATCAATCGTGCCGGACCCAAAGCACCTTCAGTGGCTCCCTCACTGAAGGAAGAGTACATTGGCAACGCTCAGTAGCACTTGCACCTGTGAGAACCAATGGGCGTTGTAACAGGAAGTAGTTCAGCTCGCAATACTGATAGTAACGTGCAGCACCCCAGTCACGCTCTTTTTATCTGCAGTTCCTTATGACGAGTATACAAGGTCTCTGGGAGGTTTTCAGAAGACATTTGTGTACGCTGAAAAGAGAATTTACCCCAAAGTGTGGGGGTTAAAATGCGTATGGTTCTTTGCCTCTTCCTCCTTATCAAGACATGGGTGAGTCCTCCTTCCTTAATGAGTTTCTCTCTTTCCTTTCTAATTGTATCCTTTGAAGTGTACAGGCGGGTGTGTGCGTGTGCTTAAATGAAGTTAAAAAAATGAAAACTTAAGCTACCACCATTGTTATCAATGATATGAGCTGATATTTCCATAATGCTGCTACTCTGGTCATTGATAGAACTGGATGGATTTTCAAATTAGATTTGTTTATTTTGAGCAAGTTTTCAGTTTTGGTAGGGGCGGGGAGAAAATTAAGGGACTTTTTTTTAGACCGTTCTTCCTAAAAGGTCGAAATGGAAAGCTTTCTAAAAGGCTGTTGACGATAGCTGTCTGACCAGGAAGTGCTCTCTTAAACCTCACTTCGAAAACTTGCTGTCCCTAATAACTTCCTTTCTGTGGATGAAGGTGCCCAAAGCATGGTGTTGGTCTTACAAGTGAAATTGTAAAGGAGTACGAGGCAGCGTTTGAGACAAGGCCCTCTTTGGAGAAATCGTATTGGTGGCTGTAGCTGAATGGAGAAATGTGAAGTCTTTAGGCTGTTGGGTCACACATATAAAACATGCCAGTGAAAAAAAATCTGTGAGGAAGCTTAGCTGATGTTTTGCTCTATCTTTAATATTTTACTATAAATATGGCTTCTACATAAACATCCCTAACAAGAGCAGTAATTTAAATTCTGTTGAATTTCATGTAACTAAATATAAGGGGTGTGCGTGTGTGTGTTGTATATCTTTTGCCCAAAGTCCAGCTGAGAGTAAAAACCTCACGAGTTACCTGATTCATGGACTTGTTTTTGCTTTGTTTTCATCTTTGGTGTGATGGTCTACAAATGAGTATTTGTGAGATTTTTTTTTTCTTCAAAAAATGCTTTTTGCTCTTTATTTTCCTCAGGAATAAATAAGTGTTTGAGCTGCAAGTAAAATCTAAACATCTTTTCAGACGAGTCTTTTTATAAATCTTTTTAGTTTAAAGATACTAAATTCTATCTTTATTAAATAGTGGTCGCTTACGCAGACAGATGATACTACTTTAAAACATAGGGTTTTCAAGGCCTTCTGAACCACCACCAGCCCTGCTTCCTGATGACCCTCGGGTTGGGTTCCCAGGACCAGCCTTTTCATGTACTTTTTCCCTTAGGAGTTGTGAATGTGAAGTTCAAAAATGCAAATCATGTAAATTGGATCTTCCCTAGCTGCAGCGGTCGCTCCTAATGTCTGAATTTTATGTTAGGGGCCAGAAGTATCCCAGTAGTTGCCCAGATGGGAGTGGTGAGAGGAAGTGGGTGGTGCTCTCTGCAGTGACAGATTACTGCAGATTATGTGGCTGCTGGCCCAAACACCACTGGTTGAAGGGAAAAGTGGAAGTTACTAGCTGCATCCTATGAATTTGTTCATGTTTATTTATTTAACCAGTGATATCTACTTGCTGCTTAAGTAACACAGCTGAGCACTTTTAAAGTTCTGAATTACTTGCCTTGTGCCAAATCGTGTATTCTTTCCTTTGCCGTGGCCATATTCCTTGTTTTGTGACCTGAAAAGAGAACAGACATGACCTCTTTGTGGAAAACTACATGTTAGCAGGGGAAAAAGGGATGCGGGGCTGGGGGTGGCAACAAATGTTGAAAGCACAGCTGTCCTATTTCCTACAGAAAAATATTAGAGACAAACCATAAATACCTACCATCGCATTTAGGCAATTCATAGAAAATTCTAATAAAAGCAGTCATATCTTGTGAAGAAGTTTATAGTTCTGAATTGTTCAGGTTTAGTTTGAGATTGAGATTCTCATTGTTGCAGCATTAACGGAAGCATCACGGGAAACATGCCATCCCTGCCCAGGTGTATAAGGAGGGAATTACTGGGAAAAGCTGTTTTTTAAAGCACCTTGTTATGAATGCATTTGTGTTCAGAGAAGCATCTCTAAAAGATTTGTTTCTTTGGACAAACCCTCACAGAAGGGTCACAAGAAAGGGACAAGCTGCAGTATAGCACCGATGAAACATACAACATTCCTCTAGTTCTTTAATGCTTCCCCCACCCCACCCCACTACCATGACTCCAGTTCCACCTTATAAATCCAGTTAGATCAAAGCATGCACACTATTACAGATAAGCAGAGCACACGGAATCCAGGATAGATAAACCCCTCTGGAACAATAATGGGAGTATCAATACCATGAGGACAGGGAGAAGTTTGGGAAAGAAAGGAGGAGCCGATCACAATGATTGACGTATAACACACATACACAAACACACCAGGGGAATGAACAACAGAAACATGGGTAAAGGGAGATAGTAGACAGTGTAAGATATGAAAATAATAATAATTTATTATTTACCAAGGGCTCACAAGGGTGAGGGTGGGGAAAGGAGGGGGAAAAGAGGAGCTGATACCAAGGGCTCAAGTAGAAAGAAAATGTTTTGAAAAGAATGATGGCAACCTATGTACAAATGTGCTTGATACAACTGATATATGGATTGTTATAAGAGCTGTAAGAACCCCAATGCAATGATTTATTTAAAAAATTAAAGTTATAAATATTATTGTTTACAAAATTGGGGACATGAATCTGTACATAAATGCTATATGGTTAAAAAGAAAGAAAAAGATTTGTTTCTGTTTTAGGATCAGTGGTAGGACTTGTCTAGATTATTCAGGTCAACATGTGTGTGTATTTACTTTTTTAAATGATAAACTCAAACTCACATTTGATGTCACCAGTCAACCTAGTTAGTGTTAGCCTGGCTGATCTAAGTAGTAGCTTTTTTTTTTTTTTTTTAATGCAACCAACCTGAGAAGATCCTGAGAGCCAGTCAATACCATCAAACAAGATTATACTATGAAACTGTCCTGCTTAAAGAAGGCACAGTGTTATTCCCAGTTCATAGCACGCCTGGAGCTCTCCTTCTGAAACGATTACAGTGCCTGCAGTCCTAGGAAAGGTTAGAAGTGAGTCAGATAAGCTACCCTCTTGTGTCATGTGTGCATAGCCTTTTTACGCCCTGAGCAGCCTGCCCAGCTTCCTTCTGTCTCTTAGTTTTGGTTTTGGCCACCTATATTCGAGGCTGGCAGTAAAGTGTATTGATTAATCAGAACATGTCAGATGAACATGCCTGCCACTTACTAGCTGGGTGACCTTGTACAAGTGCTGTAACCGGCCCGAAGGCTGTCTTTTCATCTGTAGAATGGACATACTGATAGTACCAGCCCCCTCCCCCCGTGCCCCCAAGGTTGCTGTGATGATAAAATGAGATCCTGTATGAAAAGCACAAGTTTGGCCGCACATTGAAAAAGAGTCAGTGAGTGAGAGCATGTACAGTGGCTTCTATTATTGTGGGACATTTTAATTCTCCTTCAAAGCTCTCATCAAAACTGCTCATGGAAAAAGATATAAAACTGAATAAAACCATGTATAGAATATAGGGTTAGAATTAGTGCTATGATAAGCAAAGTATTTACAAAATACCAAGGGAACACATAAATTCAGTCTGTTCATCTTACTTATTCCACGTCTCTTAGCACGTTACATACTACCCATTCTAAGGGAAGGGCGAGAGAAGAGGAGACAATGTAGTAAAGAATTCTTCCGTAAAATGATTAGGTAATCTGACAAATTTGGCTTCAGTGGCAGTTTTCTTTTTGTTTTCCACTTTAGAGAATTTCCTCCCAGTGGGTTACATGTTGGGCTGCTAACTGCAAGGTCAGCAGTTCAAAACCATCAGCCACACCATGGGAGGAAGATGAGGTTTCCTATTCTCCTAAGAACTTACAGTCTGAGAAACCCACAGGGCCAGTTCTACTTTGTCCTATACAGTTGCTATGAGTCAGAATTGACTAGATGTTGTTGAATGAGTGACTCAGGAAAGCAACAATGGAAAGTATTAAAATTTTAACTATATTTTCTCAATCACATGCATGTATTTTCTTCTGAGTGGGCCACTATCAGATAAAATTAGGACTTTGTCTCAGCTTTTTAGATCAGTTAAAATTTGTGTGTAATCAGTAATGTATACATACAGTTGAATGTAAGGAAAACCTTTTTTATTTTCTTCCTCTGGGTCTTTAGGGGTTCATAAGGGTCAGTGAACTATGTCCACATATTGAAAAACATGAAAGTTGCTTATGCTGTATGCACATTTTCTTGGGGCTGTGTTAGCATTGCAGTTTGGAGCACCTAGAGTAAATAAACAAAATAATGAAACTAGCAATAAGGAACTTGGAAAACATTTAGCATTTATAAATTTATTTCTAGGGTTTGAGATTATAGTACAACCCCTTTTCCTAGTACCCAGACCCCAGTTTAGTACTATGTCTCTTCCTTATTTCTGATCTACCTTAATTTAACAGACTGAAAGCCCAGCAAATTAATGCTAACACACAATGCATTTCAGTCCACTTACCCTAAAAACAAAACCAGCTGGTTGCTACATTGCTACATTGTCCATTTTGATTCACCCTGGCTCCACTTGTGTCAGAGTAGAACTGAGTGAGCTCCATAATGATTTCCAGTGACTGATTGGGGGAGGTAGCAGTCTGGGCCTTTCTTTCAGGGTGCCTCTAGGCCTGCTTAAACCTCCAGCCTTGGGTTAGCAGCCTATAACCCTTCAACTATTTGCATCCCCCCCAGGGATCCCTACTAGTCTAGTCAGACCTCATCCTCTCATTCCTGGATCACCACAACTTCCTTCCTTCCTTCCTTCCTTTTGGTGTCTCTCTTCTTTCCAACTCACCCTGATTAATCTTTAAACGCTGCTTCTAGAAAGTCACTCCCTTTTCAGAAAACTTTAGCGGTCCCTATTTCCCACATCATTCATTTTCTGACTGGCTGTCAATACCCTTTCGAATCTGCCCTGCACTACATATCCAGTTTCATTTCCTATGTTCTTTAGCCCATGCTTTCTGATTTAATGATGTCGTTCTGTCTCTTTACCACACTAAACTCATTCCATTTTGGGATGGCTATTATTAATGATTTTACCCCCAGTGCCTTCTTCCCTCCTCTCTCCTCAGGTTTTACCTTTCCTTCCACACCTTGTATAAATCTCTATGGAGATTTTCCTAACTATTTTTGTCTTGACTTTTTTTGCTGCAAACTCCCAGATGATGTTTAATGTAGCAAACAAAGGAATAAAATGTTTCTTGTAACATTCACTGATCTACCTTTACTAACTATATTAGCTTTTTTAATATAAGGACCATATCTTTTTTTTCTTTAAAAAAATCATTTTATTGGGGACTCTTTATCACAATACATTCATCCATCCATCGTGTCAAGCACATTTGTACATTTGTTGCCATCATCATCTGAAAACATTTTCTTTATATTTGAGCCCTTAGTATCAGCTCCTCATTTTCCCCCTCCTTCCCTGGACCCCTCCCCCACAGACCCTTGATAATTTATAAATTGTTATTATTTTGTCATGTCTTTTTTTACAAAAACATTTTATTAGGGGCTCATACAACTCATCACAATCCATACATATACATACATCAATTGTATAAGGCACATCTGTACATTCTTTGCCCTAATCATTTTCTTCTTTTTCTTTTTTTACATTTTATTAGGGGCTCATACAACTCTTATCACAATCCACACATATACATATATCAATTGTATAAAGCACACCCGTACATTCTTTGCCCTAATCACTCTCAAAGCATTTGCTCTCCACTTAAGCCCTCCGCATCAGGAAGGACCATATCTTATAATTAAATTGTGCCTAGCTCCTAGCTTAATGCTGAACATGCCTATTTGTTTTGCAGTGGTTTGCATACTTTTAAATACATCTTGTCTTCCGTATCTAGTGCTGCTATAACAGAAATACCCCCAAACGGGTGTCTTTAACACAGATCAATTTATTTTCTCAAAGTTTAGGAAGCTAAAAGTCTGAATTCAGGGTCTTGGCTCTAGGAGAAAGCTATCTCTCAGTGTCAGTGTAGAAGAAAACTCCTTGTCTCTTCTATTTCTGTTTCTGGGTGATCTTCCTGTGACTTGGCACCTCCCTCACCTCATCAATACTTGCTAGTTTGCTCTTAATCTCTTTAATATCTCAAAAGAGATTGACTCAAGCTACACCCTACACTAATCCCTCATTAACATAACAAAGTCAACCATTTCCATAATGGGATTATAACCACAGGTATGTAGTTATTGTTAGTTGCCCTTAGGTCTGTTTCTACTCCTACCTACTCTGTGTGATCCTGTGTACAACAGAGCACAATTACTACCTGGTCCCCAAACCCTCACAATTGTCCCTCTGTCTGAGCCCAATTGTGCAGCCTCTGTGCCAATGTATCACTTTGAAGATCTTTCTCCTTTTTTTTTTTTAATGACCCTCAACTTCACAAAGCATAATGTGTCCTCCAGGGACAAGTTCCCTCATGATAACATGTATAAAGTGTATGAGGCAAAGTCTCAACATTTTTTCTCTAAGGAGCATTCTTTGTCATGGCAAACAATGTATCACCCTTCTTCCATTATCCAATCACATGTTCAGCATTTCAAGTCTCACCAGAAGCACATTACCCATCTATAATTTTTAGTGACAGTGACATATGCATTCTGTAAGAATATAGGGATTTTTCTCTACGATTCTCCTCACTTCCTTCCAAGCCCTTACCAGCCTTTGATGTACACAATTCTCCCAACAACCTCTGCAAGGTACTAGTTTTCACTATTGTTGTTTGTTGCAATCAAGTTAGCTACAACTCATAACGACACTTGCACAACAAAATGAAACACAGTCCTGCGCCATCCTCACAATGGTTCCTATCCCTGAGCCCATTGATGCAGTCGCTTGTCAATCTTCTTGACCAACATGATGTCCTTCTCCAGGGACTGGTCTCTCCTGACAACATGTCCAAAGGATGTAAGATGAATTCCTACCATCCTTGCTTCTAAGGAGCACTGTGGCCTTACTTCTTCCAATACAGGTCACTTTGTCCTTTTAGCAGGCCATGGTACTTTCAGTATTCTTCTCCTGCACCACAATTCAAATGCACCACCTCTTCTACAGTCTTCCTTATTCAGTGTCCAACTTTCACATGCATATGATGCAATGGAAAATACCATGACTAAGGTCACGCATTCCTCAGTCCTCACAGAAACAACCTTGCTCTTCGATACTCAAAAGAGGACTTGTGCAGCAAATTTACCTGATGTCCTGCATCTTTTGCTTTCTTGGCTGCTGATTCCATAAAGATTGATTGTGGATCCAAGTAAGACCAAATCCTTGATAACGTCAACCTTTTCTCCGTTTATTATGATGTTACCTATTGGTCCAATTGTGAAGATTTTGGCCTTCCTTACCTTAAATTGTAATCTACTGAAGGCTACAATCCTTGATCTTCTTCAGCAAGTGCCTCATTTCCTCCCCCTTTCAGGAAGCAAGGTTGTGTTACCTGCATGCCGCAGGTTGTTAATGTCTTCCTCCAAACCTGGTTTTCTTTACATTAAGTTGTAATCCATCCCGAAGGCTGCAATCCTGGATCTTCATCAGCAAGTGCTTCAACTCTTCTTCACTTTCAGCAAGCAAGGTTTTATGATCTGCATATCTCAGATTGTTAATAAGCGTTCCTCCAAAACTGATGCTGTGTTCTTCGTATAACCCACCTTCTCTGATAATTTGCTGAATATACAGATTGAATAAGTCTGCTAGTTCAGTTGACTAGAGAAACAAATTCATAGACACTCACATGTGTATAAGAAAGGGCTTTACTCGCAACACAGGGAATCCAGGGCAGATAAACCCCTCAGGACCAAGAATGAGAGTAGTGCTACCAGGAGGGGAAGGAGAAGGTGGGGGGAGAAAAGGAGAACCGATCACAACAATTGACATATAACCCCTTCCCAGGAGGAAGAACAACAGAAAAGTGGATGAAGGCAGACAACAGTCGTGTAAGACATGAAAAACAGAATTTATAAATTATCAAGGGTTCATGAGGGAGGGAGGGAGGGGAATGAAATGAGCTGATACCAAGGGCTCCACTAGAAAGAAATGTTTTGAAAATGAGGATGACAACATATATACAAATGTGCTTGACACAATGGATGCGTGGGTGGACTGTGATAAGAATTTTAAGAGTCCTTAATAAAATGATTAGACAGAGCTTTATATAAAAGAGTTATTGTATATGGAGAAAACATCCCAGCCCAGTCCAGATCAAGTCCATAAGTCCTATATTAGCCCATATGTCAGATACCATTCTGTAAATTCCTCTTCAGACTCACGCAACACATGCAATGACAGAATGCAAGAAGATCACAGGCCAGAGGGTGGAATATCTTGTGAATCCATTGTTGGTGGAAGCATCTCAGCACTGGCATGGGTCTCCACATGGTTCCTCCAGCTCCAGGGCTCTGGCTACATCAGCTGAGCTCCATGTGGCTTGTCCACAGAAATGTCTCACAGGGAAAGAGTGTGTGTCTGGCCTCCAGTGAGCTATTTACCTCCATGGTGCCTCCAAATGTGCTTATCAAGCTGTGACCTGATTGACAGGATAAACTCTGCCCCTTACTCTTAATAGTCTCAAGTTGACACCAGATTATATAACCACCACAATTAGAATGTTGAGCAGATACAACCCTGACACACTTGATTTTAAACCATGCAGTATTTATACCCTTTTTTCTTATTACAACAGCCTCTTGATCTATGTACAGGTTCTGCATAAGCACAATGAAGTCATCTGGAATTCCCCCATTCTTCTCAAGGCTGTCCATACTTTGTTATGATCCACACAGTTAAATGCTTTGACAGAACCAATAAAACACAAGTAAACAAGGGAACCAATCGCAATGATCAATTTATACAATTATATCAATTTATCCCGAGAGGGATGAACAACAGAAACATGGGTAAAGGGGGATAGGGGACAGTGTAAGATATGAAAATAATAATAATTTGTATCTCGGGGTCATAAGGGTATGAGGGTGCAGGAGGGAGGACAAAAAGAGGAGCTGATACCAAGGGCCGAAGTAGAAAGAAATGTTTTGAATATGATGTTGGCAACATATGTACCTGTTACAATTGATGTATGGATTGTAAGAGCTATACGAGGCCCCAATATTTATTAACACACATAGAGAGAGAGAGAGAGAGAGAGAGAGAGAGAGAGAGAGAGAGAGAGAGAGAGAGAGAGAGAGAGAGAGAGAGAAACATCTTTCTGGTATTCTTTGTTTTCAGTCAAGATTCGTCTAACACGAGCAGAAATATCCCTTGTTTCACATTCTCTTCTGAATCCAGCCTGAATTTCTGACAGCTCCCTGTCCATGTACTGTTTGTTGCACCTGTTATTGATGATGTTCAGCAAAATTTTACTTGCACATGATATCACTGATACTGTTCTATAATTTGAGCATCCTGCTGGGTCACTTTTCTTTGGAATGGGTACAAAAACCGATCTTTTCCAATCAGGAACCCTGGTGCCATAGTGGGTAATACACTGGGCTTCTAACCACACAGTCAGCAGTTGGAAATCAGCAGCTCCTCCTCGTGAGAAAGATGAGGCTTTCTACTACCACAAAGATTTGTAGCCTCCGAAACTCACAAGGTAAATTCTACCTTGCTCTGACTCTATAGAGTCTTTATGAGTTAGAATTGACTTGATGGTAGTGAGTGCTTTCTGGGTGCCAGATATCATGATACTTGCTTTATTTTGGATACCTCAGTGAATCTTCTTAACTTCTATGAAGTATAAGCATCTCACCCAGGAGTGTACATTGCTATTTAACAATGTTATTTGCTTAAGATCAAAGAGCAGATACAGGGCTTATACTCAGTCCTATGCCTTTGCCATAACTGTCACCCCATGCTACCATAAAGATTAGACTTCAGAAACTGCAAATTACTGGTCTACTGATGCCTATAGCAAAGTACAGCTCTAGTCCAAGACATTATTCATATAAACAATAAAAATTGGTTAGATCTCAAACCAATAGTAAAAAGTTGAAAGTATGCAATATTTAATGTAACTTAGATTTTTGAAAAATCACTCTAAGTCCATCAAATAATAAAGTTTTTCATATGTAGAGGATTTCAGAGTTTACATAATGATTTCACACCGTGAGTCTCACAGCAGCGTTTTCTAGCATCATCATTCTCATTTTACATATGAGGCCGTTAAGCTTAGAAAAGCTAAGCAACATCCTAAAGATCACACAGCTGGTAAGTGACAGGATTGACTTAAACCTTGATTTGCTGATTCAAAGGTCAAAGCTATTTTCTTTCATAGCACAGGCCAAATAGAGTTATTTAGGAGATCACATTGCTAATTACTCTTTCTACAGAGATAAAGTTTAACATAACATAAAAGTCACCATTTTCAAGTGTATAATCCAGTGGTTTTTAGTATATTCATAATGTTGTGCAACCATGGCATTCTAATTCTAGGAAATTTCCATTACCCTAAAAAAAAGTCCTATACCTATTAGCAGCTTCTCCCCCATCCTCTCCTCCCGTCAGCCTTCTGGCAGCTACTAACTTACTTACTTTCTCTGTGGGTTCCCCATTCTAAGTGTCTCCTGTAAATGGAATTATAGAATTTGTAACCCTTATGGACTGGTTTCTCTATGTTGCATAATGGTTTCAAGGGTGATCTATGTTGAAGTATTTTGTTCCTATTTTATGGCTGAATCATATTCTATTGCATCACCATACCACTTTCACTTATGCATTTACCATTTAATGAATATGTGCATTGTTTCTGCTTTTTAGCTATTCATAAAATAAAGGTGCATAAGCATTCATGCACATGTTTTGGTGTCAACATATGTTTCACTCTCCTGAGTTAAGAGAATCAACCACTTTCCACCTAGGAGTGGAATTGTTCATAATTATATTTGTAAAATATTTAAAATGAAAATTCCGTGAAGTATTTTTAAAATGTATTCCATACCCCACATGCATGCATACACAGACACACACAATTTCATTTGTTGGGAAAATTGGCTTCCCAGAGATTTTCCTCAGAAATAAAGCAAAGGCAAACTTCAATCCAGATCCTGGGCAAGTAATCTTTAATAATTCTAAATGAATAATCTGAGTTCAACACTGCCTTCCCACTCAAGGCACTATGGTGAACAAGCAAGTGAAATTCTTACCATGAATTATAATTAACTGATGAAATTAAGAAATAATCATGCCCTTTAAAGCAAGGCAAATGGAAATAAGCTATTAAGAAGTGATGCTGTTATTTATATTTACGAAGGAAGAAGATGTTGTTAAAATGACGGGAAATTTGGAGTTAGAATTTGGGTTGAGTCTTGCATCAAGCTGAGTAGATTCTCAACAGGTGGTGGTGAGAGAGAACTTGTGCTTTTTTTTTTTTTAAGCTTCAGACATTGTGACCAAAATGGAGGATATTTAGGGATAGTGGCAAGTAGTTTGGTTTAGCTCAAAGGCCCTTGAATCCTACTGTGAGATTTGGACTTTGAACAGTACATATTAAGAAATCCTTTGAGGTGTTTGAATGAAGAGATCGATATGATCAGAGCCTTTAAAAGATGAGTCCGTCGATAGTTTGGATAATAACTTAAAGGTAGAAAGCGATGGCGAATGAGAGCTTGGACTGATAATGAGGAGTGGAAGTAGGACAAGCTCAGTGGGAAAGAAGAAAAGCAGCTTGTGACAGATTTATTGAGAGAGCTGAAAACAAGGAGTGGATCAGCTAAAGAAAAGACATGTAGAGAAGGCAAGAGGCCCAGCACAGACCTTCAGCTAAGAGGCGAGAGAAAGACAGTGAGCAACAGTACCCCACACACTAGGAGACAACAAGGGCCTAGTGAGGAGATCTTTCATACAGGTGAGGGAAGGCCCTGACCTGAGAAGAATGCTATTGGATTTGGGGATTAGGAGGTTGTAGCAAGTGACCTGAAGAAAGAATGCATGTGCCTGGTTGAAATGACTTGCTATTGAGATGGTTCTGGGTCATCGTAACCCTATGTATAAAGACGCAAAACCCTACTCAGGACATCACAGTCACTTCTGTGTTTGAAGCCATTGTTGTGGTCACTGTGTCCTTGGGGTCTTCCTGTTTTGCACTGACCTCAAATTTCCTAATGTCATGTACAAGGTACTTGCCATCCTTACTTCTTAGACTGTACTTCAAAGACGGATTTCTTTGTTCTTCTGGCAATCTACAATAGATGTGATATTTTTCACCATAGTTCAGAGGCATCAATTCTCCTTCAGTCTTCTTTATTCATTGTGCATGTTTCACATCTATAGATGATTGAAGATCCCATGACTAAGGTCAGGCACACCTTAGTCCTCAAAGTGGCATCTTTGCTTTTTAATGCTTTAAAAAGATGTTTTGTAGCAGATTTGTCCAGTACAATCCATCACTTGCTTTCTTCTTGACTACTACTTGAATTCATGACTGGGAGTTTATTGTAGATACAAGTTATATGCAATCCTTGACAACTTAAGACATTTCTGCATTTATCATTGTCTATAGACCCAGTTACATGGATTTTTGTTTCCTTTTGTGGAAGCATTTATACTGAAGCTATAGTCTATGATCCTGACTATAATAAATCTTCAAGCTTTATTTACTTTCAGCAAGCAAGGTGGTGTTACCTGCAAAGCACAGATTGTTAATGACCCTTCGTTCTTGATACCAAATTCTTCTCCATGTAGTCCAAATTCTCAGATTATTTGCTAAGCATACAGATTGAATAAATATGTTGAAAAGATACAACCTTGATAACACATTTCCTAACTTTAAACCATGCCATATCCCCTTGATCTGTTCCAACAACTGCCTCGTGATCTATGTACAAATTCTGCATAAGCACAATTAAGTCCGTAGAATTCCCATTCTTTGCAGTGTTATCCATATTTTTTGCAATCTACAAAGCCTAATACCTTTTTGAAGTCAATAAAGCCCAGGTACATATCTTTATGGTATTTTCTGCTTTCAGCTAAGATCCGTCTAACATCAGCAATGATGACCTTTGTTCCATGACCTCTTCTGACTCGAGCTTGAATATCTGGCATCTCCCTCTTGATATCTTTCTCTAACCACTTTTGGATTATTGAATGACAACTAGGTAAGGAATGGGAAGGTAGTAAGATACAGAATTAGAGGCCACTGTTGTTTTTATTGTTAGGAGAGGTGGTTAATCTGAAAAAAAGGAAGACTGATAGCTGAGGGTGATTTAGTGCAGAGAAAAATTTTAAAGTGGAATGGAGAGTAATTGAGGAAGCTTACATTGCATGCCCTCAATCAATCTCAGCAAAGTAAACTATTTAGCAGTATTGTTTATTAGTAATCCTACAGAGAGCGTGCACGCACTCGCTACTTATCACTATGGTTAGAGTCCAGAGATCAGGTTATGTGGAAATCTGCCTGATGGGAAAATGCAGAGTTTTGTTGTTGTTTTCTGTTTTCAGACCATCCATTTTTTTTAAGAAAATGCCCTGGTAATAGTGACTGATGTGCTTATCATTTTGATAAGTCCTGTGATGGATTATTTCTCAGAAAATGAGGCCTACCGGAGACAAAGCCCGCTGTGTGACTCAAGGCCCCATGGTTCAGCCACTACACCTTCTCCTAATGGGCTGGCAAGTCATTTAGGTTCTAGACTTCATGCGAGGGTACTAGGAACCTAGCTGAGTATCCAGTCCCATGGAGGTTGAGACTTCAGGCCCAGTTCTACTCACGTTGGGATGTCACTAAACTCACACACTTCCAGGAACACTTTGTCTGCTGCCCCCTTTTTTTCTTGCCTCCCTACATCATAGCAAATTTGAGTTATAGGGCCTCTCAGGCTGCACAGAAGCTGGAAACGCAGAACAAGCACCCACTAGCTCTCTGCTGATTGCTGGTGTGCCTCAAAACTGTGCCCACTAAGAATCAGGGCTGGCCCAACACTACTGGGACCAACTCCAGGAGCCTGCCTGGAGACCTTCCTGAAGGGAAGGGACACTCTGTAGTTGTTACTACCATTCCCTCTGCCTTGTTAATGCACACAATAGGTGGGTAGCAGATTTTTTTTACTGTTGTCTGAAATGTAGTATGTCAGATAATGAGGTAGTTGGTAAGTGAGGATTCGGTGAATTTAGAATTACAAAAACCTTGAGCTACCTCAGGTACTAAATATTGAATATTAAATCTTCTAAGTACCAAAGACTGTTAAAAGGACAAACAGATCTGTCTTAGAAGAAGTACGGCCAGAGTTCTCCTTGGAGGCAAGGATGGCAAGACTTCATCTTACATCCTTTGGGCATGTTGTCAGGAGAAACCAGTCCCTGGAAAAGGACATCTTGTTTGGTAAAGTGGAGGGGCAGCCAAGGAGAGAAGAGCCCACAAGGAAATGGAGTGACACTGTGGCTGCCACCATGGGCTCGGGCATATGAACAATTGTAAGGATGGTGCAGTACGTGTAGTGTTTCGTTCTGTTGTGCGTTGGGTCACTAGGGATTGTCTCCTACTTGATGGCACCTAACAACATCGCCTCAGGTCTTCCTGTCTAAATATTTTCTATTCTGTCCTATATAAGGGTTTCCTTTTTTAATCTTCCTATCTTATATAAATGTCTCCTAGTTTATAGAAATGTTCCCTCTCCGAGATATAAGCGTTTCCTCTTTGAGCTATGTATTGAACATGTCATTTGCCTATGCTTCTGAATGCATTCACTTCTAAAAGCATAGCTCCATGATGGCAATATATACTCTACTGGTTCTAATGGTTGAGTCCATTTTGTTGCTAATTATTCCAGCTGGGTGTTTTTAAATGCTAATAATAGTGGGAACTCAAGTATAGTGTTTTATTTAAAAGTAAGCTCATTATCCTTAGTTTAAAATTTTTGTAATACAAATGTTTGGTTCTTTCTAAAAGATGCTTCACACTAAAATCCTTGCCTTTTCTATAGACGAGAAATGTGTTAATGAGCTGTTATATCAGGCATGTTGCTGACATTATAATCTGTGTAGCAGTTCATGTAGTAAAAAATAATAACAGTAAATATATCCCATTTTAAAATGATAGACTCCCTGTTTTAAGAAGTAAGAAATAATCTCGTTTGCCCTGAAGGTGTGGGAGTTCCCATCAAGAAGGCTTGGTAAATGAGCAAAATAGGAAACCACAACCTCCTCCATCCCTTTAACCCTTTCTCCTCTAGCCCACAAAACAGTGGTACATCCCCAACCCAAGGTAGATCTTCTTCTGTCACTTTAAACACCTTACCAGTAATACATACTTTTCCCTTGAAACAGTAGAAAATATGAGTAATTACAAAAATAAGTAAATAAAAGTTATAGTCTATATTCAGATGTAACTATTAGCATTTTATTATATAACTGCACATTTTTTCCTATGCCTTTTTTCAAAAATGTTTTAAGAGTTGTACGAGTACCCAATAAAATGATTTAAAATAAAAGTGCATAATTGGGGTTATATTGCATATATTCCTTTGAAAGCTATTTTTTTGATCTAATAGTGTATCAGTTTACTGTATCAATAAACATTGTTCTATCTCTGACTGTATTTCTACCACATCACTTTCAAGACTGCACTGTTCAGGAACAGGAATGGAAGTAGCAATACCAGGAGGGTAGGGGGGAGGTGGGAGAGGAGGTGAGGAAGGAGGAGCTGATTGCAATGATCAACACATAACTACCCCCCCCACACACACACACACACGGGGATGAACAACAGAAACTGTGGAGAAAGTGAGACAGTGGTTGGTATAAGCTATGAAAACAATAATAATTTATCAAGGGGTCACAAAGGTAGGGGGGGTGGAAGAGGAACTGATACCAAGTGCTCAATAGAAAATAAATGTTTAGAAAATAATGTTGGCAACATCTATACAAATATGCTTGATATAATTGATGTATGAGTTGTTGTAAGAACTGTAAGAGCCCCCAATAAAATGATCTTTTTTTAAACTAAAAACAGAAAAAAAAAAAAAAAAGACTGCACTGTTGTACGGTTGCTTTTCCATAGACGTGCCTCTCACGAGATGCCCTGAACTGTCTCTTGGTTGTCCTCCAGTACAACTCAAGGTTGTTTTTTCCTGGTCACAAAATATTCTACAGCAGATAGCTCCTCAGAAATGGTTTCCAGAAACACAGCTTAATTTTTCTTCCACTAGAACGGATAAACAGCATCATTACATTGTAAACCTCCACAAATATATGCCTGACTGTATGCTGCTCTCTTTGCTTGTGAGTATTCCTCCCCCGCCCCTCCCCCTTGTTTTCTCATCCACCAGGAACAAACTGGTATCTTAAAGCTAATTAACCCAAGAAGGCCTTGAAAAGCTACATAGTTATCTCCCTCAACACTTGGTGTTCATCTGCTGCAAAGGAGACTCGGCTCTGCTCCTTTTCCCCTAACTGTCACCAGCCTGCCTTCCTCTGACTTTCCTGCCTCAACAAGATTTTTCTGATGCAAGTTTTACATACAGATCCCTTGTTTTTGAACCCTTTCTGATCATTAAGCAAGGAGACATGTTGGATTTGTCCAAAGTAACCAATTATAATGTTTTTCTCTATCACTCTAAGGTCTGCTTTTCAGCCTCCTTAATCTATTCTATTTTGTCTTAACTCTTTAAATGTTTGTTTATATTTACTCCTAAGGGATTAAACATTGATTCTCATTTTTATATGAAGTTTTACTTCAAGTTTATAGTATGATACTAAATATGAACACAAGTTTCTAAGCTGCTTCAGACATGGTTCAGTGGGGTTTGTTTTTTTAATTAACATATTTAATGATTGGGTGATTGAGTAGAGTAAAGCTTATAAAATTTTCTAGTGATCCCAGACAGGCTAGCACCTTAGAAAAATAAATTAAAATTCTAACCATTGACAAAAGTGAGGGAACACCTGGGAATTGACAAAAGAAAGTTAACTGAGGAGGTATGTTGGTGATTCAATTAAATGAAATTTTAATATAGCAGGATGCACTCAAAAAAAACACTGAAGGAAGGAAATAAGGAGTCTGAAATGTGGGATTCTGAAGTACCATTGTCATTTTAATAGCCACAATGCTTTTAATGGTATCCTTAATATAATTTTGTGGTTAAACAAGCATTATTTTTTAAGTGGCTTAGGTTTTGCAAAATCTTGTATATAAGTTTCAAATACTCAGTAGGCATAGTTTTTTGTGTATGTACATGTAGGAGACATTAGTAAAAAAATGACAGATAAAAAAATTCTAAGTGTCACATATTCATGTTAATGAATATTTTGTTTAGTGGGAGCCCTGACACAAAGAGTTATGGTGGCCAGGTTAAAACTCGGGCATGATCTGAAAGATTACGGCTCAAGCTCGCCAGTGGCTTTGCTGGAAGAAAACCTGGCTGTCTGCTTCTGCAAAGATTACAGCACAGGAAAGCCTATGGGGCAGTGCTACTCTGGATGACTATGTAGGAATCACTCATGATACACATTAGTGAGCTTTCCTTTACTGTCAAAATATGGACAGGTATGGGTGACAGGAGGATTGTTTCTCGGGTAAGATAGATAAATGTATTAGAATGTAGTCTTCTGTCCTGCATATTAACAGAATAGTGATTTGCATTTGCACTTTCATATAACAACTGAAAAAATCTACTCTGTCATTGCCTTACCTGAATCTAGTACATGCTGTTTTCCATGACACCTGCTTCTACCTTGTTTTAAAAGAACCAAAATAGCCAGGCACCATTGCTTTCTTCACCACATTTGCTTATGCACCCATTTGTCCTCAGCAATCATATCGGGGAGGTGAGCACACAATTATATGGTTTTTTGTTCTTTGATGCCTGATAACAGATCCCTTCGGCACCTCATGATCATTGCAGGCTGGTGTGCTTCTTCCATGTGGGCTTTGTTGCTTCTGAGCTAGATGGCTGCTTGTTTATCTTCAGGCCTTTAAGACCCTAGATGCTATATCATTTGATAGCCAGGTTCCATCAGCTTTCTTCACCACATTTGCTTATGCACCCACTTTGTCTTCAGCGATTGTGTCGGGCAGGTGAGCACCATGGAATGCCAGTTTAATAGAACAAAGTATTCTTTCATTGAGTGTGAAATTGAGTGTGGAGGCCCAATCTGGGGACTTAAAGGCTTGAAGGCAAATAAGCAGCCATCTAGCTCAGAAGCAACAAAGCCCACGTGAAAGAAGCACACCAGCCTGTGTTATCACGAGGTGTCGAAGGCATCAGGTATCAGGCATCATCAGAACTAAAAATCACATCATTGTGAATGAGGGGGAGTGTGGAGTGGAGACCCAAAGCCCATCTGTAGGCAATTGGACACCCCCTTATGGAATGGTCACGGGAAGGAAACGAGCCAGTCAAGGTGCAGTGTAGCAACGATGAAACATACAACTTTCCTCTAGTTCCTAAATGCTTCCTCCCCACCCACTATCACGATCCCAATTCTCCCTTACACATCTGGCTATACCAGAGGATGAACACTGGTACAGATAGGAACGGGAAACACAGGGACTCCAGGGTGGATGTGATCCCTTCAGGACCATCCGTGAAGGTGGCGATACTGGGAGGTTGGAGGGAGGGTGGGATGGAGAGGGGGAACTGATTACAAGGATCTACATATAACCTCCTCCCTGGGGGACGGACAACAGAGAAGGGGGTGAAGGGAGACTCCGGACAGGGCAAGATATGACAAAATAATAATCTATAAATTATCAAGGGTTCATGAGGGAGGGGGGAGCAGGGAGGGAGGGAGGAAATGAGGAGCTGATGCCAGAGGCTTAGGTGGAGAGGGAATGTTTTGAGAATGATGAGGGCAATGAATGTACAACTGTGCTTTACACAATTGATGTATGTATGGATTGTGATGAGTTGTATGTACCCCTAATAAAATGATTAAAAAAAGAAAAAGAACCAAGAACCTGGATGTTCCTATAAACCGGGAGTGCATGTGGGAGGGTTAAGAATGTATGCAGGATAAAGGGCAGTGAATACATTAGGGAATCCAGGCTGGAAAAAACATGAGTGGAGTCAATATAAACAATAAGAATAAATAGGACTAGGAGTTGGACTGCTGTCAACATTCTAATTTTGTGGAGTCCATAAAGAGTTTCCCTATCTGTCCATCTTGGAACAAATTCATCTTAAGAGAACTGTTATAAGATATTGAGTTAAACAAATTTACTCTCAAAAGTTCTCATCCCTAAGCTTCTGCCTTTCAGTACTTGTTTTAAACAAAAATGTGTCACTGGTTTGTTCTGGAAGCATTCTGAAGTTCTAGTCCGGAGTTTGCTAACTAGGGTTCCTGACTTTAGGGTTGCCGTGAGTGGGAATCACCTCCAGGGCCGTGAGAACGGGGCTTACAGTCCTTATACACATCAAATCTGGAGTCTTGTAGTTTTTGTAATCGGGCATTCTAAATCCTAGATCGAATCGGTAATGTCACATATGTGGGGTGCACTGGGAATGCTGAATTTCCATAACAAAATGCAGTTTTTGATCTGTGAATCTAGTCCACAGAATGCTACCTATAATTCACCATTGGATATGGAAAAGGCCAATTTATAATATTTTCTTTAAAACCTTAAAAATACTAGTGGAATGTAATAAAAAACTTCAAAAGATGTAATAATATCTAACTGGGGTTAAAACATCGCACAACAGAGCACCATCAGCTGTTTATATGGTCTATTTTACTTACTGATTATATATACTTTTATATATCTCTCTGCGCTAGTATTATCCGAGTAAAAAGTTTGACATTTGCTCTGTTGATTTCAACATGCTCCCGTGAATGGTACATTTCTAACCTTTGTTATTTGAAATCTGGAACTAAATGCGCCACCTTCTTACTTGTGTAACACTCAGAGGCAGTATTAGCTTGATTTACCTTTTAAAGGAAATTCAAATGGGAAGTTATTTCATATACTAATAAAACTTTTACTGATCATATTTACACAGTAGTGTCTGTTAACAAATGAGAACATCACCTGTACCTCTCAGTGGATAGATTCCTTGGGCTTACTTTCTAGAAATGCCATAATTGTAATAATCACAGTCTGCTTCTTCTCTGGGATGAGGAAGCCACCCGATTCCTTCCAACTCTGAAATCCCGTGTTTCCACGTTACCTTCACATGCAGGAGAAACCATTAGGACAAAGTTGAAATGTTAACACAAGCAAGTGAGAGATCACAGAAGGGTTTTGTTAGGGCCTCGTTTGGTGGTGCAGTTCTTTGGTAAGAATTTTTATTAAAACCATTGTGCTGGAGAGTTTTAGCTGAAACTGAGTGAAGAAGGAAGTGTTTTGAAAAAAAGGCATAAATGAGATGACCCACCACACCCCATTTTTCTAAATTTGTTTAGTTTGGCCATGCGCCCATACATTTGTAGCACACATCTTAACATTGTCATCCTGCTAGCATTGTTTGTCTGGTTATAACTTTATCTGGTTATTCACTCCTTTCTATTATATTTAATTATTTAGATCCATGTAAACATCTAAGTTTAATTTTTTAAATCATTAAAAAAATTTATACAAAGTAACTAATCTCAATATCCGAACCTAATTTAGATTTGCATATAAAAAGAACTAAAATATTATTTCTGAGACTGTGATGGTTACAGTTGCACCAGCTCAGCTGGACCGTGATTCTTGGTGGTTTGGCAGTTGTGATGTAGTCATCCCCCCATGATGGAACTGATAGGATGTAATCACTTCCATGATGAGATCTGCTATGAGCACCCCATCAATTGAAAGGGAATTTCCTTGGGTGTGTGGCCTCCAACTGAAAAGAAAAAAAGAGAAGCTTAGAAGGGTGGTAAGCTTGTGTGACATAATTAGAAAAGATTGCTGAGAATGGTGGCCCAACTTGAAGAATGTAATCAGTATCACTGAATTGTAGAAATGGGGAACAGATTACAAGGATCTACATGTGACCTCCTCCCTGGGGGACAGACAACAGAAAAGTGGGTGAAGGGAGACGTGAGTCAGGGCAAGATGTGACAAAATAATAATTTATAAATTATCAAGGGCTCATGAGGGAGGGGCAAGCGGGGAGGGAGGGGGGGAAATGAGGAGCTGATACCAAGGGCTTAAGTGGAGAGCAAATGTTTTGAGAATCATGAGGGCAATGAATGTACAAATGTGCTTTATACAATTGATGTATGCATGGATTGTGATAAGAGTTGTATGAGCCCCTAATAAAACAATTAAAAAATAATTATAGAAATGTTGAAGTATGTGCTTTGTTGTGTCTATTTTCACACACACAAACACACAATTGTATTTAAAAAACAAAATCAAGATCACTGCATATAATTAGAAAGTAAGGGGGAGTCACGCTATCTTTCCCAGAATGAGTTATCTTCAATACTTTTGCTCCTCTTTTCTCACTCACCTCAACGGAGGATAGGAGATGCTAGGCTGATCCCCTTCTGCCATTGGGCTGTGAGTTGTCTGGTTTGGGTTGTCTTCTGCTATTGGGTAGATGGCTAAGAGTCACTGATTTAGGGTGTTTCTCTCTTGCTGGGTAGAAAGCCAGGAGTCATTACTCCTCCTGGTGCAACTTGTTTGTTTGGGGGTGGTTTTGTTGTTGTTGAGATTTTCTAGTTCTGTTGATTAGGAAAATTGAGCTTAGTGTACTTTTGCATGACTTTAAATGGTAAGTTCAAATAAAGGACCTGTTTTAAGATGGTAACATGATATAATTCTACCACCAACCCACAGCATTGTGCATTGTAAGGGTTGTGCATTTATGGAAAATTATACTCGTCAAAGAGTCAGGAGTGGCTAATTAACTTAATGACAAACAGAATATCATAAATGATTTCTGTCTTTTGAGGAAGGAATGCTGGGGAAAGAAAGTATTTAATGAAAACAGTTGTTTATTCTGATCTCACTCTTAGCCATATAGTAAAATGGAATTGTAAGATATGTAGGAACAACTGAGTTGTCAGCCTGCAAGGAAGGCAGGGGGAAAAATCAGTATTGATACTTTGTGACAAGTGACAAAAATAAAAGGATGCTTGGTATCCCAATAACTAAGAAATTGGCTGCTGACCTGAAAGTCACTGGTTTGCACATACCCAGTGAGTCTGCTGGAGAACAAAGACCTGGTGACCTGTTCCATAAGTCATTCCCATTCCGGTTCATAGTGGCCCTATAGCGTAGAGTAGAACTCCCCCTCCTGTAGCGCTCTCAAGGCTGTAACTCTTTACAGGAGCAGATTGCCTCATAGTTCTCCTGCAGAGCAGCAGGTGTATTTGAACCACTGACCTATTCGTTGGTAATCGAATGTTTGCCACTGTGCTTCCTTAAGGATCACAGCCTTGGGAATCCTATGGGCAATTCTCCTGTGTCTCATAGGTTGCTATGAATAGATACCAGCTTGGTGACACATAACAACAAATTAAAGCAAAGGAAACAGGTAAGAGAAGAGAAAGAATCCCACAAAGCAGGCCTATTGATACAAAAGTGAAATGAAGCAAGAAAGGTATATTTTAGAAGAACACTAGGCTAGAGGGTAGACAGGTATTAACTTGAATTAAAGGAAAGATACAAGAGGGTGAAGAGGAAAAAGAGGGGGAACAGGGCAAGCTATTAGGGGGGTTAAATAAGTTGTTTAAGTTACTGAAATGTAGACCTCGCCACCTAAATCGCAATAAAAAGTGTTTTTTTTAAGTTAGTTTTTGTTTACTAAGTATGAGAGATAGTTGTCTAAAAAGAAAGAACCAAAGACCAGGCAGTGGGATTTGGGGTATACATTGGATAACCAGAAGAAAATACTTAAGGAACAACTATCTGTACTTCTTAAAGTACGTACAATTAATGTATTCACAGGAAATTCTTCCTAATTTTCTATTCTAGTCATATATGTTATTGGTTTTAAGATAAATTTATTTATCTGTCATGTGATAATAATTATATATTACCTTTGTAGGTTTCAAAATGCCTTTACTTATTACTAAAACAATTTTATAGCAGTTTATTAAGAATTTTACATGACTTTTTGTTTATTTGATCCCTAAGCCTCCTAGGAGAGCAGATGATAGCGTTCTTATATTGTTTATTTATATTTTAATAAATCAATTTACTGGGGGTTCTTATAGCTCTTATAACAATTCATACATCAGTTGTAACAGCACATTTGTACATAGGTTGCCATCATCCTTTTCAAAACATTTTCTTTCTACTTGCACCCTTGGTGTTCGCATTTTAGAGTAGTATAGCACCCTGGTCGCATAGCGGTTACACGTTAGGCTGTTAATCACAAGGTCAGTAGTTTGAAACCCCCAGCTGCCCCAAGAGAGGAAGATGAGGGTTTCTGCTCTTGGAAAGAATTACAGTGTTGGAAAACCACAGGAACCGTTCTCCTTAGGCCTTTAGGGTCGCTATGAGTTGGAACCGATGTGATGGCAGTGAGTTTTTTGAGAAAAGTCACAGGGCTGGCAAGTGGTACAGCCAGGTCTAGACGTAGCTCTTTGGTTTCTAAATTGGCGTGAGAGAACTCTTTTCTGGTGTTTTTGCTGGCTACCTCTTACATTAATTCCTTCACAGCATCAGTAGAGTTTAGTAATCAAAGGTTAAGTGTTACAATAGACTTATTTCTAGAGCAGTGGTTCTCAACCTTCCTAATGCTGAGACTCTTTAATACAGTTCCTCATGTTGTGGTGTCCGCCCCAACCATAAAATTGTTTCATTGCTAGTTCATCACTGTAATTTGGCTACTATTATGAATCGTAATGTAAATATCTGATATGCAGGATGTATTTTCATCGTTACAAATTAAATATCATGAAAGCATAGGGATTAATCGCAAAAACAATATGTAATTACATATGGTGAAATATTTATTTCTAATGACAAATCAATGCCATTTTGTATTGAACCATGGTGTAGTGTGGTTAAGTCTTCACACTGGGTACTCGTAGGTGGGCAGATCTGCATGTGGGCGGGGCCCGCCTGGAGCCAGAATAGAGCAGTGGTGTCTCCGTTCCTAAAACCATCGAAATATATGTTTTCCGATGGTCTCAGGCGACCCCTGTGAAAGGGTCATTCTACCCCCAAAAGGGTCACGACCCACAGGTTGAGAACAACAGTTCTAGAGTAAAGGAAATTGAATTCCAAGTTCCATTTACATTCTCTTGTAATTGCTACTCTTTAGATTGGGTTTTCAAGACTTTCCCATAGATCTCTGTGTACCATCTGTAGAGCGTAGTATAACTTTTCTGTCTTTTTATTGTTTCTAATAGATAGCAGTTAGGCATAGATGAGAGAAATCCCAGGTTCTTGTTCTTCACACCAAAGGAAACATATGTCACTAGTTGTCAGTGTTTATGGCAGTTTCAGGCTTATGAACAGAGATAAATGGCTGCTTTCTGCACCTTTCTACTCATTTTCTGGCTTTTAAGGTCTTTACCTTCCTTTACCGCGCCCTCTTGTTTTCTGCCCTCTTTTTTTCCCTTGCTTCCCCCCCCCCTTCTTTCTTATTATCAGCTAGCACATTTAGAGTTTAATTAGTGAGTGTCATTCTTCTTTTGTAATCCAAAGGGGCTGCAGTCCAGAATACTTCCTCTTTTGTGACAGTTTCCTCTTTGCCCAACTATCAACTTGAACCAGATGTAGATACATATACTGTTGTCTGGACTAGCTGCAGACTGCCTGGGGCTGGATTTATGAAAATGTAGTTTGGGCCAAGAATCTGAACACTACCTAGAAATACACAAAAATGCTTTGGCACAATTTAAATTTAATTTAAATTTTTCCCCTACCACTACTAGGTTTATATTGAAAGATATAATAATAATTATTGCTGTTCTTCATAGACAACAGAAGTGGATAAATTCATCTAAATTAAACTATAAGGTTTATCAGATTTTATTTTTTTACTGTAACCTAAGCAAACCACTTGAAAACAATTTGATTTAAAGACTTTGAATGTAACATTTATGCTAATTTTCTCAACTATCATTTTGAGATTTTGGTTTCTCATTCTGACTGACATCTATGTATACATAATTACCTAATGTGGAGGAAAGACCCGGAAATGAGCATATTTTATTTTAGGACTTTTGTCATTATTTTCTTCTAGAAAACACACCCAATGAACCTCTAACATTTTCCCCTAAAACATTGATAGCCAGATATTTTCCTGTGTAGTGGTAGGAGTGGTGTTGACAGAGAGTTCTACTTATTGATAAAGATTGATAGTATATTATCACTCTTCTGGCATTATTTATAAGAGTTAAGAGGCAAATAACTTTTTGCTCAGTTATATACCAGAGTTTCATTTCTAAGTTATTGGCACAAGTGGTCATATGTAGTCACTTTATGCAAATCTTGATGAAATCTTTAGCAGTATTTTGCATGTCAAAAAAATTGCCAGAATATATAGCCCCCCCAAGGGGAATGAATAACAGAAAGGGGCTTGAAGGGAGACAATGGACAGTGTAAGGCATGAAATAACAATATATAATTGACTAAGAATTCAGTAGGGAGGAAAGGTGAGGGAGAGGGGAAAAAAAGAGAAGAAATTGTTTTGGAAATATTAATGACAACATATGTACAAGTGTGCTTAATGCTATTGAATGATGGATTGTTATAAGATTTGTAAGAGCCCCCAATAAAATGATTACTTAAAAAAATAAAAGAGAGAAATTTCCATGGATTTGTATATGAAATATCCAGATTGAGGGGATATTTATGTTCCCACATTATTTGACTTTTATTTAGCTCTGCAGTAGTTAATTGAATGCTACTTTCTATTTTGAAAGGGCAGAGAGAATGCCCTTCTTAGCTTATGCCAAAGTCCTAGAATATAATAATCTTAAATCTTGATCTACAAATCTTGTTTCTTCCATCCCAGTAAGTATAGGGAATACAGAAAAATGATTTATGGGATCAAATATAATCCTTTTGCTGTTTATGGTCCAGCAACTGTATAATATTTATTTTAATAAATGATCTTCCTTTTCTTTCTCCATTTTACCCTTCTTAATTATATCCTGAAGTAAATCATACACTACATTTTCATATTTTGCTGGGTTTTAAAGGGTTGAATCCCTTTGAAATTCCCATCTTTCAGGACTGAGTCCTGCTGTGTTTCCATGTTGATTCAGGTGAAAATATAAAATAATCCTAATTCCAGAAAGCAAATCATTTCTAGTAGAAGGGAGAAAGATGAGGCTTTCTAACCCCATAAAGAGTTAGACTCAGGAACTCACAGCTGCAGTTCTTCCCTACCCTGTAAGGTCCTTGTGAATCAGAATTGACTTGATTGCAGTCAGTGCATAGAAGGGACTGCCACACATCCCCCGTTTTTTTTCTTCCAGGAAGTATTGACTAGTATTTAAGTTTCAAGTTCAAACATTTATCTTCTATCCAGTCTGCTGATTGTGTTTATCATGAACTCTGTCATGCTTTCTGCCACCTGGCCTTTACATGAACTGCCCTCTGCTTCCAATACGTTTGGGGCTGCCAGGAAGCTCCTTGCCACCTTCTCTAATGAGGCTGGGTTCGGTACCAGTTATGTGTGCTGCACTCTTCTTCGGTTGCTGTTTGCATTTCAGTTTTGCTCTCTCATTGCAATAATTTCCTTGAGGACAGGAAACTTCCTGTGACCATGATTGTATCTTTTAGGATCTGGCATGAAGTCTGATATATATTTAAAATAAGTATTTGTTGAATGAATGAATAAAATTACAGAAGGGGGTAGTTATTTAATTTCCTATTTCTTTTTAATTTAAAAACCATTATAAATCCTTTGTGCCAAAATAGTCACTTACTATCTTGACTCACATTATACTTCATTACACAAGTGGAAGGTTTCTGTTATTCCATTATATTTTAAATTTGAGACTGACAAAATGGATTATTTAGTAAGAGTTCCCCTTGTAGAAAAAGTTATAACCCATCAACTTGGGGGAAATAATTAGCATAACGTGTTAGTCATTAATAGGATATTCGGAAATAGCTATTTGTTTTTAGTAGTAGGATGCAGCTTACTTATAGAGTATCGAGCTTGCGTAGGGTATGCAGTAGTATTCTCTGTCCCCTTAAAAGTGAGGATAGTGTATTAAATTAATCGCCTGTATTCTGTAAACTGCAAGTTTTTTGAAGGTAGGGTTTCATTCTATCCTATTTCTATCTGGTACCTACCAACTCAATAATAATTTGTTGGTAAATGAATAAAATGGACCATAAAACTAGAAAACACATATAAAACTAAAACAAAGACGTCCATATGAAAGGGAACCGACTGCCAATAGGGGGATGGCAAGGGGAGGAAAAGGAAGCAATGGGCTAGACTGGTGACAGGTGTTAACTTGGGTAATGGAAGGTGTTGGTCCACAAGAGGGAGAGGAGAAATCAAGGAATGGGTGGAAGGTAAGCTATTGGATGGGGTTCACTTATTACTTTAAACTGTTGGATAAAATGTTGATGATCTGAAATATAAACCCCTACCTAATTTACAACAAAAAAAATTTTTTAAGATAACTTAATAGTCCTGTATGTGTCTTCTGTGTGCTAGAATACATATAAGTTCATTTTAAAAAGTAGAATTTTGGTCCAAATAGGATAGTGTTTGTGAAAATATCTTATTGGAATTAGAAAAAGTATAACTTCCGGGTCAGTTTTATATAATAGTGTCGTTCTTTCAGGCAAGGTGTGTCTAAAATTTAATCCACACAGAGCAAACAGACTTTAAAATTTTTATCTAGCAGTAGGAATTGAGAAAGGATAGTGTTTGAGAATGCTAAGAAGATCTTTATTCAGGAAGACATAAAATAGAAAGTCTAAGTGCCAGTAATGCTGAGGCTTATTTATGAACATAATATTTTTGGATCTTTATAGAAGTTCCTCTTCTGCCAGAAAGGAAACTTGAGTTTGAGAACCAGTCTCCAAGGACTCGGTATTGACTGAACTTAGCTCTTCTGCTAACAAAGATACATCTTGTATTTTTGGCAGATCAAAATGATTGGAACATAGCATTTATATGACGTTTTCCCTCACTGTTACTATTTTTAGCATATGTAGATGCTTTTCTTTCATAGTGACACATGTTTACATTATACAAACCGTGGCTCAAACTTGTTCGGACTTCAATTTTCTTGCTATGATTAGACATTTAAGAAAATGAACTTTGACTAATCCTGGTTCTGAACTTTTTCAGAACCTCAGTTTCCTCACTACTAATAAAATTCAGATAATAAGGCCTAACTCTTATGATTCTTGTGGGAATTTGTTGATACAACATATACAAAACCTCTCACAGAAAGTATGCATGTCATAGATAGATGCTTATAGGGTTGAGTCAGCAGTGGGATTTCATTATTAAAACCAGATGCGGGGATTGAAGTAATGTTTTTCTTCTTTGTGTGTTTTCTAATCACTGTGGTCCCAAACTAGGCCAAATGTGTGTTTTCACATTAAGGGATATTTTGTACTAATCACATAGTAGCCTGTCTTGGCTGTTATATGAAGATGTACAAGTATGTCAGTAAATTGCCAGCCTGCATTTGTGTGATACAAAGAGGTGAATGATAGGACATCTTCATAGAGAAATTATTGATGAATACCTAATAGTTGTGTAAGTGGAGAGATCAAACGAGAAGAAAACTTCTCTCTATCCTGTGTTGGCTTGACTATTGCTGACATGCATTACTTGTAGAATAAAAATCAAAAGTAAAGACCACTGAGGGTTTGATTAGTAGGTAGAATGGACATTATAAACTGATCTAAAAAACTGGGTCTTCGATATTTTTGTAATTCAGAAGTAGTTTCTTTCCTGTGACTAGTACAGATGATACAGAAAGGCTGTCAGTGAAAAATGCCCCTAGAGTGACGCTACCACTGACGTTGACTGATGCTTGGTCACTCTTCCCTGGAATTTTTCTTATGAATATGCATAAGCCATGTGCCATTATGTGCTTATAATTTCTTAAATAAAAATGTTTCTCATTTTAATCATTTTATTGGGGGCTCGTAGAACTCATCACAATTCATACATACATCCATTGTGTCAAGCACATTTGTACATTTGTTGCCATCATCCTCTAAACATCCTCTTTCTCCTTGAGTCCTTGGTATCAGGTCCTCATTTTTCCCTCTCCCGCCCCACCTCCCCCATGAACCCTTGATAATTTATAAATTACTATTATTTTGTCATGTCTTACACTGCCCGACATCTCCCTGCTGTCCACCTCCCAGGGAGGGGGTTATATGTAGATCCTTGGGATTGGTTCCCTCTTTCTCCTCCACCTTCCCCTTACCCTCCTGGTAGTGCTACTCTCATTATTGGTCGTGAGGGCTTTATCTGTCCTGGATTCCCTGTGTTTCCAATTCTTATCTGTACCAGTTTACATCCTCTGGTCTAGCCGGATTTGTAAAATAGAATTGGGATTAAAGAACTAGAGGAAAGTTGTATGCTTCATTGTTGCTATACTGCACCTTGACTGGCTCGTCTCCTCCCCGAGACCCTTCTGTAAGGGGATGTCCAGTTTCCTACAGGTGGGCTTTAGGTCTCCACTCTGCACCCCTCTTCCTTTCACATTGGTATGATTTTGTTCCGGTTCTTAGATCCCTGATACCTGATCCCATTGACACCTCATGATTACGCAGGCTGGTGTGCTTCTTCCATGTGGGCTTTGTTGCTTCTGAGCTAGATGGTCGCTTGTTTATCTTTAAGCCTTTAAAACCCCAAACACTCTATCTTGGTAGCCGGGCACCATCAGCTTTCTTCACCACATTTGCTTATGCATCTGCATTGTCTTCAACAATCATGTAAAAAATAATTTTTTATTATATGCACTGTTTCCACACGTTTTTCTCACTTATTATATTCCTATAAAACCAAACTAAAACCTGCTGCTATTCAGTCATGTCAACATGTAGAACTGCTGCATAGAATTTATAAGTAATTACAGGAGCAGACAGCCTCATCTTTCTCCCACAGTGTGGTTGGTGGATTTCAACCTCTGACTGTGTAAATAAGCAACTCAGCATTTAATCCTTGGTGCCAGCAGTCCTCCTTCATATAAGACCAGTACATTATATACTGTCTCATTCTTTTTTACCACATAACTGTTGTAGTCAGCGGTTCAAACCCACAAGCTGCCCTGTGAGAAAAAACATGAGGCTTTTTACTTTGTTAAGATTTACAGCCTTTTTATGAAACCCTCACTATGAATAGAACAGACTAGATGACAGTCAGTTTGAATTGGGTTTGCTATATATATATATATATATATATATATATATATATATATATATATATATATATATATATATATATATATATATCCCCTTGTATTTTTCAACAGAAAACAATTTGGATGCAGACCTACTAGATAAAAGGTATCTGTCTTGATTTGTTAAACAGTGCCAAATTACCCACTCACAAAGTTACGTCATTCTGTTGGTTTTCACACGGTTCACAGGGTACGACCAAACATATCTTCCCTCGCCCTCTTGTCCTCTCCAGTATTTTGCAGCTATGATAAGAAGAAACTGGCACTTCTGTTCATTTATATTTCTCTGATTATTATTGTGATTGAAAATATGTTCCGAGATTGATTAGCCACTTTTCGTTCTATAAATCACCTATTCCCCTCTCTTTATGCCCGCAGATCACGTTCTATTGGAGCACACATATATTCACTTACAAATTACCTGTGGCTGCACAACTACAGCACTCTGTGGTTATGGTAGAGCTTGTATGGCTATAGAATCTAAAATATTACGGGAACTTTGCAGACTATTTTGTCAATCCTTGCTCTCATTTTAGGTCCCCGGGGGCACAGTTAAGTTGCTAACCAAAGAGTGGGCAGTTCCAAACCACCAGCCGCTCCAAGGGAGAAAGATGAGGCTGTGCGCGCCCATAAGTATTTACAGCCTTGGATACCCTAGCGAGCAGTTAGTTCTACTCTGCCCTCAATAGTAGTGAGCTCTATATGAAGTTTTCAATAGTTTTAATGACCTTTATTGGAATTTGATTCCAATCTGTAGTTAAGGAAAAATAAGGTCTTTCCAAGATGGAGTGCAAGCACTAAAGGACAAGATAGGCTTTCCCATTTATTCAAACTGTGTTATAATCCCTTAGAAGCATTTTATAATTTTTTTCTGTCTAAATCTTGCTAGGTCTACATATTGCTGCTATTAAATTTATACCTGGAATTTTGTTGTTCCTACTGGTGCCATTGCTAATGGGACATTTTCTTCCATTCTATTTTCTTACTACATATATATTTTTTTCTTTTTGAAAAGTAGACACATCATAGAATCTTTCTAGGACAGATTGGCCACCTCCAATCAATTAAAGAAATGAAGAATCAAAGACAATGGAGACTATTTATTTGTGAAAAATAGAGTTAATGGTAAAAAAATCATTTTCTTGAATCTTTATCATTTCTTTTCTGAAATATCTTGTAACCTAAGTTGGTTGTAGCAGCATACATTTAATTATGGGTCAAAGGTAAAATTAATTGGTTTTCTTATTTTAAATGATTATTTTTCACTAAATATACTTGCTTATATTAAAATTTTAAACAATATAGTTATGTGCACTGCAGAAAGTAGATGTCTCCAATCAAATAAGTTACCAATCAGGCAACCTTGCCTTTTACAAATAGCTACTGTGGACATCTTGAAGCATATCCTTCCCATTTTTTCTGTCTTCTCTAAGATTCATGTTATTAATGTTATTTTAAAATGCAATCACACTATGCATATTACTATTTACTTAACAATACTCTAGGACATTTTTCCTATAGATTTGCTTCTCCGATTAGCTACACAGCAGTCAAGTGTGTAATTGTACCAATTCCTTTTTGATGGACATTTGGGTTGTGTCCAAATGTTTTCTATTACAAGCCATGCTGTAATTATCATTATAAATAGCACTGTGATTCATTTTCAATTCATCTACTCTGACTCTAAAATATTCGAGCTTAGAAACCATTTTTCATGCTCTCCTCTAGCATTGGTAAGGGCCCTTTAATTTAGTTTAACAACATTGTTTCAACAGTTACTATGTATAAAGCACTGTGTTAACCAGACATCTTTTTCCTTCCCCCTCCTCACCTGTTAAATGATAAAATCTAGTCCTGGTCTCAGTGTACTTATGTTCTAGTATGGTTGGCTACCATACCAACATAACTGTTATTAATTATTATGTTTTAAAATGTTAGTTATGACTGTGAATTAGTTAAAGAAGATTTGGACTTCTAAAAATTTCAGGAGGATGGGTTGATAATCAAGTATGGAACACAAAGTGCTTATGAAATGTTAACAGAATGCTGGATTTGTACCAAAGCTAATCTTTCATTTATTAGACAGAAAAGAAGCAGACTTTAACAGGGGGAACAAAAAAGGGAGTGCAGTCTCCTGGGAAGCCCAGGATTCTTTATATGCTATTTTGTTTCATCATTCATGTGTAATCTGCATCAGCTTCAATAAGTTTTGGTTAAAATAACCATGCAAATTTATTTTACAAACCAAATAAAAATTAAGCTTTTACAAGATCACTAGATTTCACTAGAGCTGTGGTCCTATATTTCACTAGACATGATAAAAATATATAATCATTATGTGCAAGAACATTACGAATATTAGGTTCCATTTTTAATATAAATATATCAATTAGAATAATGTTAAGTACTTTTGACTCATCAGTTTTATTTATAGAAAGTGATCCTAAGGAAATGATTGTGGCTACATATTTTAAAAGTTTATCGAATATACACATACCACATTTGTACAGAGATGTACCATAGAAAAGCACAGGTCTTAAAATAATTTTGAAAATCTATTGGATTGGTTTCTGTGGGACCTGTGAGCGCTAATCGTGTTTCCCAGGAGAAGTCTACTGTCTGCTGCATTTCCTACATTGACTCAAACCTGGAGGCCTTTGTCATTTTATTTGTTGTCAACAATGAATGGCAACCTCTGAAATGTCACAAGGGAAACTGTCGTGTGTTTAAACATCGGGTTTAAACCACCATTTTATTTATAATTTTAATTATCCTCAAAGTTATTTTTATATATAAATAATTTGGGGGGCCCTTACAGCTCTTATAACAATCCATTCATCCATCCATCCATTGTGTCAAGCACATTTGTACATATGTTGCCATCATATTTTCAAAACATTTTCTTTCTACTTGAGTCCTTGGTATCAGCTCCTCTTTTTTTCCTCAGTCCCCCATCCTCCCACCCTCATGAGCCCTTGCTAATTTATAAATTACTATTTTCTTTTAAAAAATTATATTCATATCTTACACTCTGCTGTCTCCTGTCACCCATGTTTAGGTTGTCCACCTGGTGGGCCGGTAGGAGGGTGTTATACATCGATCATTGTGATTAGTTCCTGCTTTCTCCCCCTTCTCCCCCAACCTTCCCCCTACCCTCACGGTATTATTCCTGAGAGTTTTATCTGCCCTGGATTCCATGTGTCAAGAGTTCTTATCTGTACCATTGTACATGCTCTGGTAACCAGATTTGTAAGGTAGAACTGGGGTCATGATAGTGGAGCAGAGGAAGCATTAAAGAACTAGAGGAATCGCTTCTCAGCCTTTTGGCTAAGATCAAGTGTAGTATCTGTTCTTATCAGTTTGATATCTGATACATCCTCTATCCGAGGACAATATATTAAATGAATTTTTGGAGCAGGGAGTTGGAATAGGAGCTTGCTCCGTCCACTCCGCGCATCGACCTGGTATTGCAGTACTTCCAGGAACGGTGCAAAAAAAAGAAGAAGAAAAAAAAGAACTAGAGGAATGTTGTGTTTTGTTGGTGCTATGACTGCACCCTAGCTAGCTCAACGCTTCCTTGTCACCCTTCTGTAAGGGGATGCCCAATTGTGTACAGAGGGGTTTGGGGTCTCCATTCTGACTCCCTCATTTACATTGATATGGTTGGTTATTTGGGTCTTCTGACGCCCCTTCTATGTGTCATAAGCAAGTTACCAAGTAAACATGTACCTAAGTGACAAGTTGACAAACCAAAGTAGTTCTGAAAATGAATATGCAGTATCATATTTTTAAATATCTTGATTTTCTCAAAGTTATATCTCTGATCCACATATTTTAAGTTAAAATGCCGTAGCTGTGAAAAATAGAACATAAATTTGTATCAACAAGACAATGGCTACATAAATTGTGATACTTCTATATCAGAACATTATAGAGCAGTAAAAATAAATGAGCTACATATATTAATATGAGTAAATATTAAAAATATAATGTTGGATGAGAAAATCTTAAAAACACACAAAATCACTTTTACGGACCTATACTTGATGCCACAATGGGTTATGTGTTGGGCTCCTAACATGGTGAGCAGTTTGAAACCACCAGCTGCTCTGTGGGAGAAAGATGAGACTTTCTACTTAGGCCAAGAGTTAGAGTCTCCGAAACCCACAGGGTTGGGGGTGGGGGGTGGGGCTGGGGCGGGCAGGGGACGTGCGAGCTGTTACACTTTGTCCAGCAGAGTCACTATGAGTCAGAATGGACTAGATGGCAGTCAGTTAGGTTTGGGATACATAGTAAATGATCAGCATATATGGCATGACACCACCAGGTCTAGCACAGTGTTGCCTTCAAAGGAAGGAGAAAAGGAGGGCACACCAGTGTTCCTATAACTATATATGCATTGCGTTCTGTGATTTTTTTTAACTATCAGAGATTTGAAGCTTAAATAAATGAGTGGTATTTTTGTCCATGCTTTTTGGTACGAGGGGATAACCCCCCACAAAAAAAAATCCCAGAAAGCTCACCAGGTGGAGCTTTCGCAGTACACATTTTTCCCACTAAGCGAGCATCAGCACTGAGTTAGTGCACCTAGTGGCATCACCTGGGAAGGTTCTCCCTGGTCACAGTGAACTTTTTCATAACAGCAATTTCGCTGGAACCCCGGGGTTTTTTTTGTTGTTTTTTTTTTGTGATGGCAGATTTAAGAGAAAAATGTGCAGCTGTGATATTTTGTTTCCTACTTGGGAAAAATGCTGCAGAAACTGTTATAATGTTGAACACAGTTTACAAGGACAGCACTATGGGAAAAACTCAAGTGTACGAGTAGTTTTCTCATTTTAAAAAAATGGCCATTATTGACAAACCTCATTCTGGAAATCTGTCAACTTACAGAACAGATGAAAATATTGACTCATAGTGCATTTGTAGTTCATTCCACCAGGTCAGACTGTTAATCAAGCTTTTTATTTAGAGGTTCTCAAAATATTGCATAACAGTATTCGATTAAAAAATAGACCTGATTTGTGGCAGATGGGGGATTGGTTTTGCCACCACAACAATGCACCTGCTCATGCAGCATCTCAGTGTGCCAGTTTTTAGCAAGAAGCAGCATGCCTCTCTTGTACCACACACCTTACTCACCAGACCTCGCTGTATGTGACTTCTTTTTGTTTCTGTGAATGAAGAGGGACATGAAAGGACAGCTATTTGAGGACATAGGAGAGATGAAGAATAAAATGAGGAAGGTGCTGTCAGCCATCCAAACAGATGAGTTTGGAAACTCTTTCCAAGAATGGAATCACAGATTTGACAAATGGATTAAGTGTAATGGAGAGTACTTTGAAGGAATTAAAGTTGTTTTGTAAAAAAAAAAAAAGAAAAGAAAAGAAAAAATAATTTAAATATTTAGATTTGATTTATAAAAAACAAATTCTGGGGGTTTTTTTGGGGGTGCTCCCTCATATGTTGAAATATTTCCTCTACAAAAAGATCATTTTTCTGTTGAAGGCCCACTCTGCCAGGCCCTATAAAAGTAAAGGGGTATGGGGCAGGGAATGTATGGATGTGCTTTATACAATTGATGTATGTATATGTATGGATTGTGGTAAGAATTGTTTGAGTCCCTAATAAAATGTAAAAGAAGAAAAGAGAAAAAAATGATTAGGGCAAAGACTGTACAGATGTGCTTTATACAATTGACGTATGTATATGTATGAACTGTGAAAAGAATTGTATCAGCCCCAATAAATTGTTAAAATTAAAAAAAAAAAAGTAAAGGGGTATAAGGATGACCTCTGAGCACATGGGCTAGTTGAGAAAAGCCAGCCTTTAGACAAGTATAGCTACAGATTAGACTAGTGGAGGCCAAGTGAGTGTGGTTGGGCCATTTCAGGAGAACCTACCCTACTCACCACATCCAGAAGTGAGTGCTGAGTAATAAGGAGTGAAGGGTATTTTCAGAAGAGAAAACGTCAGGGGCAGGGAAATGTTTGAAATGCACAGCAAGTGAAGTGTCCCAGGGCCTATGTTTGCGGTAGGAGGAAGAGGATATGAAGTACAGGAGAAGGGGGTATGGTGTGTGAAGAGGCAAGAGAGGTCGGCTTGATGGTAGGTGGGGGAGGAGGCATGACTAGGGATTTGTACATAACACTGAGCCAGTATTGGGGGATGACTGATGGGGCTTGTGTTAGAGGAAGGAAGGACTGTGGTGGCTGGGAGGCCAATTGGAGCGGGAGCACAAATGTGGACCGTGTTCCTCTCTCCGCCTTGTAAAGGGTGATAAGTGAGAGCCCAGCAACAAGCTGTCAGTTGAAAAGCCCCTGGCTGAGGAGTCCCAGGGAATGCCCCTTCCCCACAGTCTGAGAGGCAGAGTAGCGTTGTTTTTATCATCATATCTGTCCTAAATAAAACCAAAGAAAATAATGTATGCTAAAAGAGTAGGTGTGGTCTTATTTTAGATGAGGACCCATTTGTTTTTCCTTAAAAGGAAGATTTAGGCTTAACTTAAAATTTCTGAGGAACAGAAAGTAAAAAGTTTACATACCAGACTCCTATGAGGATCTTATATGCTGTAGGTAAAAGGAAATTAAAAATAAGATTTACATTGACAAATCCATAGTCAGTAAGCTACCCCTCCTTTTAAATATGTAAATGTACATTTAAAAATCTGTTACTGCATATATAAATGTTACAGAGAAGGCAGAATCATGTATTATTATTGGGAATAAACAGAAAAGATCTAAGATCTAAGTCTCAATCAGTTAGAGAGGGTCTGTAAGTCACGAATACATGGCATTTCAATCTATTCCCCTTGCCATTTTGACAGTGCACTTGGTCAGCAGTAAGTATGTCATCAATACCCTCTTCTCTCCCCATCCTAAAAACAACCCAGCAACTGCCAAACTGTCGTACGTCAATACCCCTGCCTCATGGGGAGCCTGAGGTTCTGATCCCAAAATTCACTCTCCTTTAGTTACCATTTCTGCCATCTGTTTTCTGTTGTCTTTATAGTATAATTTTGTTTTTTGTTTTTTCAAAACTCAAATAAGTCCTCCCCCCACCACCTCCTTGCTCTCTTTTCCACTTAAGTTCCTCTTCTTTTGAGAGAGGGGGATTATCATCATTGTCGTTTGTTTGTTTTTTAATTTAAAGACCACAAATATGCAAATTTATAACTGACACCCATGCACCTATCTCTCGGGATTAATTTTTGTTACAGAATGAAACATGGCAGATACAGTGAAAGTCTCCCATGGAAGCCCTCCCAGTTCCATTTCTTCCCATCCCACTTCAGCTCCGTCCACTCTCCTCAGCCTTGTATGTAGCCTCCCTTTTCCCATTTGTACTCTTATCATATGAGGACAAGTGAAAAAGTATTGCTATTAGAATTCCAAGTCATACATGCACAGGTTTATTCTAAACAAATAATGTGTTTAAACGTGTTGCTGCAATCAGTGGCTGGCTGCATTGATACACTTCGTCTCATCCAGGTGGCTTCGAAAAGATAAAATCAAAGCTTCGGAGAGGATTTGCTGGGCCAGTTAAATTCAAAACAGAGAGGTCAGCTCAGAAGGTTATGGAGATTCTTTTTTGGGACACCGAAGGGGTAATCCTGCAAGATTTTCTCTAAGGACATGGGACGATCATAGAGGCTTATTATGATCAAGTCGTTTTAAGAAGACAGAACACTGCACGGGTGTGAAAACGGCCAGGAGAGTTGTGCTGAGGGATGCTCCCCCCTCATCACTACCAGGCACCTGCTCACTCAAGAGGAGCAAGGACAGTCCTTTGAGAATTTCACTGAAAAACCGCACCCACCCACTCTAGAGCCCCGATCTTGCCCCTTCAGGCGTTGTTGTGTCCCCTAAACTCAGAGAACACTTAAAAGGAACATCATTTGAGTCCCTGACAGATGTGGTGTAAATTCAAGTACACATAACCCTTTGGAAATGTGAATCTTTTTAAGAGCAGAACGCCTCATCTCCAGTGCTGGAGGGCTCTACCTGCTGACCGGGTGATTAGCAGTCCAGTGTGTACGTACTCCAGGACATCACCAGGGCTCTACGGGGCAGGAAGGAAACACTGCCTTCAGAGTGTGTAGGCCTAGATGGTAGGTACATTGAGAAATACCAGCTTCATGTTTTGATATATCTAGTTAATACAGGTCTTTTATCATTTTACTGCAATACTTTTTGACCTAACATGTGCTTCTACAAACAATATATGCAATTGCTTGTAGTACTTTTACATATACAATATGTAATATTTAGTTTTGATTTTTGCATTAGTTCCAATATATGCAACATCTCTAGATCTTCAGTTTGGAATGTCCTTGATTGTAGTTTTAAGATTTGCCTAGGTTGGTAAATTCAGATCAAGTTCACCAATTTAAACCACTGTGTTGTGCTATATATCATGTGATTATATGACAATCATCATTTTCCCTATTAGTAGATACTTATTTTGCCTCTACTTTTTTTGCCTTGCAGGGTTTTGCACATCCTTAACTAAACTGCAACTGTATCTCTCCCACCCAACAACAACAAAAAAATAAAGTAAAAACCAGCCTACCATTGAATCAATTCTCAGTCAGAGGGACCCATCTAGGGTTTTCCAGGTTTTGTAAACCTGATGGGAGCAGACAGTCTATCTTTCTCCCACAGGACAGCTGGTGGATTTGTACTACTGACCTCAGGTTTAGCAGCTCAAAGCTTACCAGACACCACCACGCTGATAGAGTAGCGTTCTTTTTTTACTCAGCAAAGTTATGATCTTGATCATGACTTTTATATATTATTACAATGAAAATGACATTGGATAAAAATTAGGATGGAGTGTCAGACTTAGAATTGATTGACTTTGTCAAGTGATTCCATCTACCTGAGTCTCAGTTTCTCATTATCCAAATTAAGTTCAGATTGAATCTGATCTCAGACATAGTCTCCAACATTGATGTTAATGTGGTTTTAGTGCCAACGACACTGCATTTCAAGAAAACAAAAAACCATACATTTTGAAATGAAATAAATATACTAAAGCGTCCATGTCATCAGTCTTTAAAGTTCCCAAGTAATGTAAAAGTACAGTTCAGAATGTCATCAAGTCTCTATAATCTCACACATGTGTACGGTGCTTCTTTAATAACCATATACACAACCAAATGGACAACATTGCGCCTAAAGCAAAGAGGATGAACTGAGGATGGAAGTCTGTAGAGCTAGATTAATGGAAATGATGAGGTTACTGACAAATTGTGAAACATGTAACCCAAAGGCACTGAGAAATACAGAAATGGTTAAATAGGAATTTAATTTGCTGTGTAAACGCTCACCGAAGACACAATAAAATATTATAAAAGTACTTTAAGTGAAAATTGAGGTGTGTTGAGTTTGCATTATGGTTAATAATCTCTGTGTAGTCTAATTGAAAACATGAAATCTATGTGTAATAATGATCTGTGAATGTAAGCGTATTCAGAGCTATCTAGCTTTAGAAGCGGACATGTGGGACCCAACCCTTTACAAGTTAGAGACTTCCTGAAATGTTAAATTCAGGAACTCTTAAGCAAATATGCAGTTAACCGCTGTTGAGGAGATATGGGTGTTGTGTACTCTGAGGGAAATTAAAATGTCACTACTAAAAGATTTGCATTTTTTGCCTGGGAAAGGACTAGAACTTCTTGCATTGGCATTTTTCTCTTTAGTAGCAGTCTCACTATGTTCCTCCCTGGAGCTGAAACACACTCACTCTCTCTGTTTGACATTCTATTGACAAGCCACATGGAGCCACGATGATGGGAGCCAGAGCTCTGGAGTTGGAGGAGCCACATGGAGACCCACACCAGCCCTGAGATGCTTCCACCACCACCAGATCCACCACTGGCCTGTGATCTTCTTGCTTTTGGCATCATTGCATGTGCTGGGTGAGTCTGTAGAAAAATTTATGGACTAGTATCAGACATATGGTCTAATATAGGACTTAGGGGCTAATGTAAAACTTATGGCCTTGATCTGGACTGGGTCAGGATATCCACAGGCAGGAAGATCCACAGACAGGCATGCAGAGTTGGAGGTATAGCAAAGGGAAAGTTTTAATAAAGTCATTGCAGAAGGGCAAAAAGACAACTTCAAGGTCAATGCTGTCAAGTAGGACTTTTGTGGCTGAGTCATGAAATAAGATGGCAAATAATATCTACACCAGTTTGTAGCTATTGTTTCTACAAGGTTCTGCTCTGGTTATCCTGTAACAGAGAAGTTTAGTTTTCATTTCCATAAATGTTTGGCAGCAGGTTACTGGACAGTGTAGTCAATGAAGTTGTCAAGCATTTCTTTTTTTTTTTTTGGTCAAGCATTCCATTTAATTTGAACCCACAATCAACATCCATGGAAGAAACAGTCAGCAAATCAAATGGCACATCCCACTGGGCAAATGTACTACAAAGATCTCTTCAAAGTGTTCAGAACAAAAACGTTACTTTGAAGACTAAGGTGTGCCTGACTCAAGCCTTAGTGTTTTCAACTGCTTCACGTGCATTCCAGATAATGAGTAACCAAGGTTGGAGAAGAATTGATGCTTTTGAATAATAGTATTAGCAAAGAATATATCACAAACTTCCAAAAGAATGCACAATTCTGTTTTTGAAGATGTTCACTTAGGATGCTCCTTGGAAGTGAGGATGGCAAGACTTAGTCTCATGAACTTTGGAAATAAAATAAAATCAGAGTTGGTAAGTGTGTTAGTGTGGGTAGACTAGAGAAACAAATCCAGAGACACTCATGTGTAAGAGAGATTTTTATATCCAAGAGTAACTTTATATTAAGAAAATATCCTGACCCAGTCCAGATCAAGGCCATAAGTTTTACATTTTACATTAGCCCCTAAGTCCTATATTAGACCATATGTCTGATGCTAGTCCATAAATTTTTCTACAGACTCACCCAGCACATGCAATGATGCATCTCAGGGCTGGGGCGGGTCTCCATGTGGCTCCTCCAACTCCAGGGCTCTGGCTCCCATCATCATGGCTCCACGTGGCTTGTCAACAGAAAGTCAAGCAGAGAGAGTGTGTGTGTCTCACCCCCAGGGAGGAACATAGGCGTTCCCAGAATCCTCAGGAGAAGGCCATGCCCACAGAGAGGCATCATTGGCTATGATCTGATTGACAGGCTAGACTCCACATTTTGCTCAAGTTGACAGGAGATTATGTAACTGCCAGATTAAGGTAGAGAGTCAGTGAAAAGAGAAAGCTCCTCAGCAAGAGAGATGGACACAATGGCTTTAACAATGGGCTCAAACATAGAAATAATTGTGAGGACGGCACATAACCAGGCAGTGTTTCCTGCTGTTGCACATAGCATCACTACGAGTCAGACATGGCTTAAGGGCACCTAACAATAACAACAATACAATCTTATAAGGGTTTATTACATAATTAAATATTGTTTATTTAATAAGTTATTGTTTTGCTCTTCTTCATTAGAATATACCTATCAGTATATACCGTATAAACTCGTGTATAAGCCGAGTTTTCAGCACATTTTTTTAAATTTGTTTATTTATTTTTCTTCTTTTACATTTTATTAGGGACTCAAACAACTCTTACCTCAATCCATACATATACATACATCAATTGTATAAAGCACATCCATACATTCCCTGCCCCAATCATTCTCAAGGCATTTGCTCTCCACTTAAGCCCCTTGCATCAGGTCCTCTTTTTTCCCCCCCCTCCCTCCCTTCTCCCCCCTCCCTCATGTGTCCTTGGTAATTTATACATCGTTATTTTGTCATATCTTGCCCTATCCGGAGTCTCCCTCCCCCCCCTTCTCTGCTGTCCCTCTCCCAGGGAAGAGGTCACATGTGGATCCTTGTAATCAGTTCCCCCTTTCCAACCCACTCACCCTCCACTCTCCCAGCATCGCCCCTCACACCCTTGGTCCTGAAGGTATCATCCACCCTGGATTCCCTGTACCTCCAGCCCTCATATGTACCAGTGTACAACCTCTGCCCTATCCAGCCCTTCAAGGTAGAATTCGGATCATGGTAGTTGGGGGGAGGAAGCATCCAGGATCTGGGGGAAAGCTGTGTTCTTCATCGATACTACCTCACACCCTAATTAACCCATCTCCTCTCCTAAACCCCTCTATGAGGGGATCTCCATTGGCCGACACTTGGGCCTTGGGTCTCCACTCTGCACTTCCCCCTTCATTTAATATGATATATATATACATATATACACATACATATATACACATATATACACATACATACACACACACATCTTTTTTTTTTTTGCATGATGCCTTATACCTGGTCCCTTGGGCACCTCGTGATCGCACTGGCCGGTGTGCTTCTTCCATGTGGGCTTATTTGCTTCTGAGCTAGATGGCCGCTTGTTCACCTTCAAGCCTTTAAGACCCCAGACACTATCTCTTTTGATAGCCGGGCACCATCAGCTTTCTTCACCACATTTGCTTATGCACCCATTTGTCTTCAGCGATCCTATCATGGAGGTGTGCAGTCAATGATATGATTTTTTGTTCTTTGATGCCTGGTAACTGACCCTTTGGGACCACTCGATCATACAGGCTGGTGTGTTCTTCCATGTGGACTTTGTTGCTTCTGAGCTAGATGGCCGCTTGTTTATCTTCAAGCCTTTAAGACCCCAGTCACTATCTCTTTTGATAGCCGGGCACCATCAGCTTTCTTCACCACATTTACTTGTTCACCCACTTTGGCTCCAGCCGTTGTGTCGGGAGAGTGAGCATCATAGAGTTCCAATTTAATAAAAGAAGGTATTCATGCATTGAGGTAGTGTTTGAGTAGAGGCCCAAGGTCCTTCCGCCACCTTAATACTTGACCTATAAATATAGACACATAGATCTATTTCCCCATCCTCCTATATATATTTGCATGTACATGTCTTTGTCTAGACCTCCATGAATGCCCTTTGACTCCTAGCTCTTTCCTCCATCTCCCTTGACCTTCCTCCTGCCCTACTACCATGCTTCATCGCCACCTGGGCTAGAGTATACCTCTTCTCTAAGCAACCTTACCCTTGATCATTTCCCACCATGCCTGCCACTCCCCCTTCTCTACCATTTGGGGTCCCATGTTTTTCCCTTGTCCCTGGGTTTGTTAACACCACTTCCTTACCCCCCCACCCCAAGTCCCCCCGGAACTGTCGGTCCCGTTTTTTTTCCTCCAGATAGTTCATCCAGCCTGTCCTATTCAGACAGACCTGTGGAGTCACTAACATGCACGAAAACTAGACAGAGGAAAACAAAGCAACAGTATAAAACCAGACAACAAAACAACAAAAACAAACCACTGACAAAGAACAGAACAAAACAGTTCACAAGAGAAAAGCTTGTAGTTAGTTCAGGGATCGTTTGCTGGCCCTTAGGAGCGTTTTCCAGTCCAGTCTGTTGGGGCACCACGCCCTGGCCCCAAAGTCCACTTTTAGCATTCCCTGGGGACCTTGCCACTCCATTCCCTTGCTGTTCCGCTGCACTCCCCCAGTGATTTGCCTCGGTGTGGTGGGATCAGGTTAGGTGCAATTCCCACACTGTGTCTCCGGTGCTGTCCCCTGTATCGCCCTTAGTCACTGAGGGGCATCATGTCTCATAGTAGGGCCAGCCATGTTGTTCTCTCTGTGGACTGGCTGCTCTACTCAGGAACATCATCATCACGGCCTGGTGGGCCAGGCTGTGCTCCACTCTCTCCTCCTGCCCCTTCATCTGTCAGCACATTTTTAATGCAGTTTTTGTGATCAAAATTAGGTGCCTCGACTGATATTTGGGTCAGCTTCTACTCAAGTATATAGGTACATCATTTCCAAAATGGACATGTACAATTCAGTGATATTTATTGCTTTCTTCGAGTTGTGTGACCATTTCACACTCTTTTTCTAAGTTGTTTCTAAAGGGTTACTTGAAACAAGGACTTTTGAAATATAGCAGGGTCCCCACCACAGGTGAAGTTAGGACATAGCTGGATACTCTTTCCTTGCCTGGTCTTTCTTTTAGGCACCAACATTACATCTAGTCATTTTAACTGTCAAGTTTTAAATTGTCATCTCAAAAATATCTCATTTACTTTGTTTTTCACTCTTTCCCCCGATTGATTTTTAGTTTCTTTTTTGTGTTTTTTCCCCATTAAGGATAGGAATTGTCTGTCAGTTTCATTTTCATTCCAGACATTAACATTAGACACAGCATAGGACAGAACCTCAGCGGAGAAGTACTTTTGATTGATGGAATTCACATCTGTTGTACCTCCTCCCACCCCCCACCCCCAATTTTTTTTCTTTCCCCTTCTACAGTCTTTCAACAATGATGAATTTGTTGTGCTAGAGTATGATACTATAGGCCTCTGGTTAAGATCAGTGTTACTCAGTAGCCAAAAATAATGTAAGAGTGCAAGGCTGTGACAAAAACTGTTAGAGACAAACACAAAATTCATAGTAGAAGTGATACTCTCCCTTTTCTGTGATTCAGCACACATGCAGATTTAGGCAGTTCATTTCCTTTAATTTTGCTTTCATTTCTTCATTTGTGAAATCAATTCTAGCAGAAAGTATTTTACAAGTTTCATGAAAAATTGAAAATGCTTCAAAGCTATGCACAAGGTTTTCAGCAGCTTCTTCCTCCAAAGTGGGGAGCCATGTCCTTCTTTGTGGTTGTTCTTAGTCTGGAAGCTCCGCTGAAACCTGTTCACTTTGGGTGACTTTGCTGGCATTGGAAATACCAGTGACATAGCTTCCAGCATCACATCAACACATAAGCCACCTCAGTCTGACAAACTGACAGACAAGCTGAAAGCTGAGGAAACACTGGAAGCAGTGGAAACACTCACTTGTCTATGCCAGGAAATTTAGAAGAGAGCTACCTGGTTAACTGACTGAAAGAGATTCATATTTGTGCCCATTGTAAAGAAAAGTAACCCAACAGAATGCACAAACTATACAATGATATCATTGATGTTGCACGCAAGTAACATTTTGTTTAAGATCATCCAACCAAAACTGCAGCAGTACATTGACAGGGAGCTGCCAGAAGATCAGGCCGATTCAGAAGAGGACATGAAACAAGGATGGATCTTGGCTCACAGCAAAAAATACCAGAAAGCTGTTTACTTGTGTTTCATTGACTGTGCAAAGGCATCCATCTGTGTGGACCATCATAAACTGGATAACCTTGAGAAGACTGGGAATTCCAGAACACTGCATTGTGCTCATTCGGAACTTGTACATGGATTAAGAGGCAGATGTGCAAACAGAACAAGAAAAATACCTCTTGGTTTAAACTCAGGTTGTATTCTCTCTCGATACTTGCTCAATCAATATGTTGAGCAAATCATCAGAAAAGCTGGATTCTATGAAGGAAAGTGTGGCATCAAGATTGGAGAAAGGCTTATTAACAACCTGTGGTATGCAGATGGCACTATCTTGCTTGCTGAGATTGAGGAGGACTTGAAGAACTTGCTGATGAAGATCAATGATTGTAGCCTTTAATATGGATTACAACTTAATGTAAGGATTGCCCAGATCCTCACAACAGGACCAATAGGTAACATCATGGTAAATGGAGAAGAGGTTGAAATTGTCAAAGATTTCTTCTCGTTTGTACCCACAGCAGTGCATGGGTGGTTCAGTGGTAGAAGACTCATCTTGCTTGGATCCACAGTCAATGTTCATGGAAGCAACAGTCAAGAGATCAAAAGACATACTGTATTAGCTTAATCTGCTTCACAAGACCTCACTTGATTATTGAAGAGCAGGGATGTTACTTTGAGGACTAAGATGCACCTGACCCAAGCCATGGTATTCCCCATTGCATGACATGCATGTGAAAGTTGGACAATGACTAAGTAAGACCAAAGAAAAATCAATGCATTGAAATGGTGGTGCTAGAGAAGATTATTAAAGTACCTTGGACTGCTAAAACAACAAAGCAATCTGTATTGGAAAAAGTAAGGCCAGAGTGCTCCTTGTGTCAAGGACGGCAAGACTTCATCTAACATACTCTGGACATATTGTCAGGAGAAAGAGGTTTCTGGAAAAGGACACCATGTTTGGTAAAGGGGAGGAGTGATGGAAAAGAGGAAGGTCCTCGACGAGGTGGATTGACACAATGGCTGCATCATTGGGCTCAGGCGTAGGAACAAGTGTGGGGACAGCTCAGGACTGTGCAGGTTTTGTTCTGTTGTGCATAGGGTCGCTATGGGGCAGAACCCGCTCGATGGCCCCTAACAATAACAATATGAAAAACTGAATTACAAAACATTGGTAGATTTCAGTGTTTACTAAACGAGATACCAATAAAAAGTCAATAACAAATAACTATGTTAAGCAGGTATTCTCACCACCAGCCCCTGCTCTACTCCATAAAAAAATATTGCAATGGCCTAAGGAATTTCTAGTTTTAAAATTTAGGGGAAAAAAATTTAGGAACATTCTGAATAATTATTACAATCCAAATTATATATTTTTAATCACAAGTACTTATATAATTTAACTATATTTCTTCTATAGACCTTCAATTAGTCTTCTTAAATGTTAAATTATAAATTCAGATACTTGATATTCATAATACTGAGGAGTCACTTACATTTTATCACTTTATTTCTCCCGTCTAGTCTCATCTTCTATAACCATAATTTATCATGTTTTCTCAAATGAAGTAAGTACACTTAGAATGCCATTTTGATGATAAATATTAATTTTCTAAGCCAATAATATAAGCAGAATTAGCTTTGTTTAGATCAGATACTGCTTTTTTCCCTTAATTATTTAGCTCTAGATTATATGAATTCCTGTAATAACTAGATTGGCCTTTTAGAATTCCTTTGGGGTAATATTCAGGGCCATGTTTCATGCCAGTGAGAGTTGTCCTTCCTTCATGTAAAGTATAACAAATATATAATTATATAACAAAATTATTTGTGAGGTTTTTTAGTTTTTACTTTTATTGAGATAAAGATATGCTGTTTTATTTCATACTTTTGAAAGAAAGGCCCATATTTACTTTTTCTTGATATAGTTCATTAACGGGACTTAAATTTTTCCTGCATGAATACACATGAAACATTTTAAGGAAAAGTAAGGCCATTGACAATCTTTGGATATCTCTGCGCAAATCTCTGTAGATGAGCTGATAGTTATTTTTATGGTTCTATTGAAGAAATCATGTAGTTGTAAATATAGGAATATGGTTCCTTTTCCCACTGTTCTAAAACTCTAAATTCAGAAGATAGTACAGTTATCATCACTCTATGATTTATATACATATAATTTATTTTTATTGAGATGGAAATTAACCATTTTAAAGTATAAGACTTATACAATCTTGATTCCTTTCTGTCCTATACCCTTTTAATCCTTCTGTACTCATTCTTATTGTAAGAGAGAAAGATCTACCAACTTTATCAAGTAGATGTAGTGGAGCTATACATATTTAATAGAGTATATTAAATAGTTCTTTATGAACATATAGTGATTATATTAAATGGATCACAAAAATCAGTACAAGCAAAAATAAGAATATGTTTAATGGTGTCTTTCTGTGTGTATATGTGTTAACTCCAAGAAAAATAAGAGATAGTTGATGAGTTTGTTGCCTTTTTAAAAATTTAAGAGTATTCCCAAGAATTGTATTAGAGCTTAAATTCTGAACCCCTGGTTTATACCTGGTTTACCCGGTGGATGACTGTGGAAGCCCCAAATCCATTTGCAGGGTCCCCACATGGACTAAGCCTCCGATGTATCCCTTCTGAACATTGACCAGGGCTGTGAATAGCCTTGTTATATCAGACAGAGTGCACTGGAAAGTGGATTAATGCTGATGTAGTTAGGTTAACTCATAGCAACCATATGGGACATAATAGAACTGCCCCTGTAGGTTTGTGAGACTAACTTTTATGGAGGTAGAAACCATTGTCTGAGTTGGAATCAACTTGCTGGTCATGAGTTTGCTTTTTTTGAGTAAAGTTAAAACTTAACATTTGTTTTCCCTTTTGACCCATTTTAAATGTGTGCTAGTTTTTGTTTTCTTTTGGATGGAATGGTTTCTGTTTTATTTTGTTGTTTGGTATGATTTTCTTTATATGAAATCCAGAATAGGCAAAGCTATAGAGATGGTAACTACATTAATACTTTCTTAGGGTTTTGGCAGGGGAAGGTATGCAGAAATGAGGACCTAATAACAATGAGCACAAGAATCAAGAAAATGTTCTGAAATTGATTGTGGTGATGATTGCACAACTCTTTTAAATGTATTTAAACCATTGGGTTATATGTCAATAAAACCTGTTTTTTTAAATTTTAAAGAATACTCCCAAGTCCAATAATCTGTCCCCACTCCCAGTACAGATTTAAATGAAAATTTCTTAGACTATGAAGAACTTCACTTATTTACATGTTTGAAGATGCTTGTATTTCACATTTCAGAAAAATGTAGGCAGGGTGAACATGGTAGTGGGGCAGGAGGAAAGTAAAAAGAAGTAGAGGAAAGAAGCTACATATAGAGGTATATAAATATAAGCATGTATATATGTAAATATATACATGCTTATATTTATATACCTCTATATGGATGGGGTATTGGTCTATACACATATATTTATATGTTAAAGTATTATGGTAGCAGTCAGACTTTGGGGCTTCTATATAAGTCTTCCCTTAACACAAGAGCTATTTGTCCTAAAAACCTGGCACTGTGTGATATTCACCTTCCTAACATGATTGTTGAAGACAAAATAGATGCATAAGCAAATATGGTGAAGAAAGTGAATGGTGCCCAGCTATTAAAAGATATAATACCTGCGGTCTTAAAGGCTTGAAGTTAAATAAGTAGCCATCTAGCCGAGAAGCAACAAAGCCCACATGGAAGAACCACACCAGCCTGTGTGATCATGAGATGTCAACAGGATCAGATATCAGAAGATCAAAAACAAACAATTATATTGATGTGAAGGAGAAGGGTCAGAGTCGAGACCCAAAGCCCATCTGTAGACAACTAGACATTTCCTCACAGAAGGGTCATACAAAAGGGATGATTCAGCCAGGGTGCAGTTTAATACTAACAAAACACTCAATGTTCTTCTGGTTTTTTTTTTCTTTTTTTACATTTTATTTTATTTTTTTTTAATTTTAACAATTTATTAGGGGCTCATACAACTCTTATCACAGTTCATACATATACATACATCAATTGTATAAAGCACATCTGTACGGTCTTTGCCCTAATCATTTTTTTCTCCTCTTTTCTTCTTTTACATTTTATTAGGGACTCATACAACTCTTATCACCATCCATACATATACATACATCAATTGTATAAAGCACATCCATACATTCCCTGCCCCAATCATTCTCAAGGCATTTGCTCTCCACTTAAGCCCCTTGCATCAGGTCCTCTTTTTTTTCCCCTCCCTCCCCTTTCCCCCCTCCCTCATGTGCCCTTGGTAATATATACCTCGTTATTTTGTCATATCTTACCCTATCCGGAGTCTCCCTTCCCCCCTTCTCTGCTGTCCCTCTCCCAGGGAAGAGGTCACATGTGGATCCTTGTAATCAGTTCCCCCTTTCCAACCCACTCACCCTCCACTCTCCCAGCATCGCCCCTCACACCCTTGGTCCTGAAGGTATCATCCACCCTGGATTCCCTGTACCTCCAGCCCTCATATGTACCAGTGTACAGCCTCTGTCCTATCCAGGCCTGCAAGGTAGAATTCGGATCATGGTAGTTGGGGGGAGGAAGCATCCAGGATCTGGGGGAAAGCTGTGTTCTTCATCGGTATTACCTCGCACCCTAATTAACCCATCTCCTCTCCTAAACCCCTCTATGAGGGGATCTCCATTGGCCGACACTTGGGCCTTGGGTCTCCACTCTGCACTTCCCCCTTCATTTAATATGGTATATATATACATATACATATACACATATATACACACACTTATATCGTTGTTGTTTTTTTTTTTGCATGATGCCTTATACCTGGTCCCTTGGCACCTCGTGATCGCACTGGCCGGTGTGCTTCTTCCATGTGGGCTTTTTTGCTTCTGAACTTGATGGCCGCTTGTTCACCTTCAAGCCTTTAAGACCCCAGACACTATCTCTTTTGATAGCCGGGCACCATCAGCTTTCTTCACCACATTTGCTTATGCACCCATTGTTCTTCTGGTTCTTAATGCTTCCTTCCCACCTCCCCACTCCCCACTCCCCACTATCATGATCCCAGTTCTATCTCATAAATCCTGTTAGACCAGAGTAGGCACATTGTTACAGAAAAGAGCTTTTGACCCATGGAAGCCAGGACGGATAAGCCCTCAGAAATAGTAATGGAAATAGTGGTGGGAGGTTTGCGGGGAGGGAGGGAAGGGGAAACTGATAGCAATAATAGATGTAATACCCCACCTCACCCCCAACACACACACACACACACACACACACACACACACACACGGAATAGCAGAAATGTGGGTGAAGAGATACAGCAGACAGTGTAAGATATGAAAAAATAATATGTAATTTATCAAGGGTTCAAGAGGGTGGGAAAAATTATATTTAAAAATAAAGTATTTGAATAATTAAAGTTATTGCTAAATAAGGAGAATAATCAAAATATATTTAAGCAATAACAGAATCCTTTATACAGTCTTCATTTTATTAATACACGGTGAATATAGTAAAAATATCTTTAAAACAATTCTTATAGTAAAATATAAGGGGCAGTCAATGAAGGACCAGCACAACACTTAATTTTCATATAGTAATTGTTATATTAAGTTGTACCTTACATGTGTTGTATGTATATATTATAAATCCTAAACTCTATGCCTGTGGTTATAATTCCATTTAGGAAGAGGTTATGAGTCAGAATTGACTGTATGACAGTGGGTTTGGTTTGGGGCTTTGTCTTTGTTTTATTAATGCGTCAGACTAATCTTTGGGTCTTGAGTCAATCTCATTTGAGATAGAAAAGAGGTTAAACAAGGAAATGAGTGTGTGCAGATGGGGTAAGAAGAGATACCAAGACACATGGAGGTCACTAAGGAACCAAGAAGCAGAAATGGACAAAATAAGGACCTTCCTCCAGAACTCATAGAGATAGAAACCCTTCCCTTTGATCTAACACCATGAATTTGTATGTTTAATCTCTTAAACTGAGAATTTTCTTTTGTTAAAGCCATGTACTTGTGGTATTTCTGTTATAGTAGCATTGGAGAACTGGGACAGTAATTAGTGTTATTAAAGCCAAAGCAGCAAGAAAGGAAAAACTAAATGCAATTGAGCCCAATTTTTGACATATAAAGAGTACTAGAAAAGTAATAATTAAATACTTTATAATTTATCCATATTTGACATAAATATCACATTTTTAAATAGCAATGGCTAAAGTTATTGAATGTTTATTTTGGACCAGGCACCTTGTTTAACACTTGGTTATTGAACTCAAAAGTAACAAGCCTATGAATGAATCTGAGGAAGACTTGAGCACTTGCTGATAAAGATCAAGGACTGCAGCCTTCAGTGTGGATGACAACTCAATATAAAAAAAGACCCAGATCCTTACAACTGGACCAATAGGTAACTTCATGATAAATGGAGAAAAGATCGAAGGTGTCAAGGATACATAGTCAGTGCTTATGGAAGCAGTAGTCAAGGGATCAAAGGATGTATTGAATTGGGTAAGTCTGCTGCACAAGACCTCTTTAGAGTATTGAAAAGGAAGGACGTTACGTTGAGGCCTAAGGAGCACCTGACCCAAGCCAGGGCCTTTTTAATGACCTCATATGCATGTGAAAGTCGGATATTGAATAAGGAAGATCAAAGACAAGTCAGTATACTTGAATTATGGTACTGACAAAGAATATTGGAAATACCAAGGACAGCTGAAAGAATAAAGGATATGTCTTGGAAGAAGTACAGTCAGAATGTTCCTTAGAGGCAAGAATGGTGAGACTTCATTCTTTTTGGACATGTTGTCAGGAGAGACCAGTCCCTGGAGAAAGACATCATCCTTGATAGAGTGGAGGGGAAGTAAAAAGAGGAATACCTTTGACAAGATGATTGACACAGAGGCTGCATCAATGGGCTCAAACATAAGAACGATAGTGAGGATGACACACGACTGGGCCGTGTTGCTCGTTGTACGCAGGGTCACTCACTATGAATCTGAACCTACTTGAGAGCACCTAACAACAGCAACAACACGAGTGATCAAAGGAACCCTGGTGGACTTCTAACCATAAGGTTGGCAGTTGAAATCCACTGCTAGCAGTTCTGTGTGAGAAAAATGAGGCGGACTGGTCCCATAAAGATTTACAAAGCCTTGACAGTCCTATGTAGGGTCTTTATGGGTCAGAATCAACTCTGTGGCAGTGAGTGTGGTTTTGGTTGATGGTGGTGTCGGTTATCATTAGGCTGCTAACTTTATGGCTTGACGTTTAAACCTACCAACTATTCTTTGAAAGAGAGATGAAGCAATCTGATCCTGTAAAGCTTTACAGCCTTGGAAATGCTAAATAGAGTTGATATGAGTAGGAATTGACTCAATGGTGAGGATTTTTCTTGTTTTTGTTTTGTATCTTAGTATGAGTGATCTATGTATATTGTGTCCATGTGAAAGGTAGAATTTTTTAAATTGTTAAAACTTGCCCATGGTCACATAGCTAGTTAGAAACAGACCGGGAATTTGAACTCCATTCTGCGATCATCAAAATCCCATGATTTTTAACCACGATTGCCTTTCCAAGTGGCAGACTGAAGATTATGCTCTCAAAACCAAACTCACTGCCATTCAATTGATGCCAAGTCAGAACAGGAATAGAACTGCCCCTGTGAGTTTCTGAGACTGTAACTCTTTGCAGAAGTAGAAATTCCTATCTCTCTCCAGAGGAGGGTTGGTGGTTTCGAACTGCTGACTTTGCAGTTAGCAAACCAACACTTAAGTACTACGCTACCAGGGCTCCTCTGACGATTATGTTAGTATGTAGCAGTAGCAAAGTAGGATTTAAACACATGCCTTCCTAGCTTCAGATGTCACGTTATTTCTAGTTGGTCATATGCCACTAAGATCAGCTAAAAATAAGGAAGAAATGGCCAAGAATTTGTATTGTCTAATGAATATTCTGAAGCCCTGGTTGTTCTCTCAGCTGCTAATAGAAACGTTGCCTCTTTGAGCCCACCAGCTGTTCCTAGAGGGAAGATAAGCCAGTCTGCTCCTGTGAAGATGATAACATTAAACCCCTCTGGGGAACTTCCACTTGTCCTATAGGGCCACTATGAGTCAGAATCAACTGGATGACAGCAGTTAGAAGTTTCCATTTTTATGGGAATACTCGAAGTCTCTATAAGCACAATCACTTTTCCAAAAGGCAGTACGGATATTATACATCAAGATCTGAGAGCATTGTCTCACCTAATTGTTAAAAATGCCCCAATTAAAAAAACAAAACAAATGGAAATACAAGTTGTATCTGGTAGGACATTCAAAAATCAAAAATCTTAAAGCAGCAAAGATGTGATTTAACAAAGGCTCATTGAACATTGTCTTTAATTCAGATTACACTCTTTTCCAGAGAACACGTCAACCAAACAAAGATGTTGACGAATATTTAAGGTTTCATACTCATAAACTGTGCTAGTCTGGGTACTCTAGAGAAACAAATTCATAGACACTCATATGTGTATAAGAAAGAGCTTCATATACAAGAGCAATTGAATATTGAGAAAACATCCCAGCTCAGTCCAGGTCAAGTCCATAAGTCTGATATTAGTCCATATATCAGATACCAATTTATAAATTCCTCTTCAGACTCACAAAACACATGCAATAACTCCACATTCAGGAAAATCCTAGGCCAGTGGGTGGAAAGTCTTATGTTTTTATTCACTTTTCAAATAATTTTTTGTGTGTACCCATTATATATGTCAGACACATTCCTTCACAGAAGGGTCACAAGGAAAGAATGAGACAGCCAGGGTTCAGTACAGCACCAACAGAACACAAAACATTTCTCTAGTTCTTTAATGTTTCCTCCCTCCCCACCCCCCCGCTATCATGACCCCCGTTCTACCTGACAAATCCAGCTAGACTGGATGTACACTGGTTCAGATATGAGCTCTCTACACATGGAATCCATGACAGATAAACCCCTCAGAAACAGCAGTGGGAGTGCCAATATCATGAGGGTAGGGGGAAAATGGTGGGGGAGCAGGGGGAGAAATAGGGAACCGACTACAATGACATATAACCAGGGGGACAAACAGCAGTAATACAGACAAAGGAGACAGTGGGTGGTATAGATATGAAAATAATAATTCATAATTTATTAGGGGCTATGAGGGTGGGAAAGGGAGGGGAAAAGAGGAGCTGATGCCAAGGCTTAAACAGAAAGAAAATATTTTAAAATCAATGATGGCAACGTAAGTATAAATGTGCTTGATACAATTGATGTATGGATTGTTATAAAAGCTGTAAGAGCCCCCCAATAAAATTATTTATAAAAAATTAAAAAATTAAATTAAAAAATAATATGTCAGACATCATTTTGGGCGTGGGAGATGCAACTGTGAACAAAAACACATGGAAAACTTCCCCTAATATCATTTACATTTGAGAAGGAGTAGAAAGAAAATAAACAAATAGGAAAAGTACACAATGTATTAGAAGGGGAGTGCTATGAGTTGAAATGTGTTTTCCCAAGATAAGAGGAGGAATAACCCATTGCCGTGGAATTGATTTCACCTCATGGCCACCCTATGGGATAGAGTAGAACAGCCCCTCGGAACAGCTGTAAATCCTTAAGGAAGCCAACTGCCATCTCTTTCTCCTTCAGAGTGGCTGGGGAGTTACAACCACAGAATTTTTGATTAGCAGCTGAGCCCTTAACCACTGTCCCATGATATCTGTTGAAATAATGTTAAGGAGGCATCTTAGTATAAAGTGTGCCTTAAACTTAAATCAGTTTTGAAATATAAACAGGACAGATGCAGCACAGAGATCACCGAGGACCAGGAGCAGAAAGAGCTGAAGATCTTCCCTCAGAGACTACAGAGAACCTTCCCTTAGAACTGGTGCCCTGAATTCATTGTGTGTTAAAGCCACCCACTTGTGATACACGTGTTACAGCAGCACTAGCTGACGGTGATAGTGAAACACAGCTGTGAGGGCGAAGGGAACAGAGAGAGGAGCTTGCAATTTTCAGAAGCGTCGTGTCTTAAGGTTTTCTAGAGAAGAAAGAAAGGGAGGATTATGTATACAGAGATACATATATATTTGTGTACACATACATACATTAATACATGTTTATGCATATATGTGTATATATAATTTGAAAGGATTATGAAGTACTTTGAAGAGACAGTGAAAGAAATTGATTGATTATGCTTTGATGAATTTTAAGGAATGTAGGATATTCCTGCAGCCTATGCCCAAAACCATAGGTTAGAGAATAAGAAGATCAACAGGAGAGGCTTTCAGGCAGCTTTTCCTGTCTACATTCTAGGGAATCTCTTGGGATCTTAAAGCCTTCAGTTGATTGTATAAGGCATATCCACATTATGAAGGGTAATCTGCTTTATTTAAGGCCATCTGAATTAATCACATGTAACTACTTCATAAGAGTCACTGGACGGTGCAAATAGTTAACTTACTGGGTGGCAAAGCAGCAGGCTAGAAGTTTGAGTGTATTCAGAGGTGCCATGGAAGAAAGGCCTGACAGTCTCCTGAAAAAAATCAGCCATTGAAAACCATATAGAATGCATTCTGCTCTGACACAGACGGAATCAGTGTAAGTTGGAGTTGGTAACGACATCCATAATATCATCTGGTCACCATAACCTAGACAAATTGACACACAAAATAAACCATAATCAGTAGTTAGGATTTATAATACAATTTTCACTCAAATCATGTTAGTTCCCAATAAAATCGAAGTAAAAAACAAAGCCCAAATTCATTGCCATTGAGTTGATTACAACTCATCGTGACCCTCTAGGTCCAAGGCTGAAAAAATCTTTTATAGAAGCCGACTTCCACATCTTTCTCCCATGACTCAGAAATGAGGTCAAACCTCCAATTTTCCAGTTAGCAGTTGAGTGCTTAACCACTGTGCTATCAGGAAAACTCAGCTAAACTCAAATTGATTGCAACTCACAACAACCATAGAGAATAAAACCGCCCCTGTGGGTTTCCAAGACTGTAAATCTTTATGAAAATAGAAAGCCTCATCTTTCTTCCTCAGAATGACTGGTGGTTTAGAACTGCAGACCTTGTTACCTACACACTACGCCATCCGAGCTCTTAGGACTCCTCGGAAGGAATCAGGGGGAGCAATTCAGCAAAGGAATCTGATGGGTGTTAGGTACTTTCTTTATCCCTTCCCTGCCCCTGGATATGTTCTTTTATTCATTTGAGTAGGTGTTTGGTTTTCTGGTAGATTTGATTGGCCCTTGAGATAAAATGGAGTAGTGGTATTAAAAGATCTTATCATTGATGATGGCGTGAGGTTCCACTCACATTGCCCTGAGAGCTCAGCCCACACTGTATGCAGTTATGAAGATGCTTTATGGAATGATATTTGTGATCAGGGGATTTTTACTTACAGAAAAAAATTTTTTCTTTGCCCTCTTAAGATCTTGACAGGACATTTAATTAATGAAGTAAAACCTTTCTGATTATCTTCACGTGTCTCTACTCTGAAGCCTACCGAACTTTGACATTGAATAATTGTTCTTTCATATATTTTGTTCATTTGGCCAACATTCATTGAGTGACTAATATGTGCAGAAGATGTTTTATTTTTCAAGTATATAAATATTTCTTGGTTTGCTATAGTTAGTTTTGTTTTCTTTCTTAATGACTAAGTATTAGCTGTTTTTGTCATTTCCTTTTTACCGCTCCCTCCCCTTTTTCCTTCAAGCAAGCACAAATCGCTTCTACTCTGCAAACACTATATTACACTGTTCTCTCTTGTTTTATTCTGCTGTGCACATATAACGCTTTCTCCTGCTTTAATTTCCTCCTATTTTCTTTCTTTTTTAAAAAAATTATTTTATTGGGGGCTCGTACAACTCTTATCACAATCCATCCATCCATCCATGGCGTCAAGCACTTTTGTACTTATGTTGTCATCATCATTTTCAAAGCCTTTTCCTTCTACTTGAGCCCTTGGTATCAGCTCCTCATTTTTCTCCTCTCTCCGTCCCTTCCTCCCTTCTTCCCTCATGAAACCTTGATAATTTATAAATTATTATTTTTTCATGTCTTGCACTGTCTGATGTCTCCCTTTACCCCCTTGTCTGTTGTCTATCCCCCTGGGAGGGAGTTATGGGTAGGTCATTGTGATCAGTTCCCTCTTTCTCCCCCCACCTTCCCCTTATCCTCCTGGTATAGCTACTCTCAATATTGGTCCCGAGGCGTTTATCAGTCCTGTATTCCCTGTGTTTCCAGCTCTTATCGGTACTCATGTACATGCTCTGGTCTAGCCAGATTTGTAAGGTAGAATTAGGGTGATGATAGTGGGGAGGGAGGAAGCATTAAAGAACCAGAGAAAAGGTGTATATTTCATTGGTGTGCTATACTGCACCCTGACTGGCCCGTCTTTTCCCCACGACCCACATGTAAGGGGGTGTCCAATTGCTTACAGATTTGCCCTGAGCCTCTACTCCACACTCTCCACCTCATTCACATTATGATTTTTTGCTCTGGGTCTTTGATGCCTGATACCTGATCCCATGAACACCTCATGATCTCACAGGCTGGTGTGCTTCTTCCATGTGGGCTTTGTTGTTTCTCAGCTAGATGGTCACTTGTTTATCTTCAAGCCTTTAAGACTCCAGATGCTCTATCTTTTGATAGCCGGGCACCATCAGCTTTCTTCACTACATTTGTTTATGTACCCACTTTGTAAGCACAACCACCGGCCATTTCTGGAGGCTTGTGTGTGTCTTTGATGTTAAACAGGTTTTTTCAGCAGATCTTCCAGACTAAAGAAAAAGGGTCTAATGATGTACTTTCAGAAAAAATCAGCCGGTGAAAACACTGTGAATCACAATGGTCAGATCCTGTTATGCATGAGGTCACTTTGAGTCAGGGGCCAACTGCCTCATCTCAATTTTGGTCTAATGGAAATGGTATTCTCAAGGTTCACCAGTAATTTCCTTTCTGACTGCTTCAGTTGTCTTTTCAAATCTTTGTTTTTCCTTGCTGCAACCCTTCCCACTATATATTTTTAAATCGTCCATCTTCAGTTCAAGTCTTTAAATGAGATAAATGAAAGTATATCTTAATAACTGACATACAAAAATATGCAACCAATATTTGCTGATTAGAACTGATTACTACTTGATACACTTTTGATTCTAGTCCAGCCTAATTCCTTATACATTGTAGATATTTAGTGCACTATGATTATTTAAGAACTTGTCCTGAGACCAGTAGAAATAGATGGCCCCTCAGAAAAATAGTATGTAGACGGATGGCAGCATCAGAACTTTTCTCTCTTGAGGGAGAAGCGAGAGAATCACTATCAATATCCCAGGATTGATTCCTATGAGGCAGACATCAAACGTACCTCCTCTCTCCATCCTTTTTTACCAATTCTGACCCTCCCTCTCATAATCCTCTCTACATCTCTGTTGGGTTCAATAATTTGTTGCAATGGCCACACAGAACTCACAGACCATACTCATGGTTATGGGGTTTAATTAGTGAAATCACAGATTACAATTCAAGATAAGAACAACTCAGGCTGCAGTTCTTCAGTGACGATGGCTTCTTGATTGTGCCCATAGGGCCTTTCCCTTGTCCTCAGCCCCTTAGTCTTTTGGGCCTCTTGAGCTATCCTGGCCTCTTACCTACTCAAACAAATATTACAAAGCTCTTTAGCTCCACCAATGTGTTCCCAGAGGCTCCCCTCCTTTGCAGAGAGCCTTAGTCTTTAGGTACTCAGATCTCTAGCTCTGTGAGTCAACAAGCCTATCTCATTTGATAAGTGCCTGGGGTAACCCCACTCTACCATGGAGCCTCCTACCCAAAGTACTCACTTCTCCCATTCCATGGGCCAGTTCATCCAGTGTAGGTACCTTGCTAGTGAGCTAGGAAGCCCAGAGTGCCATCTTACACCATTCTCCTAGTTCTGCGGCCGCCTTTTCTCTGTGACTGCTTCTTGTTGTCTCCAGTATTACAGCTCTCTCTCAGTCTTCTGGGCCTATGGGATTCTCTATGCAGGGTAGCAACAGGAGTCCGGGTGGTGTAGGGGATTACTTGAGCTGCTACTTGCAAGGTCAGCAGTTCAAATCCACCATCCATTCCTCTGGAGAAAGATGAAGATTTCTATTCCAATAAATAGTTATAGTCTCGGAAAGCCACTACAACAGTTCTGCTTTGTTCTGCGGCAGTGAATTGAATGGAGGATCCCCACAGCCCTTGAGATCATCTCATTTTAAGGCTAGCCGGATGGCAAAGCTGACCAATCCCCTTGTGAAGGTTTCATGCACATTATTTGCTGTCCAATCACCTTGGTGGACCACAAACATCTGCTTGCATAATCCCATCCCTCATTATCAGGGTTGCAAGACTATACATGATTAAAGTAGTTAGTTATATTAGATAATTTACCGTACCACCACCCCAAATAAAATGGAAGAAAAATGTGTAATAGAACTGAAATTCCTTTAAAAAAAGCCCGATATACTGGGCTAGTAAAGACTTGGGGAATCCCTGAGATGTGTCCTCCTTCAATGCCCTTTACATGGGGAACTGAAGCCATTCCTGGAGCTAACCTTTCAGCCAGATAACAGACTGGATCATCACATGAACAGTCTCACCACGAGTGCTGTGCTCATTTAAGTAATCATGGATATGAGAAGAAAGCTACATTAATGGAAGTTAAATAATCAGAATGGAAATAATGAGAATGCTGACATATTGTGGAAAATATAATGAGTATCTTTGAACAATATGTTCAGAAATTTTCTAATGGTAGCCTCAAATTTACAATTTTACCCCCCAAAATTATTATTTTTACAAACATTACACATTAAGCGTGATTTCATTTATTTCTCACAACAAAATGGTGGTTATTCTTATTTCCCTTTTAAGAATGAAGAAAAGAGACCATTTAAATGACAAATCAATTGGTACAACTAACTAGTAAATGGTAGTGCTATCAAGTGAAATGAAGAAATTGAAATTGCCCTGGTAAATCCATGTATTATATCTCTGCCCTTGCTCAGCTACTTTACATCCATCCACCTGATTTCACTTGCCATTTTTATGCAATGGCCACTCAAATCCATCCCTTAACATTTGATCCCATTTATCCAACTGCCTGGAAACCATCTACACTGGACTAATTTGAGTCACATTAAACTCAACCTTTTTTAAACAGAGCTCATCTGCATTTCAAGAAACTCTAGTCCCTTCCCCAGATGGAGTTAGTGGCACTCTCCTCTTATCACTCACAGTGTAACTGTCGTCCACGTCGTTCTCTGTTCCTTTTCTTTATTCTAACCCATTCTAACTGTTCCAGTGTAATTCCCAAGGCATCACAAACACATGACTAATCCATATATGCCAGTTGAAGGAGTCTCTGTTACTTCCCTTAGCTAATAGCTAGCTTTTTGTCCCCTGAATCTTAGAAATATACTGTGATGAAACAAACTAGTGAGGATGGTTGGAGATTTCATACTTATTGGGAACCATTTCTCCAGATTCCTAGACATTTGATGAATGATAAATACTGCTAATTATGAGTTATGAAGGATGGTTTTGCTTTGCCTAATAGACTTATGCAGAACCTTCCAGTACCATTGGGCAGGACGGGGTGGTGGGGGATGTTGCGGCAGAGTGAGACCCCCCACACACACACACACATCAGTCACTGTCAATGGAAATAAAAAGATTCCCATTCCTAGCTTATACTCTTTATGACCAGAAGATAGTTCTGTTGGCAAAAGGAAGGAAGGAAATGGTTGTTAGGTAGGCAGCCAGCATACAGAGCTTGCCCCAGTGTTCTATCCTCCTTTTGGATTTGTTCGATGCAAAGCATTTGGAGTTGGGCAAACAGTCATTCCGAAAGTCAATATTGTGGTTATCTTTTTAAAAAGTAGACTATAACATAAAGAATATTGATTATGAGTGGAACTTTGGTGTGTGTTTTTAAGAGTATACCATTCATCGTGCTATCAATACACATAGAAAATGGGAACTACGGTTTATTTATATTTAATAAATAATATATTTTCAGTAAAGACTTACGTGGCAGTTTGGGTTCCCAATTCAACTATTTCTATGCAAGTTGTTCAGTCACATTGGCCACATCCTTCACAATGTGTGAGCATTCTCATTTCTGCTCTGCTTGTTTCATTTTTGTTAATCTTTGTTTCCTTGTTCCCTTATGTGCTCATCATGGTTTCGACCTAATGCTTGACTATTTAGTCTCTTATAGATGATTTTTTAAAAGAGTTCAGTGATAGTCTTTATTTTTTTAGCCAATTTGATAGTAATAACTAAAATTTTACTAAATGTGATTTGATAAATGACAGGTAACCTTCTACTTGAAATATCTCGTGTAATCCTTCAAATGACCTGTAATGTGTGGGTATTTTGCTTTCCTTTTTGTGTTTAAGTTCATTTAAAAGTTTTCCATTTTAAATATAAAATTATAAAACAACAATAAAATCTATTGTCACCAAGTTGATTCTAACTTATAGTGCCTGTGGAGGATCAAGTAGAATTGTCCTGTGGGGTGTCCAAGGCTTTCTAGGAGCAGACAGTCATGTCTTTGGCCCATGCAGTATCTGGTACCAGCTTGGACCCACCCACGGCTCTGCAGGAGAAAAGAACTAGGGATTTGCTCCTGTAAAGATCACAACCTAGGAAACTCTCCGAGGCTATGAGCTGGCATCCACTCTACAGCACACAGCAGTTACCTATGAGAAAATTGAGGTTTAGAGAGGTTAAGTTACTAGATCAATACCTCAAAAAGAACTGAGAGGCAGGATTCAAATTCTGCAGGTACTCTTGCATCTGAATTAGTAATGTTCTTAACTAGCACATTACCCTGTTTGCTGATGTAGACAGTAGCAATGAGACATGGTTGAAATGTTCTTAGGTGCACTACTGTTCCCTTGGAGAGGTGGAGTTCTTTACTCTCCTCTCACTCTTACGGAATCCCTCTATCCATACTTTCAGAGTCATCCATTGTTGCTTCTTGCCAATATTGTAGTGAGCGTGGCAAGACCGTCATTTTCACTCTGATGTCCCTCCTTGATAATACTTTGTTTTTGTTTTCCCACTTAGAGATGAGTGGAAAAGGTGAGAAAATTACAAAAGACAGAAACATTCCTGAGAGCATATGGATACAGAGACAAGACGTTTAGAATTAAATTTGTTCACTTATAAGTACTGTAATTGTGTAAAGGTTAAAGAAAAACAGGTGGTCAGAGAAAGAAATTACAGTCTTAATATGATTATATCCAGCCATTTTTGCTTTTGACGGACTTGCTATTTCATACCTTGAACTCTTAACTTACCCTGACCACTACTGCAGGCATTCAGTGCAAATTTGAATGGACAAAGCTTCTTTGCTGAAACTTCATTCATGAATTTAGCTTTTGGTAGGAATCTCAGTTATGAGCTGTAAGTTTGTCTGTAGTGAGTAAGGTCCTTGAAATTTTAACAAACACTTAAACCGACTTTTATTACCCAGTTCCCACTGTACTAGGCACTCTGATAATTGCTCTGTTGTTGTTTTTTCTTGTTCGTGGTGGTTTGTTGGTTGGTATGTCTTTTTAAACTTCCTTCTAGCAGTTGTTTTACTTTGATATTTCTATCTCGTTGCTGCTTTAATCAAGCCTTCCTCAGTGATGACATTTGCAGCTGCTGTGACATTAGACCATCTAGCATTTGTCAAGCATCGAGGAAACCCGGACACGTGTATATGAGCTTGGGTAGAGAAGACGCAAAATGTAGGACTGACTCAACCATCGCTATTTGAAAGAGAACTGCAATCATCATTTTTTAACCCTACAGAGGAAGGAGGAGTTTTAAGAAAATTTCAAGTAAAGTTGTGCTATGATTGAGACTATGGAGACACAAAATTGTTGAGAAATAGAAAAAAACAATAGGTTAACTCAGGATTAAAAGAACACTTTGGAAAATATCCTTGATATACCAAAGATTTTTTATGTGTATGTTTTATGTGGTCAAACTGTTTAGCAATCTTGCTCATAGTTCTTTCTTTTTTCCCCATGTGTATAATTTTCTTACATGTATCATTTAGTGATGCTGATTAAATTTTTTGAGTTGAGCAACCATTTTCACCCACCTTTTCTGAGTTGTTCCTCCGTCATTAAGATAAACTCACCACTACCTAAGGTTTCCATCTTAATCTTTTGAGTTGCTGTTTTCAATTTGATATATTTTTTCCCCAATTTGATATCTTACAATGCAGACTCACCATCAAGTCAATTCTAATTCATAGCAACCCTATAGACACAGTAGAAGTAGAACTGGACCTTGAACATTCCAAGACTGCAGTTCTTTAAGAAAGCAGACAACCTCATTTTGTTGCTGCAGAGTGGCTGGTGGGTTTGGGCCTCTGACTTCACAGTTAGCAGCTCGATGTGCCACAAGGGTTCCTTTGATCCCAGGTAGTAAGGTCTTAAAAGAGCATAATTTTCAAGGCAGACTTAAAAAAAAAAAAAACCCGTTAAGCTAAACTATTGTTTGGTTTGAAGATGATTACAGGGATATTTGTAGTTTAAAGTTTAAAGATGATCTCAGGATAACAGTTTGAGGTTTGTGTGCCCTTCATGGCTCTAAAAAGTATAGAGTTTCTGAAAATTTTTTATGTTTTGTATTTTCTCTCTTTTGATCAGGATTTTTCTATGGTTTTTTTTTAAATATCGGAACACCCAGTAATGGTGGTTGGGTACCATCTAGTTCTGATCTCATGATAAAGGAGGTGTTTGTTCATGGAAGCAATTAGCTACACAGTCCATATTCTCTTCTCTTCCTGACTCTCCTTTTTTTCCAGGTGAATAGAGGCTTACTGTTGGTTTTGGATGGCCATTTGCACACTTTTAAGAAGCCAGGCACTATGCAGCATACAAGGAAATAGAACTAAAAAATCAAAACCAGACTCACTGCCTTCAAGTTGACAGTGATGTATAAAACTCTATAGAACAGAATAGAACTGTCCTTGTGAATTTCTGAGACTCTAACACTTTACGGGAGTAGAAAGCCCCATCTTTCTCTTGAGCAGGGACTGGTGGTTTCAAACTGCTGACCTTGTGATTAACAACCCAATGTGTAACCACTATGCCAGGAAATAAGACATAGAACAGAAGGACTGAATGTACTATTAGGCCAAGTAATTGTGATGACCCATCACTCTAAACCTCCAAACCAGGTACCCAAACTTCATGAGGTATTTGATTGGTTGTACGTAAACAGCCTTAGCACAAAACAGAAAAATTTATTTATTTTTTAATCTTGTAATTATGCAACATAACTTTGCCAATTTTACTTTTTACAAGTAGGTGATGTATTAAAAGCAATTACAGGAATCCGTGCTGTGCAATCCTAACCTCTTATTTTGCTTTTGAAGCCACTAATAAGCTTTGCTTTCTATACATTTGCCTTTTCTTATTTAATTATATAAGTAAGGTTTTGTAATATTTGTGTAATATTTTGCTCAGCATAATGTCTTCAAGCTCCCTTTGTATGGTAGCATCCAACCATAGTTCATTTTTCCTATTGACTGAGTAGTATTCCCTTATATGTAAGTTAAACACTTTGTCCATTCCTCTAATGGGGTACATTTAGGTTGTTTCCATCTTTTGACTATTGTAAATATTGCTGCCATGTACATTGGTGTACAAGTCTCTGAGTTTCTGCTTTAAATATTTTGGGTACACACCTAGAAATCAACTTCTTGGATCATGTGATAATTCTATATTTAGTTGGGGAACAGCACCCTGTTTTTTAGGGAACAACTGTTCCATTTTGTATTCTCACCAACAATAGATAAATATTTCTTTTTCACATTTGTTGTTTTCTGGGGGTTTTGTTGTTGTTGTTGTTGTTTATTTTATTGTATTTTTTAAATCCTAGCCATCCTAGTGGGAATAAATGGTATCTCATTGTGGTTTTGATTTGCATCTCTCTGATGGCATGAGCATTTTTTCTTGTGTTTGGTGACCATTTCTTTAATGAACTATCTATTAAAATCCTTTGCTCATTTTATAAATGGGTTATTTGCCTTTTTGTTGTTAAGTTACCAAAGTTTTATATTTTAGTCAGTAGATTATTGTCAGATATATGGTTTCTGAAGATAGTCACCTGTCCATAGCTTGTCTTCACTTTTTTGACAAAGTCTTTTGATCAAAATATTTTAATGTTCCGTTTATTGATTTTATCTTTTGATTTTTATGTTTTGTTATATTTAGACAGCTAGTCCTAATGAAATTGTTCCTTCCCCACAAAACCTGTGATTTTAGTTTATACATTTACATCTGTAATCCCACTTTGAATCTGTTTTGTGTATGCTTGAGTTCATTTTTGTTGTATTTATAAAAATTAAATATATGGCCTTTCTCCACTATACCAACCTCAGTCTCTTTGGTATCATTCCCCCAACCCCTCCACACAAAAGCACAGAGTCTCTCAGAATCCCTCTTTAATCCCTTGATATTCAGCTCACACTTGCTTTCTCAGACTTTTGGAAGTTGCCATACAGAGAGATGCAAATTCAGTGCCAAGCTTGCCAAAGGACCGAGCAGAAATGAGACTTTGTTTTATACCTTCTCTCTTTCAAGCTTTACTAAATAGTAAATGGGGAGATTGTTTTTGTTGCTTTTATAACAGCAAGTGCATCTGTGCTCCTGAGCTTGCTGCTCTCAGTTCTAGAGAGATTCTTTACAGTGTCCTTATCAGCAAAGGAGTCACCTTGATTTCTTTGATGATGTTTCCCAGCTGATATTTTAGACCTAGCACAGATGAAACTCATACGTTCAAGAAATGGCTCTATCCCAGTAATCCTGCTTGATTTGTTTTTTTATTCCATTTTTTTGTTTTGTTCAGTTTTTAGTTACAAGGTCAAGGGGATGAATAGAGAAGAAAGAAAAAAAATACACCCCACATTGAGCTCTATCAGACTCTCTCAAAAGAAAATTTGCAAGAAAAATGATATGTCGTTACTGTGGTTGTAATATTTCTAGTGGTCAGCCAGGAAGATAAGTACTGGGAGTTTTTTGACAATAGTGTTTGGCGATTTAAACAGAACTCTATAATTGTTCACAAAAATATAAGAAACTTCAAATACCCTAAACCAAAACCAAGCCAAATACTGTCATTGTCACCCCATTTTGGGTTTCCAAGAATGTAAATATTTTCTCCAATCACCCAAAGACTGTAAATGTTATGGGAGCAGACAGCCTTACGTTTCTACCACAGAGTGGCTGGTGGGATTAACAGCCCTACACCCACCCCACAACGCCACCATGGCATACGAAGAGCACCCGAAACACATTTCGTGACACTTTTGATTTGCCATTTTGAGATTTGATTTGAAAAAATTTTATGGGAACTGTATTCTAATTTCAAGATAGTTGTAAAAGGAAAAAATTGTGTGTGTTTTAAGCATTTTGTATTCAGTTCTCTGTGAGAAGTTTATACAGAGGGAGGAAAAACAGTGCTGAAAGAAGTCAAACATTCTTCAGAACTTTGGGGATATTTTCATGTTTATTTGAAGGTAGCCCTCAATGAAATGGATTGACCCGGTGGCTGAAACAATGGGATCAAGTAATAGGATGTGAAGATGATACCGGACTGGGTGGTGTTTCGTTCTGCTGAGCATAGAGTCGCTCTGGGTTGGAACAGACTCGATAGCACCTAACAACAACATTTTAAATTTATTTTGATTTTTGTGGTTTAATATTTTTGGTTTAGCCTTGTATTTTTAACTCTTTGGTTTTTAAAAGGTTGAAGGACTGATGTGGTTTATTTAGAAATAAGTAAACACATTCTTACTAGTGAAATTATCAAAATCAATGCTCTGTTGTTAACCTTAAATTTTCATATGAAGTAATTAAAATTAAATTATTTGGAACATTTAAGGGTAGTGCAAAGTGAGTATTAAATAAGTGTGATTTATATTTTAATTACATTTAAACTGTTGAGTCTGATAAAAGGCACTGTCTTGATAAAAGAAGCTTGTTTTATAAACCTGGATTTGAACGTGTGTTGTTGTTAGGTGCCCTGTGTACAACAGAATAAAACATCACCCAGTCCTGTGCCATCTTCACAATTGTTCTTAGATTTGAACCCATTGTTGCAACCACTGTGCCAGTCCATCTTGTCAAGGGCTTCCCTCTTTGTTCTTCAACTTTACCAATCATGATGTCCTTCTCCAAGGATTAGTCTCTTTTGACAACATGAATAGTAGAATAAACAGATTTTTAAGTCAAACGATTATGGTTCGAATAATACTCAATTTGCTTGGTGCAGCCTGGGCCAAGTTCCTCACTGGTCTGAACCATAAAATATTTAGTGAAATGGACAGCTTATTTTTAGAGATGGCTAAAGAGTTTTGTTGTGTTTAGTTTTAATGTTTTATTTTCAATGAGGATATGAGAGTTTTTAAAGAGAAGTGTTTTTCCCTCTTTGTAATGATAATACTTTACAAAGCACATACACAAAGCGAGAAATTTTGAAAGCATTGTATGTAAGTACTTTGTAAAGTATTGATCCCATCCCTTGGTGATTTCTATTTTGACCTATAGGATTTAATCTTTAATGCTCGCATCTCATTTCCTTTATGCTGTAGAGTGTGTGTTCTTTGTTCATCGCTCTAAGTCACTTCACTTCATGGCTCTTCCCTTTGTCAGTCTGGGCCAAGTGGGCTGTTCCATTTAATTCTCCCAAGAACAGTGCATTGTGCTTCTAATAACAAACTTTACTACTCTGGATAATTCAATTCAATAAAGCATTCCATCTTAGTCTTTATTTAAGCAATAATCATGTACGGCCATAATCAACAGACCATATAGATTCGTGTATAAGCCAAGTTTTTCAGCACATTTTTAATGCAGTCTTTGTGTAAAATATTTGGCTAATATTCGGGTCATCTTATACTCAAGTATATATGGTAAATACCTATCTTCCTATATTCATATCATTGTGTGGTACCATGCAGGTGCAAAGAGAAACACAAGAGCCATGGAAGAAAGTGCCAAACTTGGGATTGCTTTTTAACAAATATATATATAAATTAGGAAAGCTATAGCTTCTGGAATGTAGATTATAGGCTCTGGCATAGGACTGGGTGGTTAGCATGACAAGAAAGTCTACATACCTGAATGCTCTCACTCAAACTCACTGCCACCAAGGCAATCCCAACTCATAGTGACTCTATAAAGGCAGAGTAGAACTGCACCTGTGCATTTCCAAGACTGCAACTCCTTATGGGAGTAGAAAGTCTCATATTTCTCCTAAAGAGCTCTTGGTACCCTACCATTGCTGACCTTCCAGGGAGTACCCTGACATGGAGCCCACTATGCCACCAGGACTCCTGGCTGCTTGAATACTATGTGATCACAAATAAAAAGTTAAATTCCATTTTTCACAATGAAAACATTTCCTCGCAGTCCTTCCGCCACGGTGTGGTGCTGTGGGGGAGCCTGACGGGTTTGTAAACCCTGGAGCGAGAGTCTGCCGGGCCGAGGTCGCTGCAGTGCGGAGACCCCCGGGGCGAGGCCAGCATCACCATGTCTGACCAGGAGGCAAAACCTTCAACTGAAGACTTGGGGGATAAGAAAGAAGGCGAATACATCAAACTCAAAGTCATTGGACAGGATAGCAGTGAGATCCACTTCAAGGTGAAAATGACAACACATCTCAAGAAACTCAAAGAATCATACTGTCAAAGACAGGGAGTTCCAATGAATTCACTCAGGTTTCTCTTTGAAGGTCAGAGAATTGCTGATAATCACACTCCAAAAGAATTGGGAATGGAGGAACAAGATGTGATTGAAGTTTGTCAGGAACAAACGGGGTTTTCAACAGTTTAGATATTCTTTTAATTTTTTTCTTTTCCCTTAATCCTTTTTTATTTTTAAAAATAGTTCTTTTGTAATGTGGTGTTCAAAACTGAATTGAAAACTGGCGCCTCTCTTGCAAACATCTGGCATTTCAAATCCTAGTGCTCAGTGTTCAGTAGCGTTTTCTCACTGTGCTGACTTTTGATGATCCAACCTCAGCCCCTTCATAATTTCCTCCTCTTCTTAAAAGTTACATGTGTGCACAGAGAGGTCCCTTGTCCAGGGCTGTGCATTTGCAGGCTTGTGGGATAAATAAGACTGACCATTGCAAATGTTCACAATGACTTTCCAATTGACCCTGACGTTCTAGCATTTGACTGTTTTCCTCCTGGACTGTGGCTTTCAGTGGGAGATAGAAGGTTTTCAGAGAACTGAACTGTGGAATAATGACCGTTCCTTAACTTTCGAAGCTACTCTGAAAATCTGAGAGTCTGGACCAAAAGAAGAGGCTGCTCCCATTGGAAGAGTCATGGTGACAAATGGAGAGTAGTGACGAGCTCCAAAGATGGCTTCACTGAAGAGACAAAGCGTTTTAGATGGAGATGAAAATCTTGTCAGAAGATCCCAGAAAAGTTCTAAATTACATTAGCAATTAATAAAGCTGTTCAGGCAGAAGTGTATTCAACAGAAAAAAAAAAAAGAAAACATTTCCTCTATTATTTTTTTAAGATCATTTTATTGGGGGCTCTTACAACTCTTATTACAATCCATGCATTAAAGTTTCCTTTATTGGGCATTTATAGAGGTCTAGACAAAAACATGTACATATGCAAATATATATATGAGGATGGGGAAATAGATCTATGTGCTTATATTTATAGGTTTAGTATTAAAGTGGTGGAAGGACATTGGGCCTCCACTCAAGTGCTCCCTCAATGCAAGAATACTTTCTTCTATTAAATTGGCATTCTATGATGCTCACCCTCCCAACAGAACCGCTGAAGACAAAACGGGTGAATAAGCAAATGTGGTGAAGAAAGCTGATGGTGCCCGGCTATCAAAAGATATAGCATCTGGGGTCTTAAAGGCTTGAAGGTAAACAAGCGGCCATCTAGCTCAGAAGCAACAAAGCCCACATGGAAGAAGCACACCAGCTTGGGTGATCACGAGGTGTCGAAGGGATCAGGTATAAGGCATCATCAGAACAAAAAAATCTTACCATAGTGAATGAAGGGGGACGTGCAGAGTGGAGACCCAAAGCCCATTTGTCAGCCACTGGAGATCCCCTTGAAGAGGGGTCTAGGGGAGGAGATGAGTCAGTCAGGGTGTGATGTAGCACCGATGAAGAATACAGCTTTCCTCTAGTTCCTAAATGCCTCCCCCTCCCCCCCCACTATCATGATCCAAATTCTACATTGCAAGTCTGGCTAGACCAAAGGATGGACACGGGTACAGATAGGAGCAGAAGGCACAGAGAATCCAGGGCAGATGATCCTTCAGGACCAGGGGTGAGTGGCGATCCTGGGAGGGTGGAGGGAGAGGGGGTTGGAAAGAGGGAACCAATTACAAGGATCTACATCCTCACTGGGAGATGGACAGCAGAGAAGGGGGGGGAGGGAGGGAGACTCCGGATAGGGCAAGATATGACAAAATAACAATCTATAAATTATCAAGGGCTCATGAGGGAGGGGTGAGCGGGGAGGGAGGGGAAAAAAAAGAGGACCTGATGCAAAGGGCTTAAGTGGAGAGCAAATGCTTTGAAAATGATGAGGGCAAAGAATGTGCAGGTGTTCTTTACACAATTGATGTATGTATATGTATGGATTGTGATAAGATTTGTATGAGCCCCTAATAAAACTTAAAAAAACTAGGACTGACAAGATGGCTCTAATTCCAACCTTACTTCATTAATATGAAAATGCCTTGAAAAATAAATCTTTGGCTAATGAAAGCCCCCCCCCCCAAAAAAAAGAAGAAAGTTTCCTTTATTAAGGTTGTTGGCCACCTAGAATATACACCATTTAAAAATCTAGATTAAAAAGTTAAATATCAATTTAGAATATTAATGTATTGATTGATACACAATTTTGTGATATCACTCATTTAAAAATACTACATCTAAACTCATTTGATTTATTTTCTTCATATGCATCATTTGGTTTTCTATGTTAATTGTTGTTGTTCTTAGGTGCTGTTGAGTCAGTTCTGACTCATAGCAACCTTGTGTACAAAAGAACGCAACACAGCCTGGTCTCACCCCATCCTCACAATTATTCTTCTGCTTGAGCCCATTGTTCCAGCCTCTGTGTCACCCTACCTGGTCGAAGCTCATCCCCCTTTTTGCTGCCCCTTTGCTTTGCCAAGCATTATGTTCTTCTCCAGGGATTGTCTCTCCTGATAACCTGTCCAGAGTATGTGAGATGAAATTTTGTCAGCCTTGCCTTTAAGAACCATCTGGCTATACTTCTTCCAAGACAAATTTGTTTGTTCTTCTTCTGTCTGTCCATAGTAATTTCAATAATCTTTGCCAGCATCATACTTCTAATACACTGCTTTTTCTTTGGTCTTCCATATTCAGTGTCAAACTTTTACATATGAGAAATTGAAAATGCCATGGCTTAGGGCATGTGCACCTTAGTCCTCAAAATAATATCCTTGCTTTTCTATACTATAAAGAGGTCTTGTACAGTCCGGCTAGACTGGAGTATGTATACTGGTGTAGATAAGAGCTCTTGACACCGGAATCCAGGACAGATAAACCCCTCAGGAACAATAATGGGAGTAGTGATACCATTAGGGTAAGGGGAAGGTGGGGGGAGAAAGGGGAAACCAATCACAATGATTGACATATAACTCCCACACCTGAGGGGGATGAACAACAGAAATGTGGGTGAAAGGAGACAGCGGATGGTATAAGATATGAAAGTAATAATAATTTATAATATATCAAGGGATCATGAAGGTAAAAGGGTGGGAGGGAGGGAAAAAAGAGGAGCTGATGTAGAGTTCAAGTAGAAAGAAAATGTTTTGAAAAGGATGATGGCAACAAATGTACAAATGTGCTTGATACAATTGATGTATGGATTGTTATAAGAACTGTAGGATCCCCCAATAAAATGATTTATTAAAAAAAAGTCTTGGGCTACAGATTTACCTAATTCAATGACAAGCAGACATACTACCATTTATGTCAGTTTGCCAAACTGGTGACTTGTGTGTTGCTGTGATGCTGAAAGCTATGTCATTGGTATTTCAAATGCCAGCAGGGTCACCCAAACGTAACAGATTTCAGCAGAACTTCCAGACTACAAACATGCTGTGAAAAAGGTACAGGCTGTCCACTTCAGAGGCATTAGCTCCTGAAAACCTCATGGATATTTGTGATGAGGTACCCTGAAGTTCATTCTGACTCATAGCAATACTGTGTACAATAGAACACAACACTGTGTGCTCTCTCAGTGTGCTTCACCAATACCAAAATTCAAAGGCTTCATTTCTTCTTGGGTCTTCCTTACTCGTTATCCAGGTTTCATATGCATATGAGGTGATTAAAAATGCCATGGTTTGGGTTAGGCACCTTTTCATCTTCATTTGCCCAATACTACAATCTGTTTCAATTTTTTACTGCTGTTTCCATGAGCACCAAAATAAAATGAAATCCTTAACAACTTCAATTATTTTTCTGTGTTTCACGATACTGCTTATTGGTCCATTTATGAGGATTTCTGTTTTCTTTACATTGAGTTGTAATCCATACCGAAGACTGTGGTCTTTGATCTTCATCAGTAAATACTTCAAATCCTCTTTCAGCAAGCATGGTTGTGTTGCTTCCAATCCTGCTGTTGTATTTTCCAGCTTCTTGAATTGTTTGCTCAGAATAGAGATTGAAAAAATATGGTGAAAGGATACAACCCTGACACACACCATTCCTGATTTTAAACCTGCAATAACCCCTTGTCCTCTTTGAACAATTGCCCCTTGCTCTATGTACATGTCCCAGCAGGACACAGTTAAGTGTTCTGGAACTTCCTCTCAAGGTGATCCATAGTGTGTTAGGATCCACACAGGCAAATGCCTTTGCATAGTCAATAAAACCCAAGTAAACATATTTCTAGTATTCTCTGCTTTCAACCAATATCCATCTGTTGCTGATGTAACAGTGTGATCACTTGCTCCCTGCCCTTTTCTGAATCCAGCTTGAATATTTTTGACAGCTCCTTTTCAATATTCCACTGCAACTATTTTCCAGTTGTCATCATCAAAATTATACTAGCATCTGATATTAATTACCTATATTGTTGTATCATTTCTCCATTATTTTACATCACCTTTCTTAGGAATGGGCACAAATACAAATATCCTCCAGTTGGTTGGTCAGTTAGCCAGCTGTCTTCCAGATTTCTTGTCATAGTCTGGAGAGTACTTTCAGTGCTACATCAGTTTGCTGAAGCATTTCAGTGGGTTCTACCACTTCTTGGGGCCCTGTTTTTCACCAGTGTTTTAAGTGCAGCTTGGACTTCTTCATTATCATTAGTAGTACTCCTGTGCTGCTTCTTAAAATGATTGATGTCAACCAATTTTTTTCTTAACATAAAATGACTTTACTCTCTTATTTTTAAAAATATTGTGTTTTAGATGAATGCTTGTACAGCAGTTTAAGTTCCTATTTAACAAATTTTATGTATATTATTACATAACATTGGTTACGTTTTCACAATGTGTCAGCATTCTCATTATTTCCATTCTGTGTGCTTCGTTTCGATTGATCAAGCTTCCCTTCCGCTTCTTGACTTTTCATCTTTGATTTGGGGGTAAATGTTAACTGTTTGATCCCATATAGTTGCTTGTTTAAGAGAACACATTACTCACGGGTGATATTATTTATTTTATAAGCTAATCTATTGCTCAACTCAAAGGTAACCTCCAGATATGACTTCGGTTCCACCTTCAAAGATTGTCTTACGCCAGGAGTCTCAGGCATTCCTCTAGTTTCTATTGATACAAGTAGATCTTACCTTTTTAAAAGGAAATTGAATTTTCTTCTACATTTTTCTTTCATTTTATCTTGGACCTTATTTCATATCCGTGGTCAGAGCAATTGGTAGCTAGACTCCACCTAGTTCTTCTGGACTCAGAAGAGAAGTTATGGTTTGTGTGGAGTTTCTTCTTCGAGTCTTTGATTTCCTTCATTCTCCTTCATTCTGTATGAGTGGACACCAATAGTTACATATTAGATGGCCACTCAAAATCGCTTTTTTTGCCCTAATTTTTAAAATGTGAATTAAATAAAGGTCTACAAAGAAGATCACCAGTTTTCTTTTTTGTTTTTTTTAGGGGTTTTCCGGAAAACCAGAAAACCTGCTAGACAAATTCTAAAAGAGCTGTAACACTGATCACCAGTTTTACATTAAACAGTTTATGCACATTTTCCCATGATTTTCCTGTTTCTATTCCTCCTCCTTTCCTCACTCTTCTAAACCCTCGGGTAAACACTTTTTATCCTAAATGGTTGATCATTTTAGTGCAGGAATGGGTTCAGTTCCAGGACTGAAGCATCACTAGAGGTCATAGTCTTGGGGGTTCCACCCATCTCTATCCAACCAGTATGCCTGGTCTCTTTCATGATTTTGAGTTTGTTCCACAATTTTCTTTAGCTGTAGCTAGGGCCTTCTAATGTGATCCTATTCAGAAAAGTTGGTCATGGTAACAGTATCTAGTTCTTCTGATCTAGGGATCATGGATGTGGTCCATTACAGACTTACTTATGGATATACTGTTCAAAAAGGGAGTTCCACAAAGAAGGGACAAGCCAGCCAAGGTGCAGTATAGCACCGGTGAAACACACAGCATACCTCTAGTTCTTTAATGTTTCCAACCCTGCCACCACCGCCCCTCCCCCCACCCCCTCCACTACCATGACCCTAGTTCTACAGAGTTCAGTACAGGTAACCCTTTTTGGAACAATAATGAGAGTAATGATACCATGAGAGTAGGGAGAAGGTGGGGGTAGAGGGGGAGAAAGGGGTGACCTTTGGAATAATCAATGTATTAACTCAGTCACATTCCCTGAGGGGGACGAACAACACGGCGGATGGTGTAAGATATGAAAATAATAGTAATTTATAATTTATCAAGGGTCACAAGAGTGAGGGAGGGAGGGAAAAAAGAGGATCTGATACCAAGGGCTCAAGTAGAAAGAAAATGTTTTGAAAAGGATGATGGCAGCCTATGTACAAGCATGCTTCATACAATTGCTGTATGGATTGTTATAAGAGCTGTAAGAACTCCCAATAAAATTATTTATAAAAAAGAAAAAGGCAGTTCCTCTAGTTTGCGTGTGATAATTGCTAAAGAAGTATAAAACCGAGGAGGACTTGCAGCGGCCACCCAAGCGTCGTGGCAGGACAGGCATTTCGAAAGTTTCTTCCCCTCTTTGGTGGAAAGGAGTGCCACTGAAACTGTAACTAACCAAAGGAGGCATTATGCTTCCAGAAAAATCGCAAGGAAAAGTTCTGCAAGCAACAGTCATAGCTGTTGGGTCCAGCTCGAAAGGAAAGAGTGGAGACATTGAACCAGTGAGTGTGAAAGTTGGAGATAAAGTTCTTCTCCCTGAATATGGAGGCACCAAAGTAGTTCTAGATGATAAGGATTATTTATTTCGAGATGGTGACATTCTTGGGAAGTATGTGGATTAGAGGAAGCTACTGTTGAAATGGCATCATGTGAAGCTGCCCATTCCACTGAAGTTCTGAAATCTGTCATCATGTAAATAATCTCCACGTCTCTCTTTTATAATAAACTCATGATATGTGGTGTCGCTAAAATTTTGTTTCTTTGTTTTAAAACATTTCCAAATAAAAATATGCAGACCAAAAAAAAGAAGTGTAAAACAATTTTCAATGGTAGTAAGCTCTTCTAATGTGGTCCTGTCGGTGTATATGGACACTTGCCATATTTGCCTGTGGCAAAGTAGAATGACAGGTGACTGCGAGCCCTGAATCTTCCTTTCCACATTAGAAGTTAGTCCAGGTTCTCGTGATTAAAGCGCTGGCTCTCTCCAGTGAGGAAGCGTCTCTGAAAGGCACAGGGCAGGTGAGGAGATTTGAGATTTCAGAAGAGTTAGACATTTTCTGAATCGCCACATCCTTTTTTTACTTTACAGTGCTTCTCAGTGATGGCCTTGCCTTTTTAAAATTTTTCTTTTCTTTTTAAACCTCAAGGTAAAAAGAAAGTTTTAGAATTGAGAGCCTTCACCTTCTTCTACCTGGACCTTAAGTAAAGAAAGTAAAAACGATCCAGTCATTAGTTGGTGTTCAAGAATCTTTGAAAAAAACTGTCAGGTCTTAATTTCTGAAATCTTATAGTGATAGAAGTAGAAACTATAGCATAATGATCAAAAGGCTCATCTTTGGAATTAAATTGTCTAGATGTGAATCTCATACGCTTACCAGTTGTCACTGACTCAATTCTGACCCAGAATGAATTCACAAGTGTTAAAGAAGAGCTATGCTCCATGGGGATTTCAGTGACTGATTTTGTAGAAGGAAACATCCTTTTGTGTAGTGACCAAGTGCTCTCACTGTTCACATCACCCAAGGGTGCCTAACTGTTCATTCACTCACTGCCACTGAGTTGAGGGCGACTCTGAGGGACCCTAATATACTAACTCTATGCATTTTAGCCTCTGGTTTTTTTTTCTTTAAAGTGGGATCAATATTCATAACCCTTCATAATGTTGTTTTTATTTTTCTTTAATATCTAATATGTATTGTTTTTTCACTTAAAAATGCATTGTCTCACACTCCAAATGTGTTTCTAAATGTTTTTAAAGGAGTACTCTTAAAAGTCAGTTCTTTGAGAAATCCACTGAAACAGGTCCTGGAATAAATAAGTTGAGAATGCTTAAGTTATTGACATTTGAGTATCACATAGTTCAATAACATAACAACCTTCCAAAATAAAGGTGAAGTCCATTTTAAGTAAATCAATTTGAAAAGGACCTGAAGGAATCATGGTTACTTGCTTTGAAAAAAGTATTTACTATAGTATTCCTTAAAATAGTTATTTCACCATTTTTATTTATTTGCTATATGAGTTGACAATAATTCAATGGTATTTTAAAAACACATGCAGTGTACGATCTACTCTGATATATAACTATGATTTCATATCTAGCAGGCAGTTAATCTCTAGTCTAACAGGGAGACATTTACCTAATGTCATAATTTTATGTAGTGAGTACTACATTTATACTCACTCCTCCAGAGACCAGGTTGTTAAGGGAAAATCAAGTTACACACAAATGGAGGATGGTAACATCAGATCACAAAATGGAGGACGGCAACATCACTGTGTAATTCCCAAATCACAACATTATGTACCTGCCAACCTCACTGAAAATCATGGCCCAGCCAACTTGATACATAATCTTAACCATCAAAGCCAGTGTTATTGTCACCCCCAACCTCAGTATCTGTTATATTCAGACATATGTTAATGCACAAAATAGTAGTATAATAAATTTTTCAATAATGTTGTAAAGGTGTAATGTCAGATAACAAGACAATCAATAGATGAATAGTCACAGGAAGAAAGGTAAGCACCCACCTAAGGTTGGCTACGTTAGGAAGTAGGACTCTCTAAGCACAGGTGATCCTTGATAACTGAGACATCCAATGTGAGATCCAGGAGTCATAAAGAACAAGGTTCAAGAGCAGACAAGGACTACATCACAGAAGATTCACAAGCCATCTACAAGGAGCTTAGAATTTATACCCTGTTTTTTCAGTCTCTAAATTTCAAATAAATCAGTCAGGAATAAGAAACTGCTTTAAATATCCAAATAAGGGAGGGAAAAGCAGGGAAGGAGGGGGGGAAATGAGGAGCTGATGCCAAGGGTTTAAGTGGAGAGCAAATGTTTTGAGAATGATGAGGGCAACGAATGTACAAATGTGCTTTACACAATTGATGTATGGATGGATTGTGATAAGAGTTGTACAAGTCCCCAATAAAATTATTTTTAAAAATAAATAAATAAATATTAAAACAGAAAGTAATTATAATTAGAAGAGATATTTTGTGGAATTTACACATTTAGGTTCATAATCCAAACCAAATAAATTTAAAGATTCTTTGAAAAGGGATTTTTGTTTTTATTCTTTCAGGTCAAGATTTTCCGCTTACAAATGTCTAAGTACGTTAGCTACCTTGTTTGTTTGTGTGTTGTTGTTTTTGGCTTATTTGGGGGTGGTTTTTTTTTTTTAGGGGCAAAGACTAATGAAATAATTATGAGCTCTTTTTCTATTTTAAAGATTAATACTTTTACCCTGTTCTTTGAATTTTAAGATGTATTTTGAAAGGAAAGAGATTGTTAAAGGATCCACTTGGTAGCCAACAGAATGTATTTTAAATACCGAATTGTTAACCATTTGAAATTTGTCCAATGGTTTTTTAAAAGACATCAAGTAACTGTTCCAAAAGAGTAAATATAGGATTAAGTAGATGCAGTTTAATTTCAGAGTTACGCCCTTAAATCTGATTATGCATAAGAAAAACTTTTCACGGCAATAAAGTAGAGGCAGAAGAGAAAGAGTCCCAAACAAAAAATAAAAGAACTTGCTAATAGCTGTGACATTTTAAAAAATTGCGTGCCAGATAATCCTTCATTAGCTGTAAGAAGCTTTTATTTCTGCATGTCTTATTATCTCCAGCGCCTGGCATTGTAATCCTGTAACTGGGAGTTAGAAGTTATAAATAAAAGCCCCTCAGTGTCTTCATATAGCTGATCAGTGGCAGGTAAAATTTGCAGAGACTAAAGATGTTTACATCTTGGGTTTTTCTTTTATTTGACTTTGAAACAATTTAAGTGAAAATTGTTGGGAAGTTTGGTTATATTGAACTCAACATTTTTTATGAATCTGGATAAAAGATTAAAACTGAGCAGCAATGCCAAATCATGAACTTTTAAAGCTGGAATGGAACTTAGAGCCGAGGTATAGTGAGAGGAGGTGAGGATAAAGAGGGCACTTGCTCTGGGTGCAAGTCCATGGAGGCAGCTGATCAGGGGTGAATGATCGTCTGAGGCGCCACAAATTTGAAAGATGACCAACTGAGGCAGCTGGACAAGAGAGTAGTCAGTCCCTATTTATCTTGAAAATGGAGGGCAGTGTTCAATGTAGAGTTGTCTCTGGACACTCACTATGTCTCTGACCTAGAGATTATGTAGACCTTGCTATGTCTTCGATTTAGAGATTACCTAGGCCAACCCCCTCTTTTTGCAGACCATGAAATTAAGGCATAAATAAACTAAGTTAATTGATTTAATGCCATAACACCAATTAAGAACTAAAACCTAAGACTTCTTTCCAGTGTACTCTGATGCTGATCAACTGGCCAGTGTTCTCTGATCAAGCGTTCACCCAAAGCTTTGATAGCACAAGTGTCAGTCATGATCACTAGATAATTTGTTATTTTTGTCACTTGCCATTAAATCAGATCCAACTCATAACATACACCCAAATGAAACGTTGCCTGGTTCTACTGCATCTTCGTGATCATTGCTATGTTGGAGTGCATTGTTTTGGCCACAGTCTATCCATCTCTCTCAGGGCTTCCCTCACATTGACAGCCTCTCCAATTCATCAACCGCGATGCCCCTCTTCAATGCTCCTCATTGCTTATGATGTGTCCGAAGTAAGTAAGCAAGTCTCACCACCCTCACTCGATTGGGTATCATCTAAAACTGATTTGTTCTCATCTTCGACAATCCCTGGGATTTTCAATATTTGTCACCAATAACATAGGTCCACTGCATCGATTCTTCTCTCTTTCTTTGTTCATTCTTTTTCATTTGCTTGCCTATGAAGTGATTACAAGAACATAATTTGGCTTAGGGTTAGGATTTCTCAGATGGGTTTGGATGACTTCAAAGCAAGTTAATCTTGTTGAACACTTTTTAAGGTCATTCCAAATTTTAAATTCTGGTGATAAAGAAAATGGGTTTTTTTAAAGGAAGACATATAGACTAATTTAACAATTTGATGGTCAGTCATTATATTTTATTACTATATTGTTCATAATTTCTTCCTTTTTGAAACTTTTCCACCAATTGAACAAAAATGGAATCTTTTTCTCCCCATGTGCATATGATGCAAAAAAACAGTATAAGCTGATGGGGGGGAAAAAAAATCTAAATTTGACCTCTGATGCTATTCTTTTGACTATCTCAATTTGGTTAGGCTTAGGAAGTCATTTTAGCTTCTTTTTTTTTTTTTAGACGTTTTATTAGGGGCTCATACAACTCTTATCACAATCCATACATACATCAATTGTGTAAAGCACATCTGTGCATTCATTGCCCTCATCATTTTCAAAGAATTTGCTCTCCACTTAAGCCCTTGGCATCAGGTCCTCTTTTTTATTCATTTTAGCTTTTAAAAAAATAAGTACGTTGGGGTTAATATCTAGTTATAATATATAATATTGAATTACTACAAATTCAACTTTGGAATATCCCCAAAGATTTTGTCCTCAACCTTCTCTCTCTCTTTTTGTTTTTTTGTAAAATTTTTATTTTATCTCTCTGGAAACCTGTCCTAGAAGTTTAAAAACATTATTATTATAAATAAATCATTTAATTGGGGGCTCTTACAGATTTTATAATTTATGCATCACTTATATCAAGTGCATTTATACATATGTTGCCTTCATCATGTTCAAAATATTTTCTTTCTGTTTGAACCCTTGGTATCAACTCCTCCTTTTTCTTCTCCCGCCTATCCTCTCACCTTCATGGACCTCTGATAAATTACAAATTACCTTTATTTTCATATCTTACACCACCTGATGCCTCCCTTCATCCACGTTATTGTTGTTCATCCCTCTGGGTAGTGGGGGGAAATTATGCGTCATTGTACAGTTCCCCATTTTTCCCCCTTGTCTCCCCACCTCTTCTCTACCCTTATGGTATTGCTAGTCCCAATGCTGTTCCTGAGGGTTTATCTGTCCTGGATTCCATCTGTTGAGAGCTCTTAACTGTACCAGTGTACATGCTCCAGTCTAGCAGGATTTGTAAGATGGAACTGGGGTCATGATAATGGGGAGGAGGAAGAATTAAAGAACTAGAGGAATGTTGCATGTTCTGTCAGTGCTGTGCTGCACCCTGGCTGTCTTGTTCTTTCCTTGTGACCCTTCTATGAGGGAATGTCCAATTAACCACGGAGGGTCTTTGGGTCTCTACTGCAACCCCATCATTTGCATCGATATATTGGTTTGTTTGGGGTCTTCTGATTCCTGATACTTGATCCTGTCAATACCTCATGATCACATAGGCTGGTGTGCTTCTTCCATGTGGGTTTTGTTGCTTCTCTGCTAGAAGGCTGCTTGTTTAGCGTCAAGCCTTTAAGACCCCAGACACTTTATCTTTTAACAGCTGGGCACCATCAGTTTACTTCACCACATTTGCTTATGTACCCATTTTGACTTCAATGATCCTGCGGGAAGGTGAGCATCACAGAATGCCAGGTTATTAGAACAAAGTGTTCTTGCATTGAGGGAGGACTTGAGTAGAGACCCAATGCCTATTGCTACCTTAATGCTTAACATTTAAATATATGTACATAGACCTATAGGCCTATCATTATATATTAATATATTTACAGAAACGCATGCCTAAATGTCTTTTGCCTTCTAGTTCTTTCTTCTAATTCTTTTTACTTTCCTCTGGCCCACCTCCATGTTCTACCTTCATTCAACTCTCAATACTTTCTCTCACTTGAATTGCACTTGATCAAATCCCATCAGGCATTCTGTGTCCTCCTTGCCGTCGATTTAGATTTCTTATTGTTCCTTTCTCCCACCTCCGCCTCTCCCATGTCCCCCCAGAGTCATCGACCCATTGTTTTCTCCTTGGGATCAATTATCCTACCTATCCTACGTGGATAGACATGAGAAGAAGGAAAGAGAGAAAACAAACAAAAGAGCACAACACACCAAAAAACCCAACCCTGTAATAGTTCCAGGTCTGTCTGCTGACCCTTTTGAATGTTTTCCAATCTGGTCAGGTAAAGTGCCACACCCTGCCCAACAATTCAGAGGTCTCTTTTTAGGATTCCTGGTATACTACATTGTTTTGCTCCTCTTGTTCTGCTACAATCCACTTGGGCTGGGGGTGGGGGTCAGTCTAGGTCCAATTACCACTCTGTGTCTCCAATGCTGTCCCCTGTAGCTCTGTGGGTCAGTGGGGGTGTGTATGTCATGTCTCATGATGTGGCCAGCCCCACAGTCCTCTCTGTGCATTGGCTGTTCCCAGCAGGAATGTAGTCCTCAAAGCCTGGTGGGCCAGGATGTACTTTCTCTAGCTCTCACTCTCGCTCTCTCCCCTCCACCCAACAGCACCCCCCCCCCCCCATCCCTCTTCCCTCTTAGTTTTTTTCTGGTGTGGTCTGGGCAGACCTGCCACTCTCTTTGGGCAGTATCTTCAGTGCTGCCCTCTACAGTGCAGTCTTCTGGGGAGGGGTCCGACTTAGTTAGGACTGGGGCTGTCCCCAGAGACTTTTCTTTTTGCTACTTCATGCTGGTCTGTGACCCTTGAGGCTTGCCGCCAAGATTGGCCCTCAACCTTCTTGTTTTCCTTCATTCTTCGCCTGAGTTACCTTTTTGAGTTTCTTACCTAATACAAGTGATTCCTAGAACGGAATCTCTACATTTTCCCTGAATCCCAGCTTCTATTTCTTTTTACTGTGCATTTCCATCCGGATGCCTAGCTCTCCCTTGAAAGTCAACTAGGCTAAACAACACTATCTTTCTCCCATTAAGGTTATTCTTTCTATTAAATTCTCTATTTCTGTCCCTAGACTTCTGCTTGATCTTAGAACCGCATACGTACCTTGGACTCCACCATCTTTTTCTGGCAATACCCTCAATCAGTTGCTGGCTCTTCATGATGCCAGATTTATGTCTCCATAGCATGGTGTCTGCCTTTTGTTGTCCATTTTATTCTGAAATTCCAGAATTAGACTCTCATTTTTCTCTTGTTTGGTAGCCCTAACCTGACTCCACTGCTCCAAGCTCCCTCTATTCCAATTTAATGTTTTAAAAATATGGTAACTGTGAATTTTTTTTTTAAAGAAAAAAATATGGAAGCTTACTTTTTTCATTATAAAAGTATTACTGTGTTCACGGACAAAATACAGATAATACAGGATGAAAAGAAAGTCACAAATACCTATATCTATTACCCCAAGATAACCACTATTAACAGTGTTATTTTCTCATTTTTCTGTAGATATGTTTATAATTTTCTATGAATATCTGAGGGATTTTCATTCTAGGACACCTATGGATACCAAAATCCATGCATGCTCAAGTTCCTTATATAAAGTGGTATAGTAGTTGCATGTAAATGCAAATGTCCTTTTATATACTTTAAGTCACCTCTAGATTACTTATAATACCTAACACAATGTGAATGCTACATAAATAGCACTTTTCATTCCCACTTAATCTTTTTTTAAAAAACATTTTATTAGGGACTCATACAACTCTTATCACAACCCATATATACATCAATTGTGTAAAGCACATCTGTACATTCTTTGCCCTCATCATTTTCAAAGCATTTGCTCTCCACTTAAGCCCTTTGCATCAGGTCCTCTTTTTTTTTTTCTCTCCCTCCCTGCTCCCCCCTCCCTCATGAGCCCTTGATAATTTATAAATTGTTATTTTGTCATATCTTGCCCTGTCCGACATCTCCCTTCACCCCCTTTTAAGGATTGCTTTGACTACTTATTTGCCTTTTTGTTTTTCCTACAAATATTTGTGATCCACTGTGGCTTGAATCCAAGGACAGGAATCTGAGGATAGCGAGGTCTGACTGTAAATTTTCTAACAAAATGTCTCTAGTTTGTGTATTACTAACCTGATCACTGTTGCTACTGTGGTTAAACCCCACTGCCATCAAGCTGATTCCAGCTCATCTTTAAGACCTACAGCCACTCCGAGGGAGAAAGATGAGGCTTTCTCCTCCTGTAAATATTTACACTCTCAGAAACCCACAGGAGCTCTTCTCCGCCCTGTAGCATCACTGTGATTTTGTTTGTCAGGTGTTATCAAGTCCGTTCTGACTTACAGCAGCCTCGTGTACAACAGAATGAAACACCACCTGGTTTCTGCAGCATCTCTACAATCCTTTTCTGTTTGAGCCCATGTTGCAGCGACTATGTCACTCCAGCACATTGGAAGTCTTCCTCTTTTTCACTGACCCTCTATTTGGTCAAGCGTGATCCCTTCTCCTTCCTGACGACATACTCAAAGTGCATGAGACAAAAGCTCACTATTCTTGCTTTTAAGGATCATTTGGCTGTGCTTCCTCTAAGACAGATTTATTTGCTTTTCTGGCAGTTCATGCTATATTTAATATTCTCTGCCAGCACCATAAATCGAGGGCATTAGTTCTTTGCTCTTCCTTATTCATTGTCCAGCTTTTGCATGTATATGAGGCAAAGAAAATGCCATCGTTTGTGCCAGGCACGCTTTAATTTTCAAAATCACCTCTTGGTTCTTTAAAATTATAAAGAGGTCTTTTATCGCAGATCGTCCAATACAATATGTTGTTTGATTTCCTACAGCTATTTCCATGGACTGTGTGGATTCCAGTAAAATGAAATCCTTGTCACGTTCAACCTTTTCTCCAAATATTAGGATGTTGCTTACTGGTTTCAGTTGTGAGGATTTTTGTTTTCCTTCTATTGAGGTTATAATACAAGGGGCCTTCAAAAAGTTCATGGGGGTAAAAAGTCCATGGTCTTGGATCACTTTGCTTTCTTCCCTTTCCTTAGACTAAATCAGTGGTTCCTGAATCTTAAGTGTGCATGAAAATGACTTCAAACGGCTTTCTAAACAAAGCCGTGTACTCAGGAATTTTCCAGGGCAATTGGAACTGTATGCATTTAGGGCCTGGAGTGTTAGCCTGTGTTCTCAACTATCTTGAGTAAGATATGGCCACTCGAGACTTTCTTCAAGTGGCTCCATTGACCCCTGGGAATTTAAAGCCATAGTCTCGGTCTCAAATGTGTAAATGTTAGTTGTTCACTTTGGTGGTTATCTTAAAAAGGAAAAACACAGAGTGGATTGTCTAGATGGTCACTTTATTACCAAACTTTTCAGCGACTTCAAGATATCAGTTTGTGTTTTCTGTAGTCCCGCTGCCAACGGGGACGACCCTAACAATGAGGAAAGAATGGAAATGGAATTACTATTCAGTTGGTTCTTGAACAGCATGTAGATCAGGGACTCTGCCTCTGCAGAGTCAAAAATCCACATATAACTTATCGTTGGCCTTTGAGCAACACGGGTTTGAGCTGTGTGGGCCTGGCTACTCACATGTGGTTCACCCCCTGCGCCCAACCCCCATTGCCATTGGGGTGAGTTCAAATGTTGTATCCTCTTAAAGTGCCAGGTGACATTCCACAAGAACAATAACTGGAGAAACAAGCTACCCCCAGGGAGATGATTAGTGCTACACAGTGTCTTAAGCAGATTTTAAACAGTTATCTTAAGCAGATATTCAAAACGTCTGAGTTCAGTACCACAGGAGTAGGAAAAGCAATCCTATAAGTGGGCCCATGCACTTCAGACCTGTATTGTTCAAGGGTCAACAGCATAAGTAATGGATTTGCAGATGATCCCGATCCAGATGGTACAAATGAAGTTTCCCAGGTGTTCATAGAGACAAAAATAGTGAGAGAATTACAGCATCATATGGCATGTAAGCATGCCATCCTAAAATTCTGAAACATAGCAACTAGGGCCACATTTGAATATTACCCAAGAGTTAAAGCCTAACTTTTCTGGGAGTCTGCTTTTTGGAAAAAAGAAGATGGAGAAGGAGTTGAGTAGATAATCTTTAAAGTTCATTCTGATATGAAACATTATGACTTTCAGTGTTGCAATGTGGGATTTTTCAAATTCGTTGACTAGAGATGTATTGTTGAGTCGGTATGATCACAACATTGAAAATGAACTTAAGATCCTCCTTGGATCTTAAGAGTTTCTTCAGAGTTTCTGGGGAAAGGTAAATTATAATGGGATTTTTCTTTTTTATTTTATTTAATTATTCATTGAATCATTTTATTTGGGGCTCATAAGTGGGGTCTTTCTATTTATACTTTTTGCCTTGTGTTCTTTATTATAGTAAGCTAGAATGTCTGTGGGAAACAATTTACTGATTACCATTGTTGAAAGATTTTCATATCCTAAAAGAAAGAGCAAACAAAATTATTGCCATTACACATCTCTGATGAAATCTACTCTGAGCTAGCTGCATTGTTCAGATGGCCCAAGGGCTCAAGACCTGAATTACTACATTCTTGGCACAGTTCTAAGTTCTGACTAAAAGTGTAACACCTGAGGTTGCAAAAAGGTCAAGGAAGAGGGAAAAACAGTTGTATGCACATCATTTTATCATTAGTTAATTCTTACATGCGATCATTTTGATTAGAAGAATAAATTTGGTCATGCTTTGGAGAAAGGATCAATTTGAACCTATTATTTAAGTAATAAAAATGGAATGAAGAAGGGAAGAAGATTTTCATAGATGTGTTTGGTATGTCTGTTATGTAAAGATGTCACCAGCATACAACAGTCAACCCATGGAAGCACTTGTCATCCACTTTGAGCACTAACATACGTGTTTTCAAGTTGTTGCAGGGGAGAAAGTGGTAGGTTTTGTAGAAAAGGTGGTGTTTACCTGTACCATGAGAGTAATTGGAATGTAGACATTCAAGACAGAAGGAAGAAAATGAGCAAAGACACAAGTATTAAAATGTAAGCTTCAGGTAATTCTGTTTTTCCTGATTTACCAGTTGTAAGAAGTTGAGATAAACCTTAAATTCTAGTTAGGTAACGTTATTTTTTATACTATAAACAGTAGGGAGTCGTTGGAAGATCGTGATTCAGTGAAGGTATTACCTGAACTATGCTTTAGGAAGATTAATCTGGTAATAGTGTTTTTAAGATGTATTTCAGAACAAAGACCAAAAAAGTAGATGCCAAGGAGAGAGAGAAAATTAAATGCAGGTAGAAATATTTGAAGCTGAATTGGAAATTAATTGTATGTAAGAGACAAGGAAAAGGGAAAGGTTGTTGGTCATATAGGGTGCACGAGTGATATTTAGATGGATAAGTCAAAAATAGATACTTGAAAATATAGGACTAGAACTTAGAGAAATCAAGACTGACTTGTGGCATAGTGATACTTGAAATCACCATATGGACAGAAAGGATTAAGATAGATGCTTATAATTATAGAGCTTTTAGGGCAAATTTTTAGGGAACATAGTCATTTAAATCAGAGAAGAGGAACTATAGAAAGAATAATTTGGAAAATTAGAAGAAAAAAAATGAAGACTCTCATGGCTTCCAAGAAACCTTCCTACAGGAAAAGGGAACTGGAATGAGATGGGTTGAGAACATCCTGTAAGTTTAATGAAGGAACTTCAAGACTATAGTTTCTATGCTCAATAACATGCAATACTCTAGCAGGAAACACACACACACACAAACACACACACACAACCAAAGAAAGGAAAAGAAACAACTGAGAAGGTTTTATTCTAGTAAGTTTTCATTTTAAAAGAACATTTACAGGGATATGTAACCCAAGATGAAAAAAATACGTGTTTTAAGAAAGTTTTATAAAATAGATTAGGTAAACGTGGAAGAGAAAATACCTATCAAGCATGCATGTCTATGGCATGATAGAACTATTCTCTAGGAAGGAAATGTCTTGTGCATCAGAAATTGAGCAGAACATGAAGATGTTAGTAAATGCCTTGTATAAAACTGCTTTCTTGGGTGGAAATTTAGCTACTAGTAATTATATAATGTCATAAGGAAGATTTTAGTTCACTGAGGCTATAGACCTCTAGACTAGCAGAGGAGGCAGGCAGATATTAGCCCTTGATTGGTTGCTGGTTGGTTTAGATAAAATGATCACTTAATATATTTAAGCGTAAGTGAAGATAAGGACATCCTCAGGGGGAACATTGTGAAAATGGAATTCAATACCTTTTCTTCTTGTTTTCTAGAAGCGCTTCTTCCCTAAGCCTAGTCAAGCATCTAAAACTCATTTCAATGCATGTGCATGCTAAAAGTTTAAATTGTTATATTTTTATCTCTATTTCTATCAATCCATGCTAAGTGAAGCATCCAAATCATAGATAAATAAAATGCACAAAGGTCTTGTTTTTCTTTTTTGTGTGTGAGTTAGTGAGTGAGAGAGTGAGTGAGTCAGTGAGAGAGTGAGTTAGTGAGTGAGAGAGTGAGTGAGATAGTCAGTGAGTGAGAGTGAGAGAGTGAGTGAGAGTGAGTCAGTGAGAGAGTGAGTGAGAGAGAGTGAGTGAGAGTGAGTCAGTGAGAGAGTGAGTGAGAGTGAGAGAGTGAGTGAGAGAGTGAGTGAGTGAGAGAGTGAGTGAGAGTGATTCAGTGAGAGAGTGAGTGAGAGAGAGCGAGTGAGAGTGAGTTAGTGAGTGAGTGAGTGAATGAGAGAGTGAGTGAGAGAGTGAGAGAGTGAGTGAGTGAGAGAGTGAGTGAGAGAGAGAGTGAGTGAGAGAGTGAGTGAGTGAGTCAGTGAGAGAGTGAGTGAGAGAGTGAGTGAGAGTGAGTGAGTGAGTGAGTGAGTGAGTGAGAGAGAGAGTCCACAAAGGTCTTTAAAATAACAAATGGTTGACGACAGTCTTGGTCTTCAACTATGGAGAATTGGTTGTAAGTGCTTGTGGCCATTCCATGACTTTGTCATTGAGCAGTTGTTAAAATGATCTTTCTGAATAATTTTGATGACATGATACAACACTTATAGTGTTAGCTGAAAGAGGTGGACTATGGAATTATATGTGTACCATTACCTCCACTTATAAAAATGGCATAGAATCAGTGTTTGACCTCCTGAGTTCACAAGGGGGAGGAAGAATCAAACTCAACCTAAGTTTAAGACCAGTTCTGACACCAACCGTCATTTCCCCTGGCATCCTCTACTTCTGTGGTGGGGTCAACTAGTTATTACAGTGACTACACAGAACGCACAGAAGATACCTATGCTTATGGGATTTACTGGGTAAGCTCATAGGTTATAATTCAAGACTAGAAGTTCTCAGGATACAGTTCTTCAGCCTGGAGTGCCTCTTCTCGGTTAACCTTGCAGGCATGCCTCTCTGGTCTTCCTCCACAGATTCAGCACTGCTAGGGCAATATGACAAAACTCTTACTGCTTCCAGTAATGCCCCCAAAGGCACTCCATTTGACCTTAAGTAACCCTCACACAAGGGTGCTCAGCCCTAGCTCTGAGGATTGGCAAAACTAGATCCCCACAATGAACTTCTTAGAGGCAACACAAGCTACAAGGGAGCCTCCTACCCAAAGGCACTAAGCTTTACCATTGGCCGGGGAAGCCAAGTACCCTGTTTTATGCTCTTATTCTGAGGCCACTACTCCTCTGCCACTCCTGTAATGTCACAGATCTCTGTCTCATGGGTAAAGTAGGCTAAGTGTACAGGGAACTAGAAGTCCAAGGGGCACATACCTTTCCTGCTTGTTTCCTTGATGACAGTGAAGCATTCCTGCTTCTGAGATGGCTTATTTTAAACCCAGACAGCAGGTAGAATTGGCCGGTTCTCACAGCAGAGTTCCATACACCCTGCCTGTCATCTCTTGGTGATCATTACAGACTATAGCTAGAAGAGCACTATCAAGTATTTCACTGCACCACACACTGGTAACCACAGAAATATGAGCATCAATATGTAAAAAAGAAATAGTCATTGCCCCCCCACTCCCACCCCAAAAGCCTGAACTCCATTATAAGAGTACCTGAAAAGGGTAAATAGATCAGTCAGTATAAATCATCATGTCTGTTGGAGAGACAATTCAGAATATTAATTCTACCAACAGAGAATCAGTGGGGTCCTTCCATGCTATCAGTTTGGACCTGGCAACTGGTAGCCTCTCTTGAGTTTCCCCTTAAGCAAACCAGTGGAAACCGTCCTACAGATTCTGAAAATCTGATGACACAATTTGTTTCCCTAGTATGACTTGTAACAGGGGATCCTGTGCCTTTCCTGTGACATTTTTATACCAGTGAAAGTGAAAATTTAACTTGTTACATTTACATTTGTAAATATTTCCAGACTACCTCTAGATTAGCAGTGTAGGGATGCTGATATTAGCCATATTAACTATTATCTTAACAGTTATTTCTTCTTTAATTTTACCCTTAAAAATAGAAGAATTTTATTCTTTTTCCATAGGTACACCAGAATTACGAAAGACGGAAATTGTAAAAGAGACAAGATTGCTGCTAAAATGACTCTAAGCACTACACTAGATGTTTTTTTGCCACATACAAAAAGGTACAGTCTTTCTCCTGTAAAATGGGAACACATTTATCTTCTAGTTTTTCTAGAATGGATTTTTGTTCTGTTTATCAAAAAGAAATAAATTGGTATAAAATGTTGTTTTATAAAACTTTTAGTTTTTAATTATTTTTTTAAATACGTCCACCACTAGCCTGTCAGTTTGTCATACTACAGTGACTTATGTATTACTGTGATATGGAAAGCTATTCACTGGTATTTCAAATACCAGCAGGATCACTCAAAGTGAACAGGTTTCAGCAAAGCTTCCACACTAAGAATAGACAATGAAGAAGGAATAGGCTGTCCACTTTTGAGGAATTAGTCACTGAAAACCTGATGGATATAGCATTGAAATATTGTCATTTACTAAAACCTAATGAAAAGTGGGTGAAGGGAGATGTTGAACAGGGTAAGATATGACAAAATAATAATTTATAAATTATCAAGGGTTCATGAGGGAGAGGGGAGTAGGGAGGGAGGGGAAAATGAGGACCCGATGCTAGGGGCTTAAGTGGAGAGCAAATGTTTCGAGAATGATGAGGACAATGAATGTACAAATGTGCTTGACACAATTGATGTATGTATGGACTGTGATAAGAATTGTATGAGCTGCTAATTTAAAATAAATAAAGTGTGGGAAAGCAAAAAAAAAAAAAACTTAATGAACAGAATTAGAACAGAGATACAGTGCCAGAAGCTGAGATCCTGAGGCCGGAAGACACTAAAACTACAACTGAGGAAAAGCTACCTTCTCAAAGTTGAGTCGGCCATAGTGACCCGGATCGAGTAACCTCTGCACGAGGAAAGCCTGTGGGACCTGCATTTGCTGCTGGGGCATGACTCAAAATGAGAGGAAACAACTGCAAGCATCAATTAATCATTGGAACTTGGAATGTACGAAGTATGAATCTAGGAAAATTGGAAGTTATTAAGAATTCGTTTGGAACACACAAAGATCAATAATCTAAATACTAGGTGAAATTGACCAGTTTGAATCAGAAAATCATTTGGTTTACTGTGCCAGGAATGACACAATCGAATAGTGTTGTCTATCTTAAACTGAAAGAGCTAAAGAAAAAATTAAAGCCTCAAGTTGCAATATTGAAAGAGTCAATGGGCAAAATATTGAATGATGCAGGAAACATCAAAAGAAGATACAGAGTCACTGTACCTAAGAAGTAGTCAACATCCCACCATTTTAAGAGGTAGCGAATGAGCAAGAACCAATTGACTGAAGGAAGAAATCCAAGGGAGTAGAAAGCCTCATCTTTCTCCCACAAAGCAGCTAGAGGTTTTGAACTGCTGATCTCACAGTTAGCAGCCCAGTGTATAATCCACTATACCACTAGGAGTCTTTAGAAAATATGGTTAAGCTCAAAAAAGGAAATTTTAAAATTACCTGAAATTCCAGCACCTATTTAAGGTAAACTGTTAGTGTTTGTTATTAGGTACTACAAAGTGGGCTGTGTACAACAGAATGAAACACCGCCTAGTCCTGCACCATCCTCACAATTATTCTGTGTGAGTCCAGGGTCCCAGCTGCTGTGTCATCCATCTTGTCCAATGTCGTCTTTTTGACCCTGACCTTGTACTCTACCAAGCACGTTGACCTTTTCCAGAGCTCCTATTGGTTGGATTGCCTCAGAAGCAGTAGACACGAGTTTGGATGATCTCTGGATAATACATCCAAAGATGAAGTCTTGCTTCTGACTACTTCCTCTAAGACACGTTATTTATTCTGGCAATCATCAGTATTCTTCCCCAATACCATGTAACTCAAACACATCAGTCCCCCAGTTTTCTGTATTCATTGTTCGGCTTTCATATAGACGTGAAGAACTTGAAAATACCTTGGCTGAGGGCACCACCATCATAGGCCTCAAAGTAACATCCTTGCTTTTTAACGCTTTAAATAGGTGTTTGCAGGGATTTCTTGATGCAAGGCATCTTTTGATTTCTTGGCTGTTGCTTCCAGGAGCATGATTTTGGAGCCAAGAAAAGTGAAATCTTTGACAACTTCAATCTTGTCTCGTTTATCAGGATACTGTCTACTGGTACAGTTGTGAGGGGTTTTGTCTCCTTTACGTTGAGCTATAATCCATGTCGATGGCGGTATTCTTGCAGCTTCATCAGTAAATGCTCTTTTGCCTTCACATGCAAGGTTGGCTCATCTGCATTTCACAGGCTGTTCATGTGACTTCCTCCCATTCGGATGCTGAATTCTTTCCCAGCTAGTCCAGCGTCTCAGATTATTTGTCCAGCAAACAACTTGAATATGTATGGCGAAAGGAGACAGCCCTGAACACACAGCGTTCCTGATTTTCAGATATGCAGTAGCCCCTTGGTCTATGTACAAGTTCCCCATGAGAACAATGAAGTATTCTGGAATTCCTTTCTTTATAGGGCTATCCATAATTTGCTAAGATTCATAGAATCGAATGTCTTTGCATAGTCAATAAAATACAGGTATCATATATTCTCAAGTATAAGCCAAGTCTTTTGGCACATTTTTAATGTAGTTTTTGTGGTGAAATTAGGTGTCTCAGATGACATTCGGGTCAGCTTATACTCGAGTTTATACGGTAAACATCTTTCGGGGAGTCTCTGCTTTCAGGCCAAGATCCATCTGATGTCACTAATGATATCCCTTCGTCCACATCTGTCTTCTTAGTGCAGCTTGCATTTCCGGCATTAACTTGTTGATGCGCTGCTGCAACTATTTTCTTGAATTATCTCCAGCAAAAAATGTGTTAGAATGTGATTTTGTTTACTTATATGTTATACTAATTGCTTGATAATTTCTTTGGAGTAGGCACAGATACTGCTCTCTTCTGTCAGTTGCGTAGGTAGCTGTCTTCTAAGTGTCTTGCCATAGATGAGTGAATGCTTCCAGTGCTTTATCAGTTTTTTAGAAAATTTCAATGGGTGAACTTCTTTCAGTGCTATCAGTTCTTAATTACATGCTGCCTCTCGAAATGGGTGGCTCTTGACCAATCCTTTTTGCTTACAGTGGCTGTGTGTATTCCTTCTCTTTTTCTGCATCATTTAATATTTTGCTTGTTTCAATAATGCAAACCAAGAATTACTTTTCAGTTCTTTCCACTTGAGAAACTTTTAGTATCTTCTCCCCTTTTGGTTTTCTAAATCCAGGTCTTTGCATAGTGCTTTACTTTATCTTCTACAGCTGCCTTTTGAAAGTCTCTGTTTAGCTCTTTTACTTCATCGCTTCTATTTGCTTTAGTTAGTTTATATTCAAGAGCAAGTTTCAGAGTCTCTTTGACATCCACTTTATTTTTTCTTTAAGTGACCTTTTGCTTTTTCCACATCTGGATGTCATCCCACTACTCATCTGGTATTCGGTTAATAGTGTTCAATGTTTTATTGAATCTTTTCGTGAGATAATCTTTAAATTCAGAAGGGATATTCAAGGTCTTATTTTGGGTCTCCTAGACCTGTTTTAATTTTTTCAACTGCAACCTGAACTTGCATATAAACACTTAATGGTCAGTTCCACAGATGGCCCCTGGACTTGTTTTGGCTGATGATATTGAACCTCCCTGTTATCTCTTCCCAAACATATAGTCCATTTTGCTCCTTTGTATTACAGTGGCAAGGCCCATACGTATAGCTGATGCTTAAGTTGCTGAAAAATGCTGTGCACAATGAGGAAGTAGTCATTGGTCTTGCAAAATTCTATCGTGCAATCTCTATCTTTATTCCTATTGACAAAACCATATTTTCCAACTATTGACATTTCTTCTTTGTTTCCAACTTTTGCATTCTAATCACCAGTAATTATCAATACATATTGATTACCTGTTTGATCAATTTCAGACTGAAGAAGTTTGTAGAATTCTTTAATCTATTCACCATTGGCTTTGGTGGTTGGTGTGTTAATTTGAATAGTACTTATATTAACTGGTCTTACTTGTAAGCATATAGATACTATCCTATCAAAGCCAACATTGTATTTCAATTTAGATGTTGAAATTTTCTCTTGTACAATAAACATTACACCATTTTTCTTGAATTTGTCATTCCGGTCATAGAAACTGTATGATTCTTCAACTCAAAATGGTTAATGCCAATATTTTATGTTCAACATTTAGCACACTAAGGCAAAGTTTATCCATCTTTATGTGTACCATTTCATTTTTGATAACTTTCAATTTTCCTATATTTATGCTCCATACATACATGTTTCACTATGATCCATAAGGTTTTGGTGGCTAATTTTTCAGGTATGGGCCCCTTCTTTCTTCTTTCTAGCCTCTTCTTAGAGTGCAAGTTTCATTGACGCGTGCTCACATGGTCACCCTGCTGATATTGGAAGTACCACTTGGCATGGCACTTTCAGCATCACAGCAACATGCAAGCTGCCATAGTATGACAATTTGACTGATGATGGGGAACAGGTAAAATACAAGCCCCAAACTTAGCTAAAAGAAGTAATGTTGCCTATCTAGAATGGAGGCACATTCCGCCTATGCTCTACCTCCTTGTGCTCTGCTTCTTTTTCTAAAAAGAATAAAAACAAATAAAATCTGCTTAGCATAATATATGTTCCTTGAATGGCATTATGTCAAAGTTTGCTCCATTTAACTTTCCCAGCAGTATATGAAAATTGACTGTTTCTGTCCTTACACCAAAAGAAATGTATCTTTTTCTTCTGTTTTCCAGTTTTGTGAGTGAAAAGAGGCATCTTAATATTTCAGTTCTTTGAGTAGTAGTGAAGTTACACATGTCTCATACTAAATTGACCTCTAGTATTTCTTTTTTTTTTTTTTAGTTTACTATCTAGTGTATTTTTGCATATAACCAGTACAAACTCACTTCCATCAAGTCAGTGCTAACTCATGGAAAGGCCCCCTATGTGTTTCTGAGACTGCTACTGCTAATAGGAGTAGAAAGCCCAGTCTTTCTTCCCGCACCACTGCTGGTGGTTTTGAATTGCCAATCATGTGGATCCCAGCCCAATATATAACCACTACACCACCATGACTCCTATCACATTTGGCGTGCCCAACTAAGTAAAATGCAATGCACTTGCCTTGGAAAACATTACCTGAGTGGTTGTATAGTTTGGTTTTGTTTTGGGAAAAAAGATTAATGTACATGTGTTTTGTGTAAAAATACCATATGTTATTTGTCATTTGAATATGTCAGTCAATGAATGTACATGTGTGTTTCTACCTCAGTGATTAAAGAATAACTGGCACCTATATGGCAAGAATTTGCTCAATATTATTTATGTGTAATTGATATCAATCTGAACATTTTAAAAGTGCACAATATGCCTTAACAAGAATATGCATCTGTGGAACCATCACAGATATTTAAAAAATAGTTATCCTTATGGGTGTGAAATGATATCTCATGGTACATTTTGTCTGTGCATTCTGTGATAATTAATGATCTTAAGCATTTTTCATGTCTTAATGTCCATTTGGTGGAAAAATGTGTATTCAAATGAGGTTTTTTGGTCTTTTTGTTTATGAGTTGCAAGACACGTGTTTTTATTATTGATTCTAATTTATATTGATACCAAACAAAATGTGTTAAAAAGAAGTTAATAGCAAATCTCATTTCTGTGCAGGTGCTGAAGATTTACTAAAGAAGCTTGTCAATGGGAGATAAAGGTGACGGTGGTATCAAAAAGTAAAGTACTCGCAGTACTTATCATCATGCCTAAAGGGGTGCCAAAGGACCCGGAGATTTCGGATCTGTTCTACAAAGACGACCCTGAAGAACTTTTTATTGGTTTGCATGAAATTGGACATGGAAGTTTTGGAGCTGTTTATTTTGTAAGTAATTTTAAAAAATCATTTCAATAAATCAGATGGAGGGAGTTGGAACTCTACACATTCTAGAGACCCCTTGTAAAATATACTTTGTTAAAAGGTATCTATAGCGGGAGCCAAGTGACATTGTTGAAAAGCTGGCTTTGGGATTTCAGCCATTATCCAAGTCAGTGGTGTGTGAATCCACACTTAAGATCTTGCAAAAAAGTTGCAAGCTTGAAGTTGTGCCCTGCACATTTCTCTAATGTGCCAGACACTTTCGTGCCCTGGGAGCCACATGTGTTTATCCCTTCACCTGGAGAGTTTTTCACCTTACAGCCTTTCTAACTCCTGTTCACCTCCAGGTCTCAACACCAGGGTCACATTCCTGTTCAAACCTCCCACACAAAAGTAGTACTCTTTGGGATTTTATAAGACCTTATCCTTAATACTTTATTGGGATACATTATAGTTGTAATGAAATGATTATGCATGAAAGTTTTTATTCATTTGTCTTTCTCCCAATAAATAATAAGTTCCATTACAGACAAGGATTGAGTCCATTTTGTTCATTGTCTTACCTATAGTAAGAACTTAGTAAATGTCACATGAATAATGGCTAAATAGTAGGAAAGATCGGTGAGCTTGGAAAAAACAAGCAAACATGTACACCTGGTCACCTTTTGGCTATAAAACATCAGGCTGTCCACTGTTCTTTGACAAAAAATCAAAATCTGTAATGTGGGCCTGCAATATGCCCTTTCATGATATGATTCCTAGCTAAGCTTGAACTCCTTTCCCTTACTCCCATTGTTCTAATTACTTTGGCTTTTGTTTCATCATCCATCAGAGGACTTTGCACAAACTAGTCTCTGGAATGCTTTTCTTTCCACTTTGATCTTCTTAATTCCTCTCTATCTATTGGTCTCAAGTCAACACATTCTCTTCTTGATAGTACAGGTCTCAGTTGCAATTTAATGTTTGTGATTTTTGGCTTGACTACCATGTGTATTTATCCTATTAGAGCAGAGATAGATACTGGCCTTATTTGCTCAGTTATATCTCCAGCACTTAACCCAACATCTGACAGACTATGAGTACTCAGTAAGTATTTGATGACTGGATAAGGAGATGAATGAATTATGAAGGATTCAGAGAGTGTCATACTAATAATTAGCACTTTTCATAAATCATAATCGTATTGGCATGCTAGAAAGACTGGTGTCTAGCTACCACGGTTTTTATACCTAGACATTACAATTCTACTGTAGTTTCTTCATAGTTGGCAGCTCCTATCCAGAATGAAGCCAGGAAATCTACCTAAAGTGAATTGTAAGCTGCCTCAATTCTTGTAGACTAATCAGCTGAAAATACATGTTATGATCAGAGGAAATAGAACTTATTAGTTTGATGAAATATTGCTGTGTATATTTAGGTAAGTAATTTAGAAATTAGCAGGAAAAGATGTAAGATACTAAAATTAAATGAAGTAAATTGTAAGAAATTATATAAGAAGAAAGTATAAAAGGATTGAGCAGACTCATTTTCATATTGATGTAAATGCAACCGTTATGTTTATATCTTTCTAGAACTGCCATGTGGAACTCAACATATCATCCATTATCCACCTAAAGCAAATAATTTAGTTCAGTTTTTTTTGCCTTTTAGTTTTGGTCAAAGTAAATAAGTAGAGCAAAAAAAATGGTTATAAATGCCAACTAAATACAGAATACTTAAGAAAACATTAGAAATGCATGCTAAATTCTCAATAACTATATTTTAAAAGAATGATCTTGTTAAACGATACTTAAAACAGTGACACTATTGTAAGTGTTAGGATTGACTTTTTCAAGAAAAAGCTTGAAATGCTTAGAGACTGTAATTACTCATAAAATAGTATGGAGCACTGGAAAACAGGTCTCATTAATAGTGTCCATTCTCTGTACTAAAACATTGTTTTTACTTAGCTTCAGTGTAACTTGTTCTGTACTTTAACCACTGTAAAATGTGTATTAGAAATATCTCCTAGCCATAGAAAAATGAGCATGCAATGTTGTGAGGATTTCAAGTCATCTGCCCCAGTAGCTTCTATAAACAGGGGGACTAGGGCTAACTGTGATCATCGTCACTTTTCAGTAAGTTTCTCATACTGTCATGGTTTGGCTGTTGCTGAAAGCTGTGCTACTCGTACTTCAGCTATCCCTGTGGTCACCTGTAGTAGTCACGTATCAGAAGACCTTCCAGCTTGAGGAAGACTAGGAAAAAGGAAGGGACAGTCCGCTCATGACAATTTAGCCACCGTGAATACCTCCTGAATAGCAGTGCCACATTGTCTGACAGAGAGTCAGAATATGAGGTCTTCAAGTTGGAAGGCACTCAAAGTATGACGGGAGCAGAACTGTCCCTCCAGAGTAACGTCAACCTTCATTTGCCAAAGCGGCACAACTCCAAATGAAAAGAAACAGCTAGAAACATCCGTTAAGGGCAAGATATGACAAAATAATAATTTATAAATTATCAAGGGCTCATGAGGGAGGAGGGAGTGGGGAGGGAGGGGGAAAAAGAGGACTTAATGCAAAGGGCTTAAGTGGAGAGCAAATGCTTTGAAAATGATTAGGGCACAGAATGTACGGATGTGCTGTATACAACTGATGTATGTATTGTGATAAAAGTTGTATGAGTCCCTAATAAAATGTTACCAAAAAAAGAAATGGAATGTGGAATGTATGAAATATGAATCTAAGAAAATTGGAAGTTGTAAGACATGAAATGGAACACATAAAGATCAATATCCTGGGCACTAGTGAGCTCAAATGGACTCGTATTGGCCATTTTGAATCAGACAATCATAGTATTATGCTAGGAATGACAAATTGAAGAGGAATAGCATCAAAACCATCATCCAAAAGAACATTTCCAGATCTTTCCGGATGTACAGTGTTATCTGTCATAGGGTAATGTAGTCACAAGGTTGACCAGTTAATACAAGTATTATTCAGATTTGCACACTAAACACTATAGATGCATTGGTCATTCCTGGTGAATAGGATGTGAACAAGAGGATGAATTAATAAGTGAAATATGTAGCCTTCATTATAGACACAAAGCTAGAGATTTCATGATAGAATTTTGAAAGACTAACAACTTCATCATTGAAAATCCCGCTTTTAAACAACATAAATGGTGACTACATACATGGAAGTTGCCAGATAGAACATGCAGGAATCTAGTGGATTTCGTGTATGGAAATAGATGCTGGAACAGTGCAGTATCTTCACTCAGAACAAGACCAGATGCTGTTCTTGAAACAGACCATCAATTGCTCATCTGAATGTTGAAGTTGAAAAATAAAGCAAGTCCATAAGAACCAAAATATGACTGAGTATATTATACTTGAATTTCGAGACTGTCTCAAGAATACATCCAACATATTGAATACATGAATAACCTCAAGAACATTCTACATGAAGTAGCAGAAGATCATTATAAAGATGAGGAATAAAGAAAAGGCCAAAGTGGCTGTCAGGAGAGACTCTGAAACGTATTGTGAATTTAGAGTAGTCAAAGCAAATAGATGAAATAATGCAGGGGCTGAATAGAAGTTTTCAAAGAGCAGCTTGAGAAAACCAAGTTGAGTATTATAATACAATGTGCAAAATCTTAGAATTAGAACACCGAAAGGAAGAACCCACTCAGCATTGATCAAGTTAAAACCTAAAGAAACATTCAAGTTGAAATATTGGAGAACTCTGAAATGAAGAACTAATGGTATTGGAGGAAGAAGTATAAGCTGCACTGAAGATGTTAGCAAAAACACGAGTCTTGGACTTGACAGGATACCAATAAAAATGTTTCATATAAAAATGTTTCTACAAACTGTGAAGAGTTGGAAGCCCTCACTTGTCTATGTTAAATAAAATTGGAAGATAGCTAGCTACCTGACTGACTGATTGAAAGAGACCTATCGTTGTGCCCATTTCCAAAGAAAGATGACGTAACACAATGCAGAGATTATAAAACAATATTCTATCACATGAAAAAAATATTTTTCTGAAGATAATCCAGAAATGGTAGCAGTAGTACATTGACAAGTAGCTACCAGAAATCCGAGTCATACTTAGACGAGGAGGTGAGATATCATTGCTGATATTAGGTGAATTTTGGCTGAAAGCAGAAAATACCAGAAAGATGTGTGGATCATAAGAAAGCCTGAATAACATTGGAAAAATGGGGATTCCAGACCACTTCATTGTGTTTATGTGGAACCTGTACATGGACCCAAAGTCATAGTCATTCAAATAGAACCAGGTAATGCTGCGTGGTTTAAAAAGAAGAAAAATGTGCATAAGGGTTGTATCCTTTCACCATACTTACTCAGTCTAAATGCTAAACACATAATCCCCAGAAGCTGACCTATCTGAAGAAGAATGCACCATCAGGATTGAAGAAGACTTATTAGCCATCTTCAATATGAAGATGACACAACTTTACTTTGCTAAAGTGAGGGGTCTTAACGCACGTAATGATGAAAATAAAAAACTACAGTCTTCAGTACAATTAAGTGTGTGTGTGTGTATATTCCTCACAAATGGAGCAATAAACAACTATAAACATAATCTTAATATTAAAATTTCAAAGGCAGCACAATATGAAAGATAGTTATTTTTTGAAAGATAGTTATCTTAATGAAAGTAAAAATATACCTTCTAAATGAATAAAATATCTTAAAAGTCTTTTTGTAGAGTTTTGCGTTAGAGCAGATTTAAAAATGATGACTAGTCGGTACCTTGCTTGCATAATAGATACTTTTAGGTACTTTTACCTTATTGCTTATGAAAGACATTTAAAAAAATTATGTGTTGACTTTCTCTGCTTTTTGACATTCAGTAAGATTATGGAATTGAATTCGTTATACACCAGTGAATTATTGTTTGAATTAACATTTTTAAATTACTAAGAAACTATTGTAATAAGTGAGGAACTTCTTCAATCAGTTGTATTTAAGAAAATAATTATACTCCCCCCCAAATGTTTCCAATTCATAGGTTATATTGATTCAGATCTTCTGTCTCAAAGTCATTGCTGTAGATAGTGTTTATGGCTCAGAATCATCATAATACACACAGCCAGGATAGCTTACTTGCATGAAGGGTTTGACTCTGATGCAGAACGCTATTCTTAAAGGAAGTCCCAAATTAGATAATTATGTAATGTCTGGTTTGTATCCTAAAATTTTTTAAAACCATTTTGTTTTACATCTCAAATAACTTAGAAGGAAACAGCATTACCTGAATAAGTTATGATTCCCATAAGTTCTTTTGTGGCAAGGAGGAAATAAATAAAGATCATTGTTAGACAAGGTAACCTTTATAAATAATAAGCAGGCAGACACTTATGTGTGTGAATATATGTCTATTTGTAACAAGTATAAATAATCTTGAATATAAAGTTCCTTTTATGATTGATCTTATATTTTTGATACATAGTTCAGTATAGAGGCCCCTAGCCACATGTAACTATTTATTAATTACAATTTATAATTCATTCCCTAACCATATGTCACAGGGTATTGTAATGGACAGTTTAAATATAGAATATTTCCATAATTATGGAAAGAGATCCTCTAAAGATAGATATTCTTTGATATTTTTTCCCACAGATATATGTACATTATTCCTATTTTACAGAAATGATATCATACTAAATAGCTTATTTTTTATATATGTTTGACTGATATCTTTTTTTTTACTGACATCTTTTTATTTTACTGCATGTACATATTGATTACATGAATCTTTTAATTGTATGATACCAGATCTGTTGCCATGAATTGACTTTCTACATGGTGAAGCTAATATGGATATTTTAGAAATATGAAAAGTTTTTGTTTAATTGAATATATTTTATTAAACTTTTGTCCTTTCTTATACTACCATCTGTGCTATAAGGAGCTGTACCTTAAAGTGGGGTGTAAATGTTTATCAGGCCTATTAAAAGCTGGGAAGTATTTTGGAACTATGATAAGGAAGTTAGAGAATGTTTTGGGTTTTTTTAAGTCTACTAAAATATTTATGGCTGAAATATTAATTTAAAATTTTTTTCTTCTGTCCACTAACACAGGCCACGCATGCTCATACTAATGAAGTGGTGGCAGTTAAGAAAATGTCCTATAGTGGAAAGCAAGCACATGAGGTAAGATAAACATTTCATATATATGAATTGACATGAGCTTGATGGTAGAAGTCATTCTTTGAACACTTCTTTATCACAATTCTTTTTCCCTAAATATTCCTTTTTTTCTCAACAGATTTTTAAAAACCATTTTATTGGAGGCTCGTACAACTCATAACAATCCATACATACATCCATTGTGTCAAGCATATTTGTACATTGATTGCCCTTATCATTCTCAAAACATTTGCTTTCTACTTGAGCCCTTGATATCAGCTCCTCATTTTTTGCCTCTTTCCTTGCCCCCCATGAACCCTTGATAATTTATACGTTATTATTATTTATTATTATTACATCTTATACTGTCCAATGTCTCCCTTCACTCACTTTTCAGTTGTCCGTCCCAAAGGAAGGGGGTTATATGTGGACCTTTGTAATCAGTTCCCCTTTTCTACCCCACCTTCACTCTATCCTCCCAGTATCACTACTCTCGCCACTGGTCCTGAGAGGTTCATCTGTCCTGAATTCCCTGTGTTTCAAGTTCCTATCTTTACCAGTGTGCATCCTCTGGTCTAGCCGGGTTTGTAAGGTATAATTGGGATCATGGTAGAGGTGGGGGAAGAAGCATCAAAGAACTAGAGGAAAGTTGTATGTTTCATCATTGCTACACTTTACCCTGACTAGCTCGTCTCCTTCCTCCCACCCTTCTGTTAGGGGATGTCCAGTTGCCTACAAATGGGCTTTGGGTCCCCACTCCGCACTTCCCCTCATTCACAATGATATGATTTTTTGTTCTTTGATGCCTGATACCTGATCCCTTCAACACCTCATGATCACACAGGCTTGCGTGCTTCTTCCATGTGGGCTTTGTTACTTCTCATCTAGATGGTCACTTATTTTATCTTCAAGCTTTTAATAGCCAGGCACCATCAGCTTTCTTTATCACATTTGCTTATGTACTCATGTTGTCTTCAACGATCATGTCGGGAAGGTGAGCATCATAGAATGCCAGGTTAATAGGACAAAGTGCTCTTGCATTGAGGGAGTACTTCCGTGGAGGCCCAATGTCCATCTGCTACTTTAATATTAAACCTATAAATATATGCATGTAGATCTATTTCCCCTTCATCATAAATAAATATATTTACACATGTATATACCTGTATTTAGACTATATAAATGTCCTTTGACTCCTAGCTTTTTCCTCTATTTCTTTTTACTTTCCTCTTTTCCCACTATCATGCTCAGCCTTCATTTGGGTTTCAGTAATTCCTCTCGGTTACATTGCCCTTGATCAAGCCCAACAGGCCTCTTACACCCTCCTCACCACCGATTTTGGATCACTTGTTGTTCCCTTGTCCCTCGGTTTGTTAACACCACTTCCTTTCCCCCACCTCCCTTTCTCCCATGTCCCCCTGGTATGGTTGGTCCCATTATTTTCTCCTCCAGATTGTTTATCCTGCCTATCTTATCTAGATAGACCTGCAGAGATAATATGCACAAAAATAAGACAGAGCAAAACAAAGCAACAAAAGAAAACAAAATAGCCCCAACAACAAAGACTAATGGGGAAAAAAAGAAAAGTCTGTAAATAGTTCAAGCTGTTTGTTGACTTTAGGAGTGTTTCCCAGTCAAGTCTGATGGGGTGCCATGCCCTGGCCCCACAGTCTAACTTTGGTGTTTCCTTGGGACTTCCTTGCTCTGTTCCCCTTGCTGTTCTGTTGTATGCCCTTAGTGTTTTGCCTTGGTGTGGTGGGGTCTGATCGGGTGCAATTCCTACATTATGTCTCCAGTGTTGTCCCCTGTAGGGCTATGGGATCAGTGAGGGATGTTGTGTCTCATAGTGGGGCCAGCCATATGGTCCTCTTTATGCATTGGATGCTCTGAGGAGGGATTTTTGTCCTCATGCCTTGGTGGGCCAGGATGTGCTCCACTCTCTCTTCCTCCCCTTTCATATGCTCCTGTGTGCTCTGATCAGACATGTCTTTCTCCCTAAACTGTAGCTTCGGTGCTGTCCTCTGAAGTAAATTATTTGTAGGGGGTAAAGGGTGGTGGTGGTGGTGGCTGTCCACATAGTTGGGATTAGAACCGTAGTTGGGATTGGGACTAGCCCCTCAGAGTTTCTACTTGTTCCCTGCTTCGTGCTGGTATGTTGCATTCACATCTTGGAGCGCCTGGTTGAAGTCTGGGCTCTCTCTCCCTGTGGAGATATACACAATACCCTCCCTTTGGGTGGGTTAGTGCCCTATTCCCCTGCTACCCATATCTTTTCTTTTTCCCCTCTCCTTTTTAGTTGGCTGCCAGATGTATCCCTGGATTTAGTCTAGCCCCCTACTTTACTACCTGGATCTCACCCCAGGAATGTTTGTATGCAGTACCTTTTTCCCTATGCCCCTTTTGCATTTTTTTAAAGCTTACAACAACGGACTCATGTTGTACTTGTCCTTTTGTGATTGGCTTACTTCTCTTAGCATAATTTCCTCCAGTTCTTCCCATGTGGCAATTAGCTTCGTGTGTTCAACACTACTTTTTAGCTATGCATAGTACTCCATGTATGTATGTATAATAGTTTTTTTTAATCCATTTGTCGGTTGATGGAAATTTGGCTTGTTTTTAACTCCATGCAATTGTGAACTGTGATGTGATGAACATTGGAGCACAGATGTCTGGCCGTGGTTTGTTTCTTGCCTCTTCTGGGTATTTTCCCAGTAGGGAGTTTGCTGGGTCATGTGGTAGCTCAATTTCCATCTGTTTTAGATATCGCCAAATCAATTTCCATAGTGGTTTTACATACCTACAGGTCTACCAGAAGTAGATGAGAGTTACTGTCTCACCACAGCCCCTCCAACACTTGTTGCTTTCTGATTTTTTGAATTGGGCTATCTTTGCAGGTGTTAGGTGGTATCTCCTTGTTGTTTTAATTTGAATTTCTCTATGACTAATGATCAGGAACATGTTCTCAATATGTTTATTGGCCATTTGGATTTCTACCCCTGTGAAATTTGTTCAGATCCTTTGCCCACTTCCTCAGTGGGCAATTAGTTATTTTCTTTTTGGAAGTAGCAGAGTATTGTAGATTATAGTAATAAGGCCTTTGTCTGATGTGTCATTGCTAAAAATGTTTTCCCAGTGTGTGGGCTCTCTTATTACTCTCTTGGTGAATTCTTTCAATGTACATATATTTTATCTTCCGTATATCCCACTTGTCAGTTTGCGACTCATTCATATTTGTGTCTTTCCCTATTTCTGATAGCCTATGTATTCCCTGTGCCAAAGTTCTCTATTTGGTCCCATTCCTTCATTGATGGCCCTAATAGTTTGAGGTTTTACCCCGAGGTCTGTGATCCACCTTGAGTTTATCTTGTGCATTGGGTGAGATAAGGGTCTTGCTTCATTTTTCTGCAGGTAGAGATCCATTTTTTCCAGCACCACTTGTTGAAGAGGGCATCTGCTTCCCATTTGGTATTCTGGGGGCCCTTATCAAAGATCAGTTGTCTGTATGCTCATGGTTTTATTTCTGGGTTTTCAGTTCTTTTCCATTGGTCTGAGTATCTGTCATTATAATAATACCATGTGGTTTTGACCACTGTGGCTGTATAATATGTACTAAAGTCAAGTAAAGCAAGCCCTCCCACTGTGTCTTTCTTCTTGAGAAGTTCTCTGCTCAGTCGGGGCTTCTTCCCTCAGCTTTTCCATTTATTGGAAGAAAGATGAGGGTAATTATATCGGGATAGCATTAAATTTATATAGTACCTTGGGCAGAACTGACATCTTTACTATATTGAGTTTTCCGATCCACGAGCACGGGATATTTTCCGTTATGTTGAGGTCACTCTTGGTTTCTTGTAATAATGTTCTATAGGTTTGATTTTTATTTTTTAATATTTTTTTCATATAAATCGTTTGTTCTTTTAGTCAAGTATATCCGTAGATATTTCAAATTGTGCTTGGTTATTGTAAAGGGTACCACCTTTTAGATCTCCTCCTCTGTGGTCTTATCTGATGTGTATAGCAGTCTGATACACTTCTGTTTGTTGATCTCGTTTCCTGCCACTCTGCCATACTCCTCTATTGCTTCCAGTACTTCCCTTGTGGAGCTTTTGGGATTTTCCATATAAAAAATCATATCTGTAAATAATGATAGTTTCACCTCTTCCTTCCCTTATGCTGTTAGCTAAAACCTCCAGTACAATGTTAAATAAAAGTGGGAACAAGGGACATCCTTCTCTGCTCCCCTTTTTCAATGAGATTGTGTTCATCTTTTCTCCATTGACTACCACATTGACTGTTGTTTTTATCATATATGTCTTGTATTATCTTGAGGAATTTTCTTACCATTCCTATCTTCTCAAGTGTCTTAAACAGGAATGGGTGTTGGATGTTGTCGAATGCTTTTTCTGCCTCTATTGAAATTATCATGTGGTTCTTATACTTTTTCATGTCAATGTGGTGAATGATACTAATGGTCTTTCTTATGTTGAACCATCCCTGCATCCCTGGTATGAATCCCACTTGGTCATGGTGAATTATTTGTTTTATATACTTTGGTATTCTATTGGTCAGTATTTTGTTAAGGATTTCTGCATCAATGTTCATTGGAGATAGTGGTCTGTAATTCTTGATTCTTGTGGGATCCCTGCCTGGTTTCAGTATCAGAGTTATACTCGCTTCAGAGTGGAAGTTCAGGAGTTTGCCATCTTTTTCTATGTTCTTGAAGAGTTTGTGTAGGATTGGTGTCAGTTCTTTCCTGATTGCTTGGTAGAATTCTCCTGTGAAGCCATTTGGTCCAGGGGATTTTTTTGTTGGTAATCCCTTAATAACCTTGTGTATTTCTTCAATTGCTAAAGGTCTGTTGAGATTCTTGACATCCATCAGGGGTAGTCCAGGAAAGTATTGTTTTCCAAGAATTTGTCCATGTCTTCCAAGTTCTTGAATTCATTGGAGGACAGTTCTTCATAGTACTGTCCTTCATAGTCCTTTTAATTTCATTAAGATCTGTTGTAATGTTCCCTCTTTCATCCCTCCTCTTGGCTGTTGAAATTTGTTCCTTCCTTTCTTTGGTTAAGTTTGTCAGCAATCTGTTGATTCTGTTTATCGTTTCAAAGAACCAACTTTTAACAGCATTAACTTTGTTCTATAGGTTTCCTATTTTCCCTCTCCTGAATCTCATTCCTGAATTTATTATTTCTTTTCTTTTGAAATTAATAGGATTGTCCTGTTGACTCTGCTCCATTTGCTGTAAATTTTGTGCCAGGATATCAATCATGAGTCTTTCTTTCTTTTTCATGTGTGCATGTATTGCTATGAAGCTTCCTCTGATAACTGCTTTTGCGGTGTCCCATAAGTTTTGGTATGTCATGTGCTCATTCTCATTGGTTTCTAGAAATTTCCTAATTTCATCTCTGTTCTAGGCCAGTGCACATTTCTTTTGCAATAGTTATTCATCCTCCAATTATTTGCTCTTGTTTTCTTCATCTTCCTTTTGTTGATTTCCAGCCTTATGGCACAGTAGTCAGAGAGAGAGGTCTGTATGATATCAATGTGCTTAAATTTTTGCAAATTCACCTTATGCACCAGCATGTGGTCTATCTTCGAATATGTGCCATTATCTGTCAGGTTAAATTGTCTAGCTATAGTGTTTAGATCTCTAGCTTCCTTGTTGAGTTTCTTCGCTGTGATCTACCTTTCTCAGACAGTGGTGTAATAAGGTCATCTACTGTAATTTTTGAGGTTGTGATTTATTTCTTTATCTTTTGTAGTGTTTGGTTGATGTATTCAGTGGGTCTCTCCTTTGGGGAATATATGTTTAAAATGTGTAGTGGTTCTTTGTCTAACATTCCCTTGAGCATTATACAGTGTCCCTCCTTATCTCTTTTTATGGTTTTCACTTTGAGGTCAAGATTATCCAAGATTAGGATTGCAATCCCTGCTTTTTTTCTTTTTCCCCCCTGCTTGTTTTTAATTGCTGTTTGTTTGGCATGCTTTTCTCCAGCCTTTCTCGACTATTTTTGTCTATTGTCTTTACATATGTCTCCTGTAGGCAACAGATTGATGGATTGTGTTTCTAAGACAGTATGCTAGCCTCAGTCTTTTAATGCCTAAATTCAGTCCATTGATATTCAGGGTTATTATCTCCATCTGTGGACTCTGTGATGTCATCTTATACCTTTTGTGTTGGGTGTTTTCCTACCTCTCTTTCTTATCAGTGTGTTGCGTGAGTGTGTGTGCATGTGTGTGTGTCATCTTGACTTCTTTTAGCTCTTAAGCCAATGCTATCTTGGGGTATTTTTTCTCTTTGTTGCTCTCTGTGTGGGGTTGTTCTATGTGCTGGTCTCTTATTTATGCTTGGTGAGTGCTGTTCTTCTGTACACACTGGGTGAGCAAAGATCTTTTGTAGGGCTGAGTTTCTTCTAACGTATTCTTTGAGTTTTTCCTTGTCTGGGAAGACTCATACTTCTCCATCTCTCTTGATAGATAATTTGCCTGGGTAGAGTGTTCCAGGGTTTCCATTATTTTCCTTCAATTTTTAAAATATGTTACTCTACTCTCCTATCTCCTTCATAGTGTCTGCTGAAAGGTCTGAGTATATCCTTATTTGAGAACCTTTATATATGATTACTTATTTTGCCCTAGCTGCTCTCATGATTTTCTCCTTTTTCTCAAAGTTGGATATTTTATTATGTGCCTTGATGACTTCTTCTTGGCATTCAGTCTAGCTGGTGTTCTTTCAGCCTTCTAATTGGTTGCCTGGTTTTCATTCATTAAACTGGGGAAGTTTTCCTCCAAGAATTCCTTCACTATTGTTGCAGATGACTTCTTTATTGTGTCTTTCTCCAGTAATCAAATTATACTGATGTTGTTCCTCTTCATAGCATCAGACATAGCTCTTAGGTTTTCTTCAGGTTCTCTGATGATCTTATTAAATTTTTGTTCATGTTTGTAGTCTTCTTAGCTGTCCTCTAGGTCACTGGTGCAGTTCTCTGCTTCCTCCAGTCAATTGGTGAAGCCCATGAGTTTGCTACTAGTTTTTCTTATTTTGTCCCTAAGATCTTGAATTTTCCTTTGGTATATGGACATTATCTCCTCTATCACTTCATCCTTTTTCTGTATTGTTTCCCTCATATCCTGTATGACTCCAGTAGCATCCTGAAATTTTCTTTCTGTGGCAGATCAATGTCTACTTCTTGTATGCACGTCATTAGGTTCAGGACATCTTCTGCCATTGCATTTTGTCTTCTGTTTTTCTTTGAGGTTGTTGGGGCTGATTCCTGTTTGCGTGGCATTGTTTTAGAAAAGCTAGGTGCCATTTTCCAGGAAGTTGAAGAGCACTGGCTCTCTCTGGGAGACTCATAGGAATGCTTCTTCATACTGCCTGCAGCTAATTTCACTATGGCATCGGGCTACCACTTTATCCTCCTGTGGCTTTACTCTTTCCCTAGTCAACCAGTATTCTGTTATTTGGAGGGTTAGTTGGATGTTCCTCTCAGGGGACGCTGGTTGGGTTTTTGTGGACTCCTGAGGATGGTGCTGTACTGGGTGACCTCACAGGAAGCCGTGATGGTGTGGCCCATGGTAGCTTGGGGTGCTGCAGAGGTGGTGTCAGAGTACCCGCTGCAACAGTGGTGCCACAGAAGGCTGGTGGGTGCCTCCTTTGGTATAGAGCACCGCGAATGGTGGTCAGAATTTCCCTGGTCAGGTATATCACTGCAGAGGTTAGGCAGAGGTTCCTGTAGCAGCGTGGAATTTTTGCAAGTGTTCTTCAAGCTGCCTTTGGCTGTGTGAGGCACTATGGCAGGCGGGAGGAAATTCCCTCAGTCATGTGGGACCACAGAGGATGGTTAGGAGTTCCCTCAGCCACGCAGGCAGGATTTTCCCCAAAGAAGGTGGGAAGGACTTCCCCAGCCACGTATTAAACACTGCAGTGGGTGGGCGGACAGAATTTTCCTGGGAAGAAGTTGGGCGGAATATCTCCTGGTGGAGGGTGGGTGGGCTTTTCCCCAGCCTCTGGTTATGCTGCTGAAGGTGGAGTTCTTTTAGCTGGGTGGAGGGCAGGCATAAATGTCCTAGGCTAAGGGGAGTGGTCTGGAGGTCAGCAGTGATGTGTGAGAAAAAGGAAGGGAAAAAGAAAAGAAAGAAAAAAAAATGAAGCCCGCTGAGACTCGGGGTGGGGGGTAATACAGAATAGAGGGAAAGAAAAGTAACAATATAGCTGAGCCCCAGTCCACATGGACCAAGAATCAAAATGATGACATCTGTGGGAAGAGAAAATGGATAGGTTCAATATCATCAGTCAAAATAAGGCTAGGGACCAACTGTGGAACCAGTGCAAATTCCTCATATCCAAGTGTAGGTTGGAGGTGAAGATAATTAAAACAAGCCCACAAGCGCTTAAAATGTATATCGCATCTGAATTTACAGGCCATCTCAAGAACAGATTTAATACTACTGAAGACCAGATGAGTTGTGGGATGACATCAAGGTGTGAAAAAAGTTAAAGAACATTAAAAAAATAAAGGAATGAAAACAAAGTTGATTCCAGAGACTCTGAAACTTGTTTTTGAATGTAGAGTAGTTATAACAAATGGGGGAGGGAGGATTTTGAAGTATAAGAGCTGAATGGGGAATTTTAAAAGGCGGTTTGAGAAGACAGACTATTATACTGAAATATGCAAAGGCCTGGATTTAGAAAATCAAAAGGGAAGAACATCTTCAGCATATTCAAAGCTGAAAGAACTGAAGAAAAATACAAGTCTCAATTTGCAGTATTTAAGGATTCTATGGGCAAAATAATGAATTATGTAGGGCACATAAAAAGAAGGTGAAAGAAATACAGAGTCAATGTACCCAAAAGAATTTATCAGCATTCATCTATTTCAATAAGTAATATATAATTTAAGAATGCTATTAAAGGAATAAGTTAAAGCTACACTGAAAGCCTTAAGCTAAAAACAAAGCGCTAGGTGAAGAGCCCTGGTAGGGCAGTGCTTTTGCACTGGGCTGCTAAGCGCAAGGTCAGCAGTTTGAAACCACTAGTCGCTACTCCCATACAGAATTACAGTCTCAGAAACTCACAGGGGCAAGTAGAACACTGTCCTAGGGTCACTATGAGTCGCCATCAATGGTAGTGAGTTCACTTTTTTTCAAGGAGTTGGCGGAATATTAATAGAAATATTTCAACAAATGGATGCAGTGCTGCCAGCACTTGTCTATTCCAAGACATTTAAAAGACAGCTACCTGGCCAACTAACTGGAAGAGATCTGTATTTGTGCCCATTTCATAGAAAGGTGATCCCACAGAATATGGAAATGATTTAATAATATCACATGCAAGAAATTTTTCCTCCAGATAATTTAAAAGTTGTTGCAGCAGAGTATAGATAGGTACCTGCCAGAAATTCAATTCAAATTCAGAAGAGGACATGGAATGATGTCACATGGATCTGGGATGAAAGCGGAGAACACTAGAAAGATGTTTACTTGTAGACTCCTCAAAGGTTTTCAATTATGTGAATCATTATAAATTATGGATAACAAATTTTTGTTATGGATAACATTGCAGAGAGAAGGAATTCTAGAACACTTAATTACACTTGTTTGGAACCTCCACTTAGATCATGATAATTGTTTTAAAATCAGGAAAGGTATGCATCAGGGTGATACTCTTCCACCACTCTTACTCAATCTGTATGCTGAATAAATAATCTGAGTGCTAGACTGTCTGAAGAAGAATATGGCATTAAGGATGGAGAATGTCTCATTAATAACCTACAATATGCAAATAACAGAAAATCTTGCTGAAACCAAAGAGAACATGAAGTACTTACTTTTGAAGATCAAATAATACAGCTTTCAGTATTAATTACAACTCAATGTTTAAAAAAATCCTTATAACTTGACCAATAGACAACATCAAACATTATGGTAAACAGAGAAAAGACTGAAATTGTCAAGGATTTCATTTTAGTTGGATCTACGAAATGCTCATGGAAGCAGTATTCAAGAAAATATATTGTAGTGTGCAAATATGCAGTATACAACTCACTTAATTAGCTAAAGAGTAAAGTTGGCACTTGGAGGACTAAGGTTTACCAGACTCAAGCCATGGCATTTTCTATTACCTCATACACAGGTGAAAACTGAACAATGATTAAGGAAGATTGGAGTATTAATGCAGTTAAATGATGGTAGTGGTCTATTAAAAGTACCATAGACTACCAGAAGAACAAATTTATCATGAATAAGTATAGCCAGAATGGTCCTTAGAAATGAGGATGGAAGACTTCATTCATCTCATGTACTTTGGACATGTTATCTGGAGAGACCACTTCCAGGAAATGTACACCATGCTTGGTAAAGTAGAAGGTCAGCATACGTGAGGAAGACCGTCAGTGGGGTGAATTGACATAATGGCAGCAAAAATTGTGGGGATGAGACGGGACTAGGCAGTGTTGCCTGTGAATTGGAACAAATTCAAGGGCACATAATAACAAGAACATTCTAGCTCAATCAGCTGTTTTGCAGAATAAGACATGAATTGTGTATACTATGGCTTTACTATAATATAGTTGAGCATATATTTACATTGTATAATCAATGTAAAAACAACTTTGAATTTTTTCATTTATTTTATGTCTATTAATATAATAATGCATATATGTATATATTTGACAATAAAATCATAGTTTACATTTTAAAATAAAATATGTTTCTTGACTTCAGCAGAAATAGTAAGATTAAAAAAATAGTAAGCTACTCTTAATTTTTTTGTTTTTTACTTTTTATTATGAATTGCATAAAGGTTTATAGAGCAAATCAGTTTTCCATTTAGGAATTCATACGCATTTTCGTTCATGTCATTAATTGGAATCCCCTGGATGTGACTTATTTATCCTGCTTTTCTCTGTGTTTTCTCTTTCCATAGAAATGGCAAGATATTCTAAAGGAAGTCAGATTTTTACGAAAATTGAAGCATCCCAATACCATAGAATACAAAGGCTGCTACTTAAAAGAACATACTGCTTGGGTAAGAGGACCTTTAGCACCTTTTCTTTTTTCTCTCCCTTTTTTCTTTAATTATATTTTTGATCAAATTGTCGATTCAATTTCTGTCCCATTTGACTTTTGTTATCGATGTTTTCCATGAATTTCAGAATCTTCTTGGAAAAATTAATAATCTTTTCATTCCACTCATTTTCCATGAATTTTCTGAGGTTAAATATGATATATAACCTTTGGAAATTCCATTCTGTGAATTCTCAGTGACAGAATGGTTTTTTAAAAAGACCCCCATCATTTTATAATGATTTATTTGTCAAAACAACAGGCATTCTAGAATTTTACTTTTTTTATCATTTTTCTTCATCCATTCCAATTCTCTGGAAGTGTTGAGTTGTGCTTGTCTGATATTACCATCACTAATTTCTACCAAATTTGCTTTTAATCTGCATTAAGTTCTTTGTATATTTTTATAGGTTTGCATGTGTGGTTTTTGGTTAGTGAATTGGCACTTTTAGAGGATGAAAGTGTTATGCTTGTGCATTACCAGATTGCACTTTCCAAGTTGGAGTCCAATTTCACTATAATTTATTGAGTACTTACCATGTACTAAATCCTTTCTTACTTATTACATTCAGTTAGTGATTTTAGCTCCTAGATAGACTGTATCAAACGGTACACTTAACTATTTCAAGACCCATGGAATATATAAAATCCACATACATTGCCCACCTTGAGGGTTTAGTGGGAAGCTGGTATCCCACTTTAAGTGTGTGCTACTCTCTGGTGGTGGGTGCTCTGTGTAATTATGCAAATCTGAAGAAATCCCACCAAACTTAAGACTAGAGACCCCTTAAGACATATGTGTCCCACTAATTGTATCAAAATCCATATTTCCTAAAAAAAAGTCTTTTTAAAAATTACATTCAAAATGCATTCTATTGCTGAAAATACATGGTTTAGAAGAATTAAAAGCAGAAACTAATTCTGTCTTGAAAGGGCTAAGCAAGAACATTACTCTTCAAGCAGTGTTTAAAATATTTAGAGTTTATTTTCCATCGGGTCACCAGGAGTCAGAAATGGCTCATTGGCAGTGATTTTGGTGTTTTGTGCTTTTTCTAGGTAAAGAAATTCACCAAAGGAATCTTGGAAATCTGACCTATAATAAGCTCGGGGATATTGGGTGGGCAGAGTAAATGTTACATTGCAAAAACCAAGTGCTTTTTCTCTTATGTTTCAAGTCTTCAAAAAGTCCCCTAAGCTCTCCTTTGAAGCCAGTTTACTCTTAGAAAACATAAAATGCTAGTAAACTTGATTAACTGGTTTCTGTCTGTAACCACTATGATAGACTATTGTAGAAGAAGGTCATAGGATCTGAGCTGCTGAGCTAGGCATACAGATAGTTGCGAAAATAACTTGATCATAGGAAGCAGGCAGGGAAGCTAGAGAACAGAACCAGTAGTTCAAAGGCAGAACAACTAGAGCTGTTTAGTGTCAGTAGTGAACAACCAGCCATAGGTCAAGTGTCCTTGTGAATTAGCCTAGCAAATCACTTGTGGGCAGAAACCAGATAACTTAGCATATCAGCACTTGATGAAACTTCAGAGTAAACAGCTTCAAATGAGAGCTTGGGGTGAGGGTGGGGAGGTTCTGAAGGCATGAAACAGAAGAGTTAGCACTTGGATTTTGCCCTTCTGTTATGGAATCATAGGGAAAATAATACTTAAGATAAAACACTTAGAAGTACTTTCTATCAATTAAAACTATTTTAAAAGATAAGCATAACTATATTATCTATAGTGTTTGCTTACCTGGGTCTTCATATTTAAAAAATGAAAGGAATAAATAAGTTGATACGATGATGTCTAAATGATTATAGAAATTGTATGTTTTCTAATGAATATGCAAGGGGCCCTTGTGACACAGTGGTTAGGTGCTCAGCTACTAACCCCAAAGTCAGCATTTCTAACCCCAAGTCCCTCTGGGGCAGAAAACTAGGACTATTTGCTTAAAGATGACTGCTGGAAGAGGCCTCCAGCGCAATTCTACTCTGTCCCATAGGGTAGCTATGAGTTGTAATTGACTCACTCCCAATCAGCTTGGCTAGTTTTGTAAAATGAACGTGCATTATTTTAGAATAATAAAATAATTTATGGAAGTAAGTGTGTGTGTGTGTGTGTGTGTGTGTGCGTGTGTGTGTGTGTCTAATAGTGGTCACTGAGCACTCATAGTTCTGACCTTGGCTGTTGATCAGAAGTCTGGGGCACCAAAACACTGGGAGGTGGGAAAGAAAAGCATTTTATTTTCTTACATTCTTGCTGTTTAAAAGCCTCTGAAGATGGAGTCTTGGTAGCATAGCGGGTTACAAGTTAGGCTGCTGACCACAAGGTTGGCACTCTGAACCCACCAGCAGAAATCTGAAGCTGTCTGTCCTGTCTGTCTCTCAGAAACCCAAAGGGGCAGCTCTGCTCTGGCCTACAGGCTTGGAATCAACTCCATGGCAATGGGTTTTTTGCAATATTGCAAACCTAGTAAGCTTTAATAGTATTTTAATAATGATCTAGAAATAATTTGAGATACAAACTTAAATATCTCACATCTCTAAGGGGTTTGAGATAAAGCAGGCTACAGAATTAGATTACATCTAAATAATATGTATGTATTTAATAGAACTTTTAAATATGAGAATAGGCAATGTATAACTTACTGGTTTATTTTATGTAACTGAACATTGTAATTTATATTATAACCTCCAAACCCAAATCCCACAGGACAAGGTAGAACTGTCCCTATAGTTTTTTTTTAGATTAATCCTTTATGGAAGTAAAAAGCCTCATCTTTCTCCCATGGAACAGTTGGTGATTTTGAACTGTTGACCTTGCAGTTAGCAGCCCAATATGCTACCACTATATCATTAGGGCTCCTTATTATAACCTACCTAACCTGAACCCTCTTTAAAACAAGGTAGCCTGGAAACTAATAAGTAAATGCCTGAGCAATTTTAACTTGACTCTTTCTATAGTGAGTGTGTCCATATCTAGCTCCTTTCTAGCCTCAGACTAATTCCAAGTAGTCAGTAATGAAAAATATCATGATATGGAAATTGTAAACATCAATTACTACCAAATGACCAAAATTTAATTCACATCCAAGCATATCAGAATGTTTATTCTACTAGTATTCTTTTTTCTTTAGTTTTTTATTTCTTTGTTTTGGTTTGAGGGTTTTGTTTGTTTGGGGGGTGGGGAAGAACTTTTTAGTGTTTTTTTCATTGATTTTTATTGTTCTGGTTATTATTTTAATCTATTACAGTTGGTGATGGAATATTGCTTAGGCTCAGCCTCAGATTTATTAGAAGGTAAGACTAAAAGCACTCTTCCCTCCTTTCTGTTATACTTTGACAGATGTTATCTCTTTTATACCCAAGAACCATTTGGACAAAGTAAATGGATGATGGCTCGGACTTAAACAGTATATGAATAAGCTAGACACGCTATTTTTAAAGATCATTTTATTAAAGGCTCGGTCTCTAACAGCTCTTATAACAATCCATACATCAATTGTATCAAGCATATTTGTACATATGTTTCCATCATTATTTTCTAAACGTTAACTTTCTATTTGAGCCCTTGGTATCAGCTCTTCTTTTTTCCCTCCCTTCCCCCTGCCACCATCATGACCCCTTGATAAATTATAATTTTTTTTCATATCTTACAGACACCACATGGTTTCTGTTGTTCATCCCCCCCTGGGGTGGGGGTGGGGAGGATTGTGTGTCAATCATTGCGATAGGTTCCCCCTTCCTCCCCTGCTTTCCCCACTTTCGCCTTACTGACCTGATAGCACTATGCCCATTTTGTTCCTAAGGGGGTTATCTGACCTGGATTCCGTGTGTTGTGAGCTCTTCTCTGTCCCAGTGTACCTTGGTTTCCATGTTCTGTGAGCTCTTAAGTATCCCAGTGTACGTGGTCCAGTCTAGCCTCCAATGAAGGCATGGCTGTGATCATGACAGTGAGGTGGGATGAGGAAGCCTCAGGGAACCAGAGAAATATTGTATGTTTCATCGGTGCTATCCTGCACCCTGGTTGACTCATCCCTTCCTTGCGACTCTTCTGTGAGTGGGTGTCTAACTATCTACAGATGGGTTTGGGGGCTCTGCTCTGACCCCTCATGTTCTCAACAATATGTTTTTTGTTTGTTTGTTTGTTTGTTTGTTTGTTTGTTTGTTTGTGGTCTTCTGATGCCTGTTACCCGTCGACACATCATGATCCCACAGGCTGGTGTGCTTCTTCCATGTGACTTGTTAGACAGACTGTGATCTATGCAGTGTCACTGAAAATATTTGGAGGGATGATTAGCAACCCTCTTGCTGTTTTAATTCAGGCAGGTACATCTGAAATATCTGGCTTTTGTGATGTGACATGTATAACAAAAAACATCATATTTCTGTAGTAGATGCTATCAAATCATATTGCTATTGGACCTTTTCAAATATCTCGACTGACCCGCATCTCCTTTGCAAATGTTGCTATAACCAGAAACTATGAAAATTCTATATGTATATTTTAAAAACTTTCTTATATTACTCTTGACCTCTGAATAGAAATTACTTATTAGCTGCTTTCACAAATAATGAAAACCTGTATTTAGGAGGGGTAATTATAGATGGCTTTCTGGCAGACGATAATGTAACCTTAAACACTTGACGCACTTAGAATGTGGTCAGAAGGGAATGATAAATTTGGGCCTGGCTTGTTGGAGTAATGTGACTTTGACTTGCACAGCTGATAAAGTAAATTAGCAGTGCCTCACTCAAAGAACATCATGCTTGTTTGTTTTGTTTTAAGGGATTCATTTGTTTCAGGATTTTGGTTGAATTTTTTAACTGCCCTTGGGTTTTATGTTACCTAATTTATTTTATTGCTATTCTAGAGAAATTATATATTCTATCTATTGAAGTGACTGTGTCATTTGAGAAAGTATAACTCAGTCTGGCGTAGTTGCATAAGATGATAAACAGGAATGAAACTGATCATCTGATCCTGACTTATTTTGCTTCTCCAGTTCATAAGAAACCGCTTCAGGAAGTGGAGATCTCTGCCATTACTCACGGTGCCTTGCAAGGGCTAGCCTACCTGCATTCTCATGCATTGATTCATAGGTAAGTTTAGAGCTAATTATGCTTTTATTGCGGTTATAGGACCATCTATTTAAGGGATTTTTGAAATTAGTGCATGCTCCAATGTTTAGAGTGCCCGAGGATTTATGGGAAGTGAATAGGTTTTTGCTGCATTTGCTGCTGCTGGGTGCAAGGAGTAAAGCCAGAGTTTAGCTTCTATCCCTGGTTGTTCCCATATGCCCACAAAGACTTTTATCATCTCTGTTCTGTAGATAACTCTTTTCCAGACAGGGTGTTGCAGGGAAATTTGAGGAAGGACTAGCAACTGTTCCCATCCCTTTATTTTAAGATACTGTGTCAGAAAAGTAGAAAAGAAAGAACCTTTCTTCCATGTATTTATTTTTAATATCCAGCTGTCATTGAGTCCATACTGACTCCCAGGGGTCCTAGATGACAGTAGAGTGACTCTAGGGTTTCCCAGGCTGTAACTCTTTATGGGAGCAGTAAGTCTCATCTTGTACCTTCAGAGCAAACCAATGGGTTCAAACTGCTGATCTTGCAGTGAGCAACACAAGAAACCACCCACGATACCACCAGGTTTTCATACATATACTTAAGAAGTTATTTTATTTACTTGACAGATGAAGAAATTGAGCCTCATACATGTTTAAATGCATTGCCCACGGTTGTATAGCATTTAGGAACTGGAGTTAGGATGGCAACACAAATTTCTTGACTCCTAATCTAGGATTTTCCTCTACTTTATATTTTCTTTACCACCACTCTGACCTCCCACTACTAACTTCTCCAAAGGATAGCTGTTATTAAGCAATCTTTCCTTTTCTTGGTAAATAGCTAGTCCATTTGCTGTAATGAATGGTAGAAGTGGTGGAGCATGAGGTAGGTGTAAAGGATTCGATCTGGCTCACAAACAAAACACTTGACATTTACTAGGAAGAAGTGAAACTATTAGATCATAGGTTCCCCTTATGATCCTGTGTCAGTCCCCCTAGAGTAAGCATCACCAGTTACTGGTACTACAAAAGCAGAACTTCTGAAAATTCACAAAAAGGGAAAAAAACGCAAACTCACTGTCTTCGGGTCAGTTCGGACTCATAAAGTGGACAGGTCAAAATGAACTTGAGTTATTTATAAGGGTGAGGAAATATACTGAACCATGTCTAACAAATAGTGATGAGATATCTTTAACCATGGTGTCTGTAGATTTAACTTTAACAAACTCTAGATACTAAGCTGTCTTTACTGAATACCAATTTACTTAGGAGCTTTTACCTACTTTTACTTAAAACCACAGCTCAGGGCTTTTTGGTGCCTTTATCATTTTAATCTGTGCATTAGTCCAAAGTTAATCACTTCTTTATTATGTAAAGGAAATTGAGAAGAAAAGAATACTTTTAACATATTCTCTTTATTTAAAAATAAATATTGCCAGATTTTTATTGAATTAAAAGGGAGATTAGTCTTTTGAAGATAATTAATAATTGAATATAATAGGGGAAAGATATTTTTCTGTTGTAAAGAGAAATAAATAATACTTTTTTTTAGTTCTCTCTGCCAATGCCTAGTGTCATCATGAGGAAGGAAACGGAACTTTGGAGGGAAGATTTTTGGAAAACTTGTTTTGGAAGTATTTGAACCTTATCATTTTCAGCTTAACATAAGTTTTTCCTCATTCTCTACTTAATCTTTCCACTGCCCATCAGCTTACAAATTTTGGTTCCTAGTACTCATTACATTCATGCCTTCAAAAAATTCATTCTAAATTATCATTCTAAAGAATGAATTTCTTAAATCTTCTTTTTAAAACTTTTGCTGCATAAAACATCTAATAGATTTCATGATAACCACTTGCAATTCTGTTTGTGGTAATACACTAGAAATGCAATTTCTTAACCCCTAATCCTTGTTTGTTTTGATCTTTCAGGGTCTTCTTTTTACTGTTCAGTGTTATTTTTAAATAACACCTTCTATATAACATGTACCCTCAGTGCCTTAGAGTTGCAGTTACAATTAAAAGCAGAGAGAAAGGGTCACAGGCAAGAAAGAAAAGGTATGTGTGTAGTTGAGGTTTATTGACAGATAGTTGATGCAGAGTCGCTGAAGATCTATTTAGTCTCTAAAACTGTCACATAATTTGGAAGAGGGAAAAACAAAAGGTGGTTGGTTATAAGTGGCACCAGTTTTCCCAGCACAAGGAATACCGTTGGTGTCTGGATTTAGCCTTGAAGAATACGCTTTTTGTAAGTGTAGCAACTGCTTCGGTCTCCTTGTCTGCCATATCCGCCGTGTTTCTCACTGCATTTCCTCCCTCTGAAGAAAGCTCTGCCTTTAAGTAATTACGATGACCTACCTGTAAGTACACCCAGGAATCTGGGACCCCTGACAACATGCAGTAATTACTAAATCCCCTCCTGGCTATCTGAGCTAGGTTTTTTAATAAACTTTTTGTCTTATTAATTGCATGCTCTGACCTATTCCATAATAAAAATTAAAAAGTAATTCCCAACCCTCTTATTTTTTCCTATAGGGATATTAAAGCGGGAAATATTCTTCTAACAGAGCCAGGTCAGGTGAAACTAGCCGATTTTGGATCTGCCTCAATGGCTTCCCCTGCCAACTCCTTCGTGGGCACACCTTACTGGTATGTGGACTTAGGAACATTACCTAGTTTCCAAATATGCAATAGGAACAAGAGGAGCTCTTAGTTTTACTTTGGTTTCATGACATTCTTTTATCATCAAAATAAAATGCAGTAGGCAAAGATCGAAAACCCACTCACAACGCAGAAGCATGGTGTCTTAGAAATGAATTTACACTGGCTTTAAATTGTTCAAATGAGGCTGATGTCACTGTGTGTAAACTGGGCAGGATAATCAACTCACTGACCAAGCTGAAGCCTTAGATTTCATCTGGAATTTCCTCCAAACTTTTCTCACAATAAAGCCTCCAGGTAAGGACAAGGTAGCCTCTTTAACCTTCGCTGGCTGGCGAGCAAGCATACTTTTCAACGAAAGAAACCCAAATTCCTTTTCATGTTGAGCTCTCTGGGGCTTTATCCAGATTGTGACTCTGACTTAGAGTCCCTCCGTTCTACACAGATACCTTTCTTTCCTTTCATCGATACGTTGGATTTTCAATATGAGGGTGCTTCAAGAAGTCCATGGAACAATGGAATGAAAAAATAATGTTGAAGCCCCACATATATTTTAGAAAATGACTAATGTTTCCCTAAAAATCTATTAACAACAAAAAAGCTACTATTTTACTATTTGAATTTTTCTCCGTCATCATCAAATAGCATTTACCAAGCAACTGTTTGCACATACAAATAGAGACTCGTTCTGCTCCAAGTGATATGGCTCTGGTCCTCCTTATGAAAAATCTATTATGGGCAAATATGTAAAGTATCATCCTAGCATAGTCTGTTATTATATTTTCCAGTGGTAATATCTTTAAAATAGCTAATTATATTGCTTATATACATCCATAAAGCATTTTTATAAAGTAATTTATTTGTTTTCCAGTATTTTTATGTAATTTATTATCTCTAGAAGTAGCTATGAGAATGATCTCTATTCCGTTGAAGAAACTGACGTTCTGAAAGGGTATGTAGCTTGCCTAAGGTTAAACATACTAAGCGGTAGAACCAGAGCTTATGGAATATATGACTTCATATAAATTGTCAGGTATATTATCTATATTCTGGAGATTTTTTCACCTGATGATTTCTGTAAAGAAATAATACCTTTATTAGATAAAATTTTGAAATATTCTTAAAAACAAATATTCATTGAATCATGTTATCACATGAATGTTGTCTTCATTTACAACTTGAGTGTTCGACAATTTGTTTGGTAGGATGGCACCAGAAGTGATATTAGCTATGGATGAAGGGCAGTATGATGGGAAAGTTGATGTTTGGTCACTTGGAATTACCTGTATTGAATTAGGTGAGTAAAGGCTTTTTTGTTTTGTTTTCATTATACTTTTGAGAACTGCTCTTTGTTTAACTTGTCAAATTAATACATAATGAGTTTACTGCTGTCTATATGCCAGGCAGTGTTAATTTGTTATATTTTTTCATGTGATCTTGTATAATGACATCTAAAGATTAGTTTCTCTCTGTTGAAAATCATGTTACTAATTTCAATAACAGGATCCGTGGTGGTGTAGTGGGTTATGTGGTAGGCTGCTTGCTACTCACAAGGTCAGTAGTTCAAAACCATCAGCTCCACAAGAGTAAGGTGAGGCTTTCTACTCTTGTAAGGAATTGCAGTCTCAGAAACCCACAGAGGCAGTTCTACCCTGTGCTATAGGATTGCCGTGAATCCCAGTCAGTTCAATGGCGATGAGAATTTGAATAAAGTCATTTGAACAGATGTGTTGTTGTTGTTAGGTACCGTCAAGTGTACTCCAACTCATAGCGAGCCTAGGTACAACAGAATGAAACACGGCCTGGTCTTGCACCAGTCTCACATCAAGGGCCTTTCTCTTTTTCGCTATCCCTTCTAAGCATGATGTCCTTCTTCAGGGATTGGTTTCTCCTGACAACATGTCCAAAGTACCTGAGATAGATTTTCACCATCCTTGCCTCTTCCAAGACAGATTTTTTTGTTCTTTTGCCAGTCCATGGTACTTTCAATATTCTTTGCCAGCACTGTGGTTGAGATATATCAATTTTTCTTCGGTCTACATTGCTCAGTGTTCAAGTTTCACATGGGTACAAGGTGATTGAAAATACCATGTCTGGGGTCATGTGCACCTAAGTCTTCAAAGTAACATCCTTGCTTTTCAACACTTTTAAAAGATCTTGTGTGGAGTATTTACTCAATGCAATGCATGGTTTGATCTCTTGCTCACTGCTTCTTTGAGCATTGATTGTGGATCCAAGTAAAAATTCTTAGCAAATGTGGGACACGAGAGAGAAAATATGAAAATTTGTAATTCTTCACCCCATGACTTAATGCATATGTCTTACCTACACTATTATATACATTGCCTTACTTTATATTCCAATTTTTATTAGAGAAGTCTAAAGAAGTTAAGAGCAGGCTTGTCAACAATTTGACCCTATAGAGAGCAACTGCATAGAGCTTCATATTATGATGCCACTTGCCATAAACTTGCCCTCCGAGTATTATTAAAACTACCCCCTGATTGGCTAAAATACCAGAGGATTGCTCTTCTCAGAAGTATATTTTTTAACTTTAATATATCTTAAAGTTGCTTTAATCCTTATTGTACTGTTAAATGTAATGGGTGGCTTTCTTGGGGGAATTTCAGAAGCCCTGATTTGCAGCATTTGCCAATTTCAGTGGTGTAAATAACTCCCACCACGGCCAATTTCAAGCTTCCAGGATGATTCACTGAATGAAGAGTTAGGAAAAGATGTGCACAATTGGTTTCCCAAAGCTGAGATAAGCTGGTTGCCGCACAACACTGCCTTTATCAAGATATGTGCTCATATTTACATTGAAAATGCTCAATCGCTAATAAAGCAAAGTGCTCTTTAAAAAAATAAAGTAAAATAAGAAATAAAGCAAAGTGTTCTTTAGGGAGGAAATCTTCACTATTTTACATGTAGATTTTATTTTTAGTTTAATTTCATCTATCTTGGAATGCAAATTGATCCTATAAGAACTATTGAATCCCACTTGTCTCCTTTCATAAAATGTTTGGCTCATAAAGAAGACTTTGGAAAACTTTGTCTTTTGTTTCCAGTTGCTTCATTCACCCCTTCTGACAAAGAAACGTATCGTAAAGACTCACTAATCATAAATTAAATATTCGTGTATAATAATGTGTTCAGAGAAGAAATTTAGAATATTAATGTTCTTCAAAATTTGGTAGACTCACAGGGTTTACAATTTCAAGAATATAAGCAGGCATAGAATGGGAAGTTACCTGCCACCGCTGGCCATACTGACCCAGTTTCCAGCTCACCTCTGTTTGAAAGATCCCGGGAACCACCTTAATCAGTGTCTTGTGTGTTCATCCAGGGGTTCTTTGTTCGCTTAGGAAATACATATATTTATTTTATTCCTTGACACACCCAAGTGCCCATCTGCATGTCGTTGTGCACCTTTTTCTCTTACCAGCGCCTTAGAGCTCCTACTCTACTAGTAGCTTGAAGATGTTTTCATACGTTATTGGATCATCTGCTGATGGATATGAAAGTGTTATATTTCTGTTTTACATTTTAATGTCAAGCTTTGTGCTCTTTCTTTACAAGGAAAATTGATCCAATCAATTTGTTTACACTGATGATTTTTATTTTTTTATTGACTCGGCAGAAATATTTCTATAGTTAAAAAAAGGCTTATGTTGTACTTCTAGCAATACTATATAGAGTGGGACCAGGTGATGTTGGCTAGATTCATAGGATCAAACTACCCAAGATGATCTGGAAGAAATAGAATTTGGACAGAAGATCACTGTACCAAAATCTGTGCCAAATAATTGAGTCAGTTTGGTCTTAGTGCAGGAAAAGCCCACTGAATTGACTAAAAAACCTAAAATTGACTCTTGTGTAAGTATGATTTGAATGACCCTAAAAAAAAGGCTGCCAGAGGCTGAGGGAAAGATGATGTATTCAATAGACAATGTTAATTATCTGATCAAAACTGCAGTGACATTTCTATGTTTTGCCATATATAAAAAACAAATTCCAGATTGATTACCCAAAAGAAAACTTAATATTTTTAGGAGAAGCTTCTCTGTACCTCAGTTTCCTCATCTATGTAATAGCTACTCATCTATGTAATAGCTAGCGCATAATATAAGTGCTCAATAGGCATTCTTATCCTTATTATTCGATATTAGGTTGTTGGTGGTATTTTTGTGCCACAGGGTCTAGTCCAGCTGCCCAAAGCGTTTCCAAAGTGGCAGTCTTTATGGAAGCAGACAGCTACATCTTTCCTTGGAGCAAATGGTGGATTCAAACTGCAACCTTTTGTTTATCAACCAAGTGCTTAATTGCTGTGCTGCCAGTGTTCCTTTGATATCAGGATAGGGAAGAACTTTTACACTCTTTTTAAAAACGTACATACCACTTTTACGGCTTTAAGATAATGAAACTATATACAGTGCAAAAATGAAAACCCACAAACGAGGAAACATATCTAATTCCAGAGTATTGGATGGTTAAATTATATCGAACAGAGTATTGGGTCAGAGTTTATTGAAGAAAATACCTATGTGGGCAAGAAGTATTGAAAGATATTCAGCCTCATGAGTTAACAGGAAAATGCAAATTAAAATTGTTTCTCAGTAACTGGATTGGCCAAATATTTGAAGACTGAGGATAATAAATTTGGAGGACCTGCTCAGGGCACTGGCTTAGGCATTAGACTGCTAGCCTCCTGTCCTAGCCCAAGGAGAAAGATGAACCTGACTGTGTGTGTAAAGATTTACAGTCTCAAAAACCACATATAGGTCACTATCAGTCAGCACTGACTGACGTTAGCAGCTTGGCGCTCAGGATACCGGACCCCATAAATACTGTTGATAAAAATGCAAATCGGTACAACCATTTTGGAGCACAAATTGGCAAGGTGTATTAAAATTAGTGCCTAGTATCCACAGTGACCCCATATTTCACTTCCTACTTTGTATCGAAGAGAAAGCCTTATGGATGTCCACTGGAAAGTATGTGTAGGATGCATGCAGCCTTATTTCTGGAGACAAAACACAACAAAAAAGATAGGAACAACTGCCATATAAAGGGGGGGTAGATAAATAAATTATAGAATACTATTTTACAGTCCCCTGCCTTCTGCCAGTTTGTCTCCTGTGGTGGCTTACATGTCACTGGGATGCTGCAACCTGTGCCACCAGCATTTCCAATATCAGCAGAGTCCACACCCATGATGATTACGTGTTAGCATACTTTACAAACTCAGAACAGACTAGGAAAAGGAAAGAGATGGCCCAGTCCCTGGAAAAGAACATCATACTTAATAAAGTAGGACAGTGGGGGACAGTGGGAGGCAAGATAACTTGACACAGTGGTTGCAATAGTGAGCTCATATATAACACCAGTTGTGAAGAATGTCTTGGCAGTGTTTTGTTCTGTTGTATTTAGGATGGCTATGAGCAGCAACAACATATTACAGTTAAGAATGGGCTGGATCAACATATCATGGATAAATCACAAAATCATAATATTGAATATTTAATGAACAAAGAAAGTTGCAAACTTGCAGACACAGAATACCAATTATGAAAGTTTTATCTACATTGTACTAGATTATCTATGAGCATATATATGTGGACACAAATAAAACATAAAAACATAGATGTGGAAGATACAACTTCAAAATAGTAAACTGAGGGTGGGGACTAGTGTTATATCTGTGTGTGTGTGTGTGTGTGTGTATGAACAAATAGAACACAATACTAAAAAATCTGAGAAGTCTATTACAGTCTATGTGCATTCCTAAAAAAACACTGCTTTGTACATACCATATGCTTCTAAAAGTTATTTTTCAGTGTGATACCCTGGATTTGAATCTTGACTTTGCCCCTACTTAGCTGGCAAGGCCCCACATGTAGCAGTGCATAACTGCAGCAGACATTCCCATAGTCTCTAGATGTGAATGGTGCTTCTTGGAGTTCTGTAACAGGGTGATGCTGGCTATGTGAGCTGAGACAATACTTTAAGTCCCTTGAACGTCAGATTTTCTATCTGTTAGTAGAAATAACAGTATACATACTCTTTACTTATCAGTCATCTTGTTGTTATCTGTTAGCTTGCATTTATGACAGTAGTAAAACTCGACTATCAGATTATTTTGTACGTTAACTTTGTAAGTCTTATAGCCCTATGATCTCATGTGGTTAACCTCCATTTTCCCAGGATGTCATTTACTTAATGGCTTGGTCTTTGGAAACTAACCATGTCAATAAGTAAGGAGTAGGTTTATGTACCTACTTCAAAAAATTTGAGGGAAAATGGAATTAAGATATTGGAATTTTTCTTCAAAATGTTGAGGTTATTATCAGGATTCAATAAGAGAATATAAGAATATATTAAATATTATCTTATATTAAATATACCTAATATTAAACATGTACTATGTCCTTATATTCTTATATGTGTTCATAGGACTTAGTATAAGAACATAGTACATGTTTAATATTAGATGATCATGTGACTAAAGAATAATACTATATTTTATTATAATAATTATATATATCAAAATAATTATTACAGATTATTCCTCTTTTTCATAATCTATATTCTAGCAGGAAGTGAAAATGGAATTAAATGCTTACTTTTAAAAATCATTTTATGGGAGGGCTCTTACAACATTCCATACATCAATTGTATCAAGCATATTTAAATATATGTTAACATCATCATCTTCTAAACATTTACTTTTCTATTTGAGCCCTTGGTATCAGCTCCTCTTTTTAAATGCTTACTTTTAACACTGAAACTTACAACTCAATTGAACTTACATCTAATGAGGCTCAATTCTTCTAGTGCCTACCCATTTGTGTAACCATATTTGCTTAACCAAATTCTTCCTTAAATACAGCATGAATTCTACGTTTTGCAACCTTCTCTAAAAGAACCCATAATGCTTCATGATGATTCAGAATCATCATCACATCAGTTTTTACTGTCTAGATGCAGCTATGACTGAAGTTTCAAACAGCAGTTGATACTGGCAAAGTAGGTCCAGATCTCGTCCTGAGAGACAGTTTGTGCTATCTTGATACAGACCAGTATGTACTTCCTGATTTTATCTTTCATATAAAAAAATTAAATGAAATAGGTCTAGCATCAGCCTAGTTGTAATTTTATAAAATGACTTACTGAATTAGGAGCCAAAAGAGCCTTCTTCCAAATGGTTGTCTTACCATTTTCAACAACTAGTCTTTCAAATTGCCTAATGGTACTGAGGTTAAAGAGCTTGACTGCTTATCCAAAAGTTGGACCCAGTTCAAGCCCTCCAGATGCTTCTGTAGAAGATTTCCAACCTTGAAACCCCTGTGATAGGGGAGTACTACTCTGCCATATAGAGTTACTATGAATTGCAATCTACTCAAAGGCACAACACAGACTCTGCATTCAGATCAACGATTTCCAATTCCAACTCTGCTATTAGCAGAGTTCTTTTAATTCCCTGTTAAAGTTAAGCATAAATTCAATTAAGTTAAATTGCTGTTCAATAATACATATTGAGGGCAAACCTTTTTTTATTAAATCATTTTATTGGGGGCTTGTACAACTCTTAACACAATCCATACATACATCCATTGTGTCAAGCACATTTGTACATTTGTTTACTTCATCATTCTCAAAACATTTGCTTTCTTCTTGAACCCTTGGTATCAGCTCCTCATTTCCTCTCCCCTTCCTGCTCCTCCCTCCCTCATGAACCCTTGATAATTTATAAATTATTATTAGTTTGTCATATCTTATACTGTCCGATGTCGCCCTTCACCCACTTCTCCAATGTCTGTCCCCCAGGGAGGAAGTTAAATGTAGAGCCTTGTCATCGGTTCCCCTTTTCTACCCCTCCTTCCCTGCACCCTCCCAGTATCACCCCTCTCACCATTGGTCCTGAAGGGTTCATCTGTCATGGATTCCCTGTGTTTCAAGTTCCTATCTTTACCAGTGTAGATCTTCTGGTCTAGCCGGACTTGTAAGGTAGAATTGGGATCATGATAGTGGGGGAGGAGGAAGCATTAAAGAACTCGAGGAAAGTTGTATGTTTCATCATTGCTACTCTGTCCCCTAACTGGCTTGTCTCCTCCCCGTGACCATTCTGTAAGGGGATGTCCAGTTGTCTACAGATTGGCTTTGGGTCCCCACTCTACACTCCCCCTCATTCACAATGATATGATTTTTTCCCTTTGATGCCTGGTACCTGATCCCATGGACACCTCATGATCACACAGGCTGGTGTGCTTCTTCCATGTGGGCTTTGTTGCTTCTGAGCTAGATGGTCACTTTTTTATCTTCAAGCCTTTAAGACCCCAGATGCCATATCTTTTGATAGCCTGGCACCATCAGTTTTCTTCACCACATTTGCTTATGCACCCATTTGTCTTAAGCGGTTGTGTTGGGAAGGGGAGCATCATGGAATGCCAGTTTAATAGAACAAAGTGTTCTTGCATTGAGGGAGTACCTGAGTGGAGGTCCAATGTCCATTTGCTACCTTAATACTAAACCTATAAATATATGTACATAGATCTAGCCCTATAAATAGTTCAAGGTCTATTTGTTGTCTTTTACGAGTCCTTTCCAGATGGGGTGCTATGTTAGTCTGGGTCGAGTAGAGAAACAAATTCATAAACACGCACATGTATATAAGGGAGAGATTTATATACAAAAGCAATTGAACATTGAGAACACATCCCAACCCAGACCAGTCCAAGGCCATAAGTCTGGTATTAGCCCTTATGTGCGATACCAAAAAAAGTCTTCTTTAGACTCACAAACACATCCAATGAAGCCACATGCAGGACGATCACAAGCCAGTCGGTAGAAAGTCTTTGGGTCCAGTGGCGTAAGCATCTCAGTGCTGGCAGGGGTCTCTGTGGCTTCTCCGGCTTCCGAGGTCTGGTTGCATCCATGTGGCTTGTCTTCTGTAATGTCTCCCAGGGAGTAACAGAGAGGGGGGGGGCGGTATCTTCTGCCTCCAAGGAGGAAGTACCAGATTTCCCAGAATTCTCAGGGGAAGTCCATACCCATAGAAGTCTCATTGACTATCTCCAGATGGACAGCCTAGACTCCACTCTTAATCCTTAAATTGACACCACATTAGGTGACTACCACAGGTGCCATGCCTTGGCCCCACATCTATCCCTGGCATTCCCTGGGGACTTTATTGCTCTGTTGCCCCCGCTGCTCTGCTGCCTGCCCCCAGTGGCTGACTTGGGCATTGTGGGCTCAAAGTAATGTTGTCCCTCATGGTACTATGGGTCAGTGAGGAATGCTTTGTCCTGTGGTAGGACTGGCCCTGTGGTTGTCTCTGTGCATTGGCTACTTTGAGCAGAAACATTGTCCTCAGGGCTTGGTGAGTCAGGATGTGCTCCACTCATTTTTTCCCTTCCCCTTCATTGGCTCCTATGTGCTCTGATCAAACAAGTCCCTCTCCTTGAGCTGTGGCTTCAGTGCTGTCCTCTGAAGTGAATTCTTCTGGGGGGCAGGATGGTGCTGTCAACTTAGTTGGTAATGAGACTGGCCCCTCCAATCTCTCTATCGCTTCCCTGCTTCATGTCAATATGTTGTGTTCTTCTTGTCTTGGAGCACCGGGTTGAGGTCTGGTCCCTCTTTCCCTGTGGAGACACAAACAACACCCTCCCCCTCTGTGGGTTAGTGCCCTGTTCCCCTGGCTACCCATGTCTTTTTTCTCCCCTCCTTTTTAGTGAGCTACCGTATGTATTCCTGAGTTTAATCTGACCCTTGCGATATTACCTGGACCTCACCCCAGGGACATATGCATACAGTAGCTACTTCCCTATGCCCCTTTTAGATGTTTTGAGCTTACCTCAGTGGACTCATGTTGTACTTGTCCTTTTGTGCTTGGCTTACTTCACGTAGCATAATTTCCTCCAGCTCTTCCCATGCGACAACATCCTTCATGTGTTCATCACTGGTTTTTAGGGATGCATAGTACTCCATTGTATGTATGTACCACAGTTTTTTAATCAATTTGTCTGTTGATGGAAATTTGGGCTGTTTCCAACTCCTTGCAATTGTGAACTGTGCCATGATGAACATTGGAGCAGAGATGTCTGGCCGTGGTTTGTTTCTTGTCTCTTCTGGGTGTATGCCCAGTAGTGAAATTGCTGGAACATGTGGTAGCTCAATTTTCAACTGTTTTAGATATCGCCAAATTGATTTCCATTATGGCTGTACATACTTACAGGTCCACCAGCAGTGGACAAGAGTTCCTATCTCTCTGCATCCTCTCCAACACATATTACTTTCTGATTTCTTGAATTGGGGTATCTTTGAGGGTGTTAGATGATATCTCATAGTTGTTTTGAATTTGCATTTCTCTTATGATTAGAGATCTGGAACATTTTCTCATATATTTATTGGTCATTTGGATTTCTGCCCTTGAGAAACTCCTGCTCAGGTCCTTTGCCCACCTCCTGAGTGGACAATTGGTTTTTTTCTTTTTGGAAGCTAGCAGAGTATTAAAGATTTTAGTAATAAGACCTTTGTCTGATGTGTCATTACTAAAGATGTTTTCCCAGTCTGTGGTCTCTCTTATTACTCTCTTGGTGAATTCTTTCGATGTCCACAAATGTTTTATCTTTAGTACATCACACTTGTCCATCTGTGCCTCCTCTGTGTTTGTGCACTCCCCTATTTCTGATAGCCTATGCATTCCCTCCCTGTGCCAAGGTTCTCAGGTTTGTCCCAGTTCCCCCATTAATGGACCTAATAGTTGGGGTTTTACCTCAAGGCCTGTGACCACCTTGAGTTTATTCTTGTGCATGGAGTGAGGTAAGGGTCTTGCTTCATTTTTTTATGCAGATGTTGTCTAGTCCAGTGTGATGATTTTTTTTCTTTACATTGAGTTGTAATCTCTACTGGACTGGACTGTTTCATCTTCATCAATAAGTGCTTCAAGTTCTTGTCGTTCACAGCATGCAAGGTTGTGTCTTCTTCATATAGTCTAGCTTCTCGGTGTAGTAGCTAGGCACAGAGCTTGAATAAGTGTAGCAAAGGGATATAACACTGACACACATCTTTCCTGTGGATCTCAAAAAAAATCATTACCATCAAGTTGCTACCATCTCACAGCAATGCTATAGGACAGGGTAGAGTTGCCGCCTGTGAATTTCCAGGACTGTACTCTGGAGTATAAAGCCCAGACTTTCTGCTGTGGAGTGGCTGGGGTTTCAAACTGCTGACCTTGCAGATCACAGCCCAACTTGTACTCCCTATGCCACCAGGGCTCCTCTTTCCTCTGGATAGTGCGGGATAATAGGATTATTCCTTTCCTCATGACAGCTCTTCTAAAATAATTCCTATCTCAAAAATGATCCTATATAAGTTAAATGACTGAGGTAACGTCTCCAAGCCGGGGGATAATATTGTCAGCACTGTCCTTTTCTCAGGAGCAAGCTCTACAGTTTCTAAGTGGTTATGCCTGTTTTAGAAATTGTCTTTGCCAAGTTGACGCTCTACCAATGCATGATGCATGGTGACTTAATGTGTGCTGAGTAGAACTGCTACTTAGGGTGTTCAGAAGCAGATCTTACTTCTAAAGCATCTCCAGATAAATTCAATCTCCAACCTTTCAGCTAGTGTTGAGGCGATCAACTCAAGGGCAATAACAGCAACAAAGTCGATCTTCCACAGAAACCTTGCAAAAATGTTGGACTATGATTTTTTTTTTTCATTCACTAGTGTGTTAGTCTGGGTTGACTAGAGAAACAAATTCATAGACACTCATGTGTGTCTAAGAAAGAACTTTATATACAAAAGCAATTATATATTGAGAAAATATCCTAGTCCAGTCCAGATCAAGTCCATTAAATCCAATATTAATTCATACGTCCAATACCAACCTATAAATTCCTCTTCAGACTCATGTAACACATGCAATGACGCCAAATGCAGTAAGACCACAGGCCAGTAGGTGGAAAGTCTTGTGGATCCAGTGGTGATGTAAGCTTCTCAGTGCTGGTGTGGTTCTCCACATGGCTCCTGCAGCTCCAGGGCTCTATAGTAGCTCCATGTGTCTTGTCATCATGAATACTAAGCAGAGAGTCTGTGTATCCCATCTCCAGCGAGCTATTTATCTCCTTAGCGCCTCCAAATGAGGTCATCAAGCAGCAACCTGATTGACAGGCTAAACCCCACCCTTTCACTCTTGATAGTCTCAAATTGGCAACAGATTATATAACTACCACTAGATATTTCCTTTTTTAAAAAAAGAAAACTTAATGTGATACTGTTCCATTTGAACTGCAGACATTTAATTCACCATCAGAAATCCTAGTAGAAGCTAGCATTTTTAAATGTTTTTAAGAAAGCTTGCTCTGATGCTTTTCTATTTAAACTAAAGATACTTAGTTTACCAGAAAAGATCCTGGTAGAAACTGACAAGCGATATATCAGCATTGTTTAGGAAAATGCTTGTGTTCAGAATTGGATTCTCCTGGGAGAGGAGGGGACATAAATATTGTTGTTATACAGTCTCTTTGCCTAGAATTTTGCCCTTTCCACATTAAGCACTCATTTTAAAACTCTGTTAATGATGAATGTCCATTTTGGAAATCCTACATATTCTTCTAATGCTACATTTAGTTTTTGTGTTGTTTTTTTCTACCAGGAAATACTAGGATTATCTATTATAAAATGCACAAGATTAGTAGAGAGGTACTGTGTACCAGTGAAAAGAGTACAGTAGGCTTTCGAGTCTGATAGGAAGGACAAGGTTAAAATCTCAGAGTAGCCACTTACTCGCTATATGACTTGGTTTCATAATTTAGCTTCTAACTGAACCTCAGTTTCTTCAGCTGGGAAATTGAGAGAATCATGATTGTTTTGCTAAGCTATCACAAGACTTATGACTAACACACATAACTTACCTAAGGCAATGAGTGTCTGGTATGTGATCAGAACTCAACAAATACCAACAGCTCTTATTATGAACTACATCAGTTCATAAGAAACCTTTTGTCTTTTCAAAGAGCATTGCTCTAAAAAGAAGGCCACTCTTTGAATGTCTTTATTAAGATATAGCTCAGTCGAGGGGCCCTAAGTTAATATGACTCTTGCCAAGCACAGCAATGTGCCATCCAGCTTCATGGAACTGGCCTTTGTGAACCTTAATCTCACATAACACAAGCGAAGCATCCACAGAAATGTGGTCCTGATCGTTAAGTAGCAATCTTTTTTTTTTTCTTTAAGTGCGTTGTTACTTTTTGCTTCTACTCTTCTCCTTTCCTTTGAGGAAATACAGATTTCACGTCACAAGGTGGTTTCCCAATTTCTATTCTGCTGCTTATGTGAGAGTTGGCAAACTTTTAATAAAGGACCAAATCGTTTTGGGCTCTGTAGGTGATCCAGTCTCTGTCAGAACTACTCAACTCTGCTGTTGTAGCATGAAAGCAGCCATAGATATTAAGTGGATGAAAGGGCGTGGTTTTGTTCCAATAAAACTTTATTTACAAAATCAGACTGCCAGCTGAATTTGACCCATTGGCTATGGTTTGCCAACTTTTGCCCTATAGTATTCTGGCTCCGCAATGAACCCCCTAACCATGGCTCAGAGTATTTATATAGTGCATCTAGCAAAGCACTTGAACCTAAGTGAGGCCATCTGAAGCTAGATTTAGTGATTGCTTCCCAGACTGTGGAGCTCTGCTGTGGCTGCAATACCTTTCATCATGCTCTTCTCTACTGAGCAATTCCGCCCCTGGCCGGCTATCTCTGGTCTTGTTCTCGGGCAGAGTGCAGAGTGCTTGCTACTCGTAGGGCTTTCTGCCCCTGTTTCCAATCTGAGCCTTTCTTACTGCTGTTACCTATGGCTTTGCTGTTGTTGTTTCATCTTCTTTCCCCGAAATTTCTTTTTCCTTCTTCGGTTCCCTTACCATTCTTCTCAGCAGCTTAGAATGTATTCCTTTGGCCAGTGGATGAGAGAGCACATCTGTCCTTCTGATAATGAATCCAACCCCATTTGCTATCACCCACAAGACTCAGTCTCCTCTCAGTCATTGCTGCAGTGATTGCTGGCTGCACAAAGATTCTTTAGTTGTTGGAAACAAAGCTTCCTCTTTGACTTTAGTTCCCTTGTCTTCGTGCCTTTCTTTAACAAATAATTATGGTGCATCTACTGTGTGCCAGGTTCTTTGTGCAGCACTGGGGATACAAAGAGGAATGTAGCAGACATTGTCTCTGCCCTCATAAAGTTTAGCAAAGAAAGCACACATTAAAGAAAGAATAACTCAAGCAGTGAATTATGGCCGTGACCTGTGGTGGAAAGGTGAAGTATAATTTACAATGACAACTACTTTGAGTGGTCAAAGAAGGCTTCCCTGAGAAACTGATTGTAAGCATACAATAAGCCTTGAGGGGGGGATATATATAATATATATAATTATATATATAATATATATTATATATATAATATATATTATTATATATTATAATTAGGGAAGAATTGAAATTATCTAAGCTAAAACCTGAAAACTTGACAAGAATTAGATAAAGCTTTAGGGAATGGAAGGGAGCAGGGAGTCACAAGAGAGAGAACAATAGCTTGTGTGAAAGACACTGGCCTTGGTGCATTGAGTGGCATGAAAGACGGTGTTAGATGAGGACAAAGAGACTGCTACTCAAAATGAGGCTCTAGAGACACCAGGCCCATGTTAATGAAGGCCTCAGAAGCCAAGTTTCAGATTTGAACTTTGTCCTGGAAATGATGGGAAACCGTTGAGGGCTACGTGATGAGTTCCCAGTTTCTATGGTTTTAAATTCTGGAAGTTGCCAGAAGGCTAGACTCTAGAGACTTTCTCTAAGTGCACCTCCTGAAGTCAGAAAGCACACCAGAACCAGTTGTTTCTCTTCTACATTTGGAACGATTATAAGTCTGCTTGCCTACATAGCAGCTTTCAGTTTTCCACTGGCTAAAAGTTAAGTCCTTTTAATACTAGTAGCTATTTGGTGAGTGCCTTAGTTCTTCCTTCTGTGAGTGAAACTATCTTATAATTTCTTTTTTTTTCATGTTTAAATATTTTTATTTTAAAAGGGTTCTATGAATTTGTAGTAATGCATTTTGATTTACCTTCGTGTATACACACATACGTAGATAGAGTCCTATAATGAAAAGGGCTCAACTGCTAACCTTTGGGCAAGAGTTCAAACCTACCAGCCCCTCTATGTGAAGAAAGATGTGGCAGTCTGCTTTCAGAAAACTTCCAGATTTGGAAACTCTATGCCAAAGTTCTACCTTGCCCTACAAGGTCACTATGAATTGACACCAATTTAATAGCATATAAAATAACAATACTATCTTATAATTTCTATCCTTGTTCTTGTCCTGTTTCTCAGAACTATACAGACTAAGTCAAACTCCCCATTTTAGGAGTGGTTAGTAGGAAAAAAATCTTTACTTAAAAGCTGATTTATTTTTTGTGAAATCAGAGATCAGATTGTGAATTAGAAAGTGAGACTATACATGACATCTATTAAGGTAAGCCCTGTAAGAGGATTCTTGATAATGCAGATGGCCAACATGTTTGGGTTGCTAAAAGCAAGGTTAGCGGTTTGAGTCTACCCAGAGGCACCTCAAAAGGAAGGCCTGGTTATCTACTTCTGAACAATTAGCTAATGAAAACCCTGTAGACCACTCTGACACACACAGGGGTCAACACGAGTTGAAATCAACTCAACAGCAAAGCTTTTCTTTTTCCTTTTGGTTTAATCAAGATAGACCATAGCCTTATCATTCTATATGATATACCATAAACAACAACAAAAATTCAGTGCCATCGAGTCCCTAGAGGACAGGGTAGAACTGCCCCTTTGGGGTTCTGAATCTGTAACTCTTTCTGGAAATAGAAAGCCCCTCTCTCTCCTGCAGAGCAGCTGGTGGCTTCGAACCGCTGATCTTTTTGGTTAGCAGTCCAACACTCCACCAGTTTCAATCTATAAGCCATTGATTTAACTATAAAACTCTGCACTCCACCAGGGCTGTTTTTTAACACCTAAAAAGTCACATCAAATTAACAGGACTCAGAACTAAAATCTTGTTGTTTTTTCATTTAGCCATCAAATGGAGCACTCAACATGTGTCCAGTATTTCATTCATTTTATGTATTCTTAGGAAATGGATAAAAGAATAAGTATTCCGGTTCTAAGGTCTTCCTCCTAGAGCATTATGGTTTCTTTTGAAAGAAAGATTTGTATGTTTGTGAAAATGCAATGGTTGAGCTATATACCAAAGAGGACTCTAAGCATTCAAAAAAAGGGGGGAGGCATGAAGGCCTGGGGGGTAAAGGCCTGGGGAGCGTAAATCCATTCTTAAGAAATACCTTACTGACTGAATCTCTCTGTAGAATAGATTGGGCCAGGCTTGATTATTTTTTATCCTCCTTTACCTCCAGAGGTCTTTTGGCTTAGATTAGCCGTCAGATGCTGTGCATAGACTCATTTGACCACCCAGGCTCTGTTTGGCAAGGTTTCAGATATTCTATTACATACTAATCTTCCCACTCCTTCATTCTACTTTTCTATGCTTTCTGAAATTTTTGATGAGCACAAATTTATTTTTATTTAAAACACACACAAAGTTTATACCTATTATGGGAAGATGTTCACACACACTTTGAGAAGACAGGCAAAGGCCAGCCTTTTGAAAATATGAAAAAAAACAAATTTTTCTTTCGATCGCTTGAACAACTGGTTCTGTTAGAAGCTTTGCCAGTGTGCATTAAGATGACCAGCAGCTTCTTGGGATGTCTAACCTGGGATGACTTTCTCCATGATGAGTGGATTTTGTGATATGATGACAGTAATAAGATAATGGTTCAACTGCAAAACCCTGCTGATTATTCCTTGTTTTTCTATCCACCTGATCTTCCAAGAATTGTTTTACTGTTTGTATTATTTTTCCTTCTTCTCTAGCGGAACGGAAGCCCCCACTATTCAACATGAATGCAATGAGTGCCTTATATCACATTGCTCAGAATGACTCCCCCACATTGCAGTCTAATGAATGGTAAGACCACACTGTGTTTTCTATCTCTAAGAAACTTATCATATGCATTTTTAACACTTTTCGTGAAATGACATTTTAAGTGTCTGACCTAGAACCTATTTCAACCTTCCATTCTGTATTTTAATAAAGGATAATATGGTTTTTACTGTGCTCTTAAATGTGTGCATGAACTGAAATTCTCTGGGGGGCATGGTCAGCTACCTTCCTAACAAATGCAATGTCTCAACTCATCAGGGTCCTGTCCTGATTATTGCAGCTCTATCTCTTCTCAGCGGAGATAGACTGCCCTCTCTGATGTCATCATTTTTCCTGTTGTCATATTTACACGTGTTGACATAGGACAGGTGCAGTCTATTCAGAAGAAATGTTGTTTGTTGCTGAAGATTATAATATTGTGGTCTCTATGCATTCATCGGCCACAAAAAGTGAGGGCAGCTTTGGAGAAGAGCAGATAAAATGGAACCCAAGAGGTGATGGGCTTTGATTCAGATAGTATATTCCTTGGTTCTCTGCCTTCATGGCTCTCCATGATTCACATTTTACTGCTTGGTTATAAGGTGTGCATGGTGGATGAGTTACCAAGTGGGGATGAACAATTATGAGATTGAGACTCTAAGAGTTGCTATCTGTGGAGAGACAAATATATGTACACTTTTATTTTTTAAATAATATTTAATATTGTAATTTTGAAATATTTTATTTAAAAATTTAAATTAATTTTTAATATTTAAAATGTTCTGATATGAAAATTATGATTTGGCTGTACCTTTTTATATTAAGATGTATTTGTATCTTGACTGAATTGAAATTATGTCCACATTCGTTTCCCAAAAGAATTAATTTAAGATTCATTCCAGTTCTCCTGATATTCCAAAATATATTAAGGACTATATCCTAAAAATGCAAACGTTTCCCATAAATGAACATTTTTTAGTGTAACCGGTGTGCTTTATAAACCCTGATTTTATTTTCCTTCCATGTGTTTGCATACACAGGACAGACTCCTTTAGGAGATTTGTTGATTACTGCTTGCAGAAAATACCTCAGGAAAGGCCAACATCAGCGGAACTATTACGGGTAAAATTTCAAATTGTATCCAAGGAATGAGATTTAAAATCATGTTGTAGTGGCAGCCCACCATGACAAAGTAAATTAGAATGGGCCATCTCATTTATTTTGAGATAAATCATGAGAACCTAGCTAAACCTATAAAGAACAAGATTCTCACAATATTTCCACTATTTCCCCTATTAACTTTCTGATAGGGCTTCCAGTCCCCCTCTATATTTTCCTTTTTTTCTTCTTCTTCCCTCTGTTTTTGCCTTATGTTAAATATATATATAATTTGCAAGACAGAGAAATATATATCTTTCTCTGTCTTGCTCTGGCCATCGTTGTAATGTTCCTGTGACTTTTCTGTATGAATGATAATGGTGCTATGTCAGATTAGAGAGTACTACAGGGTCAAATGCCAGCTTGGGGGGTTTCAGTTAGGTAATTGCCAAATCCTCAGACAGTGAAGATGCATGATGCATAGAAGGCAAGCATTTATGGAGAATCACATCTGCATGTTAGTGATAAGAGTACCATATTTGTTGCAATAATTTTATTTAAGCTTCATCTTTCTGAGCATCTTTTCTGATAACATTTTGTATGGACTTTATACATAGGAGTGTTCTATCATTGTCTGTGAGGGATGTGGTAATATTTTACAATGTAAATACTTTTTATTTGGCAACAGGTAATCCAGATTTCCTTAACCCTTTTCTTTTCTTTTTAAAATCATTTTATAAGGGGCTCGTACAAGTCATCACAATCCATCCATCCATCCATTCTGTCAAGCACATTTGTGCATTCGTTGCCTTCATCATTCTCAAAACATCCTCTTTCTACTTGAGCCCTTGGTATCAGCTCCTCATTTTTCCCTCACTCCCCGCCCTTCCCCAAACCCTTAATAATTTATAAATTATTATTACTTTGTCATGTCTTACCCTGTCAGATGTCTCCCTTCACCCACTTTTCTGTTGCCTGTCCACCAGGGAAGGGGTTATATGTCAATCCTTGGATCGGTTCCCCTTTTCTGCCCTACCTTCCCCTTACTCTCCTGATGTCGCTTCTTTCGTTATTGGTCCTGATGAGTTTATCTGTCCTGGACTCCCTGTGTTTCCAGCTCTGTTCCGTACCAGTGTACACCTCTGGTCTAGTCGGATTTGTAAGGTAGAATTGGGATCATGATAGTGGAACCTTTTTCTTTATCTGTTTTTTAACCCTTTTTTGCTTGTATCATCTTTGGATTAGCTGGATTTTGTTATTGAGCCATTTTTGAAAGAACAGCCCCACAGGGCTGTCTTGCCTAAATCTGTGAGGCTTGAAAATGTCAGCTGCCTTTATACGTGAATAGCACCTCGGCTAGGCCAAAAATTCTTTATATTTTCTCTTCCTTTCTTTCTTTTTCTTTCCTTAATCAGTCTGTAAACCTCATTCCACTGCTTTCTGACTTTGAGTGTTTCTGAAGAGGCTTGAGGTTTGAAGTCAACTGGGTTTTCCAGCTCAGAGTTGTTCTTTTTTCCTTTCACATGGCGGACCACAGGAATATGATGGCAAGAGTAGCAGATTAAAAGACTGCTTTAATCTCCTCTGCATAGAGTTACCACATGTTCTAGACGTGAACTACTTTATATACCTTAGCAACACCTTCCCATTTCTATACAGGAAAATCACAGCCTGATCAAAACATCAGAAACTAAGACATGTAAGGTAATGTCTTTACATCTTTATAGTAAGCAAGGTCTCAGGGGGAAGGGGGTGGGGAAATGAAACAAAAAGCACTATCATGGTGGGAAAGTAAGGTAAATTTGGCTGTATTAGAATTAAGGTGAAAAAGAAAAGAAAAATCGTGTAAGGATTCCCAAATGATTTTGAGTAACAGAATGTGGTAGGTAGCGGTAAAGTAAGGTATTAAAAAAGAAAATTAGAACATAATAGAAATTAAAACTATATTAGAAGCCAACAAATGAATTTCTTTAACTTGACATAATAGCTACATGGTGAACGGGCTTAAGGAAATAAAATAAATCACATACAAGAGAAAGAAGTTCTAAAAATGTTCATAGAGATGATACATGTGGAAGATAGAGGAGTTGTATCTTCCTGAAGAAGAAAACAAAAAAACGTGGAGCAGAATATGTTTAATGATATACCCGAAGACAACTTTTCTGGAAATTGGTGTTTGGGTCTTGATTTCATTTGATGTTGATGTTATTTAAGGAGTCCTGGTGGTGCTGTTGTTGGGTCACAAGCCCTGAGGTCATTGATTCGAACCCAACAGTCACACTATGGGAGGAACATGAAACTTTCTGCTCCCATAAATATCTCCAGTCTCAGAAACCCCATATAGAGTTGCCCTGTGAAGGGATCCACTCAATGACAGTGGGGTTTTGTTGTTTTATTGTTTTATTTAATTTAGTAAGTCACATCTAACAGGCTCATCATTTAAACAACAGATATTTACTTATCGTCTACAGTATACCAAGCACTACTCTAAGTTCTGAGAATATTTTTAGAAAAAGCATTTTCCTTGTCCTCAGAAAGCTTATATTCTAATGAAGGAGTAAGGAAATAAATAAACAATTAACATAATGCCAGGAATCCTTGATGGTGTAGTGGTTACACATGGGCATCTGCATGGTCGGCAGTTTGAAACCACCAGCAGCTTCGTGGGAGAAAGACTGGTTTCCTATGCCCACAAACAGTTAGTCCGGGAAACACACATGGAGTTGTTATGTGTCAACATTGACTTGATGGCAGTGAGTTCTGAGTTTTTGGTGATTTGTTGTCAGATGGTGGTAATTTCCTTGCAAAAAAATAAAACAGGGGGAAAATAAATAAATAAATAGATAGATAAAATAAGGCAGGGGTAGGAATAAAGAGTGACAGTAGCTCTGTTTTAGATAAGGAGTCAGATAAGGCTTTTCAAAGGAAAGCCCTGAAGAGAAGGACCATGTTACTGGTCCTCAGTAAGTAAGAACTCTTATTTTTGGTAAATTCACTGAACTCTGTAGATAAAGATTTATGTGAGGAGATTGGAAAATTGTAGCTGTGTGATTTATTTATTTATAACCTAAAGAGAAGAAAATTAAGTTCTCTACCCTGCCTCCATTTTCTGTGACCTGTCTCTAATGAGAAGATACAAATTGACTTTTGTGTTGAAAACCCCACTGTCTTCAGCTCTACCCCTTCAGGGACACTCGGAGCCAGAATATAGTAGAATAATGTTTAGAGTTCTGAAAGAAAAGAAAATGTAAACCAAGCATATTTCACTAAGATGCTCTGCAATGATAAAGGTAGCTGACATTTTCAAGCCTCACAAATTTAGGCAATACAACCCTTCTGAGTTTTTCATGTAAAAAATGCTGAGTAACAGGATTCAGTCAATCTAGAGATGATACAAAAAGAAATGGAGAAGGAAGTGTGGGGTGGGGCGAGAAAATAGAGTGGGGGAGGAAAGGGGGAAGAGGAGAGTTAGGGGGAATTCTTCCTAAGGATGTAGAATTTGAACAAGATCCTGGAGAGACCAAGAAACAAATTTAAGTAACATGGTGCCAGATAAAAGGAGAGACAGAGGGAAGGAAACTAGAAAGATTATGAACTAGAGAAACTGATCATTTAGCCCCTTAAATTTTTTAATTTACTTTGCAATAGCAAAGAGATAATACATTCTTTGTTTTATTTTACTTAGGTTAAATAAATCACTTGAAGGAAATAAATAAATAAATAAATCACTTGAAGAATGTGTAATACAAATTCCCAAAGATGCAAACACAGTAGGATCTCCTTTCTACTCCAGGTCCCTGTCTGGACTTGGTAAACACTTGTTAATATCCAGAGATATCTTATGTATACGAAAATAATTGTTTTTCTGTTTTCACAGAAATGATAGTAAACTATAAACATTCTTTTGCTTTATTTATTTTACATTACATTCCCTATTACTACATGCAAAGCTACCTCATTGGTTTTTAACGGCAGTGTAGTGGTCTCAGATGGACCATAATTTGTTTAACTAATCCATTTGGAGTTTTCCAATCTTTTGCTATGCAAGATATAATGAAATAATATCCTGCATATATATAATTTTGCACTGTATAAGGATATTTAAAGGATTAATTCCTAGAAGTAGAACTGTTCATCAAAGAGGTTATAAACTTAAATTTTAAGTAGAAATGCCAAATTGTTTTCTAGTGACTATAGTCCCACAAAGTATGAGTGCTGAGACTCTTAAAACTTTGCTATCCAGATCAGTGAAAAACTTACTTTACTGTGATTTGAATTTTTATTTTTTACTGTGTTAGGCTGAATACCTTCTAAAGTTGAAAAGCTATATCTGTTTTCTTGTCTGTGAATCCTGTGATATTTGTCCATTTGCCTAGTAGATTGTTGTTGTTTTTTCTTATTGATCTGTAGTAAATCTTAAAAATATATTTCCCTACTTATTTTTACTATGATGTACTTAAGTTGGGCTTTTAGGTGGAAATATGGGTGAGGTGGGGCCATGCAGATATTTGTTATAACAAACAAGGTACAAGTCTAGAGCTATTTTTTCACAATTAGCTCTTTTAAAAGATATAATCTGTCTTTTATTTACTGATTAAAAATGTCACTTTCACATTGAATCCATTTAACTAACACGGACAGAACTAAAATATAATTATATAAATGGTTGAAAAACAATGTTTATTTATAATATATAAACATTATAAACATTGACAGTGTAAAATAATAATCCAACACCCCAAAAAGTATATTAATTTTCTTGTCAGATAAAATGGTCAAGGATATTTCTTAATCTTAGATGATCATTTAGGAACTAATAACTCTTTTGTTAAGAAACTGTAAGTAAAGCAATTGTTTTAGTTTACTCTCTTTTATCTCTTAAATTCAAGAAAAATTTAATGTTATCTTTTTTAAATTAGCATATATGAGACTATGCTTTTTATTATTTCTAGAAGTCCACCATTCAGAAAGAATAGTTAGAATGATATTTCATAAATTAATAGTATTTATTGATAAATGCTATAATTTTGGGTGATTTCAATGTTTTAAAGTAAGACTGTTAAATTTACAAGAACAATAAAGCATTCCTGTTAAGAGGAAAAAGGAACAGGCCATCTATCTCTGAGGGATTAGCCTCTAAAAACCTTATGACTAGCAGGGGAGCATTGTCTGATATAATGCCCCCCTATAAGCCTCTCACCCTGAAGGACATGGAAACTACAACTGGGGAAGAGCTGCCTCTTCAGAGTAAAGTCGACCTTAAGGCACAGATGGAGCAAACCTTTCAGGGCCGTCATTTGCTGTTGGAGAATAATTTAAAGTGAAACGAACCGTTGCATACATCTATTAATAATTGTAGTGCAGAATGAACAATGTGTGAATCTAGGAAAATTAGAAATCATAAAGGAAATGGAACGCTGAAAGAGTGATATTCTACGCATTACGCACTGCCATCAAGTCCATGCTGACTGAAAGGGACCCTGTAGGACAGGGTAGAACTGCCTGCGAGGTTCTGAGACTGTAACTCTACAAGAGTAGAACGTTGTGTCTTTCTCCAGACCCTAGGCATTGTGAGCTAAACTGTACTGATATTAGCCATTTTAAGTTAGAAAATCATATGGTTTACTATTTTTGAGAATGATAAATTCAAGCAAAATGTCATCACATACATCACCAAAATAAACATTTCAAGACCTATCTTTAAGTGCAGGTTGTATGTTATAGAATAATGCCCAGGTGCTCACAAAGAAGGCCAGTTAATACAGCTATTATTCAGAGTCACACATTGGCCACTAAAACCAGTGATGATGAAATAAAATAATTCCATCAACTTTTTCCATCTGGTATTGATGAAACATGCAAGCAAGATAAATTAATAATTACAGGTGATTGAAATGCAAAAATTGAAACCAAAGGGAAAGATCTGTAGTTGGAAAATATGGCCTTCATGAGAGAAACAAAATGGGAGATTGCATAATAGAATTTTGCAAGAGCAACGACTTCCTATTATATACATTCTTTTAAACAACATAAAGCAACTACACACATGGACCTTACTAGCAGGATACACAGGAATCGAATTGACTATATTTGTGGAAAGAGACTATGGAGAAGTTCAAGAATATCAGCCAAAACAAGGTCAGGGGCCAATTAGGAAGAGATTATCAATTGCTCGTATGCAAGTTCAGGTAGAAGTTGAAAAAAATTAAAATAAGTCTAGATGAGCCAAAAGACAGCCTGGAGTTATATATCCCACCTGGATTTAGGAAACAGAACAGATTTGATACATTGAGCACTAATGACTCAAAACCAGATGAGTCGTGGGATGACATCAGGAGCAAATGCATGAGGAAAGCAAAGGGTCATGAAATAGAAAAGGGGGACGATGTCAAGGAGTCCATGTAGAAAAGAATGGTTGGAAACTGATTGTGGTAGCAATTGTACAGTTTTACTTGACATGATTGAAATAGGGAATGATTTAAGGGAGTGCAACAGATCAGCAAGGGGAGCAAAGCAGTAAAGTCCCTGAGGAATCCCAAAAATGGACTTCGGGGGCAGGGCTTGGTACCTCAACAAACTCAATCAGAAAACACTCATAAAGGCCAACAGACAGACCTGAAACTACTTATAGGCTTTTCTATTTTTTTTGTTTTTTCATGTCTATCTATGTAAGATAGGCAGGATAAACAATCCCAAGGAAAAAACAGCAGGATTGATAGTTTCTGGGGGGTGTGGGAGAAGGGGAGGCAGGGGAAAGGAACAGGGAGTCAACAAACCCAGGGAGAATGGAACAACAGGTGATCTAAAAATCAATGCCGAGGAAAACATACAATGCCCGGTGGGACTTGATCAAGTGCAGTGCAGCCGAGAGGAATTACTGAAAGCTGAATGAATGTCAAACATGATAGTGGGACAAGAGGAAAGTAAAACACAATAGAAGAAAGAACTAGGAGGCAAAGGACATTTATAGAGGGATAAATACAAGCACATACATATATAGTAAATATATTTATATATGATATGGAAATTGATCTATGTATATATATATTGTAAATATTAAGGTGGCAGACAGACATTGGCCTCTACTCAAGTCCTCCCTTAATGAAGGAACACTTTGTTCTAATAACCTGGAATTCTGTGATGCTCACATTCCCCACACGATTGCTGAAGACAAAATGGGGGCATAAACAAATGTGGTGAAGAAAGCAGATGGTGCCTGGTTATCAAAAGATGTAGCATCTGGGGTCTTAAAGGCTTGAAGATAAACCAGTGGCTATCTAGCTTGGAAGCAACAAAGCCCACATGGAAGAAGCACACCAGCCTGTGTTATCATGAGGTATCATTGGGATCAGGTATCAGGCATCAAAGACCCAGAACACAAAACCTTTCAGTGTGAATGAGGGGGAGCACGCAGTGGAGACCCAAAGCCCATATGTAGACAATTGGTTATCCCCTCACAGAAGGGTCACAAGGAAGGAATGAGTCAGTCAGGGTGCAGTATAGCATTCCCTAGTTCTTTTTTTTTCTTATTTTACTTATTCTTCTAGTTCTTTAATGCTTCCTCCCCAACACTATCATGACCCCAATTCTACCTTACAAATCCAGCTAGACCAGAGCATGTACACTGGTACAGATAAGGGCTTTCGACACACAGAATCCAGGACAGATAAACCCCTCAGGAACAATAATGGGAGTAGCGATACTACGAAGGAGGGTAGGGGGAAGGTGGGGGAAGAAAGGTGGAATGAATCATGATTGACGTATAACTGCCCCCTCACCCCAGGAGAATGAACAGCAGAAATGTGGGTGAAGGGAGACAGCAGTCGGTGTAAGATATATGAATAAAAATAATTTATAACAAGGTTCATAAGGGAAGGAGGGAGGGAAAAATGATCTGATACCAAGGGCTCAAGTAGAAAGAAAATGTCTTTAAAAGGATGGTGGCAACATACATGTACAAATGTACTTGACACGATGGAAATATGGATTGTCCTAAGAGTTGTATGAGCCCCTAATAAAATGTTAAAAAAAAGAACTATGAAATTATCTGTTTATGTATTAAATCCCAACTAATAATTTTTTAAAGACAGAAAATGGATCATTAAGGATGATGTAGATAATCTTGGCTTCAAACAGAGATATGGATTGCCTCCACTCTTCTCCTGCCAACCCAGGGAGGGGTCATCTCTTTCTTAGAGGGTTTCCTAGATTTGTCCTTGATGGAGGTCACATGGTCATAAGTTATGTCCTTTTAGTCTCGCCTTGACTGCCTTGTTCAGAAGGCACTGGACCAATCTTGTAAGCCTGTCTATCTAATGATATATATGCCCCAATCGCATGCTTCTACAGTCTGGCCTATAATTGTGATGTATTTTTCTGCCATCAGCCAGGCCTTGTGGCAGTTTCCTTTGTCCACCTATGCCCTTTGTAACACTTGGTATCTCAAGGAACCCTTGAACGCCATCACAGCCCCCATGTTAATGGCCTCCCTCATTCAAAGGTGTGTTCTGTGTCTTTGGGTTGTCTTTGTCTCTTTCAAGATTTAATAAATGTTCTCCTTAAATTATTTAAATAAAGAAAAGAAAAAAATATGTCACTCTGAAACTTGCTCTTGAACATAGAGTAGCTTAAGCAAAAAAGAAGAATGTTGAAGCTAAAGAGCTGGACAGAAATTTTCAAAGAGCAACTTGATAAGACAAAACACTGTGACAAAATTTGCAGACTTAGGCTTATAAAATCAAAAGGAATCCCATGCGACGACTGGAGACTGGATGCCCTGGTCCTGACCATGTCTGATTATCAAGCCCCAGAAGGCAACTGTAACTCCAGGCAATGCCTCCTTCAGGACAAGGAACACCCAGGATACCCGATCCCAGAGCTTTGCAAACAGTTTTACCATTTGGGCTGGGTCACTGGGAATTAGCTTGAATCTTGGAAAAGAAATCTATAGCCCCCCTTCAGGAGTGCAAAAGGAATGAATTCATCCTGAAGACCTGTTTGTTTGTGACCTGAATGAATACGACCTAAGTGGGCCTTCGGCCATTTAACATGCTCAGAAAAGCCAGTGTACTCCCCTTTCGTGGATGCTTACACAATGAGAGGAGCCAGTGCAGTGATCCACACCCACTCTAAAGCTGCTGTCATGGACAAGAGTTTAAAATGACACATCAGGAGATGATAAAAAGGAATGAGGAAGTATACCTCAGGAGGGCATTATGGAAACAATGCTATGTTGGTAGTGCCCATTATTGAGAATACACCTGAGGAGAAAGACCTCAAAAAACAAATGGTTCATGAAATGGATGAACACCCAGACTCCTGTGCGATGCTGCTCAGAGGACATGGGGAGAAACATGGCAGAAGCCATGTGTGAATGCTATGAGTATTTGTTTGATATTGCTGTTTCAATGAAGATAGTGAGACTAACTCCTACACAGCTTCAAGTTGGAGAGAATGGAATTGTGTAAACCAGCGTGGAGTGTAATTATGTACAGAGAGCAAGACCTATGTGAAGCTTAATTATTTTTTAATCAATCAAAATTTCCTTGAAGCAAAAAAAAAAAGGAGAAAGAAAATCAAAAGGGAAGTACATGATCAGCATATCTCAAGCTGAAAGAACGGAAGAGAAAACTGCAGGACTTGAGTTGCAATATTAAGGAATCCTATGTGCAAAATATTGAATGATGCAACAGAAGAATTGGTTGATGGCAGATAAATATATCGCAATTATAGACCAGACTGTAGAAGCACCAACAGAAGATAGGACTATAGAGTCACTGTACCAAAAAGAATTGGTTGATGTGCAGCAAGTTCAAGTGGTAGCATATGATTAAGAGCTGATTGGGATGGGGAGAGTAATCCAAGCTATACTGAAAGCAATTGTGAAAAGCGGGGCTTGAAGAATTGACAGACTATATCAATTGAAATGTTTCAACAAACTGATGAAGCACTAGAAGGACTCACTAGTTCATGCCAAATTTTTTCAGTACAGCCACCTTGCTAACCAACTGGAAGAGAGCCATATTTGTGCACATTCCAAAGAAAAGTGAGCCAACAGAATGCAGCAGGTGTGTAACAAGATCACTAATATCACATGCAAGTAAAATTTTCCCGATGATAATTTTTAAATGGTTGTAAAAGTACATTGACAGGGAGCCACCAGAAATTCAAACCAGTTTGCATTTCAGAATTTAGAGCTGGACATGTAACAAAGGATAGATCATTGCTGACATTAGATGAAGGTTGGCTGAAAGCAAAGAACACCAGGAAGATGTTTACTTGCATTTAATTGACTATGCAAAGGCATTTAACTGTGTGGATCATAACAAACAATGGATAACAATGAAGAATAGGGATTCTAAAATGTTGATTATGGTCCTACAGAACTTGACCAAGAGGCTGTAGTTTAAAAGCAGGAAAGGAGGGGTGCCAGAGTTGCATCCTTTCACTATGCTTATTCAGTCTGTATGCAGAGCAAATCATCTGGAAGCTGGACTATATGGAGAAGGACGTAGCATCAGGACTGGTGGAAGGCTCATTAGCAATCATGATATGCAGATAGCATGCTCTCCTTTACTGAAAGTCAAGAGGACTTGGAGACTTACTTATGAAAATGGAAGGCTACAGCCTTCATTATAAATTACAACTCAAGTAAGCAAAGCAAAAATCCCCACAATTGGACCAATAGACAATATCATGATAAATGGAGAAAAGATTGAAGTTGTTAAAGATGTCATTTTACTTGGGTCTGCATTAAATGCTCAAGGAAGCAGTAGTCAAAATGTCAAATGTATTAACCCCATGTATTGCAGTGGGTAAAATTGCTGCAAAAGTGTTGAAGAGCAAAGACTTCGCTTTGGGGACTTATTTGCATGTGAAAGCCAGGAGATATGTAAGGAAAACTGGAGGAGAATTGATGCATTTGAATTATGTTGTCAAAGAATATTGAAAGTACCTTGGACTTCTGGGACACCAAGTAAATCTGTCTTGAAAGAAACAGATTCAGTGTGCTCCTTAAAAGGAAGAACGCGGCGACTTGGTCTCACGTACTTTGGTATGTTATCAAGAGAAGCCTGGAAAAGGGCATCATGCTTGGTAGTGTCTACAGAAAAGAGAAAGACCTTCCACAAGATGGATTGAGGTGGTGACGGCAACGATAACCTCATCTGTAATAATCATTGTGAGGATGGTGCAGAACTGGGTCATGTTTCCTTGTGTTGTACATGTGAGTCACTGTGGGTCAGAGGCAACTGGACAGCACTGAACAACATGAAGTGGGCTTGAGAACCTTACCACTGTAGGATTGGGACAGAAACTCAATTGTGGCAGGCCACGGGAACCTGAGATTACAAGCAGAGAGAATAATATGAGCACAAGTGTAACTAGAATTTTCTAGAATGTACTGTTGCATTTAGGTAGGAAGAAAAGAAAGAAAGGGGTAATTAGATTTGAGTTTACAACTATTACAGGAACTTGACTGTGAAAGGCTGAGCTTTCTCGTGGAGGCAGTGAGAAATTTTTAAGATGTTGAGTGTACAAGTTAGGGAAGAAAAAAAAAACAGAAACAGTTAAGGTTATAACTATTCCCTGCAGTTGGATTCCAGGACACTGGGAGGAAAAGAGATGTAAGAAATCTAGCACTAGAAACAGCTCAACATCATTATGACTGGGCCGACCTACTGTCTTTCCAGGCCATCCTTAGCAAGTAGTTCTTGTCCTCCTGGTCACAAAGTAGCTGCTGCATTTCTAGGATGCACATTCTTTTCCCCCATGGCAGGGAGAAGGGGAAAGGGGAAATTGCAAAATGCTTTCTCCTTAGATTCCTTGACTTTTGTTCTAGAAAAGACAGCCTTCCTCAGGAACTTCTATCTGTATTTCATTGTTATCTAACTGCAAAGAAGGCTCAACCTCACCCATTTTAATTTCGAGTCTTGATGCAGAGAAAAACAAAGGAAAGAGGTTGGAATCAGGATGATCGGGCTACCATGTGCCGAATTTGGTGTTGTAAGAAGGTATTTATGATGGTAGTACCTCACCAGAAAATAACATCCAAAATAAAGAAATTTGGGTTGCTGCTCTAGCTCTTGCATTAATGACCTTTGTAAATCACTTACCTGCCTTGGACCGAAGTTTCACTTTGAAAATGAAAGGATAAAAAAAAAAATTAATTAAAAAAAAAAAAAGAAAGAAAATGAAGGGATATCTAGGGACCATTCCCACTATCAAAGTTTGTGGTTCTGTCATAGCTTGAAGTTTGCTAAAAACTGATTTGCCCTTTTATCATCGCACGCACTGGATTAGCAAAACAATTTACATTTGCTTCTGGGTAGGGTGATTCACTTTCATAAAAGATTCGTTTCAGAGGAAGATGCTTTAGGAAAACAGGAGGAAAAGCCACAACCCCTGACAGCAAAATCAGGGTGCAGAGCGATAAGACATGTCAATGATTTTCCCAGGAGAATTCTGCTCCTCCTTTATATCTGTTAGAATTACAAAGAAATGAAATCCACTCCAAATCTCATTTTCAATCCAGTGTCTTTAAATCATAGTTTCACTTCACTGGATTTTCCATATAACTGCACCTTCTCCTTTTAAAAACAAAACTTCTTCCTCCCACTTTTTATTATTTTTTTTCTTATTGAATCTTCCCAAAATATATGATGTGCTCTGCTGCCTTCTTAAAAGCAAGATAATGGGTGTATTTTGCTTCCTGATAACGCTGAGACAGTAGTGGACTCTTGGAGTCTTAGTTCGAGGTCTGCTATTACAAAAGTACCCCAAACAGATTTCTTTCCTCACGGGTTAGGTGTCTAGAAAACCAAATTTGGGGTATCGTCTCAGGGAAGGCTTTCTCCCTATGTCAGCTCTGGATGAAGGATTCATGTCTTTTTAACATCTGTGATCCGTGCGTTCCATGGAGATCTATAGGTGCCTTAGCTGTAACCTTCTCCTGGTCTAGGAGGTCCTCGGCAGTCTCTGATCCTGGCTCCTCTTCCTGGGTGGTCGTCATGTCCCACCACACTGCTCTCTTGTTCGATCTCTTTTATATCTTAAAAAAGATTGTCTGAAGAATAGATTCAACTTAATCTTGCAGATTGTATCATTAATATAACTGCCTCTAGTCCTGTCTCGTCAGCCCCATAGAGATTAGGATTTACAATACGTATGATGATTACATCAGATCACAAAATGGAGGATAATTACATAATATGGAAAACCGAGGTGTCCTGTGGGGTTGGGGGGTAGAAGAGGAGAAACACAATTTAATCTTTAACAGAATTTAAAGGGGCTATGAAAAGAGCATTTGTCCATTTTCAAAAGCGCCCCCAACCCTTTGTTCATTTTATTTGTTTGCTGGATATACTAGTAATACATTCTTCCCTCTACAATAAGCTTTCAAATAACTCTCAGAAGACTCTTTTTTTTTTTTGCAGTGGGAAGTCTTAATACTCTAATATTATTCCCCACTCCTGTTCCTGCTTTCTAACCAACTCTGGTCTGAGAAACCAGGAACCCAGAATATGTGTTAAAGATAGTTGCAAATATTGGATGTGAGAATCATGCATACCTAGAAAAGCTGATGAAGTTTGAGGTCGCTATTTCTATTCCTCAGAGGCAACTCTGTCCAAGGGAGATGAAGTTGCCAGAAATCTGACCTTTGGATAAATTGAACAGCTGCCACATGTTCAAGCACAGACTACATGGCCACAGAATATATACACATAATATACATGCAAGTGTTTTGAAAGGAGTGGGTGTATTTGGGAAGGAGCATAATGGACAGATTAGAAAAGAATATTATACCCTCAGCTTTGCTACAAGATCATCTGCTACTGCTTAAAGTTCCAGTCATTGTTACTACTTTGTGTGATTGGGCGTGCCTCACAGGTATTCTGATGACATACATTCTCAAAGCCCACAACATGAGGGCCCGGGAAGAGGATAAAAACAGGGTCACTACATGAAAAGAAGGTACCTCAAAATCACATTTTTTTAATTTCTGTAAGGCCCACAGAATTGTTTCATGCTGCTTTATTTACCTTTTTTGCTTTATTTACTTTTATAGGTATATTCTGTACCCCTAAAATATAGATGTCTAAGTCATCATCAGTGTCTTCTTCTCACTCCATCAGCATGACTTTGTTCGACGAGATCGGCCACTGCGTGTCCTAATTGACCTCATACAAAGGACGAAAGATGCTGTTCGTGAGCTAGATAACCTGCAGTACCGGAAAATGAAAAAAATCCTTTTCCAAGAGGCACGAAATGGACCCCTGAATGAATCACAGGAAGATGAAGAAGTAGGTTCCTTTTATTGCAGCGGGGTCTTGTAGTACCTACTGTGTGAAAAGAGCCTTGGGCTGAGCCCTTGGGAAGTACTCTTGAACACAAAGGCATGTGGTGAGCTCTGCACTGAAAGACACAGAGGGTAACAGAGAAGGCATTTATACAATAGCTCTAGGGAAGGGCAAAAGATGAACAGTGTTGGAGAGGTGGGTTTAATGAGGGTTCTGTGGAGAACATGGTGTGTTTGGGTTTTGGTGGCTATAAAGTGGTGCTTTAGCAAGATTATCCTGGCCACAAAGTCTAAGATGGATCTGAATGGGTAACATTCTAGATAATAATCCATACAGGAGATAATAGGGCCAGTTTCGATGGGAATGGGAAGAAGAGGACATTTTTAAGAAACATTGTACAGGTAGGTTTGACAATACATGAGCTTATTGATAGGGGTAACAGATGAGTGTAAGGTTAAGTGTGAGTCACTAGCAGCATGTCAACACCAAAGACAGAGAAGAACAAGAAAGATGGGTACACTTGGCGGATGATTTCAGCCAGTGGCTATTGGGTTTAAAGTCCTGACATGGTGTAGAAGAGACATAGTACATAGATGGACATTCTTTCAAAGGACAGACAATATCTTGGTTTGTTGAAAAATGAAAGAATGTCATTGTTTGGGGCAAAGGTAATGGTGGTAGAAATACCCAAATGGCAATGTCTAGCAGTTGGTTGGAAGAAACAAGCCTAGAAAATAGGACAGCAATTTGCACAAAGGTATCTGACTGGGGGCCAAGAACATTCTATTGAGAATTAGAAAATGATGAAGGCAACAAATGTACAAATGTGCCTGACATAATGGATGGATGGATGGATTGTGATGAGTTGTACGAGCCCCCAGTAAAGTGATTCTTTTCCCATGAGAATTAAACAAGGGGTTAGATGTAGACTGAGAAAAGGACCCACAGTATATTAAGAAAAGGGAGACTTAGGAGATAAAGACATCACAGATTTTGAGAAAATGCACAACTTTAAGGAGAAAGCAGCCAGTGTGTGATGAGAGGTCAAGCCAGATAAGGGTAAAACGCGCACACACACACACACACACACACACACACACACACACACACACACGACATTAACTACGTTTTACAATTAAAACATCCTCGATAACTTTAGTGAATGCAGTGTTACAGTGATAGGATAAATCGTTGATTACTGTGGTTTGTGGAATCAGTAGGAGGTGAGAAAGCAGAGACAGAAAAAGTTGGTTGTTTTAAGATTCAGAAATTTAAGAAGGAAAAGTGAGAGAGGGCTGTGTGGTAGAGAGGTACCTAAATATGTGGCTGGCTTCTTCACCTTAGCGGCAGAGGGCAAGGAGCCACCCGAGGTATTGATGAAAGAGAAAAGATGTAATTAAAGAAACAGAACCTCGGGTAGTGGGGTAGGTTGGGAACAGGAGCACAGTGCAGGAATTCGCTTGAACCAATGAAAGAACTCCGGTTCTCTAAAACGAGATAAGGAGGAGGGAAAGAAAGAAGAATGATTTGTTTTTAATGTGAAACAACATGACAAAGTATGTATCACTAATTATAAAAGTGAAATTCCGAAAACCAAATTGAACTATAAAATTCTTGATTACATGTATGTAAATGAGCCTCTTTAATTGGGAAAATCTATCTGTTTTTGAACTGCCCACCATGCAGATTATAGCCCAACAAGTAACCACAGCACCACCAGGGCTCCTGAAAATCTATTTTTTTTAAAGTAGTTTCTTGTCTGCGACCTTGAAAATTATCTATACTAGCGATTCTTTTCATTGCCATGGCTCAGTAACAGTTCATTAAAGTTTTAGATATACATCCACACATATACATATATTTAACTTTTCAAAAACTCACTGCCATTGAATCACTTACAACTTATATCTGTGTGGGTGTGTACACACTACCTACAGATATATAAGGAGCCCTTTGGGTGCTGTGGATTAGGTATTGGGGTAACATTGGGGCATTAACCATAGGATCAGTGATTCAAGCCTACGAGCCACTCCATGGGAAAAAGTTGAGACTGTCTGCTCCATAAAGATTTATAGTCTTGGATACCGTAAGGTCACCATGGGTCAGAATAGACTGGATGACTGTGGGCTAAGATAGATAGATAGATAGATAGATAGATAGATAGATAGATAGATAGATAGATAGATAGATAGATAGATAGATAGATAGATAGATAGATAGATAGTAGGCAGGTAGTCAAGACAGGCAGCTATCCAGGCAGACAAGCATACACATATGCAAAGCAGCATACATACATGCATACATACATAGGCAGTCGCAAGTTAAGAATATCTCATTGACATACCATCCATAATTATGAACCAACCCTCATAAAGTCTATTCTATTAAAATTTAAATTTTTGAGGTACATACAGTAGTTTGCAATAAATGGGTGCTACATTACTACTCACACCAAGACTGTATTATTATTATCACTGAACTGTTACATTAAAGATGTCTTGGTATACCTGGCATTGTTTTCTTCAGTATAAAAAGGACATTTGTGTCTTTAATATGCATAGAAAAGTATACTATGTATTAAATTAGCTCTTGACTGACTTTAGACATGAAAGGTAATTAACTATTCCAATTTATGTACAAATTTGATTTTAAGGTAGACTTAGGGACAAAACTTGTTTGTAATAGGAACTGGGGTTCTGCCTATGTAGGTATACACAAATGCACAGTGTGGTCCTTTGAAAATAGAGATGTTTCTTTAATTACATAATTCAATCTAATATCAAAAGATCCCACTGTGATGGATAAATTATATGTTCTGATAATATTTTACCACTTCTCAAATAGTAGTCTGAGGACTAGTAATGATGAATACCAGTATTATTTAGCAGATATATTTAATAAGATTACACAGGTAAGCATGATAGAATTGCTTGAGGGAGGCAGAATTTAATTACCTGTTTAGGACAGCAGAATTAATATCCCTGCTTAGATATGAAGTTATTTGATAGCAGCTTGCAGAGGAGCATGCTGCTAGTCAAATCCCTGAAACTCTTCACTGGACTTGAGCTCCAAGTCTAGTTTGCAGATATCCTCGAGCGGCCGGCCAGCAGTCTGTCTGTAGCACCTTGATGGTCTCCGACAGACTTGGCCTGCTTCTGCCTACAGAGCAGCAAGATGGTAATATGATCGTTGTGTATGAAAGGGGAAATCCCAGGGACAGACGCATTTGGAGCCTGATGACCCATGTCCAGAATGGCCCCTGGGGATGGCAGAGAAGTGAATTTGAAATGTCTGAAAATAGTGGGGGAGTAGTGGAGCCACTACATAAAAAGTTTATCTTTGCAGATTTGGCAGAAAAGCAACTTGGCACTGCAGAATTGAGTGTGCTTAATAGCTTAGTCAATGGATTGGCACTTTATCTCCAGTCATTTTTTTTAACCCCGGTGCCCCATTTTTATAGGACAGCGAACATGGAACCAGCCTGAGCAGGGAAATGGACAGCCTGGGCAGCAACCATTCCATCCCAAGCATGTCTGTGAGCACAGGCAGCCAGAGCAGCAGTGTGAATAGCATGCAGGAGGTCATGGATGAGAGCAGCTCTGAGCTGGTCATGATGCAGGAGGACGAAAGCACGATAAATTCCAGTTCCTCCATTGTGCATAAAAAGGTAGGTTTCAGGGGTCCCTTCACAGCTGTCAGCATCTCCAGTCCTGGTGAAGTCAGCTAAGGCCACTTAGCATCCGGCTTTCTTGTTACTTTCTATGACTGAAAGGCGAGGCTACACCCAGCCCTTCCTTGATAGTTCTCTGACAGTCAAAATGCAGAATGGAGTAGATGGTCTCTTGGCTTATTGCTTGATCTTCCTTTCTCATTATTCTGATTCCCACTTTCTGTCAATAAATTATGAAGAAAAAAAATCTACAAAATCTTCAAGTCAAAGAAACCAGTACGCCCTTCCCCAAAGTAACCATTTGCAGATTTTAAGTGCATCCTGGCAAAACTAAAGGTTTTTACCCTTTTAGAAGTATGGTCTTTCTTTAATATGTTGCCAACATTTGCTTATCCTCTGTTTTAGAATAATTTTAGGTTAACTCTCCTTTGGAATAATTTGTTTCTTCCAAAGAAATTTCTGTAAAATGAGTACTTCACAGGATTTTCAATAGTTCTGTAGAGGAATTCTCCAAGAGCATTTTGAATAACCTTAGATGGATAGTTCCTAGCATGACTCCCTTATAATTCCTTCCTCATGAAGCATATACAGAAGCTCTGGTAGCACAATGGTTTAAAGCGCTCCACTGTAATCTAGAAGGAAAATGGTTCTAACCCAGCAGCTGCTCCACAGGAAACAGATATGTGAAAACAGACTGCCTTGGAAACGTTTTGCAGCAATTCTGTTCTGTCCTATAGGATCGTTATGAGCCACAATCGACTTCGTGGCATTTGATTTGCCTTGTGATTTGGTATGTATGAACCTATTTTAATAAATGGCAGTGATCACATATTAATTAGTTCATGTAAATAAAATATTGCCTGTGCCTCTCTAAAGCAGGAGTTTGATTTTAATTCCAGTGAGAAAGCATGGTATAAAATTTGTTTTCACTTCTACTTCTGTTGGTTGTGCCTTCTTCTTGGAAGGAGGGGGAGATTGAATAGCTAAGGACTGGAAGGCAGGAGAAAGCATACTGGTGTCTGTGGATGGGCACAGTTTTGTTTTCTGGGACCAATTAACTCATTCATTTGTTTAACAAATTTTAGTGGGGGCCTTCTACTATATGATACTGTGGTAGGCCTTAGAGACACACAGGGTCTAAAACAGACACAATTCTTTCATCAGGTTTATTATCTATGGTACAGATTAAGCAAATAATCACACCAATAACTACGTAATGTAATTATGAAATTTTCTCTGGCTCTAAGGAAAACTTAATCTTGGAAGAAGTAATGAAAAGCCTGTTTGGTGCAGTAACATCTAAGCTAAAATTTCAAAGACAAATAAAAAGTTAACTAGCTGGGGGTGATAAGGGGGGGTCAGTGCCAAGGCCGTGAGGCAAATGAAACCCTACATCTTTAAGGAAGAGCAGGTAAGGCAAGAGAGTTGAAACTTGGTAGAGCATGTGGGGACTGCAACAAGGTTAGAGAGCCAGCAAGGGCCCCAATTATCTGGAAGCCAGGGCAGCATTCTGCAGAAAGTTGGAATATCAGATATATGAAATTCTGGGTTCTGCTGCTCTTTGGATACGGGCAGGTGATCACACATTTGAAGGGTAGAAGGTAAGGCTTTCTGGGATCTCATTTTCAGGGAGCTGTCATGGGTGCTGACAGATCTGGCTCCCTCCGAAAGGTACCACTGGCATAATCACCCAAACAGAACCCTGAGCTTCAACTGATTGCGGGTGGGATTGGAATTTTGGCTTACTGGTGTCTCGCTGCCTTGTTGTGATAATATGGGTTCACCAATGCTTTTTCCTCCCTGATGTAATCACTTATGGAGACTAAATGTTCATTTTTATTAGATGTTACTGTGCTCCATGAACCCACTGCCATCAACTCGATTCCAACTCATAGCGACCCTATAGGGTTTCAGGGCTTATAAATCTTCATCAGAAAAGATGGGTCATTGTTCACCATGTATTCCATAGATATTAATATCTGTACCAAAAGATATATGTACCTTACACATTAACATTATTTATTGTTATTATATATAACAATGTATATTAGTAGAAGTTAATATATATGGTAACTGGATTTGATCGACAAAAATGCTTCTCGGGAAAAATTTAAATTATATAACATTTTAATTGTAAATTGGGTGGTTGTTGTTAGTTGCCGTTGAAACAATTCAGACTCTTGGTAGCACCATGTGCACAAAGTAGAACTTCTCCAGAGGGTTTTCAAGCTGTGAACTTTTTGAAGCAGTTCACCAGACTTTACTTCTGAGGCACCTCTGGGCGGGTATGAACTACCAACTTTTTAGTTAGTAATCAAACACTTAATGATTCTATCACCTAGGGACTCCTTGATGAAATATGTCAAAGAAATCTAGTGGAAGGGAATTGAAACACATTTGCAAATACAATCTCAAGTGAGTTCTCTTCAAAATGCAAATAGACCAGAAAATAGATTACGTTATCTACAAAAACTTAATGTTATATCTGGTATCTCTTCATGGCACTCATTCACTCACTATTCCTGAACTTAAAAATGTACCATCTTAGAAAACAACAGACAAAGAAAACATCAGAAATTTAAATTTTTTCAGGAAGTTTTTTATTTGTTGATTCATGTGAATTCCCTGAAACCTTTTCACTTGGAATATACATGCAATGTAATTTTATACTCTCAATAGAGACTGACATACAGGAATGAGTACACTGCATTGCTATTCTGTTTGTCATTGTGTAGTTTTTTGTGCTACATTTTTGGACTTTGGTTTCTCCATCTATAAAATTAGAATTTTTTTCTGCATGCTTTCAGAGTTGATTCTGAAGCATCTATCTCTGTAATCTTTAAAGAAGCAAAAGTCTAGCATGGTGACTCAGGAGCATGCTTCCCCTACGTTACAGTTTATATTAAATATTCGGATCTCACGTAGGATCTCACTTGATAAAGAAAAATTTGTACTAGAATGTTTGAAAGTCACAGTCTCATCAACCTCTTCTCTTCATGCAGATGAGATGACAGGAGGAATAGATAATGGTAGTGTTGTCAGTTAGGCTCCACAGGAAGCAGAGTTGGGACGCTTCAGTCACTGCCATTGAGTCCAGTAGAAAGCCCCATCTTTCTCCTAAGGAGCAGCGGTGGTTTCAAACTGCTGACTTTGCATTTAGCAGCCCAGCACACAGAACCACTGCATCACCAGGGGTCCTGAGACACTTTAGGGCAGTAGAACATTCACTTGTAGGTAATGCCCAGATTAACACATATTATGATGAACCACATTTACAATGTTATTTTTTAATATATATAAAAAATATATCTGATCAGTTTTATGTGCCACATACAAAGTTTCAACACATAATTTGCTGATATTATCACTCTCAAATGTACTGTTCCACCACCCAATGACAAATAATATCCAGTTTATAAAGATACTGATAATAAAAGGCAGTAAGAATGAAAACAAAATTTTAATGAGGTGTTTAACTTACATCAGAAATTATTTGCAACGGAGTAGTCATCAGACCATAACTGCATTGCAAGTGCTGGAATACCTATATTCATAAGTTCCTGCGAGGTCAGTTCTCGTGAATGAGAGGTGTAGAAAGCAGCATTGGGCAGAGCGCAAAATTGACCTGGGATGCAGGCTCCAGGGTAGGCTCAGTCAACTCCACAGGGAGCTCTGGTGCTAAAATAGCTCTTCAGAATTATCCCACATTGGGCAGGGCCTTAATAACCAAACCAAGATAAGTCATTGAATCTGGGAACCCCCTGAAGAGGGTGAGCTTGAGCAAGCCTGCTCTCTGCCACTGAGGCAATCCCAGAAGGAGCTGATAGCCAAACACAACTGCTGTAACTCTCTCTGCTGAGGCAGAGAGTCCTGCTGTAAAGGGGCTTCTGGATAGTAGTACATTTCCAAGTCTGTGATTATTCTCAGCTAAATTCAAACAAAAATAATGGTAGTACAATGGTTAAGCATTCAGTTGCTAATCAAAAGATTGGCAGTTCAAACCCACCCAGAAGCTCTGTGGGAGAAAGGTCTCACAATCTGCTCCCATAAAGATAACAGCCAAGAACACCCTCTGGCACTTCTACTTTGTCACCTGGGGTACTAGGAGTTGGAATCCACTTGACAGCCAGCACCCAATGGCAACAACTGAGAATATTGTAGTAGTCAATAAAGTTTCTGGAAACATTAACTATTTTGTGTCCAGAATCTTAGAGAAGTCTATACATTATATTATCATATTATAAATACTAGTCTATCCATTATCCTATTTTATTTTTAGACAATTATATATTTATTATTTCCCCACTAGAATTTAAGTTCAGATTTGTCCAGCGCTGTGTCCCCAATCCTTAAAGCAGAGCCTGGGTACAGGGTAGGCTCTCCATGCATTAATCGAGAATGAATGAATGAACAAGCGACAAAACCATAGGGAATAAATTAGGTACCAAATATTAAACATCACACTATTCTGCTTCATTGCACATAATGGATCGAAAGGGGTTAAATAATCCTAAATGTTCCTTTGTGGTATGAAAGAGTTAACAGAATAGCATTCCTGTAATGAGAATACCCCAGACAGTAAGAGCATGCTTGATAAATACGAAAATGTAAAATAAGAGTTTTTGTCCTTCTTGATTGTTACAATCAAGCAGACATTTCCTAAATTAGCCAAATCATGGATCTGAAACCGATTACCATTTTTTATAGGAAGTCAGCTCACTTTTAAAGGCCACATATAACTAGCGTGAGAGCTCGGCTCACGGTTAACTGCTCTGCACCCGCAATCAAGATGCCCGGATTCTAGCAACACGACTCTATCACGGGTCAAGTCCCCCGAATGTAAAGTGAAACTCTGAAAAATTTCATCTAACATCACAATTTTGGGTTTCTTCTTTCTCTCTAGTTCTTGCCTCTCTTCTAGTCATTCCCAGGCCCTGAAGGGATCCTAATCTAATCTTCCTTTGAGCAGGAATGTTTTGATAAATGTGAAAGTGTATTCTGACAAAATAAACCTTAGCCAATTATTTCTTTTCCTCCTGCTCGTGTTGTCACACACGTAGCTTTTCCCACTAAGTGAAGCATCATTGCTGTTCTCACCTACTCCTCAGCCCCACATCTGCCCGCGGTAAACACCGTAAAGCTATGCTGAGCTAATGTGAAGGTGGACTTTCATAGGACACACCATACACATCCGTTCTTGATTATTCACAAGTGACTAAAGGCAAACTTTGAAAAAGGACTGATTTCTGTTTGCATGTCCACATTTCAGTGACATGGATGACAGCCGTCAAGTTGGGCAGCCATTGTCACTTTCCTCTTCCAAATGGTTCCCCCCAGTATTGCACACTCACTGCTCCCAAACTTCACTATCGTATCTGTGAGGTGCTGCTGCTAGTCTGACGAGCACACTGCTCGAGGCAGACGTGCTTCCCTGGGTACGCCAAATTACTGTTTGGTTGAAGGAGACTTCAGGGGATATTTTTGCTTTAAGGTTTAAAGATGCTTTCAGGGTGGTGGTTTTATTTGTTCATCCAGCCTCCGTGACTCCAGAAATTCTGGATTCCATGATGTTTGAAAGTCTGTTTCACATTTTCTCTCCGGGACCAACCTTGAATCCAGATTAGCTGCTGTTTCTTCTTCTTCTTTTTTTTTTTTTTTGGCTGCTATCTAGGCAGTTTCTGGGTTTCTACCTTATTCCTATAAAATTATTGAGTATATATATAGTAGTAACAAACAAATTTTAATGTTGGCTTAAGCAACAAAGTATGTGTGTATGTGTTTTAATTAAAAGGTCTACTTTTTATCTTGACAAATTTAAAATTATTGCCTTTGTCTAGTGCTCTCTTCTGTTGTAGGTCATAGGGTGTAGTACAGTAAAGGTCGTATCTTTTGAACAATGTATGTTTTTAGATATATATGCCTTAATGCGCTGCAGTCATCATGGCCTCTTAAAATATATTTTTAAACATATTGTCTTTAAAAAATAATAATCTCTTCCAGCTCCACCTCTCCTTGCTGCAGCCCCAGCTTGTGTTGTGAGAGCAACACCTCATTTAATAATTTAGAAACAAACAAAACTGAAGAGAGGTTTGGGGGGGTTGCTGATCCCTCTTCCATAGCATGAAAAGTGGGAGAGTTTATGGAAAGGTTTCTCATCACCATCAAAAAGTCCAATTTATTTTTAAAGTTCCATTTAGCTAAGGTCCCCCACCAATCCTACCACCATAGAGGAAGATATGCTTGTCTGTGTAACATGATTTTACGTCATTCTAAGAGTATAGAGTAGCAGATTTTTCTCAAATACACATTTGAATTCTGTTAAATAACCCAAGAGAAAGTATCATTTTCTCAAAATCTCCTCAGCCCTATATTCTTGAGCTTATTTATTCAGCAAACATTTGCTGAGTGCCTACTAAGTATCGAGCACTAAGTCTAGGTGGAAAGGAGACTGAGATTTTTCAGCCTACATTTGCTCCACCATAAGAAAGCCCACATTCTCATTCAGAGACTGACGAGTGTGTTTCACCATGAATACTGTGATAAAGGTAGACCCCAAACACCATGGAATCTAGAGAAGTGTCTTTCACATCATCCTGAAACTAGACAAATGACTGCACCAGAAGCCTAAACAGGCAGACACTGAAGGAAATGCTTCCAAATTAAAGTAAAACCCCTGTCTTAGGGTACCATAGTAAAGTCGTATATGCCTAGTACTTGGCTTATTTCACTATACTGTATGAAGTTCCTTCTCTTTACTAACACTTCCAACATTATTTTGTCTTGATTTCATTTTAATCTAAAGAAGTTTAATTTCTTACAATGGAAGTTACCAACTTAACACAGACTTACTTAAAATGGGCCCCCAATCATACTGATATTCCAAGAAGTTCTTTTCCCTTTTTGCTAGCTGATAATGGCTTAAAGATATAATATAAACACATTATATATTTTGGCTGGGTAAGGTAGAATATGAAATTGGTTCTTAAGCTTCTAAAATCATCCTTTCAAGAAAATCTGGGCCTTAATATTACCATTTGTAAATAATTACTATTTATCTGTATAAATAGAAAAACAACCCTTTTTGTTATTAATCTGTGTGCTGTTCGGAAGCTTTTGGGGCTCAATAGAAGGGTCATTCTCAGAAGAACTGCTACTTGAAAAGCTAATATAACCAACTATATACCCCTCTATCTGATGCCTTCATATATGTGTGCTGCTGCTGCTTTTTAAAATCATTTTACTGGGGGCTCATCCAGCTTTTATCACAATCCATACATACATCCACTGTGTCAGGCACATTTGTACATAGGTTGCCATCATCATTCTCAAAACATTTGCTTTCTACTTGAGCCCTTGGTATCAGCTCCTCATTTTCCCCTTCCCTCCACCATTATCACGAACCGTTGATAATTTGTAAAAAAATTTTCATGTCTTACACTGACCAATGTCTTCCTTCACCCACTTTTCTATTGTCTGTCCCCTTGGGGGAGGGCATTATATGTAAATCACTGTGATCAGTTCCCCCTCTCTCCCCACACCTTCCCCTTCCCCTCCTGGTATGATTACTCTCAGTATTGGTCCTGAGGGGTTTATCTGTCCTGGATTCCCTGTGTTTATGTACTTGCTTCTTAAGTCACGTTACCCCATTTTTAAACTGTTGGATTATTTAAATTGCCTTCCAAGTTTTTAACCAATTTTATACAAACATTTATACATACATTTCCCAATGTACATGGGAATTTAGTCTACAGTGTACATTGTTGGACTAAATTTGCCCCATTTTTGTGATAACTTGAAAATATTTAAAGAATATTAATGTTGGTGATCTTTGTTATGAAACTGCTCTGGAACACTGGAGATTATTTTATAAAAGGAAAAAATGACTTTAGGTGGAAGCAAGGAGGTATGTTATTTGGCTTGCTTACTATATTTAAAGTACCGTCGGCTTCCTCATATTTGAAGTTGATTCGAATGTTCAATCTATTGTCCAGGCTAACGTGTAAACTACCTTTACTTTCAAACTAGACCTCAGTTGGTTACTTAATGCAATTTAGAGTTTCAGCCTTTCCAGTTCACTGCTTTATTTTTGAATTTAAGAAACTGGGAAAAGAGCCCACTTAACCACTGCATCAAGCTGGTTCTCACTCACAGGCACCCTGTGTAGTTTCCAGTGCTTTTGAATCTTTCCACAGGCGAACAGCCTCATCTTTCTCCGGAGGAGCTGCTGGTGGGTTTCAGTGTGGTAAGCAGCTCGACACTTACCCCACAGCGCCACCACGGTTCCGTTCTAAATACAGCGTAGCTTTTAATTTGATGCACAGGGTCCTAACCAAAAAGTGCTGTGTATGTTTTAAAATACAGTATTCATCAAAGATAAAACAAAGTCATAGTATTAAAATTATACATACTTTTACACGAGTAGATTTTGTTTTATCCTCCCATATGGGCAATGTGAATTCTAGTGTGTTGCTAGATGTCTTTGAAAATCAAGTTATTACATTTTGAAAGTGAGCTGCTACCACATCATTTGAGGTCTCCCTCAATCCGTGCAATTAATAAATTGGAGAGGGCCGCCTGCAGGCCTCTATCGCCACCACAGGCCTGCACTGAGCCTCTCTTCTCCGACTGCTGCCAGCTGAAACTCTTCTTTTCCGGGACTGTAATCTTAAGAAAATTCAACTCTTCTAAAGATAAATGTAATGTTGTAAAGTCTGTTCTGCACTGTGAGTGGTGGCAGCTCCCAGCTTACCAACTGTGTAAATCCTCCCTCCATTCCAGAGCTCCCTTTACCTGTGAAATAACAGTCCAGAATTATCAGGAAATGATGTACAAATTTTTTGACCCTTCGAAACATTTTTTAAATATTTTATTGGGAGCTCATATATATCATAACATTCCATCAATCACATAAAACAGTATTGTACAATTGCTACCACAGTCGGTTTCAGAACGTTTTCTTTCTTTTTTTTTTTACATATAATATTTTTAAAATACCATTAAACAATATTATTTAAGGTTAAGTATAATATGAGGGGATTTTTTAAAGTGTAGAAAAAAATGAATTAAAATATAATGGCATCTTCCCACTTTCCCCCACTTTTTAAAAAAAATCATTTTATTAGGGACTTATACACCACCCATCTCGATCCATACATACATCAGTTGTGTAAAGCACATTTGTACATTCATTACCCTCATCATTCTCAAAACATGTGCTCTCCACCCAAGCCCCTGGAATCAGGTCCTCATTTTTCCCCTCCTTCCTCCCTCATGAACCCCTGATAATTTATAAATTGTTATTTTGTCATATCTGGATCTGTCCCACGTTTCCCTTCCCCCCACTTTTCTGTTGTATGTCCCCCAGGGAGGAGGTCAAATGTAGGTCCTTGAAATAGGTTCCTCCTTTCCAACCCACCCTTCCTACGCTCTCCCAGTATCGCCACTCACTCCACTGGTCCTGAGGGAATCAATCGCCCTGGCTTCCCTGTGCGAAACATTTTTTTATAAGTTCGAAAACATGGCTTAGGGAATACCTCTCTACCCATACCACAGTCTAAAAGAACTTTCTGCCTTGATTAAAAAATGTTCTATAGTGGACTGTCCAGTGTAGTAACTATGGGTTCTTTACAATCTTATTTCATTTTAATTGATTTTAATTTGAAAATCTGCGTGTGATTAGTGGCTACCTTATTTATCGTAGCAAGTGTGTTTCGATCCTTTAATTGTGTTAAAAGTAAACAGAGTCAATATACATTCATTTTATTATGTATTTACTTAATCTATTAAAAATAGAATAAATACAAAATACACTAAGTGGGGGGACAATCTCTAATAGAAATGTAATGGTAGCTGTCTTTGGAATAGATTGAAGTAGTGTACATGTAGAAGTGGAAAATAAAATCAACCCAGTGGAAAATTTAACCTTGGTTCTTGGCTTTTACAAAAATAAATAAATAAATATATAAAGCTGGGTGTAAAATTTTATTTCCCTCAAGGAATAAATATTTTTGACTTTTCAAAAATTTAGACTATACCAAAATTTTCTATTTTTATTTTCTCCAAGTCTAATTTTCTGATGAGGAGCAATTATAAAACATCTTCAAATAGTCATGAAAAAAAATGCCAAACTGACTTCCCACAAATGGTTTCTCCTAAAACCCTAGGGTGTTAAGAATTATTTTTTCTTTCCCCATCTTGAACTTGTACTATTCAAAAATCCCCCCATGGTTGTACATATTTTTGAGCTATTAATAATTTTACTATCTGCTTTTCTGAAGGGCTAGAGCTACCCAGTGACTGACCACTCCATATTTTATAGAAGGGAGCATCCTCCTTTGAAAGCATTTTTCCCCTTTAAAAGTCATTTCAATTGCATTTAAGGAACATCCATTATAATCCTTTCAGGGAATGTCCTTTTTTTCACTGGGTTTTACAATAAGATTAATCATCTTTGCCTATCAAAAACCGTAGACTTAATTAAATCATTGAAGGACATTAAATCCCATCTTTACTCACTCCGGTGACCATACCTCTGCTGAGTTGAGGAAGAATTTGCGAAAGTACCATTTGGTTAAAATTGTACGCCTGTCCCTTTAAATCTAAAAAAAAATCCTTTCTGAAGCTGTAGAGAGAAGGTGCTAGAACTGTGTACGATCATGACTGGAAAGCAGGATCCCTCAGTGACTGCTGAATCTTCCCAGCACAAGATAGAGAGGCAGTTCAGCACAAGCCTCCACTGGTTCTAGGCAGAACGATGATCCTACCGAACAGAGCTCAAATAAAATTAAATTGAGAAAGCAGATCTTTCAAGGGAATGAGGCGGAGGCTCGCTTTTATGTTAAAAGCAACCAGCATCCTCCTTGCTAGACATGGACATGACATTTTTAAAGGAATTATTTGGTTACAGCGTTTTAAACAAACTGTTCTAAGGAGTCTGTACATTGCATTGTTTTTTCTATTCTTTTTTTCTTTTGCATATATGTAATTCTGGAGGTAAAGAAAAAGCCTGCCAGGGATTCAGAAGGCATCCCACTAGCGATCAGCTGACATTCCTAACTGAAGGCTGCAATGTGTTGCTTATTCATTTTGTACCGTGGGAGCTGCGGGGACTAGCAGAGAGCTAAACTATGCATTTCAAACAGCAGTGCTTGTGCAGAAAGAGGGGTGAGCGAGAGGCAGCCGGCGAGGAAAGAGCACAGCTGGACTTTCTCCTTGTTTTTATCCATTTCTGCAGGATCATGTATTCATAAGGGATGAGGCGGGCCACGGCGATCCCAGGCCTGAGCCGCGGCCTACCCAGTCAGTTCAGAGCCAGGCCCTCCACTACCGGAACCGAGAGCGCTTTGCCACGATCAAATCAGCATCTTTGGTAAGCAAACACCCCTCTACCCATCTTCCCTTCCCTCCCCTCCTCCCCATCTGGCAGCCTCTCGCCCTCCCTGAGCCTCTCTCGGCTTCATGGATGGGAGGAAAGGAGTCAAGAATGTTTTCTCCCTCCTAATAATTTTATTCATTTTAGAAAAAAATCTGTTGGCATAGCAACCAGAGCTCAGATATTTTAGCATTGTCTATAGCATGAAAAAAAAAAACCTTTGTTGTGTGTGTGTGTGTATTTGTATATGCTGCATGTGCAAAATAAAAGGCCTTTGAGATGAAGTTGCTAGCTTATCCAATTTTATAAAAGCTATTTGTCTCTCTTTTCATTGAAATAATGTTAAATTTTTTAGAAGATAATGATCTATATGTGTGTGTGTGTTTGTATAGATGCATGTGTGTGTATAATGTATACACACACATCAAAAGATAAAACATCATTTCTTTAAAATATATGCTTGTGGCTAATGGATGTAATTGTAGAAAATAAGACAGTTGCTTCCCAGGGATGGATTGCTGGTTTGTTCTGCTTCATTCATTTATTTATTGCAACAATGGTAGTGGCTGCACTTCCCCATTTAACCCCTGAAGAATTCCCCGGCACCGATAAAGCACGAAGGGCTTTGTGGGAGAGGATCAGGGTGGTTGTAGAAGGAAAGGGACTGTCGGATTCTTCAGCATTTTCACTATTGCAAATGTGATTGCTGGATGCCCTTGTAGTAGCAAAAGGGGTGTGTGCTGGAAGAGTTAGTTTTCATGCCTCCTCCCCTCGGCCCCCCACGCGTGCGCGTGCGCGCTCCCACACTTACACACACACACACACACACCATTCCATCCTTCGTACTCAAAACTCTCTTTAATCGTTGCTTCTGAATCTTGCTTCTTAGCCTAGAAATAATATTGAAATATTAGTTGTTTTGCCTAAATTGATGCTGGAGGTCACATGGGCAGGAAGAGTTAGTGTACACTGCTCGGCTCTTACATTTAGAACCGATGATGACATCATCCGAGGCCAACCCAGAAAGGATCGTTTTTCTTGTCCTATTTTTTAAACCTGATTTCTACACTCGTTTCTCAAGTCTTTTAATAGCTTTGATTATCTCTGAAATGGAATGTGGATGCTCATCTTAAAAATCCCAAATGCAGGAAAAAATGGAAGTTACAGTACCAACATGCTGCTATGTCTGCTGCTGTGTAAAAGCAAGCAATTTAATGTAGACTGCTTATAAATAAGCCCATGTTTCAGTACCTTTATAGAGAAGTTTCTTCTCATCTCCTTTAATAAGCAATCTTTGATTTTTAAGGAACGATAGCCTGTGTAATGGAGATCTTAAAATGTCCACTATGTATTTGCAAATGATTGTTAAGCACCAAAAAAAAAAAAACCCAGCTCTGGAGTCTAAATAAAGCAGCATGGAATTACAAAATAATCAGCATGTTCATGCTATGATATCTGACAATAAGTAGAAATGTTGTATTTCAAAAAACCATTATTACTTACCAGAGACTCTTGTGAGACTTGTACCTAAACCATAACTGTTCTTGGTGCAATGTGAGGCGGGATCATGAGAACCCAGCACCGGGAGCAGGTTCTGCTTGTGAAGCAGACATTAGACCCAGTCCATTTTCCCCCTCTGGGTCAGGTTCTCTTCTTTTCTCACCTGCCACGCCCTCATTCCCACATCTCAAATCCATGACCTCTCCTGCCTCCAAGGAAGATTACTCCCGCCAGGCCCAGATGCTCCCTCTCACACATGTAGGCGCACCCCGGGCGACTCCGGGAGCATATCAGCCGCCTCTGCCTTCCCCCCTGTGTGAGATGGACGTGGCTTCCCTACTAGGCCACCTCAGGGCTGTGGGCAGAGTCCGGGCTCTGGTGGAGTGGTGATCGGCCCGAGGACCTGAACCCCCATGTTACGTTAAAAACAGAGGAGCCGACAGGCTGTTGCTTTGCCATAAAAGGAGTGGTTTTATGTGGGGCGCTTTGTCCAGATGTAACGCTTCGGGTGTCATGGCGGGAGTGATGGAAGTTTATCCAAGTTCAATAGTATTTGTCTCTAGTGGTTGTCAGGGAAGGAAAAAAATATATATATTGGAAATGTAAAAAGGGCTTATCCTGTGTAATTTTATGCCCCATTTTGGGGTAATTTATTGGTCTGATTATTCCAATGTGTATTATCAAGTACTATAGTGTTAGAAGCCATTGGAATCAGCTCGATGGCGGTGGGGTTTTTGTCTTGTTTTTTCAATGGTATTTTAAAGGCTAATTGTGATAGGAATCTTACAGTAAGAACACTGGAATATCAGAAGGGATCACTTACTTTAGAAATGCATTCTGAACCCTATTATTCTACAGATCCCAGTCCAAATGACAGGGCTAAAATGACTTTAATGACAAAAATAAAGGCAAGATCATGGGAAAAAGAAAGTCCAGTATACTGAATAATAAAGTAATCATTGAAACCTGCTTTCATATCTCAGCCCCCCAATATTAACTTGATTGATTCACTCATTCATTCGTTCATTTGGTTTCATTCTTGCCTTAGAAATTTTTAACAGAGATGTTAACCAACCAAACCAAATCTTTCCATCTAGTCAATTCCAACTCAGAGCGACTCTGTAGAACAGAACTGCCCCATAGGGTTTCCAAGGCTGGAGGTCTCTATGGAAGTGATTGCCTCACTCTTTTCCCTCACAGCAGTCAGAGGGTTCGAACCAATGACCTTTCAGTTACCAGCCCAACATTTAACCCACTGTGCCACCAGGGCTCCTTAACACACCACAGAGCTATCCACCAGGACAAGGAGGCATTTAGAAATCAGTTTTTATTGTTGGATAAATAAGTGAGCACACAGACTTGCGTGCTGGTGGGAAAGCTTAGGAGCCTCAGAATTGCGTGATGAGCCCGCATCTTCAACATCGGGCTTCCAGAGGCCCCGGCTCTGTGGCCCTCCCTTTGCATAGGTCTCTAATGTGCTTTTGAGTGAGTGCTGACAAGAGTGGTCAGCAGGCTTTTACTGCTGGATATTTTTATGATTTTGGCAGCTTGAAGTGAAATTTGTTACATTATTTGCACTGTTGTACAGTGGCATTTGTAACAAAGGGAAGGACTGAACACCTTCATGCCAGCGGACACTCCGTGGAGACTTTAGAACTTCATCTCCCTTCATGATGATTTTTTTTTACATTTTATCAGGGGCTCATACAACTCTTATCACAATCCATGCATATACATACATCAATTGTATAAAGTACATCCGTACATTCTTTGCCTTAATCAATTTCAAAGCATTTGCTCTCCACTTAAGCCCTTTGCATCAGGTCCTCTTTTCTTACTCCCTCCCTCCCCGCTCTCTCCTCCCTCATGAGCCCTTGATAATTTATAGATTGTTATTTTGTCATATCTTGCCTTATCCGGACTCTCCCTCCCCCCACCTTCTCTGCCGTCCGTCTCCCAGGGAGGAGGTTACATGTGGATCCTTGTAATGGGTTCCCCCTTTCCAACCCACTCACCCTCTACTCTCCCAGTGTCGCTCCTCACACCCCTGGTCCTGAAGGTATAACCCACCATGGATTCCCTGTGCCTCCAGCTCCCATGATAATTTTTTAAGGGCAGAGATTATTGACCTTATTTTAAGGAGCTAGGAAAAGGAAAGGCATTTCATGGAATCTTTTTTATTTAATTTTAGTCTTTTTATTTTATCTTGAAGAGAGTTCACCATACTTAGTTATCTGTGGAAAGGAGACTTGTTTGTAGTGTTCGACATCGTGAGTCTTTGACCTGGGCCACCTTTGGGTTTTTTATTGCTCGTGAATGGAGAGTTCGTGAATGCCTAGTGTTTTAATGAGACACGTGACCCATGAAAGTGTTTCAGCTTGTGACTACATTTGGTGTCATGCCTTCCTAAAATTTCATAAAGTCCTGGGTCTCGGGACCCCGTTTCCATAGAGGTTAACGTTAAGAGCACCTGTGGCCCTCGGTACAGGCAGCTCAGCCGGTGCTGAAGGAATTCCCTCTGGAAGGCACCGGTGCTGAAGGAATTCCCTCTGGAAGGCAGTGATTTGGGCGCACAGGTGAATGTGGGCTAGAACCTGCATTTTGAGGAGAAGCTTCTCCCAGCGTCATCCAGGGGGGAAGCAATCATTATTTGGTTTATACTTGACTTTACCAGTAGAAAAGCGTATGTAAAAAGGGACTCTTCATCTGGAGGTTTAAAAACACAACCTACTTATTCAACTCATTGTGAAATGGAAAGCGAAATGAGTCTGAGAGGGAGAGTAAACATACTCGTGCCTGACCGGTACCTGCTCCTGCCCCTGCCCTTTGGATTCTCAATGCTTGAAACTGCCTTCCTCTCCTGCAGGGCGTCCCAGAGGGTACTTCACAGAACATCACCTCTCCTCTCGCACTCTTGCCTTCTTCCTCTCACGAAAGTCACTGCTGATGCCCTCTTCATTGGTGCGCCCATCCCCATGCCCAGCCCACACAGCCAAAGCCCCTCAACGAACATGTGCGGGCTGCATGGCTGAGCGGATTCGGTTTCCTTAGCCTGTTAGCACACAAGGGCTCCACACAAGGATTTGAATGCCTCTGTGTACGCATCCAGGTTCTCATGGTGGCATTTTTGGTCACCAAGCGAAACTACCTCCTAGCCATCCTTCCTTTCAGTTCAGACCTAGGATGTCCCCCACCCCCACCTCCAGGTGTTCTGAAGAGTGGAATGTCAACCTGCTAATGCCAAAATGTGACTCACCGTATTCTTTTTAAGAACTGAGCGATTTCATTTGCTCTAAGTGCTGAGGTGACCAGTTGTTGCATATGCTTTCTTTTGATTCTTACCACATACGTCATCTGTGCGTTGGCTTTGATCTCTTCAGAAGGTAACAGCACCCTTTTCCTGTTTTATGTTCCATGAGGTGCTTGTTCGACTTCCTGGTCTGGTACTGTGGAGGCCCCACAATTTTCTCTGGATGAACTGTGCACACCTTTCCCGGAATCAGTCAGGGTGGTGTGAACCACTGTAGAAAGCTTCTGGGGCCGGGATGGGGTGGTGGTGGCCATGAATCTTTCAGGCTCAATTTTTAAAAAATATATTTTTCCAGATATATGAATGAGTGATAATTGAGATTCTGGTCGTAGACATACAAGAGGGCTTTACAAAGTTAAGAAAATTTCATTATCTTTTAGTTCCATTTTTTCCCACAAACTTTTGAAAGCCCCCTTATACTTACCTAAGGTAAGTATCATCTACAACCGGGATACGGGTACAGCTTTATTGATAAAATCACCCTTTTCTTAGATCCACTTCTTCTGTTCTGGGATTCCACTGTCAGAAGTATTCCTCAGAGGAGGAAAGAGACCGCCTGCCACTCAGAGCCTGGCAGGAGAGAGTAGGAAACCCACATGGATTGGCTATTTTCTACATGTCAGATACCTTGCTAGCCACTTTCACATGTGTTACCTCATCCAGCCCTCCAATCCTTGGGAAGAAATTCATAGTCCCCCTTAAAAATCAAGAACCAGGTTCAGATTAATTGGCTTAAATTCTGATAGAAAGGGACAGAGTGAGTTTTGTGCCTTGGTGGGACGTGAATTTGCCCTAACAGTTCAGAAACCATAAGACCATGGTTCAAATCCTAGGATTTATAAAGATTGAAAAGCTAAATTCTCAGCCATGAGCCATAATAAAATGGTGGTCAATTTTCATGGTTGTTGGCCAAATAGTACATTCTTAAATGTACCATGTAAATGTATTGCAACTTACACGCAACTATAAATACATTTTAAATTTTTTTCATGCTAGGCTTTGCAAATGAGCATCTGGTTCTACAGGTATTGAAAGTCGTCGCTCTAGTTTGAACACATGGAGCTATTAAGCTCAGTATCTATGTATGCGCCTGAAAAAACATTCACATGGAAACTTAGAAAGTTTGGTTGTAGCAAATGGGAGGTGATATTTAGGAGATTACCCAAATTATGGGAAACAGTCAAAGACACAATGTCCCTCTTGGAGTGCAATGGTGTTTTCTCACGTAGCTGGATGGCTCCAGTGATAGCACCGGGAGCTTTGTCTTTTTGTCGTTGCCAAATGCGGGAAGCAGGTATGTGCTCTGGGGTGCAGTAAGACCATCCTCTTTGCAAGGATCCGCGCACCAATTACAATAGAAGATGTTCTAGCAACTGAAAACAAATAACTTACCTGAAAATGTCACACACACACACACACACGAAAGAAAATGTATCAGCAACTCATTTCTTTCCTACCTTCAGGCCTTCCTGTTGGCTATGGGAAATGACCATCCTGAGAATGTTTCATGGGCCACAAGGCCGCCCACTGCCTCTAATGATAAGCGTTGGATGTGCCATCACAGCTTCAAAGTGTGCCATGCCCCCGTTTTGGTAATCTGCCCAATGGGGAATGCTCAAAGAGGGGTGAGGAGACAGGGCATGAGTGTCTGGGTAAAACATACCACAGACTCTTCACCCTAGAAGAGATGCTCAACCGCCATGTCTGTTTTAAAGACCAGTGGGTGCAGAAAGGGTTAAATGGTACCCCTTCTGATGATCCGGGTTGCTTTTAGTTTTTCCTCCAACACTGAGTTCCAGAAGGACACATGCACGAGGAAGTGAAAGCGACACATATTTCTTTTTTTTTTTTTTTGCGCCCCTCTCCCTCCCTCCCTCCCTCCCCATCCCGTCCTGCGGCCGGTGCAACACATATTTCAAACTGAGCTGTTTTCCCTCACTTTGTCAGGAAATGGATCCATTATATATATATATTAAATGGATATATATATATATTTACATTATTGTGCTGGCAAATAGATTATTCCTCATCTTCCGATTGTCAAGGTGCCTTCTGGGTAATGGTGTACCTTTTCAGTCTTGAAACATCTTTGGCCCTTACTCATCATCCTTTAAAAGAGGACTATCCGTGAGAAAATGGCGATGGAACCTAGTGTTAGTTTCTGCGGAAAGGTTTCAAAGTTTGCCTGAAGTTTCCTGGCATGAAACCATTCCAGTTACAGAGCAGCACTCTCTGATAGTGGGGGGTCCGTCCACACGGGAGCATTTTCTAAGCAGAGCAGAGAAAGAAGTTGTTCTTTGTACAAAATACACTTTGGCCCATAAGCCGAAAATAGTAGGCTTGACAGCAGCATGAAAGTTTCCAGTCAAGCACGTTATGAGGGAAGAAGTGGCTTGTATTAGATAGAAGTGACTAAGATACTTGGTGAAAACCTATGTATTGTCATTAAAACTGTGTTCTGAAGTAGACAGGGAAGACAGGAAGGAAGTGACCTACAACTGGAATAGGAGGATCACCCACACACTGCCATTGAGTCAGTTCCAACTGACAGCGTCTCAGGAAGATAAAAGGGGATAATAGGTTGAAGGAAGGACTAGACTTTTTTTTTTTAAGATTTCAAATGAATCAGAATTGTCACATTTTACCTTTTCCCTGTTGAGTTTCTGAGATATTTATTTGAGAAGGGGGTTAAGGAAAAATGACTAGGGAGAGTAACCATTCATAGAAATGTTTTTTCCTCTTCAGAAGGCTAAATAAACGTAAATTGAAAACTCTGGAGGGGAGGACAGATTGGTGCAAAAGAGATCATCTGCAATAATCTCTCAGCTCGTATTAAAAATAAAAAGGAAATCGTCTTTGGACGATATTGAAAGGATTTTCAAAGTTCCTATGACTTTCAGAGCAGGTGAATGCTCATCTATTAGCCAACAGGTGCCTCAGAAGACAGGGGTGGCAATCTGCTTCTGAAAGGTCACAGCCTTGAGAACCCCGTGAAACAATTCTTTGCTGCCTATATGTCACATGAGTCAGAACTGACTCAATGGCAACTAGCAAAAATGTGACTATTAGCAACATGGTCCTTTCTTTACAAGAAAAGCCGTGCTTCTCAACCAGGGACAGTTGTAACCCCCAGGGGACATTTGGCAAGTGCTGGAGACATTTTTCATTTCTTGACTTGGGCGTTGCTACTGGCACCTAGTGGATAGAGACCAGAGATGCGGCTACACATCCATGCCCAGGACACAACAAAGGATTGTCAAGCCCAACGTCCACGTTGCCAAGGTGGAGAAATTGTAGTCTAGTGACAATAGCCTAGATCTAGAATCAGACAGAATTGGGTCTGAACCACGCCACCACTCCTTACTGGCTATGTGAGCTTCAGCACACGTGTTGTGGCACAGCAAAAATACCTAAGTTGATTCTACCGACATTAATTTCAAGTCTCAATTCCACCCTCCGTCAAAATGGGTGGAAACACCTCCTTCAGGAATGACTGAAATGAATGCGGAATGAGGTGGCTTTGAGGTTAGGGAAAAGTTCATCCAGAACACCCAGCGTAGTGCCTGGTGTGACAGCAGACCATCTGATGGTGACCATAGGAAAGGAAACATGCTAGAGGTTATGGCGCGGTGGTAAGGTGAGTCTTTCTACTCCCATAAACACTTACAGTCTCAGAAACCCACAGGGGCAGTTCTACCCTGCCCTAGAGGGTCCCCTGCGGTCAGAATCGACCCAAAGGCAGCAAGATTGGTTATAAGGAACTTCACATATCTTGTAGGCTCCATTACTCTGCCCGAAAAGTTTGTGTCCCAGGAGTCTGGTCACCTGAATGCTGTTCCCAATCCAATGCAGGTTACACGGCAGATCCATGAGCATGAGCAGGAGAACGAGTTGCGGGAACAGATGTCAGGTTATAAGCGGATGCGGCGCCAGCACCAGAAGCAGCTGATCGCCCTGGAGAACAAGCTGAAGGCTGAGATGGACGAGCACCGCCTCAAGCTACAGAAGGAGGTGGAGACGCACGCCAACAACTCGTCCATCGAGCTGGAGAAGCTGGCCAAGAAGCAAGTGGCTATCATAGAAAAAGAGGTCAGTACGTGCACTCGTGCCTTTATGCCACAACCAAGCCAAGCCTGGTCCACTCGGTGCCCGGAGGTTCCCCAGGGGCAAGAGGGGAGTGCTGTCCGGTGATAAAGGCACATTATTGGTTTGGGGGCAGGGTGAGCATTCCAGGTTTTACGAACTGCCCCCCTTGGGGTTTCAGAGGCTTATAAATGTCTACAGGAGCAAACAGCCTCATCTTTCTCCCACAGAGCAGCTGATGGGTTTGAACTGCTGACCTTTTGGTTAGCAGCCCCCACATCACCTACTTCACCAGTAGGCCCCGTTTTTGTTTTTTTTTTGAGAGGGGAGGTTCAATGTCTAGGGATCTTGGGATTCAAAGGATACTCACCATTCCTGGCTCTTATTCCTTGATGGTAGTGACATCCCCCAAGGGAGGTAGAGAGTCAAAACTTTTACTACGGATCAGTGTTAGGTAGGAGAAATAATTTGTGTCTGCAGGAAAACAGGCTTAATAATACTGAACAAAATCAGACAGACTTACCTCCCCAGACACTGGCAGTGCTAGAACCAAGTCTCCTCCTTGCCACTTCTCATAAGGCTTACACCATAGAAAATCAGAGGTGCACATGTGCGCCCCTGAATGAAGCAGCTGGGCACAAGGTGCCAGGAGTGTTTCAGTAATTAGGCTCTGCCTCACCATGTGGAAGGAAGACTCAGAATGGTGGAAGAAGCATTCACCCAACTGCCATTGATCTATATGCCAGTCTGGCATGAAAACCTGTGGCCAAACCAGGATGGTATCAATCAGATAAACCAGCCAGAGTCCTTCTTGGGAATTTGACTTGGTAAATGGGCAAAGAGAATTATTCAGTTGATTATGGCAGCTAAAGCTGAAAAGATACGGGTAAGGAAGCGTGAAACAATTTCCGTTGTGCCTCTTGAACTACATATGTGTTTCATCGAAAAGCTCCCTGAAATACAGATCTGTCCACCTTCAGGAGCCAATGTTTATTATAGTACCTTTTATTTGGACTGGGTTTTTTTATCTGTTCAGAAATCTCAAAAATATCGTGTGATTTACAGCAGGTACCTATGACAACAAAATATCAGGGTTTTGCCTATTTTACCAGAGATCCACTAAGACATCTGATGGGTAGAGTAATTCAGCAGAGTTTGATTCCTTGAATAAAACTAGCCTGCCATCATTATTGATCCGTTCTGATAATTCACTCCTTGGGCTACCAGTAATATAAAAATCCATTCATTATCATTTCATCCACATTTTTTGTTGTTGTTTTTGTTCAGGAAAGCTTGTTTGTGGTTCACCTTCCTATTTTTAACATAACTGGGGATATATTTCTCAGTGGTGAAAAAGTTTACTATTTTTTGCGTGAGGAACAGGAGCATCAGGACAACGTTTTTTTTATGAATTATGCATTCAAATATTACAAGATTTAACACGTATGGGCTCTGTCTTAACGCACTGGGGAATATGGACAGTCAAAATCTTGTAACGAACAGATTCATCATAGATTGTCTTTGTTCATTTTACCAGGCAAAGGTAGCTGCAGCAGATGAAAAGAAGTTCCAGCAACAGATCTTGGCCCAGCAGAAGAAAGACTTGACAACTTTCTTAGAAAGTCAGAAGAAGCAGTATAAGATTTGTAAGGAAAAGATAAAAGAGGTAAGGGCACCGATATCGTAGTCACCCATTGCCATTTTAGAATGTTTGGAACTTAAAATGGACTCATCTTGAATTACATCTGATCCAATGGCCCCCAAACGTTATATTAGAATTACTTACTAAGTGCTTACTAAAACATATGGGAAAGCCCCATCCTTTGATTTTCAGACCCAGTGAATCTGGGATAGGGTTAGAAACTGTGCTTTTCTAGCCAGGTCTCAGATGCTGCTGCTGCTGCATCTAGGGACTGCTCATCAAGAGCTGTTGCCCTGACAATGATCTATTCTTGTATGCTTTATTTTCCGTCCTTCAGCCAAAATAATGTTTTCAAAATACAAATCTAGTCCTATTACCCCTTGCTTACAATCATTCGCCAGCTTCCCGTTGCTCCTAGGATAGGTTATTATAAGTCCCTGCACAGTGAGCAACCCGCCAAACCTTCCCATCTCATGTCAGGGCCCCTTCTAGTCCTGCTCTCGTCACAATGGCCCCCTTTCAATTCCTCATATGTATCAAGCTCTGGCCTTTTTCAAGGCCTTTGCTCTCCTCCACCCAGCCCCTCCCGAACCACAATTGGACTTCCTTAATTCCTACTCCTGTTCCTTGTTAGACTTCAGACTCTTTCTGAGGCCCTCCACTCACATTTCACATCACTAAGGAAGCTTCTCCTGAATCCTTTGACCAAGGCTGATGCCTCTGGCTTGAGTTTTGGATGATATGTTTTATTCATAATTATTTGAGCTACTTCACTAACATGGCCCTACTAGCTAGTAAGCACTTCAGGAGCAGAGGCCATATCTAATTTTGTTTACCACTGTCTCCTTGTGTTCATGATATACATGACTACGTGATAAATGAACGCTTGATTCTTGAATGGTTGGTTGAAAACCACGAATGGACTTAGAGAGTCCTTCCGAAGGACTGCAATTTGATCTGAAAGTTCACATTTCTTTAGTTCTCCTTTTACCAAGTCTTACTGTTGGGTTGGTGCAGAGCCATAAACTTTGATGTGAGATGCTATCAAGTCAATTCCAACTCATAGTGACCCCTGTGTCCAGCAGAACAAACTACCCAGCCCTGCACCATCCTCACAATTGCTGTGTTTGAGCACATTGTTGCAGCCACTGTGTCAATCGTCTTAGCTAGTAAGTCCCTAAGACTTCGAATTTCTTATTTGTAGACCTCTAAGTGTATTCAACTTTCATAAACTTCAGTGTAGCAAAGTGCTACAATATATGATATTATGTCCTTAGGCTCCAATTATTGTTTTATAGGTTAATGATAGGGACTTTAGCCCCTCTCCAATTTTTTTCCCCAATTAGAAAGTAAAAACAAATGGGTGGGGGTGAGCATTAGGAGAGTGTGCTTTGCCCAGATGAGCCACAATTTTAAAAAAAGGCAAAATGATTGCCACTGGGAATTGTTGGACCTGACAGGAAATTGTATTGGTCCACACTGGCTGAATGGGAAGAATTTCTGACACTCTGATGTCTAAAAAGCCAGACTGTAGTAAGAAACAGCCCAATTAAGAAGGTTCACACCCTCTCCATTTTCTCTTAGTTATTGGCTCTAATCTAATTATTACATAATAGAAGAATGTTGCTGAATTAGAGGGATAGCTTTGATTTTTTTCCCCCCTATGAGAAATGTGGGCATTTTCTCAGCTGCAAATACCTTTTGATTTATAACTCCCTGTATTCACTTAGGTTCTAAAAGCCATGTTTTATGACTCTGGCCACCATTGTGAGCATTCAGTAACACTAAGATATGTGGAGATGCCTTTAGAAGATTCTCTCACCAAACAGCATTGGAGAGCCCTCACTCAGGCGGAAGGTTATTTGGGGTTTACCCTATTCAAATTCATAAGCCTAGAGACCACAGACCTAACTTTGTTCAACATGTTCTGTTCTGTTAAAAATGGCCTAATGCCAATTTGAGATAGCCTCAATAAACCTTTCTGGCTAGAGTTAATATCACTCCTTATAAAGCTTAGTTCAGACCATTTAAAGTGACATAATATATTTAAATGTTCATATACTTAAAGATAGTGTTCTCAAAATGACAAAACCACTTTATTCTTTCTCCTGCTCCTTGTAAGACTGTGGGTTATACAGAATGATGACTGGTCCAGCAATAATTTATTCTTGATTTGGGAGTAAATTTTTATTATCTTTATTGGATATGAGTGTGCAAGCTAGTAGTTGATCCCAAACCTGCTAGTAATGTAACAGTATGAGGAGATGAGTCACCCACCTGCCTGCTGTGACCCCGGCTTCCTCCCTGCTGGAAACAGCTCTCCTCCCACGATGATACTAAGATTTCACCTATGGAATAGGAAAGTTGACTTACAAAGGCTTCTCGGCTGAATGCAAACATATGATATGAATAGTACATGATATCTGCATCACAAAACATTAAGTAGACATGAACAATTAAGGGATATTTCAAGTGAAGGAGCAGTTAACCAAATATAGGTCAAGCATGTCAGTCTGCACAAACAGGAATAAGGTGCACTGCATTTTCTCTAAAAGGGGTCTTCTTACTTTACTTTAGCATCGTCTTGACTTTTCTGGTTCACTGCCTTATTCCCTTTGCCCATATAACCTGGGGTAATTATACGTTTGGTTATTTAGAAACTATAGGTGACTTGTTTACCCTTCTGGTCACAAACGAGGAATATTTTCACGGAATGCAAGTGAGTCACATTTACTCAGTCGCCTCCTATCTCTGGAATGTTGTCAGCACCTGCTTTGTCCAAGCTGCTTTCTTCTCTCTTGCCTGGACCATGGCATTACCCTCCCAGCTTTCTCCCTGAATCTACGTTTGCTGCCTTCACTTTGCTCCCCAAGCAGTCGCCTGGGTTGTCTTTCTGAAATACACCCCAGTATAAGCCCATATAGATAAGCACATTTCTCCGTAATTTGGCCCATAAGGGAAGACCTATACAGGTCCCCGTTGCCTATACCTCAGCACACATCACACTGCACCAACCACCTGGCCTCCTTTCAGGTTCTTCTTCATACCTTGTTTCTTTCCCAGCCTCAAATGTCAGCTTTGTTGTTCCCCCTGTCAAGCATTCTTTTAGGACCAAATGCTTCCCTTCCGCAGTGATTGTCAGATACCGCGGTGTGCAGTTAACTCCTAAGATGCTCTGATAAAGTGTTTGACTTTGAACCCTCAGCCCCAGTGCAGCAGACATCAGCATCTTTTGCTCACCACTGTGTCACGCAGTGCCTGAGCTCCGTAAGTGTGTGTTGATTAAATGTGTGAAACCATAACTTCTGCAAACCCGAAGCCAGAGACATCGAAGCTACCTGGTCTTTCTCTTCACTTACTACTCAGCTCACTGATTAAAAATGGCCTCGGGGGTACAGCTTCTAGTTTATCTACCCTTATATTAAATTATATTATTAAATTCACTTTCCAAATAATTTTATGTTACAGTTCCTTTAGCTTAATGGAACTGACTTTTTTTTCATTCATTCTTTTTGTAAAAATATATCCCTATAAAGGAAATGAATGAGGACCATAGCACCCCCAAGAAGGAAAAGCAAGAGCGGATCTCCAAGCATAAAGAGAACTTGCAGCACACACAGGCTGAAGAGGAAGCCCACCTTCTCACCCAACAGAGACTGTACTACGACAAAAACTGTCGTTGCTTCAAGCGGAAAATAATGATCAAGCGGCACGAGGTGGAGCAGCAGAACATTCGGGAGGTAATAATTATGTTCGCCACTATAGCCATTGATTTACAAGACAGCAAGCTTTCCGAGCGTCAGGACCAAGTCTATTTTGTCCAAGTGCTTCATCCTTAGCTGATAGCATAGTGCCTGACACAGAGTAGGTAGACCGAAAAAGTCAGTGAATGAATTTAACATTGGGGGGTGGGGAGGGAAAGCCCAAGGAGGCTTACTTATTGAGCTGCTAACCACAAGGTCAGTGGCTCAACCCCACCAGCCACTCCTCTAGAGAAAGATGAGGCTGTCAACACTGTAAAGATTTAAGGTCTCAAAACTCAAAAGGGAAATTCTGCTCAGCCCCACAGGGTTGCTCTAAGTCCGAGTCAGCTTTGGCCATGGGTTTAGGAGAAAGTTCAGCTGCAGAATAAGGAGTCACCTTTTCACCCAAGTGACTGCAGTAGACGTGTATTGAACACCTATTATATTTACCTTTTATAAGGTCAATCATGCAACAGGTTCGAAAGAGAATATTTTGTTCTCAACCTATGTGGCAAGGGACATGTGTTTCTGTGACTCTCCTTGAAGCACCTAAGTAAGTGTGCGATGCTCTGCAAGTTAAGTCCGTTCCTTCAGCCATCCTGCACTTCTGAGTGCCACTGACATGCCAGGCACTGTACTAAGCAGCAGGACTGCTGAGAAACTGCATTCTCTGCCTTCAAGTATCCTTAAATCTAATAGAAGGAAAGAAATGTAACCAGTCGACTTCATACACTATTCAAGTTACTATAACGGACACACTAAGTAGTGTGATCGTGTAGCCATGGCAGGGCAGGGCGTGTGCAGTGACTGATAAGAAGCTGAGTGGGACCAGAGTTCTGGGGGTATGGAGTGGAGTGCCCACGCATGAGCACAGTTGGGAGCAGGATAGGGAGGGCTTGGTGTTAAAGGCAGGGATCGAGATTTAACCTGAAAGCACTACAAAGCCATCAGAGGTATTTAAGGAGGAGAGTGGCGTGATGAGGTTGTTTTTTGTTTGTTTGTTTTAATTGTAAAGTTAGCGCATGAGTATGAGGAGCAGGCTGGGGTAGTTAGAAGCCAAGCACTGTGTCGGTGCCTTTCCTCCCTCCAGGCTGGAAGAGAAGGGAGATGAGCTGACTTTCCAAAGCAGAACTGACAGCACTATTGGACACATTGGATGAGGGAATTTTAGAAGAGGATGGAGTCAAATCTGACTGCAATGGTCCTCCTTTGGGAGAGGAGATGGGTGTGACAGCAGTTGCAGAATGTGATGCAGCCACAGATACTAAGTTCAAGAGCAAGACTGGGTGGCTTGGCAAAGTCAGAGGAAAGGCCATCCATTCAGTAGCTCATTGACAAAGACAGTGATGGTGGCTGGCATGAGGGGAAAGCAAGCAGTTCATACATAGTCAATGCTATATAGTCAGCCCTGTGAAAGCCAGCAAGCTTCCTGGTGAAAGCAGAAACCTGTCAGGGAAGGAACATTGGAATTTTTTCCACAGTTAGGAAAGTAGTTAGGACTCTCAAAGGTGGAAAACTGGCAAGATTTGGAAAAGCAAGGCAGTCCTGTTGAGTTTAGGCTCTCATCAGATGTACTGCTTATTATTATTGGATGTACTTATTTTGGAGTGCAATATTCAAATAAAGAGACCAGGTGCCACAGCAGGTTAAGTATTAGGCTATTGACCACAAGGTCAGCAGTTCAAATCCACTAGCTCCTCAGCTGGAAGAAGGTGAGTCTATTTGCTCCCGTGAGGATGTATTGTCTTTCCATTTTCTTCTGTCATCTAGGTTCACTATGGGACAAAATGGACTCAGGGGGTTGGGGTAGTACTCAAACAGGAAGAGTGGAGCAAACCAGAACTGAGTGAGCACATTGCTGTGGGCCAGGCTTGTGCTCATTCCTCATGAGTATCTTACTGGAAGAGAAGAAACCACCAAGCATTTTGAGCCAGGCAGTGATATTAGCTAAAATTTTACTTTATTGGGGTTAGCCTAATTTTGTGGTGGCACACAGGCTGGATTAGAGCATGTATGCTCCATTGAGCAGTATTGCCCACCCCCCCATGGGGAGAAAATTGTTGGGAGAAATGGAAAATCCTAGATATTACAATGGCTTGTAGCTCCTGCCAGAAAACTTCGATCCATCAGCAAGCAGGCACTCTTTTTGTGGTGTTCCACTTTCATGGGGTCGGGTGGAGGCAGCAAAGGCTCCATAATGGACAGTAATGGGGGAAAGGTGGAGAAACACTGGATTAGAGGGAAGGGGCTAGGAAATGGGGCATGGACTAGGATGGTGCGGGTAGCTGTCAAAAGAGAAGTAGATTAGGAACATATTTTAAAGCGTAAATTAAATAGGAAGTGGCATACAATAGGATATGCAGAGAAATATAAAGGTAGAAGAGGATGTACACTGGTGCAGATAGGAATTGGAAACACAGGGAATCCAGGACAGATGAACCTCTCAGGACCAGTGATGAGAGTGGTGATACCAGAAGGGTAGAGGGAAGGTGCGGTAGAAAGGGGGTACCAGTTATAAGGATCTACATATAACCTCCCTGGGGGACAGACAACAGGAGAGTGGGTGAAGGGAGACACCAGAAAGTGTAAAATATGACAAAATAATAATAACATAAATTATCAAGGGTTCATGAGGGAGAGGGGAGCGGAGAGGAAGGGGAAAAAATGAAGAGCTGATACCAAGGTCTCAAGTAGAAAGCAAATGTTTTGAGAATGATGGGGGCAACAAATGTGCTTGACACAATGGATGGATGCAGGGATTGTGATAAGAGTTGTACAAGCCCCCAATAAAATGATTTTGTTTTAAGAAAAGTATAAAGGTAGAATCAAAATTGTCTCTAGTGTTTGAGACATGGGGGATTGTGGATTTGGGTGGCTTAGAGAGATGCTTCAGTAAGAAACTGGGTCTAGTAGAAGGCATGTTGAGTTGTTCAGGAGGCAAAAAAAAATTGAAATGAAGAAATAGCCCATTGGAAATAAGGGCTTGGCAATTATTAACATTAAAAGTATCAGGCAATTCTATTACTATTGTAATGACACATTTGAAGAAAGACACAGATTAAGCAGCCAATTAGTTTCAATAAAAACTAGAGAAAGTAGTTCCCCAAATATGATGGAAACATTTGTGACTTTTTTAGTGTCAAATTCTAACCAACTGAGCTCAAAATAAGTGATTACGCTATACTGTTTTTTCTTTCTTTTTTTTGTCATTTTACTAGGGGCTCATACAACTCTTATCACAATCCATACATACATCAATTGTGTAAAGCACATTTGTACATTCATTGCCCGTGTTTTTTCTTAAGAGTCCAGATGTGTCTTTGTTTAGACTTATTCCTGAGCCAGATATAGACGTGTGTGTGTAAATGTTGAATAGTCAGTGTTTCTGAAGACCCTCTCATACCCAGTGTCTGCCGAGAAGGTCATCATTCCTTTGGTATACATGTCCGTATTTCTTCCCACTGTGCGCTGAGAATTTCCTTGGGAAACCATACCCCCCACACCATACCCTGGATCATGCCCATTGAGACTGTTCATGGTCCTTGCACTCGAGACTGGTGTGTTTTAAGTGGAAGAGCACCGGGTTCTTTGGGGAAGGATTAGAGAGAAACAGTGCCCTCGGAAGGGATAGGCCCAAGTGCAAGAGGATATATTGAGAAGCTACAGCTTCATATTTTGATATTTTTGTTTAATTAAAGTGTCCATGGTTTTGTGACAATACTTTTTGACTTAGGATGGTAGCTGCTGAGCCCCGATGGGCAGAGTCACCTGCAGCATTTGCTTTTGTTCTTTAAATTTTGCTCAGTTCACGTCACTGGATGTGCATAAGCTAAACGTCCATGTGTTATGCGTTACTGTGTGTTCTGTCTTTTGGGCAGATGAGATCATCGCTGCATCAAAATTCTTCCAAAAATCGTATCTTAAACTCAAAATGCATAAAACAGGAAAGAGAAGCCATTCGTGGGAACAACTTTGAATGGAAAATATTGAAAATCTAAAACTCTTGAGTTTTCGTCCTGGTTTTGCTTGGTCCAAGTTGTAGGACCTATTTGTCTCTCCATTTCTAAATGCCTCCCTACCACCTATAAAACAGTAAGCCCTTTCTGTTGTACTGCTTCGTCTGGTTACAATTAGGACTGAATGAGATCAATGAAATCACCTTGGAAAGAAGTGAAAGCGCTTGACCTTGACCCCTTTTATAGACCCAGCACTCACTTCACCTTCAGCTGAACAATTTTATCCCCTTATAGTTGGCAAAATTGGAGGCAGTTTTACACCATTTTACACTCCAGTAACTCAGATGTGCAAATGAAGGGTAAGAACAACAAGCTAGATTCTTATTATGGTTCTCCTGTATTCTTCTCATCGGTTTTTTTTAAAACTGCACTTAGGATATTATATGCCAGATATTAATTTCTGAATACAGAAAAATAATGACATGCGTTTCTACATTTTGGAACATTTTCACGTGTTCTTGTGTTCCATCTTTACAAGAATGGAGGTCCACGGTAGGTCCTGTTCTCTACCCACTACACCTGTGGAAGTGAAAATGCTGATTAAGAGACTGGCCCACAGCTGTGCTTTAGTCCGTTGTTGCCCAGAGTGAGTGAGATGGGCCCCCTGGGCGTTGAGAATGATCCAGGGGAGACTGCAAAAGCAAATGGCCTACACTTTGTCCTGGGTTATGAAAAACAAAAATGTTTTCATTGCAGGGGGATGCTGAGTGATTTTTCTTTTCCTGTTGTTTTTTTTTTCTTTCCTTAAAAGGGGTGGCATGTCAAATAAGTTTGGGAGCCTCTTCTTTAGGCTCCTCTGTGGAGGTTCTAAAATTGACACTCGAGCTTCCTGACTTACAGCTGAGTACTTTTCAGTTGGTTCTCGAACTTACTATGAGTATATCAGAATTACCTGGCAACTTGTTGTAAAAAGCATTCATTTGTGACCAAGGTAATTGGGATGCAGGTATTCTATGGACAACACCCCATTATTCTCTATCTATTAAGCAGATCGAGAAACATTTGATTTCTTTTAGGGCATGCTGTTCGCTTTCTCCCTCCCTCTCTGCTTCCTCAGCCCCACCCTCCTCTCCTATGAGCTTCAGGGTTCTGGAAAGCTCAGACTCAAGCTAGACGTCTCACTTTACAAACATTTGGAACGTCCAACTCCCCAGTGCTGGGCTCCTGGCCACTCAAAGGTCAAGGATGATTAGTGACCTAGAAACAGCTTTACCACTGAGGGCTTCCTTAGCATCCTCTGGGGAGGACTCACTGTCCTCTGGTGCCTCCTCAGAGCCACGTGGTGATTGTTATAAGAGGAACACTGATGAAGGTCGGGGTACAGAGGGAAACTAAACAAGGGACGGGAAAACTGGACGGCGTGGGAATGAATGTTTTTGATCTTTTATTCTTTAAGACAAACTTAAGTTGCAATTATACGTCAGGTCTTTTCCCACTAAAAAGTACGCTCCATGTGGGGATACACTTGGTCACTGGTGCCTGACACAATGCTCCAAAACGATTTGTTGAATATGTACATGGAGCACTAAGTGCTCTGTCAGGTAAGCTTGGACTGCTAACATCAAGGTCAGAGGTTTAAACCCGCCAGCTGCTCTGAGGCAGCAAGATGAGACTGCCTGCTCCCACAACGATGTGCAGCCTTATAAACCCTCTGTGGAGGGTAGCAAAGAGTCCGAATCCACTTGATGGTAGTGGGTTTGGTTTGGGGTACTCTGGTAATAGATGTTGTTTCGTTTAAAATACTTCTGTTCAAATAGGTTGAAAATGTGCTAGATATTCTCAACTACAGTACTTTAAAACTGTTTCTGACACAGCTAGGAACCGCTGTGGTGTGCATCCCCTCCCAAAGTGGATGCCGTTAGAGGAGACACCTCTTGTAAGAGTTTAAAGTTGAACTCGGGTGCTTTCTCCTCTTTGACCTTTGTACATAGTACTACCATCCTTTTTTTCAAAACCTGAGAGCCTCAGCTCTATACCTCTTCCGAGATCAGACGAGATCGGGTGCATTCAGGGTGGTATGGCCGTAGACCTATACCTCTTTTATTGGGCCACTGACCTTGCTGTTATCAGTTCTAATGCTTAGCCCACAGTGTCACCAGGGCTCCTTTAAAAATTGAAAAACCGGGCCTCAAGTTAGACGAGCAAGTTCTTGAAGGATCTGCTTCTAAGAAGCACAACAGTAAAAGCAAAATAAACAACTTTAATTGCATTCCTTTTTTTTCTTTTGTTTATTCAGGCAGGAAGGGCATTAGGTTTATTTATGACTACAGGTGCAGAAGTCCAGGAGCTGGGCTGTGTGGGTCGGGCTGTGGTAATTGGTTGCAGGAGCAACAGAGGTTCGAAAATGGAGTCCGAGGCAAAGGCTTCTGGGTAGGCTGCCATCGCTCGTGATGGGCTGTGCATGCACCAGGCAGCTGGTTCCTCAGGCTCGGGACCTCTGTCCGCGTGTTCTCTGCTCTTGGATTCAATTTGAGGTTCCGGGTGTCTGGTAGGCTCCAGCTCCCATGGCTGGCTAGTCCATGCCCATCAGATGGGTGCCCGCTCTGGTCCATCAGCGGAGCACATGACTGTCTCTGCCACCAGGGGTCCCACTCTTTGTGAGTGTTTCCTAACAGCCGCATCTCTGTGTGCAGGGAAACAACTGTGAGCAGGTGGGGAAGCTAGAGCGGTCAGGCACCCCTGCCGCAGCTTTGCACACGGAAGCCTGGTTTGTGACCCAAGTGAGTCTTCATCAAGGATAGACGTTTCAGGTCCGACACAGGCACCCTCAGGGCACTTCACGCCCACACGTGGAAACTGCAGCCACAGAAACCGCAGCCCGGCTGGCCGAGGAGCAGCTGGAAGAGCTATTGCATTCTAACTGAAATGTATTGAACTCGCTTAAGCTAAAACCAGGAGATTCTCTGTAGGGATGGTTCAGAAGAGCCCATAGGAGGATCCCAGTGGGGACTGCAGAAGGGCTTAGAACGAGCCTTGAACTTGGGCATCATTACATTCCCTGCCCTTCTTTCTTGTTCTCTTTTTCATTCTTCTTGCTCTGCAGCCCAGCTCTAGTAGTAGTTCTCCTATGTCCTCAATTCCAGTGACATGTGGAGATTCACTGTCTGAATCTCATTCCAACTCCCTAGGTGAGAACATGGATTGACTTAGGTGGGATCACCTGCAAACTTTTGATTGGCTCAGCAGTAAGCTGCCCATATCCTTTAATAAATGTCTATTACACCATCCCTGTTAGAATACTAAGACACAGTAGTTCAGGGTTCAGCTACTAACCAAAAGGTCAGATAATTGACCCCACTAGCTGCTCCCCTGTAGAAATAACCTAGCAATCTGCTGTCATAAAGCTGACAGCCCAGGAAACCTTAGGGGACAGCTCTTCTCTGTCATATTCAATTGCTAGGCATTAGAATTGACTCAATGGCACCCAACACATTAGCGTATTAGCAACTTGAGAGCAGATGTTGTGGCTTATTAAATATTTTTGTGTACCCACAGCACATGATTCAGACCTTTATGTAGAAGTACTGTTCAAGAAATAGTCTTAAGTTAGTGAATGAAAAACCGCCACTAAACTTTTTCTTCGTGTCCTTTCCTTTTTCCTTTTCAGTTAAAAATAAATTAAATAAAAATAAATTAAAGGATAGACAGACATAAATAGCAAGAACAGAATGATTCGATCTAGAAGAGACCTGTCACATGAAAGAGGAAAAGGAAGAGATGTTGTCTCCTTTGTCCCCAACATGCCTTGAACTCTGAGGCTTTTAAAAAATAGATCATTGTCCTACTTCTGCCACATGCAAAATCACAGGCTATTTCCCGGAAAAGTCGAGACATCTCACGCACTATCAGTTTACCTGACTGATTCTTTTTTTTTTCTTTTTCCGACTGATTCTTAACCCTGACTCCATAAACGGGAGAACTCACAACTCGTCCTGTCCGAGCCCCACCCGGAGCAATATCAGAATCCAAGTTGTAGGACCCAGGCATTATGTTTTAAATTAAGCTTACCCAAGGGATTTGGTGGGGAAACAGAATGGAGAACCACTAGCTTCTCTAAAGAAGCATTTATTTAGCACCCGTGCATAGCATATCACCTCATTAAAAGGCGACAGCAACTGTGTGAAGTATGGAGAAGCCAGGGTGAACGCATCCCGTGTTAAAGATAGTGCCGTTGTGGTTGCTGTGAAGGTGCCCATCTTATGAGTGGTGGACCTGAGAGCAGAACCTAAGTCTCCAGGGATGGCTAATCTAATCCCATTAAATCACGCTGCCAAATACTAATGGGTTTCATTAAGAGCCAGTTAGCAGTGCCATTCCTGCCGTCCCTCGCTTAGCTGTGCATTCCTTCCAATTCGTCTCCATTCACCTCTCTCCATTTATCTTTGTTCCTGGATGTAGGAACTAAATAAAAAGCGGACCCAGAAGGAGATGGAACACGCCATGCTGATCCGGCACGACGAGTCCACCCGAGAGCTCGAGTACAGGCAGCTGCACACGTTACAGAAGCTTCGCATGGATCTGATCCGTCTACAGCACCAGACTGAACTGGAAAACCAGTTGGAGTACAACAAGAGGCGAGAACGGGAACTGCACAGAAAGCATGTCATGGAACTCCGGCAACAGCCCAAAAACTTAAAGGTGAGAGAGCTGCAGGGGCCCCTCCTTCTGACCCAGAGCAGAGTGGGACTGCAGCTGCGGTTGGACAGCGTTGGCGTGGTTCCTAAGCCTGCTCCTTTTTTTTTTTTTAATAGCAACATATGACTAGGAAGCCACCTTCCTAGGGACATCGAAGAATTTGCCTAGGCAGCCAGTCAAAGAACGGCCAACTTTGTTAGTCGCTAAACCTCAATAAGATTCTACGATCTGTTTAAAGTTGTCATCCCCTTAGAACTATTCATTTTTTTGTTAATGCCACTGGGAAACCAAATTTACTTCTATTCGCTTAATATGAAAAGAAAGTGTTGGTAGCGTTAATTCCTACATGGGCCCTATGTATTATTGTCATTACGCATAGCGCGGGTTACTGCGTCGAAGAAGCAGATGATCCAGCACCGTACTGTACCATTGGATGACAGACTTTTTGTGTTCTGGAGTCTTTACTTATTTCTCTTTTTGTGTCACTCTTTCTACACAGGCCATGGAAATGCAAATTAAAAAACAGTTTCAGGACACTTGCAAAGTACAGACCAAACAGTATAAAGCACTCAAGAATCACCAGTTGGAAGTTACTCCAAAGAATGAGCACAAAACAATCTTAAAGACCCTGAAAGACGAGCAGACAAGAAAACTTGCCATTTTGGCAGAGCAGTATGAACAGAGTATAAACGAAATGATGGCCTCTCAAGCGGTAAGTGGGTAGGTTTGGTGCCACGGCCTCAAGAGCTCTGGGAATCGAGGAAGTGCAAGACCCAGCTTTTTGTTTCCAAGATGGCTCGCGCGCAAAGCTAGGATGTTGGTGTTTTTCTGCTCAAAGAACTGAGGAAATGACGCCGCCGACTAAAGCCAAGCCCGCGTGGATACTTGCTGGGGTGTGCCGTATGCCGTGGAACTAGAGGAATCGCGTGTCAAATCGGACCTGTGGCACATAGGGACTTTAAGGGCAAGATGTGATCGATTTCACATATCTGATATGTTCATTCATCAAAGGTTTGCTGGCCACCCCCCAAGTAATGTCAGGCACAAATGAGTAAGACACAGCCCCTGTCCATGATGGAGCTCACAGTCAAGTGAGGAAGACAGACACATAGGCACATTCGTTCAATAAACTCTTAAGAAGCATCTTTGTCCAGCACTCTGCTGGGCTCAGAGCTACAACAATGAGATAGGCAAAATCAGTCCCCACCATCATAGCAATAACCCTGCAGCCTAAGTGCTTTGAATTGGGTGGTGCTGTGGGTCATGGGAGGGCAAGCACAACTAATCTCACCCAGAGAAAGCTTCCCAGCTGGAGCTGAGATGCTTAGAGGAGTTCATTTAGGTAAATAGGTTCCGTGTAAGAGTCCACAAATGGAAAGTGTGCGTATGACAACTGAAAGAACTTTGGCATGAGCCAGAAATTCAAGGAGAGAATTGTGGGAACCCAAAATGGAGAGGTCATAAAGGTCTGGGTAAGCCAGGGACGGGAGCTTGCCTGGTGGTTTAGTGCAAGTTTCACAAAATGAGTCCTCCAGCGGACAAGTTCACGAGGCAGGCATGCGTGAAGATCGACAGGCCTGGAAGAACGGGACACGCTGGAGAAAGGGCTGTAGTTGCTATGGAAGTGGTATAGAGTGCTTGTTTAAAGGAAGTGGCTCGAGGGCAGATCCTCAAAGGCCATCTTAAGAAGCTTAGACCTAATTCTGTATGCAGTGGAGAACTGCTGAAGCCTGTTTGAAAACGGAAAGCGATGGGACCAGATTTGTGCTGTAGAAAGATGTGGGCGGTCACATGACCATTCGAAGTTTAAAAGACCTCTTAGGCAGCTATTGTATAGTAATCTAGGTTTAAAAACGATGAATTCATGAAGGAAGAGAGAGCATTCTAACAGAGATGGTAGGGATCTAACAAATACTTTGAAGATACAGCAGAGCCTGGTAAGCAATTTAAGAGGTAGGTTTGACAGTAAGAGAATGGGTCAGGTCACCATTGAGCAAGATAGGAAACTGAGTGAGTCTGGCTGTCTGGGTAAGTAGTTGTGGACATGTTTGAGCTACATGCGTGTAGTTAGGTTCAAAGATGGATATATGAATCTCCAGGAGGCATGTAAAGACCAAAGACACAAAGTTCGCCATCACTGGTAGATGGGGCAGATATAGTGTTAGGAATAGATAGGGTCTCCTCGGCGAGTAGTGTATGATCAGGGAAGGGAACACAGGACAGAGTCTGGTAAATACCACAATTAGAGGGCTGAGCAGATGTAGACCAAAGAAAGCAAGTCACCAGAGACCTGGGAAGGGAACCAGAAGAGATCTCATCACAGAGCTTTCTGATTGATCATCTCAAGTGTTGCCGAGGGACCAACCAAAGTGTTCATTGGATCCCGCCATGGATTTGATGATCACTGGAATGGTGGGAATGACAGACACAGTAGGGCATTGAAAGAATCATCACAAGGTGAAATAGAAACGGTCAGTGAGACTACTCTCCCAGACCCTGCACAGCGAGGGAGAGGAGAATTGCAACTAGAGGAGGAGACAGAGGGGAAGAGGACTTCTGTCCCATGGACTGAACATGTCTGTAGGCTGAGGGAAGGAAGTAGTGCGCTCATTCATCCAGCTCATGCTTACCGGGTGCCTGCACTTTGCCACGAGTGAGTGAGTCAGCCACGGGTCATGTCTTTGTGGAGTGTACAGAACAGTGGAGGAAACAGACTTTGGACAAGTCCACTCAATGTCATGGCTGCCAACACTGTAAACCAGGAGCGCTGCCCTGGTCGGGAGAGTTTGAGAAAGGTATCCGGCAAAATGATGACTTAATAACACCTATATGTGTAAAGATGGAAAGACCGGGACGAACGTGGAGAACTCCATCACATTTGAAGTGTAGAGAACTAAGAGGGGAGGAATATGAAAATGAGACTGGAGGGGTAAACAGGAGCTAGACCAGGGTTTTCCGAGACCACTCCCTTTGGGAGGGGCACTGATCCCGGGAACCTGCAAAAACAAATACCGATGCTTTTCCCTGGATGATGGGCTAGAGAGCAAGCCTGTAATGGCCCTAGGGGCACTGGACAGTGGTCTTTCTTGAAAGTGGGTGGTAGGCCAAGATAATTGTGCAAACCCATGGGCTAGACCAGGGGTTGGAAAATGGGCTCTGGGGCCATAAGCGGTTTTTTGAGTACATACATGTGGCCCTGAAGTAAAATTGCACCATTTTAAAGGCTGCTATTCAGATAGTGGTCATTTCACTTGTTTGTGAGAATATATTTTTATGACTCCCAAATAAGTTTTAAATTGTTGAGGGACAAGATTGGCTCCTCTGCCTCAAAAATTTGCCAACCCCAGGCCTAGACCGTGTAGGGACTTGCAGACTTTATTAAGGATTTTTATGGTTATCCTAAATGTCGTGAAGGGCCATTGAAAAGCATTGAGCAGGGGCCTGACACCAGAGTTGCGTTTAGAACCAACATGCTGGTGACGGCAGCAGAATGACCTGGAAGGAGGCAGCAGAAGGAGGTGGTTTGGGAAGTTGCTGCTTTGACCTGGGCCTGAGGGAGTGGTGCTAGACGAGGGAAGGGGCCATCGGGATGAAGAATGGAGCACAATTTTGAAACTTGGGCAAGAGGCAGAATTGAGACCAAACCCACTGTGGAGCGAAGTATGAAGGCAGTGTGCACCCAGCCTTCTGGGTTGGAACGTATACGGTCAGCTGTTTAGTGAGGGCACAGGTGGAGCAGATTGGGCAAGTGGGAAGATAAGGGTGAGTAAATTGTGTTGACCTTGAGGCTCTCAGAAAGGTCCGGGCAAAGGTATCTAGCTGGCAACTAGACAAGCTAGTTCGACCTCAGAAGCGGAGTCTGAGCTACCGGTGTCCGTGAGGGAGTCAGCTGCACGCAGACAGTCACTGGGGCCCTGGGAATGGATGTGATTCTTAGGAAGGGCCCCTGGTGGTACAACCTTGCGTCGCACCCTCAATTACTGGCCAGGTGAGGTAGGAGGGAGTAGCTGGAAGAGGAAGAGGCCAAGCGGGACATCATCTCAGAAAGCAAGAGAAGGACTTCAAGAAGGAGGGAGCTGTCGTGATGTCATATGCTACTGGGAAGTCCAGTCAGATCGGGGCCACTACAAGTTGTTCGTCAGTGACCTTGGTGTGAGCAATCTCACCAGAGAGGTAGGGTCAGAATGAGCAATGAACGGCGAGGACAGCGGAGGCAAGAGGAAGGGGAGAGGATTGATAGGAGCTCCTTTTATCTCGTTCCTCTTCGTGCGCTCGGTACCTGCAGCTTTGCCAGGCATCTAGTAAGTGCTCTGTGGCTGACTGTTATGGTATGGAATGGAATTAAGACTATGGGTCCATGTTCCCCGGAAGAGAAGAAGGACATACATGACAAAGACAACTACTGCTCGCCATGTCGTCTTGCCAAGTATTGTCTCAGCGTGACTTCATTTCTATGAAAGCTCTTGGAAGTTGTTACTGTTTTCAACCGAGTGTATCTATGAGGAGATTGAGGTGTTAGTGATGTAAATCCGTGTGCTTGGGGCAGGTGTGGGCACACTTTTGCTGAGAAAGGTAGAGTAAATGTTTTAGACTGTGGACTTAACATGGTCCCTGTCACAACTACGCGGTTCAACTATGACAGCATGACCACAGGCACAGACAGGATGTCAACACGTGTGTGTTCTGCCTGCCAGGACAACTCTCTCTACTGGAAAAGCAAGGCAGGCTGCAGGGCATACGTGGCCCACAGGGTATAGCTTGCTACCCCCTGACTCGGAGAGTTGCCCACCTGATTAGTGGTGAAGTTGGAGTCTGAGCCCCGCTGCCCACCGCCTTCCCCTTTTTGGAGAAATACCCATCTTCTGAGATAGGAAGGAGCCCAAAGAGCGCATTTGGGAAAGATAACCGCTGCTTGCCCTGGGCCAGCCACTGTTTTAAGTGTAGTCTCTGTGCTGTTTCCTTTTTATGAGAGCTCAGTTCAACTGTGATAACGTGAACATATGACAAGATATAAACAAATGACTGCGGCCGCTTTCCAGGGAAACGTCATTTGCAAAAGCAGACTGCAGGCCAGAGTTGACCCATGAATTGGCCTGTATTACATGATACGGCTTCTCTCTAAGCCCTTTCTTCAGTTCAAGCCACTTTAGAACTCTCTCATAAAGCTTGTTGATGTTTTTTTGGTCTGCGCAGCTTTGGGTGATGAATTCCAAATACCGGAATATTCTCCGATTTCTCACCCCAGGACAGTCCTAGAGTCGGAAGTCGGTGCCAACTCACCTAGTTGTATACATTAATAATACATTGCCAGAAACAGACAGTGGGGCTTATTCCTTGGCCTGACCTTCCCAGAGGAGACTCTTGGCCAGGGCTCAGAGCAACTAATCCCAGACAGCGAGGCAAGCAGAAGGCTTTCCTTCCCTCTGTCGGTGAAGGGCCACCGGGTCCTGTGCGGAGGGGGAGCAGCCATCGGTGGAGAGCAATAAGGCCTTCGGCATCCTCTCCCTGAAGCTGCTCCTGGGCCAGCCACCGCCTAGCTGTCCATTGTGGCTGGTCTCTCGTCTCCCTGCAGTCTGCAGTGGGAAAATAAGGAGAGAGCTATTCTCTGTAGTGGGCTTTAATAAAAGCTGGTGAGAGTGAATTATTAGAAAGTACCTCTGAGATATGATTACATAATTTATGGTCATTTTACCTCTGTAGGATACTTCTACTAAAGTGCTAAAGAAAACACTATGCAAATAACTTTCTAAAACTAATACCATTTTCAGATGTCATTTCGCAGGTGAGATATTGACGATTGTCACAAATTGTACAGAGAAAGGACTGAAGCTTTGGGCAGAGAATAAGTATCTCGGCTTCTTTGGAGTTCATCCAGATAAATTCTGGGTAGCCCAAACTATCTAATTTAAGTGCTCTCATCTCATCTTTCACAGCTGAACTGAGACCCTGTAAAATCTGAGCAAAACCAAACAGGAATGAGGCCGGGGGGCGGGAGAGGTATATTCATCCTTGAGCAGAGTGCTGCTAGTGACCAAAAGACCTTTCCTGGCCCATTATCCTGGGAATACTGACACTGGCTTAGTTGGGAGGAAGGTTTTTCCTGTCATTCCCACACGATCTTTGCCCTGGTCCATAAATACAGGGTTTGGTTGCTACAGAGAAAAGGAAGACTGCCAGGCCACCTGGTCATCTGAATTTGCGTGCTTCCACCCAGATACATCCTATAGGGTGATCAAGATTTCATGGGGAAGAGAGATTTGAACCACTGGAGTGATCTCATGTTTGGCCAGCAGGCTAATGTGGATGGCTAATAGAGGCCAAGATTACTATCTAGGAGCATAACAGTGCTGTGGAATATTCTTCAAGTGATGTGGGGATGGGATTCATTTCTTTACGGTTAACGATACCCAAGTACAAGAAGGCTTCCAAAAATTTGTGGGAAATGGAACGAGAAGAGGGAGGCATTTTCCCCATAAACTTTTTGTAGCCCCCTCGCCTCTGCGGGTCGTTGAGTTGAAGATTATATAAATATTGAAACGGTGTCGCCAAAACCCAAGTAATAACAGCTCCCCTCCTGAACAGTGAGCGTGCCACCGCGGCTCTCCCGAGGATGTGGGAGGAATGCTTTGGTTTCACCCGCCAACCATCTGAGCAAGTAGGAACTCTTACTGGTGTGGTCTCCCGGTGAGAAATGTGAGACCCAGAGTGGGGAGACAGCTCGCCAAGGTGACAGCTGTAAGGGAACAGTGGAGTTAGGCTCTGAGCTTGCGTGCCAGCCTCCAAAGCCCCTGCCGCTGGAGAGGGTGCAGCCACCCTGTTCCTGTTGCTGTGCTTTCAGACCCTACCGGAAAGGACGTGCGCTTAGAATTGGGGAGCCCATTGGGCAGACTTTGCTGTCAACATTGATTCCTAGTGCTGAGTGTATGCAGGGCATCTGAGGGGACCTGTGGCAATCCACACCAGGAGACCTCTTCCAGACGTCACCTAGTGAGCTCTAAGCGCGAGGGGACTGACAGGATGTTTTTTCTGTGCCCCACAGTTACGGCTTGATGAGGCTCAAGAAGCAGAATGCCAGGCCTTGAGGCTACAGCTCCAGCAGGAAATGGAGCTGCTCAATGCCTACCAGAGCAAAATCAAGATGCAAACAGAGGCACAGCACGAGCGGGAGCTCCAGAAGCTAGAGCAGAGGGTGTCTCTGCGCAGAGCACATCTTGAGCAGAAGGTGAGTGCCACTGTGGCTCCTGGGCAGCTTGCGGGGAGGCTGGGAGGGCAGGCCTGCCCCTGGCCTGGGAGCTATGGCTAGGCACCTTACTCCACCAGCTGTTGTCATGCTCCAGTGTCCCCGCGAGGTAGGCAGCAGCCCCATTCTGCAGACCAGGACACTAAGGCTCAAAAGGGTGACGTTAACTTGCACAATCTATCTGCGTCCCCTTTCTACTACTCCGCTAGGAAACCCTCAGCCTTGGCAGCCGGAAGAATGGCCAGGCCAACTAGGCAGTTGATACAGCACAAAAGGTCCCGTGAGCTGATGGCATTAGGTTCAGAGCTCCTGTGAGATTCCTGGTTGCTAAAGGCACAAGGAAGCCAGGTGCAGATTCGGCTTTTCTTTCCGGCTCTTTCTAAACCAAGAGGTAGCACTGGCAGGGCTCTTTAAGAAAATTAAAATGAAGAGAGGCTGATATTGCCATGCATAATAAATGTCATCTGAATTGAAATATTCATTGCTTTAGATATTGCTGGGGAACATGCAATAGAAAAGATTTCATAAGGCATCTCAGAGCTGTTAAGCATTTATTTGCTTAACCAGTTATTGGCTCGTCCTTCCCTGAGACCAGCGTAACAGAATATTTTCCCAGATCCTGCTCTAGAACTAAATTGCTAATGACCCAGGGGGCAGTCTGCTCTCTATGGGAAAGCAGCACAATCTAATTGTGTGTGAGTGTCTTTTTGCTTCTCCTGAGCCATCTCCTGCTGAAACAGGACACTGACCTAGATCAGCCCAGCTGCTTGCCTTGCCAGAATGGTATCACTCGCCCCAGGTGGGCCCCAAACACTGTTATTCTGGTGAGCAGAGTTTTCAAGGCAAAAGGTGAGAGCTGAGAGGCTCGTCGCAGGGCTCCCCCAGCCTCTCAGCCTCCTTTGCTCTTGGTTCCCTTGCGTCTGTGTTTGATGCGTGGGTGTGTGGGTGTGTGTACACGTCTGTGTGTGGGTTCTGGTCAAGAGATGCCTTTCGCTAAGGAGTGTCCCCTGTGCTTATTGCAGATTGAAGAAGAGCTGGCTGCCCTTCAGAAGGAACGCAGCGAGAGAATAAAGTACCTATTGGAAAGGCAAGAGCGAGAGATTGAAACTTTTGACCTGGAGAGCCTCAGAATGGGATTTGGGAATTTGGTTACATTAGATTTTCCTAAGGAGGACTATAGATGAGATTAAATTTTTTGCCATTTACAAAAAAAAAAAAAAGAAAAGAAAAACGAAAAAAATTCCGACCCTGCGAAACCACATTCCCCATTTTAACGGGCGTCGCTCTCTCTCTCTCTCTCTCTTTCTCTCTCTCTCTTACTCTTACTGACATGGTGTCGGACTAGTGCCTGTTTATTCTTACTCCATCAGGGCCCTTCCTCCCCCCGTGTCAACTTCCAGTGCTGGCCAGAACCTGGCCACTTCTTCCACTCATAGTACACGTCACAGTACTGATGTGATTCAAAACGTTTCAGTGAACGCTTTGGAGAGTTTTAGCAAAACCAATAAACCAACAACAACGAAGTGGATGTATATTGCTTTAAGCAAGCATTCATTACGACCAATCTGTGAAAGTCAAGCAAAAAAACAGAAAAAAAGAGTTAATAATAATAATAAACGCCAAGGGGGAGAGAGACACAATATCCGCAGCCTTACACCTTAACTAGCTGCTGCATTATTTTATTTTATTTTTTTGGTATTTATTCATCAGGAATTAAAAAAAACAAAGTTTTATTAAAGATTGAAAATTTGATACATTTTACAGAAACTAATTGTGATGTACATATCAGTGGTGACATATTATTACTTTTTTGGGGCTGGGGTGGGTGGGTGGGGTGAAGAGATCTTGTGATTTTTAAGAACCTGCTGGCAAGAGTTTAGCTTGTCTTCAGCATATTCTGATTGTATCATAATCATTTTCTGCTGTTGCAGAGGATGTGAATACACTTAAGGAACTCACAGAATCCCAGTAGCACAAATTGGGCTTTGGCAAATCGTGTATTTTGTGTATAGAAGGAATTTAAGGAGAGGTATTACTTATTTTCATATTGTATTTTAACTGTTTCTCTGATCAAATTTTTTTACTTCCTCCTCCTATTCCTCCCACCTCCCTCCTTTTCCAGTTCAGTATTTGGAGTTCAACACTGTCTCTTCAATCAGATCACCCTGATCTTGTTTTTTGTTTGTTTGTTTGTTTGTTTTTCTTTAGTTCCCTTCCCCTCCCTAAGTCCCATCTCTTGGTCATAAATATTGCATTATTCACACTTTCAAACTGTGTATTTTCTTACAATAAAAAATGATGAAAAAAAAAAGGCTTTACTTCTTTTGCATGCACTTTAAAAACAAAACAACAAACACCATTTTTCAGGTTCCAAGGAAGAGCATGATAACTGTCAGAGCTTTTAATTATATTTGTAAATAAAAGTGTTCATCACATCGCCTTGCTGTGTTATTGTCGAGGAAGTTTCCCTTCCAGGCTCACCAGGTCACTGTTGAGAGGGACCGCCGCCCTCCGGGACTCGCTCGCCATGTCCTCGCTTGCTCCAAGAAGAGCCAGTCCAGGTCCAAGGTAAAGCTGTTTTCCAAGTTCTTCCGGGCCGGAGATAGTGGCACACTGTTTGGGATGCTCAGCCGCAGCTTTCTGCTGTCACGAATAGAAAGGGGCACGTGCGCACATCCACACTGGCTGTGTGGGAGTGCAGCTGGTGGTGTGTAGTGAAGCATCCTTCGTGAAAAGCAGGCCACAGAGAAGGCTTTCTGCTCCCTTACAGTTACCATCTCCAAAGCCAACAGGGCAGGTTCCGCCCTGTCTGGAAGGGTTGCTCTGAGTTGGCACTGAGTTCTATAAAGAAGGCACTAAGTCTAAATATTTAAAACGAGCCCACAGTAACAGTGGGACCGATCCAGCCCACTGGATAATTTTAGGGAGGTAACGATGATGTAGTAAAAAATGTCAGTTTATTGGGTATGGCTTTGGATCTAGATCACTGCAGTAAGAGCTCATGCTCTTAGGGGTCTAGTCTTAAATATTGAGAATTCCTCTTTGGAAGGAAGACCTAGAAAATACTTTGGGGTTCTTCAGGGTGTTACGTCTTCACAGACAAACGTGACCTCTCATGTGCACTGGGATGGGCTAAAGGAGAAGGGGATGCTCAAAGAGAAAAAATTTTAAATCATTTTATTGGGGACTTGTACAATTCTTACCACGGTCCATCCATCCATCCATTGTGTCAAGCACATTTGTACATTTGTTGCCATCATCATTCTCAAAACTTTTACCTCTACATGAGCCCTTAATATGGGCTCCTCGTTTTTCCCGAGAGACAGAATTTTTACCAACAGAGTGAACCCCATATTTAATAACGGATCACCCAGTTTCCTGGGCATTACAGTTCACTAAAGATTTTATCCTGGATACATTTGAAAATAAGATTAGAAAGTGCTAGTGCAAAGACTCGTATTTTGTCGAAGAAAAGCAATGTTTAGCATGCCACTAGGCACAAAGCATTGTATCGGTGAAATAAGTTCACACCAGTACAATTGTTGGCAAAGGGGACTGAATCGAGAACTGTCTGCTTTCAGAACCCACGTGCTTAAGTCCCACAAGGACTCTAAGTCTTAAGGCAGGGAATTCCCCTTACATCTATTTCACCCTTTTGCTCCGTGGGGGGAAAATGTCTCTGTGTAAAGGTGGCATGGCTGGGAGATTATGGGTGTTGATTTTTGTAAAAGTGTGCTCTCCTCAGTTTGGACATGTCACAAGACACAACAGCCAGAAACAGGATTATAGGTCGCTGCTCCTGGTACCTGGTACAAGCTGAGCCTTCCTCCCGATACCTGCAGGAGGCAGCAGTGAGAACAGGTGGATGTGCTGCAGTAGCAGCAGAGTGCTAGGGTCCTGTGCTGTCTGTCCCAGCCGAGACTGAACTCCCTGAGCTAAAAACAAAAGTTACTACAGATCTGTCAAAATATTAATAAGCATTTCTTACTTTGATCTGGAGTTACTCATTAATACTCTATTGAGTGCTTCATATACTAGACACTGTAGTATATAGATTGAATTATGTCACCCCAAAATACGTGTTGTAAATCCCTAACCCCCTGTTCCTGGGGCTGCAGTCCCATTTGGCAAAGGGGTTTCCTGTCTTCAGTGAATGAGGCCAGGTCAGTGTAGGGTGTGTCTTAAACTTAAAGCCTTTGAGATACTGAAAAAAAAATTGTTACACAGCAAGTTAGCACACATGAGAAAAAGACAGATGCCACATGGAACTCTTTCAGGGATGCTGAGAAGAATGCTGAAGAGGCCGAGACAAGGATTTTTCCACAGGGAAGACAGAGCCTTCCCCTAGAGCCAGTGCCCTGACTTCAGACTACTAGCCTCTAAACTGGGGAGGGGGCGGGGGTGAGAACAGTTTACAGTTTGGAATGTTTGCGACAGCAGCACCAAGAGGCGAGGAATTTGATAGTGAAGAGAGTTAATTCCTAACCTGTGAAAATGGCTTGGGGCCTGGGTAACGGGTAGAGGCTGAGGCTGAGGCCATTCCGCTGCAGTGAGACCCTCCGTTTATCTGTTGGTAGGATTGTGGACTCCAGGGCAAGTCTGATGAGGGCTCAGAAAGAGTTGAGAGCTGTGATGATCGTGTCTATTGGGAACAGAACAGGGCTGAAAAGGTGAATGCGAAATGTACTTTGGGGTGGGGGGCTTTCAAAGGAAATGAGGAGCAGCGAGTGCCATTGGAGGGCAGGGAACGCTCTGGGGGTGATGCAGAACGGGTTTGAACTAATGTTGGGTGGAAGGGAGAACTTGTAAGTGATGCACTTGGCTATTTGGCAAATAAAATTATCTAGAAGAAGACATTCATTTCTCCTTGCCACGTGCAGTAAAATATGGGGTGGGGGTGGGATGAGATAGACTTAAAGATGAACTGTGCAAGATAAAACCAGAATTTAAAGATTTGGAAAATTCTCATGTACAAACTAATGAGAGATGTTAAAAGGGAGTTCAGAAGGGCCAGAGTCTGCATTTATTGAACACGAAGCACGCATTGAGCATTGACTGTGTAGTAGAGATTGCCTCGATGTGGACGCTGCTCTGCTGGAGCTGATGGTGTGACTGCCCAGTAAGAGAAGCCAATCGATGGACTGGCTAATCAGCCATGCACTCTGAGTGAGTGCCACTGGAACGCCAGTGCTGTGTGCGCTACCAGAAGGTTACAGTGACTGTTTTTTGGGATCCCAAATGGCTCATCGTGACAGAACCCGGATAGGTTTTCTCGAAAGACACAGATTATGGGGAATTAGGAAGAAGTTTGAAGAAAATTGAAAATTACGTTGGTCGTTTGCGATTGCATTACAAAATGTACGTTAGGAGAGTTGCCCCAAAGAATTCTTTTTCCAAAGGGTGGAGGAGGATGCCATTGCTTCTAGAATACCTTCAACGCTTACCAGTTCTTTGTACGGTGCAGGGATTCTATCTTAAAATGGGAGCAGTATGTTGTTGTTGTTGTTGTTGTTAGGTTCCTCTCTGCCTTGAAAGGACCTGACCCAGCATATCCTCTCAGGTCTATTTTGATTGGACTTTTTTTTTTTAAGCATCCTAATAAAACTAAGGCACACTTATTTCTGAAAGTGGTTGTCTGTAGCTATCTACTGTCACAGAGACATTTAAATACGCTGTTTGGAATAAATTTGCATATATATGAACTGGAAACCTGGGGTTCCCCCCCACCACCACCAAAAAAACCCAAAATGGAACACTACTCCGGGTGGAGCTTTCGAAATATGCATTTAATCTGCTAGGCAAGCATCTAGCAACTCTCTGAGTTAGTGCACCCAGTGGCATCACCTGGGAAGGTTCTTTCTGGTCATGGTGAATTTTTTCGTGAAAGCAGTTTTGCTCAAACCTAATTTTTTGTGATGGCCAATTTAAGAGAACAACGTGCAGCTGTGAGATTTTGTTTCCTGCTCGGGAAAAATGCCACATAACTATTGTGATGTTGAACACTGCTTTCAAGGACTGCGATATAGGAAAAACTCAAGTGTACAAGTGATTTCCACATTTCAAAAAATGTGAAATGCCTGTTGATGACAAACCTCGTTCTGTACATCCAGAAAAAATGTCGACTCTTAGTGCACTTGGAGTTCATTTCACCAGGTCAGACTGTTAATCAAGCTTTCTATTTAGAGGTTCTGAAAAGATTGTGCAACAGTATGCAGCAAAAAAGGCCTGATCTGTGTGTGGCAGACGGAACTGGTTTTGCCACCACAACAATGTATCTGCTCATACAGCCATCTCAGTGCTTCAGTTTGGGGCAAGAAACAGCATGCCTCTCTTGCCCACACACTTTACTCACCTGACCTCATTGCATGCAACTTCATTTTGTTTCTGCAAATGAAGAGGGACATGAAAGGACAAGGATTTGAAGATGTAGAAGAGGAAAAGGAGAAAAAATACAAGGAAGGTCTTGTCAGCCATTCAGACAGATGAGTTTAAAAATCGTTGCCAAGAATGGAATAGAAGATTTGACAAATGTATTAAGTGTAATGTAGAGTAGTTTGAAGGTGATAGGTTGTTTTGTTAAAAAACAAAAACAAAAAAACATAGCTTTGGAAAAAAATCTGGGTTGTTTTTTTGGGGGGGCGGGGGCGGGAGGGGGTCGCTTCCCGTTTGTATACTTACCCTCATAGCACAAGGAAATGTAAACTTTAAACGTGCACACTAGAAATAAATGGATTAAAAGTTGCAGCTTAAGAAACTGAAAGAACACAGTCTATACAAGGAAGGAAATAATGAAACAAAATAAGCAATACAGGAGACTACCCAAGCCAAAAAAAACCACAAAACTGATCACTGAATAAGCTTATCAAGAAAAAAGGAAGATAAATCACCAATTGTATTCACACCAGGACAAAGAGTTTTGAGTTCTCTACATTCAAAACAACTGAAATGGTCGAGACTTACATGGAAAAGTTATATGGACGTGGGTTGAAAGACTCACTATTGATTCTGGTTATCCCTGATTAACCTACACATCTGATGCAGTAACAAAAATTCCAGGAAAAACATTTAACTTTTTTATTGTGAGTTGGGTGAAAGGTTGTAGAGCAGATCAGTTGTTTGTTGGTTTGTTTTTAATCATTTTATTGGGGGCTCGTACAAGTCATCACAATCCATACATACATCCATTGTGTCGAGCACATTTGTATATTTGTTGCCATCATCATTTTCAAAACATTTGCTTTCTACTTGAGCCCTTGGTATCAGCTAATTTTCCCCCTCCTTCCCCCATGAACCCTTGATAATTTATAAATTATTATTTTGTCATATCTTGCCCTGTCTGACGTTTCCCTTCACCCACTTTTCGGATGTCTATCCCCCAGGGAGGAGGTTATATTAGATCCTTGTAATCTGTTCCCCCTTTCCACCCCACCCTCCAGGTATTGCCATTCTCACCACTTGTCCTGAAGGGATCATCTGCCCTGAATTCCCTGTATTTCCAGTTCCTATCTGTACCAGTGGACATCCTCCAGTCCAGCCGGATTTGTAAGGTAGAATTGGGGTCATGATAGTAGAGGGGAGGAAGCATTTAGGAACTAGAGGAAAGTTGTGTTTCATCATTGCTACACTGCAAGCTGATTGGTTCATCTCCTCCCCGCTATCCTTCTGTAAGGGGATGTCCAGTTGCCCAAAGATGGGTCTTGGGTCCCCAATCTGCACTCCCCCTCATTCACAATGATCTGGTTTTTTTGTTCTTTGATGCCTGACACCTGATCCCTTCGACACCTTGTGATCACACAGGCTGGTGTGCTTCTTCCATGTGGGCTTTGTTGCTTCTGAGCTAGATGGCTGCTTGTTTACCTTCAAGCCTTTAAGACCCCAGACGCTATGTCTTTTGATAGCCAGGTGCCATCAGCTTTCTTCACCATATTTGCTTATGCACCCATTTGTCTTCAGCAGCAGATCAGTTTTTCATTCACTAATTCATGCACATTGTGCATTTCATTTCCTAACACTTCTAAACTTGGTCCTTGGGTAAAATGCTGCCCATTTGAGCTCAAATGATTGCTTATTCTAAGATGTGTGTATATCCCTAGCGTTTTATTATTATTAAAAATCATTTTATTGGGGGCTTTTACAGCTCTTATAACAAACCATATGTCAATTGTATGAAATACATCTGTACAGATGTGACCATCATTGTTTTGAAAACATTTTCTTTCTGCTTGAGCCCTTGGTACCAGCTCCTCTTCCTAGTATTATTGCTCCTCTTACAGCTTGTCTGAAAATTGAGGGGTCAGTTCATTTCTAGAACTGAATGGTAACTAAGGGCCACAGTCTTGGGAGAGCCACCAGTCCCTATCTAACCAGTAAGTCAAATTTTTTTTGTTTGGGGTTTTTTATTGTTGTTGTTTAAGAATAACAATATTGGAGAAGAACAACAATGTTCAAGGAATTCATCTACACGATCTCAAGACCTACTATGAAACCACAGTCAAGAGAGTTCGATATTGGTGAAAAGAGAGACCGCCCTGACGAAGAATGGAAGGATACAGGCAGTTCATAAATGGCCCTTCTGTAATATTTGGTCCCTGGTCTTTGACAAAGGTGCTGAAACAACTCCATGAGGAACAGGATTCCATTTCAGCATCTGCTTCTGGACCTTCCCGTGGGGAAGAGTGGACATCTTTATCTCACACAGCACAGAAATGTTCACTTGAAATGTACCGCAGACTCAAATTCAGGGTTTAAAGCTTTAATATTTCTAGAAGATGGGTGGGGGGGGGGAGATTCTTGTAACCATGGCCAACACAAAGATTTCTTAGAACACAAAAGGCACAAATCATAAAAGAAAACAATGTAATAAATGGGCCTTTTATGAAAATTTTCAAATTTTGTTCTTCAAATAATACCATTAAGTCAAAAGGGAGAGTCATAGACTAGGCCAGAAGATAGGAACAACACACGTAATGTAGGACTTGTAGCTAAATGATGAGAGAGCGCTTACAGCTCAAAAAGTGTAAGCTAAACTCAGCAGGAAAGTGAACTAAAGATGTGAATGCTTGCCAAAGAAGATATACTAATAGACCCATGCAGAGATGCTCAGTTTGATATTTTTTAAGGAATTCTATCAAAAATCACAACAAGAAACTTCTACATGCCGATTAGAAGCAAAAGAAAAAAAGAGACCATACCAAGTGTTGCTGAGGGCACGGAGGAACTGAAATGTTCATTCGGTAAAATAATACACCCACTTTGAAAGAGTCGCTTTTTCTCTACTTGGACCTGGTACTTGGAGCCATGGACCCGGTTCCTGAAACCAAGGACGTGGTTGCTGAAGCCATGGAGCTGGTTGAAGCTATGGAGCTGCTTCCTGAAGCCAAAGTGGAGAATTCTCTTGATAGAGCCCAAGCTGCCAAGCACCCAGGCAGTAAATATTTTAAAGTGGGAAAATACGAACAAGCTATACAGTGCTATCCTGAGGCTATCAGACTGTGTCCTACAAGGACAGTGCTGACCTTGCCACATCTTATCAGAGCAGAGCTGCTGAGGTGGCAGAAGATTGTCCAAAAGCCATTGGACTTAATCCCAAGTATGTGAAAACTCTCTTCAGCATGTGCAAAAGCCCACAAGCAGCTAGACAATAGGAAGGGATGTTTAGAAGCCTGCATACTAGAAGGACTCCAAAACCCACAGAGCACGCTGCTGGCAGACAGAAGTCCTGCAACATTTTGGCAAAGAGAAAGGCAAGGAGAAATAAATACAAGAATCGGGAACCTCTGATGCCATCTCCACAGCTCATCAAATTGTACTGCAGTTCTTTCACGGCTGACATCATTTCTCAGCTGATGCTTAAAGGGGAGAGGTCGGATGAAGATAATGACAAAGAAGGGGAGGCTTTAGAGGTGAAAGAACTCTGGATATTTAAAGGCCAAGCAGTATATGGAAGAAGAAAAGTATGATAAAATCCTAAGCGAATGCTCAAAAGAAATAGATACTCAAGGAAAATAACATGGCAGAAGCATTGTTACTCTGAGCCACCTCCTACCTGCTGATTGGCAACACCAATGCCGCCAAGCCAGATTTAGATAAAGTCATCAGTTTGAAGGGAGCGAATGTACAGCTCCGGGCAAATGCGCTCATCAACAGAGAAAGCATGTACACGCAGCAGCAGGAACCTGTGCTCTCTACTCAGGAGGTTTTTAAAAATCATTGTATTGGGGCTCATACGACTCTTATCACAATCCATACATACATCGATTGTGTAAAGCACACTTATACATTCGTTTCCCCCATCATTCTCAAAACTCGCCTTCTGCTTGGGTTCCTGGAATCGGCTCCTCATTTTCTCTGCTCAGGATTTTAACACGGCCGCCGACATCGACCCTCCGAATGCGGACGTTTACCACCACCGGGGGCAGCTGAAAATACTTTTTGATCAAGTTGAAGAAGCAGTTGCAGATTCTGATGAATGCTTTAGATTAAGAGCTGAGTAGGCTCTGGCACAAGCTCAGAAATGCTCTGCGTTGTGTCGCCAAGCGTACACAGGCAACAAGGCCTCGCAAATCCAAGCAGCTATGAAAAGATTTGAAGTCGGAGAGAAATCCCCCAGGTGTGTCGAAGGCTAGGCACTCTATGCGCAGGCGTTGGCAGATCAACAACCGTTTGGGAAAGCTGATGAAATGTCTGATCAGTGTATTGACCTGGAGCCAGACAATGGCACAGCATAGGTTCATCGAGGTTTACTTCAACTGCAGTGGAAGCAAGATCTGGATGAAGGCTTGGAGCTTATCAGCAAGTCTACTGAAATTGACAACAAATGTGACTTTGCCTGTTAGGCCATGGGGACTATTGAAGTACAAATAGGAGACACGCAGAAAGCCATCGACATGTTCAACAAAGCTACCAGCCTGGCAGGGTCGGAAATGGAGATGGCTCATCTGTATTCACTCTGTGATGCTGCCCACGCCCAGACAGAAGTTGGAAAGAAATTCAGATTAGAGGCACCAACATTATAAAACTGGGGAGGGGGGAAAGAGGCCCTCTTTTTAGTTTACCTCCCTCCTCAATTGAAGCCTGCAGACGCTGTCATGAACTCTGTTGAATGGTGGGAGTTAGTGGGGGAGAAAAAAGCATTGTAAATTTATTTTTATTAATTAAATTTTATTAAAAAATTTTTAAGTCCCACTCATAACCATGTGCACTACAGAAATGACCTCAAGTTCCCATGGAAACCTAGAGGCGTTCCTAACAACGTTGTGAGAGAGAAGTAGAAAATCAATGTCTCGCCAATTTAATAGGTCAGCAGACTGTGCATGGCACACAACATGGTGCAAAGTGGGTCCCTCACAGAAAGCTCCATTCAAGTCCTCACTCCCGGCACCTGGAACTGGGACCCCGTTTACAACGGGGATTTGGGCGATTCGCGAGTCCATTTCCGTTGTGAAGATGCCAGTGAGGCCGAGGGAAGCTCTGGCGGTGCGAGATGGAAGCAGACTTTGGAGTCACACTAAGAGTCATGGCCTCTCACCAAGAGCCAAGAGAGGCATGAGAGGGATTCTCCCGAAGAACTATCACAAGAAATCAATCTGGCCAATGCCCTGATCTCAGACGCTCAGCCTGCTTTACTGTCAGTCATACGTTTCTGCTCGTATAAGCTACCCAGCTGGTGGTACTTCCTTACAGCTCTTCAAGGAAATTGAACTATATGAAATAAAACTATATGAAAGTGTTCTACTGATGGGCAGGTTAAGCAGGGAGCTGATCAAGTTATAATCCTAGAAATAGTCTGATCAATATTTTCAGAACTGGGACCTTAAGACTACTGCCAAGTCTTCTCAAGGTAAAGGTAGCGATTAGGGTGAAGATGAAATGGGTGAACAGTGAAGAATCGGAAGGAGAGCCACTCCTGAGAGTCAAGGACACCCCACTGAGAACCAGATGTACCCTGCAATGCCCGTGGACGTCAGAAGAGGGAGTCGCTGGGTGGCTTTGGAGAGCTCTGTGCATGTGTGTAGGAGGGTCAAATTGAGAGTGAGGGAGAAGGACATTTTAGGGCAAAGAATATGGATATAAACAAATCCATACTCCATTTATAATTTGGCATTTACTAATAGTCACTGAGACTTTACTGTGAGCCAGGCATTGTGTCAGGCGCCAGGATCGTTTGAGCAAGACATACGCTGTTCTTGCCCTCTTGAAGGGCCCAGTAAATAGAGGAGGATCGCCATGAAGTGAAAAGTCACACGCATGCGCTTAAGGAAACACTGCGACTGTAATGTTGCGGTAGAGCTGTGGACAGGTGCTGTGTCATGATCCGCTTGTGGCGGGCCCATATGGCGGAGCAGAGCTGCCCACGTGACAGAGAAGGGTCTTCCTGGCCGTCGTCTCAGGAGAGCGAATTGCCAGATTGCAGCAGAGCAGGACAGGAGACTCTAGCCTAGTAAGAGGAGCCCCTGGAGATCAACTGAGGATACTTCACGAGGGGAGGGACCCCAGGTAGACAGGGCAGTGATACAGGCTCACCAGCTGCTCTGTAAACAGAAAGCCATGGCCATCTGCTCCCATAAGGACTTTGTCTCAGGAATCCTACGGTGGCACCCCTGTGGGGTCCCTGGGTCGGGATCAGCGCCATGGCAGTGGTTTTTCTGTTGAATGGGAGATCGTCCAGAAAACGGGAGGGGAAGAGGATTCTGGCTAGCACGTGTAAAGAAGCAAGTCCGCGGGTACGTAGCTTGTCCTGTTGAAGAAACTGTGAAGACAAACTGAGTTTAATGCATTAGAACCCAAGTGGCATGAGGTTAGAAACGCAAGATCTTTTTTTTTTAATCGTTTTATTAGGGGCTCATACAACTATCACAATCCATACATGCATCAATGGTGTAAAGCACATTTGTACATTCATTGCCCTCATCATTCTCAAAACCTTTGCTCTCTACCTAAGCCCCTGGCATCAACTCCTCATTTTTCCCCTTCCTCTCTGCACCCCACTCCCTCATGAACCCTTGAAATTTATACATAATTATTTTGTCAACTTGCCCTGTCCGACGTCTCCCTTCACCCACTTTTCTGTTGTCTTTCTCCCAGTGAGGAGGTCACATGTAGATCCTTGTAATCGGTTCTCCCTTTCCATCCCACCCTTCCTCCACCCTCTCAGTATCGCCACTCACACCACTGGTCCTGAAGGGATCATCTGCCCTAGATTCCCTGTGTTTCCAGTTACTATCTGTACCAGTGTCCATCCTCTGGTCTAGCCAGCTTTGTAAGGGAGAATTGGGATCATGTTAGTGGGGGTGGGGGTTGGGGGAAGCATTTAGGAACTAGAGGAAAGTTGTTTCATTGTTGCTACATCGTGCCCTGACTGGCTCTCTCCTCCCCGCGACCCTTCTGGAAGTGGGTGTCCAGTGGCCTACAAATGGGCTTTGGGTCTCCAGAAAGACAAGATCTTACTGAGTCTTAGTAGCCAGTTTTAAAGATTTGGTCTCTGTAGATACTGAGGCTGTTTGACTCTGTCCTTCCTGTGTCCCCTGGCCCAGAAGACTTTGACCATGCCCACATACTACCACATTTAGCTACTGAAAAGGCAGCAATCCTTTCTTTCTGAGATCTGGTCTCTGTTAATTAGGGTTTAATTTAGGGTTCTCATGTATGCTGACAGTGTCCCACTGCTATTGTAAGTTTTCAGTAGTTAATTCATTGGAAGTGGCCAGCCTCATTCCTTCTTCGTAGTCTGTTCTTAGTCTGGGAGCTCTGCTGAAACCTGCCAGTTTGGAGGTAACTAGGCTGTTGATAGACTCCGTTCCTTTAAAGGATCGATATATGCCAGTCAGGGCAAGTGAAATCATTCACGTGTATTAATTTACTTCATCTTAACAACCGATCTCTTTGGTGTTGTCCAGCAAGCCTGTGAAGCAGGAAAGGTAAGTTGACAATTTGCAACCAAGGAAGCTGAGTGTCAAGGGCAGTCTCCGTGCCAGCTGGGCCTTGTGGTCAAGAGCTGAACATCGAGGCCAGAGCCGGGATTTGAACCAGGCTGCCTCTGAGCCAACTGATGTCACCTTTGATTTGCCACGTGAGACGGTATCTGCTGGAGTCTAACGGTGTGTGAAATGGCTTTCCTTACTTCTCTGATATGTTTGCACATGTTCTTTGTCTTTCGGTTTGCTTGTTCATTGAGGAGTCCGTGCCTGTTTAATCATTGGAGTCCATGCCTGTTTTTGAAAAATAGGAAACTGAGGACTGCAACTCCTCATTAATCTAGATTATGGACATTGGAAAGCACTGTGATTAGCAAGACAAAGTCACCTAGTGAGTAGGCGTTTGAAGACCGATACTAACATTGACACATACTAAGTGGCTTCAAAGGACCCCTGGGTGGTGTGGTGGTTACACATTGGCATACCAACCACAAGATCAGCAGTTTAAAGCCACCAGTCCACTCTGCAAAGAAAGATGCCTTCTGTTCCCGTAGAGTTACAGCCTCGCGGGCAGTTGTGCTGTCCCACAGTCGCTAGGCGTTGGGACTGACTCGACGACAATGAGCCGGAAGTCATTCCCTGGTTGTGAATTTGGCTTTTTGTTGTGAGGGGGGGCTTCAAGAAGTTGAAGGAAAAATGGAATGGAAAGATAATGGAATCTTTCCACGAACCTTCTGAAGCTCCCTTGTGGAAAGAGGTTCTTTGAGGCACTGTTTCTAAACAGCTATGAACCAGAAAGGGTCAGGACAGAGTTAAAGATACTATGGAAATTCCACAAAACCAGATTATCTGTTCAAACAATGCAGTGACACTACCTGGAAACTCGTGAACTGACGATGTCACGAGTGGGTATATTTAAGATTACGGTTCTTAAAGGAGAAGTAGGTAGAGGCTGGTTAAGGTGACGTTTCTTGGCAGGTAACCGGGTCCCAGTGACACAGTAGTTAGAGCACCCAGTACTAGCCTAGAGGTCAGCCGAGTCCACTCCGTGAGGGCTGTGGGTAGTTCTGCTTGTGGAGTTGCTGAGCCACAATCGACTCCAAAGAAATACGTTTTCTAGAAGAAACCAGCCCCAAACAAACCTACTGCCACCCAGTCCACTCTGACTCCTAGTGGCCCCGTTGGGCAGGTGCAGCTCCCCCGAGCATCCGCCGGCTGTTGCTGAGAACGGAGACCGGCCTGTGGAAGGCAGTTTCCTCCTCCTCTGTCTGTGGTATTGACCCAGTTGCATGTGTTAATTTAAAAATTTGTTCTAAAGGTCCTAAGGAGGTGGTATTTTTCTCTGTAAAGCTTTTTATGAAATCCTACTAAAAGTAAATTATAAAACTCTAGCGTTGAAATAAAAACAACCCGGAGCCACGTCGTGTTTCTCATGACGGCAAGAGATTGCCCGTCATTTTTCCAGAGAAGACAGCGTTGGGGTTACAGGCAGGAGAAAGGCTCACCTGGCTCAGCGCGCCAGGCCTAATTCTGGATCCATTTCCCTGCCCTCTTCCCACCCATACGAGTTCTTCCTCTCACCATCCTTGGACGAGCTAACAAAGTCAGAAGGTCAATGAGCAGTGTAGCCCGTCACAGGCTATGGAGTCTGTGCAGAGCCTTACCAGCAAGAGGTTCCTAGGCAGCTTCTCCAAAGCCTCCTTCTCAGGTGGAAAGAACCACTTACAAAGCCAACAGGATTTTCAGGCGAGAGCGCGCTTAAAGGTCCTCGTAGCTTTAAAAAAACCCTTACCTTTGAATGGTTATACCTGCTGAAATTTAACAGCATCGGTACTGCGTGAGGGCCCACTGCTGATCAGAGTATACGCACCCTGAAGGCTGTCTCTAGACCGCCCATATTTTGAAATACCCAATGGGGAACAAAGTAATCTGCAGACTCCTCGTCAGTCCATTCAGAGTTTTTATTTTTATTCAGCTCTACGCAAACGGCAAACGGTAACACAGTAGTCGACCACCCCAGATCAGCTTTAGGGACACCAGTGGAAGGGGATGGAGAAAACAGGCACGGCTTTGAGGAACCCACACCAGCTCTCGCTCAGTACTTCCACCCGTCCGAACAGCCGGGCCTCCACGCCGGACACAGCGGTTTGCTTTCAAGGCTCCAGCATTGCTCTACCACCACCGAGCTGGTCTCTTCCCCCTGGACTTTATTTCTCTCTTCTTTAAACTCTGGGTTGCTATTTGCATAAGGAACCAATTTGGTGGGGGCTCATCAAGGGTCCCAAAACATCACCCTGAAGGGAGTTCAAATGTGGTGAAACCATGAGCGGGGACTGGGAGCTGGAAGTAGAAAGGGAAAGTCGCCTCCTTAGCTAAACTACTCTCTCATCTTTCAAGTGTCACCTATGGGAAGGAACCGGGAGGAGGAATCGACATGCGTCACTGAATCGGAGCGCACAGCTGGGGCCTCGGGACCAGTCTGCACGTCCCTGCTTGCCCTACTTCCCCGACAGCTGCTCGTACAGCTTGGGCACGTAGTCGTCCCATTCGGCCTGGTAGCACGTGCCAGCAACGGGGGACCCGAGCTCGTACTTTTTGCGGAAGGATGCCACCTTGAACTTGCCTCGGTGGTCTCCAGATCGGTTGCTGAGCGTGGGCTCATCACACTTCAGAGGCCGGGCCTGCTCGTAGACCAGCCAGACGTAGCGGTGGAGGCCTGGGGGAAGGGACGGGAGGAGAGATGTAACACTCTTACAGGCACCGGGGACGGCGACGGCCATCCAGCGTCAGACTGCGGCAGGGACGCAGGCCTGAGAAGGGAAAGCACCCCAGGCCCAGAGAGGTCGGATGAGTCAGGCGACTGCCCTGGGGCACACTGATGCCAGCACGTGGCTGCTAACGAAAGGGGGACCTGCCAACTGCTCCCTAGGAGGGCTACTCTGGGGAGGCTCAGCTCCCGGGTTTCTAGTTCAGATCGACTCCGCAGCTGGGGTTTGGTTTTTAGCCGTTTCTATCCCCGTGCTTCCCAAACCTCCTTCCTCTGAAGACGGAGACCTGCTTTAAAATGACCCAGGCTCACTTCAGCCAGCATCTGGCCAAGAATGTTTTTAAAGCAGCAGCAAGCTCCAATTAAGCACCAGACAGAAATGGTAGTATGAACGTCATTTAAAAAAAACAACAAACTTGTGTGTGTGTGTGTGTGTGTGTGTGCAACGTACAATGTGCTGGGTTTCATATATTTATTTATCTATTTATTTCACAACAGAGTTTTACTCACTTTCAGCAGGACAAACTTACACTTGGTGGCCGGCTCCTTTATGAGCAGTGTGGGCAGATGGTTACAGCGAGCTTTGCTGTATCGCAGGGTAAACCCACGTATATCCTTTGTGGCACATTCTCTTTAAAAGCCACGGTCTACTTGAGGTGAGGAAGATGCATTTAAAAAGAGAAAGCCAATTTATCCCAGATCAAAGTAAACTCCCGTATCTGGCGCGAGTATGCAAAGACACGGTGACATTTCTGGAATTACTAGTGGACACTTATTGTTTTTTCTTTCTCTTTAGGCTCAACGTGGGAGAAGACATTTCGGCAACTTGGCTTTGAAAGGTAAACCCTACTCAGCATGACTCCACATTTTGCTAGCAACGTAAAACTGTTTCATATAATTAATAATGGTGCTTTATAAATCAATCACCTTGCCACCACTTTTTTAAAAAAATCTTTGTCTGTTATTGAAGATGTAAATTACTAACAAACTTTTTTTAAATGGTTAAATGGTTAATAAGCACATGAAAGATGATTAGCCGGTCAGGCAACACACAATAAAAATCACCACAGAATGAGACCACTTCAGAATGCCCCAAATCGAAGACTGACACTCACGTCTGCAAAGGTAGGGAACCACAAGAACTTACACAGGCAGCTGATGAGAATATTAAAATGGTCAACCCTTTTGACCTCTTACAAGACGAGCCGCCCAACTGTCTAGGGACTCATGAATCCTACTCCTGAGTATTTAAGAGAGAAATGAAAAACATCTGCCGACAAAGTGATGGGCACGTGGCCTTAGTCCCACCAGCCCAACACTGGAAAATGCCCATCAACAGGAAAATGGCTACCAGGCCCACTGGGGTCCAGTTACAGAAAGGAAGGCCGAGATAAAGAGGAATGAACTTCAGGAGGCAGATGGTAACAGCCCCATCGCAGACGTGATCCTGAGTGAGAGGCCAGGCACTACGTAAATGCACGCCACCTGCAGCAATACACGAGCAGCCAACGTCCTGAGACAGGAGGGCGACAACGCTTACCTCTGGGGGGGCGCAACAGAAGATGCCACACAACCACCTACTGGAGGCGGGGCGGGGGATCCTGTATTTTACTTTGGATGGTGTTTACAAGAGTAAGTACATGAGTTCCAATTTATTACCCAAGCCCTTCCACACTGCGTTTTATTGTATGTACATTAAACCTCAATACAAGAATATGAAACAAGAAGGGGGAGGAGCCCGTTTTGAGCTGTGTGTATTTTTAGTGAAAACACTGCTCTCCTTGAGAGAACTGCTTTATTCTCAAGAGAAAAAAAGAAATCATTAAATTGCCCGAGGGGACTACTTGGTCCCTGGGAAGTTCGTCCCTTGGCCTTCGTTATGAATGCATGAGAGGATGGGAAGCCACTGAAGCGTCTCCATCTACAGATACACCGTGGACCGGGTGTTCCTGGCCGGGACCTACTTGTACTTGGGCAAACGAACGCATCCCTGAGCAGTGTGTAGGACAGCGGGCATCCTGCTGCGCAGGCGTGGGCTCACAGTAGGTGTGAGCAGCTGAGGCAGGACCTGACTTGTGTGCTCTCTCACTGATCTCACAGAGCAGATAGAAAATGAGGCAGTAACGACATTTCTACAACCTTCTATCGGAATGAAACTCAAAGATCACACAGGGCAAAGGCTGGATAGAGAAATGATGGGGCTCAACTCTGTTCAGCCCACGGACAGCTGCCCAGAAAAGCATTCTCCAGCATCTTGTCCTTGGTACCTTCCCTGCCTGCTGACTGCCAGGTAAAGCTACCCAGAGTCCATCAGACACCAGAAGCCAGGGCCGCCCGCTGGCTGAGTCGGTCGGTCTGAGTGGGCTCCCCACGGCTCTGACTCAGAACTAACGCCGCTCCCGTCCACCTCCCAGCCAGCACGGGCGCTCAGCAATGGGAATACTTTTCAAGAGTGGACAATGGTCACCATGCAGGCCAATCCTCCTATGCATCCAGGGGACCCTCCCCTCTCCCCAAAGCAGCTGAGACTGACCTGTGCCCTTGGGCGGCCCAGAGCCCACATAATCAGAGAGGACGGTGCCACTGCTGATGTCGTTACCCTTCATGTTGACCACGAGAAAATGGTGCCATTCCCTATGGAAGAACACAGGGTCGTCAGTGCCACAGAACCACGCGTTTGCCCAGCCAGCTGGGAGCAAGACAGGCCTGGCTTTCTGGGCCAGTGAACGCTTCAGAAGAGAAAACCCAGCCCCCCCATTCCCTGGCCTGCCCCACAGGTGGTTTTAGCAACCTGTTTTGTTAGAGGGCAGAGTGTGATGATTTTAGGTTTTAGCGAATCAGGCCGCCTTTGTTGCCACTCAACTCCACTGCAGCTGACACGGCCAAGGACAAAACACGGACCGTGGCCGTGTCCCAATCAAACCTTATTTAGCCACTAGAATTTCACATACCGTATATACTCGGGTAGAAGCTGAGCTTTTTCAGTACATTTTTAATGCCATTTTTGTGGTCAAATTAGGTGCCTCGGCTGATATTCGGGTCGGCTTATACTCGATTCTATACGGGAATGCTCACCTGTGTGGCTATGGGTGGGTCTTAGCTCTGGTACAGTTTACAGACCCCTTAACTGGGAGAGGGCAAAGGCAGGAAATGCCACACTGGGTTAAGCATGGGCATGACCATCTCAGACCAGGTCCACCTCTGTTAGCATAGCTACCCAGCCGTAGGTGAACCCAGTCTCAGCTATGCAGCTCCTGCTTGCATGTCCCTCAGCTTCTGACCTGAACTTGGGGTCTTTCCTGCTGGGCGCATCTGGGTCTGTCAGCACCAAAGTGTAGAGTTTACTTGCATCTAGGCCATCCCAGGTGATGCTTGTGGGGCGGTCCTTCACCTGCAGCGGGGAAGCAGTTTCAAGGGAATTCAGAAATGCGCAAGAAATCAGCGTTCCTTCTTGGTGCTCACTTTCCTCAAAGGCAAAACAAAGTCAATGATTAAAAGTCAACTTCATACGGACACAATTAAAAGCCAGAAGGGAGAGGTGTGTGGACAGACAGTTCCTGGATGAAGAGCCAATTGTTAGCCTGTTTTTAAATCGACTTTGTAGGTGCCCTAAGTCGGAACTGTGGGGAACAGCATGTATCCATCCATCAAACGTCGAGGTTCCGATGCATATTGCCAAGTAGCCCCCCCTTATTACTATGAACCACTGAACGTAACTTGAAATTTTAATTAAATAGGCTTTGGGGTTTTTGTATCTGAGCATCACCTGCATTTAAGCCCACAACTTTGCAGGGTAGTGTCCTGGTATCTTAACAAAAGAGGTGGGGCCAGGCGTCCAATGGTGGCCTTGGCTGAGGCGGAAACCTTGGCTGACTTCACAGGTGAAAAGCACTAGGTAGGAAGACACGGCCCTGGATTTGGTGCATGGTCACCTGGAGTCTGCTACCGTGATGTCTCAGCCGACTGGCCTTTTACACAGCACAGGAAGTGAGCGCAGGGAGGTGGCATGGGATTGAGATGGCCACTTTATGTTGAAGCATTAAAAAGCATCATGTCCCCAAGGTCAGGGCAGCTGCTTCACACCGTTGCCGGAAACTAGACCCGGTCCAGGCTCTGCCACTGCCACCGGAGGTGAAACGGTGAGTAGAGGCCAGCGCGGCCGTTGTCCCACGCCCGGCGGCTGTCCGGTAGAACGCATCACTCCCGTGGGCCGTGTCCAACTCCTAACTGTCAACACAAAGGCTGCCCCGCTGGGCACGGCTGCGCAGCGATTATATAACATGTTGGTCATGTGTTCTCGGGGCGGGGCTTTTGCACCCCTAACCGAGGCCTGGAATCCAGACCCTTCCCGCCCCCCAGGAAGATAGGAGGATGCCCCACACCTGCCACGGCCCCCTCTTCCTGGTGGCCGCCTAGTCAACAGTTCCAAGAGGCCGGGGGCCCTTCAAGTCCTGGCAAAGCAGGTGCATTTCTCCAGAGAGCCTCCCTCCGCCCGCCACGTGCTGGCTCCACGGGCAGGGGGCGGGCCCCAGGCCCAGGGCAAGCGCAGGCAGGGATTCCGCTGTCCACGCTGGTGCGGGGGTGCACTTAGGCGGGACCCCCCCTCCTCCCAGCGCCCCGCGCTCCCCCGCGGCCTGCAGGCCTGGAGCAGCGGCGCCCAGGCCCGGAGAAGAGAACGCCCCGGCCTCCCGCCGCCTCGGATACCTGAGTGGGGGTCAGCACTTTGCCCAGCTCGTCCACCTCCGCCCCGCCGTACGTGACCTGCAGCGGGCGCTGCGGGCGCTCGTCCACCTCCTGCAGGCTCAGGGGCCCAGCCCACTTGCTGAGGTCCACGGGCATCGCGCGGGCAGCCGGAAGCGCAGCGGCACTCAGAGGGCACAGCACCGCGCCACTGCGGCTGCAAGCTAACTGCTCGGCGGAAGGCGGCGCGGCCGGGCAACTCCGCCACGCGCGCGTCCGAGCATGCGCCGCGCTGCGCCCCGCCCCGCCCCGCACGCCGACCTCTGATTGGTCCCGCCGGGATCGTGGGCGTGTCGCGCTCCCGACGTCGGGCCAACCGTTCTGCCTTTCTTTGCGCGGCGTGACCTAGCTGCGAACGCTTCTCAGCTCCCGGGAGCTCCCGCTGGGCTTGCCAGGCCGACGTTGCAGGAAATGCGTGCAAGCCGTTTGGATGTCGCTTTGCTCTGCTTTGTCCAGTGAGAACTGGGTCGCCTGCTCTCCCGCGCGTCCGCCCGGAGACCCGTGTTCACGCGTGCTCACTGGGTTTAGTGGAGGCCGGAGCACGAACTGAATTTCAACGTGCCCTCCCTCCGCACACATACTTAGATGTATTTGCACACTTATTTCATCCTCCCGCCTCCTGATGATGGGTAACCGTCCTGGCCATCCTCAGCCATTGTTTGAGCCCAAGAACCCTGGGGGGCGCTGCCCGGGAAAGCACTTGTAACCTTGTAGTCTCTAGGGAGACAGAGATGAAACCATCAGCTTCCCTAAGAGATGTGCAGTATGGGTTATCCTATACAGGTCTATAGGTTAGAATCGACCCGATGGCAGTGGGGATGGGGGTGGGGCTTACTTGACTAAGCACAATATCCTTCTCTGAGGATTGGTCCCTCCTAAAAATATGCCCGATATATGTAAGACCACATCCTGACTTCTCAGCAGCCTTCTGGCTGTATTTCTTTTGAGAGAATGACAGTCCTCAGATCATGAAGGAGGAAGACTGAAGATGGATGCATTTCGATTTTGTTCTTGGAGGGAATATTGATTATACCATGGACGTTATAAATATCGTAGGTACTGACTAATGGGCCTTAGGCGCCCTTGTGGGACAATGGGCTGAGCATTGGGCAGGGAACCACTCCGTTGGTGTTCCTGCCCACCAGCAGTTCTGCGGGGGAAAGATGAGGGTGTCTACACTGGCCCATAAATGTAGTCTCAGAACCCCTGCTACCCACTACCAAGGAGTAGATTCCAACTCAGCAACCCTATAGGGCAGCGCAGTTGGAATTCCTGAACCGCCACCACTCCAAACACCAGGCATGTGCATACTTGAATATCAGCCCCCCCCCCCCCAAGGCCGCCTCTCCTGTCCACTAGTCAGCTCTAGTACCTAAAATAATGCCTGCCATATTTGTACATAACACTATCATAAGAAAACGAGTGACATTTTCCCCCCTAATCTGGGTAGCTTCAGGTTCACATGATCAAAGCTTCACTATCCGATAAAAATATCATATTCAGTAAAGACAAGCCATGTGACCTATAATTTCAACGCCAGCACCTCTTTGATCAGCAGCAGTTAAAGGAATCACGATAGCACGCGCCATCCCAGAACCATGTGTTAAGGATGAAAGCCGCGACTTGTCTGAACAGATGGTTGAATAGAGAAAATGCTGAGAAAGGAAGATTTAAAGTTTTTGCTTCAAGCTTTCTCTGGGGTACCATAGATGTGCCCTGGAAGTATAAGAGATGGGAATCACTTGAATGGTGTGCCTAAACCTATGATCAGGTGACTTTTAGGGACTTTGTAGGACAGAGTAGTACTGCCGCATAGGGTAAGTGAAGTGGTCGTGGCACAATGATTAAGCAATCAGCTACTAAAAGCACGACTGGCAATCAGCCCACAGCTGCAGCAAAAAGATGTGGCAGTCGGCGTCCATGAAGATTGCAGCCTCGTAAAGCCTGTGAGCCACCACGAGTCTGTCCGTTTGTGGTCCTGTGGTGGCTTGTGTGTTGCTGTGATGCTGGAGGCTATATCACTAGCATTTCAAATGCCGGCAGGGTTTCAGCAGAGCTTCCAGACTAAGAGCAGGTAACGAAGGTGGAATGGACTGTCCACTTCTGAGGAATTAGCCTTAATGGGCAGAATCAAAACACTGTCTGATACTGAAAATCACATGAGAAGAAGCAGCACATTGTCAGAAAGCGTGTCAGAAGAGGGCGGCGCTCATACTCTGACTGAGGAATGGCAGCCTTCCCAGAGTGCCCTTGGCTACAAGGACTCAGATGGAATAAAGCCTGTGGGACCTTCACTTGCTGCTGGGGCATGACTCCAAATGAGAAGAAACAGCTGAAAGCATCAAAAATCAATTAACAATTGATAATAAATTCAATTAATAATTGGAACTCGGAATGTACAGCATCTGAATCAAAGAAAGTTGGAAGTGTTGGGGGCGGGAAGTGGGGGAGGAATTGGGGAAGATCCGTGGATGTGGGAGGGAGACGGGAGCATTAGAGCTGATTGTGAGGATGTCTATACAACTGTTTGTAGAAGCTGTTTAACTATGGAAGTGTACGGTGTGTGACTATGCTGTCGAGACAACTACTGAAGGAGAAAAACCAAAACCTTGACCTATAGTTTCCATGGGTGAAGGAGGAAGAGTTTCTGCTTAAGGACACTGGGTTCATTTAATGGTGGCAGAACAATCTGGAGAGCAATAACAATAATGGTTTTGCAACATAAAGTGTCATCGATGACACTGGATGATATGTAGAGAAGGTGCTTAATTGGTGAGTGTTCTGTTGTGTATGTTGTTGCCAAAATGGAAAAAAATGACATGAATAACAAGTATGGGGGAAAAGAAAATGTTCTAAAATTGGATGTGGTACAGATTTGACAACTCTTATTAATATGGAAGAACTATGGAATTCTATGATATGTGGATGAAGTGCCCATAAAACTATTTTTAAAATGAAAAGAAAATAGGAATTGTAAAAATTTAAAGGGAATACAAGAAAATCAACATTCTAGACATTACGGAACTGAAATGGACTGGCATTGGCCACTTTGAATCAGATTGAGCAACTAGACTGGAATGAAACAATCAGGAGGAATGGTGTTCCATCGTCAAAAAGGACATTTCAAGATCTATCTTAAAGTACATGCTGTCTGTGATAGGATCATATATATCTAAATTCAAGGAAATCCAATAAATTTAACTGTTGTTCAAATGTATGCACCAACCATAAAAGTTAGTGATGAATAAATTGAAGAATTATTGCTGAAGACAAATGGGTGCATAAGCAAATGTGAAGAAAGCTGATGGTGCCCGGTTATCAAAAGATACAGTGTCTGGGGTCTTAAAGGCTTGAAGGAAAACAAGTGACCATCTAGCTGAGAAGCAACAAAGCCCACATGGAAGAACACACCAGCCTGTGTGAGCACCAGGTGTCAAAGGGATAAAATAACAGGCATCAGAGAACAAAAAAGCATATCATTGTGAATGAAGGGGAGTGCAGATTGGAGACCCAAAGTCCATCTGTAGGCAACAGGACATCCCCTTACAGAAGGGTCATGGGGAGCCGATGAGCCAGTCAGAGTGCAGTGTAGCACTGATGAAACATACAACTTTCCTCTAGTTCTTAAATGCTTCCTCTCGTGCGCGCGCACGTGTGCACACACACAAGCATGATCCCAATTCTACCTCACAAATCCGGCTAGACCAGAGAATGTAAACTGGTACAGATAGGAACTGGAAACACAGGGAATCCCGGACAGATGATCCCTTCAGGACCAGTGCTGGGAGTGGTGATACTGGGAGGGCGGAGGGAGGGTGGTGTGAACAGGGGAACTGATTACAAGGATCAACATGTAACCTCCTCCCTAGGGAATGGACAACAGAAAAGTGGGTGAAGGGAGACATCGGACAGTGTAAGCTATGAGAAAATAATAATAATTTATAAATTATCAAGGGTTCATGAGGGAGGGGGAGGGAGAGAATATATGAGCGGATACCAAGGGCTCCAATAGAAAACAAATGTTTTGAGAATGATGAGGGCAACAAATGTACAAATGTGCTTGACATAATGGAGGCATGGATGCATTGTGTTAAGAGTTTTATGAGCCCCAAATAAAATGTTATTTTTTTAAGAAATTGAATTCTACCATCATCTTCAGTTAACAGAAATTCATCAAATGTGCGATCAGGATGCATTGATAACTATTGGTGATTAGAATGGAAAAATTGGAAACAAAGAGGAAGAAATAGTAGATGGAATATATGGCCTTGGTGATAGGAATGAAGCCGGAGATGGCATGATAGAATTTTGCAAGACCGCCGACTTGTTCACTTCTCCAGATGGAATACACAGAAATCCAATGGACGACATCCGTGTGAAGAGAAGACAGAGAAACTCAGTATCTGCAGCTAAAACCAGGATGGGAGCTGACTGTGGAAAAGACCACAAACTGCTCATATGTAAGTTCAGGTTGAAGCAGAAAAAAATTAAACCAAGTCCACAGAGCCAAAATACTAACCCTAACCACTCTGAGTTTGGACAATGTCTCAAGAACAGAATTGACACATGTAATATACTCATGTCAGAAGACCTGATGAGCCCCGGGAGGTCACCAAGAACATCATACATGAAGACAGCAAAAGGTCATGAAAAAGACAGGAAAGAAACTGACGCTCAGCATAGATGCCAGGAGAGACTCTGAAACGTGCTCTTCATCGTGGAGTAGACAAGGCACGTGCAAGAAACGATGAAGTCACAGAGCATAACCGAAAATTCCAAAGGGCAGCAGGAGAAGACAAAAGCAAACATTATAATGAAATGTTCAAAGATGCAGAGTTAGAAAACCAAAAAGGAAGAACATGCTCAGCATATCTTAAACTGAAAACTCAAGGGGGGGGGGAATCAACACTTGAATTGCAACAGTGAAAGACCCTACGGGCAAAATAGTGAAGGATGCAGGAAGTATCAGAGGAAGATGGAAAGACTCCACAGTCGCTGTACCAAAAAGAACTAGTCAATGGTCAATTATTTCGAGAGGTTACATCTGAGCAAGAACCAATGGTACTGAAGGGGAAAAAAAATTCAAGCTTCCCTGAAGGCATTAGTCAAAAAACAAGGCTCCAAGAATTGAAAGAACACCAAATGAAGTGTTTCAATAAGCTGATGAAGCATTGGAAGCACTCACTCGTCTCCGCCAGGGAATTAGGAGCTACTTAGCCATTTGACGAGAAGAGATCCACACTTGTCCCTAGACCAACGAAAGCTCACCCAACAGAGTGCTCAAATGACAAAACAGCACATCCCATGCAAGTAAATGTTGAAGATAACAGTAGAAGCAATACATTGACCAAGAAATGTGAGAGGTTTGGGCCAGATTCAGAAGAGGACACAGAACAAGAAATATCATTGCTCTTGACTGAAAGCAGAACATACTAGAAAGACGTTTACTTGTGTTCTGTTGACAAGGTAAAGACATTCAGCTGCTTGTACCATAACAAACTACGGGTAGTCTTGAGAAAAACGGGAATCCTAGAACACTACATTATGCTCATTCTGAACCTGCCCAGGGCTCAAGAGGCAATCGTGTAAACAGAACAAGGGCATACTGCTAGGTTGAAAATCAAGAAAGGTGTAACGCAACGTTGCATCCTCTCACCAGACTTACTCAATCAGTGTTCTGAGTAAATAGAGAAGCTGAACAACACGAAGAAGAAGGTGGCATCAGGATCAGAGGAAGGCTTATTAAGAACCTGCAGGATGCACATGACACAACCTTGCTCGCTGAAAGGGAAGAGGACTTGAAATATTTGCTGAGGAAGATTAAGAACTGCAACCTTCTGTGTGGATTACAACTCAGTGAAGGAAAACAAAACTGTCTGTTAATTCCCCATGTAATGTTCAGAAACTATGAATAATAATATTGCTAACTAATCTATAGAACTATTTTATAGAGTGGTATGAACACACTGATAATGAAATTAATGTTAATACATTGGCGTGGTCACGTGCACTGGTTGGCTTATCAACACTTCCCCCACCCATCCACGTTGGTAAGCCACCTTCTTCCTGCCTTTGTCTTCCACTTTCCGGGTGTCCAATGTCTCTACTGCCCCTTCTATCAACCCACTACTCTGAGCATACAAGCATTTTCGTTGACGTGAAGAATCTCATTCTAGTTGGCACCTGGGTGTCTGCATCCATCGTTAAAGTCAAACCAGGACAGGCCATCCATCAAGTCAGCAGGAAGGTGCACCAATTCACAAGCTCAAAAATCTTTTCTTCATTTGGTCAACTCGTTGTGGGCCACCTCACTTGGCCTTGCTCAGGTGCCCATGGGCTGTCTTGACTTTTGACCAAGAGTCCCTGTCACAAATACCCACCCACCTTCGCCCCCTTGTGCTAAGTCATGTCATAGGCTCAGGTTCCCACAGCTCTTTCAACTTGAGACCAGGCAATCTGCTCTTGTTTGCAACTCTAGTCCCTGTGAACTAGGTCCACAGGTGTCCGTGGCCAGATGCTCTATTCATATTTCCCACGAATCATTTCTATGATGCGTTATAGCAATAGAAATAGATAGACAAGATCGATGTAATCCTAATACAGTCAGATAGTAAACACATTCTGAAAACATTCCAATTGAATCCTTTCTGATCTAAACGATCCCATTCACATGCGTTACGGTCTTAGGCCTCTGGTGGCACCAAGCTAGGACCAGGCCTTTGGTTACCCAGTTTGACTAACCAGCATGGCCTCAGAGAAGTTCGAAGGGTATTTTTGCCCCCTGAACTCAAAATTAACACCTGCCACATTCATTTTTACAATTTCAGACAGAAATAACCAAAGACAACTTCTGGGCATCAGAACCTTCACTTCCCATGTCCTCCCCAGAAGAGAACAAGTAAAAGACATGACTAGATTTGACCTCCAACTGGTCAAAGAGAAAAGACTATCAGAAAGCAGAGGTCAGGCAAGCATCCTCTCTCCGCCTTCATGATTTGTTTCTCTAGTATTCCACTCCCTAGGTACCATATGGTGTAAGGCCAGGTTGACTAGAGAAACAAATGCAGTGACATTCATATATGTGTAAGAAAAAGCTTTATATCAAGAAGGAATTGTGAATCAGGAAAACATCCCAACCCAGTCCAACTGAAGTCCCTAAGTCTAATACTAGTCCATAAGTTCTTCTCCAGACTCATGAAGCCACATGCACTGTTGCTGAATGCAGGAATGTCGCAGGTCGGTGGGTGCAAAGTCTTGTGGATCTAATGGCTGTGCGCACATCTCCAGAGGTCTTGCAGCCATCAGGGTCAGGCAACAGGAAGCTGAAGCCAGAGAGAGAGGAGGAGGTTCCCAGAAGTCTCCGTAGCAGGAGGCCACGCACACAAGGAGATACCATTAGGCATAATTGGAAGGCTACGCTCCACGCTGTACTTGGATAAATCTCCAAGTTGACATGAGATTATGTGCATTTGTATTCGTACTGGGAAGTAAGATACTAATAAGATGATGTAGACATCTAAAGAAGATAGAGTAAGTTTCAAAATAAACAGCTATGAAGTTATTAGTTTCTAGGCTTTGCTAAGTTAATTGCCCATGTAATGTTCAGAAAAATATGAATAATAATATTGCGAACTAATCTATAGAATTATTTTCTAGAGTGGCATGGACATACTGATCATGAAATTAATGTTAATACATTGCCGTGGTCACGTGCGCTGGTTGGCTTGGTCACGTGCGCAGGCGAGCATGGTCACGTGCGGAGGTTGGAGTGGTCACGTGCGCAAGTGACCGTAGTCACGTGTGTAGTTTTTCGTGGTCACCTGAGCAGGTGCCCCTGGTCACATGCGCAGGTGGGCTCAGTCACTTGCACTGGTTAGCGGTTTTCGTGTGCAGGTGGGCGTTGTCACGTGCGCTGGTTAGCGAGCGGGTCACGTGTGCAAGTGGATGTGGTCACCTGCGTTTTGCGTGATCACCTGAGCAGGTCCCCCTGTTCACATGCGTAGGTGTGCATGGTCATGTGAATTATTTTCTAGAGTGGCATGAACATACTGATAATGAAATTAATGTTAATACATAATATAATCTTAATTCTCTGAATAAGCATATCCTTTTATTGCTGCCTGATTTAAAATTCCTTTTTCTATTTTGATTTATATTTCATGATATTGTTCACATTTACACATTTTAGTACGCATGATATACATTTAGTGATATTGTCACATATGATCAATGTAATAGCTAAGTTTAAATAATATATGTTCAGAACAATATCAGGAAAAAATCCTATGTTTTCATTGAGCGCATGACATAGTCCAAACTACAGTTCTGTGTGTAAATGAAAACTGGTGACATTTTATAGTGAGTCAAAGATAATCACGTGTTCTGTGTACTCTGGAAAGAAACCAGAGGCAAGTGAGCAATCAGTTAACTGACAGAATTCAGAAAACCATGGTAGGAAAGTATCACAGATGTGAAAAGAGGTTGCCAACTTCATTCCCAAATCAGTTTGTATTTAATTGCATTCCTTTCTGTTACAAAATATACAGCTCTTTATCTTTATTACTCTTTTTTAGTAAATAACCCCACTAACTTGCTTTCCTTTATTTAAATATCATTTTCTTCATAAAATTCAAAGCTGAGTGAACTCTGATAGTGAAGAGATCTTTACCTGAAATTTACTGAAGAAAATAGAATAAATGTATAGCATTTTTTAAAAGTTATGATCAAACATTCCCACGTTTTCTATGGTGTACACCATGTCTCATGACTTAGTAGTGCTTAATTCACATTGAAAATATTAGTCAGCAGATGGAACATGTCCTCTTTTGCCACGACTCAGCCCCCAATTTGGTGCATCTTTGCGCTCATTTTCTCCTCTCACCCTCTGATATTGGAGAAAGAAGTTCAACTCCCTTCAAAAGTGTTATCTCCCATTTGTTCTTTTCACCCTTAGAACTTCTCAAACTAGTCGGCATACGAAATACTTTGAGGACTCCTTAAGATAAAAATTTAAGATACTTGTCTTTACAGTCTACATTTTTCAAAGGCCTCTCTCACAGATACACACACACACAACAACCTCCCCCCACACACACACATGCCTACATATATAGGCGTATGTACTACTCATATCCAAGCAACCATGCTCCATCCAATCATGTTGCTGTTGTGGATTCTGACCCATCTTGGCCTCCACACAACAGAAGGAAACACTGCACAGTCCTGGGCTCTCCTCATGATTGTTCCTATGTCTCAACCCAGGGTTGCAGCCACTGGGCCAGCTTCTCATTGAGGACTTGCTCTTTGTCTCTGCCTCTTCACTTTAGCACACATGATGGGCTTCTCCAGGGACGAATCTCTCCTGACAGGAAGACCAACAGACCAACGTACTTAAGATAAAGTCTTGTCATCCGTGATTCTAAGGAACTCTCTTGCTTACATCTGCCAAGACAAGTTTGTCTGAATTTTAGCAGTCCCTGGTACTTTCAGTCTTCTTCTCCAGAACCACAATTAGAATGCACCGATTCTTCTTAGCTCTTCATTATTCAATGTCCAACTTTTACAGGCATATGAGGAAATTGGAAAATACCATGGCTTGAATCAGGTGCACCTAAGGATGTTACTTTGAGGACTTCAGCAGTTTGAGCATTCTGTTGGGTCAATACACTCATGTCATATGAGTGTATGCTGGCAACACACATATATGTGTGGCCGCCATACACTCATATGCACATGCATGTATCCAGACACCTATTCTCTACATATCCACATATAAGAATTCATACACAGATTATCCACATATTTAATTATAAATATTTATACATAACTTAATTGCTCGCCCTTAAACACACATATACATAGACACACACATACCCAAGTATGTTATTGAAGGCTTATAGTTTTGTTTTAACTTTTGAAAAATATATATATATGTCAAACCCTTATTTTTCATAGAAGCATTAGGCACAAAGTGGGCTTTTTTCCCTGAGTATTCTTTTTTAATTCTTCTCCTGAATTGTTTATTTTCATCATTCAAGTGTCATCTGAAACTTCACTTCCCTAATGAGTCTTAATCATCAAAGTTGCCTTCCCTTTCTACATCAGTATTTATCTCTGTTCATTTTTGTTTTGATCAAATGATTTATTACAACTTGGTAATCATATTAATCATTTATCTCTCAAATTTTGTTTTCCCTGTTTGACCAGGAAGAAAATAAGTTCAATAACAGGAATCAATGCTGTTTTTAAAAAAGGTCAGAGAATTATTGCCTGCCACATAGAGATACTCATACTTGTTAAATAAATGGATATGAAATATATCTGATTGAGTTTTCTTTTGAATTGCGAGTCCGTGGAGATGAATGTGTTTGTGTGAAACGTGTTTGTGTGTGGTTTACTTATATCTCAGGAGAGTGTGAGAAGGAAAGGGGAGTATTAATAACCTTCCTAAATAGCTTTCCTTCTGTTACTGTTTTCTGGAATCATTTGTTTTCAGATATAATGGAGAAGTAATGACACAGCTCACTAATTTCTCTAGCATTTGGTACAGTATAGTTGTTGGCACATGTATTCAGATAGAGGTGATGGACAGGAGCTGTGACTGACCGTAGGACACTGGGGACAGGAAAGGTACTTATTATTCATGGGTGCCCAAAGAGTGTCAGGAATACTGATGTCAGTAGCACCAGGGAAACATAGTCAGCTGGAGAACTGTTTGGGAGACCAGAGACTTTATAAAATTCAGCTTCATATAGTTTACTTTAAATACTTTATTAGAGTATCCAAATTGAATGGGCCAGTATCTCTTCAAAATTTAGGTCTGAAACATGAGAAACTTTCAGTGTGATGGGTAAGTTAATAGTGAATATCTTGCTGTCCTCGTTGAAATAATGAAAATCATTGTTATTTATATTGACTGAAGAAGGAATGTCGCTAAAATGTCGTGGTGCTTTGTAGTTTACACTTTTGCATAAAGCGTTTATGTTGCTAATTCCTCATGAATGGACAACTATTCCTTCTTCGTGGTCTGTTCTTAGTCTGGAAGCTGTGCTGAAAACTGTCCATCTTGGGTAACTCTAATTGTATTTTAAATACCAGCTACATGGTTTTCAACATCACAGCAACATACACACCACTATAGTATGACAAACTGACAGACAAGTGATAAGATGATATCGAAATAGATTTAAGGGAATCCAGTTAATACAAAGTGTGTTCAAATTTATTTCAATAACTACTAATGCTATTGATGAAGCAATATCAGAATTCTAGAATTTTACCAACTTCTTCAGTCTGAAATGGATCAAACAGGGAATCAACATGCATTGATAATAGTTGCCGATTGGAACACAAACGTTCAAGCAAAGAAGAAGAAACAGTAGTTAGAAAATAAGACCATGGTGGTAGAAAAAAAGCTGAAGATCACATAATAGATTTTTACAAATATTTCACTGTAAATCCCCTTTTTCAACAACATAAATTGAGACTGTACACATGAGCTTCACCAGATGGAATTCATAGAAACCAAACTGACTAAAAAGAGACCATGGAGACGCTCAATATCAGCACCTTAAATGAAGGCAGGGGCTGAGTGTAATACATCAATTGCTCATGAGCATGTTCAAATTCAAAATGAAGAAGAATAAAACAAACCCACGAGAGTCCAAATACAACAGGTATATCTCACTTCAATTTCTCACAAAAATAAATTTGATTCATTGAACACTAATGACAGAAGACCAAATGATCTGTGGAATGATACCAGATGAGAAAACTATTATAAAAGACAGAAAAAAAAATATCAAAATGGATGTCAAAAGGGAGTCTTTAACCTAGTCTTGACTACACCATAGCTAAAACGTGTAAGAAATGATGACACTCTAGCTCAAAAGCAATAAAGCCCACAAGGAAGAAGCACACCAGCCTGTGCTTTCACGCGGTACCAAAGGGACCAGGTATAAGGCATCATGCAAAAAAAAGAATATATATATATATATGTGTGTGTGTGTGTGTGTGTGTGTGTATGCCATATTTAATGAAGGGGGAAGTGCAGAGTGGAGACCCAAGGCCCATTTGTCGGCCACTGGAGATCCCCTCATAGAGGGGTTTAGGAGAGGAGATGGGTCAGTCAGGGTGCGATGTAGTACCGATGAAGAACACAGCTTTCCCCCAGATCCTGGATGCTTCCTCCCCCCAACTACCATGATCCGAATTCTAACTTGCAGGACTGGATGGGGCAGAGGTTGTACACTGGTGCATATGGGAGCTGGAGGGACAGGGAATCCAGGGTGAACGATACCTTCAGGACCAGGGGTGTGAGGGGCGATGTTGGGAGAGTGGAGGGTTAGTGGGTTGGAAAGAGGGAACTGATGACAGGGATCCACATGTGACCTCCTCCCTGGGAGTGAGACGCAGGGAAGGGGGGGAAGGGAGACTCCGGATAGGGCAAGATATGACAAAATAACAATCTATAAATTAACAAGGGCTCATGAGGGAGGGGGGAGTGGGGAGGGAGGGAGGGAGAAAAAAAAAGAGGACCTGATGCAAAGGGCTTAAGTGGAGAGCAAATGCTTTGAAAATGATTGGGGCAAAGAATATATGGATGTGCTTTATACAATTGATGTATGTATATGTATGGATTGTGATAAGAGTTGTATGAGTCCCTAATAAAATGTAATAAATAAAGATTTAAAAAAAAGAAATGATGACACAAAAGAGGTGAGCAGAAATTTTCAAAGGACAACATATGAAGACAAAATAAAGTACTAGAGTGAAATGTGCAAATAGCTGGAGTTGGAAAGCCCAACATGAAGAATATGCACACCATTTATCAACCTGAAAAAATGAAAAAAAGAAGTGAAAGCCTCAAGTTTCAATATTGAAAGCTTTTTAGGGGCAAAGTTCTACTGGCAAAGCCTTGGGATTATATGGATCATTAAAAAAAAACTACAGATAGCTTTGAGAAGAACGATAATTCCACAACACTTCGTTGTTGTCATGCGGAAGCTTTCCATTAATTGAGACAGCTGTGTGTTTCTGAACTGAACAAGAAAATACTGCATGATTAATTTTGTGTATTAAATTTTGAAAGGTATACATCATGGTTGAATCCTCTCACCATCGTTAATTAATCTGTATACTGAGCAAATCATCAGAGACACTGGCTTATATGAAAAAAAACGTGGCATCAGGACTGGAAGAAGGCTTATTAACAACCTTCCATATGCAGATGACAAAACTGACTCGCTGAAAGTAAGGAGGACCTGAAACACTTGCTGATGATAATCACGGATTTTCTGCTTCAATGTGGATTACTCCAGTAGTTTTGAAAATGTAGAAGAAATGGATTGATATCTTGAGATACACAATACACCCAAATTGATGCAGAAAATCTGGAAAAATAACAGATCAATAACAAAATATTAAATAGAATAAGTTATGAAGAAAGTTCCAACCAAGAAAAGCCCAGGACCAGATGGCTTCAAAGGGGAATTCTACCAATTATTCAGGGAAGAGTTATTACCAAATCTACACAGACTATTCCCGAATATAGAAATGGGAAGCAAACTCTGAAAGACATTCTATGAATGGAGGGTAACACTGATCCAGAAACTAGGCAAAGACCCCACAAATACAGAACACTGTAGACCAATATCCCTCATCAACATAGACTCTAAACTTCTCCGTAAAATGTTGGCAAATAAAATCCAAGAGCTTTTTTTTAATGGGAAAAACTCCACCATAGTCTGGTGGGATTCAGATCAGGGACAAAAAAATGTTGGTTCAACATTTGAAAAATAATTAATGTAATACACCAAAGAAAAAGACAATGTGTCAGAATTCATGATAATAACAATAAATACCGAAAAAGCATTTGAAAATATGCAATAGGCGTTTCTGTTATAAAAACACTCTGGGAAATAGGAATAGAAAGAAATTCATGAACATAATAAAGCATAAAGCCATATATATATACTAAGAAATAAAGGTCAAAATCATGCGCAAAGAGAAAAATATTGAAAACATTTCCCTTCAGAACCAGAACCAAACAAGACTGTCCCCATCACTACTCTTATTTAACACTACTCTTTTGGCTAGGAGTCTTAGCCAGAACAATTAAAAAAGAATTAAGCCATTAAAAAAATCAAGGGAAAATAATTGGGCCAAAAAAATGAAGTAAAACTCTTAACTATTTATAGATTATATGATTTCATATATAAAAAAACCATGAATTCTCCAAAAAGATTGTTGGAATAAATGGAGGTATTTTGGAAAACCTGTGAGATTAATAAGTAAAAATATATTGGATTTGTGTATACTAGTCAAAAAAGCTCTGAAAAAGTTATTAAAAAGCAATACCACTTATCAAAATTATACAACGATGAATTACTTAGTGATAAACCTAATTAAAGAAACAAATGACTATCCAAAGTAAACTAGGTGACTTTATTACAAGAAACCAAGAGACCTACACAAATGCAAAAGCATCCAATGTTCATGGATATGATGACTTATCATTGTGAAAATATCAATGCTACCCAGAGATTTTTATAAATACAATGCAATTGCAATGCAAACCCAATTTCATTCTTTATGAAATGGAAAAAATAATTACCAACTTCATTTGGAGATATTAGAGACCTAGGATAAGCAAAGAACTCCTTAGACAGAACAACATAGAAAGTCTTACGCTACCTACCTCAACACCTGTGACAACCACATTACTCAAAACAGGCTTGTAATGGTGTAATGATAGATGCATAGACTAATGCACCAGGAAAAAAAAATGCCCACAGAAATAAACCCATCCAAATACAGGCAAGTGATCTTTGACAAAGGACCAAATCCATGAAATTGTTACATGACAGCCTCTTCAACAAATGGGGCTGGAGAAATTGGATCTCCATCTCCATGTACCAGAGGACCCCTCCCTAATCCAAGGCACACAAATGAACTCAAGATGGATTAAAGACATGAGTTCAAACCCCAGAACTATAAGGATCATCAATGAGAACACTGGGAAAACCTTCACAGTTCTATTGCAGGGCATACACAGACTACTAATTATAATATAAAGGAAAGTGCACAAAGTGGGAGAGAAAATAGATAACCGAGACCTACTGAAAATAAGTTGCACACATTAAGACTTTACCAAAAGAGTAAAATGAGAGCCCAATGTACTGGGAATAAATCTTGAGCAAAGATACAACAAACAAGGCCCGAATTACTAAAATCTATACAATTGTGTAACACCTCAGTAAGGGGGAAAATCCAATTCAAAAGTGGGCAAAAGACATAGTACACCAAAGATGACACTCATGTGGCTCACAAACACATGTAAAAATGCTAATAGTGATCACTAATCATCTGAGAGATGTAAATTAAAATAAAGATGAGATCTCACCATGAACCCATGATGATAGCCAAATTAAAAAGAAACAGAAAGCAAATGTTAGAGGAAGTGCAGAGAGATTGAAACAGTGAGCTTGTACAAATGAAACACCATTGTGAAAAGTGATATGTAACCAGCAGATGCCGCGGTTACATGTCACATGTTACATGTGAGTCCACTTGCCACTTCTGCACGAAATGTTCAGTTTTGATAGTGTCCCAGGGTGTCCTTTAGACAGAGTCAGCCATGGAAGAAATATCTCAAAATTTACATCTGTCACATTCATTTTAACAGCTGGACCAGTAGGCGCCATCATGGTAAATGGAGAAGAGATTGAAGTGGTCTTGCTTGAATCCACAGCCAATGCCTATGAACGCACTGGTCAAGAGATCAAACGATGCTTTGCATTGGGCAAATTTCCCACACACGATCTCACAAAAGTACTTGACACCATGGATGGATGGATGGATGGATGGATGGATGGATGGATGGATGGATGGATGGATGGATGGATGGATGGATGGATAATGATAAGAGCTGTAAGAGCCCCCAATAAAATGATGGTGATGATAATAATAATGACATCTCTGAGATCATTAGAAGGTTCAAAAATAAATTAACAGAGTCATAGTCTTATAGATCTATTTATACCTATCAACTGGGTTTATGGGAAATGTTTTTGTGGCAATGACTAAATACAGGGATATTTGTATTTTAAAAATTGTCCTGCAAAACACTGCACATAATTTTTACATAGTCATTTAGTTCCCCCCCTTTGACAAGGTCACCTAGTGTAGGCCACCCCCCTCACTCCGTGGTGACACCACTGTGGGGCAATTCTAGTCTACAGTGTCACTATGTGAGTCAGAATTTACTCAGTGGCAATGAGTTTGCTTGAATCTTTATGGACACCTCTTTCTCCAATGGAACAGTTAGTTCGTGGGTTTGAACCACCAACTTTGTGGTTAGCAAACACTGGAGTATGGACCAGGTGCTAAATGCTTCATGTGCTGTAATCTGCACACCCCAGGCTTGTTGTGAGTGAGCATCAGCTCAATGTAAGTGGGTTTGTTTTTGTGTTTGGGGACCAGAGGCTTCTGGCCAGATCAACTGTAACTCCAAATGGTGTGATATGAGATCAAAAAACAAAGAGAGATATCTGAACTAAAATAAAAATGGTTGAACTAATTCTTTTTTTAATCATTTTATTGAGGGGTCATACTACTCTTATCACAATCCATACATCCATCAATTGTGTCAAGCACATTTGTACATATGCTGCCCTCATCATTCTCAAACCATTTGCTTTCTATTTGAGCCCTTGGTATCAGCTCTTCATTTTTCCCCTCCCTCCCCGCTACCCCTTCCCCATAAACCCTTGATAATTTATAAATTATTATTATTTTGTCTTGTCTTACACCATCCAACATCTCCCTTCACCCACTTCTCCGCTATCCATACCCCAGGGAGGAGGCTATATGTAGACCTTGTAATCTGTTCCCCCTTTCTCCCTCACCTTCCCTCCACCCTCATGGTCTCACCACTGGTCCTGAGGGGTTCATCCATCCTGGATTCCCTGTGTTTCCCTTTCCTATCTGTACCAGTGTACATCCTCTGGTCCAGCTGGATTTGTAAGGTAGAATTGGGATCATGATGGGGGTGGGGGAGAGAGGAAGCATTCAAGAACTAGAGGAAAATTGTATGTTTCATCATTGCTACACTACACTACACCCTGACTCCTCCCTGCAGCCCTTCTGCAAGGGGATGTCCAACTTCCCACAGATGGACCCTGGGTCCCCACTCCGCACTCCCCATCATTCACAATGCTATGTTTGTTTGTTTGTTTGTTTGTTTTTGGTCTTTGATGCCTGATACCTGATCCCTTTGATGCCTTGTGATCTCACAGGCTGGTGTACTTCTTCCATGTGGGCTTTGTTGTCTCTCAGCTAGATGGCCCCTCAAAGTGATATCTTTACCACACGCTAAGGAAGTCTTTTAAAGCAGATTTCAGCAGTGCAACATGCAGTTTGATTTTTCAACTCCTTCTTCCATGAGTTTGGATTGCAGACCCAAAGAAAATTAAGTCCTTGACAATTCCAGTCTTCTGTTCCTTCATCATCGTGTGGCTGATTGGTCCAGTTGAGAAAAAAATTTGGTTTTTTTATATTCAGGTGTACTATGCCCTGAAGGCTGCAGTCTTTGATGTTCATCCGTAAGTGCTTCAAGTACTTTTGGCTTTCAGCAAGTCAGTCCGTGTCATCTGCATCGTTGGGCTCTTAATGAGTTTTCCCCCCATCCTAAGGCCATGTTTTTCTTGCAAGGGGGCTTCCAAGAGTGTGTAAGGAAATTCCTTTATTGTCCAATTTCATTTTTTCCATGACCTTTTCAGGTTTGTTTAGCCAGCTGATGAATCTGTAGTGGAAGAATACCACCTCAATGCACACCCTCCTGACTTTAAGCCCTGGATCCGCTCAATGACTGCTCTGTGGTCTGTGTACAGGCTCATGGGAGCACAGGAAGCGTTCTCAAATTCCCTCTCATCCCAGTGCTGCCTGTAGTTTTTAATGATCCACACAGCCGGCTGGCTTTGCACAGTCAATAAACACAGGCGAACAGCTTTCTGGTGTTCCCTGCCTTCATCTGGCAGCAATGATAGCCATGTTCAGACCCTCCTTTGAATGTGGCTTGCAGTTCTAGTGGCTCCTTTTTGATGCCCGGCTGCAAAACTGTTTCCCATCTTCCATGAAGTTTGACTTCCGTGTGATATTCATGACCTGGTTTGATAATGTTTATACTCTGTTGGGTTACCTGTCTTTGGAATGGGCACAACGAAGGATTTCTTCAAGCCAGTTGGCCAGGTAGGCTAATGTAATATTATCATACATTAAAAAGAAAATTTAATCATTTGATTGGGAGATCTTACCGAGATCATAACAAGCCATAGTTCAATCACATCAAACAATATTGTATAATTGCTACCACAATCAGCTTCAATACATCTCTTTCTTCTTGAACTCCTTGATATCAGCTCACCTTTATTCCCCTTCTCCCCTACCCTACCCCCAAGTATCATACTTTTTAAAATAGATCTAGTAATTTATTTTTTTAATAAATCATTTTATTGGGGGCTCTTACAGCTCTTATAACCTTCCATACACCAGTTGGATCAAGCACATTTGTACGTATGTTGTCATCACCATTTCCAAAATATTTTCTTTCTACTTGAGCTCTTGGTATCAGCTCCTCTTTTTGACCCCTCCCTCCCCACCACCCCCTCCCTCATGAGCCCTTGATAATTTATAAATTACTCTTATTTTCATATTTTACACCATCTGTTGTCTCCTTTCACTCACGGTTCTGTTGTTTGTCTCCGTGTGTGTATGTGTGTGTGTGTGTGTGTGTGTGTGTGTTTTGGGGGGGATGTTTACATGTCGATCATTACCATCAGTTCCCCCTTTCACTCCCTTCTCCCCGCACCGTCCCCCTACCCTCATGGTATCACTACTCTTATTATTGGTCCTGCGGGGTTTATATCCTGGATTCCCTGTGTCAAGAGCTCAAATCTGTACCAGTGTCCATTATCCAGTCTAGCCGGATTTGTAAGGTAGTACTGGTGTCATGATAGTGGGGGAAGGAAGCATTAAAGAACTAGAGGAGGTGGAAAGGGGGAACCAGTTCCAAGGATCTACATATAACCTCCTCCCTGGGGGATGGTCAACAAAAAAGTGGGTTAAGGGAGACGTCGGATAGTGCAAAATATAACAAAATAATAATTTATAAATTATCAAGGGTTCATGAGGGAGGGGGAAGGAGAGGGAGAGGGAAAAATGAGGAGCTGATGCCAGGGGCTTAAGTGGAGAGCAAATGTTTTGAGAATGAAGAGGTCAATGAATGTACAAATGTGCTTTACACAATTAATGTATGTATGGCTTGTGATAAGAGTTGTATGAGCCCCTAATAAAATGATTGGGAAAAAAAAGAACTAGAGGAAAGTTGTATGTTTCATTGGTGCTGTACTGCACCATGGCTGGCTTGTCTCTTCCTTGTGACCCTTCTGTAAGGGGATGTCCAGTTGTCTACAGATAGGTTTTGGGTCTCCACTCCAATCCCCCTCATTCACATCAGTATAATTCTTTGTTTGGGATCTTTTGACACCTGAACCCTGATCCCATCGACATCTCATAATCACATGGGTTGGTGTGCTTCTTCCATGTGAGATTTGTTGCTTCTCAGCTAGATGCCCCTTGTATAACTTCAGGCCTTTAAGACCCCAGATGCTATACCTTTTAATAGCCGGGCACCATCAGCTTTCTTCACCACATTAGCTCATGCACCTACTTGTCTTCAGCGATCATGTCAGGAAGGTGATTATCGCAGAGTGCCAGGTTATTGGAACAAAGTGTTCTTGCACTGAGGGAGGACTTGAGTAGAGGCCCAATACGTGTCTGATATCTTAGTATTTAACCTATAAATATATGTACATAGACCTATATTTACAAATGTATATGCCTGTATTTAGACCTCTATAAATGTCTTTTGCCTCCTAGTTCTTTCCTCTATTTCCTTTTACTTTCCTCACGTCCCGCTATCATGCTTGACTTTCATTTGAGTCTCTGTACTTCCCCTCAGCTACACTGCACTTGATCATACTCTACCAGTCATTCTATGTCTTCCCAGCCATCAATTTTAGATCTCTTGCTGTTCCCTTGTCCCTGGGCTTGTTGGCTCCCCACTCCCTTTCTCCCACCTCCTCCTCTCCCCTATTCCCCCAGAACCATCAGTCCCATTGTTTTCTCCTTGGGGTTGTTTATCCAGTCTATCTTATATAGATAGACATGGAGAAAAAAAAGAGAAAGAAGGAAAACCGTCTATGAATAGTACCAGGTCTGTCTGCTGACTCATGAATGCTTACCAACTGGGTCTGATGCAGTGCCATGGCCTGTCCCCGAGTCCAAAGTCTACTTCCAGAATTCCTCGGGGACTTAGTTGTTTCACTCCCTTTGTGTGATGACGCCCTGGTGTGTGTGTGTGTGTGTGTGTGTGTGTGTGTGTGTGTGTGTGTGTGTGTTGGGCGGGGCGGGGGGCTGGGCGGGAGGTTGATGAAGGGGTGGTGTCAGACCAGATACTATTCCCGCACTGTGTCTCCAGTGCTGCGCCCCCCCCCCCCCCATAGCACTGTGGGTCAGTAAGAGGAAGTCGTGTCTCCTGGTGAGGCCGACCCTAAGGTCCTCTTCCTGTATTGTCCGCCCCACCCTCCTCTCTCTCTTTCCGCAGGGTCTGGGCAGACCTGCCCCTCTCCCCGGGCTGTATCTTCAGTGCTGTTTTCTGTAGTGCATTCTTCTTGGGGGTGGGGAGTATCATACACTTGTGAACCCTGTATTTGTTAGGTATGAAGGTTGCTTCTTGCTTTACAGTGAAGGGCAGGCAGCTTCAGTGCCTTGCCCAAGGTTCTAAGCCAGCTGCAAAGAGAACCTGTTTGGTCTCTTCTCTAAGCAGAGGGCAGACGAAGTTCCCTATGGAGTCATGAGCAAGTCTGGGCAGGAGCAGGGAAATCCGAGAGAGAATGAAGCGGCTGCTTAAACAGTGAAGGAGAAACCGCTGTGGCCCAAGGACCAGGCTCTCACACAAATGTCCACAAAGCCCTGGTCTTTACATGGCCCGGCCACCAACCCAGAAACCCAAGCCCACCGCCACTGAGTCTCCTCCAACTCATCTGGACCGTTGGATGGGGAAGAACTGCCCACTGGGTTTTTAAGATTCTGAAATGTAGGAGGCAGCTCTCTTCCGACGGCAGAGTAGCCGGTGGATCCCTGAGAACGCTTCCCCAAGGGCTCTTTCCAAATTGAGACGGACCCTCATAATCCGCCCAGAGATCCCAGCCACAAGGGGAGTGGTTAGGAGGCTCCCGGCAAGTGGCACTGCCCCATCTGGTCACCATTGCGTCAACTCTGACGTGCCGTCCCCCCAAGTGTGTTTGAATAGACCTGTGTTCCCTAGGGTTTTAGATGGCTGATTTTTATTCTTTTTAATTAGATGACGAGGCCTTTCTTTCAACGTACCGCTGAGTGACTTCAGCAACCAGCTTCCAATGAGTAGCCAAGCACCTTATCCTGTTTGCAGCACCCACGGACTGGCGCCTAGCAGATGTTCAGGATTTCCTGATGGCTCGGAGCATGGCTCGTGTATCTGAGAAGGGAGGCAGCGCCATAACAAAGGTTGGGGGGAAATCATTTTTTTAAATTACATTTATTGATGAACATCTACTGGTATGTCTGAACTGCCCTTCTCCTGGTTCTTGGTCTGGACTGCGTGTTTTTGTGTGCTCTGGCCGTGCGTGAGGAGTGACGTGAGGGAAGCCGCTGAGGCAGTTACGTGCAGGCGTCTGGTTTCATTCCCCTGTTACCGTGTGTGGGGCCACAACACAAAGAACTGAGCGAGAAGAACAACTCTTCATCCTGTGGGCACAGCTTGAGTTCAGAAACTTGTCCTGGTGCCGTCGGAGGCTTGGAGTTGGAACTCTGGAAAGGGCCCAGGCCCAGATCAGTGGATTTGGATGGAAAATGCATCAGCTTCCACATCTGATTTTTCTGCTTGGGTTCCTGCTTCCTTGTTTCCTACGAAATTTTCAAGGCATTGAAGGCGTCTTTTGCGTTAAATGCTTCCTGGGAAGAGACAGTTTTCAAAAGAAGCAAATTCAAGAAGACACTGGCCAAATGTGTTCATAGGGGAAAAAGGGTGTTTGCAGGACGTCGATCCTTTCAGAGACAAGGAGACGGAGAGGGTCACCAGTGGAGACAGTTGTTGATTTCATTATTTCTCTTTGCTTGGTTAAGAGTGGCCCACATTGACTTTCATTCCCTTGGTTTACAGCAGGGCTGGTCACGTGACCCAAGGCTGGCCAATGAAAGCACTGCATTTCTCTGGCTTTGTAGCAATTGAAAGGGAGGAGGAAGTGAATCAGGGAAGGCCCAGGAATTCAGTTCTGGGACCTTGGGTGCCGCCATTGGGAGATGGGGGCATGGAGCGGCTGGTGGCCTTTTTGCCCCCAGGTGGAGGAGACTGCCTGGGAACAAAGCCAACGTGGAAGGAGAAACCCCACGGGGATAGGGAGACGAGGGTGGAGGCCAGGAGCCCTGATAACATTGACTCCTGACGCTATGCCAAGCCTGAAGCAAGATCTGACCTTGGACTTGGCAGACGCATGAGTCAGCAGATTCCATCTTGAGCCTGTGCCCGGTGAAGTCGGGTGTTGGTCACTTGCTACAGAAAGCATCCATATGCCTGCGGCTTCACCACTCATTGGGCGCCGTCATTCCTTAAAGGGATTTAAACCAGAATCATTAATACCTAACAACTGCCTGCTTGGCATCGCAGACGATTGGTAGAAGGACGGAGGTGCCCACTACCCCAATGAAGCTCATGAGCCCATCCGCTGACCCACGACAGCCGATCCATAGATTTTTCAGCTTGGTTTGAAAGGAGGAGCGGGGCCAACCAGAGTCCACTTCTTGAATCTGCAGTGGTTTATAGAGGAAACAGACTTTCGTGAATGGCCGGGGGTGAAGGAAGCGAGGGCATGATCCAAAGAGTCCAGATGAACGTGGAGAAGTAAAAATGGGAGGCAGCAAGGATTATGGGTAAGGTGGCCACGCAGAAAGATATGCAGAATAGAGCAATGCACAGAGAGAGAGAGGCCCCTGAAGAGAGGTGAGTCTCCTGCCTCCAAAATGAACCCATACCCTGAAGGGCTCCAGCCCCCTGCCAGCCCATAGCTATCCTTTCACATAATTGCCTTCTTCATAAGGTAACACCAACCCTTCCCAGGTACTTGAAGTCCGAGAAGAGAACTTACTTGCATGATGAAACAGGATTCTTGGGCTGCAAGTGACTGAACATCAATACCAACTGGTATGGTTTTCTCTTTTTAAAGGTAAGTCATGAGTTTGTGCAGCTGGGCCATCAAAGTGTTGGCTTCAGGTTTGACTAGATCCAGGAGTTGCACATACCCCACCAGCATCCGTGCTCCCTCTCATTTCTCCGCTGAGTTTGTCCCTTGGGTGGCTTCCTTCTCAAGCCTAGTGGCCATCGTGATAGGCAGCCTCCTGAAGAACCCTCCCACCCCAGTGATTGCTGCCTTCTGATATTCATGGCCTTGGGTGCCCCCGCCCCTTCAACAACTTCCCCTCGGGACATCCAAAATCTGGCTTCCTCAAGGACATGCCACGTCTGTGATTCGGTTGCAATAGCCTGAGATTCTTAGACTTTCAGCGCAGATGCTTTCCTGAAGCAACCAGGCTGTGGAAACCCACGTGGCAAGGAAGTGAAGATGGCTCTGGCCAAGTCCAACAACGCGGGATGAGGTGAATACAGCGAGCAGCGGCTTGCATGTTCAGAAACCTATCTTTCCCCCATCCAACCTGCAGGTGATACTCCAACCCTGAGAGACAGCTTGTGATAGGTCTTGGAGCCCAGGACCCAGCCAGGCCTTGCCAGGACCCTTGGCTTCACATATGTGGCTGTAAACTGTTAAGTCTGTTTATAGACATAGGTTTTGTCATGTGGCAGTCGATACCACCCCCCACTACCACACACATGTTCAGGCCCACGTTTTACCAGCAGAGACCAGCCTTCTCTTTCCCAACACTGGAAGCTCATTCATCTCAGTAGGGTGTGTTCCTATAATTCCGACCACACCTGACCCCTTGCTTCGGTCGATGCCAAGCCAAACCAAACCTACTGCCATCATCTTCAGGGTTGGTACCGACTCACAGCAACTGAAAGGGCAGAGCAGAACTGCCCCATCGAGGTTGCAAGCCTGTGAGTTCTTTTTAATGCAAATGGCCATGTCCTTCTCCTGTAGCAGATTTGAACCACCAATCTTTGAGCTGGCAACAGTTGAGCTCTTTACCCACGACACCACCAGGGGCTCCTTACCCACCCTATAAATCAGTGGTTCTCAACCTGTGGGTCGCAACCACTTGGAGAGTCAAACAACCCTTTCACGGGGGTTGCCCGATTCATAACAGTAGAAAAATGACAGTGATGAAGTAGCAATGAAAATAATGTTATGGTTGGAGGGTCACCACCACGTGAGGAACTGTCTAAAAGGGTCGCAGCATGAGGAAGGTTGAGAACCACTGCTCTAGATCCATCTTAATCGTGTGTTCTCAGGGCAGGGAAAGGGCAGCTCCATAAAGGCAAACAAATATGCTGATACAGGAAGAAGACTGTTGGCTACTTTGTTATAACCAACTCTAGGGGACATGGGAGAGGAGGGAGCGGGGAGCCAACAAACTCAGGGATAAGGGAACAACAGAGATCTAAAGTTGATGTCGAAGAGGATACATAATGCCTTGTGAAGTCTGATCTAATGCAATGTATCTGAGAGTCGAACGGAGGGCGAGCATGACAGTGGGACAGGAGTAAGAGGAAAGGCAATCGAGGAAAGAAGTAGGAAGCAAAAGCTATTTATAGAGTTATAGCTAAATATATTAATTTATAATGATAGGGACAGAGGCCAATGTACATATATTTATATGTTAAGTATTAAGATAGCAGACAGACTTTGAGCCTCTACTCAAGGGCCCTCTAAACACAGGAACACTTTGTTTTAATAACCTGACACTCTTTTTGAGATTCACCTTCCCAACACGATCGCTGAAGACAAGAAGGGTGCATAAGCAAATGTGGTGAAGAAAGCTGATGGTGCCTGACTATTAAAAGGTATAGCATCTGGTGTCTTAGAGGCTTGAAGGAAAAAATGTGGCCAATTAGTAGGGAAGCAACTAAATCCGTATGGAAGAAGCACACCAGCCTGTGTGATCACGAGGTATCTACAGGATCAGGTATCAGGTGTCAAAAGATCCCAAACAAATAATTACATTGATGTGAATGAGAGGGGTTGGAGTGGAGCCCCAAAGCCCATCTGTGGACAATTAGACATCCCCTCCCAGAAGGGTTACAAGGAAGGAACGATTCAACCATATTGCAGTATAGCACCGATGAAACACACATCATTCTTCTAATTCCTGAATGCCTACTCCCCTCCCACCTACCATGACCCAGTTCTAACTTAGAAATCTAGCAAGACCAGAGTATACACATTGGTACACATAAGAGCTCTGGACACATGGAATTCAGGACAGATAAACCCTCAGGAACAGTAGTAGACGTATCAATATCATGAGAATAGGGGGATACTGGTGGGGGGTGGAGGAAAAAATGGGGAGCCCATCACAGGGTTAGATTTATAGCACCCCTCCCCTGAGGGGAACAAATAACAGAAATGTGGGTGAAGGGAGACAACGGATGGTGTAAGATAGGAAATAACAATAATAATACATAACTGATCAAGGATTCATGAGGGTGGGCGAGGGGAAACAATGAGCTGATACCCAGGGCTCAGGTAGAGAGAAAATGTTTTGGAAGTGTTGATGGCAACATATGTACAAGTGAGCTTCATACAACTGAATGCTGGATTGTTAAAAGATTTGTAAGAGTCTTATAATCAATAAAATGGTTGCTAATAATAATAAACCGACTCCAGCTCTACTTACCAACATTTCTGTGCTTTCTAGAAGCTTGACGTGCTCCTGAAATGAAGCTGTATTTATGAAGACATATTAACCTAAACGTACTTTGATTTCCTGAGCTGATATGAATTACTTTTTGTGGTTCTTCTAGCCATGACCTTTCTAACTCCCACCAAAGGGCTGGGTAGGACTGCGACACTAAGAGGGGCTTGCGGCCACCAAGGGGATTAGCTGGCTCGCTAACACTGTAACTAAGGTGCATGGTGGGATGGGAGCAAGCACATGAGGTATGGGGCACCCTCATAAGAGGTTTGGTTATCATTCCCCTAGGTTTAAGATAAGCTGTCCCAGAGGCAGAAAGGGCACAAAGGGGGTCGGGGTGTGTGTGTCTTACTACTGTTGAGAAAGAAGAACCACAGTGGAGAGCTACCTGAGAGCCCTAGCTGAACCTCCTCGATTAGAAGAGAATCGTGACACCAGTGACAGGGAAGGGGCAGCAGGACTGAGAGGCCAGCATGAGACAGAGACGGAGAGCCCAGTGCCTGGGAGCAGGAGGCTGGCTGACCAAGTGGGTTGCCTCCAGGCACCTAATGGTGCCTTGAAAGCTAGGTTTTCCCAGAAATGGAGCTGGAGCTGAATGCCTTTGGGCTGAGGATTACTAGCCAAATAGACTCCTAATAACCAAAAGAGCGGAAAGAGCATCGGGACCCTGGTCCAGGTGGTGTAGAGAACAGGGATTATGGGACCTGGGCGTGCCTGCAGGCATGGCCAAGAACAGGCTGTCCTCAGGGAAGAACTGTCTCCTGAGTCAGTCTGATCCTGAATCGTAGCCTGTTAACTTCCCTAATAAATCCTGTGACTGTGCGTGCTTACTTTCTGTGAGTTCTGTGTGGCCACACTGCAAAGAATGGCTGAACGCGGAGAAGGAGAGGGAGCTGTGGAAGGGGCAGTTGGCATAAGAATTGGTAAAAATAAATAAATCAATAAAAGTTGGGGGTTGGAGGCATAGCTGACCTCTACCTCATAGGCATCCATGTTGGGCTGGTGGTAATGGTGAATTGGGTCATTGCCCCCCCCTCCCACCGCCCCCCAGCCCCGTGTGAAATCAGAGGAGGTCAGACACCGCCTCCTCATTGTTATTCTTCCCTAACCAATCTGAGTCAGTAAGAAGCTGTAGTTAACCATGATCCGAATTCTCCCTTGCAAGTCTGGATAGAGCAGAGGATGTACACTGGTGCAGATAGGAGCTGGAGGCACAGGGAATCCAGGGCGGATAATCCCTTCAGGACCAGGGGTGAGTGGTGATACTGGGGGGGTAGAGGAAGAGTGGGTTGGAAAGAGGGAACCGATTACAAGGATCTACATGTGACCTCCTCCTTGGGGGACGGACAACAGAAAAGGGGTGAAGGGAGACATCAGACAGGGAAAGATATGACAAAATAATAATTTATAAATTACCAAGGGCTCATAAGGGAGGGGGGAGCGGGGAAGGAGGGGGGTGGGAAAGAGGACCTGATGCACAGGGCTGAAGTGGAGAGCAAATGCTTTGGAAATGGTGAGGGCAAAGAATGTATGGATGTGCTTTACACAATTGATGTATATATATTTATGGATTGTGATAAGAGTTGTATGAGCCCCTAATAAAATGTTAAAAAGAGAAGAAGCTATAGTTAACACTTCAAACAAGTCTGAGGTCAGTGAAGCAAGACATCAGATGATAAAAGGGAGTCAAGTCAATTCCCTGTAGTTGGGTTCAAGTCCTCACGGGCAAAGGTCATATATAAATAACTATATATTATTTCATATGTAAGCTGCCCGTATTGGCCGATCAAGGTTACTAGTTGTGTTAAACTCAGGATGCTCGTGATTTGGGAGTTTCATTGCCCTTTTGATTGTGGGAAGAGGAGTGGAAGGGACGTCAGTGAAATGCAGCGTCTTCATTTCCTTAACAAGGAGCCCTGGCAGAGGAGTAGTTACACATTGGGCTGCTCACTGCAAGGTCAGCTCTTTGAAACCACTAGCTGCTCCTTGGGAGAAAGACGGGGCGTCCTCCTCCCATCAAGAGTTACCATGTTGGAAACCCACAGGGGCAGTTCGTCCCTGACTTAGAGGGTTGCTATGGGTAGGTACAGACTTGATGGCCTTGAGTTTGCTTGCTTGCTTGCTTGGTTAATTTCCTTGATAGGGATAAACCTAGTCAAGAAGTCTCACAGGAACTCGAGAAAAGCATGTCATCTCTTATGTATGATTTTGAGTCTCCTGTCAGTGTGTAAACCCCAAGTGAACTGTAGTCCCCACATAGAAAATAAATAGCAAAATGGCAGATGCAAATCTTATCCTACAGTAATTCCATTTAAATGGAAAAGGGAGTGCGCTTTCCAGCCCAAAGGCAGAGATTTTGCAGGCAGAAGAAATGAAGCCATATGATCATGAAATGCCCAGCAGGAAACCATAGACACAGAAGGCCAGGTAGGGGTTGCCAGAGGTTAAGGGCAAGAAGGGAGCAGTGGAGAGTAGTTGCTAGTGATCCAGGATCTCGTCTGGAGGTGATTAGAATGTTCTAGAATGAGTTAGGCTGAGCGAGGGGAATACACCACTGAGTTGATCTTGAAAATGGCAGGAGGAAAAAGCGTCTTTGTTTTCTGCATCATACAGGAGGATGTAAAAATACATCTGGATGGGTAGACTGCAAACTGTTAACAGTGGTTTTCTCCAGGGGAGAAATACGAGACTTAGGAGGGCGTGTTTGGGTGACGTTTACATACGCGTTTCCCAATGTTGCCTTTCAAACAACATGAAAACTCTTGGGGTTTTTTTGGCCCAACACAAATGTTCTATGAGCTCAGAAACAAAATGAACCGAACAATGAATGTGCTGACAAGAACTGGATCTATGAAGTGGACAGATAGGCGGGGACCCTGCCCAGTCCACCCATCCCCATCTGGAAGACAAGAGGCTGTATTCTACTGGTTCTCCTTGGCAGATTTTGTCCAAGGCTTCCGCTCATATCATTTGAACAATGTCCCGAGTTAAGGGTTACAGTCATTAGAGGGGACATGAGGGAGACAGACTGCACCGCGTGACAATGTCAGAGGTGGGGGGTGGGGGGCGTTACACCAAAATGACCACGTACAAAATGCTTGGGCAGTGTTCCAGCATGATTTTTTTTTTAAGTAAAAATGCCCAGGTAGTTCGAGAAAACAACCAAGCGTTTTCCCCGAGTCTGGTTTGTATGCGTCAGTCAAAGCCACCAGGCTGAAATGCTACCCAGCTTTACCTTCTGCCATGCTCCTGCCAGCGCGGTCACCAGGAGCCGGTTATCAGGACACGTGGTTTTGTCTGCACCAGCCACAAGCCTCTCTTGGTGGCTGTGTTTTCATAGTCTCTGATGTTGTGTGTCCTCCGGTGCTTGAGCTACAATGTTGGGGTATAATTCATCCAAGAGGCCTTCAAAAAGTCGGTAGGAAAACGCCATTTCCTTTTCATTTCATTTCCCCACAGATTTTTAAAGCCCCCTCCTTATCTGCAAACCCACTATTTCTTGAAATGAAGTAGTCATGAAGGGGAAAGAGGTAAAAATAAGGCTTCCCCTCTTGTTACTAATAAGGTTGTGATTCAACATATAAAGATTTTACAAAACTGCGTTGTTGTTAGTAGTCATATAACCCAAAACACTACATTTAAGCAGTTTGTAACTATATCACATATTATTCTTGGTTTAAAATTGGTAAGAAGCACTACTACGGATTCTATAGGACCCTTGGTGGTATAGCAGTTACTAGCTGGGCTGCTAACTGCGAGATCGGCAGTTCAAAACCACCAGCTGCTCTGAGGGAGAAAGAGGAGGCTTTCTACGCCTATAATCTTGTAACTGTAACTCTCCCCTGTCCTATAGGGTCGTTATGAGTCGGAATCCACTCGATGACAGTGAGTGTTCTAAGGATTCTGTGTGGTCTGGTATGGGCAGAGGTCAGGAGTGAAACCAGGAGTGACCTCATTGGGTGACAGGAAGCTGAGTGTCGCCTTTGGCGATAGCTGTCGTATCCATTTACAACTGAGGAAACTGATGCTCAGAGGGAGCACTTTGTCAGGCTGCACGGCTTAGAAGGGCTGAGCTAGAGGTATAATTAGCTCTGGATCCAAGTGTCCTCGATCCCAGAATGTAGGACCTAATCTGTAGTCCTTTGGGGAAAGATTGGAATGGTGGATGAGAAGTCCTATGACAAAGTGAAGAAACAGCCACTGAGGAGCTCAGTGTTCGAGGTCAGAGCTGTGCAGCCTGTCTGTGGCCATACGTCAACCTGGGTAAGGATGCCCAGTGAAGATGGCCCCACAGGACTGGCAGGGAAGATCAGCAACTCCCAGGGAGACCAGATGTGCCCTGGAACGGGAGACACCAAACTGATGTTGAAGGAGATCGTGGGAGGCTAACAAGAACCACTGTCAAGATTTGTAAGCCAGGGTGGCCACCATGAGACCACTCCGAGGTGTTCCTTACAATCAGTGTTGCCCTGCACTGCCCTGGGGCCAAGACTCTGTTTATTCACTTACCAGTTACTGAGCCTCGACTGTGTGCCAGAGCCTGGTGACACAAACGAAGAAGACGCGGACAATTCCCCAGGGAGGCCCCAGTAAGCAGCCAGGAGAAGATATGGCAAGAGATGAGTATGAATCAGAGGGCAAGAATCAGGATGCACATTTCTACAGGGCGCCATGGAAAAGCAGGCGATGGGCACCTCGCCTCATATACCAGGGAAGACTTCCCGGGAGAGGTGCCAACATGAGCTTGAAGAATCGCCAGAGATTACCAAACGGAAGAAGAAAGGAAGGGCTCCCCCGCAACAGAGCACAGAACATGGGGCTTTTGACCAAAACTTGTTGTGGGAGGGGGCAGGCGTGAAGGGGACCCAGGTGAATTGCACACTGACAGAGACCCCGCTCAGTTATGGGGGTGGACTTCTGAGCAGGGCACCACTGATCTACAAGAACCTGGGCTACCAACAAGTCTGCCGAACATCAAGCCTCGGGGGCGAGGCTCCTTGGAGCCTCCCATTTGTGAAAAGACGCTTTTGTTGCCAGCCAGGTCTGAAGCACAAATCCCCCTTAGGAAACGTACCACCTGCACCACGGTGCACAGAGCAGGCAATGGAGACTTCGCTGGCTTCCACTGAAGATGTCCTCAGGAAAGACCAATCAGTAGAAATGGACAGGCACGGTTGGTGACGTGAGGCTGAGGGAAGGCGTGGGAATCCTTTGACGCCCTCACTGCCACAGGGGGCGCAAGCGTCCTGATGAGCATGAGGGGCCCGGGCTCAGGCCACACTGCGCTCAATCGTGCAGAGAGGCAACAGGAGTCAGAGCCGACTTCACGACCACAGCAGCCACAAAGACCCGGTGAGCCAAAAAGGAGCCTGCTTTCCCAGCATCCTAATCTCCCGTCTCCCTTGTTTCCACAGAAGCCCCAAAGGCCAGACGGCCTCTCCACAGCCCAGCGCCGAATCAGGACACCGGAGCTCCAAAACCAGTCACCAAGACCAGGAAAGCATCAGCATTTCATCATTTCTGTTTCAGTTTACACGGAGGTCTAACAAACGTTGTCATCCTCGGTCCAAACTTGAACGGATTAAGGAGGAGGCAAACTGGAGCGACGAGGTTAATTAACCAAGACTAACCAGTGGCCAGCAAGTCAACCCTGATCCTGGTGCCCCCATGTGGTCGGAGCAGAACTCTGCTCCGGGCCTGGTTGTTGGGAAAGAGATCACCAGGCCTTTGAACTTGACTCTAACCATGCAGCCGCACACATTAAACTGTAACACCCATGGACTTCAGAGATACTAATAGTTACCAATTATTGGATATCTGCTGCTTGCTGGTTACCTACTGACATGAGTCTTGTGTAAGAAAGTTTGGTTTGTTCGTTTGTCTTAAGTGGATTGAATATTTTAACATAGAAAAGGCCATTTGGGCCTATTTTGTGTGGCCAGTCCGATTCCTCTAATCTCCCTAGTTCCCACAGAGAGCCCAGCACAGTAACCAGTGTTCCCACGTATGAAGAGTTTGTTCTTTGAATCATCACGAAAAAAAAACTGCACTGTGTCCACTCTGTTCTGTTTACTGAGTTGAGAAATGTGTGATACATTTTAGAAATAACAGAACTTGGACAAGCTGATGAGTCCTGGCCTGGGCCCAGGAGCTGTGACCTTGAACCAGCTCCTAACAGCTCAGGGGCCTTGTTTTGTTTTTGAATTCTGGATGGTGATGGTTGAACCAATAACCTCCTAAATTCTTTGAATCACGGGGAGGCTTGGGCCAAGGCTTATGTCTTAGAAGTGTGTGTGTGTGTGTGTGTGTGTGTGTGTGTGTGTAACCAAGATTCCACTCAGGGCCGAGAAGACCGTGTGTGTGTGTGTGTGTGTGTAACCAAGATTCCACTCAGGGCCGAGAAGACCGTGTGTGTGTGTGTGTGTGTGTGTGTGTGTGTGTGTGTGTGTAACCAAGATTCCACTCAGGGCCGAGAAGACCGTGTGTGTGTGTGTGTGTGTGTGTGTAACCAAGATTCCACTCAGGGCCGAGAAGACCGTGTGTGTGTGTGTGTGTGTGTGTAACCAAGATTCCACTTAGGGCCGAGAAGACCGTGTGTGTGTGTGTGTGTGTGTGTGTGTGTAACCAAGATTCCACTCAGGGCCGAGAAGACCGTGTGTGTGTGTGTGTGTGTGTGTGTAACCAAGATTCCACTCAGGGCCGAGAAGACCGTGTGTGTGTGTGTGTGTGTGTGTGTGTGTGTGTGTGTGTGTGTATGTAAAACCAAGATTCCACTCAGGGCCAAGAAGACCGTGTGTGTGTGTGTGTGTGTGTGTGTGTGTAACCAAGATTCCACTCAGGGCCGAGAAGACCGTGTGTGTGTGTGTGTCTAAGATTCCACTCAGGGCTGAGAAGACCGTGTGTGTGTGTGTGTGTGTGTGTGTGTGTGTGTGTGTAACCAAAATTCCACTCAGGGCCAAGAAGACCGTGTGTGTGTGTGTGTGTGTGTGTGTGTGTGTGTAACCAAGATTCCACTCAGGGCCAAGAAGACCGTGTGTGTGTGTGTGTGTGTGTGTGTGTGTGTGTAACCAAGATTCCACTCAGGGCCGAGAGCTCCCCCTGGTGATTCAGACTTGTAAGTGAGCTTTCGGCGGTTTGTTTTTCCAGTAACTGATCTCTTGAGTCCAGTCCTGCAGTTTACAGAAACGGTTTAGACCTGTAGGGTTTGTTGTTTCTTTAACTCCTCGAAATGGCTGTTTAAATGTTGGGGGCACGTACACTTTTCTGAGGACACATCATTTTCATCAGAAGCTTTATCTTCAACTCCCTCCCTACATGGAAGAATCAGAAAACCCTGGAGTAGCTTATATGATCCACATGCGCCTGAGGCCCTGGCTTTCTCTGAGCCGTAGGAGGCTCCTCATCCGTAACTAGAGATAAGAACAGCACGGACATCAGAGGTTTGTTGACAGGATGGGAGGAGCCTGGCATTGCATGGAAAGTGAGCCAGGCGAGAGCAAACATTGTCACCGTGTCACGGAACTGCCATCAAAATCTTACAGGATGCGGCCGTCAGCTTAAAAAGCCACGGTTCCAGCAGCATCCACGGATCCCCTACGTTGTCTGGACCAGTGAACAGGATGAAGTTTTCCTGGAAAGGCTATGCAAAATCGTAAAGAGTTGAGTTCATTTGAACGTATGTCTGCCTTCGAGAGGAACCCTGGTGGTGGTGGTGGTGGTGGTGGTGGTGGTGATGGCATAGTGGGTTACACCTTGGGCTGCTAACGGAAAGGTTGGCAGTTCAAAACCACTAGTCACTCCGTGGGAGAAAGATGAGGCTTCCTATCTATTCTCATAAAGATTTACCATCTCAGATCGACTGTTGTGTCGATTGCTATGAGTCGGCATCAACTCAATGACAGTGAGCTTGGTTTTTGAGTTGAAATGAGTTGGGACTTTTTGTAGGGTGAGCAGCAGGGTTTTGAACTGGTTTGTTCCAGTTCCACTCCCCACTAGGAATTTGCCTTTATCCATAAATCAGAATCTGTACTGAGTCTCATCCAAATGAACCAGTGCTGAGTCCAGGTAGGGTGATAGAACTGAAGCAAATTATAACCGGGGTTCTAGGATGACATTGCTGAGGTTGTTAGCCGCTGTTGAGTGCCCTCTGACTCATGACAATCTCATGCAGGAAATGTTGCCTGGTCCCAGGCCATTCCCAAGACTGGTTGTAGATCAGACCATACCAAAGCCAAATCAAAAGGCCAGTCCTTTTCTACCGTGGTCCCCTTAGGGGCATTTGAACCACCAACCATAAGGTTAGTAGCTGAGTGCAAACCATTCATTCCACTTGGGGAGAGATCCAAAGGAGTTAGACTGGGATCCTTATGAAACATAAATTTAAAAAACCCCAAAACCGCACAGGTTGCTACTTGATTACACTCCTTGGCATATCAAGCCTGTGGAAAGAGAGGCTGGGATTTAAAAATGCCATCTCTGCTCAGGGACTGCCTAAGAACGTTCTCTCCAGAAGATAGAAGGCAAATGACGGGTAAAGTAGGGAGGGGACCAAGAAAGAGGTGTCCTCACTTCTCTGAGCCCCTTCAATAGCTTCAGCTTTCGATTGTCCACCAAATAATCGAAACGTGGTGTCTACGTGCAATGGATGCTAATGGCCCTTGGAGTGAGGTACCCCATGCTACACCGTGGGTGAACCTTGAGGATGTCTCACTACGTGAAAGACGGTGGTCATGAAAGACCCCACATGATGGCGTCCCGTTTCTAGAAAGGTCTCTGTGGAGATAGAAAGCCTTGTCTAGGACGACCACAACGGAGGATGAAAGCAAAAGTTGCTTTCTGGAGCAGTTAAAGGGATACACACTGACTGTCGTCATGGCCTCGCGTGGTTCTGAGACTGCATTAAAAGCTGTTGAGTTGTACATGTTAAATGGACCCTATTTGAATCCTATTTGAACGAGCTGTTCTCTGCTCTAAAAAAAAAAAAAAAAAAAACTTTCACCAAACTTCACACTAGGTCCTGCGTGAGCTCCTGAACTTTGAAAACACAAACGCCCGTGGCTGTCTTGTCGTCCAGCGGGTGGCAGATTGGGGAAGAAAAGAGAAAGAGCCAGAGCCTTGCCATCGAGTTGCTCCTGCTGGCTGTGATCCCACGTGTGGCAGAGGAGAACTGCACTCTGGGGTTTCGGCGGCTCTGACCCGCGGAGGGGCCTCTGGGTGCAGTCTCCTTTCAGCTAGTAGGCAAGTGCGTGACCACGTGGGCCACCCAGGGACACCCTAGGCAACCGGTAAGGAGTGGAGTCTCCAGCGTGTGGTGGAAATGGATGGCGCTGCGGGAAAGAAAGGAGGCCGAGGGAGGTGGGGGCAGGAAGGCTGTCTCTTCCAGATATAATTTCGCTCTATAATTGCTAGGACTTATTTTAGCAGTTACTACTTTTTCTAGTAAAAGGATTAATTAGCTGTCAAAATAATCATCCTCTAGGCTTATGATAACATAAAGTTAGGGAATAAAGCAAGAATGCAAACGCCATACAATGTCACCTGAACTTTGTTTAAAAAACAACAACAATAATATTGGTTTGGGCACAGGAACGTGGCAAAAAGGGAAAAAAAAAGTCTTAGAATTTTCTAGCGATAAGATCATTTCTTGCGAGGCTATGGCTAAATTGTCTTTTCTTTGTCTTGTCTGTATTGGCAGAATTCGCTAGAATGAGCATTTTTCGTGTTCCGTAGGGAAAAGAGCAGGTGTGATTTAAAGATGGAATAGGTATGTCATCTGCAGGAAGGAGCTACATCCCAGTTGTGGCAGGACAGTCCTTGGTTTGACGAAGCCCCTGCACCCACCCCCCGAAATAAAACACACTGTGGCTGTGCCAGTTTTGAATTGGGAAAAGAACATTTCGCTTGACCAGCAATCGATACATGAGCGTGAGATCAAAGAAGAGGAACAGGATCAAAGAGGATTTTCTACCTGAGTCATCTGTTTGGCTCCCAGCAGGGCTCCTCCAGGTGACCCAGCAGCTGCCTTTTCTGTCAAACATTTCTCATCTCGGCAGCTCTCTCTCTTTCTCGTTGGAGCAGGGGGGCGGTCCAGCGTGCCTACCCGGGAGAGTTGATTGTGTGGGGCTTTCAGTCATTCCACAGTCGCAGCTTGAAGTTGGCGAGAGTGAAAGCATTGACACTGTTAAAATTGGCAGTCACTACGGAACACACACTTGCATGTGTGTACATCACACACACACACCACACCCCCTCCCAGAGTTTGCAGTTAAGCATCCACCAACATTCTCCTGGGTGGTCCTCACCTGCTATGGGGGTGGCTCATTTGCCTCCCTCTCCAGCCCCTGGTCTCCCATGTCTCAAGAAACTAGGTGGCCATTTTCCCGATGCGTGTGCAAGCAATCTTTTGCCTTTGGGGAGTGGATGTGCCTTCCATGTGCCATGATTCTTTGGAGATACCTACCTGTCCTTTCCCGGTGACTAGCCCAGATAGGAAAGCTGAATTCTGGTCAAAAACAGGAGGCTTATTGGACCGGCTGTTCCATTTTCCATCTCGTCTTGCCAACTTCTCCTTGCCTGATGTCAGGAACTTTCTTGCTACATATACCCTGCGATCCTTTCTTCTGAGCAGAGCACAAAGGAGAAGGCGATGGGCTATAGTGCTTCAGCAGGTGTACTTCTGAGAGCAAGCCAGGTGGTTCTGTCCTGCTCCTTGGTGGATCAACCTGTGGGTCCCAAGGCAGTCCCTGGGAACACCAGGAGTGATTGCCATCAGCTTTTTAAACCTCTTAAAGTGAGGTGTCTGGCGCTGGGTCTGAGGGAGCCGTTCCCCACCGGCCCGCCCTCTCTGAAGCCCCCAGAGGATAATCAGGAGGCTGAGCCAGGTTGTTGCTAGGGAACCTTTCAGAACTACCTCTAGGGAGGAGACCCAGACAACAGGAGTAGTAGGGCAGAAATAATAGGCATAAAGATAGGTTACTTGAAGCTGCCCAAGGCCCAGGGTGTGGAAGAACTGGTTGCGGATGCAGGCAGGAGCCCCAGGGGCGGGTCCTCCTCCCAAGACTGACCGGAATGACTTCAGTCTCAGACTTGGGGTCCCATGGTGGTGCCCCACTTGACTTGCTTTGTAACTTGGCCTCTCTCGAACCTTCTGTACCATAGGGGTGGTAATAACTACATCTCTGGTTATGATGAGGCTGATAAACTAGCGTATGTGAAGGAATTAAGCCAGAGCCGGGGAAGGTGCTCAAACCATGCTGTCGCCGTCGCTGGTCATCAGTAGCCATCGAATCGCCTCTGACTCATGGTGACCCTGTGTATAGCCAACCACGCAGCACTGCCCGGTCCGGCTCATCCTCACAATGTTCTTATGCTGAGGCCATTGTTGCAGCACCTGTGCGAATCTATCTCATTCAGCGGCTGTCCCTTTTCCAATGGCCATTACTTGATGCCTCATTTCTAAGGACTGGGCTCTCCTGATCACATGCCCAAAGTGTGCGACGTGCAGCCTTACCATCCTCATGTCTAAGGAGCACCTTGGCAGTAGGCCCTTCAACTCCCTTTATTTTCACACCTCTCCCTTGAATTAGATATTGGCTCTATTTTATTGATACGCTTCGTTGGGGGTGGGGGTGGGGGAGGCACACAGAACTGTCTTACTGCCCAGGTGGGCCTGAATTGGGATTAGGTGTCAAGCCCAGGGTGTGGTCTAACACGTAATCCCTGTGGCAGGAGGATCCAGAGAGCAAACCTCTACTGCAACCACAGAACGTGGGCAATTCCAGTGTCCACTCTGCCCACAATGAGTGGCAGGGATGCGCTCACCACTCAAAGGCTTGGGACCATTGCGCCTGCTGACCCCGTGGCACCCAAAGCAGCCAGGCCCGTGTCCCTTTGGTTCTGGTGGTCTTTGTCGATGTGACAAGTTGGAATTTTATTTGGGTGACTTTAGAGTCAGGCAGACATAGGTTTAAGACTTGGTCTTAGCACCAACCATCTGGGTGCTGGGTGCTTAACCTCCTTGCACGGCAGCTTCCTCACTTATAAAAAGAAATGACATGCCTCCTTAGGCAGGGAGGGCCCAGTCATGCCAATGTGCAGATGTACTAACCTGTAAAAGATCCCAGACAAGGCTGAAACCTCAGACGCAGAGAACTGCAAGGAACTGACTCCGTACAGATGTCAGGAGGGTCTGCTCTGTACAATGGGCTCACTAGGCGCTGCCACTGATCACTTTGTCTGGAGGTGATGCTTACAGGTTGCTATGATACTGGAAGCAATGTCACCAGTATTTCAAATACCAGTAGGGTCACCCACGGTGGGCGCTTTTCAGTAGAACTCCCAGCCTACAATCGATCAGGAAGAGAACTAGTCCCTGGAAATACTATGGGGTCACGACAGCATATCATCCGATACGGAGCTGCAAGATGAGCCCACTAGGTTGTACTAGACGTACAACGGCTACAAAAGCCAGACTCAAGCATGGCGCCAATCATGACGATGGGGCAGGGCTGGGCGGTGTTTCCTGTGGCGCCTGAACTCTGCATGAGGGTGACTTAATAGTAGTTTAACTACAGCTAAGGGTCACAGAAAATTCCAGATTCATGCCCCTCACAAGAAGCTTGTCAAAGACCAATCTTATAGACAGCCTGTTTGCATCTAGTCTTGATGTAAGGTGGTGACCATCAAAGAGGAGGAACTAAGATGCCAATGCAAAGGTGCTCACATTTCATACTCAACTACTGTGCCAACGGCGACCAGGTGGCAGGTGCGGGGGGACACCATGGGGCACTGGACTGACACACAGCCCTAACTGTGATCCACTCTACTGTAGATCACAAGGGAGAAGAAGAAAAGCAAGAACTGAAAAAAGCAAAAGGGGAAATGCTGTCAGAAACCGATGGGAGAGTTGACCATGGAGCTCACAGAGGGCAGAGAGATCCAGTGTGACTTCATTCACGTGCTAGAGAAACACATTTGGGGTTTTGTTTTTGAACTTCTTACTGTTGACTTAGGTGACAGTTTCCATCAGTCTGTAGCTGACAAAGCATACCCATTCTGATTCAACTCATCCATTGCCATCTTTCCAATGCACTGCCACTTGACCCACTTTTCCCTTTGGGTTTTATTTCCATTCCTCCTATTTCCAAACTCTCTGAACTTGATCCTTGGATAAACGGTGCCCTTCTGATCTTACGATAGTTGATGATTCGAACACCGTGGCTAGTTCAGTTCCAGCCCTGAAAGGGAAGCACCATAGCCCGGGGTTCCACTCGTCTCTGTCCCACCAGACAGACTGTCCTCTTTCAGGATTTGGATTTCTGACCCACATTTATCTCCTCTATCCAAAACCTAATGTGATCCTTTGCCAAGCAGTTGGTAGTCATAGCCAGGCACCATCTAGTTCTTCTAGACTCAGGAGTGTGAAGACTGATGTTCCGTGGTCTCTTCGTCCCTTAGACAATTGTTTCCACGTGCCATTTGATTTCCATCACTTCTTTCCTGTGGGCAGGGAGAGGCCAGTGGTTACACCATAGATGAGGACTCACGAGCACGTATGACCTCAGTCCCACTCACCAAAGTAGGGTGTAGAACATTGTCTCTGTGAACTGTGTTATGCCAATTGACCTTGGACTCTTCAGAGACTTGACCCCCAGGCCAAGCGGTCTTTTCCTCAAGGTGTTTGGTTAGGTCTAAGAACTTTGTATGACTGTGTCCCCTGTATGCATCACCACATTCCTGAATCTATTATAAACATAGCTTCTATCAACCATATTTGACATGTACTACTCCTCTCTCTCCAATGTGTTCAGTCTGCGTGTCTATGCAAGCATCTGCTTGTAGATGCCTATAGTTAGTTGCAGGACTGTGTATTTAATGGTATTTGCCTCTGCTGCCTTTAATTCTTGTAAAACTTCGAGTGTCTCCTGCCTCCCTCAGTTTGTCCTGCCTTTCTTCTCAGTGTCTATTGCCTCCCCCTTCACCCGAATGAACACTTGTCTAACCTCTAGCCCACGATTTCTCCTCCCTCACTTGCCTCCCACCCTGTTAACCACCAAAGAATGTTTCTTTTAGCACGAAACCCTGTTCTTGACCTTTTTATAATAGTAATCTCATTGAACATTTATCCTTTTGTGTTTGGCTCATTTCACTCAGCTTAATGTCCCCCAGGTTTGTTCATGCTGAGGTGTGAAGCAAATGTACTGCTTTTTCTGTCATGCTGCATAGTATTTCATTCTATACCAATGTTTATTTCTCCATTCTTCCACTGATGGGCACTTAGGATGGTTCCAGCTTTTTGTGAATAGTGCTGCTACGAACACGGATGTGCATCTAGCTGTTCACGCCATGGCTTTTATTTCTGTAGGATATATACCAAATCAAAGAATTGATGGGGTATATGCTATTTATAGTCCCAACTTTTTGTGGAAGCACCATGGTGCTTTCCACAGCAGATGCCCCTCTCACCAGCAGTATCTGAAGGTTCCAGTCTATTTGACCCCTCACCAGCATTCGTTGTTCTCTTTTTCTTTTTGAGAAGATCTAAGCATTTCTTTTTTTCTTCAGCGGTTTGCATATTTCCCATGATAGTAGTGTAGGTATGCCATCTATTAGGGCCCCTATCTTTGCCCCTACTTTTTCACTGATGAGTATTATTAATTCTAGGTTTTACATTTAGTTCTTTGCTCCATCTTGAGTTCATTTTGCATGTGGTGTTAGCTATAAGCCCTGTTTCATTCTTCTGAAAATGGATGTCCAGTTTTGCCAGTACTGTTGGTTAAAGACACTATCTCTTCTCCATTTAATGTGTTCTGGCCCTTTGTCAAAGACCTGTAGGTGGATGGATTTACCTCAGAGTTCTCACTTCTGTTCCCTAGTTTGTGTATTTATATATGCTTGACATATATATGATTGACAGACTGTTTTGATTATCACACTGGGGAGCAGGTAGTCAAAGGTCTCCTACTTTGTGCTTTAGTAGTACTTTGCTTCTATAAGGTCTTTTTCATTATAAAATTGATTAGTTTTTCTACCTGTTTAAATAATTATGGTAGAATAGGGATCTATATTACATTATAGCTCTAGATAATTTTGAATTGTATTGATGTTTTCACAATATTAAATCTTCCTATCCATGAATATAGGATCCCTGGTGGCATAGTGGTTATATACTGGGCTGTGATCTGCATGGTCGGCAGTTCGAAACCACCAGCAGCTCCTTAGGAGAAAGACTGGCTTTCTACTCCTGTAAACAATTACAGTTTTGGAAACCTACAAAGTGGGTGTGGGAGGGGGTCAGGGTTGACTTGATGGCAGTGAGATCTATAATCATAGTATATTCTTCTATTTATGTAGACTTCTTTGGGTTTCTTATTTTCTTAAGTTTTATTGGGACAGAATCCAAATGTCCTTATGGATATGACTATCAATAGTTCAATCTGATTAATTTATCCTTAAATATTTCATCTTTTGGGTGGCTATTGTAAATGGTATTCTTTTCTGATTTTCGGAACTTTCACTGCTAGTGTAAAGACAGCCAACTGAATTTTGCATTTGGGTCTTTTATCCTGCCATTTTGCTGGATCTTTCAATTGGTTCCAATCATTTTCCTGCCGAATCGTTGGGTTTTCAATATAGGAGCACAGCATCTGCCAGTGGAGTTTTACTTCTTGGTCAAGTTGGATGCCTTTCATTTCCCTTTCTCGTCCAGTAGCTCTGGCTAAGCCTTCCAGCACAGTATTGAACGGGAATGGTGACCAAGGGCATCTTTGTCTGACTTCCACTTGCAAGGGAAATGCTTCCAGGTTCCCTCCACTGAAGGTGACGCTTTCAATGGCTTCCGGTTTTGTACGTAGGCCCTTCATTGTGTTCCCTAATTTCCCTTCTATGCCATTTCACTTTTCATCAGGAACAGGCGTCGATTTTGTTAAAGGTGGAAAGAAATGCTTGAGTAAGGGGCAAGAGGATGAGTCGTTTTCTCAATAGTCAATCTCCATTTCTTGAAGGACATTTTCAAAGCAACGGAAGTGCCGAAGACCTTGAAACCTGTAACGGAACTTCCCTTACGAACTTACAGAAAGCCCCACGTACATCTCCTACAATCTACAACTAATATGTCACTGTGCCCGTTGCACTTTTCTTTGCATGGGGCCCGTTTCCAGTGCGGCCCTGGCCGAGGATGTCTAGGCAGACTGCTCAGTACAAACAATGGGGGCGTACCAGGAAATAGCTCCCGCCTGGGATCCCAGCTTTCACTGGAGAACAAAAAAGGCAAAGCAAAAAAGAAAACGCCGCTGCTGGAGTAGTCGGTGCGGCCACCTCTCCAGGGCCATCCTCACGGGGCAGCTTCAGCCAGTAAATACGAGTCGTGGCCGCGCACGGCTGCAAGGTCTATGGGATCAGCATCTCCCTGCGCGTGGCCTGTTTTTGTCCTGCACCGGGGAGGCAAGCAGCGATGGCGGCCCGGGGCGTCTGCCCTGCACCCGGGAACACCAACGCGAGTGCGGAGAACAGCTGAGCTGGGACCGCGAGGGACGCCCCGGAATTCTGCAGCTGGGCAGCCGGCCCCTGGGGCGCCTCCTCCTGCTCCGGGGGCTCTGCAGGCGGGGCTCCGGGCTAGCCCGGCTGGGGTGCAGCCCTGCGGCCGCTGCGGGACCCCCGGCTGCGGTCGGTCCCCAGCGGCACCAGACTGCGGTCCCGGGCGGAGGGAGAGGCGCGCGTGGGGGCGCGGCGGGTTGGACTCCGGGAGGGCCCGGCCTCGGGGCTCCTCCCCGCGCGGGCCGGACCGGGCTCGATGCTTTGCATAAAGCCCTCCTCTCTGGCCAAGGTGGAGGAAGTTGGGCGGCCCGCCTGGACGAGGGGCGGGAGCGAGTCGCGTCCCGGTTGTTTTCCGTCCGCGGGAGCGGGCAGGTGGGTCCCGCGGGGGCAGCGGCGCCCTCGCGGCCCCCCGCCCGGGTGCTTTCGGGGGCGACTCCTCACCCGGGGGGAAGCCCAGCGGCGCAGCTGACACCGGCGTCCCAGACCCGGACGGCGGGCGCGCCCCAAGCATCCTTCGTGGGAGCCGCGCGCACGGGGGAAGCTCTGCCCGTCTGAAGACCCAGGGGCGCGCACGCCCCCCGTCCGACCCCGCGGAAACCTCTACTTCCCCGCGGGGGGGGGGGCGGCTCCTGCCCGAACCTGGGGTGAGATGGCCGCTGGCGGCCGGGCGCCCGAGCCTCGGATCCTCCTGTGGCTGGGAGTGCTTCTGGCCCGCTGGGTCGCTGCAGGTAAGGGGTCCAGATCTGGACGGAAAAGTTGAGGTTTCTCAGGTGGCAGGGAGGGGGAAGAGCGAGGGACCGAATTCCCCCGACGCCTCCACTCTTCGCCTGCCATGGGTCGCTGCAGCCTCAAAAAAAGCCACCGTGGGAGGGTCTCGTGTTTCCTGCTCCCTGCCGGGCCCGCTGGACAGGAAGGAATTTTCCCGGGATGCTTGATCCCGGGCGGGGCTGCAGAGGGCCAGCAGATAAACAGTAGAGTGAAAATGCAGTGTGTTTTAAAAAAATGTGGTGTGTGTGTGTGCGAGTGTAAAACTTGGAAGTGAATAAACTCGGGCACCCTCCACTTCTCTCCCTACACCCTACACTAGCCCCCCCCCTGCACCCCTTACACCTGTAACCTGCCGATTCCCTACACACCCTCCTTTGTCCCTTCCTCTCTTAAACTCCCCTGAAGACTGCCCTTTCTTTACTTCTTCGCTGTTTTTCTTTCTTCTTTAAAAGAAAGAACCCTTTATTTAGCAATTTTTTCATTCTTAAAGGCAAAACCAACATCTCCGTCTGAAAAGGGCTAGAGACCGGGTCTCTCACATGTTTCTTTTCCACAAGAACGCTGCCTTGTCACCCAGGGGTGGGGGAGGGGGGAGAGACTAGAGGGTGGTTTGTGGAAAATAGATGGAATTTAGAAGACTGGAGAATGCTGTTCTTTTTAAAAATGCACCAGGAATGAGTCCCCTGAAGTGCTGGGTGGGGCCAAGGGTTTCCTGAGAAGGCTGACGCATAAGTTCACCCAGAGACACTTAACCTTTCAGCCCCCATTTCTCTGGTGCTCCTGGGGAAGGTTTGAGCAGGAGCAGATTCTGTGACAGCAGGGCTCAGGCAGGCCGGCTGTGTGCAGGGCAGGCTGTCAGGCAATGAAGGAAAAGCCAGGTGAATTGAGGAGGCAGATAGCCTGCCAGGACGCATGCTGAGTGTTGCCATCTGTGTTGCCCGCCCCAGCCCACCCAGCTGGCCTCTTTTGGCACCCTGAGCTTCCTAGCAGCAAGTGTCAAAAGTTCCAAATTGTTAGCTCTCCCAAGTTTTTGTTTTGTATTGAGCTGCCCTTTCAGAACAGTGCAGCTTTTGCAGAACCTAGGTTTCCAATGTAGCTGCAAAGAACCTGAAGATCGGACACCACCAGGTCTGGCTTTCTGCCCTGAAACTAATTAGCAGTCACCACCGTCTTTTCCAGAACTTGTGAACCCCAGTTTGTTTCTGGCCCCCATCTCTTCCTATACGGAAGTCCTGAGGTGGGGCGGATTGCTTTCACATTACCTTGTTGTAACTCTAAGTGATTGGACTTACACCCATGAGCATAGGAACAATTGGGAGGATGGCTCAGGACCGGGCAGTGTGTCATTGTGTGGTGCATAAGGTAGTTGTGGGTCGGAACCAGCTCAATGGCACCTAATGACAATAACAATACAAATGAGGTGCTACTGGCCTATCAGGGGGACTTGCTAATAATGCAAATAAGGTACGTGGTACCCTTGTGTGGTTGGAACCATGCAAATAAGGCATATGGCACCCTAACAGGGCACTGGCTTGTTTTGCCACTCATTAGCCTTTAAAGAGTGGCAAACCCAGAGGAGTGAGGGGACCTTATTACCTCTAAGAAGTGCCAGGCGTGGAGCCCACCGTTTGGACTTGGGAGTCCCTGGGTAAACGTCCTAGCACCAAGAGACAGAGAAAGTTGTGATACCAGAGATGGCTTGAGATGGCAAGAAGCAGTAACAAAGAAACAGTGTCAGCAGACCCGAAGCCCAGCCCCAAGGACGAGCTGGTTACAGTAGGCTTGCCACCCAAGGGATCAAGAGTGTCTTCGGACAAGAGGCTTCTTAGCAGAGTTGGGTATCTCTGGCAACTTACCTACGGGCTAAACAGCTGTATAACACTTGCCCCCAAACAAGGCAGAGGCTGGGCCAAGGGAGAGAGGCCTGCCAGTGGACACAGCCAAGGAGCTGCCTAACTGAAGAACTGTATCTTGAGTTCTTTCTGATCCTGATTTGTAACCTGTTACTTCTCTAATATGCCCCACAATGGTATGATCTGAGCGTTCTGAGCCACTGCAACAGATGATTAAATTCATCAGAGAAGTTAAACCCACTAGAGAGTGTCTGTCGAGTGAGGGCCAGGCGATCTCAGAATTGGTTAAAAGCTTGGAGAGAGGTTTCCTGACATACATCTACCTCAAAGAAATCAAAGTTGGGCTGATGTTCATGGTGATTCTCTGCCCCTCCTTCTCCTCCGGCAGGTAGAGGTCAGATGATCCTGACATGAGTTTTACAATTACCCATGCTTGACTTTCTTCCCTGCCGGCCCCTCGGGGCATTGGACTTAGTGATCTCTGTGCTTGACCTCCTGCAGAAGTTGAAGGTGATTTCTCCCCAGGTGTCTGCACGGTGACTTGTGGATATTAGGGGTCCTTGGGACAGCAGAATGCTAGCTAACATCATTGTGATGGAGCGTACTGGCTTTATGGTGACGGCTGCACACCCCTCAGCAAAGCGTCCTCCACTAGGATGGAGATTTAGTTAATTTGTGCATAGCCAGGTTCACCTTGTCTTGTGCTAAGGGGTTCCTAAGCTTGGAGTATTTTTGTTTTAAAAGTTGGGGGTTGTCGTTGGAGAGGGGGGCACGGGGAATGGATCTTCCTCTACCACGCAACGTTACATGAAGCCCGTTCTTGTCACCAAACATTTGTTAACCCCATGTCACTCTTGAGGAAAGTTGTTAGGAAAAACATACATGTTTGCCTCCCTAATCCCAACTCTGTCAATGATTACACAAGGGCGCCATCAGAAAATGGTCCTTTATTCCAGATTCTGCATTTAAGCTTGGAGGACACACCAGGGGACCCTGTAGACACCAGATGGACAACTGCTAGCAGCACCGACTGTTACGATGGCATCTTGTGGGAGACCAGAGCAAATCCCACTGACCTGGAATGCTGGACACTTGAATAACAATCACAGCTCTGCCAGTGACTTGCATGTGACGTAAAGTCAACTGTATGCTTCCTGCCCCTTGGTTTTTCTATTGTAAAATGAGGGAGTATAAGCATCAGAAATAGACCTAGTGCACCAGCAAGAACTAGCCATCCCCTGTCTATTTCAGGCATCACTAATCAATGACTGTGTCCTTTGTTGAGCCCAGACTCAACCTCCACCCGAATCCTTGCACTCCAGGCAGCCACGTTTCTGTGATCGTCTATCTCATCACACGCTGATCTCTAAGGTCGCCTTATGATTCAGTATTTAAAAAGAATAATAGGTGTGCAGAGCCAGGAGGGGCAATGCAATGCTTTCAAATGGATTCTTTTGTGATATGTAACATTCTTTTCCTTGGAGGAGACAAAATTGGCTCACTGTTCTTTTAGCCCTTTGCCCAGGAGCCAGGGAAAGGGGGTCTGCAGGTCTCCTGAGCACACACTGAAGTATGTAACTCTTCAGTCCATTGTCTTCTCCTCTGTGGGGATTCTTACCTGAGGCCTTAGGTTCCTGGGCTGCTCACTTAAAAGAATTATGGTCACCTGTTGTACACTAAGTGGCCACTCAAAAGCATTTCTTCCTAATTTGGAAATTCTAGCATTAGATGGAATTCTCAGCCTTTAGGCAAGTGACTCAGATTCCTTCCCCCGCTGCCCCCACCCCTGCCGTGGCCAGGATCTGAAGTCTCTGGGAATGCTGGGACCAAGGTGGCAAGAGAGCAAAAACTTCCGATGGAGCCAGGCCAGCTTCCACTCTTTCAGAGAACCCCTTCTCACCAGACAAGAGGCTGGACACCTCTCATGGTTACTCCACCTTTTTATAAGCAAGGGGAGGATTCCCAGGGACAAAACAGACGCTGGATTATTTTTGGAACGAGTTTTTTTTTTAAGACAAAAATTTTGTATCACAACCTTCACTCTTGAAAGTGTACATTTCAGTGGTTTGGGGGTATATTAAAAAAAGGCTTGTAGCCTAATTAATTCTAGAACATTTTCATCTCGCCACAAAGAAACCCCAAGCCCTTTAGTTGTCATCTGTCCCTTGCCCCACCAGCCCTAGATAAGGGGTCATCTGCTTTTTAACTGTGTACTTTATAGCTGTCTTATTACAGTTCGTATAAATGGGATCATGCGATCTGTGGGCTTTGGGGAGTGCTTTCTTTCACAACACTGTTTTTAAGGTTCATCCACGGTGTTGCATGCATCAGTTTAGAATAATATCCCATTATAGGACTTTATTCATGTTTATTTGTCACTTGCTGGAAATTTTGGTTGTTTCCGTTTCTTGTGTGTGGGTGTGTCTATTGTGAGTAATGTTGCATGAGCATTTGTGTACAGATCTCTGAGTGAGCTATGATTTTATTTCTTTCGTGTGTACGTAGGAGTGGGAGAAAGATGGGGCTTTCTACTCCTGTAAAGAGTTACGGTCTCGGACACTTACAGGGCCAGGACTACCCTGTCGTGTAGGGTCGCTAGGAGTCAGGATGGAGTTGATGGCATTGAGTTTGGGTTTGGGTTATGCTTAGGAGTCAGTAGCTAGGTCATCTGATAAAGAGGAAGTACCGTATGCTTTTTGCCAAAGCCGCTGCATCATTCGCAATCCCCACCAGCAAAGCATCGTGGCTTCCAATTTGTCCACACCCTCACCAACACTTGTTCTTGTGTCTATTGCAATTTTCAGTCATCTTCCTGGGAATGAAGACAGCCCTCGTGGTGCTGGGGCACTGCTAACCCCAGGGGCACCGGTTGAAGCCCCCACCCCCAGCTGCAGCACCATGGGTGTATGGCTGAAGCTACCTGCTCCCAGAGACTTACAGCCCCAGAAGCCTTACACAGGGTCACTATGAGTCAGAATGGAATCGATGGCAGTGTTTTGGGTGTGTGTGTGTGTGTGTGTGTTGTTACTGTTTTTAAATCATTTAATTGGAGCCTCATACAGCTCTTATCCCAGTACATACATGGATCCATTGTGTCAAGCACAGTTGTCATGATAGTTGTTTTTTAAGTGGATATGGAATGGGATCTTGTTGTGGTTCTGATTTCCATTTCTCTAATGATGTTGTGCCTCGTTTCATGTGGTTATTAACCCTTTGGGTATCTTTTTTTGAGAAATGTCTATGCAGATCCTTTGTCCATTTCTGATTGTGTCGGCTTTTTATAATGGAACAGTAAGAGTTATATTCTAAATACAGGTCTCTTATTATATCTATAACTTGAGAGTATTTTTACCCCTTCTGTGGTTGTCTTTTTGCTTTCTTTTTTTAATTAAAAAATTTTATTAAAAGATCATTTTATTGGGGACTCTTACAACTCTTAGAATCCACACAGGGATTGTATCAGGCATGTTTGTTCATATGTTGCCTTTATTCTTTTCTAGACATTTACTTTCTATTGATCCCTTGGTATCCGCTCCTCTTTTTTTCCCTCCACTCCCCCCTTTTTGCTTTCTTGATGGTGTTCTTTGAAGCACAGACATCATCAATTTGGATGTTTGTTTGTTTTTTCTATTGTTGCTTGTGGTCTCTGACATCCTACTAAGTAAACAAGGTCACAATGATCCACTTGATCCACTCCTTTGTTTTCTAAGAGCTTTGTAGTTCCAGCTTTTACATTTAGGTCTCTGATCTATTTTGAGTGAGTTTTTCTACGTGGTATGAGGTCAGGGTTCAACTTCATTTCCCTCCCCCCCCCACCCCCATGTGGCTGTCCAGTTATCCCAGTACCTCTTATTGACAGCAGACTCTAAAAATGAAGTGTCATTTTACACAAACCCTGGTATTTTCATATCCATTGAAACATCTGCTATGGGAGACAGAGAACCTGACAAGAGAAAAGCAGGAGCTCTGGATCCCAGTCCCTCCCTGACACCTTCCCTTGGGCCAGCCTCTTAACTTGCCTATTGAATGTGACCGAATGAGTCAAAGACTTCTACCAATTCCCACCCCTGTGTTCCCTCTGTACTTGGGTGTTGATAGGGAGGATGCTGGAAAATGATGATATTCCTGAGCCAAATGGGCTGCATTTGATTGGGTTACCTGGTGATGGTCATGTGCCAGATTGGGTGCCCTCAGCATTGTCAATCTTCAGCCACAGCATGGTACCCCCAGTCCGCCTCACTGATGTGCTCGTGGGGCTTGAGAGAGTCCCCTTGGAACAGTGGTCCTCAAATTTTAACCTGATTTCCCACGAGGCTTGTTAAAATAGACTGCTGCCTGGCTGGCACCCTCACCTCCCAGTATCTGATTTACAGGAGCTGTGCAGGGACCTGAGGATTTGCATTTCTAACAGGTTCTAACATGCGACTGGTGGTGGCCCAGGGACCATACTTTGCAAACCTTTACATTTCAGGGTTTTTTTTTTTCCTTCTGGGGGTTTGAACCTGTTTTTCCTACTGCCTGGGAACCTCACCCCACATCTTTAGTTGGATAACTCCCACTTGCCTTTCCTGATGATGTTGGTCAGGAAAGTGTGTTTGATATTAGGATCACCATTTCTGTGTTAGATAATTGCATGCAGTATCTTTCCCCCATCCGTTTACTGAACTTGACTGTGACTTTGGACCTCTTGTAGATGGCATATAGAGTCTGCTCCTATTTTTTTAGTTCATTCTGCCAACCTCACCCGTTCACTGGAAAGTTGAATCCATTTACATTTAATACAGTTACTGATAAAGTAGGATTTGTGCCTGAATCTTGCTATTTGTATTTCTATGTCTTATGCCTTTTGGGTTCTTCTGTTGCTGCTTTGACTGCCAACCTCAAGGTCAGTGGTTCAAACCTACTACTCTACAGTAGACAGTTGAGGCCGTTTGTTCCTGTAGAGACTTACAGACTCGGAAATCCTTTAATAAGGTTGCCCTGAGCTGGAACCAACTTGATGGTGGTGTGTCTGGGTTTTGGTAGTTTCACTCCTGCTGTGCGATATCACTCTGAGCACTAAGATGCACGGGACTCAGACCACGGCATCTTCAGCCGCCTCATGTGCCTGGTGATCTGGAAAGGAACAGGGGATACTGACAAGTTGATGCCTTTGAGTTATTGGGTTGATGATGAATATTAAATATACGTTGACTGTCAGAAGAATGAAGAAATCTCGGTCCTGGAAGCAGTACAGCCAGAATGCTCCTTGGAAGGGAGGATGGTTGAGACTTTGTCTCAAGTACTTTGGACGTATGATCAGGAAGAATCAGTCCCTGGAGAAGGACAGCATCCTTGGTCAAGTAGAGGTGGAGCGAAAAAGACGAAGCCCTTCACTGAACTGGACTGGCACAATGGCTGCAACAATGGGCTCGAACCTAGCAAGGGTCGGAGGATGGTGCTGAACCGGATGGTGTTTTGCTCTATTGTACACACTCGTTGGGTCTCTGAATTGAAACCACTTTCCTGCCTTCTTCCATGTGAAGTATTTTCTCATGGACTAATGTAATTCCTTGTCGTTTCTCTTTCTGATTTCTCGTCACCCATCAGCTCTTCGTGTGGCTTCCTGCAGGAAGCCCTCCAGGACTTTCGCCTCTAGTGGGCTGCGGACTCCCTTCTCTGAGGCAGTAGCATGGAGTGAATCACACTGCACTGTAATTGCCAGGTTGCTCCTGGAGGCTTCTGTTGTGCGTGGCCTTGGATATCCAGTACCCAGCACTGGGCCTGTCCCAGACTGGGTGCTTGGCCAGGATTGTGAAGCAGCTCGTGCACGGACCTGTCGAGAGAGCTTTTAACTGCAGAGTCCTTTGGAATAGTATTAGGGCAAAAACAACACTGGCTCCTTCTTCCTTCCACTTCTGGACATTTCTGGGCACGCAAAGCTCCTTGGGTCCTGCATCTGTTACTTATTAACACAATAACGTTGCCTAACCACCAACACAAAATGACTGTGAGACTCAGGGTGACTCTGCTTGGCTGGCTGGAGGGTGCTCTTGAACGAGTGGGATCAGCTGTAACAGTGGGGATAACTCGGGTCTGTACCATGAGTCTGTCTTCTCCCCTCCGGGTCCTAACTTGGTCGTCCGTCCTCGTGGTGATGGAGAAGGCAAAAGTGAGCGAGCCCAGTTACATAAGCACGTTGTCAGCCTCTTCTTGCATCACACTGGCAGACGCCCCATTGATGCAAGCCAGGGAGAGTGAAAGTGAGCTCAGGGTCAGAGTGGGAGGGCCCTGCAAAGTGATAGTGGGAGAGGCGCGTAACGGAGGCCACATGCTTAATCTTGCAGAAGTCAAGCGGTGGCCAGGAGCAGCCCGAGTGCTGTTTGAGTCCACCCAGAGGTGCCTCGGAAGAAAAGTCTGGCCATCTATTTCCCAACCATCAGCTCTTGAGCACCACCCCCCCACCCCGTGTGGAGCATGGTCCTCCTTAACACATGGAGTTACCCTGAGTCAGAAGTGGACTCAGCAGTCCCTGGCCACTGGCCAGTAGTCCTGACAGCAGAGCTTTCATGGATGAATGCCTCTTAAAAACTCACACCTGGTTTTTTTAAAAACGTACTTAAGAGCCGAACGCAGAACCGTGTATCTTGCTCTCTCCCTTGACGATGTAGAAAGGGACTAACCGTCTGGTGTTTCCTTGTACAGAATCAGAGGCTGCCGTCGTTGGAGAAGTCTTCGACAACGTCACTCTGCACTGCGGCAACATCTCAGGGTCCAGGGGCCTGGTGACTTGGTACCGGGAAGACTCGGAGCCTGTCTTCCTCCTGTCCTCCAACTCCAGCCTCCCACCAGCAGAGCCGCGCTTCTCTCTGGTGAATGCCAGCTCACTGCACATTGAGGGGCTGAGCCTGCAGGACGAGGGGAACTACACCTGCTGGGAGGTCCTGAAAGAGACTCAGTGGTTCAGAGCATGCCTGCTGGTGGCCAGTAAGTGGAGGAGGCTGGGACAGGAAGAGGGAATGGGCAGGATTTGGGGCTTTGGACTCAGTCAGCTTGGGTTTCCATTGTATCCCTGGTGTCTGCAACTTACAACCTGACTGATGCCGCATACCGGCATTTCCTCCGCTGTAATGTGAGCATGCAGGAGCCCTAGTGGTGTAGTGGTTATACATTGGTCCATGACTCAAAAGGTCAGCAATTCAAAACTGCCAGCCACTCCCTGTAGGAAAGACAGGATTTTCTACTCCTGTAAGCTACAGATGACAGTGGAAGCCCAGAGTTCATTTGTAGGGTCCACACATGGATTTAAAATACCTCCGATGAAACCCCTCTGATCCTAGTTGAAGGATGGAAATAGCTCTATTATCAGACAGAGACCATTATAAAGTCGATTATGGCAGGCTAGTTAGGTCAAAATGTAATATCTTGTCATTTGATATTTGATCTCCCTTTAGATCCATTTTAAAGCTGTTTCAATCTTAAAAAAAAAAAAAAGAGTGAAGGGGAACTACATGTGGTTTAAGCCCCTGGTGAATTTCCTCTGACCATGGACCAGGGGTGTGACCAGCCTTGTTACCAATGAGAATGTATTGAGAAGTGGATTGTCGAATACGCAGTCAGGTTAAAATTTAGCACCCGATCATTTGACCTTCCATGTGATATATTTAAATTTGTTCTAGTTTTTGATAAGTTCTTCTTGCTTTCCAGTTCAGGTTTTACTTTGTTATTGTTGGTTTATTTTTGCTTGTTCCTTTTTAAATGTGTTCCTGTCTATGAAATCCCGAGTAGGTAAATCTATAGAGACAGTAGCGATGTGTGGATCCTCGTGGGTTTGGCACGGGAGGTTGGGGGAGTAGGGAGCGCATCTCAAGTACAAGAATGAAGAACGTGTTGTAAGACTGATTGTGGTGATGCCTGGACAAGTCTTCTTGGTGTGATTGAACTGTTGGATGGTACGATTATGCATTATGTGCCAATAAAACTGTTGGGGAGAGGGGAGAGCCAGTCTCAGAAACTCACAAGGGCAGTTCTATCCTGTTCTAGAAGGCCACTAATACTTGGCATTGAATTGATGGCAGTGAGTTTTTTGTTTGTTTGTTTGTTTTTTCAATTTATTGGGGCGCATTCAATTCTTATCACAATCCATCCATCCATCCATTGTGTCAAGAACATATGTACATTTGTTGCCATCCTCATTCTCATTTGTTGCCATCATCATTCTTGAGTTTGTTTTTGTTTTATGAAACTAGACAGGCAAAGAAATTTTCACATCCTACAATTGTTGTGAAATACAGTTATTGGTCTATATAAATGGCTCTTAGTATGCTGATGAGCTATTATCTTTAGTGCGTTGTTAACATCATTCTTTTTTTTTTAATTTTAACAATTTATTAGGGGCTCATACAATTCTTATCACAGTTCATACATATACATACATCAATTGTATAAAGCACATCTGTACAGTCCCTGCCCTAATCATTTTTTTCTCCTCTTTTCTTTTTTTACATTTTATTAGGGACCCATACAACTCTTATCACCATCCATACATATACATACATCAATTGTATAAAGCACATCCATACATTCCCTGCCCCAATCATTCTCAAAGCATTTGCTCTCCACTTAAGCCCCTTGCATCAGGTCCTCTTTTTTTTTCCCCCTCCCTCCCCTTTCCCCCCTCCCTCATGTGCCCTTGGTAATTTATACCTCGTTATTTTGTCATATCTTGCCCTATCCGGAGTCTCCCTTCCCCCCTTCTCTGCTGTCCCTCTCCCAGGGAAGAGGTCACATGTGGATCCTTGTAATCAGTTCCCCCTTTCCAACCCACTCACCCTCCACTCTCCCAGCATCGCCCCTCACACTCTTGGTCCTGAAGGTATCATCCACCCTGGATTCCCTGTGTCTTCAGCCCTCATATGTACCAGTGTACAGCCTCTGCCCTATCCAGCCCTGCAAGGTAGAATTCGGATCATGGTAGTTGGGGGGAGGAAGCATCCAGGATCTGGGGGAAAGCTGTGTTCCCCATCGGTACTACCTCACACCCTAATTAACCCATCTCCTCTCCTAAACGCCTCTATGAGGGGCTCTCCATTGGCCGACACTTGGGCCTTGGGTCTCCACTCTGCACTTCCCCCTTCATTTAATATGGTATATATATACATATACATATACACATATATACACACACTTATATCGTTGTTGTTGTTGTTTTTTTTTTTTTTGCATGATGCCTTATACCTGGTCCCTTGGCACCTCGTGATCGCACTGGCCGGTGTGCTTCTTCCATGTGGGCTTTTTTGCTTCTGAGCTAGATGGCCGCTTGTTCACCTTCAAGCCTTTAAGACCCCAGACACTATCTCTTTTGATAGCCGGGCACCATCAGCTTTCTTCACCACATTTGCTTATGCACCCATTTGTCTTCAGCGATCCTATCATGGAGGTGTACAGTCAATGATATGATTTTTTGTTCTTTGATGCCTAGTAACTGATCCTTCTGGGACCACTCGATCACTTCCATGTAGACTTTGTTGCTTCTGAGCTAGATGGCCGCTTGTTTATCTTCAAGCCTTTAAGACCCCAGTCACTATCTCTTTTGATAGCCGGGCACCATCAGCTTTCTTCACCACATTTACTTGTTCACCCACTTTGGCTCCAGCCGTTGTGTCGGGAGAGTGAGCATCATAGAGTTCCAATTTAATAAAAGAAGGTATTCATGCATTGCGGGAGTGTTTGAGTAGAGGCCCAAGGTCCTTCCGCCACCTTAATACTTGACCTATAAATATAGACACATCGATCTATTTCCCCATCCTCCTATATATATTTGCATGTACATGTCTTTGTCTAGACCTCCATGAATGCCCTTTGACTCCTAGCTCTTTCCTCCATCTCCCTTGACTTTCCTCCTGCCCTACTACCATGCTTCATTGCCACCTGGGCTAGAGTATACCTCTTCTCTAAGCAACCTTACCCTTGATCATTTCCCACCATGCCTGCCACTCCCCCTTCTCTACCATTTGGGGTCCCATGTTTTTCCCTTGTCCCTGGGTTTGTTAACACCACTTCCTTACCCCCCTACCCCCCCACCCCAAGTCCCCCCGGAACTGTCGGTCCCGTTGTTTTTCCTCCAGATAGTTCATCCAGCCTGTCCTATTCAGACAGACCTGTGGAGTCACTAACATGCACGAAAACAAGACAGAGGAAAACAAAGCAACAGTATACAACCAGACAACAAAACAACAAAAACAAACCACTGACAAAGAACAGAACAAAACAGTTCACAAGAGAAAAGCTTGTAGTTAGTTCAGGGATCATTTGCTGGCCCTTAGGAGCGTTTTCCAGTCCAGTCTGTTGGGGCACCACGCCCTGGCCCCAAAGTCCACTTTCAGCATTCCCTGGGGACCTTGCCACTCCATTCCCTTGCTGTTCCGCTGCACTCCCCCAGTGATTTGCCTCGGTGTGGTGGGATCAGGTCAGGTGCAATTCCCACACTGTGTCTCCGGTGCTGTACCCTGTATCGCCCTTAGTCACTGAGGGGCATCATGTCTCATAGTAGGGCCAGCCATGTTGTTCTCTCTGTGGACTGGCTGCTCTACTCAGGAACATCATCATCACGGCCTGGTGGGCCAGGCTGTGCTCCACTCTCACCTCCTGCCCCTTTATCTGCTCCCGTGTGCTCTGATCAGATATGTCCATCTCCCGGAGCTGCAGAGTCAATGTCCTTTGGAACAAATTCTTTTCGGGGAAGGGCAGGAATACACTTAATTTTTGGTGCTGGGGCCAGCCTCCCAGACCTCGCCACTGGTTCCCTCCTCCACGCCGGGATATTGCATTCACACCTTGCGACACTGGGTTGAAGTCTGGTCCCACTTTCCCTGTGGAGATATAAACAATACCCTCCCCTTGGGTGGATTAGTGCCCCATGCCCCCACTACCCTTTTCTTCCTTGTATTCATCCTTTTGTTTTCCTTTCCCCACCTCCTCCACCATTGTCTACCATGTACATCCCTGGTTTTGGTCTGGTCTCTTCCATACTACACCGTCTTCACCCCTAAAATGTTTGTATACAGTAGCTTTTTTCCCTATGCCACTTTTGCTTTTTAAAAAAAATTTTTTTTTAATTCTTACCTCAGCGGACTCATGTTGTACTTGTCCTTTTGTGCCTGACTTACTTCGCTTAGCATGATTTCCTCCAGTTCTTCCCATGCCGCTATGTGCCTCATACGTTCATCACTGCTTTTTAGTGATGCATAGTATTCCATTGTATGTATATACCACAGTTTTTTAATCCAATCGTCAGTTGATGGAAATTTGGGTTGCTTCCAACTCCTTGCAATTGTGAACTGTGCCGCAATGAACATTGGAGCACAGATGTCTGGTCTTGGTTTGTTTCTTGCCTCTTCTGGGTATATGCCCAGTAGGGGGATTGCTGGGTCATATGGTAACTCTATTTCCATCTGTTTTAGGTATCGCCAGATTGATTTCCATAGTGGCTGTACGTACTTACAGTCCCACCAGCAGTGTTAATATCATTCTTACCAATAGCATTTTATTATTCAATAGAGTTAGAGAATAACAGTCTACTCAGGTTGTCTTTGTTTTGATCTGAGGGCTGGTTGCTTCACTCTGTGTCACTTTAAGTAAGCAGCTTATTATCTCTGAGCTTCGGTTTTCCTTAGCTGTTAAATGGGGGCAATCCATTTACTTACATAGCTCTGGTGCTATAGAGTAAGCGCCTTGGTGGTGGAGTGCTTGTGCGATGGCTGTTATCTGCAAAGCGGGCATTTGCTGGCTCTTCACTGCAGGCTGAGCAGTTTGAAGCCACCAGGTGCTCCTCGGGAGAAAGATGAGGTTTCCTGCTCCCGTCAAGAGTGACCGTCTCAGAAACTCCCAGGGGCTGTGCTACCTGTCCTGTAGAGTCCCTGTGTCAGAATTGACTCGATGGCAGTGAGTTTGGTTGTTTCAGGGTTTGGTTTTTTTCCAGTGCTGTAGTGCTAAGTCCCAGGCTTGGGATTAACTACTACGCTGACCGCTCTTTCTTAGTCCATCTGTAGTTTGGGCTCTAGAGGCTAGGAATAACCTATGGCCAGGCGACCTATATCTTCATGTCTCATACCGCCCACAAACTACAGATGTTTTTTCCCCACCCTAAAGGTTATTGATTTTTGTGGTTGCTGTTGACGATACCGCACAGTAAAGCAGACGCCCGTGCCGCAGTTCCAGCCTGTACGACAGAACGATGTGGATTACATTCTTCAGTTTAATGCAAACATTTTTTAACGGGTTTGGGGCAGTTAAGAAGAAAAGCAAGAGGGGGCTCCTTTTTTTGTGACGATTGTATGCAGTGCACCTCTCCATAGGCGGGCTTGGATTGGAGCACAGCCACATCGTTCATTTACACATTGCCTGTGAAGGCGCTCATGCTACACCTGCTGCGTCGGGTGGGCGAGACAGAAGACGGTATGACTTGCAATGCCCCAAGTATTTACTCACTGCCCCTGGTTCAATTTTCTCACCTATAGTCTACACCCAGGGTGTAGTAGTATAGAAACACCTCTGTGATCACTTAGCAGAGTCACTTGCTAATTGGAATGAGTAAGTGATTGACTACCAACCAGAAGGCTGGCAGTTGCATTCATCCCGAGGCACCGTGGAAGAAAGGCCTGGTGATCTACTTCTTAAAAAAAAAAAAGCCAGCCACTGAAAGGCCTCTGTCTCATTATGCTACTCCGATGCACACAGGGTCCCCGTGAGTTGGAACCACGACAACTGATTAGGTTTAACTTCCATACGTACACTCATTCTTACTGAGAATTTGCTCTGTGCCAGGGCATGAGTGAGGACTGACCAGGGCCCTGACCTCACAGAGCTCACATTCCAGGGTGGGGAAGACAGACAATCAAGAAAGAAGTAAATATATAGAAGCCAACATCAGAGTGACAGTGTTGTGCAGAGAGCTTTGATCTGGGGTGATGTGATTCTCTGAAATCTTTTAAATTAGGGGATTGGAGAAGAGCTTTGGGACTTAGTGAGAGGTGGGGCACTAAGATATGTAGGAGCCTGTCTTGCATAGATAAGAGAGACTGTTCTGGTCAGAACAGAGAACTTGTGCACGATGGAATGAAGGGGGTGTCCTCTTGGATGTGGGGAAAGGTGGTTGTGGCAGAGGCCTGGTGGGTTGAGAGGAAAGGTTCGTGAGATATGGAAGACCTGGCCGGACTATGTGGGGCTAGATAGGACCATCTAGGAAATGGGATTTTATTCTAGGGGCAGGAGGAACTAGATGCAGAGATTCTAGCAGAGTGTCGCATCCTTTGAGGAGAGTCTATGCGTCTGTGGAATGGGCTGATAAAATAAAAGCAGGGAAATCAAGATGTTGGTGTGACCAGATCTAAGACATTGGTGGCCAGAGTCACGATGGAAGCAGTGGCTTTGAGGAACATGGACAGGTTCAGACGGACCAGCAGGGACTTGTAGATGGTTTCGGCGAAGGAAAGAAAGGCTGTGAGGACACGTCTGCATTTGGAAATGATCTGTAGAGTTTCTATTGACTCCCAGGTTTCTGGAATCCATGTGTGATAACTCTGCATCTGGAGAGGGCACCGGTGAACTGCTGAATGCGATTTGTTTGTTGTTGGTTTTTATCCTACAAAGCCTGTTCCATCTCTGCTGGGTTCCCACTACCGTGGTCTTGGTGTCAGTCTTGTTGGTAAATATTTTCTATTTTGACCCACAGAGGAGCAAGGTGCAATGCCAGGTCTTGGTTGTTTTCATCACTGCTCTCTCCGATTTGTGACCCACTAGATCTGACCCTGATTCATTAATCATTGGCCAAGTTGGTTGGAGGACGGACGGGTTTGATTATGGCTCCATCGGGAGATGAATGCAAGACACTTGTGACTATGAAGGGAAACTTGAATTTTCAGACGATTATTCAAAGGGCCCTTTGCTCTCCGAGGCAAAGGCATGTGAGTGTCCGAGTTATACTATAGCATGACGTCTTTAAGGACATGCCTTTGTTTGCAAAGATAAGAGAATCTCAACTGGTATAGGACTTGTTTGTGATCCTAAGATGCATATGGCTCTGGTCCCAGGTACAAAAGACCCCTCCAGAGTCCCATCCTTGCTCCCATTCTGGAACAACCCCCCAGAGACCTTTGAGCACCAGGAAACCTCTCCATGTTCCTTAGTGGCCTGTGGGGTGGGCGTGGCAGCTCATACGGGAACTTCATCCTCATTTTGGTATAGGAGATTTTGGCACATGGCTGAGGTTTGATCCAGTCTATTTTGGGGGAGGGAGGTGATGTGAATGCCAAGTTGGCTGAGAGCCCACACTCTGAGGTCAAGCTTACACTCTGAAGTTCAAATCCAGGTCCCATTGACTGCTTGTGGGTTGATTGGAACTTCTTTTAAACCTTAGTTCTATCATCTGTGAACTTAGGGGAAGCAGTGGTGCCTAGTCGGGAAAGCCCAGTGGATTTCTAGCCATTACCGCCACCTGTCAGCCACAGCTGCAGCCGTAAAGAACTGATGCCTTCGAATTAGGGTGCTGGCGAAGCATACTGACTAGACTGTGGGCTTCCAGAAGAACAAACAAATCTGTCTTGAAAGGAAGGCACCCAGAATGCTCCGTAGAAGCAAAGGATCGGATTTGAACTCATGTCCTTTGGACATATTATCAGGAGAGACCATGTCCTAGCCAAGGGGCATCATGTTTGGGAGGAGGATGAAGCTCGGTGAAATGGGTGGGCACAGTGGCTGCAACAACGGGCCCAAACATAACAGCAATTGCGAGGATGGCACAGGACAGGGCAGCGTTGCATTCTGTTCTCCGTGGGGTCGCTTTGACTCGGAGCCAACTGGACAGCACCTAACAATAACAACAATCGTAGTTTTGTTGATTAATCACATCAATATGCTTTGCTCTCCGCGCAGAACCAGGCCCATGGTATGGCAACTGGTACCGCTAGGGAAAACATCTTTGTTTCTTGGCATGAGTTTGATCTGGTCCTTTCAAACAGGACTTGATGGTAGCGAGGGCTGTGTGTGCCCAGATGTTTTTTCCCCCATCTCGTCAGGGACTCAGTTCATACCTTGTTTGTCACACGCCCTCCTCCTCTGAAAGAGAACAGTTTAGAAACATTTTAACATGGCCTTGGGAGCTAGGGGAGAAAAAACAAAACAAAAACACACTCAAGATGTGACAGGTTGTTATCTTGAAGCAACTTGGATGTGTGAGTGGGAGTGAGATTCTGTGGAAGCACAAAGCTGGCCTGATGATGCAGATGGGTGGTTTTCTCTGTCGTCCCTGGATCCCACTGGGCTTCCTCATCAAGGGATATTTGGTGTCTCTTCTATAAGATGACCAGATGTCCTGCTTTTGGCAGGACAGTCCCGATTTTTAACATTTTTTCCCATTTTAAAAAAGTCCCGATTTTTTGAAAGAATGCATGACAAGCTAGGGTATACGGTTCTTGGCTGCCATGTGGCTATTTCGCCAGGATATGAGTTTTATCAATGGTGTCCCGCTTAACCAATGTTAAAATCTGGTCACCTTAGGGAGTCTCAGGTTTTCTATAATCATAGGGTGATTTAACCTGATGAAAGCGTCTGTCCTGGTACTGGTGAACGAGGTCATTGTCACGGCTAGTCTATTTCAGCTAAGCTACTGATCTCAAAGAGGTCCATTTCATTTTTAACAACTTCAGATTTTCCTAGATTCACACTTGGTACCGTCTGCATTCCGGGTACTAAGGGGCATTTGCCACTGTCTGTTCTCATTGTGAGCCGGGTCACATTAGCAAAGGCAGGTCCTGCACGCTTTACTCCCCCAATGCCCTTAACGCTGCCTCTACTTTGAGGAGACAGCTCTGCGCCAGTCTTATTTTGCTTTTCACATGAGGGGCTCATCTTCCAGAGTTATATCAGACAATGTTCCACGGCTATTCAAATATATGTATATGTGTGTGTGTGTATATATATATATATATGACTTTGGTGACAGAAATGATGCCAGATGACACACCATAGAATTTTGCAAGACCAACAGCCTACGCAAGAAAAAGTCCTTCCTTCTACAACATATAAGCTGTGCCTTTCCATGTAGATCTTGCCACTTGGGATGCACGGGAATCAAATTGACTACATGTGTGGCGAGAGATGCTGTAGAAGCGCCCTATCACTAGTCAGACCAAGGCCAGCGGAGCACCCGACCATCAGTGCAAGTTGAAGTTGAAGCTGAAAAAAAAATCAAAACGAGAACATGAGGCCAAAGTACACCCGCTCCTTACTTATCAACATGATTAGGTTCCCAAGACCAGCTTACGCAAAATCAATGAGAATCGGGGGCTGTGCCCCATCTTTGGTGCCTGGGTCCTGAAGGGTGTCTGGGTCTTGAGATGTGTGTGGCATAGCAAGCCCCTCTCCCCCCATGCCTTTCCCTTCACCATCGAGCCTGTGAGGTTGGGGTGGTGGTGGTCAGATGTTGCCCATAGCTCCGTGTTGCCCCCCCTGGATGGGAACCCCACTCATCCTCTGTTTACCACAGTTCCACTGGTGCCTCCCCTAAGCAACCTCCCTGTCATATTTGGGCCTCATCTGGCCTCCCCTGCCCATGCCTGCCTACAAGTTCACATCACACTGCCATTATCCTGTGCCATCTGTGGCCGGATTGAAAAGTTGAGGGCAAATAGGGGAAGTTATCCAGGGTCAGTGAGCTCTGTCCCTCACACGACCTGGTCATCACTGGGGCCTTCAGAGATCACTAAGGTTGGTGTGTGGCGGGGGCTGCAGGACTAGCCACAGCCCTGAGTGGGAACTGGACCATTGTTGGCACCAGCTGAGAATTTTCTTCATAAATGGGGAATGTCAGATAACGAGACAGTCGCTAAATGAGGAGCTGGGTGTAAAACGTTGATTCTATCCCACTTGACTGTAGACATCATCTCAGGAATAGATTGGATACATTGGACACCAGTAACTGAAGCTGAGGGATGACATCATCAAGAACCTTGCACATGAGGAAAACAAACGGCCGTTAAGAAGAAAAGTAAGAAAAGGCCATGATGGATGTCCGAAGAGACTGTGAACTCTTAAGGTGAATATCAAGAAATGATGACTTCATCATTTCTTAAACTGAAAAAAAAAAGTGAAGAAGAAATTCAGTCCTCCAGTTGAACTACTGAAGGATTCTGTGGGCAAAACATGGAACGATGCCAGAAGCTTCCAGAGAAACTGGAAGGAATACAAAGAGTCGCCGTACCAAAAAGAATTAGTAGCTGTTCAGCCGTTTCGGGAGGCAGGTGGCATATGAGTAAGAACTGACGGTGTTGGAGGGAGACGTTCAGGCTGCACTGAAGGCAGGCTTGGAAAAATGACCATGATAATAAGCCTCTAGGAGCGGACAGAGTACCAGCTGAGATGTTTCAGCAACTAGAAGCAATTTTGCAAGTGCCCACTTGTCCACGGCAAGAAAGAAGCTGCCATTGGAGAGATCCGTCTGTGTACCGATTCCAAAGAAAGGTACCTTCTGTTCTGGAACGGGATGGCCACTGGTTTAGTTTGGGTTTGGTTCTAGAATTCTTCTCCCAATGTAGCACTGCGACTAGGAATAGCAGCTCTCGTTGACTGAAGGTCAAGCACACGTCAAACAAGCCTACGTGCCCTGCCTGTATTATTTTGTTGGCCTCCCTCCCCAACAACCCAGTGATGTGACCGATGACTATTTTTTTTCTCATTTTATAAACAAGACAGGAAAATTAGAATGCAAGCGAAGGGCACTTGCCCAAGGTCATGGGACTGTAAGTGACAGCAGGACTTGTTCCCACGTCTGTCTGCTTTCAGAATAGGAGATTATAACCACAGGGCTGAGAACCGAAACTGACCGTGACCAAGACCTTGATAAGATGCTGGGCCTTTGTCACCGCCAGCTGGTTTTATTTCTTCTTTTCTTTTTGTTTCCTCCCTCCCCCTCCTCCCCCAGCTCTTTCCTGTGTCTCAGAGTGATTGCTGCCAACACTGTGAGCACAAGGGGCTGGTGGTTCCGGTTTAGGAATATCCAGGGGGTGGAGAGAGAGGTGGAAGGGAAAGAAACCAGTACCCTCTCCTCCCTGGTAAGTCAGAATAGGGAAAAGGCCCCCAAAAAACAAGCACAGTGGGTCATTTTCATAAAGGTTTGCAGACAAAACCCAGGGGGTTGATATGATTCATGGTAACCTTGGAGCACGGCACACATCTTCCCCTCTTCCTTCTCGTTCACTCCCTGTCATTCACCCCATTTCTTTCTGGTTTCTAGTGTTGACCTCTTGCAGTGTTCTGTGTTCTGGTGGATCTGAGCCCACACACTGCCTTGGCTGGCCTGGGCGTTTGCAACTGGATGGAGGCCAACTCTGGGTGCACCCAAGACCTGCTGGTCCGCATACCTAACCAACTCACCAGCAGCAGTGAATGGGACACTTGAGCCACCTCCCCAGACACTGGATAACTTTCTCCCAGGCCGCCTTTTCCCTCCCATTCTTTGTAGGGGGTGGTGGTGGTGGTGGTGGTGGTGGTGGTGGTGGTGGTGGTGGTGGTGGTGGTGGTGGTGGTGGTGGTGGTGGTGGTGGTGGTGGTGGTGGTGGTGGTGGTGGTGGTGGTGGTGGTGGTGTGTGTGTGTGTGTGTGTGTGTGTGTGTGTGTGATGATCCCAGCAACTATTGGAACTGGACCCAACTTCATATATATATTGTTAAGCACACAGTCTCCAGAAACCCACCCTGTTCGAAGTCCAAAGAAACTCATAAGCTTATTACCTCCTTCTTCACCCCCCCCTTTACATTGCTAGGTGGCCCATATCAGAACGAGGTCAACATCTCTGCCACCGGCAAGCTCCCCAACGGCACCCTCTATGCCGCCAGAGGCGCCCAAGTGGACTTCAGCTGCAGCAGCAGCTCCAGGCCTCCCCCCATGGTTGAGTGGTGGTTCCGAGCTCCAGATGCCAGGATGGAGCCTTTTGGAAACAACCTGACGGCCAGCAGCTTCGCCCTGTTACAGGTGTCACAAAACCTCCAGGGGAACTATACCTGTGTGGCCATGAACATGCTCAGCAGCAGACGACATGAGGTGACCACCGAGCTCCTGGTCTACTGTGCGTAAGAAGTGCCTCTCTCCCGCGTAACCCTTTGTCTGTTGCTTGTTTGTGATTCTCCTTCTGGTGTTAAAAGGGCACACCTGTTGCATGGACCACTGTGCATATGTGCTCCCCCAACACATACACACGTGCACGCGCGTGCCCACACACGCACAATAGTGCTGCATATTCAAGAGGCCACCCAGCAGGGAGCGACTGCTTCTAGAAGCCCCCTGCTAATTAGGGGTAACTGAGTCACAGGAGAAATGACCGTGGAGCCTCATACATTCTTGCTCGCGGCATTTCAGGAACCTGGTGCTCCAGCCCTTGGACACTAGGAACCGGCAATTTCGAGAGCAGTTGTTTTCAGGGTGGAGGAACTCCAACCAAATCCTCTTATGCGCAAAGACCTGGGACCGAAAACACCGTGGAAATGGCATCGTGCACTCACCATTCAGCTGTGCTGGCAAAAGGGAATGTCGGAGCAATAAACCAGGGGGCAGGAGGGTGACACGATGCTCAACCCGTCTGTATTTAGAGCCCTCAGAAGACTCTGGGTTCTGTGTCCTAAATGCCCTTTACTGTGGGTGAAGCCTGTTAGGGAAAGTACAGAGGAGTAGAAAGAAGAAAATACTTACTGGTCATCTAACCATCATTTCAGCCCCGGGGGGGAGGGGGCATAAATGGTCGATGTGCTCGGTGGCTTAACTGAAAGGTTAGTGGTTCAAGCCCATCTGGAGGCTCCTGCAAAGAAAGACGAGGCGATCTATTTTCCAAAACAATCAGCCACCAGAAACCCGATGAAATTCACACAGACGAGGTCGCCATGGTGACCCGGGGAGCTGGTGGTGACTCGGTGGCAGGGTTTTCAGTCATCATGTTGGTGTCTTTCCTTTAATTTTTCTGGCAGCTGCCACATGCCCCCTCTATCCTTGTCAGAGCCAATAGTACAGTTCTCCTATATCACACGGGGTCCCTGGGAGTTGAAAACTGACTCAAAGACACTGAACAACAAATGATAGATATTGTATATCGTTCCATGTTCTATAGTTACACACGGTTGTGTTTGTGTACGTGTGTGGCTATATCTAGAGTTGGTGGCGGTGTTAAGTGCTGTAGAACTTGAGTTGCCTCTGACTCAACAACCTAAAATAAATACAACCGAAACACTACCCAGTCCTGCGCCCTCCTCACCGTCATGGGTACGTTTAAGTCCGCTGTGGCGGTGACTGTGCCCTAATTCTATAGAGTTATTTTTCGATGCATCCATGAGCGAGCGAACAGAGACTGCATGGTCTTGTTTGCTATCTGTGGTCTTAGCGTTGACCACAGCTTGTCTATTACTCACCTCTTAAAGGGCACTTGGGTGAATACCAGGTTCTGAGGATTACTGATAGTGCTGCCATACACAGAGAGTGCTCTGGGACCATGGCTTTGGAATGGGCCCGTGTCGGCTGTGGTAGCGATGTCGTCTCAGAAAACCTACATAGGGTTCCTTTATCCAGTTGAAGTCCATTCCATGGTGGCTGCTTTGGTGTTGAACGATCATGTATAGGTTTTCAGGTGAACGCACACCTTCAAATTTCACTAAAGAGTGAGGTGCTGGATCGTAAGGGAATATTTTGTTTTTAGAAGGCGCTGCCCAGCAGGTTCGGCACCATCTCCCCACCCAGCCCCGCCCCACCCCAGGAGTGTCTGAGAGTGCTAGTTCCGCCACAGCCATGCCCAACGCTTGGCCTTTGAGCCGGTTGAATGGGTGTGGCTTGCCTTTGCATTTCCACCGTGACTCATAGCGTTGCGTATTGGGGTGGTACTTTGTGATGGGGAAGAGCAAGGTGAGAAAAGAGAATCACTTAAAAAAGAAAAAAGATTCTAATTTCCCAGAGCAGGGCAGTCGTAAGCAAGCACAGACACCTGTAAGTGAGGGTGATTCTAGATGCGGAGAGCGGTGAGTCGAGGCCCCTGGTTTAGGGAAACCCCGGGTGGAGTGGGGAAGCCAGTGCACTTAACTTGGAGACCAGGGACAGGGTTGGGTTGTGATCAGCCTCAGAATGAAGGAACAAAGAGTTCTGGGAAGGAAAATAAAACCCCAGGATACTCCCAGGAACCAGCTTGTGTTTGGAGTGGTCTCAGGGTCTCCTCACTAGGGTTGCCGCCTCTCCGATGTCCCCTTTCTCTAATCCTCAGAGAGCCAGCCCCTTGACTACTCTCAGTCCACCTTCTCCCCTGGTGTTTGCAGACCCTCCACCATCAACCCCTCAGTGCTGGGCAGAGACGTCACTAGGATCGACCACACTGCAGCTCATCTGTCGCTGGGACGGGGGATACCCGGAGCCGCACTTGCTGTGGATGGAAGAGCCAGGAGGCGTGGCCCTGGGGAAGTCCACTCTGGGGGTCGAGAGCCTGAAACGCTTCCAGCTGTCGAATGGCAAGAAGTTCAAGTGCCTTGGGAGCCACATCCTGGGGCCGAAGTCGGAAGCCAGCTGTGTGTTGCAGATCAGTGAGTGGGGCTTGCCTCATCCTGGAGTTGGCCTTCTCTCACCATCTATCTTCCGGGGGAGTTTTTGTAAAAAAGGCCTGCAAAGAAATCCGGGAGCATTTGTAGTGATTGTTAAATCTCTGACACAATCTAGGGGCTGGGGGCCGAGCAGTGAATACGACAGGCAAGGTTGTTCGATTAGTTATCTATTATTACGGATCAAGTTAACCCCACACCTAGAATTGCAGATAGCAGTCACCTTTGAATAGCTCATGATTTCAGACGGAATTCAGACGGCCTACTGGGGCAGTCTCTGCTCTGTGAGTCTGAGGCCTCAGCTGAAAAACTCAAAGGCTGGGGAACTGAAATCCTCAGAAGGGTTTGCTTCCAGGAAGTTCACCTGCATGCCTGGCCTGTCCAATTGGCTTCTGTCCATATAGACACTGCACAGGGCTGCTTGAGCATCCTCGTAACAAGGCTGCCCTTTCCCCTGAGAGTCACTGATCCGAGAGGGAGTGAGCCAGGCAAAAGTGAGCCTGCCTTTATTTATTTGTCCCCCTCGACTTAACCTCAGGAGTCACACACACCACATTCTGTTAGCTGTGAGTCACCGAGGCCAAGGCCGCACTCCAGTGGGGTCAGAAAGACGAAGAGAATAGGCTCTACCCTTGGAAGGAACAAGAGCCGAGGGATTTCTGGAGATGTTTTGAAAACCATCTTCCTACTTTCACAGAGATGAAATTCTTCTGGGCCGGACGGGGTGGGTGGGGGGTGGGTAGGTGGGGGAAAAGACAGAAAAGGACGGAAATGATCAGATAGGGGCCAGTAGTGATAATAATTATTAGGAAAATAAAGTGGTGCATGTCAGAGAGTCCCTGCTGAGAGGTAGGGAAGGCAGGATGGCAGGGAAGGTCTCCTGGAGGGGGTAGTATTTTGAGCTGAGACCCAGAGGATGAGGAGGAGCTGGCCAGACGAGGAGCTGAGAATGAAGTGTTCCTGGCAAGGGGAACCGCAAAAGCAAATGCTCTGAGATGGAAGTAAGCCTGTCAGGTGTGAGTGGCCAAGAAAAGGCCACTGAGTAAGGTACAGGTGAGGCTGGACGGGTAGGCAGGTGCCAGCGTGTCAGGCTGTCTCTGCTAGGACTGGGGTCAGCAAGCTGGCCTGCCCCCTTGTGTTTGGTTTTATCTTTGGCAATCTTTTGAAAAATGAGGATGAACCCAGCATAAATTTTCCCTTTGAAAGCATCTGATTCGGTAGTTTCTAGTGGTTTATGGAATTCACGATGTTGTACGAGTATCAACCTAATTCCAGAACATTTCCATCAGCCTCAACAGAGACTCCCACCCTGGTAATAGTCACTCTCTCCTCTCTCTTCCCTCAGTTCCTGGAAAACACTAAGCTAGTTCGGTTCTCTCTGGACTTGCCTCCTCAGACTGTTTCCGATCAATGGAATCCTGTAATATGCAGCTTGGCCCCTGTTTGGGTATGCCGTGTGGTTTTTAAAAACAGCTTCGTCAGAGTATAATTTTCATATCACACAGCTCCCGCAGGGCTGTAATTCTAGGTGCACCAATGAGAGTGATTTCCAGAAATGACAGTTGTAAGAATTGTACCATCACCACAATGCCATTTGAGAACATTTCCATGACCCGCCCCCCACCCACAAAAAAATCGGCATGTTGTGTCCTTCAGTTGCCAGTCCCCATCCCCACCCTCAGCCTCAGGACACCATTAATCTGATTACTGTCTTTTTGGAGGTGCCTTTTTCTGAACATTGCACATGAGTGGAACCCTACAGGGTCGAGATCCCCCACTCTGTTGATGTTATCAGGGTTTATTTTTCTTTTTTTACATTTTACTAGGGGCTCATACAACTCTTATCACAATCCACACATATACATACATCAATTGTATAAAGCACATCCGTACAAGGGTTTATTTTTCATTCCATCGCCTGTATAATCATTTTGGGTACCCATGCACCAGCTGAGGTACATTGAGATGTCCGGTTTGGGACTCCTGTGGATAATGCTGCTTCAAACATCTGTGCCCAGGTTTTGCCATGGACAGAGGTTCCCCTTCCTTTTGGGTAGATAACCTGGGAGTATTGTTGCTAGGTGTGTTGTTTTCCTACCGCTGTTGTAATGAATTACCACAAACCTAGTGGCTTGGAACAAGACAACTGCATTTTTTTACAGTTTGGGGAGTCACACGTCCAGAATGAGTCAGTAAGACTCATTTCTTCAGGAGGCTCTCAGAACAAATCCATTTCCTTGTCTTTTCCAGATTCCAAAAAGCCACCTGGTTTCCTTGACTCGTGGCCTCTTCCTCCATACAGTGAATCTTAACGCTTACAGTGAATCTTTCGATGCCAGTTTGCCTGGGTTTAGCACTGCAAGCTCCTGTCCCAGGAATTTTCTTGGTTCAGGGCATGCAAGGATCCTAGCCTCACCACTCCCTTAGCTGTATAACTTTGAGTGAGTTAACTTTTCTAGGTTCAGTGTTCTTACCTGAAAAAATGGTTCTAGGCTGGTCCGAAGGTAGTGAGATCTCACAGCGTTTGCTTACAGTCAATTACTGGTCGACCTATTTGTCTACCCCCCCTCACTACTGCACTTGACTAGTCTTTTAAAAAAAGGGGGTTCTCATAAGGGTTGTTGGGGGAATGAAATGGGTTCATAGGGGGTAATGGTGCCCACATAAGCTAGTAAGTGTTTGCTTTTCTATTTTATAAGGTCATGTGCGGTATAGAAATTCCGGGACTTTTTCACAAGAAAGGAAACCATATTCTTGGGAGTTCTTGGGCCATAGCTCGAATCGCCTTTAAGACTTGTCTTTGTTGACCTTCTCCTGATCTCCAGGGAGTCCCTCGCTTCTCTCTGATCCGATGAAGACTTGCTTGGTCGGGGGCAACGTGACACTCACCTGCCAAGTGTCTGACGCCTACCCCTCTGCCAAGATCCTGTGGTTGAGGAACCTCACCCAGCCCAAGGTGGCCATTGAGCCCAGTGACCATTATATTATCAGCCAGCATGGCCAGAGCTCCACCCTGACCATCCGAAATTGCTCCCAGCACCTGGACGGCGGCTACTATGTTTGCCGGGCTGAGAACCTCGTGGGCATCAGGGAGGTGGACATCTGGCTCATCGTGAAAGGTGGGTGATGGAAATGGCCCTCAGGGAGGAGGGTTGAGGGCTTCGGAAGGCTTCGCACCCACCCGGGAAAAGCTTGGGGCTTTCCTGCTCGTGGCCACTGCCTGCTGGAAGAAGGCGTGTCTTCTTGACTGTGGTGATATGAAGTGGCCAGGAAAATTACTGTACAATCCTAAATTTGCTTAAAATAGCAACCCTTCCCCCAAACTGTTGCTTTGAAATTGATGCCAACTCATAGGAGCCCTGTGGAATAGAGTAGAGCTGCCCTATCGTGTTTCTTAGGCTGCAGTCTACAAGAGCAGACTGGCACACCTCCCCACGCCCACCCCACCTGGAGTGGCTGGTGGATTCGAACAGTATGGTTCTTCCCATTAGCAGGTGAGCCCTTAACCACCATGCTTCCAGAGCTCCTTAACATTTACTCAACGAGCAAAGATATCCTCGATATCTTACAGACCAAAGAATATGGAAGTTGCCGAGCCTAGTAATAGCAACATGGACATCTAAGAAGCTTCCTTCCCACTTGGGGTGCATATTTTTTGGGGGGGTGCATATTTACCTTAGCGCCAACATCACTGAAACTGCCTATAGGCTGGGTGACTAGATTTAGAAAGGGAAGCCAAACAAGAAGACAGGGTGCTTACTGAAATGTGAATTTCAAAAAGTCACTGAATTCATTTTCTGTCTCGATATGTCTTCCAAATTCATCACCCATCCGTCAGTTTGTCATACTCTGGTGACTTGTGTGTAGCTATGCTGGTAGAAGCCATACCACCAGTCTTTCGAATTTCAGCAGACTCACCTATGCTGGGCAGGTTCAGGCAGAGCTTCTAGACTAAGAAAAAAGGCCTGGCAAGCTCCTTCCAAAAATTGGCCAATGTAAACCTAATGGGTCATCACACACTGTTGTCTGATTGTGTTAGGAAGGATTCTTTAGAGAAACAAAACCAGGACACTTATATATGTATAAGTAGGTAGGTTTACACAGCGAGAAGGAATACAATTAATTAGTCCACACAGCAGGACAGAAGGCTCAGTTCACCTCACTTCCATGGAACAGTTAATATACTGGAAGTCCTTCAACTCAAGTGGGCTTCTGGGTCCAAGGTCACAGAAGCAGACCGTGGAGTCCTCTTTGGGCAAGGTAAGTAGAGTCTGCCGACAGGCAGCAAACAACAAGGTGGGTCACCAACAGTTGGCAGCTCGGGAGCTTAGTGAAGCAGGCCAGGATGGGATATTGAACACAAGCAATGTAAGACGACAGGATCTACCAGCCTCAAGCTTCAGCAATGTGTGCACCTGTCAGGGGAAGCCAGCCCCTAACACATCATTAAGGGTCCGGTAGGCGCAATTGTACAGCAATAATAAGTAAAGATCATCGTAAAGTTATAGAGAGCATGAGAGATAGAAGTATTGAAATAAATGGGAGTCAGACACGTTTCATGGTAGCATGCTCACCTCTGCCCCACATGATGGTCCACGTGGAGGGAGAGAGAGTCTTTAATTGTAGCCCCTGCCCCTTCTATATTCTTTGGGGACATGCAAGCCCCCTAATTACAGGTGAGGACATACGTCACTTGAAGGGGCTGTCCTATAGGTAATACAGTAATGAGAGGGGGGTGGTCTAGGGACATACGCGCAATAGGAAGGGGAGGGATCCTAGGTTCAGGATTGTGGCCTAACTTTGACCTATTCCCTAGATCTCCATAGGAACCATTATCAGTAGGGTGTGAATGCTTGGTCTCAGGCCTCAAGGAGGAATAGTTTATTGTCCCCATTAGCAGGGAGTGAGGCCTGCCATATAGTCTGGTGACTAACTGCCCTAGAGGCCTACCCTGTAGTCTGGTGACTAACTACCCTGGGGAGGATGTCTGTAAGAGTTTGACCTCTCCCCACATGCACCACCAGCAGGCCTCAAAGGAGCCTCAAGTTTTAGCAACACAATCCATAGGTTGGCTTGGCCCATAGGTAGTGTAGCACACAGTCTGAGGCAGAGAACTAGCTAAAGCAGCAGCATGCTGGCCCGATCACCAGAGAGTAAGCTAGACCCAGGTCAGGGTAGGGTGTGTGTGTGTATCGGGGGAGTCATTTATCTCTTTGTCCCCCCAATCAAACCGAGACCTGATCAATCCCACATGTTCCTCTGGGCCAGGTTGGCACAATAAACCTAACTATCACACAGACTTTTGCTTTCTTTTGGACATGTCATTTGGACAGATTAGTCAATGGCGCTTTCATTGTGCTTGGTAAAGTAGTGAGCCAGTGAGGGTGTGGGAGACCACCAGTAAGCTGGATCAGCGCAGTAACCACAAGGATGGCCTGATGGAAAGATGCCTGTGGTCGGGAGCACGGCACAGGACTGGGCTGCAGTCTGTTCCCTTGTACATAAGGTTGCTGTTGGTTAGAATCAGCCTGACAGCAATTTTGTGTACCTATGTCATAACTATTGCACAGAACATACTTATAAAAACAAATGATAGTTTATCTTTGCTTTCTCTGGCAACCCTTCCAGTCTCATCCTTGAAATAAGAGAACACTAGCCTGAATTTCATGGTTTTAATTCCCAAGTATATATTTAATTTTTGAAAATCACATCAAGATTTATTCCTAACTAAAATATTATTTATGTTTGAGTTTTTAAAGCATATTGTTTCTCTTCTTCAATAATTTGCTTTTTATTCCACCTTTTGTTTCTGGAGTTCATTGAGGATGATATGTGATAATCATACTTCACACTTATTTGCTGCTATATCATTTAACCTTGGGGCGTTATTCCACAATTGAGCCATTCGTTTTCCTGGTAGTGGGCCTTTGTGTTGTTGTGGACTTGGAATTAGAGTGAACTTTGTTTCAGTGGCTGCCTTTTTACCCAGTTCCCAATCCGTGTGCAAATGGTTCTCGAGGATTACACACAAGGAGTGGAAATGAGGGCCTAGGTGAATGTTTATGAGAAAATACCAAATTGTTTTTCCACTGTGGTTACAGCAATGTCCATGCTTGCCAGCAATACATAAAGGTTGTGCAGTTTATCCACCTTTTCACTAGCAGGCTCCATAATTTCAAAACAAGAGCTGTGAAAATGCAATCTCACCATAGCCTGATTACTAAGAAGGCTGAGTATATTTTTGTTTTTTGACACTTCCCATGAATCTTTGGTTTGCTCTTTTTCCTTATAGATATGTGAGTTCTTTAGTTTTATGTGCTATAAATCCCTCTTATTATTGTATTTTTTCTCTTTCTATTGGTTTTATGAAATCTGAAATCATTACAGTTCAAAAAAATTATTACAGTTTTGATGTTTTAAGAAATTCTTTTCGGAGAGAGAGAGCGAGAGTGAGTGAGTGAGTGTGGAGTGGGGTGGTGGGGGAAAAAAAGAAATTCTTTTCTATTTCAAGATTCTTTTCTATTTCAAGATTAGAAAGACATTCTTCTATATTTTCTTCTAAAATTTGTCTTTTGTATTTAATTTGTCAGTTCACTATTGAATTTTGTGGATGGAGGAAAATCAGGATCAAGATTTGTTTTTTTGCTTTTTCTCCATTTGGAATAGCTATGCGTCCCCCAAACTGTTTATTCTTCTCTTCCTCACTAAAACGTCACGTATAGTTTTCCTTTTTTGTGGGTCAGTTCTATTGAAGCTGTTTATCGAGGCCCTGGTAATCATACTCTTCATTACTATGCCGTTATAAAAAGTCTTGATGTCTGATGCACGCAGAAATTTTAACGTTGCAGTGTTTTTTCATACAGGATGCTTCCATGGATGATCCCCATAGCCTCTCCACTTTGAGCTTGGAAGATGAGCTATTTACCTGTTTTACAAACTTGCCATTGACCTTTACTCTAGGTCATGAAACCAAGATAGGAGATTGGACTCAGGGCAGATGAGGGGGCTCGTTTCTGCTCTGCTCTGTACAGTTGTGTGCATATCACATGCTGAAGGAGATGGTGTGGTTTGTTTCTACAGAACCCTTAAGCATCGGGGGAGTTGTGGGGACTTCTGTGAGCCTTCTCCTGCTGGCCTTGGGCATCATCTCCGTGCTCGTGTTCTATCACAACCCTGTGTTCTGCTGGAAAGGTACGACTCCTTGGGCCCCTTTATTTCTCTTTCATGATTCTTGAAAGGACATGAGGGCAGAAGAATGAGGCCCCTTTGACACTCCTACCCAGAGTCCTATCCTATACATGTCTTCTTTAGGGTTAGGATGTGCAATAAGAACTGTCCCTGGGCTGACATCTCTCATGTTGGGTGTTTTCTCTCCTTTTTTTTAAAATTCTTTTGTACATGCTGGTTGATTTTAAATGGGTTCTTGTGGAGGCTGGTCCTGGAGGGGGTTTATGTGCCATAAACTATGTATAACATGAAATTTACTATTTGAACCATTTTTACGGATATAGTTCAGTGGCATTAGCTACATTTACAGTTTGGACAATTATCATCAGACACTTTTTCATCACCTCAAATAGAAATGCTGTACTCAAGTAGTGACTCTGTACTGTCCTACCTCCCAGCCCTTGGAATCCTCTAGTGCAGTTGCCTATTATTCCAGATACTTCATGCTCATGGAAGCATGTACTTGTCCTGTAATGTCTTTATTGCCCTTATTTCACTCGGTATGTTTCCAAGATTCATCCGTCTCATTGCATGTGTCAGAACTCCATTCTTTGTGATGGGCGAGTAGTACCCCGTTGTACCGATGGGCCACTTTTTGTTGATCTGTTTGTTGATGGTGATGGACACAGTCATTATGCATGTGAGATCAGTGTTCTTCTCATTGGTGTATGCTTATGTAAATGTTAGATGGATTAAAAACTGTTATGAGGCCGAAGTAGTTGCTACTGGACATTAATGTTTTTTTCCCTTTCCTCCCGGCAGGCAGAAATCTCAGGTGAGTGTTCCCAGAACTTATATCAAGAGTCTGTTCCCCTTCTCTGTCTTCACTGCAGCTTTGTTCCCTTCTTAAGAGCAGTGGCAGCAGTGGCCAGGGGCCCCACCACGTGTAGCCGCACGATGACAAACCCTTTCCTAAATGCCTTGCGTGGTGGTATCTCCATTTCCAGATGAGATGGAGACTCGGCAATGTCAAAGAGTTTCTGCACACTCATCCAGGAAGCAAACGGCAGGGCCTGCATTTCAGACCCAGAGTCTTTCCAACCATCACCCTCATTTCTCAGCCCTGATGGTGTAGTCGGTTACACATTTGGGCTGCTACCCACAAAATCAGCAGTTCAAACCCTCCAGCTGCAGGATGAGGCTGGCAGCTCCCCTAGGAACTCGGAAACCCGGAGGAGCAGTCCTGCTCTACCCCACAGGGCGGGGCCACTGGGAGTTGGGATGGACTTGATGGCAGTGGGTTTGGATTTGAGTGTGGTGAGCTGTTAGACCTCACAGGGCTAGGGACACTGCCAGCTTCTCTGAGGCCTAAAGATGATACGTTCTTGTGGAGCCCAGAAGTTCATGCTTGTATTTTCCTCAAAAGAACTAAACATTCTAAGTCGTGTTCTGAAAGGCTAGTCTGAACATGCTTAGAAGCTCTTCCCAGGGAAACCCCGGTGGGCGCGCCACACAACTAGATGGAACTTGTGTATCTCGTTTTCTAAGGAGCTCTCTGTGAGCACCCAGATCCCTTCTCTAGGATTCCGTAGAATAGTCGTTTTTTTTTTTCTTCCTGCTCACAGTGATGGGCTATTCCTATCCTGAAACCGCCTTCCGCGAGACTCATACCCCTCCTTGTCCTGTGTGTGAGAGTGTTTCTCCCAGGAAGTCTGTTGTGCCCCAAGGTTATTTCTCAGGGAGCCAGCAGCATGGCATAGTGGGAGAAGGCTCTTGCATTCATAGGCCGGTTCTAGGCCCTGGGACCATGGGAAAGGGCCTGACCTTCTGTGAGCCGTAGTCTCTTCTGTTCCATGGGTGGGGTTAATCTGATGCTCCTAGGACTGTAACTGGTTCGCATTCATGTTCTTTCTCCATTAAGAAGTTAACAGTTTTGGTGAAGGAGGTACAGCTAGCAATAGGCTTGTTCAGGAGAGCAATGGCCTGCCACCACCTGAGTCCTGAGTTTAAGAGCCACCATCATAGTTTCAAGGCTCCTAGTGAGGGGGACGATGGCCTTCAAAAGATGAGGAGGAGACCTGTTTTTAAGTTTCAGGAAGGAAGTAAGGGGACTTCTTGCACAGTGAAATGGTGGGTGCTTGCAACAATGGCATATGTCTGACAAGCAGGAAAGGGTGCTTTCTGAAGGGGGGTGTCATCAAAAGCACAAGATGTGCCCCTCGTTGGTGACTGTGGGGGCATTATTTGGCACTCTGTGGTAAAACCCAAACCCAGTCCCACCAAGCCCATTCCAACTCAAAGCAACGCTCAGTAGCATTTCTGATGGTTAATCTGTCTAAGAGCAGACAGCCTCATCTTTCCCCTGAGTGGCAGGTAGGTTTGACCGACCCATCTTTCAGTTAGCAGCCCACTGTAGAACCCGCTACACCATCAGGGCTGGAGAATGGGGGTGCGTTTGTCACTCTAGAAAGACTTCAGAATTGGACCTGTGTGTGAAAGGCTAACTTAGGTTAGCAGCCCCGTTTACCAGACAACATCGTTGGGACTCCTTCCTTACTGCCCAAGGGGCTGCAAAAACCATTTGCTAGTCAGTGGGGGCTGACGTTTGGAGAAGCATGGACTATCTTCCTGATGGCTCTTCTCCTTTGCAAAGTAGGGAGGAAGACAATGGTGATGTCATGGTTTTGGTGGATTCAGAAGAGGAAGAAGAGGATGAGAAGGAAGATGCTGCTGTAGAAAACAGGGAGGAGGAGGAAGAACACAAGAGAGTGGCGTTGCGAAAGGAAATGGGCAGGCATGGCCACATTCATCAAGTGACAGCACTGGTGAATGGGAACCTGGAACAGATGGGGAACGGGTTCCAGACTCTGGAAGGTAAGTCCTTTTGCCAGCTGTGAGGCACTTCCCTGCAGGAAATCTCCTAGGGTTTTTCCTCCCCACTGGAAAAGACAGTTAGGTAATGTTTATCAGGCGCTTGAGAATCTGAGGCAGCCGCATGCGATCTGAATGGGCAGGTTTCTCCAAGACCCCTACCCTTCCGGGAAAGGTACAACACTGGCATTAAGGGGAAGATAATTCAGCCTGTTGCTGACTCCTGGCAACTCCAGATGTAAGAGAGTAGGACTGAGCTCCTTAGGGTCTTCTTGGCTGTCATCTTTGTGGAGGCAGATTACCAGGCCTTTCTTCCATGGCACCACGAAGTGGGGAAGACCTGTTGACTTTTTGGTCAGTAGCCAAGAGCAAACCGTTTGTGCATCCTTACTGGCATTGTAGATTATTGTGGGGGGAAAGACAGTACCTGCATGCATGGAGCTATTCAAGATCAGTTAGGACAATAGGCCAAAATATGTGGGGGAAATGGAAATGGAAGCAATGGTTAGCCAACATCTTGAGAGAAATGGAAGAGCTGTTATGAGGACGGATTTGATTAATTGCCTGCCGAATGATGCATGTAAAATTGAGAGGACCTGAGAGAGAGACTAGAGACTGCAGGGGAAATTTAGTCGATAAAGCAACTTTGTAGGAGAGAAGAGGGGCGAGGAGGTGAAAGTTGGACAGTCGTATTTGTAGAAGCAGAAAGGGCAAAAGGCAATGACGCAAGCCAAAGGTCTGACAGGTGGGAAGAAGGCAACAAGTCTGTCTGAGGGTTTTTAAACAGAGCAGGTGATGGAAGGAGGAATACCCGTCATGCCCCAAAGTGAAGACCCCTGGTGCCGTTGTGGTTAGGCACTGGGCTGCAATCCACCAAGTCAGCAGTTCAAAACCACCAGCTGTCCCTCAGGAGAAAAACAGGGCTTTCTATTCCAGCAGTTACAGTCTCAGAACTCACAAGGACAGTTCTACCCTGTCCTGTAGGGTCACTATTGAGTCATCATCATCGACTTGATGGCAGTGAGTTTGTTTTGTCCCAAGTCTCCTCGGGAAATCCTAACAGATGTCTCCTTCACCTTCCCAGAAAAGAACAACAAACTGTTGAAATGATTGGGAAACTAACAGTGGCCATAGCAACACACTCTCTTGAGATCATTCACAGTTGGTTCTGTTTCCTTCCCCCCATACAGATGACATCAGGGAGCTGCAGAGTGACATCGTTCAAGAGGAAGATGGGCCAGTCTGATGAAGCGAATTGGCCATCATTCTCTTTTCTGTAAAGCTTGGGAAGCAAAGGTGAAGCTAAGCTTTTCATTGAGTGTTGACTTGCACCCCTGTCTGGAGGGGAGTCAGACATTAGCAATGGTTTGGGGGTGGTCTCAGCAAAAAGAAAAGAGAGAGAAACACACCTTTCCTTCCCCTTAAAAAAAAAAGTGTAATTTGTTGTCAGTCTTCCAACAGTGTTTATGAGCTTTGGGAATGCAGTGTGGGAGCAAGGCTGGAATAACATCTGAGGTGTCACGTTGTGACACCTTGCTCCCTAGAGGCAGCTAGTGTGGCAGACGCTCGTTCAGAGGGAGGAAGAGCGGGCAAAAACATACAGCATGACTCCGTGCTTTGTGCCATGATTCCAGGTTGCCCTGGTACGGAAAGGAGTAGTATGGGATGCTATAAAAATGCCCCCTCTCGCTGCTCAGGTGAGCCCAGGGGTGAGAAAATAGGCAAATGCCATTTCCCTGGAAAAGGGAAAGCACCATCAGCTTCCAAGACTAGTAAGATGGTGGCGGTTGGGGTCAAGTTTTGCTGATGAAACCACACAGGCTTGTATCTGGGCCCAGCTTTTTAGCATATGGGTTTGGGCTTGTGGCTTTTACCTCTCCTTGGGCCTCGATGCCATTGTGTGTTAAACAGGTGAGAAGCAAATGAGATGATCTTGGCTGTGGGGGGCCAGTGAGGTCCTTAGTAGATGTTGGCTGTCTTCTTCAATGCCTCTGCTAGTAGACAGACAGAAAGACCTAGTGCCCTGTGCCTTTCATTCTTTCAAGAGTGGTGTCAAATGAGTGCATAAGCTGAGCTTTCCTGTTGGCTTTGTGCTTCCCGGAAGAAAATTCTTTAGAGTAGAACTGCTTTACATAGTTTCCAGGGCTGTAAATCAATGGTTCTCAAACTTATTTGACCTACAGCCTCCTTTTCAGAAACACATACACACACACACACACACACACACACACACACGGAGGAGGGGGGCAGCATCACCCACTTTGGGAAGCAATGCTATACATTTATGAGAGCCAATGATAACATCGTTCTCCTCCAAGGAGCAGTGGGTGGGTTTGAACCACTGACCTTTTGCATCATGACCCAGGGCTCCTTTTCCAAGAGAAGTGCCTTCATTTTAACCACACCTTTTGCAGAGCTTCACACTTACACAGAAACCTCTAGGATGTTATATTTTTAGCTTCCAGCCATTCCTCGTCTTCATTTCTTTTGCATTGAAAGGTTTGGTAACTGTATCTAGTGATAGGGATTACTTGCAAAAATATCCGTTTTTCCAGCTTCAGTTTTCCCCTCAGAAATGGGAAAACATGTTTTCTTCAGTCTTCTTAGGGAAATTACAAGACTACACTGACCGAACTTCCAGTGAAAATAATGTGGAGTGAGTTTAGGATGCCGAGACTTCCAAGTAGATAGATCCTTGTACAGTTTAGAGATTTATTTTTTCCTTGTACTGATTTTATTGTGATCTCTTAAATGGCAGGGACCTTATAAGGGTGCAAGCAATATGTGCTAACACATGAAAACCTGACTTGAATCTGTGCATTTTTAAATATTCCATATCCTGCTGTAATGGACACAACCTAGGACAGAGACAAGGATGCGAGAAGCTGGTTGTCTGAAGTAACCCTCCAGATGTGGAGCGGGGAAATGCTGTTCTTGGTTGAAGGGACCCAAGTCAACTGAGTAAATCTGTCCGTGTTGTGTCCTGATCCCAGCTCAGACCTGGAGGGGGCTCAGGAGTTGGCTGCGATTCCCACTGCCCAGGAAGAACTGTGAATTTCTGTTCTCCTGGTTGGGCCAGGTCTTCTGTTCCACGGTACCTCATGTGGGTAGCCAGTCCAAACGAATGCCATTTCAGAATGTGATTGTTGGAGGGGGGCTTCTAACATTGCTGAAGTCTGAGTTTAGTCTCCCCCAGAGAGCTTTTTAATGACTTTCTATGACTCAGTCCCTGCATTTGAAAGTCTATTATGCAGCTGAGGCAATCATCTTTAAAACAACACAATGTAGGGAAATCAACCAAGCTAAGACACAGTGAACATTTTTTGAGATCATTGGGATGCTTCCCACAACTTCCTCTTCTGTGCGTGCACACATACATGCGCACACACACCTGCTGAGAGGAAATACCTGAGGCTGGGTTTTTCCACGAGCAAATGGGAACTTCAAGGTCTTGGTAACAGAACACTGTAAACCACTCATCCCTGGAGCGATGACTGATGCCACTTCTTCCTGGACCTGGTGTGCACCTTAAGATAGCCAAATCAGTTAGGAGTCCTAGGACCAGAGGTCATCATGTTTTAAGGGTTTTTAAAGAATTGGGATTTGTTTTAAAAAAGAAAGAACATGTCCCCATATCCACAGCCATGTTGATAGTGACATATAGAGCTTGGTCCTTACAGTGGCAAAGACCAGGTGGTAACATCATGCTTTAAAAAATATTTCTCTGCATGTGATGTGAACTTGAGAGTTCATGTAATCTATTTATTAGAAGCCAAAAGAGAGAACACGTCAGAGATAACACAATTGACTACTGGTTTTCTTCATAACCTGGTGAAACATCAGCATCTAGGGGAGGAGGGAGGCATGCGATCCTATAGCTTTGATTTTAGCTCCACGTCTCTGACGCACATCCAGGCTCTATCCACACAGCAGGAAAACACATGGTGGAAAATCTTCATAACGCCTCCACAGAGACCTGGAAAAATCATCCTTGCTGGGTAAAATTTATGATGATGCAATAAGTGCCAACTGGTATTTCTCGCCATGGGACCCGGGCATGAACTGTTGCAGAGAAAAAAATAAGCAGATCCTTCTGTATTATTTACATGGGGGAGGGAGGAGGTACAGAGAAATTAGACCTGAGGTTATAATTTGGACTTCTTAAAGATTATGTAATAAAATATTTTGAAGTAAATGTTTTAGTGGGCTTTATTTAAATCTATATAGTCAACAAAAATATTTCTTGGGGAAAGTAATTTAATGCCTTTTTGTTGGTCATAACTTTTAATGACTAGCAGACACAACATATACTAGGGTCATTTAAAAGAAAAAAGACCATCAACAAAATGGACTGGCACAGTGGCTGCAACCATGGGCTCAAATATAACAATGGTGCAGAGCAAGGCAGTGTTTCATTCTGTTGTGCTTAGTTAGGGATACTGAGTTGGATCAGACTCAATGGCACCAAACAAGTCATCCTCCCGTCATCTATTGAGAGACACTTTCCCAATCTCCTTTAGACACTTTCTCCTTGTGCTCAAATGCCTGTGTAACCTCAAACACACCTCTCTCCACAGACTTCATGCTTTCCAACCATCAAAGACTAGGGTAGTTGTTATAATGGGAGGACATAGAATGGATGGAATGTTCTAAAAGACAATTTCTGATAGCAACCCAGTCCCTGAGGCTATAGATGGCTTTGAAGTTCACTTGGTTCAACCAGTTCTAGTCGCACTAGTGTTGCTCACCCACCCACACACCTCCAGGTTGGGCAATTCCCCTTGTACTGTAGAGGCCCAGTTCTTAGTTTTCACTTCCAAGTCTCGCCTTCTCCCTAAGGTCATTCCTCAACCATCCCACTCCTATCCCTCATCCTGGCCCACTCCCTTTCCTTCCTCCCAGTTGGTAATTCTTTATCTTCGCGTTGGCATTTGAAACATTTCCTTCTTTAGTCTGTATTTCTTACTTTAACCTTAGTTTCCCACATATTCCTATTTAACCCCCTGGCTTTTACTTTTTTTTTTTAACCCAAGCTTCCTCCTCCCCTCGTCATTCTCCCTATTTCCTGCTTTCCTCCCCTTAAAACAGATCTTTCTTAGGCCCATGTCAGCCACAGGCCTCCCAGGAACCTCCCCGGGACTATGCCATTTACCTAGTCCTTAACTCCAGTTTCTCTCCCCTTGTTCCTCAGTTGCCCTTTCGCACGGTACCCTTTAACCTTGGCATGCCCTGTTCTCTGTTCCCATTTTTGAAAAAGCGACTAGGCATTCTCTGAATCCTTTTCATCCCTGCTCCCATTTAACTTCTGAGCGCTGTCTCCTCAGGCCCTCGGTTTGATTCTCCAGCCTCAATTCCACAGTCCGCGCCTTATCTTCTGCCTTCCGTGTGGACTCTTGTGCCCCCTCCCCCATCCCTAATCTAGTCAACCCAGTCCCCCTCCCCCCTCAATCCCTAATCTAGTCCTCATCCTCCGGTTCCTTCTTTCTTCTCACGACCTCAAGCTTTCGCCGGGTTCCCATCTCTTCCGCTCCCCAGAGTTGTACCCATTCATCCCCGCCCCCATGTCCCCCTTAGTTCCGGGCCCCAGCACGCCCAGTCAGCCCCTCAGTTCCCCCTACCACGCTGTTTTTTGAATTTTTAATTTTATTGGGAGCTCTTGCAGACCTCATAACATCCCATGGCTGTCACATCAAGCAGTGCTGCGCAGCTGCCACCACAACCAGTTTCAAAACATGTTCGGTCTTCTGGGGCGGGCTCCTTGATATCAGCTCCCCTTTATCCCCTCCCGCCCCCACCCTACCCCGCCGTTTTTTTACCTGCCCTGGCCCCCACCACCTCGAGTTTCCACCGAAGCACGGCTCCCTGCCCATCTTTACCGCCTCAGCCACGGCCCCTCAGCCCGCAGTCTCCCCGCCCCCTCCCACCCCCTCTCGCCTCAGACCCCCCCCCCGCCCCCTCAGCCTCACAGCTCTTCCCGCCCTCTCCCACCCCCACTCGCTTCAGTCCCTCGCCCTTCAGAGTCCCCTCAGCGCCCGGTCTTATCTCCTGGCTCCCGGGTTCCCTCAGCCTCCCACGTCCCCTCAGACCCTTGCCCTTCCGTCCCCACCAGTCTGTCTTCCCGGCCTCCCCTTCCCTTGACCCCTGAGCGCGGCGCTCCTCCATTCCCAGGGCCCGCCCGTGCCCACCAGTTTCTCAGGCGTCTCCGCCCCCCGCATCACCCCGTCCCTTCCACCCCGAGTCTCCTCCCTGCGGCTTCCCCAGCCCCGCAGGATCTCCTCAGCTCGCTCTCCGCGGCCTCCCCACGTCTCCGCCGGTCCGTGCCCCGCCTGCCCCGCCCCCTGCGCACACCCCGCCCGTTCCGCCTCCTGCGCGCGCCCTGCCCCGCCCCCTGCGCACGCCCCGCCCGTTCCGCCTCCTGCGCGCGCCCTGCCCCGCCCCCTGCGCACGCCCCGCCCGTTCCGCCTCCTGCGCGCGCCCTGCCCCGCCTCCTGCGCGCGTCCCCGCCCCCTGCGCACACCCCGCCCGTTCCGCCTCCTGCGCGCGCCCTGCCCCGCCTCCTGCGCGCGTTCCCGCCACGCCCCCCTGCGCGCGTCCCCGCCTGCCCGCCGCCCTGTCGCCATGTGACGGGAAGCAGCTGATGGCCTCTCGGGGCGGCGGCGGCGGCGGCAGCCGAGGCAGCGGTGGGGCGGGGGCCGGCGCGGGGGCGGCATGAGGGCCCGCGGCCCAGGGGGCTGAGGCGCCCGCCGCCTGCCGCAGGAGCAGCGTGTCCTCCATGGAGGCCGGAGGTGAGTGCGGCCGGGCGCCGATCGACCTAGAAGGGACGAGGCCCGGCCTCCCGGGGTCCCGGGGGACTCCCGGTGGTGGCTCGGCGTAGAGGGTGACCAGGACACGGAGGCGGCAGGGCGCCCAAGCCCTGGACGTGGGCAGGGACTGGGTGGGGGGTATGCGCCTGGTCCCCAGCTTTGTTTCACTTTCGCTGTCAGTAGCCACGGGCGACTGCAGGGGTGGGAAGTGGGGGGTGGGGGAGAACTGCCTCCTCCGGGACCTCCTGGCTGGGCGGGGGGCGCCAGAGACCCTGAAGGGGTGATACCCCAGGGTGGGGGGGGTGGCCAGGTGCCAAGTTAAAAGGGGGTGGGTGCCTAAGTGCCAAGTTAGGGCCTCGTCACTCCTGGGTCCAAGTGTTGCCAGCTGTGTGGTGCTGGACACGCCACTTACCCACCCCACCCCCCACCACCCAAGTGTCAGCCTGTATTTGTAAAGTGCATATAATAATAGCACCCTCTTCAGTGGGTGGGTGGGATCATTCCAAACTTGCCTCTTCATAAAAGTCATCTGAGATCAATGTCACTGCATTGTACGCAAGTCCAGAGGGTTGGATCTATGTTACCAATGTATATACATCTGTAGTGCAACAAGAGCGTCTTTCAAAGAGTTCGTGGGTTAATGGAATTCAAAGACTGAATTTTTTTCCACGAACTTTTTGAAGTCCCCTCCTTGGAGCTGTCCTCTGTGGAGACAAATTCAGGTGGGGCGGGGCTGCGGAAGGTTGCTGCTGGGTGGTGACGCCCATGATCAGGCAAGTTTAAGATATACCTGCTGGGTGAGATACTTAGCCCTAGCCATGTGAATGAATGTCATCCTCAGAAAACTGGAAGCCGGGTGATATTGGATATGCTTGGAAAGCCATTCTGAATAGAAAATGCAAGCTTGCTATGGACAGACAAACATCTCAATAAGCCCTGGGGCTTGGCCTTGCCAACCACCATCTGACCCAAACACTGATCCCGCTGTGCGGAAAGCTAGATTCTGTAGGGGTCATTCGCACCAGGGTCGGAATTTATTCCAGATCCTCTTTGCCAATCTCACCAAAGACACAGCTTCCTCCCTTCAGCCTCTTAACAGGATGCTGCTGGCCGAGATCTGGGGCTCTGCCAGGCTGGGCTGGCGTGTTTGATCCAATTGAGAGGGATTGCCGGTGGGTAGGTGGAAATGGGGGTATTCCCTGGGGTGGTGTAGCTTTCTAATTTGGGCAGTGACTTTGCTTTTGCTTTGCTGGAGTCGCTGAAAGGTGCAGTGGCACCTCTCACGGCCTTCTCATCTCCATAAAGGCTCTCTCTCTGTCTCTCTCTCTCATCATGTTTCCCATAGAACTCTTTAAATGGCCCCTGCTGTTTTCAAGGATTGTCTGAATCTTTTTATAGCTTCCGCTGGGCTACTTACATTTAAATCTGAAATCATTCTGTAGCTGGCTTCCCCTTCTGACTGGAGTCTGTTTCCAGCCTCTGGGTTTCTTAGCAGAGCTACAGTAAGAAAAGGCCAGAGAGTTTTCTCTTATATTGAAATGGAATAAAAGCCCATTGTCACGGAATTTTAATGGACAGTGAGTAGATACCACCCCACCAGTAGTTAAAATCCATTTGGTCATTCAACCAATATTTACCCAGTGTTTACTCTGTGCCGGGCATCTTCTCCCACCCCTACCACCACCAAGGTCAGCACTAGCCAATGGACCGTAATAGGAGACACGTGATATCACTTAAGGTTTCTAGTAGCCTCATTTTAAAAAGTGAAACAGTGAAATGAAATTTTGAAATATCTTATTCAAAACACTGTACCCGAATATTATTACTGTAGATACTCGTATATAAGCCGGCCAGAATATCAGCTGAGGCACCTAGTTTTACCACAAAAACTGCATTAAAAATGTGCAGAAAAACTCAGTTTATACACAAGTCTATACGGCATTCAACTTGGGATCGATTTCAAATTCTCTTTTTTTTTTTCGATTTCAAATTCTTGGACCATTTTACATTTCTCTTTCATCCTAGGCCTTGATCATTGGCATGTCTTTGGTACGTGTGGCCAAATGTCATCTGGGCTCCCCACATGTTGAGTGCGCAGTAGCCCTGGCGACATGTTGGTTGCACGCTGGCCTGCTAACCGCAAGGTCAGCAGTCTGAAACCACCAGTCAGTCACTCCGGTAAAGTGTTACCATCTCCGAAACTCACAGGGGCAGTTCATAGCCACCAACTAGAGCCTTGAGGTGCAATGAGTGCTAAAGTATTTGTCTGCTAAGTCAACTGAAAGGTTGACTGTTTGAATTTACCCAGCACGTCAGAAGACGATAAACCTGGCAATCGGCTTCCATAAAGACAACACGGTGGTGGGGGGGGCGGGGCCGGGAGGAGGCAGTTCTGTTTGTCACATGGGATCGCTGGGAGTGGGGGACGGGCTCCACAGCACCTAGCAACAATCACGTTGATTGACTTGCAGCCCCCCGCATTGGACCTCACGGCACACTGGCACAATTTTCAAGTCCTAAAGAAGCCTCTCATTTTAGCCTGGGAGGAGGAAGCAATAGAGCCTATTCAGTAGACCATCAAAGCAAAACAAAAAAATGAAAGCTATAAAGGACATTAAATGGGGCTACTTTAGAGTTCAAGATCACAAAGCTTTGTGCTGGCAGAGCTGTACCCCGAATGGTAAGATGGAGCACCTGGGCCAAGATTTGGGGCTCTGGACAGGGAAAGAGCATTGCAGGCTGATGGAAACAGCTTTGGTGAAGGTCTTGAGGCAGGAAAGTCACTGGGCTTCCTATGGGCTCGGCCCTAGCTTTTACCACTTGTTAAGTAAGGCCTATCACCCAGCACAGAAGATACCCAATCATAACAATTTCCCCAGTCAGCCTAGTGGTCCAACCCCAGCCTAGTGCTGGATTAGAAAACCGTAACCCCTGGTCACTGTTGATGGAATCCCACATAAAAATGGATGGCCTCTGGGCAGTGTTCTTTTGATTGTTTGTCTCTTAAATTCCACACTAATGATGGCTTTCTTTCCCACGAGCCAAGTTTAGTTTACCTGATCTTTCCCACAGTTCTCCACTTTTCCATCTAGGTTCCGTAATTCCTGGGGCAATCCACACAGGCCTCACAGGATTGTGGGGTTTATCAGGAAAGTTAACCGGTTACACTTTAGGTGAGAAATGTTCAGGATACAGTTGTTCAGTCGGACCAGTTGCTTCTCAGCCGTGCCTGTAGGTAGGCTCTCTCCGGCCCTCAGCCCCTTGGCCTGGCTCCTACCCTGCTCTGATAATGTTAGAGCTCTTTGAGGGTTGCCAGTCGATGCCGCAGAGGCACGCCACTCTGCTGGAAACCTCAATCCGAAGGCAGTCGGGTTCAGCCTAGCCAGCTCCCCCAATTAAGTGTCCAGAGGGACCTCACTCCACAAACCAGTCTCCTGCCCCAAAACACTCAGCTTTACTTGCTCTGTGGCCTCCCGCCGTCCACCACTCTGCCTCGTGCTCCGGCTCTGGGTCTGCTGCTGTCAGGCCATCTCCTAGATCAAGGAGGACCAGTGTGCAGGGATCTTAGTGGGCAAAGGATTCCCTCCATTCCAGCTCTTCTCTCTTGCTGGTAGTGAGATCCCCTCTCCTGCTCCCGAAAATGATTCATTTTATACCCAGTAGGAGGGCAGTCACAATGAACCCCGTGTAACAGTCACCCACAGTGGAATCATATAATCCATGTCCGCCCCCCACCTTTTTACCCAGACCCATCAGCAAAAGGAAGATCCTTGGGTGAGCGTAACAAAGGCTATGGCTGCGAGAGTCATAAGAGATAATTTACTGCATGGCAGTGTGTTTCTTAGATTCCACACTAATTAGCGCTTTCTTTCCCAGTAGCCAAGTTTAGTTTGGGCCCAGACACCCCTGCAGGATTGCCTTAGTTCTAGAGCCAAGAGGGAAGCATGCCTCAGTGGGGATTTTTGGTGGCTGTTTCCTTCTTTTAGCGCCTACATTCCTGCACCTGAAAATAGCAAGAGATTAAACCTCTAGGTGTCGGAAATAGAGTGTGAATTCTGGGTATGGCTCCTGTGAAAATGGTTGGCAGAAGCATCTTCCTCGTTTCAGGGGCTTCATTTCATTTCTATTTCCAGAGGATCTCCCATGTATATTTGTTCAGTAAATATTTACGGACTGCTGGCTCTCTGTTAGGGATTCTGTTAGGCACTGGGGTAAACACGCAGGCCCTCGTCCCGTGGAGTTGATGGAGTTGTGAGGGCGGGTCACTTGGGCAGACGTGGCATTTGAGCTGGCATACCTAAATGAAGAGCTGACATGCCTAAATGAAGAGCTGACATGCCTAAATGAAGAAAAGGTGCTGGTCTCTTCTTCCAGGTACAGGAAATTGCTGGTGCAAAGGCCCTGTGGCCAGTGGGCTGAAGCCTAGGGCACAGACAGCAGGTATACAAGGCCCAGTGGAAGAAGGAGGGCAGGGATCGGGTTATGCAGAAAGAATTCTGAGAGTTTGGACTTTAGCTGAAGAATAATGGGATCGATCGTGTCCTGGGAGGTGGGAATGGAGGATGGAAAACAGTAGAAGCAGGGAGAGCATCCCTCTATTTTAAGACACACCTCACATTTTGACCCACAGGCAGCTTTGAACGATTGGTTTGTGAACAAACCAGAGTTAAGGCTCCCCCCTGTCAAGCATCCAATACCAGTTCCTGGATCACTAAAGAACTAGAGTTCTCTTCACAAGGTGGAGAGCTAAATCTGTTAGTTTCTACCTCTTTGAAAGTGCTAAGTCAGGAGGAAGGAAGGAAGGAGGGAATGAAAGTGGCATTTCCTAAGCACCTCATGGTGCAGTGGGAGGGAGCATTGGGCTGCTAACCACAAGGTTGGTGGTTCAGACCCACAAGCTACTCCTCCAGAGAAAGATGAGGCCTGCAAAGATAGTCTCAGAAACCTTCTGGAATAGGTAAGTCAGAATTGACTCAGTGGTGGTCCTTTACAGACAGCACAAATAAAGACAAGAAGTATGGAAGCAGAAGGGAATGTCACAGTTCTCTCTTCTCTGCTAGCTCGTCACCCCTGCTCCTTAGTGTCCGAGGTCTTGGCCGTGCCTCTCGACTGTAAAAGACCTACATGTGGTGGTTGGGCAGCATGGTACATTTGCTCAGCGAGTACCCCAGCACCCAGAGTCCCTCCCCACCCCCCAGCACCTGCATCCTATGGGCCTGGATGAATGCATGCCTTGTAAAAACAGAGGAGCCCCACTTGGCAGCACATCAAAAGACTGATTATTATCACTATAGTATTACGTTAAAGATGTTTTCTTGGGCCTGGAGGGCCCTTTAATGTTTTCCCATGTATAGAAAGGTGTACTGTGTATTATAAACGAAGGCAAACATTTGACTACCTGACAGCACCTCATTGTCCCAACCTAACATACGAATTCAACCTAGAGACAGATTTCAGAGTAGAGCTTGTTCATCCAGGGCCTGGCTGCTTGTGTGGTTGTGGGTGGGTGTGTTCTTTAGCATTTCCACAAGGAGGCAATTCAGGCTTTATCTCATAGCAGCTGTACAAGGGTCAAAGTCCGAACACAACTAAAGCGGAATATATGCCTCAGGAAGTAACCTCATTCAGGATGGAAGCCAGCTTTGTGATGTTAGTGTGTTTCTCGGTCTGCACAGACAGAAATCCGTTCGGAGGGCCTTGAACCGTACCAGCTGGTCACTCACTGAGACGGGCCTGGCAGAGAACTGTCGTCGAAACTGCTGCCATGGCACACATCCAGGGGCCCACCTTGCACAGGAGGCTGTGCGAGGCCGGAGGAGGGGAGAACCTGGTATCTGAATGTTGATAGCTGCCTTTGCGTGGACTCTGACTTGTGGTCACTCTGTGTAGAAGAGCATGAACAGTGGGCCAGACCTGTGTCATCTTCATGACCAGGGTCAGGTGTGGAGTCTGGTTGGACGCTAACTGACAGATGGGTGGTGGGGTGCTTAATTAAAGGCACTTTAAGTTCTGGGACGGGGCCAAGAGGGAAACTGGTACAACTGGAGGGTAGGAAATAACCCAAGGTGGTATTGATTTCCATTTTTATCACGTGTGATATGGGTGTGCTCTCTGGTTGTGAATCCGGGTGGGGCTCTCATAAGCAGCAGATGGGTCCAGATGGAAATGTGAGTTCAGGAGCCTTGTGGGGCCAGTGTCCCATGCAGGGAAGTGGGCTGGATAGGAGGTTGTAGGGCCAAGCCATGGACGGCTGGGAGCCTTGGAATTATGTTTGAAAGAAGCGACGCCGTGTGAAACGGGGGCCTAGCAGACTGGGACTGTTGGGGACCAGGAAACTCATTCGAGTGATTTGGCAAAGAGCTGGCCAAGAGGTGGTGAAGGTTTAAACCAGGACCGAAGGAGATGGAAGTGAGGGTGGTGAGGGGACATGAGCAGGAGGAAGGATCCCAGGGTGCTGATGCGAGTGGGTGAGAGGGGACCCTTGAGCCCTGCTGTTGTCTCTCAGAGTCTCAGGAGCAGGTTAGTTGGAACCAGCTGCCGTCCCAGGGATTCCCACTCAGGATGACAGAGCAGCCCGGTGCTCCCGTAGGGTGTCCAGTGCGGCATTGTGGGAGGTAGATTGATCACCAGGCCTTCCTGCTAGTGTGCTTCTGGACTAGCTGTTGAGAGTTTTAACCATTTGTACCATTCAGGGCCCTGGAGTTTTCTAGAACTTAGACTACACGATCTGTACCTTCCAACCCAGTCCTAGTGCAGGTAGCTCTCCACTTCCCCTCTCTCTCTCTCTCTCAGCCCTCCTGGCAAAGGCTCCATTCACTGAGCTCCTGTTCAAAGGTTACACTGAGCCCCAGGTAACCTGCAGGAGTCAGGCCTGAGTCAGTGCCGTGGTATGCGGTCTGTGGCTACTGTTAGCCTTCCTGGGTCATGTAAGTGGCAACTCCCTCTGGGAGCCCAGAAAGTTCCACTCATTGTCCCTGGAAGCCTGTTACTTTCCTGTGTCTTCCCTCAGTTAGGTGGTCAGGAAGCCTGTCTTCCCTCTCTGCCCCAGGAAGGGGGAGAGTGGACTTGAAGCATGCTGTTTCCCACCGCAGAGGAGCCACTGCTGCTGGCCGAACTCAAGCCGGGGCGCCCCCACCAGTTTGATTGGAAGTCCAGCTGTGAGACCTGGAGCGTCGCCTTCTCCCCGGACGGCTCCTGGTTTGCCTGGTCTCAAGGACACTGTATCGTCAAGCTGATCCCCTGGCCTCTGGAGGAACAGTTGTAAGTACTCCCCTGCCTTGGCCCTGAGTCTCTGAGGGGTGCACTCCCAACCCACTCCCGTGCTGTGGCCCTCTTCCCGCCAGAGACTAGGAAAAGGGAAGTGCAGGGACGGTCTACTGACTTAGCCCCGAGTTAAACTTTCTTTGTTTTTTAAGCAGCTTTATTAAGAAAAAAGCCACATACTATACTGTTTGCATGTAAAGTGTTTAACGCCTTGTTTTCAGACATCTTTAAATCATTTTAACATTTTAATTAAATATTTAGCTTTTTTTTGGTAAGGGAAAACAATGTTGTTTTCTATTTGTTTTTGTTTTTTAAGAAAACAAAAACAAAACAACATTTCAGTTTGGAAGTTCCAAGCTGCCATGCTAAAAGTCTCCTGGAAACCCATCTGTCCCCTGTCTCCCACTACTTAATTTTATTCTGGGGGGAAAACATTCATTCATGCATGCAGTTCAGTGACTCTGGTTCCCTGCTTCATGTTGCTTCACCGTCCTATCTCTGCCCGTGCTGTTGCAACATCATTGATTGAAGCCTCTCGGGGTGCTTTCCAATCAATTCCGACTCCTAGTGACACCTCCCCACCCCCATAACAGCCGCACTGCCCCCACGGGGCCGCCTTATACTGAAGCAGATCATGAAGTGTCTCTCCCTTGCAGCCACCGTGAGGTAGGTTCATACGCCTCCAGTTAGTAGCCAGGCGCTTGATGGTGGTGCCGCCAGGGCTCCTTGACTTAAACTCCTGCACCCTCAGCTGATCGACGCTTCGGAATGGTCAGCAGGCGCTCAGACCGATCCTTCTCCAGAAGAGTGCTTTGCTCTGGGGGTAACCTGCCTTTTGAGTGGTGCCCGTGACAGCAAAGCTGGGGCCCAAGGTCAGGCAGGTGAACTGATCATCATCCGGGGAGGTCGGGTTGCTCACAAGCAGGAAGGCCCAACCAAAAAACAGTCACCATCTGTGTCAGTCTGGCTAGACTAGAGAAACAAATCCATAGAAACTCATATGTGTATAAGAGAGAGTTTTCTATGAAGGGAAATTGTACATTAAGAAAGCATCCCAACCCAGTCTAGTTCTAGCCCATCGGTCCGGTATTAGCCCATATGTCTGGTACCAATCTATAAAGTACAAATCTGTCAGACTCATGAAACACATGCAATGACGCCAAATGCAGGACGATCACAGGCTAATGGGTAGAAAGTCTTTGGATCCAGTGGCATTGTAAGCATCTCAGCACTGGCAGGGATCTCACCTTGGCTTCTATGGCTTCAGAGGCTGCATCAGGGTAGGTCCCTGTGGCTTCTCCAGCTCAGGGTAGTAGGTAGTTCCATGTGTCTTGCCAGCTGCAATGTCTCCCAGGGAATGTGGAGAGAGAGAGATAGTGTCTCTGGCCTCCAAGGAGGAATACAGGATTTCCCAGAATTCTCAGAAGAAGGCCAGGCCCACACAGAGGCCTCCCTGGCTGTGATTGATTGACAAGACGAGGCTCCACCCCTTCTCTCAATCCTCTCATGTCCCAAATTGACACCAGATTCTGTAACTTCCATACCATCACATTCCGGTTGTTGGTGAATTAAATTTTCAGATCACAGTTGGTCATCTCGATGAGGGACAGCAGATGGTAAATATTGCAGGCTTTGTGGGCCACTGGGTCTCAGGTGCAGTCAGGAAGCACCTGTGTAGCAGTGTCCGAGTAAACCTTACACAAACTGATGGCCAGCCTCACATTCGACTGAAGTCATGTGCGGTATAACATCTGTTGGGCATCATTCGACTGCAGAAATGTCCATGGTCCCAGAGGTCATTGTAGTGTGCAGAAATCCCAATCAGAGAAGGGGACCTACAGAACAGTTTCCCACACGTCTCGTGTATGCAAAGCAATTGTATCGCCAGGCGTGGAATGACGGTACATATATAATCATATATAATGCATCCGTGTCTGGGTAGTCATAATACATGCTTACGTGTATACTGTGTTTTCCATCAAAAACATTGACTGCCTAACAGTGTACCCTGTCCTTCAGCTTGTAGACAGCAGCAGCCAGTGTCATGTATCACGTCTCCTGCGTTGCAAATGTTCTCTCTCTGTTTAATTCTCGTTTGAAATATCACCACCAAGAGCATCAGGGCCCCCAACGCAGCAAAACCAGCGCTAATGGGAGCAGCAGCGAAGGTTATTAAACAACACAAAGATAATAAACAGCAATCAATGCTGTTGCACTGGACCATCACCCTGATCCTTAAAAACAAAGGGAACATTCTCCAAGCTGGCAAAGGATCAGCTCCCGCGGAAGCTCCCAGGCTCATAAAAATGCCAGAGGGACCTGCATTCGATATGGAGAAATTGCAAGTGACATGAGTTGAGGACCAGACACAGAAGTGAGTCCCTCGGCCTCAGCACGACGGCGGTCACTGATCAGACATGAAGCTTGTTCAGAGACAAAAGAGGACCAGAGGATGACATGGTGTTTGCACCACGTCCCAATCCCACGATGCCCCATTTCACAGTCCATCTTGTGGACATTTAAGTGCAGTACGTGACTACCATCTAATTTTAAAGCTGCAGGAACCTACACTTGCCTCATTTCCTTCTGATTTAACAGATGAGAAAACTTATAGCTAGATTGATTAAAATGCTTTAAAATGTATAAACCAACACAATTTGCAAAAATGGGTCCCGAAAACTTTAGGGAAAACACATGTATGCACAGTGAACGTCAGTTACAGATATATCAACTATAGGAATGCTCGTGGATCTGGATCTGAATCGACTGAGATGAAGTCTCTCAACTCCATTTTGTTTTTTTGTTTTTGTTTTTTTTTTTAACAATTTATTGGGGCTGATACAATTCTTTTCACAGTTCATACATATACATACATCAATTGTATAAAGCACATCTGTACAGTCTTTGCCCTAATCATTTTTTTCTCTTTTCTTCTTTTACATTTTATTAGGGACTCCAACAACTCTTACCACAATCCATACATATACATACATCAATTGTATAAAGCACATCCATACATTCCCTGCCCCAATCATTCTCAAGGCATTTGCTCTCCACTTAAGCCCCTTGCATCAGGTCCTCTTTTTTTTTCCCTCCCTCCGTCCCCTTTCCCCCCTCCCTCATATGCCCTTGGTAATTTATACCTCGTTATTTTGTCATATCTTGCCCTATTCGGGGTCTCCCTTCCCCCCTTCTCTGCTGTCCTTCTCCCAGGGAAGAGGTCACATGTGGCTCCTTGTATCCATTTTGTTTTATTTACCGTATGTACTTGTGTATATGCCGAGTTTTTAGCACATTTTTAATGCAGGTTTTTCAGCTGATATTGTCTGGGTTATACTAGAGTATATATTGGTAAATCTCGTCCCTCTTGATTTGCTCTACCAGGGTAAGTAAAAAAGTACTACTGCAAAGCCATGGGAACATTTGTTAATACGTGCCAGTGTGAAATCTGTTTCTCAACATGCCCCGCACTTCTGAAGGTGGTGTTACATCTCTCTAACCTTTCCCTGAATAATTCAGCGTTCTTCAATGTATACCATATCAAAATGACAGTGTGGGCATCCATCCACCAGGGACTCAGGTCGCATTCCTTTAAACTATTCTTTGAGTTTGGGGAACAGAAAGCTGTCTGAAGGGGCAAGATCAGGGCTGCCGGTGGGTGAGGAATTCCTACCCTCAAGGAAGAAGCAGGTACTTACTTGGCTGTGATGGAAGGAAGATTCCTCATTGCAATTTCCTTGACCTCACCAGTGCAGTGTTCACTTTTCTTAAAGCTTCCTAATAAGCTCCATTGCTGGTCCCATGTCCTTAAAGACAACCTATCAAGATGACTCCTTTGGACACAGACAAACAAAGCACCGTAACTTTCTTAGTTGACCTCTCTGTCTTGGATTTTACTAACTCAACAGCTCTCAGAAGCCAGTGTTGCATTGTGTGTGCAAAACATGTTATGGGTGTTCAGTGTGCTTCTTCCATGTGGGCTTTGTTGTTTCTGAGCTAGATGGCCGCTTGTTTGTCTTCAAGCCTTTCAGACCCAGATGCTATATCTTTTGATAGCCAGGCACCATCAGCTTTCTTCACCACATTTGCTTATGCACCCGCTTTGTCTTCAGTGATTGTGTCGGGAAGGTGAGCATCATGGAATACCAGTTTAGTAGAACAGAGTATTCTTGCATTAAGGGAGTACTTGAGTGGAGGCCCAATGTCCATCTGCTAATTTAATACTAAACCTATAAATATAGAAACATAGATCTATTTCCCCATCATTGTATATAAATATATTTACATGTATACATGCCTGTATTTAGACCTCTATAAATGCCCTTTGCCTCCTAGTTCCTTCTTCTCTTTTCTTCCTCTATTTCCTTTTACTTTTCCTCTTGTCCCACTTTCATGTTCTACCTTCATTTGAGTTTAAGTAATTTATCTTGGGTACATTGCCCTTGATCAAGCCCTACCAGGCCTCCTACACCTTCCTCACCATCAATTTTGGATCACTTGTTCCCTTGTCCCTGGGTTTGTTAACACCCACTTCCATCCCCCTCTCCCATGTCCCCCCAGAACCGTTGGTACCTTGTTTTCTCCTCTAGCTTGTTTATCCTGCCTAATTATCTAGATAGACCTGTAAAGAAAATAAATACCAAAAAACAACCAAGGCAGTAAAACAAAGCAACAAAAGACAAACCTGTAAATAGTTCAAGATCTGTTTGTTGTCCTTTAGGAGTGTTTTCTGGTCGAGTCTGATGGGGTATCATGCCCTGGCCCCAAAGTCTATTTTTGGTATTCCCTTGGGACTTTGTTGCTCTGTTGCCTTTGCTGTTCTGTTGCACACCCTTAGAGTTTTGCCTTGATGTGGAGGGGTCAGATCGGGCGCAATTCCCACACTGTGTCTCCAGTGTTGTCCTCTGTAGGACTATGGGTCAGTGAGGGATGTTGTGTCTCATAGTGGGGCCAGCCATATGGTCCTTTTTGTGCATTGGATGCTCTGAGCAGGGATATTATCTTCAAGGCTTGGTGGGCCAGGATGTGTTCAGCTCTCTCTTCCTCTCCTTTCATTTGCTCCTGTGTGCTCTGTCGCTTCAGTGCTGTCCTTTGAAGTGAATTCTTCTATGGGGAAGTGGGGCTGTCCACGACCTTTTTCGTTTTTTTTAAGGCCCCCCTATTGAGACCAAGCCAAATATATTCTTGAGAAACCTTTTGTGCAGTGTCCCCCGATGGCCGAGCTGCGCTTTGTTTGCCGTAAATCTGTGCATGGAGGACCTGGAACCCCAGTAACCGTACATCCCAGCTTCCCCTTGGGTGCCAGAGAGTGGTCAGAGCCACCGAGGAAAGGGGGGTGCTTGCTCACTGAGAAAAATGGGCTGCAGACAGAGGAGAGGGATGTTTTCGGGCACAGCCCGATGCTTTGAGACATTTTTGGCCAGACTGGGAAATGGATGGAGCCTTGCTTCATAAGGAAGGAGCCTCGTGCAGCTTGTCTGATCCTCTGCTTCATGGCCTGTGAAATTCCATTGGAAATGGAGATGGGCTAAGAGAACCTTCTGGCCAGTGCTGGCTGGTCCCTGTGCCAGCTGTTCTGTCAGGAACGTGAGTGAAATTGCTTGGAATCCAGTGGGTGAAGGAGAAGAACCAGACCACCCGTCAGTACAATTCCTTGGCATCTTTCTGAAGGAGCCCTGGTGGCGCAGTGGTGAACGCACTTGGCTGCGGAATGGTTTGAACCTGGCAGCGACTCCATGGGAGAAAGACGCAGCCGCCTGCTTCCACAAAGATGGCATCCTGTCACTGTGAAGCAGAATGGGCTTAACGGCCAACGCAGTTTGGTTTGGGGGCTGCCTGAGTGAGCGATGAGGCCGGGAGCTACAGATGTGTACTCAGCCATTACATGTGTCCTCATTCCAAACCTGCCGCTTGCTCTTATCTCCTTCTGTGCGTCAAAATGTACAAGAACCTTGTGTGAAATCATGGGTAACCCCCCACAGCAGGTCTGCACCCCCCACCTCTGGAGGCTATATCAAGTGGGTGACCAGGCCCCCTGGAGCCTCTCAGACATGGCATCTCAAATGAAAAGCAGGTCAGACTTAACTGATGGCCAGTTTGTCTCTAGGACTTCAAAATCTTATGTGGTCCAGAATGGAAAGGTCCCTTTTCAGGGTAACAATGCCCCGACTCTTTAAGCAATCTCTCTTTTCCCCAGCATCCCCAAAGGGTTTGAAGCCAAGAGCCGAAGCAGCAAAAATGATCCCAAAGGACGAGGCAGCCCCAAAGAGAAGACCCTGGACTGCGGTCAGATTGTCTGGGGCTTGGCTTTCAGCCCGTGGCCCTCCCCACCCAGCAGGAGGCTCTGGGCACGCCACCACCCCCAAGTGCCAGATGTCTCATGCCTGATCCTGGCCACAGGGCTCAACGATGGGCAGATCAAGATTTGGGAGGTGCAGTCAGGTAAGTCTCTGCTGGGCACGGGGTGCTGGGTGGCTCGTGGGCACGTCTGACATCCCGCCACTGACTGAGAGCTCCCGCTCCGACACTAGGGTTCCTGCTTTTGAATCTTTCCGGCCATCAAGATGTCGTGAGGGATCTGAGCTTCACGCCCAGGGGCAATTTGATCCTGGTCTCTGCATCCCGGGACAAAACTCTTCGCATCTGGGACCTGAATAAACATGGTACGTGACGGAGCTTCTTGGCAGCCTCAGAAATACCCCATGGTCTCTCTGCACTTTTCCAGTGTCCTTCCATCTAGAACACTGGTTCTCAACCTTCTTAAGACCACGCCCCTTTCATACAGTTCCTTGTGTTGTGGTGACCCCCCCCCCGAACCATAAAGTTATTTTTGTTGCTACTCATAATTGTAATTTTGCTACTGTTAAGAATCAGACCACTCCTGTGAAAAGGTCATTTGACACCCCCCAAGGGGTCGCGACCCACAGGTTGAGAACCACTGATCTCGAACTTTTTTTTTTTTTTAAATCAGCATTTCCCCTCCACCATCACATCCTAAGCAGTCTTTCTAAAGAGCACTGTGAATCAAATCAACCCGATAGCAGTGAGTTTTTTGGAAAGAGCCTTTTTAGAAAAAAATTTTTAATCACCATCCCTGGAGCAATTTTAATATCACCAGAAAGCTAAACCCACTGCTGTGGCTTCAGTTCGTAGTGACCCTATAGGACTGACAACAGCCCCTATAGGGCTGATGAGAACTGTCCCTATAGGGCTGGCTAGGGCTGCCCCTATAGAACTTGCTAGGGCTGTCCCTATAGGACTGACAACTGTCCCCATAGGATTGATTAGGACTGTCCCTATAGGACTATGTATATAGAATTTGCTAGGGCTGTCCCTATAGGACTGGCATGGACGGCCCCTATAGGACTGACGAGAACTGCCCCTTTAGGTTTCCAGGCTGTACATCCCCAGGGCAGCAGACTGCCAGCTCTTCGTCCTGTGGAACGGCTGGTGGGTTTGAAGGGCTAACCTTTCAGTTAGCAGCCAAGTGCTGTAATCACTGTGCTACCTCAGCTCCTCTTTAATTCCACAGCTAGATCACTGTCTGTTTTTGTGTGATTACCGTATAGACCCAAATATAAACCAACCCGAATATCAGCCAAGGCACATAATTTTACCACAAAAGCTGCATTAAAAATGTGCTGGAAACCTCGGCTTATACACGAGTATATACGGTGTGTGTGTGTATGCTTAGTACATTTTTAAGAAGGATGTTTTGTGCCCCTGTCTTAGTGTGCCGTAACAAAAATATTCCAAGAGGGGGCTTTAACACACAGTTTAGGAGGCTAGAAGCCCCAGTCCAGCAGAGCCTGGCTCCAAGGGAAGGCCCTTGTCTCTGAGACTCTGCGCCCAGGCCGTGCTCCTGTGCCTTGGCACCTCACTTCCTCGTTCTCGGTTTCCTTGATTGCTGTTGAATCTCTTTTCTAACTCATGACACATCCTTTAAAGACACCCCATTCCCCAAATAGAATTGTAGCCACAGGCACAGTGGTTAGGATTTTGTGCCCCCCCCCACCCTCCTGTGCTTTGAGGGGGACTTGATGTAATCCATTACCATCCCCAGGAACTAATCTTGGCCTCCTACAACAGGCTCTCCTTCCTGTTGGAAAAGACATGACTTGGGTCCCAGTGTCTCAGCCTCGGGACTGTTGACACCGAACACACTCCAGTGAAGTCCTTTCCAGGGACCCCACCCACCCCATGTCAATGCCACTGCCTCCACTTGTGAAGACCAGTGTCTCCTGACCTGTCCAAGTGCCCCCCTGGGGTCAGTCTTCCCAGGTTGAGAACCACTGACCCAGATTGGTGAATGTTAGGCCCTTTCTTTCCGAGCTGGAATGTCTCTTTATGAAATAGAAACTAGGCCTAGTGTGTTAGTCTGGGTGGACTAGAAAAACAAATTCATGGACACTGATACGTGTATAAGAAAGAGCTTTATATAAAAGAGCGATTGTATAAGAGAAATCATCCGAGCCCAGTTCAGAGCAAGTCCATCAGTCCAATATTAGCCCATATATCTGATACTAATCTATAAAGTCCTCCTCAGACTCGCTCACAAAACACATGCAATGATGCCCAATGCAGGAAGGTCACAGGCCAGTGGGCAGAAAGCCTTGTGGATCCAGTGGCGGTATAAGCATCTCAGTGCTGGCAGGGGTCTCCATGTGGCTCCTCCAGCTCCAGAGCTCTGGCTCCATCTGTGTAGCTCCATCAGACTCAATAGTGTCAGGAATGCCTGCAGGGAGTGGTCGTGCCCACTTCCAGCGAGCTATTTATCTCCTTAGCACCTCCAAATGAGGTCATCATCGAGCTGCGACCTGATTGACAGGCCAAATTCCACCCTTTCATGCTTAAGCTTCAAGTTGACAACAGATTACGTAACTACCACACCTAGGGTACTTTCTCTGTGGCTAGAGGAGATGTGCTTTTGCAAAATTTTGCCCGGAGCTGAGCTATCTATAGGAGTGACATCGAAAAGAATTCCAAGTATCACAGGTTTTTATCCTTCATGAACTATTGCACAGAAGGACCGCTTACTGTCTCGTCCTTTCTCCACAGAGTGGGCTGGGACAGAGGGACTGGGTTTGGAAGAAGAAATTGCCACGTGGAGAGTCTGTGTCAAAGCGTATGTCCTCGAGCCGGCAAAGGCACTCGATTTTCCCTGGAGCCAGTACTTCCTCAGCCCTCCACAGCCACAAGGAGGGGTGTGGCCTCGTAGGGAGGAGCCGTGGGGCCCTCAGGACAGCACCCCAATGCCGCACGAGATCTGTAGATGGTTTCTACCACTGTCACCGCCCCATCATCCCGCCAGCATAGACAGACTTGCCTGCTGGTGGGAAGGCCCCTCCCAGGATTTCTTTCAGCACAGGGGCAGTGCGCCCCAGACGTCACCGGAGCCCCTCAGAGCAGCTGTGGAGACCACACGGTAGTTGGGGTAGGCAGCGAGGAGCTGCTGAGGCTGGCTGATGGGGGGTAGCACTCAAGATTCATCCTGTCCGAGGGCAGCCAGGAGAAGGGGAAGAAAGTGGTGTTACACTCTGCTGACAGCACTGGCTTAATTTAGTTAATACTCAGCTGTCCTGGGAGGCAGCTGGAAAACCAGGAGTGACTTGGGAAGAAATCTAATTTACATAGATGTGTGTGTATGCATACATATGCATCAGCTTCATAAGTGCATAACCAGGGCCATAACCAAAGCAAACTCACTGCCAGGGTGGGAGGCAATGCCAACTCTCTAGCAACCCTGTATGGAGTTTTGGAGACTGTAAATCATTATACGGGGACACACAGCCTCATCTTTCTCCCGAGGGGCAGCTGGTGGGTTCAAACTGTCAACCTTATGTGAGCAGGCCAACGCCAACCCACAGCACCTCAACCCCCAGGGCTCCTTAGGCAGGGCCAGAGGTAGCTTTAGGAAACATGTTTCTGTTCCTTTGGGGTTTTGTCGTGATGGCCTCGTTTTCTCTTTTTTCTCTCCTCCTCCCCTCGGTTGCTGCCCCACCCCCTCACGCCATCTCCCTGCAACCCGGTAACCTCCCGTGCTGTTCTATCACTGTGTCAGCCATAGAGCCAGAAGCCCCTGGGTGGCACAAACAGTTCAGTACTTGACGATGAGCCAAAAGGTTGGCAGTTCAAACCCACCCAGAAGGGACTCGGAAGGCGAGCCTGGCGGTCCTCTTCTGAGCGGCGACAGCCTTGAAAACCCGTTGGAGCGCTTCTCCTTGGCACATGGTTGGCATCAGCTCAGTGACAACTGACAGTAATGGCTATCACACACACACAGTTTGCCAGGCATTTGGGGGCTGTTCTGTGAAATGAAACCTGGAATCATGAACTTCCTTTTCTTTCCTGCATATTGCCTTTTTTTTTCATGAAGCAATGTCCCCAGGAAATCTCTAGCTTCACCAGCACCTGCATTAGGGGAGCGCTTTAACCAAACCAAACTCCCTGCCCTCAAGTCCTATAGGGCAGGGTAGAACTGCCCCTGTGGACAGATTCCCTAACTCTTTACAGGAGTACAAAGCCTCCTCTTTCTCCCCAGGAGGAGCTGGTGGTTTCGAACGACTGACTGTGTGGTTAGCAGTGCAACACATAACCCACTACACCACCGCAGCCCTTATAAACCCCAAACCAAACTCAGACCATCAGTGCAGTGTTGACTTACAGCGACTGCCCCGTGCGTCTCTGAGACGGTGGTGTTCACAGGTGTAGAAAGCCCAGTCTTTCTCCCACAGAGCTGCTGGTGATTTCAAACTGCCAACCATGAGGATTGAAGCCCAACACATAACTACTACACTGCCATTTATTCAGCTATTTCTTCTAGTTTTCAAAACACTGAGACTTGGCTTGGTCACGTGCCTGCTCATCTGGATGCCCCAGTGAAGCGGGGAGCAGTGTGAACTGGGGTGGTATCCTTGTGATGAGGTAGCAGAGGCAAGAGCTGAAGGGGAAGACTTAGCACTGGGAAGGCTGCTTCAGAAGCCTTGAGGATGGGGATCTAGAAGGAATGTTCGTTGATACTAAAATGTCCCTTATTTTGTGTGCAACCTGGCCCTGCTGGTGCTGGTGGGCAAGCCTTGGGTGTGAACCTTACAGTTGGTGGTTCAAACCCACCAGCTGCTTCTCAGAGGAAAGAGGAGGCTGCTGTTCCTGTCTTAAGTGGGGATGGGGTGGGCATTGACAGCAGTGGTTGGGGGCTTCAGCTAAGAGAGAATCCAGTGGATGTGCTGGCTAGGTGGGGACATTGCTACCAGCACTGCTTTGTCCTGTGGTGGGCTGGCTGACCAATTGCTTCTCTTTCTCCGCCAGGTAAACAGATCCAGGTGTTGTCAGGCCACCTGCAATGGGTTTACTGCTGCTCCATCTCCCCGGACTGCAGCATGCTGTGCTCTGCAGCTGGAGAGAAGTCTGTAAGTCTCTGACATTGGGCGCCGTGCTTCCTCTGACTGTAGGTCAGTGAGGTCCCTAACCCTGTCTGCCTGCTCCTGCAGATCCTGTGGGTTTGTACTTTTCACACGATCCCCAAGAGAAGGAGGCATTTGTCAGTTTCTCCCATCAACAGAGGGCTGTGCACCTTAGGCACATGGTAGCACAGGGGTGGTTTAAGCTTCCTTGTCCCCTGAGAGGAGCCCTGGTGGCTCCCTTGGGCTGCTAAGCAAAAGCTCACCAGTTTGAAACCACCATCTGCTCCTTAGAAGGAAGATGAGGCTTTTCTACTCCCAGCAAGGATTACAGTGTCAGAAGCCCACAGGGGCAGTTCCACCCTGCCCCATAGGGTCACTGTGAGAATTGACTTGATGGCAGTGAGGTGCATGTTTCATTTTTTTTTTTTTTTGGTTGTTTTGTTTTGAATCCCCTGGGAGTCTTAAGATTTCAAAAGTCACAGCCTGCAGTGGATCTAGCTTTCCTGTGAACCGGTCATGTTCCTCTGAATAGGATGTCCAGTTCCCATCAGAACCGGTTGCCCTCTGCTCTGTGTGGGAAGCCCGAGAGCCCCTGGGGAGCAGGTGGTTTGTGTTTGAATGTGTGTTGACTATTTGCTGGGGCTGCGCCCCAGGAGGGCCCAGCTAGTTAATCATTCTTTTGAGGTTTGGAACTTGGGAAAGATGAGTTCTCTTCAAAGAGAGAACATAAAACGCAGCTTATGTTAATGATTCTCGGAGGGTTAGGGTGATTGATGAGCTAGGTCAGACATGGAGTCTTGGAGCATGTCTCCGCAGTTCAGAGCTCCAGATTGGGGAGGAGGGGTGCCAAAGGTCCAGCCAGGGGAGCTTCCCTCTCTGTCCCGTACTTTTGATTTTAAGGGGAGAGGAAAGAGCAGTTGGATTAGGGGCCCTCATCACAAACTGGCCCCGTTTGCAAACAGGGCTCAGTGGGGAATGCGGCTGCCTCTGCAGGTAGATAGCGGCCAGCAGTCCTGGTCCTGGGCAGCTCGGCTTCAGCCCGCTCGGAGGACGCGCCAGAGTCCCTGCATGCTGCCGCAAGCAGTGAAAGTGCTCAGCTGCTAATGGGAAGGTGGGAGGTTAGAGCCCACCCAGGTGCACCTTGGAAGCAGTCAGTCGGAGAGCATGAGGCGTTCAGGTCTCCTCTGACCTAGCTGAGGACACCAAGAGTTGGGACCGACCCAACAGCAGTGGGGGCATCATAGGCTCTATGAGGCTGCCCCCTGGTGACACTGCAGAGCCTCCACCTGCCCTTTAAATCCAGGGACACATTAGGCAGGGCTGTGGACGACAGGAGGCTTTACCTGGCCCTGGGGCTGTGGGACCAGAGTGGGAAGGGCGGGGTGGTCTCTTCTCCTGAGGCCCAGTACTCCCTGGGCTGCCCCGCCAACCCCCAACTGAACACCTGCTGCTTCCCGAAGGTCTTTCTCTGGAGCATGCGATCCTACACACTAATCCGGAAGCTGGAGGGCCACCAGAGCAGTGTCGTCTCTTGCGACTTCTCCCCTGACTCCGCCTTGCTTGTCACGGCTTCCTATGACACCAACGTGATCATGTGGGACCCCTACACTGGCGAGAGGCTGCGGTCACTGCAGTAAGCACCCCCCACCCCACCCCGCTGGAGACCTCCATGTGAGGTAACTGGCAAGATGCCTGCCCAGGACCCGGCATGTGTCCTTGAGGCTGGGACCCGGGAAGGTTCTGTGGGGCTGAAAAGATGCTCTGGGACTATATAATGATCATTGCACGGCAGGCCTGTGCTTGCAAGGTCCCCTCGTCAACTGCAGTCCCTGAAGTAGGCCTTTGACACCTGTGGGCAGTCAGCATCCTGGAAGCTTTTCCATCTCACACGCTTAGGACAGTCATGTCCTGAAGAACAGGCAATTCCAGAATGAAGGCCCATGCCTTCACTCATGAGTTGTCCCCCATCCCCCCACCCAAGTCTCTGCTATTTGGGGAAGCAACTAGCACAGCGGTTCTCATCCTGTGGGTCGCGACCCTTGGGGTGTTGAATGACCCTTTACAGGGGTCACCTAATACATTCTGCTTATCAGATACTTATGATTCATAACAGTAACAAAATTACAGTGAAGTAGCAACAAAAATAATGTTATGGTTGGGGGTCACCACAACATGAGGAACTGTATGAAAGGGTCGCGGCATTAGGAAAGTTGAGAACCACTGAACTAGCAGGTAGCTCTACCCTTAGCATGTCTCTCAGCCTAGGAAAGACTGTACCAGGACACGAAAGTGAGGGCTGACCTACTTTGTGGAAGGAAATTAGCACAAGGGGGTTGTTTTGGACCCATCTGTCCCCTTCACCAGATATTCCCAAGCCAGTTTTGTCCCAGCTTTTCCCCAGGGACCCAGGTGCACCTAGAACCTTCTTAAAGTCTGGCTTCCTGCCTGGAGGTGGGGTGGGTGGGTGTGGTCTCTCCAGGCCACCCATTCTGTCCCTGCCCTCCACAGCCACACTCAGCTCGACCCACCCATGGACGACAGTGATGTGCACATCAGCTCGCTGCGATCCGTGTGCTTCTCCCCAGAAGGCCTGTACCTGGCCACAGTGGCGGATGACAGGTGAGGGCTACTCTGCTTGTGCAGCCTCAGAGCAAGTACTGGGGCGGGCGGCCGGCCTGCCCCCAGGCCGCTCCTGGTGTAACAGGGTTGCTTCCCCTCCTGTCCAGGCTCCTCAGGATCTGGGCCCTGGAACTGAAAGAGCCCGTGGCGTTTGCTCCCATGACCAATGGTCTGTGTTGCACCTTCTTCCCACATGGCGGAGTGATTGCTACAGGGTACGTATGCGAGTGGAATTGCTACACCTGGGAGCTTTGTAGGGAATGAAGGCCCCTAGCATTTTCCTGCCTATGAGGTAGGCCTTTGAGGCCATCCGGCATTTTATACAATTCTGATGTTCCATTTTGCCAATAAACCGGTGGTCTTTTCCTCTGAATACTTAACGGACATGGAATGAAAGGTTGACAACTCACACCATCTAATGGGGCAAGTCCACCGGAGGGCATCACATTAAGAATTTCTGAGAAACCATGTAGAGCAAGAACACCTTCCAGGCAACATTTGTGATCAGTAGGTGGCACTCTTCCCTCTTACCGGAGACCAGCTAGTCGGATTTAGAAAGACCTGTGCTGGAATGGGAGCCCTGGTGTAGTGGTTGTGTGATGGGCTGCTAACTGCAAGATCAGCAGTTCAAAAGACGAGGCTCTCTACTCTTAAAAAGAGTTATAGTTTTAGAAATCCACATGGGGTAGTTCTACCCTGTCTCATAGGGTCACAACTTGCTGAGTGTTTGGTCCGAGCACTGACAGACAATGGCCCATGGGCATCAGAAGTGCCTTGGGTGCTGACAACCAGGGCCTGTCTCCATTCCCAGTCAGGGGTGCCTTCTCCACTCCTCACATCCCCAGCTGTTCACGCCCGTCACAGTGAGCACACGCTCTCAGTGTCTGTCTCCACTCACCAGTCTCTTTGGTTTCAGGACAAGAGATGGCCACGTCCAGTTCTGGACGGCTCCCAGAGTCCTCTCCTCCCTGAAGCACTTGTGCCGCAAAGCCCTCCGAAGTTTCCTGACAACCTACCAAGTCCTAGCACTGCCAATACCCAAGAAGATGAAAGAGTTCCTCACGTACAGGACTTTCTAAGCACCATTGGGGGGAGTCTTCGCTTGCTTCCGTTCCTCTTCCTGGCCAGGCACTCGCTGGCCTGTGGGTCAGACAGCTGGTCTTGGTTGGAAACATAAATTCGGTTTGGGATTGGGAATAGAATGTAGCAAATGCAGATCACAGGGCTCAGCCCTACTTGGGTCTTTTTTCTCCAACCTCTGAAAGGCAGTCTTGGGGTGGACTCCCCCCACTCTCCCCCAGGAGCAGACCTCTCCCCCCTTACACCTAAATCCACTCTCATCAGCATTGTCCTTCTGATTCCAAGAGCAGTTACTGGAGTTCTGATAACGCAATGACTGGCCTTCAAGAGCCCCACTTGTGGCAGACAGATTTAAGTCCCCCAAGGGAACAGGGTGGCTTCCCAGGACCTATCACACCGTCCCTCAAGTGTCGTGGGAGCTGGTATGAAGGCCTCTCCTGCTGTGGTCAGTTGCTCTGGCGTTGACCAGTGCTGTCCTTCCTCCGAGCCGGCTCCCCCTTTGGCCACCAGCTCACAGGACCCTGGAGCCGTTTGGTCTCTCCCTTCATTCCTTACCGGTGGACCAGAGTGTGTTAGGGAGTGATAGACACTAGGATCATTTCTCACAGTGGTGCGCATGTGCAGGAGGTGACTCGTTGGTGTGAGATTACAAAGGGATGAATCCCTCACCTGCATGACCTTTTCCGTGGCTGCTGAGCCCTCAGTGGTTTGCCACTAAGTAGCATCGTATTTATTTGTATTTTCTCAACGAATGTCAAGGTACAGCTGTGTTTTTTTCAATAACTAAAAACATCGTCCTGAAGTCAACAGTTGTGAGCTGTCTCATAATTGCAGAGAGGAGGGTGGCAGTGACTTTGCTGACAAGACTTGCCCGAGCCGTCGGACTGGTCAGCTGTGCCCCCTAGCTCCCCAGCTGCAGGACAGCTGGCCAATCACAGCACCCCATCAAGCAAAGTCTGCCTTAGGAAACAATATATTCTAAGAGATGTAACGTGGTATCCTTTGGTCTTCCCAGTGGGTTCCTCCTGAAGACCAGTTTACATTACAGAACCGGGAAGAGAGGAGAGGCCCTGCCTCTAGCCCTTTGTTGAAGAAAAACATTTCAGATTGAGGCGTTCACTAAAGGGGGTGGGGGGAACACAGTAAAACGCTTGGTTTTTCTTTTTTTTTTTTTAAAGAAAAATCACCTCTTCAAACCAGACTCATTATCTGGGCTTGAACTGCATTTTGCATTTGGGGTTCGTCTTGTGCTCATTGTGTGACTCGACGGTGGCCTTGTTCAGCCCTGCTTGGCAGGTAGCCCTCACATTTCTGCTGGGGCCTGGAGGCGCAAACATACCACGTGTGATGGGTGGGTTAACCTGATGCTCAGACCAGAGGACAGAGCAGAGCTGCCCTGGTGGGTTTCTGAGGCTGTCCAATCTTTGTGGGAATAAAAAGCCTCATTTTCCAAGTGTGGAGCGGCTGGGGTTCAAACTGCTGACCTTGTGGCTCAGTGTGTATCCGCTATGCCACCATAGCCTCCTGGGGAAATCTGGTCCGTGGTCGCAGAGATAGAAACGGCTTTGGTGTCAGTACAAGTTAAGGAAGTTGGTGTCTTCCCAAGTGGCTAAGAGTCACTTAACCAAAGTATTTTTAGTTTTTTTAAGTGACGAGTGGGAACATAGATGCAGAGTTGCTGTAAAGCAAGCCGTTAAACTCATCCTGAAATCTCAATCCTTTCAGCAGTTGCAGGTGAAGAGCTGGCCCTAATCTGACAGGCTCTCGCGTTAAACAAGAGAGTTGTGTGCAACCACAGACCACTAACAGCACAGCTTAGAGGACAGTGCTGTCATATTTATAACATCAATGTCTGTTTATGCCCTCCAGTCCCACACCACAACTACCAGCAATTCTGTAAGAGGAAAGATTTAAAAAAAAAAAAAAGTAGGAGAACGGAATCTATTTTATAAAGCATAGTCTTGTTCAGAAATCCATTCACATCAACTGAGTAATAGAGACGCAGGACTAAAGTTACAGATGGGGACTCTGTGATGGAGGGTAACTTGTTACCTAGCGTTGGAAACCACATGGACCGTGTTATGTCTGAAAGCTGTGCGCTGCACATCTCCATGGGTTGACGGCTTAGTTCCCCGTCAGCGCTGAAGCAGTTACTGGGTACGAGGTGTAGGCTGTCAAGTTTTTGTTCCTCCAACCTTGAAGGGCAGGAAGATGACCTGCGTGTAAACACTTGCGCATCCCTGCTCCGACCTGCCCCGCGCAGGCTGTATTTTTCAAGGGCTGGCTGGCTCATCCAAGCCTGGGATGCAGTTTTCCAAGGCTGGGGATGGCTAGCATCGTCACACCCGCCCAGGGCAGCAGTTTGTCCTGGAACTGACCCCTGTGGTCTAGGCACTGCTAGCCCGCGGGAACTGGAGCCAGCAGGCCCTGGCATCTAGGCCTGCGCGACGATCAGGTCCCTGGTGACTTGAAAAGCAGCGATGAGGGAACTCAGCTGGATTTTCTCATTGGTGCCGAGGGAGAGTCTGTACCTGAAAGAAACACAGCCAGGTGAGGCTAAAGATGGCCACCCTCACTGACCTCAGACAAGAGAAGAGGGATCACAGGCAGGAAATCTGTCTGAGGGGTGGGACATGACACACATTTATCTTGGCGAGAATCTAGTGTGTTCTGCGTACGTTTTCTTCCCTGCTGTGAAATACTGGCTTATACATTCTGCTCTGGAAAGAGGTTTGGTGACCAAGAGCCGCAGCTGAGCACCACTCTGCTCCAGTGAAGGCAGACGGACGGAACTTCTTGGGCCAAAGGAGGGTTTTTCCACCCACCAAATGCAACAAGAGGAATTCTAGCCACGGTTTTTCCTTCTCACTGACATACTTTACCAGGCTTTTCAGTTGGCACCTGTGGTTCCACCAAAGTGGGACCTAGCAACTCGCTGGGCCACCCTTTAGCACACCTGGCCACTGAGAGGAGTGACATCCAGTGTGGTGAGCAGCAGGGACCTAATGTGTCCATGTAAAAGCTGAGGGCCAGCAAATGAGCGTGCCTGTGTGGACAGCTATTCTGACCGAGACGCTCTGTTGACTTCAGCGATAGCTGCCAGCTCCACTGGGGGCTAATCAGTGTTTACCAAACTAGGCAGAGTGGAAAATTGGGTTTACGTTGACTCTCCCCCCTTCCCGCCCCCCCATGCTTTACTATGCCAAAATGCCTCAATAACAGCTGGACGGCTGGGCGGCCCCAAGTGACCTAGATGCACAACACTGACAGTCTGACTGAAATAGGCCTTCCCACCAGCCCGCGGCTGTGCCTGCTCAGCAAGGGTCTGTCTGTGCAGGTCCCGCCCCCTGAGGGAACTGTCCTTGTGTGTGATTCATCAAAGCAGCTGCTTCCTCACGTTTCCTCCAGTGTCACCACCAACAGGTGACCCGACGTGTGAAGACCTGGGACCAAACACCCCCCGAACAACAAAGCAGCCCTATATAGACTTTCCAGAGCGGTAAGTCTTTCCTCTTTTTCCTGCAGAGCAGCCAGTGGGTTTGAACCGCCAAGCAAGCAGCAACCAGAACACATGACAGGGAGTAAGAGGAAGAGTAGAAACGGGGCAATCAAATTACTCACTCGATGTCTGCCATTTTGGTCAGTAACTGTACTCGAACTGAAGATGGGAAGTCAACTGAGGGGAAACAGAACCAACAGTGAGGTGCCACTGCTCCAGCAAAGTCTCAGGAGGAAGTGGGGCTGAGGCGCCAGCACACCGGCCGCTGCTCGCGCTGTCTGTCCCACTCGGGTGCCCTTTCCCAAGCGCTCATACGCACATGGCTAATTGTCGGTGCTGCTCTTTGAAAATGGGACAGCCAGGGGCCGTGGCCTAAGAGCCAAGCTCTCACTTGGCCGTCCCAATTTTAAAAGCACTCTGTAAAGCCATTTCACGCTCAGCTTCCACAGCTCGAGTCACCCGTATCTGTGGGCAGAGGGGAACACCCCAGGCAGGTGGGAACCGCCAGCGGACATGGGGGACGGAGCAGCTGAGTGGAGTCAACGGGGTGACTGCAGTGTAGGGAAGCGCTCCACAAGGCTGCACAATGGTCACCTGAGGAGTTGGAAAAAACACCCGGCCCAGGTCCCCTCCATCCCCCAGGAGACCGACTGCACTGCCGGGGACATCCTGTGTGCTCCTCTGGCTGAATCAGCCTCGGTGGAGGCCGTAGGAGCAAGTGACAGATTTGATTCCCAAAGACATTCTTCCTGCTCCCCCATTCCTTTGAGGGAGAGCAGTCTTAGAACTGGGAATTAAATAGGCGTTTTTTAGGAAGAAGGTGTAACCCCAGGAGCTTCTTTGCACTTTCTCCTCAGCAGGTCTCCAATTTCTGGTGTGGCTCGGGAACAGAGTTCTCGACAGGAGCCAGGCCAGACTGCGGAAAACGAGTGAGCAGAAAGATCCTTTTGCACCCGGGATTCGTGGCTTCAAGAAGAAAGCCTGTGTCCCCATTCTAGGCACGGCCACCCCCCACACCCCGTGCTCTCGAGCTTGCCACCTGCACCCCAGCTTCCCAGCGAGGGGGGCCAAGGGAGTTACCTCTATGCACAAACAGGTGTATCTCAGTCAGGATGTCATGTAGCGCCAGCCCCTTCAGCGTTTTCAGCGCCATGATATCTGGAGCGGTGCAGTTAAGGCAAAGGGAGCAAGTTCCACAATACACTGCAGAGAAGGCTGCATCCACAGTGAATACAACGTGCCTTCATACTGGGGCCCCCTTCTCCTGTTTTCCTCATTAATCAAGGCCTTCAAAGAGAAGCAGCCTCGCTCTTGCCGGTATGGAACAGCCGACTGCATCACCAAAGGGGCTTCCTTCCTGCAATGGGGCTGCATAGCTGCACGGGCCTGAGAGAAGCTGCCTCCAGCCCGCCCAGGTCAGAGCCTGAGGATGCTACGGACAAGTCCCCAGGCCACCTCCCATGGTTAAGCTGATCAGTCACCTCTGACCAACTTTTCACCAGCAAAGGGTAGGTGCTGGCCAAAGGGGCCATCCGTAGGGCCCGGGCCCTCAGCACAAGCCGTCACAGAGGATACTCCTGTAGGCTGTGGTGAAGTCTTCATTCAGCATCCAGTCCAGGATGTTAGAGATGTCCGACTTGAGCGGGTGCCCTGTGCAGGTGTACACCGTCTCCTCTGTGACCTTCCCGAAGGCCATGTTGGTGCTCTGTGCAGAAGGGAGGATCACGGTGGCTTTCACCACAGCAGCCTCAGGGAAACAGCTGTGGCAGCAATTGGATACGGGCACCAGTCGACCCGGGTGGGAGGGGACTCAGCAGAGGCAAGTGCTGTGTGGTGGCCACGTGGCAGCTCAGAACCCAGCGCTATTTCTCTGCAGTTCATAACCAATTTTCCTATAACAACTACTCCAAGCAGACTGGGTGGGTCATTGGCATGTTCCAGGTCCCAGCAGCTCGGTTTCGGGTTGTGCTGTTACTTACTCCCGTCTTTCCAGAAAAAAGGGTTAACAACTCTTTAGGATCTGCCGCAAGTCAGAGCTGTACCTGCAAGATGTTCAGCGCCCTTCTCATATCTCCACTGGACAGCGTCACGAGTGCTTTCATCCCGTCTTCGCTGAGGTCAACTCTGAAAGGAGGGGGACATTTAGAGGCCCGGGAGAAGACAGGCACTTGCCAGGGTTCAAGGTGACCCGGAATGATCAGAGACTGGAATTAGCAACAAGGGATGGCCGAGCCCACTCGTTCACGGTGACCCTGTGGGAAGGCGCAGAACTGTCCCATGGGTTCCCAACGCCATCCTCGCCTGTAGAGCGGCTGGTGGCCTTGAATGAGCGGCCTTTTGGTTAGCAGACAAGCGCTTTAACCATGGTGCCACCAGGGCTCTTAAGCACTCCCAGCCCCCTCAAAAATCTAGGAAGACGCTTCTATAGGACTGAGCTCCCAGTGTTGAGGAAGTGGACTGAGTTTTCCTTCCAGCAAGGCACTAGATCGCAGGGCTGAAGGCTTGCCTTCCAAACAGGCAGTGGCTCAGGGCGGCTACTGGCTGGGCATCTGGTCACACCGAATGCAGTGCCCCCGAACCTCCCCTGCCCATCAAGAAAGCAAGAAGCGTGTTAGCAGAAGTGACTCGGCAGCATGCGGCTTCCAGCAACACAAGGAGAGGAGGAGGCAACTGGGAGGCTTCCAGGAGAGGAGGTCGGACTCAAGAACAGCCAGATGCTGCCTATGAGGAAGAAGGCCGGGAGACACAGGTCCCGCCAGGCGCTCTGCACTCACTTCAAGGAGGCAAGTCGGCCATCCCCGGGCCCACGGACACCACCCCCGAAAGCCCTGCCCTTTCCCACCTGTCTGCATGCTCACCTCTCTTCCCTCACAACATGTTCCAGGCGGGGGACCATCAGTTCAGGAGTCAGGGGTCCAAACCGGAACCTGGTACACCGCGACTGTAGGGCAGGGATGATCTTGGACAGGTAGTTGCAGATGAGGCAGAATCGGGTGTTTTCTGTGAACTTCTCAATCACTGGAAGGGGGGAACAAAGTCACCTCAGGTCTCAGTGCATTGTGTAGAGTCTTCTACCTGGTGCACTGTCTGTAGCTAGCTAGCTGCCTTCCACCGTGCAGGGGGAGAGATGGCTTCCTGCAGACTCTACAGTGGGCATCCTCTGGACACCTCAGAGCACTTGAGAGAGCAATGACCTGGATTCAGAGCCACGTGGAACACCGTTTCCTTCCACGGGGACTCAGCCTGCTGCCCAGACGGGCACTCGGCCCACATGAGATGGCTAGAGAAGGGCTACCAACGCCACAAAGACAGAGGTGCTGGCCCGCCTCTTCCTCTTACACAGGTGCTGAGAGAAGGGTCTTCTTCCGTGGCCATGCTCCCCAATGGCCGCAGTCCTTGCTGACTGAAAGCAGAAAGGACTTGAGGCACCTGCTGATGCGGATCAAAGACCACAACCTTCGGCTGAATGACACCTCGGTGTCAAAGGACACCCCACCCCACACAAGTGCAATACTAAGTAAGAGCACGCTCAGTTGGGAAAAGACGGATGTGGTCTTCCTTGGATCCATAATCAGCAATCGGGCAGCGGCCAGGAAACCAAATGATGAGCTGCCCTGGGCGCATCTGCTACAAAAGATTTCTTTTGATGTATTCACAGAAGCAAAGATGTCACTTTGTGGACTAAGGTGGGCCTGACCCACGGCACACCTCGTATGCATGTGAAAGCTGGAGAATCAGGAAGACCAGGAATTCCCAGAAAAATGAACCAGCATCTTGGAAGAACTCAAGGGGAGGATGGTATTTCATCTCAGGTACTCTGCACGTGTTACCGGGAGGGACCGGTTCTCGGAGGACCTCAGGTTTGGTAGAGTCCGTGAAAAAGAGGAAGGTTCTTGAGAAGGATTCACAGGTAAGGACAACAATCTGTTCACACACAGTCATAATCAGAAGGATGGCACGGGAAGGACCAAGCACGGTCTTGCTCTAATGAACACACAGTTCTGATGAGTTGCAGTGAACTTGACACCTACAACCACCTCCTCCACTGTCCTTGATAATCCACAGAGGGTTGAGACTGTCCCTTCCCTGTCCAACTGTCCTGTGGACAAACTGTGAGGAAATGTCAGCATTCGGAATGTGGGAAACTTGTAGTAGTATCTCGGAGCGCTGGTGGCATAGTGGTTAGAGTTGGTACTAACTGCAAGGTCAGCAGTTTGAAACCACCAGTCGCTCCTTGGGAGCAAGACAGGACTCTACTCCCACACAGAGTTACAGTACTGGAAATTCATAGGGGCAGTCTGCCCCATCCCACAGGGGTCTCTGTGTCGGCACCCACTTGGTGGCAGTGAGTTTGAGTTTTATATTGTATCTCAGCACAGAAACGTATATCCAGCAATGTACAGAGGAAAGACTGCCCATCGCTTCCAAGTCAGACACTTTCTCAACCTCTGAAACAAGCCTCACTGAAAGAGGATGGTCCACCAGGGCTCGTGTGCTGCTGCTGAACAGAGGAGGGGGAGGAGGCCCCAACACAGAGAGAGAGAGAGAGAGAGAGAGAGAGAGAGAGAGAGAGAGAGAGAGAGAGAGAGAGAGAGAGAGAGAGAGAGAGAGAGAGAGATCGATCCTAAGATGAGGTCCATGAACCAGAAGATCGGACGGGTAAAAACTAAAAGGCAAGCCCCGCCCTGCCTCCTTTGACGCTGTTACCTCTCCTCAGGGCATTCTGGGCATCTTGAGTCATGGCATCCGCTTCATCCAAGATCACCAGTTTAAAGCCTTTCCTACGGAAACAAAGGGCATCTAGCAACTCCCAGCTCCCCATGTGCTCGGCAGCCCTCTCTTTGAGACCTCTGGTCAGAGACATGTCCTCAAACAGAAAGGAACTACCTATCCCATAAAGCCCTTGACCCTTCATGGGAAATGAAGTCTTGTCTGTATACCTGTTACACTGTATCTTCTGGCTCCTGATCCTGTCTTCTGCGTCTTCTCTACCCACTTCTCCCCTCTACTTTCACTGGTGCTTAAATCTGCTTTCTTGACCACCATCCTACTGAGCTCCCCAATCTCAATTCATGTTTGCTTCATGTTACATGGGCTCAGCCAGTCTTAGGACATAAGCAGTCTTTGGTTAACTAATAAGACTGGAAGTTCAGGCTCCTTACAGAACTGTGCTAAGGGGTCCTGGTGGTGGTGTTGAGTGAGCGTTGGGCTGCTAACCACAAGGTCGGCAGTTTAAACCCACCAGCCATTCCTTGGGGAATGATGAGGCTGTCCTGCGCCTGTAAAGATGTGTAACCCTGGAAATCCTGTGGAGGGTGGCCGTAAGTGGGAATCGACTCCACGACAGAGTGCTTTTCCTGCTTGCTTTTCTGTGGGAGGAGGGTCTGCTAGTCTAGGTTCATTTATCTTCTTTCCTGTTGGTATCACAGCATTTCTTACCCAATCACCACGCATCATGTTCATTCTCACCGCTAGTTCTGACAGTCATTTTTAACCTGGATGCACTGGCCCAGGGAAGGACATGCAACAAAAGCTCCCTCATCTCCCGGATCTCAATCTCTCGAGACCCCGGAGGGCACTGTTCTGAGGGAAGTCCATCACAGAAAGGCAGACCGCCTGCGAGGCCAATATGACAAAAGGTCAAGAACAGGTTTTCAACCTAAATCCAGTCGGAATGGGAAAGGCAGGTAAATCACTAATCACTGAAGGTACCTACCAGAGTTGATTTTGATTCATAGCAACCTTAATACAGGATCCTCAAGAGTAAATGGTAAAAAAAAAAAAAAAAAAAGAAAAAGGAATGTTTGGTGCCTACATAGAAAAATAGGTTGAGAGGATATACTCTATCCTAGAATCCAAATGAGGAAAAGCATGCCTGACTGTGGGGGTGGCTTCACGGGAGTGGAGAGAGGCGGAAACTCAGAGCAAGGGAGCCTTCTAGCGTCAGGACCTGGATGAGGAGGAGAAGACCTTCAGTGAGGACTGGTTAGTTACTGATCAGACCACGCTGCTGGGCACGGTAGAGGGTAACCAAAAAGAGGAAGTACCTCAAGGAGTCGGACTGTCCCGGTGGCTGCCACAATAGGCTCAAATCTCACTGGGAGGACGGGGCAGCGGCCAGTGTTGCCGTTGTCTCTTGGGTCCGTAGGAGTGGCAGCCACCTCCCAGGCACCTGACAGCTACAGCACATTTTTTTTTATCACCTGACCTACTCAGGTTTCCCAGCTAGAAAAGAAAGCTACAGCGACAGCTGATGGCACTTCCCCACCAGTTTTGGCAGCCCCTGCTAACAGACACAACAGTGACACCAACAACATATCCAGAGAGAACGACCCGCATGATACTTACTTAAATATTGTCCTTGTACTAGCAAAGCTCAGGACTGGTCCCCGCACAATGTCTATTCCTCGGTCATCTGAAGCATTCAGCTAAATGCAGAAAGAGAGAAGCCAGCGTCAAAACGTATGCTGGGAGGCAGCCAATGAATTCTGGGTGTAAATTTATCTTTGATTCCATCCAGTTCAGCCAGCTAGGCCTCTGGGTCTGATGACAGCTAGATCATAATTTTTAAGCGTGCACACACACACACACACACACACACACACACACACACACCCTCGTACCCTCGTGAGAAACCAGTTGTATTCAAACATTCAAACTCACCGACTGTCCACTCTATGGTGAAAAGACCTTTGAGAATGCTCACTCAGCCATAAACTGGAAGCGTCATTAATTGGCCTGGTCACACTGCAGGCACCTCTGGCATGAGGAGAATGATGCTAATTTTAGCCACCACAATCTAGCACAGCCCAGAGGGTACCAGATTGCTAGCACAAAGAAGTAAGAATGTCGGGGGCAGCCAGGTTCTAAAATCCGTAGCTAAAAATTAAGTTTAGCCTTCTTTTCCTGCAACAGATAACAATGTGTATATTTTTGTCATCTATCAGAGTCTCGGCGGTAAGCAGATGGCATGCTCAAATCCAGTTATTTGGAAAGAATTAAATGGGACATTTTGAAAGATGCTTGCGGAGTAGGGGGAAAACCGCCACAGTTAAGGACATTGCCAGCCTTTGAGGCTGAGAGAGAAAGAGACAGAGATGCCTCCTTCTGCCAGGGCCCCATGAGCCTCGTTAGTCGAAGCCAACCAGGAAGGAGCCAGAGGGAGAGGAATCTTGTGATCAGTACTTCCAGGGAAAGGATGTGGAGGCACACAGAGGATCCAGTTGCCCCGAGCGACCAGACATGAACTGGGGTGAAAGTGGGCCAGCTCCCCTTGCCCTCCAGTGGCTGATGCCAATCCAGACCAAAATGGCCACCGCATCAAAGAACAAATTACAGACTCTTATCCCACACAGACTGCTTTTCCAGCGTCCACTGAAGAAACACACCTTTACAGTTAGTTACCAGCAACTGTAGACTGAGGCTAGGTGCTTACCTCCAAGACCATGGACCCAAATTCTTTATCTTTGTAGAGCTGCTTAGCACAAGCTAGGATGGTAGATGTCTTTCCCGTCCCGGGAGGACCGTAGAGAAGCAGGTGCGGCAGGCGGTCCTCACTGATGAATTTCTGGACTGAGGATGAGGAAAAAACAGACACCCTCAGTTTCCTGGAGTCGCCGCTGTCCACGAATACACCTCAACCTAGTGCCGCGCTCCACCCCCGGTGCAGCAAAGAAAAACCTGAAGGATTTCAATATTCAAAGCCACATTCAGATTCTTCCAAGTTATCAGCGGCGATAACATCACCCAGGAACTCAACCAGATCCTTCAACTAGAACAACAGCGACTGATGGGGGACACTTACTGGTACTCAGGATGTCCCGGTGAGAGATAAGATCATCTAGTGTCTGGGGCCGGTATTTCTCAACCCTGAAAAACAATGGAATATATAAACACAAGAACAGTTTGTCATAGGCAACAGAATCCTTTCAAATCCTCCTGAAGAGGAACAAACGCCTATTTCTTTTTAATAGAGACAGGAGTTCTCAGCCAAGGTGATTTTATCTCGGGGGGGGGGGGGGGGCACTTTTGGTTGTCACAACTGGGGAGGGTGGGGGGAAAGGTCAGTATGCTCTTAAATAGACTACAATGTACACGAGAGTGGCCACCTCCCAACATACAAAGTATCTGGCTCAAAATATCGCTAGGGCTAAGGTTTTTTTAAAAAAGCCTGTCTCATCCCTTCTTTCCAGCTGCCTGCCCATAGTCTCCACGTCCACAGAACCCTATTCTTGTTAAAAGGAAGCAAAATTAAATGTACCCTAGGTGAACAGACACACAGAAATACAGAAATAATAGAATCTTACTCAGCCATTTAAAGGCATGAAGAAAAACAAACAAAAGGCATGAGGTAGTTCTGATACAAGCCAGGGCTCAGAAGAACCTTGAAAATAGTATGCTAAGTAAGATGAGGCAGATATAAAAAGCAAGACATTACAAGTCCTTTTATTAAGTGTCCAGAATAGGTCAGGCCATACACAGAGATTAGTCTTCATGGAGGGAAGGGGTGCACTGCTAAACAGGTCTGGGATATCTTCATAGAATTGGGGAGATGATGAATTATACTTGTTTAATTGGTTACAAAATTACTATCATTTTCTTTAAAAACGGATCCAGTTCTTAGACAAGAACAATCTGGAGTTTTTCCAAATCGAGTCAGACCCAAACAGACTTTTCGATGCTTGACAGATCTGGGAGTAGGATGGTTTGATCATCAAGCCTACTTTCTGGCAATTAATTTAACCTTCCTAAGATCCTGGTGGCTTATGTTGGGCTGCTAACCACAAGGTCTACAGGGCAGCTCTACCCTGCCCTACAGGGTCACTATGAGTTGGGATCCACTCAGTGGCAGTTTTTATCTTAAAGACCGGTTGTTTCCACACCTGTGAAATAGAAATGCGTTCATGCACCCGGAATATCTCGTGAACATGGTGTCTACCGCACACCGAGCCGCTTAAAAGATGCGAATTAGGGAATGTTGCTGTTTTCTCTCTCTATTACGCATGTGCGCAAGTAGTTACTCCAAAGTAATAATCTACCAAGAAGAGGCGATTCTGGCAAGGAGGTCTTTTCACGCAGGTGTCAAAAGAGGTGGGAACGAATCCCGTTTCCGTCACCACGGTGTGACAACCGCTTCTTAGCGGGAAATGGAACACGGGGGTAGGTCGTGGAGTGGAGCGCTCGAGACTTGCAACGGGGCGAGATCCTAACCAGGACGGGGGAGGTGGGGAGCGGTATGCAGGTAAACCTCCATCTCCCGCCGGCTGCGGGTCGGGTCGGGGGGCAGCGAAGCGAGCTCGGCCGGGGCCCAGACACTCGCCGCCCCGCACCCAGTGCGGCCGAGCCTCCCACCGCGGCGGCCGGCCTCTCCTACCAGGGCAGATTCCTGCTCTTGGTCGGCGCCGGCTGCTTTTGCTCCTGGGGCACGGAAGTCTCCATGGCGGAGAGACGGGGGTGACCGGGACCACAGAGATGGTGCTACGTCTAGCCGGCAACAGAACCGAGCCTCGCGCCGGAGAGTTCGCGCGCAAACATAACTCTCGCGAGATTTCCCCACTTCCGACTTCCGCTCTCGGCCCCGCCCCTTCCAGAAGCTCCTGGTAACCGAGAGGCCCCGGTCCACAGCCTCCGGTGTTCCAGGCCTGGCCGGGCTCCCTGGGGTGCGCGGGGCTTCGCGAGCCCACGGAGGAAAGGAGCGGTCGAGGCTTGGTCTTCTCACTCGTTTTCGGAAACTCTGGTCCCTCTTGCAGCAAAACGTAGAGAACCAGCCCCCCGAAAAGCGCTGCCGCGTGAGCATGAGAACAAACAACAGCGTGAGGTGAGTGTGTGTGACGGAAGGAATGAGATGGAGACACTGAGGAGACCCGGGTATCAAAGGGGTAGCGCTTTTTTAACTCCTGAAGTGAGATGTTTAGTCAGTTGTTTGTGAATTCCGTTTTTTTTTTTTAATTAATGCTTCCTCCGGGAGCCCCGTATAGATGTTTTACCTTAACTCAGGTTTGAGGTTAGCAATGGGAAGTGTTGACCACGTGCCAGCAAACAGAACCATAAGCTCCTGTAAGTCTCAGGATGTTTTTGTTGACTAACTGCGTGGCAGGGCTTAGGTGTTCGGCACTACCAGTCAGGTAAATCAGAGAAGACTGTTCTCTGGCCCCTTTAGGTGACGTTCACATCCAACCTGCCTTTGAGCAATGAAATAAAAAAATCATAGATACTGCATGTAGTAAAGTACCTTAGGCTAACTGCATTTTGTAAGGGGGATTTTTTTCCCTTACTACAATACGTAAAATAATTGAGGTAACGTTATGAAGGAGTTTCAGTGTAATAGAAATCTGCATTGGTTTTCTTATAAAGAAAAAAGGACAGGAAAGTTGTACTTAAGAATTTTTTTCCCCAGTACACAGACCACCTGCTCATTCTTGGATAGTAGTAAAGGCTCACCTATGAGAATTTTGTTGGTAAACCTCACCCCATTTACCCTACGGTGCGACAGATTTCCTTTGGTCCCCAAAGTCCAAGTAAGGTGCTAGATTATACCATGACAGTCTGATACCACAGCCCAAATTCTCAGCAAATAGTTCCCAAAGGGTAGTCCCCACAAAAGGGGCACCAACCACCCTGGGGACCTTGTTAGAAATGCTAATTAATCTCTCCCCTTCCTTAAATCCATTGAATGAGAAACTGGGGGGGAATGTACCCATTTGTGTAGGAACAAGTTCCCTGGAGGGATTCTGATTTCACCCAGGGTTTCTGATGCACTTACGTTAATGTAAGGCACCCTGGTGGCACACAAGTTAAGCACTCAGCACCCAGCGTTCTTTAGGAGTAAGGTGTGGCAACCAGACTAAAGATGACAGCCTTGGAAGCTCTTTCTACTCCCTCCTATTGCATCGCTGTGAACTGAGAACAATGGGTTTAGTATTCTGCATTTTTTGGTTTGGGTTTTATGTTTATAAACAAACACCATTTGTGTGTGTGGTTTTGTTTGTTTTGTTATTAATTGAAGGTATATGCGACAGGTGTTCCACAAGTGCCTCTGAGACCCTAAGAAGCAGATGATAACCCAGCTACCACTACCAGCTGCTCTGAAAAGGATGGAGTTGGAAAGGAATAGATACAGGAAGTGCTTGTTTGTCACAGTTGGGACCACCAGCTTTGACGAGCTCATTGCGTGTGTTTCGGCACCAGACAGTCTGGAACTCTTGGAGAACCTCGGGTACAGCCGGCTGGTGCTGCAGATCGGGCGAGGAAGCCTGGTGCCAGAGGCGGTCAGTACGGAGTCCTTGGCTCTGGAGGTGTACAGGTACAAGACGTCCTTAGAAGACGACCTTCGGAGGGCAGATCTTGTCATCAGTCACGCAGGTGCAGGAAGCTGTTTGGAGACTCTGGAGAAAGGAAAGCCACTTATAGTTGTTATCAATGACAAGTTGATGAACAATCATCAGCTGGAATTGGCAAAGCAGCTGCACAAAGAGGGACATCTCTTCTACTGTTCCTGCAGCACGCTTCCTGGGCTGTTACAGTCAATGGACTTATCAACGCTGAAATGTTTCCCTCCTGGCCAGCCCGAAAAGTTTTCAGCATTTTTGGATAAAGTTGTTGGATTACAAAAGTAAACACTAAATGCACGACACTTTAAAAATGCGAACTATGGGACTTGATTAAATCAAATGTAATATAGAATTTATGTTTTCAGAATAATATAATCAACTAACTATACCTGTAGAATTTATAGAAAATTTTATGATGTGAATATTCGCATTTCGGTTTAAATTCCATTGGCAATTTAGTAAACTTGCCAGATGTTCCCTAATCTTAATATTTTAGATAAAACAGGCATGTAGTGTACATTCACATGTCTTTTCCCAGAATCCCTAGTGCATTTGGAATCAAGGAAAAAAATGAATGACATTTGAAAACTTCATAAGATTAAGTGCTTGGCAGGAACTATAAATGTACTCAGTCTGATTTTATACTAGAATAAAATAATGAAGCATGGTCAACCTAAAAAAAAAACTTTATTGTGTGAATTTGCATCATAATCCAAGGTATTGAATACCAAAGAAAAACAAAGAGTGATAAGATGCTCTGAAAATTATGAAGGGACTTAAAAAAGTTCATAGAAATATGGAATCAAAGGATTTGGGGGATTTTTCTCAGAGCTTTTTATGCCCCCTTGTTATTTTTAAGCCCTCTTGTTACAGGCTTAATAATTCCCTGAAGAAAAAGATTATTAAGGAGGCAATTTTTAATTGTAGTCGGAGAAACTACTTTTATATTGAAGTAGCGTGTGTGGGGGCATATTCATCTTTTTCCCCTCTGAAATGTAAATGGTAGCATAATGTTGCCCAATTTCCAAGCTCTGCTGATTTGAAAAGAAAAAAATTAAAGGACTTCTCCCAGTAAAAAAAAGAAAGTGATAGATACAGATAAAGTATTGTGCGGACTCTTAAAAGACTTGTTTCCCAAAAAGCAGCCATCTGAGTGAGCTGTCATCTAAGCCCACATGAAAAGCACGCCAACATCAATATCTCAAGGATTGTAAATCATATAATCCGAAGTTTAAGGAGGGAATAGTATCAGAGCCCAAATTGTGAGATTCTGGTCCGCAGGAGGCTTTGGATGTCAGTGGAAACCCCAAGGTATTTGTGAGATCTGCACAGGAAATAAGCCTCCAGTGGTTTCCCTCTATCCATGAAGCAGGAATGGGAATGAGCTAGTTACTAAGCTATACTGGAGAGATGACCACAGGAGATCAAAATGAAATACCCGACCTGAGTGGTTAAAATCTTGGCAGTATCACCCCCTGGGATACACATTGGGCCTGATCTGGGTGTGGGTGGGTGGTGTGTGTTTTATATTGGGGGTTATCTCTGGTGTATTCTATTGTGGGTAGCCCTCTTGAATTTTTGTTTTGTATTTTTCTGTTTTTCGGTATATGAAAGCCAGGATGGTTGAACCTATAGAGACCACAAGTAGAATAAGGGGTTCCGACGGGTACTGTAGGGGCGAGGGGGTAAAGGGAGGCTGACATCAAGGAGTTCAAGAAGGAAGAGAAAGTTCTGAAACTGATTATGGTAGCAATTGTACACGGATACTGCTTGATATGATTGAACTATGAAATGATATAATATCTGTATGAGTTCCCAATAAAATGGTTTGGGAAGGAAACAAAAGAGGAAGAAAGTAATAGAATGGGAGAAAAATATGAAACTGAACTCAGAATCCTAAAAGAGACCAGGTTTATTGGTTGGATACAGATGAGTGGGACACACACACACATACACAGACCCTTATTTACCCTTCAGGTCTAAAATTGAATGTTACCTGTGTTAAAATACTTAACCATTTAACTGGGCAGTGTTGACCTAAGGACAGGTGATTAGGGAAGCAGAAGTGGAAAGTGGGAACACTGGGAGTAGGATGTACATAGAAGGAATTAAAATGGAGTTAAACAAGATGTGTGTTTTTCATGTAAAATTGAAAATATATACATTTTCATCTAAATCACCATTAAAAAGTTTTTGGAAATTTTTCATTATTTTTAAACTCCATTTTTTCCCCCCACAAACTTTATGAAGCACCTCGATAGTCAGTCCTGTGAGCAAATTAATGAGCATGTCTTTGGACAGCAGTTGAGGCCCTGGTGGCAGGATGGGCTTTGAGTTGGGCTGTGAACTACAAGGTTAGCGGTTAGAATCCACCAGCAGCTTCTCAGGAGATAAGGTTTATTATTCCTCAAGATTGAGAGGCCACCTTCCCGACAACGATCACCGAAGACAAAATGGATGCATAAGCAAATGTGGTAAACAAAGTTGATGGTGCCAGTTATCAAAAGATACAGCATCTGGGGTCTTAAAGGCTTGAAGATAAACAAGTGACCATCTAGCTCAGAAGCAGCCCACATGGAAGAAGCACACCAGCCTGTGTGATCATGGGGTGTCGATGGGATCAGGCAACTAAGACCCAGAATAAAACCATACCCAAGGTGAATGGGGGGTGGTGCATGGAGTGGAGACCCATGCCCATCTTTAGACTATTGGACATCCTCTCACTGACAGGTCACAGGGAAGAGATGAGCCAGTCAGGGTGCAGTATAACACCAATGAAACACACAGTTTTCCTCTAGTTCTTTGGTGCTTCCTTCACCATCATGACCTCAATTCTACCTTACAAATCAGATTAGACCAGAACATGCGCACAGCCACAAATAAGAGCCCCAAACACAGGGAATCCAGGATAGATAAACCCCTCAAGGCCCACAAGGAGAGTAGAGATACCAGGGGGATTAAGGGAAGGTGGGGGGAGAAAGAACCAATCACAAGGATCAATCTAGAACCCCCTCCCAAGGGGACGAATAATGGAAAAGAGGGTGAGGGGCAATGGAGGACAATGTAAGATAGGAAAAAATAATTTAGAACATCGAGAGTTCGTGAAGGAGGGCAGGTAGGGAAGGGAAATAATTGGGGTGCTGTTATCAGGGGCTCAAGTGGGAAGAGCATGCTTTGAGAATGATGATGGCAGCAGACGTGCTTGACACACTGGAGGAATGTATGGATTGTGGTAAGAGCTCTCAAAAGTATTTTTTAAAATAAAATATACCAAAAAACTATAGTGTCTATGAGTCAGAATCAACTTGATGATGGGGAATTTTTTGTTTAGTTGAGCCTCAGTATTCACATCTCTAAAATGGGCAGGAGAGGGTAGGGGTTAGACTCAAAACATTATTCTGAGTCCTGAGTGGGCATGAAAATTATCTGGGGAGCTGTTCAAACGCCAACATCAGAACCCTGCGAATTAAATCTGGGCTCTGGAGTGTGGTTGGGGGGTGGGAGGGTCGGTAGCAGGACAAGCATGAGCATTTTCAAAGGCTTCCTTCAGGTGATTCTCAGAAAAAGTTTTTACCTTCTGTCCATGAAAAAGCCTCCTGTCAGGGCAAGCAGGCTCCTTGTCACTGATTGGCTGAAGGACTGATTTTGTTATACCTGTTCTGCCCAATGAGGTGTGCGGGGGGGGGGGGGGGGGGAGGCTGGCTAAGGGATTCTGGCGAGCTTTTCTACTAGAGGTCTAGATCCCTTCTCATTAGGACCAACCTGTGACTCTACGGACAGACGGCACATGAAGGACACCCGCCACAAAGTCGCATGACCCTAAGCAGCCTGGAATTGGCTAGGAAGAGAGAGAATGAGGGGGGAGCATGCCCCGGCTCCAGGGGCCAGACTTTGTCCAGGGCGGAGTCAAACTAGGGCGCTTCGCTGGGCAGCTCCGTTTGTTAAAAGGGCGGCATGGAAACACCACCTGTACTGAGCCCTGGAAGCGGGTCACGCTGGAAACTGCTGTTGCTGCTGCCTGTAGACGCTACTGACCCGATACAAACAAACAAACGGAAAAACCTCACTGCCAATGAGTCGGTCCGCCCTGAGAATTCCCTCCCCCAGGTCCCTAATTCTCGTGTCTTGGATGATCCCACAGTTTATTGGTTGCCATCACTTGCTGCCCATCACGGCAGCCTCCAGGGCAACAAGGATGTGTTCCGGGCCCTGAGCCAGCTCCCCGATCTTCACGGATGAGCCCATTGCTGCAGCTGGTGGGTCCACATGGCTCGCTGAAGGTTTCTCGTGTCGGCTGACCCTCTAATCACCAACCATGACCCTCCGAAAACAAGGGCCCCATAGAAAATTGTTTAAAAAAATGAAACCAGGGAGAGATGCATTATGCTGCCAAGTATCATTTGAGTACCAGTGACATCAGCTTCCTATCAAATTTGTGACCCTTGGAACCCATTCCCAACATAGGAGAGGAGTTTCAGCAGCTTGAGCCGAAAATGCCAGTCAAGTCCACGGCACCGGTATTGAGGGACAGCATCCAAATGTGGCCAAACCCAAACCAAAGCTAATCCTCCTTGGAGTCAGACACTTGGCAACCCCACAGGTTCCAGACTAAAACTGGGTGACATCGGCTTTTCACGTATGACCTTTTGGAAACCTGTCAGGCCTTTGTTCAGAGGGGTATCTCTAGGTCCTGAACGGTGTAGCTAAGCACTGAATGGTTGGTGCTACCCAGCCACTAAAGGTTTCCACATATTCTGACTGGCCCCAGGAGTCAGAATTTTGATTTTTTGAAAAAGATTGTATTGTTAACATCTTAAATGGCAGCAACGAATTGAAAGCGAAACCTGGCCGGCTGGGCCCAAACAAAGCAGTTGGATTTCAAGGTGTGATCCAGCAGAGGATGTAGTTATTCTACCTTCACTTTTGCCGTATTTTAACCCTTCGGGGGAAGCTGGCATCCTCGCGTGAATTGTGACATCGAGAGGCACAGCCGCAGACGATTATTATATCATCAGACTTAGACCCAGGAAGGCTTTAGTGTGTGGTGGCGTCCTGGAGATGGCAGGACCCGAGATAACAAACACACTTAGCCACAGAGGACGTTTGCTCTCACTACTGGGTTAGAGAAGGGGAGCCCTGGATTTTATGACTCTCAGCATTGGAACAAACTTGGCTTTGGACACAGTGCTCACTGCTGTCGTTTATTTTTATGATTTGCTCGGATGAGGGCCTGAGATGCAAGGCTATCTTTGGAAGATGCTGGCAGAACACCACCCAGCCAAGTCTTTCTCCTGAACATGTTTGTATGAGTGAAACTGGGTTGAAATGAACAGCAAGGACTTGAGGTGGCGGAGAGGAGAGGAGAGGGGGGGAATGGCAAAGGAGGATAATCCTGTTTGAAGAGCGGACATCAGGGGATAGGTCCATTGGGTTGGTGATACAACAGTCTCAGAGAGTGACTGATTGGGACTTTACAACCTCAGGTCTTCTGGTCAGTGTGTCTCCTCTCCCTAAACCCCAACTATTTTCCCTTGTCAGAAACTCAGGAATTGCCAGCATCCGAGCCAACATAAACATTTGCTGATTGAGTAACTTGCACGCTGCTCCGTCCTGCATCATCTTCACCGTGGCTGGCATGTCCAATGTGGTGACTACCATCACCAAGGGTCTCCCTCACCCTCCCTGGCTTTATGCTTCTCCAACATGATGCCCTCCAACCCCCAGTAATGGTTCTTTCCTGCTGACGCACCCAATGTAAGTGTGTTTGACAACATTCTGATATGATCCCCAGGTTTTGTTCATTGATTTCTGGAACACCACCAGGCCTTTCTTCTGCAGTCTAAAACACCACCAGACCTTTCTTCCACCGTCTGAACTCTCCCTCCTGAAGCCTGTCCACCACGAGGGACCCTGTTGGTGTTTGAAATACCAGTGGCCTGACTTCCGGCGTCACAGCAACTTGCTAACCCCCACAGGACAACAGACTGAGAGAAGGGAGGGGGGCCGAATAACTACTGGCTGGTTAATCACTGATTCCTAAACTGGAATCCTCTAAGGTTGAGATCGAAAGCAACCTTACACGAATGTGCTCCTTGACACTCCGGCTCCAGGAAATGTACAGGTCTAGCTCCTAAATGAAATGGCTCTGGCCCAAAGTCCTCTCCTCCTGCTCCCTGAAGCAAGGGTAGTTGGGTGGTTGGGGCCTGGGTTCCTCCTCTCCCCCAGGGTGGGTCACTGGGAGGTTGTGGGGAAATGGATGAGGCACCCTGAGAAGGACCACATGCACTTGGTCCAGACTGGGAATGATCCCGATGAAGATGGGCAGCCCTAGTGGGGTCATCGTTTCTTCCTTCAGCAGACAATGCAGCCACCCAGAACTTGTGTCACTTGCTTCCGGGGCCGCCGAGTTTGGGGTTCAGACATTGTGTTGCTCCCACACTGAACCCTTGGGTCAAGCGCTGGACTACTAACCTCAAGGTCAGCATTTCAAATCTCCCCAGCCACTCCTTGGGAGAAAGATGAAGTTGTCTGCTCCCGGGAAGAAAGACGGACAGTCCCAGAAACCGTATGTAGGGTGAGGGGGTGGGCAGTACTTCTCTATCGTACATAGTTAATATTAGTCGGAATCAACTCGGTAGCAGTAGGTTTTTTTTGGGAGGGGGCCTCAGTTAAGCCCTTCCACTCCTCAGAGTAGGGGATGAGAAGAGGGAGTGGTCTATACTCTTGCTACTCAATAAAGTCCAGGGCCTAGTAGCATCTATTCCATCTGAAACATGATAAAAACAGCGTGTCAGGCCCCATCCAGACCTCGTATTCAGGATCTGCATTTTAACAGGGTGTGTTCATCTGGGTGGACTAGAGAAACAAATGCATAGATACTCATCTGTATATAAGAAAGAGTTTTCTATAAGAGAGCAATTGTATATTGAGAAAACAGCCCAGCCCAGTCCAGATCAAGTCCACCAGTCCAATATTAGCCCATATGTCTGATACTTGTGTGTAAGTTCCTCTTCAGACTCACACAGCACATGCAATGATGCCGAATGCAGAAGATCACAGGCCAGTGGGTGCAAAGTCTTGTGGATCCAGTGGGGGTAGAAGCATCTAAGCACTGATGTGGGTCTCGATGTGGCTCCTCCAGCTCCAGGGCTCTGGCTCCATCTGGCTTGTCATCAAGAATGCCTTGCAGGGATAGTGTGTCCCGCTTCTCGGGAGGAAGACAAGAGTTCCCAGAATCCTCAGGAGAAGGCCATACTCACACAGAGGCCTCATTGACTATGACCTGATTGATGGATTAGACCCCTCCCCTATCCTCAAGTGGACAGGAGATTTTGTAACCCCCCACACAGGATCTCCAGGTGACTTGGGTGCATGTTTCCATGGAGAAGTGCTGGCCACTTCTAACCCATTATCCTGCCCTGCACACTCTGCTGTATCCTACTATTGCTGCTGTGTTCCATCTCACTGAGTACGACTTAAAGGGGACCCTGCAGGTCAGAGTAGAAATGCCCCCCAGGGATCACTAGGCTGTACTTTTTATCGTTTAACCATTGCACCACCAGGGAACCTGATCATGGGATTCTTCAGGGAACTAGACTGCTCTTTTTTTTATTATAAACCACTCCTCCCACTTTCCCTCCAAAGACCTGGTGGTTTGATAACTCCACCCCAAGTCCCAGTGTTCCTTGGCTTGAAAACCCTCCTGGGCTGTAGTTTTCAGGAGCCTTGGTGATGTGGTGGGTTAAACGGGTTGCAAGATCAGCAGTTCAAAACCACCAACCACTCTGTGGGAGAAAGATGAGGCGTTCTACTCTCACAAAGAGTGACAGCCTCAGAAACTCACAGGAGCAGTTCTTGTCTGCCCGATAGGGTCACCATGAGCTAGAATTGGCTCCATAGCAGTGAGTTTGGAGTCTGGTTTGGGCTATACAAGCCCAACTTCCCCCAACCCTAAGGCTTCATTGTTGGATGAGAAAAACAGCAGCCAACAAACAAATCCCACTAACACTTTCGGCTTTCCTCCTGTAGTCACCGAGTACCAGGGCTCCTCAATCAGGTAAGTTCCCTGAGGCCTTAGAACGTGCAGGCGTCAGTGTGTCTTCTCCCTGTGGTCACTCGGGAGTATGGAAAGACGTGGGTACATTCTCTTGTTTTCTTGTTCTCCCAAGACCATATTGCAGACTTGGAATAACTTTCTAATCCTCACTAATTGGTGTTTTGTTTTGTGTTTTAAGAAATCCCACGATTTTGCTTTTGCGCGTTTCGTAATGCCAAGTCCTCCCCATTTGGGTACACTGAGATCTTAACCGTGGAAGCCCATCCTGGTGGGAAGCAGATGGATACTTTTGAATGTATCCATATGGAATTCCACTGCGTGGCCATCCAAACACGCCAGTCCCTTCCCTGGCATTTGGAATTATGCAATTGAAGAAAAAAAAAAACTATTTTCCCCACGGATGCCCTTTTTAGGTGATGATCTTACACAGGTTCTCCTCAATCAAAATTTCAAAATCACTTTTGCTCAACAGGAAAAAAAAAAGAGAGAAAGAAAGAATCTGTACGGAACCCAGCACTCATTCGACCTGAGCGTGAAGAAGAACAGATTTTTTTGTTAATTAATTTGGCACTAACTGAAGATGAAGATAACCAATATCTAACAAGCCAGTGCTGGCTGACATTTCCCAAAATGAGATGTCTTGAATATGCTGCTTTGGTCCAGCGTCACTTAAATTTTAGAGCAAAAATAAATGCAAGAGAGTACAGAACCGTTTACTCCCAGAGGACTCGGGAAATGTTCATTTGACAACTCCTTGAGAAAGGCGTTTGCTTTTGTTACATTTGAGCTTTAAAAAATGTGATAGAAAGCCCTACCAATGTCCAGACTTTCCCAAGACACAATGGTCTGATCTGCACGATATTAAACATGCCAGATACGTTCATTTCCTGAAGAGCTGCCAACTCTCTTCTGTTTGAGGCAAGATTTAATTGGAAGGCATTACCCTAATTTAAAATAAAAAACAAAGAGGGCCATGTACTCTTCAGTTAAAAAAAAAAGTTTCTAAACCATCCAGTGACCATCTACCTCATAGATTCCCACACTTCCTATTTCCCCCTTTTCAGAAATGAAGGAACTCCGCACCCCACTCACCCCCCAACAGTGGAAAACGTTTGCACTATCAGCCATCATCCAGGCAAACGTGTAGCTATCTGCTTTTCCAACCCTTCCTGGATTGTTCTCTGGGAGAAAGGTGGGGCTTTCTACTTCCTTAAAGAGTTTCCGTCTTAGAAACTCACAGGAGTCGTCTGTCCTACGGGGAGCTATCAACTCTACAGCACAGCAAGGTTGCTTTTCTTTGAGATTATTCCAGCCCCGCCCTCCCGCCCCCCCTGCCCAGGATCGCCCATGTTGGGGAACACTGAGCTATGTCTTTGAAAGCTGTGCAGATTCTTCGCCACGATGACCTGGGACCGTCGTGGCTTGTTGATTTCCAGTGACACACTCCGACTTCACTTTTCAGCAGTGCATTTCTTTAAAATCCGCGTTCCTTGTCCCACATTGCCACTGAACTTGGGCCAAATGCTTTGGAAGAGCGAGCCGAGGGGAGTTGGAGCAAAGAGATGAGACATCTATAAATAGCAGTTCGTGGTGTGGCATCAACGGTATTAACAAAGTGCTGGGCAGCTCTGCCATGGGACGAACTCATGAGGGTCATTTGCATCTCTTATGACTGTCCTTGAACCGAATCTATGGGAGTCTATGGTCGCTTGGCAATACTCAGGTCTCTTTCTCACCTTCTTTCATTTATTCCAGGGCCCCCACCCTCCTGATGGGGGGGGAAGCAGCTGTCCCTTTGTTGCAAGGCAGGTGGCACACCAGGTTCTCACCTAAGTGCTTTGCCCCTGCCTTTGCAGGCTGGTCCATGGCAATCATGTTGGTCTCAAGGTTGGGGGAATCAGAGAAGGTTCAGAAGAAGACATAGTTCTTACAGTCTCCATCACATTATTTCTGTCCCTGGTCATATTTAATTATGAAATTTTTTAATGCTATAGACTCATTTCCAAGACTCCCGAGTGACCACAGGGAGAAGACACGCTGATGCCTGCACATTCTAAGACCTCAGGGAATTTACCTGATTGAGGCAGCTTGGTGACTCGGTGTTAAAGTGCTTGGCTGCACACTGAAAGGTTGGTGGTTTGAACTCAGTAGCACACATCAGCCACCATGCATTCGAAAAAGGAATATTAGTCTGGGTACTTTAGAGAAACAAATCCACAGAAACTCATGTATAAGTTTATATTCATATATAAAGGGTAAGTGCACATCAAGAAAACATCCCAACCCACAAGTCCAACATTAACCCATATGTCTAACACCGATCCACAAAGTCCTCCTCCATCTTGCAAAACACACACTATGTTGCTGACTGCAGGAGGAAAGCCAAGTCAGTGAGCGTGTAAGCATCTCAGCGCTGACAGGGGTCTCCACATGGCTGCTCCAGCACCCAGGGCTGCATCAGGGTAGGTCCATGTAGCTTCTCCTCAGAGATGTCTTACAGGAAGTGAGCCTTGCCAGCTGAAGCAGGGAACTGGCTAAAGCAGCTACACCCTGGTCCAACCATCACAAAGCAAGAGACCTGATAACTAGAAAGGTGAGACTCACTGAGCTATTTATCTCTCCACCCTTCAATTAATCCCACATGTGTTTATCGGCCAGGTTGGCACAATAAACTAACTACCTCAACTGTGTAGAGATGACAGCCTTGGAAACCCTATGGGCTCATTCTTCTCTGCCCTGTAGGGTCGCGGTGAATGGGCAGCAGGTGGGTGCTGTTATGAATAGAATTGTATTCCTGCCAAAAGGTATGTCTTGATACCTGTACAGGTGAATGGGACCTTGGAGGAGATGGGGCTTCCTCTGCAGGTGTTACCAGTCAATGGTATTCAGACTGTAGTCGAAACCAAAAACACCCAAATTCTTGTCCATTGAGTTGGTTCCATTCATCACTGCTCACTGCCATGCAGTCGATTTGGACTCATAACGACCCTATATGACCAAGTAGAACTGCCCCTGTGGGCTCCCCTGGCTGTAAATCTTTATGGAAGCAGGAAACCGCATCATTCTATGAAGGAGCGGTTGGTGGTTTCAAACTGCTGACCCAGTGGCTAGCAGCCCAACTCATGATCCACTATGTCATCAGGGTAAGGCCTCATCTGCACCTCTTCTGGGTCACAAGGGTGCAGAGGGAAGAGCAGCCCTGGAATCAGAATCACACACGAGGGAAAGACACCATGTGCAGACACATCCCCAAGCAGCCGGAGAACCCACCCCGGGCTGCCGGCAGCCCCCACAGGCTGGGACGGTGCAGTGTTGAGAAATAAATGACATCCAAGTGAGACCGGCCCTAGGAATATCTACATTGAGAATGTGCTTCCCCATCTTCCATTACAAGTACTCTCAGCTGCCCTAATGTTGGCACAAAACTATAGTCAATAAACTTACGGTTTGGTAGGTAGCAACTTGATGAGCAGAATGTTCTTGTTGGGTGCTGCCAAGTCGATTCTAACTCACAGTGAGGCCGTGCGACAGAGTGGAACTGCCTCAGCCGTGTTCCGAGGCTGTAACGATAGAAACAGATCGCCGCATCTTTCTCCCGCAGAGCTGCTGCATGGGCTCACACCACCAACCTGCTGGTTAACAGCCCGCCACTTAGCCATTGCACTTCCAGGGCTCCTGAGGGCTACCATTGATCTGGGAAGGTAATTGTGGTAGATTATCGGCAACGATGGAAACCAACAAGATCTCTCATCCCCATGAGACTAGGTGGCTCCTCCCACCATGAGGTGGAGTCTATTTCCTCCCCTGACTCCAAAGTAGTGTCTTTGACCTAGAGCAGTGGTTCTCAACCTTCCTAAGGCTCGCGACCCTTTCATACAAGTCCTCATGTGGTGGTGACCCCCCGACTATAAAATTAGTTTTGTTGCTGCTTCAGCACTGTCATTTTGCTACTGTGATGAATCGGGCGACCCCTGGGAAGGGGTTGTTCGACCCCCATAGAGGTCTCGACCCACAGGTTGAGAACCTCTGGCTTAGAGACTGTGACTCAAGTGCCTGTCTTCCACTTCGGCGTCCAGGCCTGAAAGGCCTTGCCCCTTCCTTCACTAGAGGGGATACTGTCTGCATGCAAACAAGTCCAAGCTATCCTGCTAGAGAAAGCTGCCAAGTGGTGGGCAACCGAGGACCCTAGCTGGCAGCCCGAAGAGAAGCTCCAAGCATAAGAGTCAGCTGACCCAGAGCGACCCTATGCACAAACAGTGCCCAGTCCTGCACGATCCTCACAATGGTTCCTAGGCCTGAGCCCATCATAGTCCCTTCAAAAGTCGTCCCTTCAGGACCTGTCTCATTTGCACTTCTTGCTGTTCTTGTTAGGTGCCACTGAGCTGGTTTGGGCTCAGAGCAACCTTGTGTGCAACCAACTGAAATAATGCCTAGTCCTGCTCCAGGCTCATCACCGTGGCTACGCCTGAGTCCCTTGTTACAGCGATGGCGTTAGTCCATCTCGCTGAGTGCCTGCCTCTATTTCACTGACCCTCTACTTACTGCCCTTGACCAACAGGTACTGGCTCCTCATATACATAATCAAAGGATGTGAGATGAAGACTCGCCACACTCAGGTCTAAGGAACGTTCTAGGTGGTTTTCTTCCAAGACATAGTTGTTTATGCTTCTTGTGTATCTCCTATTCTTTGCCAGCAACGTTGTTTAAAGGCATCATTTTCCTTCCAGTCTTCCTTCGTCATTGTCCGGCTTTCCCATGCATACTGTGCTGTGCTCCCTGCCAGCGAGTCCAGCCTGACTCATCGCGACCTTGTAGACCCCTGTGGGTTTCCAAGACGGTCACTCTTTTAGAAGGGAGTAGAAGCACTCAGCTCCCATGGAACTGCTAGGGGCTTGAACTGTTGACCTCAGCAGCCCTATGTATGCTCCACTAGGCCATCAGGGCACGTGCATCCTAGGCCAGTGAAAATGCCATCCGTCGCATCAGGTGCACTTCAGTCCTCAGAGTAATAGTTTTACCTTTTGCTACTTTAAAGAGGTCTTTTACAGAAATGCATCCGCTGCAATATGTCATTCGATTTAATTGACTGGTGCTTCCACGCGCATCGATCGTGGATCCAAGTAAAATGTTATCCTGGCGAACTTTAACAGTTTCTCGGTCATGCTCATCGGTCCAGTTGTGAGCTGTTTTTGTCTGTATGAGGGGTGATCCATATCGATGGCTGTGGTCTTCGATCTTCATTGGTAAGTGCTTCAAGTCTGCTTCACTTTCAGTAAGCAAGGTGTGGCCTCTGCATCTCACCGGGTGCTTGTGAGATTTCCGCCCACCCTGATGCCTCTCTCTTCTTCGTATTTGCTTAGCATACGGACTGAATAAGTATGGTGAAATAAGTATGTGCAACCGTGTCACATACCTTTCTTGATTTTAAACCATGTAGTATCCCAGTGTTCTGTTTAAATGGATGACTTTTAGTCTATATAAAGGTTCCACTTGAGCACAGTGAAGTGTTCTGTAATACCCACTCTTTAGAATATGGGCTAAAATATAAAAAACAGCATTTTAAGTGATCCCATTTTAATCTTCTGGAGTTAGGATATCAACCCAAACCAATGCACTGCCATTGAGTTGATTAGGGAGCAGAAAGCCTCCTATTTCTCCCACGGAGCAACTGGTGCATTCGAACTGCTGACCTTTCAGTTAGCAGCCCATCCTGTTGCCTGTTATGCCACTAGGGCTCATTGGGGTCAGAAAAGAGCGTCTAAAATCCACTGTTGTCAAGGATGGGCGAGGCCTTCCTGGAGGGGTCAAGGGTCTGAATCCCAAAAGGCAAGGGTCCAGGCTGTGGAGAAATTGCAACTTAGAACTATGCATCAGTGATGAACCTTCTGAGAATTCCATCTCAAGAGGGGTGGGGGGCGCTGGAGATATGTGTCCAACCAGCATAGGGAGATGCCACCACCAACTGCTGTTGAGCTGACTCTGATTCATGATGACCCTAACTCGTGGTAACCTCATGTGTATCAGGGTAAGACTGTGTCCCATTAGATTTTGAGTGGCATATTTCTGAGAAATAGATTTCCATGCCTGATGCACACCTTTCTTGAAAACCATAGAGTATTCCCCTGTTCCACTTGAATAACTGCTTTTTGGTCCATGTACAAGGTTCTGCATGAGCACAATGTGGTATTCTGGGATTCCCATTCTTCTTAATGCGATACATTGTATTGATCCATAGAGTAGAATATCTTTGCATAGTCAATAAAATGCACATCAACATAAAAAAATAATAGATCACCAGGACTTTCCAGGCACCACTGGGTGGACTTGAGTCCCCACCCTTTCTGAGAACAGCATGTTGAGTATTTGCCCCACTGGGCATAGGGGAGGATGGAAGGGAGATGCTTTGAGCTCATTACAGTGGCCCTATCCTCAAGCAAACATGGGGGACCTATTTATACGATGGGAAACCCAGAGCTGATAATTTAGCTACATGCCAACTCTGGAAGGGAAAGGTTCCCAGCTTGGTGTACAGGATTCCCGCAGAGGAAGAGTTCCCCCTTAAGCATCCAAACGAGACAAGAACATGACCCCCACCCCCACTATCATGACGACAGTGCTGCTCCTCACTCTGGACTAGACCTGAGTATGTACACAGGTACAGACGAGAGATAAAAGCCCACCACACACAGAATCCAGGAACAGGAATGGGAATAGCGATACCAGAAGGGTAGGGGAAAAGGGAGGGGGGTAGAGGAGGGGAGAACCGATTGCAATTATTGACACATAACCACACCACACCCCCACCAGGGGGAAGAACACCAGAAACCACTGGGGAAGGGAGACAACAGTCAGTGTGAGATATGAAAATAATAATTCATAATCTATAATCATGAGGGAGGGGTAAAAAGAGGAGCTGATACCAAGGGCTCAATAGAAAGTAAATGTCTAGACAAGAACGATGGCAGCACATGTACAAATAAGCCTGATACAGTTGATGTATGGATTATAATAAGAGTTGTAAGAAGCCCCCAATAAAATGATCTTTTAATAAAAAAATGAAAACTACCGACCACAAATGAGACACCTGAAACCATACATAAGACCAGAGCCCGGTGGCTCCACATACTAGTAAGTTGTGTTAAAAAAAAACAAACAACCCTCGTTTTTAATAAGATCACATCCAATGATTAAAACCACACGTCAAGGAATGAAAAACGGGAGGGTAAAAAAGCCAGCACAACTTTTAAAAATAGATAAAGCACTTTTGCAAAAGAAACTAGGACACCTTTATTTTGGCAAGCGATTTGTCTCTTATCACTGTCCGTGGAACCAAATATTCAACCTGGGAGCACACCTGGGTGCGATGGGCCCACCTAAAAAGCCCTCAGCTCGCCAGTTGGGCCCTTCATCCTAACTCATCCGGCGAACAGTTATTGACACTGTGTGTCCTGGCCGGATCCAGCAGATTGCTGTGCTAGGCAGAAGGACAGGCTTCTCAAGATGCCCACACCCCGGTCCTCTGCGCGTGTGATCTGGGGATGGCAAAGGAGCCTCTGCGGAGGTGATTACATGCAGGGTCTCAAGAGGGGGAGATCTTCAGAATTGCCTGGTAGATACAATGTAATCACACAAACCAGTTCCCTGTCCGGTTGACCTCAAGTAATGGCAACCTCATGTGTGGTGGAGTAGAACTGTGACCCATTGGGCTGTTTGTATTTTGACGGGGGAGTAGATTGCCAGGCGTTTCTTCCTAGGCACACATTAAGCAAGCACACCTTCCAGGGATTCCGGATCTAACCACACAGATCCTGCTCAGGGAAAGAGGGGCGTCAGAATCAGAGAAGTGCCAACGGACGCAGAGGTCTGGGGGATGCAATTCCACGTTGAAGGCTTCATCTTTTACTGGACGAGGCCCGCCACGCCACGCCTGGGACCCGTGGAAAGGGTTATTCGGTAATGAGCTTGGTTGCCCACTGAAAGACTGGAGGTGCCTTGGAAGAAAAGCTTGCCAATCTGCTTTCCCAAAGGCGGCCTGATTTCAATGTTAAGCTCGTGGAAACCCTTCATCTGAACGTCTAGCATTTGACCAAACAAGTGGTGCCATCGCCTGGGCAAGTGGACAGAGAAAATCAAGCATCTCCGTCCTCTAGGAGTGGACACGGGTTATCAGGCCACGGCTTATGTGAAGTGGCCAATCAGAAAGGCCAATGGTGAAGGCGATTAGAAATGCATGCAATGATAACAAAATGACCTTCAAAACGATAACCCCGGAATCACCTTGGAGCCACGCTGTATTTAAGCAGGAGGGCATCACAGACAGCCTCATCAGAAAAAAAAAAAGGGAAAACAAGCAGTTTTTTAAAGCTACCAACTCAATGTACATACCAGAGAGCAGCAGCACCAACAATTACTGGAGCATTAGCCAGGTGCCACCGTTGGTGTCAGGACTTCTCATGAACCACACACACATACACACACACACACACACAGCCCCTCACTGAGTCGATTTGAACTCACAGTGACCCTGTAAGGACAGGGTTGAACTGCCCCTGTGAGATTCTGAGACTGTAACTGTTCATGGGAGTAGAAAACCTTGTCTTTCTCCCCATGGAGGAACTGGTGGTTTCAAACTGTCTACCCTGTGGTTGCCAGAGCAATGCATAACCACGATGCCACCCAGACTCCTCATAGATCACTGTAATTATTGCGCTGCAGATGAGTATCCCTTTCCATGGCTGTGGCCTTGAGGCTTTCTGGAGACGTGTCCTGGGTCACACAGATCCCATGCTTTACAGAAGTGAGTGGCCTCACCAAGACAGAATTAAGGGCAGGCATGCCTACCAGTGTCTCCCAGAGCTCTATTTTTATTTTTATTGATCTACTTTTTTCATAGCCCTTTTAAAAATAATATCTAAACAAAAATACTGGGGGCAAATGAAAATCCAGAGTGATTAACTTCCAGATTTAAGAAGGCTTGACCTTGACCGAAGTTCTGCATACAATTGGAGGCAAGACTCACGAGGCTGTGCTACCAGGCAGTGCGGTGCTTAGACACAATTCTCTGTGAGACTGGACGATGCGGGGAGGATGCTGGGCCCCTTTGGACAGCTTCATCAAGGAGGAAGTCTCCCATGGTGATAGGAACCCTGCAATACCTCAAAGGTTTGCTGATGCTTAGAAACAGGTGCAGCTGCCCATCTGCTGGGATTCAGCAGAGCAGTGTCCACTTAGAAGGGTGTGTTAGTCTGGGTGGACTAGAGAAACAAATTCATAGACACTCATATGTGTACAAGAAAGAGCTTTATGGGGGGGTGGGGTGGGAGGGGAAAATGAGGAGCTGATACCAAGGGTTCAAATAGAAAGCAAATATTTTGAGAATGATGAGGGCAACAAATGTACAAATGTGCTTGACACAATGGATGGATGGATTGTGATAAGAGTTGTATGAGACCCCAATAAAATTATTTTTTTAACTTTAAATAAAAGAGTAATTGTATATTAAGAAAACAACCCAGCCCAGTCTAGATCATAAGTCCATGAGTCCTGTATTAAACCATATGTCCAATACCGGTCTATAAGCTCCTCTTCAGACTTACACAACACATGCAACGACATCTAATGCAGGAAGATCACAGGCCAGTGGGTGGAAAGTCTTGTGGATCCAGTGGTGGTGGAAGCATCTCAGCACTGGCGTGGGTCTCCACGTGGCTCCTCCAGCTCCAAGGCTCTGACTGCCATCAGCATAGCTCCATGTGGCTTGTCAATGGGAAATAAGCAGAGAGATTGTGTCTGGCCTCCAGTGAGCTATTTATCTCCTTTGTGCCTCCAAATGAGGTCATCGAGCTGTGTGCGATCTGATTGACAAGCTATATACGCCACCCCTTCACTCTTAACAGTCTCAAGGTGACACCAGATTATGTAACCACCACAAAAGGACAGCATCGTTTTTAAAAATTACCTTTCCTTTCGCGGTGACTGTCTAACGATGGCCAGATACTTGTTTTCCATTTGTACGATGAAGTCATTGTCCCTTTGAAAACAAATGTCTTGTGGTAGAAGTCGGGAGTTTCCAGAAAAACATGAGCACGTGGTATTACAGGTTATAAGATGACTATATAGCAACGGTGGCTGTAGGTAACAGTAGGACAAAGTACTGGAAACCCGGCTTTGCCGGACTTGGCCAAAGCAGGATGCTAAGGCCATCCAGACTTTTCTCTGGTTGGGGGCTTTCACTGTTGCTCGTGTGTGTGTGTGTGTGTGTGTGTGTGTGTGTGTGTGTGTTGTGTGGAGGTAGAGGAGATGGGGGTAAATTTTTGACCAATGCTGAATTCCAGGGACTTAACCCTGGAGCATCAGATTCAGCAGATCTGGTATGGGACTTGGGATTCAGGGATTTCAGTGAGTAACTCAGGGGGTTGTGCTGCACCTGGCCCGTGGCTCACACTTACAGAAGATCCGAAACAGATCCTCTTGTGGACTGATTTAGTGTAGCCTTTTCAGTGGAGAGGGTGGTGAGAGCGGTCAGTATCACCAAGTGTCATGTCCACTGGGCAGCCATAGTGACGTCTGGTTCTCCAGCACTGCCCCGAGCACTTCACACGGAATGGTGCAGTCACTCCCCAGTAGGTACTCTAACTCCCCTCAGCTTACCAGGTGTGCAAACAGAGATGGAGCTTAATGACACCACCTGCCTAAGGCCAGGAAGCAACTGAGCTGGGATTTGGACCTGGGCCATCTGACTGACAATGCCCTGGTACCTCTCTAGGGAAAATGATGTGTCATGACCCCTCCAACTTGACATCTTCTTTTCATGCCCCAATGTTGCTACAATTAGTGATATTTGCTAAACCAAGGAAATCAGTGATGCTGTTGGCTTCTGTGGTAGTCACCTAATCTGGTGTCAATTTAAAGATGAACAGTGTAGGGGTGGAGTCTATGTTGTCAACCTGAAGATAGCCAATGAGACTTATGTGTGGGCGTGGCCTTCTCCTGAGAATTCTGGGAAATCTGGTACTTCCTCCTTGGAGGCAGAAGACACCTCTCTCTCTCTCTCTGCCATTCCCTGGGGGACATTTACAGAAGATAAGCCACATGGAAGCAACCAGACCTCTGAAGCCAGAGAAGCCACAGAGAGACCCCTGCCAGCACTGAGATGCTTATAACACCACAGGACCAAAAGATTTTCTACCCACTGGCTCGTGATCGCCCTACATTTGGCTTCATTGCATGGGTTTCATGAGTCTGAAGAGGACTTTATAGATTGGTATCAGACATATGGGCTAATATCAGACTTATGGCCTTGGACTGGACTGGGCTGGGCTGGGATGTTTTCTTAATGTACTCTTGCACTTGTCTATAAACCTCTTCCTTGTACACATATGTGTGCATATGAATTTGTATCTCTAGTCTACCCAGACTAACTCAGCTCCACAGGGCTGAGGGGCACTGATCCCTTCTCTCAAAAATGATGCAAGCATTATAGAACTTCCTTGCAAGACGTTGAACTACCTTGCAAGAAGCAAATACAAGAAACTCCATTTTGGAGAAGAAATAAAGTGTAACATTTAGGCCCAGCTCAAAAGTTGAGCCACTGCCAAGAGCCAACAGATGGTCTGAAAAGCCACCCCCGAAAGTCTGGGGGACCCCGTTAAGACCAGAATGACGTCAAGGAACCAGCTGAACTGTTGATATAAACCCAGGTAGAGACACTGACCTTTCAGAGAGCTAGGAACCAAGGAGACATCAACTCCTGCTCTCTCCAACTCTGCCCGGGTGAGCACACCAATGAAGGCAACGCTTATGGGGAATATGATGCTGAAATCATAATGTAGTGTGTTGCCCCTGTACCTGATATTTGTTTAAAATGATATAACTTGAGTTAAAATTAGAATCGTTAGATTGTTTGATGTGTGTTTGCATTGAATAAACCGAGTATTCAAAAATGTCAGAGTGTTAAGTAATTATTTTTTTAAAAAACATTTTATTAGGGGCTCATACAACTCTTATCACAATCCATACATATACATAAATCAATTGTATACAGCACATCTGTACATTCTTTGCCCTAATCATTTGTGTTAAGTAATTATTGATCGCGCTGCTTATGACAAAAAAAAAACGGAACAAAACAAAACAGATCGAGATTGAGGTGATTCTAACTTCTAGCGACCCTAGAGGGCAGGAGAGAACTGTCCCGTGAGGTGCGTTTCCAAGGCTGTAAACTTCTAAGGATGCAGAAAGCCTCATTTTTTTTGTATCCAGCACCTGGTTTGAACCACTGACTTGGCGGTTCGCAGCCCAGCACTTACCAGGTCTTGGTTGACACGATGGCAGACGAGGTCTGTCTTTGGCCTTCTGTGACGATACTAAAATTCATGCTCCGTTTAGAAATTCGACCCCACAAAAGCCACGCATTAGGAAAGAAAACTACACTGTGGGTGGATCAGATTCTGTGCCCGGAACCACGGAACGGGGGGCACACGTGTGTTCTGTCCTGCGCAGCCCTTCTGGAAAGCCCAGACGTTGCAGACGAAACCTGTGAAACAGGATCTTCTGTTCAAATGCTCAGACCTGCGTGTCAAATGCTTCCCGGTGAGCTCAGCCTGCGGGCCTTTCTGTGGGCCCGGGTGGTGGGAGAGGTGGCCGACCTTCAGCTTAGAGGCTCCAGTCTGCCGGAGAGACTATGGAAGAAACACCTGCCAACTGACTCCCAAAGGGGCAGCTGTCAAAACCCCGAGGGAGCCCAGTTCTACTCGGAGGCAGAAGAGCCTTGAGGGCCAGTGGGCTTCTGAGTGTCCTGAGAGCAGCCATGTTTCAGAAGGCTCCCACGCAAGGTAGTCACTCCTGATGTGCTTTTCTTTGTTGAGGTTGTGGTGGCGGTTTTTCAAGAGGCAGATGGGTCTTGGAAGCCATGCCACCGGACAGCTGTGGGGGGCATGTGACGAAGGAGCCGCCTGCCTGGCCGAGTGTGTGTGAAAGGACAGAAGCAGGCCTTGCCTCTGACCCTGGACCTTGGGAAAGACCCGCCCCGTGTAGGTACAATGTCACAAATGCAGTCACATGGCTGGAACAGGTGTGAGTGACTCTTTGCCCCATTCAAGGCTCAGAAGTACCCTTGAGAAATCCCGCTGGCAGGGAGCTTGTGGGCAGCAAGCCGGCGCAACAGGAAGTGCAAGTCCACTGTCAAGCATCATGGTGGCAATTTGGAAAAGGCTGATCGCCCCCAAATAATGCCTGGTGTTGACATGACGACTGATAGCCTCCTGGCCGAGGCGGACAGCATGTGCGTGTCAGATGGCGCTTTCCACCCTGACCTTCACACATCCAGAGCTGCGCACGCCGGCTAAGCCTAAAGCCGCTGTGGGGGCTTGGTCACTTGACGGTTCGGATCCTGCTTTTTGTCACATAGCAACTGGCTCAAAGAACAGATGAAAAGTTCCCCCAGCAGATGGCTTATTCCTGGATCTCCTGCGTCTATCGAGACACCTCTTGAGCCTCTTTAAGATGGCACGTCTGCATTAAGGGTGTACCTGGAGGGTCACCAGTGGTCTTTATGGGAAACGTAAACAGATCCTTAGACATCTGAGATCCACAGAAGGGGACTCTTTCCCAAAGGATGTGTGAAAGCAATCTCATTCTCAACCTTCACTGGCCATTTAGAACTGCCTGCCTGCCGAACGTCTGACGTTTCCGAACCCTCTGGCATAAGGGTTGTGGATTAGGCTGCTAACCCCAAGGTCGGCAGTTCAAAACCACCAGCCGCTGCTCAGGAGAAAGATGAGCCTTTCTATGCCCAGAAAGAATTAGTCTCAAACCCACAGGGCAGCTCTTACCCTGTCCTACCGGGTGGCTCTGAGTCGATGGCAGTGGCAGTGATCTGCTGTTAGGGAGCCCTGGTGGGGCAGTGGGTTACTGCACGGGGCTGCTAACCAAAAGGTCAGCAAAGGTCAGCAGTTGGAACCTGAGGTAGTTAGTTTATTGTACCAACCTGGCCCATAAACACATGTGAGATTAATTGAAGGGCGGAGAGATAAATGGCTCCGCAAGCCTCGCATTTCTTGTCTCTTGCTCTTTGATCATCAGACCAGTGTGTGGCTGCCTTGCTTGTTCTGTGCCTCCTTTTGCAAGTTACACTACCTGTGGGACACCTAACCTGTGGACTGTGTCGCTGTAATTTGAGGTTCCTTCAAGACCTGCTTCGCCACACTATTGGAATTTACATCTCTTAAGCTGGAGACTGTCGGACTGTGTCATCTGGCTGACTGTTGCTGACCTGCCTTGCTGTTTGCTGCCTGTGCCCCGATAGCCGGAGTTACTCTACAGAGGACTACCTGGCGGCCCTCCAGACTTGAACCACTGCCAGTGTCTCACAACTGTCTCATGGGGGTGAGTTGCACTGCTTTATAATTTAATTAACTGTTTATTTCTTATGTGATGATCTCTCTGTATAAATATATATAAAATTATTAGCATTCTGGTTTTGTTTCTTTAGGGAACCCTAACACAGAATCCAGCTTCCGCTTCTTGGGAGAACAAGGAGGCTTTCTGCTCCCGTCAAGATTACAGCCGTGGAACCCCCAGGAGGAAGTTCTACTGCCGGCAGTGAGTTGGTTTCAGTTGACCCACCCTTCCCCACTGCGGTAGATCTGAACACCTCACAAAGCCATAGGACAGAATACAGCTGCTCTGTAGGGGGTCCCAAGGCCATGAATCTTGAGCGCAGCCGCCTGCCACTTCTCCCCCCTTGCAGGGGTCATTGGGTTCCAATCACCGACCTTCTGGTTCTCAGCCCAATGCTTACACCATTGTACCCCAGGGCGCCGGTACCCCCAGATCCCATTAACGAGAACGTCTGCATGGACCTCAGTACTTTTTAGACTCCAAAGTGTCACTAAGGTGGCAAACCGTGGCGTTAAGGGGACCTTTCCACAACTTTGCAGCAAAGCCAGCAACATTTTGGGAGGTGTACTAACCCACGGACATCCCGGCGACAAAAGAACGAATGCAGAAGCCACCAAGTCATATTACAAGGCATCTTGGGGATGCAAACAGTGAAGGGTTTGCCTACTAACCCCAAAGATTGGCAAGTCAAGCTCCCCCAGCAACCCCCCGAGAAAGATCGGCCTAGTGATCTCCGGTACAGATGACAACCCAGGACACCCCTGGGGCAGTTCTGTTCTGTCGAATGGGGGTGCTATGAGTCAGAATCAACTCAGGGGCACCCGACAATAAGGAGTTAGACTTTATTCCGTGTTATGTCATCTCCACGCCCTATTATCTCCTGCTCCCCGAGTTATTTTGTGCACGTCCTGGGAATGCTAGACCCCATGGCCTGGGGGCCCAGCAGAATCAGAGAGGAGGAAAGAGCCAGGCGAAGCCTGTGCTTCCCAAGCGCTGTCCCCACTCGGCCCCTTGGGTGCTGCTGGCCAGAGATGGAGAGCAGGTCCGGCCAGGGTTCAGAGATTTTTTCACAATATCCGTCCCGTTTTATAAATGTTCGTCGCAAAGTGAAGTGATTTTAGAACTCTCTGGGATGCTATCACACTCGTCGGCAGGCCACGTTGGGGCTCGGGGAGGCCTGTTTGGGGGCCTTTGTGAGGTAGCAAGCCTTCTTCTTCTCCTTCAAATGCATCACGTAACATCGATCCCTTTTACTATGTCCAGTTCAGCGGCAGCTGAAAGTGTGTTCTTTGTGTGCGCTCCTCACCACGATCTAGTTCCAGGGCATTTTTCATCGCCCCCCCGCCAAGGGAACCCCAGGACCCTTAAACAGTCTGCCCCCCACTCCACACACACACTCTACTCCTCCCCTCCCATTCCCAGTGAATCAGGACAGTGGGCCACCTTGCCCTGGCTAGTTTAAGGGAATCGGTGCAGGGTTTACATCTGAAACGACTACATCGTTTTGCCAGCACAATCCTCAAGGCCAAGCTTTGTGTTGGGGACATTCTGTGGCCTTCACGATACCGGTGACAGCTCTACACCTTCTAAGTTGTCTAGAATCATCAAAGAGCTGAAGACTGTGCTCTGTGCCGGCTTCGAGGTTTCAATGCAGATCTCTCTCCTCCGCAGAGCCCTGCCTTTTCTCTTCTGCCTGAGGGAACCACTCATTCTCTGGGCTCCCAGAGGGCCTCCCCCATTAGACCAGGACTCAGTCCCACAGGGGGTGGTGGAGGCTGCTGGTGGTGCATCCCTGCCTGATAGCACGTCCTTCTTCCTCTGCAAATTAAACCACTTCTCACTGAGCTGATTCGTTCCCCTTGGTGACCTGAGGGGGGAGGTGTTGTAGGAGCCGGAGCTCCACAGGGTTTCAGTGGCTTCTGGTTCACAAGGAGATCTGCAGGGCTTCTTCTGAAGGGCCTCGGGGTGGGCTCAAACCTCCAACTTCTCCATTAGCAGCAAAATGCGCTAAACACTTACATAGTTCAGGGACTTCCCTCCTGGTATTAGGATCCCTGTTTTCTTTTGGGACACCTGCCTTCCTCCATTGTCATGATAAGAACAGGGCCAGTGCCATTCCCTGGGCTCTCAGGGTGGCCTTCTAATCCAGGCCTGGCGGATCCACCCACTTGGGGTTGTTCAGGACTTGCTTGTGCTTAGCTCTCTCTGGTAATCTTTGGCACATCCTGGAGAAAAGCCAACACAGAAAGCAGAGTAGAGAGAGAGAGAGAAATGAGAAGAGACACAGATAATATCAGATTAGGGGCAAATTTCTTCCCTCAACGTTCCCAGTTATTGCAGTCACTTTTTAAAATATTTTTTGTCAAAAGTGGTTTCTGCTTAAAAATTTTTTTTTATTGCTTGCAACGAAAAGAATACTGATGAGTACTTTGTATTTCATGAATATATTTTTTCATGAATATTTAAATCCCTCACATAGCGCATGGCACGTGACACATGGTAAGCGCTCAATAAATGTGTAAACTCAATGCATACTTCCCATAAATATGCTAATGCTATTTTTCTTAGTAATGAAACACTATAGAGGGGGCAGAAGTGGGGAGGCGATGATGCAGAGGAGTTGGAACTACTGTGGACCACTACTTGGCAGTTCTCACCTATGTTAAACCCAGAATCACTGTCACCCAGCCAAACTCACTGCCTTCAAGATGATTCTGACTTAGAGCCACCCTAAAGGGCAGGGTGAAACCGGCCCTGTGAGTTTCCGTGACACTGTAACTCACTCTCTCTCTCTCTCATTGTCGCTCTCTGTATCTCATTTATCTATCTATCTATCTATCGATCTATCTATCTATCTATCTCACTATCTATTTTAGTGTAATGATTCTAATCAAGTTACTAACAAGAACCAAAGTGCAATGACATGAAAAGCTGCTTTTTAATTTTTAAGTCCATTGCCTTAACCATTTGCCCACAACTACATGATTAGTTTCTAATTAAAAAAAAATAAATAAAAATTTTTTTAAACAGTTTAAGTGGTTCTTCACAGTCGTTCCTTGTAAGGTATTAAGGATGGGATCCACTCCCGAATCGCCTTTATGGTGGTGGAAGAAGGTACAAGTTGTTCTGGAGAGCCACGCTTCAAGCACCATCAGTCCGTCACACAGTGAAGCCAGCGGCGCTGTTTGGGGGATACATCCCTCCCTGATGCTTCCATCCACATCCTAGAACGTGTTTCTGCCATTCATTCCTATAGTACACCTGACCCATTGGGGGCCACCCAAGAGCTGCTTGCTGGAATTTGTGTCCATATTGGACTGCCCCCCACTAATGTACCAAACCTTAACATTGTTCGCCCTTCAGAAAACTCCTAAGCAGCCACGGAGGGTGAAGAAGTTCTGGGACGAGAGAGGAGCGATGGTCGCCCAACATTTCGAATACTCTGAATGTCATCCCTGGTACATTTCATGTTATATGCATTTTACCACCGTGCAAAGCAAAGCAAGAATTCACCATCACCAGGGTCTCCCTACGGACACCACACAGGTGGCTGGCCACCTGCAGAGAGGATTCATTTGGGGTCAACAGTTCCCCAGGACTTTCCTTTGTTCCAACCTGACTCCTGGGCAGAACAGATACCTCTCCTGCTTGGTGCAATGATACCTTCTGGGCTGCTGCTCACCCTGAACTTGAGACAAGATGCCAACAGATGTAGGCAAGTGCCGAGGAGCACATAACTTTCCGCGGTCTTCAGGGAACTCCTTAGTTCTGGGCCTTCACAGGCTCAGTGTCAAGCACCGCAGTGCTCCTGTCCCCAGGGTGCGGCCTCTGAGAAGCCCCCTTGCATCACTGAGTGCTGAATGTGTACAGCCAGCACAAACCACCGGGCTGCGTTGTCCATTACCAGAGCTCAAATCATCTCGCCGTCAACAAGGTGACCTGCTGGCTTTGCTGGCACTGGGAAATTAAAAGGCAAAAGGCCCAAAGGAGGAGAAACCTGAAAAAAAAAAAAGACCAGTTTTCTGACATTGGAAAACCTCCCCGGGTTAAACATTGCAGCAATTTGCTTGCTCTCTCACCACCGACCCCCCTTATTTGTTTTTTTAAAGGAGTTTATGTTGGGGGGAATCGAGTTGAGAAAGAACAGTGACAATCGCCTGACTCTTAGGGAAGACAGGGCTAGCTCCTAGGGACCTCGCCTTCTCAGGTTATTATTAATATCTCTGTCCTAAGAATGAGTATGGAAAAGAAAAAAGACAAAGAAAGAAAGGAGAGGGAGAGGCGGAAGGAGGGAGGAAGGGAAATCCTGTAAAAGGAAGGCGCTTCCAAGCCAAAGCCATTGGCTGTTTTGCTCCATTCCAGCGACACCCAAGGCCCTTCTGCCATTCCCCACCCAGTGCCTTTATTCAGGAGACAACTTAGAAAACACTGGGACAGGTCCTTGTGAACATCACAGGATGTGGAATGAGACATTTCCTGTTGACCCAGAAGTTCAGCTAATGTCCCCCCCCCCCCCCCCCAGTGAGGGCAGTAGGCGGTCAGACTGGCCCTTTGAGCCTTGGTAATCATTGACCTTCAGTCCATAGAAGATGGACATCAAGATGCTATCTGGAGTTTTATTTATTTATTTTGGGTAGTACGTCTTCCCTTCCTACCCCTAAGCCAAGGGACTTGTCCCCAAAGAAAGGGGGCAGCTGTCATCTCACTGCCCACTGGAGGCAACGGGGGGTGGGGGGGAGGGGAGAGGGCAGCAGCAGGAGCCTGCACATACCCATCCCTCTGGGCAAAGGTGCATGGTCTCACCTGGGCCAGGTGACTACCTCCAAGGTTCCTTAGGCTTGAGGCCTTCTGACAAGACTCACTCAAGTGGGCAGCCTGCCCGGCAAGGGGACCTTAGAAAGAGGATATGGGGACTTCCCTGGGTATGGACTAGAATGGGTGTGCCTGAGGCCACTCAACAGTGGGTCAGGTCCCCATGGGGGTACTTGAAGATCCCCCCATCACCAGCCCATGTGAGAATGACAGAATGAGGACACTGGGAAAACAGAGGAAGGGGCTGACCCCGCTCTCCGTTTCTCCCAAGCTCTCATTTCTTTTATACTCATGCCTAGTGAGCTGAGGAGCAGGCAGAGGAGGCCCCACCCCATCCCTTGTGACCACCACAGATTCCTGAGTGCCCTGTGGCTCAGGTTGGCACAGGGAGAAGAGGAGAAGCATTGAACAGGATGGGAGAGGGACGTTTGGAATGAACTGGATTTTTAATGCCCGACGAGATTGTTCTGATCGGTGAAACTGCCTGACAAGCTATGGAGTCTGTTGAGACATTGCCAAGGGACCTTGGAAGGAGAAAAGGCAGAGGGTAAGTGTCGAAACGCGATGGGAGAAGGGCAATGAAGCTGGTCCCTGACATCCTCTGGCCTGTCCCACTTCCAACGATCGATGGGTAAAGCCACAAAGACACGTCCTTCAGAGCATGCAGCTTCTGGGATGAACTGTAACAGTGTCATTGTCATAAACAAGCTCTGGCCCTCCGAGCTTCTTATTGGCAAGGCTTGTTTCAGTCCGAGGGGCAATGCAACTTAAGCCACCCCTGAGGCAGAGAACGCAGGTGCCCACAGGAGCTGGGCAGAAAACACAAGGAATGAATGAAGAGGGCTGAGAGGGGACTGTAGGGTACAAGGGAGTCCACATCCTATGTGGAAGGGGAAGCTGCCTCTTAGGTCCACTCAGTTGCTGTCCCAAGTGGCCAGATCTTTCACTTTTCCCAGAAAAACCAGACACCCGTATAGTTTGCACTATCTCCTGATTTGGGAATTATTGGCAAGAGTACCAGCCAGGGCTCTTTGTTGCAAATCCCACAATCACCTCCTGGTGGTTTAAGCGGAAGTCCTTTGTTAGAGGAGCCGAGAAAGTAGGCAGAAACTCCAGGAGAAGAGAGAGCCAAGCTCTAACTATGTAGCCAGGCTCTGATTAAGATTGATGCCCACGCACACTGCGGGGTGGGACTGCAGCGGGGACGCCAAGTGTGCACTTAGGACACAGGACAGGACAGCTGGAAGCAGGTGCGCTGGCTGCCCTGCTCACTGTCGGATAGAGGCTTCTCCTTTATTGCCTACCTCCCAGTAGAGATCTTATGTGCCCTGTCCCAGAGTAGGGCCTAGAGCATATGCATGAAGGTTGCAAGGAAGGTTTTAAAAATGTGTCTGGGTCCCTGTTCATGGAAGAGGTGGGACTTTGACCTGGAGAATTCTCCAGCCATTGGAAAAGGCATGCAAAAAGCTGGGCAGCTATCAAGCAACTCACACATCTGCTCCCACAGCTGACTGATGAAAAGAATGAGAGATGGTGAAACAATGCCTTGATGTGCTACCCAATGGAGACCTCCAATCAGCCTGTGAGCTACATCCATCATCTCAACGCTGTCTACTTCGAGCAAAGCATAGTCGTCATCATCCATCTGCCTAAGGCAGGCGTCCTCAAACTATGGCCCGCGGGCCACATGCGGCCTGCTGAGGACATTTATCTGGGACGCCGGGTGTTTTTGCCCCATTTGCTTTTTTATTTCAAAATAAGATATGTGCAGTGTGCATAGGAATTTGTTCATAGTTTTTTTTAAGTTATAGTATGGCCCTCCAATGGATCTGAGGGATAGTGAACTGGCCCCCTGTTTAAAAAGTTTGAGGACCCCTGGCTTAAGGACTCAAAAGAGTCGCTAAAGCAACGAGGACAAGAGGAGCCAAGATACCATAGAGAGGGCACATAGATATCCTGCAGCCATGCTTTCCTTAGGGATACTTGGAATTTGGGGCACAGGTAAAGAGATGGAGAATCCAGGTGTTTCCCAGGCCAGAGAGCTAATCTGGAGAACAAAGAAGGCAGCAGAACTTTGGGCAGCCTCAAAGGGCCAAGATCCCAGAGAGACAAGAACAATGGGAAAGTGAGTCTACCTGTGCGAGATCTTCACCCAAACCTGAAGTTGTGCAGAGCAGCCAGGAAGGCAAGTAGAAAGCATCCAGAAGGGGATTCAGCAGGATTGCCATGCTACAAAGACAAGGGTGAGAGTTCAAGACCAGGGAGAGCAGCCTCAGCCAACGCCCAAGAGTTTCAGTTGGAATTTCTGGAAGGCAAAGCCTTAGAGGTGGAGGGCAAAGCTAGGTGGTGCCAAACCATAATTACAACCCAGCTTCCATCCAGCTCAGCGCTTCTTGGATGGATGTGATCTGTCTATTCCTATGCCATCTGTCTTGTAGAGGAAAGGGTGAGCCCTTTCAGAGTTTGATAATGTTGCCGGGAGCTTCTGCATTTTCCTTCTTCGTTTTGTCTGTTGTTGTTGTTAGGTGCCACGGAGTCGACTCCAACCCATAGTGACCTTTTGCACAACAAAATGAAACACTGCCCGGCCCTGCGTCATCCTCACAACGGTTCCTAAGCCTGAGCCCATTGACGCAGCCACCGGGTCCATCCATCTCATTGAGGGCCTTCCTCTTTTTCGCTGCCCTTCCATTTAACCAAACAGGATGTCCTTTTGCCAAGGACTGGCCTTCTCGCGACAACATGTTCCAAGTATGTAAGATGAAATCTTGCCATCTTTTCCTCTGGCCTTACTTCTTCCAATCTGTTTGTCCTTTTAGCAATTCATAGTACTTCCATATTCTTCTCCAGCACCCCAAGTCAAGCGCACTGAGAAGTCCAGTCTGTAGAAACAGACCTGCTAGGGAACTAAGTACCCACATCAGACAAGGGCTTGGAAATACTCATAACTGGTATGTTGAAAGGGGGAAAATGATAGAGAACGCAGATGGAAAGATGGAGTCTTTTATCAAAGGACCGAAATCCATAAACTACATAGCTCCAAAGGTTGAGAACATGGAGAACTCACTTAAACTCCTCATGGACAGATTTTAAAAATACAAGTTCAGCACTGTGTGAACTAGGAGCGGTGAAAATACTCCCGGCTCCCTTTTCAGAAAGCTTACTGTTCAGTTTGGCCATTCGGCTTCTCCAGTGGTCTCTTTTAGGGAAGGGACACCTTGTTTTGATTCACTGCCCAGTGCCCTGGCACGAGGTTCTGTTCACCTGGAGGGAGAGAGCCTCTTGCCACCTGTCTTAAATAGACGCTGCTAAGTGGGTGTTGGGGGTACTGTTAGATGAGGTGGTCACGGGGATGAAGCGTCACTAAGACGTCTTGTGAGTTAAAGGCAGTGACAAGATAGAGCCAGATGGCCTCCACTCAAGCACTCCCTCAATGCAAGAATACTTTGTTCTATTAAACTGGCTTTCTATGATGCTCACCTTCCCGACACAACCGCTGAAGACAAAGTGGATGAATAAGCAAATGTGGTGAAGAAAGCTGATGGTGCCCGGCTATCAAAAAATATAGCATCTGGGGTCTGAAAGGCTTGAAGGTAAACAAGCGGCCATCTAGCTCAAAAGCAACAAAGCCCACATGGAAGAAGCACACCAGCCTGTGTGATCACAGGGTGCCGAAGGGATCAGTTATCAGGCATCAAAGAACAAAAAATCATATCATTGTGTGCTCACTTGCATGATATGATCGCTGAAGACAAATGTGTGCATAAGTAAATGTGGCGAAGAAAGCTGGTGGTTGCAGGGCTATCAAAAGATATAGCGTCTGGGGTCTTAAAGGCTTGAAGGCAAACAAGCGGCCATCTAGCTCAGAAGCAACAAAGCCTACATGGAAGAAGCACACTAGCCTGTGCGATCACAAGGTGTCGAAGGGATCAGATATCAGGCATCATCAGAACAAAAAAATCATATCATTGTGAATGAGGGGGGGTGGAATGCAGAGTGGCGACCTGAAGCCCATTTGTAGGCCACTGGACTTCCCCTTACAGAAGGTTCTCGGGAGGATACGAGCCAGTCAAGGTGCGATGTACCTACGATGATACATGTTTCCTCTAGTTCCTAAATGCTCCCCCACCCCTACTATCATGATCCCAATTCTACCTTACAAATCTGGCTAGACCAGAGGATGTACACTGATACAGATATGAACTGGAAACACAGGGAATCCAGGGCAGATGATTTCTTTAGGACCAGTGGTGAGAGTGGTGATACTGGGAGGGTTGAGGGAGGGTGGGTTGAAAAGGGGGAACCGATTACAAGGATCTATATGTGACCTCCTCCCTGGGGGATGGCTAACAGAAAAGTGGGTGAAGGGAGACATCGGGTGATGCAAAATATGACAAAATAATAATTTATAAATTATCAAGGGTTCATGAGGAGCGGGCAGGGAGGGGAAAAATGAGGAGCTGGTGCCAGGGGCTTAGGTGGAGAGCAAATGTTTTTGAGAATGATGAGGGCAACGAATGTACAAATATGCTTTACACAATTGATGTATGGATGGATTGTGATAAGAGTTATATGAGCCCTAATAAAACGATTAAAAAAAAAGATGGAGCCAGCCAAGAGAGCTAGGAGAACATCAAGTGCAAGTGCTCTGAGTCCAACATATGCCTGATGATTTAGAGCAGGGTTGGGCACAGTTTTCTGTCAAGGGTTAGACTTTCTGGCATGGACTCAATTCGGCCTCTGGAGAGCAGACGCACCCACAGAGGATGTTTAAATGCGTGGGTGGCTGTGTTCCAAGGCCGTCTTTCTTATGGACTGTGAGAGTTCAACCGCATACAATTCTCGTGTGCTACCAACTATTCTTTCAGCTTTCTCTCTGACCAACTTTAAAATGTCGAAATCATCCTTAGCTCAGGGGCTGTAGTCTGCGGACCCATGATTTAGAGAAATAAGCGAAGTGCATGCGTGTGTTTAGAGAGGGGCAGGTGGGTGGGTGGGGGCCAATCAGGTGGGCCCTTGTCGGAAGCGGTGACAACCCCAATAAGGCAAAACCGTACTTCTCCTCCAGATGGAGAGCCGCGCGTGGGGGTAACTGCATGCCAGGTTCCATTCTGGGAGGCAGTATTCTAGAGCTCAAGGAAGTTTATCAGGCTTTGCTTTTTAATTTTTTCTCTTTTCAAAATCCATTCCCACCCCAGTATTAAAAATGGACAAACAAAAAGGCACGCGCGCGTACACACACACACCGGGGCACGTGCCCAGGTTCCCGCTGACATCTCTCCAGGATGTGCGCTGGGTTTTGAAGTTGAGCGAACACCTGCTCCCAGACCCAGCGCACCTGCTGAGGCGCGCTCCGACCGGTCTCGCGAGAACGGGGTTGTAGTAGTGGCCCCTGCCCCTGCCGGGTCCCCCTCCTCCTTCTGCCCGCCTCCCGCGCCCGCCCCCTCCCTGCAGCCCCCGGGAACTGCCTGGCCGCCCTGCGCCTGCCCTGCTCGCCGCGCTCGCCCGCACGTTGGCACGCACGCACGACCGGTAGTAATTGCACTTGGCCACGCGAGCGCCGCAGCCCCTGGAAACCCCGCCCCCGGCCCCGCCGGGCGCCGTCCCAGGCTGGCCAGGTGCGCGAGCCTACGCGCGCCTCCCCCGGCGGGTCCTTGCGCGCCCGGGCCGGGCCGGCTGGGGCGGTTGCGCGCAGGGCGCCTCAGCCAACCGGCTCCCGGCGGGTCCCTCGCGCGCTCTCCATCCCTCGCCGGCGTGGCCTCGCTCCCCCGCCCTTTGATTGACAGGCAAGATGTCGGTGTGGAGCGAGATAGGAGCGACTGCAGCAGCGGTTCACTCGGGAGCCCGGCGGCGGCAGCAGCAGCAGCGCAAGGAGGCAGCAGCCAGCCGCACTCGCCGCTGCAGCCGCGAGAGCAATGCAGACAGCATCTTGAGAACGCGCTAACGCACCACCAACGGTGGACAATGCCTTGTCACTGCAACTGGGAGGGGGCACAAACAGGTTTTTTGGACATAAAATCCAGCCCGCCCCCAAATATATCTATATAATTGTGTCCTTCACGGAGCCGGTGTGTAAAGAGTGAACGCTGTTTTCCTCCTCCTCCTTATTCTCCTCCTCCTCTTTCTCCATCTCCTCCTCCTCCTCCTCCTCCTCCTCCTCCTCCTCCTCCTCCTCCTCCTCCTCCTCCTCCCCCTCCTCCTCCCCCTCCTCCTCCTCCCTAAGTGTACAGACAGCATCACATCACCTGGTTCGCTTTTGAGAAACGGCATCTCTCCTTCTCAGGGACCAGAGACTCAGAGAAGACATTCTCATGGAGTCTGCCTGATACCCCAAAAATAAAATAATAAATTTTGGCTCTCGCCCCCTCCTTCTCTCCCCCCACCCCCCAACCATCTCCCAACCCTGTACGAGATGTTGGGTTTCTTCTTCATGAGACATTGTTGAGAAGTCGCGGTGGTTGGAGACGCGTAGGGGTTAGACTACCTCTACCCCCATCCCCCTTTTTTTTGCCACTGGGAGGAGGAGAGGAAGGGGGGTTGCAGAGCAAGCGATGGAGGAGGAAAACATGACGAAAAGCGAGGGGCAGCAGCCTCTGAGTTTGCAAAAAGCCTTACAGCAGTGCGAGTTGGTCCAAAACATGATAGACCTCAGCATCTCCAACCTGGAGGGGCTCAGAACCAAGTGTGCCACGTCCAACGACCTCACGCAAAAAGAAATCCGGACCCTGGAGGTAGGTGTCGCCTAAGGAGACCCAGCAATCCTGCCTGCGCGCGCTCCCCCACCCCTCCTCTCTCATCTCCCTTTTCCCTGCTGCGGGGTGGGGGGTGGGGTGGAGGGGACAAGGTGGGCACGATTCCGTGTCCTGTGATGCCTCTTCTGCCGAAGTCCACGCCGGCCGGCCCTTGGCTGCCGCTGTGGTCTACGCTTGACTGGGTGGTGGTAGTAGTAGTAGTAATTGCGATGTCTTATTTATTATTGTTGCTGCCGTTTGCTTGATCACCCACTTCCTCCCCGAGGAGGGAGTCCTCGCCCCCCCCCCCCAATTGTGGATTTGTTTATATGTCACGGGGGCTTGTGAGCCGGTGGTACATTCAGGAGCTGCAGAGCAGCCACGTGACCCTGCGCATTCTGCAGGTGGTCAAAAGGTGGGGTGGTTTTTTTGTTGTTGTTTTTTTGCTCACGGAATGTGGCCGCCTATAAATATCAAATATCGACCTCCTCTCCGCGGCCTCTTCCCCAGCGCGCTTCTTAGAAGCACCTTGAGTGAAGTTCGGGAGGCGAACTGGCTGGAACTGAAAAGCCCCTCCGAGCTGCCCCGTTGCCCCATCAGACCGTCTCGATGCAGTGAGCTCGCACGCCTAAAACATGTTTCGAAAAAGGGAGAGAAAGGAAAGGGAGACGCGCGCCTGCATCGGCGCTGGCGCGTGGCGTGGGACACTATCTTCGGTGTGTTGTAAGACTCTTCAACAAAACTTGAGGGGGAGTTTGAAACAGTTTATTACCCCCTCCCGGGGGGCGGGGAATGCAAAGTTACTCGGAAAGAAGATGGCAGAAGTTATGTCTTCCAAGGGCCAGTTAGTCCCAGGAGGAAGGTTCCGAGAACATTGGGAACCAGCGTGCCTTGTTTTTACCTCCGAAGGGCGCGCTCCGCGAGTAACTCACATTGGCTCACATTGCTGAGGCTGATGGCAGTGCCAGGAGGCTGCGGTGGCGTGGGCATATGTGGCGCTGGGAGGTCCACGAGTTTCTAAGGACGGAACTCTCTGAACCCTGCCGATTGGTTCGCGCAGTATCCCCGCTTCTAGCTCGCACCAGCCCGTTGTAGCTTCTGATTCCCTCGCAGGTCTTTCTTTGGCTTGCACGGCTTTTGAATGTGCCTAGATAGCAGCGCGGGCGGGATGGGCATCGGTTTGAAAGAAGAGTCCGGGCCATCTGTGGGTGTTAATCCGCTACTTGCTACCTGGAACTCATTTAGATGTGCACCTGTCAACTGAGAAAATGGTCCTCAGAAAGGGAGCGAGGCAAAGGTCAGGGGTGGTTGAGAGAGTGGGTCTCGGGAAGGGAGGGGCAGGGATTGCTCTCCTTTGAGCATGGGGGGAGCAAGCCCAGGACTTCTGCTGGAAGAAGAATGGCGTGCAGGCCCAGCCTTCTGTCTCCGGATGGTGCCAAGAGCAGGTTCCCCACAGAACGGCTTACGCAGAGTAAATAAATAAATAACCTCAAGGGCCAGCTAGAGCTCCCTCTGGCCCCAGGAGCCAGGATTCCCACGTCCCCACTCCTCAGCTTCTCCAGAGTTCTCCATCCTTTGAGCACTCTCCTGGGAGGGGTCCTGGTGGCAGTGGGTACTGGACTTCATGGGTAGCAGTTTTCTTTTTGGCTCCAGGGGCGGAGGCATTGGCATGGCAGGTGGTTACGGTCCTTGGGAAGGCATCTGTTTGCTAGTTTCCTCATCCCTGTACGCCACACAGCACGCCAGCTGCTTCATCCATACCACCAAGGGCAGGGGCTTGAGCAATAAGGTCCATTTAGATTGGACTGAAATCTGTAGGGCTAGGTTGGGCCACTGAGGAGGGTCTTGAGGCCCAGCTAAGCCTCCTGCCAGACCTCACAAAGACCTGGACCCACAAGCCTTTGCCCCCATCCCCAGAAATTCTCAAATATCATTAATTTGTCGTCATCACCATCTGGTGGAAATACCAATTCTCAGTCCCTCGCCCCAGAGATTCTAATTCTGTTGGGGCCAGGAATCAGCATTTAATATAGAATGTGATGCGTTGGACGCATGTTTGGTGTGCATCGGTACCTTGAGAAATACAAACCCATTAAGAAACGATCGTTACATTTCACCCACTTAGTGGTAAGAACTCCCTGTGCACACACACACTGAAACCCCAAGCCCAAGCCCAAACCCAGTCAGTGACAACTCATAGCAACCCTGCCTAGGGTTTCTAAGCCTGTAGATATATATGTACAGGTGCAGACAGCCATTTCTTTCTCTCTGAGCTGGGCTGGATTTGAACCACCGAGCTCACATTTAGCGGTCCGACAGCTAGCACCGCCAAGACTCCTTACAAACACTAAAGTAGGTGTGCCATTGAGTAGACCCATCAAAAAGAAAGACAGTCCCAGCTAAATTGAGTAGACCCTCTCAGAAAGCCTTGATTTTAAGCAAAATTCAGCAACTTCCATATGCCTCCGTAGAAACAAGAATAGTCAATGTGGGCTTTGTCTTCAGGAAACATTCTTCATGGTTAGGAAGACAAGACCAGTTATATGGGTGAACTACTGATCAACTCCAAATGATAAAGAATACGGAGATGGCGTGTGCGTCCATGGGGACTCTGTTCGCTGCCTGGTGAAGCAGTCATGATTTCTTTGTCTCGTGGAGCAAGTCTGGAGATAGGTGGTTGCTTGAGCCCGCTTAGTAGGTCCACAGTGTCAGGACTATCTTTGCAGATTCACAAAGCCTTTCCCGTATGATTGCTAGATGTCTCCTACAACTTCCGCCAGGACAGCTGGGTTTGCAGCTGGAAAGAAGAGGGCTAAGTGAGTGGATGAGCCAACACTCATGGCAGCTGCCCCAAAGATTGGAGGTCCCAGTCACCCAGAGGTGCCTTAGAAGAACAGGGTGTGTGGTAGGACGAACATGTTCAGCAAAACAGCCTTGGAGAATGCGATGGAGTAGTCTTACTGTGATCCACAAGGGATTTCCTGGAGTCCAAAGTGACGCATTGACCCCTGATTAGCACTGCCCTGTGTTGTTTCTGGTTGTAGCATGTGCCTCTGCGTGCCAAGGGAATGCTGCTGTTATGAACCTGGATGCGGTGATGGGGTGGTCCACTTGACGGTGTAGCACAGGTGTGTGGGGAGAGGGAGGGAGGAAAGAGGGTAGGCGGCATTTTCAAAGCGGGTGCTATGGGGCCCAACTCAGGAGGATGTTGAAGTCCGTGTGCTGGATGCCAGTGGCCAGCAAAGTGTCGTGGGGACAGAAGGAATTCTATGGGAAATTAAGTTTGGAAGTGAAGCAAGGGAAAGAGGTATCTTGACTACAGGGTTCACCAGCGCCTTTGAGAAGCGATATGTGCCTGTTCCATTCCATGGAATGCACCCAAGAAGCATTTGGAAAAGCAGCTGGGAAATATTCCTAGGTAGGGGCAGGGGCATGGGACCCTGGGTGGGCTGAAGGATGAGGTGGATTTAGAGGACAGGGGGCAGTTGTTCAGAGGTCTACTTCTCTGGACAGGAGTAGCAGCCAGATGATGGCGCTGAGATGTCTTTCCGGGGCAGCACAGACACCAGCTTGCCCAGAATGGAGAGGCCCCCCTCGTACCATAGGAAGCAGATAGAGGTCGCTGACTCCTGAGGCCTGACTATCAGCAGGGGGGTCACAGCAACCAAGTTTTATTCCTTTGTGGGAAGCAGCAGGCTATTTGGTGGTTTTTAGACTGAAGAACACAGAAAAGATATTGAAGCAACCGCAGTCTGCAGCAAGGGCCAGTGAACTGTCTCTGCAGCGGGCCAGGGAATGTGTCTCTGTGTCTCTGCGGGTCTGACTGCGGCTGCCATGTCTATTCAGCAGTGCTGTACAGGCAGAAAAGTGACCGTGGATCCTCCATGGATGAGCAGGTGGGGTTCGCACCCTGGAATTTGAATCTGATAGTGTTTTCCTGTGTTATGGACGGCTTTCCTTCGTTTGTTGGTTTTTCCACCAGCTAAACACACACATATTATTATTAAGTCTGGGGCCAGACAGAAACAGGTGATAGCAAACAGATCCGTGACTCTGGAGTGCCTCTGATAAAACAGAAGCCTTCCTTGCGCATAGCACAGTGTGAAACAGGTGTTCCTGGTGGTGAGCCTTTCTCCTCCAAGCTCCAGGTTCCTTCCATTCGGCAGCATGGCCGCTGTGTGCACCTGGACTCTTCTTCTTCTTCCTCCTCTTCCTCCTCCTCCTCCTCCTTCTCACCACCATCAAGTCCTTTCTGAATCATCGAGACCCTGGAGGACAGAGAATTCCTCCCCTGGGTTCCCAAGGCTGTAAATCTTTAGCAGAAAGCCTCGCCTTTCTCCTGCAGAGTGGCAGATGGCTTCGAACTGCTGACCCTGTGGTTAAGAGCCCTTTAGCAGAAAGCCTCACCTTTGTCCTGCAGAGTGGCAGATGGCTTCGAACTGCTGACCCTGTGGTTAAGAGCCCAACGCGTAACCATATGGCACCAGGGCTCCTTGCATCCTGGGATGAGCAGGGGAAAGCGTGGGGAAAGTTAAGGCCTCTTACGAGCCCTGCAGTTGTCCTTATCAATTCTGCGTGCAATCCACTGGCTCGAATTAAATCACAACTCTACGAGGATGGTGGAAAAGCAGCCTAGTTGTGGGTCCTGGGAGAAAAAGACCTAGTCATGTCTGCCAGAGCCACCGAATCAGTTAGCTCTTGTCACAACACGTAGTGGCTTAAAATAAGAACCATTGATTTGCTCAGGAGTCTGCAGTTTGGACTGAACAGCTCTGGCCAGTTCTGCTGATCTTGCCTGGGTAGCACTGATGGTGTTATATTCATCTGGTGGCTCATCTGGGCTGGACAATTCCAGATGACTAGGGATGTTGACAAGGAAGCCTCTGTTTCCCTCCACATGAGTTCCCCAGCAAGATAGCTTTGGGTTTTTATGTTACAGCACTAGCAGCGTCCCAAGAGGAACAAATCCTGATGTACAGGCCTCTGCTTCCAGAAACTTTGCTAATGCCCCATTAGCCAAAGCAATTTACAGAGTTGATGTGGGTGGCCCTACACGAGGCCCGGATTCTAGGAAATACAGTTTGTTGGAGGCCAAGGACCCATCTAATGTAGCACAGCTATGAAAAAAAACAACAGAAGGAGAGCGAGCGTGAGAGCAAACTAGAGAGAGAGCGAGAGAGAAGTGTGGGGTAGCAGAGACCCCCTGAGTTTTACTGACAGGAGCAAAACAAGCCAGGCAAAATTTGGGGAAGTCAAAGCCCATCTGTAGGCAACTGGACATCCCCTTACGGAAGGGTCTCGGGGAGGAGACAAGTCAGTCAGGGTGCAGTGTAGCAACAATGAAACATACAACTTTCCTCTACTTCCTAATGCTTCCTCGCACCCCCACCCTCCACTATCATGATCCCAATTCTACCTTACAAATCCGGCTAGACCAGAGGATGTACACTGGTACAGATAGGAACTGGAAACACAGGGAATCCAGGATGGATGATCCCTTCAGGACCAGTGTTGTGAGTGGCAATACCGGAAGGGTGGAGGGAAGGTAGGGTGGAAAGGGGGAACCAATTACAGGGATCTACATATAACCTCCTCCCTGGAGGACGGACAACAGAAAAGTGGGTAAAGGGAGACATCGGGTGGTGCAAAATATGACAAAATAATAATTCATAAATTATCAAGGGTTCACGAGGGAGGGGGGAACAGGGAAGAAGGGGGGCGGCAATGAGGAGCTGATGCCAAGGGCTTATGGAGAGCAAATGTCCTGAGAATGATGAGGGCAACGAATGTACAAATGTGCTTGACACAATTGATGTATGTATGGATTGTGATAAGAGTTGTATGAGCCCCCAATAAAATGTTTTTTAAAAAAAACAGGCCTTGGAGAAGAATGCTCTAGGCAGTGAGGCGCAGATACACATTCCTTGGGTGGGAATGTGCTTGGCAAGTCACTGGCGTGGCGGGGACATCACCGTGGTTGGCATGGGGTGAGCGCATGGGGCAGGGATAATGGATGCATGGGGGAGGGACACCACTGAAGGCTTTGCTGCCACGTGGGCTTTCTCTTGAATGTGATAGGAGCTCTTTGAGCAGAGGAGCGACTGGCGTGTGTGTGTGTGTGTGTGTGTGTGTGTGTGTGAAGATCCTTCAGATCGTTCGGAGGGAAAATAGACCCCCGTGGGCAAGAATGGGAAAAGGGAGACACGTCGGGAGGTGATTGTGTAACGTTCATGCTGGGAATGAACAGGTCTCGGACGACTGCCGTGCACCTGGGATGGGCAAAGTCCAGGTACGGGAGGTGCTCGTGAGGAGGGAGGGAAAGAAAGAAGCGAGCATTCTTCCTGGGTGTTTGCTCCAAGTGGGTGACTGGCAGTGCCATCATTTGACACGGGGGCTTGACAGCTGTGCTCTGTTTGGACGCGTTAACGTTCCTCAGGTAGCCGGCTGGATCTGTACGTCGGGAGTTCTGAGGCAGGCTGGTGTTGACATAAGGTCTCGGGAGCAGGTTTTTGGATTAGGAGAGTTTCGGTTGCCTGGTGTGATAGATGCCAGGCGGCTAGTATTCCGTTGTTGTTGGGAGAGGTGCCATTGAGTGGGTGCTGACTCCTAGCGACCCAGCGCCCACGAGAACAAAACGCTGCCCGACCCTGTACCATCCTCCCCCTTGTTCCTGTTTGAACCCCTGTTTGCAGCCACTGGGTCGAATCCATCTTGTCGAAGACCTTCCTCTTTGTCGCTGTCCCTCCATTGGACCAAGCACGGTGTCCTTCTCCAGGGATTGATCATTCCTGATAACATGCTCCGAGTCTAGGAGGGGAAACCTCCCCATACTTGCCTCTAAGGATGATAGGAATATACTCTGCATAAAATTGTATTGTTGAATATTTGTATTCACATGTGGGCACCACGATGGTAGATGGGGCCGGAATAGACGTCTTGGCGGCTAATCTTTGCCTTTGATTCCTAGAAATGGAATTGCTGCCTACAGGACACAGCGCGTTTGGACTTGTGATTGACGCTGCCAAATGGCCCGTTATCAGCTGTGGACCAGAGGGCGTGTCCTCCCCTCTCTTCAGCACCTGCTGTGTATTTATTTTTGTCAGTTTCTGGTCAGCCGGGCATTTGCTAAGGGAGAACTCAGGGTTAGGGTTGGGAGTGTTGTGTTAGGTGAGAATTTCCTGAGGACTCTTTTCTCCTTGGGAGGGATGGGAGCCTTGTGGCGACTGTCTTTGGCTTTGCACATCGAGTGGCCAGCCCCTTTCTTCGGCCCGAGTCAGCAGTGGATGCTATTCCTAAGGGATGCCCTGTCTCACTCTGGGTTTTGCAGTGGGTGTTGCTAGGGAGCTTGCTATATTTTCTTTCCCTTCTATGGGCTTAACATTGGGAGAAGGATGTCTTTCTTCCTCCACACACTTGGCCTCTGGGCTTCATCTTCTTCGTCACCCCTGGTGGGTGCTGCTCTTGATCTGGGGGAAGGAGAAGGATTCAGAGACCGGGGAAGAAGTGAGACGTGTGGCAGGGGGGCAGTCAGATGGAGAAGCTGTACGAATGCTAGAGACCAGGGATAAACCCAGAAGTGAATGCTGGTGTGCTGTTTCTTCGGCAGGGTTTCCTTGACCACTGGTACTCTATCTCCAGTGGGTTGTGCCCACAGTTGTGGTGGTTCCTAATTTGTAAGTGAGTTGACTGAGGTTTAGAACTGCTGGCTTGACCTGGATTGTAGGTAGGGAGGAAGGAAAGACATGTGTTTTACTCTGCTCTGGATTTCCCAAGGTTTCCATGGCCTGGGAGAGGAGACGTCGGATGAGGGCGAACAGGATGAAGGTGGAGAACAGGTGATCCCAGCAACGACGTATTAGAGATGAGCTCTGTAGGATGATTGAGAATGCCACTTCAGTGCCACTTTGGGGGGTCATTGCAAAAAGTGGGATCCCCGAAAAGATCACACAAATGAAAACAAAACAGTTCGAACCCACAAGCCACTCAGTCGGGACCAAGATGACTTTCTGCTCCTGTAAAGATACACATCCTTGGATTTTTGGACCCTTGTAGGGTGACTGAGTCAGAACCCTTTGGCTTGATGATTTGTGTTTTTGAGGGGAGCAGCCCATTTGGTTTGAAGACACTCTATTGGTTAGAGATGTCCTCCTCCTGTTGTGTTGGGTCTGCTTCCACCCGGAAAATTTCTCTTTTGCAGCAGAGGGAATAAGGTTGGCCCTTCCTTGGATGGAGACAGAATTGACGAAGAGATTCCATCTAGATCTAGCACCTAGCCGATAGAGAGAAGAGATGACTGAGCCTACAAGACCCCTGAGAAGTCTCCAGCCCAATCTTTGCCACCACCAGCCCCTGGCTGAGTCCTGTGTCCCTTTCATTCCGGTCCCAGTTGGAAGATCTGAGATTGTTGGCAGCAGTGACCTTCCCTTTGCTTGCCGACTTCACCTGCCCGGAGTACTGTGCCACCTGTAACTATTGCTCTGCATTGACAAATAAAGGCTCTGCGTGATGCTTGGGTGGGTTGGTTGGCCTGGACTTGAACACAGGCAAACAGGTTTAAGAAGAACCAGCCCAGGGCCTTTGTTTTAAGAATGAGGAGGCAGAGCAGATTGACAAGGTACCCTTTGCATTTTTATCCTCACCTGGCTTTTTGATAGACCCCAAAAGCAATGTGTTCAAAGCCTCAGTTGCCCAGCATAGCACAAGGAATGCTCTGTGTCTTCCCAGGGAAGATTTGCATGGAGGGGCCCTCCGAAAACACCCTCACATGCATTACACTGCTTGCACCAGGGTAAGAAAAAGCAACTGCTAAATAGTTTTATTTCCTCCCCCAAAGCGTATGATTATGTCCATTTCTAAACATATGGAATCCATGAAGACATTTTATAGTAAGCATCTACCACCTGCATCCCACCATGCTCAGGCCCTGCATCTGCCCCTCCATCCCTCACTTCGCCCATCAATTTATTGTGTGTGTGTGTGCATTTGAAATCAATTGCAAATATCAATATGCTCCCCCCGTACCATTAGAGTGTAGTATTGTGTATTTTTTAATGTAAAGTGTACCTAAACAAAACACATTGTTACTTCTGTGCTTTTGTCACATGCAACTCCCCAACCTAAGCCTTTCTCGAGACAAAGTACCTTTCCAGCACCAGCAACAGTTTCTGCAGTGAGTCCTCAGCTCCAGGGCCTCCCTGTGTCAATCAATCTTCTATGGAACCATACAGCACATCATCGTGTTGCCTTGGGCTCCCCCTTATTTTGGTGTGTAGTTTTCCAAACTTTACCCTACGTATAGGTGGCTGTAACCACTGCCCTAATATCAGGATACAGAACAGTAAAAACACACCCAGCACACGCCTCCCCTTTGTAGTAGAGCCTTTACCACTAACCCCAGACAACCCGTGACAGTCTGGCCTCCATCGTTATGGTCTTGCCCTTTGAGAATGTTACGTGGGTGCGTCAGACCCAGTGTGCTCCCTCACTCAATGTGTGCTGGGTGAAAGGAAAAGAGCAAAACAGGAGGAGGGGAGAAAAAAAATGGAGGGAGGCATACAGATAAGGAGCAGGGCTAGAAGCAGGGAGAGAAGAGGGGGAGAAGGAGGAAAAAGGTCTGTCTCCTCCTACTTTACTCTTTCTTGTTCCTCCTCCTCTCCCCTTCTTCTGTCTTGCTCTTATACTTCGTTCAAGGAGCCTTAGTGGCCCGTTGGTTAAACACTTTGACTACGAACCAAGAGGTTGGTGGTTTGAATCCCATGAGCTGCTCTGTGGTAGAAAGATGAGGCTGTTTGGTTCTGTAAGGATTCCAACCTTGGAAACTCCTTGAGGTCTGCCCTGGGGGATCACTTTGAGTCTCAGTGGAATTTGGTTTCCATCTATATAACTCCTGGTGAAATTTCTGTTCAAATCTTTTGCCTCTAGTAAAAAAAAAAGTGGATTGTTTGTTCTTATTGTTGAATTTCGAGAGTTCTTTTCATGTACAAATATAAAAGAGAGGGTTTTTTTTTAGATTCTTTGTTGGATAGGTGGCTTGCAGACACTTTCTCTCATTCCAGTGGTTCGTGTGTATTCTCTTAACTCGGTCTTTTGAAGAGTAAACTGTAAAAGATGTAATGAAGCCTGATTTATCTCTCTTTTTCTTTTAAGTATTGCGGTGGTATGTCTGACACCCCTTGCCAAATTTTAAAGATTTCACATAAATGTTTTGTAGTTTAAAAAGTTACACAGAGAGCTATGGTCCATTTTGTGTGTATTCTGTCAGACTGAGACTGAGAGTTTCTCTGTTAGCGGTGGTGGGGTCTTGTGTTTTTACGTATGAGGTCCAGCTGTTCCAACACCATTTTTTGCTTCATTTATTTATTTAAATAATTTTATTAGGGGCTCATACAACTCATCACAATCCATCCATCCATCCATTGTGTAAAGCACATTTGTACATTCATTGCCCTCAGCATTCTCAAAACATTTGCTCTCCACGTAAGCCCCGGGCATCAGATCCTCATTTTTTTCCCTTCCTCATGAATCCTTGATAATTTCTAAATTATTATTTTACAGCCAGATGACAGGGTCCGACAGTCCTCAGCTCAAGTGATGCATACACCAGCAGTGTGGCGAGGCAGGTCTTGAAGGAACCTCACACTGTAGCAACATGAGCCACAGGTTGGGTGTCCCACTGGTAGTGTAGCTCACAAGTTGAAGCATAGAACTAGCTAAGGCAGCCTCACGCTGGTCTGATCGATCATCAGAGAGCAAGAGACAGAAAGGCAAGGCTCACTGAGCCATTTATCTCTTTGTCCTTCAAATAAAAGGTGACCTTATGAATCCCACATATGTTTATTGGCCACATTGACACAATAAACCTACCTGCCACAGGGTTTGAGTCTCTCCTTACCCTCACCAGCATTTGTTGTTTTTGCACTTTGGTCTTAATACTGGGGTGTGATCAGTGGTAGTGGGATTCAAATAATTTAACAGGATCGCTGCCCTAATGACTACTTTCAGTTTGACAAAAGATGTACCAAAAGGTAGTTTATTTTTCCAGACAGTGAATACTTAAATAGGAACCACAGAACAAATATACAAAACCAGATTATGTCATAAGAGCTTTTAAATATTAATGGAAAAATATTTAATAATACCGGACAAAAACACAATAGATGTTTTTTAAGATATTTCCATATTGCGTCTCGATTGGCATCCTCACTTGCTATATTCTTCAAACTTTTATCTGAGCCTCATCGCTATGTGGTTGATCCTTCACCATCTTCTCACTGTAGGAGGAGGATCCCATTCCTTTAGAGGTAGGCCAATTAGCATATAGTCATTATGGCTGCTAGATTATAAACAGGTGACTTCTCTGAACATATCAGCATCTCGTGTGAATCTGAGGAGTACAAAAAATGGCAGCCTGGAAGCTGCTGCTTATTTGGCCGTTTTTCTCTTTATGTTCTAGGTTTGTTTACTGAAGTAACAAACACAGAGTGTGAGAATGTAGTATTTCATCAAAATATAACAAGTTCTATAAAATAATTAAGTAAATATTGCAAGCACAGTGCTTTCTAATTTTTTTATGCCGATGGATGGCATGCATATTCCTATGGGCCCTTAGAATACGCTGTTGTACCGATGAAAATTAAAGAGTAAGGATGGACCAGGGATGTGAATAGTCTGGCTATCGTGCAGAATGCATTGGAGAGTGGATTGTTGCAGATGCAGTTAGTTTGAAATTCAGCACCCTCTCATTTTATCTCCCTTATGATCCATTTAAAATTGTTCTCGTTTTGAATATTTTCTTTTTGACTGAGGTTTTTTATCTATTTTACTTCGTTATTGCCATTATTTCTTTGGTTTGTTTTAAAAAAAAATGTTTTTCTGTGTATGAAATCCAGGGTGGGTAAATCTTTAGAGACAGGAACTGGATGAATGGTTCCTTGGGGGTGTGGCAGGGGAGGTTAGGGGGAAATGAGGAGCTAATACGGATGAGAGCAAGAATGAAGAAAATGTTTTAAAGCTGAATGTAATGATGATTGTACCGGTCTTCTTTCTTCTTGGTGGAATTGAACCATTGAATTATATAATATGTGAATTATATGCCAGTTAAAATGTGGGGGAAGGGAGGGAGAAAACAAAACAAAAAAGTGTAAGGAATATAAATGGGTGGTTTCTACATTGCGTGGTCCACGTTACAGAGAAGCCTGATTACAAGAGCCATTTGAGCAACTAGTTTGCCAAACTCAACAAAAAAAACTTAAGTATTGGTTCTACCGAACCTGTGCAAACTTGGCTGAGTCCCACCACTGGGTGAGATGGTATTTTTTGTTGTTTCGATCGATATGCATCTCTGGGATGGCCCGTTGTCAGGGGAAGCCAGCCCCTAACACATCATTAAGGGTCCAGTAGGCGCAATTGTACAGCGATAATAAGTAAAGATCATAGTAAAGTTACAGAGAGCATTAGAGATAGAAGTATTGAAATAAATGGAGTCAGACACAATACATAGTAGCATGCTCACCTCAGTCCCGCTTGGTGGTCCATGTGGAGGGAGAGAAACTTTAATGCTAGCCCAGGCTTTTTATATTCTCTGGGGACATGCAATCCCCCTGTGACATAGGTCACAGGAAGGTTGTGCTATAGGTAATACAGTAATGAGGGGGTGGTCTAGGGAAATACACAAAATAGGAAGAGGGGGGATTGGGGATCTACATATGACAAGATGGGCGGATCCTAGATTTAGGTTGGCAACTTAACTTTGACCTTTTTTCTGGACCTCCGTTGGAACCATTATCAGTAGGGTGTAAACCCTACCTACTGGAACCAAATAGATGACTGCAGGCGTCCATTGTCCTTAACAGCAGGGAGTGGGGCCCACCACTGTCTGGCAACTGATGGCCCTCAGGGAGGATGCCTGTGAGCATCTGACCTCCCCCCATAGCCCGTGATCTTAAGTCTTCCTTCAGGTGTTTGTTGGCCTTCTGAGTGCCCTCTCTGCAAAGTGTCTGCTCATGTATGCTCTCTGCCTGTTTTTAAGTTGAATTATTTGTCTTTTTATCATCGAGATGTTGAAGTTTTCTGTACATTTTTGCCATTAGTATGATACGTCATTCCTAAAAAAATTTCCCCTAACTTGTGGGTTCTATTTTTACCCCTTTGGTGAAATCTTTTGATGCATATCAGTGTCTAGTTTTTCAGGAAGTCCCAGTCATCTAGTTTGTCTTTGCTGTATGTTTTTCATGATACTTGGTACTGTGTTTATGCGATGTGTTCAGGCCCCTCCCTAAGCTTGTCCCTATCTTTTATGGGCAATCTTTATAATTCTAGGTTATACATTTAGAACTTTGAGTTCATTTTTAAAATATGGACCATGCTTCCTTCTTCTACAAATGCATATCCAATTTTGCTAGTCCCATTTGCTAAAGAGACTATTTCCTCTTTAACGTGTTTTGGTCCTTTGTCAAAGATTAGCTGTAGGTGTATATTTTGGGGGGTTCTTAATTCTGTTCATTTGTCTATATGTCTGTGGTTGTACCAGTAACAGGCTGTTTTGATTCCGATGGCTTGTAGGCTTTGAGATTGGGAGGTGTGTGTGGGGGGGGGGGGGTACTTTGTTGTTCTTCTTTAGTACAGCTTTGCTTATCCTGGGTCTCTTTCCTTTGTGTCGAAAGTTGATTCATTTTTCCCTGTCTTTAAAGGATGATGTTGGCCTTTGGATGGGTTTTACTTTATATTTGTAGATCGCTTTGGGTGGCAATGGTAGTTTTACAAATCAGGCCTTACTATCTACGAACATGGTATATTCTACCATTTTTATAAGTGTCTTTTAGTTTCTTCGAGTACTGTTTTGGTTTTTTTTTGGTATCACCGATTAGATTTAATCCTAAGTAATATCATCTTTTGGGTGGCTATTGTATATGATACTGTTTTCAAATTTCAGATTAATTTTGCCTTATGTACAGAAAAATTAGCTGGGATTTTGATTGGATTTGTATTAAACTTAGAGATCAGTTTGGGCAGAGGATTGGCTTATTACCTGTGTCTAGTTTTCCCAACCATGAAACATACACTGTCTTCTCTTCATTTAAGTCTCCTTTGGTGAGTCAGCATTTTATAGTTTTCAGTATACAGATCTTACACATATTTTGTGAGACTTTATACTCAGGTATATGATTCTTTTGGGTCTCTTTTAAATATTACTAATTTAGATACATTTTAATTTTGATTATTAGTAGTTAATATATAGAAATGTGATTTAATTTTACTATGATTTTTATCATGGTGACCTTGAGAAAAATGCAAGTTTTAGGAACTTTTAACGTAGACTGATTTGCTACCTAGACAAGCATGTTGTCTTTGAACAGGGCCAATTTTATTTTTTCCTTTCCAGTTTTAAAAACAAGGAAAGGATTCCCTCATTGAACTAGGTAGGCCTTCCATTACCATGTGAAATAAGAATAGAGGAGCAGATATCCTTGCTCCTAAACATGGAGGGAGAGGAGTATTCCTCCCCCCCACTTTATTCCTTAAATAAAAATGATCTTAGTTTTAGGTGTTTAGGGAGATGTTCTTTATTCATTTAAGAAGACTCCTTTCTAGCCCTTATTTGTAGAAAGTTTTCCTAATAAATGGATATTGATTTTTGTCAAATGTTTTATCTTTTCTTTTTAAAAAAATTAATTTCATCATTTTTTTGGGGGCTTGTACAACTCTTTTTTAATTGTTTTATTAGGGGCTCATACAACTCTTTTGGTTTGTTTGTTTTAAATTATTTTATTAGGGGCTCATGCAACTCTTATCACAATCCATACATACATCAATTGTGTAAAGCATATTTGTACATTCATTGGCCTCATCATTCTCAAAACATTTGCTCTCCACTTAAGTCCCTGGCATCAGCTTCTCATTTTTTACCCTCCCTCCCCACTCCCCTCTCCCTCATGAACCCTTGATAATTTATAAATTATTATTTTGTCATATCTTGCCCTGTGCGATGCCTCCCTTCACCCACTTTTCAGTTGTTCATCCCCCAGGAAAGGAGGTCACATATAGATCCTTGTAATTGGTTCCCCTTTGCAACCCACTCTCCCTCTACCCTCCCAGTATCGCCACTCATACCCCTGGTCCTGGAGGTATCATCCGCCCTGGATTCCCTGTGTTTCCAGTTCCTATCTGTCCCAGCATACATCCTCTGGTCTAGCCAGATTTGCAAGATAGAATTGGGATCATGGTAGTTGGGGGTAGGGGTGGGGAGGAAGCATTTAGGAACTAGAGGAAAGTTGTATTTTTCATTGTTGCTATATCGCACACTGACTGGCTCCTCTCCTCCCCGAGACCCTTCTGTAAGGGGATATCTAGTGACCTACAAATGGGCTTTGGGTCTCCACTCCGCACTCCCCCACTCATTCACTATGGTAAGAATTTTTGTTCTGATGATGCCTCATACCTGATCCTTTCAACACCTCGTGATCACACAGGCTGATGTGCTTCTTCCATGTGGGCTTTGTTGCTTCTGAGCTAGATGGCCGCTTGTTTGCCTTCAAGCCTGTAAGACCCCAGACACCATATCTTTTGATAGCCGGGCACCATCAGCTTTTTTTGGCTACACTTGCTTATGTACCCATTTGTCTTCAGTGATCGTATTATGGAGGAGAGCACACAATGATATGATTTTTTGTTCTTTGATGCCTGATAACTGATCCCTTCGACACCTTGTGATCTCACAGGCTGGTGTGCTTCTTCCCTGTGGGCTTTGTTGCTTCTGAGCTAGATGGCCGCTTGTGTACCTTCAAGCATTTAAGACCCCAGACGCTATATCTTTTGATAACCAGGCACCATCAGCTTTCTTCACCACATTTGCTTATTCATCCGCTCTGTCTTCAGCAGTTGTGTTGGGAAGGTGAGCAGCATGGAATGCCAATTTAATAGAAGAAAGTGTTCTTGCATCGAGGGAGTACTTGAGTGGAGGCTCAATGTCCATCTGCTACATTAATACTAAACCTATAGATATATGCACATAGATCTATTTCCCTATCCTCTTGTATAAATATATTTGCATATGTACATGTCTTTATCTAGACATGGCCTCTGTAAATGCCCTTTGCCTCCCAGCTCTTTCCTCTATTTCCCTTGACTTTCTTCGTGTCCCACTATGCTGCTCAGTCCCCACCAGGGTTTCAGCAATTCTTCTTGGTTACATTACCCTTGATCATGCCCTACCAGGCCTCCCACACCCTCCTCTCCACCGATTTGGATCACTTGTTGTTCCTTTGTCCCTGGGTGTGTTAACATCACTACCTTTCCCCCCACCTCCCCCTCTTCCATGTCCCCCGGAACTGTCGGTCCCGTTGTTTTTTCCTCCAGATTTTTCCTCCAGCCTATCTTATTTAGACAGATCTGAGGAGATAATAACATGCACAAAAACAAGACAGAGCAAAACCAAGCAACAGTACACAACAACAAAAACACACCAATGACAACAACAACAAGAAAGAAAGCTTGTAATTAGTTCAAGGATTGTTGGCCTTTAGGAGTGTTTTCTAGTCCAGTCTGTTGGGGCACCATGCCCTGGCCCCAAAGTCCACCTTAAACATTTCCTGGGCACCTCGCTGCTCCATTCCCTTGCTGTTCTGTTGCACCCCCTTAGTGTTTTCCCTCAGTGTGGCGGGATCAGATCGGGTACAGTTCCCACAATGTATCTCTGATGTTGTTCCCTGTAGGGCTATGGGTCAGTGAGGGGTGTCATGTCTCATACTGGGGCCTGCCATGTGGTCCTCTCTGTGGACTGGCTACTCTAATTGGGAACGTCCTCAAGGCCTGGTAGGCCAGGATGTGCTTCACTCTCTCTTCCTCCTCTTTCATTTGCTCCCGTGTGCTCCGATCAGACATGTCCTTCTCCCAAAGCTGCAGATTCAATGCTGTCCTTTGAAATAAATTCTTCTGGGCTGAGGAGCAGGTGTCCACATTAGTTGGGATTGGGGACGGCCCCCCAGACCTTTCTACTGGTTCCCTACTCCACGCTGGCATGTTACATTCACATCTTGGCGCACTGGGTTTAAGTCTGGTCCCTCTTTCCCTGTGGAGATATACACAATATCCTCTCCTTGGGTGGGTTAGTGCCCTGTGCCCCTGCTACCCATTTTTAAATTATTTTTTTCCCTGTCCCCACCTCTGTTTTAGTTGTCTACCCTGTGTATCCCTGGATTTGGTCTGGTCCCTATCATATTACCTGGTCCTCACCCCAGGAATGTTTGTATACAGTGGCTTTTTCCCTGTGCCCCTTTTGAATTTTGTTTTTTAAAGTTAGCTCAGCGGACTCATGTTGTACTTGTTCTTTGGTGCTTGACTTTGCATAGCATGATTTCTTCCAGTTCTTCCCATGCAGCGATGTGCTTCATACGTTCATCAATGTTTTCTAGCGATGCGTAGTACTCCATTGTATGTATATACCACAGTTTTTCAATCCCGTCATCAGTTGATGGAAATTTGGGTTGCTTCCAACTCCTTGCAATGGTTAACTAGGCCGCAATGAACATTGGAGCACAGATGTCTGGCCTTGGTTTGTTTCTTGCCTCTTCTGGGTTTATGCCCAGTATGGGGATTGCTGGGTCATATGGTCCATCTGTTTTAGATATCGCCAGATCGATTTCCATAGTGGCTGTACATACTTATAGGACCACCAGCAGTGGATGAGAGTTCCTGTCTCCCCACAGCCCCTCCAACATTTGTTGCTTTCTGATTTTTTGAATTGGGCTACCTTTGAGGGTGTTAGGTGGTACCTCACTGTTGTTTTAATTTGCATTTCTCTTATGGTTAAAGATTGGGAACATTTTCTCATATGTTTGTTAGCCATTCAGATTTCTGCCCCTGTGAAACTTCTGTTCAAGTTCTTTGCCCACCTCTCAAGTGGGCAATTAGTTTTTTTCTTTTTGGAAGCTAGCAGAGTATTGTAGATTTTAGTAATCAGTCCTTTTTCTGATGTGTCATTGCTAAAGATGTTTTCTCAGTCCATGGACTCTCTTGGTGGATTCTTTCGATGTACACAGGTGTTTTATCTTCAGTGTATCCCATTTGTCAGTTTGTGCCTCCTCTGTGTTTGTGTCTTCCCTATTTCTGATAGCCTACGTATTCCTTGCACCAATGATCTCAAGTTGGTCCCAATTCCCTCATTGATGGCCCTCGTAGTTTTGGGGTTCAACTTCAAGGTCTTTGATCCACCTTGAGTTTATTCTTGTGCATAGAGTGAGATAAGGATCTTGCTTCATTTTTCTACAGGTAAATGTCCATTTTTTCCAGCACCACTCGTTAAAGAGGGCATCTGCTTCCCATTTGATATTTTTGGGACCCTTATCAAAGATCAGTTGTCTGTATGCTGATGATTTTATTTCTGGGTTTTCAGTTATTTTCTATTGATGAGTATCTGTCATTGTACCAATACCATGTGGTTTTGACCACTGTGGCTCTATAATATGTGCCAAAGTCAGGTAAAGCAAGCCCTCCTGCTGTGTCCTTCTTGAGGAGTTCTCTGCTAATTCTGGGCTTCTTCCCTCTCCATATGAAGTTGGTATCAGTTTTTCCATTTCTTTGAAGAAAGATGAGGGTAATTGTATTGGGATTGCATTAAATTTATATAATGCCTTTGGCAGAACTGACATCTTGAGTATATTGAGTCTTGCAATCCACGAGCATGGGATATTCCTCCATTTGTTGAGGTCACTCTTGGTTTCTTGTAAGAATGTTCTGTAGTTTTCTCCAAATAGATCTTTTGTTCTTTTAGTCAGGTATATACCTAGATATTTCAATTTGTGTTTGGCTATTGTGAAGGGTACCACCCTTTTGATCTCCTCTTCTGTGGTCTTATCTGATGTGTATAGCAGTCTGATGGACTTCTGTTTGTTGATCTTGTATCCTGCCACTCTGCCAAACTCCTCGATTGCTTCCAGTGCTCCCCTTGTGGAACTTTTGGGATTTTCCATATATAAAATCATATCATCTGCAAATAACGATAATTTCACCTCTTCCTTCCCCAGACGAATACCTTTGATGTCTTCTCTTTGCCTTATGCTGTTAGCTAAAACCTCCAGCACGATATTAAATAAGAGTGGGGACAAGGGGCATCCCTGTCTGGTCCCCTTTTTCAGTGGAATTGTGTTAGCTTTTTCTCCATCGACTACCATGTTGGCTGTTGGTTTTTCATATATAGCTTGTATTGTCTTGAGAAACTTTCCTTCCATTCTTATCTTCTCAAGTGTCTTAAACAGGAATTGGTGTTGGATGTTGTCGAATGTTTTTACTGCATCTATGGATATTATCATGTGGTTCTTAAATAGTTTTTCATGTCAATGTGACGAATAATACTAATGGTCTTTCATGTGTTGAACCATCCCTGGTATGAATCCCACTTGGTCATGGTGAATTATTTGTTTTATATACTTTTGTATTCTGTTGGCTAGTATTTTGTTAAGGATTTTTGCATCGATGTTCATTAGGGATATTGGTCTGTAACTCTTGATTCTTGTGGAATCCTCGCCAGGTCTTGGTGTCAGAGTTATACTAGCTTCATAGGAGTTTGGGAGTTTGCCGTCTTTTTCTATGTTCTAGAAAAGTTTGTGTAGGATTGGTGTTAGTTCTTCCCTGAATGCTTGGTAAAATTCTCCAGTGAAGCCATCTGGTCCAGGGGATTTTTTTTGTTGGTAATCCCTTGATAATCTTGTCTATTTCTTCTATTGCTATGGGTCTGTTGAGATTCTTGACGTCCATTGGGGATAGTCTAGGGAGGGATTGTTTATCCAAGAATTTGTTCATGTCTTCCAAATTGTTGAATTGATTGGAGTACAATCCTTCGTAGTCCTGTGTAACTATCCTTTTGATTTCATTAGGGTCGGTTGTAATGTCCCCTCTTTCATCCCTTATTCTTGCTATTGAAATTTGTCCCCTCCTTTCTTTGGTTAGGTTTGCCAGTGGTCTATCGATTCTGTTTATCCTTTCAAAGAACTAACTTTTAGCAGCATTAATTTTTTCCATGGTTTTCTTATTTTCCCTCTCTGGATTCTCAGCCCTGATTTTTATGTTTTTGTCTTTTCTACATAATTTGGTTTGGTCTTAGGATTGTTTTTTAAGTCAGTTACTATGATGGATTGTACAGTTTGATTTAAACTTGTGATTCGTCTGTGAATTCCTGGGATAAGTCCTACTGGTTATGGTATTATTATTATTTTAATGTGTTGCTGCATTGAACTTGTTAGTATTTTGTTGAGCATTTTTGTTCCTTTGTGCATGCTATTGATTAGTTTTTGGTTTTCTTGTAATGGACTGTCTTTCTTTTGATTTCAGTATCAGGGCAATATTGGCTTCATAATTGGCTTAGGATGCCCTCTATTTTACTCTAGAAAGATATATTCTAGATTGTGTAGAGTTAGTGTTATTTCTTCTTCAAATAGTGGAACGATTTACCAGCAAAACTCTCTGGGCCCAGAGGATTTCCCCCCAGAAAGTTTTAAAGTACAAATTCAATTTCTTAATCATTTCAGCACTTGTCCTATAATGGGTTTTTTTCATGAGTGAACTTTTTGAGTTTTGATAAATTTTATATCAAGGAAGGTATGTGCACGGAGTTGCTTATAGTACTCTTTCATTAGCCTTGAAGTGCACAGGGGTATCTATCCCCTCTTTCATTTCCGGCATTAGCAATATGTGTCTGTATATTCTCTCTCTTCTTTTTTATTAGTCTGGCTAGAGGTTTATCAAAATGCTGTGTTCGTTTCTCTCCTTCTTCTCAAGGTGACTCCCCGGACTGTCGGTCTGCAACCTCTTTCCTTTCCAAACAGACACATATGTTGTCATACATTTACTTCCAGTGACGACATTACCTGCATCCCACACGTTTATATAATGCATTTTCCTTTTATTCCAGTCTATAATATTGTATCATTTGTTTTGAGATTCTCTTTTTGCTGCATAGTTTATTCAGACATGTTTCATTTCCATTTTGATACTGTCTATGGTCTCCTGCTTCCTGGTTTTCAGTAAAATTCAGTTGTGATAAAAATATACTTTGTATATCTGATTCCAGTTATTTAAACATTGGCTAGGGTTTGTTTTATGACCTAGAATATGGTGACTCTCGATGAATGTTCCGTGTGTGCTCAGAAAGACTATCTGTATTCTATTTTTGATGAGCGGAGTGTTCTGTGAGTCAATTAGCTCCAGATCTACCCTTCCTGGTGTTTTCTCTAGCTGGTCTGTCACGCACGAAGGGCAGAGGGTTGACATCTGTTATAACCGTGGATTTGTCCATTTCTTCTTTCAGTTGCCTTTGTTTTTGCTTCATTCATTTGAGCTCATTTGTTAGGGGGGTGCACATTTAGGATTGTTATAGCTTCTTGGCCAGTGAAGCTTTCTGTTTATTCCTGGTAATTTTCCTTTCTGTGAAATCAACACCGGCATCTTTTCTTTGGGGTTTCTTCTTTAATTAGATAAAAATTCACCACAGCAGCGATTTCCGAAGTGTCCGCGGCAGTGGAGTTTAGCACGTTACGTGCTCAGTTCACAACACTGTGCGACCGTTGCCACTGTTTGATTTGATATTATTTCCATCACTACAAACAAACAAACAAACCCTTATCTTCTAGCAGTCAGTCCCAGTTCCCTCTATCACAGCAGTTCTCCACCTGTGGGCCCTGACCCCTTTGGGGGTCGAACGACACTTTCACAGGGGTTGCCTAAGATCATCGGAAAACATAGACTTCCCATGGTCTCAGGAACCGAGACACCGCTCCTCTATCCATCTCCAGGTGCGCCTGGCCACATGCAGTTATGCCCACCTAAGAGTACCTGGCGTGAAGACTGTTACCCATGCTACACCACGCTTCAAGACAACATGTCATTGATTTGCCGTTAGAAATAAATATTTCACAATATATAATTATATATTGTTTTTGTGATGAATCACTGTGCTTTCATGATGCTCAATTTGTAACAATGAAAATACATCCTGCCTATCAGATATTTACATGATGATTCATAACAGTAGCAAAATGACAGTGATGAAGTAGCAATGAGAGTAATTTTTTGGTGGGGGTCACCACCACATGAGGACCTGTATGAAAGGGTCGCGGCATGAGGAAGGTTGAGAACCGCTGCTCTATCACCTGGCAACCACTAATCTGCTTTCTGTCTCTATGCTTTTATGTATTCTGGGTCTTTCATATAAATGAGATCATACAATATGTGGTCTTTTGTGTCTGTCTTCTCTTATTGAGCATAGTCATGTTTCTTTTTTTGGCCGCTTTTAAATGTATTTGTTTACCTTTGTATTTCGATTTTGGTTTACAGAGCACATTGGTTTTCCGTTCAGTCATAAATACACGTTTTGTTTTGCAATATTGATCGTGAGCCCTACGATGTAACAACGACGCTGTTACCACTTCCTCCCGGTGTTTGCCACTTCCATTCATTCTTCTGTCTTGCCCCTTCCTGAATTTGATTCCTGGGCAAATGCTGCCCATTTGATCTTTCATGGTTGATTGTTCTAAGGCATGGACACCTCTTTAGTGTTATTGTACTTTATAGACTTGTCTATGGTTTGGCTGAGAGTTCAGCCACAGTGTGAGATCACTAAGAAATCACAGAGGCTTGAAGTCTCTCTAAGGGTTATAATCTTGGCGGGGGGTGGGGAGGCTACCCCAGTCTCTGCCAGTCCAATGTGCCTGCTCTTTTGTTTGTTTCATAGTTTTGTTACATATTTCTCCCCTCCCTGCCCCCGCCCAACCTCTATTTAGACCTCGTATTATGATCCTTTTCAGAGTGGTTAGCAGGTAGGCAGACAGCACCTACTTCTTTAGGACTCAAGGTCATAGAGGCTGGGGCTCTCATGATCCATTACTCTGTTGGACTCATTGTTCCCATGTCCCATTGATGTTCTGTACTCTCCTTTGCTCTGGATGGAGAGAAACTGTATTAAGATGGTCACTCACAAGCTTTTAAGATCCCGGTGTTCCTTACGAAAGTAGGACACAGAACATTTTCTTTGGCCTACGTGATGCCAGCTACCCTTAGTGTCCTCCAAGACCACGACTGTGGGATTATTTATCTGTTTGTTGTTCAACTGTTGAAGTTTTCATAAATGTTAGAGATGGGCCCCTTGTCTGCTATGTCATGCTCACATCCTCATCCTTCCCCACAATTTGCGCCTTCTCCTTTTGTGGGGGTGGGGTATGTGAAATTATGTACAAATGTCTGATTTTTAGGAGTTCCCAGTCATTTACTTTGTCTTCTGCTGGTTGTGTGTTTTTAATTATGTTTAACACTATTTTAATGCTATAATTTGGATCCCCTAAGTTTGTCCCTATTTTTTCACTGATGATCTTTATAGTTTATAGGTTTTACATTTAGATTTTGCTCCAAAGTGTGTTCATTTTTATTTATGGTGTGAGTTTTGGGTCCTGTATTGTCAGCACCCTTTGTTAAAGAGATTATCTTTCCCTCACTTAATCTATTTTAGCCCTTTGTCAAAAATCAAAGTCCACATGTGGATGGATTTACATCTGGGCTCTCAATTCTGTTTCATGGTCTGTCTGTGTACCAGTACCAGGCTGTTTGGACAACCATGGCTCTGTACTAGATTTTGAGATTCAGAAGGGTGAGACCTCCTTTGCTGTTTAGCAGTGCTTTGTTTATCTAGGACCTCTTTCCTTTCCATATAAAGTTGGTGATTAGTTTTTCCATGTCTTTAAAGAATTAGCTACATTATATTTGTAGATTGCTTTGGGTAATATTGACAATTTCACCATGTTAAGTCTTCCTAAACATGAACATAATATAAACTTCTATTTATGTAGGCTTCTTTGGGTTTCTTGCAATATTGTTTTGTAGGTTTTTTTTTCTGTATCTCTTATAGCTCTGGTTAGATTTATTCTTAAGTATTTCGTGTTTTGAGTGGCTGTTATAAATGGTGTGGTAGTTATGTAATCTGGCGTCAACTTGAGACTATTAAAGGATACAGTTTGGCCTGTCAATCAGGTTGCAGCTTGATGACCTCATTTGGAGATGCTATGGAGATAAATAGCACTGGAGGCCAGAGGCACACTCTCTGCTTGATCTTCCTGCTGCCAAGACACATGGAACCAGAGCCCTGGAGCTGGAGGAGCCACATGGAGACCCACGCCAGTGCTGAGCTGCTTCCACTGCCACTGCATCCACAAGACTTCCTACCCACTGGCATGTGATCTTGCATTTGGCATCATTGCATGGGTTGCATGAGTTTGAAAAGGAAATTATAGACTGGTATCGGACATATGGGCTAATATCAGACTTAGGGACTTGATCTGGAGAAGACTGGGATGTTTTCTTAATGTACAATTACTCTAGATAAAGCTCTTTCTCACACACATGAGCCTCCCTGGATTTGTTTCTCTCGTCCACCCAGACTAACACTAATGGTATTTGTATGATGCTGGGTTGTCTAGAGAAACAGAGTCAGTGATACTCACGTATGTCCAAGGAAGAACTTCATAACAAGACGTAATTTCCTATCAAGAAGGCATCTCAGCCCAGTCTAACTCCAGTCCATAGCTCTGACGCCAGCCGGGATCCTCTCCAGACTCACATCACTACAGGCGGATGATGCCACTGAGTGAAGCCGGAAGCAAAGAGATGACAGGCCAAGGGTTGTGAAGTCACGTGGATCCAAGGTCAGTGGAAACATGATAGGACGCCACCAGCTCTGAGGGTCAAGCGACCCACCTGGCCCCCTGGAGGCAGACACAGAGTCCCAGCAAGCAGGGAAGTGACGGAGCAGATAGAGAGAGAGAGAGAGAGAGAGAGAGAGAGAGAGAGAGAGAGAGAGAGAGAGAGAGAGAGAGAGAGGGTCTCCTGTCTCTTGCTCATGAAAAGGTCTCCCTTCCCAGGGGGCATCATCAGGCTGTGACCTGAGGGATAGTTTGGACCCCACCTGGACACAAGTGCAAGTTGATGGCAAATCTCACTGCCGCAGTATTGTTTAATTGATTTTAGAGCTCTCCTGGTGGGTGTGAACGAACCTTACTGACTTCCGTTTGGTGATCTTGGACCCCCACTTTGCTGAGTATTTCAATTAGTTCCGTGGTTTTCTTGCCAGAGTCATCGGGGTTTTTAGGTATAGGACTGTATCTGAGAATAGCTTCAGGTTAAAGTCTTCTAGGCTGAGCTAGTTAGTTGATTGTGCCAACCTGGCCAATAAACACATGTGGGGTTTAATTTCCCTTCCTTAACTTAATGCTCTGGCGAAGACTTCAATACAGCATTGAATAAGAGTGGTAATAGAAGATATCCTTAGCTGGTTCCCCATCCTTGCCTCTATGGTTGTACTTTTCCCAAGACAGATACGTTTGTTTTTTTTGGGCAGTTCCGGGGACTGTCAATATTCTTCTCTGGCACCATCGTTCATCTGCATTAATTCTTCTTCCATCCTTCTTATTCAATGTCCAACTTTTACATGCACATGAGGCCACTGAAAATACCATGGCTTGGGTCAGGAGCACCTTAGTCCTTGTGTTAGTCTGGGTAGACTAGAGAAACAAATCCATGGACCCACATATACATATAAGAAAGAGATTTATATACAAGAGGAATTGAACATTGAGAAAACATCCCAACCCAGTCCAGTCCAGTCCAAGGCCATGAGTCTGATATTAGCCCATATGTCCGATGCCAATCTATAAAGTCCCCTCCAGACTCACGAAACACAGGCAATGAAGCCAAATGCAGGACGATCACAAGCCAGTGAGTAGAAAGTCTTTGGGTCCAGTGGTGTTGTAAGCATCTCAGTGCTGCTGGCAGGGGTCTCTGGCTTCTCCGGCTTCTGAGTTCTGGTTGCACCCATGTGGCTTGTCTTCTGCAATGTCTCCTAGGGAGTAGCAGAGAGTCTCAAACTCCAAGGAGGAAATTCCCAGATTCCCAGAATTCTCAGGAGAAGGTCACGCCCACACAGAAGTCTCATTGGCTATCTCCAGATTGACAGCCTAGACTCCAGCCCTACACTCTTCGTCCTTAAATTGACACCAGATTAGGTGACTGCCACAGTCCTCAAAGTGACCTCCGTGCTTTTTAGCCCTTACGCAGGACAGTACGTCCTTTGACCTCTTGACTGCTGCTTCCATGAGTATTGCTGGTGAATGCAAGCAAGTTGAAATCCTTGAAGACTTTGATCTTTTCTTCATTTATGAGGATTTTGGTTTTCTTTAATTAACCCGTGCTGAAGGCTGCACTCCTTAATCTTCATCAGCAAGTGCTTCAAGTCCTCTTCGCTTTCATCCAGCAAGGTTGTGTCATCTATGTTGAAAAACCACAAGATTTGTTGTTTTGTTTTTTCTTTCAGTTTTGTATATATGCCTTTCATTATATTGAGGAATTTTCCTTATGTTCCCTGCTGAGCATTTTTTTCTATCAGGAATGTAGGTTCGATTTTGTCAAATACTTCTTCTACATTGATTGATATAATCTTGTGATTCTTTTTTCTTGTTTTTTTTAAAAAATGGTACATTATGTTGATTTTCTAATATCTGTATGTCTGGTGTAAATCCTACTGGAGATTCAAATATATATAATTGATATCTTGGAGTCTGCTGGCTAGAATTTTTTTTTGATAATTTTGTGTCTGGTAGTTACATAATTTATTATTTTTTTAAGGTTTATTTTTAGTTACATAATTTTGTGTCAAGTTGGAGATATGAAAGTGTAGGCTTGGCATCTGTAGACAATTGGACATCCTCTTACAAAAGGGTCACAAGGAAGAGACGAGCCAGTCAGGGTGCAGTATAGCACCAATGAAACATACAAATTTCCTCTAGTTCTTTAATGTTTCCTCCCCCCAACTATCATGACCTCAATTCTAGCTTACAAAACTGGCTAAACCAGAGCATGTACACTGGTAGAGATAATAGCTGGAAACACAGGGAATCCAGGACGGATAAATCCCTCAAGACCAATAATGAGAGTACCTATACCAGGAGGGAAAGGGGAAAGTGGGGGGAGAAAAGGGGAACTGATCACAATGGTCTACATATAACCCCCTCCCAGGGGGACAGACAACAGAAAAGTGGGTGAAGGGAGACAGCAGTCGGTGTGAGACATGAAAAAATAATTTTCTAAATTATCAGGGGTTCATGAGGGAAGGAGGTTGGGGAGGGGGGAAATGAGCTGATAGCAAGGACTCAAATAGAAAGAAAATGTTTTGAGAATGATGATGGCAACAAATGTACAAATATGCTTGACACAATGGATGGATGGGTGGGTTGTGATAAGAGCTGTACGAGCCCCCAATAAAATGATTAAAAAAAAAGTGTAGGGTTTGGGTCTAGCCTGGCAATCATAGCCTGAATCTTGCCAATCAGGTCACAGCCTGATGGTGCCTCCTTGTGGGCGTGGCCTTCTCATAAAGAGGTTCCTGGGAACCTCCCCCTCTCTCTGCCTTCACTTTCCTGCTGGTGAGCCCTGGAGATGTATTCACCACCATTGGATCCACGGGACTTTGCACCCACCGGCCTGTGATCTTCCTGCATTCTGCATCATTGCATGTGGCTGCGTGAGTCTGAAGAGGGACTTATAGACTTGAGTTGGACTGGCCTGGGATGTTTTCCTGATATAGAAAGCTTCCTGATATCAAGCTCTCGCTTAAACATATATGAGTGTCGCTGGATTTGTTTCTCTAGTCAACCTGGCCTGTGTTTATGAGGGAGATTGGTTCATGATTCTCTTTCCAAGTGATATCCTTGCCAGGTTTCAGTTTGAGGGCATGCTTGCTTCATAAAAGACAAATTCAGATGTACTCCATCCTTTGGTAGATTTCGGAGTAATGTGAGTAGAATTACGTCAGCTCTTCTCTGAACGTTTAGTCGAATTTTCTAGTGAAACCATCCAGCCAGGACTTTTTCTGGGGGAACTTACTTAACAGCTTGTTGAAGGTCTTTTTTCTGTTATGGTTGTGTTCCGACTCTCTACCTCAGTCTGTGGTAGTGTGTTTCTAGAACGTTGTCCTTATTTTCCAGACTTTGAAACTTGTTAGTCCACAGTCCTTCATAGGATTCTATGATTATTCTTTCTATTTCTTTGGTTCTCTCATCCATTTAATTTCTCACCGTGTTTTTGCATCTCCTGCTCTTTGTTTGTTGGCTCTGCTGGTGGCTTGTAGATTTTGTGAATCTCTTCAACGAGCTCGCGTCTAGCTACATTGATGCTCTTTATTCCGTCGGCTCTTTATTTCTTATCTCCTCTTTGCACCTTCCTTTCTTCTGGTCACTGTAGACTTCTTGTGGGGCTCTTTTCCTAATGATTGGAGATGTTGAATTTTGTCTTTCCATTTTTATTGACGTGTGCATGCCTGGCCACGGTTTATTGATTTCACCCAACATACAGTCTTCTAGGTTCACGCGTGTTATGGCGTGGTATCGCAGATTCACTTTTATTCTTCCAAGTTGCATAATCTTACACTGTGTGCATGGACCCTAGTTCATGTATGTATTCATTCTGTGGCCGCCCCACCTTTTTGCCGTTGTGAGTGTTGTGTTGAAGTTGGGTGTGCATAGATCTACTGTAACACCGCTCTTATTTTCTAGTGTAGAGGGATTGATGGGTCATGTGGTATTTTTACTTCCAGTGTTTAAAAGGGAGCGCCACATGGCATAATGTTTTCAAGGTTTACCTCTGCTATAGCATGTCAGAAAACCCCTTTTCTCTTTATGGCTGAAGACCAGTTCATCGTATGTGCATATGCCACATTTCTCCCCAGCCATCAATTGATAGATGACACGTGGGTTGTTTCCACCTTTGGCTGCTGAGAATAGTGCTACCGTGAGCATCCATTGGGCTCGGGGGCGAAGAACCCTTGAGAAGAAATTGCGTTTCCTCTGTCTGAAGTTCAGTCTGGAACTCGCTAGGATCTCTCGGTCCAGAAGTTCCTTCCGTACCTTTTGTGGTTGTGTGTGGTGGTTGTCTGCGACAATCCTCTGGGTTTCCTGCAAGCCTTTAGTTGGCTCTTCAGGTGATGGATGCTAGCTTATGAATTATTCACACCGACTTCAGAATATTCATTTTTCCCCTTTATTAGAGCAAGGCATATTCATTACAAGAAAAATAGAATATTCATTTAGGCACAAAGAAAAACAAAAACATGTATCATCTCCCATCCACATATGACAATTGTTAATAACTTGGTACGGAGCCTTGCAAGCTTTTTCTCACACACACACTTAGTTCAATGTGATCTTCAAGAATAACTGTATTCCATATTCTGCAGTCTCCTCTTTTTTCACTTAAAAGTTGGCTTAAGTCGACTCTCTTTTCCTGCCAAAAAGATTTTTCTGAAGTACTTTTAATGGCATGTAACATTTCAGGATAATTGGGTTGACTGATCCCCTTTTTGTGAATTAGATTGTTTTCCACCGCCATAAACACAGGGTAAATGATTGCCTTTGAAAGGAAATCTTGGTAGAATATCCTTATTTGTTCCTTTAGGAAATATACCTCCATGCTTGTCAGGCTTTCTCACATATGGCTGAATGGTTCTTTAGAAGGTGTTCACCTGCTTATAATCCTCTCGCAGTAGACCGGGGTAGAATCCCACCCCATTGTCCTGAGGTCATTTTTCAACCTTAGACCCAAAGGTCCCCAGAAATCCTCTTTAAAAGAAGCAACTGATTAGCTTAATGGTAACAAACATCTGCCTTGAGCATTCTGCTCTTTTAGGGATGACCTACATGAGATCTCCATGAAAAACAGCAAAGTGACTTGGTGTGTTAGTCCGGGTAGACTGGAGAAACAAATTTGTGGACACTCATATATGCACAAGCGATAATTTTATATCAAGAGGTAATAATGCATCAATAAACATCCCTACCCAGTCCAGATAAAGTCCTTAAGTCAGATATTAGCCCTTATGTCTGTATGAGCCCATGAGTTCCTCTTCAGACTCACACAGCACATGCAGGGATGCCGAATGCAGGAAGGTCTGTCACAGGCCGGTGGATGAACACTCTAGTGGATCCAGTGGCAGTGGAAGCATCACAGAGCTGACTCTATAAGTCTCCACCGCGTGGCCCACTCAGGTCTCTGCATAGCACCCCGTGCTTGTCCACAGGAAGACAAGGTAGAGAGAGAAAGAGAGAGAGAGAGAGAGAGAGAAAGAGAGGTCTGCCGCCAGGTAGAAAGAGAGAAGGTTCCCAGAATCTTCATGAGAAGGCCACTCCCACAAAGGCTGTGACCTGATTGACAGGCTAGACTCCACCCCTTCATTCTTTTATCAAGGTGACAGGAAACTGTGTAACCACCACAGTTGAGAACCTCAGGGAGTCGAGAGTTTATGTTAATGAACAACTCAGAAACAGAGGGGCAGGATGGTTGTCCAGCTCCAAGAAGGTCAGTAGGGTTACCAAATTGAACACGTAGAAAGAGTTGAATCCATGTATGATTTAGGTGCCATTGGCTTGTTGGCCATAAGTTTGGCTTTGTCTAATTTGAACAAGGAACTAAATAAAATTCAGAAGGAAAAGAGAAACGGCAAATGAATGAGTTGCCTTTCACATAATGATAGGGAACAATTTCCAAACTACATTCTTTAAGCTCAAAAAGCATGTTGTGTATCTTTTGCTATTGTTTCTCTCTCTTTGTCCCTCCCTCCCTCTCTCAACTGTCATGCGTATGCATAGACCATCTCTGAAGTAATACTAAGCAGCCTCTGGATTGCTAGAGGACCAGGGGAAGAGAAACATACTTTTCATTGTATATGTTTTGGTAACTCTTCTACTAACTCTCCTACTAAAATTCCACCACCTCCGGAGTCATTTATATACTGTGTTTGAATGAGTTGTTCAAACACAAATTAAAAAATTTGACATGGGAAAAGAAAACGAGGCTAGAGCGTTTGGGGTCATGCTCTTTATGAATGCCAGTGGTGAGGTCGTCATTTCAGACGTCTTTGACAATAAAACACACAAAGTCATTACACCAAGGTTGTGGACCAACCTCTCATGAGCTTAGAGACTTGAGGTAGACTTGGCTTTGAACATGCAGACTCTGGTTGAAAGTAAGAGAATTTCAATCATGGTCATGGTAAGGAAGTTCAATTGAAAAGGACATTTATTCCCTGCCTCCCCGAAATGACATCAGAAAGAGATGTGAATGTTACCACGGTCACACAGTCGATTGTAAACACACAGGAGGAAACAGGCTAGAGCAGTGGTGGAGGGAGGGGATTGTAGTGGCCTGAGGAGCTCATGATGCCCACAGCTGTCGCCCATGGCTGGACTTGGGGTCTAATACTGTCTGATCTTTTCTTCTTTCTTTCTTTTCTTTTTTTTGTGAGAGGGTTGTGCTATTTTTTTTAAAAATCATTTTATTGGGGGCTCATGCAACTCTTATCACAGCCCATACATACATCCACTGTGTCAAGCACATTTGTACATTCGTTGCCCTCATCATTCTCAAAATATTTGCTCTCCACTTGGTATCTGCTCCTCATTTTGCCCCCTTCCTCCCCACTTCCCCCTCCCTCATAGAACCCAAAATCCAGTATTTTTTAGTATGGAAATTCCAAGTTTTTAAGCATTCCAATCAAGAAAAATGTTGTCAAAGTCAAACAAAACATAATTATATAGGTTGGATTTAGCCCACAAACTAGCTCATGAGCTGTCCTTTGGTGGCTTCCCCCATATTCCTTACCAAAAATAACAAATATGTACTGGTTTCAGTCATGGAGAAGCCTCGTGGCATGGTGGTCAATTGTTGGGCTGCAGTAGGGTGAGCAGTTTGAATCCACCAGCCATTCTGCAGGAGAAAGACGAGGCTTTCTACTCCCATCAAGAGTTGCCGTCTAAGAAACCCACAAGGGCATTTCTATCCTGTTCTACCTGTAGAGTCACTATGAGTCAAAGACAACTCGGAGGCCGTGAGTTTGGTTTTGATCTTGTATTCATGCGCTTGAATGTTAAATGGACACCGGATGTGTTTGGTGAAAGTGCTAGAAAGTTCACTGTCACCTACACTATATTTGCGACCATTTTGTTGGACCCCTGCACCCAGTGCCTGGGAAAAACAATCACCTTTTCGCCCTCTTTCCAAGACAAGCAAGCATCGGGTTGATTGAACGCCAAACTCCGATGCTCAAATTGCAAGAAAATCACAGAATCAAGTTATCTGCGTTTCCATCTGTGGGACGCACCAGAGACAGGGAATGGATTCGTAGTCAGTAAGTGAATGGAGCGCGGCAGCTGTGCCATTAGGAGGGACCAGTCCCTGGAGAAGGACATCATGCTTGATAAAGTCGGCAAAAGAGAGGTGCGACTCCGCCCCCTTCCAGGAGAAGATGGCAACAGGGGGTCAAACATAGCAAAGACTGTAGATGGCTTTTGAGCGGGCCTGGTTTTATTCTCCTGTACATGAAGTCTCTGTGATCAGAACTGACTTGAGGATATCACAACAACAACATAGTTAGGAGGTACCTACAAAGTTAAGAGCATGTTGAACTTGAGTAACAATGACCTCAACTTTCAACATGGTGTTCTTATAGAAGCTATGAGGTCCTGTTCAGTAGATGCTTCAGGCAATGGTGTTACTTCCAGAGGTTACTTTTAGACTAGAGCAGCCATTTACCAGGAGTGGTCGATGAGGGACATCGGTTATTGATAGAGCCAGGGGACTGTGCCCTGGTCTTGGTTTCTGCTATGGATTGATCATTATATTCCTGATCGTTAAGAAAAAGCAGGCATGCTTCATTCTTGGATGATCAAGAGAGAACCCAACCTCCTCCCTGATGATTCCATTGTGTTTGTGGTCCAGCAATGTCGTGTGAGGGAAAAAGGTATAGATGGTCAATTCCCCTGTGAAACTTGTCAACACCGGTGACATTACCATAGCGGTGTCTGATGCCCCCTCGATCCTAGTTACCCATGGGCTGATGAACATCAGGGTTCCTTTGTTTAACCTGGAGCAGCAGTCTTCCACAAAACCCAAAGAGACCTGTCAGAGCAGTCACAGAGGAAGGCCTCTGGCTTGCCCTAGCTCTGTGGGCATTCATTACTTCACACATTTGAGAAAGCTGTGTCTTGACAAGAAAACCAGTCTCACGACTTTCATTCTTTGAAGCCCAGTGGTAGCGGTCACGGTGGCTGCCTGCCCGACTCCCAGTGACTTTTTGTCTCTCGGCCACGGAGAGTCAAGTCCATGCTGCACCAACATGTGTCACCAGGCACGATGATCCTAGCCACAGTCTGGGCCCTGGGTCTGCAAGGAAACTGACAAGCCGGGGTGGTCGGCTCAGTCTCCTGCCATTGCCATGGCTTCTGAAAGAGGAGCTGATGGGGCTGCTTCATTCCTTTGAGAAAACTAAGCCCAGTTGCCCTCCAGCCAGTTAATTGTGTCTGCCTCAACATGTGCGTCAGAATGGAACTGGGCTCCCTAGACTGCTCCACGGCTGATGCTCTGGAAGTAGACCACCAAGGTTTCTTTGGGGTAGACTCGAACCGCCAACTGTGGGGTTAGCAGTCAAGTGCTTGAACTGCCGCCCCACCCATAGAGCCTGCTCCTTCTGCTTGTTGTTAGGTGCCCAGGAGTGGGTGCTGACTCTCGGTGACCCACCGTATACCGGAATGAAATGCTGATGACATATCCACAGGACGCGAGCACCCTGGTGAGCCCAGTGGTCAAGCGCCTGGCTGCTCACTGAAAAGTGGGCTACTCAAATTTGCTCCCTGTTCCGTGGGAAAAATGCGTGGCAGAGGGAGCATACAGCTTCTGGAAAGATCACCGCTTTGGGAATCTTAGAGGAGGCAATTCTTTCTTTCTAGAGTTGCCATGAGTCAGAATCGACTGGGCAGCAACATGTGATTTCATGCCATTTAACTACATGCTAAAGACTTCTGGGGGACCCCTGGGGGGGTCGTAGTGATTCCACGTTGCTCTGCTAACCATAGGAACGGCAGTTTGAAACCATGAGTGGCTCTGTGGGAGAAAGATGGGGCTTTCTACTACCATGAAGAGTGACAGTCTCAGAAACCTACAGGGGCAGTTCTACCCTGTCTAATAGAGCTGCTGTGAGTTGGCACCTACTGAATGGCAGTGGGTGAAAGATATCTGACTTACAAGTTGCTAAAACAAAAATCTTATTCTTACAGGGTTTCTGAACACCAAACTCCATGCCATTGACTCAATTCCAACTTCTAGCAACTCTGTAGGACAGAGCAAAACTGTCCTGGCAGTCTCTTCTTTCTCTCAAGGAGTGGCTGGTGATTTTGAACTGCTGACCTCGCAGTGCATAGAGCAAAGCGTGACCACTACTCACCAGGGCACCCCTTCTGGGGCCTACTATGTACAAAAATACTAGTCAAGTGCATTCGGGTACTGTGCGAGATACTGGGAAACACAACACACACACGTGGGTCTCACGGTGTGATGGTAAAGCGAAAGCCGGAAAAGCAAGTGGAATTGGCAAGAGACTAGAAAAGATGCTCCCTTGGAGGGAGACGTAGGAGAGAGCTGGGGACATTTGCGAGGGACTCATCGAAGTCTAACGCGGCACTCCTGGGTACTGTGCCCAGGGAGGGAAGGGCATGGTGTAGCACATTTTACTTTCTCGGTACTGTATTCTTTGGTCTCTCCTTCCTTCCTCCTCTTTATTGTAGGAAAACGAGGCCGTCTCATTTGCCAAATTGAATAAAAGTCTCTGATGTACGGTCTCTACTTCTCAAATGCGATTTAAAAGCATACCACGAATGTATTGGTTTCCTACGGTAGAGGCTGGGTTCTTGAGCACCATAGCAAACCCAAGCTACCCTTAATAATATCAGTAGCGGAGCAGGTCCTTCAAGAGAGGCAGCTGGGAGAAAAAGAAGTGGCGAAATGGAACTACATTTTAGATCTCATGCTCTGTGGTTCATTATTAACCGAAGTGCAGAAAACATCTCGACAGAGTTATGAAAAATTCATCCGGAGCATGCTGCAGGTCGGAGAAGCTGGTCATTGTTGGATCAGATGAACAATAATGGGATCATTCCGAAATGAACTCAGATGAAGAGAAGAACCTCTTCACCACCCCCCACCCCCCACCCCTGGTCCTGGCTTATAATCACATTTCCTCACAGCCGGCTCCTCTGGGATGTTTGCCAGGGGGAAAGGTGGCCACTTGGTGGTCAGCTCAGGTCGAACAAGGAAGGGAACCACGGGGCTGAGCCTCGATGCCATCTTGGAGCTGGGGTCCTGCAGAGGTCGAGGTGCCAGGACTCTCTGGGGCTCTATCTCCGGCTTGCCCTTTTTCCCTGAGGCTGCCTCTCTGGTCTTCAGACCTGAAATCCTCTGTGAGGTCTGCTTTCTCCCAACTCTTGGTTTCCCACATCAGCGAGTAAAGGAGCAAGCAGCCCTGCCCGCAGGCAGCTCACATTCTTAGGGTGGGGTGGGATGGAAAGGGGTGGGGAGATGACAGGGAATCAATAAGTAAACATAAACACACTGAGGGAGCTATGGAGTATGGTAACCGATCGTTTCCCATAGAGTTCTGACTCGTGGTGACCCAGTGAGTGAGTGTGTGTGTGTGTGTGTGTGTGTGTGTGTGTGTGTGTTCAGTTCCAGGTATGGAGGGGGACTAAGGGTTACAATACCACCAGTCTCTATTCAACTGTTGAATCTGGTCTTTTTTTTTTAAAATGATATTTGAGTTCAGTCTAACATTTCTTTTCTTTTTTTAAAATCGTTTTATTGGGGGCTCGTTCAACTCTGATCACAATCCATACATACACCCATTGTGTCATACACATTTGTACATCTGTTGCCATCATCATTCTCAAAACATTTGCTTTTTACTTGAGCCCTTGGTATCAGCTCCTCATTTTTCCCCTCCCTCCTTGCCCCCTCTCCCTCATGAATCCTTGATGATTTATGTTATTATATTTTGTCATGTCTTACACTGTCTGACACCTCCCTGTACCCACTTTTCTGTTGTCCATCTGAGTCCTACATTTCTAACCCCACTTCTGTGCTTTGGCTTCCATATTTGTGATCCCTTTCAGAATGATAGCCGGGCACCATCTAGTTCTTCTGGTCTCAGGGCTTGGAGGATGAGGTTTAAGTAGCCCATTGGTCCACTGGATTAACAGTTTGCCCAGGTATTTGATTTCCTTTACTCTTCTGTGCTCCTGATGGGGAGAGACCAACACCTTAGATGGCCACTCACAGGTTTTTAAAACCCGTCATTATTCACTAAGTTCGGATGTAGACAATTTTCTTTGTGAACTATTTTGTGCCAATTGATCTTGGTGTCCCCTAAGACTATGGCCCTGGACCCCCAGATCCAGAGACGCGTTCCTTTAAGGTATTTGGTTATGAATAAGGAGTCTTCATCATTTTGCCTCTTATATTCTCTGGTATCTTCATGGATCTCTTTACAGCATAGGTAAATACATAAGTAGAGATACACCCACTCACACCTTTATATATGTTTGGGGGGCTAGTCCTGTGCGCCTCTCCTCTCCTGTTCAGCTTGCAGGTCTGTGTATCCACTCGGAGATTATTGTCACGACTCTCATTGCAACACTGTGTATGTAATCAGGTGTCCTAGTGCTGCTGTTGGAGAAGCATGAGACTGTCGCCCTAAGGTCAGTGGTTCCAACCCGCCAGCCGCTTATGGGAGAAAGACGAGGCCTACTGCACTTGTAAGGATTTACAGCCTTGAGTTAGATGCACCAACTCATGGAGTGGCTATGAGTTAGACTTGACTCGAAGGCAGCGGGCTTTGGATGGCGATGTCGGTATTTACCTGTGTTGCCTTTAACGCTGAGATCCCTGCAAGAAACATCTTTGCCTCGATCATTTTCAGCAGACCTCCCCCTTCTTGCACATTGCCTTCCACTTCACCCAAGTTAATATGTGTCTACCCTCCAGTTAGTGATTTACCTTCCCTTCCTAGCCCACCTCTGGGAACCATCAAAGATTGTTTGTTTTTTTAAGTGTTTCTTTTTAGGTGAAAAGTTTTTCTTGAATTTTTTTTTCTTAAGGTAATAGTGGCCTCCTGGACGATATGTCTTGCTGTGACTGATTTCACTCCGCAGGATGCCCTCCGGACACATCCCCATGGGGGAGGTGTTTTGCAGACGCGTTATTTCGGTGACTGTGTTTGGGGGAAGGAGATGGCCCTTCCTTTCCTCCAAGGCAGCTCTGGGTGCACGAGCACGTCCAACCTTTTTAGTTAACATCCAAGCGCGTTAACTGGTGGCACTTCTTTGGGCACGAGAAAGGGTGGCAAGTGGAGAAAAAGAGTCGAGCAGGGGGAGGACTTGTCTTTCTGGCTTTGTGGAAAAGATGGAGGCAGCAGCAAGGGCACAGGCTCTGAGGTTATGGAGAAACAGCAAGGAGCGACCCTGAGGAGGAGGTCAGAGTGACGGAAGGGGGTCAGTTAGTTGAGGAGCTTACTGTTCTGAGGGTCAAGGCTTTTACAAAGCGAAATGAGTGTTAGAGGATTTTGAGCAGAAGAGCCCCATGAACTTCGGATTTTGTTTTCAAATAGCATTTTAGTGTGTTCTGGGTGAAAGTTTTGGCTCCCTTTCAACAGTGCCTACATAGGTTGGTTTAGCGACATGGGATACGTTCTTCACAAGGTGTGAACCTTGTCCTTATTTCCATTCTGCTTGCTCCATTTCCATTCATCTAGTTTCCCTATCCCTTTCCATCTTTGTTTTAACATGATCACCAACTGGCCACATTATAAGTGGTTTGTTCTATCTATCTATCTATCTATATGTGTATTTGTATTTATTTAGGTTTTATTTTATTTTAAAGGAGTCAGTTACTTTGCAGAAAGAGCATAGAGGAAGGGCCTGATCTCCTCCAGCCTTATAAGGAATAAAGGAGACTCAAACTGTACATTGCGCCCAGGCTGATTCTTACGAGGCAGGGGTCACACCTACCCCACCCTCAAACCTTTCTTTCCAATCTGGACACCAGCCATCCTTCCGCAGCACTCTCTACTTCTCAGCCAGGTTCAACCATTCATGGCCCTGGCCACAGAGGACTCACCAACCATGCTCACAATTACGGGGCGTAACAGGGGAGTTGTTAAGAGGTTATCATTCAGTATCGGATAGGCTCAGGACACAGTTCTTCAAGTCAGGACAGCCTGGATAGGCTGCTCCTAAGCCTCTCAGTTGCAGGTGCCCTTGGCCTCGGCCCTGGTTGAATGTCCAGATGTTGGAGCACAGAAACCTGGTTCCCTCACTCTCACTCCCAATTAAGTGCCTGGAGGCATCCTACTGGGCAAGCAAGCTTCCTGCCCCAAGACACTGAGCTTTACTTGCTCCCTGGGCTGAAAAGCCCCCCACAGTTTTGTGCTTGGCTCTCTGTTGGTGTTTATGCAGGCGCTCTCTGCTGGTGTTACAGTTGTCTGTATCGGGAGGTTCAGTTCACAAGCTCCTTCGGATCCCCTGCACTCCTGACCTTTCTGTTTTGATGATAGTAGTGTGATATCCCTTTCCTGCTGCTGAGATGGCATCTTCCCCTCCCTGCAGGATGGCAAAGTTGACCAAGCCCCTTGTTCGACTTCCAGGCTCTTATCATCACAGCGAGCCCTGTTAACCCTCACAACGGAATCATCGAATCCTAACAGCGCCCCCCACTTCTCTTATCCAGGGCCATCAGGAAAAGGAGAAATCCATCCAATTTCCCTGGTCCCACTCAAGTTTTTCGGTGGGAGTTGCAAGGACTGGCTAGAAGAGTCCTAGTTAGTAATTCACTGCCCCACGGTCCCCCTGGGTGATTGTCATTGTTTTGTTATCTGTTATTTTAGCTACAGGTGACGTCAGGGCTAGATTAAGTTCAAGGCTTAAAGAGTATCTTAGGACAACAGGACTAGGGAAATCCATCTGTCTGCATCAGTCCAGTGGGCTTGTTCTTTTGTTTTGGTGGTTGGCCACTTGGGATTCTGCCCCACCTGTTTCCTGTTCTATCAGGGTCCGTTTATGGTGGCCCTGATCAGAATGGCCAGCAGTGGCTGGGCATTGGGTGTACACCTGCCCTTCATTTATCGACTATCCTGCTGTCCTACGTTTTGCTTTGATGCCAATAGTAAAAGATGGCCCCTCCAACGATTAACCAGACAGTGATTGTGATGGGTCATCTCCCTGGAGGAGGATCTCCAGGTAATCTCAGGGAAGCTGGGTGATGACCTGATGTCCCTGGTGCCTGGCCTAGCTGCTGCCTCCTCTGGCCATGACCTCAGACCTCCAAGCGGTACAGTCAGCACTGAACTTGCAGATGCCTGGTCTGGGTTTCCAGTTCATGTAGCCTGAGGCCCTGTACCTCAAAATCCGGTGGGGTGAAAGGCAAGGGAAGAAAGAAGGAAGGGCCCTGGAATTGGTGTTTTTAAAGACACCTGTGAGAGTTGAGTGCTATTTCAAAGTGAGCCCCGAGGTGGGCTTGAAGCCTCCGCTTGGGAGGATCTGGGAGCACCGTTGGGTTCCCAGCATCCTTGGAGGAAGCCCGAGCCTTGGGGACTTGCCAGGCCCGGGCCCTGGGACACGAACACAGGTCTTGAAGGGCTGGGAGTGGAGCCCTGGGGTCCCTCGGCAAGGGAAGCTTTGGTCCGGCGTGAGAGGAAGGTGAAGTGGCTTCCGCAGCTCTGTCTCCCCCAAGCCTCCTTCCCCACAGAGGACTAAGCCAGCCGGCTCACCGTAGCCATGAGCACACAAGTAAGTCTTAGCTGGTATTATTTCCAGGATCGTATTGCCCTGAAAAAATACAAATAAAAATTCAGACAAACAAGTGGTCTGAAAACAGGAGAAAAAAAAAATCCCTCCTCTTTTTTGGCACGATGCTGATTTTCACCCAACGACCTGTCTTTGGAACATGACCATGTTGATAAACGAGGAGTGGGTATATTTAGAAATTCCCGGGAGCAGGATTTCTACATGTCTTTGACCTTTTCTGTTGACTTAAGTGGAAAAAAAAAAAAAAGACTTTTTACTGCCTGTATTTATCAGAACTCTTAGTAGCATGTGGAAGAAACCTGCCTCCAATGGGCTGGCGGGAGAAGGGGAATGCTTTGACTTCTGGCTCTCAGCAGTTTCTGGATCGAGCTGGCTCCACCGTGGCCGAGTCCAGGTGCTTGGAGAGTGTAAGCCAGGGCCTGTCCCCAGCACTCAGCTCTGACCCCTTTCTGTGCTGGTTTTTGTTCGGGAGAAGTTCTTCCTGCGGTGGCCACTCTAGCAGGAAAGGCGTGCTTTCCCCGAGGACATTCTCCCGTGAATGTCAAGGGACATCCTTCTTACTGGCCAGGCCTCGTTCGCCTCTCTCCTCTGGGCTGGGCGGACACACACAGCCTTCTCCCGATCCATTCTGGAGCCGGGCAATGAGGTCAGCTCTTCCCAAGGCCCTTGCACGGAGAGGTGGACGTTCTCCAAATGAACGCAGGGGGTGCTGTCGCCGGAAGGCCAAGGGCTTAGCTGGAAGAAATGATAGTCCCCCTGCCCCAAAGTAGCTAGACGTCGACTCCACCAGCAAGTCAGCACATGCAGAAAGTTCTAGAAGTGTATAAGGACTGCAAGGTCATGAACACACCACCCAGATGTGTGCATATCCACAGAGTTGGATGTTCCAGAAGCCTTCTTTTTTTTTTTTTTTACACATTTTATTAGGGGCTCATACACCTCTTAGCATAAGCCATACATACATCAACGGTGTAAAGCACAGCTGTACATTCTTGGCCCTCATTCCAGAAGCCTTCTAACCGATTTCACAAAGGGATAAATCCATTCTGGAACCAAGACACATCTGCTTTCACTGTGCTCTCGTGTCTGGCTTCGCTCGGCCAGCGGGCGGGGGAAGATCTAGGGCACAGTGTCGGGGTTCCAGCCGCACCAGGCTCTCGCCTCTGCTTGAGTTCGCTGGTGAAGCCCCGTAACTCTCCTGAGCCACAAAAGGACACCGGGAGAACGCTACGAAAGTGCATGCAAACTGTGGAGCCGCGGAGACCCGCTCAGCCTGGTCTCAGGTGCGCTGAGTCCGTGCCAGCTCACAGTGACCCTCTGGTCACGGGGGCAGCACACTGCCTGCTCCTCTGTCAGCCTCACAGAGGCTGCCTCTGAGCCGTGTGGCAGCCACGGCATCAGGCCACCTGTTGCCGGTCTTCCTGCTTTGGGCTGACCCTCTGCTTCAGCCAGCATGGTGTCTTTTGTCAGGGACAGGTCTCTCCTGACAACATGCGCATACTCTTTCCATGCTCCCTTCTGAAGGAGCATTCTGCCTGTCCTTCTTCCGAGATGGATGTGCTTATTCTTCAGCTGTTCTAGAAAGAGTCCCTGCCAGCGTCATAATTCAAATGCATCCCTTCTTAAGTCTTCTTTGTCTGTTGTGTAACCCTCACAGGCATATGAAGCGGTGGAAATCACTCTGGCTTGGATCAGGTGCGTCTTAGTCCTCAAAGTACTGTCTAGGTGGTTCAACACCTTAGAGTGGTCTTGTGCAGCAGATTGACCCAAGACAGTGTATCTTTTGGTCTCTTAAACATTTTTTTTAAAAATCATTTTATTGGGGGCTCATACAGTTCTTATCACAATCCAGACATACATCAATTGTATAAAACACATTTTTTTCATTCGTTACCCTCATCATTCTCAAAACATTTGCTCTTCACCTAAGCCCCTGGCATCAGCTCCTCATTTTTCCCCTTCCCTCCCCGTTCCCCTCTCCTTATGAACCCTTGATAATTTATAAATTCTTATTTTGTCATAGCTTACACTGTCTGACGTCTCCCTTCACCCACTTTTCTGTTATCTGTCCTCCAGGGAGGAGGTTATATGTAGATCCTTGTAATAGGTTCCCCCTTTCCACGCCACCCTCCTTCCACCCTCCTGGTATCTCCACCCTCACCACTGGTCCTAAAGGGATCATCTGTCCTGGATTCCCTGTGTTTCCAGTTCCTATCTGTACCAGTGTACATCCTCTGGTCTAGCCAGATTTGTAAGGTAGAATTGGGATCATGATAGTGGGAAGGGGGGGCATTTAGGAACTAGAGGAAAGTTGTATGTTTCATCATTGCTACATTGCACCTGGACTGGCTCATCTCCTCCCTGCGACCGTTCCGTAAGGGGATGTCTAGTTGCCTACAGACGGGCTTTGGGAACCCACTCTGAACTTCCCCTCATTCACAATGATAGGATTTTTTGGTCTTTGATGCCTGATCCCACTGACACCTCGTGATCACACAGGGTGGTGTGCTTCTTCCATGTGGGCTTGGTTGCTTCCTCTTTTGGTCTCTTGACGGTTGCTTCCGTGGGCATTGGTTGTGGATCCAAGCAAGAGAAAATCCTGGACACCTTCGAACTCTATCTTGATGTCGTCTGCTGGTCTGCTGACCGTGAAGGGGGCATTTTATGATATTTTCAGGTCTTTAGGATTGGCTAGATAAAACACAGGATGCTCCTTTAGACTTGAGTGTTTAGATACACAATACTTTTTCAATACAAATATTGGATGGACTGCATAGATAACTAAAAAAGAAACGATTTCTTATTTCTCTGAAATTTGAATTTAACGGGGTGACCTCTAGTTTAACCGCTAAATCTGGCTACCCTAGGTGATCCCCACGAGGGACACGTGTGATGGTTGCGATCCCTCCCTTGTGCTCTTCCACGGCCACCTCTTCCTTGCACCAGGAAGACGAGGCTCACTGGCAGCCTGTGTTCAGTAGGATCGGAGCGAGCCGTCTGTTCTTACTTTTGACATGTTGTGTTGCGGCTGGCTCGGTTTGAGCTTGGGTTTGACCGCCCCCTACTCTTGATGTCGACGTACAAGGGCAAGGAACAGCACAGCTGCCAGGGCTCCGCTTCCTACGTGCAGGGGGTTCTTCCTCACAGAACCTGCTGAAACACGCCTCGGCCATCAGCGGATGGCTGCAGACGAGTTCTCTCGGGAATACACCTGTCTTCGTCTCCTTAGGGTGCCCTCAAAAAAAAAAAGTTCAATTAAAACAGTGCCTTCCGTGGGTGTCTGTCCCTTCGTCCGTGAAACTCAAGGAGGCAGAGAGATCAGCTCAGGTGATAGCTCTTTTTATTTTTTTAAGAATTCAAAGCGGTCATCCTTTGATATAGTTTCTCCAAGAAGGTTTTGTTTTTTTTTAATCCTTGTATTTGCTGCTCAGGAAGATGTTTTAAGGAAACGAGAAGCGGCATTGGTGAAAGAATTTTGATCGGGGAGGGTGCGTTGAGGATTTTTTTCTCCCAACACGACAACGCACCTGCTCATGCCTCTTCACAACAAGGGCTGTCCTGAAAGAATTTTGTGGAGGAAACCTTACCCTCTCACCCCGCAGCTCTCATCGCACGCCATCAGACTCCTTTTTGTTTCCCCAAACTAAAAAAGCAAATCAAAACATCAAAGTGGAACACAATTTGAGTCCCTGAAGGATTCCCAAGCCATGTGGAGAGTGTAGAATTATTCAGACCTTGATGGAGGACGGGCTAAGAAGCAATAACTTCACATTTTAATGTTTTCATTTCACGAAGGCGTCTACGATTTTGTTACCCCACTCTTTGATTTTACCCTCTAAGGTGAACTCTGTCAAGTTTTTGTGCGGAGCTCGGTTTACATTTTGAATCCAGGGCTGTGTCTTCCTTTTGGAAGTCATAACTTTGGGCTTAATCTCCTCAGTGGCTCAGTTTACCCATCTGAGACATTAGGAAAATAATGATCTCACCTCATTGGGTGGGTGTGAAGAGTAGATCCTATGTGCAGAGTGCTTAATTTAGAGCCCGGTATGTGGCAAGCACCCAGGAAGTGTCAGCTGTTTACAGTTACAGTGAATCTGCAGAAGGGAGCCGAGCTGGTCTAGAACAACCCATCTGGTTTTCCAAATGGACTTTGCAGCGGTATCTGGAAACACGGCCACGTTGGCTGGTTCCTATGGCTCGATACTGGTACCGAGCAGGTCTAATTTTGAAACAAGAGTGATGCCTTGATGCCTGTCAGCAGCATGCAGCTTCCAGTTGGGGGAGGAGGGAGGAGGAAAGGGGAAGCGGAGAGAGTGGCTAGCAGTGATTTGAACTGAGTTGTCCGTAGCTTCGGTGGGTATCATTTTGGAAGTCTTGATTTTAGATTTTGTCTTAACTCCCCGGAGGCATGTCCCCGTTTAGCAGGGAGGATTGACCTAGGAATGTAACCTGAATCGGAGCCACAGACCCGGGCTTTCACTGTCACCTGGTTTCTCCCTCTCCCTCTCTATTCCTGCCCGGCAGGCTCTGAGCAAATACTGGGCACAAGGAGAAAGGAACCCCCAGGTCTTTAGAATTTTGGGAGGCTGTGCAAACACAGTGTGGATTAGACTGGGGTTTCCCAGTGCATTGTGGGTGGTTCTTCTTGCTTGAGTTCATTTAAAATGGAAATGGCTTTCTAGCTTGGGGTGGTTGTTTCTAGAGAGACTTGCTTCTAGATTACTATGGGAGACACTCTTATAGCCACCCCCTCCCCACCTCAGTCATCCCTCCGCATGGTTGTGTCGTAGCTTCAGTGAGAAGAGTGTTCTTGGGGGTTAAGAAATGTCAGAGGCACCTAAAAAATTCAGGTCTTTAAAAAAAATGTGGTAAAACAGATGGAACCAAAATGTTACCAGGTGAATAATTTTTAAATATGCCATTTGGTGACATTAATTAGATTCACCATGCTGCGCTACTGTTACCACGTTCCATTTCCAAATGGTTTTCGATCACCCCAACTTTAGTACCCTGTAAGTAACACCCACCAATGCTTGCCTCCTGCCCCTCGTCACCCCTGGTCACTAGGATTAAACTGGTCTCTATACATTTGTCTATTTTAGATTACTTCCTGTACCTGGAGTCATGCAATATGTGTCCTCCTGTGTCTGGCTTGGTTCCCCCAACATAACGTGTTTCGTGTTCGTTGATGTCACAGCATGCACCAGAACTCCATTTCTCTGTGTGGCTGAGTAGTGTCCCCTTGTACGCGTGAGAACATGGTGCGTTTTAGTTTTTCCTGTGTTGATGGACGCCGGGGGGATGAGCACCCCTTGGCTTGTGTGAATAACGCTGCAAAGAACATTGGTGTACGAGTAGCTTCTCCGCTTTCAAATCTTGACGTATGTGGGCCCAAGACTGGAATAGCTGGCTCCTGTGGGAATGTTTGCTGTTTAACATTTCAGGACCCATCCAACGATGAACTGCGGAGGCCGCACCTTTTCCCATTTCCCCCAGTAACCCCTGAGGGTTCCAGTTTGTCTGCACCCTTGCCCTTGCTTGCGATTTTCTATGTTGCTAATAATAGCCATCTCAGCGGGTACGGTTTCTATCTTTGAGAAATGAGCACTTTACCCATGAAAGACAAACTAGTGCACAACGACTCTATCGGTTTCCAGGTTAACCTGGTGGCCAGCCTTTAGCATTGACCCAGTGTCTTGGTCTGCTAGGCACTGACTGGGCATATATATATGATCTCGTGGAGTCAATGGCCAACCAGTGGAATGTGTGGAACCCAGACCACGTGTGGTCCTTGGACCCGTGCCATCAGCATCCGCTGGGAGCTAGTGAGAAATTCAGAGTCTCAGGCCTGGCTGCAACTCACAGCATCAGTAGGTTAACGCACCCCAGTGATTGATCGGCTCGTGAAGGTCTGATCTGCAGATGCGCTCCAATAGCTTCAGCTCCACTTTATCCATGAAGAATGCAGAGATGTGGAAGGGGTTTGTCAAAAGTCACCGGCTGCACAGTGAGGTGGCTGGGGTTCGGATGTTAGCTCGTCCTTATCATTGCCCCTGGCTGGATGGACTCCTTCAAGAGAAAGCAGAGTGTCCTCCTGTATTTTGAGGAGTGACCCTGTGACAGGATGGGAAAGCTTGGGTTTGGAGCCTCCGGTCCACGTTCGAACACTTGCCTTACAAATTATCTTGCCGTGGGCACCATTACCCAACCAGACGGAGACTTCGTTTTTGCATCTGTACGAATGAGATGGCGGCCTCTCCCCATGAGAATTTCTGTGAGCACAAAGTGAGAGGGAAAAATCTTTCAAGTACCTGGCTTGTAAATATTCAACACGTTTTGGTTGCTGTTGAAAGTCAAAAGGCAAAGCCAGAAGAAGAATGACTTTTTCCAGGTGACAGTCTTACACTGGTGGCTATCGATCATCTTGCGGTCACCTCTGAGAGCGTGGCTGGTGTCTCGGTTGGATGCGGCTGGCCCTTCTTTATCATATAACGATGACACAGTTGTTACTCATCAATGACCAGTGTTGCTGCGGAGTGCTGACATTGTGTCCGTCCATGAGCAGGCTGAGCACTTTCCACAACGTATCAGAGTTTCATCCGCCCAATAATCTAGGGAGATGGTACCATCATGTTTGACACTTAAAACGAAGGCGCGGAGAGATCAAGTAACTCACCCAAGGACACACGCATCTAGTAATTGGTAGAGGCAGGAGTTGAGGCTCTCAGATCTGCTGCCCTACCCGTTCTTACCGTCTGGATGTCTGCCCAAAGGTCGCCTTAGCAAGACCACCCTTGGACCCTTAATGATGCCTTCATGTCACAGAGAGAGGGGTGGACGGTGAGGCTCATGGCTCTCTCTCTGCCAAGGGCAGGGCCATCTGTGTTTGTTGCTGTTAGTGATTGTTGGATGATTACTCTTTTCTGGGTGGGTGTGAACCTGTGGCAAACAATGGGTATCCAGAGCCCCTTTCTGAACACCACAAGGAGCTCTTGGGAATGGCAGCGGTAGGATCCTTCCAGAGAGAGGTCCGCCAGCTTCCTCCATCCAAAGCAGCCCTGTTTGTGCAAGCAGAGTCTGCAAGTTCCAGATTCCTAATTGAGAGATGCTCATTAGGAATTAGGGAGAATCTGTCATACTTAGGCTGCTTTGCATGTGATGTTCAGTCAAGTTATTGGGGCTTCTGGTTTTGTGGCAGGAAACCAGGAGGGTTAAGAGGAGCTCTGTAGGATTGACCAAGCAGGAAACCAGGCTCCGGTGATGAGTTCTCTCCTTTTGCCTCTGTGGTTTGATTCCGCACCCACGGCAGAAAGATGGGGTGGGAAGACGTCGCTTTTCTTCTGACCGGAGCATCTTGCACACTCATTCTAGTGGAGGCACACACATGCAAACTCTGTCTGGGTCCTGGGTGCAGATCTCAGATGTGCTGCTGACTAGCTGTATGTCTCTGAGCCACTTTGAGCCTGAGTGTTTCCATCTATAAATCACTCATCCCGATTGGACCTTTTTGGGGGTTCAGGGGTAGAATTTCTGCCTTCCGTGCATGTTTCAACAAATGAACGTGCCACTGGGAGTGGCTAGTCATCGTGCCAAGAACTTTCTAAGACGGTGACCTGGCCGATTGACTGGAAGAGATCCTACCTGCAGCTCCTTCCAAAGAAAGGTGACCCCGCAGAATGCAGGAATTATCAACCAATATCATTAATATCACATACAAACAAAATTTTGCAGAAGATAATTTTTAAAAGGTTACAGCAGTAAGTCAACGGGGGACTGCCAAAAATTCAAGTTGGATTTAGGTGAGGAGTTGCCACAAGAAATACCGTATATACTGAAGTATAAGCCACCCCGAATATCAGCCGAGGCACCTAATTTTACCACAAAAACTGCATTAAAAATGTGCTGAAAGACTCGGTTTATACACAAGTATATACGGTACCCTTGTCGTATGGTTCTTGGCTGAAAGTAGAGAATATAGGAAGGTGTTAACTTGTGTGTTATTGACCGTGCAAGAAATTCGGCTGTATGAAAGAAAATAAACTATGGGTAACTGTGGTAGGTTACATAATCTGGTGTCAGTTTGAGAATTCAGAGTGAAGGGGTGGAGTCTAGGCTGTCAATCAGGTCATAGCCAAAGAGGCATCTGTGTGAGCCTGGCCTTCTCCTGAGGATTCTGGGAATTCCGGTGTTTCTCCCTGGAGGTAGGAGACACACACTCTTTCTTGACTCACTCCCTTCGAGATGTGCTACTGACAAGACACATGGTGCTACGCTGATAGAGCCTGTGCCCTGGGAGCTGGAGAAGCCATGCGGAGACCCCTGCCAGCACTGAGATGCTTACAATATGACTGGATCCACAAGACTTCCCACCTATTGGCCTGTGATCTTCCTGCATTCAGCATCATTGCATGTGTTTTGTGAGTCTGCAGAGGGCTTTGTGGATTGGTATTGGACATATAGGCTAATATTGGACTTATGAACTTGATCTGGACTGGGCAATATTCCATTGCTCTTGTCTATAAGCCTCTTTCTTATACACATCTGCGTGTCTATGAATTTGTTTCTCTAGTCTACCCAGACGAACATGGTAACATTGCCAAGAATGGGAATTTCAAAGCAAAAAATGGGAAGTAGGCTCCTGTCAAACCGATCCATAGACCGAGATGCAGTTGTTTGAACAGGACAAGTGGTTGCTGTGTGGTGTAAAAGCAGAAAACATGTGTACCACCACACACACTCAATCTGTACGCTGAGCAAATAGCCCAGGAAGCCGGACGACGTGAAGAAGCAGCCTCGGGATTGGGGGAAGACCCATGGACCATCTGCAGAGTGCAGATGACACAAGCTTGCTTTCTGGAAGTGCAGACGACTTGAAGCACTTATCGATGAAGATCAAAGGCTGCAGCCTTCAATATGAATTGCAATTCTGCCGAAAGAAAAAAAATGTTCTAATGACTTACCGGACCAAGAAGCAACATCAGGACCCACGGAGAAACTATTGAAATGGTCAAGCATTTCCTCTTACTTGGATCCACAATCAATGCCCATGGAAACATCAGGGATGTCTTGCATTGGGCAAATCTGCTGCAAAAGATCCCTTTCAATGCCACCTTGAGGACTAAGATGCACCTGGCACAAGCCCTGATATTTTCCGTTGACCCATAGGCATCGAAGACTACGGAAAACTGAAGAAGTGACTCTTTGGGATTCAACTGTTGGCGACGAACATGGAATATACTACGGGCCACCAGGAGAATGAAATAATCTACGTTGAAAGAAGGACAGCCCGGCTACCCCACTACCATGATCCGAATTCTACCTTGCAAGTCTGGATAGAGCAGAGGTTGTATACTGGTGCATATGGGAGCTGGAGGTACAGGGAATCCAGGGCGGATGATACCTACAGGACCAGGGGTGTGAGTGGCGATACTGGGAGAGTGGAGGGTGAGTGGGTTGGAAAGGGAGAACTGATTACAAGGATCTACATGTGACCTCCTCCCTGGGGGACGGACAACAGAAAAGGGGGTGAAGGGAGACGCCGGATGGGGCAAGATATGACAAAATAATAATTTATAAATTATCAAGGGCTCATGAGGGAGGGGGAAAAAGAGGACTTGATTCAAAGGATTTAAGTGGAGAGCAAATGCTTTGAAAATGATTAGGGCAAAGAATGTACAGATGTGCTTTATACAATTGATGTATGTATATGTATGGATTGTGATAAGAATTGCATGAGCCCCTAATAAAATGTTAAAAATTTTTTAAAAAAAAGAAAGAAAGAAGGAGAGCCACAGAGCATCTTAGCTGTGAAGGTGGTGAGCCCGTCTCACAGAGGTCAGGCGTGTACTCAGGAGGGACCGGTCTCTGGAGAAGGATCTTGTGCTTGGAAAAGTGGAAGGTCAGTGGAAAACAGGGTCTTCCTAACTTCCGTGAGATGGACTGGCACAGTGGCTGCACCCGTGGACTCCAACGGAGCAGCGATTGTGAAAATGGCTTGGGAACTGGGCAGTGTTTTGTTATGTTGACTTAGGGTTGGGATGGGTTGGAACTGACTCGGGGACACCTGACAACAGCATGCAGGGGACCTGGGTCCCACCCTCAGCCAGTGCACGCGCTGGGTAGCCACCACCCACCTGTCAGTGGAGGCTCGCATGTTGCTCTGAAGCTTCAGAGGTATCGTTGGAGTTTCTAGGTGGAGACAGACTAGGAAGGAAGGCTGGGCCCCGTTCCCTCCGCAGGCTCTAGAGGAGAAGCCTTCCTTACCTCTCCCAGCATAGGTGGCACCTGGCTTGTGGTTGTGTCAGCATCATACAAACCTCAGCTGCTGCTTCACAGCCCTGTGCACTCTGAATCCCTGTCTCCTCTGCTTGTAAGGAAGGCAGTCGCTGCCTTTAGCCCCACCTGCATCCAGGAGGATCCGATCTTGGATCCTTAACTAGTGACATTGGCCAAGACTGGATTTCCAACGGAAGTCACATTTTGGTGGTCCAGTAGCAGATGGGTTTGTGTGTGTTTGCGTGTGCGTGTTACTATTTAGCCCACTACTGACGTTTTTCCATTCAGAACAGTAGTTGTCCATAGGGTCTTCAGAAGTACCGTCCATGAAGTCCAGCAGAGATACAAATGTCGCAGCGCTTTCTTTGTGCCTGTTGCTTGCCCAGCCCACGGGGTGATCGGCTCAGATTTTCTGTAACTAGGAAACTCTGCTCTGGGGTGTACCTGACGTTGATTGACAGGCACTCTTCCAGCCCCTCTGGTTTTTAAGGAGAGGCCCATGACAGTGTTCTGAGAACTGATCCTGAGCCATGAACTTGAGCCTGTTAAGGAGACTTTCTCACAGTGTTTCTCGGAGAAGTCAAGGCATTTGCATTGATTTGCCTGAGAAGATTCTGTAGGATGTTGCTAATTTGAGCCTCGCTGGGTTTGCCCTGTCTTCAGCTAGGTGGGAATGTTGCTGGGTGTGATTAGCAACCTAAATAGACTCGCTTGGATGCCTGCAATGGAGCCAGCCTTCCGAGTGCTTGGGAAGGAGCTCTGGTTCTGTCTGGGGACGGCTTCCATTAAGACTCCATCATACTTTGTTTACATTTAGTGCCTCAAATTCTAGGCAAATAACAGCACACGGCCTCCATAAATAGCTGTCGTACAAACATACGTTTGGTAAACTCCTCAGGGATTTGCATGTGTACACGTAAGAGGAGCATCTACTGTTTACGGATGGCTCCTTTTCCCCGGGAAAGATTTAGACCACTCTCTGCGCTGTGCCATCTGTTTGCGAATGCCAATGAAACCATTGTTTGTGTTGGTAGGACCGCGCAGATGTAATGGAAGAAGATTTAGATGCTGCTGTTGACGGTCGATGTTTAGTGAGCAGTTATTGTGCGCTGGGCCTGGTTCTATGAGCTTTATATTGTCTACACTCCGTTCTCGCTGCGGCACAGAGAAGGGGGTGTCCAGAGCTCCTTTTTGCAGACGAGGAAGCTGAAGCTCGGCGAAGTAAAGCAACTTACCTAGAGCCTGTCAGAAGCAGAGTCTAGGTCTGCCTGAATCCAAAGCTTGTGTGGTAACTGCCTTGCTTGGAAGTGTTTTCCAAAGACTTTTTAAATGAAAAAACCTCCTTGTGTGACCCAGAAGATAGCCTTATTCAATGCATTTCCTAGTTGCTGGGCATTTATTATATACTAGGCATCATGATGGGCATTAGGAATTAACTTGGAATGAAAACGAACAACAGAAACCGGCATTTATGATATCAAACGTGGCCAAGACGGCTCTGAGCGCTTAGCATGTATTGGCTCACCTCACCATGACCCTAGCCCATCAAAGTGGGTCTTATTCTATGCAATTAAGCAGAAAGGTTAAATAAGAAGTTGAAGTTACAGAGTCAACCCCAGGCACCTGGGTCCCCAAACCAGATCACTCTTCTGTTCTGGCTTCTCAGAGATAAATATACCCCACCTCCTGGAAGAAACAACAGTACACACATTAGTGGAATTATGAGTCAGACACATGCCAGGTTTCCACCTACAGCGAGGGCAAAGTTTCTCAAGGTTGCCCCCCAGGAGTTTGTTATCTCTGCTGTCCGCACACCAGCTTTGAAGCTGGTGCTTCCTTATGAGCGGCCAACACTATCTGCAGAGGAGGCTTGTGTGTTGCTGTGCCGCTGAGCAGAGGAAAGGCCTGGCGATCTCCTGAATGCTCGACACTGAAAAGCTTACGGGTTCACCATTACTTACGGGGCTGGGCCAGGCAGTGCTTTCCTTCCTTGTGTGTGCAAGGTCACTGTGAGTCAAGGGGCAGACTTGACGGCGCACACAACTGCAGCAACAATGTGCATCCAGGATGTATGCTTCCCGTGTGATCTTGGGGACTTCCGGTGCACACGCGTGTCATGTAATGCATCCAGTATGACAGAAGCAGTTAATGGCAGAACCCCCAGTGTCCGGAGAAGCCAGCCCCTAATACATCATTGTGGGTTCGGTAGGCGCAATTGAATAGCGATAATAAGTAAAGATCATAGTAAAGTTATAGAGAGCATGAGAGATAGAGGTGGAGTATTGAAGTAGACAGAGTCAGACACGATTCATGGTACATGCTCACCTCAGCCCCAACTGATGGTCCACGTGGAGAGAGAGAGATTTAATGCTAACCCAGACTTTTTATCTTCTCTGGGGACCTGCAAGCCCCCCAATTACAGGTGAGGACATATGTCACTGGAAGGGGCTGTCCTATAGGTAATACAGTAATGAGAGGAGGTTTGGGGGGGTCTAGGGACATACACGCAATAAGAAGGGGAGGGATTGGGGTTATACATGTCACAAGATGGGCAGATCCTAGATTTAGGATGGCAGCTTAACTTTGACCTATTCCCTAGATCTCCAAAGGAACCATTATCAGTAGGGTGTAAACCCCACCTACTGGAACCAAATAGATGACTGCAGGCGTCCATTGTCCTTAACAGCAGGGAGGGGGGCCCACCGCAGTCTGGCAACTGATGGCCCTCAGGGAGGATCCCTGTGAGCATCTGACTTCCCCCCACACCCCAAGACCCAAGTTTCCTGAGCCAGTCAGCCCATTTCACCAAAAGACAGTGATGGGCAGGAGATGGGATGGTGTGCAGGATGGTACATCCTGGATGGGTGGCTAATGAACTGGGGGGTGGGAAGGGGGCCTGCATCATAGAGCAAGACCCAGTGGCCAGTGTGGAGAACTTGGGGGAAGATAAGAGTCTTCCTTTCTTTTTTTAATTAATAAATCACGTTCGTGGGGTCTCTTATATACATTGTAACAATCCACACATCCACATCCATTATATTAAGCGGATATGTACAAATGCTGCCCGCAACAATTTCAAAACATTGTCTTTCTTCTTGAGCCCCTTGATATCCCCTCCTCTTTGTTCCCTCCCTCCCCTGCCCTGCCCTGCCATCCTCAAGAACCCTCTGGGGTCTTAAAAGCTTGAAGCCAAACAAGCGGCCATCTATCAGGGAATCAACAAAACCCACGTGGCAGAAGCACCCCAGCCTGTGTGATCATGAGGTGTCCATGGGAACAGGCAGCAGAAGTTCAAAAGTAAACAACCTCATTGAGGTGAAGGAGAGGGTTGGACATAGAGACCCAGAGCCCATCCAGGGATACTTGGACATTCCAGCACCGAGGGGCCACTTGGCTAGACACCCAAGGGGCAGCAACAAAATGCACAACACTTCACTACTTCCTTAATCCCCCCTGCCCTTTATGATCTCAGTCCTACCTCAAAAATCCAGCTAGTCTGGCAAACATACACCGGTATAGACGAGAGCTTTCAATTTACGGAATTCAGGATAGACAAACCCCTCAGAAACAGTACCAGGAGTAACGACTTCAGGAGGGGAAGGGAAGGGAAAGGGGGGGAGGGGGACCTCTTAGCAATGATAGTGAAATATGCCCCCCTCCCCAAGGGGGACGGATACCAGGATTGTAGGTCAAGGGATAGAAGGGGCGGTGTGAGTTATAGCTTCCTTTCCGGAGGCTGCTGTCACAAAAGCTAACACATTTCCATCTTGGGACGATAGACATTTATATCGTCTCAGCCCTGGAGGCCAGAAGTCTGAAAGTGGGTGTCAGCAGAGCCGTAGCCCCTCCGCAGATTAGGGGGTCATCTGTCTTTACCTCTTGTGGCGGCTGGCTTCCTTGGCTTTTGGGCAACATCTCTCTAGTCTCTTCCCCTCCCTTCCCATAGCCACTTCCCCTGAGGGTCTCTGGATGTCCCTTTCTGTTTCTTCTAAGGTCACTTACACTCGGGCATGTGTCTGGATCTAGGCCCTTCCTTAACCTCTAAGGCTTCATCTCAGTCCTTGCTTTCATTTCATTTACAGAGACCCACTTTCCAAACAAGGCCACATCCCGAGATTCTGGTTAGTCAAGAATTGGGGGGTGGAGTGGGGTATACTACTCAATCCATCAAAGCAGAATGGACTGATTTTAAAGGGGAGAGGCCAGGGGGGTGGAAGGGGGCGGGCAGGCACAGCAGAGGGGCTTACCCCTCGCAGAGGCGCTTAAAGCTCCCCTAATTCCGTGACCACAGTCTAAGGCTCAAGTCTAAGGAACCCTGACCTGCCCAAGTCCAGACTGGGTCCGGAAGCTCATTTTGCTTCCAGGGTGTTTTATCTTTTCAGGAAACACCCCCTACCCCCGACCCCAGGGGCTGACCTCTCAGTCCATCCAGGCAGAGGAGAAAGACCCCCTTCCTTTTCTCACACTGGGGGCCCAGCACCCTCATCTCCATGCCCCCGTCCCAGCCCGGGGTGGGAGGGCCACTCACCTCTGGCCTGCTGCAGACATTCATCAAAAGGCTAATTTGGAACAAACTGTTTTCAGAACTGCTGGAAATCGTTTTGGCCCTGCGGGAACTGATGGCCAATGCATTTTTTCTTTTTTTTTTATAACTGGGTGAGCCTCCCTCTGGAACTGGGGTTCACCGTCTTGATGGGGCCTCGCTGGCCATGGAGGCTCAGGAGTGAAGGCTTTGTCCTCCGATGGCTCACAGGGGAAGGCTTCTTCCTTTTGCCTCCGTTTCCCTTTATTTTATGTTTCAACATCCTAGCTCCTCGTTGAAAACGTGGACAGTGTGTAAAAGGGTTAAAAGTTTAAAACAAAGTTCCAGGGTCTCACCCCTCAAAGGGGGCCTTTGGAACATTTTGGGGATCCCCACCTCCCCCAACCCCCGGGTATATATTTCGGTCTTCTGCGTATAATGCATATGCAGCGTTTGCAGGCTTTTCTTGGAAGGATTCCAACCTTATAAGGAAGGATTCCTCTGCTTCTGGAAGATTCTGACACCGTTAAGCATCCTCAGAACAACTGGAACATCAGGATTCCATACCCACTTCCGAACCAGCACCGCTGCCATGGGGTCTATTCCGACTCGCCATGGCCCTATAGGACAGAGTAGAATGCCCCCGTGATTTTCTGAGGCTGTCAGTCTTTGCAGGAGCAGAGAGACTAATTTGTGTCCCTCTGAGCTGCTTGGGGGTGGGGTAGGGTTTAACCTGCCACCCTTGTGGTTAGCAGCAGCCCACTGCTGAATCTACTACCCTGCCGGGCTGTTCTCTAGGGGCATTTTTATACATCCTTATATAATACCTTACTATATACCAGCAGGTCTCAGCCTGTGGGTCACAACCCCTTTGGGGGTCCAATGACCCTTTCACATTGGTTTCCCAAGACCCTATTTCTGATGGTCTTAGGAACCGAAACACTGCTCCTCTCCAGGTGGGTCTGCCCACATGCAGATACGCCCACCTACGGGGTCGCCACAACACGAGGAATTGTATGACAGGGTCGTGGCATGAGGAAGGTTGGGAACCACTCCTATATACCTTTCTGTATGCCTTTTTCTCATGTAATACAAGCCTTTTTCTCATGTAATACAGGCACATAAGTAACAAGACCACACGTATCACGCATGTGCATGCCGAATAGGAAACTGATGTGAGAGGAGGGGCACCGTTGGCAAAACACTACAGAACTCCTAAGTCACGTTGGTGAAAATGTGGTAATATGGATTTCCTATATTGACAAGGTTTTGCTTTTAAGTGTTTTTTATGGTTCCAAGTCGTCTTAATGTCACAGGTATTTTCTCATGTTCCTCAGAAGAATATAACACCTATTTAGCAATTCATGCCACCATTTTAATAACAGTAACTTTTATTTTATAGAGGAAATTAGGATCCAGCATTATGTAGCATAAGAGATACACAAATAGTGAAATACCAGTAAAGTACCTTTTCCCACTGTGTTAGTTCAGATATACTATAGAAAAAAAATTCATAGACACTCATATGTGTATAAGAGAGAGTTTTATATAAAGGGTAATTGTACATTAAGAAAGCATCCCAGTCCAGTTCAGATCCAGTCTGATATGAGCCCATATGTCTGATACCAATCTATAAAGTCCTCTTCAGACTCACGAAACACATGCAATGATGCCGAATGCAGGATGATCACAGGCCAGTGGGTTGAAAGTCTTTAGATCCAGTGGCATTGTAAGCATCTCAGCGCTGGCAAATGTCTCCATGTGCCTTCTCCAGCACCCAGGGCTGCATTAGGGTTGGTCCATGTGGCTTCTCCTCAGGGATGTCTTGCAGGAAGTGAGCAGAGAGAGAGAGTGAGTCTTCTGCCTCCAAGGAGGAAATCCCAGAATTCCCAGGATCCTCAGGAGAAGGCCAGGCCCACAGAGGCCTCATTGGCTATGACCCGATTGACAGACTAGACTCCACCCTTTCACTCTGAATCTTCTCAAGTCCCAAATTAACCACCAGAGTATGTACATCCACTCAAGTTGACTGTCAATAGTTCCTGGTTACTCTGGTTTGGGGAGAACTTCATTTTCACATTCAGGACATATTATATCAGTTGCTGTGGATTTGGGACTGTCTCATGGCCACCCATGGGTGTCAGAAGAGTTGTGCGCCACCGAGCTTTTTCATGGGCAGTTCTTCCGAAGGAGAGCCCCAGGGTTTTTCATCTGAGTCACCTCTGGGTGACCTTGAACCTCCAACCCATTGGTGTGTGAATTGTTTGCACCACTTGGGGTCGCCATTCAGTGTACAGTATCCAGTATACTGAAAATCCAGTATTCTTTATTACCTATCAATAATTAATCACAACAGCGTCCAGAGATGGAGGGGCGCGTTAGGCCGCTTCTTGTTTCAGTTGCCCTCTAGGCTAGGAATGAAGGAGGAAAACTGCCCTACAGGATTCCTAAGGCTACAAATCTTTAAAGAAGCTACTGTTACATCCTTCTCTCTCGGAGAGACTCGTGAGTTCAAGTCCTCCAACCTTTCCATTAGCAGCTGAGGGCTGAAACCACTGTTCTCCCAGGGCTCTTGAGAAATAGATGCCCAAACCAAATTGTGTTTTGACTGCCCACCTCTAGGAAATGACCATGCGTAACACCCCCCCTACACACACACACACACACACACACACACACACACACACACACACTGCCCACCTCTAGGAAATGACCATGCGTAACACCCCCCCCCACACACACACACTGCCCACCTCTAGGAAATGACCATGCGTAACACCCCCCCCTACACACACACACACACACACACACACACACACACACACACACACCACACCACACCACCCCCGAAGCCCAGGACAAGTAGCCTTTCTGGTCCCAAGAAGGATAAGCTTTGGTTTCTTAGCTACTAATGTGTTGGTATGTTTAATATCTTCTTTGTGTGTGTTCCTTAGGCCTGAAGGGACTGAGAGTTTTTGATGATCATATATTTCCCTGGTTGACGCTGTATTCAGCAATCAAGAATGCTTACCAAATGAAAAAGATATAGTCCCTGTTCTCAAAGATCTGTGTTTAGGGGAAATAGGGGTTTGGAAAGAAAAGAAATAAAGCATGATAAGCAGTCCTTGGATAGATACATATTCAAGTAGTGCCACAGCAGAGGCGGGAGGTTTTGTTGGTGAATGTAGCAGTCAGCTTTTGCCGAGTGACAAACAATCCTCCACTTCGGTGACTCCCAATAACAGATAGTCTATTTCAGTGGTTCTCAAACTTCCTAAGGCTGCGACCCTTTAATACAGTTCCTCATGTTGTGGTGACCCCTCCAACCATAAAATTATTGTCTTTGCTAATTCATAACTGTATTGTCTTTGCTAATTCATTGCTACTGCTATGAATCACCATGTAAACATCTGATAGGCAGGATGTATTTTCATTGTTACAAATTGAACATCGTGAAAGCTTAGTGATAAATCAAAAATCAATATGTAATTATATATTGTAAAATATTTACTTCTAATGACCAACAAATTAAACTTTGTCTTGAAGCACAGTGTGGCATGGGTAACAGTCTTCATGCCGGGGTACTCGTAAGTGGGCATATCTGCATGTGGGCGGACCCACCTGGAGATGGATAGAGGAGCCGTGTCTCGGTTCCTAAGACCATCAGAAAGATGTGTTTTCCGATGGTCTTAGGCCACCCCTGTGAAAGGGTCATTGGACCCCCAAAGGGGTCGCGACCCACAGGTTGAGAACCGCTGCTCTATTTCTTGCTCATTATTCTGTGGATCCTTATGGCAGTTTGGCTAAAAGCTGTACTTCGGTTCAGATCTGCTTCTCGAGACTCATTCTGGGGCCCAGGCTGAAGGCACAGCCGCTGCCCAGGCATGCTCTTCTGGTGACAGATCCCAGGAACACAAGAGAGCGACCCACAACTGGCAGGCACCTTTACAAGGCATCTTGCTCAGATGTGGCACACATCATGCCGACTCACATTCCTTTTGCCAAAGCAGGTCATGTGATGTTGTTGGATTGGGGAAGGGAACGTGAGCTCACCTTGGGTGCACGGAAGAATGACGACCAGTTGAGATGCAAAAGAGGCAAAAGGAGTTTATTTGCTAGCTCGAGCTAGGGCTTCCCTCCCTCCACTGCCCAGCGCAGCGGGGACCCAGTGTCCAAAAGGGAATCAGCCCCGAGTTCTTTGTTCCTTGGGCTTTTATGGGGCTAGGGGCGGGGGGCAGTCCAGTGTTGCTGTTCTTTAAACTTATTGGAGAAAACTTTTGGCATCAGCGTTGTCCAGTGGTGGTTGGTGAGTAGTTCCGCGCATATTCTCTTGACTGGTCAATTGGGGGTGGTGGTCCCTGCTCCCTACTGGTCAGTCTGGGACTGGTGATGCCTTCTCTGACAGAATTACCTCAGTGTCCAGGAATCTGAAATTAGAGCTTAAGCCTGGCCCAGACTTTGGTTATATACAGCCTGTCATGGTGCTAGTGCCGGCAGTTGTAAATCAGGTCCGCACAATGTCAGCGTGTGTGTGTGTGTGTGTGTGTGTGTAGAGTGAATATTTGCAGACAGATGATACAAGAAGCCTTAACAGAGGATATTTTATGGTTTCAATGTGTCCCCCTAAGATGTTATGGAAATGTGGAACAGAACTGAACATCATTTGTGATGATCTATCTATCTCTCCCTATATATATTTTACATAGTAGCACTAGATAAGTAAGATAGGAGATGATATTTGGATTGGATTTTGAAAAATGCATCCTTCCTGCTGGGAAAGAGACTCATGGGACCCCCCCAAGATGATGGCCCGTAGTCCTCCTTGAGGTCTGGAATGGAATAGCCCTTCCACCTCCCTCGTGTTTGAATAATCAACCATTTAAGATAAAAAAGGGATGCACTGACCCAAAGACAAAGCTCAGAGGGTTCGGAATAGAAACAGAAACACAGGGAGGGAGGGAGACAAGTAGTGGCCCAGTGAAGAGATTGCAGTGGGTAAAACAAAACACGTGTGAGTTATTGAATGTGAAGCTCTGTAAACCTTCACAATAAAAAGTTCAAATCAAAACACAAACACAAAAACGTGTGTTGTAAAGCCTCACCTGGGTGTGCCTGTGGTGACAATCCCATTGGGAACCGGGTGTCTTTGTTATGGGAATGAGGCAGGATCAAGGTAAGGTGTCTCTTGAGTCTGTCTCTTTTAAAGATAAGCAAGCAAAGCTGAGAGGAGGGGAGAGATGCCAGGCCAGATGAGGGTCACCCAGGAGCAAAAACAGACTGAGAAGGCCCTTCCTCCAGAGTTGGAACTTTCCCTACAGCTAGCACCCTGTAATTGAACCTCTAACCTCCTGATTTATGAGAAAACACATCTGTTTGGGAAAGCCCCCCCCCCCCCCCGCTTGTGATTATTAACATTTTTTTAATATATAGCAGCGCGAGGTAAGATCGGAGGTAATACTTGGATTGGGTTTTGAAGGATGCATAGAAGTTTAACTGATGCATGGAAGCTCAGACACCGACAGAGGCTCGCACGGGCATAGTGGTGCGTGCCGCGACCACTTGCTGCAGCAGGTCCCTTGTAAGATAGCCTAGGAGCGACTGATGGTATCTTTTCAATACCATGTGGCTGAGAGGCAGTTGACTCTGTTAGGGACTGAGCTGCAGAGATGAGCACACAGGCTCTTTCTAAAGACCACGCTCATGCTGGCCTTGTAAACTGACCATCCAGCCGAGTGTTCCAGGCTCAGGTCTGGCATCCCTCTGGGACGAGGGGGGGGGGGGGAGAGGCGGGGTAGCTGTGCTCTCTCACTCTGAGTACTCCAGGAAGCAGAGACTGGTGAGGATCTGGTCCTGCCTTGGTTACCTAGAGGTTTTCTCTGCTCATCTCAGGCGGATCTTTTAAAAACAGTTAGGGTTTCCTCGTGTGGACACATGTACAACAGTGCTCGGGCTTGGGGGGGTGGCGGGGGCTTCCGGGGCAGGGCCACATTCATGCCCGAGCCTGGCGCAGCTTCAGCTACAAAGCAAGACTCACAGTTGCTAGGTTTGAGCCCACTGTCACAGCCCCGGTGTCAGTCCATCTCACGGATGGTCCTTCTGGTTTGTTTTCGCTGACTCTATTTCACCAAGCACGGAATGGTCTTTGCCGATAACGCGTCCACAGACAGATTTGTTTTCCCGGTAGTCCTTGGTACGTTCAATATTCGTTTCCAACACCATTATTGAAAGGCATCCATTCTTTCTTATTTATCAATTCCTCCTCCTCTTATTATTATTATGAATGTTTCCTTATTTGATGTCCAGCTTTTATCTGTGTACGAGGTGACGGAAAAGACCATGGATTTCATCAGGCATATCTGAATTCTCTAAGTGACATCTTTGCTTTTTAACATTCTAAAGAAGTCTTGGGCAGCAGATGCACCCAGTGTTGTATTTTGTTTGGCTGCTTGACTCCTGCTTCCATAAGCATGGATTGATTGTCCATTGATGGTTCCATTGATTGTCGATCCAAATGGAATGAAAGACCACTTTTTATAGTGTTGTTAGGTGTCGTGGGGTTGGTTCCGACCCACAGCGATCTTATCTGTGCACAACAGAATGAAACACTGCACGGTCCCACACCATCCTCACAATTGTTCCTGTGCTTGAGCCCATTGATGAAGCCATCGTGTCGGGTCAATCAATCCATCTCCTTGAGGACCTCCCTCTTTTTCAGTGTTCCTCTACTTTTCCAAGCATGATGTCCTTCTCCAGGGACTGGTCTCTCCTGTCAATGTGCCCAAAGTACGTAAGACCTTGTCTAAGGAGCACTTTGGCCATACTTCTTCCAAGACAGATTAGTTTTGTCCTTTTAGCAATCCATGGTTGTGTTGGTCTGGGTAGACTAAGAGAAACAAATCCATGGACACACATATGTGTATAAGAAAGAGATTTATCTACAAGAGCAATTGAACATGGAGAAAACATCCCAGCCCAGTCCACATCAAGTCCAGATGTCTGATAGTAGTCCCTATGTCTGATACCAATCTATAAAGTCCTCTTCAGACTCAGGAAGCACATGCAATGATGCCGAATGTAGAAGATCACAGGCCAGTGGGTAGAAAGTCTTTGGTGGTAGAAGCATCTCAGCACTGGCAGGTGTCTCCACGTGGTCATTCCAGTCCAGGGCTGCATCAGGGTAGGTCCACGTGGCATCTACTCAGGGATGCTTTTCAGGAAGTCAGCCTTGTCAGTTGAGAGTCTCCAATGGAATAGCAGAGAGAGAGCTGTCTTCCGCCTCCAAAGAGGAAGTACCAGATTTCCCATGATTCTCAGGAGAAGGCCATGCCCACACAGAAGTCTCATTGGCTAGCTCCAGATTGACAGCCTAGACTCCACCCTACACTCTTAATCAGGCGTCCTCAAACTACAGCCTGCAGCCAGCTGAGGACATTTATCCGGCCCCCTGGGTGTTTTTGCCCCGTTTGCTTTTTTACTTCAAAATAAGTTATGTGCAGTGTGCATAGGAATTTGTTCATAGTTTTTAAAAAACTATCGTCTGGCCCTCCAACGGGTCCGAGGGACAGTGAATTGGTCCTCTGTCTAAAAAGTTTGAGGACCCCTGCTCTTAATCCTTAAATTGATACGAGATTAGGTGACTACCTCACCAGTACTTTAGGTACTTTAAATCGTCTTATCCGGCACCACAATTCAAATGCATCAATTCTTCTTCCGTCTTCCTTGTTTATTATCCAACTTTCACATGCATATGAGGCAATTTCAATACCAAGGCTTGGGTCAGGCGCACCTCAGTCCTCCAAGAAACACCTGCTTTCTCTCGACATTCTCCAGGTTGGAGAAAAGGCATACTGTGACTCATGCTCACTGCCCTAGAGTCCTCTCTGATGCATGGCGACCCTGTAGGACAGGGTAGAACCACTGTCACGAACTCCGCTCTGTTGACCACTCTAGTCCTAGAGCTTATCTCTTCGGAATATTTTGCCTCCAGTGACGTCCCTTAAAGGGGAAGATGCTGTGCCTGTGTGTCTTCATTTGCGCAGATAGACACCAAGCAGCCCTTCTCAGCAAACATCTCATTGGATTCTAAAAATATCACCAGAGACAGCCAAACCGTCAATAATTAGTCCTGAGGGGGTGGGGCTGGGAGGGGGAAGTGTGAACAAAGCCAAAGTTAAGGCGTTTTCTAATTATTTTTCCTACCGTTTGCTGGGAAGGGCATGTCAATGAATGATATGGAAAGTTCATCCAACTATGGTCTATGCTTTGCTGTTCCACATGAATCTTTAAAAAAATTTCACACGAGAGCAACAGAAACTATTGGTGCCAACCGTGGACTCATCCCTCTCGCCTGCGTCTCTTGCAAACACTCTCCTGCCTGAGTCTTTCCCATGGCTGCAGCCTCCCTTCTGGGAAACGGAAGGCCTTGACCTTTTCAGCCAGTGGGAAGGTGTCCTCAGTCTCCACAGACAAAGCCAAGCCCCGCTTGTACCCATTGATGCTCTAATGGGGCACAGAGGCGACAGTTGGGTAGCCAATCTGCAGGCACACGCCGGCAACATTTCAGACACCCTGCAGGAAGCAGGTATGCAGAGCTTCCTCTGGGATGCCAAGCACTTCCGGGTTGTAGATGCCGCCATTGTGAAACACCTGCTGGGTGATCAGCCCAAAGGAGAAGGGGGAGATGTTCAGCATGTCCAGCAGCGTGGCTTCGCTGGCACCCACTTGGCACCCACTTGGCCTCCAGTCTTGATCCGCTGCATGTCACTCAGGAGTTCAATGGTGCCTCTGGAGATCTTTGCGGTGATGCCCAGAGCCTGGGAGAAGGAGGTCTTCTTGGGGTCCCAGGCCTGTGTTCTAAGCCGGCACAGTCACCTAACACGGTGTCTTCATCACTTCAATTTTGCCTACCCAGAAACTTCCAGAATCTTCCAGCTAACCCAAGGAGATTTCACCTGATTCCCACCCCCCCACTCCCAATTTTCTCGAAGCAGTAGCAAGGGTATTCAAGTCATTTGAATACCTTTTCAGTGAGCTGGCGACTCCAAAAGAGGGGCCACAAGGGGCTTATTCTGAAGCCAGGGAAAGGCTTATTTGGAAGCACATCACTTTGTAGGAAGGATAAAAGGAAATTCAAAAATTAAAGTCACGACAGCTCCCCGCGCCAGATGTTAGTGGAGGGTTCCCCTCTTAGCTACTCATTTGCATCTCACGACTAAACCCTGTGAGGTTAGCGCCTTTAAATCTGGTACAGGTGGTTGGTGTATAGCTGGCTTTTCCATGCAGTGTTTGTGATCCTCTCTCTCTCTCTCTCTCTCTCTCTCTCTCTGTGCCTGTTCTGGGCTCTCTTAATCTCTAAGCAGGTCAGGGCAGAGGAACGTTTCCATTGGAGTTGACGTCACCCCTGCCCTGTAGGTTAGTCAGCCCTGGGTGCTGGGAGAGGGGTGCAGCTGTCGCGCCGTCACCTGGAGACTAGATCTCACCTGAGATACCTGCCGAGTGTCATCCCAAGCACCAGGCTCTCAGGATGGAGCCTTATCTCTTTGAGGGGTAGAAAACCCAGGGCCTGAGCGTGCTACCTGCCCAGTCTCTGCTGATTCTGAGCGGCAGGCTTCCCCATCCTAAAGAGAGGTGGCGCGGTACCCTTTAGAGAGCCCAGGTGTGAAATTTGGCGTGGTCCTTCCCGCACTGTATTCGTTGAACCCCTCTGAGCCTCCATTTCCTGTAGCCAGCCTCACAAAACGTCTGAACCAGCAGCAGCAGCAGAAGCAGCAGCAGCATCACCTGGGAGCTTGTTAGAGATGCAGCTTGCTGAACCCCACCCAGCCCCTACTGCATCAGCAACTCTGAGAGGGGGAGGGGCTGAGCGAGCTGTGCTTTAACAAGCCCTTTGGGTGAAACTTTGAGAACCCCAGTTGTTAAGAATTCAGCAAGCAAATCTTGGGCTCATTAAAAAAAAAAAAAGCCTTCCACCTTCCTAGAGTGGAGCTGTGTGAAGGCAAGTTCTTCTTTAAAAAAAAAAAAAGTCATCCCTTATACCCTTAGCATTGAGAGCAGTGCTTAGCACACTGTGGGTACGCAGTAAGCATTTGGGGGGGGTAAGAGAATGTTCACGATGATTAGGATCACTCTTGTCCTCATTTTTGTTGTTCATTCTTGCCTATGATCCGTGGATCCCTGGTGGCACAGCATTTAAGTGCTGAGCTGCTTATCCAAGGTCAGTGATTCAAACCCCTGGTTGCCCTGTGGGAGAAATGTTGCAGTCAGCTCTCATCAACACGTACAGCCTTAGAAATCCAGTGGGGGGCATTCTGTTCTGTTCCATCAAATCACGTGGAGTCAGCATTGGCCAGGCGGCAGTGGGGGCTTTAATTTTTGAAAAATTTGTATCTTCCTATGTGCTTTAAAGGTATGGCATCGGGGTGGGGAGGGGCAAAGGAAATGGGTGCAATTGAGCTCCTCTCTCTTCAGAAGGACCAGGATACAAGATTACTATTTTGTGGTGATTTTATTGACGACTGTCGCTATACCCAGTTTCTTGTCCCCACACAGAAGGTGGTGCTGGGGTGTAAGCCCTCGCCCCTTTGCCTCTTTGCAGACTGTCTTCATTGTTGTCTGGTAGCGCCATGCAAACATCCTTTCCCATTTAGTTGTCCCTCCCAATTCCATATTCACTGCCGTCGGGTCGATGCTGACTCACAGCGACCCCGAGGACAGGGTAGACCTGCTCCTATGAGTTTCCCCAGACTGGAACTCCCTGTGGGAGTAGAAAGCTTGTCTGTTTTTTGCAGAGCGGCTGGTGTATTCGAACTGTGGACCTTGTGGGTGAGAGCCCAATATGTAACTCCTCCTCAACCGGTTCGTCTTCAGCAGGCATCAGTGTATAATACGTCTGCATCAGGAATTTCCCAACAGCGCAACATCAAGCACGTCCACCTACTTAGCGATTGGTTGGCCACCCAGTGTTTATGAAGATCCAAGTCCTTGAATGACAAGCGCTGTGCGGGAGAGTGTTTCCACTGTCCCCCCTCGTGCCTTGCAGAAGGTCGGGCCCGGGGGTGGTGGTTGTGTTAGGGGCTGTGAAGTCAGTGCCTCTGCGGTTCAGCCTCCCTGTGCACAGCCGAACCCGACACTCAGCCCTGCACAGTCTTCAGAGCTGTGCTGTGTCTGAGCCCATGGCCGCAGCCACCATGCCAGGCCGTCTTGTTGAGAGGTCTTCCCTTCTGTGGCGACAGCAAGGGTGGGGTCCCTTCTCTACACTCCTCTCTCCTGATGGCACATCCCAAGGACCTGAGACCTAGTGCTTCTTACCACCCTCGCATTTAAGAGTGTCCCGGATGTAGTCCTTCCAAGGCAGACTTGATCTTTATTTCCTGGAAGCCTATCATCTCTTCCCACAGATTTTACATATATATATATATATATATTTTACATATATATATATATTTCTGTGACTTATCCAGTGAGATCCACAGAGAGAGCCGCCATTTATGTTGTTATTAAAAAAGTCTGCAACAAGTAGGTCATTGGTCTTGCAAAAGCCTCTCTTGTGATTGCTAGCATACTAAGGTTGCGGTCAAGGTGCCGGCCGGGCTGTGTTGTCACCTGAAGGCTTGACGAGGGGACACTCCACTTCCAAGCCTCACAGTTGTGTAACTGAGTGTCCCACTCTCTTACTGACCACTGCCTGGAAGCCACCTTCCGGCCCTGGAAGCTGCCCTCGGGTCCCTGCTGTGTGGTCCCCTCCAGCCTTTCTTTTGGGCCAGCCAGAGTCTTTCTCTCCAGCCTGCGAAGATAGTTTTACACCATGAATCATAACCATGGAGTGACTTAGCGGTCTAAAGTATGCTAAGCAAAGAATGCCATTTCATTGCCTTTGCACAGTTCTGTGGTCAGAAGAAGCAAGTCGCTGGTTCTGCCTGCACTGAAGGGGAAAGAAATTTGCTCACTACAGTCCTCTTGAAGAAAACATGTAGCTTTGAGTGTGTAAACTTGGTGGGGGTTGTTTAACGTCTCATACTTTATATGAAAACTTAAAATTTTTTTTCAGTCTTTAAAAAAATATTTGTGGTTATGCAGAAGAAAGCGGATGGTGCCCGGCTATCAAAAGACATGACATCTAGGGGCTTAAAGGCTTGAAGTTAAAAAAGCGGCCATCTAGCAGAGAAGCAAAAAGCCCACATGGAAGAAGCACACCAGCTTGTGCAATCATGAGGTGTCAGTGGGTTTCAGGTAACAGGCATCAGAAGACTCAAAATAAACAAACAACAATCAAAAAACATCTTGTTGAGAACGAGGGGGGTTGGAGCAGAGACCCCAAACCCATCTGTAGACAGTGGGACACCCCCTCACAGAAGGGTCACAAGGAAGGGATGGGTCAACCAGGGTGCAGTGTACCACCGATGAAACGCTCAGTATTTCCTCACCCCCCACTATCATGACCCCGGTCCTGCCTTTCCCTGCAGGCTAGACCGGAGAATGTACACAGGTACAGATAAAAGAGCTCGCGACACCTGGAATCCAGGAACAGGAATGGGAGCAGCAATCCCAGGAGGGTAGAGGGAAGGTGGGGAAAGTGAGGGGAGAGGGGAGGAAGGAGGAGCTGATCATCTCCCAGAGGGAGGAACAACAGAAACCGTGGGGGAAGGGAGACAGTGGTTGGTGTAAGATAGGAAAATAATAATAAAAAAAATAATAATTTATAATTTATCAAGACGTCACAAGGGTGGGAAGGGAAAAATAGGGGCTGATACCAAGGGCTCAACTAGAAATCAAATGTTTAGAAAACAATGATGGCAACATGTACAAATATGCTCGATACAATTGGCGCATAGAACGTTCTAAGAGCTGCCAATAAAATGATCTTTTAGTAGAAAATTTGAAAAAGAATGTATGCAGTCGACCATTCACCACTTCAACAATTTTCACATGGACATCTTAGGGACATCTCGTAGGGTCCGATCTCCAGGTTAGATGGTGGCTGTGGTTCAAAGTAGGCAATTTGCTGGAAGAGCTTGGCATAGGGGAGCGAGCGTTGTGTCTTCACCACATGCTAAGAGTGGCCCTAGCAATCCAAATGGCGGTGGCTCAGGGATTGGTGGCTAAGCAAAAGGTAGGAGGTTGGATCCCACCCAGCAGCCTTGCAAGAGAGAGAGAGAGAGAACTGGTGCTCTGTTTCCATAAAGATGACAGCTTGGGGCAGCCTCCAGGGGTGCTCCCTGCGGTCCCGTGGGGTTGCTTTGAGTTGAAAATGACTCAGGGGCATCTAACTATGACTAGTTGCCAAACATCCATGGTCAGATCTATGTAACGATTGAGATCAGGTTTATGTGACTGAGAGCATCCCCATGTATTTGTATCTGTAGTATCCAGGTTCCCCCAAAGGGAGGCGGGGCTTCAAACAGCAGTTTAAACAGAAGGGAGACCCGAACTTGGTCAGCTCGAACTTGGATTTGGGCTGCTAACCCCAGGTCAGCAGTTCAAATCCACCAGCTACGGGGGGAAGCTGAGCCTGTCTGCTATTGTAAAGACTGACTGTTTATAGAGATCCCGAAGGATCGATTTTACCATCTCGTAGGGTCGCTGTGGGTCGGAGTCAACCGGATGGCGGTGGGTTTGGTTTTGGGTTTGCCTCGCACCAAGATGGAAACAAGGAAAGAAACAAAAGGGTCCCAGGAAAAGAAAAGCCTTCTAGTATCTTCTTAAAGAAAATGGAAAAAGAATGTCAATAGTCTCTTCCAGCAGGAGGGTCTTGGAAGGGGGACTGCATTTGACTGCTTGGAGGGTGGAGCTCTTTGACTGTTCTGTGTGTGTCTCTGGGCCCTCAATTTGTCGAAGTGCCTTGGGTTTTGTAGGAGGTCTGATAGCGAGCGTAGTGACAGGGTTGCAGTTTGCAAGGTCAGCAGTTCAAAACCACCAGCTGCTCTGTGGGAGAAAGAAAGGGCTTTCCATTCCCGTAAAGAGCTACAGTCGCAGAAACTCAAAGGGACCATGCCAGCCTCTCCTGTATGAACTTGATGGCCGTGAGTTTTATTTGTGGTTCTTGAGTCTCTATGTTAGGGTCTGGAGTGGTTCGCCTCAGTTCTTGCTTCCCAACACTGAAAGAATTCATGCGGCGGAAGCACTTGGGTGCATCCAAGTAACTTTTACGGGGGACAGGGAAGTTTCAGGAATTACAGCCCCAGGAAGTTCCACACTATCCCTGGAAGGAGTGCAAGGCCGCGTGGCAGGGCTGTGGGAAAGTTTGCAACTGAAAAGGGCCTTTTCGGGGGGAGCATGGAAAACCACGTGGAAGGAATCCCGGAACAGGAGCGCGGAACCAGTGTGGGTGCAGCCCAGAGCAGGAAATCCTAACAGGCCTCCCTGAGACAGAGGGCTCACAGTCCGGAGAGGGCGCGGGTGGTGCTGGTGTGCCCCTGCCCTCCAAGAGAACCCCTGAACAAGAGAGAAGGGAGGGCAACTGCCTGCAGCCTGCATTTATCCCTTCCTACCCCCCTGGCTGGTAGGGGGTGGCTGGGCCTGGTTGAGGGTATTGGCAGATCTTATTGGCTGAGTTTAAGTGCCCCTCTATGATGTCATATTTCTGGTGCCTAGGATGGGTGTGCCCAGGTTGGTTTCCACCTGGGCCTAGGTGGCCTGGGTCTGAGCATGCTCAGTTTGGGTTTTCCCATAGATAGCTAAAGGGTGCCTGATTTTCCTGCCAACCCTTCATTGTGGCCCTGCCAGTTGATTTCTGCTAGCGCAGGTATTTGGGAGACAGCCTTTCCTTTATCCCTAATCTAGCTACTTTTCACCTTCACTGTGGAGGTGGGGACCCCCGGGGTGCAGGAGGTGGAAATGGAGAAGGCAGGGGTCTGAGGGAAGCTGGTGCCATTTCTCATGGTTAGATTTGGCCAGGAAGCCCACTGGGGTGGTGGTTAGAGTTGCTGAGTGTCCTGTGATCTCTCTCTCTCTCTCTCACACCCTGAGTGTCATGTAATCTCTCTCTCTCTCTCTCTCTCTCACACACACACACACACACACACACCACCACCACCACCACCAGCCCCTCTGAACAGTAGGATGGCCAGTGGAAACTTCTGTGGGGAGAGCTTTCACAGGAGGCTTTGAAATAAAACAATGTCCCCAACCATTTGAAGCATACCCCCATTGTATTTATAGGGCCCCTGCTTGGTGGTTTCTGCTGCGTTAATGACCTACAGAGGTAGCACCCGACACACCTAGTTCACCTTAAAAAAAAAAAAAAGCAACATAACCAGGCTGGTGCTTATTTTTATACCAAAGGGGATTTCCATGGGAGAGGTGGGTGCGGTTGGGGTGTGTGTGCGAATGTTCCCTCCTCTTTGAAGGACAGCTGGGGAGCAGAGGCCATGAGAGGACAGAAGGAAGCCAGCGTCAGGCCCCTTGCCTGGGACTCACCGGAGTCGCCAGCTAAGCTTTGATTGTATTTTTGGATGTCGCCAAGCTGCAATGGTTTCCCGGTCAACCTGCCAGGGCGTGAGGGTAATGGAGGCTCCTGGCTGGGCCGGAACGCTTTCATTTCCCTCTAAAAGCGGCTGAGATCACAGGCATGCTGGGTCAGGGGAGCAAGCTGCTCACCTTTCGGCACGGCGCGCCCTGTGCTAAAGCTATTCTTAGGTGGCATGTCGTTCCTTGGCCACCCAGGCCTCCCCACATTTTCTCTTCCTGATCTTTCTGCTGTGCACATGGTGCCCTGAAACTGGGCGCGGGAGGCTAATGAGGCCCTGATTCTGGATATGGAAAGTGAGGGCGCCCCCTCCCCCTGGCTGAGCCACCGTCCCTGTGGACTTGGGCGAAATAGAACAGGTGGGGGAGGGGGAGGAGAGGTTTCATTCTAACTCCTCCAGGGTTGGCGGGGTGCGGCACCGCCCAGCTGGCCCACAGCACCTGCCGGGTCGGCTCATGCCTGCCGAGCTGTCATGGGACCTGCTGTCTCAGCCAGGTGGGCAGTGACCCCAATACCTATTTCTGGGAGCTGGAGGTTGAGATGGGGCGCCATACTCGAGCCGGCTTGGGGACTTTTTGTTTCTAATCGAGAGACAATGCACGTGCCATTGAGCTCGCCCTTTTATATAATTCTGTGGTTTCAGTATATTCTTACAATCCTGCAACCATCCCCCAGTTTTACACCCCCTCCCCCAAGGGACCCGCACCCATTAACAGCTGCTACTCCCCATTCTCACCTTCCTATAAGCTGTGCCAGCTGCTAGTCTCCTCTCTGCCTCTCTGGACACGTCATAGACACGGAATCACACGGGGCATGGCCTTTCCTGTTTGGCTGCATCACATGTTCCAGGTTCATCCATGGTATAGCATGTGTCAGCAAGCGCCTCACGCTTGCCTTTTCATCGTTGACTGCATAAGATCCCTTTGTATGGACGTACCACATTGTGTTTACCCATCCGTCAGTTGACGGGCAGTTGTGTTGTTGATTTGGAATCGTGGAAACCACCCAAGCGCTCATTCATGAAAACAATCCATAGTATGCAATGTCGCGGCGAACCTTTGTATCCCGAGGTTTTGTGTGAGCGTGTGTCTGGGTCTCGTGGTACCTGGGTTGGGCATTTTGAGGCCTCTGCTCCATTTCAAATCGGCGCCAATCATGTACAAGGGTCCTGTTTTCTCCACGTCCTCGCAGTACCTGGATTGCCTGCCTTTTCTCAGTAGAAGCCATTCTGGAGGATTGATGGTTGGGAGATGCTTTTAAAAATACTTTGGTATTTTCCGTTAGGGTTAGGGTTAGGAAAAAAAATACCAAATGCCATGCCACTTCTCTCCCACGTGCTGATTCGCTGCCAAGGGGACAGGGCAGAGGCACTGCCTTATTATTACGCGTTTTAAATTTCTCCTAGTTGGATCCTATGGTTGGTTGACAGCTACTGGGCCGGGAGCACTGTCTTAACAGTGAGATAGTGATCTTCTACAAGGCTGGGAGGAGGGTGTGGTGAGCAAAGCACTCCCCTTAGGTGCCAAGTCTCAAGTGCGGGGGCGGGAAACAAAAAAAACGCACGGAGATAAGTAATATTCTCAGCTCTGCACAGCACTGCGCTGCTACGGACGAGGACTTACGGTATGTGCGTTCCTGCCCCCTAGCTCCACTTGCACCGCAAGTTCTGTAGGTTGTGGGCACTGGGTCTCCTCTGCAGCGAGGAAGCCAAGACTCAGGGATGACTTCGCTGGAGACTAGGATGCTTTTTTTGACCAAGGATTTGAATTTACACAGCATCTGATCTTCCCGTTCCCTTAAATTTCACTAGAAATTAATTTATATTGCTAAGTCCAGCTACTTAATACTTATTAAGTCCAGTATTTACTAAATGTCATGTTTGGGATGAGGTCAGAGGTTAAGGAAGATATCTTAACTTTTCTTAAGAAAGAAATGAAAAATGACAAGAGTAGAAATTAGCACTGTTTATAACATTTCACTTCATAAGCTACTTTGCATAGCATTGTTGTGTGTGTGCGTGTGTGTGTGATGTTGGCAGACTTTTCTATCGAGGCCCAATACGGAATATTTCAGGCTTTGTGAGGTGTACAACCTGGGTTGGAAGAACTTAACTCTGCTGTTACAGAACCAAAGTAGCCCACCGACAATATGCAAACCAATTGGCTGTGTCCCAATAAAACTTTATTTACAAAACCAGGCAGGGGACCGTTTGCTCTGGTGTTGAGGGAGGTGTCGGTTTCTGGAGCTGTAACCAGGGTGCATGTTGAGAAACCAGTGTGTGCGGGGGAAATTCTTGGGCAGGTCTCAAGCTCACCTCTGAAGGCAGAATCTTGCAAAGCTAGAATCAAAAGGAAGGAAGGATTGTTAAAAGGTGGCCATGGAAGAAGTGGAAACATGTGACCCTTAGTTTGTGAGCAAGGAGAAAAATGAGAAATTTCTGTTTGCTTTTCCTTTCACGTTTAATGTCCTAAGGTGTTTCTAACAAAGGGGGCTGTCGAGATGATTGGATCCAGAGGACTAAGAGTTTAGGGACCTCACTGCATTCTCCTCTCTGCTACGGAGTCTCCTCTGCCAACAACTCTTCATGTGGCTGTAGAATGATTCAGTTATATTCCGAAGCAAAGCAGGAGCATGCTTAAGCATGTACGTAGCCAGGTGACCCAGTGGTACTTCCTCGTCATCAAGGGAATCCACCAGCCCGTTGAGGGGGAGGCGGGGATGGTGCAATTTTCCACTTGGAGACGTCCTTTTCCCTTCTGCTGGAACCCAGGTCTCCTGGCTCCCAGGCCAGCCTTCTTTCCATTACACCATTCAAGTGTGATGCAAGCTGTGGCGGAGAGACGTCCCCCGGTGGATCCAGGTGGGAAGGGAGACGAGAAAAGAAGTTTTCCTGGAACACAAACAACTTTATATCCAAATGGATCTGACTGGAGCACCGAGTACATCAAGCAGGAAGATTTGGATACGATGCTTCTTCCGTGACGAATTTCCAGAGCCTGCAGAATCACAAAGCACCTTTGAACAGCAACCTTGACTAACCATGCTAGATACAGCCTTGCTTAACCATGCTCGATCCAGCCTTGCTTAACCATGCTCGATCCAGCCTTGCTTAACCATGCTAGATCCAGCCGTCTTGTGTACTGGAGACCACTGCAGCAGTGTACTACTTCACGTCTGAGATGTCCATGTTCTGTGAAAATGGATAATATGTGATTTGGGCATTGTGTGTACACCTTTAAGCATCTTCCCCCGGCACTCCCCCCCGCCCCCAAGCCTCAATGCACTGATTTTATTTTATTACTATTTATTTAAAAATCATTTTATTGGGGGCTCTTACAGCTCTTCCAACATTCCGTACATCAAGTGTATCAAGCACATTTGTACATATGTTGGTTGCTATCAGCATTTCCAAAACATTTTCTACTTGAGCCCTTGGTATCAGGTCCTTTCCCCCCACCCTCCCACCCTCATGAATCCTTGATCAATTATATATTATTATTTCATATCTTACACTGTCTGTTGTCTACCTTCACCCACATTTCTATTATTCGTCTCTTTTGGGGTGGGGGTGTGCTATATATCCAACCTTGTGAAGGGTTTCCCCTTTCTCCCCCCTCCCACTCCCTGATCTTTAAGCATCTTGAACAAACTTCAGGCCTTAGCATGGATCATCACTGCGCTGGGAGGGGTTTATTTATTTTTAATGTTTGGCCCTGAATCCACACTATTTGTAGCATCTCCATAGCTGACGCAGGCCCCTGTATTTTCCTTGGTTTTGTAGCTTTCAGTGGACCAGATCCTTCAGCAGCTTGGAGGATGTTTGTTTTGCTTTTGGGGGATCTCTGGGATTGACACGGGCCACAGGCCTGGATCCTGAGTCACGGCACCAACCGATTTCCCGCCTTTCTATTGCCGAACCACCTTTGGTTTCATTTCCAAACGGACCCGCCTCCGTTGCCTCCTGCTGCTGCTCTCCCCAGCACTGGTGTTGCCGTGTTTGGAGCCATGCTGCCTTTCCCGGCGATCCTTTCAAAAGACAGTGAAAAAAGTGGTCACACGACAACACTCAAGGGACACGCGACCACGAGACGGGATGCTGCCGCCTGCGAGTCAACACATTTCAGATAGAAAGTTCAGTGCAATACATGCCGGGGGCGCTGGAGCTTCAAGAAGTTCAGGGGAACAATGTGCTCTGCTTCCCCGTGACTTGCGGAAGCCCCCTCGTAGACACTGCACACGGCTGGCACTAGAACTGCTTTATTTACAAGAGACGGGGGAAACCCATGTTGCAATCAGGAAGCCGTTGCACTTGCTACGTCCTGATCTTCGACTTGGATTTCTGGATCTGTTATCACCTTGTGGGTCCAGGGACATTACTCCACTGGATGTTATAGGGCCCGAGCTAGACCTGTGGGACAGACTCCCTCAAGACAGACTCCCAAACTCCAATGCAGAGGATGGTCCTTCTCACCAGAGGTCTCAGCCCAGGTCCCTGGGGACTTGGCTAAGCATTCAGCCCCATGTCACCTCAGCAGCCGGAGAAGCTCCGGATGGATCTCGGTGATGCTTCTCCCCCATCGACTTGAGCTAGGGGGAGCCCGGCTGATAGCCCAGGCCTGGTGTGAGGCCCCCCGAAGAGAGTGATTCTCAGAGCCCGGCCGCTTGGCCAGCCCGCAGCACCCCCGCCACCCCACACCTGCTGCCTCCAAACGCTGGCCTTGGCATCTGTTGTCGCAAGCCCGCCAAAAGCTTCTGGTGCATGCCCGTGTGTGAGAACTACGCCCACTTCAGGATTTTCCAAACTCAGCGCCGTTGACGTCTGAGGCTCGATAGTTCCTGGTGGCAGGGGGTGTGCATCGTAGGATGCTTGGCAGCATCTCTGGCGCCCACCCACTAGATCCAGGGTTCTCCGCCTTCCCCAGACTGCGGCCCTTTCATACAGTTCCTCACGTGGTGGTGACCCCCCAACCATAAAATGATGTTCGTTGCTACTGTCATTTTGCTACTGTGATGAATCGGGCGACCCCTGTAAGAGGGTCGTTCAACCCCCAGGTTGAGAACCGTTGTACTAGATGCTGGAACTCCCTCCACTGGACTCCAGTGGGCCAAACCAAAAATGTCTTCAGGCATTGTGACATGTCCCCAGGGTGGGGGCAAAGGTCCCCCCTCTGGGCGAGGGTAAAGTGAGTTACTGGCGTATGGCAGGGTTTTAATGAGTATCAACTCTCTGGACCAGGGGTCCTCAAATATTTTAAACAGGGGGCCAGTTCACTGTCCCTCAGACCCATGGGAGGGCCGGACTATAGTTAAAAAACAAACAAAACTATGAACAAGTTCCTATGCACACTGGACATATCTTATTTTGAAGTAAAAAAAAAAACAAAACAAACGGGGCAAAAACACCCAGGGGGTGGGATAAATGTAGCATGTGGCCCGTGGGCCCTAGTTTGAGGACGGCTGCTCTGGACTTTGCCCCTCAGCTATTCAAATTGTAACGGGGGGGGGGGGGGAAAGCAGCAAAGCGCAAGGCTCCCGAGTGTGCTGACGTTCGTTGGGTGCAACGTCTCATTATTTAAAAATAGTCATGTTCTCCAAACTTTCTAACAAAACCTGCCTTCGAGTTGAGGCTAAACATGGAAAATCTCAGCCTTGGGGACACTGGTTAATTTCCCCCCCGAGAGGTAAGTAGCTGCAAGTGGGGATTTGGGTGGAAAGTTGCCGGTCACCCTCACTGCAAAGTGCGATGCCCACATGCCCCGCTCAGGGTCCCTGCCCTTCACCTTGTGCTCCCCTCCCAGGAGAGCTGCACAGCTGGTGCCCAAGGCGCCCGGCTGCCTTGCCTGGCTAATAATAACCAGGCGCGATCTGTTTTCCTCAGCTGATGAGCAGCCTCCCAAGTCTGGCCTTTCCTTCCCCCATGTGCTCGTGGTGCTTCCCTGGTAGAATGCTCATTCTCTCCGAGGGCCTCTGGGTCCATTCTCGGCTGATGCCCCTCACGTGGCGCGGCCTCCACCTGCCAGTGAGTGGAGGCTTGCATGTTGCTCTGGCGCCCGGTTTCAGTGTTGCTCTGGCGCTCTGGCTTCCATATTCAAGTGGGGCTCGGAAGAAAGTCATGGCGTCATGAGAGACCAGCCCCGGAGAAGGTCAGGAGGCTTGGTAGAGAGGCAGTGAGAAAGAGCAAGACAAGAGGGATTGGTGCAGTGGGTGCGCCAGGGGCTTCAACCTCACGGTTTGTGTTTGGTTCTGCTGTACTGGGAGCACCCGACAATCACATCAACAGTCAGGAAGGCCTGTTCTACTTCCGATAACTAGCCGACGAACACTCCATAGTCAGAGCACCCCAGCCCGGCCCTTCACTGATCCTGGGGAAGGGGCACGTTTTGCCTCTTGGCATCTCGGGGGCCCTCCATGAGCCAGGATCCTACTTAATCACAGCGAACGGCAGGAGCCTCGCAGGTGACCTGCGTTAGGAGGTTTCTGAGACGGGGAAGGGAGTTAATTCTGCTGCCGCAGTTGTAAAATGAGTTCCGTAACACACAGAGTAGACACATGTTTTCGACATGGTGGACACTTTTATTTGGAATATTAGCCCTCTATCAGTTTGCCGAGAAGCCCCCTCCAAAGTGGAATCTACTCTCCCAGGGCAGGCTTAGAAATGCCTGATGAAAATGGGGAAAAATGGGGGTGGGTCGCCTGTTAGCCTTAGCAAGGTTTTTCTGGCTGCACCTGTGGGAAATCTTGTATCAAGCTGAGCTGAACCACTCGGTGGGGCAAGCACTCTGGCTGCGAGCCCGAAGTCCACCCTTGTGTCTAGTTTCCCACTCCGATATTGCACATGCTTACCCGAGTAGCAAGGTGCCCTGGTGGTGTAGCGGTTACACGTTGAGCTGTGATCTGCATGGTCGGCAGTTCAAAACCACCAGCCCCTCCCCGGGAGGAAGACGAGGCTTTCCAGGGGCAGTTCCCCCGCTACCTGATAGAGATGATGTGAGTCGCCAGGACTGAATGGCAGTGCATTTTATCTATTCTAAACCAATTCGTGGAGCGCAGCCGCGTGACCAGTGGGGTCTCAGGGGAACCCTAATGGAGGCGGGCTCCCGGGAAAGGTTTGCCTCCTAAGGGAAGGGACCCTCTGCAGACAAAGCCCGTATGAGCGGTCATCCCCCTGGGGCCGTCGCAGTCATTTCATGCCTGCCAGGAGAGGAATACCCCCCTCGGGGTGGCACTGCCCTCGCTGGGCAACTACCACACGGAGAGAGGTCCTTGTACCTGGGTCCTTGGCCCGGTTGAGGCGGTGCTGAGTTAACCGGCCCGGTAGGCAATCCGATTCCTTGCTTTGCAAGTAGATCTTGCAACTTGCTTCGAAACTTTGTAGGCCTTCTCCTCCCACCCTGGACGGTTCAGGAACTGGTCACAGCCCCCGCTGCTCCACGTGGCCACATTTGGAGCTGGGTCGGACTTGCACGGGCTGCCCCCCACCCCCAGCATGTTCTTAGACCCGTGATGAAAAGAAGACGAGCCAGCTTCTCTCTTCCCCGGAGGGATGACTCTTTTAAAAACTAACTCAGGTAATGACATGGTTATGAGATAAAATAGGGATGCATGGGTTCCGTCCTAACCCTTCTGGACTGTGTCCTTGGGTGTCCGAGGGCAGGATGACTCCTGTGCCCTTCACTGGACTGACCAGACTCTTACTCCAGCTGTGTCGCCTTTGAGACGTAACCTTGAAAGAGAGCGTCTCTCTGCCGCTTTGAATCTGGGCTTCGCACCCGCATCCAGCGCGGCTGTTGTGACTATGCCGCTGGCCGCGGAAACCGGAGTCCCAGGTAGGTGAAGCCACGTGCCTGAGCACACACAGCCAGACCCGTCCCCCTCCTGTGGTCAGGGGCCTCCTTGGCGTTGCCTGTTGTATGCAGGGAAAGAGCAGAATGGTGTTCTATATGAGCTGTTTCCCCACATGGCGGACCCATGGTTGGTGCTGGCCAGGCTAAAGGCTAAGGGAGGAATCCCAGGGGGGCGGCCAGGGGTCTTACCTTCCACGCAGGAGACCCAGGTTTGATTCCCGGCCGTGCATTTCATGCCCAACCACCACCTGGCGCTCAGCGGAGGCTTGTGTGTTGCTATGATACTGACTGGTTTCAGCTGAGGCTGGTGTGTTGCTATGATACTGATTTCAGCAGAAGCTGGTGTGTTGCTATGATACGGACTGGTTTCTGTGGAGGCTGCTGTGTTGCTATGATACTGACTGGTTTTAGCGGAAGCCAGTGTGTTGCTATGATACTGACTGGTTTCAGCTGAGGCTGGTATGTTGCTATGATACTGGTTTCAGCAGAGGCTGCTGTGTTGCTATGATAGTGACTGGTTTCAGCAGAGGCTGCTGTGTTGCTGATACTGACTGGTTGCAGCGGAACTTCCAGATGAAGATGGACTTAAGAATTGGTTTGGCAATTTGCTGAAAACCAGCCAGTGAAAACCCCACAAGTTACATGTGGTCAGATCCACAGCCAATCCCGTGGAGAACACAGGACCCAGAAATTGACTGGGATTGACTGTCAGAGACAGTGACATTCTCTGCAGGGGTGCTTCTCTCTGCCCCCCACCTGGCAGCCCTCCACAGAGGTCAGGGATGTGTAATTATAATGGATAATGGCGCTCAGTAGGTGGCGCTCCATAAAGGGGTGACAACTGTCCTGTCCTCCAGAAATAAGGAATTTTTTTTTTTCAGTCACAAAGCCATGTTTTTGACAGCATTCCTTGTTAGCACCACCTTCTGGTGGAAACGGGACATCTGGGGATGGCTAGCTGTCGGCACTCTGAGGTGACCTCCCCGCCCCGTCCCACCACCACTCTAAGCAACAGAATTTCATCAAATTCCTTTGGGAAGATCAGCCTATATTTTAATAGAATGGCAAGTCAAAAGTATTGCTACAAAATCACAGAACCCTTTATTGAGCAACAAATATCAAAACGGGAAGCTATTGTTTCTGGAGAGTAACCTCCAGGAGCGTCCTGATGCGGGTGTGTCCATCTCTGGATCCTCCAATGAAGAATTGCATGTCCTTTGATTTGTCCCGTGTTAACGTGGCGGTTTTATCATGCTCAAGGGACCCAAAGCGTGGTCCTCTCACATGTTCGTTGTGTTGAGGAAGCAAAAATAAACCAGAAGGTGCAACATCAAGGCTGTGTGTGTGTGTGTGTGTGTGTGTGTGTGCGGACAACATTCTCAAAGGATGAGTGAGCAGGGGACATTGTTGGGAGGGGAAAGCATTCCTCCGTGCACCTTACCTGGAAAAGGCAACAAGAGTACCGTGTACTCTTTCAGCGTTCCAAACCTCTTGAAAACAGGCCCCACGCTCATCCTGCGTCCTTTGAGAAAATCTATCAGAACACAGATGCTGTCACCTTGGGTGAACTGTCTGCCGCGAATGTAGCTGACCCATGAGATACTTTCAGAAGCCACGGTTTTGTTAGAACCCAATTTTTCCCCAACGGTTTCATTGGCGTGTAATTCACAGACCGCACAATTCAATAGCTCAGTCACATCAAGAAGACTCGTACAATCACTGCCACAATCAATGTTAGCACATTTTCTTCTTTCTTCTACTCATTATTGTATTAGCTCCCCATTCCCCCCAACTCTTCCTGTCACCCCCCCTCAAGGAACCATTAATCCAGTTACCATTCAATTAAAAAAATAATAAATCATTTTATTGGGGCTCTTATATAAGGTGACCAGACACCCCCCTTTTGGCGGGACAGTCCCGATTTTTAACAATTTTTCCCGCGTCCTGCATTTTTAAAAAGTCCCGGTTTTTGCAAAGAATGCATGACAAGCTAGGGTACACGGTTTTCGGCTGCCATGTGGCTATTTCGCCAGGATATGAGTTTTATCAATGGTGTCCCGCTTTACCAATGTTAAAATCTGGTCACCTTACTCATACCAATTTATACATCCATTGTATCAAGCACATTTGTACATATGTTGCCATCATCCTTTTCAAAACTTTTTTTTCTCTACTTGAACCCTTGGTATCAGCTCCTCTTTTTGCCCTCCCATCCCCACCCTCCCACCCTTGTGAACCCTTGGTAAATTATAAATTATTATTATTATTTTCATATCTTACACTGGCTGCTGTCTCCCTTCACCCATGTTTCCATTGTTTCCCCCTCACCCCCCACCCCGGTGGGGGGGGGAAGGCTATATGTCAATCATTGTGCTAGTTCCCCCCTTTACCCCATTCCCCCCTACCCTCATGGTATTGCTACTCCCATTATTGGTCCTGAGGGGGTTATCTGTCCTGAATTCCGTGTGTCGAGAGCTCTTATCTCTGCCAGTATACATGCTCCAGTCTAGCTGGATTTGTAACATCGAACTGGGGTCATGATAGTGAGGGGAGGGGGAGGCTTTCAAGAATGAGAGGAAGGTTGTGTGTTTCCTGGGTGCTATACTGCACCCTGGCTGGCTCGCCCCTTCCTTGTGACCCTTCTGTGAGGGGATGTCCAGTTGTCCACAGAGGGGCCGCTGTCCCGTTCTGAATGAGACTAAGGCAAGTGTCTATGTGAGGGCACTCGTCTTCAGCCACCCTCCGATTCCCGAGACATGCTAATTATGTTATAGGCGGGAACCCAAGGGGCGATGCTTCTGACCCTTCCGGTTGGTGTGGCTGAGGAGTTTGTGTGTCCAGTACTGCGCTGAAAAGGTTTACCCCAGCTTGAGACCCTCCTTATCTGAGAAAGTGATTCTCGAGATGAGGCCTGACCATTGGCCAGAAGTTCTCCTTCCACGGTCCCATCCCCCCCTTGCTGGTGTCCCTTGACCCTCGGGGTTGGCACTATGCAGAGGTGTCATCTGTAGTGGGCCTCACCCTTTAGAGGCAGGGCCAGCTGCTCTCCCTGTGTGTCAGGGAACTGGGGTTCATTGGAATCTCCAGTGGCTGGGTTTTCAGAAGTAGTTCACCAGGCCTTCCAAGGTGCCTCTGGCTGGGCTGGAACTTCCAGCCTTTCGGTTAACAGTCAGACGCATTACCGGTTAGCATTTTTGGGAGAAGGGGCCACATAAATGCCCACCCTGGGTGACTCACAGACTTGGGAGGTTCCAGATCACCCTGGACCTCTGTTTCCCCACTTGTCAAAATTGACATAAGGACATTGGCCAGCCTTATCTCTCACAAGGTTGCTTGTCAGATGGCAAGTGAGATTGTCTGTCTTCTTTTATCAGATCGTGTCACTCACTGCTTAGCAACCTCCTCTGTCTCCTCCCTGCACCGGGAATGAAATCCAGCTCCTTTCCCCACCATGAGTAACTAGGTCCTGCTTGGTCTCGCTCCTGCCTGATGCTTTGATCTCATCTTCCTCTCCTTGCCCCTGTGGTAGTTCGCACCTCCATCTTGAAGAGCCGCCAGGGTTTTCCCACCACAGGGCCTTTGCACATGCTGTTCCCCCTCTGAAGGGAGACTTGGTTTGTTAGTTCCAGTAAGAAGTCCCTGGTTACAGGGTTCCAAGCCCTTTGCTTCCTGATCGCGCAGAGCACACCTGTGGTGATCTTCTGTATCGGTCTAGTTTACTTGTGTTGTTTCTCCTGCCCACAAAACAAAGTTCCTTCGCGGTTGGCCCCAATTCTGCCTTCTCATAAAGCTCTGCCATCAGGTCGATTCCAATTCATCGCAACCCTGTAGGACAGCGGAGAAGTGTCCCCGTGAGTTTCTGCGACGAACTCTTGTATTTTGTTTAAATTCATTTATTTTAAAAGATCATTTTATCGGGGGCTCTTACAACTCTTAATGATCCATACATCAATTGTATCAAGCATACTTGTACATATGTTGCCATCAGTATTTTCCAAACATTTATCTTCTCTATGAGCCTTGGGTATCAGCTCCACTTTTCCTCTCCTTTCCCCCTGAGACTAACTCTTTAGGGAAGCAGAAAATCTCGTCTTTCTCCCACGGAGCGGCTGGTGGTTTCAAACTGCTGACCTTACAGTTAGCAGCCCAGCATGTAACCACTGCGTCACCAGGGCTCCTCTAAACCTGCCTTACTTACTCCCCATGTCACCCTGGGGTTTGGTGCAGTGGTTGACCTTCCAGGCAACCAACCGTGTATCTGTTGTGTTCTATATACCAGGCGGTGTGAGGGGGACTTTAAAATAGCATCTTATCTGATCCCCTGGTGCCAGCCCATTGCCATCGAGCCCATCCCAGTTCGTAGGCCCCTTCAGGACAGAGTAGAACTGCTCCTCATGCTTCTGAGATGATGCAGTTGACTGTCTACGATATTATTAATGGAAATATATCACCCAGAGACCTGAGATGTACAAAGCCTGGCGTTTCCACTGGTTTTTAAGACGGGGGCCCATCCTGGCTTCTCTGTTTTCATTCTATGGTGCTAGGTGGGCAGGTAGCAGAAGTGAAATAATTCTTTGTTGGGTGGTTGGATAGGTGTTTGCCATTATTGGATAGCTAAGGGGATGGGTGATAGAAGGATGGATAGAGGCTTAGAAAAAGAACCACTGCCCCTCCTCCCCTGCAGTTGGCAGCCTCATCTCTAGGTTTGTAGTGGAGAGCCGGAGTCACCAGTGTGTATTTGCATCTCTGACTCACTCCCTCCTACCCCCCAAAAAACTCAAACCTAAAGGAACCCCCATCCGTTCTTGGGTCATGGCGAGCACAAGGGCCTTCATGAAGGCCTCAGGTGGGTCAGGCCTTCCATCTGTCCAGTTCTGCATGTCCTCTTGTCTCCCAGCCCTGCCGACAGTGTTGGTCACTCCCTAGGGGAGACCCCGGGCTGGCAGTTGCGGGGAGATGCAGGGACAGCAGAGATGGGCCCTGTCCTCCAGCCATGCACAGCCCGGCACAACCATTAAGCCCCGGGTGGACAGGTCTCTGCGAGGGGCCGCACTGTGGTGGTGGGGCGTGCATGTGGCGGTTTGGGGTCTGCAGTGGTGGGCTGCGTGTCTGCGTGGGGAAGAACAAGAGGCTTCCTGGGACAGACTGCTTTTGCGCTAGAACCCGAATGACAAGCAGGCATTCAGTCACCTCCTCGTTCACCACACAGCGATTAAGCTCCTACTATGTGCCAGCCACTGTGCTGCGTGCTAAGGCTACGGAACAGCTAAGAGTTTTGCCATCACACTGATTCTGACTCCTAGCCACCCTGTGGGCCGCATGGCACTGCCAGGTGGTTTCGAGGAGCGCCAGCCCTTGTGGCAGCAGAGACTCCCCTTTTTCCATGGAGCGACGGGTGGGTTTGCACCGGTGACGTTTTGCTAAGCAGCTGAATGTTTCACCACCGAGCCTCCAAGCTTCCTTACTCAGAGTACAGGGGGGCCTGTCCTCTCGGCGCTTCCAGTCCAGCAGGGGAGAGGGTGTTTAAATGAGGAGACTGCACCGGAAATATGGTTGGTGGCTGCAACATGTTCTAGGAAGGAAGGGTGCTGGTGGTAGGGGGAATAGTGGAGTGAGGGTCTCCATTGGAATGCTAGAGGGGCTCCCAGGGGGGACAGGACATGGGAGTGGAGCTCTGAAGGTGAGTGGGTGATGGGTAGGGTGTGTGTGTGTGTGTGTGTGTGTGTGTGTGTGTGTGTGTTTGTGTGTGTGTGTGTACGCGGCTTCTTGGCTCTGCAATGGCTTGACTCATTTGAGCAGCGAAGGGTTGTGTGCGTGTATGTGTATGTGTGTGCCTGCCTGTCTTCTTGGCTCTGCCGATGGCTTGGCTCATTTGAGCAGCGAAGGGTCATGGTCCTGATGGGGAAAGCCAGGCAGGGCCATGTGGGCCACGGGGAAGCATTCAGACCACCCTTACTCAGCACTCCCTGCCAGCCAATCAAATGCCCATTAGGAGGTGGAACGTGGAGAGCGTTTGGAGCCACCGAGAAGGAAGGCAGGTGGCAGGCAGTCTCTGTGAGTGGCCTCGGAGAGGGAACTGAACAGCACCCCAGCCGTCTCCGAAGGGGCTTCTTCCAGCACACAGGAAGAGCTTCCACCATCTTCTCCTAACTTAATCTCGGAAGACACACACCTGGGAGGCGGGCCTGGTTAATCCGCACTGTCCACGGTGGCATCGCTGGGGGTGCACACAGCCCGCACGGGGCTTCGAACTGGCAGGGCAGTGGTCGAAGTTCACTCAGAGGCTCCTCCGAGGAAAGGCCTGAGGGTTGACTTCGCACACAGCCGCCTTCTCTCATGCTTGCGGGGAACCCACTGGAAAGTAACTCAGGAAGGAGAGAGAGAGAGAGAGAGAGAGAGAGAGAGAGAGAGAGAGAGAGAGAGAGAGAGAGAGAGAGAGAGAGAGAGAGAGAGAGATGGTGGTGGTTGTGGTAGGAGTAGAAGGTGTGGGGCTGGCAGCAGGAGGTCATTTAGATTCCCCCTTGAGCAGAAGTGCAGTGTGACGGCGTCCCTTCCCATAGGCCTCTGTCCCTCCAAAATGTTAGGGTGCGGTGATGATGGCCATGGAGATGATGTGTGGAGCTGGGGAGACTGTGCTGTTGTCCCCTCACCCCTCCCCGGTGCCTTCCTCCTCTTCTGAGTTGCTGGGGCTTCCACGTCACCAGAAACTGCCCCGCATGGCCCATCCATTTACTCTCACCGCCTAATTGGCCCTGTGGCATCTGGGGCCAATGATAAGGAGCCAACCTCTAATAAGGGCTGAGCTCCCCCCCACCTGTCAGGACTCTCTGGGGGCCTTGTTTAAAGGAACAGGTGACGAGAAACCCCCATTCCCCAGGAGGGTTTGAGTCCCCGAGCATGGGTTGGGGGCAGCCGGGCCATAGCTTCTAGTCATTGTCATCTTAACGAGCTCCCAGGTGATGCTGACAGCTTTGAAGGGAGGGCGGCCATCAAGAATCAGTCACCTTAGGCCAGGTACTCGCCCCCTCTCTGCATCTGTCTGGCCATCTTTAACATGGGCATGATAGGATTCTTAGCCCGCCGGGGCGCATTTATGACCACATGGTCTCCACAAAGCACCTAGCACCATGCCTGGCACATCTCTGCGATGAGAAATCCATTGTGCAAAGGTTCTTAACCCAGCCGGTGGCTCCAAGTCACGGTGGCCCGCTCAGGTTTGGGAGGACAGGTGGCCCCTTAGGCAGGCCTTTCTTCTGAGGTGCCGCTGGGTGGGTTGCCCAGCACCATAACCCTTTGCTCCACCCGGGGACTTGTCGATTATTAATACTGGTATTACTGTTAATAAAACTAAAGCCCCGGGCACAGGGCTAGCAAGCCACAGGGGCTCAACAAATGAGTATTTACTATGAGAAACATAACGTATGCTGTATGATAGAGACGTCCTCGTAGTTGATAACGATGATAGGTCCCCTCTGTGAATTCATTCGCCACCATCTACTATCTATGACTACATGCCGTTTTATAGCATCAACAAAGGTTGAGTGTAAATACAAATAAACTTACTGTGCTAGCATATTGTTACTTGCTGGACTGCTAACTGCAGGGTCAGCTGTTCAAACCCACCAGCCGCTCTTTGGGGGGAAAATGAGGCTGCCCACTCCGGTCAGGTTTTCCAATCTTGGAAGCCCTCTCATAGGGCAGTGTCCATAGGGTATTGTTATGACATACATATTAACATGATTGTGGAAGGATGTCTCCACCGGACCTGGCATCAGTAAGTGATCATTAAACTCCGTAACTCTTGACAACAGTTTGTGATTTTAATGGGCGGTAATGACGCAAAGGAAAACAGTCACACCAGTGACCCCGAGGCACTAACCCAAAGACGTGGTCAGCAGGAGTGTTTCCTGTGGATCGGGTTTCTAGCCGACAGGCCTGGGACCTGCTCTGTCCCTGTTCAAACAGGATCCAGGATCCAGCTCCCTGAGAGAAGCTGCCCCTCCGGACTCCAGCGCTCCCAGGCAGGGCATTTTGCCTGGGGATGCAAATCCGCCAGTTACTCGAGACATTAGACAGTCAAGTAATTCTCTCTCCTGTCAGCTGGCCCAGCCAAGCGCAGGCGGTGTTATGACAGTGGTCGCCCTGGCAACCGTGGGAAGGCTTCAGGCCGCTGGCTGTGGCTGCAGTGGTTTCGTGATGCGTAGGGACTGGCCGCCCTCCGACAGCCTTGGCCGCAGGCCCAGGCACCGAGTGACCCCCCACCCTGCACCCGCTGGGAAAGGAGGTGGGGTTTCTGCGTAGAGAGAGACCTGGCCCGGACTCCCAAGGATGCTGGCTCAGGACACAACCCAGGGAGAAGCTGCACGGCCATCTGTGAGCCAGGCGCCCATCTGAACGCCAGGGAAAGGCAGGCACGGGCTGTGCCCTCTGAGCTGACATGCTGATGGGGGTGTGTGCACGTGTGTGCGTGCGCGTGTAGCCATGGGAACACATACACGGGATCCCATCTGGGCTAGAAGTGCTACCAAGGCAATAAAGCAGGGTGGTGCGATGGTGACATTGGGGGTGGCCAGCCAAGGCCTTGCTGTACCTGAAAGATGAGAAAGAGCCCTCTTTGGTGCTGAGGGTGGGGGGGGGGGGCGGGGGTGCAGGGAGGAGTTCTGGGCGGCTAGGGAAGCAGGAGCTGAGCCTGTCTGGGCTTTGGGATTGAGGACACCCAGCTAGCTCCCTGCTGCCCTGCTACCGAGAAGGGAGAAGGCAGTCCTGAAAGGCAGCACGGAGGGGCACGGAAGGTTCTAGATCTGGCCTCCTGATTCGTGTGATCTGAAGGCCAGTTAGGTCACATTGCTGGGCCTCAGTGTTTTCCATGTGTAAAATGGGGTGGGAGGTGAGACCCCCTCCACCCCCACCCCCCGGACTTATGGTGAGGGTCACAGGAATTTTGCAGGACTTGGTCCTTCAGATGTGCCTCTGTCGGAGCCTCTCAGCCGCCCAGCTTCCTGGACCTTGTCCTGGTTTTCACAAAGGACACCCGAGGGGACAAGGCTCTGGCCTCCATCAGTAACCCCCACCTTCTCCTGACTTGTCCACAGGTTTTATCTTGGTCTGCATCTGAGCAAAAAGTTCCCCACTTCACATCAGGGATTTCAGACATGCTTATTTTTAGCTGTCACATGTCCTGACTTAATTTTTTTTTGTTTATGCTGCTAAATTTACCATCATGCTCACACGGAGTACAGTAATAAGGCAGTGAGGGTGCTCCGCTAGGGAGGGGCTCAAAAAATTTCCATCTGCCGTGGAAGGTGCCGGGCTGCCCCCTGCTGTGGAGGTGGAGAATTACACCCATGGGTTCCAGTGGGGATCGGAGAGCCCTGTAACCTTGGATCTTTCTAACCCCAGGCCCTGGCCGTTCTACGGGATGGAGCAGACTGGTCCCATGGGATTTCCTAGGGAGTAATCTTCACACAAGCAGACTTCACATCTTTTTCCGACATAACAGCCCCTGAAAGTGGCACCTATGTGAGCATCTTTCAACGTAGGTTAGGCTGCCTGTCAGGGCCCTGTCAGAGGGTGCTGGTCATCCTTGAGTGCTAAGCTGCTTCAGGAGGGGCCACAGGTCTGGCCCTCAGAGGTCCTGAGTTCAAGTTTGGCTCTCTGTGCTCCGCTTCTGTGCTTTCTTGGGCCAGCCTCTGCCTCCCTTTAGAAGGCCGTTCATTTCAGATCAGCTTCAGAGATGTCTTGATACTCGAAGAAGGTGGCATCTTTGGAACCATGTGACAAGTCATTGATTTAGTGACGGAAGGCAAGTAAGATCAAGATCAAGTAAGATCAAGATGAGGCGGCTTCTAAAAATTCATGGGAAAATCATCCTATTTTGTCTTCATTCCATTTGTCCAGGAACCTTTAAACACGCCCCGATAGAAAACTGAAGTTATGTTTGTTCTCAGGAATGTTAAGGTTGTCAGAATCTTCAAAAGGCAGCGAGGAACACCTGTAATAGAAGGCTCAGCAAGCAGGACAAGAAGCAAAGCATTAGATGCAGCGGGCCTCAATATGTCAACGGGAAAAACAAAACCAAAAATGTTTCGTTGACTGTGAGTGGTGAGGCGCTGGGACTCTGTTGTGTCCTTCTGAGCACGTTTACATACTCTCCACTTTTGCAGCAAGGAGTCAGATTTCAAAATCTATCCAAGCTAAAAGGAAAACAGATGTCAGCCAAACCACTGCCATTGAAGACTCACAGTGACCCTGTAGGACAGAGGAGAACTACCTCTTCCGGTTTCCAAGATTGAAATCTTGATGGGAGTAGATAGCCTCATCTTCCTCCTGACGAGTGACCCGTGGGTTTGAACCCGTGACCTTTTGGCTAGCAGCTCAGTGTGTAACCCACGACACCACCAGGATCCCACAGAGATCAAAAAAGAAGAATCACTTCATCTGTACATTTTGGGAGCTTCAAAAAGTTGGTGGGGGGAAAAAAATCTCCTGTGTTCATGTCATGTTTCCATGAATGTTCATAAATTACAATGAGAGGGAATTACATGGAAGATGGTATGCACAAAGAACTCCCCACGTACCAAAGAGCAAACTGCAATCATTAAAAATAAAATAAACGAGCTTAGAATTGAGAGACATAAAGTGACTATGAAACGACGAGTGTCTGCATGCTCTCTGTCTAGCTCTGTGCTCCTCAGAAGGGGGTGCCGCCTGCTCTCTGCCTGCACAAGTCAAAGGTGGGTGCGGGTAAGTGGTCACCCCCAAGCCTTTGTCTTTAGAAAGCCCCCGAGCAAGCTTGGGTGCAGAATCCCCAGAGAATCAGGAAGATCTCCCACTGGTGGTCGCCCTGTGGCGCTGGAGCGGTAATTTGCAAGAGGTTGTTCCCCTAGCTTTACTTGCCTGATGCCCCAGGGACCTCAGCTGCCCTCCTGACACCTCCCCCATCTCACCGTGTGATTTGTGCTTGTACATAGTGCTCCCTGCCCCACTGGGAGCCCCACACGCTTGTCTCTGCCCAGAATAGCCACCATTGGGCTCCCCTTTGCCACAGTGGAAAGTGGCCCAGGCGGCCTCCTTCCCTACTCCATTCTCACGCTAAGCCCCTCCCTCCCGCCTCCATACCCAGTTTTCCAGAGCAGGGATGTCCCTGGAATCTGGTTCCCCGGCAGGTGCAGGTGTCCTGTCTCTGGGTGACCCTGGAAGCCCCTCACACAGGGACAATGGTGGTGGGAATAAGGGTTGGGAGCTCGACCTGTCTTCTGCCCAGGTGTGATCTGATACATTTCTCAACAGGCTTGTGGGCGAAGGGGGCACTGTTGGCTGAGTTAGGATGCCTTTGGACGGGCCGCCTGGGAAGGAAAACCCAGTTCTGCTCTTCGGAGCCTCTCTGCCTTCAGGCGACTGTCCCACAGACTGGGAATGGGCTCCTTTTGGTCAAAGAGCTGCAGGAGAGCGCTGCCACACTCAAGGTCTCCGAGACGAGGCTCTTTCTCTTGGCTGAAGCGAGGCACATGGGAAGAAGCAGAGCCATCGGCTCTGCTCCTTCAGCATGTCCACGTCAGAGCCCTATAGCCAAGGGTGTGCATTGAGAAGGGTTAAAGGGGTGGGGTCAGGACTTCCAGGTAGGGAAAGCATGACCCAAAGCAGAGAGGTGACATTTGAGGCCAGGTGCTTAGGGGATTGCATGGGCAGGAAAGATGTTAGGGAGAGGAGGTAGAGGAAAGCTGAGCTCGGAATGACTTAGTCTGGGTTGGTTGGATTTTTATATTTTAATTTTTTTGGGGGGGGGGACGGGGCAACGACAGTATTTCCTAAACTCGTCAATTTGACGCCACCATACGTGCATGTCCTCAAAACCAACTCAGACTTTCCCCAGGCGTTTGCTTCTAAATCAAACCTTGCAGAAGGATTGAATGGGAAACCAGATTCACCCCTTGCCCTAAATGGGAGGGAGTGTAACAGAATCAGCGCATCGGAAACACGCACCATTCACTTGGGCTTAATGCTGTCACATGCGCAAGACTCCAAGTCCTGGGTGATGAGGGAGCGTTAGGGAGGGACTCGCTGGACGGAGCTGTCTCCTTCATGGAGTCACAGACCGGAGAGGGAAGAACATCCTGACTCTGGGATCCAATGTGACTCGCTGCCACGCCTTCTCAGTGGTACCCGTGCTCGGGAATCACGGTTACCTGACAACAGAGTGTGATGTGGCTCCCTTGTGCCTGCCACTCAGCTTCTGGTGTCTACCTAGTTGTTGTTTTCACTTTTAAACAACGTTTTCTGGTGAAGAAAACCCAGTGAAGGTTTACACAGCATTCCGTTTTTAGTCAATAATTCATCCACATCTTGTTTCACGCCCTTGATTGTAATTCTGGCAAAATAACACCCAGGATTCTATTTCCTCCCCCTGTTTCCTGTTTTCAGTCGCCTTCCTATCTTAGCCAACCCTTTGAACTTGGTCCTTGGTCAGTGTTGTCCTTTTGATCTTAAATGGCTGATTGTTCTAAGGTATGCGTCCCTCCCTAGTGTTATTCTTTCCCTTGTAGACGGGTTTATTGCTTAGCTGAAAAATGAACGTGTGTGTGTGTGTGTGTGTGTGTGTTCAGTCCCAGACCTGAGAGGCGAGGAGAGGCTTCAGACTTAGAGGTTCTCCCTATCAGACCTGTGAATCTGGTCTCATGACTTTTGAGTTTTGTTCCACATTTCTCTTGGACCCAGTCCAGGACATTTTAATGTGATCATCTTCACACCAGTTGGGGAAGTCCGATTTTTCTTCCACCATATCCTGGATCTTCGAATGTGAGCAGTCAGTGGTGATAGCCGGGCACCATCTAGTTCTTCTGGTTTCAGGTTCTGGAGGCTTTATGTGGTTTGAGTTGTTCATTAGTTCGTTGGACTAATTGTTTTCAGGCATCTTTGATTGTCTTTACTCTGGACTGGAAGAGATCAATCACTTCAATCTAGTTTGTTTTATTTTTAATTAAAAGTACAGAGGTTTTTTATAGGAGAAGATAATTAGTACATTGGGAAACATAGGGTGGAGAGACTCTTAACACAGGACTCCCCTGTTTGTTGTTTGTTTGTTTTTTTTTAACACTCTGTGGCACTGAGGCTCTGTTTAAAAAATATGAGACATGATGTAATTAGCTTCCTAATGAATCTGTCTTCGTTTGTTTCCTTAAGAAGTTGTTACAACTGTGTGCGTGTGCACGCACACACGCTTAGAGACCAGAACCTTATTTCTTTTTGTAGTATGTGAAATAAAACATCAGCCTACATCGGTGAAAAATAAACAAATGGGAAAACTTTCATTATTCAAAAGAAAAGGCTGTGCGAGACTAGTTAGCAAAAAAAAGCCCAACGGACAAATATTGTTAATAAAATAAGCATGTTTGCTTTCACATAATTTCTGTCAATTAGGTGGATTTAAATGAAATCCTGTTCATTTCAAAATCAAGATTTAAATAACATTAGGAAAACAGTTACGTCATTTTATCCAACTAAAAACATATACTCTTTTTCCCTGCGCCCCCTCCCCAACCCCCACCCCGTCCTCCAAACCTCTTTTATTTTGAATTTGGGTGAAGGTTTACAGAACAGGTCGGTTTCCCACTCCATAATTCATACACGGATTGCAATCGCTGCAATGTCACCTCTCCTACTCCACGTCCTCCCTGTGGTGTTGTTTTCCATTCTGCTTTCTTTCCTAACCCTTTGGAACTTTGTTCTTTTTTTTTTCTTTTTATTTATTTTATTTTAAATTTTAACAATTTATTAGGGGCTCATACAATTCTTATCACAGTTCATACATATACATACATCAATTGTATAAAGCACATCTGTACAGTCTTTGCCCTAATCATTTTTTTCTCCTCTTTTTTTTTTTACATTTTATTAGGGACTCATACAACTCTTATCACCATCCATACATATACATACATCAATTGTATAAAGCACATCCATACATTCCCTGCCCCAATCATTCTCAAGGCATTTGCTCTCCACTTAAGCCCCTTGCATCAGGTCCTCTTTTTTTTTTTCCCCTCCCTCCCCTTTCCCCCTTCCCTCAATGGAACTTTGTTCTTGAGCAAATACTGCTTTTTAATTCTCAAATGGCTGATGAGTCTAAGGTGTACATACGCCCCTAGTGATATTGTGCCCCGGATAGACCTGCCTACTGTTGGCTGAAAATTGAGCCATGGGGTAAGTTAAAAAACATACCTACTCTTTCAGTAATACTCTAATCTGTGTTTTCTTAAACCCTAGGAACAGGATGCATTAGAATTTGAAAACTCACCCATTAGCTTAAAACCATATATTAATTTTTTTTAACAAATGCTGTTTCTGCTGCTGGCAGCTCATATTTTGAGGAGTATAATTCCACCTCCCCTCACCAATTACTGAAGATGCCTGTGGATCCATGTAACAGAGCCACAATGAGGGCTACTCTTTCCCAAATGATCCCACAGTCCACTTTAATCGGATGACTCTGATCCCGGGACCCAATCCACCCTCTCCCATCGAGGCCATTCTGACCCATGGGGCCCTATGTACGGTTTCTGAGTCGGTAAATCTGTATGGGAGCAGACAGCTCCACCTTCCTCCTGGAATCCTGTGAAGGAGGTACAGTTTGACCCTCCCTTTCCAGGTGAGGAGACCCGTGGCACCTGGATTATGAGTTGAGTTGCGCTGCGAACTGCAAGGTCAGCAGTTTGAAACCACCGGAAGCCCTACTGGCAGAAGATGGGCTTTCTTCTCTTGTTAAGATTCACAGGTGCAGAAACCCACAAGGGCAGGGCTACCCCATCCGAAGAGTCGCCGTCCACACAAGCGCAGCGAATTTGTTTGTCTGTTTGGCTGGTGGATTGGTTGGTTTCCAGGTGAGGGAGCTGAGGCTTTGAGCATCTTTGCCCCTCGCTGAGGTTGGTAGCTACGGAGTGGTGATCGGAGCCGACGTCTAATGGATTTCAAGGTCCCAGGCTCTTCAGCCCCATCTGGTTTTGCCTCTCACTCCCAACCCCTTGGTATGTGGGGCGGTGGGGAAGTAAAGGCTCCACGGCTGAGGTTTCTTTCTGTTGTCCTCTGTTGAGCTTCTCTTTTTCAACTCCCCCACCCCCCCCCGACCCCCGAGTCCTTCATTTAGAATCAATCTGTGCAAAGGAATCAAGCTTTCTAGCCATACTTGTGCCTTAAAGGCAGGCTGGCAGCGATCCTCTAGGACAGAGGAGAGCCACCTCCTAGGCGCTCCATGGCAGTCACCTGTGAGCGAGCTGGCAGCCAGGCCTTTCCCCTGGGGAGCAGCCACCAAATTACAACCAACTTACCTTTGGGTTAGTAGCCAGGTGCCCAACTATGACACCACCAGGCCCCGCGGGCATCCAAGGGGGGCTTCAGAGAACTCGTGGGGAAAAATGGACCAAATAGATGATAGGGTTTTTCTCACAAATGTTCGGAAGCCTTCTCTTCCTACCATTTTAAAAAATGGTGTTATCACAGGGCCTGAGAAGTCCATTGCCTTCCGACTGTGTGAGTTTCCTTTCCACGTGGTGAGCAGAGTTATAACCCGGAGCGGATTGTCTTTGCCCGAAGCCTGCTGGGATCCAGATCCAGTGTGGTGTAATTGCTGGATCCAGGGGGTCATGTCTGTATCGTCTTTAACAATTCGGGGCTGGTCTTGATTCTCCGTTCTGAACATTTCAGAAGGAAGGTAAATTCCAGCCAGTCACTTTAATTTTAATTAAACATTAAAAAAAAAATAAACTACTTTATTGGGTGTTAGAGTAAACCAGCTTCTAACAACCGCAGGGTCTGTAGGCGCAATTGTGCGACTATAATATATAAAATCATAGTAAAGTCAGAGAAGATAGGAGAGGGAGTGAAATAAAGGAGTCAGACTCATTTCATGGTAGCATGCTCACCTCAGGGCGGCCATGATCTCAGTAGCCAGGTCCACACACAGAGAGAATATATTTCTAACCAAGGCTTATGTATACTTAGGGGGCATATAACGCCCCCCCCCCCCCCCCCCCCCGTGATTACAGCTAACCACATATGTAACAGGAAGGGGATGGTCAATAGGCATACAAGCGACAGGAAGGGATGAGTTAGGGGTGTACACGCAATATGAAGGGGAGGGCTAGGGGTACACATGTGACAAGATGGGCGGATCCTAGGTTCAAGATGGCAGCCCAACGTTGGTCCTCCTGGAGTTGGCTTGACCTTGTCTCTGGGCCCTCCTTTAGGGAAACAATCCACTATCCTTATCAGCAGGGTGTGGGCCCCACCTGTGGTGGGACAGTCAATAGGGTCTGATTGCTCTAGATGGCTGATGCCCTAAGGGAGAAAATCTCTAAGCAGCTGACCTCCCATGGGCTAGCAAGCAGCTTCCTAGGTCAGGCATGCAATACAGGAAACTGGGAGAAAACATTTTGCATTCCACCATTGAGGGCTCCTACAGCTCACATAGCAATTCATGCATCAGTTGTGTCAAGCATAGTTGTATGTATGTTGCCATCATCATTTCCAAAACATTTTCTTTCTACTTGAGCCCTTGGTATCAACCCCTTTCCCCCCTCCCTCCCCAGCCCTCCCACCCTTCCACCCTCATGAACCCTTGATAATTTATATATTGTTTTTATTTTCATTTTTTATACCGTCCACTGTCTCCCTTCACCCACGTTTCTGTTGTTCGTCCCCTTGGCAGGGCCGGGGGAGGGTGTTGTACATCGATCATTGCGATCAGTTCCTCCTTTCTCCCCCTTCTCCCCTCCACCTTCTCCCTACCCTCATGGTATTGTTACTGAGGGGTATATCTGTCCTGGATTCTGGGTGTTGAGAGCTCTTATCTGTACCAGTGTCCATGCTCTGATCTAGCCAGATTTGTAAGGTAGAACGGGAGTCATGTTGGTGGTAGTGGTGGTGGTGGTGGGGGGGGGAGAGGAAGCATTAAAGAACTAGAGGAAGGTTGTGTGTTTTCCGCAGTGCTATACTGTACCCTGGCTGGCTGGTCCCTTCCTTGTGACCCTTCTGTGAGGAGACGTCCAATTGGCTAAAGATGGGCTTTGGGTTCACTTTGATTTTTAAAAGATTACTTTTCTAATACTGGTGTCTAGTATCTGATCCTAGTAGCTAGATGCATTTGAACATAGGCGTTGGTAAAGACTATTGAAAGTACCATGGACTGTCAAAAGAACAAACACATCTGTCTTGGGAGAAGTACGGTCGGAATGCTCCTTGGAGGCAAGGCTGAGAAGACTTTGTCCCGTGTACTTTGAACATGCGATCAAGAGAGACCAGTCCCTGGGGAAGGACATCACTCCCGACAAGATGGATTGAGGACCCAAACATAGGAACAATTGTGAGGATGGTGCTGGACTGGGTGGCATTCCCTTCTGTTTTATATCTTCCTTTCAATTACAGTTTGATGTGCATTCTGCGGGCAGTTTTCTGTGTATTTACAAACGTACCATATCCACATCTACAAATATACATTCAACACACAGTACAGTGCCTTCTGCGGTTTTTAAAAAAGGATCCCTGAGGGTGCTGTCCGGTGAGCATTGAAATGCTAACCACAAGGTCAGTAGTTCAAATCCACCAGCCACTCCACTGGTGAAAGATGAGGCTGATTGCTCTTATTAAGATGTACAGCCTCAGAAACCCCCCATTGGGTTTCTGTGAACCCTGGGTGATATGTAATATGTTATGTGTTCAGTTCCTAATTGGAGCTTCTCACCTGGATTTTACTAATTAATATTTTTTTCCTTTACTACCCGCTAGTTTTCAAAGCAGAATGTTATTAAATTTCCATGTACATTGATCTTCTATTTGATTTCTAATTTTATAGCATAGGGATCTTAGCAGATGATCTGTATGATTTCACTGTTTTTAAATTTAGTGTAGCTAGCTTTGTAGGTTAACACACATTCTTATAGAGACTGTTCCATGCGAACAGGAACAGAAAGTCAATGGTACCGTTGATGGGCAGCGTGTTCGGAGGTCTAGTTTGTGGTCTGTTTTTATTTTCACATGTCTGTGTTGAGCGTCTCTCTGGTTCTGCCCTTTGTTGAATGGGGTGTACGGCCGTCTCCTACTATTACTGTGGCATCGTCCATTTGAATTTCAGTTATATTAGAATGTCACGTATATATATCGGGGCTGTCATTGAGTGTGTTCTTATTAGGGTTGTGTCCTCTGTCCCCTTGTTGGATCGACCCTCTCATCATTCTGTGATGCCCTTGCTGGGCTTGCCTTCATGTCCATTTTATCAGGAGTTGATATTGCCACTCTCCTTCCTCTTTGGGTTGCCGTTTGCTTGCTTGCCATTTTCTCTCCTTAATTTTTAGTCTTTTGCCTTTGTGGCTACAATGTGTTCCTGTAGACAGTCTATCGATTGGCCGTATTTTCTTATATGTTCTGCTACTCTCTGGTTCTTAGCTGGGGCTTTTAATTTTACATTTCTTTTTTTTTTACATTTATTTTCAGCGTAATTATCAATAGGTAGGAATTTACGTCTGTCTTTTTGCTAGTTGTATGTTTGTGCTGCTGATGATTTCTGCGCTGAATTCATTTTGCGTATGGGTTTTCTTATCATTTTCTTTGTTGCTGGTGTTTTAGTGTTTACTGAATCTTTATGATTTTCTACCACCCTATTTTGGTGAAAGGATCCCTGGTGTCATAGTATTTATGTGTTGCTCTGTCGAACCGCAAGGTCAGCAGTTCAAAACCACCAGCAAGCTACTCAGGAGAAAGAAGAGGCTTTCTACTGCTTTAAGAGTTACAATTTCAGAAAGTCACTGGACTTTCTATTGCTGTACAGAGTTACAGTTTCAGAAAGTTACTAGGCTTTTTTTTTTTTTTTTTGCTGTACAGAGTTACAGTTTCAGAAAGTTCTATCCTGTCCTATAGTCAGTTCTATCCTGTCCTCTCTCCTGTCACAACAAGTCAGCATTGACTGGATGGCTTTGAGTTTTTGTGTGCTTGTTGGATTTGGGTGGGCTGGTTTATTTTCAGTCCTGGTGCAGGTGCTGGTGGCCAAACAGCTGCAGTGGGGGCTTGGCACTTCCTCCGAGGGAGTGAGCCCGACTGACTGTGGCTGGATGGAGACAAGTGCTTGCTCTCGGGTGGGTCATTGAAAAAGAAGAGGAAAATAAAATGCAAGGGGTGGGGAAAGTGAAAACCAAGAAAAAAGAAAAAGAAAATCAGCAGTGTCGCTGTTCACCAGGGTTGGACTGACATGCCCAGGGCATGGGGTGGTCAGCAAGAGGTTGTGTGAGGAGAGGGAGGAACTCAGACTTCTCTGGTCACCAGTCACTCAGGTGGGTGCTGATGCAGGCCTGGGTAGGCGGAGCCAGTGACTCGTCCAGCCCGAGATTGTGATACGACTAGCCATCTTTCTAAGTGACCCCGCGCCAGGCTGGCTGGTTGGGAAAGCACTGCTTAGCATCGGGTCTGTGCTCCCTGCCCTTGTTCAGTCTCTCCCTCTGATTGTCATTTCATCTCGTTCTTTACCCTTTGAAGCTGACTTGTGTTGTTGGGTCTTTGCGGCACACAGTCTGGGCAGGAGAGTTGCCTCGTGCGCCATCTGGGATGCCTGGGCTCCACTGTCCCATGAGTGGCTTCCACGCTTGGGGACTCATCTGCCCGCAGTGGATTAGACGGTGTTCTCTTGTGATCCACAGGGTTGTCACAGGATCATTTTGGAAGTAGAACTCATTAGGATTTTCTTCTTTGTCTTAGTCTGGAAGCTTTGCTGCACTGTGTCTGCTTGGTGTGACTGCTAGTATTTGAAATACTGGTGGCAGAGATTCCAGCATCCCATCACCATGCACAGCCCTGTGGGATAACAAACCCGATAGACAGGTGCTGGAAATGTAGATTGGGCCCAAGATCCCTCCACTGAAGTGATACTAGCAGATGGGGTCCCCCCAGCAGCGGTGAACCTGTTTGTCCCTGTCTTCACCAGCACTGCGTGGAGACCTGGAGTTCAGTGGAGTTGAACCGCATTCTTTTAACTCAGTGTTGGTCGGTCTTTGGGTGGGGGTGGGGGAGATGCTCGCCTCTGGACCCCGGTGGTGGCGGCAGTGTGTCTGAGATGTCCCTTATCCTGCTCTCTGTCTCCACAGAGCAAGCTGGTGAAGTACTTCAGCCGGCAGCTGTCCTGCAAGAAGAAAGTGGCCCAGCAGGAGCGCACCGCCGAGCTGGAGGGCTTCCCCCAGCTCCGGCACTGGTTCCGCATCGTCGACGTGCGCCAGGAAGTCCTGGAGGTGATGCCGGATAACCCCCTACCCCCCACCCCACCCCTGGCACAGTCCCAGGCACATAGTAGGCCCTCAGCAAACACGGATGGGATGAAGCCACTCGGCTCCCTAATGCTAGGCAGTTAGCACGTGTTTCTAGGGCCCATCAGCACTCCTTCTAGCCCAGCTGGTTATGAGTGACTGGACCAGGGTGCTGGCTAGTGCAGGGCCCATTGGGCACTGGCCTGTGGTGAGTGTGGGTGACCAAGGATCTGAATTTTTAATTAATACAGTTAATGAGCACATTTTAACACACAATACCATCCCTAAGATAACGAATGAATGAATAATTCATGAGGCAGGGGCTACCTCTTGGATAGGTCAGGTGTAGGATTTTCGTTTTGCCATCTATTAAACGGGTTTAGTGACCTCCCCCACTTCTTAAATAATGTGAACAAACAAATGGCACATCCCAGCCACCGAGCTCTTGGGCTGGCAGCGAACTACCCACTGCCAATGAGTCCATTCAGACTCACCGAGACCCTACGGGACAGAGTTGAACTGCTCCACAGGGTTTCCCAGATGCTGAATCTCCATCTTAGTGGAAAGCCTCGTCTTTCTCCCTCCAAGAGGCTGGTGGGTTTGAACCACAGACCTTGCCACTAGCAGCCCAATGCGTAACCCACAGCACCACCAGGGCTCCTGGTGCCTACTTAGCTTTCAGTACTTGCCAGCCTCATATTCCGGCAGTCGCTGCGGAGAACTGTGATAGGGACTGGTTTGCCAGTCTTTCAACTACTCCTGAGCGCAATGTCGGCCTCGCACCCCAGGGACCATCATAGAATCAAGGGCAGGGCTATTTCCTTGCCTGCTGGGGCCCTGGGTCTCCCTTTTCCAGAGACCAGGACAAGCCCTTGCTAATCAGCAAGCCCACGGCTCACACAACTTAAAACAAAGGAAAAAATGTTCGTGGTGAAATCCGTCTGGAGCCCTTGGGAGATGCAGAGTTCAGGGCTCGATCACATGCTGAGAGTAAGACTTGACCCTTTTCTTCTGTCGACATCAGTCTCAGAAGCCCGGGAGGGCAGTTGGACTCTATCGCTGTGAGTTGGGGGTCAATTCCCTGGCCCCCGGCGACAGCAGTACATCCAGCCACAGACGCACCATCCCAATGCTTCCGTGAGTCCTCATTTGGTGACGTGTTCCCATCGTCTGGGTCCTGCTGGCCTTCTCACTGTCACTGCCCACCGTGTCACACCACGGTGGTCGCAAACCCACTGCCGTCCCTGGGCCGCCCCTCCGGCTTTTCAAATGTTGCCCCCGGTTTGCTCTCTCTCAGAGAGCGCCGCACAGGTCAGGGCTACGTTCTCCACCCACAGACTGCATGGTCGCTTTGGTCTCAGGTCTGAAGGTGAAAGGTGACCTGAGCACTCTTTCTCAGGGAGTCTGCACCCACTCCCTGATCGAAGAGTTCTGGAAGATGCTCGCCCACCTTCTGCCTGCAAATTATCCCTCCACCCCACCCCAGCATGATCTCACCTTAACAGTCCTAGGCTAGAGAGCCCCCCTCCCACATCCCTCTGTTCCCAACCTTGCATGTGCATGTCAGATGGTGTGGGGTTCCTCCACCCTGGGTCCTCCCCAGGAAGGCCAGCCAGGTGAAAGCGGGGCTTGGGGGAAGGGCCCGTATAGACGTGGTGGGGCGTGGTATCTCTCTGGAGGAACTGGGCCGCAAACCCACAGACACAGCCCTTCTAGACTACAGTGGGGGCCTGGTGGCCCTCCGATGGGAGCGGAGCTGCCGGCTGACAGTTAATTTTTTAATTTAATTTGACTGGTGTGGTATCCATATATATAAAATATATATGGATTATATATATATATAATATCTAATCTTTAAAAATGGCAAGAATTTTCATGAAATTCAAGACCTCAGGCTTCTCTGGAAAAACCAGAATTGCTAAGCACATGGAACTGAAATCCTCTTAGGCAGGAAGCAGTGGACGGGCCTGCTGCCCCTGTGTCCTGCCAGTGCTCCTTTCCATCACTGGCCTGGTGGCACAGGGTTTGGGCTCGGACTTTGGTCTGTGAGCATCTCGGCCACCAGCCCAGGAGTGGGACGGAGGTGGGCTGCCCATCCCTTCCCACGAGGGAATGTTGTTGGGGGAAGGTCCCTAAGCAGGACGCCTGGATTCAGTCGCTGGCCCCACCACTTGCTGTGGTCCATGCTCCCTGAGTTTGTTTCCTGGTCTGGAACATGTTGGTAATGAAAGTCCGTACTTGAGGTGTTCTTTGTGACATGAATAGAAAATCCATGAGACGCACCGAAAGCACTGCTTGGGACACCCGTTAACATTGTTGTATCAAATGGTGCGACCTTTAACATTATTTTATCAAACGCAAGTTCATCTGATTTTTGGACCCAGGCTTATAAAAGGCTTCCTCCAGTTTTGATGTCATTAGGATCATTACTTGTATTATCAAAAAAAGTTCCTGGGTGGAAAAATGGAATTCAAAGACAATGGGGTTTTTCCATTAACTTTGTGAAGTTTGTTTCTCTGCTTCATCTCTATGTCTATATCATCTACATCGACAGTTATCAAAAGGTATTGCTCCCAAATCACAGCAAACTTTAAAAACTAATTAATTAATTACTTTAAAAATCATTTTATTGGGGGCTCTGTGTTAGTCTGGGTACTTTAGAGAAACAAACACCACAGAAACTCATGTCTAAGATAGAGTTTTATTTTTATTTTGTTAAAACATTTTATTAGGAGCTCATACAACTCTTATCACAATCCATACATCCATTAATTGTATAAAGCACATCTGTACATTCTTTGCCCTCATCATTTTCAAAGCATTTGCTCTCCACTTAAGCCCTTTGTATCAAGTCCTCTTTTTTCCCAAGAGAGAGTTTTATATAAAGGTTAAATGCACATCAAGAAAACATTCCAACCCAGTGCTGCCCAAGCCCACAAGTCCAACATTAACTCATATGTCGGACACCAATTCACAAGGTCTCCTTCATCTCACAAAACACAAACTATGACACCGACTTCAGGAAGAAAGCTGAATCAGTGAACGTGTAAACATCTCAGCACTGACGGGGGTCTCCACACGGGTGCTCCAGCATCCAGGGCTGCATCAGGATAGGTCCATGTGACTTGGGATGTCTTGCAGGAAGTGAGCCTTGCCAGCTGAAGCAGGGAACTGGCTAAGGCAACTGGACCCTGGTCCAACCATTAGAAAACAAGAGACCTGAGAACTAGAAACGCGAGGTTCACGGATCCATTTATCTCTCCATCCTTCAATTAACCCCACATGTGATTATCGGCCAGGTTGGCACAATAGACTACCTCAGTCCACCCCTTGCCAACTTGGCACGTGTCCATAATTCTTTAGCTTCACAATTGCAATTAAGTAACATCTACACCTTAATCCTCTAATCCTGTGAATATGTTCCCCCACCTATGAAAATGTAAGCCAACCACTTCATGCCTTTATCCCAATTTTAGGGTATCCAATTTAGGCTCGTACAGCTCTCATCACAGTCTGTCCGTCCGTCCGTCCATCCATCCATCCATCCATCCATCCATCCATCCATCCATCCATCCATCCATCCATTGTGTCAAGTACATATGTACCTATGTCATAGCAACCTTTATTAAGCAAAACACTAACATGTGAATCTATTGTTCTTGACGTATCCTCCACCCGGCCCTATAGACTTCTTCAAACAATGAAAACAAAGCCCATACTTCGGTTGGTGAGTTAGGTGAAGGTTGACAGAGCGAATCATCAGTTTTTCACTTGACAGTGGCTACTCATTTTGCGTCCACTCATCCATTGCAATCCCCCAGTGTACCGTCAATAGATCCCTACACTGCTGGAGGCCGGGTTTCCATCTTTCTAGCCCTTCTCTGAAGAACCCCACACACTCCACTGTATGCCATGTTACAGTGGCAGCCTCCAGGGACCCAGACCGTGGTCCCTTTCAATAACCTTTGAGTTTGGGGAACAAAAAAGTCTGACGGGGCAGCATCAGGGCTGTAGAGGTCGTTGATGTAAGGTTTTCCAAGGAATTTCACGTGGGACATCCCTTGCTCCTGTTGGACGAACAGGCATGGGGTTGTGATGGGAAACATCTCTAGGTGCAATTTCCTTTAAAATTTCTTAATAAGTCCTGGTGGTCATCCTGTGTCCTTTACGGACATCTATCAAGACGACTCCTTCGCAACACTTCTGTGTGAGTCTGGGTAGACTAGAGAAACAAATTCATGGAGACGCATACATGAATAAGAAAGAGGATCATATACAAGAGCAATTGAATATCGAGAAAACATCCCAGCCCAGTCCAGATCAAGTCCACAAGTCTGAAATTAACCCATATGTCTGATACCAAGCTAGAAAGTCCTCTTCGGATGCACGCAACACATGCAGTGATACTGAATACAGGATGATCACAGACCAGTGGGTTGGAAGTCTAATGGATCCAGTGGTGGTGGAAGCATCTCACCACTGGCAGGGGTCTCCACGTGGCTTCTCTGGCTCCAGAGGTCTGATTGCATCAGGATAATTCCATGTGGCGTCTACAGCTCCCAGGTCATAGCGCCATGAGTCTTGCTAGTACAGCGTCTCTCAGGGAGTGATCAGAGAGAGAGAAGTGTCTCCCACCTCCAAGAAGGAAACACAGGAGTTCCCAGAATCCTCAGGGGCAGGCCATGCCCACATAGAGGCCTCACTGGCTCTGACCCGATTGAGAGACTAGACTCCATACCTTCACTCTTAATCCTCTCAAGTTCTGAATTGACTCCAGATTATGTAACGACCACAACTTCCCTCCTTAAAAAAAACAAAACCAAAAACAAACCCAAAGCCACATCTACCTTCTGAGCTGACTCATCTGCCTTGGATTTAACTGACCCAGAAGATCCCCCTTGGAAGACACGGTTTTGATTGCCCCTCTATTCTAAGCCCCCTCGTGTAATAAGACTAAGTCAAGTGTGTCCAGGAGGGGACTGTCTGCAGTCCTGCCTGGGTCGGATTGCAGACTTGTTTAAACACGTGTTGTGTTGAACACGCCCTTGTACATGTGAACTGGAACCTTGTAGCAAGACTTTCGAACATGCCCTTGTGTGTTTACATATGTATATATACACAGGGGCTTCAAAAAGTTTGTGGAAAATTGAATGAAAAGTGAATGTGCTTTACCCACAAACTTTCTGTAGCCGCATCAGGTGAATGTGTGGATACACACACACACATATGCACATATGTGCGTGGTATATGCACATAACACACACATATACACTCAACCAGCCAAACTAAACTCACTGCCATCGAGTTGATGCCAACTCACAGCGACCCTATAGGACAGGGTAGAACTGCCCCTGTGAGTTTCCGAGCCTCTTAAACTCTTTATTGGGAGTAGAAAGCTCGGTCTTTCTCCGGAGGAGCTGCTGGTGGTCTGGAACTGCTGCCCTGGTGGACTATAGCCCACCTCATAACCACTACACCACCCACGCTGCCCTCCCCCCACACCTATTAACAACCCTTGCTGAAATGTGAATCTCTTCTATATTTCCATCCGGGAAATCATAGGATTAAAATGCACAAATGTGTCTGCAGCAAAGAGGAGAGTGCTTTTGTGTTTAGAATCCCCCCTCCCTAAACGTGAGGCCTCCTGCCCCTTCAGAGCCCCGACGCCCCCCTTTCTAAGAGTGAGGCTTATTTATCTGCAGCGGCCTCTCCTTTGAGACACTGTCCCAGGGACTTGGTGACTTGCTCTGCCTCTGAGCCACTGACTGGCCTTCTTCCCTTTTTGGGTAATATTTTTGTGTTGCTCCGTGTGTGTGTGTGTGTGTGTGTATGTGTGATATTTTTGCGTTGCTCCGTGTGTGTTGTGCTTTGTGTTTTGTTGCTCCATGTGTGTTGCGCTTTGTATTTTGTTGCAATGCATAGACCTGACCACATGAGGGCAGAGGTGTGTTTGTTGCGTTTTGTATTTTGTTGCAATGCATAGACCTGGCCACACGAGGGCAGAGGTCTTCTGTCTTGCCCTAGAGTAGCTGCTGCTGTTACATAGTTACAATCATACTTACTGAAAACAAAACTCTGGAGACTGTCAAGTGGCTCTGGCACACAGCTAGAGAGCCATCTCCAGAAGCCTAAACAGGCTTGATGGTGATCTGTAGCTGTGATCCATATTGCCATAACCGAGCAGATGGTGTTTTGGGAAAGGGGAGGGATGGGAGGGAAGGGAACCTTCCTGTCTCAGCGCAGGCCCTCAGGTGTCCCTTTGTCCCTTCTCACACCACCCTGCCTGCAGCCTCACCTGGACCCCAGGGCTCAAACACAGATCCAGTTTCCTTGCCAACCCCGAGCCCCGCCACAGAGTTCCAAGCCTTTGCCCTGAAGGTTTCTGGGCGAGGGGCCAGAGGACAGGGGAGCAGAGAGGAGGCCTGAGAGGTGCGCCCGGCCAGTGCTCTGAGTTCCCGCTTAGGCAGTGGGCTGGTCACTGTCGTCCAGAGATTGTGGGTGGACAAGCGAAGGCAGCCAGGGGCCACTCAGTGATGGACAGTGGTGGGGGCCTTGTCCTGGCATGCTGACCTCACCATCCCAAGCCTAGGTGCCACCATAGGAGGTACGATCCCTGCCAGCCACAAGGTTGGCAGTTGTGAGCCAACCCAGAGGTGCTTCGGAAGAAAGGTCCGGCGGTCTCCTTAAAGCTTAAAGCAGCCGTTGAACACCCCAATGGGGACACAGCTCTACCTGGACATAGACAGAGTGGCCGAGTGTCAGGTGAAGGCAACATCCCTATGGTCAGGGCGAAGTTCAGGGAGATAACGTGGCTTGACTGAGGCCATCCAGCCAAGGAGGGACAAAACTGGAATTCATCACAGGGCCCAAGACCTGACACAACAGCCCCCCCCCAATGCCCCCCTGACCACTGTGCAAAGCAGCCTTACACAGAGACTATCCACCCGGGGTCCGCAGAAGGCAGCAGAGAGGCCCTCTTGGCCTGACTGACCCTCCTCCTCCCTCCTGCAGGAGATCCGCCCTGGCCAGCTGAGTCTGGAGGAGCTGCTGGACATGACGGAGGAGCAGGTGTGTGAGACCGTGGAGAAGTACGGGGCCAACCAGGAGGAGTGCGCCCGCCTCAACGCCTCCCTCTCCTGCCTCAGGACCGTGCACACATCAGGTGAGCCGCCCTGGTGGCAGGCACGCGGCCCCCACACAGCCATCTCTGGTTCCTCCGCACACCTGGCTGGATGACTCGATGGGACGTGCAGCTGAGCCTGGCATTCAGTGGTCCGGGCAGCCCCGGGTGTCAGAGGGGGCAGGGCGTTTGGTGCCTGGGGACTCGGTGGTGCGTGGCTTGCTCCGCCACCATCTCAAGGATGTGAGCCGGTGGTCCAGGTCCCTTCACTGAACAATATTCATATGGCCCCTGGGGTGTTCTATTGGCTGATTAAAATAAAAAAAGTTGCCAGGCCTTTCTTCCTAATCTGTCTTGTGTGGATGCTCCACGGACTGAAACCGATCAGCTTGAGTGACCCTGCTAGGGTTGGGAATCCTAGTGGCGGTGTGCCGGGCAGCTCAGTGCTCCATGGCCACCACTGCGCAGCACCGATAGGGGAGTCCACTCTGCGTTTGCATGTGAGCCTTTTCTGAGTTCCTCATTTCCTGGGTGCTTATCACCAAGTCCCATACACTGGGTGGCTATTCACTCAGAAGTGTGCTTTCGCAAGGCCCCAGCAGAGGCAGGCAAGTTAGAACCAAGGGTCAGCAGGGCTGGTTTTGGGGCTTTGTCGTAGTGATGTAATCTGTTGTCCACTTGAGACTATTAAGAGTGAAGGAGTAGAGTTTAGCCGTCAACCAGGTCACAGCTTGATGACTTTATTTGGAGTCTCGATGGAGATAAAATAGCTTACTCACTCCCTGCAAGACATTCCTGCTGACAAGCCACATGGAGCTAGGCTGATGAAACCCAGAGCCCTGGAGCTGGAGGAGCCACATGGAGACCCTGCCAGCACTGAGATGCTTCCACCACCACTGGATGCACAAGACTTTCCACCCACTGGCCTGTGATCTTCCTGCATTCTGGGTCATTGCATGTGCTCTGTGAGTCTGCAGAGGAGTCTATAAACTGGTACTGGACATGTGGGCTAATATCAGACTTATAGACTTGATCTGGACGGGGCTGGGCTGCTTTCTTAATGTACAATTGCTCTTTGATAGAAAGCTCTTTCTTAGACACCTATGAGTGGCTATGAATTTGTTTCTCTAGTCCACCCAAACTAACACAGGCTCTGAGGATGAACCAGTTCCAAGCCTTGCCTGGCTTCAGGCAGTAGCCCGCCAACCTCAGCGCTCTCTGCTGTGCCGATGTGCCCCTCTGTCTCTGCCTCTGAGAGCACGCGGCCTCCTCGCTGCGTGCCTCCCCCCCCCCACTCCGCTGTCATCTTTTTCCTGTAGGGATGCTTACCATTGGCTTCAGCACCCCCCCCCCCCCCAAAAAAAAAATAATCAGGATGCTCCGGTCTTGTGGTCATAACTCAGCGGCATCTACCAAGACCTTTCCCTGAGAAGCTGTGCTCACAGTTTTTGCGGGTCGGACCCCGGCATCTCTATTTTGGGGCCTGCCCCCCCCCCTCCGCGTTCTCTGGACACGCGACGAGCAGGGACCAGGCCGTGGGGAAGGACACTGTGCTTGAGGAAGCAGAGGGCAGCAGAGAAGTGGAAGACCCTCTACAAGGTGGATCGATGCAGTGGCTGCCGCCATGGGTGTACCCAGAGTGACTGAGGGGCTGGCACCGGGCCAGACAGTGCTCCCCCCGTCGTGTCTAGGGTCGCTACATGTCTGAATCAACTCCACGGCACCCTGCGGCCACCAACCACTCGATCCCGTCCCTCGTGGGGGCAATTTGTGGGAGAGGCCGCTGTCCTCGCACTAGCCTGGCAGCCGCACGAAGGTTGGGGCCGTGCCCGTGTGTGTTTCGCTGTTGTATGACACGTGTGCACTGCAGCATCTAGCACTCGGGACCGATCAAAAACCAACCCCACCGATCTTGACTCACAGTGACCCCACAGGGCAGGGCAGAGCTGTTCCGCAGGGGTGTTTCAGACGACACGTCTCTGAGTTGCCCATGCATCGTCGGGCCGCTGGTCACACAATCGGCAACTGGAAATCACCTGCCGCTCCATGGGAGGCAGAGAAGATGTTGCCTCCCATGAAGAGCGGCCGTCTCAGACACCCCCAGGGGCAGGCCCACCCTGCCTTCCGGGGTCGCTGTGAGTCGGCATCCACTCGACCGCAGTTAGGTTTGGGTTTGGAAGCAGGCAGCCTCATCTTTCCTCCTCAGAGCGACTGGTGGGTTTGAACTGCTGCCTCTGCGGTTAGCAGCCCAGTGTTTAACCTACGGTGCTTAGTATACATAGTGAGGGCTCAATGAATATGGTTTTTCTACTAAATTTGTGTTTATTTTGTTGCTGCTGTTGTGAACATACGTGCTCTCAGGAAGCGTCTCCCAGTAAACACACTTATGTTCCACCCACCCCCCACCTCTGCCTTCCCTGGGAGCACCTCCCCCACCCCCCTCAGCACCGTGATGGGCACCCTCTTAGTGGGGAGTGAGATGTTCTCATGGATTTGAACTTCACCCCGAGCTCTGGGACCCTGCATGTCCTCCTTGGTGCACCCCTGCCTTGGCGGCGTCCCCTCACCCCAGGGACCTCCTGGGGTGACCCTGCTCTTCTCGGGCCCCACTCAAAGTCCAGTCTTGGCTGAGGCTTTTCCAGCCTGCCCAAGTTTCTGACTGTTCACCCAGGCCCACTAAACTGCCTCAGTCCCTCCGGGGCCCATGCTCTGGGCCCTCCCTTCTCCCCCACCTCCTGCTCCAGCTGTACCGACTTCCACACTTCAACCAGGCACGCACTCTGCTGAATAGATGAATGAATGGATGAATGAATGAATGAACCCTGTCTTAGCGTGAGCTCATCCAACCACCAGCTCTAGGAAGGGAGGGAGGCCCAAGGGGTAGGGAGCGTATCCATCTAGTATCCCTAGAACTTTCTCCAGGTGATAGGTGTTGGAGCATGCGCTTGCTACCGATAACCACCAGAGGGAAGAAGCGAGCCATCCTCGAGTCCCCTCCAGTTTTAATGTCTCTTTCCTGAAGCATCTAATCATTTTGGGGAAATGGAGGGTTCTGTCAGTTCCTACCCTTCTCCTTAACCCCCCTCCGCCCCCCAAAGGCCATCCCAGCCTAGTGAACAAACCAGACTTAATGCCCGAGGGCCAGGAAGTGTATACACCTGGCTATCTGGAACTATGGGCTGGAGTTTCAGAGAGGTGAACTCAGGCGTTTGAAATCCGGAGGTGTGGTGGGAACACGGTCCTGGTGCGTTAATGGACCGAGGAAGATGCGTTTCGGGGCTGACCTCACAACGAGACCTAGTCGGCGGAGGTAGGAAGGTTTTGTTTCTTCCAGCAAGCCCAGCCCCCCTTGGTTCTGCTGGCAGCTCCCCTTCTTCCCCCAGGCAGGACAGCCCACCTTCTGTCTCCTCTCTCCTTCCAGGGGCTCGATCTGAGGCCCCCCTCCAGGCGGTCATGGGCACCAGGTGGGATAGCTGGCAGCCCGTGGCCTGTCTGGGATGCTCTCTAGCTTTCTCCTGGTTTGGGCTCCGGGTGGTGCCCACCAGGCCCCTCGCCAGAGAGCCTTTCTCTGGCTGGAACAAAGTGCGGGAGCTGGTCTTGCTGGCTGGATTGTAGACTGCCCAGAGAGCCAAGGGGGAAGAGACCTCCCCGAGCCAGAGCAGGGCCCCACGTGCCGGAAACCACCCAGGGACAAGCTTGCACCCCCCCAAACAAAGGCCCTTTCATTCACTCCACAAATGTACCGGATTCAAACCCACCACCACCCGCTCCTGGCCACCCGCCAGGACAGAGTGGAATCACTCCATGGGGTGTCAGAGAGGCGAATCTTCATGGCAGCTGACTGCTCCGTCTTTCTCTTGACAAGGCTCTTGGTAAGGGTTTAGCCGCCCAGCCCTCAGTCCCCTGTGCTCCCAGGGCAGCTTGACATGTTTCTAGCTCCCTAGAGGTCTCTGCCCACTACTGCGGGGCAGCAGGCAAAGGTTGCTGGACTCCTGTGGTGGCATCAGTGTCTGTATGCACAGAGCTCAAGCTTCAGTCTGTGGCTCAGGAGGCTGTGTGACCAGCAGCTCGCCTATCGGCCAGCGCTGTTCTAGAACATCCTGTCACCGCAGTCAGGGCTGCTCTGGAGTAGGAAACAGTGGGCTGGTGGTTGGCAGAGTCCTAAAGAGGAGGCTGCAATGGAGATGAGGCAGGGCGGTCAGTGAGGGTGCTGACCACGATCCCACCTAAGAACTGGAACCAGAACCAATGGAGCAAACCCATCCAGAGATGGGCTGGAAGAATGGCTTGTGTAATGGTGGGCTTTGCAATTGGCTGCTGAACGGAAGGGCTGCTCAGACCCACCAGTGACCCTGCAGGTCTGTGACCCTGCTACTCAGACCCACCTTCCTCATGCCGAGGCCCTTTCTTACAGTTCCTCATGTGTGTTGACCCCCAACCATAACATTATTTTTGTTGCTATTTTATCACTGTCATTTTGCTACTGTGATGAATCAGGCGACCCCTGTGAAAGGGTCGTTCGATCCCCAAAGGGGTCACAACCCACAGGTTGAGAAGCGCTGGTGTAGGAGGAAGGTGGGGCTTCCCACCCCCATAAAGAGTTCACAGCTTTGGAGCTGACAGGGAAGCTTTAGTCTGTCCGGCAGGGGCCATTGTGAGTCGGAATGGACCTGAGGACCGTGGGTTTGGGATTGTGGGCTGATGAGGTGACTCCCAAATCCACCGGGCAGACTTGGACGTGAGGCCACTGTCCACACATTGGCCCAAATGAAGAGATGCTCCCCCACCCTCCACCCCCAGCTCATTATGGCCTGATTTTCACCCAGTGAGGGCCCCGTTTCCCAATGTCCTCCAATACTGACCTACAGTCAGGCTGTTGTTTAGGGAAGGGGGGTGGGGCAGTCATACTGTCTCCTGTCAACTTGGAAAGGGGTGGAGTCTAGCCTGTCAATGAGGTCGCAGCTTGATGATCTCATTGGGATGCTCCACGGAGATAAACAGCTCACTGGAGGCCAGCTACACTCTGCTTCATCTTCCTGCTGACAAGTCACAGGGAGCTACGCTGATGGAGCCAGAGCCCTGGAGCTGGAAGAGCCACGTGGAGACCCATGTCAGTGCTGAGATGCTTCCACCACCACTGGATCCACAAGACTTTGCACCCACTGGCCTATGATTGTCATTGCATGTGTTTCATGAGTCTGATGACTAATCTACAGATTGGTATCAGATATATAGGCTAATATCGGACTTATGGGCTTGATCTGGACTGGGCTGGGATGTTTTCTCAGTATACGCTTGCTCTTTGATATAAAGCTCTTTCTTAGACACCTATGAGTGTCTATGAGTGTGTTTCTCTAGTCCACCCGGACTAACACAGGCGGGGAAGGCAGTGCTGTCGTGACCCGATTTTACCGACTTCCGTTGGCCCTAAGTCTGGATACCCTTTTCTGGAAAAGCCCCGGAAGCACTCCCTGTGCATCTGTGGAGCAGTTCTTTTTGGATTAGAGAGATTATTAGTTCTCCTTTCCTTGTCTGGGGTTTCTCTCTGGGCAATAAGCAAAGCTGTGTCCTTTACACAGGAGGAAGAAAAGAGCTTGCAGGAAACAAACAAATAAACAAACAAAGCCACCCATGGTGGAGTTTCCCTCCTGGTAGTGGGCATCTGGTGTTCAGGTCCCCGGGGGCTCCCTGGGCTCACGGATGGGCTGCCGGCATCGATTCTGACTCGGGGTGGCCCTGTGGGACACAGCAGCCCTGTTCCCTAGGGGTTTCTGGGCTGCAGTCTTTATGGGAGCTAATGGGAGCGAGACTCCAGGGTCTCCTGCAGACCCATGGAGTGGGTTTGAACAGCTAACCCCCCGAATACTTACCTGGATGCCACCTGAGCTCCTTGTCATCACAGAGACTGCATGCCCCCCAAAGCCTGAAGGATTTACTGCCTGGCTCTTTACAAAGTTTATTGATGAAGAAGCAAACAAACAAACAAACAAACAAACAAAAAGCATCAGATGAAGACAGGATAGACACGCCCACGCTAAAGACCAGGGGACCCTCCTTTTTTGGGGGGAGCACTAATCCCCGCAGAGGGCAGGCAGCAGCGACTGCCCTGGAGAAGCCCACGGGGGAGGCAGACCAGGCCTATTTGGCACAGGTGGTGGTTCTGACTCACAGGGACCCTCTGCACCCAGAAGCAAACACTGCCTGGTTCCCTGCCCTCCTCTCACCCGTCTGCTCTCGGGTCTGATCCCAGCGACGCGGCTGCCGTGTCCATCCAGCTCCCCGAGGGCCTGCCTTTTTTCCGATGTCCCTGCACTTGACCGGGCATGATGTCCCTCTCCAGTGGCGGCCCCTCCTGATCACCAGAGTTCGAGAGATGCGGCCTCTAAGGAGCATCCTGGCTGTACTTCTTCCAAGACAGACCTGCTTGGCCTGGCAGTCCATGGTACTTTCATCTTCCTCCGCCAGCACCCTAGCTCCAAAGCATCGGTTCTTCCGTGGTCTGCCTTACGCGGTGTCCTTTGGGGGGAGATCCAGGCAGTGCTGGTCTGGCGCAGGGGGGCAGCGTTTCTGTACTGCTCCTGGGGGGCGGTTGGTCGGAAGGAAACCAGACAAACAGGGCTAGAAGAATGGATGTACCCAGAGAGGTTAAGCGGCATGCCCAGGCCCACAGAGGTATACAGAACTGTCAGTGGGAGGCCCCCTCCCCACCGCCGACATTGTCTCACTGAAACAAAACAAAACAAAACAAAATCTCAAACCTCAAGCCAAACCATTGACATCCGTAGACACCCACGGCTGTCCGAGTGGGTCTGCATGAGGTTTTCAATGGATGATTTTTCAGGAGTCGGCTGCCAGGCCTTACATCTGAGGCTCTTCCGGTCAGGCTCACCACCCTGCCCCAGCACCCCCACCCTTGCCTTTGGATGAGTACCAGGGCAATTTCACGCATCACCCCACCCAGCGACTCTCCGTAGAGGACCAGAGGCTGTCAGCCTTCCAGGGAGCAGCCTCTTTGTGCTCCCAGGAGGCGGCAGCTGGGTTTGAACCACTGACCTTGTTTGTGGGTAGCAGCAGCCCAGTGCCTCCTGTACAGATGACAGCTCCTCTCCCCAGTGACCGAGAACCCGCAAACTGAGTCGGAGGATGAGGGACAGACCAACTTCCCCAACCCATCATCAGCCCCGTCCTGGAAGCATACCCCAACGTACCCCATCTCCACGCCTCCTCCTCCTTCAGCATTTGGCTTGAGCCTTGTCTGCCCAATACTTGGCCGAGTGGGAAGGTTGGTGAGTGGATGCCACGGACTGGTTGATGGTTTCCCAGAACCACATTGCCTTCCTGGTCAACGGAGGGCGGAGGAACAGGGTGGCAGGCTGTGTTTCAGCCTTACCTCCTGGACCCCTGGCTTACAAAGAGGGCACTCAGACAGTTGGTGGGCTGGAGACCCTGAAGGTTCTCTTTGCTCAAACCCTTGCCCTGGTTTCCGTCCCGCTAGACCACCCTCGGAAGGTGCAGTGCCCAGCTCGCCCACCAGATGGCGGAGCAGGATAAGCTTTCCGTAGCTGAGATGCCAAACGCCTGAGCTGAGCTGCAGAGAAGATAGCTATTTCGGAAAGTGGGAGCAACCTTCCTCTGATCATCCTGGTGTTTAAATAAGGAAAAACCTGAGTCCCAGAGGAGAGAAGGCACCTTGGTGGCACAGCGGGTTAGGCGCTGGGTGATTAAGCGGTCATTCATGCTCTGGCCTCCCCATGGGGAAAAGGCTGCTGTCCGTCAAGCTCTGTCCTGAGGGGATGCTAGGACCCAGCTCTGGCAGGGACCGGACAGTTGTGGAATTCACCCCGGCTTGTGGTGGCCCTCCGTGGGTCAGGGTTTCTGGTGGCTGCTTTCAGAAGCAGGTTGCCTGGCCTTTCCTCTGAGCCACCTCCCTGGACCCCACCCTACCGAAGGTCTATGTGAGCTCCACCTGCCCTCTTCGGCCTCGCTGCCCCTGATCTCTGTCAACTTGCAGGGCCCTGAGCCCCACCATCACTTTGGAGGAGCAAGCCAGCTGCGAAGAAGATGCCCTGGAAGTCCGGTCTCCAGACTAGTGGGGAGGCAAGGAGGGCCCAGGCTGCGGCGTGATCCCTCCGGGGGCTTCTGGGGCCGGCTTTGCGGTCGCTTCAGCTGTGTAGGTAGGAGGCTGCTGGTAGTAGACTTTGCATCAGCGAAGAGAAGCCATCAGCCGTGCTTCTGTTGAAATCAGTTTTTGTTTCTGGGGCACACCAGGCACTGAGGCATGGGATCCCTGGCTTCTTCTAGCTGACTCGCCAGTGTGGCATAGTCAGGGCCCAGGTGAGTGTTGAGCCTGAGACGGGAGTCCGGACTGGGCGACTTGCTGACTGTGAGGAGTCTGGGGGAACCTTCCCCCTCATCTTGTGCTGCCCTGGCTGCCCTGGTGTGTACACCTTTGCCTCCCTCCGGGGCTCGCTGCCTCCCCGTCTGAGCAAGGCCTCGCTCCGTTTCAGGAAGGAGCCGGAAATCTCACCCTCCACATGGCCTGCTGCCTGTCGCCCCTGGGGTGGCATTGCTTCTGGATGGCAGTGTGTCCCGGGGGCCGGGCTGAAGCCACCCACTGTTGGGCGCAGACAGCAGGGGGCTTGGCCTGCGAGACTTCTGCCTGAGCTTGACGGAGCTGCTGCCCCACTGAGGCGGCCAGTGTTTTCATTCGCTTACGAGTTTCGGCCATCACCCACCTGCCAGTCTGTCTGCCTGTGCTGGCTAGTATTTTAAATGCCGTTCGGGCTTCCTGGTGGACAGGTTTCAACTGAGCTTCCAGACGGAGACAGACTAGGAAGCAGGGCCTGGAGATCTACTCGCACTTCCAGAAATTAGCCCAGGGAACGCTGTGGAACACAGTGGACACGCTTGTGTCGGACGCATCCATGGGGGACCGGTTGCTGGAGGAGGACATTGTGTTTGGTGACGTGGATGGATGGTGGGGGCTCTCGCTGAGGGGGGTTGGCCACAGGGATAGGCTTGAATATGGCAGCTATCGTGAGGCTGACTTGGGACTGGTCATGGTTTTGTTCTGTTGTCCATCTATCTGCCTGTCTGTCTATCTAATCTATCTATCTATCTAATCTATCTGTCTATATCAACTATCTATCCATCTTTCTTTTTTTCTATCCATCTTTCTATGTCATCTATCTATATGTCTATTGGTATCATCTATCTATCTGTCTATCTATATCATCTATCCATACCATCTATCTATCTATCTATCTATCTATCTATCTATCTATCTATCTATCTATCTATCTATCTATCTATCTATCCATCCTTCCAGCCAGCCAGCCAGCCAGCTCAGGCAGGCCAAACTCTCTACTGTCCATGCCCGACAGTAAGTGACTTCAGCCTACCCACCCACTCACATATTTTATTTTTACCTAAAATGGGTTTATTGGGATGGCCTCCCACTCATCCACTCACATACTTTAGAACAAGGAAAGGTAAAATCCAACCGTGGTCCTCTTTTAACGTCAGTGAGACCCGGAGGTAGAAGGGTTTTCAGTCTTCTGTGGAACCACCTGACAATGCAAGACAGCAAGCTTTGCGTGGGGAGTCTGGGGAGCTGCCCCGCTGCCTTTCTCACTGCTGTCTCAGGCCTTGGGGTACCTTCATTAAGGGCAAGCTTCATCATCTGTCTGTGCCATTGCTCTCGGGGTACCCAGGCTCAGCCACAGGCAGGAGCTGCTCTGGGCAGGGTATGTCTCCAGTTGAGCCCAGGGTTTCTTCTGGGCATGGCTGAACTTTGGGGTGTTTATTGCAGGGCTGTTCTGGGATCCCCTATTAGTTGTCAGTAGCTCTGACAACCAACACATGGTCTCAGGACATTGCCTCCTACTGCTCCCCAAATTTAGTGCTCCCCAGACAGCATCATGATGATGACAATGGCGATGACGACAGCTGAGTATCCCAGGGCCAGGTGGAAGCCAGGGTGGGGCCGCTGTGCAGGCGGAGGCTGTGTGGCAATGCTAAGGCTGTCACTGAGCTGGAGCTGTGGGCCCGGGGCCTGTCACCACGTGAGCAGAAACCACATGAGGGCTGTGAGCCTTTGTGGGTCCCCTTCCCTCCAGGAGACATGGTACACACGCAGCCACACAAACCCATGCACACATATGTGTAGACACATATGCGTACACATACATACACGCACACACATGTTGTGGTTTTCAAGTGCTATCGAGTCGGTTCAGACTCAGAGCCCCACCTGTGCACAGCAGAATGGTCCCATGCCATCCTCACCTTTGAGCCCAGTGCTGTGGGCCGGCTACCCCGTGAGATTGCACCAGTGCCAGCCCTCCCGCCGCCCCATTTGGTTTCGTCTCCTCCTGCGCCAGGTCGCCGTCACTCCACCATGTGACTGTTGACTGCCTCCCTAGGGACCCTTCTGTGCTGTGCACACTGTCTGCCTAATGTCTGTCAGTGCCGGAGTCGGTCCCATCCATGCACCAAGGACAGCACACCTGCTTTGTTCTTGCTTTTAGAAAAGAGGCCGGAGTCTGCGGGGAGTGGGCCAGGGCCTGGCCTGGTCCTGTCCACTAGTCCTGCTGCCAACAGGCAGACAGCGAGACTGACACGCACCAGCGCTCACGGTGCCCTGTGCCCCCGAGTACTGCCGTGCGCCCACAGGGTTTTCAGGAGCCGCTTTGTGGGGGCAGATCACCCGGCCTTTCTTCTGAGGCACCTCTGGGTGGGCTTGACCCAGAGCTGCGCAAGCTTGTGCTGCTGGGCCTTTATAAAGTGGGGGGGGGGGGGTGGAACCCACAGGGCAGGCGGGATGCTATTCAGACCCCTTCATTCCCACCTTTGTTGGGACCATGCATGTTGGGAAGTGACCACACTGCACTGCTAACGGAGAGACGGGCAGTTCACATCCACCCAGAAGCACCTGGGAACATCTCTTTCTGAACGAATGGTTGTCCGTGGAATGCCCCGTGGGGCATGGTGGGCACTCCAGCGCATGTGGGATCAAGTGGGAGTTGGAGGCCGGGGCAGCTGACTCCACGGGCTGTGGTTCATGTCACCGTTGCCGTCACTGCCAGAGGCCACCGAGTCGGGTTCACCTCGTGTCCACTCCGTGTCCCGCAGGACACGCTTCCTCACACTCTCTCATGTTGGAGCCCGTGGCGGCAGCCACTGTGCCCCTCCATCTGGACACGGGTCCTCCTCTCTCCACCGCACCAGGCTCGATGCCCTTCTCTCGGCATCGGTCTCTCCCGATGACATGTCCCAAGTACATGAGGCGAAGTCTCAACCCCCCTCGCCTCGCAGGGGCATCCTGGCTGCGCCTCTCCCGGGACAGACATGCTCCTTCTCTCCGGCCGACACTCGGCGTTCCTCACCAACGCCGGGCCGTTCAGATGCACGATGGATGCCTTCTTCCATCTCCCTCTTTTGTCGTTCTGCTGTGGCATGCATAGGAGGAGAGAGAGAGAGAAGACCATGGCTTGGGCCAGCCCCTGAATGACGGCTGCGCTTCCCCACACGCCTCGGGGATCTTTTGTAGCACCTGATCACTTGACGGCCGCTTTCATGGGCACAGACGGTCAATTCAAGGAAGGTGAGACTCTCGGCACCTGGCATCTCTTTGCCGTTTACCAGGATGCTGCTCAGCACGCAGACCGAATCAGGAGGGGGGAGAGGATGTGGCCCTGGCACACACCTGATTTTAAACCGAGCGGGCACCTTCGGTTCTGCCCTCTTGGTTCATGGGCAGGCTCCGCCCACTCTCAGTGACGTGTTCTGGAATATCCCCATTCTGGGCAGCGCTCGCCACCATCTGTCCGTCATGATCTGCATAGTCCCATGCCTGTGCACGGGGTCACGCGTGCAGGTCAACATCCTTCTGGGGTGGTCATCGCCGGGCAGTAAGTCCCCAGGGTCCCCCACACCCACCTTCACCTAGCCAGCCTCGCCTTCTCCTGCTAGCGGTCCTGCAAGGGTTGCCCAATTCGCTGTCCACCTCCCTTCACCTTCTGACCCGCGTGCCCGATGCTCTTGGCCCCCGGCTTGCAGACGGAGGAAGAAGCACGTTGTCTAGAGTCGAAAGAGGCTGCTCAGCTTGGCCCACCCGGGGGCCAGGCGAGGTTTCTGCTAGTCTGGGGTGTGGACAGAACTTCTTCTCGGGGAGCGGCACCATCCAGTCCCAAAGCCGGACAAGGGAGGACAGAGCTAAGAACCCCCTTTCTCAGAGGCATATGCGGGGAGTAGGTGCGGGTGGGGGAGCGGAACATACAAGCCCACTTGCTTGAAGGAACAGGCATGTGGATGCCAACACGGGGTCTTCTTGCTCGGGCTGGGCCTGGGAGAGCAGACTGCATTCCCGTGCCCACCCCAATGCCGCCGATCCCCCGGAGCCCAGGGCATGGGAGGAAGTTGGATCTGGGGACATGTCACATCTCCTTTCTGTTCCTGTCAAGAAATCTATTCGTTTAATTGCATTTCCTCTGAGCCCGGTTTCCCCCTTGAGCTAATTTTCCCTTCTGTTTTCTTTCTTTCCCAAGATGTCGGTTAGGTCAGGGTTTACCGATGGAAATGACAGGATGAATCATAATAATGGCCGTGAAATGGTAAGAAAGGCAAACAGCGCCGCGGCCTCTGTTACCCCAAGTTTGTGGCCGCCGTCCTGCCTGTCTTAGTACAGGAGTTTGCTGAGAACTCCAAGCCCAGCTCCCGTTCTGCCCCCAGTTGACCCCCGGGCCGGCAGGTTGCAGACAGTGCTGAGCAAATCTCTGTGATTATTTAGAAGCCTCTCACTCGGGCTTATTTCGGGGATGGTGGGTCCTCCTCACCCACACCCATCCTTTTTTGGTAGGGGGCTTCTTCTCAAATCCTGTCTGGCCAGCTGTCTTTAGGGGGGAAAGAGAGGGTGATGGGAGAGAGAGGCCAGTTCCCAGAGAAGGGCATCCTCCTTGGGGAGCAGCCAAAAAGAGGAGGACCTGCCAGGAGCTGGGTTGACACGGTGGCTGTCACCACGGTCATGCCAATGGTGAGGACAGTCGAGGCCCAGGCAGTGCTTTCCTTCAGGGGTGCAGGGTCACCAGGGGGCAGGACTGATGAACCGCCACAGAGGCCGACGGGCTGGGACCGCCCCTGTGTCCTGGTTTGCCGCTTTGAGAGGTGATGGGGGTTGGCGGGTGAGGCCTGGGGACCACGTGTGGCCCACTGCCTGCTTTGTTAACATAAAGCTTCCTGGGCCACCACTGTTAGTTTCGGGAGCCACACCATCCCTTCGGTCTTGTCTGTGGCGACCACAGACTGGCAGTGTGGCTGCCTCTTGTCTTTGATGGGAACGGCCGGGGGACCGTGGCTAAGCCCGCAGCCCCGGCCCCTGTTGCTTTTCCCTGGGTTTCTGAGGCATGTGCTTGATCCCCCAGCTGGTCGTTCCTTACTCGCCATCCGTCAGACCAGTGGTTCTCAACCTGTGGGTTGCAACCCCTTTGGGGGTCCAACGGCCCTTTCACTGGGGTCGCCCAGTTGATCACAGTAGCAAAATGACAGTGATGAAGTAGCAACTTTATGGTTGAGGGGTCACCACCACACGAGGAGCTGTAGGGAAGGGTCATGGCATTAGGAAGGTGAGAACCGCTGCTCAGTGGGAGAGCCAGTGTCCAAGTGACAGCTACTGAGTGCCAGGCCCTAGGGCACAGGGGTGAGCAAAGCTCACTGTCCTGGTCACTGGCCCCATGGACTTTGCCGGTGGCCCCTGATATTAGCACAGAGGTGATAAGACCTGTGGGTCCTGGTCTTAGGTCTGTTGGCTCCTCTGCTCCTTTTTGGCGTTCCGTGTCTGTAAAATGGGTACTATGTGATGCCTGCCACACACTATTATTTTCATATCTTACACCGGCCACTGTCTCCCTTCCCCCATGGTTTCTGTTGTTCCTCCCCCTGGGGGAGGTGGTGGTGGAAACGGTTATGTGTCAGTCATGACTCTTCAGACTCACACGACACATGCAGTGATGCTGAATGCAGGAGGATCACAGGCCAGTGGGTGGGAAGTCTTGTGGATCCAGTGGTGGTGAAGTATCTCAGTGCTGGCGTGGGTCTCCACATGGCTCTTCTAGCTCCAGGGCTCTGGCTCCATCAGTGTAGCTCCATGTGGTTTGTCAGCAGGAATGCGAATGCAGAGAGAGAGTGTGTGGCCCATCTCCGAGTGGTGGTGGGGTAAGGCAGAGAAGTTCCCAGAATCCTCAGGAGGTCATGCCTACACAGAGGCCTCACTGGCTATGCCCTGATTGACAGGTTAGACCCCACCCTTTCACTCAGAACACCCTCAAGCTGACATGAGATTATGTAACCCCCACAGTCACGGGAGCGTGGATCCCGAGTCAGACTGCCAAGGCTTGAGAATCAACCTTACCGCCCATTCGCTCTGTGACTTTGGGCAAATCGCTTAACCTCTCTGTGCCCCCTTCTCCCTTTCTGCACAACGGGAGGGTACTCTAACTGGTGTCTCAGAGGGCGGTGATGGGAACTACCTGAGCTTCATAGCTCTGAAAAGTCTCGGAAGTGCTGAAAAATGAAAGGAGGCGTGATGCACCACAAAGCCAGGGGCCCTGCAGTGTTCAGCTGCCAACCCAGAGGTCGGTGGTTCAGACCTGCCAGCCGCTCCCGGAGGGATAGATGCAGTCACCAGCCCTGGGAACGGTAGGGGCCAGGTCTATGCTGTCCTGCGGGGTGGCCATGAGTGGGACCCGACCGGGCAGGACGGGCAGCCAACGTTCATCTCTTCCTCGTAGTAACCATCCTGCTGTGACAGCGCTAAGGGAGCTGCCACCAAGGTCACTCAAGGAGTGGGAGGCAGGTTGCCAGACCTGCACTGCAGGATCCAGACGCCACCCCACCCCACCACTGCAGATGCAGTTGTCCTGGGGGCAGGGGCAGGGCCTGCCCCTGGGGTAAAGCGCAGCGTAGAGACTGGATGGAGTGAGAAGCCTTGGCTGCAGGTGTCGGCCGTGCTTGCCGGAGCGTTTCTGAAGAAAGCCAGGCTCTTCTTCCGCAGACACCCCGGCTCCTCTTTTCCTTTCCCCAGGGCAGACTTTGCCTCTCTGCTGCTGCTCCTTCTGCCCCCTCACCCCTGTGCGTGGCTTCTTGGAGCTGGAAGCAGAGCTCGGGGTCCGAGAGTCGATTTATAGAAGAGAAAGCGGCTCTTCAGTGCTTAAGCCAACACTGTGGGCCCGCAGAGCCCTGCACTCTGTGTGTGTGTGTGTGTGTGTTTGTGTGTGTGTGTGAGAGAGAGAGAGAGAGAGAGAGAGATCGAGATCCTGCTGGCAGCTAATACCTGCCTCTGCTAATGTCAGCCGGTACTTCTCCGAGGTCACCCTTCAGCCTTCAAGTGTCCCTCGCTTGTCATTGTCTGACTGTTTTCAGAGTGGGGGCTTGACCCTTCCCGAAGAAGCGGTGTGTTCTCGAAGTGCGTTCTTGTGATGTGTTTGTCTGGGCGCGTGCTGCTGCTTCTGCTTATCTTTCCACAGCCCCGCTCCCCCCACCCCCCTTGTGCTGGGTGCCCGACCCTGCCTTGCTCATCTCAGACAGTGTACCAGAGCTGCAGCTCTGGCAGAGGCTGTGGGCACTGAGAGATAACAGAAGTCCTTCAGCATCCGGGGACCTGCGTGGCTCCTGTTTACCCTGCTGGCTCAGGCAACCCATTGGTAGCCGGCAGAGGGGAGCCAAGCCAGGCCAGCAGGCAGGTGTTCGAGCCTGGGTCAGAAGCGAGTGGGTGCGTTCGTTCACGAACCCTTCTACCACTTCCTTTTCCTCCTCCCTCCTCCCTGTCCCCTTACATCTTTCCCCCTTGCTTCCATTCGTCCAGTTCACACTCATCCACCCACCCATTCTCCGGTTTCTCTACCCATTTACCTACCTACCTACCCATTCATCTCTCCATTACCCACCAATATGTCGGTCCATCCATTATCCACCAATTTCTCTATCTATTTACCTATATACCTACCCATTCATCTCTCCATTACCCACCAATATGTCGGTCCATCCATTATCCACCAATTTCTCTATCTATTTACCTATATACCTACCCATTCATCTATTCATTACCCACCCATTGTCCATCCACCCATCCATCCATCTGTGCACACCTACCCACCTACCCATTCACTCATGCATGCATCCATCCACCTGTCTCTCCATCCACCTGTGCCTCCGTCCATCTACCTACCCACCCATCCATCTGTTCATAACCCACCTATCCACTTATCTACCCACCCACCTGACCATCCATCCATCCATCTATTCACATACCTGTCTCTCCACCCATCCATCCATCCATCCATTCATCCATCCATCCACCCATCCACCCACCCACCTGTCCTTCTAGTAATTAGGAACTGAGCCCCTTTATGCACCGGGAACTCCACAAGGGCTGAAGATTTCACCGTGATAAACAAGGCCCCTGCCTTAGTGACATGATCTAATGGAAGAGACAGACAATAAACAAACTATGGGCTGGTTTGAGAATCCTATCAACACTGTGAAGAAAAGGTTGAGGGGGAGAGATCCTGCTAGCTAGAGCCCTCACAGAAGGCCTCTCATCAGAGGTAATACCTGAACTGGAACCTGGAGGAAATGAAGGTGGCGGACAGCGTTCTAGGCTGTGACATGTTCAAGAGTATGGCTGTGTGAAGGGGCATAGGTTTCCTGTTGGAGGACCGGCAGGGGTCTCTCATCTGAAGACATACTACATTCATGGAGTCGTCCATCCAGCTAGGCGGGCAGATGTCCATCCATCTGTGCTGCTGACCACACACCCATCCATGCACTTACTTTCTATGAACCCACTCATCTACTCGCCCATCTGACCGGGTGCCATGTGATGTCCACCCACCATGCTGCAATTCACAAATCCATTCTTCCATGAATCCATTCTCCGTGATGTACACACGTGTTCAGTTGTGAGCCCCTCTGCTCATGCATCCATCCATCTCTGCACCCAATGTTCCTATCCATGTGCTCAATAATCCCTGAACCCATCCATCCATCCATCCATCCATCCATCCATCCATCCATCCATCCATCCATCCATCCATCCATCCATCCAAGGACACTTTCATTCATGCACACGCGCCTCCATTCCTGCACCTCTCCAAACCTATGTACCTATCAATCCGGCCATGCACCCATCCATGGGCACCCTCATCTGTGTATCAGCCTAGAGGTGGATGCCTTGTACCCCCCCATCCTTTCCTGAACGTGTCCACGTCCATGTAACCCCCTGTCCTCCCATGTACCTATATGAGTAACCACTCAATGACGGCCAGCTACATGTCGGTCCCTCTGGACAGCAAGGGGGAACCAGGGACACACCTCTCTCCTTTGTCTTGACCACGTAGCAGTGCGTTCAGTGATTGACCAGCTCCCGCATTTGGAAATCTTCTTTTCCCTGGGACGCTAGGGCAGCACCCCCTCTGGGTTCTTCTCCTACCTCTCCGACTCCTCCCGGGGTGGATGACCTCGCCTTCAATCGAGCATGCCTAAGATGTGATCGAGAGCCCTGGCGACGCAGTGGTGCTGCACGGGCTGCTGTCTGCACCAGCAGCTCCTCGGGAGAAATACTGGGCTCTCTGTCCCTGTGGACAGTTTAACAGCATCGGCTCCATAGCAGGGAGTTAGGTTTGCGTGGAAGGGGTGACGATCGCGCTCCCCGCCAAGCTGCCTGGCCTCTAGACTTTCACTTTGCCGTAAATGGTAGTGCCATCTCTCTAGCTGGTTAACCTGGGCACTGGGGGCCGCCACGATGCCAGTACTTCCTTGCCACGCATGTGCTCCACGTTTCACATCTTCCCGCTTCTCACCACCGTACCTCTAGTCTTTTGCTTTGAGGCAACAGCCTCGTGTGGGGTCTCCTTGATCCCATGCCTGCCCCCGCTATAGTGCGTCCTCTACTCAGGACCAGATTCATCCCATAAAATCCCAGGTCAGATCATGGGCCCTCCTGTGTACGCCGCTCTGCCTGTCAGACCCTGCCTGGCCCCACCCCTGCCCACCTCAGTGACCTCACTCCCCTGGGTGTTTTCCGGATTCATTGGCATCCTGCCCCGCTGGGCCTTCTTTCCAGTTCCTTGAAGGTGTTTTCTCACCTCAGGACCTTTGCATATGCTGTGCTCTGACTGGAGCCTGCCCTGTCTCCTCCCCTGGTTGATTCTTACTGAACTGTCACATCCCGGCTGACATGTCGTTCCTCTGGGAAAGCTTCCAAAATTGCAAAATGCTCTACCATTTCTCTTGGAAAAATCTATTCTTTCTTTTATTTTTTGGTAGCAAGTGCATCCGTTTTTAGTTAAACACACACACACACACACACACACACATGTTTATGTGTTTGCCCTCTACCCCATACTCCTATCTATCTCATCATCCTGTAGGTTCCCAGAGATCATAGACTCTCCCTGTTTTGTTCACCTTTTCAAAACCCTGGGTCATGCTCTTGGGGAAATCTTGGCCTGCTCATCTTAAGACTAGCAGTTCAAAGTGACTCGCTGCTCCATGCCAGAGAGAGGAGGCTGTCTGCACCCGTGAAGGATTAACAGCCTGGGCATCGCTAGGAGGACGGTTGTGATTAGACTCGACTGAATGGCCGTGGGTGGGTGGGGTGCCCCTGTTAACCTCATCCAGCAGCACCTCGTCTCCGGAAATCCATGAGCATCCTTCCAAAAGGATCATGGAAAAGTGGGATGAAAAGACCGTGTGACTTTGCCTCAAGCATCCTGAGCCCTCGACGCGTGGGTGAATAAGAAATGACCACGCTTTTAGGAAAGCGTCTGATCTTGCAGGGACGTGGCATGTCTGTGGCATGTTGTCAGGAGAGACCAGTCCCTGGAGAAGGGCTTCGTGCCCGGTGAAGTAGAGGGGCAGTGACAAAGAGGGTGGGTACAGTGGCTGCAACCATGGGCTTAGGCGATGAGACAGTGGTGAGGTTGGAGCAGGGCTGGGCAGCATTCTGTTGGGCAGAGGGTTGCTGTGAGCCAACTTGATGGCACTTGACAGCAATTCAACAACACAAAAACAACAGTGACAGCAATGATGCTTCTCTACAAAATGGACTCAGGTAATAACGTACCTCATCTGGATGACTTGCTCTCTGGGAGACGCGGCCTGAGCATGTCACTTGCCTGATGCCCTTGGCTCCTCCCCACGGTCCTAGGAGGTGCCAAGGTCTCCAGGGGAACAAGTGGCAGAGCTTAGATTTGAACTTAGATTTGAACTTAGGTCCATTTGGTCCTCCAGTTTGCATCCTTAACCTCATCTCCACCTCAACTCACAGGACGTTACCGATGACTCTTCGGTGGCCTGAGGACTTGCAAGCTCTTTTGTCTGGGGGGCAGGTGGCTGAGCCAGGGGGACCACACCTGGGATTCTAGTGTGGGGTGAGTGGAGGGTGGTTTTTGGAAGGTCCTGACCTTGGACCTGCACCTTTGTGGCTTTTCTGTTGACCGTTGGCCCTGTTTTTGCTGCAAGTTCAAGGCCGGTCTGAAGCGGGTGGATTCCTGGCTGTGTGGTGAGGTGGGGCTCCTGGGGAGGGATGTGACCTCGCCTCTGCTCGAAGGCTTCCTGTTTCTTCCCCCTTAGAGCCTGGCTTTCCAATTGCAAGATAACGATCAGGTTTAGTGATTTATCTGATTAGGCTTAACTGTATTTATTACATGCTTCAACATATCCCAGGGAGCTCTGAAAATGAACCACAGGACAGTCCTGGGCTGAATTTCCGGGACCCACTGGAGCAAGTTCACGCAAAGCATAATTCACTTAGAGGGAAACAGAACCAGGCCCTAATGCAATCAGCTGCTGCCTCAGGCCCGACAGCCCCCCTGCTGTCCACGGCCTCAGTGCCCCCCAAAACTTTCCTTTGTGGCTGTGAAGGGGCTGTTGGGGGCCAATCTTCAAGGAAACCACAGGCCCCAGACTTCAACTCTGCTTTCGGAAAGTGGGGAGGAGGAGGAGGGGTGTGTGTGAGAGTTTTGTCCTTGCCCTTTATTGATCCTTGTAAAGTGATCTCTGTTTTATGCCCCTGAAATCCACCCCCACCGCCCCCTGGAACACCAATGTATCCAAAGAGAAAGCCAGCGCCGCTCATCACCCGGCCCGCATTACCGTGCTGTGGTAGGTTCCTTCTCGCACGGAAGCATTCTTGCGCCATGCCTCAAGCCATCGGTGGCCGGCAAGGGGGCCCTGTCTCATAGCGCCCCCACCCACCCCGTAAGGGAGCATCCTCACAAGGGTTGGAGCCGTGCGTGCTGCAGCCACCGCGTCCTCTGACTTGTGAAGGGTCTTCCTCAGACTCCCCGACCTCTACCCAGCACGGTAACCCCTCTCCAAGACCTAGCGTCTCCGACAACAGGCTCAGAGCCCATGACATGAAGCCTCTCCGGCCTCGCTCCTAAGGAGCATTCTGGCTGCCCTTCTTCCAAGGCCCATGTGTGCGTTCTTGGCGGAGTTCATATTCTTCGCCGACGCCATCCTTCAAAGGCCGCGATTCCTCTTTGGTCTTCCTTGGTCGTTAGCCGGCTCTCACAGGAAGTGGGGGGCGGGGGTGACTGGGACTGTCATCGCTTGGTCAGGGAGCATGGAACTGCTCTAGCTTCATCTTCCAAGTGACATCCTTGCTTTGTGCGGTCATTTGCAGTCGATTTTCCAAACGCGATACGTTGTCTAATGTCCCGACTGTCGCTTCCACGGGCCGCGGTTGTGGATCCAAGTACAACGAGATCCTCGACAACGTGAATCTTTCCTCCATTGATCGTGACGTTTCCAATGATCCACTCGTGATGATGTTTGTCTTCATGAGACCGACACGTCACCCATATGGGTGGGTGGTGGGTAAGGTCCCTGCCCCTGCAGGGAGAAGGATGCTCATTAGCCATCGCTGCAGACTCCAGACTCAAAGAGAGGTTTTATAGATGGCTAATTACGGTTGGTCCACAACGCCTGTGTGTGTGTGTGTGTGTGTGTGTGTATCAATGAGACTTGATTATGGGTCTACCAGTGAGAGCCAAGTACGTTGTATGTGTGTGTGAGACAGAGCACGCTGAGTATGTGCGTTAAATCACTGAAAGCCGAGTGTGTGTATTTATATGTGTGTGTGTAGCAGTGAGAGCTGGGTGTGTGTATGTGAGTATATATGTTGGTATATGTGTGAATGTGTGTTTGCCAGTGAAAACTGAGTGCGTATGTGTTTGTGTGTGTGTGTGTACCAGCGAGAGCTGAGTGTATATGTTTGTGTGAGTGTGTGTACCAGTGAGAACTGTGTGTGTGTATGTGAGTGTGTGTGAGTGTGTGCACCTATGAGAACTGAGTGTGTGTTTGTGTGTGTATACTAGTGACAGCTGAGTGTGTGTGCATGTGTGTTCGTATGTGTGTGTATACCAGTGAGAACTGAGTTTGTGTGTTTGCATGTGTGTGTGTGCCAGTCCCATGTGGACCTTGGGAGTACTCTGATCTCTCAGGTATGGTCAGCCTGCCTCGCTCCCTGGGTGGTGCCTGCTGTTGGCATTCCCGGCTGTGGACTGAACTGCTAATTGAAGAGTGGGTGGCTGTGAGACCACCCACAGGCACCATGGAAGAAAGGCCTGGCTATGTGCTGCTGAGGAACCAACCCGGGACAACCCAGGAAACAGAGTCTCCTCTGACCCCGGAGGTCGCAGTGAGCCGGACGCCCGGGCAGCTGGTGTACCCCTCCTTGTAGGCAGGCACTGCACCAAGAGCCGCTCTGTGTGTCAAGGGTCTGGAGTAAGCTGTCATGCCCACCTTGCCTGCTGATCTCTCTCTGTTGAGTCATTCATTAGAGCCTCTAATTTCCCTGCCGCTTCTATTTGGGAGCCGGGGAGGGTGATGGAGAGCAGGAGGAATCAGATCATTAGCATCCCCCGTGTCACACTGGAAGTCTAATGAAGCTTTGCTACAGCGCGTTTGAAATTCAGAGGCAAGCAGACGGGCGGTCTTAGGGGACTTCTCTTTGTCAGCACTGAGAGAGAAGAGAGGAAGAGAGACCTCTAGCCTGGAAGAAAGCACCGGGCAGATGAGAGGCTGCGACATCCCATAAATGGCTGTCAAGTCTTCCATGAAGTAAGAGTTGAACTTGAGACAAAATTGAGTTCCAAGGCTCCTGGCAGGATGCTACACCAGGGCAGTCTCCTCTCTGGCTGAAACTCTGGGTGTCATCTTCCCAGGGGCCCAGTGGTTGTGCACTGGGCCCCTGACTACAAGATTAGTTCCTTCTCTACTCCCATCAAGAGGACCAGTCTCAGAAACCCACAGGGCAGCTCTCCCCTGTCCTGTAGGTCAGTCTCAGAAACCCACAGGGCAGCTCTCCCCTGTCCTGTAGGTCAGTCTCAGACCCCCACAGGGGCAGCTCTCCCCTGTCCTGTAGGTCAGTCTCAGACCCCCACAGGGGCAGCTCTCCCCTGTCCTGTAGGTCAGTCTCAGACCCCCACAGGGGCAGCTCTCCCCTGTCCTGTAGGTCAGTCTCAGACCCCCACAGGGGCAGCTCTCCCCTGTCCTGTAGGGTCCCGGTGGGTCCGCATCGACTTGATGGCTGTGAGTTTGAGCTGTGAAGGTTCCGAGTGCTGTGTATGGAATCTTCCGGAACAGCTCTGGGTTGGAATGCCTGCTCGGTGGAGTACGGGCAAAGCCACCCACTTCTCGGAGCCGCAGTGCCTCACCTGTAGAATGGTGGGATGGCCATCACCTGGCACAGGGGTGTGGTGTGAACCAGGGAAGAGAGCCAATCTGGAGAGCTCAGCTCGGGGCGTGGCGCCTGGGGTGGGGTGGTGGTGGGGGGAGTGTACGGTCCGCGGGGGAAGGTGGATCCTGGAATGGTTGCCATCCTGGCTGTCGAAGATGCAGGCTGACGGTGAGCCCTCTGTCCACCTCTTTGGATCGTTTTCTTAGTGGGTTGTTGTTGTTGTGTTTGTTGTTGTTTGTGTTGATCCGAGGAGCACGTGATTTTCCTCATAGGTTTCTTGCTCATGGGGCTGAGCCAGAGCCTGGAGATCCACGACGTCAGCATGCGCTCGAGGGGCTCACGGGAAGGGGCTCCGGGAGCCTCCCTTCGACGGTCCTGTGGAGGTGGGGTGATCTTCCAACCTCCAGATACCTGAACTTCGAGGCTCCCCTGGGGCCTCTCTGAATGGATCCGCCATGGCAGGACCAGTCCTGCGGGGTGTGGCAAGGGGAGACTAGTTCTGGAAAGGGTTCCTCTTTCTCCCATTGGCCCTGTTCCCCAGGCCAGGCCCTGCTTGTCCTGTAGGGAGTCTGCAGGCCAGAGTGGGCTTGAAGGCAAGGGCCTTAGTTTGGGGATTTCTTGCACCGTTTACATCATGTGCGTTCTTTGGTTGGAGTCTTGGTGTTTGGGGTGAGGGTGGGGGCAGTGAAACTGGCAGAAGCCCCACCCTTTCCCCCGATCGCCCCCATACTTGGACTCCTCTCACCCCGTGAGTAAGGCCAGAAAGAGGCAGCCAACGACACAGTTGTCATCTTTACAGACGTGGGCTGCCGTCTTGAGACTCGTGGCTGTCCACCTCACTGCGGTAACATCGGAGGACCTGCGGGCCTCCCCTGGAGCGGGTTTGGAGACCTGCTCGGCCAGACTCCCCAACAGCAATAGACTCTGAGCCTTAGTGTGATTCCACGCCTTCCTGCCGCCGCCACGTTCCAAAGGTACGCAGACACAGGTGGCGTTTTTCGCTCTGTGTTGGACTGGGCCACGTAACATCACTGCAGCCTGCCACGAGCCAATTTTGACTCATCGTTACATGGTAGTGACCCTGTGGGACGGGATAGAACCGCTTCTCTGGGTTTCTGAGACTGTCGTTGACAGAAGCAGAAGGCTTCATCTTTCTTCTCTGGAGGAACTGGTGGTTCCGAACCGCCGACATTGTGATTAGCAGCCCAGCGGTCCCCTGGGTTGACAACATTGTCATCTTTCTCAATGCTGGCTGCCATCTCTTTCTCCTGTGGGTCGACTGGTGTCTCCGAGGCCCCCAGGGCTCCTCTCTGCTACCCCAGCCACCTCGGTTCCACCAGCTACTTCCCAGGGCTCAGCAGACCAGCACGGGGGCTGCCGCCATGCACAGTGGTGTCCGACAGCCCTCACAGAGGGAGCCGGTGGATGAGCGAGCTGCTCTCACCAGTGCACGTGGACTCATGCCAGCTCTTGGTCTTGCCCCCGGCAGGGCACCTGCGTAGCATTGTCCGTGGACGGGCCAGCCCTCTCCTGGGTCCAGGCAGCAGGCAGCACCTTCCCCTAGCGGCCTCAGCCAAATTTATGACCCACTCTCTCTGTTGCTGCCAGCCCTTAGCAAACAGCACCGAGGAAGAACTGCCTCTCCGTGACCTGTTCAGGTATGCGGCCACCATCACATTTCTTGGGTCTCTCGCAGTGCACAGCCTCCTGTGACAGAAGTGCTTCCTGTGAGGGAGACACCGAGGCGGAGAGGGGTTCAAACAGCTCTGGACTTTGCACGGGGGCTGCTGAGGAAGGGGAGCGTGCGTCTCTAGAACATTTCCAGGGGCTGCGGAGCTCAGGAGGCCGATGACGGCACAGTGCGTGACACCCTGGATTGCTGACCCCAAGGCTGGTGGTTCAAAGGCCACCTGCCACTCCGAGGGACAAGGATGAGGCTGTCCGCTCCCGTTGAGATGTACAGTCTCGACTGAAGCTCCCAGGGGGCAGTTCTGTGGGGTCTCTCGGAGTCAGGATGGACTCTGTAGCTGTGGCTCCTTCCCTTCCAGACGAGGGGAATGAGCGGGAGGTGGGGATCCTGAGGCCGACACTGTGAGGGGAGACACAGCCTCTCGTTGCTGTCTTGTGGGAGAGGGGTGCTTCTGGGCAGGAGGGGCCGGCTGTGCTGTGTGGTATGGAGGGCAGGGCAGCGCTACGGTGGGCGGAGGTTTACCCTGATCAGACTTGGTTTTTGTTGTCACTGAGAGCGTATAGTTGGTTCTGACTCAGAGCAAGGTGATAGGCTGACCTGTTGGGGGGCCGATGACCCAGTCCTTTGATGCTGCAGAGCCGTGGGGTGGGTTTGCACCGCCAACCTTGTGACTGGCACCCAAGGGCTGAGCCATTGCACTTCCAGGGCTCTCAGGACAGAGCCAATCTCTCAAACAAGAACATTCCGGAAGAAACAGAGAGGGGCTCCTGAGATACCAGTTGCCCAAAGAGTTTGATCAGAGCCCCAGACTTTGTTTCAGAGGTGGGAGGAGGGTCCCACCCGTGGGCGCACCAAGTTTGATGCTCTTTTATAAAAGCCTCACAGCACATTTTAATTCTGATTTAGCTTCATTTTGTGTCTCCGCCACGCTTTTCGTTTGTTTGTTCATTTTATTTTTAGCTGTGTTTTTCTAAAGCTCATTAACTTTACTAATTTTCAAAATTTCCCATTTTTCCCCCGATCCCCCAAACAACCAAAAAATAATATCCCCCAGAAGGAAGCAAACTAACGAATGTAAAAGACAGTGGCTCAGCACGGTGGGACGTAGCCATCCATGGACGTGGCTGCCGTCTGCTCTTGGGCCTCCTGACTCGGGATGCTAGTTAGCGTGGAGGCTGAGGCTTGCCAGGCAGGTCTCTCGATTTGAAAAGTGCGAGAGGATTCATTCAGTAGTGAGCTGGCATTTAATGTAGATCCCACTGTCAGGAGTGGCGGGAGCTTAAGCATGCAGGCTCTTTGTTTCGGAACCAGCTGTGGTGAGGCAGGACACTTGATCAGTCAGGCGGTTTCCATTGGCTCGAAGCTGGCTGGGAGTCAACCCTGTAGGGATGGTGGCTTGGGCGAGGACTCAGTGGGGGCTACGGTTGCCCGGGTTACCGTGATTAAACCCACGAACATCCCACTGTCTACACAGTTGAGGTGAACCCTTAGCTCCCGGCCATGGAACTTCCTCTTGCTGTTTTCTGAATTGCTCTGTTAGTTGGGGGGGGGGGGTGTCTAACAGGCGGCCCCCTCCTCTGTCCTAGTCTTCCCACTCCAGTCCACTCCCCGCTTGGCCATCTGGTTCACCTTTCTCCTTGCTCGGACATTGCCCGAGCCCCTCTGGGCGGCGTGGGCATGGGCCAGGTGCCAGGGGCAGCCCAGCGGGAGAGCTTGCAAACAAGAAAACCGAGTCACCACCCACGTCCAGTGCCAGGAGCAGCGGGCGAGGAGGGGCAGGTAGGCACGATCCGTGCTGATGACAGGGAGTCGTCCAGGTGAGGCGGCCGAGGAAATCCTTCCTGGGGAGGTGACATCTCTGCAGACCTGTGGGGGATTTGTTGGGGGCTGTTCCTGTGTGGTTGCCCCACCCACACACCAGAGGCGGGGGTGCTGCTGGCATCCGGTGGGCAGAAGCAGAGTATCTGACAATGCACAGAGCAGCTCCACACTCCAGAGTCCCCTCGATCCGGATGTCAGCAGTGCCCGTGGCCTGCTGAACCCCGGGGTGGAGGTGTGGGTAACAGTGGGGTTGGGGGGAGGTATGGGTAACAGTGGGGAGGAAGGCATGCAGAAATCTTGGGGAGATGAACTTTCCAGAGAGGGGGAACAGCAGGTGGGAGCCCCGTAAGTGGCCCACCAGCCGAGGCACACGCTGGTGGTGGCAGAAGAAGAACCTCTCAGTCTTAGCCACTAACGAGAGGACAGCTCCCTTTCTAACTCCTACAAAGTCCGAAAGGGGTGTCCTTGATGGGAGGTGGGCGGTGGGCCGGTGCTACACAGGCAGGCAGGAACTGAGGCCCAGGCAGGCAGGAACTTCGCCAACAGACAGTGACCAGGGTGACCCTGGGGAAGGGGTGGGAGAGTGGGTGGTTGTGCATTTGCATAAATACTTAACGGGGCCAGGCTTAGAAGCACCCAACCTCGGGCTGTTGGAAGCCAGAACCCGGCTGAAGAGGAGGCTGGGCAAAGAGAGGCGAGCTGTGGGCCCAGGGAGACAGAAGAGCTGTTCACGTGCAGTAAGCTGGGCGTGTTGGGGGAGCAGCAAGGTGTTCACCCGGGATGGAATGAATGAGCGAGGGAAGGGCATGGCATTGGAGATTGCAGGTGGACAGGGTCTTGGTCCCCCTCGTCAGTATTGGGCTCTGGCAGTGTCTCACACTCTGGGCTAAGCCTCTTTCAGAGACAATCTCATGGAAGCTCCAGACACCTCTTTCTGAGAGTTATTAGGTTGTCTCCACTTGAGAGATGTGGAAACTGGGGTCTGGGGAGGCGAAGAACTTGACCATGGTCTCGGATGGGATCCGGGTGACAGGAAACAGCAATGGAGACCCGAGGCTGGGGGGCCTTCAGTTTGGATCCGCCTCAGCATCCCCGTGAGGGTTTGTCACTGCTTAGGTGGCAGTGCCCTCTTCCTTGGGGAGGAGACATACTCGCAGTATGCTGTCAGCTGCCCTGGCTCCTGGCAACCCTAGGCATGGTGGAAGGCCACACGGCCCACTCCGGCACTGTCTTCCGATTGGGGTCAGGCCACACAGTTTTCATCACTGGTTTCCAGAAGGAGAGATTGCCAAGCCTTTTTTCTGCCGACTCTGTCTTAAAGCCGGGGAGCTCTGCTGACGTCTGTTCGGCACCACGTTGCTGTCACGCGGTTGGTTCTGCCTGTGCACGTCAGCATAAAACATTTCCTGTCCGGTGTCAAATCCTCATAACCATTCCCGGGCTTGAGCCCATTGGTGCAGCCACCGTACCAAGCGATTCCTGGAGGGTCTCTCTCGGGTCACCTCCCTCCTCTACTTTACCAAGCACGGCGTCCTTCTGCAGGGATCGGTCTCTTCTGACCACATCCCCAAAAGGACAGGAGACAAAATCTCACCCCCTCGCTTGTAAGGAACGTTCCGGCCATGTCTCTTCCAAGACAGATGCGTTTGTTCTTTTGGCGGGCCGTGGCGCTTTCAGTGTTCGTCACCAACACCGTCTCCAAACTCGTCGATTCCTCCTCAGTTTTCCCAATTCACTCTGCAACTTGGGCATGCACACGAGGGTCTGAAAGCCCCGGGGCTTGGGCCAGGCACACCTTCGCATCCGTAAGGGAACACGATTGTCCTTCAACACTTTAAAGAGGGCTTGTGCACCTCTGTCCAGGGCAGCAACGCATGTTACACTATTGTAGCAACATGCAAGGTCCCACTACTGAGACAGATGGTAGCTGTACATCAAGTGCATTGGCTGGGAATTGAACCTGGATCTCCTGCCTGGAAGGTGAGGATTCGACCACTGAGCCACCGCCGCCTCATCGATGTATGTGTGATATTCACCCAGCTCATAGTGACCCTCTAGGGGAGTGGAACTGCTGCTTAAGGTTTCCAAGGCTGCAAATCATGTTTTTAATCATTTTATTGGGGGCTCGTACAACTCTTATCACAATCCATCCATCCATTGTGTCAAGCACATTTGTTGCCATCATCATTCTCAAAACATGTGCTTTCTACTGGAGCCCTTGGTGTCAGCTCCTCATTTCTCCCCTTCCTCCCTCATGAACCCTTGATAATATGTAAATGATTATTATTTAAGGCTGCCAATCTTGGTGGGAGTACACAACCTCAGCTTTCTCCTTCGGAGCAGCTGGTGAGTTTGAACTCCGGACCTTGAGGCTAACAGCCTAGTGCTAACCACTCCAGCCACCGTGGCTCCTGGGTGCATGACAGACCCATTGTACCTCCCCTGCAACAACTGATGAAGCTTCTTCTCAAGTGGCATCATCCCTCCCTGCACCATGTCTGTGATGCGGCAGGACGCCTGCCAAGCAACAAATTCCATACGTGTAGGGACTTCTCATTCGTTTTTAGGTTAGCACCTCGCCTATAGAAAGAGTGGCTTCATCAGATGCATCCCATGAATGAACGCGGCTGTCCTTCCGGCAGGCCCGCTCAGGGACAAACCCGCTCGGGAAGTCTCCAGAGGTGGGACCCGCCATGGGGCTCTTTCTATCCTGGCGCCTTATGTACCTGGAGTGGCGACCGTGCCTCCTGGCGGCCCCATGGACCACGTAACCAAGTGCCACCCTGGCCCTGAGCCAGCTGCACAGTCACTGGCCTGTTCGACCCCAGGGGACTCATCTTCCCACACTGAGTCCGACGGTAGCAGTTTGGAATCCCTGGGATTTCCGTTGGCTCATTCATGACGGCGCATCTCCCGGCCTGTCTTCTTTATCTGTCAGTCTAGCACATTGCTTCTCTGCCTTCCTCATGCCACGACCCTTGAACACAGGTCCTCATGTGGTGGTGACTCCCCTCCCCAACCGTAACATTATTTTCGTTGCTACTTCATCACTGTCATTTTGATACTGTGATGAATCAGGCAACCCCTGTGAAAGGGCCATTTGATCCCCCAAAGGTGTCGCGACCCACAGGTTGAGAACCACTGGTCTAGCAGCTCTTCTGTAACCTGTCCACTCTGGGTGGCCCTGGGGGTGGCTTGAATGAGCAGTGATATGTAACATTGGACACAAGCCACTGTAGTACCCCACACTGGCAGGTGGGTGGAAAGTGAGATAATGTGGGATAGTATCCACTGGTGGGAGGTGACCCAGTGGAGGGCATCGTCCACTGGTGGGAGGTGACAGTTTAGGGCAGTGTCCACTGGTGGGAGGTGACCCAGTATAGGGCAGCATCCATGGGGGGGATGTGACAGTGTAGGGCAGTGTCCACTGGTAGGAGGTGACAGCGTAGGGCAGTGTCCACTGGTGGGAGGTGACCCAGTGGAGGACAGTGTCCACTGGTGGGAGGTGACAGTGTAGGGCAGTGTCCTCTGGTGGGAGGTGACAGTGTAGGGTAGTGTCCACTAGTGGGAGGTGACCCAGTGTAGGGCAGCGTCCACGGGTGGGAGGTGACAGTGTAGGCCAGCATCATGGTGTAACTCTGGGGAATGTTCTCACGGAGGGCGATCCCCATGCGCCTCTTCTCCCTTCCCTTTCTCCCCTGTCTCTGGGCCACAGTCAGGTCCTTGCCCCGGAGGGCAGTCAGTGTTCATTACACAGGCTCTAGTGATCAGGGGGACTTGGGAGGAAGGCTCCCAATCTACAGGGCGGCACTGGGTTTGCCCCCGAGACCCTGGAAGCCTCTCACTGTTTCGTTTTCCCCGTGCTTTGTTCCGGGAGCGGGGCCGTAGAGGAGAATGACGGCTGTCTTGCCACTCAGCCCGTCCCTGTCGGGTCTCATCAGGCCTCGCAGCTTCCCCGTGGCACCATGAAATGAAGTGTCAAGGCTGCTCAGCGGAGCCGAGTGGGGCGGAGTGGAACAGGCCCGGTGACGTGCGGGCCCGCGCCCCTGTTTGCACCCACACCCCTCTAATGGATCCTGACAGGGAAGGGGCGCTGGGGGGGAGAGCCTGTCAGCCCTGGACCAGGAGTCCTTTCCCAGTAGGAAGAGGCTGACTCCCTGAGTCTCAGTGAGGATTAATCTCTGTGTCCAGGCACAGGACACTGGCGTCCGGATGTGACAGGAATGAAGTCCTGGTACGTGAGATGGTGCGGACAGACCTCAGGAACATTAGTCCCTGTGAGCAAAGCCAGACACCAAAGGCCACCTGTCTGATTCCATTGATCAGAAACGTCAGGATAGGTAAACGCACAGACGGGTGGTGGCCGGGCCTGGGAGTGGGGAGCTGCTGGAGTGCTGGAGTGAGGGATGGGTGTGGAGCACCCTTTTGCTGTTTGGTTGTTGTTGGGTACTGTCAGACGGGTCCCATCTGTGCACACAACAAAAGGTGCACTGCCTTGGCTGGCGACTTCCTGGTAACCGTCATCCGGCTTGAGCCCACAGTTGTCTGTCCATCTCCCCGAGAGCCTTCCTCTTGTACAAACGCTCACCTCTGCTTCACCAAGCTCAGTGCCCTTTTCGAGGGCCTGGTCTTCCCCGAAAGAAGCCCAAAGCATGTCAGACCGCGTCTCAGCATCCTTCCTTAGAAGGAGCATCGACTCCATTTCTTCTAGGCAGGTTTGCCTGTTCTCTCGGCAGTCCGCTCTACCGTCTCTTCCTTTCCTTTTAAAAATCCTTTTTTGGGGGGCTCTTACAGCTCTTAGCACCATCCTGCACCCGTCCATGCTGTCAAGCGCATGCGTCCATATGTGGCCATCGGCGTGTTCACAACGTTACCTTTCTCCTGGAGCCCTTGGTATCAGCTCCTCATTCCCCCCCTGCCTCCCTGATGAACCCTTGATACTGTATAAAATTTTTTTCATGTCTTACACCAAAAGCTGTCTCCCTCCACCCACTTTTCTGTTGTCCCTCCCCACCCCACCGTACTCCCGATACGCTTCATCAGCACCGTAATTAAAATGCATCCATTTTCCCCTGGTCTTCCTCATTCATTGTCCAGCCTTCCTCTGTGTGTGTCTCGGGGGTGGGGGCTGGGGGGAGATGCACTGGGGACCAGGTAGAGCTGGTGACTGTACAACACCGGGAGGGCACGAAACGTGACAGATGGTTCACTTATAATGGTGAACCACGTGTGATGTCAATGTCCCTTGGGTTTAAAAAAAAGCAAGCCACCCAGCCATCTCCATCATCTTGGAGAGGGATGGAGACCTTGTGGCGTCCGGGATCTGGACTGGAGCCACTTCTGAGCTGCATCCAGCCTGCAGCGGAGCCTGGGCTCCCCCAAGAGTCTGATTCCTTGGTGTGGGGTGGAGGCCAGGTACTGGATGCTTCCAAGCTCCCGGGGGATTCTAATGTGCAGCAAAGAAGGGGGCAGGGAGCTGTGAGCTCAGAGCCAGCACTCAGAAAGTGACTGCTGACCCCACCCTGAGTTCTGTCGTGGCCAAGAAGCACCCTCTCCAATATTAGCAGGAGTGAACTCTGCTGCCAGGGCCCGCCGAATTGTGTCTGAGGGCGTGGAGGTCCAGTGTGGTGGCAGAACGAAACGCCGCCCGGTCCCGCCCCACCCTCCCAATCTGAAATCGCTCACTCCGGGGTTAGTGGATCGATAGATGTAAGGCCTTGCTTACTTTATTGAATGGCCCGCACCTATTGGGTCATGAGGTTATCATTGGGTATAGTCAATCTTCCTCCACCAAGGTCATAATTCAAAGACATGGGTTCTTCTTCGGCCTTCTTATCGATCGTCCGGCGTTCCCATGCACACGAGGTGTCGACAAATGCCATGGCTTGGGTCAGACTCACCTTCAAGGGGCATCTTGGCGTTTTGACTCTTCAAATAAATCGCTTGCCGCGAATCTGCCTGGTGCAGTACGTCTCTTGATGTGCTGACTGCTGCTCCCGCGGGGACTGGGCTGTGACTTGAGGTGCCATTCAACTCAGTCCCGACTCATCGCGGCTCTATGTGGAGCACAAGGGGAAACCGCTGGCCCTGCGCCGTCTTCTCCCTGGTTCCGACATTGCAGCCCATGGTGGTGGCCGGCTGCCCTGTCAATTCCTCGTGTTGGGACGCCTTCCTCACATTTCTGATGTCCTTCTTCAAGGACGGGCCTCACCTGACAACATGTCCAAAGTATGCAAGATGAAGCTCTGCTGTCCTTGGCTCAAGCGTTCCATCAGTCCGTCTCCCAGGAGAGATGGGTCTGTTCTCTCTTGGCAGCTCCTGGTCCTGTCACTATTGGTCCTCCATCGGCGCCAGGATGGAGTGGGGTCTAAGTTCCGATGAAATCCTTAGCAGCTTCTGTCTTTTCTCCATTGGTCATGGAGGTAGAAGCCATCAGCAAGTGCTCCAAGTCCTCTTCCGTGTCACTCGGCAAGGTGGTGTCGGCCGCAGTGGTAGAAGGGTACAACCCGATAAACACTATTCCTGATTCTCCTGCTCTGCTCCAGCGTCTGCCTCTCTGTGTACAGGTTCCACACGGACACAATGGAATGTTCTGGAACCCCCAGTCCTTGCAGTGTTCCACGGACACAATGGAATGTTCTGGAATCCCCAATCCTTGCAGTGTTCCACGAACACAATGGAATGTTCTGGAATCCCCTGTCCTTGCAGTGTTCCACAGACACAATGGAATATTCTGGAATCCCCAATCTTTGCAGTGTTCCACGGGCACAATGGAATATTCTGGAATCCCCATTCCATGCAGTGTTCCCCGCCTTTTCTTACAGAAGAAGAATCTAGTTTGAGCTGGGCGGCCTTAATGAAAAACACAAAGTAGTCTACAATAAAGGAAAAGGGGGAGGGCTTACGAGGGACCACGGTAGAGAGATCAGCGTCAACACGAAGCCTTCGAAATGCAGCCACTTAGCTAGGAAGGAATGGGTTCCCACTTGGGCGAACGAGTCGGTTTCTAGGTGATTGTACCGTGTGCACCGTGTTCCCTGGGAACAGATTGTTCACATGTTGACACCTGCTTCCCACACGGCATCCCTGACATTTTGTTTCCTGGGAATGCATCCTACCTGTCCCCATCCTTCTCTGGTCTGGCATGAGTGCCCTGGTTTGAAATGTTTCTGGTCGGTCATTACCTGACCTCCCCGCTCTGAAGTAGAACAGGGACTCTGCTGGCTCAGTGGCAGCATAATTTCCATTGTGTGGGAGACCTGTCCCCGGTCCCCAGCCACCCTACCACATGCAGTCATTGCCTGTCCGTCTATGGAGGCTTGTGTGTTGCCACGATGCATAGGTTTCAGAGGAGCTGACTGAAAGAGACCAGGAGGAAAGGCCTGGGGGCAAACAGCCTGACCACTTCTGAAAATGAGAGCCAGCGAAAGCCCTGTGGGTCCCAGCGAACCACTGTCCGTGCCGCCGCAGCCCAGGACCGGGCAGAGTTCTATGCTGTTGTGTAAGGGGTGCTGTGTGTCTTCCAAGGGCTGTGTTATAACACAGGTCCAGACTCAGCGATTCTGGGTGGCGTCCAAGAGCCCGTCTTTCCAACAAGTTCCGGATGCAACCTGAAGACCACACTTAGCCAGGCCCTCGAATACCCATCAGTGAGGTGGACTTTCAGGTTCAGCTCAACTGGTGTCACCAAGGGGCCCATGAATCAGGTCAAAGACGTTGTTGGTTGCTTCTTGGATCTTAGAGTGGAAGAGGTCTTGGAATCGCTCAGTCAGCACATTGTCACTGAGCCCTGAGGTGGACGGGGCTGCCTTCAGCCTTTGACCCCATTCTTAAGAAGCTTTGGTCGGGCAGTGAGGTTGCTGGGCAGGTGGCTGCCTCGCAGCTTGTGAAGAGGCCTGGCCTCTCCCGATCCCACCCCTCCACCACCCTTGTCCTGCATGGGCCTCGCAGGAGTTATTCTTGATGGGAGGGAGGGCCGTCCACACGTTCAGGAGAAAAGCTGTGGATGGACGTGGCCACTTTTGAAGTCTTTCCTGAAAAACTAACCTCACTGTCCTCCCGTCGATGTTGGCTATGGTGACCATACAGGACAGGGTAGAACTGCCCTTGTGAGTTTCCAACACAGTAACTCTTTAACAGGAGTGGAAAGCCCGGTCTCTCTCCCGAGGAGTGGCTGGTGGTTTCAAACAGCTGACCTCGTGGTTAGTAACTCTCTGTGTCGCCAGGACTCCCAAACTTGTCCTAAGAACCTAGGAACGTGGGCAGTATTCTTACAGAGGCTGGCAGGCCTCAGGGGATGCTGTGGGGCCGTGCAGCCAGGCGAGGCCCCGGGGGCAGTGCTGGGTAGACTTCCCTGCCCCCTGGTGTGCTCAAGTGGGTCGAGGTGGTCAGAGCGGTGTTTAGATCACAAACTAACACCGCTGCTGTCTGGTGAATCCCGTGTCCTAGCAACCCCAGACGACAGAGCCAAGCCAGTGGCTGGGGGTGTCCAAAACAGGCAGTGTTTATGGAAGCAGACAGCTGTGTCTTTCTCCTGCAGAGCAGCCGGTGGGACCCACAGCACCCCCCCACCCCCACAATGTCCTCGGCTCTGCAGGCCCTGGGGCCTCTGTTGCCAATGACTCGGCTCTGCCCCCAGAGGCCAGAGTGTGAGGGCAGCCGCAGATGATGGGTGTATGGACCAGGGTGAAACCCAGTGCGCAGTAGGAGACAGTCCCTGGTACCCGTGCTACGAGAATCAGACTCAGTGGGACTCAGACTTTGACTGTAGATCCAGCTCTAGTGTGACCATGACCTCTTCCAGCCTCAGCGTGTGCATCTGCACTGTGGGGGCAATGATGGGGCCTGGCTCCCAACACTGCAGTCAGGGTTAAAGCCAGGTCCGCCTCGGAGCTCCTGGCCCCTCCCACACATGTGCCCTGGCAGTTGCCAGTCAGTCGTCAAGGGGTGATGGGAACCCCAAGAGTACCCTTCCATTTCCAGTGGCTGAAGTCTCAGATGTGGATCTCCAGGCCTTTCTTGCGTGGCGCCTCTGTTGGTAATCGCAGACCTGCAACCTTTCGGTGATAGCCAAGCATATGACCTTTCCGAATGTCGGCGATTCCCAGGACATGCTATTTCTTTCCTCGGGGGCACTTAGGGGACATTCCATGACTTTGGCAAAGGTTTTCCAAACAGGTCACTCAGACTCTGTCTTGGTGGCCTTGTAAACTCCACCTCTTCTCCGTCCTCCCTCCTGGGGACAAGCTGTTCCTTCCCCCAGGTGTTGCTTAATGCAGGCGGGTGCTCCGGTTCCTCTCTCTCTTTGTTTCCACGCCCAATAAATCACTCTGACAAGGACTTGTTCTTACTTAACTCTGCACAGTGTCTGGCAGTCACTAGTGTGAGAGGGGAGGGTTGGTGGAGGGGGAAGACATCATTTTGCCCGGAATGGCTTTGGGAATGGAAATATTTTTTTTGGGTAAATTAATATTCATCAAATAGATCAGGTAAACATCCAGTAATGACAATGCACGGGCAATTTATCAATTCTGGCCCCAGAATGCAATTATCAGTCAAATGGCAGCGAGACACCATAATGGAGCCTGCTTGAAAAAACCCCCATCGCTTCCAGATCGGGGGGTGTGGGGACCCATTTTTCACTTTTACATGAAGAATGATAACCTCTCCTCAGCCCATGCCCAACTCCTTCCGGGGGCCTCCCACGTGGGCAGGGGTTTGGGCCAACGATGATTACAGGGGTGCGTCAGGCTTCCCGGGAAGTTTCTGAGAACAAGTTGGGGTGGGAAGGGGAAGCAGCAGGAAAGGGGGGGAGGGCATGGACGCTGAGTCAGCCCCTTGCCTGTGAGGTCCTGGCTGACGGATGTGTTGAGAGGTTGTTCTGTCCTTGCCCTTATCCTCCCCCAGGCCCTGGGGTACCCCCACCACTCCTTAGCCCCATTTCTTAGGTCAGAAAACAGAGGTGTAGATAGGTGAAGGCCCTTACTTGCTACCTGGGCAGGATAGCTACCCCCACCCAGGCAGGATAGCTACCCCCACCCTGCAAAGTTGCCCTACCCTAAATCCCAGGCCTTATAAAGATGCTGCCTTTATAAGGCACAGGAGGATTTGCAGAGGGGGAGTCTCAGTTACAGTTCATGAGATGGGAATACCCCCTGGATCGGCTGGATGGGCTCAGTGTCATTGCAAGGGTCCCCATAGAAAAAATGGAGGCGGGGGTGGGGGGTGTCAGGCCGTGAGGTTTGCAAACGCCTTGAGGATGAACCAGGGCCAGGTGTGGGGGGGAAGGCAGCAGTCTACGATGGCTGGAAAAGTTGAGACCACAGCATTCCTCCCCTCCAGCTTTGAACTACCAGAAGGGGCGTGACTCTGCTGCCATGTTAATTCCAGCTCAGTGAACCCCGCCCCCGACTTCCCACCTCACAGCTGCCAGGGGATAGACCATGTTGTGGGAAGCCACAATGTTTGTGGGCCAATTAGAACAGCAGCCCACAGGCCCACAAGCAGCCCCTGCTCCACCCCTGACTTGCCTCAGTCACGTGGCCGGTGGGCAGCTTCACTCACCATTCCACTCACTGCTTGCTTGCTGATATTTGTGCCACGGAACGACCCCCGCAGGACAGCGAGGAGGCCCCGTAGGGTTATCTAGGCTTTACCTTAGAGCAGCGGTTCTCAACCTGTGGGTCGCAACCCTTTTGGGGGTCCAACGACCCTTTCACAGGGGTCGCCTAAGACCACCAGAAAACATATTTCTGATGGTCTTAGGAACCAAGACACCGCTCCTCTATCTTGTCTCCAGGCAGGTCCGCCCACATGCAGATACACCCACATACAAGTACCCAGTGTGAAGACTTACCCATGCTGCACCATGCTTCAAGAAATAATGTCAAGCCCAAGAGGCACAGATACCTGGGAGTTGTGTCCCCCTGGGGAGCTTCCCCTGTCCCCAGCCCCACTGGCCACTCCGTGATAGAAAACCAGGTTCTGTTGGGTTGGAAAAGGCCAACGAGAGGCCCAGGGCAGCAGGAAGTGCCAGTGGCCACGGCCGATCTGGGATTCCTCAGCAGCCCCAGGGCTAAAGAGAGGTCTGCCTTTAGGGCTCCTCCCCACAGCAGCGGACCCCCTCCTCACAAGGAAAAGGCCAGTGAGAAGGTTGTATGTTTCCATGGGCAGGAAAGTTTCGCGCTCAGGAAGGTACTGTGGAGACTGTCCTGATCGGCCCAGAGCTTACAGTGCCGTCGTGACGCCGCTGACAGTGCCTGGTGTGGTGAGAGTGCTTTGGTGACCTCACTGAGCCCCCAACCCCTGACGACATCGTGCACCAGGGAACGAACCGGGCAGCCCCATGCCATCTTCACCATCATTGGCGACTTTGTGTCCATCGCTGGACTCATGGTTGGAGTGTTTTCTGACCCGATGGCTCATCTTCCTTTTGGATGTCCTGTGGGATCCACAGAGGGTTCATCGGCTAATTTTCAGAAGTAGATTGCCAGGCCTGTGTGCCAGCAAAACAGACTCTGTTAGCTACCCTAAGATGAGGCCGTGGGGATTAATCTCCCAGTTTGCAGACGAGAGAACCGTGTTACACATAACCCCGCACTCACAGGTCCTGGCTAGTAAGACACAGAGCCTTCATTCAAGCCTCAGCATCCCCCAAGTGCTCTCCACTCCTGATCCCATGGTCCCCTGCCTGTACGCTGGCCAACCACTGTCCTGAACCCTGTGATCCTCCTGGGGCCAAGGACACTTCCCAGTGCCCTGAGAAGCCCAAGTTGCCCCCCCTGAACCTTCTCATGCTGGTTTCTTGCCAGCCCCTTGGCATGCTGGGTGGGGACCAAGAGCGTTGCTTCCAGGAGGCTGAGTGGGTGTCCAAGAGGAAAGAGGCAAAGGTGACGTTGCCAGGGAGATGTCACCTCTGACGAGTGGGGCTTCATTTATTCCCCTGGTGTCTGTCGGCCCCGGGGAAAGCACACGGTCCCAGGAGCGAAGAGTACATTTCTCCCCAGCATTTTCAGCGACAAGGAACCCCGCTCTCCGGTCGACTCCAGGCGCGGTGAGGAGCAGGGGGTCCTTTGAGTGCCAGTGCTAGTGTTAGCTGGTGACATGTCTGGGGGGCATGTCTCTGCCAAAGCAGGATGCCTGATGCCTGCTCAGGATTCAGGGAGTGCTTGCTCCTAGCACAAGAAACTCAGGCAGGTCCTGGGGCTGCAGCTGCCACTACTGCTGCTGCGTGGTAGCCTGCGGGCACCGTTAGCCAGCATCCCTCTCTGATCCTCCACTTAGGCCGCCTCATGTGTCCCCATTGCAGAACCCTCTGGTAAAATGTCACCATCATCAAGACACCGGGAGAGTGATAATGGACCTCCGGGAGGGTGGCAGTGGGGAGGGAGCTTCTGCTCCGCTGCTGGCCGCTGGGAAAGAAGGACCTGTCACCATGCTCCTGAAAAGAGCCTAGGAAACCCACCCGCCACTTCCGCGCTGTCCCCTGGGGTCGATGTGGGTGAGAGTCCACTCAGTGGCCCCCCACAACCACCACCTTTGGATGGAGTGAGTGTGTGTGTGTGTCTGCTCCCGATGCAACCCACCAGTTCCCGTGGCGCCTTCACTTCCAAGACACCCGGTTATTTTTAGGGATGACGCACCCAGCATCAAAATAACTGGTTATTTTTATGATTGGGTGCATCAATCACATCATGACATATCCCAGCTCTGGAGAAATAACAGCCGAGCTGCAGTTCAAGGCCTGGAGATGGGTGGGGTGAGTCAGACACTGGGGCCAAGCCAGGGGGCAGGGGTGGAGGGGGCTCGAGTGCTGAGTCCTAATCAGAGTTTGCTTTGCTTGAGCCGACAGGGGCTCCCGGGCGTCCGATTTCACCGCAGACAACACTGAGCCACAGAAGCCAGTCACCAGCCCAGGGCAGCTTGGCTGGACTCCACAGTGTCCTAGTGACGGAATGTTGGTCCTTCACATGTTAGAAGCTCCACATGTTCATACAACCAAGCCAAACCTGATGCTTCCTGGTTAGTTCCAACCTACAGAGACCCCATACAGGGATCCCGAGACTATCTGTCTACATGGGAGCAGACCGCCTTGTTTGTCTCCTGAGCTGTGATAAGCAATCTTGTGGTGGCGAGTGGTCCAAGACGCATCCCCGCAGCTCCACCGAGGCTCACTGTGTGTTTACAAAGGGGTCCTACTGCGACGCCTCTGGTCTTTTGGGCTTGGGCAGAAGTGGCCCTTTAGGCAGGAGCGCGGGATAGAGAGACGATGCGGCCCTTCAATCCACGGAGCCCCTTCATGAGTATGTACGTGATACGAGTGGAGATGCGGTGCGAGGCGAAGTGCGGAGAATGACTCAGAGCTGTGGAAAAGGGGGGACTGCTGATGAATACAGGGTGGCGGGCAGGTCAGCAGAGACATCCCTGAGCGAGGTGACAGAGAGCCAGCTTTCCGAGGGCTGAGGAGGAGCTTCCTTCCCAAGTGGAGACAGCCAGTGCAAGGGCCCGAGGAGAGAAGAGAGCTGGGGAAGTGGAGGGTAGACGTGAGGTGGGTTGGTGTGTGTGAAGAAAGAAGAAAGGCAGGCAGGGGAGAGGGATGTGACGTGGGGGAGACATGGGCTATGATCTGATCAGGGAGAGGCTTTTAGGCAACAGGAAGGGAACTGGGGGTCAGTTGAACAAGACCGATCACGGGTAATGGGTTGTAGAGGAGTGGGGGCAGAGGAGAGGGGAGACAGGGTGACCAGTCAGGAGGTTGCTAGAGTTGTCCAGGCATCAGAATGAAGGAGCATTGGACTGGGTGGTTGCCATGGCGATGAGGACAGCGGATGGGTTCAGGACTTGTTTAGAAGTAGTGTCAACAGAGTGTGGGCAGGAGGGAAAGAGCTGACGCATATCCAGGATGACTCTTGGGATCTGGTCCCAAGCAACTTGAGTGGACGGCAGTGCCACGCCTAGAGCCGGGAGGTCCTGGCCAGGCGTGGGTTTTCAAGGTAGCCGGAGGCACCGAGCCAAGGCTCTGTTTCGAACACTATGCCTTCCTCCAGTTAACTCTTGCCCTGCCCCAAGGTTCAGCTGAAATGCTTTCTTCTCCCAGAGCCCGGGCCTGCTGAGACTCACCAAGGGTCTGTGCTTGGGCAGTCTATTGCCCTGTTTACCACAAGAGGCTCCTTTCAGCACCCAGCAGGGTGGGGGCAGGGTCAGTCTTGATCACCCGGTGCTTCAGAGCTGGTCACGGAGCCTTTGTAGGTCTTTGTGACAGTGACCTGGGGTGGCCCCAGCGGGACGCAGTGGCAGGTGGGGGGAGGCACTTCAGGAAGTGGGTTTTGGCTGACACTGAGGATAGGGATTAGAGGGTAGGAAAGAGGAAGGGACATCAGGTGGCAAGAAGAGACTCACAAGTACTGGAAGGAGTTCCAAATTAGGACGAAATGTTGCGAGTTCAAGCCCTAGCTCCGCATTTCCCTACTGGGAGACCTTGGCCAACCCACTAGGCCTCTGTGAGGCTCACTTTTGCCATCGATTTAAATGGAATCATGGCACCCGTCATGCCAGGCTGCTGTGATGGGCACAGGAGATGGCATGGATGGAAGCATCTCTCCTGATGCCTACAAGAGTCAGCGTGGATCGAGTCAGGTTTCGAATGGTCTGAGCAAGGGCTGGCTGTACCAACCCCCCTCTCACAGTGTCACCTGGGTCTTTGTGGGTCACAGTGATGGCAGGGACGTGCTTAGTGGGCTGTCTCTGTCTCACGACGGGTCGGGTTCCTCTTGTGTCCTGCTCAACCTCCCACTGCACGGAGTGGGAAGAAGAAGCCAAACTGGAGCGGCTTGGAGAGAACCGGGGAGGAAGACAAGGCTGTCTACTCCTGTAGAGAGTTACAGTCTCAGAAACCCACAGGAGAAGTCCTGCCCTGTCCTCTGGGGTCGCTATGAGCCGGGATTGACTCGATGCTGGTGAGTTTAGTTTTGAGCTGGAGACTGAAACTCAAAGTCTCCCAAAGGGGTTTTCAACGTAGTAGCCCCTGGACCAGCCGCATCAGCACCCCCTGGAAAATGCTCAGAAATGTACATTCTTAGGCCCACACTGACCTACAACACTGGTAACTTGGGCTTGATGCTCGCAATGGGTGTTTCACGCAGCACCACCACCCTTCTGTCCACGTGTCATACCGTGGTGGCTTTCACGAAGCTGTCATTTGTCTTTCACATGTTAGTGGGGTCTCCCAGGGTAGACAGGTTTCTGGGAGCTTCTGGGCTAAGATAGACTACAAAGAACAGCCTGGTGATCCACTTCTGCAAATGAGCTAAAGCAAACGACGTGGATCACAACAAAATAGAATTCTGTTCAGAGCTGGAAGTTGAGCCTCTGTAGGTTGGAAGGGCACAGTGCGTGCAATGGTGAACTGGCACAAACCAAGGCTTGTGAAGGTGGCATTGGACTAGGCTTCATTCTGTGGTACGTGGAGCTGCCATGAGCTGGTGCTGACTCAGTGGCAACTAACAGCAACAACAAGAGTTCCCAGCAGGGACGGAAGCTCTTCTATTGGAGCATTAAGCATTTCCGATTTCAGGAGCTGACCAGGGCTTTGGCATCTCACGGTACCCTTGCACCATATGTTCAGTAAAGATTTGTAGAATGGACAACCGGCGGCTCCATTGGAGTCTGGTGTCTTCTTTCCCAGCCTCAGGCTGCCCTCCAGGGTTAGTAACTGGGGAAGGACTGGTTACCACTCTGTCTACTCTGCTAATATCTAGAGACCTCTGTCCCACCTGACTGTGCTGCTCATCAGTTTAAAAGGTCTGCACATCGTTGAGACTTGGAGGGATAGTTCTCGCTTGGCCTTCATTCCTCATCTTCATCCTGGCAGCTGGGTAGGCAGGGTTTTCTAGAGAAACAAAACCAGGACACTTATGATTATGCATACATATCCAAATAAATGTATACATGGATAGGTTTATAGCGCATGTAGGAATATAACAACTAATCAGTCCACACAGCAGTACAGAGGGCTCAGTTCAACTCACTTCCATGGAACAGTCAATACACTGGAAGCCCTTCAACTCATGAGGGCTGCTATGTCCAAGGTCAAGGAAGCAGACAGCTGAGTCTTCCTTCGGGCAATGCAGGCAGAGTCCACCCACAAGCAGCAAACAGCAGGGTGAGTCACCAACAGTGAGCAGCTCAGAAGCTTAGCAAAGCTGGCCAGGATTGGATATCTAACTCAAGCAATGCAAGATGACAGGATCCACCAGCCTCAAGCTCTAGCGATATATGCACAAGCATCGTGGGGGAGCAGGTCTTAAAGGAACCTCAAGCTCTAGCTACATGATCCACAGGTTGGCCTCTCCCACAGGTAGTGTAGCTCACAAGTTGAGGCAGAGAACTAGCTAAAGCAGCCGCAAGCTGGTATGATCACCAGAGAGCAAGAGAGCCAGGGTGGGCCTTGCTGAGCTATTTATCATTTGTCCTCCAATCAGACTGCGACCTGATTAATCCCACATGTTCCTATTGGCCAAGCGGGCACAATAAACCTACCTATCACAGCAGCATCTTCCCGATACTCCTCTGCAGTATCATCCTCCTGACACTGCCACTCTGGTGCCAGGAAGGGCCTGATGCTCAGCCAGCCAGCAAGTATTTGTGGGTGCCAGCTTTGTGGCAGGGGCCAAGATGGCAGAAAGTAGAGGACAGTGTCAGGATGTGGCTCTGTCCTGCAGGATCTCATGACCTCAGTGCAGACATGAAGAGACCAACACTGTGGGCCCTGTCATGGATGATAATGGTTCCTGGTGCTGTGGAACTGCAGCTGGCTGAGCCGTCTGGATGTTCCCCATTCCCTACCTTGCTCTGCAGGTCTCTGCCTGTCACCTCTGCCTTCCCTCCCCACTCACCACCCTCTGGCCCCTCTGACCCCCTGAGGTTTCCTTGAATAGGTCCACAGCTTTGGACATCTTAGTTCTGGATGGAACACTTGCCCTTCCTTCGCCCCCTAAGGAATTGCCACTCATCCTGCAGACCCCAGCTCCCCAGGGAGCCTGTCCCCAGAGTGCACACTCTCTCACTGCCACATTGTAACTCAGTGATGAAGGGGCGCTACCTTCTTCCAGCTCTGCGTCCCAGAGCAAGTCAGTGTCAGCTGTGGATGCAATTTGAGATGTTCTAGAGGCCACATTAAAAAAAAACAACTACAAAGACTAACATGACATTAGTCTTTACAATCATGTATTAGAACCCCAACTATCTAAAATGGTCATTTTAACATGGGACCACAGGACCGTGATTAGTGGGCTCTGTCTGCTCCCGGCTCCGTGCTAAAGCCTTCCCTGGCTGCGAGCGGACCTTCTCTCATGACTTGAGTACCTTGCTCAGTGCTCGGCTCAGTTGCACCCGACACACGTCCTGGCCTCTGTAGCCAGCCCTGGTCAGCAGCTCCTGTGTTGGCAGTGCAGCCTGAGAGCATTAGTGTGGCATGGCTTGAAAAGCTGTCTGGTTGGTCAAAGTGGTCACAGCATGCTGTTGTGGGTGATAGCTCCCACGGGTGTTGTCTGTCAGTGTCACAGGAGCCTGTGGGGCCCGCTGTGCCCCAGCTTCATGACGGCGGGCACGCTTGCCTGTGGCGTCAGTCCGGTTCTTGGAGGGCTTCCCTGGTATTCCTCGGCCCTCTCTCCGCTCAATCGAGCACGATGGCCTTTTCTGACAACTCCTCTCTTCTGATGGCACTGTGTGAGTCCACGTAGACTAGAGGAACAAAGTCATAGACGCATGTGTACAAGGAAGAGCTTTACAGACAAGAGCAATTGAATATTGAGAAAACATCCCAGCCCAGTCCAGATCAAGGCCGTAAGTCCGGTATTAACTCATATGTCCAAGACCAATCTATAAATTCTTCTTCTGACTCACGAAACACATGCAACGATGCAGAATGCAGGAAGATCACAGGCCAGTGGGGTGGAAAGTCTTGTGGATCCAGTGGTGGAGGAAGCATCTCAGCGCTGGCAGTGGTCTCCATGTGGCTCCTCCAGCTCTGGGCACTAGCATCGTTCCATGTGTCTTGTTAGCTGCCATGTCTGCCAGGGAGGGAGCTATTTATCTCTGGAGCACCTCCAAATGAGGTCATCCAGCTGTCACTTGATTGACAGGCTAACCTCCACCCCTTGACTCTTAATCCTCTCAGACTGACAAGAGATGATGTAACTACCACAAAAGGGCCTCCCAGGTAACATGGCTCATCAAACCAGCCCCAGGTGAGCACAGGGCACCTGCCTAGCAAAGGGCACCAAGCTCTCACCAGCCGCAGGCTGGATACCAAGGTTGAACAGAGCGCTCACCAGGCGCTTTATGCTAACTAACTCTCAGAACCAGTCCGGCAGGCAGGCACGGCGGGCAGTCCCATTTTAGCCATGTGCCCACTGCAGTGCAGAGAGGTCAAACAGCTCACCCAAGGCCACACAGCTTAGTCAGTGGTAGCGCTGGGCTTCAAACCCAGCCCACAAACCCTTCCATGTTCTGCTGCCTCATTGGAGTTGCTAAGCCAAGACATCTTGGATGAGGCGGGCTGGTGCCAGCGGAAGTGCCTGGCCTTGTGTAAAGAAACCTGATAGAGGTTTACCCAACACCTTTCTCCTGGGAGCATCCACAGACCTCTCTAGTCACAACGAGGCATTACATCCTGCCGCTCCAGGCTCTGGAAACTCCGCACCCACCATCTCTGTAGCGAGAAATTGGGAGCAGAAGCGGCATAGCGGAGGATTTGGAAATCCTGCGCCCCAAGTCCATTTTCTGGAGATAAAAATAGGGTGCCTTTTATCTTGTAAGGCCATATAATTCTGCTTCCTGGAGTTTGCCGACGCAAGAGGTTATCGAACTAATAAAATGCCTGTCACTCGAGGGAGGAGAGAGAGAGAGAGAGAGAGAGAGAGAGAGAGAGAGAGAGAGAGAGAGAGAGAGAGAGAGAGAGAGAGAGAGTTAGTTCTGGATTGAGAAGCGCCTCAGAGGCCATCCTTCGGTAATGGCTTCTCCCAATGGGGTCGCCTCTGCTGCATCCCTGGGGCTCCGTTTGGCAGGAGGGGGCTCCCCACGTCCTCTCTCCTTCAGAGGCTTGGCGAGGGGGGGAAGACAATGGATACAGACAGCTCTGGAGGACGGGGCTCAAGGGATGGAGAGCTGGAAGAGGCAGAGCTAGGCCACGTCGTCCCCCTTCCTCTGGTCACCAGGCCTTTATTTCTCAAGACCCGACCTCTCTTGGCATCCTTAAACCTACATGAGGTTCGGGCTGTGGCCAGGCCTTTTCTCCCTAATTTCTCTCCTGAACTCCCGGTGGTCTCCAGGACAGGGTGCCTGGGTGGTGTCCACAGCGAATGTTCTCGACACTCGACTGCTCACCAAAAGGTTGGGGATTGGAGTGCCCCCGGCGGTGTCTTGGAAGAAAGAGCTGGCGATCCACTTCCAAAGAACCAGCCCCCAACCCCATCCCGCCAAGGGAAGTTCCCATCAACAGATGAACAAATAAAACGGGCACGACCTTGGATGTACGATGGAAGATGACCACCCGTGGCCGATGGGTCCGTTCTCACCCATGGGGACCCTGTAAGACAGAGTGGGGGTGCCTGCTAGGGTCCCCAAGGCTGGGAGTCTTTGTGAAGCACACTGCCACCTCTCCTGCCCATTGACTGGGAGCCCCCGAGGATTCAGGCACAATGTCACCAGGATCCTAGAAAAAATAGAAGGCTGAGACATGCTAACGTAGGGACGGACCCTGGGAACATCAGCCCAAGGGGAATGAATGGTGAGGAATGGATGGAAACCGTACCATCTCTGCTTCCATTAAACGGGCAGCTACATAGGAGCCCAAAGCTTTTCAGTGGTGGCCAGGGGTGGGGGTGAGGGTAAGGGTGGTTAAGTGGTGCGTCTGGATGAGGGTGCTGGCACAGATGCAGAAAGTACCGTGGGTGGCCAATAGGACAAACAGATTGGGCTTGGGAGACGCACAGCCGGACAAAGAGGACGAGGGTGTATCTCATGTACTTTGGACACGTGGTCAGGAGAGAACAGGGCATCGTGCTTGGTAAAGTGGAGGATGCAGTGGAGCAGAGGAAGGCCCCCTGTGAGATGGATGGACGCTGTGGCTGCCCCAACGGGCCCCAATGTAGGAGCGATTGTGAGGATGGCACGGGGCTGGGCGGTATTCTGTTGTGCACATGGGGTCACTGCGGGCTGGAACTGACTTGACAGCCCACAATAACAAAAAGCACCATGACAGAGGTGGTACGGAAGGGGACAGGGGCCCGTTCTTGCTTTGGGACATGACTTTAGGTTCATGGAGGTTGAGAGTCCTTCAGGAAGGGCTAGCAAGGATGGCTGCACCCTGCAGAAAGTAACCACAGGCCCGAGTCACCCAGGTCGAACCGGGAGGAGAGAAAAGAAGAGCCGCTGAAGCCCAGCGCACTCGGATGGCCCAGGTGTCGCCAGTGGTCAGGCTGGCTGCACGGCGGCTGCTTCGGCATCCGCACTCAGGGCAGCCGTATATTACACGTTCTGTGTGCAAGAACCTCCTGACTCAGCAGGTCCTTGTGCATCGAGAGGAAGTCCTGACTCAGCAGGTCCTTGTGCATCGAGAGGAAGTCCTGACTCAGCAGGTTCTTGTGCATTGAGAGGAAGTAGTTGCTTTCTTGGCAGCCTTTGTGCCAGGTGCTGGGAGATGCAGAGAGGAAGTGAGGACGCCAGGCCAGGCCTCTTCCTTCCTAGAGCTTGTAGCCAGCGGGGAGGGTGGCCACAAAAGTAATTGTATGGTTGGGGGGGGGGTCACGGTGTATGACAGGGTTGCGGTGTTAGGAAGGTTGAGAACCGCTGCTCTGCGGTGAGGGGCAGTCTGCTGCTTGGAGCCCTCTGGCTACTCAGTCTCCCCTTTCTTCGACTGTAAAATGGAAACCTGGTAGAATTGTCTTTTCTTTGTTCTATAAATAATTTTATTGGGTGCTCTTACAACAACTCATTCATCAATTGTATCAAGCACATTTGTACAAAGGTGGCCATCATCCTTTTCAGAACATTTTCTTTCTGCTTGAGCCCTTGGTATCAGCTCCTCTTTTTCCCCCCACTCCACCCCCCACCCTCCCACCCTGGTGAGCGCTTGATACATTGTAAATTATTATTTTCATATCGGGCAGAATTTTCTTTGTCAGGTTCTTTTGCTCCATGGAGGTGGTGCATGTAAATACTCGGAATAGTATCTGGCTCCGACTAATGGCTGTCTGTTGCTAGCTGCCACCAAGTCAGCTCCCGGGGACTCACGCCGAGCCCCCGGCCACAGACCTACACATCGCCCAGCCCTGCACCACCCGGGCTCTTCCGATAGCTTGTCCGTGGAAATCTCGGACAATATTTCTACCCTCCGCTGGGCTTCCTTGGGCTCCTTTTCAGAATAGATCGTCACACTTTTCTACCCAGACTCTCGTGGCCTGCGAACCTGCCCACTGCTCTGGACTCTCCCAATATCACCAAAGCCATCGTAGTATGACAAACTGACAGACACGTGGTAACTCAATGTACTGACTGTTCTTAGTGCAAATGAGAATTACTGTTAGTACTGTGTGTGTGTGTGTGTGTGTGTGTGTGTGTGTGTGAGAGAGAGAGAGAGAGAGAGAGAGAGAGAGAGAGAGAGAGAGAGAGAGAGAGAGAGAGAGAGATTCCAGTTGGCCCTGGTAGTGTAATGATTACATGCTGGGCTGCTAACCACAAGGTCATCAGTTTGAGACCACCTGCCACTCTGCTGGAGAAAGACGAGGCTTTCTACTCCCCTAAAGACTTACAGCATTGGAAACCCACAGGGGCAGTTCTACCCTGTCTTGTAGGGTCGCTATGAGTCGGGATTGAATCTGCTTGATGGCTGTGAGTTTGTTTGTCAAGGACTCCATTCTAATACCTTCAACCAGCAACCGCACCTTCTGTTTCTTAGTGGGACGCTATGAGCAGTAAACGACCATAATTTACGCGTGCGTACCTGCATACATACAAGGCGGTGAGATGCCTAGGCGTCCTGAAATCCCTTTCCTATCTATCTGTGGCAGCAGTGGCTCAGGTCACATATTTCCAACCGGTGTCTGAATACTCTGCCGTCACTGCCAGGCAGCCACGAAGATGAAACGGAAGAGTGCTTTGAAAGTTCACAGAAGTTGGGTGCGCTGGTGCCCGGGGGCGGCGGGTGGGCTCTCCCTCACTCCCTTGTTCTTGCTGCTGCGACTCTGAAATCCAGCCCCACTCTCAGCCCCACCGTCGCCTGTTTATACAGTTTTAATGGGAAGGGACAAAGCGTGGAGGCACTTACAAGACTTCCTGCAATCATTTTCTCCCTTGAGAATGGCTCCCCCCCTCTCCCTTCCACCATCCCTTATCGCAGAATGTCAAAAGAAAAAAAAAAACACCCAAAAACCTCTGCACCTTGAAACGTCTTTAATCAATCCTTAAACCTTTCATTTCTCCCAACCTCTTCCCTTCGCCCCGCCCACTTCAAGACTGGAAATGAAACGACTCTCCAGAAAGGTGTGACAAGATAGCAAGGGCGAGGATTAATAACCCCCGAAGCCCCTTGCTACCACACCTTCCCCATTTAAAATGAAAAATTACCTTTTCCCTCAGACTTTATTAAAAAGGGGATCAAAAGAATGCGGGCAGAGTTGATACAATATAGCCCATCAGCGGGCACTTCTGAAGCTCCGTGGAGCTTGGCAAGGAGCAGCTGGCAATTTGGATAATGACAAGTGGCTTTTTGCTTCCTCAGTTCCAAACTTCTGATTTTGCAACCAGGGCGGGGGGCGGCTAGGAAATGAGGAGGGAGCGAGTGGGGAGGGAGTTTGGAAGTGGGGGCCTTGCTTCTTCACACTTCTTATTTCTCTGACTTTGAGAAAAACCTCAAATTAGGGAGCCTTGGGACAAGTTCGGGCTCCTTTGAACCCAGTGGAGAGATGTGTGTATGTGTGTGTGTGCTTGTGTGGATGTGTGATGTATATGTAGATGTGTGTGTGTGTGTGTGTGTGTGGGGTTGGGGAACTGTTAGTGATGGGGGGCCCGTGGGTCCCAACTCACCACTGGATACTGTGTTGACTAAGGAGGAAGTCTGAAGGGACAGCCAAAGCCCAATGGGGTGACTCGGCCAAGTCTTTTGACTGCTTCCTTCCTTATTTATGATGTGGGTCAGTATCATCTTTTCCAACACCAGACAGGTGAGCCCAGGGACACCCCCACCCCAACTCTCCTAACACCTGATAGCCATACTCAGGAAGGGTGTTTGAGCCCTTGGTTCAGGGCACAGAGAGGGTGTGGCTTGGCTTTCTAGAGGGAATATACCTGGCTCGCTCTTTTTTCATGGTGATTAGGGGAGGGGCTTTACACTTCAGATCATTAATTTTGTATTCACCCCTTTAAGCCACCTGCCAACCCCCCTACTAGGTTACCCCTCCTTTGTTTTGATTTCTCTTTTCCTTCTTGGGGTGACAAGCTTCCCCTTCACCCAACTTCACACCTGCCCCACCTGCCCCACTAGCCTGTTGCTTCCTGCCCCCTCCCTTGTCCTACTCGCCTCAGTTACCTCCAAAGTGTGTCCCCTTTGGTATGAGGATCTTTGTCCTCATAGTTTGTATGTCCCCACCCCCCAACCCTTTTTAATTGTCTTTTAACAAAGGTCTCCTACATCCTTCTGTGATGAATTCATTTCACTCAGCGTAATAGTCTCTGGATTGACCCTGACCCTGACCCTGACCGTGCAGGGCTGGTGCCTTCACCTTATCGCACTGGACGTCCAAACCCATTTCTGTAGGGACAGGATGCCTTTTAGAGCCACTACATCGGGTACAAGGAAAGGCATTTTATACACTCATTTAAAGCCCAGCATTGTATGAAATGGGTGATTTCATCCCCATTCTCCATGGACAGTCATGCAGCATCGGCTATTGGCCAGTATCTGCCGGCGCGCTCTCCTCACACGGCCTGGTTTAATCCTTTGAACAATCGAGGAGGTGGACCATGGTCATCTTGCCTCTACAGTTGGAGAAACGGTCACACGGAGGACGGGGCTGCTGCTGTTAGCTGCCATTGAGTTGATCGCTTTCCCAAAGCGATCTGTGCACAATGGGACAAACCCTGCCCACACCTGCACACGGGAGCCCTGGGACCCAGGGGGGTTGCACTGGCTGGGACAGGCACGGTGGCGGTATCTGAAGGCATGAGCTCTAGAACGGAACCGCCTGCCGCTGCAGGGAGCAGTTCATTTCTGAGTATGACGTCACCAGTGTGTGGTGCCCTGGGCGGTGTGAGAACGCCTGTCCCTCGATTGATCGATCGATCGGTGCTGATGTTGGAGCATTTGTTTTTGTTATTTCCACCCAAAAGGCAAGCCTTCTGCATGGGGCATGGGGTGTCTCGCTCCTCCTTCTGAGGGAAGCCAAGGTGGGAGGGGGGGGCGGTTTAACTCATTTCCATATCCCACACACCCCCAAGCCCACGCCACTGAGCTGGTTCTGACGCATAGCAACCCTAAGGTAGAGGTTTCCAGTGCCTGACGGAAGCAGACGGGTCCCCCTTTCAGACGCAGGGCGGCTGAGGCATTCAAACCACCACCCTTCTGATCCGCAGCGGGGAGCTGAACCATTGCGCCATGGGGGCTCCTTAGTGGCCTGTGCGTCTGACCTTGGATCATAGCCTGCCCGAGCTTCATCGGATCGATCACAGGAACTGACATTTATAGAGGGCCTACTGTGTGCTGGTTGGGTGTGGGGCTCAGTGGTAGCAAGCTTGCCTTCCACATGGGACATCCAGATGGGATGCCCGGCCAGTGCACAGCCACCTGCCCATGGAGGCTGGCCTAGGGTTGTGATGATGAATAGATCAAGGCAGATTAGGAAGAGAGGCCCCAGATTGAGCCAGTGGAAACCAGGATACAGGGGCCTGGCCGCAAGGCAGCCGGCAACAAGAACCATATCATGTGCTGAGCCCATGCCTCGCGTGAACTCATTTGACCCTGCTTGTCTTCTCCTGGAGTGTCCAGTTGCCAATGAGAGGGCTCCAGCTCCCGCGGACCCCGTGTGTGTCAACGCAGACCTGTGTTCCACTTGGGCTTTCAGTGGCTGCCTTTTCCACAGGTGAGGGCTAGGCCTTCCTTCCACAGGTGAGGGTGGCCTCCTGCTGCTAACTTGGTAGTTTGCATGAGGTAAGGTCTATCACCATCTCAGTCTACAGGTGACAGAGCTGAGGCTCAGACAGGTAGTCTGGTGCCCGACACTACACAGCCAAGGAAGTGGGGGAGGCAGAATTTGGACCCAAGTCAGTTGATTCCGTAGCTGACTTTCTGAATCAGTGGACTAATGTGTATGTGTCAGCATTTGAGAGTAGATACTTGTGTTAGACGGGATTCTCTAGAGAAACCAAAACAGGACACTTAGATAGATTATCTATCTATCTATCTATCTATCTATCTATCTATCTATCTATCTATCTATCTATCTATCTATCTATCTATCTATCTATCGCATGAAGGAATATAACAGATAATAAGTCCACACAGCAGCACAGAAGTTTCAGTTCAACTCACTTCCGTAGAACAGTTAATATACTGGAAGTCCTTGAACTCATGAGGGCTGCTGGGTCCAAGGTCAAGGAAGCAGACAACCGAGTCTTCCCTCGGGCAATGCAGGCAGAGTCCACTCACAGGCAGTGAACAGCAGGGCGGGTCACCAACAGTCAGTAGCTCAGGAGCTTAGTGAAGTAGGCCCCTATGGGATATTGAACTCAAGCAATGCAAGACGGCAGGATCCACCAGCCTCAAGCTCAAGCAATGTACACACCAGCATGTCTCGAAGGAACCTCAAGGTCTAGGTACACAATCCTTAGGTTGGTTGTCTCATAGGTAGTGTAGCTCGCAAGTTGAGGCACAGAACTAGCTAAAGAAGCCACATGCTGGTCCGATCACTAGAGAGTAAGAGAGACAGGGGTTGGGTTTGCTGAGCCATTGATCTCTTTGCCCTCCAATCAAACTGTGACTTTATTAATCCCACATGTTCCTATTGGCCAGGTTGGCACAATAAAGCTACCTACCACAATACTGTAGTGATGGGGACCTCGGTGGACTGTTGTCGTAATGTATACAATGGATACCCTTTGGAAATGAGCCCTTTCTCAGTATCCATCCTCACCACTGATCTAATGGCCCATGGACTCAAGAGAGGCAGGTCTCGTATGGATTGAGATAGAACTGTATGAGCCACCAATAAAGTGATAAAAATAATAAACTATTGCTAGGTAGCATTAATAATGGGGGTGGGGGAGAGGCAGGTCCCAGCTCCTCTGTCACAGACACCCCTGGGTGCTGGGTGTAGGGCGATCCTAGCCCTGGGGTTGAATCCTGGGTGCCCTGTACCCTCCCGCTGGTGACCCTGAGCACCACTCTCATCCCCAAGGCTCAGCCATCTCCCTGTGGACACAGTGGGCCTCCACCCACAGCGTGACGAGCTATTGTTGGGGTCATTAAAGTCATGACTGCTGTTAGTGAGCGTCTGCTCTGAGTGGGAATCTATTTCGGCACCAAACTCCTGCCTCGGCCCCTGATAGGAGTGCTCACATCACCCCCTTTCCCCAGGCCCTGCCGCCTCTGCCTTCATTTCTTGTTGCTGGGGCCCCCACTGAGCCGGCTGCTGTCCCAGGGTGACCCCATGTGCAGTGAATGAGACACCACCCGGCCCTGTGGAGTCTCCACAGCCGTTTGCACATCAGACCACCGTCGTCTCTAGAGTTTCCATGGAGGGATTTTTACGGTGGGAGGTCTCCAGGTGTTACTTCTGAGGCACTTCGGGGTTGACCGAAGTGTCAGTCTTTCTCTTAACAGCCAGCCACATTCTACGTTATAGGACCATATGTGCCAGAGACTGCGCTACTGAACTGTAACTAGTGTAAACCCATTCTCACCTGCTTCGGTTCCAAGGACAAGGTGAAAAATCAGTATTCTGTGCAAATGGAGGGTGGCTACATCCCCCCACCCGATCCCGGGCTCTTAAATACTTGTGAGCAGCTAGCTAAGGTGTGACGACTGCTCTCTCTCTCCATCTGGATCCAAGAGGGGCGTAGGAGGTGGAAGATGCATAGAAACAGTCCGTCCAGTCATCTAAACACACCCAGGGAGCCTCAGCCTCCATGATCTTGACACCAGGAGAACATCTGGAGCTGCCTCGCTCTCTCTACAAACCCCTCTGGAAGGATTTTGTTAGAATGGGGCAAATGTGGAACAAAATTCAAAATCACGTCGGGGAAGGGGTGGGGATAGGGAAGCAGACTTCTTGGTCAGCTCCAGAGCGGTGGGAGGCCCTGAGACTATGACCCTCGGTCAACCTTTGGCCTGGGCCTGATTCGCCCACGGACAGGTAACTTAGGTGAACCATATAAACTGGCTCCTTGGCATAATTAACCATTTGTCACGCTTTGACCAGAGGGGAAAGTGCAGAAGGCAAGAAAGGCTGAGAAAGAAGGAAGAACAGGCCACGGGCGATGTGGGGAAAGCGATGTTACAATGTGGGGTGTCCCATCCAGGACGTGAGACAGGATACGTACACACTAATGAACGGAAGGCTGATTTGCTCCGAAACCTTCCCCAACCTCACAATCAAAGGCTACAAAAACAAAGCCTGTTTCCAAACAAGCTCACCATCTTCACAGGTGCGGGGACTAGAACTTCAACCTTTGTCTTTTGCAGGATACTTTTTTTTTTTTTAAAACAATTTATTGGGGCTGATACAATTCTTTTCACAGTTCATACATATACATACATCAATTGTATAAAGCACATCTGTACAGTCTTTGCCCTAATCATTTTTTTCTCTTTTCTTCTTTTACATTTTATTAGGGACTCAAACAACTCTTACCACAATCCATACATATACATACATCAATTGTATAAAGCACATCCATACATTCCCTGCCCCAATCATTCTCAAGGCATTTGCTCTCCACTTAAGCCCCTTGCATCAGGTCCTCTTTTTTTCCCCCCTCCCTCCCCATTCCCCCATCCCTCATGTGCCCTTGGTAATTTATACATCGTTATTTTGTCATATCTTGCCCTATCCGGAGTCTCCCTTCCCCCCTTCTCTGCTGTCCCTCTCCCAGGGAAGAGGTCACATGTGGATCCTTGTAATCAGTTCCCCCTTTCCAACCCACTCACCCTCCACTCTCCCAGCATCGTCCCTCACACCCTTGGTCCTGAAGGTATCATCCACCCTGGATTCCCTGTACCTCCAACCCTCATATGTACCAGTGTACAGCCTCTGTCCTATCCAACCCTGCAAGGTAGAATTCGGATCATGGTAGTTGGGGGGAGGAAGCATCCAGGATCTGGGGGAAAGCTGTGTTCTTCATGCAGGATACTTTTCAATCGGTAGTCGAAGCTTACAAGGCAAGCATTTGCTCCTTGGGTTGTTTGGTGGCTTTGGGCTCCCTGGTCATGGGGTGCTGGGTGGAGATGTGGTGGCCTGGTGTACCAGGGGGATTCTTTCTCTTTGGACTACCCCACCTCAACCTGAGAGGATTGAGGTAATGGTAGGTTGTAACTGGCCTGGCTCTCCCCCTGTTTATTCGTGGTCTTTTTGTTCCTTTGTTCTAACTCAGGCGGAAACCTTTCTAAACAAGACTGGACCATCCAGTGGCCCACCACGGAGACAGGGAAGGAGGACACCCCCGTGTGCCCCCCGGAGCCAGCTCCCTGGATCTGCACTCACCAGAGCCCCAAGATCCAACCCAAGTGTGTCCAGCACTACTGTCACCCCGGCCCCAGCCTCGGGACCCCCGTGTACACCCACGTGGACAGACTGAATGTGGACACCTACCCTGGCCTGTGCCCACCACCACTGGAGTCGGGCCATCGGTCGCTGCCCCCGTCGCCCCGGCAACGACACGCAGTCCGCACCCCGCCACGCACTCCCAATATAGTCACCACGGTGACCCCACCCGGCACGCCGCCTCTGAGGAGAAAGAACAAGCTCAGGCCTCCGGGCACCCCGCCGCCCTCATCCCGAAAGCTGATCCACTTGCTCCCAGGCTTCACAGTGCTGCACCGGAGCAAATCGCATGAGTTCCAGCTGGGGAACCGCGTGGATGAGGCCCACACACCCAAGTGAGTACACGTGGCCGGTGCTTGGGTCAGGGAGCCGGGGCCGGGCCGGGCTCAGGGAAGCCAAGGGACAGGCTTGGGATTTCTCCTCGCCCAGCTGAATGAAGGGCAGCTTTTAGCTGAGGGCTGGTGGCCAAATGAATGCCCTTTCTCAGCACGGGGCCCTTTGCTGCCATTACAACAAGGGTGGGCCCACCGGGTGGGCCCACCCTGGCTTCCGGGCCAACTTCGGCCTAACAGCGCACATGTCTGTGTGTGTGTGTGTGAATAAAGTTTTATGGGGGCACACCACGTTCATCCATCTGCATATTGCCCATTCTTACTACAATGGCTGGCTTGAAGACTTGTGACAGAGCTGCTATGACCTGCAAAGCCGGGACCCTTCCCAGAGAAAGTTCGTTCACCCCTGCAGAATCCATCTAGGGCTGCCCACAGGGACGGGATATGAGCTTCGCAGGTCGCTTGGAATGTTCTCAGAACCACGTTAAGAAATTGCAAGAAGGAGCAGATGGTGTTAACTCTATGGGTGCCTGTCATTTAGTTTGATGTGTCCAAATCTTCTCATTTCAGCGTAGAATCGGTGTAGAATATTGGTTGTTGTTACAGTTGCTAGGTACCATGAGTTGATTCCTCCTCACCACGACCCTACGTGACAGAGTGGAACTAGCCCCCGCACACTTCCTAGGCTCCAACCTCTACTGGGGAGCTCTAGTGGCGCCACGGTATGCTACCTGTTGGACTCTGGGCCACAAGGTCAGCAGTTCAAATCCACAGGCCACTCCTCAGAAGAAAGATGAGGCTGTCTGCTCCCCTTATACTGTGTCCTACAGGTCACTCTGTGTTGCAATTGACTCCCTGACAGCATGTGAGTGTAATCTCTATGGACATCCCACAGAAGCTCAAGGGTGGCCCGACTGGCCCTGGAGACCAGGCCCAGCTGGACCTGGAGACCTGTGTGCTTGGTTATAGCTGGTGATGTGATGCCAGGCAGAGTCTGTGACCACTTGGTGGCCAGGAGAGGAGATGACAGCTCTCTCAGGGCCCCTTTAGGATTGGGTGTGGCTCGAGACTCTTGCATTTGGTGGTGGTAAATTAAATGTGCAATACAGGCTGACTAGGCCTGTTGCATATTTCATATTCATGTCTGTAAAAGGGAGGGAGAGATGGGATTAATTTCTCGGGGGGGTGGTGAGGTGAATCAGCACCCTCCGCACGCTGATCTCTGTGTTTCTAAACTCGTTGCCAACGCTTGGCACAAGCTCTCCTGCCCCCAGCACTCTCCACTCCTCTTCTGGGTTTGATGCTCTCCTGCAGTGGTCACACAGAACCCACAGACCCTGCTTAGAGTTCAGGGTTTCCTACAGAGCAGGGCGCCCTACGGGATGAGATCGATAGATTTCTTTCTAACTCCAGAGGAGGAGCAGGTGACCGTACAGTAGGCTCCCTCCTGCAGACAGGATGGCTTTCTCCCCCCACACTTTCTCCAGGGCTGGTGCCTGCCATGTAGCAATGTCAATGCCATGGGGTGAAGGGCACTCGGACCTGTGTATGTGCCTGGGGACCACTGGCCCTCCTGCTCTGCTGTAGCCTGCCCCTCTTACAGGCAGCGTGTCCTGTACTCCTGGGGCGGTCGCCCTCCAATCCCAGGGAGCTGAAACAGCCTGAGGGCGGGAGGATTAGAAAAGCAAAATGTGGAGCCGATACCAAGGGTTGAAGTAGAAAGAGAATGTTTTGACCAAGATGATAGCAACCTCTGTACAGACATGCTCGATACCATGGATACATGTATGGATTGTGATAAGACCTCTAAGAGACCCCAATAAAATCACAAAAGCAGACAAAGAAGACAGAGGCGCCAACACATGGGGGCAGGTGTGGAGAGGGGCTTACGGTGCCTGCCCCCATTCTGGACACCCCCCTCCTTTGGCCTCTAACAAAGAACCCATGTGACCCCACATGTCCCTTACTCCTGTGGGAGGGGGTTGGAGGGAGGGGGAGGTTGTCTTAAGTCATGGAATGGTCTTTGAGCACTGGGGAGGCTCCTGGGACCCTTGGGGGCATAACTTTTGCCACAGGTTACTTTGCACAGAGTCGGCCGATGTTTCCTAGCTCTGATTCCCAAATGTGGGTAAGTCAAAGGCATTGATTGAATGAATGAATGAATCAATCAATGCTTTTGACTTACCCAAATGTGAGCCAAAGGGGTTGGAAATACCTCAGGGCTTTCACCCCGAAGCCCTGACCTATGAGTGGAACTGCATTGCCATTTCAGTGGGTTAGGATCAGCATTTAAATAATCATGCGGAATAGCCTAGTGTCTATCAGAAACCATTGCATGTCATGAGGGGGCTACGGTCATGTTGCACGCGTGCGCGCTTTCTCTCTCTTCCCATGCTGGGCTGCTTTGGTTCTAGAAAGAGCCCCATCAGGCAGGGGGTGAGAGGGCTGAGAAACTGCTGTTGAGACCCGAGAACATAGCTGAAGTAGGACCTTCCCAGCTGCACCGCTCACGCTGGCTTCGGCAGCTGCGGTTCCGGTTAGGTATCTCCTCTCATTTAGCCCTGCAGCCTGCTGGGCCCGGTCCACTTTGATAGCTTGGCCATCTTAAGTCTGCCTTCAGCTCCTCTCCCTGGATCAGTCTTACAAATCACACCCTTTCAAACCCTGAGTGGGCTCCCGAGTTTCCAAGCGCGGGGCGCACGGCTGTGGGTCTTGGGTTGGAAGAAGGTGGCATGTGATGAGAATCCTCGGTGGAGCCACTCGCCATGAGGTCTGTGTTGTAAATCCACGATCCAGGCTGTTCCATAGGAGCAAGAGGAGGCTTCCAGAAAGCTCTACAGCAGCGGTTCTCCACCTTCCTAATGCCACGACCCTTTCATACAGTTCCTCATGTGGGTGGTGACCCCCAACCATAACATTATTTTCATTGCTACTTCGTCATGTCACTTTGCTGTTATGAATCGGACAACCCCTGTGAAAGGGATGTTTGACCCCCAAAGGGGTTGTGGCCCACAGGTTGAGAATCACTGCTCTGGGGCTTTGGAAGCTCAGCGGAGCCACTCTCCCCTGCCCTGTAGGGTCGCAGTGAGCCAGAATCAACCCAGTGGCCGGAGGCATTGTTGATTCTCTCAGACAAACCCAGGATGGTGTGCGTCAGACGGTCCAGTTGGGTTTCAGTTGGGTCCTCCGTGACCTTATGGGTGAAAAGGGCGTAGTGAGAACAGGGAAGCCTGCTGGCTGTCTGCAGGACTCTCAGTCTCCTCCCGGGCCTGTCCTGTCGGTGTCTTGGACTATGTCAGAACAGCTGGGCTTGATTCTGGTGAAATCCATCCCTCCAGCTTGCGTTCATTCTTAGTGGTCATCTCTCCTTTCCTTTCTTCTTTCGATCCGTCCAGGTCCCCCTCTCCCTTTCTATATTTGAGTGAAGTGTATGGTCTCACTCCTCTGACATAACTATCAAACATGGACACACACACACGGGAAAAATGACTCTGTCTTTTCTCTGATCCAAGAATAGGTATGTGGGCACAGGCAATACAGGAGCGATGAGGAGGAAAGTGGAATGTATACTCTGGTCCACTTGGGCCCTGAGCCTGGATGTGCACATAGAGCCTGCATTCTCAACCCGGGATGGAGGGGGAGAGATCGCCCACTCCAAGGGGGCAAAACGGGTCCATGGAGAGCGAAAAGAATCTTGGCTATTAGAGTCGTTTGTGGGCCTCCAAAAGACCATGGACATAATGGACACTGTATCTGTTAGTATGTCTCTGGGATAGGGAGGTGGCCATCAGGAACAGGCAAAATCGACATCTGACAGGTTCCCTGAAGGGTCAGCATGATCCAAAGGTGGGAAGCACCGGGGTAGACCTAGGGCTAGAAGAGAAGCAGGTGGGTCGGGGGCGTCTCCTGAGTGTGAGCTCCAGGCGTTCGCTCCAGTCTTTCCAACGACCTTCTCCGTCTTTGTCATTCTCTGCCTGTGCGGCCACGCTTCTGTGGATAAATCAGCCCCCGTTCTTCTCAGCCAGCCATTTGGAAAATGAAGAGGGAGCCTCCCCAAGGACTCTGGTCATCTTGACCTTCACCCCAAGGTGAAGCCGTGGGGTGGTGTGTGGGGATGAGGGTGGGCGGGAAAAGTAATAGTTCTGATAGGTACAATGATTTGTATGTCGTTGTGATTCTCCCATTGTGTCTGCTCAGGGTATAAATGACTCACTCGTTCTTTTTGTTCGATGATCCCACAAGGGTAAACAGGGTTTCTGTAAACCAGACTATGCTTTGGTTTCTTTATTTTATTTTTGTGGTGTGGGTGGAAGTTAACGGAGGGGATCAGTTTACCACTCAACCACTTGTGCACATCTTGTTTCAGGAACATGTGTTGGAACTCCCTCGGTGTGCAGCCCTCTTCCCACGCCCGCTGACTTCCCCTGTCCACCCATCCTTCATTCTTGACTTCTGAGCTTTTTTTTTTGGTGGGGGGCGGGGAAGATGCTGCCTTTGGGCCTCCTCGTGTAGTTGATGGTTCTGACCTGATGGGCCCACGCCAGGTGACTCCCCGGGGTGGACCCAGTTCCAGGTCTGAAGGATGTTCAAGGACCACATCTTTGGGGTGCCACCATTCCCTGGCAGAAGACGAGTAAGTCTTGTCTTCAGTGTGGAGTTGAGTTTCGCTCACTGGTTTTCTCCCATATTCCTCCCAGGCCATTCTGGGGTCCCTATCGGAATGGTAAGTAGTAGTGGTTGGGACAGGGTTTCGTTTCTAGAAGGTCGTCCTTGGGAGGAAGATGGGGCTTTCTCCTCCTTCAAAGGGTGGCACTCTCACAAACCCACAGGGCGGTTCCACTCTGCCACGTAGGATTACTGGGTCACACTCACCTTGGTGGTAGTGAGCTCTTGTACAGGGTCTAGTTTATATTAGGTTTGTGCATCTGTAACTGTATTTGGTAGTCTACGTAGCCACGAATTAGGGATCCGAAGTTTGCCGCTACTTTTTCTTCGATGGACCTCATTTTAGATTTTAGATTTAGATTTTTTTTTTTTTAGGATAGATTTAGATCTTTGATCCATCTTGAGTTGTGTGTGTGTGTGTGTGTGTTTGTGTGTGTGCTGTGACGTATGGATCTTGTTTTATTTTCTTGCCGATGGTTATGCAGTTTTTCCAGCGCCATTGCCGGCATCAGAAAGATGCTCTCTTTCCCATGGGATGGATTTCAGACTGAACCACATGTTTGATGTGGCAGGATAAGTTCAGTGTTAACGAGAATCTCTATTGCAAACAAGAAAATGGCAAATTCTTTTAAAAAGTAATTTCCTATTGTAATTTTATCTTAATTACAGAAGCGATTTCCACATAATCTGTGATATTCAAATGCAAGCAGTATTCCAATATAAGCAATTAAAAATAAAAACCCTTTTTCCTTCCCCATAGGGAAATATCTATTAATTGTTATTAACAGCTTGGTATGAATCCTTTCTTATACTAACTGTGTGTGTGTGTATGTGGATTTTACATAATGTCCTTTTCCCATCATTGGGATTTCACTACAGCTGGCTCCCCCTATCTGCACCCACCAATTCAACTCTTCTCAGATGGGAAATATTTGAGGAGAGAGATTTTTTTAAAGCAGCAATTGGACTCTCTCAGTCTCTCTCTCACTCACTCACTCATTTACTCTCTCACTCACTCACTCACTCACCCACTCACTCACTCTCTCACTCATTCACTCACTCACTCTCTCAGTCTCACTCTCTCACTCTCTCGCACACTCTCTCACTTTCTCTCACACTCACTCTCACTAATTCACTCACTCACTCACTCATTCTCTCACTAATTCACTCACTCTAAAAAAAAAAAGCAGCAATTGAGTTTGTTGAAGCAATTCCTTTAAGGCTAAGAGGGAGCGCACAGTACTATTTACAAATCATTTACACGGTGCTTCGTGCTCTAGAGCTCTGTCTTGGAAGAAGTCCAGCCCCTAACGGTGAGACTTTGTCTCCCATCCTTCGGACGTGCTCTCAAGGGAGACCAGTCCCTGGAGAAGGCCATCATGCTTGGTAAAGCAGAGGGGAAGCGGGTAAAGAGGAAGACCTTCGATGAGATGGATGGACACAGCGGCTGCCGACAATGGGCTCAGGCATAAGAACAGTTGTGAGGATGGCTCAGGTCCCGGTGGTGTTTCATTCTGCCGGGCGGAGGGACGCGTTGAGTCGGGAGCTGGCTAGATGGCACCTAACAATTCAGCCACCACAACAGAGATGATTGAAAGTAAGCTGGAGCATATGCACGGAGTATATGCAGACGCGACTCCATTTTGTAGGAGGGTCTTGAGCCTTGTGGGTCCTGGAACCTTCCTCCACAGGTGGCCAGGGACACAACTGTGTCCCCCTTGACCAATGTGTCCTGCTTTGATTATTGCCTGGATTTGTATGCCAGCGGCTTTGTCATCAGGTCAGCTCCTGCTGGGGCAACCTCGAGTACATCGGAACGAAATGTCCACTCCTGTAGCATCTTCTGTTGGATACAGCAGAGCGGTGGTTCTCAACCTTCCTCACACCGGGACCCGTTCGTACAGTTCCTCGTGTGGTAGTGACCCCCCCAACCATAAAATTATTTCCATTGCTACTTTATCACTGTTAGTTTTGCTACTGTGATGAGTCGTCATGTAAATATCTGATAGGCAGGATGTGTTTTCATTGCTACAAATTGAACATCATGAAAGCATAGTGATTCATCACGAAAACAAGATGTAATGATATATTGTGAACTATTTATTTCTAATGACAAATAAATGAAGTTTTGTCTTGAAGCATGGTGTAGCATGGGTAACAGTCTTCATGTAACAACAGTAAACGACATTGCTACATTTTGCGACATTATGTGTAAAAAGCCAACATCAGTGTGAAGGTTGAGGTAGCTTCTTTCTCAGCAGATCAGCCTATCTGCATGTGGGCGGACCCTCCTGGAGACGATAGAGGAGCGGTGTCTCAGTTCCTAAGACCACCAGAAATATGGGGTTTCCGATGGTCTTAGGCGACCCCTGTGAAAGGGTCATTTGACTCCCAAAGGGGTCCTGACCCACAGGTTGAGAACCGCTGCAGGAGAGGGTCGGTGGAAATGAGAGATGGCTGCAGTGAGATGGGCTGACCCAGCAGCCACAGGCACAGACTCAAGCACGATAGGAGGCTCACGTCTGAACTACTTTCAGTCTAGTGGGCTGGTCTTCCAGCACAGTCTCACACAGTGAGTGCTCTGTCGGGAGTCAGAAAGCATTCCTTCCCGGTGGCTCATTCTCAGAGTTCAATGCCCAGGCCTTGCTTTCTCCTGCGTTCGTCTGGGAGCGCCACTGAAGCCTGTCCACCATGGGCGACCCTGCTGATAATGGAAATACCAATGACATCGTTTCCAGGATGCCAGTGGACACACCAGCCACCACCGCACGGCAAACCCAGCCAACAAGTGGCGGGGCTGTAGTTAGTCCCACGTAGATATGACAATCACATTAATATGCGACGAGGACCTTCTTACGGTGGACTCCTTTTAGATAATTTTCGGTTTGTTTTGTTTTCCATAAAGCACATCTAGAACGTTCCTTTGTGGGGGTCTGCTTTATGGCATTTGTTGATGCCTTTGTAGGAGTGTATATTCCCGCTACCCTTCTGGGTGTCTGCGTATGACATTCCCCAAGAGAACCGGGCTGGAGGCGAGTCATGTAGTGCACACTTAGCTCAGCAAGCAAACCTGCCTGTGATGCCCACCGATTCATATTTTGTGCACGGACTGGGCTATCGCATGTGTCCCTTGCAGAAGAATAGGCTTTGCCCAACAGATTCGTTATGTAATGAAGATTTCAGGAGGGACCCTTTTGTCTATTTCAGAAACCCAATTATGTGCCCGCGCTTACGCTTGCTGCCGCACACCTACAGATCACGGTGCTAATGATCACAACGCGTCGAATGCCTTTATTGAGTAGGAGGGGGTGATTACTTTGCGTCTAGTAGCATGTTCATTACAACGGGCAGGCTTTTGCTGTGCTCATCCAGTGGGTCTTTTTAGGTTTAACTAAGCATTAAGATTTCGCTTAAGGAGCTTAATGCTCCTTAGGAGCGAGCATGTGGAGACGTTGGCTTGCTTACTTGGGATACATCATCAGGAAAGGACATCAAGTTTAGGAACGTGGAGTCAGCGGAAAGGAGAGAACCCCCTGTGAGATGGATTGACCAATAACCACCGCATGAAGATGCTACAGGGCCCGGCAAGGTTTCCTTCTGTTACACAGCAGGTTGCCGTGAGTTGGAGATTCAATAGCAACAACCAACAACAACAACAAGAAGCATGACCAACGTAGCTCAGGCTGGGCATCAGATTGACCACAGAAGGCGCAGATGTCTTCCTCGTGCAGCCTCAGGCTACATACCGACTCCTCATCGCCGTTCCCTGACGGACAGGTTGGCGACATACACATTACGCAGCTGTAGGCACTGCTCGCAGGAGAAAGACGGGGCTGTCTGACGCTGTGGCTTTCTCATCCCATCGTTCAGGTTCAAACCAAGTTCAGACGCAGTCTACCAGCCAAAGGCACCTTTCACCATAAGCAGTGTTGCCTACTACCGCGGTTGGCATTTCCTCTTTATAGAGTTCAATGGGACCAGAACCAGGAAGTTGACTTACGGTTAAATTATGGCACGAACCCTATACCCCTAGGTTCCCTTTATGGATCTCAGAGGGTCGGCGGAGGTGAGAGAAACCCTCAGGGAGCTGGGTCGACACCGTGACTGCAAGCAATGGGCGCACACGCACACACGCACACGATCGTGGAGATGGCACAGGACTGGCCGCCGTAGAGCGTGATCAGTTGGAGCCAACATGATGGCAAGTAGCAACAATATGGATGTGACTGTGGCTGCAGCCCGGGTTAAGCACTGAGGATGGGAAGCCCCGGGCGAACATGGAGCCCGGGACTCAACATGGAGAATATGGAGCAGGAAAGATGGGCACCTGGCTGGAAGGAGAGACGGAAGTGGAAGGGCGTTCCTCTCATCTGCATGTAAAGTGCTGGAGTAGAGAAAGAGAGAGAGTTCACGCACTTTCTATTTTTAACAGACGGGGGTGTTTATCTTTTTCTGGGCAGAAGGCGACGGTGCGAAGGAAGCTCACGTGACTTGAGTAGGTGACACTCTGTAATTCTTCACCCCGCGAGTACTGGGTGGTGACATTGGAAGGGGGCCCCGAGGCATGTATTTGAGATGAGCACAAAGAGGGAGCACCGCTTCCGTCTCTATTGTGATTTGATTCCACTGTGATCAATGCCCAAAGTCAGGGCTGGCATCTCGGGCACTAAGAGGCTGGTCCGTCCCAGAGGGAGAGACATCCTTCAGAGATGCCAGGGTGACTTCGCACACCTTCTCAACACAGACTTTCTTCCCGGCTGCAGCATCTTTTTTATCACCACCCTCTGGCAAGGGCACTCCCAGCCCATCCACGCCGGCATGTTAGATTCATCTGATTGTCCTTCCTCCCCAAAGCCCTGAATTCCATCGGTCAAAGCAAAAGGCAAGTCTCTTGACGGGCACGTGAGTGACAGCCAACAAAGATCTTTAAGAAGAAACTGGCAGATCTCGTAGCTACGAAGACAGGGCACCCCGTGGGTTCACGATGATCTGATAGGCTGACTTTCTTTAACGGATCAGGAGCATTAAACCCAGGGCTGCCAGCCACGGAAAGCGTGGGGTTTTTCAGGTCTGGCGTCTAGAACCTGTCATTATACTCAATGCTGTGAACACAGCACGAGGAGGCGCAAAAGGAACAGTCCTGGGATGGAGCTGTCGAGGAAGGAAGGTACTTCTCTCACATGGAAACACACCGGGTTCCCCGAGGGACTTCATTCGCCGCCGAGTAGAATTGACGACCCTGCTCTATCTTTCTCTGTGACCATCGTGTCGGGAATAAGCGCTGTTGTGCCACTGGCAGGTGCCACGTGACCGCCAAGTTAAATGCCCCTAATCAAGTCACTCTCTAGGGTGGTGCCACTTCCAGACAAGAGAGAGCGCGTGCTCTGCTCTCTGTCTTGATATTTGCCCTGTTTGATGGAACTTGAAGTGAACCCTTTGTCATGATAAATGGAGAGACATGAAAATTCCCTCCGGGGCCAACTTCACCCCCGTGTTTCAGCTCCCGGATGGCATCATGAGTCACAGAGGGCAGCTTCCCAGCACTTTGAGTCAAGACAATGGGGGCCAGGCGGTAAGGATGAGGCGGGGTGGGGTGATATCAGCGTGGGCAGGAGGGAGCGGTGGCAATCAGGCAGGCAGTAGGCGAGGCCTTCAGAATCCAAGGCAGAGGTTGGCAGTGTGGGGAGGGGATGGCAGAGACCTGACTTCTTAGATGCCCCCAGAAACGGGGGGGTGGGGCAGGATGGGGCAGCCATCCCAAAGTCAAGCCTGTAGCCTCAACAGTTGAAGCTGGGCACAAGACAGCCTTGCTGATCCTCAAGAAGGGCATCCGGTGCTCCATTCTGGGTCAGGGGCCAACATTAGGCCGGCCCCAGAGTGTCCTCAGGCCCGACCTAGCCCTCCGAGCCACTGTGAGCCAAGCCTTGGTGCTTGAGTTCTCGCCACTCATGTCTGCGTCCCGCATTTTCACAGTGCCTGCATGGGGCCCGGCCCGGCAGGGATCCTCCTGCTGAGCAGACAGAGCCGCATCCCTCACTCACCACTGAGCAGAAGAGAAGTCAAGACCCGTGTCCCCTGGGGCTGCCGTACCAAACCCCACAAGGTGGGAGGCTGTGAAGAGCAGAGACACCCCTTCTCACAGTTCTGGGTCCCCGCTGTGTCAGGGCCTCTGGGGGTCTCCGAGAGAGGGACTGCTCCGTACCTCTGTCCTAGTTGCTGGCGGCTACTGACCACCGTTGGTGTGTGTCCATGGAGGCATCTGCCATCTGACTGTGTGTTCCTGTCTGTCCTTTCATCAGAGGCCAGCCGTATAGGATTGGGATCTCCCCCACTCAGTGTCACATTGTTAACTTAAACAGAAAGACCCGACTTCCCAAACAAGGGCCTATCCCCAGGCTTGGTGGTGGACATCAGTTAGTCCACCGTGGGGCCCACAGTAGGATTTCAATGGTGGGTCCTGACTTGGAATGGCCTTCAAGGGCCCCAGCTGTCAGGGAAACTTTCATTCCCTTTGTGTTTGGCTTGGAGTCACTGAGGGGGCCGTGGGTAGGGGGGCGTGTAGGGCTTTGTTCACTGGACAGGTTAACATTCAGGCTTCCTAGTTTCCTCTGTTGATTCCAGAGAAGCAATGTGGCTGTGCCTTCTTTGGGCAAAGTCTTCAGCAATCTGAGCGAGTCAAACTCTGGGTAGTTTGTTGCTGTGAGTCAGCCCTGAGTCAGCCCTGGTGTCCAGCAGAGGGCAGCACTGCCTGGCCCTGGGCCACCTTCATGGCCATGGGTGAGTTGTAAGGGTCACTGTGTGTGTGTGTGTGTGTGTGTGTGTGTTAAGTGCCTTCCAGCAGGTGGCTGTCCTTCCAGCCCTGTATCTGTTGTGATCTGTGTTAGATGGGGTTGACTAGAGAAACAGATCCAAAGACCCTCATGTGTGTATAAGAGAGCTTGATATCAAAGAGCAATTGGATATTGAGAAAACGTCCCAACCATAGTCCGATATTAGCCCGTATGTTCGACACAAGTCCATAAATTCCCCTTCAGCCTCATGCAGCACGTGCAGTGACGCTGAATGCAGGAAGATCACAGGTCGGTAGGTGGAAAGTCTTGTGGATCCAATGGCAGTGGACGCAGATCTGGGCATCAGCGTGGCTCCAGATGGCTTGTCAACAGGAATGTGGAGAGGGAGAGGGGAAGAGCAGGGGGGGGGGGAGAGAGGGAGAGGGGGAGAGGGAGAGGGAGAGAGGAGAGAGGGAGAGTGGGGGAGAGAGAAGGAGGGAGAGGGAGGGAGAGGGAGAGAAAGAGAGAGGGAGAGGGAGAGAGGGAGAGGGAGAGAGGGAGAGAGAGGGAGAGGGGGAGAGGAAGGGAGAGAGGAAGAGGGAGAGAGGGAGAGAGAGGGGGGAGGGAGAGGGAGAAGAAGGGAGAGGGAGAGAGAGAGAGAGATCTGCCTTTTCTGATGGCAGAATCAAGAGAGAGTTCCCAGAATCCTCATGACAAGGCCACACCCACATGGAGGGATCATCAGGCTGCCATCGATTGACAGGCTAGACTCCACCCCTTCATTCGTTCATCAAGTTGACATGAAATTGTGTAACTACCAGACCTGTATAGCTTCATCAGCTAATTCTTAGAAGTCGATCGGCAGAACTTTCCCCCTATTCTGTCTGGGAGCGCCACTGAACCCATCCACCGTGATGTCCCCCGCTGGTACTTGAAACAGTGGTGGCCTAGCTTCCAGCACCATAGTGGCATGCCTGGCACCACAGCACGACTGATGGGTGGTGGAGCTGAGCTTCAGTGTGTGCTCCCTCCAGCCCTCTTAATGCTCCCAGTCGGTGCCTAGTTTGTACCGAAAACAGCTTGCAGGGGAGAGCCGGTGCTGTGGGGTCAGCTGCCGGCCCTAAAGGTTGGTGGTTTGGTCTCACCCAGCGGCTCTTTGGAAGAAAGGCCTGGTGATCCACTTCCATAAAGATAACAGCCGAGGAGGCGGTGATTTGCTTTGGTTTATGATGCCCTGGGGTCTGTGCCAGGGGCCTGGGGCCTAGTGTTGCGGGCCACCTGCCCATCTCTTACAGAGCGCAGGATCTCAGGGTCTGAAGGAGAGAGTTACATACATGAAGCTCAATGGGGAGAGGACTGGGGCTGCCAGGGTCCCGATGAAGGGCACATCAATGGGTGTATGAAGCCTGAGCTAGCTTCCTGGAGGAATGGCAGGCTGTCGCCCTGGCCTGCCACAGGACAGGTAGGAAACATGTACGGGGTCATGGCACATTCGGGTGGTTCAGAACTCTGCCTTTGGCCGTCAGTATGTGCAAGCAGCCGGAGGCTGAACATAGTGAGGGTGGGGTGGGGCTCTGGTGAATCCTTCACATACAAGGAAAGTGGGTGCTGACCTCTGATCTAAGACCTGCGGAGGGAGCGGGAGACAGCCAGGTGAGAGCGAGAGGGACATGTGTCCAGGCAGGGCAGCACGTGTGAAGGCCTGGGGTTGCAGCTTTGGAAATTGAACAAAGAGGTGTGTAGGTACCACCACACATGCATGCGTGCGTGTATGTGTGTGCGCGTGGCATGACATGGGGTGAGGAGGGAGGGCTGAGAAGCAGCTGTTATGGTGTTTCGAGTGTATCCTGTGTGAGGCCAGTGGGGGATTTTCAAAGACTCTCGGCCTGGCAGGGCATGCCTGGCCATGTGTCATTTTAGCCTTGATGCGCGTTGGCTCCGAGGCCGCAGTGCGGTTGTTGTGAGTACTCCTCTCCCCGTTTTCCATTACCTTACTCTTTCAGGTGTGCAGCATGCATCCCCGGGCACAGTAGCGTGTAGCTTGAGCAGATGTCAGCGGTCGGCAGTACCGTCTGTTCCTGGTGCTGATGCCATAGAAAGGGACCCTCGTCCCTCCTCTCCCCGCCCCCAGGGCTGTTCACTGTCCAAGTTCACCACCTCCCATGGCCCCCATGACCTGAAGCTCCCTGATGAGCTCTGCCCGAACTCTGTCATTGACAGTGAACATGGCCAGGGGCTGTATGGTCACTAACAAGGAGCTCTCTACCTCCTCCTCCTTGTCTTGGGAGGTCCGAGGTGTTTATTAATTCAGAGGAGTAAAGGGGTGCTTGGCAGCTGGAGCCCGAAGGTGGGCAGTTGGAATCCCCCAGCAGCCTAGATGTGGCAGCCTGCGTCTTTCAATACGTACAGCTTTGGGGACCTCCCGGGTGATGATTCCACTCTGCCCTACAGGGATCCCTTTGAGCACAGTAGAGTAACTGAGGAAGAAAATTAACATGGCCAGCTCTCTGGGGCCCCACCTTGACCCCCTGCCCCCATGACGGGGCTCCCTGAAGCCCCAGTCCTGTTTCTGGACCCAAAGGCACACATTAGCAGGTGGCCTTTCTGTGTCCATCAGCCAAGTCATCTACGGGCTTATCACCCAGTCCTGACCCATCTGCCTTTTAGTCCTCCAAGCCAGGATTCCGGGGTCGGGGGCGGGGTTGGACGAACCTGGAGACCAAGCTGTGTCTGTGTCATCTCCTAGGACCCGATGTCTGGCACTGGCCTTGACGTCACGGTCCAAGATGTTGAGACTTAAATCATCTTATTTTGCCTGAAGACAAAGGGGGTGATCTCAGCAGGGCGGCCTTTGCTCTGCGAAGGCACAGAACTCTTTCCTTCAGGCCTTTCTTTCCCAGTGGTCCTGCGGGTGAGGCCCTGCGAGCTGTGGGGTCGGCACAGTTACAGGGTGCCGCAGAGAAGCTGGGTGGCCGCTGGTGTATTCTAGCAGGTGTAGGTGCCGGAAAGTCCTGGTTAGAGTGAGTGGTTAACTGAAGACTGCTAGCAGAATCCTTCGTTCCTATCATAAAACTATTCACAATAAAGAAAAATAAAGAAAACTCTTACCGGAAAAAATAGAAAATGCCTATAAACAGATCTGCAATTGCCCCAAACCGGAAACATTCCCAAATCCCTTCCACGGGGGGCTGGATAAAGACATGGTGGTGTATCCATGCAGTTAACTAGGCATGACGATTGCAGTTGGCTGAACCCACCCAGCAGCATCTCAGAAGAAAGGCCTGATAGTCTGCTTATGAAAGGCCCCAGCCTTGAAACCTTGTGAAGCACAGGTGTGCTCTGGGTATCTGGGGCCACCGGGAGTTGGAGTGGACTGGAGGGCAGCTGACGACAACAGGAGTCCTGGCTCTTGGCTTGGGCTGTTCATCGCAGGGTCCACAGTTCAAACCCACCAGCGGCGCCTTAGGAAAAAGATGAGACTGCCTGCTTTCATAACGATTTTAGTCTTGGACATGATCGGTGAAGACAAAATGGGTACATAAGCAAATGTGGTGAAGAAGGCTGATGGTGTCCGGCTATCAAAAGATACAGCATCTGGGAATCTTAAAGGCTTGAAGTTAAACAAGCAGCCATCTAGCTGGGAAGCAACAAATCCCACATGGAAGAAGCACAGAAATCTGTGTGATCACGAGGTGTCAGCAGGATCAGGTATCAGAAGACCCCAAACAAACAAATCATATCATGCGATGAGGGAGGCTGGAGTGGAGACCAAAGCCCATCTGTAGACAATTAGACATCCCTTTACAGAGGGGTCACAAGGAAGGGACCCACCAGTCAGGGTGCAGTATAGTACTGATGAAACATACTACATTCCTCTGGTTCTTTAATGCTTCCTCCCCCTCACTATCATGATCCCAGTTCTAGCTGACAAATCCAGCTATACCAGGTCAAGTACATTGGTACGATAAGAGCTCTGGACACAAGGAACTCAGGACAGATAACCCCTCCAGGAACATTAACGAGAGAAGCGATATCGTAGGGGAAGGTGGGGGCAGGGGGGAAGAGAGAGGGAGAAAGAGGGAACCAATCGCAATGATTGATGCCTACCACCCCTCTCCCAGGGTGATGAACAACATAAACATGGGTGAAGGAAGTCAGTGGATGGTGTAAGATATGTAAAGAATAATAATTTATGATTTATCAAGTGTTCAAAAGGGTGGTAGAGGGGAGAGGAGCTGATACCAAGGGCTCAAGTAGAAAGAAAGTGTTTTGAAAAGGATGATGGCAACATACGTACAAATGTGCTCGATGCAATGGATGGATGGATTGTTATAAGAACTGTAAGAGCCCCCAATAAAATGATTTGTTAAAAAAATGTTAGTCTTGGAAACTTTAGACAGGGTCGCTCTGAACCAGAATAAACTTGATGACTGTTGGTTTTTGGTAATGACAATGGGGGGAGTTAGGCTCATGTCTACCTTGTTGCCTGAGTCCCGCCCACCTCCCCCAACCCACATACACACACACCAAGCTAACACCTTCCTGCCTACACACACACACACACACACACACACACACACACACACACACACACACACAACTAACTCCTTCCTGCCTCTGACTACACACTGCTCTCAGCCTATGTCTGAGGACTGGAGGCTGGGATTTGGTTCCAGGCCAATGCCCCACCTGTTGAGTGGAGGCCTGTGTGTTACGGCCTGTGATGGGACAGGTCTCAGTTGTGTTTCTAGACTAGAGGCAGCGCAGGGGAATAAAAGCCCCAAGAGATCTGTTGTGTGAATCAGCCAGTAAACAGCTTCTGGGAATAGACAGAGTCCTGTCTGATCCAGGACCGGATCATCAGTCCTGCAGGCTGGAAGGCACTAAGAACTCACATCGGCTGTAGCCGTGGACGCAGCCATCGCCATGCCTGAGAAGGTGGCTCAGGACGGGCACCACTCTGTTCTGTGGGACGTAGGGCTGCCCTGAGCCGGACCTGACTCAACTACTGCCATCGAAGAGGCAGTGTAGATGAGTTGAGCCCGAGTTCAGTCCATACTGCTGCAAGCTGGACTCTTTGTATATCTTCAGCTGCTTCACCCCAAGTCCCCAGCACCACATGCATTGAGGGCTCTGCAAGCCCCCTGGGTGCTGAGGTCCGTGTGGCCACTGCTCACGCTCCGTGTGTTTCCCAGCGCCGGGGGGATGCACCAGCTCCTCACTCACCTGCCACTGTGTCCTAAGTTCTGCCCAGCCGTCCATCTAGCCTTGCAAGACGATTCTAGAAGTATGTGTGTGGGGGGGATGTTGAAGGGCCCTAAGGGCTCCCTGGGAGCCAGAGGGGCCCTCAAAAGTTAATGGTCCATCCAAGTTATTACGGACAGCAGCTGGGATGTCTGCCTGGGCCAATTTGCCGTAACAGCTCTGGAAAGTTGGCCTCCAGCGGAGCATCTGCGTTCACCTAACCATGGCGAGCGCAGGTGTAACACTTGCAGGCCACGGGGACTTGCTCCGCACCGGCCCTGTCCTCCCCTGACCCCAGCCTTCCCTCTCCTCCCGTGGCTTCATCAGCCCCGTCGGTTGTAAAGAAAGGGGCAGGATGCTCCCCACTCCTTTCTTCAGCCTCATCGTTTCACAGTGGAAGGCCACCGAGGTACAGTTGACTTACAATTACAAAAGCAAACCAAACCGATTTTAAGTGACGTTCAGTGCGTTGTCCTCCCCCCAGCCCCACCTCCCCCACGTCCATCTTACTTTTTCTCGAAGGTTTAGATCAGTGAGTGTTGCTCAGGTGTCCACCAACCCCTTCGAGATGGAGACCATGTCCCACCTGCCCCAGAGAGTTCCCTTATGTTTCTCTCTCATTTTTATCCCCACCCCGGACCCCCCCACCCACCGCACCTCGGCTGAAGCTGGTCTGATTCTTCTCCCGTAGCTTGGCTTGCCCCTCCCAGCAGGCCGTGTGGATGGAAGTGTACCTGCTGTGGCCTTCCGGATCTAGCTTCTCTCCTTGACAGGAAGTTTGGGGGATCCACTGTGTCGCTGCGCCACGCCAGCGGTTCAGCCGTCTGCAGTTGTCATGCCTAGTTAACTGCATGGATACACCCCCATGTCTTTATCCAGCCTCCCGTGGAAGGGATTTGGGAATGTTTCCGGTTTGGGGAGATTGTAAATTTGCTTATAGGCATTTTCTTTTTTCCCAGTAAGAGTTGTTTTTTCGTTATTGTGAATAGTTTTATGATAGGAATGAAGGATTCTTTAGAAACTCTTTGGACTATTTTATTGTGCCTTAGGTGAAAGTTTAGCACCTACGAAGTTCATTTTCTGCTCCCTGGCTCATGCAGGTAGATGTCGGTCTGTAACGTGGGTGTCAGTCTCCCCAGGCCCACCTGAGGTTCCCTGTTTCCATTTCTCTGACTTTCCTGCCTTCTCTTCTTTTTTTAATTTTGTGGCAATTATGACCCCGTGGTCTCATAGACATGGTTGTTAAAAGGTGCACATGCCGCGTGGCTGTTGTTGTTCCTTATTTTGTTGTGAGATGGCCTCCAATGGTGGCCCTGGGTCCCCACTAGAGGGGGGGGGGCTAGACAATCATCTTAGGGGATACGCCATCCCATCAGTCCATTAAGTCTGGCCTTTGTGTCGATTTGTGTTTGTTCCACGTCTCCCTCTCGTTCTATCTGATACCTTCTATTGTGATCCTAGTCCGTTTGTGTATCAAAAATATTTGCTCCCATTCGGTAGCTTTTTATATGGTTTTCTGATGGCTAACTTTGGAAAAATCCATTTTTTTCTACGTTAATGAAGTAAAATTCATTCTTTTTTGCCTCTCTCATATAGTTAGTGTGGGGTTGTTTTTTTTGGGGGGGGGGCGGCTGTATCCTTTCTCAGAGCTCTTTGTTTATCCGTAGGTCACCAACATATTCTCCTGTCTTCTTTTAGAACCTTTGTGATGTCGGCTTTTATGATAAGCTTATTATGCATTAACTCTGTGTGTGGTGTGAGGTAAGGGTCAAGATTCCTTATTTTCCATATGCGGATCTCCTTGCTCCAGCACCATTTGGTGAATAGAACCACCCAGTCTCCATTGAATTACGGGACAGCTCTGTTGAATATAAATTGATTATAGACACGTGGCTTGGTTTCAAAACTCTCCATTCTGTTTCATTGATCGATTTGTCCTTAATGCCGGCACCACACTATCTTGGTTACTGTCCTTCACGCCTTCTTCCCTGCCCGTCTCTTCTGTCTTTTCTCCTTCCAGCAGCTCTTCTCACTGGGCTTCAGTTAAGGGCAGCTGGAAGAAGGAAACTCGGCTATTTTTTATGTCTCATGCCTCTGTGTGCTCTGCCTCACCTCCCTAGCTGTCTTCTATTGTGCTGTGTTTGTTGTGTTGGGTTTTTTTGGGTGTGTGTGAAAATTGATAGATGGGTAAAAGACACAGAGGACAGCGCTCAGCATCCCCGCTCTTGCTCGCCAGCTCCCTTGATTTTCAATTAGCACCTTCGTTCTTGCTAGGCCCCCCTGGCACATCTTCCCTAAACAGATTGGGAAGCTGTATTCCTCCTCTTGCTTTCACCTCTGCTGACTTCTTGAAGCCCCAGGATCCACCCCCAAGCCTTCCTGGAATCAATCGAAAAAGGTCATGCCTCTTCTCTCCTAATGAGTGACTCATCCAGTCATGCCAGGACTCAGCACTGACAAACAGCCATCCTCCCAAGGAGCTGAAACTTTCCCTGCTCTCTGTGGATGCTTCCCCACGCCTCCCGGCATGCTCTTGTGCAACTGAGCTGATGTTACTGGTCATGTCCCGGCACAGCAGACCCCTGCCCGGCTGATGGGTGTCACAGAGCACCCTTCTGTCTATAGGGGTGCCAGGGTCAGTCCCAGTGCCTCCAATGGATGTGAGCTGTAACAGAGCCACCTAAACCTCATGACTCACCAGAACTAAATCGAATGGTTCTTTGAAGTCCTTGCGTGGTACAAAGCAGCCATGGTGGCACGGTAGTTAAAGCCTCTGGCCACGAACCAGAAAGGTTGGTTTGAACCCACCAGGCACTTGATGGGGAAACGATGTGGCAGACTGCCTTGGTAAATATGACAGCCTTGGAAACTCTGTAGGGTAAGGCTATGCCACCCTCTGTAGGGTGGCTTTGAGTCAGATTGGACTCCACAGCTCTAGGTTTGGGGGTACACACTGCTTATGAGTGTAGCTGCTGTCCCAGGGGTTAGAGAGTCCAGCCCACCCAGAGGTGCCTCAGAAGAAAGGCCTGGCCATCTACTGGTCTAATCGGATGTCCACAGGGATGCTGTAAGTTAGAGCATCACTGCTTAGGAACGGTTCGGTGTTGGGTTTGCCAACGGTGGTGCAGCGGCCACCAGTGACCACCGGCTCATTGGGATCTGAGACATGTCATGGCTTCTCCTCCCCCAAAGCTCTGCTTAAAAGAAGGACAATCTTGCTCCGCTCAACTCTTCTACTTTAAAGAGGAAATTTAAAGGAACAACATGGGCACTTTCCACACTTTCCTTACGAAAAGCATGTGCCCGCCCTTCGGTTCAGCATACACATCTTTGCGTATCTTAAAGAGAAAGAAAAATGAAGGTAGGGTCTCTAAAATGTTCCCCTTTTCCCCTGAAATGGTTTAAGGTCCCTAGAAATTGTAGTACAGTTGGCCCCATGATCGTCCCTTCTAGAATCCCAATGCCATGTCAGTGCCAGGAAATTGACCCGGCTGTCACACTGTTGACGCCAATGCTGTGCTTAAGGAAACCCTTCCAGGTTTTAGATGGGGGCTTTTTCTCCTTGAGTTTAGTTCCTAGGTGATAAGATTTAAACAGCGGTGCTCAACCTGTGGGTCGCGACCCCTTTGGGTCGCCCGATTCACCACAGTAGCAAAATGACAGTGATAAAGTAGCAATGAAAAAAATTTATGGTTGGTGAGTCACCCCAATATGAGGAACTGTATGAAAGGGTCGCGGCACTAGGAAGGTTGAGAACCACTGCTTTAAAGGACGACCTATCCTAGCAGCAGCAAAGGCAATCATAGAGAGAAACTGTGATACCCGGTCACCATGAGTTGGAAGCGTCCCCACTGTTCTTCCCTGAGGTGAGGGCCCCAGTGTGTGACCGTGGGAACTGTATTCAGCAGCAATGTGCTGATGTCATAGCTCTCTCACTCTCCCCCCATTAGGTGGAAATCCCCATTATTTCTCCATCTTTGGCATTAAAGATGAGAACATCTGTAATGCCTGGCTTTGGATTATTTCTTTCCTTCAGAGATATTTTGCCAGACCTGGGAAACGAGATCAAGCCTACGAATCTCTTACCCCTGCCAAAGCTTAAACTCACCCAAAGCTTTGTCATCGACTCAATTCTGATTCATAGGACAGGGTAGGGCTGCCCCCATAGGATTTCCAAGGTTGAAATCGTTACAGAAGGAGAGTACCCCACCTTTCTCCTGTGGAGGGGCTGGTGGATTCGAACCACTGACTTGTCCTTTGACGGATGAGGTCTAACTATGGTGTCATCAGAGCACTAAAGCGTAAATCACTCCCTTACTGCTTCTAGGTGCTATAGCAGGTCCAAGAAGGAGGAACTAGGTACTTGGCTGCTAAGCAGAAGGTCAGCAATTCGAATCCACTAGCCACTCAGCAGGACAAAAATAAAGGCAGTCTATTTCAATGGTGAAGACCATCTCCTTCCGTGAAGCTGATTCGTTTGGGAACTCCCCCTCCCCACCGGGACAATTCTCTAGGGCTACTGTGCACTGGAATCAATCTCTTGAATTGGAGTTGACTTGATGGTAGTGTGTTTGGTTTGGTGTGGGTGTAGTAGGTCCTAGCGAGATTATTGTCATTGTCGTTGTTTGGTACCATCTAATTTGATTCCGACTCACAACGGAATGAAACACTGCCCAGGTGTGAGCCACCTTCACAGCCACTGTATCCATCCATCTCCCTGACAGTCCTCCCCCTTTTTGCTGTCCTTCCACTTTACCAAGCAGGATGTCTTCTCCGGGGACTGGCCCTTCTACATAACATGTGCAAAGCATGTGAGATGAAGTCTCACTGCCCTTGCTTGTAAAGAACCTTCTTATTGTACTTCTTCCAAGAACGGATTTGCTTGTTCTTCTAGCAGTCCATGTTATGTTCCATACCGTTCTCCAACACCTAATTCAGATGTACCGCTTCTTTTCTGGTCTTTCTTATCCATGGTCCAACTTCCACATGCATATGAGATTATCGATCCCTACATTGCTACACACACAGATCTTTTCTCTCCGGCTTCATCTCACGCCATTTCCCGTCTCACAATCCTGCTTGGACTTTGGCTAAGCTTCTTCCATTGCCTGAAGAAGTCTGCTTTCTCTACCGAGCTCCCTCTCTGTGAATCCCCATTCACTGCTTAGTCCGAAGGTCTGGGCGTCAGTGTCACTGTCTGTGAGGAATGTGTCCTTACTCTACTACCTTACCCAGGCCAGTCTCCCCTTGTCAGGAACTGCGCCCCGCTCTTTGCTGTCCTGGCATTTATCACGATGTGTGACTGGTCATTTATTTGTGTAACAAGTAGGCCGATGTCTGAGACCTTCATTAAGACTAATGACGGAGCTCCGTGTTGCATGCCCAATGAGTGTCTGGCAGCCACACAGGTGGCATTTATTCATTTATTAAATGAATAAATGCACCTGCTGCAGAGTGAGGAAGACTGGGGTGTGCGGTTCCCAGATAACAAGTCATCACCAACTGGGTGGCTTAAAACCAGAGAGAGTTATTTTCTTCTGATGTTAGGGGCTAGAGCCTAAATCAGGGCGCCAGCAGGACCTGGCTCCCTCCAAACACCCAACGGGAGAGGCCTTCATACCTCTGCCTTATCTTCAGGTGGTGGCCAATGATCCTCAGTATTTTGTAGCCCATAAATACGCCACTCCGATCTCTGCCACCCTCCTCACATCTTCTCTCTCTCCCCGTGCCCTTTACTCATGTGGTAAGGACACCAGTCACTGGATCGAGGGCCTGGGGTGATTGCAGCTTGGGATTCGGAACTGACTACATTTTCAGAGACATTCTTTCCAAACAAGGTCCACTGCCCTTGGTGATCAGGATGGCAGGGCTGCTCTTGGCCCTGCGTCTTTCCCACTTCAACTCCACGACGCCCCCTGCCTCCTCTTTGGCTGGAGTTGTGGTGTGCCATCAAGTCGATTCCAACTCAGAGCGGCCCCGCGGGATGGAGCGGCTGTCATCTCCAGGGGAGCGGGTTGTCAGGTCTGAACCGCTAACCAGCTGAGCACTTAACCATTGTTCCACTAGGGTTCCTTCTCTTTGGGGATGGGATCCAACCAGGGATTTAAGAAACACAACACCAGCCACTCCGGAGTCTGGATGAGTGTCAGGGGTCTGCTGCGTGTATCTTTCCTCATGCTTTCCAAGGTGGGTGGAGGGATAATGGGTCCTTAAAATAAGAGCTGTTTGTTTAGATAGCTCTCGAGGGCTTGAAAAATGCAGTAAAAAGCCCTACCCTAGCTCTCTCCTGAGTTCTGACTCAACTGAGAAAGATGACCCAAGAGTTAGGCAATTGAAGATCAAAACATAACCTCTATCGCTCAAAGATACCAGAAACTATGATTTTGATCTGTGAGCTAGTGACCACATTAGTCATCAACTCATAATGGCCAGACTTAGCCACTCGGGGTTGGGCCAGGGCAGGCCTCCCTTGGCAGGGATGAAGCCCTCCTTTGTGAGCAGGATCTGGGGGGAAGGGGTGGGGCAGGTGGGGGAGACAGAAGTGGGGTGGGCACTTCATGCAGGTAGCGTCTGCTCCCTGCCAGAAAAAGAGGGTGTTGGAGAAAGGCCTACCTGTTGCCATTTTCCCTCCCAAACTCCCAGACATAAGGGTCTGGACTCACTTTCTCTCTCTGGACAAGGAATAACTGGGAGTGGAGAGGGGCCAGGGTCACAGTGAGCATGGAGGTCCTATACTTGGGAAGAATCCTAAGGGGTGGGGGACCATCGCCACCTGTGTCAGTCTGGGGAGACTAGAGAAACAAATTCGTAGACACTCATCTGTGTCTAAGAAAGAGCATTATATAAAGAGTCATTGCGTATTAAGAAAACACCCCAGCCTTCATGCCTTTATCCTCCCAATTTGGGGTGTCCAGTTTCTATACTGCCCACTTATATCCACCCAGTGCTCTGAGGAGACAATCCTAGTCTTTGATGTGAAGACTCTTCATTCCAGTTGGAACCTTTTGAAGTCTTCATGCATAAGCAAAGTCAAATCAGGACAGGCCATCCATAAAGTCAGCAACAATATGCACCAGTTCACAGGCTCAAAAATCTTCTCTTCATCTGGTCAGGTTCTGGTCAACTCAATGTGGGTTGGCACATTAGCCTCACCAGGGTGCCCGTTGGTTGCCTTGCCTTTAGACCATGGGCACTGTCACAAATTCTCAACAACCCCAGCCCCTTGTGCTAGGTCATGAACTTCAGACCAGTCAACCCGCTCTCGTCTTCTCCTCTAGTTCCTGTAAACCAGGTCCACGGGTGTCAGTGGCCAGACTCAACCTGTCTCTGTATTGCTGCATTTCTCCCACTTCCCCTCAACAAGTGGATCCAGGTGGTCACCTAGTAAGCATTTCAGCCTGCCCACAGGCTCCCTTTAATGTTCAGTCCTAGAGAGGAGTTTTCCTCATGGTCTCAGATTTTTTCCAGCTTCTGACAAAAACCATTAGTTCAAAATTCAAAAATCCAAAGAGGTCCTTTATTCCTTCGATCTGTCAACAGTCCTCTAGGCAAGTCTCTTCACCTTCGAATGTCCTGAGCACTTGAGACACTGCGTGGGGCTTAGCTTTTCAGAGCCTTCTTTGTAGACATACATGTCCTAACCCATTTAACGATTAAATTTTAAGGACTTAAGGTGAGTGAGCTTACAAGCTCTCTATTTTCATATTTCCCAATAATTATTTCCATCAATCATTATATCAACAATAATAAGCAGAAGAAATCAGTATAAACAGAGTAGAATCAGATCCTAAACTCAAAACAGTCAAGTTCAATCCTTATTTAGCTTATCTTAAGCCTTATCTAAACTATTCCACGGGTAGAAAGTATGGCCTTAGGCCTCTGGCTGAATCAAGCCATGTGGACCTTCTGTCAGCCATTTTCACTAAGCAGCATGGTCTCAGAGAAGTTCAAGAGGCAATTTTGCCACCTGAGCTCAAGATTCACATTTATCACAATCATTTCACCATCTCAGACAGGATTGACCAAAGACATATTTCTAGGAATCAAACTTTAATTTCCTTTATTCTTTCCAGAAAACAACCCAGTAAACTGCATGGACATATCTGACCTCTAGCTAGCCAAAGAAGAAACACTACCATGAGGCAGAGGTCAAACAAGCATCCGCTCTCCATCTTCATGATTTGTTTCTCTAGTACCCCACTCCCAAGGTGCCATAATGTGTTAGTCCCGATGGGCTAGAGAAACAAGTTCAGGCAGACTCCAATGTGTGTAAGAGAGAGTCTTATATCAAAGAGTAATTGTATATTAAGGAAACATTCCAGCCCAGTCCAGATCAAGTCCACAAGTCCAATATTATTAGCCCATATGTCCGATACCGGTCTGTACTTCCTCCTCAGACTCACGCACCACACACAATGACCCAGAATGCAGGAAGATCACAGGCCAGTGGGTGGAAAGTCTTGTGGATCCAGTGGTGGTGGAAGCATCTCAGTGCTGGCGTGGGTCTCTGCGTGGCTCCTCCAGCTCCAAGGTTCTCGTTGCCTTCAGCATACCCCATGTGGCTTGTCAGCAGAGAGAGAAAGTCAAAGAAGAGAGGGTGTCTGGCCCCGAAATGTAGTCCCACCTTTGTGTCGGGGTCATGGAGTGACTGTAGGGCATGGCGGAGTGAGGGGGGCGGGGGTGGCAAGCTGCAGAACTTATGACTTATCCATATTCAGGGGCGACCGGTTGTTTGGGAGTACTGCTAGCCCAATGCAGAGAATGCCTGCCTTGAATTGTTTTGTGTGAGCAAGAGAAACCAGCAGTACGGATTAGGGAAAAAGAAAAGTTTTATTATGAAGGTGGCATTTCCCTATGAAAACTGTTGCCAAGGAATTCCAATGTGAGCCTTGGAGGAGCCGAGTAAAATTGACTGCTGTCTAGTCATTACCCCACGGGCCGCCAGTTTGCATACTCTGATGTTTAAATAGTGTAGACTCCGAAGCCCCCTGTCAGAGGCGCTTTCCTTGAAGCCCACTGCCACGGAAGTCCTCCCAGGTCTGCTGCTGGGTGGTGGCTTTGGAAGATGGAAATCTTTTCTCTTAAGGCAATGGTGACCCTGGGTCCCCACCTTAGACCCTGGAGAGATCTCTGTGTTTAAGATCTATATGGCTGCGGAGACTGGGCGGAGGAGCACAGGTGCCAGGGCTGCTACTGGGATCTGAATTCAAGTCCTTACCAAAGAGGCTACCAGGGGCCCCAAGCATTTGGGTGGTGGCTTTGTCTTCACCACCACCAGGCCCTTGGTAATTCCCATCTCATTCATCTTCATGGCAGGGATTGTGGGTTTAGAGACAAAGCTAGTCTTCTGAGTCCTTGCCCTTCCGTTCATCCTGGGCACCTCTGATGCTCAGTTTCCCCCATCTGTCCAAGGACCTTGTGAGCTAGCTGAGAAGGTGACCCCTCCCCCCAGCAAGGATTTCAGGTTAGGGGTACAGTTTTCTCCCCTGTGGCAGCGCAGCTTTTCCAGTAAGGGGTTTCCGCTTAGTCTATGCTTTTTAGGTAATAAGAAACCCCGAAAGACACATGCATTTTGAGCCCCATTAATCCAGATGCTGATCACCCAGCCCAGAACAGCTTGTCTGAAGTTTTCTTTTGCTGAGTATCCTGTTTGCTTCCACAGCCGGTGAGCAAGAGCAAGAGGGCTTCAGTGAACGATCCTGCAGAAGGCGCCTTGCTCCCATGGCTCTCTCGAATCCCCAGGGACCGGAGATGAGCCTGCTCGCCTTTAATTGTTAATATAATTGTAAAAGGCTTGAAGCAACGATGGGCATTTCTGGACAATACTGTCTTAGCTCAGATGGACTTCCCAGATTATTTGAAAGCCATAAAGCAAGTTTTTTTTAAAAAAATGCATTATGCGTGATCTCACTTGATGGTAGACAAGATTCTTTGGGTCACAAGTAGGTGATTAAATGAAAGGTCATTTGGCTTCTCCCACAAATGACATGTATTGGCTTTGGGGTTTGCCAAGTTCAAAGGGCTGGTGGGCTTCAGGTGTGGCTGGATCCAGGTACGGCCACAATGTTCAGGGGATTCTGTCCGCTTCATAAGAACTTAGCTTCCTTATGGTGGCCTGCTTCTTGCCATTCCACACCTCAAGTCGTTCTAGCACTGTAACCTCAACGAGAAGAGACACTTTTGTTTTCTTGGAAATTCTCAAAGAAGTCTTGGGATGGGCCCCTACTGAGTCAGCTTGGATCACATGACAGCCCATCCTCACAGCCATCACAGTGCCCACCGACCTGGAATAAGCTAACAGGGACCGACACACATGCGGAGCTGTCTTTCGCACACACAGCACCAGGATGGGGTGCCGACCTCAGGGCGCCGGCATAGCAGAGTCACAAATTGGGTGGCAGAAGTTTACCCTCCTGGTCATGAGGACCAGAAGTCCTAAAATCCAGGTGTCAGCAGAATTCGTTTCTTCTGGGGGTTCTTAGGGAGCATCTGTCCCATGCTTCTTGTCTAGTTCCCCAGGATTGCTGGGAGCCCTCACGATGCCCGGCTTGTAAGCACACCACTCAGATTTCAGTCTCTGAGGTGATGTTGTGATGTGCCTGTGTGCCTTCGTCTCCATGTCCACGTTTCCCTCTTCTGCTCAGGACCCCAGTAACACTGGTTTGAAAGCCCACTCGAATCCATTATTTCGCTGAAGATCATCCAACAACGGTTGCAGCAGCACATTGACAGGGAGTTGGATTCAGAAGAGGACGTGGAACAAGGGATATCCTTGCTGACGTCAGAAGACTCTTGGCTCATAGCACTTGGGTTTTGTTGACTCTGAAAAGGCATTGAAGTGTGTGGATCATAACAAACTACCGATATCCTTGAGAAGGCTGGGGATTCCAGGACACGTCACTGTGCTCATGCAGAATTTGTACCCAGATCAAGGGGCAGTTGTGCAAACAGAACAAGGGACTACTGTCTGGTTTAAAATCAGGAAAAGGGTAAACCAGGGTTGTGTCCTCTCACCATACTTATCCAATCTGTGTGCTGGGCACATCCTCAGAGAAGCTGGATTATACAAAGAAGAGTGTGGCGTCCGTATCGGAGGAAGATTTATCAACAATCTGTGATACACAGCTGACACAGCCTTGCTTGCTGAAAGCGAGGAGGCCTTCAAGCACTTGCTGATGCACATCAAGGATTGAAGCCTTCAGTGTGGATTACAACTCAGTGCCCAGAGACCAAAATGTTTACCAGTCGACCAAGAGGTAACTTCACAATAAATGGAGAAAAGATTGAAGTTGTCAGGAATTTTGGCTCGCTTGTCTCCCCTAACAAGGCTCCTGGAAGCAGCAGTCAAGAGCTCAAAGGACATGTTGCACTAGGTAAGTCTGCTGCACAGGACCTTTTCTGAGTATTGACAAGGATGCTACTTTGAGGACTAAGGGTTAGCTGACACAAGCCATAGTCTTTACAGTCACCTCCCAGGCATGTGACCGTTGGACCTTGAATAAGGAAGAATACTGGAGAAGAATAGTGAAAACTGGATCTATCTTGGAAGAAGTACAGCCAGAGTGCTCCTTAGAGGCAAGGATGGCGAGACTTCGTCTGACAGACTTCAGACGGAGACCAGTGGCTGGAGAAGGACATCGTGCTTGGTAGAGTGAGGGGCAGAGGAAGACCCTAGAGGAGATGGATGGTCCCATTGGCTGCAACAATGGTCTCAGCCATAGGACCAATGGGGAGGATGGTGGAGGACTGGGAAGTGCTTCTTTCCATTGTACTTGGGGCCCAGATGGTGTGGAACCGACTCAGTGGCACTGTGGGAAACAGAAAGATTTCTCCCAAGTCATCTCCCCCAAATACATGTTAGACTTAGGACACTGCTTGCAGCAAATGGTAAATGATTGTCAAGTACCTCCCTGAAGGCATTCGGTTGCCAGGCTACTATCTGGTCCCATCACAAGTAGGGCCCACTCACTCCCTGCTGTTAAGGCCAATAGGCCACTTCTCCCTAAAGGCTATCAGTTTGGTCCCTGCAGGGTGGGGTTACACACCCTACTGATAATAGTTTCTATAGTGAGCCAGAGAACAGGACAAAGGGGCTCAGTGACATCCAAAGTTAGGCTGCCATCCTGAATCTAGGATCCGCCCATCTTGTCACATGTGTGCCCCCAATCCCTCCTCTTCCTATTGCGTGGATACCCCTAGATCATCCCTCTCCCATTACTGTATTACCTATAGCACAGCCCCTTCCTGTGATCTATGTCCTCACCTGTAATTAGGCGGCTTGCACAACCCCAGAGAATATGAAAGCCTTGGTTAGCAATACATCTCTCTCTCTCTCTCTCTCTCTCTCTCTCTCTCTCTCTCTCTCTCTCTCTCTCTCTCTCTCTCTCTCTCTGTCTCTCTCTTACACACACACTCTCTCTCCATGTGGACCACCAAGCAGGGCTGAGGTGAGCATGCTGCCATGAAATGTGTCTGACTCCATTATTTCAATCTCTCCTCTATCTCTCGTGCTCCCTATGACTTTACTATAATCTTTGCTTATTATCGCTGTACAATTGTACCTACTGGACCCGTGATGATGTGTTAGGGGCTGGTCAACCCTGACATGACACCTAATAACAACGACTGATCCAGTGTGACCTCATCTCAACGTAATACCACCTGCAAAGACCCTACTTCCAAGTGAGGCTGTATCCGCAGGCCCAGGGCATACGAGAATGTTGAGGGGGTGTGTGTGCGTCATTCTTCAAGCCAGTAAAGATAAGGGGCCCTGGTGGGACAACAGTTAAGTGTTTGGCTGCTGGCCCCAAAGGTTTGTACTTGCAGCCCAAGGGACAACGACGACAGACAAGAGGGCCTCGTGCAGTAGGTAATTCTCCTCCATCACCGGGAGTCGCCATGAGCTGAAATCAACTCAGCGGCCCCTCATAACAACAACACAGATGGAGGCCCCCCCAAAACAGCGGGCTGTCACATGAGCGATGATGGTGTTCTTTGAGAACAAGTGGTAAAAGAATAAACCAACAGATGCCCTGAGTATTCACGCATTAATTATCACCTCCACCTTCAGTCAACCCGAATTATCTGGGGGCTCTCTGCAAAGGTGCCGTTGGCAAGGTGCACCGAAGACACAAGGGAGAGCTCATCCCAACAACGACATGTTTTTTAGTGCCATTATGACTTGAGATGGTGGGGTGGGAAAGTAGATCACTGAGAGTGGACTTGAGCAAGCTGACCATGACCTTGCCATGCCAGACAGTTCAGCTTGTGAAATCCTGCCCTGGGGGTTGGGCAGGAAGAGGTAGATCACTAAGGAAGAAGAGCTAATAATCATTTCAAACGTCAGACCACGCAAGGATCAGGCGTTAGGAAGAAGAGAGGAAGTTAGGTCGGATCCAAGAGCCAGTGAGGGAGGAGGGAAAAAAAAACCCTTGGGAATTTATAAAATGAGTCAGAAAATCTCATTACGGAAGAGCTAGCATTTGTATAGATATTTTTTCCCTAGGCTCTTTCATATATCCATTATCTCACTGGAGCTATACCACAACCCTGTGTGGTTGGCAGATCAGAAATGCTTATATTCATTTGTTGCATAAAGAAACCAAGACCTATTGAGGTTAATTGACTGGCCCAAGGTCAGAGAGCTAATTAGTAAGAGTCCTGGGAATAGAATTGGAGTGGTTCTAGACCAGCGCTGTCCAATAAACCTAATTATATATAAGCCACATGTATAATTTAAAATTTTCTAGTAGTCACATTAAAAAAGTGAAAGGGTAAGGGAGACAGTGGTTGGTGTACGATATAAAAATATTAATTATTTACAGTTTATCAAGGGGTCATGAAAGGGAAGGGGGGAGGAAGGGAAAAAAGAGGAGCTGATAGCAAGGGCTCAATAGAAAGTCAATGTTTAGAAAATCATGATGGCAACATATGTACAAATATGCTTGATACAATTGATATATGGACTATTATAAGAGCTGCAACAGCTCCCAATAAAATGATATTTTAATTAAACAATTTCTTCCTGTGTCAAAAACTTAAAAAAAGCATAATGCAAAGATGATGATTAAACATCATTAGTAATTTCAACATCAAAAAAGTGCAAAGAAACATGCAAAGCAATTTCTAGGGACTTTAGATAACCGAGTTGATATAAAAGATCATTTTGAGGTGTAATCAGTATAATAACTGAGATATTTTGCATTATTGTTAAATTTTTTTCTGTGTGAATTCTGGTGTAATTTAATACAGAGGCTCAGCTCAGTCAGCCTCACCCTCATGTCAGGTGTTTGCTTGCCACACGCGGCCCTGGCTGCTACCTTGGATGGTAAGGTCCAGATCAGGGATCGGCAGACTGTGGATCTCTCCAGCTTTATGCGGCTCTTTCAGGATGTACATGCGGCTCTGAAGAAAAATTGAAAACATTTTAAAGGATATTGTTTACAGAGTGGTCATTTCATTTGTTTGTAAAAATCTATTTCTGCCTTCCGAATAATTTTCAGATCGCTGTGAGGGACAGGATTAACTCTTTAGTCTAAAAAATTTGCTGACCCCTGGTCTAGACTCTGCATTGATGTCATATGTGAAAGCCACGCTGTGGAGGGAGGCAGCTTTTCTGCATTTAACTTCATCTTGCCAGTTCAATAAGTAACTACTTATTGAGCATCTGTGATGTGTGAGCTGCTGAGGCTGTAATGGAGGAGAACGAGTTGGTACCCACCCTCATGGAATTCATATGCTAAGAGGAGGTTGACACAAAACAAGTCTGCATTCACGTCAAATAATTTCATCGTCTTGCAAGTGCTGTGGAGGAAACACCCAGAGTGCTGAGATTGGGCATGCTGGGGGTCAGAAGGCCTCTCAGAGCAACCGAAGCCAAGATCGGAAAGATGAGAAGGAGTCAGCCAGGCAATGAAGGAGTTTGAGGTGAAGCAGAGAGAGCGCCTCAGGGAGGAGGAAGACATGCACACAGCCCCTGGGTCAGGAAAGTGCTTATGTGGTCCAAGAACTTACTGAAGACCAAGGAGGCTGGAGCTGTCTGGAGAAGGGTGTAGAGGAGGCTCACTCATTCACCTGGATATCCAAGGAGCCTGACATATGCTAGGTGGTTGATGAGTATTTATTGCATGGATGGGTGGATGGATGGAGGGTTGACTAGAGTAATAGATGGATAAATAGATAGATAGATGAATCACCTCGATATCCAAAGAGCCTGACGTATGCTAGGTGGTTGATGTATTTATTGCATGGATGGGTGGATGGATGGGTGGATGGATGGATGGATGGATGGATAGGTGGGTGGACAGAGGGATGACTAGAGTAATAGATGGATAAATAGATGGATAGATGAGTAGAGGAATGGAAAAATGGGTGGATGGACGTACCGTCAGAGATGCATCTGTTATCTGTTGTCTGTAACTGCTTTCCTGCCACAATGATGAGTTGAGTGGATGAGACAGAGCCCAGAGAACCCGCTGAGCCTCACATGCATATCATCTGACCCTTTACAAGAAATGTTTATTGACTACTGATGTCTGTAATGGGAACAACAATGATTAACATTCCAAACCAGTTGTGCAAATGAAATGAGGGAAAGATGTCCCCTGCCTGGCCTAGTGACTGGCCTTCTGTATATAGACACTCAGCAAAGATGGGCTCCCGAGTCTGGTGCTCTTTGGAACATCTGTGTGCCCATGCCCATGGACCCCCAGTTCTTCTGAAAGCTACGTTTCGTTTGCATGGGGAGGGGGCAATGTGGGGGTCATCCTTAGCACCTGGACCCCAATGCAGCGATCGCCGAGTAAGCTGGATCCACGTAGGGGTTTCATTAGCGGTAATTACCGCTGCGCTCCACTGCGAGGGAGCATGGGGCTTATTGCTCTCGGAGGAGAGAAACTTAGATGGTGCCCCTTAATGGAAAAGTTGCGCTTCTCTGGCTGCTGTGAAGTTGTGAGCGTGAGCATGAATTTAGATAGGGATTTACGTAACCAGGGGCAACAGAGAGAGGCGGGGATTCTCCAAGTACCTGCTCTCCACCAGGTCCTTTGGTCCCAGGCACTGAGTGAAGAAGTCAGAGCCCTAGGTGGAGCGTCCACATCCCGAGGGGAAAATCAGCAGCCGGGGTGGGTGTCTGTGACTGCTCAGTGTCACACAACCTCAGCACTGTGGACATTGTGACCTGGGTGGTCCTTTGTGTTGGGCCTGTTTAGAGACCATTGACGAGCATATTCCTGTGACAACCCCCAAACATCTGCCAAATGCCCCCCTGGGACCACAGCCCCCCTCTCCTCCCTGCATTGAGAACTGGCGGTCTAGGGGACCCTTTCTGTCCATGAACCAAGTGGCAGCTAGGATAGAGCAAGGAACGAGGTCAAGCCCATGGGATTCAAGTCCCTGAAGTGCACTCTGGGCGCCGGGTGAGCTTGGGGGCAGATGATATAAAGGAAGCATCAGGAGTGACCTTGCCATCTTTCTTCTTGCCCCTCGCCAGCCTGCCGCCTCCTCACTCCTTTCTTCCCACCATCAGGGGCCAGTGGCAGCAGTCGCACCTTCCTCCCTGTATCCCCTTCAGGAGCCCCTCTTCCCACCTGTCAGCAGAGAAAGCGCCCAGGCTCGGGCGGAAGAAAACGTTGTCCTTGATTACGGGGCATTCCCTTCAAAGAACTTCATAATGTATAGCCGCATGAAAGCGTTCCACCTGGGGCTCCAAAAAGAATAAAACATCAGTCAGATCCGAACCTTAAATCCAGTTCAGCCTCCTGGAATGGAGACAGGCATCCGCGTGAATATTTAACGAGTCCTGCTTTGATAAGGCGGAGCTGCACCCCTCCCCAGCCCCACTCTTCTAGGGCACCCCACCCCTGAAAGCAGGGCACAAATGGCTTCCTCTTCCCCCTGAAATGAGGATAACAGAGGTACTGGGGCGGGGAAGAGTTGGCCCTGGCCAGTGCAGACTTCACAAGCCCTGGAGAGTCAACCCCTTGACCTTGGACTTGTGAGTGGTGGGGTGGCTGGCACCCAGAGAGCTCAAGTCATTGAAGTTGAGTCTGCCTCCGGGAGTAATTTGCGTTTCTGCCTCGTCCCCTGGGGAGCAGTGCCCAGCTCCAGAAGATCTTTTGATGAGCACCTGCGCATCAGCCCTTACAGGAGAGACAGGGTGGAGGGGTGGCAGGAGAGTGTGACTTTGGAGGATGCTCTCGCTCTGATTTCCCTCCGCTGCCCACTTCTTCCCGTCCCCTCCCCTCTCGGAGCCCACCTCTATCTCCTCCATGTCTGGGGTGGCCCTGCGGGTGGATGTGCGTGCATGGGAGGCACCGCCAGTCCCCAGTCCTTAGACCTTCACCCTAGGTATCCATCCCAGGAGCTCGTCTGGTCGTGACGAGTGCGTGAGAAGAACCACAGGGAACACCGGGATGATGGGACCAGAGAAAATCAGGGGCGAGGGGTCTCGCCAGAGTCCCTGGAGTTTCTGACCAGCATGATTGCTCCGTCCCCAGAAGTCCTCTTTCCATAGAGAGTGTCCGTTCCCCTTCCAGAGCCGATCTGGACTCCACCCACCTCTGGGTGTGACCATCTAGCCAAGCCGGCGTGACTCTCCCATTGGCTGACTCAAACTGCCTCCCAACCAGGATGGTTCTCATCCCCGCCCTTCTCCACACTGCTCCAGCCACTCTGGTCTTCAGTAAGTCCCTGTACTGGGCAAGTGCTTTCCTGCCACAGGATCTTTGCACATGTCTTAGCTCTCCTCGGAACACCCCCACGCCCCCTTCTTGCCTGGACATCTTCAGAGCCTTCTCATCTCCACATCGGCTCATCAGAAGGCCTCCCTATGCCCCCCTCCCCTAGTCACCCTGAACCTCGACATCCTATATGTTTCTTTCATAGCACTTTGAATACATTGAAATGACTGGATCCTGCTCTCATAAGCCATCCGCAGTCTCTGCCTTCTGGGCACTTACGAGTGTGGACACAGCAGTCTTCTTTGTAAAGGTCACTGTGCCCCTGTACACAGTGTGACACAGTCGTGGGCGACAGGGAGAGGCCCGAGTGTGAATGTCGGGGTTTTAGATGGGACACTTGGGGAAAGAGTCTTGAAAGGATATATCAACGGCAGGCAGGCAGGCGGCGGGTGGAGGGAAGGCCATTCCAGGAGAGGGCACAGCATGTGAAGAGGTTGTGAGGCAGGAGCATTTTGGGGGTGTTTGTGAGAAGGCCAACATGGATAAAGCGTGGGAAAGGGGGATGAGACGCAAATTGGGCAGGGAACATCTTGTCTTTGTGCAAACCATGCATTGTTGTGGAGGGGATTCAGTCTCTGCAGCGCTACAGGGCAGAGTAGAACTGCCCCCACAGGGTTCCCTAGGCTGTAGGTCTTGACAGAACCAGGGGTCTCATCTTTCTCTCCTAGAGCAGCTGGTGGGTTTGAACCACCGACCTTTGGATGAGCAACCAAGAGTTTAATCAGGGTGCCACCAGGACTACCTATCATTGGTTTGGGCATTGTGTTAGTCTTGGTACATTAGAGAAACAAATCCACAGAAACCCATATGTATGAGAGAGTTTTATATAAAGGTTACGTGCACATAAAAAAAAACATCCCAACCCAGAGCTTCCCAAGCCCACAAATCCAACATTAGCCCATATGTATGACACTGATCTACAAAGTCCTCCTCCATCTCCAAAACACACACAATGATACCAACTGCACGAGGAAAGCCGAATCAGTGAGCGTGTCAGCATCTCAGTGCTGACAGGGGTCTCCACACAGCTGCTCCAGCACCCAGGGCTGCATCGGGGTAGGTCCTTGTGGCTTCTTCTCAGGGATGTCTTGCAGGAAGTGAACCTTGACAGCTGAAGCAGGGAACTGGCTAAGGCAGCTGCACCCCGGTCTAACCATCACAGAGCAAGAGACCCGAGAACTCCAAAGGCGAGGCTCACGGAGCCATTTATCTCTCCGCCCCTCAGTTAACCCCACATGTGTTTATCGGTCAGACTGGCACAATAAACCTTAACTATCTCGGGCATACTGTGTGTTAGCTCTGTGCTAAAAGCTTTGTCTAGAAGAGCTAGAGCTCTCACAGCCATGGGGATGTCTGCCTCCAGGGTACCGATGAAGCCACAGAGGCCCAAAGTCCCCACGCTCCCAGCCACAGCCCTGGCAGATCTGAACCCACGACCCAGAAGGTTTGAAACTCTACCATACAATCATTTCTATGTACAATCAGCTTCTGTTTGAGACTGCACTTTCTCAGCTTCTTGGGAAGTAGGGGGCTGTCGGCATCCCAGACAACCCTGTGCCCCCACCCCCAACCTACCCCACAGTTAGGCTTTCTACTCAGCCCCACACTTGTGTTTGTAATGCGCTTGAATGTCCCATTATTTCCATTCCAAGAAATGCTCTGAAACTTTCCCATTTCCTTGTTAAATAAAAGATGAGAGGCGGGTAATGAAATCCAGAATGAAATCCAGATGCCCCCGAGGCCTTCGATGTCACCTGCCAATTTTCCTGTTGGTCATTCCCCCCACCCCCACTTTTTAAACAAAACAGAAGCGATGGCTTGATGGTTGGGAGCAAGAGGGCATATTCAAATGGCATCATTACCTGTCGGCCCTGCGCTATGTTTTATTCACTCGCCTCTCTCCTTAGATTCAGGGCTCCGCTTCAGTAGGCTGACTTCCTTGCAGAAGAGTTTTCAAATGCCTCTCAAATACCAAAGGTCCTATCTAGACCCACCCTCTGGAGGCCAGAAGCAAACTCAGTCCACGACCTTTTTTGTCTGAGAATAAGAACCGGGCGTGGATCGAGCGGATGCCCTTTTAATCAGCGAGTGAATTTAATATTGGTCTCTCTAGCACACCGGTGGTTCCCTTTCTGGAGTTCAGGGGTGATCCCGCCTGGCCAAGGATGTTTGGCAGTGTCTGCAGACATTTTTGGTTCGGGCCCCTCCAGCTGGCGCCTAGAGGTCAGGCATGCCGTTCAGCATCCTCCAGTGCCCGGGACAACCCTTGCCACGATGCTCGAGGTCCCAGTACGGAGGTTGAGGCACCCTGAGCGGGACTGTGGTGTCCTGGGAAGTGGTCTTGTTCACTACCGGGTCCCTGTCCCTCCTGCTTCTCCTCAGCAGTGGAGACCAGTCCCTTCCCTGTCATCAACCCCAGACCAGTTGCTGTCGGACGGACTCTATTTCTCGGAGACCCTCTTTGGAGTCAGACAAGAGCTGGGCATCACAGCGTTTTCCATGGCTGACTTTTTCTGCAAGTAGGACCCCCAGGCCTTCCTTCCCAGCCTGAAGCTCCAAGCTTTCTTGAGCAGGGCCACCTTCAGCCTGTGCTCCCAGGTTAGCTAGAGCATGCCGGGAGCCACCACAGCCCTGAGAACCCGGCACCGGGATGGACGGGAGGATGGGGCCTGGGGGCCTGGCTTTACCTCCTTCAGCCATCACTACCTGCCTCCAGGCTGAACTGCAGGTCCATGATGGGTTACCTGAAGCCTTAGATCGCTGTTCCCTTCCACTCATATCACCCATGGCGGCCAAACAAACACTCTGAGACATGGTGCGGGACACCATTGGGCAATAACGGGGAGCCAGGGGTCAGTCTGGGTGACTGACCCTTCGTGTCTAATGCATTCCCTGGTTTATTTCTTGCACAAGCCCAATGCAGCAGTACCATTCATACTCAACCCTCCCTGTTTCTACACATAAAGAAGCCAACGCACAGAGAGGTCAAGCCAGTAACAAAGGGAAAAATAGCAAGAAGGTGATAGGACTGGGATTCGAACCTGGGCTGCCCAAGGCTGGAACTAACCCTCTCTTTTACTTTATCTTCAAGGGCTTTATTGAGATACAGTTAGCATAGGATTCCATTTGCCCACCGGAGTATAATTCAGTGGCTTTTAGAATGCTCACTAAATGTGCGCAGTGACCGCCAAAAGTCAGTTTTAGGACATTTGACCAACCCCCAAAGAAGCATCCCATCCTATTACCTCCCTCAGCAACCATTAACCTGCTTTCCTCTCCCTGGGTCTATCTAGTCTGGACATTCCCTGTCCGCAAACAGGAGAGCTATTTTAGGACCTGACGTCTCCCGCTCAGCATCCTGTTTTCAGCGGTCGACCCCACTGCCACACGGATCAGGGCCCCATACCTTGTCACGGCTCGGCCATATTCCATCATGTGGATGCAGCCCGTTCACCCCTGGGTCAGTGGGTGGGCCCGTGCGTAGGTTCTGCTTTGGGGTCGTGATCAGGGACGCCGCTGTCCGCGCTCACGTAGCTTCCACGTGGCCATGTGTTTTCACGGCGGGTGTCACCCTCCTACTTATTCTACTGTATGGTTCAGACTTTTAATTAGCCATTCTGCTGACCAGGCCACTTTGTTGGGAAGCACCGCCTTGTTTGTCTGTGTCACAGCTTGATGACTATATAGCACGCACCCTGCTGAACTCACCTCTGTGAGGTGCACCTGGTGTGCATCGAGTGAATGAGCTGTTAGCCTGCCTCTCAGCTCAGGGGTCAGACCAGGCCCTGCATCTCCCCAGGAAGCCCTTCTGGCCTCACTGACGGTCAGTCTGGCTCGGCCTGCAGCTCCCCGGAGCCTCTGCTCTGTGCTCCGTCTCTGTTCAGTTGCGCTTCGACCACTTTGTGATCTGTTTTCCAGAGGGTGGCTGGCCCTGAGAGAGATGAGGATCCACTTTCTGAGCATCTATCCATTATGGGGGCAGAGAGAGGAGGCTTTCTACTCCCCTGAAGATTGACAACCCTGGAACCCCACAGCCACCTCTGTACTCTATCTTATACAGGTGCTGAGTCAGAATCAACTTGATGGTGTGTGTGTGCGTGTTTGTGTGTGTGTGTTTAATCCCTTAAGGGAATGTGGACAGCTGGGTTGGGCAAGTGAGTCCCCCTTCTTGAGCCTCAGTTTCCTCATCTGTGAAATGGACTTGGCCATTGCCGATGGCCCACAGGTCTGGACGTCGGCATGAGTGAATGCATTGGAAGTGCTCAGCTGGGCGCCCTGACTAGTGGGCACTCCAGGACTCCTGATGCCAGATCACCCTTTGATTGGCCTTCCTCAGTGCTCCATGAGGCAGGTGTCACTGGCCCATCTTACAGAGGAGTACACTGAGGCAAAGAGCCATGGGTGGAGGTGCTGAGTGAATTCCAGACCCGGCGACTCTGAAGTCTGGGCCCTCCTGACCTGACCAGCTCCCCAGACTTCCCAGCAGCAATTCTCTTAGAGAAGGGCCTTCCCATCCCATGTGGAGCGCCACCCCCTAAACCCCCCCTTCACCACCGCCTGGGGCCTAATTGCTTTGTGATGGCCCAATCTATTAGGAACCAATTAGGGCTAAGAGTGCTTAGCTGCCAGTGCGGTTTCTGGATGGTGGTGGCCTTGAAGCCGGTGGACTCATCACCCCAGGGCCAAAGGCAGGCTCAGCCGTTGGCCTTCCAGCCACGGCCCTGCCTGAGGCCTGCAGCTGCCAGGATGAGCAGCACTACGTTGGGTCATCTGTGTGGCATTCCCCAGGGCCCACGAGCGGACTCCCACTAGAACATCAGCGTCCCTGAGCGGCACCGTCCTGTTCCGTGGGCTGGGCGGACCCTGCCACTGCACTTCTCCTGCCCCAGAACCAGACTTTCCTGAAAGGCCCTGCTCTCTCCTCACATCTGACATTCTGGGGACCCTTCACTGGGCCACATGCCTCTCAGCAGCTCTGAGAAGCCCAGAGACAGAGATACCCTTTGCTGGCACTTTCCGTAGTATAGTCAAGTGACCGTGCGGGACAGGGACTTATTGAATGTGGCTCATCTAGATATAGTCTCCAGATGACCTTTTCCGATGGCTCTGAGTAAGAGGAAGGGGGTGGGTCGGGGGGAGACACCGGTAGGATTCAGTTGTGAGGGCCCGTTTGCAGGCTTCATTGTGATTCCCATTCTCATTGGTATTCGTTGGCACTGCCATCCTCCTACCCTCTGAGAAGCAGGGAGGGGTGTTCTTAATTCCACCAAGAGTTAGGAGTGGGGTGCGTCCTTTGGACCCCAAGATCCCTGCAGTGCAATGACCCTCCTTGATCCGGAAGAAACCAGAGGAGCAGCAGCAACAGAATCAAGAGCCAGAGCATTAGACAATGTGGTGGACCTGGTGTTCGACCAGGTAGACTAGAGAAACAATGTGTAAGAGACCGCTTTATATCAAAGAGTAATTGGGTATTAAGAAAACATCCCAGCCCAGGCCAGATCAAGTCCATAAGTCCAATATTAGCCCATTTGACTGATGTTAGTTTATAAATTCCTCTTCAGACTTGCGCAACACATGCAATGACATTGAATGCAGGGAGATCACAGGCAGGTGGGTGGAGAGTCTTGTGGACCTAGTGGCGATGGACGTATCTCCAGGGCTCTGGCTGCCATCAGCATGACTCCTTGTGGCTTTTTGAACAGGAAGGTCAAGCAAAGAGAGAAAGAGCTCCCATCATCCTCATGAGAAGACCACGCCCACAAGGGGGATCATCAGGCTGTGACCTGATGGACAGGCTAGACTCCACCCCTTCATTCTTTTATCAAGTTGACATGAAATTATGTATCTACCACCGAGCCCCTAGCCGACCGAACAAGTAAAGCTGAGCACTCTGGGGAAAGAGGCTGGTTTGTGGAGTGGGGCGCCCCTGGGCACTTAATTGGGGAGCTCTGTTTGTTCCAAGGGGCTGGAGCTGAGTGACCCAGGGTTGAGGCTTACAGTGGAGTGTCGTGGCCTTGGAACATCTATTAGCATTCCTAAAAGAACTTTGTAACATGTCCTGCCTCAACAACTGTACCCTGACCATTTCTCACCTGCACTGTGACCGATTAGCTTCCTGAAGAAACCCTTCTGAATATTGTCTGTGAGTTCCACGTGGCCGTTTCAATAGATGGTCCAACTCAGTAGCTGAGGAAGTAGAGAAGAGGGCATGTGGCGGGACAGACTGCCTGGGGGATGGACTGTCAGCTCCTGGGAGGCCGTGCCTGGCCTGTCTTGCTCTCAGTTGCCTCCCTAGGACCTAGTCCAGTTGTTGTCATTACCGTTAGCTGCTTTCAGGTCAGCTCCTGACTCCTGGTGACTGTATGCACGACAGGACAGGATGCTGCCTGCCTGCTCCTGCTCCATCTTCTCAAAGGTGCATTGCCTGGAACCTCTGAGCGTGTCCTTATTTGGTACAAGGGTCTTGGTGGATGTCACCTGCGAGGATGAGGTCACCCTGGATTCAGATGAACTCTAAATCCAGCCATCAGTGTCCTTACAAGAAGAGGAGAAGAGACGTAGAGGACACAGAAGAGAGAGAGGCAGGCAGACCACGTGATGAAGGCCCAGAGGTTGGAGTGGGGCAGGTTTAGGACAGCCAGGAGACCCCAGAAGCTAAGGGGATGCAGCATGCACTCCTAGAGGTTCAAGGAGAGCAGGGCCTGGAGCAACACCATGGTTTGGGACTTCTGGTCTCCCAGAACCCTGAAAGAACAAATGCCCATGGCTTTAAGCTACAGTCACTGGCTGACAGCAGCCCCCAGGAACTCAGGAAGGGCCATCTTGTTCAGAAGTGTCAACAGCTGGCACAAGTCATGTGCTCACAGGAATTGAGGGCATCACCTGCCTTCTCTCATGTGATCCATCCAATGGCCCACTGAGATGGATCCCTTATGCTGCCCTTTCTGCAGATGAAGAAAGCCAAGTCCGAGGGGTAGGCGATCTCAAGTTGGCCGACAGTGGAGCTGAGATTTGAACCCAGGCGGTCTGATACCAGAGCCCATGCCCTTGACCGTCCACCGGCTTGGCTGAGTGGCCTTCAGGGATGCCTCCTCTCTTTAGTGGTCTGGGTTAACGGTCATGACAGCTCTGCCCAGTTCGTAAGTCCCACAACCAGAGGCCAGTGGCTTCTCTGGGATTTCCTCCAGGATCGGCTGTCCTCCTTCCATGCTGAAAAAGGGCAGCGGCCAGGACACGGCCCCAGAGCACCTCTTCGGGAAGCGGAGCTCTCCCAACTCACAACAGGTTGATGCGACAAATCTTTCACACCTGCGGCCTTAGAAACCATTCACTACCAAGGCATAAATATTCATCTTCTCCACCATGAATATGAAATACCCGCCTTGAATTCAGATAACCCTGAAGATTACAGGTCTTCCACTTGAACCCCCATTGGAAGCAATGTGCAGATCAAACAGTACCCTGAAATTGAGACACAGCTCCTACCCAGAATTTACCCAAACACCTTCTGTTTGGAGTCTGAGGCAGCCCGCTTGTAAGAAGGTGCTATTTGGCCCCCTTTTTCTCAAGAGTTTCTCTGCAGAGTCAGGAACCTGGTGAGTTTTGCCCTGTTTCATTGACGCTGTCCCAAGGGGGTAATTTCAGTGCACACAGTCTGTAAGTCTGCACCCCAGGCAGCTGGCGTTCACAAGCAACCTGATTGGGAGGATGTTCCCACCGCAGAGCAGGCCTGGAAGAGACTGCAGTGGATGGGTCTGTTTGCGCTCATTTCCTCTGGTCTCTAATCCTGCTCTCTGGGAAGATTGCCGGGTGGCTGTGCACGCTTGATAAATTCTGCCTTGCCTAGGACACACAAGTGGATTTTCAGCAGGAGGTGAAATTGGCCTTTTAAGAACTTCCAGACCCAATTTCTCTGCCCTTCTTATTGTGGCCAGGGGATGAGTGTCATGAAAGCAGGCAGGATCTGCTCTCCTTTATGGTGGCCAAGCCGATCGCTTCTCTCACTTTGTGTCTTGCATGTTTTTTTGGGGGGAAGCACACCACCATTTGTCAGTTTGTCATGTGGTGGTGTACTTGTAGCTATCATGCCGGGAGCTAGGCCACGGGTACTTCAAGTACCAGTAAGGTCACGCGTGTCGGATGGGGTGCCGCAGAGCTTCCAGACTAAGGCAGATCGAGTGGCAGAAATCCTATTTCAGAAAAGCAGCCAACCAAGGCCTTAGGCAGCACAAGGAAACAGTGTCTGACTCACTTTGGACTTGCCAGCAGAGGCATCCTAGAGGCATTCACCATGCCTGGCGAAGCACAGGGCTAATGGGATGAGAGAGATAGTTTGGCAGTGAAGAATGTATACATGCAGGTCATCATGGGGGATGTTGCAGGATTTGGGGCAACATTTTGTTCTCTTATACATATAGTTGCCCCTGTTCAGAATCAGCTCTGTGAAAGTTACTGCCTATATCCATCTCATCGATCGATCGATCGATCGATCGATCCATCCATCCATCCATCCATCCATCCATCCATCTATCCATGTATCCATCCATTCATATCCATCTCATCGATCGATCGATCGATCGATCCATCCATCCATCCATCCATCCATCTATCCATGTATCCATCCATTCATCAATCCACCTATCATTCATCCATCATCCATCCTTCCATTCATCCATCATTCATCCATCTTCCATCCATCATCCATCCATCATTCATTCATCATCCATCCATCCATCACTCATTTTTCATCCATCCATCCCATCTTTCATTCATCATCTACCCATCCATCATTAATTCATCATCCATCATCCATTTGTCCATCCATCCATCCATCCATCCATCCATCCATCCATCCATCCATCCATCCATCATTCATCATCCATCCATCCATCCATCCATCCATCCATCCATCCATCCAATCTACCATCCACTTATCCACTCATCCACCCACCCATCCTGCGGGTAATGTAACCATGGAGCATTTTGCTGTCACTATAGCCCTTGGGCTGCAGAAACCCATAAGATGTTGGTACAACACTAATGGGACCGGCCTCTTTGACACTTGCTGTGTTGGAAAGATGGTAGCTTATTTGCTGTTCCCGAGTGTCAACCCCAGTGCCCCACTGATGGGATCACAGCTACAGGTTTGGGTACACTGGTGCCATCTGCTGCTCCCTCTTCTTGGAATCCAGAAGGTGGTACAGGACCCATGCCTTTTCGTTGCATGGCTAGCTCCTACTCACTCACCCGTGCTTTTTAGGTCCCAGCATCAGCTTTATGGAGAAGCTTCTCAAACAGACCTGCCTTAAATAGGACCCCTGTCCCCCCGACCCCCGCCACACCACACTTTCACAGGCCCCCTTGTTTCAGAGCACCCAATCCGACCGTATTCGTTTCCTTCCTCAAATCTATTTTTCCTTGTTGGAAAACATATACGTACGTATCAAGGGGCTTCAAAAAGTTGGTGGAAGAATGGAATTATTAAAAGATAGTAGAATTTTTCACAGAATTTTGAATCCCCCCCCTTGTCTGTTGAGCAGGCAGAGATCTGTATGTGCACACACCCGTATTTTAAACATTTTCATATTTGTGCATATACCAATCGCTGGCCAACCACATGAACCCTGCCGTGCCGCCACCACCAGGATGTTTCCCGTCACCGTGAAGCCTCCCCGCTCCCCGAGCAATGCCCCTCTCTCTCCCTCTCTCTCTTGTGTCTGGCACCCCGATAAACTGCTCTCTGTACATTTTATCTGTCCTCGGTATTTGTTCTAAGTGGGATATTGCAGTCCTTGACCTCTTGTTGATTGACTTAGTCACTCAGCGTGTTCTCAAGGTTCATCTAGATTGTCGTATGCTCTGGGGCTCTGAGTTGTTTTATAGCTAAGCCATCGTCTCTTGTCTAGATAGACCATCTTTGTTTATCCATTTGTTTTGCGACGGAGATTTCGTTAACCTGATATTATTTTACATTCACGTGGCTGTTAGATTTTGGTGTCTGTGTATGTAGGGGCATCTGGGTACTCCCTGCTGAGTTTTAAGCCTTATGAAGGGGAAGCCTGGCTTAGGAAACTGCTGTATCCCCAAGTCCTAACACAGTGGTTGCTACTGAGTAGACCCTCAAGAACATTTTGTTCAAGGAACACGTGGTGACGTGAATGTGTCATGATGCAAGCTAAACCCAGACCAAACCCACTGCCATGAGTTGATTCTGACGCTTAGCAACCCGACAGAGGACTCTGGACGCTGTCAATCTTTACGGAAGTAGGATAGCCTCATCTTTCTCTACTGAGTGGTTAATGGATTTGAACTGCCGACCTTGCGGTAGCACTTTAAGCATCTCAGGCTAGCAAACAAAAGCATGGTCTTTGGGAGGCAGCCCAGATCGAAATCCCAACCATTTCTCCTCCTGGTTGTATGACCTCTTTAAGCCTCAGTTTCTTCACCAGTCAGAAATCGGGATGCTAATTCTAACATCACTTTGGTGAAGGTTTGGCGGCACCTGGACACAGCCTTCCCAGTCACCTCATCTGCATGTGAAATCTGGGCAGGAAAAGGGTGGGCGAAGAAGAACCCGTGGGCTGGAGCTGTGGCATTGTGATACACCCCAAATGGAAGCTAATGGCATCAGGTCACGTCATGGCGGGGTGGGAGTGTCTAACTGCTGAGAACGAGGACCTGGCCAAGTGGACACATATTATGGGGGACACCGTGCAACCCCGAACATCACCAGGGGCCTGCACTGTCCAGAGAGGGAGGGGCCTGTGTACCGAAGGCGACAGAGTGTTCAGAGCTCTGGGGACAACATGTCTCACAAATATTTTTCTTTCTTTTCGTTTGGCTGTGGTTTTACCTTGTCAATGTCCCCTTTCCCTAGTAGATGTTCAGACCAGACGTGGCCTCCTCCTGTGCCCATCACTGTAGCCCAGCACCAATGCCCAGGCCAGGGGAGAGACACCAGAGCAAGAGTTAAGGAGGCACCCACTTTCAGAGCCACGATCAGCCTGTGCAGGTGCCTGAGAGAAAGTGCCACCTTAACTGTGTGCCTCAGGAGCCTCACTCATCTCCTCGGGACCAGGTCCTGCCTGGCACCTTGCTAGCACCTTGCTAACTGTTTCTTGATGCCCTGCTCTGCAGCTGAGGAAGGTGACTTGCCCAGGGACCGAGGAATTGCCAGAGCCTGGATTTGTGACTCGCCACCCAAGCCTGACTCCAGAACCTCTCCCCCTTCCCTGACTCTAGAACCATCTCCCGGGTCCAGAACCAGCCCTCTCACTGTAACTGGACCCCCACCTTCACTGCCCTCTCGTTTCTCACCTGGGCCTTCCCCAACAGGCGGATGAATTTGAGTCCAGAGAAAATGAACAGACTCCAAAGTCTGTTGCTGGAAAGCTTCCCTTCTTTACTGTCCTCGCCCAGGCGGCCCCCGGGGGAGCTGGCTAGCTTCCCCTTCAGCCAATTGTCCAGCTGTGAATAGAGAAAAATGGCCCCCAAAGAGTGATGGAGCCGCCCTGGAAGATCTCATCCGAGCTAAGTATCCCATTAGCCAGAGAGGAGGTTTTTAAAAGGCCACGGTGCTCTGGCCTCCAGCATAACCGCTCCACACAATTGCTGCCTTGTTGCAAGTGATTGGAGCTCGGTCTCTGGGAATTTTCCAGGGTGTGTGTGGAGCGGGGGCAGGGGGGTAGTGGGGACACATTTTTTTATTCCGGAAGATCCTTAATGGGAAAATTAGTTCTGCCAACACCAGAGAGTCTGGAAGACCAGATGCCCTGGTTTGACACCACGGACTCCAGACGTAACATTCTGAAAATTTTGTGCCCGTTCCGCGGGGAGCCGGTCTGATCTCATTGCCTGTCATCCCAGGGACCTTTGAAAAACTCCTCCTTGGTGTGATGGGTCTATTTGAGCCTTTGGGCCCTGCAGGTGGCTGACACTATATGCGTGGGCAAAAGGCTGGCCCGGTGAATCCACCCAGAGGCACCAAGGGTCCATGGCTTGGTGATCTCCTTCGGAAGGCTCAGCCACGGAAACCCCGTGCTACAGTTCCCCCTGGCTCGCACGGCTCAGGGGCTGGCAACTGATTTCTGGTTTCACTGGATGCCCCTCTGGGGAGGGGCCCTGTGTTCCAGGTTCTCTGAGTGGCTCCGAAAAACTTAGTTGGCGTGTCATCGCTTCGGACTCCTGGGGACCCTTGAAGGACAAGGTTGAACTGCCCCTGTGGGTTTCTGAGACAGTGACTCTTAATGGAGCAGAAAGCCTCTTTTCTTTCTCTCCTTGGAGCTGCAGGAGTTTTCAAACCCTCGACAGCAGCCCAGCATAGGACCACTACACCATCCTCAAAGACAGGCGTCCCGAGAGTCTGTCTCGGGCACTGTGCTGAGCGCGGCGGCAGAGGCGGTCCTAGATGCATGGCACAGTTCTGATGGAGGAGATAGTAGGATCCAGATATCTGCCGTGGTGACTGTCCGACAGGGCGGCGCTTCCTTCCACCGCTTTAGGGGTGAATCCTGCTTGGCTTCTCCCAGCTGTTGGCGGTGCCAGGCTCCCCTTGGCTTGGGGCTGCACCACTCCAGTCTCAGCCTCTGTCTTCACGTGGCCTTCTCCTCCTCCGTCTGTGTCCCGTCATCTCTCTCTGCCTGTGTCTTGTAGGGCTACTTGTTCGTCACTGGAGTGATCCAGGCTGGTCCCATCTCAAGACCCTTAGCCCAGTCACAGGTGCAAAGGCCCTTTCCCCAAGGTTCCAGGGCTGTGTCTTTTAGGGGGCTCCTGTTGGTTCCACTCCACAGGCTCTGGGGAAACAAGGGCCTTTATTTTCCAAGTCTTAGAAAGCCATGGAAGGCGTGACACGTCCAGCCTTTAACTTTACAAGTTCTCTCTGCCTTCGTGCAGAGGGCGTGGCAGGGCGGTAAGGTTGAAGAGTGGACGATGGCTCTCAGGTAGGTAGTGGAGGGGGTGATGCTGATGGAGGGAGAGAGGACCCAGAGGTGAAGGGGTGATGCGGGGAAGCGGAGGGAGCCATGAAGTATTTGGGGTCTATAATGGAATCACAGATATAGTATTGTCCCACAGCGGAGCCCCAGGCTGGGACTGGTACCGGGGAGCTGTCAGAGGATGTCTCGGGCGTTGGAAGAAGCCCGTCTCCCTTATCTGAGAGAGGCCCAGCTACTCACCAATGAGTCCTCATTTCACGGCTTTCTTGTGGATAAATGCTTCTTTAGTGCAGTTGATAGCTTCTCACCGAGTTAAGTATGCACAGAGGCAAGAAGGCAATTAAAGGACAGGCAGGCAGCACGCGTCCCCATAGTGTCAGAACAGCAGCATGCTTTTCAAGAGACTTTCCTTCGTTTCTTTTAAAAATAACAACCCGAGCCGCCCTGTGCCGGGCAAGACTAACCAAGGAAAGGTAATTTGCTGCTCGCTGTGAGTTGCGTTTAATTTACATTCCACGAAGGCCCTCCCTCTGCTGAGATATTGAGGGAGGACGATGGCTGGTGAGGCGAAGCCACAGGTGGACAGCGTCCCCCACTTGGGGGCAACGGGGACAGCGTGGTTGAGCCAGGGCCGTCAGGACCTGATGTTCTGCGGTGGATGCTACTTCTGCCGTGTTGTCACATCACGGCCTGAGACAAGCCATGAGACCCCTCTGTCGCTCATCTGTAAGATGGGCATAGCAAGAATGCCTACCTCACCGGGCTCTTCCTACACCCGTCAGTGTATCCTGCTGCGGTGGCTTACGTGTTGCCACAGTCCTTGAAGCGGTGCCATCGGTGTTTTGGATGCCGACAGGGCCGCCCAGGTGGACATGTCTCCACGGAGCTTCCAGACTAAGGCAAACTGGGAAGAGAGGTCCGGCTTGAAAGCCCTGAGGATCACGCCGGAACCTTGTCTGATCACCAGGGCTGGGAAGCCGGAGCAGAGACAGGCAGCGTCCTGTTCGGTGAGACGTAGGCTTGCCACGAGTCACAGCTGGTTTGATGGTGACCGCTAACCCCACCACCCACATACAGGCAGGGAGATGCGCGTTTGGGAATGCGCGCGGCTTCCTGAAATCTCGCCAGTTGAACACAGTCGATTTGTTATCATTATTCTTTTACACAGCACTTCATGGGGGGCTCTTACAGCTCCACAGCAATCCATCCATCAATCGTATCAAGCACATTTATACATAGGTCACCACCATCCTTTCAAAACATAGTCTTTGTACTTGAGCCCTTGGGATCAGCTCCTTTCTGCTCCCACCCTGAGTGGGTATACTTTTTATAAGACAAAGACACTGGCCTTTAAAATAAAGAGATGATCTGTCTAATCCCAGGGACATCTGAGGCGAAAGCAAGGACGGTCCTTCCTGGGTGGACGTGGTTCCTGGGTGGACTTGGGGGGCTTTCTCTGTGCTGCGTGCTTTCCACTGGGACTTTGCAGCCTGCGACTGGAGAGACGGCTAAAAGAGTATTAACATACTGACAGGTGCTGTCCTCTGGGGTCCTGCAGCCGCTGGAGCCCCCTGCCGCTTTCCCACCCCCTACCCCCACCCCAGGCTGCTGTACAGATCACCCTGTTTGGCACAGGCAATTATCAGAATTCCTCCAGCGACCCAGCGGGGTAGGCACAACTGTTATCCTTTCGTTTTACAAGGCCCCGCAAAGGACTTTCCTAAGTCCAGTTTCTCTCCTGTCTCCCTTTTCCCTTATTTCCTTGAGGTCACCAGGGCCTGGCAGGGGAGGCCACGGGTGCCCTTGGGTATCTTGGGGGGGTTACAGATTGGAAACCCAAGACCCATCCATCTGTAGGCAACTGGACATCCCCTTACAGAAGGCTTGCAGGGAGGAGATAAGCCAGTCAGGGTACAGTGTAGCCACGTGAAACATACAACTTTCCTCTAGTTCCTAAATGCTTCCTCCTCCCCCACTATCATGATCCCAATCCTACTTTACAAATCCGGCTAGACCAGAGGATGTACACTGGCACAGATAGGCACTGGAAACACAGGGAATCCAGGACAGATGTCCCTTCAGGAATAGTGCTGAGAGTGGCAATACCGGGAGGGTCGAGGGAAGGTAGGGTGGAAAGGGGGAACCCATTACAAGGATCTACATAAGACCTCCTCCCTGGGGGACGGACAAAAGAAACATGGGTGAAGGGAGACGTCGGATAGTGTCAGATATGACAAGATAATAATAATTTATAAATTATCAAGGGTTCATGAGGGAGAGGGGAGTGTGGAAGGAAGGGGAAAGTGAGCTGATACCAAGGGCTCAAGCAGAAAGCAAATGTTTTGAGAATGATGAGGGCAACAAATGTACAAATGTGCTTGACACAATGGGTGGATTTATGGATTGTGATAAGAGTTGTACGAGCCCCCAATAAAATGATTTTAAAAAAATAAGAGTGAGAGAGATCAAACACCTCCACCCTTCAACCTTTTCACCAATTCTGAAACCACCTGCCCCTCTCATACACCTTCTACTGCCCTGCTGGATCCCACAATCCATTGCAGCGACCACACAGGATGCTCAGACAGTGCTCAGGATCATGGGGCTTACCAGGGAAGGGACTGTTACAACTCAGGATCAGAAATGACTTAGGATGCAGTTCTTCAATCAGGACAGCCTCTTCCCAGCAGGGCCCTTAGGCACACCTTTTTCTGGCCCTTACCTTCTGTTGACCTCTGCCTTGTATGGGCAAGTATTACAAAGCTCTTTTAGTTCTGCCAGTAAGTGCTGGGAGGTACCTCATTCCACCAGCAAGTCTCCTGCCTGAAGGCACTCGGCTGTCTTCCTCCATAAGTTGAAGCCGTGCCCAGAAGCCCACTGCACTATAACCTGCAGTTCTTCTAGTATGACTCCAGCTCTTCCGCTGCTTGCTATCTCATCAAGGCGGTAGAGATCTCCTCGCTGTGTCTCTTTGGCCGAGACAAAGGTCGGCACACTGTGACTTGAGAGCCCCGTGCGGCTCGTTCCAGGATGTCCATGTGGCTCTGAAGTAAAACGGGAAAGTTTTCAAGGACATCCTTCATGCGGGGGTGGATTCATTTGTTTGTTGACATAGACCGATGGCTCCCGAATGATTTTTGAATGATTGTGAAGGACAGTTTGCCAACCCCTGATCTAGAAGGTGCTCAGCACTGGTATCCCAGAGCCAAAGATATCTCCTTGCTCCCCCCCTGACTTTTCTTCTTTGGTGGTCATGAGATGCCCTCTTGGCCTCTGACATGGTTCATTTTAAGCCTAACTGGATGGCAAAACTGACCCATCCTTTGTTGGGGTTCCATCTACCTTATTTCCATGATCCCAACCCCACGTGGGTGCTATGCCCATTATTTACATTATTGGCCAGTTGTCTAACCCCGGTGGTGGTCCACAGACACCCCACATTTGCAGAGTCCTCTCCAGTCATTTGTTGGGGGGGGGGTTGTCACAAGGAAGGCACGCCACTGCTGTTGCCCTGCGAATCCTCTTCTAACCTCTGGGGTCCATGGTCCCAGCGACTCCCGGGAGCTCTCCACCGCCAGGATATGGGTTATCCCTGAGAGCTCAAAGTGCAGAGAAGCCAACGCCAGGTGTGGTCGACTCCCAGCCGAGACGTGTGCCTCCGTTCACTGTCCCAGGTGCCTCTTCCCCCGCAAAACGGCATTGGAGAGTCAGCTTGGCTTGTTCTGGATGATTACTTTGAACAACCTGTGCTTCTGAGAAACAACTTGTGCCCCACTCTCATTTGGGGGTTCACCCTCCACTGGTTGTCTTATGGCCAATATAAAATAGCCATCATGGGCGGATGGGGATCCAGAAGAAACCTGAGCCTGGCCCGGCAGCCTCCCCAGGGCGGCCGGCGGCAGGTGGTGCCAGGGCTGGCCTTCCGTGGGCTGAGTTTTAAGGCCCTGTTGGCTCATGGCCACAAACTTGGTATTTGCTTTGGGCACTTGGGGAGCGCTGAACCTCTAATTAAAGTGATCTGAGCAGGTGGAGTGTTCACAGCTAGGGAAGCTATTTAACACCTGGTGAAGGTGTGGGGTGGGGAGGGAAGGGGCAGAGGCCACTCAGTCAGAGGATGGCTTCTGCCCTCCCTGGGTTGGCAGTCTGCTTTCACCCCATCAATCTGGCATCCTCTTCCCAGGCAATAGCACCCCTGGGCCTGCCGCAATACTTGGGCTGCACCCCACTCCTCTTTGCCTTTGGGAATTCCATCGCCTCTCTGCTCCCCCAACTCCCTGACTAGATCTCCTCCTGCCAACATCTGTCAGCCCCCTCGATTAACCCTTTTGTTCCACCCCTGAGAGAAAATGTGCTGGTCCCGCAATGGCCCTCTGCCCCTGTGGGACTCCAGGGCCCATGGCGGGAGCATTGCCATTGATCTGTGGAGACCGCTGGCATCGCAAGCGTCAGCGCCACCGTCTTTACCCCGCGCCCTCAGCAGTGCTTGCCCCCATGCCCACCTCCTTCGGTTGTGCCACTGGAGAAGCTCAACTGCCAAGGGCCGCCTTTCTCCTCTGGGAACTGCCCAGCTCTGCCCACAAGTCCTTCTGTGTCCGTTTCCCACCCGCGTGACCTCTCGGAGCCCCCGTGTGCAATGACAGCGTAGGTTGGGCTGTCCGGGAGGCAGATGCTGAGTGGGGAAGAGCAGCACATTGCCTGATAGGGATGCCGTGCCCTGGGCAGCACGCCTGCGGAAGGATACCACAGCGGGCTCGGGGAGAAGCCCGTGGTGAGGGAGGCCCAGCGACAGCCTCGCCCACCCCGTGGTGGGACTTTGGGTCCAGAGGGCCAGGTTTTGTGTTCTCGTCTTGATCGCTCAGGGGATGGGGGCTCCCTGAGGTGACAGGTGGGTGGCAGGGGCCTTCCTTGAGGGCAGAACAGGGCATCAGGCACACAGGGTGACAGCCACCTTGGCCCTGTGGTCTTGTAATGAGCCTTCCACCATGAAAAATGCAGCAGAAGCAGTTAGCCCAGAACTTGGCCCATTGTGCATGGTCTGGAGGTAGGAGGCTGCTGTGAGGACTGATAGGGAGCCCTGGAGGTGCAGCCGGGTGAGCCTTGGGCTGCTAGCTACCAGGTCGACGGTTCAAACCCAACCACTACTGTGAGGGAGACAGATGAGGGTATCTGCTCCCATGAAGATTGACAACCTCAGACACGCCGTGTGAGGTTGGCAGTGAGTTTGTTTGTCTGTCTTCATCATCATCACTGTTATTGCACCTTGACCTTCTAGAAAACCTCCCTTGAATTCTCATGTCAGCCCCAACCCTTCCTGTCCCTCCCCCTGAGCCCACTGGGTGTCTAGGGCAGAGGGAGACGTTTTTGGATATCAGATGGCACCTAATTGCCCTGCCACATAGCCGGCCCTCACTCCACCCTAGCGGAATGCAGGGGACGCACCAGGAATCTCTTGCAAGCACGCTATTTGACAGGCAGGGAAACTGAGGTCCGGAGAGAGAGTCATCGAAGGGGCACCTCACACACACCCCTCCCTGGTGGCCAAGGCCTCTGTGTGTCCCTTTTCCACCCACCCTGCTTTCCCATCTATTTGTGGCCCCCCCCCTTTGGAAGTCTCTCCTTCCCCCGGACTCAAACCAGCCTGGTAGTAGTGGTGGTGCCCACAGGGAGGGAAAAGGGGCAGGGGCTTGTAGTCAGCCAGGTCTGGGCGGCATGCCACCTGTGTCGTGCCCTGGCTGTGGGCCCAGGGGCAGAGTGGTTTCCACTCTCAGAGGCTCAGTCAGCCCATCTGAACAAGGGGAACTGTGGTCCCCTGAGGCCCAGGTGGGGTTGCGATCACAAGTCTTGCTGCAAAAAGGTTTATCCCACTGCCTGCCATGGGGAGGCGCCCAAGAGACAGCAGCACACCTTCTGAGCTGGACTTTTCTTCCCACTCTTGAATTTCATTGACGGCTCACAGCTAGGCCCATGGCATATACTGCCCCCTGTCTCAGGGGGGCTGCCAGGGGCCTGGGGTGGAGGCTGGAGCTAGCGACAGAGGCACAGCGAATCTGCACCAGGGTGCATGCGGGAGGAAGGAGGGGCCTTTGGAAGGTCTGGATGTGATAGCCCTGGCTGCTCCCAGCATGGCCTTTGGATGGTAGCCAGCTGCCTCTGTCAGGGCCCTTCTGAAACATCTCATCTTGTTGCCAAACGGGGCTGGGAGTCGCATGGAAGCATGGGCATCAGCAGGGCGAGCCGGTTGGCATGCGCAGGGAGGCCGGGGGCTCCTACTCTGCTTGATTTCCCTGACGTCACCCTACTTCTTGGCAGTCCATAAGATGCCAGGCCGTGCTGTGTCCCATAGACGTAAAGATCAGACTCGACACGGCCCTCCCATGCGGACACTAAGCACCCTTCATCCCAAGACACCCTGGAGCCAAGTGTCCCAACGTGCAGCAAGGAAGCCCACCTGCACGGCCTCCCATCCCTCCCTCCGCCCCACACCACAACCACACAGTTCTTCTGAAAGTCACCTCTGTACCTCCGTCAACCGATGATTGCTCCCACACGCTGCCCTGTGCCCGTTTTAGAAAGCCGGGTTGCACGTTCTCCTTGGAATCCTGCAGGTGGAAACCCTGCACGGCTTCTGGAGATGCAGTTTCCTTGGAGATGGAAACATCTGCCCGCAGCTCTGGGGGTCCAGCCTGTGGGCATGGGGAGCCGGCCCTCTGAGAGCCAAGCCGGCCCCATCAGGGAGGTTCCCTTTGTCTAAGCCAGCAAAGGGCCACAGCGCAGGGCCCCACTGAGGTGAGGAGATGAGCAGGAGAAGGGAGAGCTCTAGCTTTCTCTTAGATCACTGCCATTTAATTAACCTGCGCGCCGGCAGCAATTAGTTCATGGCATTTGGAGGAGCTTCGGACAAGAGTGCATTTGTTGGCTTTCCAAGTTTCATACAGACAGGCTGGGTTTTGTTCATTCTTTCAAGCGCTTTTTCTTGAGTCCCTGCTGTGCGCCAAGTCCTCTCCTAGGCACCAGGTGGCCGAGGGGTGGGACACAGCAGGGAAAAATATTGCCATAGCCGACCTCCCTCACCTCAAGAAGTGGGTCACTTACACCAGGGTCCAGAGAACCAGAGCCCATGGGCCAAATCTAGCATGTCTCCTGATTTTGTAAATCAAGTTTCATGGACACATTCTTCCTTCTTGCCCAAGTTTCTTCCCTCCATCTATCTGTTCTTTGTTCCCTTTCATCTTGTCTAAAAGTCAGACTTCAGGGACTCCCCCCCCTTCCAAAAAAGAGGAGTTGAGGGAGAAAGATGGGGCTTTTTACTCTCAAAGAATTACAGTCTTAGAAACCCAGAGGGGCAGCTGTACCCTGGCAGGACTGTAGGGTCGCCATGAGTCAGAATTCAGTTGAAGGCAGTGAGTTTGGCTTTGGTTTGGGGTCGAGGGTACGCGTTGCTTAACTCAGTGACAAGTAGCAGTGTAGACTTTGTGTTGCTTTTAAATTTATATTTAATTGAGAGTTAATACATATATATCATATCATCCCATTGTCCAAACACACCAAGCAGTATTGTACAATTGCTACCACACTCAGTTTCCACTTCTGTTGGTTTTTTAAGGGTAATTTAGCAACAGCCTTTGCAAGGGTGTCTGGGGGGGTGGGGGGTGGCTTTTGTTGTAGTTCCCTTAAGCAGAGAATGAGACCAAGTGGAAGACAACTGGGGTGAGCTTCCAGGATCGGCAGTAAAGGGGCAGGACCAGGGCTGACTGTAGGGCGTTCAGGAGCAGGGGCGGCGTGGCAGAAGGCGGGGAAGCCAGTACGAGACAAGGAAGCTGCGTGGAGGTTTTATCCATCTTTCTGTCCCCACTCCAGTTTCAGATTCCCCAGAGAGGATCCCAGGGGTCTGACCGGGCACCTCATGACTCTGTAGGGGTGCCCAGAGAAAGGGGTGGGTGAGAGAGAGGGGGGGAGGGAGAGAGAGAGAGAGAAAGAGAGAGAGGAAGCTGGATGATCTCAAAGTGCTCCCTACAGAGCACAAGTCTAGGTTCTTGGCTCCAATATTTAAATCTATCTGAGCCTGACTGAGTGACAATGTTGTTGTGAGATGCTGCCCAGTCAGTCCCGGATCCTAGCAGCCCTCTGTACAGCAGAACGAGACACCAGCCCAGCCCCGCGGCAACCTCACTGTTGTCATGTGCGAGCTCTGTTCGGCAGATGCCACTCCATCCCCTCAAGGAGCCAGGACTATGGTGAACATGTTAAGTAACAGGTCGCGGGCCCAACCAGCAAATCTGACCTTCCTAACAAGTCCCCTTCCTCTGCAGACGTTGAAGCACACAGGAGGCATCGGCCGGGGGCGGAGGCCAACTCGGGCCACAGGCCAGGCTCGGACCTTCTGCCAGAAGTCACGGGCGGGGGCAGCTCTGATTGGGCTGCAGGAAATCCTCCACCCATGGGGGCATCCTTGCCGAGGTTGCTCTGTGACTCCGCTCCGCTCTCTGTCCCCCGGAGCTCTGGGGACACGCTTCGCGCTGACTCGTGAGCCTCAGCAGAAGCAAGGGGCAGGACAGGCAGCTCTGTAGAGGCAACCACTAGAAATAAAGATTCCTGGAGGTCCAGGGGAAGCTGACACTGTAGCAATTGTGTAACACTGCTTGATATGATTGAGCTATGGACTGGTATGTATGATGTCTGGATTAGCTCCTAGCAAAATGGTTTGGGGGGGAAATTAGCTAGATTATAGTGAAGACACTTTGCTATAAATCACTTGAAACAATATTAACATATTTTTACAATAGAACTTTTAAATAGAAGCTTTCTTAAGGAAAGAAAACAAAGCCAACAAGGGGCAGGCGGAGGGTCTGGAGAGGCGAGCCACTGTATCAGCAAGAGGAGAGCTGCAACTTTGCTGACTTGGACCTGCCCAAGGTAGTGACCCAAGTCTAGAGACAGCGGCAGCCTCCCTCAAGAGCACCCTCACTCTGAGGACGGATGAGCTTGGACTCTTAAGCGCCTCCTTTTCCAAGTGTGGGGGGGAGGGCCTTGTGCCCAGAGAAGTTCAGCGGTTGACACCCAGCCAGCTTCTGAGTCCTGCCCGAGCCCAGGAGCTGCCAGACGGGATTGCCTCTCAGGCAGGGGCGGGCCTCAGAGACCCCCAGCTGGAGTCTGCGCCCGGTTGGGCATGTCCGTAAGGACTCCCTCTGAGGCTAAAGGAGTAAAGGGAGCTTTTGTGACACAGACATGAGAGGTGGCACTGTGCCCTTTCTTGGCTGGCTGCCCGCCCCCCCTGCAGAGAGAGGGGCCTTTGCTAACTCACCATGTGAGCAGACGGGTGTCAGTTCTGAATTCCCTTAGAAGGACTGCTCTGGGTGTTTCACAGGGTGAGGGTGGGGTGTTGGCTTTCTGCCCAGGTGTCCCAAGAAAGCTAGGGCCTAGAGAGGCTGTGGCATAAGCTTTGGGGTCAGGCAGGGCCAAGTTCAAATCCTGGCTCTGTCACTCAGATGCCATGTGATCTTGGGAACCTGCTTAGCCTCTCGGACCCTCTGTTTCCTCCTCTGGAGGTGACGTTGCCCATTGGGAGGAATACAGTGCAATTGACACACATCAAAGAGCAATTGTATATTGAGAAAACATCCCAGGCCAGTCTGGATCAAGTCCATCAGTCCGATATTAACCCATATGTCTATAAATTCCTCTTCAGACTCACGCACCACATGCAATGATGCCGAATGCAGGAAGCTCACAGGCCAGTGGGTGGAAAGTCTGGTGGCTCCAGTGGTGGGGGAAGCATCTCAGGGCTGGTGTGGGTCTCCACATGGCTCCTCCAGCTCCAGGGCTCTGGCTCCGTCAGCTTAGCTCCCTGTGACTTGTCAACAGCAATGTCTCGCAGGGAGATGAAGCAGAGAGGATGTGCCTGGCCTCCAGGAAGTTATTTATCTCCTTTGCACCTCCAAATGAGGTCCTCAAGCTGCGACCTGATGGACAGGCTAGACCCCACCCCTTCGCAAGTTGACAGGAGATGATGTCACTGCCACTCTGGCCAATGCACTCATGTACTGCCACCGCCTGTCAGTGGACCCGCGTGTTCCTGGGATGTGGGACAGGTTTCCTTCCAGCTTCCAGACTCGGACGGACTAGAACAGCCTGGCGATCTACGGAAAACCAGCCAATGAGAACTACCAGGCATCCCAGGGGTCAGACCCACCACCCACGTGGGGACAGCTCAGGACACAGCAGCATTTCATTCTGTTTTGGGTGGCGTCACAGTGAACTGTCAACCTCCCTCTGCCAGCAGCCAACAACAACGGTGCCTGCGGGATGCTTAGCACCAGGCCAGGCATACAGCAAAGATTCTGTGAACTGTGAATGTCACCTGGAGAGCCAAGGGGCCGGCTATGGAAAAGGGCAGTGCGGTCACTCGGCATGGAAAAGGGCAGTGCGGTCACTCGGCAACCCCCCAGACCAGCAAAAAGGGGACTTGGAGAAGAACTTCGTTTCCTGTGTCTCTGGAACCCCGGGATCTTATCAGCCAAGCACATGGCCTCCCTTGGGGTCCACCCTGGCCAGGTCAGACCAGACCACCTCTCCCACAAGGGCAGGGTGGGCTGGGGAGTGGTGCTGCTCAGTTCCCTCCCTTGCCCTGCCCTCTTCCATCATCCCCAGGGTTTCTGGATTTCTGGAGACATTTGTGAGTCAGAATGCTCTCCACTCTATCTTGGGTCTGAGGGGGAGGCCAAGAGAGGCTGGACGAAGCCCACACTGTCCAGCTCCCTAGGGGACCATCACTGACTGTGTGGATGGAAGTCTGCCCACATCCCAAACACCCCCGGGGAGATGGCGAGAGCAGATCTGTGTGCCAATTTATCCTGGAAATGGTCTGTTCTCCAGGCCAGGGTAGTGGGGAGGAGCCAGCAAGCTAGCAGCCAGCCACATGCCCATGAAGGCTCTGCCCCCAATCAGCCATCTTTTTAAACAATGAGGGCTGTCATGACCCATGCTTCAATCGGAAATGATGGCTTGGGTAAATACTCGGTCTATAACTGATTTATAGGTTGGGGAACAAAAAAATAAGATTAGTTGCTAATCACAGGACGCAGGGCACTCAGAGGCCCGGATGCCGGCACAGAGCAGAGCAGGTGGACAGAGCTGGGCTCGCTGCCTGAGTGAGCTCGGATACTGGGTGTGGGGGACCCTGGGGAGGGAGGGGTGGCTAGGGAAGGCCAGGGGAGTGAGCCACGGGGGGCACTGATTCTACCCGGGGCAGCAGCTGTGATGACCATGTCCACTGGAAGCACTGGCTGAGAACAGCCTGCAAGCAAGATGCCCACTGTGCCAGTCTGAGCTTGATTCTCCCCGGCTCACCCTGAAGAAACGGACACCCCAGATGACCTGACTTAGCAACCTTCCTCCTGGAAAACAAGGCCGCCAGCCACCAGCCAGCCTCTCCGGCCTCTCGACCGGACGTGACAAGTCCGTTCTGGTTCACAGTGACCCTGTGTGCGTCAGCTCAGTTCCACCCCCACCTCCCACCCCCTGCTCCACAGGGCTTTCAACGGCTGTTTTTCCAGAAGCAGTCACCAGGCCTTTCTTCTGAGGCACCTCCAGCCCTTGGGTCAACAACCGGGCACACGAACCACATCTTTGTGCTTCCAAGGACAGGCAGGATGGCCAGTTGATGGGCAGTGGGACCCTGGGGCCACCTGGAGTGGTTCGTTTCAGTCTTCCTACTTTTGGGGGAATCTCAACTCCCCTAGAAAAGGGGTCCACAAACTCTAGACCAAGCCTGTCCCGCCGCCTTGTTTGGTAAGGGGTTTCATGGGGACACAGCCCCTCCCACTCACCTAGAAAGGGTCTAAGCCTCTGGGCTCTGGCAGAGCTGGACCGCTGAGGCAGAAGAGATTTCCTCCCTAGCCCTTCCTGGAAGAGGCTTGCCCCACCGTGCCCGAGGGCTCCTCATCTTTGACCCCCGTTTGCTCTTTGCTGGCTCGTCCTCACCCCACATCAGAAGCGGTGCCTTGTGCGTGAGGAGAGAGACCGGCTCTTTTCTTTCCAGTCATGTCCTGGTCATGGGCTTGATAGGCTGAGAACCGAGCAAAATATAACCCGAGAAAGATACCATGCAGCATCCCCCAGCATGACTTGTTGTCACTAACACGAGACCCTGAGGGCTGCGTCTGATGGCAGTAGTAGAGGCGCCCCCGCCCCCAGTCAGTCCCCAGAGCTGGCAGCTACACCTAGAAGGGGTTTACCCCCATGAGGGGCCTTATGTACATCTCTGGCACCTAACCCAGTGGGTGTCCTGACCTGCCTCTTATCTCCCACCTCCACTCTGTCCTCTGTCTCTGTGGTCCCACCCTGGCCTATGGTAGGTGACCCCCCAACTCTCCCTTGGGGGTCCCCTTGTTCCATTCTAGCCCACACGTCCATCAGAATCCAGTTTCATCCTGTCTCACCTGAAAGCTTTCCAAGGCCTTCTCTTTGCTCTCGGACGCCAGCTCATCTCTGTCCGGCCGGAGCGAGCCCGGGCTGTGCAGTGCTTAGCAGACTTCTTGTGAATTGCATGAGGCACCTCACAGGAAAGGCCTGGCGACCTGTTTCCAACAAGCCAGCCGCTGAACACCCTATCCTAGGCGATCTCTTCTGCCACTGCCGGGGCACCAGGCATTGGGATCTCCTGGTTGAATGGCTCTCCCAGGAGCTGGTGAAGCAAGGACCACTGGTGACTCTGACCTCCTCTCCACCCTTCTGTCACCTGGCACCCACTTAGCGGCCTTGCTTAACGGCCATGGCCTTGCTCTGTTGACACCCCGGCATCAGTTCCGCTGCATGAGCTGCTCTAGCTACCTGCTCCCATCTCTCCCCCATCTTAGCGAGATGACTCCTCAACATTCGGGTCTCAGCTCACACGCCAGATCCTTAGAGCTCCCGTGCCCCCCACTCCCACCCTCCTGTTTGCTGTTCTCATGCCCAATTAATGCCTCTGGGACCACCAGCCAGCATTTCGGTATTGCTTTGTCTATCGGTCGGCACCCCTCTCCCACCAGGATAAACACTAGGTGGTGCAGGGTCCCCAGGCTCCCTTCGGGGCTACAGTCCAAGCCCCATCCTTGGTGGTGGTGTTGGGGACCATCTGGTCCATCCTGACCCAGCGCGGCCTCACGTGACACAGTAGAGCCGCACCACCGGGACTTTCTGGGCTGTCTTCTCCAGGGGAGCCCATGTCCAGCCCTTTTGCCTTTGGAACCCCTGGGTGAGTTCGAACTGCCTACCTTTCAGTTAGCAGCCGAGCACTTCTTCCAAGTACCTTTATGTCCCCGTGAAGGTCAAACCAGAAGGCTGTAGGATTGGGGTTTGTTTTCCAAGACCATACCCTACTTCTGCCTTCTCCCCTTTAATGATCCGGGTGGATGTTCTCCGCATCTTGGCACCTTCTCACACACATAGTTCACTGGAAGTGTCATCAGTTGGTGTCCCCAGTCCTCTGAAACTCACAGCCTCGCGCTGACGCTGATTCACAACAGCCCCCTAGAGGACAAGGTAGACTTGCCCCTGTGCGTTTCCGAGACTAACTCTTAATGGGAGTCGGAAGCCCCATCTTTCCCTGCAGAGCGGCTAGGGGTTTCGAACCACTGCCCTTGCCGTTCGCCCACCCTGCCGGCACGATGCCTCCAGGGCTCCTTCGGGGATGATAAGCCAAACCAAACCAAACCAAACCCTCGCTGCCGAGGGCATTTCGACCCAGAGGGGTTCCGTCGGGCAGAGCAGAGCTGCCCGTGGCTTCCCAAGGCTGTGTGTCTTTGTGCGAGCAGGCTCTTCCTCTTCCTCCCACAGAGCGGTCTGCACCTCAAATGGCTTTCAGGTTTGCGGCGGATCCTGCAGCCGCACCCCGCCACCAAATATGTCACCTCCGCTCTGTCTTCTGCACCAGCCACTAGCCACAAGTGACTCCGAAATTATCGTGCGTGTTGATGTGAAGGATAAAGGGGGTGTTTTGTTGTTGGTTTGTTTCCTTTTCCATCTAAGGACGTGATTTAACTTTAGAAGCCCCCCCCTCCCTCCCCCAACGGTGGCTGCCATATTGGGCAACGCAGATGCAGGTACTCCAGAGTAACTCCAGAGCTTGTCTCTAGAGGAGCCACTGTGGGGATTTGAACCGCTGGCCTTTCACTCAGCAGCGGCATCTATTGCCCATGTCTATTTGGGCCCTGGTGGCCGGGCTATGGAAAGGACCAAGAGTCTGTGTTCATTATTTAGAGGTGAAGCTGTGACCTCGGGGAACCCTGGATGCCGGCCGACGTGGGGTCTCTCAGTGGCCTGATCTCGATGCACTGCTACCAAGGAGTCTCTGGTCATACCGCTGGTCAAGCACTTGACTAGTTGAGAGGTTGGCAGTTCAGACCAGCCCAGAGGCATGCTGGGAGACTGGCCTGGCCAGCCAGAAGTGCCCCTGTGAGTCAGAGCCAACACCCAACCACCATAACGTTGAGGTAGCCCAGCAAACGGTTGCCTTGTACAGTGGCAGCCAGAGGCCGGTTGGAGCTGCCTGTTGCACAAAGGACACCAGGGGCTTTGAGGTGGGCGTGGTAGAACAAAGAAGGCCTTCATGCCTACCTGGTACACCAGGAGGAAGACAGCCTTTCTCTTCCCGTCAAGAGTTACACTCTCAAGAAGTCACAGGGGCTGCTCTCCCCTATCCTGTAGAGCCCTAGGAGGCAGGATGGACTCAACAGCCGTGAAGGGGGTTTGGATTTTAGTACACAGGAGAGAGGTGAGCCTCTGACACCGTTTCCCCAAGGTGGAAGGGGAAAGAGCTTTTATAGGAATCTTGGGGAAGGGGGAGTGCGGGAGAGGGAGGGGCTGTGGCTTCATTTTACGTTTCTCAGGCCATGTTCCTTTATGGCCTTGTTCAGTTCTGGTCAGCGTCCGTTTCTTGCCTTGTCTCTAGTAGACACGCCTACTAGTCCAGCCACGCCGACAGTTCCCTTGTTCCAGAGACCTTACTGCTGTCTGTATCACGCAGGTGTTACAAGAGGCTGCTTCTCTTCATTCTGGCCATCGGCCTCGGGCAGAGGGACGGTTACCAATTTTTCTCGGGGGAAGAGTAGACAGGGCTGGCGTGATTATAAAATACCAGGAAAGGGTCCTCTTTGGGCCTCACACTGGCACTGGGGCCAGATCAGGACGCTGTTTGCCTCTGTGGATCATGCAGTGTCTCCTGCAGCCTGCTCAGTGTCGCCCAGCCAAAGAAGTCCCAGAGCATCTGTGAATGAATGGGCACGGCGGTGTTCCGATAAAACTTTATGCACAACAGCAGGAGGTAGGCTGGTTTTGGCTCCTGGGCTGTCGCTGTCGTTTGCTGGCCCTCTGGATGAGACGTCTCTTGGCGAACTTCTAGGGCAGTGGTTCTCAGCCTTCTTCATGCCACAACCCTTTCATCCAGTTCCTCATGTGGTGGTGACCCCCCAGCCACAAAATTATTTTCATTGCTATTTCATCACTGTCATTTGGCTACTGTTGTGAATCGGACGACCCCTGTGGAAGGGTCATTCTATCCCCAAAGGGGTCGTGACCCACAGGTTGAGAACCGCTGTTCTAGAGAGATGTGCTGCTGTCTCACCCTGCCAGTCAGGAGCCTGGGCTAGCAGCCTCTTCCCAATTAATTGTCAAGCGTGGACTCCCCGAGGGCAGTGACAGACCTTCTTTCTTTGGCCAGCCTTGTCCACCCTCTGCCGCCGAGGTCGGCCAGATGGCTCTGCCTCGGGACAGGCTCTTGATCAGTGCCCACTCGCACCATTTCCTCTCGCAAGGGTCTGCTGCACGGTGAGCTCAACTGGTCCCCGGCTTTCCGAGTGATGGGGGTTGTGTCCCCTTGACCTTGGAGGCCTTCACCGGGTCACATCCCTCTGCATCTCATTAGCGGCGTCTGGAGCATCTGGCCCAGCCAATTGGAAGGAAATGACAGGGCCGGCAGCAGACAGGCTCCTCACCGCGTGGTTTGAGGCCAGTCAAGGCCACACAGACATCCGCACCCACCAGTCCCCCGGGCAGCAGAGTGCCGCCCCGGGAACCATTTCCCCAAGCCGGAACAACGCCTGCCGGGCTTGCACACAGCCACCCGCACTGCCCTCGGATGCTCGCTCTGTCCCCCTGCTGTGGACCCAATCTGATGACCAGGCAGCACTTTTCCCCCAACGGCACGACGTTCCCGAGTGAGGAGCCGTCTTTGTCTCCTGGAACTGCTGCCCCAGAAGCACTACAAGCTGGCAGCTTTAGAGAACAGAAATGCGATTGCTCACAGTTCCGAGGCTCAAAGCCCAAACCAGGACCCCGCGGTGCCCGCCCCGTCCTTGTCTAGAAGTAGCCCCGGTGTTCCTTGATCCGCGGCTTATAGACGATGCTCACAGAGCACCTGTGGGTGGGCTTCCCTGGGTCTCAGCCGCTCTTATCGTCAGAAGTGATTCGATTTTGAACCCACCCGACCGGGGTATGATGTAACAAACAAAACAAGGGAAATCCTGTTTTCTGAAGAGGATTGCGTGTAGGCGTTAGGGTTCCAACACATGGCACTGTGGAGGAGAGGTCACTATTTCATTTGTAGCGGTGACTTCAGTCCCTAGGCTCAACTACTCAGAGCCCGAGAGGAGGAGGAGGGCACCTGGACAGCGAGTCCATTCCAGCATGGCGGGGATACTGGGGGAGGAATACCTGGTAATTGACTTTGATCTTTAGTCATAGTTTGGAAGAGGTAAGCAGCCATCCTTCCATCCCTCCATCCCTCCGTCCATCAATCCATCCCTCCATCCCTCCATCTATCCATCTATCCATCCATCCATCCATCCATATCTCCATTGCGCCCTCCTTCCTCCCTTCCTCCCGCTGTCCAACCGTCCATCCCTCCATCCTTCCGTCTATCCTTCCATCCATCCATTTCTCCTTCCCTCCCTCGCTCCCTCTGTCCATCCCTCCATCCCTCCATCCCTCCATCCTTCCATTCCTCCATTCCTCCATCCTTCCATCCCTCCCTCCCTCCCTCCCTCCCTCCCTCTGTCTATCCATACATCCCTCCCTCCATCCATCCATCCATCAAATGGGTGAGCATCTCAGCAAGGGAGTGAACAGTTGAACAGGCAAATAACATCCGAGGGGCTGAGGGAGGCCTCCCCGGGCAGGTGGCCTCGGAGCAGGGCCTCAAATGAAGCAGAAGGTGACTTGTCAGGAACTGGGCTGAGGAGGAGGAACATCCTTCCAGCACATGCAAGGGCCCCAGGTTGGGGACACACAGCCTCTGGCTCGGGCTGGCCCAGCCGGCTCTCTGGGGTGCAGCCCGCATACAACCACCCTGTCAGGGGCTTGGCGCCCTACAGGGCCATCCAGGAAACAGCGTGGTCCACCCAGGCCTGATGAAGCCTCGCAGAAAGCGGGTCCCGTCCGATGTTTGCTGCCACCGTATTACGTTGCGTTACCAGAATGGGCTCCATTTCCAAGGAAGACGTTTATGTAGCAGACACCTAGTACCCTGCCAAGATCACGAGGGAGGATGTTCTTTTTAATTGAATGCTTCATCTGCAGGGTGTACTGCAAACCGTCCGCTGTGTCTTCCTGCGCCGTCGCTTTTTGTCTGCCTCCCCCTCTGCACGTGTCTGTGTAAGGAGAGTCTGGAACGTGAGTCTCGCAGCACTTCCGTGGAGGCTTCCTGGGTCGGGGGAGGCTGTAGGAGTCCTTCCCACGCTAGTCAACGGCCACTCAGCCTTCCAGTCCCCGTCTCCCCCGCTCCTCCTCCTCCCTCCCCCCTTTTCTGTATTCATTCCTCTACCCATCATTCTCACTTCTTGTATTTCACCCACCGCCTTCCTGTGAATCCTTCTACTTCTGTTCTTTTCTTCCATCCAGCCTCCCACCCTCTATCCATTCATGACTCCTTTCACATCTCCTTCCTCCCATCCAGCCTCCCACCCTCTATCCATTCATGCCGTCTTTCACATCTCCTTCCTCCCTCCCATCCAGCCTCCCACCCTCTATCCATTCATGACTCCTTTCACATCTCCTTCCTCCCTCCCATCCAGCCTCCCACCCTCTATCCATTCATGACTCCTTTCACATCTCCTTCCTCCCATCCAGCCTCCCACCCTCTATCCATTCATGACTCCTTTCATATCTTGTTCCTTCCATCCTCTATCCATTCATGACTTCTTTCACATCTCCTTCCTTCTTCCACACACAAATCCTCTTCCATTCTCCCACCTGGTCACTCACCCAGTTATCCATTGACCACATGCCTTCCTTCCGCCTTCTTTCGATCCATCCTTCCATCCCATCATACTCTTCATTTCATCCAGCCATCCTTGAATTTCCCCCTTCTACCCTCGCTTCCCACCTTTGCATCCATCATCCCTCCATCTTTCTCTCCATCCACCTGCCCAGCCAGCACTTATCTCTCCTCCATCCGTAGCCTCTAATAAGCAGAGTTGGCGGCAGCCACTGAGTACCTGCTGGACTTGTGTGGGGTTGGACGCACTTCTCCTGGTAGAGAGATTCTGGCCTTGTCTCTTGGTGACTCAGTGCCTCCCGGACCCTGGGGTTTGAAAATGATGGGGGTCTGTACTTCGGGGCCCGTTGGCCGTGTCCCCCTCACTTGCCAAGGGGAGTGGGCTGAGGGAGTTGTGGGGATTCCTGATGCAAAGCACAGCTTGACTTCAGTTTGGCTTCTTCGGGCTTTATTTCAATTGTTATTCAGCCAGCTGGCTTGACCTGGTCAGAGCCACATTTGTAACAGGACATGAATGCCACCTGGACCGCACAATAGCCACCTGAGCTTAGTGCTAATATTGCCCCCCAACCCATCCCCGTCATCCAGGGGAGGAACCCAGGTTCACTGAGGTGAGATCACTTTCCCAAGGTCCTGGTCAGGTCTCCCAGGCTCCAGCGTCTACAAGCACTGCTGGTCTCCACACCCCTCTGGCCTCCTTCCCTGGGCAGCTGTGTGGAAGGACATGCTACCCCCTCCTGCCTTCCCACTCCAATGAGCCAAGGGCAAGGGGTGTCAGTCAGCTAAGGCTGCTTTACTGGAAGCCCCTCTGTTGGGCCCCTGGGGAGCTGGCCCAGGGTGGCTAGCCCAGCACCCACAAGGCAGCCCTGCCACAGACTTGTCTTCCTGGGAGCCGACTAGAGGAGGCAGCCTGTGTGGGAGGGGATTCTTAAGTGACCACACCTTCCCGGGCACTTGGTTCCTTCATCCAGACGTGAGGTTTTCAAGGGGGCTTTGCTCTGTCCACAAGAGGGCAGCCAACCTTTGGGCAGATGGCAGTGGGAGAGATGGCGTCAGCTGCCCGCTTCTCATCTGGAGAAAAAATTAAAATCCCCAAAACAAACCCAGGGTGCTGGTAGGCTAAAGCCACCAGCATTTGGCTGGCAGCTGAGTGCTTCATGGCTGCGACACCAGGACTTTCTCATCAGTAGGGTAATCATCGCATTTCCCTTGGGGGGGGTGTTGTTACTGGGGCACTTAAATAAGTTAATAGTTACCCAAAACAAGGCTTCACACTCATTATCGCCGGTTCAACCACAGCCGCCCAAACGAAGCCAGAACAGACCTGAATTCGTGAAAAGCAGGTGTGCAGTGAAGTGACCTGGAAACTTACAGGGTGATGCCCTGCCAAAAACCTCCCCGCCCTCTTAGAAAACAAGGGCAGCAGAGCCACCAGACTGCGTAGCAGCCAAATCACTTGAGCGGCAGAGTTGGAAGCAGTGGTGCCTGGCTCAAAGACGGCAGCCGGCCATGCCGATTAGAACGTTTGTCTCTCCCCACAGTCCTGGCAGGGGCTCCGCCCTCCTCTCCTGAGCCCCCCATTCCGGGGCTTCAACCTGTAGATTGTCCTGCCTGGTGGCGGTTGTCGGTCCCATTTTGAAGGTGTTTGAAGCCCTGTATGAAGCACTCCACTACAGAAATAAGTATATAAGTACTGCTGTTAATGGTGCTCTTCAGACTGGGATCAATCCTTGATTGGTAAACTGAAAGAGAAAAAAAAACCCCAACCAACTAAACTAAAGGAATCAATATCTTCTGGTTTTGTGTTTTTTTCCCCTCGACCTTGACTTTCTTCTTGAGCCCTTGGTATCTGCTCCTCTTTTTTCTCTCCCTTCCCCCACATGACCCCTTGATAAATTATAAATTATTATTTTCATATCTAACACCCACCACCATCTCCCTTCTCCCACAGTTTTTGTTGTTCATCCCCCAGGGTGTGGGGTGCGGTTATGTGCCGATCGTTGTGATTGGTTCTCCCCCCTTCTCCCCTCCTCTCCCCACCTTCCCCCTACTCTCCTGGTGTCACTACTCTCATTCCTGTTCCTGGATTCCGTGTGTCTTGAACTCTTATCTCTTATCGGTACCCGTGCACCTGCTCTGATCTAGCCCCCAGTGGAAGGCAGGACTGGGGTCATGATGGTGGGGGGTGAGGAAGCCTCAAGGAACCAGAGGAATATGGTGTGCTTCATCGGTGCTATACTGCGCCCTGGTTGACTCATCCCTTCCCTGTGGGCCCTCTGTGAACACATGTCCCACAGTGGATGCTTTATTATGTTATTTGAAGACATTAGTGGTGCTGGTGGGTGGGGGTTCTTCATCCCTTGGTGTTGCTTCTTCAGCCCTTTGCCACTGTGGGAAAGTGAATGATCGGTGAGCCTGGCAGATAGCCAGGAAAAAAAAACCAAAAACGAGTAATGCAGAGAGTGTCCCAAAATCCCTGGTCTTTTAGTTTCACCGTTGGCCTATGGCTGACGGCTAAGCCCCTGCCTTCTCGCCCCCATCGCCCATCAGTCCGCTGTGCTATCATCAGAAGGCAAATGCTGGCTGTTAGGCAGGGCCAGAGAGGTTGCACAGAGCGGAGCTGCGGCAGCCCCTGTTCCATCTAGCGACCCTGGAACCGGGTGGCCTCTGCTGTGTTCTCTTTCCATTTGCCTTTTAAAGGGCCTTCCACAGACACCTTGGTCCCTGCTGTGTGTGATCAGGCTGCTGGGCACAGGGTGCACAGAGCCTCACCTCCACCTTGGGGGTCTTGAAGAGCCCCCACCAGCAGGGCTGAACTCTCCACGACAGGCACACATGGTACCATTCCACAGTTCAGTCAATCATCGCCACAATCAATCGTAGACCATTTGCTGCTTTCTTGTGCTCATGGTGATTCGCTCTGCCCCTGCCCCCATTCTTTTTTATAAAGCATCTCGGCCTGAGCCCCACGCAGGATACCCAATCACTACTCATGTTTACACTTGGTGTTGGGCATGGGGCTCACCGACCTTGTGCTTAGTGTGGGTGGATGACGTCATTGGATTCTCTCCACCACAACTTTCACCTGGGACGGTTGAGGAAGCCGAGTACTGGAGAGGTGGAATGGACTCACCCAAACTCACACAACCAGTGGGTGGGAGGGTTAATATTTAAACCTGGAGAGCCCAGTCCCCGGAATCCTGCCCTTGACCATCAGGTGGGCCAGGGATGAAGAGTGGGGTACCCTGAGTCCCTTATCTACATGGCTTCCCCACATCCCTCGAGATGGTTCCCAGAACCCCCCAGCCAACCTTCAGCCTTCAGGAGCACCCTCCCTTCTTCAGTCCTCAGGCAGGCACCCTGTGTAGTGACCCTGGGTGGGCTCTGCGGAAGATGCCCAGTACCAGAAGGAGGTCATGCTTCCAGCGCAAGGGGGTGAGGTTGGTGCTAGGAACCTGTTCAAGCCTTACATTCTCTCTTAAAGGCCACTAGAATCATGGCCATTCTTTTTATACGATGAGAGGTGGTGGATTTGGGAAATCTCAACATAGGGGAATGAATGCTGCCTAGACACAGGCTGTGCCCACTCAAGAAGGTCACCCCTGTACCCTGCTGTTTTCATTTCATTGACCACGCTCACCATTCCGAATGGCGGAGCCAGGGTCCCGCGTCATCCAGAAAGACGTGGCTCCCGCATGGGTGTGGAGTGGAACAATGCTGTGCTCAACAAGAAGCGGCCAAGCTCGGTCTGCTCCAGTGGGCATTGGTCTCCCACGGCCAGTGGGTCACGCCCTTTAGTAGTTGACATGGGGCCGGCGGTCAGCCCAGACTCCTCCTGCGCTGCAGAAGAGGGGTGACTGGCCCACAGCAGCCTGTGATACACAGGCAGGAAGGCGACTGTGTACCCAGACAGGACAGCCGTTTCCCTGGGGAAGGAGACTCAGCTCCCAGTCTCTACCATCAGCAATAATCTGGGCCCAGAACCTCTGAATAAGCAGTCCGGGTTGGGGGGGTCGGAAGGCTGTATGATAACTTGCTTTCTCACTTTCCCAAGACCATTAAGCAGTGACTGTGGGTTAGGGGCTCAGGCCCCGGGACCTCAGCATGTGCAGGCAGAAGTTGGGGGTGGGAGTGAATTGGAGCCAGAAGAGGAACAGGCCCCCCAGCTTTCTCCAGCCGCTCCAAGGCAGGCATTTGAGGGCCCTCTATGGTGGGGGTGGGTTTTTCACAGGACCCCTTGCCCAGCCCCCATGCCTGAGCCCCCAGAGAGCTGGTGGAATGCCTTGAATAATTCCATCCTCTGGATCCCCCACTGGTGGTCCAAGGCCAAAGGTGGAGCACCGCGCCGTGCTCTGGTTTTGTACACTCAGAGTTAAATCTCTCTCTCTCTCTCTCTCTCTCTCTCTCTCTCTCTCTCTCTCTCTCTGTCCATTCCAGAGCCAAGAAGAAGAGCAAACCTCTGAACCTGAAGATCCATAGCAGCGTGGGCAGCTGCGAGAACATCCCCTCCCAGCAGCGCTCACCCCTCCTGGGCGAGCGCTCCCTCCGCTCCTTCTTTATGGGACACCAGGCCATAGCGCCCCCCACGCCCCCGGTCCACATCGAGAGCACCCCCTCTGCAAGTAAGTCACCCCGGGCTGGGAGCACCTGCCCTCTCCTCCAGCCAGGTACACCCTCTCCTTTCCTACTCTCCTGACCCAGGCGCCTCTGCCTTCATGTCTGGGCATACCTCCTAGGCCTCTCACCCCGCTGCTTGCCTGCCTGGCCGCATCTGGGAGGCTGGGGCGACAGTCACGGGTGTGGAGCTGCTGCTCTCTCACCTACAGGTGTTCAGGGATGGAGTGCTCGTCCAAGTAGACCAGAGAAGCAAAGTCATAGACACGCAAATGTGAATAAGAAAGAGGTTTATATGTAAGAGCAATTGAATATTGAGAAAAGTCTGATATGAGCCCATATGTCTGATAACAATCTATCAAGTCCTCTTCAGACTCACAAAACATATGCCGTCACGCTGAATGCGGGTGGAAAGTCTTGTGGATCCAGTGGCCTTGTAAGCATCTCAGCGCTGGCAGGGTTCTCCACGCGGTCAGGCTCCATCTGCCTCCCTCCATGTGTCTTCTCCACAGGGGTGTCTCACAGGAAGTGAGCCAAGAGAGAGAGTGTTGCCCCACCTCCAAGGAGGAAATACAGGAGTTCCCAGAATCCTCAGGAGAAGGCCATGCCCACACAGAGGCCTCATTGGCTATGACCTGATTGACAGGCTAGACTCCACCCCATCAACTTGCAGAGATGGGGAAACTGGCCCTTCCCTCTCCTGCCCCTCCACTGTCACTCTCGCCCTGCTCAGGTCCATCCGAGAGCGGCGAGGGCAGCACTGATGACATGTGTGTTTTATTTGTTGTCGTGCCCCACGTCGATGATCTCACTGAGTTCTTGCAACCACCCACGGAGCAGAGGGTTTTCTCCCATTGTCCAGATGAGAAAACTGAGGCCCAGGCGTATTCCAGAGTGAGCCTGGGGGATTTTAATCCAGGGTTTTTTCTAACTCCAGTGCACTCAAGGTCACCATCCCATGTGAACAGATAACCAAGTTACCAGCTGTCTGCCTTTCTCTAGACACGTGGTTTCATCTCGACCTTTCCACAAGGGCCTTGGACGTGGATCTCCTGAGGACCCTCTGAGAATTGGATACCATGGGCTAGTGATCCCTCTGGGAAAATTCCCTGGCAGGGCATACAACTCTGCTTTGGCCCAGCCAGCAGGTTAGGCTGGATTGGCGTGGACAGCTTGGCTTAGAGTCTCCCCTGAGCATCATGCATCCCCAGCAGGGATCACTGGAGGGCTTGGGCCCCAGCAGGAGAGAAGACCCAGGCCCTGGCATGCCTCTCTGTGCCCAGTGTGCACAGGCCAGACGCAGGCAAGTGGAAGCAGCCGCTGAGTCAGCCCTGACAACACCAGAAGGCCGATTGATTAATTTGTCCGGCGCTCACTGCCAGCAGAGTCAGAGACGCTCCGCGTGGGGGCCTGCGTGGCCCTGAGTTGGGATGGGGAAAAGGCTCGGAGGCCTAGCCAGGGTGTAAAGGCGGCAGCGGGACCGATGGCTGGTCTTGGCCAGCGGCACAGTCCTGGCCCTTCTTGCTCTCCCTGCTCTGCTGCTCCTGGGCAGTGTGTCTGACCTTGAGCAAAAGGAGAGCCTTGTTATGGAGCCTCAGTATCTGCATCTGTAAAATGGGGATGACCTTGGCACCCCGACTGCTAGCCTTTTATGCTAATGCCTGGGGACAGTGTTAGGCAGAGCCGGGAGGCTAAGCCTAAGAACCTCAGGGCCACCTCGCATCTTTAGGGCTTTCCTGAATTCCGGGTCTGGGACTAAGGAGGGGAGGGGACCGTGGGGAGGAGCCAGCTGCACAGAGGAGCCTGGCCAGCCCTGCAGCTCAGAGCCTCTCTGAGTTATGAACAAGTCCCAAGATAACAGACACTTTTATTCCACACGGAATAAAAATACAGCAGCGAGCCCACTTCCCAGAGAAACAGGGCACAGTGGACTCTGAGCTCCCTGCTGCAGCGGCAGATCTCCCTAAGGTCAACCAGCTGACCCCAGCCCACCTAGGTGTCAGGCTGCCTCTCAGTCCCCTACAAAGGGTTCTTCACAATGAAAAAAAAAAAAATAGCGATCACCTCACTGGGAGGAGTGATTTCTCATCACCGGCCATTACCGGGGGAAGGAATTTCAGGCTTAGGGCCACTAAGTGGTTGCCGGTATGTCAGTGGACAAATCACTTTACCTCCCCAGTCTGTTTCCTCCTTGGCTGAGGACCCAAAGTCAGTCTCCAGCCCAGAGGCCGACCCTCGAGGCCACTGTCTTTCTGTCTTTGCATCAGCGCCAACTCAACCGCACCTGTGCTCTGCGGGGCTTCCGATGGCAGGGTGCTCCAGAGCAGATTGGCACACCTTTCATCTGAGGTGCTTTGGGTGAGCTCGGCCCTCCATCCTTGCTGTTGCAGCTGGGCACATGAGGGGCTCCACCCCCCACCCCCGTCTGACAGACGAGGCCACTGGAACTGGGAGAGGTGCAAGCACCCACCCAGAGCCAGTAAGGAGATGGCGTTGGCTGTCATTCTGAATCCACCCGGCTCTAGCGTCTCGGGGTGAACTTGCAAGTCCCACTTCACTGCAACCTGCTCCTGGAGAAGGGGACCTCATTTGCTCTGGTTGCTTTGGGGTGGCGGTGGGTGGGATGGGGATTGTGTGGTGGGGGACAGGCTCTGAGGATGCTTCTTATCAATCTGCAAGCAGCCCCCTTGCTGGTGGCTAACCAGTGCCACTTGGACCCTGTTGCTGATCAGGGAGCCCTCGTCCCAGGCGGTGGGTTCCCAGGGGACACTGCAGCTCTCGAACCGTCCCTGATGGCATGTGGTGGATGAAGATAAGGGATGGCCAGGTAGATCTTCCGTCTGCAGTTCTTGGGGTGTTGCCTGCTGGCATAGAGCATGTCGAGGCAGCTGCAGCTTCTGAGGGGAGCAGGTGATGGATGGTTCCAGAACCTCCCCGTCTCCGTCTTTCCTAATGACTCCTGCTGGGGTTGGCCAGGAGGCCCCTGCCGTATGAAATATTGTCCTTCCACCCTCACGATGCCTTGGAGCATGGCATGTCCTTTCCTCAACCCCCTCCCCAAGCACCTCTGGCTCTCCGTCTTGGAGACAGGGCCACGGACCCCTGACCCTGGCTTGGGAGCCTGGCCTCTTGGGTACCCGGAGGCCGAGTCAGAAGCTTGATTTAACTTGGGAGACAGCAGGTAGCAATGAAGACCGGTGAAGCTGAACTGTGTCCTCCCAGGGAACCAGCCACCAGGAGGGTTATAAAGAGGCTCGGTGAGGGGGTGATTCTATAATGGGGTTTAATGAGGCTTGAAGCCAAGGTTCATTACCCCCTGAAAGAGGAGAGGGGAGTGTGAGAGAAGTTTTCCGCCCCAGCCTCCCTCCTCTCAGAATCAGGAGAGACAGCAAGCTGGTTGGGTCTGGCCTGGCTGCGTGGTGGCAAGTCCACGGGGAAATGAAGGTGACGGGACACTTGCCACCCCTTTGGATATGTGGCTGTGTGCCATGGACCCTGTGACCCCACGCGGCATAGGGGCACTGCCCGCAGAGAATCCTAGGCCTGGGCTTCTCACCCACCGCTGGGCGTGAGACGTCCACTTTGCAGTTAGCAGTGGGTACAGAACCACATACTCCTGGGGTGACGTTTCTTCTGGTGCCGGCATCCCTCCCCCACGCCCGTGCCCAGCAGGTGCAGGCAGCCTCTCCCTCCCCTCACATGTTTGCAGATTTGAGAACCTCTGCTCCCGACAGGCCCCCAACCTTTACTGACCACCTGCGGCTTGTCCAGCAGGCGTGGATGGAGCACTTGGCAGGCTGGGTAATGCACCTGTGCCCCGGACAAACGAGCAACACTGGACGAAAGGTCCACAATGGGAAACGCCAGTCCCTGGCGCCATCCCTCTCCCAGCCCTGCTGCCTGCCGCGAGGTGGCCTGGGGAGGTCTAGTGCCTTTGGGGGGAGGGGGGGCCTGCAGTTTCTGCTAAGTTAGACGAGGGCTTCTCACCTGCTGATTTTCATGCCACCCCCACCCAGACCTACTGAGTTGGGACCTCTGGGGAGGACCCCCACCCCCTATTTGGGACCCGCTGGTTGACCCAACCATTTCCTTCTACTTTTCCTTGTATTATTAACCCTAAACCTACAGTGAAGTTATAAGAACATGCTGAGGGCCTTGTATGACCCTCACTCCCTACTGTGAACCAGACCCACCAGGTTATTTTAAAGTGTGTGTGTGTGTGTGTGTGTCGGGGGGCGGGGGGAGAGAGAGAAAGAGAGAGAGAGAGAGAGAGAGAGAGAGAGAGAGAGAGAGAGAGAGAGAGAATGAATATGCACAAATCCAACAATCTCTCCATACTCCGTTTTCCTGTATGCTCCCCCTGCTTCGGTGGCTCTTCGTTTTCAGATCCATCGGGCCCTAGCCTGCATCTTTTCTTACATCCCCACAGCTCAGTTACTGAATTCAGTGGCTTTAACGTGGGAATCAATACATTCATCTAATCATTTTTTTTAATTGAGTCAATTGTCCCCGTCACATCCCCTGTCCTGTCCCTCATCCAGGATCCAGCGGAGGAGCTGTCTTGTCTCTTCAGTCACCTTCAATTTCCCCTCTTTGCTGGCCATGCCGTGGGTCTCTCTAGAGCATCTATTGGCCCCCGCTGTCTGGCACTTCCCCATGGGGAGATGTGGGGTCCCTTTGGGGGAGATCTCTTCATCACGTTCTTCCCCCACCCTGCCACAAATTACCCTCCAGGAGTGAATGTGGTTATACGCTGGGCTGCTAGACCACAAGGTCAGCTGTTCAAACCCACCCTCCCCAGGCAGGAGGCTGTCCGCTGTCATAAAGATAGACAGCCTTGGGAACCCACTGGTGCAAGTCCTCCTTTGCCCTCCAGCCTGGAGACGCTCAATGTCAGAATGTGTTGAGGAATTGAGTGCTTGAAGGCACCCTGATGGTGTCGCAGGTTAAGCTTTGGCCAACACCCACAAGGTTGGAGGTTTAAACCCACCAGCCACTCCTTGAGAGAAAGACAAGGCTGTCTGCTCCTGTGAAGACTTACAGTCACGGAGACCCTATGCCGGGACACGAGGACTTGGAATCCACTCCGTGGCAGTCGGTTGAGATGATTATTTTAAAAGATGATTTTCTAACTCCACCCTTTCTTGTCTATGTGTTTGCCAGCTAGTTACTATCATATATACTCAAGTATAAGCCAACCCGACCATCAGTCGAGGCACCTAATTTTACCACAAAGACTGCATTGAATGTGTGCTGAAAAAACCCGGCGTATACACGAGTCTATATGGGATTCATTTGGACTCCTTTTGTTTAGTGGCTGATGGCCCACGATGGCTGTGATTGTTCGTTTCCTGTGTCCCCTGGGTGAGGCCCTGGTGCTCAGTTCGATGAAATGCCCGTCTCATGACTATCATAAAACGATTCCCATGTGACTGCCTCAATTGGCCCGCAAATAAAGCAGATCGCCTTCCATAATGAGGATGGGCCTTGTCCAATCGACTGAAGACCCTAAGAACACAAAGGATTTTCCCTAGAGCCCATCCTTCCTCCAGGGGACTGTAAATCGACAAGCTACCTGGACTTTCTTACGCTTTACTTTTCTCATCACCTGGCCTGCATGTCTAGGACTTAACAGTTCCTGCAGCAACATGAACCAATTCCTTGAAGTAAATTTCTGGCTCCCTTTCTCTCTCTTCTAATGCTGCGTCACACCCCAAACAAACGGAGCTCTTAGATGCAAGTGAGTGAAGCTGTGGTTTCAGGGAGTAGAGGGAGGATCGGGCTGGTATAGAACCGGGGAGGGCTGCATGGGAGGAGGTGGACCCACGGCAGCCAGACCTTTGGAATTTCCAGGAGCAATCGCAGGCCCGGATGTCTGTCCCCTCTTGGCCATCCCGTGACCTCACATGAGCCAGTACGAGGCAGGCCTCACAGTTTGTGGTTGGTCATTCATCCTGGGGCTCCCAGCTCTGGAGAGTGCTTGATGGTGGCTTTTGTCTCCTTGTGAGTTGGGTGAAGGTTTTCAGAGGCGTCAACGTCAGTCTTTGGGTCATGAATGGTGGGCTCTTCTAAGGAGGCGTACCCCCCTAGTGTTCTTGCTCTCCTTTATATAGATCTGTGGTTTGGCTGGACCTTGAGAGGGGTGGGGCGGGGGTGAGTCATTTCCAGACCTGGAGAGTGATTAAGGGCCGAAGTCTCAGGAGTCCCATCAGCCTTGATCCGACCAGGCAGCCTGGTCTCTTTATGCGGCGAGTTCCAGTCCACGTATTTCTCCCACTGTGCCGGGGACGGTCCACCGGGATCCCTTTCAGAGCAAGCAGGTGGCTGTGGTAACCGGGCACCATCTAGTCCCTGCAGTCTCAGGGTGTGGCGACTCTAGGGCTCCCGCCTTCAAAAGCCTGCTGTAGGATCGTGGATGGAAGGAGGCTAAGACATCCCCGAGTGTTCCTCACTTCAGGGAGTGGCAGGGACTCGCTCAAGGGCTGGGGCTGGAACTCAGGACTTCCTTGCACCTGCCAGGAGTGCCGCTCATATACCCAGGGGGCTGCCAAGCAGTTGTCTCTGCAGCCACTGAAACGGCTCACCCTGGAGCCGGCGGAGCCACCAAGAAAGGCACAAGTGTCCCCTTTTCAGAGGGGACGTGTGTCATGTGTCTGGCAGGTGGGGACGAGTGTGGATCTGAGGGGCATGTGGGGATGGGTGGGGTGATTCCTACATGCAGCTGGTCACTTCCGGATTTTTCTTTCTTTCCCTTTGGATTTTGAATGTCTTCCGGATTTTTCTCTCTTTCCCTTTGGATTTTGAATGTCTTCCCCCAGCACAGACAGTGTGGGCTCTGTGGGCAGCGGAAAGCCTCCGACCTTTTGTTAGGTTGTTCCCACCAGGCTCCCTGCTGTAAACACTGGTTGGTAAGTGGTTGGCGGTTGGAGTCAAGGAGGCTATTTGTGCCTCTCGGAGTGGGCCTGATCCCGGGCCATGGTTCATGCTGTCCACGTGGGCGGTCCCTTCCCTGTTGTAGCACCTGGGCTCATGGTGACCGCCTTTGTCCCAGTAAACAGCCTCTCCCCCATGAGGAGCTTTGGCCACCAACTAACTTCACAACAACCAGGGAGTCCCGTGGCTATTGTAGAGCCACACGCTGGGTGCCAGCCTTTCCCACTCCGGACCCACGGTCCCACATCCCCGGTCCACAGATGGGAAACTGACGTTGCCAGCAGGGAAGGACCGCGCTTCCCTGCCTGGAGCAAGCTCAGGCCCTGGTCTTCCTCTCCCATGCAATCACAGAGGCCAGGGAGATGGGCCGCAACCGGATTGGCCTCGCCCAGAACCACGTGACTCCCCTGCAGCTGAGAAATGACACAGTAGGGCCGACAGTGGCGACAGCCACCCTCTGACAACTGGAATTTGTTCCGAAAGATAACCCACCCCTCCTCCCACCACCACCACCTCAAGAGTCAACCCAGGTCCCAGAGCCAGCAGCTCCGAGGCGCAGAAACCGATGGGACCATTTGGAGACAGGCAGCCTCAGGCCTGGCTGAGCAGAGGCATTTTCTGGACCCATCTTTTCTTCTACCACGTTCTTGATGAACGTCAAGAGAGGGCATTTGCATCAGGGGCTCCCTCCCTGACATCTCCCCAGAGAGGCTGTTAAATGTCCCCCCCGGGGGCCCCGTCACCTGAGACATCAAGGTGTCCCCATGTGATTCACAGATAAAATAACCCCTTGCTGTGTTGAGGTGCTTCTGCCCCATAGAGACGCTTTGGGACAGAGTAGAGCTGCTCTGTCGGATTTCCAAGGCTGTGAATCTTTGCAGAGGCGGACAGTCTTGACTTTCTCCAGGAGAGCAGCCAGTGGGGTCGCACTGCCAACCTTTTGTAACACCAGGACACCCTGATGTACAGGTCCCGGGGCCATAACTCACCAGCAATTCTCCCCATACTGTCTACACCAGCGGTTCTCAACCTGTGGGTCTCGACCCCTTTGGGGGGGTTAAATGACCCTTTGACAGGGGTCACCTAAGACCATCGGAAAACAGATATTTCCAATGGTCTTAGGAACTGAACACCGCTCCTCTATCTGTCTCCAGGTGGATCCGCCCACATGCCCACATATGAGTATCCGGTGTGAAGACTGTTACCCCATGCTACATACACCACGCTTCAAAACAAAGCATCACTGATTTGTCATTTTGTCATTAGAAATAACTATTTCACAATCTAGAATTACATATTGTTTTGTGATTTATCTGTATGCTCTCATTATGTTCAGTATGTCACAATGAAATAAATGCAGCCCGCCTATCCGATATTGACATGACGATTCATCACAAGAGCCAAATGACAGTGATGAAGTAGCAACGAAAATAATGTTATGGTTGGGGAAGGAGGGTCTCCACCACATGAGGAGATGTATGAAAGGGTTGTGGCATGAGGAAGGTTGAGAACCACTGATCTACATGGATGGTGGAGAGCTAGGTAGGCTACGCCCCAGACAGGGAGGGCGGTGGAGGAGCATCTGCAGTAGAAGGCACAGCCCATGCTGAGAGTTGGGGATGTTTCAGGATCAGGCTGGAGCTCTGTGCAGGGAGAAAGGGAGACCCGGTGGGGCGGGGACTGGAGAGGGACCCAGAGCTGCAGGGCCTGGTTGGCATGGAGTTCATCCTAGCACTCAGGGCAGCTTTCCAGCCTTGAGCTCAGGTCTGCTGCTGCCCCCCTCACCTCCTGCTACCCCAGTACTTTTGCTACACTTCTCTCCCATGCGACCGCTGCTTCCCCGAGTAGGTCGGCAGGGTCCTCTGTGGCCCCAAGTTATGCAAGGATGGCGGCTGTGACTCAGTCTCCTGGTGACCATATCACCAGTCTGGGAGGAAACAGGGTGCTTTTGGGGGGTGGGGGGAGGCTGGTGGGCTGACAAGTGCTCTGCTCAGCTGTGAAATTGCGCATCCGTCAGTGTAGTAGCAATCACCCACAAATGGCCCCCTCGTGGCCACGAAGAGTTAACTGCTGCATCCCAAAGCACCCCGCTCTGCTCTCTGGTCTGGACGAACAGTCCGGGCCAGAGAGGGGGCCCTGGGCAGAAAAGGGGGCCCCTGGTCCACTCAGGCTTGACACTGCCTGTGGCACTTCGGCTCTTGGGGTGACAACCATCTATTTCCCCAGTTGAAGGAGCTTCCTCAGAACCCCACCACCTCCACCCAACCCATACCCTTCCCTACCCCCTGGTTGGTTCCATGGTAAAACAGGTGAGATGCTCCTTGGTTCAGAAAGGACGCCCGTTAGTATGTTGGCCTGGAGGGCAGGGGTTGCCTGAGTGCTGAACAGCCTGGCCCCCACCCCCCAGGCTGAATCTCTCTGCTCCCCTGGCTTGAAGGCTCTTCAGGGTGGGTGTCACTTGAGCAGTGTCCTATGCACTGTTGGTGTGACACGAGTTGAGTTTAATTGGCATTTTGAAAGAGATTAAAAAATATTGGCCTGTGACTTGGCATCGAAGCCAAAGGTGATTATCCACACCGAAAGGCATGACCATAGATCAGCGTGATCTACCGGGGAGACGTGTCTAAATAAGCCTACCTACACGGGCTTCTTAAACAGCACCAGCAGAGACGTCTTGAGTCTGGGGAAGCAGTGCGCAGATGGACAGATGGCCCTTTTTCTTTCTGCGTGGCTGTGAAAATGGCCTGGTGGACTCGTCTGGCCCCCTCTGACTTCATGATGGAGAGAGAAATTCACCATTAGCATGAGCTCCAGGCTGCTTCCTCTGAGGCTCAGGTCAGACTGGCCCCCACCTTCCGATCTCCTTACCAATTCTCCTAGCAGCCATCCCTTCCACCGCACTTGCTACTCTCCTGCTGAGTTTGCTAATGCGATGCGGTGGCCACCTGGAATTCACAGACTGCACTCCCAAGGAGCAGAGCTTATTAGGGAAGCAACAGGTTATATAATTCAGGATCCCAAAACAACCCAGGATGCAGTTCTTTGGACAGGACCATTTCTTAGCTAGGCCCCTAGGTAGGCATCTCCTTGACACTTGACCCCTTGGCCCTTCATGCTTCTTGTGCCTCTTTGGCCAGCCTGGCCTCTGCCCTGCTGTCACCAGTATTACAGTAAGTGCCCAGAGGCACCACATTCTGTCAGCAGGCCTCACCCAAAGGCCTTCAGCTCTGTAACTCTGTGAGCTCAGGGGCCCATCGCTGCCAAGTGTTGACAGTCACCCCACTCTGCCAGCACACTTCCTGACTGAAGCATGGGAGAATCTTTCTGGCTTTGTAGGCTAGGGAGCCCACAGTACTGTGTCTAGTTGGGGTCCTATTTCTGGGGTCTCTAATGCCATTTCTCTGCCACTGCTTCCAGGAGATTCTGAGAGCAGGGATCATAGGAAGTTCCTCACCTGCCACTTCTTTTCTTCCTCTGGGACAGTTCATGGTAAGCTCAGCAGGATGGCAAACTTGGCCAACCCCCTCATTAGGGTTCCATATACCTTCCCTCCATTACCCCACTCATGTTTAGGGTACCATACACCTTATTTGCATTATTACCAAGCTGTCTAATCCCCTTGGTGGGCCACTCAAGCACCTTATTTGCATTGTCTTGCCTTGTCATTGGGTAGGAGTTCCACAGGAGCACGGCAAGAAAGGCCATATCCAAGCGATTCATAAATTAATGAGGTACCTTCGATGAGAACATCTGGGAAAAGACGGAATATGGCAGTGCGCCCATGGATTGGTAGATCACCATTGCTTTATTGCTGGACATCTGGATTCTTTCCCGTGTTTTGACGCTGAGGCATTCTTAGACCTGCTGCTGCTCTGGGGCAAGGTTCTTCTAGGACAGAATCCCCCAAACGACTCAGAAGACACCTGCCACCTGGGCGCTTGTTCAAGGCCACTGGCTGATGAGTCCTGGCTGCTGTCTCCAGCCTCCTGAGTCAACCTGTCCAGGGAGATGCTTGGGGTCTGGTCCGTGATGCAAACTCCCTTCTGTTCTTTTCCTGTGAATGTCGTTTGTGCTGCTCTCGAGAACATCCCCAGCAAAACGCACGTCAATCCAACAGTTTCTAAGTGTACAGTTGAGTGACACTGATGGCATTCTTGAAGGTACGTCACCGCTCTCCTCCTCCTCTGTTCCTGAGCTGTTCCTCCCTCATTAACATAAGCCCGTTGCTCGCTATACTTCCTATGTTGTCTTCCAAGTCCTTAAAAGAGCATCCTGCTCAAAGAGGACATTTCTGCTAGGTCAGCCAAACTATTGTTCCATACTAAGAAGATTCCAGGAGCTGTTTTTGGTCTGTTTGTTTAAGGTATAAAGATGATCTCAGGGCAATGGTTTCAGGGACTTATCTACCCTCCAGGGCTCCAAAAAGTCTAGAGTCTATGAGTATTTAAAAGCCAGTTGTATGTCTCCCCGCTTTTGATCAAGATATTCTTATGGAATCTTGGACCCAAATATTCAATGATGGCTGCGGGGCACCATCCAGTTCTTCTGATCTCAGAGAGCCGCTTGCAAGTGCTTCAGAATTCAGGAACTATGCAATGACCTGGGAGGCAGAACAGAAGCAGCACACACATTTTTAAGCCCATGAACTGGGATGTCCCAGGAAACCATGACCCTAACCTTCTAAACCCAGATCGGAATCCTGGGTAGTTTTCAGTTGTGCGTAAGTCACCTCAGCAGTGACTCTTGTGCCTTTCTGGCCATTGTTGTCTGTGTATCTATCACACAATGTTCCAAATTCAACTGCCCTTCTTATATTTAATTAGCAAGTGTGGTCAATACTGGTCTAGGGAATATTCCTGAAAGCAGATTGGCCATATCCAAGAGCCTGCAAGGTCTTCCGCTTGACAGGATCAGAGTTTCTTGGCCTCAGGACTACTGATACTGGGGGATGGACAGTCCTTTGGAGGGGGGGGGGCTGTCTTTTGCATTGTAGAATATTTAGCCACATCCCTGGTCTCTAACTTCTAGATGTCAGTAGGATCTCGCCCCTGTCCTTCCCCCCCCCTTCAGTTTTTATAACCAAATGTCCCCTGGGGTAAAATCACCCTCAGTGGAAAACCATTGGACATTCTACTAGATATGCAGTTGATACTGGGGTTGGGGTACCAACTTTCCTCGTTGTTGGTAATCTACTAGAGGAACATCCAGTGACCCTCATATATGTATAAGAAAGAGCTTTACATGAAGGAGTAGTTATATATCAGAGAAACAGCCCAGTGCAACGCAAGTCCATCAGTCTGATACCAGTCCCTCTTTAGACTCCTGCAGCCACATGCAATGATGCAAAACACCAGAAGGTGCAAAGCCGTGCGGCTCCAATGGTGGGGGAAGCATCACAGGGCTCTAGCAGGTCTCAGAGTGGCCTGCCAACAGGAAGGTGAAGGTGGAGTGGGTGTGGGGAGGTTCCCAGGACCCACCTTATGAGAAGGCCACGCCCACAAGACAGCACCATCAGGCCAGGTGACCTGACTGACAGGTTGAATACTACCCCCTACACTATTATATGCCTTCAAGTTGACAGGAACTTACCTAACTACCACATCCACATATAATTTATCCTTGGAGAACCCAGATTTGCATTGCGTGGGCCCCTTTTATGCTGATTTTAACCCTCAACCAGTCACCTGCAAGTCGGTATGCCGGGCGTCACCGATGCATGAGCAAGCTCGCTGTAATAGCAGCAGGAGATGTAAAATCTCAAGTAGGCTCACACAATTCACACAGCGCTGTGCGAGGGTCCAACGGTGTGATTGGCTCCGTCCTGCTTTGCATCGGTTCATTTCCCCGCCAGCAGTGCAGAGGCCACGTTGGTGCTCCAAACCCTTGCCGACTTCCGTGTGGGCCAGAGCACTTGACCTGTCCAATTTAGGGGGTGCAAACAGTCATTCCATTCGAGTTTCCCCGAGTGCTGTTGAGAGGGAGGGGCTGTTCACAAGGCTCTTGGACACAGAAGTTGGGCCACCACCCCACGCCTCTTGTGCATTCTTCCTCCCTTGTTTCCCTCCTTCCAGCCTCCCTCCCTCTCTCCTTTCTTTCGATGAAAATCTCTCTTTTTCCTATTGATTTTTAAAAGGCACATTTTGAATTCTAATTCATTTGTTATGTGTGTGGCAATTCTAGTCTCTTGGGTCGTTGCCCGCACTTTTCCTTCTCTTATTGCCTTTTTAATTTTTTGATGACTAGAAATTTTTGTAATGTTCCCGCAGCCAAATGTGCCTTTGTTTGCCTCGATGGTGGTTGCTCTTAAAGAAATCTTATTTAATATGTTCTTTCTGCCCGGAGGTCCTGAACGTATTGTCCTATGTAGTTTTTCTAAACGCTGTCAAAAGTTGCCTTTCCTATCCATTCAAAAAAAGACTTGCCTTTCCTGTGAAGTTGTATTCTCCCAGGAGTTTGATATAAGGCTATTCGGTAGAAGGCAAGGTTCTCTGTTTTTTCTCCAAACATCCCATCCCTAAAGTAACTGGATATTTCTTGTTGATGCGGAGATAGCAAATATGCTTGGTCAAGTAGAAGGGCAGAAAAAAGGGAAAGAATCTCCAGGAGATGGATCAACTTACCCTGTTTCCCTGAAAATAAGACAGTGTCTTATATTAACTTTTGCTCCCCAAGATGCGCTAGGTCTTATTTTCAGTGGATGTCTTGTTTTTCCATGAAGAATAATACGGCACACATTTATTGTTTTATTAAAAGAGACCTCGCACCTCCTGTCTGCTCCGGCTGCGCTGCGGCCAACAGTGAGCTGTGCAGTAGCTTTGGGGGGCCTTATTTTCGGGGAGGTCTTATTTTCAGGGGGATGCCTTATATGTCGGTGCGAGGCAAAACTGTAAGTAGGTCTTATTTTCAGGGGATGTCTTACTTTTGGGGAAGCAGGGTAGTAGCTGCATCCATGGGCTCAGACACAGCAACAGTGGTGAGGAGGCTCAGGGCTGCTGTACACAGAACCCACCTGACAGCTCCTATTAGCTACAGCGATGGCCACACACAGCAAGCACAGCAAGCACGGGGTGCCATTTGGATGCATTTAAATGCTTGAAAGAGAACAGGCTGCAGATTATCTAGACTTATCATCGTCATATTTAGCATATTGGCTAAGAGATGAAGAAGGATAATCAGGCATGGGAAATGCAGATCCAAATCAAAGTTTTGTCTGATGGGAGAATGAAAGACCTAGATTGATAATAATCACCTAGGAGATGTCACGACTTTTTTTTTTAATAACAAAATAAGAGTCTCAATATTTTTCAAGCCCGGAAATAGTTCTGTTCTTGCCACGATGAGTCAGAGGCAACTCAATGGCAGGGAGTTGTTTTGTTTGGTTTGCTGGCAGATTTGGAATGGCAGTGCCCTGGCTGCTCCTGGCACAGACATCCCCCCCTCCAGCAGACATTTGACTGAGAAACCTCTTGGGCCAGTCTGGAGGGCATTCTCCCTTTCTCTGCACGGTGCAGGGGGTGAAGGGTGGGCAGTTTGAATCCACCGTCCTCTCTGTGGGAGGAAGAGGAGCAGTCTTGTGCTTCCGTGCAGATTTACAGCCTGTAAAACCCTATGGGGCAGCAGGCCTACGTGCCACGGGGCCTGCTCTGAGTCATAATCAAGCCGAAGGCAGTGGGTTTGAGGTTTGGGGTGGAGCCTGTTGCCCTGCATTGCAAGTCCCCATGTCTCTGGTAAACCTACAGCTCCTACATCTGTAACTGCACTCTCTTGTCCCTGAGTCACAAATCGAGGTTGATTCTACCTGGAAACAGTACTATGGACTTTATGTATGGGGCTCCTGGTTTGGGTGGAACACAGGTCCTTGTCTCCACTTTCCCTAGCCGGCAGGACCACCCAATGGTACAAAGCCACCGCCACCGCTACCACAGCCACCGCCGCCACAACCACCACTGCCGCCACAACCACCTCCACCACCACCACCGCCACCACCACCACAGCTACAGCCCTACCACCACAGCCACAAAAGTCACAGTCTGTTACCATCACCACCGCCACCAACTCCTGCTTTCCCTTTGCCATCTTCCAACCCATTCCCTACACGGCAGCCCAGGAGGTCTCTGAAGAAGGAAGATGCAACCAGTTATCCCCCGTGGCTTACACCCCTCTGTGTCTCCTCACGGAGATTAGGCCCAGACTTCCACACCGGGCCGGCGAGCTCTGTGTGTTCTGGTCCCACCCGCCCAGCTTCACCGTGAACTCTGTCGCCCTGACCCACCAAGCCCTCTGCTCTTGCTTCACCTTCTTCCATCTTCGCCCTCCTGGCTCTGCCCATACTGTTGTTTATCTCCTTCCGGTCCTGCGTCCCACAGTGCCTCCGACCCTAGGTCCTTTCACATGCCTTCCTCTTGGCCTTGGACACAAGTGAGCACCCACCCTCTGTGTCATTCGTTGGCTGGCACCCTTCGGCACATGGTAAACCGGTGCTTTGATGAGTGTTTCCATAAATGATCGTTACGGGGCTGCCGAGGTCCACTCCTGACCGGAGTCGCTGAGGCATGCCTGGCTCCACTTCCTTAGAACATTGGGGATCCCCTTGCTTCCTGTGTGCTGGAAGGAATCCACAGCAAACTGGAGAGCAGGGTGCTTGCTTAGTGTGTCCATGAGCATGCCCATGACCCATTTCCAGATGGGTCCAGTGGCCTGACCAAGAAAGCAAGTGGTCCCACCCTCAGAGAACTTCCGACGGGCTGTTTTTTAGTAGGCCCTCCCACGGCTGTTGGTTGGCCTGGAGTATGATATATGTACCGTATCAAAGGCCTAGCAGTCACACGGATTAACTTGTCTACCACCTGGGACCCTGCCTTGTCACTGACATGTTCCCAGTTGGACATGGCTGGGTCTCTGCAGCAAGCTTGGCACAGGGGCAGCGACGGGGAAGGCAATTGCCCAGCTCGGTCCCCTGGAAGTCCAGCACGCAGTTTCTCTTCATGACTCAGGACTCACAGTAAATTTCTAGAAGCTCAGGGCTGGTGTTGGATCAGTTTCTCAGAGGACCCAGATCCTGGCCAGGAGAGAGGTGGGCCCAGAGTTGAGGGTCGTGGCTGTCGGTCAGGGTATCTGTTCATTCAGAAGCTGACTGAGCAGCGGAGTAGCTTTGAACCCCCATGGAGATGCAAGCCCATTAAGCAGGGGACCCTGGAGAAACTCTGGTGCCCAACAGGGACGGTGGGGGAGGTGCGGTAAACCAGCACCAGACTAGTATTTATAAGAAACAAGCAAGCTTTAAGTTCACTCCATCTCTGATGGCATGAATCTGAGATTCGCTCCCACACTCACTCCTACAGAAGGAAATATCATCCACAGATTGGAATGACCTCCTCACAGGTTCATCCACAATGGGCAGAATTCAAAGAGGACTGGACACATTGGGAGACAGAACCACAGGACTGGAAAAACCGGGAGACCGCACCGAGGCCCAGAGGAGAGCCGGAGCTCCTGGGTCGGCAGGCTGGGACCTGCTCCCCTTTTGTTGTTCATGACGTCACGTCCTCTTCAGCCCTGTGTTTTGAGATCTGCCTCAGTTAGCAGCTGTGTCTTCAGCTGCCTGGTTAGGGATCAGCTAGGTTGAGATGTAATGAAATCAACATGAGTGAGACATGAACAGGGACCCTGCTGGCCCAGCGGGTGAGTGTCCGGCTGCTGGTGGCTCAAACTCACTTAGTGGCCCCATGGGAGAAAGGCTTGGCAATCGACCCCCATGGAGGTGAGAGCTTAGGACGCCCTACATACGGGGCAGCGCCGCTCTGTCCCTCAAGGTCATTGTGGGTCAAAATTGGCTCGATGGCACCCAACTCCAATAGCAGCACCAAGGTCTCATGAACAGCATTGAACGTGAATGGTTGGAGGGGTTCCGACAGCTGTGTAGCTAACCGCCTGGTTAACGTGACAGTGAAGAGGCAGAACATTCTATCTACCCTCCCCACCCCACCCCCCTGATTCCTTGTACCCCTCAGCAGGTAATCCCTCCCTCCATCAGCCCCTTCTCTGCTCTCTGATTCTACAGATTATGTTGCCCCGCCTAGGATTTCATATACACACAGTAGGTCTGCTGTGCTGCGGCGCCTCTTTCACGGAGCATACTGTGTTTGAAATGTACCCGTGCTGTTCTGTCTGTCACCCACTTGCTCGTCGTTCTTGCGAATGGCAAGACGTGCTCCCAAAGTGGTTGAGATGGAATCTCATCTGACAGAGGGAAGACTTCCATAGAGATCTAGAAGCTATTGTTGTTGGTTTTTTTCCCAATCACATGGGAATTTCAGAAGTACAAAGCAGGATAACTGACATCCATCACACGATGTATAGCGAACGGCCGACTGGATGCGCTGGGAAGGGAAACGGCACACTGCATGCTGGGCCAGGAGAGAAGATGTGGACCGGGGCTCAGGGAAAGCAAGAAGGGAGAAACGGAGGCAGCACATACGTATCAGACGGCCAGGACCTGTTGAAAGGGCCTTTGCCAATCTGTCCTAAAGGGATCCCAGAGGAAAGGGAGGGAGAATTTGAAGAGTAGATGACAGGGATTTTTCTCAGAAATGACTAGGCAGCCGGCTTCCGGAAGTGCCGTGGCCTGCTGGGGGGTGAACAGAAAGAAAGCCCCCCGTCCCAGGTACATCTGAGGAAAACTGTTTAGCTCAGGGCCTGGCATGAATGCCTGCCTCGTGGGGGGTGCCCGGCTTTTGCTCAGTGAATGCTGGTGCCCAGGAAGGGCAGGCAGGCAGGAAGAGAATTGAAAAGAGGGAGGAAAGAGATGGGAAGACGGAGGAAGGACAGGCGAGGGAGGAAGAAGAAAGGGAGACTGGCTGATGGGACCGGGCCTTCCTCACCAGACCTTCCCCAGATGATAGATGACTCTGTGAGCTGAAGACTCGCCTACAGGAAGTTTCCCAGGGAGTGCTGCGCTCCCCAACACAAAACCCAAGCCGGACTCGCTGGCTGTCACCAAGTCAGTCCATTCTGACCGAGACGGCCGCTCTTGAAGGGAGCTGATGGCCTCACCTGTCTGACAGCAGTACCGCTGGTGGGCCTGAACCACCGACCTCCCAGTTAGCAGCCCTGCACCTCACCCACAGCAACCCCGGGGTGCCCAATCAACACACGGTGTGGGGGTATAAAACAGGAGTGTAATCATCTTGCCCAAAGCAGGTGGGCTGGAGTGGGGGGGTCCCCGGGGCCAGAGGTACCCCAGCCATCCCCAGTGCATGTATCCGGGCAGAGCGGAAAAGATCTCATGCTGGGTCTGAGGGAGGGAACTGGAGAACTTTTCTTTTATGATGAACTTGGCCTTCGCTGCAGCCATGATTATCGAATTCAGGCCAAGTCTCAACACATCAAAGAAGCTGTCAGGACGTGAAACCAAGGGCAACCCTAGCCACGCTCCCATGTTAATAGCTAGCAGTGGGAGAATCTCAATGCAAATTTCAGAGGCCCTGCTGACATTTCTAGAATAAACATGAGCCAGACACTTAAGGACGACCATCAAAATTATTTCACGGGTGTAAATTAAAAGTCAGCTCGGTAAAGTTGTCTCACTTGCCTCTCTCCAAGTTTCCACCGCGGAACGCACAGAAGTGGGGCGGAAAGACAGAGAGGGCCCCTTGCACCCCCCAGGGGATGTCAACAGCCTTCCTTTTGATCTCTCTGTTCCACTCTCAACTGGATCTGTCATGGTGGTAGGAGAGCTAGATGACTCAATTTGATAATGAGCTAGAGGTCCCAGAAGCCCATGCGGGGCGGTGTGTTCCTGAGAGATCCGAGCACTTGATGTCTCACCTGGACAAGTCCAGTCTGCTCTCAGTGAGCCGTTCATGCCTCGGTGTCTCTGTGCCTTATCCTGAGACCTGAAACCCATGATTCCGAGTCCGATGAGTATTCCTGTATGAGTTTTATCCTTAAAATGAAAATGAAGCCCGACCCTAATGCCATTGAGTTGACTCTGACTCACATGAATCCCCGTTAGAGTTTCTGGGGCTGTCAGTCTTCGTGGGGGCAGCCAGCCTCGTCTTCCTCCCAAGGAGCAGTGGGTAGATTTGACCTTGCAATTAGCCGTCCAGTGCTTACCAGACAGCACCCTGGGGATTCTTCTGTCTTCTTTATATTTTTTATTTTAAAAAATATTTTTATTGGGGACTCTCACAGCTCTTATCACATTCCATACATCAAGTGTATCAAGCATGTGTGTACATATTTTAGTCTTATTTTTAGACCAGCTTTTTTCCCTAATAGTTTTGTTTTAGATGGCTTTCTTTAATTACCGAGAGTAGTTTATGCTTCTACACACACACACACACACACACACACACACACACACACACGGAGTAAAACTATCAAATCCTACCAGCAGGAAGCCTCCACCTAGCTCCCAGGCTGGGTGTAACCTGCCTGAATTATTGTCTTTGTCGTGATCATGAATATATAATTAATAGTCCATGTGTAGTGTTCTTTTTTTTTTTTAATCTTTCCAGACTGTGCTGATTCTCACTTAGCAGCATCCTTGGGGTGCAGGTTCGTATCCATGGTTGCTGTCGTGAGTCGCCTTCAAGTCGGCTCCGATTCATATCCTCCTTCTGTAGAACTCAGCGGTTCTCAACCTGTGGGCCACGGCCCCTTTGGGGGCCGAGGGACCCTTTCACAGGGGTCGCCCGATTCATCACAGTTGCAAAATGACAGTGATGCAGCAGCAACGAAAATCATTTTATGGTTGGGGAGGGTCACCACCACATGAGGAACTGTATGAAAGGGTCGCGGCATGAGGAAGGTGGAGAACCACGGGTGCAAGGGGAGGAGAGCTGGCCTGGCTCTGCAGTGTTGGGGTGCGGTTTGGGCTCTTCTGTTAATCCATCTGCTTTACCGGACAGGATGTCCTCCTCTAGCGACGGGTCTTTCTTGACCACATGCCTGCCCCGAGTGAAGTGAACCCCAGTCTCGTCATCTCACTTCCGAGGAGCCTTCTGGTTGTTGTACTTATTCTAAGACCTACGGGGTCTCTTTCCTGGAAGCCCATGGCATCATTACTATTGTTCTCCAACTCCGCGCCCCTCCCCGCCCACTTCAGATACATTATTCCCATCGGTACATATCCATCCAATGACGGCAGGCTCTTAGCAACACACACTGTTGCCTACTCTGGATTGACTATCATTTCTCTACTCACCACCCACCGCCTTCTTTTATTGAGCTTTGTGCTGAGCCGCTGCCACACTGTTTGGGGAACCCTGGAGCCGAATGCATGCTGGTTGGTTGAGCCCGGGCACCCCAGATGACAGAGTCTGGCAGAGATGAAGTGCCAGTGCTCTTGGTGGGAGGTGCAGCCCAGAGGTTGAGCTGGGAGGGTAAGGTAAGAGGAGGAAGCAGAGCAAGGGAACGAGCCACCGTGAGACCCCAAAGTCACTCTGCAGGTGCGTGTGCTGAGCGACAGTGCGTCTTGGACAGGCTCTGCAGAGAAACCATGTCTCCACAACAGTCTGTCGATGAGAGGCACGGAAAGGAAATCTATGTATGCAACCACAGCCCCATTCTCTGGGGGTGTTGGGGGTGGGGGTGTCATAGTTCACGCCACAGCATGTCAGCTCTCCAGCAGGGCTGGGTTGTGTATCCAACCCGGTTGGCAGCTGCTGGGTATTACCATCAGTCAAGGATTTGGCTGCTAACTGAAAGGTGATTGGTTCAAATCCACCCAGAGCCACTTTGGGAGCAAGAGCCGGCCATCTATATCGGAAAGTCCTAGCCGTGGAAATGGTGGAACACAGCTCTACTCAGACAGGAGTCAGGTCGACAGGATGGGGTTACAGAGACCAGGGCCCATGTCCTATGTCCAGGGCTTCCTTTGAGTCTAGCTGGGAAGAAGGAGGCTCCAGGTGTGCAGAGTCACATGGAAGCAGAGTAAGTAACTGAGCCTGGGAGACTGCCAGGCTGGGGGGTTCAGGGAGACCATTGAGCGGTGTTAGGCAAAGCAGCACATCTATCACACAGATAGCTAGATGGGAAATGATTAGGGCAAAAGGTATGCACATACAGAATTTTGATGTATTGCCTTCCAGCAAGGCTAACTGATTTACAGAGCACTAGAGAACTTATTTCCTACACCTCTAATAAACCCGAGTGCTAGCAGTATTTACCAAGGTTTACCATCTTGATGGCTGAAGAATGGTTTGGATTTCACCTGCTCTGAAATACTTATTTGTAAGGGCGAGCATTTTTTTTTCATAAGTATACTTGACTATTGTTTTTCCTTCTGTGAATGTATCATTTCAAGTCCCCAGCAAGCTCCTGAGATACTTTTTCCAGGGAGTACAAAAGCATGTACCTATTGTCCCTAGCCACCTGTGTCAGTCTGGGTAGACCAGAGAAACAAATCCATAGAAATGCATATGTGTCCAAGAGAGAGTTTTATAGAAAGGGTAATTGTATATTAAGAAAGCATCCCAGCCCAGTCCAGTCCAAGCTCTTAAGTCTGATATTAGCCCATCTGTCCAATACCAATCTATAAAATCCTCTTCAGACTCATGAAACGTAGGTAAAGACACTGAATGCAGGATGGTCACAGACCAGTGGGTAGAAAGTCTTAGGATCCAGTGCCATTGTAAGCATCTCAGCACTGGCAGGGGTCTCCACATGGCTTCTCTGGCTCCAGAGGTCTGTTTGCATCAGGTTAGGTAGGTCCATGTGGCTTCTCCAGCTCAGGGCACTAGCGTAGTTCCATGTGTCTTGTCAGCTACAATGTCTCCCTGGGAGTCAGCAGAGAGAGAAAATGTCTCCCGTCTCCCAGGAGGAAAATCCAGATTTCTCAGAATTCTCAGGAGTAAGCCATGCCCACACAGAGGCCTCATTGGCTATGGTCTGATTGACTGACTAGACTCCACCCCTTCACTCAGATTGACAAACGATTATATAAGTCCCACACCACCCTAGAGAAAGAAACCCTGCTTCAGAAAGAATGGCGGCATTCCTTGCAACGTCAAAGCCAAGTGGGGTTTGCTGTCGGTCTCCCTGGTGAGAATTAGCTCTGGTTCTCCAGTAGACCATGGCCTCCAAAAGTGATGGGAGAGGAGGTTCATGGCAGTTATTTGAGCCTTAGTTTCAGCTGTTGTTTCTGCTCAGGATCTTTCCTTGACCAAAACATGTTAGCTGGGCTCCCGGAATCCCTGAGTGTTCACTCTGACCCCATCAGTGCCTGTCCTACACCATCCCTTCCACTCCTCACCAGGCTTACTGAGAGCAGGTGGCCCACTGTGGGTGCACACTATGTGTGTATCTTTTCAAGTATTGACAAGTCTTTGTGATATTTAGTGTGTTTGTCTGGGTTGACTAGAGAAACAAATTCATCGACACTCATGCATGTAAGAGAGAACTCTATATCAAGAAGTAATTACGCATCCATAAAACATCCCAGCCCAGATCAAGTCCTTAAATCTGATATTAGTCCATGTATCCGATACTAGTCCATAAATTCCTCTTTAGACTCACAGAGCACATGCAATGATGCCGAATGCAGGAAGATCACAGGCTGGTGGTTGAAAAGTCTTGTGGATGCAGTGGTGGTGGAAGCATCTCAATGTTGGAGCAGGTCTCCCAAGTCTCCACCACATGGCTCACTCAGGTCTCAGTGCGGCTCCACGTTGCTTGTCCACAGGTAGACGAAGGCAGAGGGAGAGTGTGTCCCTCCTCCTGGGAGAAAAAGGGGAAGTTCTCAGTGTTCTCATAAGAAGGCCACACCCACCAGGTGGCATCCTCAGGCTGTGACTTGATTGACAGGCTAGACTCCATCCCTTCACTCTTAATCTCCTCAAGCTGACACGAGATTATGTAACTGCCCCACTTAGGTACACACTTTGATGTGTAGTGGGAATGAAGACCCGGGTGGGAGTTGTTGAGCGGTTTGAACAGTTGAATGCAGAGTTGCTGGTCTGAAATATATCCCACCTCCCCCCCACCCCCTTGCCCCTAATTTACAATAAACAATTCATTAAAAGAAAATACCTTGGCTTGTGTCAGGTGCACCTTAGTCCTCAAAGTGACCTATTTGCCCTTTAACACGTTAAAGAGGTCTTGGGCAGTAGATGGGCCCCATGCAATAGGCCATTTGATTTCTTGACTCCAGCTTCCACGAGCTTTGATTGTAAATATGAGTAAGAAGAAATCCTTGACAACCTTGACCTTGTCTTCACTCATCATTAAGTTGTCCATTCATCTAGTTGGCAAGCGTTTTTGTTTTCTTTGCAATGACACACTGAAGGTTGTAGTCTTTGATAGTCATCCGTAAGTGCTTCAAGTCCTCTTGGCCTGCAGCAAGAAAACGGGTGTCCGCAACGTCTCAGGTTATTCATACGCGTTCCTCCGACCCGGATGCCGCCCCCATCATATAACCCAGAGTCTCAGATTATTTGCTCACCATTCAGATTGAACAAGTACGGTGATTTCAATCCATCCCCTTGCTCCGTTGAATGACAGCTTCTTGGTCCGTGCACAGGGCCCACACTGAAGAGTACAAGGACGTGGTCTGGCATGGTCATTCTTTTCAGTGCTGCCATCGTTGGCTACGACCCACGCCGCAGACCCAGTACAACACGGCACACATCTTCCTGATGTTCTCTACGGCACGGAGGTCCATCCGATGGCAGCAGCGACCCACCCTTGTGCCAGGCCTTCTCCTGAATCCCAGCTTGAATTTCTGGCAGCTCCTGGCTCATGTACTGCTCCAACCATTTGTATCATCTTCGGCAACATTTTACTTGCTTGCAATGTGACTGATGTTGTTAGAGAGTTCCCGTCGTCTGCCTGGTCGCATTTATTTGGGACGCGCGTAAATAACAGATCTCTTTCTGCCGCTTGGCCAGTTGGCTGCTTTCTTGGCATAGGCTAATGAGTGCTTCCAGGACTTTTTCTGCTTGTGGAAACGTTTCAATTGATTGTTCATTAATTCCTGGAGCCTTTCTTTTCTTTTTTCTAATGCTTACAGTGCAGCTTGGACTTATTCTTTCAATAATATAGGTTCTTGGTCATATGTCACCTCTTGGAATGGTTGCAGATAGACTGGTCCTTTGGGTATAGTGACTGTATTCCTTCCATTTTCTTTAGATACCCGGTATTTTGCCAAGAGACTCCTTCAACACTGCAACTCGAGGCTGGCATCCCTTCAGCTCTGTCAGCATGACATATGTGGAACATGTCTTCCCCTTTGATCTTCTAAAGCCAGGTCTTTATACAGTTCATTATACCATTTCTCCATTTGCCTTTGGAAATTTTCTCTTCAGTTCTTTTCCGTCATCATTTCTTCTCTCTGCTTTAGTGACTCTATGTTCAAGAAAAAGGTTTTGTATTTTTTTCTTCCCTGTTTTAAAATTCTTTATTGATTTCCCCTCTAGCCTTAAATCCTTCAGTCTTTCTGAGGTGAGTTTAATTATCTCTCCTTTGCCAGTTTAAATATTTTAATATATACCATATCATCCCATAGTTCAGTCACATCAAGCGGGATTGTACAATTGCTACCTCAATCAGTTTCCCATTCTTTTTCTTCGTGGCCTCCTTGACTTCGTCTCCCCTTCATTGAACTCCCCCCTACCACTGAACTCCCCCTTCCCCCCAAAACCCTTATTCTACTTGCTGTCTCTACAGGGTCATCAATCCAGGGTTTCATATATCGGAAAATGGAAAAACACATAACACAGCTTCAAGAGGGTGGCCTCCAATGACATGGCACCTCTGAGATACACCTTAATATGGACCAGCAAAGACCAAACAGCAATTCATGCCAAAGATACAGACCGTGCTGGAAACCAGATCAGGTCCATCGTGCCCTATAGGGGGCGCTCTACTGACAACGTTTTAGCTGTTCGGGTCAGATTGACACCTGTGATCTTCTGTACTCCTCTCTCCAAAGCTGGGTTTCATAATTGCCTTGCTCCCATCCCTCAGTTGTCACTAGAGGGAGTTCTCCGGAGGCTTATTTCCTATGTGGTTCCACAAATGAATCTTGGGCTCCTACTGTCAACTGTAGCGCTCTGTACACTGGGTTCTCAAGTTTGACTCTAGTCCCTCCTCCCACGTCAGATGATGTGGCGTACCATCCTTTGGTGACTGATGTCGGTGTGCTTCTTCCGTGTGACATCTCGCTTAGATGGCTGCTTGTTTGGAAACAAGCCTCGAAGACCCCAGATGTTCCTTTATCTGCTAGCCAGGTACCATCTACATTTCAAGAGGAAGTTTCTGAGTCTCTTCTGACATCCGTCAGTTCTTGCCTTTCCTTCCTTCCCTCCCTCTCTTTCTTTCTTTCTGGCCTTTTGCTTTCTTCCTGATGTACTTGGTATCATTCCACGACTTGTTTGGTCTTCAGCCGGGAGTGTTCAGCGCATCCCATCTGTTCTTGAGATGCAGGTTCCTAAATTCAGATGGGATATGCTCAAGGTTATATTTTGGCTCTCGTGGACCTGCCTTAATTTGTATCCACTTGAACCTGAACTTGCATATGAACGATTGATGCTCTGCTTTACAATTGGCCCCTGGCCTTGTTTGGAATAATGATACGGAGTTTCTCCTTTGTCTCCTCCCACAAATATAGTCACGTGGATTCCGGTGGAATCCACCTGGCGAGATCTACATTCACAGTGGCTATTTATGTTGTTGACGAGGTAGATTTGTAATGGGAAAAAAATGACTGGTCTCGCAATTTTCTACCATGCAATCTCCAGCTTAGGTTTTATCACGAAAGCCATAGTTTCCAACTCCTGTTCCTTCTTCTTTGTTTCCAGCATTCGCAGTCCTGTTGCCAGTAGTTATCAGGGCTTATTCATTGCATGTCTGATGGGTTTTAGACCGAAGAAGTTAGTAGAATTCTTTCATTTTATTTCATCATCGGCTTTAGTGGTTAGCGCATCAATTTGAATAATAGTTATTAACTGGTCTGCCTTTTAGGTATATGGATGTTATCCTATCACCTACAACAATTATTTTTCAAATTGGGTCTTGGATGTTCTTTTCGATGATGGATATGACACCATTTCTTTTGAGTTTGCCGTTCCCAGTGTAATATCACATGATTACCCAATTCGAAATGGCCAACACGCATCCAGTTCAGTCCCCTAATGCCTCGTATATTCATCTTGATGTGTCCCATTTCATTTCCGACAGTTTCCAATTTTCGTAGACTCAGACTTTGTGCATTCCACGTTCTGATTATTCATGGACGCTTACAGCCTTTCTTCCCACGTTCAGTTGTGACGCTCCAGCAAATGAAGGCTGGGGAAGTTTGGCCCCACCCGTGGCATTAAGGGGATGCCCCTTTGAGGAGGCAACTCTTCTGGAATCATCTGTTGAGTGTCTTCCAGCCTGAGGGGCTCATCTGGCATGACTTCAGATAGTGGTCCCCCACTGTGCATGGCATCTTTCACTGGTGAGGTAGTTAGTTTATTGTGCCAGCCTGGCCGATAAACACATGTGGGGTTAATTGAAGGGCAGAGAGATAAATGGCTCCATGAGCCTCGCCTTTTTAGTTCTCACGTCTCTTGCTTTGTGATGGTCGCATCAGGGTGCAGCTGCCTTAGCCAGTTCCCTGCTTCAGCTGGCAAGGCTCACTTCCTGCAAGACATTCCCAAGGAGAAGTCACATGGACCTACCCCGATGCAGCCCTGGGTGCTGGAGCAGCCATGTGGAGACCCCTGCCAGTGCTGAGATGTTTACACGCTCACTGATTCAGCTTTCCTCCTGCAGTCGGCATCATTGTGCGTGTTTTGAGAGATGGAGGAGGACTTTGTCGATTGGTGTTGGACACATGAGCTAATGTTGGACTTGTGGGCTTGGGCAGCACTGGGTTGGGATGTTTTCTTGATGTGTACTTAACCTTTATATAAAACTCTCTGTTATACATGAGTTTCTGTGGATTTGTCTCTCTAAACTACTCAGACTGACATAACTGTCTACTCAGAAATGGGCTGTCTACTCCTTTTCCTTAGTCAGTTCTTATCCTGGAGGTCCTGCTGACATCTCTTCAGTAGGAGTGGCCCCGTTTGTATGTGAAGCGTCTGTGGTACAGCCTCCAGCATCACAGTAACACAGAAGCCACCACACGATGAGGACGTGAGAGACGAGTGAGGGCGTGGTGGTGGCTGTCAGGTGCCACCGACTCACCTCTGACCCACAGCCACACCACGCACAACAGAATGGAACCAAACACCACCCTGTCTGGTGGCATCCTCCCCATTGTGTTTCTATTTGAGCCCATTGCAGCAGCCACTGTGTCCGTCCACCTCATCGAGGGCCTTCCTCTGTTTCGCGGCCCCTCTACTTTACCCAGCAGGATGTCCTTTTCCAGGGACTGGTCTCTCCTGACCACATATCATTAGGGGCCATCCAGTTGACTTCAACTCAACCGTTCCCCTGGGACATTGGAACCAGCCGAATAGTTTCTCCAGGCTGCGGTCTTTATGGGAGCAGGTCTCCAGGACACTCCCCTGATGGTGGGTCCCAACCTCTGACCTAATGGTTCGCGGCTGAGAGCTTAACCTCTGTGCCACTAGGGTGAACTTAGCAGAGATCAAATGCCCCACCTTGGCCTGGCCCCATTCTGTGTGGCTTTCCAAGTTTTCCTTTGCAAACCAGAGCCAAGCCAGAGGTGCTGTAGCTTCCTTCCAAGCTTCTCCAGCCTCGGTGGGGCTAGGGTTGGGGGTGGGGGTGGTAGGGGAAACTTTGGTTCTTTTAAGGAACGAAGAACAGTGATGTTTGTTTGCTTCAGGGCACAGTACTGATATGGGTTGATTACAGAATTAATATCACCCCTGATAGAGTTCTTAGTGATCTTTTGGCATGACTATGTTTTCGGTCCCTTGCTTCTTGGTTCTTTCGTAGTATATGTGTATGTGTGTGTGCCTCTGCATGTGTGGGTAGACACGAAAGGGTTTCAAAAAGTTCAGGACAAAATGGAATGAGCCTAAAACTTTTCAAAGCCTCCCGTATATTCGACTGAGGAACTGAGTGGCACAGGGCCTGTGCTCATCACACAGCCTCCAGCCACAGACAGCTCAGCAGTTCCAACCCACTGGCTGCTCCACCGCAGAAAGATGAGGCATCTGCTTCCCGGAAGGCAGTAGTCTCACAAACCCTCTGGAGCCGTCTTGCGCTCTCCTGTCGGGGAGCTGTGTGTTGGAATCCCCTCCCCAGGAACGGGTTATAGATATACAGATATAATTCTAGATATATCCCAGTACAACAGCGGCTGTCGAGTCCCTTCCAAGTCACGGCAACCCCCTGCGTGTCAGGGTAGAACAGTGCTCCACAGGTTTGCAATGGCTGGTGTTCAGAACTGCATGGCCAGGCCTTTCTTTTCTGCGGAGACTCAAACTGCCAGCCAAGCAGTCTTCATGTTACATCACCCGGGGGGCTCTCTGTGTGTGAGAGACTTATTATGGAACTGGGACATTGCGTACTACTACACCTTTATATAAAATTTGGAATCCCAGGTGTGTGTGCGCTTCCTATTCACAAACAGGATCGTTCCCAAGGGCTGCAGAGCATTTCATCCAAACCCTCTCCTGTATTTTAAGCCCCTTACTGGGTGCCCTTTGAAGTCTCGTCTAATTTGGGGCGATGTTGAGCCACCCTCTCACGCCAAACTGTGGCAGAGCCTTGTGGGCGGCTCTGGGTCTTTCCACGGGTGACCCTTGGAGATGAACAAACGTCTCCGACACAGCGTATGCATATGTATAAGGCGATTGAATTATAATGCCGCATTATCCGATGGAAACGATCGTGATTTATACTCTCCCTGGCTGCTACGCTTCGTACCCTGGAGGCCGGGTAAGCAGTAGAAAGAAAGCGCAGGAACAGTCAAGCCTTGGGAAGCCGTGCCAGCCAGCCCCGCTCCGCCACGGTGCAGCCTCCCTTCTTTGCTGTGGGAAGCAAGGCCGGGGCGTGGTGTGTGTGTGTGGGGGGGGGGTCACGGGGGCTCACTTGGAGGTGGGGACACTGTCCTGTACAAGGACCAGTATATGCTGCAGACTCGGACTTGGCAGAACCTAGGAGGTTGGTACTAGTCTCAGCTCCACTCTCCGGATGAAGCAGCTGAGGCTCCGCATGGCCAAATCCCTGGTCTCTGTTTGCAAGCAATAGAGTGGGGTATTGAACTGAGACCTCTGAGACTCCAGCACCCGACTGTCTCCTTGGACTCCTTGGCTATGGCGTGGGTGGGCCCAGCGTGGCAGCAGTCCTGGTGAGCCGGGTGGAGGAGCTGAGGACCCAAAGGTGCCAGGGCCACCAAGGAACCGTTGCTCATGCTTCAGTGGCCTCGGGGACAGCCTGGCCTTGTCTGTGGCGCCGGCTTTGCCCCCTCCCCACAGAAGGGCACAGTGGCGTCAAGAAGCCCTGTGCCTGCCTGTCATACCTGTCTGCCGGCTGCTGATCCACGACACCCTCGGGTTAATCTTGTCATCAAGATGCCTGACACCCACCACCCCTGCCCATCAAGACCAGTCATTGTTTTCCTGCTGATGGCTTTCCTGGGAGGTTGGGTGTGTAAGCAGTCAGGCCGCTCTGAGTGATGCTCCTTTGGAGACCCCCCAATACCCCCACCCTGCATCTCCCACCACTGTGCAAGTGGCCTGGGCTCCTGTAGGTGCTCTAGGTGCCCGGCAGGCTGTGTAGACCTGGTGGCCAGGATCTCGGGGTCTGCCTGTACCTCCCGCCAGCTGGGAGCACCCTTGAGTTCAGTTCTTGATCCTAAGCAGAGGGAGGTGGGACCCGCTTCTCTCTAGAGAGCTCTTGGCAGAGAGTACACTCTCAGTCGGTCCTTCTGCTTAGAGAGCTGTCTCCGTGTCCACACCTGCCCTGTTCCTCCCTGCCCGCTGCCCCCGAGTGACCGTTGTCAGCCTAGGGTTCTCACTGGCTGATTTTCTGGAAGCAGACCGCCAGGCCTTTCTCCCTAGTCCATCTCAGCTGGAAGCTCCGGGGACACCTGTGTATCGTCAGGGCCCCATGCAAGCCTCCCCCCATCCCCACGGAGGCATGAGTGGTGGCCAGGCATGGTGTCCCCTGTGGAAGGAGAGCATTCCACCCCTGAGCCCCGAGAGCCTCCTGCCAACTGGCCGAGCCCGACTTCATGTGAATGCAGCTAGCTCTTGACTAGAAGTTGTACGGAGCCAACTTTTAAAGGAAAAAAAATGCTTCTATTTCCTTGCATCTAAAGATTAGAGCGTGTGTTCCCTTCCAGTCACCCCTGCCCGTTTCTGGGAGCCCTGGCGGCACTATTGGGGAAGCAGTGGGCCACTCACCACAAGGTTGGTGGTTCAAACCACCCACCGCTCCCTGGGAGGAAGCGGAAAGCCTATTCATGCAAAGAGCTACAGTCTCAAAAACCCTCTCCTGGGTTGCTGAGCTTTGGGTCAGCTCCACAGCAGCGGGCCGATGGGGATTTCTTTGCGTGAAGTGCTCTAGTACCGTGGTCATTCCCACCGCCAGGCCGAAAGTGGACGGACGGTTCTTTGAGTTAGTGGTTGCCTCGTGGGTCTTCCTGTAAAGATGTGGGCGCATGTGTCTTGTGAAGTTTGTTCAATGTGATTGTTTTTCGACGGCCTTTGAACCGACCAGCCCAGCAGTGAGTGGGCCCTTTAGCGTGCATGCTTCTGGAAGAGTGCTTGTGTCACAGCGGCCTGGGGTCCCGGGACTCCCCAGCATCTCTGATCAGAGCCGGGGTTACAGAGGAGCGGACCCCAGCTCTCCCTGCCCCCTCCGGCGCCCTCTGTGGCTCCACCAGTGTCTGCTGGCCACCTTCGGAGTGGGCGGTGGCATTCGATCAAACTGCTGAGCTCACCCCAAGGCACAGATGCCCCAAGTGGGGGGACTCACAGAATGCGAACAAGGGCTCACCCCTCATCTTCCCAGGTGGCCAAGCGCAGGGCCAACATTCAAGCCCTGGCAGGCAGACTCTGGAGCCTTCTAGAACCCATCAGCCATGCCGAGGGCTGCTATGTAACTTCTCCAGCTGCAGGTCAGAGAGGGTGAGAGGCTCGCCCAGGGCAGAGCTGAGATGTGGACTCGGGCCTGCAGGGCCTCCGTCTTTGCCAAAGCACCCCCTATGCACACCTTGAACCTCCATCCCTTCTTCCTTACGCACTTGGGGGAACAGCAGTCAGATCTGATCACACTCAAGCGTGAACGGTCTCAGGATGAAAGATGCGAGCAGGTGCAGAGAGTCACCTGGGGCTTTGAGGGGCTCCGTGTCCGGGCTGACTCCCAGCATTCACCCATGAAAACCTTGTTCAGCCTTTAGAGAATCAAGGTCCTATTGACAGAGTGCAGGGCTGTTGACATGTCCCTGAAGGCGGCGCCGCCTCCTCAAGGTAAAAGGCATAGATCAGGCAGTGAATGCGCTTCCCTGCAGTTCATCAATCCTGCCTTTGTTTGGTGCCTGAGCAAGCCGGAGCACATCGAAAGGAATCCATCATCCAGGCGTGGCAGGTAACGAGGAAGGAGGCAGCGGTCCAGGGCCGCATTCAGAGCCCGCTCCTCAGAGAATGGGGGCAGGTGGCAGCGTGAGCACGGTTCTGAAAATCCGTCTGATTGCACCCACGCGCACCCTCCACACCTCTTCCTTTCCTGCCGACAACCGAGTGGCTTTGGAGCCCCGCGCCCCCCCCCCCCAAATGACTGCACAGTAGCATCAGGTGCGCGGAGTTTGAGAGTGGGGAGCCCGAGCTGCTTCGTGGATCCTTCTTCTTCTCTTTCCTGTTAGCAATCAGATCACCTCAGAACAGCGCGTTCCTTCGGCAGCTCGTCCCCAGCCCTCTTCTGCGAGGAGGGAGGGTTACCTTGCCTGTTTTCTCCGTGGTCTGGCACGGAGGAACTGCACCGGGCACTGTGGCATCTCTGCCAAGTTGGGGGAAGCTGGAAGCAGCAGTGGGCCGTTGGGCTGTCCCATCTCGGGCTGCTCCACTGACCTGGGACCCGCAGGAGGCACAGGCCAATTCACCATGCCCCTCTCCCTTCCAGTGCCCATTTCCCACCCAGGCATGGACGACATAGGCTCTCCCCTGTGGCCTCCAAGCCCCAGTGGGCACCCGGCCACCTAGACCCTTATTCAGTAGCTGGAGCTGTGGCCAAGACATGTGTGATGTTTGGGATCCCCGTTCAGTGATAGCACCTTCGCCACGTGTGGTGTGGTGTCTCTGGCATTACAACCAGGGGCAGCGCCCCGCAGGGAACCCTTGGTGATGGATGGAGACATTTTTGGTTACAGCGGAGAGGTGTCAGAATGGAGAGCCATGGATGATGGGAAATACAGGTAGAAACGGAAAGTAGTACGTTCCAGAAGGGTCGCAGGGAGGAGACGAGCCAGTCACAATGCAGTGTAGCAATGATGAAACATACAACTTTCCTCTAGTTCCTAAATGTTTCCTCCCCAGCCCCCGCCCTTCTATCATGATCCCAATTCTGCCTTACAAATCTGGCTAGACCAGAGGATGGACACTGGTACAGATAGGAACTGGAAACACGGAATCCAGGATGGATGATCCCTTCAGGACCATGGGTGAGAGTGGCGATACCGGGAGGTTGGAGGGAAGGTGGGATGGAAATGGGGAAACTGATTAAAAGGATCTACATATAAACTCCTCTCTGGGGGATGGACAACAGAAAAGTGGGTGAAGGGAGACATCAGACAGTGTAAGACATGACAAAATAATAATAATTTATAAATTACCAGAGGGGAGGGAGGGAGGGGAAAATGAGGAGCTGATATCAGGGGCTCAAGTTGAAGCAAATGTTTTGAGAATGATAGAGGGCAACACAGGTACAAATTTACTTGACACAATGGATGGATGGATAGGTTGTGATAAGAGTTGTACGAGCCCCCAATAAAATGATTTTTAAAAAGAATAGAAAATGAGTCATTTCAGTATACAACTTGGTGTTGGGGACTCAGGTCCTGCCTAGAGAGAGGTATAGTAAACCCCATCTTTCTCCCATGGAGCAGCTGCTGGATTCGAACTGCTGACCATGAGGATTGCAGCCCAACATGTAACCCCTGTGCCACCAGGGCTCCAGGACATGATGTTTAGTGTAGTCGGAGTTGTGCACCTGCTGTGGTTGCAGGGAGCTACTGAGTTGGCTTCAAGTCGTAGCCATGGCACGGTGCACAACCGAATGAAGCATGCTGCCCGGTCCTTTGCCCTTCTCCGAGTTGCTGTCTGTTCAAGCCCACCGCTGCAGCCCCTGTGCCCGTCCATATCATCTCACCTCTTCCTTACCTTCCATCCTCGGCTTTACCAAGCATGATGTCCTTTTCTAGGGCCTGGACCCTCCTGATAACAAAGATGTCCAAGGTGCCCAAGACGATATCTGGCCAGCCTTGCTGCTAAGTGCCATCTGGCTGCATTTCCCCCGGACGGATCTGTTTGCTCCTTTGGAAGCCATCGTGTCATCTAATTCCAGAACCTTCCCTCCCTTCCCCCTACAGTGGGCACCTAGGCCCTCTTGTTGATGTCCATGCTCTAGGGTCATGCTGTTTCCCGACTCTTAGAGCAGTGGTTCTCAACCGTCCTAATGCCGCGACCCTTTCATACAGTTCCTCATGTGGTGGTGACCCCCCCACCCATAAAATGATTTTCGTTGCTACTTCATCACTGTCACTTTGCTACTGTGATGAATCATCATGTAAATATCTGATAGGTGGGATGGATTTCATGGTTACAAGTGGAACATCATGAAAGCATAGTGATGAATCACAAAAACAACACGTAATTATATATTGTGAAATATTTATTTCTAATGACAAATAAATAACATCTTGTCTTGGAGCACGGTGTAGCATGGGCCACAGTCTATAGGCTGGGTACCCACAGGTGGGCGTGTCTGCATGTGGGCAGACCCTCATGGAGATGGATAGAGGAGCGGTGTCTTGGTTCCTAAGACCATGGGAAATCTGTGTTTTCTGATGATCTTAGGCGATCCCTGTGAGAGGGTTGCTCTACCCCCAAAGGGGTCTCAACACACAGATTGAGAACCGCTGTCTTAGATCCATGAGGGTGGGGTAGATAGTAGGACACTAGAGGGGCTAGCCTGCTTGTCTCCCATTTACTGGTCTCCCACTTACTGGAGGAGAAAGAGAGTGGTCTCCTGTGACCCGGACACTGACAGTGCCTCCCACTGCTAAGCCTGGACTCCGAAACAGCTGAGGTGCCCAGCATCAGGGACCTCACTAGGACCCATCACATGTCCATCCCCTCTGCAACTGGCCAGGCCCCGCTTAAGGACGCCTAACGAGGAAACATTTCGGAATACCAACACTCTACCTTGACCTTGAGCCATGATCCATCACAAAGCTGTCCTTGCCATGTCTGCAGACCACAGCAGGGTGACATCTCTTTGGATGGGGTGGGGGGTGGGGGTGCTGTGAGACTCCGGGGAGCCTGTCAAGGGAGGGAGGAGGTGATGTAGGCCCCACTCTCCCCAAGAAGCTCAGACCCCAGGATGCCTGGCGTCTGGATTCCTGGCTTGTCCCTGCCTCAGAGCCCTCAGGCAGTAAATCCCCCTGAACGGCACTATGGGGGGCACTTCCCTCCAGCCCTCTGTTCTGTGGACAATTAACTCCCAGTGAACGTTAAATAACAGGGTGGCTGCGTCATTAAAAAAACACCACTGTTTCCACAGGGGCAGAATTTTCAGCTCGGGTGATCCCAGTGGCTCTGATTTAAGATCCATCAGCTCAGTTCCAGGCAATAAACATCTAAGTAAAGGGATGATGTAGTGTGGGAGGGACTTGAGACCCATCCGTCACACCCTGGCCGGCGGAGCCCTCTGAGAACAGGGCGACAGGAAGGGACAAACAGCCAGTGGGACCCAGACAGCTCTCCTCTCTCCATAACTCACCGCCCCTGCTCGCTGATGTGCAGGCATGTCCTCACGAGGCCAGGGAGCGGGGCTGCCAAGGGGAGTTGACAGCAAGTACCTGACTGCCAGGGCTGCTGCTGCTGCTGACCACTGACTGCCACCCAAGCATCCGTGTGCAGCAGAACCACACACACAGCCTGGTCCTGTGCCCGGGCTGAAGCTTGGACATTGACTGCTATTCAGAAGTGCCTGTCCATGCCTTTCTTCCTCGTCTCTCTTGTCTGGAAGGGCCACAGGAACCTGCTTAGCAACACACAAGCCTCCCCTGACCAAGGTGCAGATCAGAACTCACACCTGGGTCTCGTGCTCCAAAAGAGAATTCTCCCACCCGGGCCACCACCACCACCTTCTGTCTGGGATACCAACCCAATGAAACCTGTGTGGGGGTGGGTGGGGGGCGGGCAGCTGCCAGGAGGCACGTACTTATCTGGCATGCCAGCACCAGATACAGAAAGGGACTCTTGCAGTGGGTTCCGTCACTCCTGTTCCACTCCTGTGGCTGAGAGAGCGTCAGGGTGCAGAGTGCAGGACTCCAAGAACAGGGCTAGGATGCCAGCGCAGCCGTGGCTTGCCAGTCACACTCCTGTGGCCCTTGGCCTCTTAGGCAAACGAGAGTGGGTCCAGGGGCATGCAGCGTATCACCCGACCCCTGGCCCCCTTTCTAGGGCTCCAAAGGCAATCTCAGTGTGGGGGTGGGGACCCCACTGGGGTCTGCATGTCCCTCCCTACCCCTGCTTACGATGGTCGATTTCAACATGGGAGCATTTACAATGGAAATTGATGGAGCACGGCACAGCCTGATTTCCCCCCACCCGCTTCTCAGGGACAGTTGCCATGAGGACAGCACGAGGCTCTATCTGTCAGTTCTTGGTTTGTCCTGGGTGACTTCCAAGCTGGGCAGGATGAGACAGGCTTCTTCCCATTTCGCGTTTTCCTTCAAGTCTGGAGAGACAGGGTCCAGGCTGTGGGTTATGGGTTGTGGGCAGTGGGCAGTGGTCAGATGGGGGCTGTGAGTCATTGGCCCAGCCACCTGAGCGACTCCAGGCTGCCTCTTCTGCCCAGGGCATCTCTCCAGGCAGTGAGAACAAGGAGACGCCTTACCTGTCCTGCTGGCTGTCCCGCTCCTTTCTGAATATGTAAAGAGAGAGATGATCGGGAGGTATTGGCAGAGGACTAGTAAGAAAGGCCTGGCTTTCCACATCCCAAACCAGTCCACCAGCGCTCCCTGGATGACCATGGCCCAGTTCAGAGCCAATCATGGGAATTGTACAGGACCAGGCAGGGTCTGGTCCTTACGTGGCTGGGGTCACCACCCATCAAGGCCCATTGGACGGCAGCTCACAGCAGCAAGAGAAAGAGACCTTGGGGGCAGTGCCCTGAGCTGGGCCTCTTGTCCTAGAGGGTAGGAAATCTTTCCTAGGGTATCTCTTAGCCGCAGTTTCCCCCTTGTGAAATGGGGTGATTAGCTTCTGCAGCACAGGGGGATCTACTGGGTGGCTTCCTCGGGTCTTTATTCGATGGCTGTCTTTGCCCATACCTGTGCTTGTCACGGAGAATACCGGACCCCAAAAGTAAATTCTGACTCACAGTGGCTTTATGTAAGGTTTTCCAGACTGTCGATTTTTTCCAGAGCTGACAGAAAGCCCAGCTTTCTCCTGTGGAGCAGCTGGTGGGTTTGAACCACTGACTTGGTGTTGAGCAGCCCAGTACTGATCCCAACGTTCATTGTTGCTGTCACGGGGGCCGAGTCTGTTCGGACTCAGCAGTGGACCAAATGCTCAGCAGAATGAAACACTGCCTGACCCCGCACCGCCTCCCCCTGCATTGCGTTTGTGGCCTCGAGACACCCCCCTGCGTCAGTCCATCCCACCAAGGGTCTTCCTGCTTTTTTGTGCCGACCCTCTATTTTACCAAGCATGATGTCCTTTTCCAGGGACTCGGCTCTCCTGACAACAGGTCCAAAGCCCCCCGGGCCAAAGTCTCGCCATGCTCGCCTCGCAGGAGCATTTTGAAGGTACCTCTTCCGGGGCAGATTTCCTTGTTCTTCTGGCAAACCACAGTACTTTATTCATCCTCATGATTGCTCATGGATCAAACCTGGGTGATCCACAGGGCTTTCCGCTGGCTGCTTTTCAGAAGCCGATCACCGGGCCCGTCTTCATCATCTGTCTTAATTTGGAAGCTCTGCTGAGGCCCCGTCAGCACCCTGGCAACACACAGGCTTCCCCTGACAGCCACCTGGTGGCTGCACACAAAGTGCACCAGCCAGGGATTGAACCCGGGTCTCCTGCCTTCAAGGGAGAAAAGTCTGCCACGGAGCCCCCACCCCACCCCTCCACTGCCGCCTGGAGGGCCCGGAGACGGTCATTTGGCTACATTAAGTTTAGACCCAGCCTCTGGAATAGAGGCCTCTCTCGTGATGTCACTCAGCTCTTTTAAGGCTGATGAGTCTCGGGACTTTCTTTCGGTGATCAGCCCCATTTCCACACCACGGAGCACATTCATTCTTTCTGTAAAAATTCTCCCCACCCCCTTCTCGCGAAGACTACAGGCATCGTGGATCATGGAGCTAGTGGACAAGATCTACATCCACAATCCTGTGACACTGATTATTCTCTGAGCCATTCTTCCCATGGACCTAAACTCACCGCCTCCAGACTTTCCCAGCTAGGCTTTGGAGTGGCTGTCGCCCGTCCCGTGCAGACGGTTCCTAAAAAGAGCACCTGGCTTGCGGCAGACACTTTTGTTTGGTTTAGAGGATATTATTTTTTTTGGTTTAAGGTATAAACACGATCTCAGAGCAACAGATTCAGGGGTTCATTCAGCCTCCCGGACTCCAAAACGACCAGATTTCCTGAGCCTTGGCCATTCAATTCTGCATTTTCTCCCCGTCGCTCCGGATGCTTCTGTGGAAGCTTTGCTCCAAACATTCAGTGACGGCTGTTGGGCACCCTCTGCTTCTTCTGGTTTCACGGCTGCTCACGGAGCCAGTCAGACACATCCCCTGTCTTCCTCCTGGTTCGGGATCTCCTGGGTCTGTTACTCTGGGTGAACTGAGCGTTATACCTTGCGTGGCCCCTGCCAGCCTTTAGGATCTCAGACACACCCCAGCGAGCTGGGAGCCAGGGCAGAAGCACCCAATGTGTATTAGGCCAGCTATCTGGGAAGTCCCACAAAACCCCAGCCCCTGACCTCCAAACCAACGAATCCTAACCCAGGAAGTTTGGGATTTGTACCTCAGCAGCCTCTCTTTTGGTCACGGTGGTAAATGTCATGTACCACACAGCTAGCTGGGTGAGGGTGTGGGTTCTCTGCCCCCCAACCTCCCTTCTTGATCATTGACTTCCCGGGTGCTTCCCCACAGCAGACCCGTTATCCTCAGAGGTCCTTCTGCGCTCCGTAGCGGCTAAGACGTCCCTAACCATTGTCTCGGAATCTGACTCTCTGAGGACGTGACATGGGTTTGGCACTTGGAAATCCTTGCCTCCACTCTCCTGACCACCGCTATCAACGTCTTTCCAGGGGAAATCTGTGGAGACGGTTCTGGGTGGGGACACAGGGTGGGGGACGAAGGATGGGCTTTCTAATGAGACTCATCTTTCCATGCGAGGGACGATGGGTAATGGACGGCCCCCCTCCCTCCCTGCAGCCCTGGGGTGGTGTCTTGTGGACGGAGAGACGCCATTGCCTCACTCTTCTTATCATGTCCCCGTGTCGGCCACTGCTCCCCTGACACCCCCACGACTGTTAACAACTTAGATTCTCCATCTATCATCCCCACAAGGAAGATAATTTACTCATGTGACACCCAAGTCTCCCAGTGTTTGGCTCTGAGGTTAAAAACCCCTGATACACTTGAATCAATTCAGCCGTGAGCACATTATAAAATGTAATTAAATGCCTCGGCCGTCTCCTCTCCCAGTGCCAACAGTGGGATTTAATTGAGACCCTTGGAGGGGGTCGGCGTAAGTCACAGATGATGACTCCAGGACTCATACTGCTCACTGGGAGGTGGGGGTTGGGAGGGAATGATGCTATCACGGTCCACGTGTTCAATTTACGGCAGGTTGAGGGGATCCCAGCTCGGCACTTACCTGCCAGGACTCAGACACGGAGTGGTGGAGGTTTTAGAAAAGGGGAGAGCCATTCTGTGTGTGTGTGTGTGTGGGGGGGGGTGTATCAGAACGCACTTATTCTTGCTTTCCCACTGGAGCTCCAAGGGGTATAGGTGAAGGTGGAGGAGGACTCTGCTTGCTCCTCCCTCCCATGGTGGTTGCCCCCTGCATCCTCGGCATTTCCTTCCATCTTATCAATCTTATCAATCACATATTAGCCCTCCTCTGCTGCCTGACCATTTGCCCAGTGCCCTTACTGCCTACCTCTCCCCTCAAGGCTTCTCTATGGGGCTGCTCCCTGGAGGGCACTTTCTCTGCCTCCCTCAGCCCAGATCACTACTGCCACCCGCCAAGCACAACGTGCATGATTCCGCGGTCTGCTCTCTGCTCTGACAGAGTGACAAGTAGATCATCTTACTCATTAGCCCAGACCAGACCGAAACAGTGACAGTGAGATGTTCATCTTCCCGTCTGTGTCGTCTGCCCCTGGGAGCTCACCTGAGCTTGGGGGGGGGGGGCACTTGGAGACGTTGCTTATCATGGAGCCTGACCAGCAGATGGTGGCGGGTAGAGCAACGAGGGTTAGGCTCTTGGCTTGACCATGTCCAGGTCTTCCTCTCCTCTTTGCAAAAAACGGACATCAAAAACCACACCCTATAGTTAAGCCAATGTCCTACGGTGTGGCCTATAACCACATCCTATAATTAAGCCAACAGAGTGGGTTACGATAACCACGCAGGCATGTACATTTTGACTTTGAGCAGTGAGCCATGTGTCGAAAGACTCCCGCCATGGAAGTGGCAGCAGCAGGTGTTGAACCAGGTCTCTTGGCTCCAAGGTCAGCTTTGCTGCTAACTGGCCCATGATGAGGAGTTATAGACCCACCCACGGCCATCAAGTCCATTGCAACTCCTAGCAACCCAGTAGGACTGCTCCATAGGGTACCCCAAACTGTAAAGTTTTAGGAGAACACACCGCCTCCTTTCTCTCCTTCAGAGCAACTGAGCCCAGCCCCCCAGCAGCTCAACTCTTAACCCATGGCACTGCCGGGCTCCTCTGAAGATGAGTCATCATCGTTGTGGTTGTTAGGTGTCATTGGGTCATTTCCGACTCTTGGCAACCTTGTGTACAATCGGCCTGACCCCCGGGCCCCCCACAGTTGTTCTGATGTTGGAGCCTGTTATTGCAGCCACTGCATCCATCCATCACACAGTGGGCCTTCCTTGTTTTCATGGCTCCTCCACCTTAACCAAGCATGGTGTTCTTCTCCAGGGACCGGTCTCTTCTGAGAACAGGTCCGAAGTCCATGAGACAAAGTCTTGCCATGCGTCTAAGGAGCATTCCGGCCACACTCCTTCCATGACAGATGTGTCTGTTCTTTTGGTGGCCCAGGGTCCTTGCAATATTCTTCACCAGCACCAGAGTTCAAAGGCATCAACTTTCCACCCGTCTTCCTTATTCAAGATCCAATGTTCGCATACCTAGTTGGCGCTTACAAAGATCGTGGCTTGGGTCAGGGGCACTTTAGTCCCCAAAGGACCAGCCTTGATTTCCAACACTCAACAGCGAGCTCTTATGTAACCGATTGACCCAATGCAGGGTGTCCTTTGATATCTTGACTTCTTCTTCCATGCGCATTGGTGGTAGATCCAAGCCAGACGACATCTTTGACAACTTCAACCTTTTCTCCATTGATCGTGATGTCACCAACCGGTCCACGTGTAAGGATTTGGGGTTTCTTTACATAGAGCCTATCCGTACTGAAAGCTGCCGTCCTTGAACTTCATCAGCAAGGGCATCCATTGCTCCTCACTTTCAGCAAGCGAGGCTGTGTCACATGCGTATGAGGTGGTTATAGAAAACCTTTCCTCCAGTCCTGGTGTCGTGCTCTTGATGAAATCCAGCTTCCATGAGGATTTTCTCAGCCTACAGATTGAGGAGAGAGGCTGCAACCCTGAAGATGGGTGATGGGGGGCTCAAAATCAGGGGTCGCCACCCTCTTTCAGGTGAAGGAGGAGCACCGACTAGAAGATAGACGACAAAGCTCCCCACAGACTCCGATTTAGGGGAAAACCAAACTGGTGTGTGGATCCTCAAGGCAGAGTGACCGTGACAAGGATAGCAACAGCCATGACAGCACGATGGCCGGCACTCGGCTGAGCGCCGCTCCCGTGGTATCCCCCCCATCCAATCCTCCTGAAATCCCAGAAGGGAGATGCCATCACCCTCTTTCCACGAGGACTGCCGGGTCCAAGGTCAAGGGAGCAGACAGCGGAGTCTTCTGTAGAGCGATGCAGGCAGTCTGGCCACAGGCAGCAAATAGCAGGGTGGGTCACCAACACTCAGCCAGATGACAGGATCTGACAGTCCCCAGCTCAAGGGATGTACACACCAGCAGCGTGGTGAAGCAGGCAGGTCTCGAAGGAACCTCAGCTCTAGCGACACGATCCACAGGTTGGGTCTCCCACTGGTAGTGTAGCTTGCAAGTTGAGGCAGAGGACTAGCTATGGGAGCCGCACACAAGTCTGATTGCCAGAGAGCAAGAGAGAGGCAGGTCGGGTTCGCTGAGCCATTTATCTCTTGGCCCTCCAATCAAACGGCGACCTTATTAGTCCCACATGTTCCTATTGGCCAGGTTGGCACAATAAACATACCTTTCACGGTTGGTGATGCTGACCACAAGGTCTGTAGTTCGAATACACCAGAAAGACGAGGTTGTGTGTTCCTGTAACGAGTTATAGCCTAGGAAAGCCACGCTGGGGTGAGAGGTAGCTCTGCTCTGTCCTATAGGGTCACTGTGATTTGAAATCCACTAGATGGCAGTGAGTTGACTTTGGGGGGGAGTTGAGCATCCGTCACCTCCATGAGTCCCCACTGCCTTATGCCTCCCCACCTGTGGCACAGCACCCTGACGGACCCCACAGTCATCTACAGGCCAGGCGGTTCCCAGATACCTCCACGGCCATCAGGGTCCTCAGCTGGTGGGCTTTGCATCTTGAGAAGTGGTTTAGCGTTGCCTCGGGGAGGAAACTGGGGCCAAGTACACAGAGGCATTCCAGCCGGGCACGTAGCACCATGGAGATGTAACCTTTAGAGACAGCGCATAATTAAAGTACTTGCAGATCGGGTCTATTGGAATTGGATATTTAAGCAAACATCCGGGCCCCATTATGCAAAGACTATCGTGAGCGGCTTTCGTCGGGGATTGGTTGGCATCTCGGATGAATCAGTGGGATTTTCACTGGCGACTGGCCTGTGGCCTGAAAAGATTTTTATTAATGTCAGGTATCTTCAGGCCCAAAGAATGTGCTGGTTGGTTTGAGGGCAGCTATGCCCGTGAAGTTCCCACTTGGGGCGCTCATACCCTGGGCTAGAAGTTTCCTCCGCTTCTGAGCCTGCGCCCGAAAGTTCGACTGTCCCAGCTCTGCCTTTTGAGATGGAGGTACGGGCTTGAATGGACAGAGCACATCAAAAGCACTTAGCCCGAGTCCTGCAATCATGACAAAAAGCAAGCGCAAAGTCACTGCTGTCGACTCTGACTCACTGTGACCCTGTAAGACAGAGAAGAACCACCCCTGTGGGTGTCCCAGTTTGTCGGTCTTTACAGAAGTGGACCCTTATCCACAGTGTGGCAGGTGGCTTTGAACAGCCAACCTTGTGGTTAGCATACTGCCTAGTATCCCACGATGCCACAGGGGTTCAGTGGGTGCTCACTAAATGTTGCATTGTCATTTCCTGGTCTGATGTGTTCAGGGCTCTTCATCTGCAGGGAGATATCGAAGCACAGGCAGTTCCTCGTGTCACTAAGGGGGCGTAGAGACCCAGGAACCCAGTAGACAGTTCCTCCTTCTTCTCTAAACGGTGGTTCAGTTCTGATGTTGACTCCAGGCATGGGGTTGGGTGGAGAGTCAGTGGGACAAGGGAGGTTTAGCCAGGCTTTGGGTTTTTATACTACTCCAGGCTCAAGTACTCGGTAGGTGACCACAACTGAACAGTGTACTGGCCTCAGTTGCCTCTCTGCGGAGTTGGGAGAGGACACGTCTTCCTGGTCTTGCCCAGATAGGTCTTTAGAATGAATGTAGGCCTGGCAGGCCGATACTTGGGGGGTGCTATTAATAAGCCAGTAGTAAAAGTATCGTTTCGGTGCTAAGAAATGGACTGACTACTCTGTAAACCTCATCCCAGGTAACGGTGAAGCAGCTCTGTGGACTAGGTACCTCTGGGTGCTCGTCAGAGCCACTAAAGAGCATCTTCACACAATCTGAGCAGGGTGGAAGCCAGACTGGCCCTTGGGCCAAGGGATCGAGGGCTTCTGGAGACACTGAGAGACATGGAGAGGGTTGCCTGTGGACACGGCCGAGATACTGTATCCTGAGACATTCCTGATCTTGACTTGTAACCTGGGAGACTTGCCTCCCGTCTTCAGTCGGCAGTCTGGAGAGCTAGCTGTTCTTGCCTCGGCCGCCAGAGGGAGTGCATCTACCTGTAAGGCTGACCCCAGCTCTCTTGCCTCTATTCCAGCGTGCTTCTGTGTTTCTATGGGCTTAAAACAGACCCTAGTCTCTGTTCCCCTCCTCGGGCATTACTCACGACGGACTTCTCCTCTTGACGGTCAGCAGAGAGGACCTGATGGCCCGGTGGCTACAACCCTGCCCATCTCCATCTGTCACACTCTCATGGCTTCCGAGTTGCCATGATGCTGGAAGCTACACCACAGGGATTTCAAATGCCAGGTCTCCAGGGGCAGACAGGTATGGGCGGTGCTTCCGGATGAAGCCAAACTAGCAAGGAGGACCCAGGGAATCTACTTATGAACAACCGACCAACGATAGCCCTAGAGCGCCGGACACTGTCTGACATCGTGCAAAGGTGCTCGGAATGCGACTGCAGAAGAGCTGGCTCCTCCAAGCAGACTTGACCTGCGTGCGGTGCGTCACCGGGAACCAGGCTTGGGTCTCCCTGTGGGAAAGCAGAACGCTCCCGTGGAAGCCTGACGCAATGCCGGAGTGACTCCGTGCCATGATGCAGTTACAATCGATGAAACATTTGCATGTGATCCCAACCTCCCCCCCCCCCCAGCCCACCAAATATCACATGAAACCTACAGCATCACTACCACGACCTATGCAGTCACAGATGCAGTTCGAAGGGAGGGCAGCCTGATGCTGAAATGATGAGCATAGTTCCCAGGTCGGGCTGCCAGCCTGCTTGGCTGCCGAACAAACACTGAAGGTTACTTCCACTTTTTGCAGTTTTCTGAAGCCAAATGACAGCGAGAGTTAATGTGCGTCTTTTGTAAAAGCGAGCTGGCACGAAGAGACTTTTGAATTGTGTGTGTGTGTGTGTGTGTGTGTGTGTGTGTGTGTGTGTGTGTGGTGGGGGGGAGTTGAGGGGCACACCTGGATTCTTCTTCTCCCCCTTTATCTCTCCCTCTCTTCCTTCATTTGTCTTTGTGAGCTTAGCCTCCCTCCCCTCTCCGAGTCTGACTCGAGGGTCACCTGGTTTATTTCAGAGCTCTGCAGAGGAAGATGCATACATATTTATAGGCATATTCTGCCACGTCTGTGTCCTGGGGTGCAGCTCGCTGGGTTCGAACTGCTGCCATTGCGGTTGGCAGCTGAGTGTTTAAGCCGCTGCACCACTGGGTCTCCTTGGCTGACTACCAGGAGGTTGCTAAGCCTAGGACTCCCAAGCCACCCCCCTTCTCCCGAGAGGAGGCATTCCTGCAGGGGGGGTCCACAACGGGACCCAAGGACAGGGAGATGAAGCCTCCACCCTCCAGCACAGGCGTGGAATTATCACCGGCTCTGCCCCAGGGACTTGCAGCTCACGGGCAGTGCAGGTTCAGCCTCGGCATCTGCCTGAGTTATTATCAGACGACGTAAGAAGCAAGGGATCTTCTGCTCAGTTGCGGAGACATTTTAATAGGTGCTTTGATGGTTAAACAGAAGTTTCTGTATCGGTTTAATTGCTATAAATGTTGTTTGCCTTCTCTGTTATGATAAGGCTCGAATTTTCACCGCCGCAACCCCCCCCTCCCTGTTCCCCACCACCGTTCCCTTTAAGCAAGGCTCCTTTGCTTTAAGATTCACATCAGCAAGTTTCGTGAAAATCCAGAGGAAGAAAGTAGAGAGGGCCTGCAAGTTCAAGTCCTCATTCCCACATCGGGAGCCTTGCAGAGCCTATTACTGCTGGAGACTAATGATGCTGTAGCCGCTTAATGTAATCGACCGACAGCGCCCCTTCGCCAGATATTGGGAAATGAATCCAAACTATTAAACTTAATTACATCTTCTTTTTCAAGAAGCTGCTGTAATTGAGAATCGCAGAATAACTAGGCTATGAATCTAACAGTGCTTATAATAGGGAGGATTTGTTCTCTGACAACTCTTGAGCTTCAGAAACACCATGGGGGGTGGGGGTGGGTTTTGGGTTCTGTTTCTCCAGGGGGAGAGGCATAGCAACACCTCTCAATCAGGGATTCTCGGCCTGGCACGATGGACATTTGGGGTCCAGTAGTTCTTGTCATGAGGTTTCCCTGTGCCTTGTAGGATGCTGGGGGACTATCTGCCACCTGCAACATCCAAAATATCCCCTGAGAACACAGGTATGGGGTTTCCAGAGGACTTGGGAACAATCACAGCGATTCCTGGAGATTCCTCTGCTGGTGCGTGGTTGCGTGACCTTCAGCAAGTCGCTGCACCTCTCTGTTCTTCCGTAACTTTCTTTGTAAATTGGGGAAAACGTTGGCTCTGAGCTCCCAGAGACACCGCTTCCAGGTATACGCAGCACAGCGTAAGACCTAGTACCTAGTGCATTCTCGGCAAACAGGGACTGTTCTTATTTTAATCATCTTGGCTTCAACAAACAAGTTCGAAGTTGTGATGCAAAGACTAGAAGGATTTGGTCCTGCCTTGGCAAGGGTAGCAAACACCAGCATTCAGACTCATCCTTACCCATGGCAGACATTGCTAATCGATCCCAGTGCTGTTCCCCATCCATCTCCACAGTGGAACGTTCACTGTTCCTGGTACATGCAACTTTTCTGGCTGGCTGCTGTGTGTCTGCACTCAGCCTGGCTCCTCAACCCAGCCCTCCCACTTGAGCCCACCCCTGCCACTGGAGAAAGTAGTCGAAGGGGTTAACAGGTGGTATCCTTCCTCCCACACCCGGCTTCAGTTCCCAAAGGAGAAAGACAGGAAAAGAAAGAATGCTCTTTAAAAAAACACACACACAAAAAACCAATAACCCACTATATTTTTCTCTCTTATCGGTTTTTGGCTTCCGTCAGAAACAGAACCAAGCAGCGACATGGGCTTGGGTGCTCTGACATTTAGTTGTTAGTTGTACTAGAGGAAATTCCGCAGGATGGGATTCTGATTAATATATCATGCTGTCTCCCTCTTGGGTTTCCTCTGCCCTTTAGGGCATAGAAAATCATTAGCTCTCCTGGAAAGGGCCCCAGTTTTACAAGGGCAGAATAGAGGGTTCTGGAAACAGCGCTCAGATGGGCCGCCGGTGTCATTAGACAGGAGAGAGGAGGGAGAGGGCTGGGGGTTAAATGCTCCCCGAGAGGTTCGGACATGCTCAGCTCCCTGGTGAGCAAGCCACTCTATGACACTTGCTGTGGACAATGAGCCCGGGGAGGGAAGCCAGCTGCTGCCTCCATCTGGCCAGAGACAGGGCGCTGGCGGTGGGTCAGCCTCTCCTTTGCTGGTGGACATTTCAGGGGCAGTGGTAGCTCATTTCTGCTGTCCCGTCACTCCTCTCGGGCCTGCAAGGTTGGGGAAGAAGAGGGGGCAGGCAGATGGGCAGATGGGGTAAAGGAGTGGGTTGGTTGGGGGCTCGGGGTTTAAGAGACAGATACTTAATCTAAAGTCTGTGGGATTTATTGTTTTAGCCTCCCATCTACTGCCATCTCTATTTGTTTACCTATTCACCTGTCCATTCACCCACCCATCTGCCCATTCACCCACCCACCCACCCATTCACCCACCCATCTGCCCATTCACCCACCCACCCACCCACCCATTCACCCACCCACCTGCCCATCCACCCACCCACCTGCCCATTCACCCACCCATCCGCCCATTTACCCACCCACCTGCCCATCTGCCCATCGACCCACCCATCTGCCCATCCACCCACCCATCTGCCCATCCACCCACCCATCTTCCCATTCACCTCCCACCTGCCTATCCACCCACCCATATGCCCATCAACCCACCCTTCTACCCATTCACCCACCCACCTGCCCATCCACCTACCCATCTGCCCACCCACCCATCCATCTGTCCATCTATTCACCCATCTGTCCATCCACCCAATTATCCATCTGTCTATTCATCTATCCATTATCCATCCATCTACCTATATGTCCATCTATATCCTTGTCTGTCTATTGATCCATCTACCTATAAATCCATTAACCATCTGCCTATTCATCCAACTACCTATATATCTATCCACTCACCTATCAGTTCATTCACCTCCCCACTCCTCCATTCACCTATTCACCTACTTACCTATACACCCATCCCTCCCACCCATACATTCATCATGCAGGGCCCATCCATCCATCTGTCCATCAGTCTGTCTTCCTGTAGCATGATTTTAGGTGGTAGCACATGGTTAGAGGTCTTTTAAATGATGACCCGTCAGATGTAAAAAGGCATACACATTTAAAGTTCGCTTTTAAGATGACTGCAGTTAAACGACATGAGAGTCAGCTGAACTATGAAGCATCATTCCATAGGCTGTGTAGGGGCATGCAAACATTAGGAAGATGGCATATTTGGAATACCCTGCCATTAAAACACTGAAGGCAAGGGCTCCCACTGCAGCGACCCTCAGACCTGAACCCCCAGCCCTGCGTGCAGCCTGCTAAGTGTATCATCCCCAGCAAATGATGTCGCCTCTCCAAGCCTCAGTTTCCTAACCTATAAGATGGGGCTGCCAGCCACCCTGACCTTGCAGTTATTTGGAGGAAACGATGAGCTACTACAGTACGTGCCAGGCACGCAGCCAACACTCCGCCTGTGGAAAGGATGCTTGATCCTCAACTTTGTCTCCCCACTTCTCTCGGGTGGACCCACCAGGAGCCCCTGGGTGAGTCCCACCCACAGCACTTCACGGGGCTTTGGTTTAGCACACAACAGCAGTCTTGACTGTTCCTCTTGCTGCCCACAGCCTCTGGCCCTCTCTGTAACCGGCTCCCCTCTCTCCTCTCCCCGCAGACACTCTGTCGGTGCCACGCTGGTCCCCGCAGATCCCACGCCGAGACCTGAGCAACTCCATCAAGCACAGGTAGGCGAGGTGTGCCCGCCTCCCAGCTGGGACGCTGGGTGAGAAGGACATCCGGGTCCCTGCACAGTTGGGGAAGGAGCAGCCCTGACACCGTGTCCCCTCACCTCCGCCAGGCTGGGACTTGACAGCAGTGAATGGGATGCTAGCCTCTTCCTCACAGGGCCCTGTGACAGGTAGTGCACAGCCTCATGATAAGCTGTGTGTGACCCCAGCTGGGACGGCTCTGCGGCCTTGAGGAAGTGACTGACCCTCTCTGAGGAGACGTTTCCTCATGAGCCTGTCTCCCCATGGGGTGATGACGTGGGGCTTACCAGGCTGAGACACAGAAGAGGCATGAGGCATGAGGTCCGGCCCATAAGACAGGGCTTGATGGCAGCCATAGAGGCTTCCAGGCTTGTCGCCGGTCTCCAACTCAAGAGATGTGAGATAGGAACCTGTGGCCTGGCAGGCTGGCCTCCGCTGTGCTCACCTTCCACTGCAGTGCTGGCCACACAGATGGCCTCTGCAGGGTTATACCTGCTACTTTCTTGTGTGAGAAGATGAGAGTGCGGGGGGGGGCACCCCCGGGTGTGCACAGGCCAGTGATCCCTTAAACGTCTTTTTCTGCTTTGGGTTTCATGCTGCCTACTGTGGGATAGGCGAGGCAGGAATGGTGGCCAAGCCCCTTTGACAGTTGAAGGCACTGCGGCCCTCGGCTTGAGGTGATGGATCGGATTTGTCTCGGGACTTTGTTTGGACATGACCGCTGAGAGTTTTCCTTCGACTGGGGCCACTGCGAACCAGCCGAGTGGACTGGTTCCGTGTTCGTGGACTGTGTGAACCAATGTCGATAGGTTTCCTTGCCAGTGGGCAGCACTCAGCAAGACATGAAGTCCGCATCCTCCGGGAGCTTCCAGCAGAGAGGAAGGGGAAACGGCTGGGAGACAGGCTGTGGTCACACTGAGTAAGGGCCGAGGGCCAGCTGGGAGTAATAGCAGGACCTGCCCACGGCTTCATGCCCTCTCCCCGAAGGGCGCCTTGTCCACAGCACCTGAGATGCAGAAATGTGTTGGCATGACCAGTGGCTGTTAGATTCGCAGGGAGCGTTCGAGGCAGCAGTGGTGATGTGTGATCAAAATGCCAGCCACCAGGCGAGACGAGAGAAGGGCATCCTGCTCTCTGTGCCTGTGTCCCCAGGGCTTTGTGTTTGTGGCCCTGGGACCCTGGGCTGGACTCCTCTGCAGGGTCAGCCCCGGTCCCGGTCCAGCCCTTTCTCTAGGCTCTGCCCAGTGCCTGGGCTCCCTTTTCTCGCTTCCCCTCCTCCATTTGTCACGCACCTCCTTCTGTTTCAGGAGCCCTGGTGGCGTAGAGGTGATGCATTGGATTGCAATCCACAAGGTCTGCAGTTCAAAACCACCAGCTGCTCTGTGGAAGAGTGCAGGGCTTTCTACTCCCATGAAGAGTTATAGCCTCAGGAACCTGGGGGGGTGGGGGGAGTTCTGCCCTGTCCTGTGGGTTCCCTGGGAGTCAGCACGGGCTCTCTGGTAGTGAGTTTGGGTTTGGTTTTGTCGGTTTGTTGACTCGATCTCTGTTTCGCCCTCAAGGAGGGCTCTGCCCCTTGGTTTGGCCCTCGCTGTCAGGGTCAGCCACACCCCTAGACTGACCTTACCCCCTGGATGGGCTCGATGCCTGAGTCAGCACTGCTGCTGTGGGGGCACCCCAGACTCAGAAGCCAGTGGAGGGGAGCCACCTGAGGAGGACCTGGGGGTTGGAAAGAAGCGACTACTCCTTAGCCTCGCCCTCTGTTCCAAGAGACCTGACCCCATCCCCGCCTTGGTGCAAACTCGAAATTGAAGTTCCATCCGTAGCATCCACTCTGCTGGGGCCAGGAAAGAGGAGGGGTTGGTCTGGGAAGGGAAGGGCTGAAAAGCCACCTGCCACTCACTTTCTTGCCTCCCAGCCCATGGCGAGGGGGTCGGGGATCCAATCCTACAGAACAGACCCCCATTAAACCCTCTGCCCTCCTCACCCCTCTCCAAATGGGAGAGGGTTTCCTTGTCACCCAGTGTCTTCTCGGCGTGCGGTTGTTTGCCGAGATACAGATGGTGGGGGCTGACCCATATTGGCGAACGATTCGGCAGCAGAAGACTGCCGGTCCCTTTGCATTCCTCGGCACCCAGTTACATAAGCACTGCCGGCGTTCCTTCTGACACTCCGGGGCCGGTGGAGATTAGATACCGACTCCTGCTGACGGTGACAAAAATTGAAAATTAAAATTATCCGTGGCCTGACAACCTTCCATAACTTGCCTTGGGCCCTTTCGCTTCCTCCCATCGCTGCTGGAAGCTAGTGGGGCGGGGCCGGTACCGGATTGTTCATCTCGTGCCCCTCTCCCCGCTTGGTGTGTAGTTAGACGTGAAAACCACAACACATGCACGCAAACGGTGCTGTGAAATGGGACGACGCCCCCGTGGAGTTTTCAGGGGCTGAGTTTCTGGAGAGAGATCACCAGGCCTTTGCTTTGGGGTGCCTCTGGGTTGACATGAACCCCTCCTAACTTTGGGGGTTAGCAAGGCGCCTTGCATCATTTGCAGCCTCCTGGAGACCTCCTGCCGGGTAGAGGACACTTCTAGGCTGCCCTGTGTGGGTCACCAGGGGTTTGGTTGAAAGAGAGGGGCTAACTGATGGTCCGTACAGATGTTTACTTTGGGGGGGGGCTCATCTCTGTGCCTAAAACGTGGGGTCTCGTGTTTTTTGAGGGTCTCCAGGCAGCGTGGCCAGGAATGGCTCAGCGGGAGGCCCTGCTATGCTTGGTAGCTTTATGAGACCAGTTCAGGGTACCCCCCTACCGTCACCCCCCGGTCACTCTGTCCCAGAGCGTTACTGGGCATATTGTAAGCCATCAGGCTCTGTTTGTTGAGCAAACTGATGTTCGAGGCAATGATACAATCCAAACTCCCAGAGCACGGACAAAGCTCCAGATACGGTGACCTGCGATCCTGTCCATGCCCTATGGGGCCAGTATTATTCTCTGCACCACCCCCACCACCCCCTTATAGGAGACATCTCCTCTGGTGATTGAAGCTACTTGCTTACATCAGAGATCTGCAAAGTGACAGGGCTGGAACCCAGGGAGGCCCCAAGCCTTCCGTTGCCGGGGGCATCCTCCCAAGACGGGCCGGCACCATCACCTCGCCCTCAGCCTTGCTCTCGCTCTCTCCCCACAGGTTCTCCACCAAGTACTGGATGTCTCAAACCTGCACCGTCTGCGGGAAGGGGATGCTTTTTGGCCTCAAATGTAAAAACTGCAAGTAAGTGACTGCTGCTTGAACTGACGCCCCGTGGTGCCTGATGCCATGGGGAGAGCCACACCTGTGGCTCCGAAGGGGCACGTGGCAACTTGGTTTCTTGACTCTTGGGAGACCCCCCCCCACCCCCGCTGCATCCTCCAGAAATGGCTTGTCAGTGGCTGCCACCCTGGGGCAGGGGCGCGAGAGAGAAAGAGAAAGAGAGAGAGATTCTGAAGGAGAGCCGCAGCTGTTGCGAAAGCAAAGGTCAGCCTATTTTGGGGGTGGCGAATCTGAGAGTCAATATTTTAGGCTCTTCGAAGGCGAGCAAAGGAGGGGAAGGCTCTACAAGAGATGGGCGCAGGTAAACGCGTCGGAAGGATTGTGAGGCGGTTGCAGGACCGGGCGGTGTTTTGTTGCGTTGGTCACTGTGAGATGGCACCAACCTGGCGGCCTCTTAGCAGCGGGAGCAGCTGCAGGTCCTCCAGTCTTTGCTGCACACACTCCACTCTGCCTCGCTGGGCAAAGGCAGCCACCGACTCCGGCTCACTGTCACTGGGCTCGGTTGTGCTTCCGCACACTGCCTGTCCTATGACAGCCAGAGGGCTGCCTCTGGCCCCTCAGCTGGTCTGCCAGCCCCTGCCCTACAGTCTTCCAAGTCCCTTGGTGCCATCTTCACTCTCACTCTCTGAGTGGGGAAGGATGCGTGATAATCCCCCCCTTCCACAGATCTGAAAGCGGAGTGTCAGCAATGGGTCATGCAGCCCAAAGACGTGGCCTTTGGGATTTAAACCCTAGCCGCTCGAGTTCTCGTGGGAAATCCCTACCCCATGGCCCTATGGTCCCTTCTCTGCCCTTCTTTTCCCACGCCTACCTCAGGTCATGGTTGGCAAGGGGTAGGAAGGCAGGGGGAACTGTAACCCCCAAACTCAAGACCCGAGAGTCCTCTGCCACGGTCTAGCTGTGTGACCTTGAATGAGTCACTTCACCTTCCCGATTCCAGTGTTCTGGGGAGGGGAGCTTTCTGATCATCCCCGGGGATGCAGCATTCCAGTTGCCGCTGAGTGGACCTGCGGATCCCCAGCTGTCTCCAAGAGCTGATCTCCGGGGGTTGTAGATCACCAGGCCTTTATGCTGAGACACCTCGGGATAGGCCCAAACCCCAGCCTCTCAGTTAGCAGCCTGACGCCATAAGTTTATCCCACTCAGAGGCTCGGGTCTGAATTCAGTCCTCTGTAAAACATCACAGTTACCTTTTCTGCCTGCCCCCTCCCCAACCCAGCCCCTCCTCCTGAGCTTGCAAGGAACGGCCCTCTGAGCCCTCGCTGGCTGTAAACTAACCAGCAGTCACAGCCTGCTGGGTATAGCCCTTTCAATGCATGTGCGTCTGTGTGTTTGCTTTCTAGGAGCCTTGTGATGTCAAAGGCTAAAGGGGGGATTTCCCCCCTGGCTACTTCTCCTCCCTGTGGGAGCCCAGGGACGTAATCTCTCCCTGGGGCCCCCAAGCCTCAGCTTCTTGGCCCTGTGGTGGAGGTGGGATAGGAGCAGGGGCGAGTTCTCCCTCCCTCTCTGGATAAGCCCTGTCCCCTCAACTTGTAAGGAAGTCTGGGGGGAAGCCGCCTATCCCCGGGAAAAGTGTGGGGCCGGGTGATGAGCAGCGGCCACCAGGCTGCTGTGGGTTCTTCGGACTGACTGGATCCAGTACACTGGCTGTCTGCTTCCCCTGGGCTCTGGCTGCTGGGGGTTTCAGCACCCCACCACCCCACCCCAGCTTTCTCAGCTTCACGCCTGCCTTGGAACGCAGCCAGGAGTCAGCGAGCCTGAGTTGGTTTCATTTGGGGCTCTGGAGGTGGAACAGAGGCATCTCTCTGGTCTAGAAGTAAAACACAGGTCACAGCCCTGGGGGAAGAGGCTGGGGTGTGGAGGAGCTGCAGGGAGCCCCAGTTGAGCTCGGTTCCCAGCCGCCACCCACCCTCACTTACCCACGGATGTGGGCCACAGACAGATCCCCCCCCAGGCCTTGCTTTCCCCGTCTGCAAAATGGGTGTGCTGTCAGCACCCTCAAGGGTGCTGTTGGAAGGAGGCGACCCCAGATGGCGACCTTTTTCTCAAAGAACATTCCTCCACCCTAGACTTGTGCACAGCCGACTTCTTGCCTGCAGGAGAGGGGGCTCACACTGAGCCCTGGGGGCTTCCACCCTTATCCGTTTGTTCTACCCCTAGAAAAACTGTCCCGCCACCGTTTCTAGAAGGGCTGGAGTGTGTGCGCAGAGGTGTGTATGTGTGTGTGTATGTGTGTGTGTGTGTGTGCACGTGCGTGCGTCTGTCTGCAACAGGGGTTTTGCTGTGCAGTTTGGACCCTGCATGACAGTTCTTACCAGTCCAAGAATTGGACCTCCCCATCTCTAAATAGAGCCTTGCCGTTTTTTCCACAGCATTTAGAATACAAACGAATAGTGATTGATAGGCACTATCAAAGCTTGGCGGGATTTGGGTCTCACTCATGAGCCAATAGGAAGAGGCCTAGAGCTGGGCTTCTGCTGGGCCAGCCTGAAGAGTGGAGTGGAGGGGATATAGAGGGGACACGCCCACAAAGGGGCGTGGCACCAAGGAGGGACAGAGCACCGCTGAGGAGAACACCTACAGGACCCTGGGCTACAGATGGTGTCCTTGTCAGTTGCCCGCAAGTTGGTTCTCATTCTTAGCGACCCAGTGTACAACAGAACCGAACCCCGCCCAGTTCTGTGCCAGGTCGTGCCCTAGGGCTGCCTTTATGGGGCCTTGACAGTGCAGTGCTTAAGCTAGTTTGGACTCGCGAAAGCCCAGGCATTCTGCTTCCGTAAGTAGATGGCAGCTTAGGATGGCCGCTGGGGCCACTCTACTCTGCCTGATCGGCCCCTAAATCCACACGGTGGCATTCAACGACAGATAACAGGGTGCCGTCACAACGTTCCGTCGGAACAGAAACACCTACGGTCCTCCTTCCGTCCCACAGACCAGAAGTGCGGCTAACATGGACAGGTGGGCAGGACCCGTTCCTGCCTTTCCCAACGTCCAGTCCTGCCACGCACCTCCACCCTCGCGAGCACACCGTGGCTCACAGTTGCACGGGCCGCTGCCGGCTTCTTCCCTCGTCTGTTTTCCCTTTGGGCCTCGGTGTCCCTTGCCCTCCTTCTATATGAGGACCCTACACACACACACACACACACACACACACACACACACTACAGGATGACCTCATGCCAACTCACCAGCCCTGTCTTCAAAGACCATTCGCAAACAAGGTCACCATCTCACATTTGCAGGGACAGATCTTAAGAAGTCACCGTCTATCGGAAGGCACACAGTTCAAGGCGGAATAGGCGGGGCTGGAACTTCTGGGATGAAACTGGCAGGTCCAACCCCCTAGCCAGTCCACAGAGTGAAGCAGCATCACAGAACGGACCCTGACTGAGGCAGGCAGCGCTCCCCTCCTTGCAGAGTGTGTGCGCACCGGTGCCTGCCGGGAGGGCGGGGAGCAGAGAGCAAGCCGCAGAACTTGGTCCAATACATCCTCTGGGAGTGTTAAGGGGAAGAACAAGGCACCTTGGTTGTGCAGAGGTTAAGCAAGCCGCTGCTTACCGAAAGGATTCACCCACTCCCCGGCTCCGCGGGAGAAAGACCTCGTGTGTCGGAGTAGAACAGTGCTTCTTAAGGTTGTCAATGGATGGGACCCCTCCCAGGCAGGCTGCTGGATCTTCTTCCCTCCAGGTGGGGTGCTGCTCATCCCTGGTGGTGGACTGCAAACTCACTGCCCTCACCTGTGTGTGAGGAGTCGAACAGCCCCTCGTGTTTTCCATGGCCGTGACCTGCCCAGCCCGCCACCCTGGAGCCTCGTTGCCCACCGCTTATGAGTTTGGGTCTCCGACTGAAGCAGGAGCCCCTTGGCGGGCTTCTTAAAGCACGAATTGTAGCCCCAGCCCCCCGAGTGTCAGAAGGTCGGCTGGGGCCCCAGGATTTGCTTCTCTGCGTGTTCTGTGGCTGACACTTTTTAAGAATCACTGGGGCTCAAAGCCATCACGTACAATGCAGAATCACGTCTCCCTGTGGGCCCTTTCCATAAGGGTGGTGAGTCTTTGCTGGTTGTTTGCCAGGCTTTTCTTCTGAGGCACTCCCTGGTCTCACTCTGTCCAACGTCGGTCTTCTCAGCATCCTCTCCCCGGGGCCTGGCACTTCGTGTGATGAGTGGAAAGACAGCTTGCCATTCAGAACCTGCTCCGGAGGCCCAGACTTTGCCGTGTCTGAATCTCTGCTCTTCCACCAACAGGTGGCACCCCATCACCCCCCGGGAGCCTAAGTCCCCCCCCAACCTCTGTGAAATGGGGATGATAACAACGACCTTGCCAGATTGTCTCGAACCAGCAATGGCTAAGTGAGACGATGCACATCCAACGCCCCGCCTCGCTCGCTCGCTTGTGCCTGGCTCCGTAGCAAACTCAGCTCGTAGTTTCTACACGCGGCAGCCCTAGAAGCGAGAGTGGGACAGTTTAGCTTTCCCGAGACTGTAAATCTGTTCAGAAGCAGACAGCTGCATCTTCCTCCTCAGGGAGCAACCGATAGAGGTTTGAGGCGCCAGTCTTGTGGTAAGAAGCTCAAGAAACTCACTCCACCACCAAAGCCCCGGGCATATTGTGAGGGAGTAATACATTAACCTAATACCCAATCCACTGCCATGTACTCGGATTAGCCCTCTGAAAGGGTTTCCAAGACTATGTACGGGAGCAGCCTATCTCTCTCCTAGGGAGGGGCTCGTGGGTTTCTGGTTAGCAGCTCAGGACCTAGCTTCTTTAATAAACGAAAACTACTACTCTGACTTTTTAAAGAATTGCGCCCCCCCCACCCCGCCCCCCGGGAAGCCAGGAAATTTCTCCAGAGCCTCTAAGCCCCTTCCCTCCTTCCTCAGCTTCATGCCCACTTCCTCCGGAACGATCATCAGCTGTCTTGTTGGCATTCTGAATAGAGAGATTAATGAACTAATAGCAAATTAAGGCTCGGAAAGCAATTTGCTGTCGGCTCAATGGAGGCATTTTCCCCGAATAGGCCTTGGAGCAGGGGAGGGAGCTGAGCACGGACTGTGTGATGTCAGCACAATTCGCGGATTGTCTGATCACCGTGCATTCAGCGGCAGAAGCTGGCTTTGCAGCCCCGGTGGATGGGTTTTTCCCGGTCCTCCGCCTTGTATTATCGCGTCCCCCATTCTCCCCACTCCCTCCCTGCTGCTGCTCCGGTCCCTCGGCAGGTTTCTGTGCAGCTGGGGTCTGGCTCCCTAGAAACCTCTCTGCCCCCCCCCCCTGTTTGCACTTCTGGAAGGAAGATGTGACGGGGCAGGTCCCACTGTGGGGACTGAGTTGGCCCCATGGGGAGGGTTTTCCTGAAGGGGCTGGAGTGGAAGGGGGGCCCTTCCCGATGCCAGTGGAGCCCCAAGCATGGTGCTCACTGCCCTTCTCTGTAACGTGTTTTAGCGTCCCCACTCCTCTGCGTACATCCGGCAGAACCAGGGGAGGGAAACCTGAAACGTGGGCACCAGGGCTGACCCTGATGGTGCCCGAAATGCCGTTGGCATCGCACCCAGTCTCCCAGCAGCGGGCAAAGTACAACCAGCTGACTGACGGACGAGGGACATACTTTCTGAGGATAGGGCCCAGAAACTGGCATTTTGTGGTATGCCTCCCAGACAGGCATGAACGTGCCCCCAATCCAGAAGGCAGGTGATGACCACAGTGTGGAGTGGGAAAGTGGGAGTTCTCCCCGGGGGGTAAAGGGGAGAGGGTGGTCTCCACAGAGGGCACGGCACAGGCAAAGATGTGGACCCACCCATAACAGACCTTGAACTGATTTTGGAGTTCCAGGTGGTGTGGATAGTTCACATGCACAGCTGCTCACCGAAAGGTTAGAGGTTCAAGTCCCCTCAGGGGCACTTCCGGAAAAAATTCTACTTCTGCCACTGAACCCCCGGCGGGGCCTGGGTCCACCCCGCTTCACATGGCTGGGGATCTATAAGTCGGATTCAAGTTCACAGGGACAGCTTTGGGTTTGGTTTGTGGGTTTGGTTTGGTAGTGATTGGTTTTGCGATTGTCAGTAGCCATCTGGGATGGGGTGTGTGTTTGTGAGGAGAATGTGTAACTGTATCACTGCAGTACTCAGCCCTGCCCAGGCCAGCCATCGCCCTGCTTCTCGTTGCTGCACCCCAAGGCTTTGGGCAGAGGCTGGGGCTCCTGCGCTGCCTACCTGCCCCAGGCCTGGATAAGCAACACAGGTTCTGGAGTCCTTACGCCCCGAGAATGTGACGGACAAGCCTGGTGGTTGGTGGTGGTGGTGGTGGTGGTGGTGTGATGACAGGGGTGTCAGAACTTCTTACTCTGGGAGAGAGTGGGGAGCTGAAGCCAACACTCGGGATATCCTCTGAGCCTTGAGTCAGAAGGATCTTCCCTCCTGGGACAGCAGAGTGCCTTGTCAGTGACCAAGACACCTCCTCACCCAGCACCCAGACCTACTCCTCCACCTGGAGTGGAGTAGGGTGGTCACTGGCTGGTTTGCACAGCCTCCCCTCCCTGTCCCTGTCCCTGTCTGTGGAGACTTGCCTCTTGCTATGCTACTCATCTGAGCTTCTAACCCACCCTCCCCTCTGAGGGAGGAAAATGAGACTGTCTGTCCCCGGAAAGATGTGCAGTCTCAGAAACCCCACGGAGCAGGTCTCTGTCCTAGAAGACCATTATGATGTCCAGAACCAACGCCCTGACTCCTCACCCAGGCAAAGACTCCCTGGAGCTCGTTCGCTACCAGCCTCCCCCGGGGCCAGACTGAGGTGCGATGCTTAATTTAGTTTAGCTTAGCTTCTCTCCTGTCCTCTTCTGCATGCCCCAAGGTGGGCTACCCAACAGACCACTCATCAGGATACCCACCTTTGACTGTTTCTAGGAAACCCAAATGATGACCGTCAAGCAACAGGAACCAGATACACCTGAGTTCAGGGCCTGGCTCTGCCATTCCCTAGCTGTGTGATTCTGGGGAAGTGTCTGCACCTCTCTGAGGTGCAATGAGATGTATGTGTTTATTCAGTGCACTGAGGCCGGTGAGGGTCCCCCAGCACATTCATGACTCAGAACACCCTCAAATTGAAGTCTCTAAGTAAGCCGCCCAATATTTATTTACCTGCATAAAGTGATGTTCTATCAATAAACAAGTATAAAAGGAAACCAATGGATGGCGGAGCCGTTGTGCAAACAGAATAAAGGCAGATGGCATGGTGTCCAACCAAGAAAGGCGTGCATCCAGGTTGTGTCCTCTCCCCATACTGACTCAGTCTGAATGCTGAGCGAGTAATCAAAGAAGCCAGATTACAGGAAGAATGCGGCATCAGGGTTGGAGGAAGGCCTATTAACCTGTGAAAATCAGATGACACAACCTTGCGTGCTGAAAGTTAGGAAGACTGGAGCCCTTGCTGACGAAGGTCAAGGACTGCGGCCTGCAGTATGGATTACAACCAAAATGCTACCAGCTGGACCAAAAGGGAGCATCGTGATGAATGGACAGTCGACTGACGTTGTCAAAGATTTCATCTTGCTGGGACCCACTGCTAGCGCTCATTGGAAACAGAAGGCGAGAGATCACAGGTTTACCCATTGCGTCGGGCAAGTCGGCTGCAGGAGGACTAGGGTGTGTCGCCTGACCCTCCGCCCCCTGTGCAGGTGAAAGTTAATGAGAAAGACAGGAAGAAGGATCGGTGCGTTTGAACTATGGTGTGAGTGAAGAATATTGGCAGTACCGTGGACTGCCGAAAGAACAGATGGGTCTGTCTCAGCAGAAGTGCATCCCGAATGCCCGTTAGAGGCAAGGATGGTGGGACTTCATCTGACGTACTTGGGACATGTGATCAGGAGAGACCAGTCCCTGGAGAAGGACACCGTGCTTGGTAAGGCAGAGAGGGGAAGCCAAACAGAGGAAGGGCCTCGACGGGATGGACAGACGCAGTGACTGCAGCCATGAGCTCTAAACTAAGAGCAATTGCAAGGACGGCGCAGGCCCGGGTGGTGTTTCCTTCTCTGGATGTGGACTCGCTGTGAGTCGGAACCAACTTGGCAGCACCTAACGACCATGACAACAACATACACACCCAGTCGCTCTCATAGCTCCTGATGTCCACCCCGCCTCCCCCTTGGGGGGCTTTGGCTCAGTGTTTTGCTCACCATGGACCCCAACAGCATTGGCGGCCATGTGGTTCCATGGCAGGCCACAGTCCTGTGCCTTTGGGGACAGGCCTGCTCTGTCCTGTAGGGTCACTACGAATCAGAATCGATAGCCAGCCATGAGTCGGGTTTGAGCAGTAGCGCACAGCAGCTACAGTGGGCACCTAACATCAATAGCAGCAGCCACAGCTTCTAACAGCATCTGTGGCCTCTAATCACCAGAGGACTATCTGGTAGCCCTCTCCACCTCATCCACAGGCCTGGTGACCAAAATGCTCCCTGGGGCAGAACCACTGGTTGACGTAAAGAATCATCACTCACTCCCCACCAGCAAGACTGTGGTGGGCAGTGCTCAGTTCCAAAGGGCCAGCTCTCAATGGCTTGCACCGTGCACAGACCTGTCAAAGGGTCCCCAGGGTTACCAACCAACCATCCCTGTTGGCCTGGGACGTCCCCTGTCTCCATGCTATCAGTCCCATATCCCAGGAACCCCCTCCAGCATGGTCCCTCCCACAGAGGCAGCTCGGTGCCAGCTCAGAACATCCTCCGGGTTCCTGCTGAGGTCACCGCCCGCCCCTGTCGGAGTGAGACCGTGGCTCTTTTCCTAGTAAGGGAGTGAGCGGTGTTTGGAAGCCTGCGTACACCAGCGTGCGATTTCCAATCGAGTCCAATGGTGATTTAGTGCCCGTTAGTCCCGCGTCTGTCCCCACCCCTGCGTGGCCGGGTTCTGCTGACTGTGTTGATTTACCCTGCACACGTGGCTCTGTCCGCGACCCTGGTGGCATGGTGATGACTCAAGGTCAGCGGTTGGAGAAAGATGGGGCTTTCTCCTCCTGAATAGTTACGCTCTGTAACTCTCAGGGGCCATTCTAGCCTGCCCCATAGAGTCACTATGAATTGGCATTGACACAATGTTAGTAAGTTTGGGGGTTCCTTCCATGTGGGCTCCCTTGGCTGATTCTGGCTTCCATGAGCCGTGCGCCCTTTGCCCGGTTTTGCCGCTCTGCTCCAAGATCTTCACGAAGCTCCACGTCCTCACACCCCCGGCACCCTCCTAGCCTGTGTCCTCGCCTTGAAATACAACGTCTTCTCCACAACGGCCTACAGCTGAGGAGGGGGGCCAGTGCAGAGCAGCGGGCCCTGGTCAGGGCCAGCCGCTGGCCACTCCGTCTGGTCCAGCCTGTGGAATCTGGAGACGCCGTGCGCGCCGAAGCTGCAGCTGCTACCAAGTTCCCCAGGAGCCTCAGGAGCTGGTCTAACAGGCAGGATATTGGCAGGATATAATTATGTGCATGCATTTCAGAGCTCACCAGCTTGAAGCTTGAGTTTACTTTTCCATTAATAGAAGCACTTCAGTTTGGGCAGTAATTATAATGGGAATTAATGGTCCCTCACATGCATTTTAACCTATTCTAAGCAAAACTCTGGGCCCAGTCACAGTTGCGTGTGAGGGATGATTAGAAGCCCAGGGGCGGCCGAGGTGGGGATTGGGTGGGATGTTGGTGATATCACGCACGGAGGGCTTGCTGGGTGGCCGGCATTCTGCTAAAGGCTTGATGCGCACCACCTCGCTGGTGCTCCTCAGATCGATCATGGGAGGCCAAGTTCTCCCCATCTTACAGACCAGGAAGCCGAGGCCTCTGGAAGAAAAAGGCCGGCCCCACATTCCGGGGTGGTGGGTCTGCGACTCAGACCCATGGAACCTTCTGGTTCCAGACCTCAGACCCCACTGTGCGTGCACGGGCCAGAGGGTGGCCACACTGTGGGCTCACAGCCAGCACTGCTGCCGGCTCTGCTGAAGGAGAACCCCAACATGATCTCCAGGCCTGGTGTCTGAATCGCACCTTCAGGACCAGAACACCCAGAAGACCCTACTTCTCCCCCTCAAAAGAAATTGGGGTGGAGGTGGCCCTCAGTCCTTGTCTCTGGGAGAACTAGGGGTTCCTCTGAGGGACTTGCTGGAGCTGGATGCCTGGTTTTCTATGTCAGGACTCCCCCCAAATTCCTTGTTCAGTTCTGCTCTGATAAAGGAAGGTTCTCTTAAGGAGCCTAGTGGGCTAAGCCTTCCCGAGTGGGAGCATTCGGACAGGGAGTGTGTCCACTGAAGGCACCAAACTCAGAGCAGTCCCAGGGAGGCTGAGCTCTTCAGCTGGGGAGTTCCAGGGAGCAGCTCGAGGGCCTAGGGTGCAGTGACTGGCATGGCTACTTTGCAGGAAGCAGTGAGGACACGTAGTTTGACGGCAGTGCTAGGCGAAGGGCCCTTTCATTTCAGGAATCCCCTGCCAGAGGGGTCTCTCCAACCCCCCCCCCCCAATATAGAAGCTCCCCTCGGCTCCCCCTTGCTCTCAGGGTAAACCTCAACCTGTCTTACCCCTTCCTTCCTGGGCACTGCTCATCTTGCCAGTCCGTCAGCCTGGGTCTCCCCTGCCCTTCTCCTGCTGGCACTGGGGGCCATCAAGCCCTCAACCACCCCCCATGGGGTTTTCCAGGCTGTCGTTTTTGTGGGAGCAGATGGCAGGGTCCCCTCCCCTCCATCCCCAAGGGGAGCTTCCAGGTAGGTGTGAATCCCCACCTTTTTACAAGGAAGCTGCCTGCTTCCAGAGCCTGGCTGCCACCTCTCCCAGTTCCCACTGAACCTATGAGGCTGACTCAGCCATCCCTTCCTCCAGGAAGCCCTCCAGGATGCCCCTCTAATCAGAGCTGTACTCCCCGCACCTCCCTGTCATGCCACAGATCACAATGTCCTGTGAGGGGGCTTTGAAGAGGTTGTGGGGACATTCCAGCGTCTCTCTCTTTGACTAGTTCATACTTGTCTACTTACTCCGTGAACAGACGATTGGTCGGCTCACTGCTCTGACCTCTTAGGCCAGCCCGGTGCTGTCCTGGGAATGCTCCGTGAATGCCTCTTTTGGGGGCGTGGCACTTGCAACCCAAGGGCCCAAGTCCCTGGTTCAAATCCCAACGCCCTGCCCTCGAGTCGATTCTGACCCACAACAACCTTAGGCAGGGCTTCTTGAGACTAAATCTTGATGGGCGCAAAAATAAACCACCTCAACTTTCTCCCATGGGAGTGACTGATGGGTCTGAGCTATAGACCTTTGGATTGGCAGTTCACTGCCTAATTCATCACATCCGTCCAGAAGGGGTAATTTCTAATAGGTTTGAGGCAGTTGGACAAGCAGCGAGTTATTCATGGTGTACACCTTCAGCTAATTCTCAATACAAAGGTTTTTTTAAAGAACACATCGAACACATGGGTCTGCATCCCTAGACAGTCACCTCTGTGTGAGCTCATAATCAAAGATGCAGTACTGCTTGTTCTGGCTGCAGGCACGTGTGGACCAACCTGTCCGTGAACCTGCTGCCTCTGCTCTTCCCCGCCTGCAAGCCCTCCCCCCACCCCATGTACTGAGCCTCCCCTTTTTTGGCTTTGTACTTTTTTGTACTTGGTGATCTCCACCTCTCACAGAATGGCTCTTCAGACCGAGAGAGTGAGGTCAGAGCACCTACTTAAAGCAGGTGCCTGGTTCCTGGTTCCGCAGCAGCATGTTAGGGGCCGGGGTTTGTTTGTTTGTTTCATGGTGGCCTAAATCTCTGCCACACACATTTCCCAAGTCAACCTTTTCTATACACGCCATTGAGTGACGTGGGTTACCTGCATCATGTACAGCCAACGACCCCACTCACTTCCTGACTGTTCGCTGCCACAAACAGAAACTCCATGCTCCCTGAGCAAAGAACCCCTGCTCTCCCTCCCTCCTTCCTTCCCTCCAGTCCTGGGGGCCCAGGTTTTATAATTTGTTTTAATTTTTATCCTGAGTTAGGTGAGAGTTTATGGAGCAGAACACAGCTCTACGCCTGCATAAAGTTCATACACATTCTGATTCAACTCATCCACGGCGACCCCCTCAATGTACCATTACTCGTTCACCATTACTTCCTCCCTGGGCTTCCTGTTTCCACCCCTTCCTCTCTCCTAACCCTCTGCCCATTGCCCTTGGGTCATTGCTGCCCTTTTGATCTTCAAGGATAGATGATTCTAACACAGGAATAAGTTTAGTTCTAGACCTGAAGGGGGACGAAGGAGCGTCCACCAGTCTGTATCAGATTGGTCAGCCTGGTCTCTTTTATGACGTGGGGCTTTGTCTACATTTTGGTTCCACTCTATCCTTCCCAGGGCAGATGGCAGTGTTAGCTGGGCACCATCTAGTTCTTCTGGTCTCAGGGTTTTCGCAACTGATGTTTGCGTGGCCCTCCGTCCCTTATTTTCATACATCTTTAGATTTTCTCCATTTCTCTGTCCTCTGGACACACAGGAAAAATAATGGTAGTTGAACCTCAAATGGTGGCTCATGAGCTTTTAAGTCCCAGGCGTAGAACATCGTTTTTGTGGACTGTGTTATGCAAGTTGACCTTGGGGTCAGAGGGCCCAGGCTTTTAAAAGGCTCCCCTTGCATGCTGTAAGTGGAGGTAGGTCATGAAGTGAGCTGGCACGGAGGACAGAACTTCGGGCTGCAGTCAGCTTTCCATCAGCTGGCTAAAATGACCCAGCGCACCAGGGGAACAGTCCCCTCCAGCAGGAGCCTGGCTTGTCCACGCTGTGGGAAGGCTAGGATGCTGAGCCCAGCTCCACATCAGGCTCTAGGTTTGTGTCTGCTGGGGATGATGCCAACATGACAAATCTGTTCAGCAAACAGAGCTGTTCATAAAAGGAGCCATTTGCCACCCACAGCTCCAGAGCCACGTCCAGAACGAGTTTGCTTCTTTTGGTCAACTCCCTGCCCCTGCCAACACCCTGCCCCAGGATGTTGGGAGAGAGAGACTCACAAAGTGAAGGAGGTAGAGGCCCAGAGGGAGGTGGAAATGCAGAGACGGGTGGGGGGGGGGCACCAAAGGAACCAGACCTGTTGCCATGGGGTCCATTCTGACACCCAGTGGCGAGCCCACACGAGATAGAGTAGAATGGTGCTCCACGGGGCGTCCGGTGGCTTTGACCTCTGGGAGGCAGGGTGCCAGGCCTTTCTTCCAAGGCACCTCTGAATGGACTGGAACCGCCAGCCTTTCGACTAATAATTGAGCACTTCACTGCTTTCCCCAGCCAAGGACTCCCTGACCCAACTGAGATGGAAATGCTGTTTAAGAAATAGAAATGTGTTTTCATGAAACGGTTTGACAAAGACTATTCAGAATGCTAAATCAGAGGCAACCGACAGGCATGCCCATCTGCCCAGCTTTCCCTCCCTTCTTCCATCTCGCCAATGGATCAGACACCAGGCCAGGAGCCACATGCCACAGGGAGACGGGACCACACAACAGGAGTAAGATCCAGAATGTACCCTGAAGAATAAACTCTCAGAGGTAACTTGTAGACAGAGAAATGTCTCAATTAGCCAGCAGCTCCTCCAGGGACTGAGATGTTCCACGGACACAGCTTGTCTTGAAGCTTAGCCTGTGCAGCCTTGGAAGGTTTTTCTTTTTTTAATTAACCATTTTGCATGAAAGTTTAAACGAGTCCTTTCCAAGTTCCCCGGCTGAATGAGGGCGGCCAGGTCTGTACCGGGTGTCCACGAAGTGTCTTTCAGCTGTCCCTGCTGGAACACTGCTCTCTGCAGGGCCAGCCCGGCATAGGTGTCGATCTTGTTTGATCCTCACTGAATTTTACATAGGAAGAAACCTGAGCTCAGGAGGGCAGACTTCTAAAGAGGCCAAGGAAACACACAAGGCAATGAAAGCCGGGGGAGAGGGGGGGCTGCCTCTTCTGGTTTTGTTTGATTTGAATTTGAGACACAATTCCCATCACATACAATAGTCACATTGGGAACCCACTCCTTCCGGCTGTTTCCGGCTGCCCCCAGCCTCTGCCTGCTGCCAACCCACTTTCCTTCCCTCTGGATTTGCATCTCCTGGACACTTCATGTAAATGGAGCCATAGCATGCATGGCCTTTCAATGGCTGGCTTCTTTCCCTGCATCATGTTTTCTAGACTCATGCAGGTTACAGCACGGGGTCAGGGCATCCTCCCTTAAATGGCTGAGTAATCAGCTCCCACCATGCCGTGTTACACACTGCCCTGCGAATGCAAGGTCAGCAGTTCTAATCTACCAGTCACCCTGTAGGAGAAAGATGAGGCTTTCTGCCCCGCCCCCACCCTTACCCCCAATAGCCTCGAAAACCCACAGTGGCAGTTCCACTCCCTCCTTTAGGGTTGTTAGGAGTTGCAACCCCTCCGTGGCTGTGGGTTTAGCGCAGCTCGACCGACGCGGGGCTGCTGTGAATGTTGTGTACAGGGATGTGCTTGAGTCTTGCTTGCTTGTCTCGTCATGTTCCCGTGTAAGCAGGTGGACTTGGTCAGTTAAAGGGCCATCCTCAATGTCTGAAGGTACAGGGCTTGGCTTTAGGGTGAGCACTTTGGGACAGGCGACCCGGATGTTTGGAACCACTTTGGACAATCTGGCTGAAACGGATCCCGAGGCAAACAACCACAAAGTCAATGTCATCAAGTGGATTCCATTTGACCCCGTCGGACAGGGCAGAACTGCCCCTGTGGGTTCCCGCGACTCTCTCTCTCTCTGTGGGAACAAACACCTTTGCCTTTATTATTTTTTCTTTTCCTTTTTAATTTTAGATCTTTGTACATTTCATTATAATGCTTTAATCTTCTAAAACTGCTCTTAGAAATCTTCTGTTCAGCATTTTTTCCATCAGCATTTCTCCTTGCTTTTAGCTATTGTACATTCAAGAACGAGTTTCAGAATCTCTTCTGACATCCATTTTGGTCGTTTCTTTGTCTTTTTTTCTATAATCATTTATTGGGGCTCATACAACTCTTATCACAAGCCATACATATGTCACTTGTGTAAAGCACCCTTATACATTCGTTGCCCTCATCATTCTCAAAACACTCGCTTTCCACTTGGGCTCCTAGAATCAGCTTCTTGTTTTTCTTTTTTTTTTCTCCCCCTCCCTCCCCAATCCCCCTCACTCATGAACCCTTGATCATTTATCAATTATTACTTTATCATATCTTACTCTGCCTAACATCTCCCTTCACCTACTTTTCTGTTGTCCATCCCCCAGGGAGGAGGTCACATGTAGATCTTTGTAATAGGTTTCCCCTTTCTACCCCCACTTCCCTCCTCCCTCCCAGTATCGCCACTCACACCACTGTTCCTGAGGAGTTCATCTGTCCTAGATTCCCAGAGTTTCCAGTTCCTATCTGGACCACTGTGCATCCTCTGGTCTAACCAGGTTTGTAAGGTAGAACTGGGAGCATGATAGTGGGGGTGGGGGGAGGAAGCATTTAAGAACTAGAGGAAAGTTGTGTGTTTCATCAATGCTATACTGCACCCTGAGTGACTCATCTCCTCCCCACAACCCCTCTGCAGGATGTCCAGTTGTCTATAGATGGGCATTGGGTCCCCATCCCGCACTCTCCCTCATTCAGGATAAGACTTTTTATTCTTTGGTGCTTGATACCTGGTCCCTTTGACCTCTCGTGATCACACATGTTGGTGTGCTTCTTCCATCTGGGCTTTGTTGCTTCTGGGCTAGATGGCCATTTATTTACCTTCAAGCCTTTAAGACCCCAGATGCTATATCTTTTGATAGCTGGGCATCATCAGCTTTCTTCATGCCATTTGCTTATGCACACGACCTTCATTTTTCTGTCCAGGAGAGACTGGTGGTTTTGAGCTACTGACCTTGTGGGAGCAAGTCACTGCCACCAGGACTCCTTGGACCCCGAGGAGAAGTGGCTCAGGGCCACCCAGCAGTGTGAGCCAGGGAAGAGTTGTTGTGGGGTATGTTGGAGGGCAGGCAGGTCCAGTGAAACGGGGGGCACTGGGAGACAGCCATGAGTTATCCCTCCCCACCCCTCCATGGGAGAGGAGCCTGGGATATTGGTCACCCCCACCCCACCCATGGCTCTTCTTGGAGACATGAACTCTGGGCAGCCCAGGCTGCTTCCGAAGGTACACCTGGGCTCTCACCTGGACGCCTTTCAACAGACTCGATGGGGCCCATGCACACTATTGAGGGAGAATCAGCTTCTCCTGGGCACTCAGTCCACACTGTTACAGAAGGTCTATGGGGGGCCCAGAGAGGGACCATGGAGTCAGAGTAGCCCCCCATGGCTGAGCAGAACTGAGAGGAGAACTGCCCACGAGGTTCCTGAGCTGTCATCTCTGTAGGCACAGGTGGCTGCATTTTTCTCCTAGTGGATTTCGCACTGTCATCGTTTCGGTTTACCACTGAGCGCTTACTCTGGAGCCCCTTAGAGAAGATGTTGGAGGGCAAATCCGAAGGCCCCGCTTCTGTGCGCAGTGTCTGCGCCTTGGCTATTGGAAGCTGGATTGGGGAGTACGGCGATGGTGAGGGCATCCCAGGGGGTGGCAGCCGAGCGTTGGCAGCATCTGCAGCAACGTGCATCCATCCTGTTGAACGCCACGTGGTTTTCTTGCCCAAGGAAGTCAGGCGAGTGTAGAGGAAGGGTAAGCTGACATTTCAGGCTTGCCTCAAAGGAGGACAGTTTAACTGAACTCTTAAATGCGATACCTGTAAAACCTAGTGCCTGCTACTCATTGGAAGACTCGTGCTCGTTGGAAGACTAGTTTAGCTTAATGGTTGAGCTTAAGCTTTTGAGAAAAGTGAGAGGTCACCCTGGGCAACAGTGATGCGGGTTTTCCAGCCAGGGCTAATGAAAGCCAGTTAACTCCAGTTTCCCCATATGGAAAACAGGCATAACAGCACCTGCTTCATAAGATGATTGTAACAATGCAACACCTTAGTACACCTACGTCTCGCTTGTGGACTATCTTCCTAGCTGACATTTCACATTTATTAAAGTGGCATCAAAAATCTACCCGACTAGTTTGTGGATTAATGATGTATGGCCAGGAAATAATGACCGCCAAGGGGAGGGGTAAGGAGGTGAGAGTAATGACTACCAAGGTGAGAGATGGCCGTGATGGTGAAGGTCCTTCCTAGGTCAGCTTAGCTGGGGCCGGGATTCTCAGTGGGTTGACAGTCACGCGATGATGTCATCCTCCTCCAGTTTCTGAGATGAGGTGATCCTCCATGCTTATGTAGCACCAATGGTCACACGAGCACCTGGTCTAAGAACATAACCACTGGGACTTCCCACCCGCCCACCTGTCCTTCCATTCGTCTGTCCACCCATCTACCCACCCTCCTCTCTCTCTCTTGCAGGTTAAAGTGCCACAACAAATGTACCAAAGAAGCTCCGCCCTGTCACCTCCTGATCATCCACAGAGGAGGTAAGTATATAACCCTTACTGCTCTGGGGGGAAGCAGACGGGGGAGCACTCATGCAGCTCATCCAAGGTCAAGGCCCCCTCCCTGCCGGGCCCATCCTGGATACCTCCTGACGGACGCCCTGATACTTGCCCATCTTCGCTTCTCCCGCAACACCCTTGTTCCTGACACCTGTCCTTTTCATTCCCACCCCCAGACCCGTTCCCCCTGTTTCTGCCCCGCTGCACTGGTCCCTAACACCTTAGCCCACGGGCTCTTCTCCCAACCAGAATCCTGTCCTGCCATTCCCATCTCCCCTCCTGCTCACCCCACTCTCCTCTCTTCCCTAATCCCATGACTTTCCCCTCTTGCTCAGAAGGACCGCCTTCTGCAAAGCTCTTCAGACCCCGTCAGTCGTCCCTGCAGAGGGCCCGACTGGGTCCCAGCTCCCTGGGGGTGGGAGGTGGGAGTGTCTGTGGGACTGGTCCGGCCAGAGGGGAAGCCAGCCCTGGAAACACTTGCCAACACAAGGCCCATGTCACTTTTAGCAAGAAAATTCGAGGAGGTTTTGGGAGGGGGTAGCTCCTTGGGAAGCCTTGTGGCCCAGCCGTCTTGAGTCTTGCCCTATGGGGTAGTTACCTCCAGATGCCACTACATACTGCGCTGTCCCTCTGGGCCTGAACCACTCTATCTAGTAGCTACTCCAGCTAGCTGTCATTGAGTCGGACTCATAGCAACCATATAGGACAGGCCAGAATGGCCCTTAGGTTTCTGAGGCTAAATCTTCATGGGAGTAGAAAGCCTCATCTCTCTCCCTCGGAGCAGCCGGTGGGTTTGAATTACCGACCTTGCCGTTATTTGCCCACCGTGTAACCCCCGACACCACCAGGGCTACTGGATGACACGGCAAGGAGTCGTTAAGTGAATTAGAAGTAAGGAAACGTTCGGGTAATAGCAGGGCTCGGTTGCCCCATGTGGCTAGTGGCTCCCCTCTTGGGCAGCACAGAGAGAAAACTCTGGCATCCTTTGCTGAGAGTCCTACTGGGCAAGGCTGGGCTAGACTCCGGCCATTCAGAGTGTGCTGCGTGGACCTGGGAGTTTGTTAGAAACGCATGCTCTCTGCTCCGGCCCACTGCAGCCCAGTCCAACAGCCGTGGAGCCCGTGCAGGGACTCCTGGGGCGCCCTGTGCCTCAGAGTAGGCTGGGCTCCGCAGGGCTCTCCTGGCTCTGATCCTCCCGAAGCAGTCACCAGGCCTTTCTTCCGAGGCCGATGTCGGCCAGGGCCAAGCAAGGACCTTAGAGGACAGCAGCCAAGCAGGGGCAGGTGGACAGCCCAGCACCACCACCCAAAGAGGACAGGTGGCCCCGGGCTTCCCAACCTTGGATTTGTAAAAGGAAAGGTCACTGGAGGGCTTTGCAGGACATCTCTGAGCATGTCACTGCCGGCGACCGATTAAAACACTCCAAACCCTCTCCGGCCACCTCCAGACCCCACCCTGTCTCTGGGCTCCGTGTTGTCTGAGAACCACCAGGAACAGCTTTGGGGTCTCGGAATGGGACATCCCCATCTGCAGCCATCCTCCGTCCTCATCCAGCCCTCAGCCCTCTCCTGGACCTTGTTTCAGAAGGAGCTGGAGGGTCCCAAAGCCAGGGGGGCAGCTGGTTTGCCCCAAGGGCAGCGGCTTGTTTCCCTCGGGCGAGAAGAGACCATCTCAAGTACAAGCAACATCTCGGCTTGGCCTCTCTTCTCTTGGCCCTGCCCACCCTTCATCCTTAATTAAGAGCCACTCATTCCTTGAGGAACCCTGTGCATTCACTGGGGACCCTCGGCACCCCCACCCCCAACACTTGCTCTCAGCAGTGGGTCCTGTTGGAACGACTCCCACGTAGGGAGGAGAGTCACGCACCCTGCCCTGGGAGCTGGCATTTGAGGTGGGCACCTTCTCAGCCCTCTGCAGGGCCAGCTCCTTGTGTCCAAGGCAGCAGGCACCCTTCGGAGCAAAGCAAGCCGAACTTCCTAGAGGGCTGCCAGCTCCTTGCCTGCTCCCCCCCTCCCTTGTCCCCCAGTACTGAGTAGGAAGTAGTCAGTTTCCTTGGTGATGACTGAGAAACACAATCCCCGGGTCAGCTTGAAGCGCCAGCTTCAACTTCCCAACCAAACGCCTCCCCCTCCCCCCTCCCCACAGGAAAAGCCTGTTCACTAGTAGGTAGGGCTCAGGTGGAAAGGCTCACACCTTGCCTGTGGGAGGCCCGGGTTCGGTTCTCCGCCCGTGAGGGGTCCGAGGGGGGCTTGCATGCTGCGGTCATGCGGAAGGGGTGTTTCAGTGGCCCCAGTGCTGATATTGCAGAAAGGCCTGGTGATTTGCTTCTGAAAATCAATGAGGCGATACCCTCTGGATGCCAGCGGTCTGATCGCAGCCAGGTGTAGGGCCCGGCCCCACGGGGGTAGACACCGCCACCAAGGAGTGGGCCCAGGCAGCAGACCTTGGCTTGGGACGTCTCCCTTTCCCCTCCCTTGGGTCCCTGTGTGTCGGGAATTCATGGGAAGGGCAGCAGGGAGACAGGTCTGTGGGGCTGTGGCTCCGGCCAGGAAGCACCAGGAGCAGCAGCTGTGCGGCCACTTTCTGTGTGGCTCTCAGGATGAGGGGGCAGGGGGAGCAGCTGGACAACTAGAGCCTTACTTTCAGGAGCCCAAGGCCACCTTGTTCGACCTCAACATGTGTTTGCACATGCAGCAGGCTACTCAGGCCAGCAGACTCCCTCCTACACACCTCCCCAACCCAAAGGGTCAAGAGGGAAAGGGACCGGTGGTCATCGCGAGCCTGCCCACGGATTGCCATCGAGTCCCAGTTCCTAACAAGTTGATTCCAACTCATGGCGACCTCATTTGCTAGAGCGTTTTGAAGGTAGCTGTTGGGAGGGCCACCCCTAAATCACCAGGTCTTTGTGCTGAGTTGCCCCTGGGTGGACTTGAACTGCCCAGCTTTCCTGTGGGCAGCAGAGCATGCTCCCCGGTTGCTCTGCAATAGGAGCTCCCCACTAATGACTGTTGCATGTTTTATTCTGAAATGAGTGCCTCCGTGAAAAAATGTACGATCTTTAAAGACAAAACAACACTAGTAAACAACCCCTCCCCCACATCCTTTTAGCATCTCTTGCATCATGTTTATCAATCATCATTGATTCACACTCTACTGTTGCTTCATTTCGGAGTTTTCACTCCTCAGAGCCACACACCGGCCCCCGTCACCACAACCCGTAGTCCGTCAGGTTTAGTGACCTCCCATCTGGTGTCTGGGGTGGGTCTTTGATTCAGGGTCTGAGCTCTGGTTTCCCCAGGCCAAAGCCATACTAAAGTCCCCACATCACTGTTTTTGTCCCTACGGATCCAACAAGGTTAATCCGGACAGAGTCGGTCCCATGTGACATCAACAACCCGCTCCGGAAGCCGCCGTGCTACTCGGACTTGCACATCAGCCAGACGCTCCCCAAAACCAACAAAATCAACAAGGTGAGGATAGGCCCCCTTGGAGCCTGGGAAGATGGGCACTGAGGCAACAGGGGAGGCAGGTCTTGGGCAGGGCTGACTGGGTGGATGGGGAAGGTGGTTGTGATGTGCGTTGAGTCAACTTGAGGGCCATCCAGCCTCTGGTTTGGCGCCGTGGAGGGTGAGATGAGGTGGACTGTGCCCAGGCGGGGCACAGCAGGGCAGAGGACGAGGCGAGAAAGCTTCCCCGGTGGCCCAGCCCCTGTCCGCTCTGCTCTCTGAGATATCTCCCCATCTGGTAGCATTAGCCTTGCAGATGGCTCCGGGCTTTCCGACACATCTGTTGAACTAAACTGCCGTGGGATGGTGGAGAGGGTGGGGGCTAGTTCCAAGAAGCTAGTTCCAAGCTTCTGGTTGGAGGCTGAGAGAATGGGGACTGCGTGGCTCATGGGCCCTGAGCCACAGCCTGCCTGGCCTAGTTCTGCCGGTCCCCTGGTATGTGGTCAGCAGTGGGTTCTGCTGCACAGCCTTCCCCCGGTGTGTAAACTGCCAGCACAATGGCTCTGTTCTTGCTGTGGGCTGCAGAAGAGCCAGCTGCCCCAGAGCTATCCATTGCCCCCCACCCCCACCCCTGAGCAAGCCCCTTCTCAGCTAGTGAGGAAGAGCTTGGGCAGGACTCCCTGCCTGGATAGAAAAGCAGCATTCCTGCCCAGTAGGGCAGCAGGCACCCAGGGACTTCGCAGTTGATGATGACAGCTCTACCCAAGGAGGTGGGGGCCATGGCACTGTGACCTCTGACTGGCCAAGAACAGTCTCCCTCCTCACGGGGCTCTGGAGAGGCTTGGCCCTCCCAGTCCATTCCCCAGCAGCCACCGGAGTCACCCTCAGCGAGTGTCATTTGAACCATATCACTCTCTGCGGAAGGGCTGTCGGATGACTTTCTATCAGACTCAGACATAAAACCTACCTTTCTGAATTAGTCCCTCCCGCGGTCCAGGACCCCGCCTTCCATGCCTCGTCACCAAAGGCCACCTGTGCTTTGGCTCCTGCTCTCAGCCCTGCACCCTCAGGTGCATCTCCATACCATCCTCACTGTGGGGAACGTGGTCTCTGGAGTCAGGCGGGCCTGGCAGCCAGTCTTGGCAGCTATCAGCTACGAGATGCTAAGCGAGTAACCCACTCTCAGTTTTCCGGTCTGTACAGTGGGTACGCTCCAGATGTCTACTGCTACAACACAAAGTCACTTTTTAATGCCTACAGGGTCTGTGCATCGGGAAGATTGGAACAGATGAAGCACATCAGGGGTGGCTTATTTGCCCCACGATGTGTAGGGGGTCAACCAGGAAGACTGAAGTCTCTAGAATAGGGATGTTTCTGTGGCGCCCAGCTGGGATGGGCGGGGTGGAGGATCGCCCTGATCTTCTAGTGCTTGGCATTGAGCACCGGCTCTTCCCCAAAGTCTAAGTCATCTACAAACCCTGCATTTCTACTGTCTGGTCCCTTAGGTTTGTCTACTCCTGACCTCAGGGCCCCTTCATGCCTGTGTCTCATTTCTGGGGTGGGAGTAGTCCGGGACTGGGCTCAGCAGGCGCGGTTGGAGTGTCCACATGGGGGCTTTCCGTTGGCTTGGGCTTCCTTCCTGGCTACTTCAGGGTCATCATCAGGCCTCCAAGGGCAATGAACTTGGGAGACGCTGCGTGGCCTCTTACCGTCTCATGGTGGCCGGGTCACTCCTGCTGTTCTCGACAGTGGGAGCTGGCACCAGCCTGCTCAGGTTCAGGATACTGACCGCCACCTCTTAATAAGCAGTATGTGGCTGTATTTAACGTGGCTCTGGAGGGGCTGATGAGAGCACCTACCTTGGTGAGTTTTGCTGGCAATGACATGAAGCCGTCAACATAAAAGCACGCGTGTCCCCGGACATGCTGCTTTCACGAGCGGCTTACATTGGTTGGAATCTCTGAGTGGCGCGAGCGGCTGGCGCCCTGGGCTGCCCACCGATGGCCCCAAACATAGCGGCGGGCTGAGGCTTGTGTCCCTCTGTTGGGCACGGGGCCCTGAGAGTTGGAATGATGTGGCGGCAGCCAGGCTACTCCCCCAGGGGCACTTTGGAAGAAAGGCTTGGGAGTCGGCTTCTGAAAAGCCAGCCTTTCACCATGTGAGGGAGCGCAGTTCTGCTCTGACACCTGCGGGGGCGCCCCAAGTTGGGCTTGGCTTATCAGCTGCTGCTCCACTCAGACAGCAGGCAGGCCCGCTCTTCCTCTGTTGTCTGCAAAGGACACGGTCCTCTAGGAGAAGGCCAGTGGGGCGCTCAGGGGTTGGGGCTCCTGACACCCCCCCACACCCCACCTCCTCACCTTGGGGAGAAGTCTCAAGACATGTCCCTGGAGCCTCTGGGCGTGAAGTGGGACTGGAACACTGGTTCCGTGGACCGGTTCTGCCTCTCTGCCCCCAGGATAACTGGGAAAGGGGGGAGAGAAAGGAACCTCCATTTAGAAGGCAGCCCTGGCAGGAAGCAGGGACAAGGCCCACCCGAGGGCTGGGTGTTTTCTCGTCCTGCTCGCCCTGCTCACAGGCTTCCCGCTGGGAGGTGGCCAGTGCAGTCAATTTTGGAGCCAGTTGCTGGGAATGCATCCCGGTGATTGCTTTTCGGCTCCTTCTCTCCCACTGGGCTCATTGGTCCAGGTTCTCAAAACCGCTGCCTTTTGACCTCACACGGCGGGGCCCTGGAGCGGGGATCCTGGAAGCAGCAAACCAGGAGTTTGCAACTGGACCCTCCACGAGCAGGGTGATGCCCTTCCTGTCTCTCTACCTTGATGTTTCCACCTGTGAAATGGGTGGTGGAGTTGGGCGTCCCCACAGGTCGGGGGAAGGAGCGGATGACTCTCGACCCTGGCTCTGGGCACGGGGGCAGCTTGGTGGTGAAGGAAGAGGAAGAGGAGGTGGATGCGGAGGAAGGAAGGAGGGAAGGCAGAGAAGGGAGAGAATGATGTCCGACCCCATTGCCTCCGAGATGATTTCGACACACAGGGACCTGCAAGAGTGGAGCTACCTCCCAGACTCCCCAAGGCTAGGACCCCTAGTGGAGCAGATGAGCTGCCAGGGAAGGCAAGCAGCTGGCCTCTCCCAGGGCTTCATCGCTGGTGTGAAGTGTAAGAGGAAGGTGGAGGAGGAAGACCTGTCTCTCCCTCCGTTTCTATGTCTCCTTTCCTCCAGGGCGTCCTTCCTGCAGCGCTCCCTCTACTTTGACTTCCCTCCCTCCCTTCCTTTGTGCCCCCCTCCCGCCATCCCCCCAAGAAAGCCCTCGATGGGTCTGGCCCATGGCTAAGCACTGAGACATAGACAGAAGCGAAGCCAGCAGGCCTGTCATCTAGAGGGTGAGACAGTGAAGCCCGTCAAGAAGCGACCCTGCAGTAGCCTTGTCCCAGTACCCACCCACCCCCCCGCACACACCCCGCCCCCCGAGTTGTGAGATCAACACATGAGCCAGGACACAAGCTTTACCTGGTGAGCTGGGGGCAGGGGGGCGGGGGTGCCGAGGGAACTTCCTGGAAGAGGGTGAGCTGAGCTGCATCTTCAGGAATGACTAGGATTCTTGCTGCTGGCTAGAGACAGAGGGGACTTCCGGAGGTCATAGTGTATCCCCTTGTTTGCAGTGACCCAGGGGGACATTGCAGGATGTAGTGGAGGTAGGAGAAGAAGTTATTGCTTTACACATGTGCCGTCCATCACCTGAGCAGGGGATGTGTGCCCGGCTCTTTAAGAAGGGCATGTCTTTTAGCATCAACCTTTGCAATTTATTTTTGTTTGTTTGTTTTAAACTGAGAAAACGGTCACCTTTCTACAGAGTAGATGTGGAAACTCCCTGACACGTCCCAGGGTGTGAGTGGAAACTCAGAGAGGAGGTGCCGGGGCAGATGGGACACCTTCTGGGCTAGAGTCTGTGCTGTGCCCTGGCAAGTCTGCAGGACAGAGTGGAACTGACCCCTCCCCCCCCAATCTGCAATCCTGATGGAAGCGGACCGGCAGGCCGCTTGCCCAGGGAGCGGCTGTAGGTGAGCACTTCAGCCCTGTGCCACTTGGATGGGTACCTGCATGGTGTACACTTTCCCATACCTCCCAGTAGGCTGCCACAGCCCAGTCCCCCTTCCATGATGTTCCCATTCCGCACACTCACATGCCCGTTGCCATGGGGATACAATTACCATTCGGTACATTAGGACAGAGGAAGACGGCTTCCTGATACCGGCTACTAAAATCAGGTCACAATTACCTCCACGGTGCCCTTGCCTGGTGGGTGGCTGGAATGAACATGCTTGGGATTGTGGGTCTGTTTCCAAGAAGCCGGGGCTCCCTGCCGTCCACCGAGACTCGGCTTGGGTTTCCCGACAGTGGGTCAGAAATCATATTGGAAGGACCCATGACTGCTGGGAAAATTCTGTAGCCTGGAGACAAGAATTATCCAAGGGAATTGGGGAGGAACACGGGTTAGGGGGGAATCCAAGCAAACAAACTCACTGCTATCCGGTCCATTGTGACTTAGAGTGACCCAATAGGATGGAGGAGAATGACTCCTTTGGGATTTGAAGGCCATAGATCCTTATAGGAGCAGAGAGCCTCATCTTCCTCCCTGGGAGCAGTTGGTGGTTCATACTGCTGACCCGCAGTGAGCAGCCCCATGCACTCTCCCATCCCGCTTACTCTCTGACGACAGCCAAGTCCCAAGATTTCTCCAAGCTCATTTCTTGCTCCGGAGGGGATGCTTCTCTGGTGGTTTGCTGCCAGGATTTCATGAGTTCACCGGTGGGAAGACTGTCATCAGTGCTTCCGCTTGGTGTCTCGCCGGAAGATGGAGTGGACCTCTGTTTCTCTTCCCCGCCCTCTAAGCACCACTCCACCCCACGAGTGTTCCGGAGAACCCACCCAGGAGGTGGGCAAGTGCCTGCGGAAACAGAGAAAGGCGGAGAACTGCAGGGGGACTAGCTAGAGAGCGGGGACCTGGGGACCCCACAATGCCGGGCTCTCATTTCCTTTTTGCTGTCTCTCTCACCAACTTGGATTTGAAGACAGTGGGAACCCAGAAATGCCAATGGGCAAAGACGAAGACAAAACCACCACCACCAAGAACCCCCACAGGCTCAGGAATGGGACAACCTGTTAGGTTGTTGATGGGTGCTACCACGGTGGTACTGGGGACCCTGTACTGGGGCCCTGTGAGCAACTGCAGGAAACACTGCCCGTGTGCACCCAGTCCTGCGTCAACCTCACCTTCCTGTTAGGTTTGCACCCATGGTTGCAGCCCCTGAGTCAATCCATCTCCTTGAACACCTTCCCGGTGTTGTTTGTTTGTTTGCTTGTTTGTTTTCTCCCTACCCCTGACTTTACTAAGCATGCTGCCCTCCTCCTTTTGTTGCATCTGTAAATAAGGTTTTGCCGGAATCCAGTTAGATTCGTGTGCTGTACATAGCTGCCTTTGCACGGCAGTGGCACAGTTGGGTAGTTGTGACAGAGACCGTATGGCTCACAAAATCTAAACTATTGATTGTATAACCCTGTGTGTGTTTATGTATATATGTGTGTGTGTGTGTGTGTGTGTGTATGTTACAATATTGCTTATCACATCTTTGTAGTCTGGAGTGGGAACAATTTGTCAAATAATTCTAATAAGTCCTAAATACTGTTTAAGCTTTGAAACATTGTACAGAAGTCTGACACACTTGTAGAATAGTGCCAATCCTAGGATGTGCTTCTCTGGGGACTGGTTTCTCCTGATGAGATGCCCAAACGAAGTGAGACAAAATCTTTCCAACTTCACATCTGAGGTGCGTTCTGGCTGGACTTCATCCAGGACAGATTGGTTTGTGCTTCTGAGACAGCCCAGCAAGACAGCCATTCTTCTGCTCCAGCCAACCTTGACTGCGCTGACACCCACCTCAGACCTTCAGCCTGGTCATGCTGCCAGGGGGTCCCCCATCCCCTCCTCTGCCCCAGTGCGGTCCAGAGTAGAGAAAGCCAGGGGCCAAGACTTTCATTCGCACTGGCTGTTAAGTAACCAAGCCCCTCCACCCCAATGTCAATGGCGAGTCTAGACATCCACCCCCAGCCCTGCCAACGTGAAGCCTCTGGCTTGTGATTCTGCGATAGATCGGGGCAGGGGAGACCTAGTGGGGAGTCAACTTTCAACACTCCCCAGCATGACTGAGGCCACCCCAACGTGCTGTCCGTGAAAGTCACATGGGAAGCAGTGCCACGGCGCTCCTACCCCTCCCAACAAGAGCAGACGCAGCGGAGGTCTCTGGGAAAACCCGGATGCCCGACTCTGCCCCGCAGGCAGTCATGAGGCCCTTCGCCCGGAAGTCTGCCACTACCTGGTGGCAATAAGGTGGCCCCAGAAGCCAGCTGAAATGGTTGTGACTCGGTTCCGTGAAGGCGGGTCCATGGATGCCACGGCCAATCATGTGGGTCAGTAGGGCTCCACTCTCGCAACTCAGGGTCAGTCCCTCTCCTGGAGAGTCCCACCCCCTCACCCCCTCTTTCTTGGCCGATGCTCGACTTTACCAACCAAGGTGGGGAGTTTGGGGTAGCAGTTTGTCTTTCTCGCCGACCTGGCCGAAATAAGTGACCAGAAGTTGGAAGTCTAGCCAGTTGCATCTCTAAGGAGCGTTTTTGTTCTATTTCTTCTAAGACTGATTCGCTAAAATAGAAGGGTCTACATAAGCTCCCGAGTCACATCCTCGAAGACTCACCTCTCTGGACTTGTTGAAAATCGCCTGTCACGCCTCACACGGAATGAAAATGACAGTCAACAGGCACTAACCCCAGATGATGGGGATGTTAGAATGATGTTCACTGTGGTTCTTAAAGCAGACGTGGGGGTGGGGGGATTGATTCGGCTAGCAATCCCGAACAGTTCTTGAAACAAATGGGAAAGCAGAAAGCCCCTACCAGGGAACAGAAAGAGAGGACACAAGACATTTCAGAACAGACACCCATGATATCCCGTTCCCAGAATTTCAAAAACGCAGTGGCTCGGTTCCTTGGCAGAAGAGATGGCTTGACCAATCCCTAATCGATTTATATTAAGACACATCAGTCAAACTTCTAAAGACTCCTAATCTCTGAGGTTGTTTCCCAGGAACACAGAAACGGACCCCACCCTCATCCCCCACCACTGCCTAGAGGCCAGAAATCAGCAGGGCTGGTTCCTCCTGGGCTCTAGAGGAGGCTCTGTCCCATGTGATGCTGGCTTCTTGGTGTATTTAGACACATCGCCCCAACCCCTGCCTCTGCCGCCCTCTCCCCTGGGATTCTCGGTAGGTTTTCCTTTCTGTCTTATTTATAAGGACACACTCATCCCTGGATTGAGGATACACCCTAATCTGAAGGTCCTGCCCCTGTTCCATCTGTGGGGTCACATGCTGAGCTCTGGATGGACCCTCGTCTCTGGCCTGGCCTGGCATTGCTCTGTCTCTGCCCACACCCTGGCCTTTCTGAGGGCATGACCACCACCCAGACCCTGACATTGCCTTCCTCGAAGCTCAGACCCTGTGTTGGAAGCCAAGGCCAAGGGCGCATCCTGAAGGCCTGGCCTCAGGCTCACTCAGGAACCGCTGGGCTGCAGGTCCTTTTACCAACACCTCAGAGGGGGAGGTGTGAGGACAGCACCTGGGTGGGGCGACTGCAGAATTAAGGAGGTCCAGGGCGCATGGCTGTTCCCTCCCTGGTTTTCTTGACCTGGCTTCCTTCCACTCTATGGTACCAACATCGGACAGGGAAGTGGACCCCGGTTCGTCCCACAGCTGTGGGCAACCTGTGGGGGGGCAATGCTGGGGCAGGGGGGACTTTGGAACAACTTGGTGCCCGCTCAGCTTGCGGTCACTGCCGTCTCTGCTCTCCTGAGGCTCACCTTGTGACCCCGTTCTGGTTTCTTCCTGCAGGACCACATCCCGGTCCCTTACCAGCCAGACTCCAGCAGCAACCCGTCCTCTACCACGTCCTCCACACCCTCCTCGCCGGCACCTCCACTCCCGCCCAGCGCCACGCCGCCCTCTCCCCTGCACCCGTCCCCCCAGTGCATGAGGCAACAGAAGAACTTCACCCTGCCAGGTACCACCAGGCTGGCCACTCAGGACCGTGGTGGAGGGGCAGGGACTCGGGAGGCAGGAGGGCCCATGTCAGAGCCATGCTGGGGGTGGGTGGGTTGGGATTGGGGGGGTCCGTACTAGAAGGGTGGACATTAGAGAGGGGCAGGGAAAGGCACCCAGATGGAGCTGAACCACGTTAAAAAGAAAAGAAACTGACAGTTACCGTCAGCTGGGCTCCCACTGAGGCCACCCTCCCCCTCCCTGAGTCAGAGGAGAACAGTGCTCTGCAGTTTGCAGGGGCTCAATACTTTGGAAGTGGATGATCCTCAGGTCTTTCTTCCGAGGTACCTCTGGGCAGAGTAGAACCACCAACCTCTCAGTGTTTGTGCCACCCCGGGGTACCACGCCCCAGACGAGGGCTTCTTTGTGTTTATATTCACTTAAGTTAAAGGGGCAATGTCGGTCCTCAGACACACGAACCACGTGAGCTCATTAGCCACACATGGCCAGTGGCTGCAGGATCTGCCCACACGAGACACTGAGCATTTTTATCATGGAGGACTGTTCCACTGGGCAGCGTAGGCCCAGGGGCTGACATCCTGCTGAGTTTCACACGGGGGACCCAAGAGGGTGGACCCAGGTCCTGAAGCTCAGGCCATACCCCCGTGGCTAACCAGAGGGATCCCAGAAGCCCCACCCCACGCCGGGAGCTTGCTGACACAGCTGTCCAGCTGAAGGCCAGCTGCGCACGTTGCTTGTGGACGTGAGTGGAAGTCTGGCAACATTGAGCTTTTTGTGAAGTTCAGGTCAGAGGCAGCCTCAGATCCCTTTAGTGTGGGGGGCTGTTCATTTGGTACCCACCAAGAACCATCATGTGTCATCCTTGAACTCCGCTAGTGGCTGGTTCCCACTCTTCCAGATGGGGCTGAGTGGGAAAAAGACCCTTTGACACCCATGGCCCCCGAAACTTGGGGGACAGCGGCTGTGAATGCTCACCTGTGTCCACAGCTGGCCCCCCACCTCCAAGACTGAGGACAGCGGCTGTGAATGTTCTCCTGTGTCCACAGCTGGACCCCACTCCCAGGACACTGACACAGGGGGTCTTTTCTGAGGTTGTTTAGAGACCAGCAGTTGGGAAAGACCCCTTGTCATTGCACGGAGCACCAGGACGCTCTCACCCTATGAGACTCCACTAGGCCTGGGGCCAGAGATCAACTGACCCAGCAGCGACTGTGGGATCCCTGAGCCCCTTTATGCCTCAGCCAGGGACCCCAAGGAGGGGTCCTTCTGAGTCTCTGTGCTCATTGGCAGGTGGACCCTCATTTATCCCATGACAACTCACCACTATGCCCTCGCCTCTTTGGTGCTGTGGGCTGGGTTAGTCTGGGTAGACTAGAGAAACAAATCCATGGACACACATAGGTGTATAAGAAAGAGATTTATAGACAAGAGCCATTGAACATGGAGAAAACATCCCAGCCCAGTCCAGATCAAGTCCATAAGTCCGGTATTAGCCCATATGTCCGATACCAATCTATAAAGTCCTCTTCAGACTCATGAAACACATGCAATGATGCCGAATGTAGAAGATCACAGGCCAGTGGGTAGAGAGTCTTTGGTTCCAGTGTCATTGGAAACACCTCAGTGTTGGCAGGAGTCTCTGCATGGCTTCTCCAGCACCCGGGGCTGCATCAGGGTGGGTCCATGTGTCTTGTCAGCTACTATGTCTCCCAGGGTGTGAAGTAGTGAGAGAGTCTCTCCTGCCTCTTAGGAGGAAATCCAGGAGTTCCCCGAATTCTCAGGAGGAGGCCATGCCCACACAGAGGCCTCACTGGCTATGATCTGATTGACAGGCTAGACTCCACCCCTATATTCGTAATCCTCAAATTGACAAAGGATTATATAACCACCACATGGACCAAGGGGTCTGTTGAGGGAGGGAAGGCGCCAGCGAGGCCGTGAGCCCAGAGGTTAATTGAAAGCGTGCACTGTGGCGCTGGACTGCAGGAGTCTACCTGCCAGCCTTGCCTTGAATCCACGTCAGATTCAGCTCAGGGTCCTGGTTATGGCTTAGGGCAAATCTGTCTCCCGGTGCCCTCATTTCCCCATCTGCAAAACGGGACACTAATAGCCCCCCATCCCTGTGAAGTCGTTGAAAGATGAGGACCATTTGGGTTTGGCAGGACTCTGGAGGCCAGCACACGTGGAAAGCCTCGTGGTTGGCTGCCATCTTGGAGTGGGACACCGCTGTTTCTCTCCTACTCGGGTCGAAGTACCACGGGCCAAACGGCATCGGTTGCTAAGCAACACATTCACAGCCCTTGTTTCTAACAGCAATTCCAGAACGTTTTGGAGGGCTCCGAAGCCCTGGGTCCTTCTTTCTTCTGGAAGACAGCTCTGGCTGCTGTGGGCAGAAGCCTTCGAGTGGGGGTAGGCTCCGAAGGGCGGAATCACTTCAGTGCTGCCAGCTTGCCTCTCTCTCCTGCCAGCCTGAGGGTGCTGTAAGCTGCAGAGCGGCGGGAGCACCCTGCTCTCCTGAGCACCCACTTCAGTCCTCCTGGCGGGTTCCCAGCACCAACATCACCCTTGTCCACGTGTCTCCTTGGCAGTCACCAGGGCACACGACGGATGTCAGGACGGGTATGCGGTGTCTTCTTACCTGACACCTGTCCCTTCTCTGATGCCCACTCCTTCTTCCTGAAGGTTAATGGCCAGCTAACCTTTCCTGTGGGCGTGGAGTCCCCCTTCACAGTTGGTGTCGGGGAGGCAAGGGAGCAGCTAAGCCTCTTGCTAACCCAACTGCCTGGGTCGGTTTTCTTTGTTAATTTTAGCTTCTTGTTGACGAACCACGTGGCTGTGTGTCATAACACACTGAGGCTGCTTGACACAGACAGGCCCCTGCCTTCACAAAGCTCCGTCTTGGAAAATTCTGCGATTGCGGCTGGGTGGTTTCCCCACCCCCACCTCTCTCCTTTTTCAATGTCAAAACCCCATCCATATGAATTTCCCCTACTTAGGATATTTTGGAATTAGATCAAGCCAACCGCTCCTGCCGCCTTATTGATGAAAGACAAAGAACAAGATGCTTGGGATCTTGAGGGGCTGAAACTTAGTCTCTGCCCCGAAGGGATTTAGGAATCTGTCCCAACACCAGGGGGCCTGGTCAGTCTGTTCTCTTCAGCAAATGACTGTCCACGCGAGTGATCCAATTGCCTTGTAAGTTACAAGCCATTCTCGTCTATCAATGCATAGGTGGACATGTTCTTAGAGTCAGTCCCTGGATGGTTAATAGCTCTCAGCGGCCAACCAAAGGGGCCACATAGAGACCAAGGCTGGGAGCATGTGGCCGAGGCGCACATGCCAGCTTGGCACGGGCCGCCAAAGGCAGTGCAGGGATTCAGCTCTGGGTGGTCCACTTCCTGATGGGCTTGTCCTTGGTGATCTTACCCAGTGGACTTGTCCGTGGCCACCCCTTCTTAGAACAGGCAGAACGTTTTCTTGATATCTCCATGCACAGTCTAAGGACTGTGATGAGCATCCTGCTGCGTGTTCTTGCTCTAGAACAAATTCCCCGAGAACAGAAAGGGCAAGTACATCTTCCAGGCCCTTGGTCCAGAGCGCCAGCGTGCCCTACCCAGCGCTGTACCCGTCTGCACTGTCACCGCAGGTAGCGATTAGGAAACGCACACTGCCAGTATAGGAAACCCATGCCTGCCTCTCGTCTCACATCCTCTTCCTCGACAGACTGCTAACGTCAGCTCCCACCCGGGCAAAGTACCTTGGTTCCCTCTTGTGGGTGAGGAGGGCATCTGGGCCCTTAAGAAGGGGGGGGTCTGTTTGTATGCCCAAGGTCATGGTACCTATGGATCGTGGTTTCCTCCTCTCTTCAGCTCCAAAGTCTGTGACATGGAAGCCCCACTAGATGCCACGGAGTTGACTGTGACCCACTATGTGTCAGAGTAGCTTCCAATCGATGTCTGTGTCTTCACAAGTCCACCAGCCACCCTGTTTTCCAAGGTGACCTGGGTGGACTCGAACCTTCAACCTTGCCATTGCAGCCAAGCTAGTTAACTGCTTGCACCTCCCGTAAACTCGTATGACACAGGACTAACCCAGAGGAACCAAACCCACTGCCTTGGAGGCGATTCCGACTTATGTCAGCCATGTCAGACAGAGTGGAACTGCTCCGTAGCGTTTCCAGGACTGTCCCAATGGGGGGCTCCTTTATAACACGGGTCTCCTTACATCCTTTAGAACCAAAGAGAAGGGTCAGGCACGAATCAAATGGGGTCTCGGGCAGAGGGTGAGCGGCCCCTGATGATCTCTCTGTGACGAGCTTCCCCTGCCAAGCTCTCTTGCCAATTGCTTACTTCTTCCTAGTATGCATCCGCCAGGATTGGTCAGGGCATGCTGGTGGACCCACCTGTTCCCCGGAAGGACGAGGTGTCCGGCAGGAGAACTGGCCTCCGCGTGTAGGGTTCTGGCATTCGTGCCTCTGTTCTCCATTTCCCGTGATGTAGGGGTGTCTGCAGATGTTTGGAAACCTCTGGGCTTGAGCACCAAGTGGCCCCGTGGTCCCTGGGGGGGGGGGGATGTTTGGGTACCTCGAGAGACAGTCTGGGCAACACTCACTGGGTGTCTTCTTTCCCTTGGCAGCACCCCACTACTACAAATACAAGCAGCAGTTCATCTTCCCAGGTGAGTCTTGTCAGCGGGACACCCTGTCTTTCTGGAAGCCCTGTCGAGGCGTGGCTGCTGCTGCAGCTTCAGGGAAGGGGATGCTGTCGGGGTGGATGAGGTCCAAGATGGTGTTAGTGGGGTCCCCAACTCGGGACAGAGCAGCCTGTGCAGATGGAGATGGACACTCCTAGAGATCCAAGAGCACAGGGGTCTGCAGAGGATGGATAGGCAGGGCAGGGAGGGGGCCAGAGCCCCAGGGGAGGGGAGAGGTGGCCAGATGGATTTGACTTGAGAATGGAGAGACATGAATCGGGGCAGCTTCGTGATGATCCCAGAGGAATCTTAGGAGCGAAAGGCCAGAGCCTTGGGGATCCTGGCAGCCTCTGAGTCAACAGTGAGGAGCTCCATTCGGCAGGTTATCCAGAGCACCATGCCTCTGAGAAGCTACGGGGTCAAGGAAGGAAGGAAAAAGTGGGGGGAGCATCCCCAAGAGCCTACCTTCAGGATGATTGATAGTCACTGGTCACCAGCATCTCCCAGGGAGTGGGTTTTGGGGTGGGGCGACCTCCATGTATGTCCCATCTCTGGTCTTCAGATGTGGTGCCAGTGCCGGAGACGCCAACCCGGGCACCCCAGGTCATCCTGCATCCAGTGACCTCGAATCCCATGTAAGTGGAACCGACCGACACTTCCTGCCCCCACCCGAGCGTCCAGCCTCGGCCCATCAGTTGGCTCAGCACCCCCACCCTCTCCGTCTATGTCTTCCTCCTCTTCTTGGTGGGGTGGGAGAGGGGTGTAGGAAGGACAGAGAGAGACAGAGCAACACAGGCAAAGCACTACAGCCCAGGCTGAGAGACAGCACTGACCACCACGGTCCACTCTGCGTGTGCCCCTCGGGCCTACCATGTGGTCTCATTTTCTTAGGCCCTCCTGGGCCCAGAAAGACTACTTCCCCTGGCTTACAGCTGGAGTTCAAGGGAAGGACAGTCATCCGAAGCCACTGGCCTCTTTTTACAAAGTCTATAATGGAGGCTTCGATTAGGGATCAGTCAACTACAACCCTTGAGACAAACCCAACCTACTGCCTGTTGTTAGAACACAGTTCTGCGGGCACGCAGCCAGGTAGGGTGGTTTGCATAGTGCCTGGGGCTGTCCTCACTCTGTGGCACCAGGTTGGGCAAGGGGAGCAGCAGCCAGGTAGCCCACAGAGCTGAAAATACCTACTGTTGGGATTGGTCTAGGCGAAGTGGGCTGGCCCTTGTCGATGCTGTTGTAGAAATAATCCAAGCTCCATTTAGAAATGTGGGGCTAGTTAGTGAGAAAATAATCACTCACACTCTCCCCAGTCAGCATTGCAGCTCCTCGCCCCCCACCCCCACCCCCACCCCACGCTCCTGTTGTTCTAAATCTACCTGTTTCCTATTATTCCAGACCACTGCTCACATTGGTTTGTAATGGCTCTAAGGCAGCCTATTCGAACAGAACCATTTCCTGCAATCACTCTCCCCATGGCCGGATCTCTCCTGTGTCCCGTACTTCATCTCAAACAGTGTTGTCACGGACAGCCCTCCTGGGTAGCAACCTGCAGGCACAGACTCCTTGTTGTCCCTCCCAGGTGGAATGTTTGCTTGTGCCAAATGGGCGTGAAATTGCCACCTTTCCCAACTCTGCTTCTTCGATGATGGCCAACGTCTGGGCCACGTTTCAGTTGGATTGGCTTCCCCACTCGAGTTTTGGCTCGCTTGGTTGTCTCCTGTTTCTTGTGACTGCCCGCCTCCTCTCTGACCCGTGTTACGGGCTTTCTTAAAGGCCCATAAGGCAGTGGTCTGGAATTTGCCGGGAGTATTTTGTGCTGACAGCCAGCTCCTGCTGCACGGAAACCGATGTCACAATTTGTGCCAGGCGACCCCCAGGTTCTTCACTGCCGGTCAGGGAGTGCCGGAGCAGCGCAGTCAACAGTCTCCTGTGATCTGCTTAGGGATGCGGGGAGTCAGGCGGGAACACACTCTTTGAAATCACCCCCCCCCCCATGGAAACAGACTTGATGCAAAGAGGAGGACTGCTGAACTCCTTGTTGGCCCGCGGAGGGGCCCCAACCACACCCCCAGTGCAGCCACTCTTTCCACCCGCCCTCCCTGTCGCCCGAACTGCACAGTACTGACGCGATGCTGGGCAGGCACCACTTCCTGATCCACCCTTCCTGTCCAGAGTCTCCTAGGCCAGGACCCCCCGCAGGAAACCATTTTATTTTGCCTGCAGGGTCTGTGACTCAGAATAAGGGAGACACCCCGCCCTCCCCCTGCATGAGGGGAGGGAGGGAGGGTCAGCTAAGCTTGCTTTGGGGGGGGAGGGGAAGGGGTATGATGTTCACTGTGCTCACTTGCTGTGGCCTCTTCCCCCAGCAGCCCCAGCACAGCCTCCCCTCCACTTACACACACACACCTCCCTCCCCTTGAAAGGCATGCCCCAAACACACCTGTAACAGATGCCCCCATGCCCAATGGCCCCACCCCAGGCCGTGCACTCCCCTGCTCCCTCCTCACCCCAGCACCCGCCCCTGTGTACCATCACCCTACAGCGCGGTCCCCAGTATTCCCGGGATGTGTCCTTGAGACGTGTGCACACAGGACTGTCCTTGCACGGGATACCCATAGGACATGGTATGGACTCAGTGCTCACATGCACAGACACACGGAGTATCCCAGCATCCAAACCAGAATGCACCAGACTTAGACATATACTACTAGTATGTACCCATGCACCCACATACACATTACGTGTTCCCAGCATCCAAGCCAGCATGCTCACATACTCAGGGGTGTAGTCACTAATATGTGTACACATACACACACAGCATGTTTATGTACTTAGATGTACACTCACTTGCATATTTTATCTATCCTCTATCATGTCTGTCTATCTAATCTATTGCTTTATCTATGTCTGTCTATCCTATTGCTCTATCTCTAGCTATTTGTCTATCTATCTATCTATCTATCTATCTATCTATCTATCTATCTATCTATCTATCTATGTCTCTCTCTCTTTCTCTCCCAGCCCCTGGGTCTCCTAGTCCAGTCCAGCCCCATCTTCTGTCCTCCTTCTCATTCCACGCATCCATATCAATGCCATTGCCATTGGCAAGGCCCAGCTGTGACCCATCAAGCCCTCGCGTCTCTCCTCGGGATGCCCCACCAAGTTCCTTCCCTCCATCCATGGCTGCTGGCCCCCATCTCTTTTACCCTCCGTGGGCGACAGCCGCATCCTTACCAAGGTTCCTTCGCATCTGCGGGGGCAGGCGTGAGGCAAGCAGTGCCACCCGTGTGCCCCTCTCAGGGCCCAGCTGCCCTTCTTGTCGAAGGAACGTGGGAACAGCCAAACAGAAGGACCCACAGTGCCTCCAAGAGACACTGACCGAGTCAGCCTGTCCCCTCCGGATGGGTGGTCTCTTAGCAGATACCCCGGAGCTCTCCTGAGGCATCCCCCGAGGCCCCCGCCCAGCTTAGAGGAGACCAAAGCGGTGATGGTGAAGAATGAGCCTCGAGCTGCCCGGCATCTCTGCTGGGCATCATAGCCTTGCGCATTTCCAGCAGACTTGGGGGATGGGGGCGGTGGGGGGGGGGCAAGGCAAGGGCCTGGTGGGAGAACTTGGTACATCGGCGTTCTCAGTCCCTGGAGAAACGCCACACACAGCCCTACCCTGTCACCGAAGGGTCACCACTGTTTGTCTTTCTTTCAAGCTTGGAAGGAAACCCATTACTTCAAATTGAAGTGGAGCTGATCTCAGAGGTAAGAATCCGAGAGTGTGAAGTCACTTATTCAGGCCGGGGGTGTGGGGGGGAGGGGGGGAGGAGGAGGGACTGCCAAGCCTGCAGCAAAGCCATTTGATGTCTTTCATGACGCAGATGCCTCCGAGGCGGAGGCAGGGTGTGTGTGTGTGTGTGTGTGTGTGTGTGTGTGTGCATGCAGAGGCCTTCTTGATGGATGTCCTAACTTGAGGACAATTAACCGGAGCCTAATGGGCCATTTGGTGATGTGCATCATGGAAAAGCAAGTTGGGGCGGAAGCGGGCAGATTTGCATTCCGAGTTGAAAAAGCAGCTCTGAGCTGGATGGCCGAGGGGAAAGTTGGGGCCCCAGTGGCTGGGGAGAAAACGTGGGGGAGGTGGGCACCGAGCCTGGGATGCCAGGCTAGACAGAGCTGAGAAGGTTCCAGGGCTCTTTCCCAACTTGTCAGAGCAGACAAGTGGCATTCCTGGGCTCTGCCAGTGGGTTCCCCGGTGGGAAGGAAGAGTCATGATTCCTGCAGAATCACTGCCTTTTCTGGAATTGTGGTGGCTGGCAGTGAGACTGGGCACACCCACTGTTTTCTGTGTCCTTTCTCCTGGGGCGCGGATGGGGTAAGGGGCTACTTGCTCAGGGTTTTGAGTCACCTAGGCCTGTACTCATGATTCAAGGCCACCTTGCCAGACCCACCATCTCTGGACATTTTCACAGGCTTGGTCACCTGCTACTCCCACATACCCCAGCCCCCCAGGCTGCATGCTGGGGAGGTGGGTCTTTTGAGGTGTGACTATAGTGTTTCTCACACCTAAGGGTGTCTGAATCATGTGGGCGTGAATGCTGAAGATGCCTACTCATCTGCCGAGAGTACATTCCCTCAGTCTGGGTGGGGCCCAGGACTCTGAATCTTCTCAGGCATCCCAGGGGAGGCTGGAGGCAGGTGGTCAGGTGTCTGCAAAGAACTGGAAGGCCATCCCCTTCTTTAATGCTCTATGTGATCCTCAGGAGCTTGCCTACAAATCCACGGGTGGGGGGGGGCGGTATGACACGGCCTCCCCCATGAAAGAGTTACCATCTCAAAAAGAGAAGCTGATACCAAGGGCTCAAGTAGAAAGAAAATGTTTTAGAAATGATGGTGGCAACCTATATGCAAATGTGCTTTATTACAATGCATAGATGGATTCATATAAGAGCTCTAAGAGCCCTCGATAAAATGATTTATTAAAAATTTTTTAAAGAGTTACAGTCTCAGAAACCCCTGGGGTCAGCCCTACTGTGTCCTAGAGAGTCGCTAGGAGTTGAAATGAACTTGATGGCTGTGGGGTGGGCTGAAGCCCTACCCGGGGGCTCTGAGTCAGACCCAGTGGAGGCTGGCGTATGGTCTCAGCAGCGTGGTCCCACAAAGGTGGAAGAGGCATGGTGACCTACCAGACACAGCTAGTGAACACCCTGTGGGTCCACAACCTGTCCCGGGACAACATTCCATCCTCTTGGCGTGGGGTCACCGCGAGGCACTGGCCGACTGAAGGGCAGCTCCCCTCGCCACAGAGTTGTCACCCCACTACACCTCTCTGGCTGCCCCAGCTTCTTCCTGACTCCCCATCCCCAATCCCCTCACTTTCTACTGAGGGCAGTGATGGGTCACACACAGATGACATTGTGGAGTCTCCGGGTGGCACCCCTGGCAAACCCGCCCTCTACTAACCGAAAGATCGGTGGATCTAGTCTACTCAGATGCACTTCAGAGTTTAGGCCTGCCGACCTCCTCCCCAAATCCCAGCCCTGTGGAGTCATGTGGAGCCCTGTTCTACTCAGATACACCTGGGAGTGCCTGGAGTGGGAACTGATGAGGGGAGGGGGGGCGGTGTCAAAAGGTATTTATTTTGTTTTAAACCTTATCACATTGTGTCAGTCCAGGTAGACTAGAGAAACAAACCCATAGACACTCATATGTGTATAGGAAAGTGATTTATAGACAAGAGCCATGGAATATTAAGAAAACCTCCCAGCCTAGTCCAGATCAAGTCCATAAATTTGATATTAGCCCCTATGTCTGATAACCAATTTATTAATTCCTCTTCATACTCATGAAACACATGCAATGACGCCAAATGAGGGAAAAGCACAGGCCAGTGGGTGGGAAGTCTTGTGTATCCAGTGGTGTTGTAAGCATCACAGCGCTGATAGGGTTCTTCCAGCTCCCAGGGCTCTGGCTGATCAGGGTAGCTTCATGTGGCTTCTCATCCGAAATGTGTCGCAGAGAGTGAGCATGTGTCCCCCCTCCTGCGAGCTATTTATCTCCTGATCACCTCCAAATGAGGTCATCAAGCTGCAACCCGATTGACAGGCTAGATTGCACCTCTTCACTCTTAATCCTCTCAAATTAACAACAGATGATGTCCATCAGTGGGCAATCACACCCCACCCTGGGGCATTGAAGAGGAAAGGGCATTGGGTATCAGGAGCTGAGATACCTGGGTGTGAATCGCAGCTCTTCCTGGCAAGGCACCTCCCCACGCCCCTCACACACACACCGTTTACCTGGGACCAGCAGGGTTTTCCTGGGATGTGGGGTTCCAGGGCTAGACCTGGGCCAGTCCCAGTCATTCACCACTTTCCTCTCAATGCGTGTTTCCCCTCAGCAAGCACAAGGGAGACGGGCCCCAGTGATGTCCTTACCAGCTCCTTTGTTGTGTAATTGGAGAGACAAGGATCATGCACCGAGTGTGTGTCCACCACCCGGATGTGCCTGCATAGTATCCAGCCCTGGTGCACCCTGGGCCCCCAGCGGGCCCTTGGGGGAAGCCAGGCAGTGGCAGGAGGCTCTGTGACCTCTATCTGATCTCCCCACAGAACGAAGAAGGCCACGACCAGGCCGAGGAGTCCGAAGACGATTTTGAGGAGATGAACCTGTCCCTCCTCTCGGCCCGGAGCTTCCCGCGCAAGGCCAGCCAGACCAGCATCTTCCTTCAGGAGTGGGACATCCCCTTTGAGCAGCTGGAGATCGGCGAGCTCATCGGGAAGGGCCGCTTCGGGCAGGTGTACCATGGCCGCTGGCACGGCGAAGTGGCCATCCGGTTGATCGACATCGAGAGGGACAACGAGGACCAGCTTAAGGCCTTCAAGCGGGAAGTGATGGCCTACCGGCAGACGCGTCACGAGAATGTGGTCCTCTTCATGGGCGCCTGCATGAGCCCGCCCCACCTGGCCATCATCACCAGGTCAGTCCCACCCGGGCAGGGTGGCCTCGCATGGCCCCGCCGCTGGCACAGCTGGGAGGCAGGCGGGTGGGCGGGCTTCCTGAGGGAGCCTTACCACTCGCTCACCAGGCTGGTGGCTTAAAGAGATACAATTCCAGAACACGCTTGGAATGCTAAACCTCTTCGTCCAATCGTGCTTGCAGAAAGCATGAGTGGGCCCATCAGGAAGGCCGGGTCTATTTCCTTCCATCTCTGTGTCCCCGGCAGCCGTGTAAGCACCTCTGAGACTCGTACCCTCCGTATCTTCGAAGAACGAACAAGATGAAATCAAGGGTCGGCCTTTTTATTTTCATTCAAAGTTTTGGCTAAAATAGGCGCAGGGTGAATTGTTTCAGCTTGGCGAGTGGTGGAGCCTTTGTGGCTGCCACCCTCGCGGGAAAGCGGCCTCGGACGCGGCCTGGCTGTGCGCCCGTCGAACTGTAGTTGCAGAAACAGGTGGCCGGCCAGATTTGGCGGAGCGTGCGAGCCTGGCTGTCAGGCAAGTTGCCGAGCACGTGGGCAGGAGTTCACCGGCATTGTTCCGGATCCCCGACATGCTCAGCCACCCGGGGTGGGTGGGTGGAATAAGAACTGACATGAAAACGAGTCGGGGAGTAATGACACATGGGGCGCTCACCCTTTGACCTCCTCGGCCCAGGACTGGGGGCAGTGAGAACCCGAATTCCTTTGCTCTTCATTGGTGGTGGGGAAGAGGCCTTTGGCCCATCTGGGGGGCTCTGGCATTTGGCCTCCCTGTTGTATTAGAATTAGCCATACCAGTGACGTTCTTGGCCCAGGCTCAGTTAGGAGCCTTCCCCACCCCAGCTCAGGCAGCAAGATCCCCATACACAGGACTGGTATGTTGACAGGCGCGATAGCAGGAGGTGTGGACTCAGGAAGAGCTGTGCCTTGGATCGGGTCTCTGCTGACACAGAACCTCCCTGCACCCCCGAGCGTGGTCTGTGACAGGTGGTCGCAGGTCCCGGGAGCTGCTCGGGTTCCACCTCAGGGCAGCCCCCATGCTCAGCAGAACTGCACATTTCCCGAGGGCTGTGGGCACTGTTACAACCCCGAGCGTATTCTGCATAGGGCCGTAAGGTGCTCCCTCCCATTCACGGGGATGGAGCAGAGGAGGGTGAAGTGGCTTGGCACTATCTTCTCCTGTGTCGTCTTTTTGCTCATGGATCTGACCAGACAGTTACCCCAACTTTCTCTCTGTTCAGATCCTCCCCGTGTGTGACTAGTCATACTTCCTGATACCCCCACCCCCCGCCCCGGGATCAGAGAATGAGCAATGATTCAGTGACAGAATGCTCACCTCCCACAGGTGTGTTCGTTTGGGTAGACTAGAGAATCAAATCCAGGGAGACTCGTGTGTCTAAGAAAGAGCTTTATAGACAAGAGCAATTGAATATTGAGAAAGTCTCCCAGCCCAAGCCACATCAAGTCGGTAAGTCTGGTATTAGCCCAAATGTCTGCTACCAACCTATAAAGTCCTCCTCAGACTCACACAACACATGCAATGATGCTGGATGCAGGAGGATCACAGGCCAGCGGATGGAAAGTCTTGTGGATCCAGTGGCAGTGGAAGCATCTCAGCGTGGGCAAGGGTCTCCACGTGGTTCCTTCAGCTCCAGAGCTCCAGCATAGCACCATGTGTTTTGTCAACACGAGTGCATCGCAGGGAGTGAGCATGTGTCCCGCCTCCAGTGAGCTATTTATCTCCTTCACGCCTCCAGATGAGGTCATCAAGCAGCGACCCGATTTACAGGCTAAACCCCACCCCTTCCCTCTTAAGTCTCAGAATGATAACAGAGGATGAAATTACCACCCCAGGGGACACCCACGTTCGATCCCCAGTCCATGCACCTCCTGCATGGCCACTGCCCGCCCATCACAGGACGAGTTTGTGTTGCTCCAGTGCTGACCACATTCCAATGGTGTGCCCAGACTATGCAGACGAGGAAGAGAGGCCTGGCCACCTCCTTCCCTAAAGTAACCAATGAAAAGCCAGCGGGTCACATTGGCATAATCTGCCCCTCATCGAGCTGGCGCAGGACCGGACACTGTGCCAGGGGGTGGGCAGTCATGAATTTAGAGGACCCTCAATGGCAGGTAACAAGGGCCAAATGGGAGTCATTGTGAAATCCATCGCCTTGTCTTTTCCCGACCTTTGGGACAGCCCCCATTCCCCTTCTCCCCGCCTTTCCCAGTTGCCAGCATCTTCCTCAGGCCCTTTCCCAAGCGGGGACTGATGGGGACTGGCCAGATGCAGTTAGCAGTCACCCTTGACAGCAAGTGAGCAATCATTGTGGAGATGGGCTGCCCAGCCTGGAGGCAGCTGCACCCATTGTGCACACAACTGTGAGCCTCCAGTGTCCCCCCACCCCCAAACCCCCTACACACACCATCCCTGCCTACAGATTTCACAGACAAAGACTGTGCAGCTTTGGGACGTGTAATTGGTCTCTGAAGTGTTTGGGTATTTTGTGTGAAGCCTGCAGGATGCCAGATGAGCCCCCCAAAGAAGTGGCATGAATCCCCTATAATTGTGTCGTTATATATTTATCTTCAGGAGGGGCCCAGTGCAGCCCCCTCTCCTGGGCAGCGGCGTCCACTTGTGGGCCGGCCAGGTTTTTCCACTGAAAGCAAACATTTGAGTAATTTGATTAATCACGTACGTTGTTCAGGATCAGCTGGCAGGGGTTGGTGGTTGGACGGACGCCAACCAACGGGAGCCGTTTTGGGACCCTGGATGATTTTATCGGGAACATCAGGCCCGATCATCCCCTGGCAGATTCCATATCAGTTCACTATCAGGTGTCCTATCTATCCAATTACTTAGTAATTATCATTGAAGTTGACAAGTATTTCTAAGATTAGCTTCCTTGTAATGCAATATGTATGGCTCTCGGTAGTGAGAAATAACCCGCTAGCTACCCAATTGCTCCCCCTCCCCCAAATGCAACCAGCAGCAGGATTGCTTCACCACGTCACGATTATCGCAATGCTATCGATGGCCCGCACGGCCGCTCACTAAAACAGCCCCCAGATAGAAGCTAGAAACCCATAAAGGAGAGCTGCCCTCTCCCTTCTGCCTCCTTGCTGGGCGGGGTTTCCTGGGCCTTGGCGCTTTCATCTGTGAAATGACCAGGTGGAAGCAGGTGTCTGCACAGACTTCCAAACTTGACTAGGCTCTCTGAGTAAGGCTTTGGAGCAGTGCTTTCTAACGTCTGGTCAGTCTGGACTTCCCGGGGCCCGGCCACCTGGGAGGGAAGGTGGTTACAATTAGGAACCTCAAGTTCAGGCTGTCGGGGTCCCCTGTGGCCACTGTAGCGAATTAGAAGCAGGCAGTGATTTGAAGGAGCCCACCTGCACTCTCCTCGAGCCATGAAGTCAGAAGACTGGCACCAGTCTTGAGCTGTGTCTAGAGTTTCCCGACCTTGCCTTTGGGGCCTCACGCTCCCGTGCTAACCCCACTGAGGCCAGCAGCATAGCCTCTTGCTTCCGAGGTCATGCGGCTGCCTGCATCTGCAAGTAGAGCACCTTCTCCCTGCCTCTGGACGAGGACCCTGGTGGTTACAGCAGGGGCCCTTGGGTCAACCTGGTTACACATTGGGCTGCGAACTTCAAGGTCAACAGTTGGAGACCACCAGCCACTCTGTGGGAGAAAGACGAGGCTTCTACTTCTGTAAAGAGTTACCCAGTCCCAGAAACTCACAGGGGTAGCTCTCCCCGGCCCTGTAAAGTTGCTTTGATGTAGAACCAGCCAGATGGCAGTCAGTATGGTCCAGTGATTACGGCAGACCCAATCAGAGAAGCCAGTGCAAACATTTAACATGCTTGGCTGCTCACCCAAAGGTGGGAGGTTTGGTTCTACCCAGAGGTGCCTCAGAAGAAAGGCCTGGCGATCTACTTCCTGAAATACAGCCACTAGAAAACCCAGGGAGAACAGTTCTACACTGACACACGCGGTCAGCTGAACTCTATGGCAACTGGCCTGCTGGAGCGTGTTGAGAGAGGAACTGGGCACCCATCAGAATACTGGGGGGTGGGGGAAGCTTCAATAGAATTGAAAGAGAACAGAACCTTTCCACAAGCCTCTTGAAGCCCCCTCCTAAAAGGGTCCTCCCCACCCCACCGCCGGCATGTAGCTCCACAATCACAGAAGCAACAACAACTCAGTGAAAGCGCCAACTTCCCTGCTCTTGCTTCCCATCATGCTCAGGGAGCTGACGACCTTGGCAGGTGTCCAGCGACTTCTCCACCCATCCTGATGCCTTTGGCCAAACCAGGACACCCTGGCTGTTTTGACAGTGGACAGGGACCAAGCCCAAGGAAAAGTCTCCGTTACTGCCAAGGCAGGACATCGGGGTGGTGAGGCCGAGCAGGGGAGGTCCAGGGAGTGAGAAGCTGCCCCTTCTTGCCCAGGGGCTTTACCCTAGAGGTTGCAATCCCCTCGTTAGTGTTGGCTCGGGCCCTCCCTAGAGGGAGGTGGAAAACGTGGGCTCAGCACGTGATGGGTTTGCGACACGGTTCCTTCCCGCGAAGACCAAGATGGCGGGGCTGCCGGGACCATGCCCCGAATGAGGGAAGGGACAGCATGGTGCGGAGCCTCAGAGGAACCAGAAAGGCAGCCGCCGAGTCCGTCGGCCTTGAGCCCGTGCAGTGAGCTTCCCTGGTGATCGCGGTGCCCATTTTGCTGATGGGAACACTGAGGTCAGAGAAGCAAAAGGAGTCCTGGCTCAGTCATAGACGAGCCGTTGACGCAACCTGGCATTGAGCTCAGGTGGCTAGTATGCCCCTTTGTTGAGTTCAAGCGTATTGAGTTCTCCCGGGGAGCAGTCACCACCCAGAGTCTCTCCTCAGCATTGGCATAGCAGATTTCCTGCTCCAGTGGAAGGGATGGGCAAGCAGAATTTAAGCCAACAGGGTGATTACTGCACCATAAGGGCGCTGAAAGGAGCGTCTAGGGGCCCGTTTTACTCTATTTTGCTTATTTTGCCAGTTCTACGTTCACCTGTCAGTGCAGCCGTTCCATCCTGAGCACTGTACAGCCACGCTTCACCCTCTTTTTTTCTGAATTGTTCCTCCCTCGTTTTTATTTTAATAAATCATTTTATTACGGGCTCTTACAGGCTCTTCTGTCAAGCCATACCTCAATTGGATCTAGCACCTTTGTACATAGGTTGCCATCATCATTTCCAAAACATTTTTTCTTTCTACTTGAGCCCCGAGTATCAGCTCCTCTTTTTCCCCCTCCCCCACCACCCATGTGAACCCTTGATAAGTGGTAAATCCTTGATAAGTGGTAAATCCTTATTATTTTCATATCTTACACAGTCTGCTGTCTCGTCACCCTCCCTCATGATATGTAAATGCTCTGCCCCTGAGGTTCCAATCTCTTCTTTACGGCTGCTATGGTTGGTTTGATCCTGTAGAGATAACTTGTACAAGAGCAGAAATCTCTGAGCATATCTTTTTTGGCTAGTTCAGCTAAACCATTGCTTGGTTTTATGAAGGCTTCCGAGAGAGGTATTTGGCTGAAGGCTTAAAAGATATTCTCAGGGGCTCATCAGGCCTTGGCAGTTTCAGAAAGTCTGGGGTCTGTGAGAATTTGACCTTCTGCCTTTTCCCTATTTGTTGTTGTTGTTGTTGTTGAGGATTCTACTATGGAACCTTGGATTAAGATATTCCGTGACTGCAGCGGGGCACCATCAAGCTCTGCAGGTCTCATGGCAAAGGAGGTGGTCAGCCACACCTTCCATATAGGAGGGCTACTGCGAAAGAGGGCTTCCAGGGAGGGGCCTTTGGGGAGCTGACTTTGGAGAAGGAGGCAAAGGTGTCAGCAGATACAAAGCCACAGCAGTGGAGCCGAGTGAGATGTGTCTGAGGACCGACGTGAAAGGGCTGTAGTCAGCAAAGGGCCGAGGAGGCCAGAGCATGCATGGCTTGAAGGCCAAGGCCAAGGGCCGGGCTTTGTCCTGAATGCAGTGGGAAAGAAGCCCCTGAAAGGTTTGCAAATGAAGCTGCTCACACCACTCTGGAAGTTTCCAGGTGTGCCCTCTGCAGCCTCCTCTTGTACTCAGCTGTCGATTCATTGTGTCTGAACTCATCTGGTGGGGAGCAGCCACAAGACACACACACCACCACCACCACCCGGCCCCCCAAAGCCAGAGTGAAGGGCCCTGGGACGCCAGCTGCCACTTGGGCATTCTCGCCGGAGGGTGGCAGGCTCCCAGGAAAGATGCCAGAAGGGTTCCTTTTAAGAAGGAATGCAGGGGACTTCACTGGGATCAATCCCAGGGATTGGAAGCAGGGACAGCCAGGTAACTGTGAGGGAGCAGGTGGATTGTGGATCCTGGGGAGGACAGGGGGTTTCCCATGGGAAATTTTGGGGTTTTAGTTTCTCACTTGGCCCCTGTTACCAGTCCTCTCACAGGGTGCCTAGAGAACCTCCAGCATCTCAGCCACGCATCTGCCTGCCTGTATACCCAGGTCTCCTAGCCTAGAAGTCTCCAAACCCTTTGTTTTAAAGTCAGCCAACACCAGAGGCATTACCTGCCTCCTGCATCAAGCCCTTATGCCAGAGAGCGTCACCGAGCTGCTGTCTCTGGCCGACAGGCAGGCTGGCAGGCGGAGAGGCAGTGGACAAGCAGACAGTGCCACTGCTTGTACCATGGTGGTATTCTTGAGGTCCCAGGGAGAGCTGGACTTGCTTTCCTCCATCACTCCATCCCCCGCCCTTCAGCCAGTCGAATTGTCCTAAATATAACCTACGAGGGTTGGGGGGCCCTGAGCACACGAAGATTCTGTCCCCCCTCGGCGTTTAGAGTCAGCTTCCTTTGATGTTCAAAAAGCTGAATCGGGTCCCATTATGCGGCACAGCTGACGAGGGTTTGTGTCCGCCGCAGCCTTTCATTGTGCTGGAACGTAAAGCGCCGGAGACTTTTGTGAAGGGAGCGCTATAAATGGCCTGCCGCCTTGTCGTGGTTCGCACCATCTCATGGGCACAGCACAGGCCCGTGGGCAGAAGATCCTGTGGCCAGCAGAGGACGCGGGGCCCAAGCTCTCCTGCTGGGTCCTAAGCCTCCCAGTCCCAGAGCAGCACGTGCGTGAACGTGACTCTGACCAGCGGTGGTGGGGACACTGGGTTTGCCACAGAGCAGGCACGGCGGCAGAAGGAAGAGGTTGAACTTTACCTGTGGCACCTGCAGGCCGAGCGCCCCGTCAGCAGTGTGCTGTACCGCCCTCTGGGCATGTTTCTCAAGAAAGACGCTCACACGGTCCCGCACTCTCGCAGGACCACAGGCACTGCTGTGACACCTCAGCCTTAGGACAGAAGTGGCTCGACACCGCTGAAGCTTACCTCCTGCGCCTGTGACCGTCCAGGTGGGGGGTGTTCCTAACCGGCAGGTGGCATTCCTCTGGACCTGAGGGATTCGGGCCGTGTCCATCTTCCTGCTCGGAATCCTCTCCTTTGCACTGGGGAGACAGGACAGATCCTGGAAGGGAGGTTCCTGTGAGCATGCACCCCCAACCCCCACCCCACCCCGTTCACCTACCCTCAGCCACGCCCACCTGAAGGGAGCTGGGGAGGAGCCGTGTGCCAGGAGGGGGACCGGGTGGCTTTAGATGGACAGCCAGCAGCTCTGTGAGGCACGGGCATCCTCTGGTCCATCATCTCCTTCTGGTGAAGACGGACCCGCCCGGCCCGTCGTGTTTGCCAGCTGGCTGTGCCCTCTCAGCCGTGCTGGTGTAGGGCATTGGCTCTTTGCATCCGTGTCCCCTGCTGGTGTCTTCCCCCGCAGGTACCTCGTTTGCCTCATCCATAAAAGGGGGTGGCATTTCACCGGTTGCAAGCTAGCGATGAGAAGAATGTGCGATCTTAGATGGCGGGGTCCGCTGCGCCGCAGCTGCTCCATACTGGCCACCTCCCAGTTGCCGCCATCATGGGGACAGCATTACAATCACAAACATAAGAGTGGCAGCAGTCGTGGCAACAATTGGGAGAAGCTGGGTATTTCCCCTTAGGTGCAAAAACCACGCGCTCCAATAGCCGGGACATCTCATTTGTGGTTATAGCTAGCGGGTTAGCGGGTGAGCGGGTGAATAGCTGTGAGCTGGCTCTGTGGCTGTGCGCTCCAGCTGGCCTCCTGCCCCCCACTTCGAGTACCTTGCCCTAGTTCCTCACCTCCCGCTAAGAGCCACGGTCTGGGATGAGCTTCGATCTGTAAGGGAGGGGGCTGGGTGTCCTGGTCTCAAGCCAAGACGAAAGATTTTGGCTAGCGTGTGCATGAGACGTCGGTGTAGAAGTGACCTAAAGAGAGGTCAAGACCAGGGGTCAAGACCTCAAGAACAGGGGGCCCTCGGCTCTCTGATTCCCCTCTGGAGCCCGAGTCCCTGACATGAGCCCCTCCTGAAAGACTCATGAATGAATGAATGAATGAATGAATGAATGAATGAATAACGGTTTCCAAAAATACCTTCACCCACATCGTCAGCGCCTACATGCCTCTAGGCAAGTTTAGCAGCCAACAGTGAATGGTGCTATTTCCTTCCATGTATTGAGAAATGAATGGGGCACCGGTAAAATATAGTACGAACTGGTGGAGGGTGGGGAGGCGGATGGGGGGCAGGGCACATTGATGTAGATTGCAGTAGATCAGGGAAGGGACTGAGTGCTGGGGGCATTTTTTCCAAGCACTAATCAATTGTCATCGCAGGCAAGGAGGGACCCTCTGCATGGTGCTGGGGACAGAGAAGACAGGTCCCGCTCCCTGGAGCACACAGGGCGGTCATTGGTTGACAACCAAATAGCCTGGGAAAGTCTGCCATTGTACGCCATGGGACAGGGACCCACCAAGTGGTGGGCCTGATGGAGCAAGAGGGCTGTCTTCCCCAAAGGGAGAACAGCACATGCAAAAACCCTGGTGGCGGGCGACACAGGGTCCTGGGGGACAGGAGCCCTTGGCTGGATTGGAGAATGCACCAGGGACCTGACAGGAAGGAGGGACCTGGAGCTGGCCCTGTGACCTTGGGATCCAGGAACACATGCAGGTTCGAGAGTACTAGGTTCCAGAACATGCTTGGCACGAGTCCCTAAAGGGATTGCAACAGTCCTCTGGAAAGGAAGGGGTTGTCAGCAGCGCCCACTATCTACCTAGGTTACAAAATAGCCAGCTGCACCCCTCCTGTGTGGGAGGGAAATGCGGGGGAGCTAGGAGCCCGGGGGAGAGTCGTCTCAGCATGGCTGGCCACGCAAAGTCAGTGGCCAGAACAAAAGCTCAGGAGCCCGGGGGAGCTTCGCGAGGGAGGCAAGACCGCAGGTAAAAGCTCGTCTCTCTTGGGAGTCTGGCCACCTGGTGGTGACTCCGGCTGTCTGGTTTCTGAGTCAGTGTCACAGATGGACACCCCCCACCCCTCCCTGAAGGAGCCAGCGTCCAGTCCCCCACTATTTGTAGGCAATGAGACCGAGAAGCAAGCCCAGGGACATGGAGACAGGGAGGAGCAGGAAGCCCACTTTCAAATGGTCCTCTTGTCCCCCGCGACCCCAGCCATGCCCATGTCCAGCCCTCCTTGCTTGGGCTGTCTTCTCAGTGGGAGCAGATCGCCATGCCTGGTTTCCCTCCAAAGGGCTGGTGGGTTTGGAACCACCAGCTCTCTGGTTAGCAGCCGAACTCTTAGCCCTTGACCGCCAGGGCTCTTTGTGGATGGCTCCTCTCGCTCACTGCTGTCTGGTCAATTCCAGCTCAGAATAAGGGTCCCTGTGGGTTTCTGAGCCTGTAGCTCTGGACAGGAGGAGAGCTCCTCCTTTGTTTGCTCCCAGGGAGCAGCCCGTGGATTTGAACTACTGGCCTTGCTCGTAACAGCCCCCTCATCATGCACGACTTGCCCTGGCCCCACACGGATGGATCGGGAGCCTCAGCGACCGGGTGCCCTCCCACGGGGACGGCAAGGACTGATTTCAAGAAGGCAGGTTTGCTGCCCAACCATAAAACCTGCCCTGGCCTGCCACTTGTTGAATTGGCAGCTGGTGCAAATGGAAACCCTGTTGTGGCCTGATGTGGAAACGGGTCTTTGAAATAGTCCTTCATTTCAGCAGCCGGCTCCAGGCTGGGGCGAGCGGCTAGGGGTGGGAAGTGTAAGATCAGCAATCCCACCAGGGCTGGGGGTATGGGGAGCAGTCCTGGGCTCCCAACTGGGCCACAGCAGCCTGGCCAACTGCTCCAGTTTGTGCTGTCTGCCTTATCCCCTACCTGATCGTGTTTACGCTGATGAAGCCCATCAATCAGGTAATAAATAGATATTGACTCTCTTGTCATGGAGTTTATCAGGATGGATTGACCACTGGGAACCCTGCTTTGCTCAATCAATGAGGAGCCCTGGAGATAAATAAATCTTGATAATGACTGGCAAGGAGAAAATCAATGGAGATATTAATATATGCATTGGGGGCATATATCTTCAGATGGGAAATAAGGGTTTGTTTTGGCGGAAGGGAAAAAAGAGAGGGGGGTGGGGGGACAGAGAGAGCTCGACCCACAGGGACACATACTGCCAGCACCCCCAGAATATAGCAGTGGCACACAGCAGATGCTCCCTGATTGGGGTGGAAGTGCAGAAATACAAGAAGATGTTTGACTCTAAAGAGAAACTGCTGTTGTGTTTGCTTTGTCCGTCCTGGGGCTGTCCAGTGCCCCAGAAACTCTGCCCCTTCTGTGCTGAAGGATAGCCCTGCCGTTCGTATCTGCTCGCCTCCGATGCCTGGGAAGAGAGGAAGGTGGTGGAGTGGGCCTGAGGGTCAAGGACATGGGTCCCCAGCTGCTTAAGTGATGGAAACACTGGTTGAGAAAGCGATGGCTCCACTCTGTCCGGTTTAGGGAGCAAGAATGGAGGGGAGGAGGTGTCAAACGATGACCTCCCAAACCGTTAACAGCTGGAACCTGTCGCTGTGGCCTGAGGGGGAAGCGGATCTTTGAACGTGTCCTTTGTTTCGGGATCTTGAGACTCGATCCTCCTGGGGTTTGTGGCCGGGTGCTGCGGAGTCCACGTGCAGCAGAAGGACGCACCGCCCGGTCCTGCCCCAGCCGCACGATCATGGCCTTGATTGGGCCCATTCTTGACAGCCAGTGTTTCACCCCAGCCCCCTGAGGGTCTTGCTCTGATTCAATAACCCTTAAGCCCAATGACCAGGTAGACAGAGAAGACAACGTGGTAGGCGGGTGGGGGCGGAGGGAGAAGAGACTGGAGTGATGTGTCCACAAGCCAAGGAGCCCGTGGCCACCAGAAGCAAAGAGAGAGGCATAGGACAGATTCCCAAGAGCACGGCCCTCCCAACATCCTGGCTCCAGAGCCCAGCTCCTGAGAGCGGGTCACCGCCTCCGTAGGAAATGGGGAACGCATGCAAAAAATCTGAAGCGTGTGGTAGGGGACTCTGAGCTGGAGGCACTTCTGTATCTCTCATTAGCAAGCCCTGCTGGCACGGTGGCCAACGTGTTTGCCTGCTAACCCGGTGGTTGATGGTTCAAGCCCACCCAGCCACCACTGGGGAGAAGAACATGGAAGCTTGTATCTGTAAAACTTTCCAGGCATGGAAATCCTCTGGGGGCAGTTCCACTCAGTCCTTCTAGGGGCCCTGGAAGGTGGAGCTGACCCCACAGCAGTGGGCTTGGTTTGTTTGGGGATGCGTGTCTTTCACGGGCACTTAGCTGCGTCCAGTGGGCCTGTGTTCAGCACTGAGGTTGGAGCTGGAGTTCTGAGTACTCTGTGTGGTGTCAAGGCTGGAGCCATGGCCTGGCAAGAGGCAACAGAGTCCTGGAGCCTGAGGATGCGGATTTCTAGCAAGATGCTGTTGATGTTGTGTCTGGGGGCCCCCACTTGGATTGGAGAGCCAGAGCCTTGGTGGGATGAGCAAGGCCAGGGAGAAGAGGGAGCATTGTGGCCGGGATGGCTGGCCGAGATGGACCAGGGGAGTGCGGGTCACGGAAGAGCAAGGCCCAGAGCATCCCAACACATAAGCGAGCATCCATTCCAGATGCTGGTCTTGAAAAGGTGGGGAAGGGGCAGCCGGAGCAGGTGTCCCTGCAAACTCGTGACACCTGGGCATTCTGTCGCCTTGTGGTTTCCCGGAGCAGGCTCTCTCGTCGCCATCTGCCATGGAACCAATGGCGACTCATAGTGACCCTGTCTAGAGTTTCCGAGACTGTGCATCTGTGTGGGAGCAGGCAGCCTCCGCTTGCTCCCGGGAAGCTGCTGGTGCGTTTGAACCCCCCAACGCCTCTACCACAGCATAGACCTCTCATCCCGTGCTGCTGGCAGTCGAGGAAACTTGGGTCTGGAATTCCAAGTCCTGGGTGCATGTTCTAACCTGGTCATTTCCTAGCTGGAGGAACTTCGACGGATCAAGGCTCCCCTTGGAGCCTCCGTTTTCTCATCTGTGAAATGGGGATACAGTGTATGGTTTCCTGGGTGGATTACCCATCGGGGCCAAGTCCATCCTGACTCTGAGGGATCTTAGAGGACAGGATTGATCTGCCTTGCATGGTGTAACTTCCACAGAGACTGTAACTTCCATGGAAGCTGACTCACTTCTAGCTTCCATCGAACCACCAGCCCTTTGGTTAGCAGCCAAGTGCTTAACCGCGGTGCCACCAGGGCTCCTTCTGGGGGTTGGGGGGACTAGGAGGGGCCTGTGAAATGGCAAAGGCGGAAAGCTCTCCCTAGAGAGCTCACAGGTACATACGAAAGTGCTAGCTGACTGACCAGCACCGACACGTACTTTCACAGCGCTCGATCATTTTCCACCTGCCCAGTGAGGCTGGGGCTACGGTCCTCATGGGTCAGCGTTTGGATTCTGTGACTGTCAGAGCAGATATACGTGAGGGCTGTCCTGTTCCATTGGTAGCTGGACCCAGGTTTAAAGTTGGGAATGCCACTGAGGACACTGCCCAATATCTCGGTGGGCCCACCAGCCCATTGGTGGCCTGCAGGGCAGGGACCAGCCCTGTGCTGTGACCCATGGGGAGCCAGCCCCGCTCCCCAGCCCGCCCCTGACAGCAGCAGGAAAGTATGTGGCTATCCAGCGGCTCTTGCCTGCTATCAAAAGGCATGACTCCGAGTCCTCTTCAAAAGAGGATTCCTTTTCTTCTGGGTGTTCAAAAGGCCCAGAGGCATGCCAGGCAGGGAGCAGATTGTGTGTCTTCAAAGGCAAAGAAGGGGCCACAACTATCATCAGTTTCCCCGGCCCAGGCCGGTCCCTCCATGACACTTATTAATAAGCACAGCCATCGGGGCCTCGGAGACAAGATCAAGGCTTCTCGGTGGGCTCGTCCAGGAGTGTGTGTAGACCCCTGGGGACTGTTCACAGCATCTCTGCCCCCCGGGCCTGAGCTCTCTTGGAGCAGCAAGGGCTACTTGTGACAGACTCTCAGCACGTGGTCGCTTTGCCACAGCCCAGGGCACTGTCATGCTACCTTGTCTATAAACCGCTGCTTCCCAGGCTCTGCTGGCCGGTGGCCTCTCCTTCAGCCTGCTCTGCACGGCCCCCTCCTCTGCTTCCACCCCTGAGGCTCGTACGACAGAACTAACACACACACCACCACCACCACCACCTCCACCACCACCACCACCACCCCAGCTATGGAGTTTGAGTTGAAAAATAGTGTGTTGACATCCAGAGGGTTGAGCTTTTCCCATCGGGATGGGCTCCAGTGAGGAAATGGCAGGGAGATAAGAGTTCAAGTTTTCCCCACTCCGACCCCTTGACCTTGGACATGCCTCTGGCTCTCCTAGTTCTCCCTTTCCTTGTTTGTGAAATGATCGTAAGTCTCACTTACTTCAGCTTTCGTGCGTCCTGAACACCGCCTGGGTTGCGTGGTGTCCCTTTGACCCTTGGGAGTCACCCAGTGACCACTCACGTTTCTGTTCATCCTTCCACAGGTTCACCCATCCATCACTCACTCACCCTCCGGCTACCAACTACCTCCCATCCACTACTCATTCATTCGCTCACCTACTCACCTACCCACCAATCCATCTGCCCATCTGATAGCCACTTGCTCCACCGTCCATCCACGTACCCATCCAGCTGTCCATCTTCCTAGCCAGCCAGCAATATCCAACACTCAACTACCTATTCAATCAGCGTCCAACACTACTCATTTATCCACCCCTTGATTCATCCATCCTCACATCCACACATCCAGTACCCACCCACTCAGCTGCCCATCCATCCACCCCCCCATCTTTCCACCTGGCCATTTTTGCATCCGTCCGCCATTGATCTAGTCACCTGTCCACTCAGAAGATCGTTCGGAGAGCCTGCTCACCAGCAGGCCCTGGCAGGTGCTAAGAATGCACGTGTGGAGGTTCTTGCAAGGTAGTGATGGCACAGTGACAGCCAACTCCTTAAGACCAAGCCAGGTGGCAGGTCAGAGAGGGGGGCAGTGGTCAGAATGCCCCTGGTATCGCTGGATCCAAGCCAACCACAGCTCAGTGTAGGGAAGCAGCTCTAGATGGAAGTGAACCTCTGTGGAACACTGCCAAGTCTGAGAAGACAACAGACCGCCTACATGAATAATAACCAAGAGGCAAGACTCAAAGATTCAGAGCACCGTGGTCCCGATTGCCCTGATCTACGATGCTGAGCAGAGTCTGAGCCCCCCCACCCCGGAAGGCTAAGAGGTGGGTAGGAATTAGAGGAGGAGAAGGTGGGCAGATGGTGGTCCCAGGCGGTGAAGGTGGGAGGGAGAACGTCATAGGCCCTGGGGCGGCGGCACGTGATTTCTGAGGGTGCAAGTGGCCTGGAAGCTGCAGCCCAAACGGCAGGACTCTTCGCTGCTTACTCTACACCCCATTAGCCCCCAGCTCAGAATAATTTATCAGCAGCAGGCTGGATTTAACGTAGTCATCATTTATAGAGAAAGTGTGTGCTAAGCAAACCAGTAGTTCCAATAAGATTGTGGCCGGGTTGGGGGTGGAGGGTGGCGGGGGTGTGTGTGTGTTAGTTTTGCCACACTCAATGCCAACCCGAGTCAGCGTCTCAGCACGTTCAGCGTCTGCAGGCAGATGGGGGTGCTGGTGATAGGCGCACCCCCACTGGGCTTTCAGCCCCTGTTGTCCAGTTTCAGGAATTCACCGAAAGCTGGTCTCTCTCTAAAGGGCATGGCCAGCGTCTCTCTTGGTCTAAAGTTGGCAATCAGCTCAGCTGGCTGTCATAGTGAAAACATCCGGTCAGCTCCATTTAGAGTATTCTTTGGGGTCAAGTGTCACAGCCAGGTCCCTGGAACGCCTTGTCTCGGGTAAGATGACCTGCCCTGCCTTTCTCCACAGGGCTTTATCAAGGGTCTCTGGACTTCCGGTCTGGGGAAGGACGCTTGGACTTGGGATGGAAAGACCTGGTTCCCATCTTGGTGTTGGTGGTCTTGCGGTCTGCAATCTTAGCTTCCTGGGGTCTGCAGACTGGCACTCAGACTCCCTAGCCACCCCCTCCCCCTCCACCCTCCCCAGGGCTGCTCCAAGGTTTCGTTGAAACCAAGGAGGAGAACACATTGTGCGAACCAAACACTGTAAAAACAGGCGAAGGGGCTGAGAAGTGTTTTTGAATGGATGTCAGAGGAGCCGAGACAAACTCTGCCTTCGTGGGGGGTCACAGAAATCGCTTTGGTCTTCCCGGGTGCGTCTCTAGCTTGGCGGTGTTCGAATCCTCTGGGGAAGCTTTATAATGCTAAGCAATGCCTGGAATCCACCCCCGAAGGCTCCTGATGGCAGCAATCGATCTGCCGTGAGCCCTGGGCACCCTTGCTTTGAAAGACCCCCAGCTGGTGCCTGACGTGGAGCTAGGGCCGCAATCCCCTGAACGTTCACATAAGAACCATGCCAGACCCATCCCAGACTCAGGGCACCGTGACAGGGACTCTGGAACCCCAGACTTTGGTGCAGCCTCGCTGGGTGACTCCCCAGGAACCACCTTCGGACACTCTCTAAAAAGGGGAGAAACTTTTTCCCCGTCATCTGGCTCACAGAGAAGAGGAAGCGTGACCACCACACAGGCGAAGTCTCTTCCCTTTGTGCCTAAACACATCGCTGGGACTCAGTCGGCAGCAGCTGACCATGTGGTTGTCACTAGTCATCACTGGGCTCAGCTGTGTGGGTCGATCCACGAGTGGCTGTGGAGCTTCCCGAGACAGCAGTTTGCAAACAGCAGAAGTAATTCTTTCTAGAAGCCATAGTGGGGGTACTACCAGTCAGGGTGGCGGTGATGGCTCAGGGGCCATGGAGTCAGCTGTGACTCGCGGCAGCCCCGTTATATCAGAACCACACGGGGCTCAGGCCTTGCCGTTGCTCTGATCAGTGTGTCACTTTGTGTGTCACTCCGTCTGTTAGGGTCTCTCTCCATTTTTCCGGCTCGACTTTACCCAGTGTGATGTCCTTTCCACCTGATGGGTTTGTTGTTTTTTTCCCCCTGATGACATGTCCAAAGTGAGCATGCCCAGGCTTGTAAGGAACATTCTGTATGTGTTTCTCTTAAGCCTCATGTGCTGTCTGAGCAACCCACAGCACATCCCAGAGTCTTCGCCAAACCCCCGGTACGAACACAGGCCTCCTCCTTCTCAGCCTGGCTTCTTCGCCAACTCCTCCTCCCCCTGGCTCCTTTCTCTGAACCGTCCGCCTGCATAGGGGGCAGCGGAAAAGATCGGGCCCACCTGAGGCCTCAACATGACACCTTTGCCTTTTAAAACTTTTCCGAGATCTCTTGCAGCCTATGTGCTCCGTGCCATCTCTTGCCCAAAGCAACGTGTTGGCTGCTTCCGTGGATGGTGATGCTTGCTCCCAGTAGAGCGCCATCACTGGCCGCCCATGCCAACGCAATGGACAACAACGGGAAGAATCGCTGCAACTCATTCAACGACTGCCATGTACCAGAGCCATCTCTCAGTCGTGTACTTGCGTGTGCTCAGGTGATCTTGAGGGGATATCACTGTTACCCCCACTTTACAGACGAAGGACTGACCAAGGCATCCAGCGTAGACAGGCTGGGAGCCTAGCAGTCAGACTTCAGAAAGCGTGCCCTGTAAGTTGGAGGAGGTGATTATCAACTCTTGTAGCCCCATCCTAGGGAGCCCTGGTGGTGCAATGGTTAAGCACTTGGCTGCTAACCCAAAGGTTGGCAGTTCGAATCCACCTAGAGTTACAGTCTCAGACACTCTTTAGAGCAGTTCTACCCTGCCCTATAGGGCCGCTCTGGGTCAGAATCAACGGGCCGGCAGCGGGTGTTACTATTATCAACCTCGTCGTTATTAACAGCCATTCCATTCAGACTCTTTATGAGCTAGTCAACTGTACCATCCGATTGCACTTTCAGGACCGTAAGCCAGGTGCATAAAGCCCAATTTATCGATGAGAGAAACTGAGGCTCCAAAGGGCCAAGTAGCGTGCAGTGGGAAAGGCAAGATTCAGACCTGGCCGCCTCTGGCTCCTCACATTCTGCAGACAGAGAGGTTAAATGGCCTGCCTAAGGCTGCTCAGCCAGGTAGTACCTGAGCCCGTGTGGTTTTCTGAGGCCCTCAGATCCTCCCCTGGATGTTTCTTGGCGTCCAGCCGTGCAGGAGAAAAACCAAGGCTGGCCTCTCTGTTTCTTGGCTCCCATCCCAGGCGTGTGGTCTTTCGTAGCCACACTGGGAGACCAGAGCCAGGCTCGTCGATGGCGCAGGCCTGGCTGACACCAAGGAGAAGGTATTTCGGAGTCTCTTGGGGACACAGGCCCTCCGCGCATATGGCAAGCGTGGATAAAAATCACACCCTCAAACTGACAACCCAGGAAGAAGAGATCAATGTTTGCTAAGTGGGAGAAGAGGTGACATTGACTAGGGAGAACAATGTCATTTTCGGGCTGCCAGAATGAATGTTAGCATAGACTATGGAGAGCCGATGAAATCCATATTTTAATTCCCCCAGCTGCCGGGCAGAAATAATTTATGAAATCGCGCCTGAGAGGCTTGGCATTTATGTCTTAATTTTGATCAAGATGGGGTTTTTGTTGGCCCAATACTGGTGATGCGAGGATTGACTTTGAAGGTTCCTTCCCAGTCGTTGGCGTTCAAAACCTGTGTTTCCCTGTCAGACGTTGCAGATGTGGCTCTGCTTATTAGCCTCGTATCCATTCACTAGTCAGTTCATTCACTCAGCCACCCGCACAGGGTGGTCAGCGGGCACAGAGGACCAGAAGGAGCGCGCTGTGTGTTGGGCCTGTCCTCCAACGCCTCACAGCCACACGGGAGGGAGAGAGCGATGGTTGTGCCACGGACAGAGTTGGGGACGGAATTCAGGGAGAGGGTCTCTGAGAGGTGACTCAGGCTCTTTCCTGAGGCATGATGCCATTAGAACAGTGGTTCTCCACCTTCGTAACACCACGACCCTTTCAGACAGTTCCTCATGTGGTCGTGACCCTTCCAACCATAACATTATTTCTATTGCGACTTCATCACTGTCATATTGCTACTGTGATGAATCGGGCGACCCCTGGGAAAGAGTTGTTCGACACCCTGCCCCCAAAGGGGTCACGACCCACAGGTTGAGAACCACTGTCCTAGAAGGAAGGGAAAGCATTCTTGGTGGAGGGAGCAGCATGTGCCAAAGCAAGGAGGGAGGAGAAAGAAGCTGGCCCATCGAGAAAAGTGCAGAGCTTAGTATAGTTGGAGCCAATGATGCTACTGGGCAGTGCGCAATAGAGCTCTAAAGTATCTGTGTCTCAGCCTTCCCGGATGAGTGACCGTAATAAACTGTCCTGGTTGTGACACGCCACGGAGTGGGTTGTGACGCATAATGACCCTAGAGCAACAAGAATGAAACGTTACCTGGCCGTGCACCCTCTTCACGGTCGTGGGAATGTTTGAGCCGCTGTGCCAACCCATCTTGCTGTGGGTCTTCCTCCCCCTCCCCCGCTGACTCCCCATGATGCCCTTTTCCAGGGACTGGGCTCTTCTGAGCACATGTCCAACCCGCGAGAGACCTAAGTGTCGTCATCCTTGCTTTAAGGCGCATTCGGGCTCCCCTTCTTCGAAGACAGATTGGTTTGTCCTTCTGACATTCCACAGCACTTTCAATGTCCTTGGTCAGCACCGTCATTCAAAGGCATCGATGCTTCCGCACTCTTCCTTACTCAATGCCCAGCTCCCACACGTAGAGGAGCTGTGTTGTCCGGGAACTTTAGAGAAACAAATCCACAGACACTCACGTAGAAGAGAGAGTTTTATGTAAAGGTTAAGGGCACATCAAGAAAACATCCCAACCCAGTGCTGCCCAAGCCCACAAGTCCAACATTAAACCATTAACCCCTATGTCCGACACCAATCCACAAAGTCCTCCTCCATCTCCCAAACCACACGCAATGACATCGACTGCAGGAGGAAAGCCAAGTCAGTGAATGTGTGAGCATCTCAGTGCTGGCAGGGCTCTCCACACGGCTGCTCCAGCATCCAGGGCTTTATCAGGGTAGTTCCATGCGGCTTCTCCTTGGGGATGTCTTGTAGGAAGTGAGCCTTGCCAGCTGAAGCAGGGAACTGGCTAAGGCAGCTGCACCCTGGTCCAACCATCAGAAAGCAAGAAATCAGAGAACTAGGAAGGCAAGGCTCACCGAGCCATTTATCTCTCCACCCTTCAATTAACCCCACATGTGTTTAATGGCCAGGCTGGCACAATAAACTAACTACCTCAGGAGGTGATTGAAAAGATCCTGGCTTGCGTCAGGCCCACCTTCGTTTTCAAAGGGACGTCCTTGCTTTTCAACATTTCGAAACGGTCTTATGCGCAGACATGGCCAATGCACAGCATTGTTTGATTCCTCAATGGCTATTTTTGTGATCGTTGTTGGTAGAGCTAAGCAAAATGAAGTCTTTGACCACGTTGATTCCTGCCCCGCCCCCACCCCGCCCCCATTTCGCATGATGCTGTCGGTCTATCTGTGACAATGCGGGCTTTCTCTACATCGAGTTGTCTTCTATTGTGAAGGCTGCAATCTTGGATTATAATACAAATGGGTGATGATTAAGCCCACCGCTGCTGTAACACAGCAGACGAGAATGAAGGCCAGAAAGGTATTTTCTCAAAGTTCTGGAGGCTAAAATCCCAAACCAGACCCTGCGTCCATTCCATCTTTGTTGGTATCCCTGGGCATTCCTTGGTTCCGTAACATTCCTTGGCTTGTGGCTGATTCTCACACGGCGTCTGTCTCCCTGTGTGCATGTCTGCTGCTTTCTTTGAAACTCAGAAGTGCTAAGGTTCAGGACCCACCCAACTCAGATAGGACCAAAGCAACAGAAGAGAAACCTCAATTTCCAAACAAGGTCATATATACAGGGATGGGGATTAGGACTTAGGACCACACAATTCGATTCACCACAGAGCCTGACTGTGTGCCCAGCAGTGTGCTGAGCGTGTTCTATCTACTTTGTGTTAGCAACTACCGCCATCCTGAGATCAGCCTGCAGAGTTCATCGAACTCTCCCCATTTTACAGAGAAGACTTGGGAAAGTTTCTTTCCTTGCCAGGTTTCCAGGGCTACTCAGCATGAGCAGGCGCTTGGGGTCATCTGATGAAATGAAATGTCTGAGTTCTAGGCTTGGGAGCAGGGACAGCATCTACCACATTCTGGCCCTAATGATTGGGTGGAGCCCCAAGCCTCCATTTCTTCTTGTGTCGAGGTGGCTGGGCCTTGGCTCATTAAGATTCCTCCGGCCTCACCCACAAAGCATGGTAGACAGAGGTTGGAGCACCCACAGGACTTACAGAGGCTGAGGAGGGCCCGATGAACAGGGCAAACATGGGGTGGGGACTCTCCCGGTGCTCCGGTGTTAGAAGCTTCTGGAGAAATAAGAACCCCAGATGAACTTGGGTGCCAAGAGTTTTGCCTGTCTCTGAGAAATTGGGACATTTTGTTCCTGTATCTCCCAAATTGGGTTTTGCGAATGACAGGACTTTCCATTGAAACAGATTACCAAGGTGAGGCTTGGCGACTAATGGAAATCTTCGTAATAGGATTACGTGACGTTTTCCTCTCTCCCATGAAGATGCCACAGGGTCACATGACAACCTTCCGGGACACGGAACCTGTGTTTGTAATCTCCCCAGACATTTATTTTCTGTTGTTAAATGATTGAGCAGTGAGGTCACATTCCCCATCCCCGGGGAGACTTGGTTTCTATCTGCGAGGAGCAGGAGAAAGCTATTGACAAAAATATGAAATTGAATCTCACCCAGGACTGATTCCCACTCACCACTGCCGCTCCCAAACCTGGGTGCTGCCCAGCTGCTCACAGACGGAGGTGTCTGTGGGCATTCAGGAAGGGACCTGGGCACACACAACACCAGCCGATTGGCTCAGGTTACCCTGGAGATGCTTCCTGTAGAACCCTGACCCCAGCCAAATCCCCAAATCCACTGCCATTGAGTCAAGGACAACTCAGCCGACCTGGAGAACAGGGAGGAACTGCCCCCGGGGGTCTCCAAGACTGTCATTCTGTAGAGAAGCAGAGAGCCTCCTCTTTCTCCCAAAGAGTGGCTAGGGTGTTCAAACTGCTAGCCTTGTGCTTAGCAAACCAGCGCATAAGCTCCTGCACCACCAAGGGCTCCATGGGCTCCAGCCAGAGTTGCATATTTCTGCTTTATATTTTTCTTTCTCATTCCTTTCTTCCTCCGTTCTCTCCTCCTGACTTTTGTGTCTGGCGGTCCACCAATCTCCCATAAACTCAAAGATCAAACTCACTGCCCGCAAGCCAATTCCAACTCATGGCAGCCTTGTAGACCGGAGCGAAAGTTGCGCCCCCCCTTTGAGTTCCCAGGACTGTCAAGCCTGTCCGGGAACAGAAAGCTCCATCTGTCTTCCGCCGAGGCGCTGGTGGTTTGTAACCGTGGTTAGCAGCCTGGCTTTTCCGGCACAATCACCACTCCTCACGGGTGCTGTTTATCTAACAGAGCCCTGGTATGAATGTCGAGTCAACACTGGACTGCCAATTAAAAGGTTGGCAGTTCAAACTCACCAGCCGCTTCAAGGGAGCGAGGCAGCCTGCGCCCATCGAGACTTACAATCTCAGAAATCCGCTCTGCCCCGAACAAATTCTCTGGCTGCGGGCTTGGTTTGGGGTGTTGTTTTGCTTTGTTTTTGCCACTTCTGACAAGACGAAAAGGAAGCCTAGTGGCCCTGTGCGTTATGCATGTGGCTGCTCACTGGAGGGTCAAGTGGTCAGCTGTTTGAATCCGCCAGCTTCCAGAAAAAAGATGAGGTTGTCTGCTGCCCTGAAGACTAACAATCTCCAAAACCGAAGGAGCAGTTCTGCTCTGCGGGGTCACCGAGAGGCGAGACCCACTCAGGGCAGTGGAGTGGGTGGGTTTCATATCCCGGGCACTAAGATCCGGGCCTGTTGTTTTAGGCAAGAGGGTCACGCTACTGCTTCCGGTAGCATGTTGGCTCCCGACTCATGGCAGCTCCGTGCTCCACAGAACAGAATGCTACCCAGTCCTGCCCCATTCCCATGACGGGTTGTAGAGCAGACCGTGGGAACCACATGGCTCTCACTGGCTGCCCTCTGCTCAGTAGCTCACTAGGCCTTTCCCCCAAGTCCATCCTAATCTATAAGGCCTGCTGCTGGAACCTGGTTGGTATCAGCAACCTGCAAGCCTCCGCTGGCAGGTGGTGACTGCCCCTGAGGACCAAGGCCTGGGAATCGAGCCCTGTCTTGCCCACGGACGGTGAAACTTCGAACCCTGAGCCACCTACCACCTCCCCCACCCCACCCCCACCCCCATCCCGCCTCCCCAACATTACAGGAAGAAGTGAGTTAGCTTTCTGTGAGATGTTTTCCAATTGGAACTCTTCGAGGCCAGGGAAAATGCAGACCCCTGTACTTAATGACAAATTAGCGAGGCTCTGGCCAGTTCTGCAGCGGGTCCGGGGCTGCCTGCGGTACCATGTGATGGCACAGTACAGAGCATTGGGTGGCAAGCTGGGGAGGGGAGAAGGCAGGAGGAGTAAATGCCTGCCAGTTGCATGTCACGGGTTTGACATGTCTTTCCATGTTTGCATTGTGGCCATGACTGGGGCCTTCTGGGGTTGACCAGTGGTCCCCATGGGCACCTGTCTCCTGTTGCAGGTGGCCGGGAGCAGCTCAGGCTGTCTCCATGCTCTGTAGCACAGGCCTGCAGGTGGTTCTCAGGGCTGCATTGTCGCTGGTCCTGGATCTGTTGTCTTCTCTCTTCCCAGCCCATCTCTGTCACTAACAGGCACCTAGAGCACATGACTGCCCTTCCCTGGGTGCTGTTCGGTTACCTCCCTGGATGGGACATCGCCATACCTGGCACAGGACCTACAGAGTAGGGACTCTGAAGTTGAGCTCAGTAGCACCTACATGACTCAGTGATGCCTAGTGGGTGCTTCCGTGAATGAATGGTTAGAAGAATGTATGAATGGTTGCTTGAATGGATGATTGGTTAGAAGAATGGATGGATGGATGGATGGATGGATGGATGGATGGATGGATGGATGGATGGATGGATGGTTCCATGAATGAGCGAGCGGGCAAGTCAATGAATGGCAGACCCACGTGGCCCGGAAAGTGCCTTTCCAGTCTAGCAGCCCAATTTCTATGGGCCCTGTCCAAGTTTCTATTTTTGTTTGTTTGGGGTTTTTTCTGCCCATGTTTCTTAGAGCAAAGGTCAGCAGATATTTTCTGGAAAGGGCTTGGTCATAAATGTTTTCAGTTTTGCCAGAAGATCTCGTCCTACCCACCCGCTCTCCCATTATGGTCCAGACTGCCATGTTGACAGCGATCCTGTGTGTGGTGGCCCCCAGCTCATGGGAGAAAGGAGAGGGCTTTCTACTGTGGTAAAAAAAGAAATCGCAGTCGCAGAAACCCACAGGTGCAGTTCTACCCTGTCCTAGAGGGTTACGATGGGTCAGAATTGACTCGATGGTAGTGGGCTACTTTTGTTTTTGTGTGTGTGTGTGGTGGCAGTGAGTCAGAGAATATATAAGCAAGTGGGCATGGTTGTCCTCCAACTTACTGACATTTCAATATCTATGATGTTCTTTGCTTTCCACCATGTAAATGCATAACAACAAAAAAGTCCGCAGGCCAGCTGAGTGTGGCCCCAGGGCCCTTGTTGGCAACCCCTGCCCTGGAACCCTGGCTCTGCCCTCTGAGCCGTAGCCTCCTCATGGAAAGACATCCAGTTCGCCATCAGGCAGACTCCATCTCATGTCCAGCCCATGCAGTCAGAGGAGAACTGGGTTCCATCGGGTGGCCGATTCTTTGAAAGTAGGTCACCAGAGCTTTCTTCCTGAGCCTCCAACCTCTGAGTTACCCACCAAGCAAAGCATGCCAGTGGTTAGCAGCCCCAGAGGCTCTGGGGTGCATCCTTCAGCGCATGTGTGCAGATAGATGTGCATGCTCCTGCCCCTTTCTCTCACCAGATGCCCCGTTCTTTTGGAGAAATAAAACACAGGCAGTTTCCAAGTTACAAATACCCAACTAAGGCACAACCGATCATTAGGAACCAATGTCCTGAAAGCCTGTTATAGTAAAAACACAAGATACCTACAAAGGCTTGTATTAACAGATGGGTGTTACTTTGCCATGCATATAAGCATATTATTATCACTATATTATTTTGTTTAACTCTGTTGGGTTTGTTTTAAGTGCTTCTAGTAGACAAGCAACAAGAACTCCCAGTGTTTTGGGAGTGTTTCTTAATTTTTGTTTTTTTAATGCCAAGAACCACACACTATATACTAGGGCAAACATATGGCTAACTCACTTAGATACAAACCCAAACCAAACTCACTGCCATAGAGTCATAGGCCTCATAGGACCCTATAGGGTTGGGGAGAACTCACAGGACCCCATAGGACTGGGGAGAACTGCCCTGTGGGTTTCCTAGGCTGTCACTCTTTACAGAAGTAGAAAGTCTCTTCTTTCTCCCAAGGAACGGCTGGTGGTTTTGAACTAGCATGTAGTCAGTATGCCACCAGGGCACGTAACTCTTCCGATTTAAGGTGCAAATATGACTGAAAGAGAGCCAGGCCTAGGACTAGCACTTGTTCCTAATCCGAGCACCGCCTGTAGTAAGCTCTGCCTTCCTCATTAGGGACGAACATTTTCAGGGAGAGATGGACGCCAGGGGCTTTCAAGTGCACCACAAGCACTCACCACGCGCTCAGCCTGGGCGATAAAACCCAAGGAGCCCAAACGCTTGTTTCCTGGAGAGTAGTTCAGAGGTCACTGGGGCAAAACTGAGCTCCTTGGAGCCGTCAAAGGTTCCGATGGCACTTGTCGCCATCCCTGAGCTGTCTAGTACTTTCCAGAGCCTCGGTAGAATGAGCACGTCTGGGTCTGGCTCCCCATTGGTCTGCCTCTTCCTTCCTTCCTGGCCTCTCTTTATGCAAAAGCAGCACGTGTTGATTGGATAATAAAATGAGACACAGGGAACCAGCAAAGAAAACCTGATCCCACTGCCTGGAGACAGCCCTGTCCCTGCTCCTCTCCCTCAGCAGGCTTTGGATGCACATCCACCAAGGGACGTACGTTTATCTTGTAAACAGATTCATACAGTTTACTGGTTGCTGTTGTTGTCTTTAAGGGTTTCTGGTAGATAAACAACAAGAACTCCCGGTGTTTTGAGAGCCACTGGGGAGGCAGGCCCGGGACCCCACTGGTTCTGTGGTCTCTGTAGCACATCGCACAAGAAAGAAGCTGAATGCATCTCGAGGTGAATGCAATCATGACTGAAGGGGGTGGGCTAGGAGCCCCCTAAGGTCTCGGGCTGCTCTGACATCTCACCCGGCTTTCTCTTCCTCCTGCTGAGTAGAAGTCACTGTGTTGTCTTAGTGGGGCCCTCACAAGCTTGGAGGACCTCAGAGACCACTCGCCTCACGTGACTGCAGACCATGAACTTCAGTAAGTCTATTATGCCAACTGTCCGAGTTGTCCCAGGAGACCAAAGTCCTAAGCCTACAAACTTAAAACAACAACAACAGTCTCCCAAGGTGTTTGCTTATCTCTGAGTAGGATGTGTCCCCGTGACTTCTGTGAGCTTACGTGCCTGCACATGCCGGACTCATATGACATAGATAGGTAGGTATGTCTGTCTGTGCACAAAGGTGCCTCCTGGCCTCCTGACACAAGAGAATCCGATCCAGTGTGGAGGGAAGAACACAGGAGGATTGAGAGCCCGGTCTTTTTTTTTCTTCAAACACTGGTTTTATTAGCGTATAATTCCCATATCATCTAATTCACTAGTTGAGGCAGATTAAGAACAACTGGACGACCATCACCAAAATCCAGTGTAGAACACTTTTTTTCCTTCCTTGTGACAGCTCTGTAGGACAGGGTCGAGCTGCCCCTGTGAATTTCCAAGAGCAGATCTATTTATAGGAGTAGAAAGCCCCATCTTTCTCCCACAGTGCGGATGGTAGTTTTGAACTGCTGACCTTCCAGATGGAAACCCAGCCTGTCACACTATGCAACCCCCCCGAGAACCTGTTAATCCAGTTTACTGTCGATACAGATTTACCAACCCGGGATTTCCCATAGAGAAAAGCACACAAAAGCAACAACAACATAAAATAAAACAGAGACGAAAGCAGAAATATTAAAAACTGGAACAAAAAAATGTTAAACGGGTCACCAGGGAGACCAAATGATCAGGTATGACTTTTTACTGAGTCACATCTGCTGTGATCGACGTTAGAACGCTCTCTGCCTGATAACACAGCTCGTCACGCCCCTGGACTGTGGTCAGAGGGGACTCGCCAGAGGCTTAATCCATGTGAGGATCCAGCAAATGGAGTTTGGGTCTCCGCTGTCGTCCAGGGCCTTCTGCAATATACGCCGATATCTCCTTCAGATTTGGCTTTTATTATTTCCAATCCTTAAGTCACCCCGCTCGTGGGTGTCTGCCGTGTGGACTTAGCTGACGCCTCACGCCATGGCTGCCTGTTTGAAGCCAAGCCTTTTAATTCCCAGGTGCTCTTCCGTCTGATAGCCCAGCACCATCTAGTTCCTTCCCTCGCCGCCCTTTGCCACCGCGCCCCTGTCTCCAGTGACCTCTTCCTGAGCATCAAGCAGGACCGTTTCCTAACAACGAATTGTTCTTAGACTGGGACTGGGATTGGGTCCGACTCCCTGCCCTCTGTCCTCTTTGCCCTTGTCCCTTTGCAGCTGTATTGCATCCAAGGCTGGAGGAGGACCAGGAGGGGCAGGCATTCTCAAAAGCCCCGCGCTGCTCTTCCTGCCAGGGGCCCTAGTGGTGCAGGGCTGAGGCACTTGGCTGCTCACCAGAAAGCCAGTGGTTCGAGCCCATCCTCTGCTCCACAAGAGAAAGAGGCCGCCATCGGCTTCCAGAGAGGACGGCCTTGGAGACGTGCGGGGCAGCTCGGCTCCGTCCCATGAGCCGCTAGCAGCGGAATGCACTCCACAGGTTTGCGTGGCTTCCTTCCACTCACCCTGGGCTCCCACGCCCCGGGAGCCGCTGTCATCCTTTTTGTCTGGCTGGGACTCGCGCCTCCTCAGCCCGTACTTAATGTAACTCCATAACTCTTCATTCCCCCGAACGCACATCCGGTTAAGCAGGTGGCAAACCGCAGGCATTTCTCCTTTGCTTTGTGGCATTTCCTCCTTTTCCTTTTTTTTTTTTTTTTTAGACGAAGCGAGCCTGGCATGTTTTATTATAAAGCCCCCGAGTCCCGAGGCTTAATAGCGTCGGCATTAGATTCGTGCGGGGAAGGCGAGGGCGACGACTGCCTGCGGCTGGACTTGACGGAGCGTCGCAGCTTGTCCCTCGAAATGTGATTTATTGGTGAAAAGGGGTGGCCAGGGCTGAGTGGAGGACACCGAAGTGGGTCTGGAGTTTGGAGACAAGGGAAAGGCGCCTTAGAAAGCAGCCAGTCGCCGGCCCTGGGGTTGGGGACCCAATCCGACGCTGGCAGCCGCGACTCGCAGAGCTGAGACGGGGCCGCGTCCATCACGCCACGCCTCTCATTCAGAGGGACACACTTGAGGATGGCAACCCCTGGGGAGGGGGCGCATCTCGGAGTACAACCTTCTCTGCTGGTCCCTCAGCCTGGAAGCCTGGTCCCGCCCCCGTCCCCTCCAGATGCCCCTGCAGCTGCCTTCTTCTTTCCGTCTGTTCCCAGTGGGTAATGGTCACTCTCCAGAGGGTCTTCCCCTGACCACACTGGCTGAAGGTGCTCACACCCCTCCGATTCTCATCTGCTTTGTTTGCTGCGGGCTTACTGATGTCTCTTCCCGAGAGTCAGCCCCATGAGCCGAGGGACCGGGACAGTCTCTTACATGACTGAGGTAGTTAGTTTATTGTGCCACCCTGGCCGATAAACACATGTGGGGTTCATTGAAGGGCAGAGAGATAAATGGTTCAGTGAGCCTTGCCTTTCTAGTTCTTGGGTCTCTTGCTTTGTGATGGTCAGACCAGGGTGCAGCTGCCTTAGCCAGTTCCCTGCTTCAGCTGGCAAGGCTCACTTCCTGCAAGACATTCCCGAGGAGAAGCCGCATGGACCTACCCTGATGCAGCCCTGGGTGCTGGAGCAGCCGTGTGGAGACCCCTACCAGTGCTGAGAATGTTTACACATTCACTGACTCGGCTTTCCTCCTGCAGTCAGCATCATTGTGTGTGTTTTGTGAGATGGAGGAGGACTTTGTGAACTGATGTTGGACGTATGGGTTAATGTTGGACTTGTGGGCTTGGGCAGCACTGGGTTGGCATGCTTTCTTGATGTACACTTACCTTTTATATAAAACTCTCTCTTATGCATGAATTTCTGTAGATTTGTTTCTCTAAAGTACCCAGACTAATACACATGACCCTCCCCTGCCCCTAGGCCTGCCGGGCACTCACTGGGCAGATTCCTACCATCTCTTGGCCTGAGTATCTCCGTTTGTGAATGGAGAGATTGGCCTTGAGCACTACCACCCAAGGTGAGGCTCTTGGGCCAGCAGCAGCAGCAACAGCAGGCTCACCAGGAAATGTGTGAGAAATGCTGACTCCCGGGCTGTGCCCACTCAGACCTGTGGGTAGGGCCTGGCACTCTGCCCAGATGATTCTGATACACTCAAGGCTGAGCAGCTAGAGCCTCGGCTCAAAGCAGACGAGGTAGATGCAGGCGGTGAAGGAGGAATAACTAGTCACAGAGCAGCAAGGACTGTCGCCAAGGAGAAACCCAGCCCAACTCACTGCCAGCAGATCAACTCAGACGCCCATCAACCCTGTCGGAACTGCTCTGTGGGCGTCACATACTCTGTTGTCAACTTGAGACTGAAGAGTGAAGGGGTGGAGTTCAGCCTGTCAATCAGGTTGCTGCTTGATGACCTCATTTGGAGCCACTAAGGAGATACCTCGCTGGAGGCGAACACTCAGTCACTCCCTGTGAGGCATTCCTGTTGACAAGCCACATGACACTAAGCTAGAACTCTGGAGCTGAAGGAGCCACATGGAGACCCACACCAGCACTGAGATGCTTTCACCGCCACTGGATCCACAAGGCTTTCCACCCACTGGCCTGTGAGCTTCCTGCATTCAGTGTCATTGCATGTGTTGCATGAATGAAGAGGACTTTATGGATTGGTAGCAGGTTTAGGGGGTTATATCGGATTTATGGACTTGATTGGTACCGGGCTGGGATGTTTTCTTAATACACAATTGCTCTTTGATATGAAGTTCTCTTACACACGAGTCTCCCTGGGTTTGTTTCTCTAGTCAACCCAGACTGACACGTGCTCCATAGGGCTTCTGAGACAGAGTCTTCACAGGAGCAGACAGCTTCATCTCTCACCTGGGGAGCAGCTGGGAGTGGGGGGTGATTGCCCACAGGGGAGGCTGTCTGCACCCATCAAGAGCAACAGGCCTGGAAACCCTGGAGGGGGTTAATGTGGGTCTGTGTGGACTCGAGGGACATGGGCTTTTGGTTCTCACAGTGAGCAGCCCAATAGTGGACCCACCACAACAGCAGGGCTCTGAGGTTCGAGGCCCTCAAGTTGGTTCCGACTCACAGTGACCCTACCCCAAGCACTACAGAAGAAAACACCACAGTGCCCTGTGCCATCCTCCCCACCGCCCCACGCCCGTTCTGGAAACATGCGAAGTGGAGATGATTTGGCTCACGATGGAAGCCAAACCAAGCACGCCTAAGGGCCCAAGACCCTCTCTGTGTTTCCTGGTACGCAGAAAGCACCATGCACGTGTGGCCTTCAGCACAAGCCTGCTGTCTTGTTCCTGAGTCTGAAATCTAAGTGACGCCAGGACCATGCTCGACAGGAGGGCCTGTCCTCACCACTCGCAGCATCAGGCAGCCCCAGGCTGCCTTGGTCTTGTGGCAGCCGAGCTCCAAGCTCTGCCTCTGTCTTCACGTGGCCGGCTTCCCTCTGTGGTGTGTCTTCACATCTGTCTGTCTCTCTTGTCCTCTCTGTATAAGGACATCAGTCACACTGGATGAGGGCCGTTCCCATCTCTAAGCAACACAGGTACATGCCCCTGTGTGGAGAATTCCAAAGGGGTGATCCCACTCTGCCCTACAGGGTCGTGATGAGCCGGCGTCCACCGCAAAGCAGTGCGTTTCTTGGTTTGTCTCCGTCTGTAACGTAGATTACATCGGCCAGAGCCAACACCATTCCTGAGTCAATTCCGACTCATAGTGATCTTACAGGGACAGAGTCGGCCTGGCCCTGTGAGCGTCCAAGACTGTCAACCTTTATGGGAGCAGAAAGTCCTATCTTTCCCCCAGGGAGCGACTGGGCTGGTGGGTTTGTACTATTCAGTATTATTCCCATGCTCTTGAGGCGCTGGCCTGGCCGCATGCTGAACCAGACACTTGACCTGAAGTATGAACCAAATGAAAGGTTTCCTTTCAACCTCCCAGCGGGCGGCAGACATCCAGCACCTTGCTTCCTGGGTCCTTCTTCCCTGCCGGGGATTACAAATTTGAGAAGGGCCTTTGATTTTCTAGGCGGATGCTATGAGACTGGAAGAGAGACAGATGCCAGCGGTACCCAGACGCAGCATCTTTGATGTGGCCTCAGTATATATGTGTGCATATATATTTGATATACATATGGAATCGTTTCACGGATAGATGGAACCTCATGCATAGAGATGAAATCATTCACATTGTTAAGTAAGCATCAGCTGGCTGATTGTACAGTCTGGATTGTTCCCATTCCCCCTGAGATGGTATTGCTAATCCCACTGAATTACTTTTCTCTTTGTCCGGCTCTTGTTGCTGTCAGGTCGGTCTCAGTTTACGGCGGCCTGTGCAGGGCAAACCAAAAGGACTGCTCCAGCCCGTGGAGCTACATCTTGGGTCATGCTAAGGATTTTTTTTTTTTTTTACCTTTTCATCATTTCTTTTCTTTTCTTCTCAGTTTTGTTGGCACGTCAGCCACATCGTACAGTTCCGTCGTTTGATCCTATCAAGAAGGACTGTACAATGCTGAACACAATCAATTGCAGAACATTTTCTTCCCCACCCCCCATGGCTAAACCATTTTAAAAATGGGCTGTGTAATCACATTCCGTTCTAGTGCCCCTCCCCCTCCTGCCTTCCCTGTTTACCCCCCAAATCCCCTCTCTCTCCCCATCTCCCCCTACCCCCTGCATCGTCCCCTACAAGCCCTTACATCCGTTGTTATCTCTAGGGAGCCACTCTTTCCGGGCTTCTTAAACTGTGAAACCCAGCAGAAACAGCAAAGAACACAAGCGCAGTGCAGTGGTGAGGATAAAACAATATCCACCGAAAGCTAAAAATACCACCGTGAGCGGCAAAGAAAAGACCTCCATCAATCTTTAAAAAGCCAGGGTCAAGCAAGAAGAGAGCCTTGCACCTAGAACAAATTCAGGTCGTGTCTAGAGGGAGGGCAGCTGTCCAAGTATCAAGTTTGATCCGGCAGAATCAGGATGGTAATGATCTATGTTTGATGGTAAGGCTGTTCCAGACCTTTGCCTGTGGCTAGAGAGGATCTATTAGTACTGTGATTCTCAACCTTCCTAATGCTGCCACCCTTTCATACAGTTCTTCATGTTGGGGTGACCCCCCCAACCATAGCATTATTTTTGTTGCTACTTCATCACTGTCATTTTGCTACTGTGATGAATCGGATGACCCCTGTGAAAGGGTCTTTTGACCACCCCCCCCCGAGGGGTCGCAACCCACAGGTTGAGAACCACTGTGCTAGTGGCTCAATCTGACTCGCTACTCTGCGGATGGGTTTGGGGCTCCCGCTGTCCTCCACAGCCCTCCACAAATTAGGTGTTTAACATTGAAGGGCTGATATGTCTCCCTTCGTCATGCTTGGGTTTTGTACTTGTCCTCTCTGAAGCACACAAGCTGGTGTGTTTCTACCATGTGGACTTAGTTGACTCCTCGCTTAGATGGCTGCTTGTTTGAATACAAGCCTTTGAGACCCCGGGCTCTATTCCGATCGATAGCCGGGCACCATCTGCTCTCTTCACTACACTTCGCTGCAGCACCCTTGTCTTCAGTGTATCCGTTTCCTCTGGCTGAGACAATCATTACCAAGCACCCTGTGGCTGGACAACACACCTGTTCTCTGGCTGACGGTTCTGAAGGTCAGTGAGTCTCCCTGAGCCACAACGAGTACATCTGCAGGGCTGTGTTTGGAGACTCTCGGCGGGGGTGGGGGGGTGGGAGGGGGGACATCCGTTCTCTCGACCTCCCCAGCTCCTAAAGGCTGCCCACACTCCTTAGCTCACGACCCTTCCCTCCATCTTCAAAGGCAGCAACAGTGGATGGATGGATATGTGTGTGTAATGGGGGGGGGGGGTGTCTTCCTAATGGTACATCTCCCCAGCCTCCTCGTGTGCAGTCAGAACTCCCGCTGCCTCTCCCTCCCCCTTCACGTTTAAGGGCCGTGTGAGGATGTATAGCCCTCTGGGAAAGGCCAGGACGTCACCCTCCTCAGGACTCGTCATCACGACTGCAAAGGCCCTTTGCCATGAAAGGGCATATTCACAGGCTCTGGGGATTGGGACATGGGCAGCTCTTCTGTGGGCATGATGGGGAAACTGCAGCCCTTAGCCCTCTCCCTAGAGCTGCATGATCAAGGCTGCCGAAAGATACGCCAAAAGGGGGTGGTGTGTGTGTGTGTGCAGCCCCAGAAGTTAGAGAACTATAAAATACATCTTTAAGCAGTACAGCACCCCCTGCCTACCTCCAGCCTGACTTTGGTGCCGAGGTCAGCAGGTATCAGCTCCTCATTCCCCGCTTCCCTCATAAACCCTTGATAATTTATCAGTATTTTTTCTTACACTGACCTCTGTCTCCCTTCACCTACTTTTCTGTTGTCCGTCCCCATGGAGGGGGTTACATATAGATCATTAGGTTCGGTTCCCCTTTTCTCCCCCACCTTCCCCTTCCCTTCCTGGCATCACTACTCTCATTATTGTCCCTGAGGGGGTTATCTGCCCTGGAATCCCTGTGTTTCCAGCTCTTACCTGTACCAGTGTGCATCCTCTGGTCTAGTCAGATTTGTAAGGTAGAATTGAGATTATGATAGTGGGGGGAAGAAGCATTAAAGAACTAGAGGAAAGTTGTATGTTTCTTTGGTGCTATACTGCACCCTGACTGGCTCGTTTCTTCCTTGTGCCCCTTCTGTGAGGGGATGTCCAATTATGTACAGATGGGCTTTGGGTCCGTGCGAGACTCTCATGAACGGACCAGTTTGCATGTTAGGCCCTATCTCTAGGGGGATGTACGCATGCATGTCTGTTGGGCATTATCCCCAGGGGGGGAATTGGTGGTTATGCATACTTACTTGATGTAAGTGGCTATGCCAAGGAGTTCCTGGGTGATGTATGTAGTCAATGATCTCGCCTGTTGACCCTGAAGCTATGGAGGTTTGAAGCTACCCAGAGGCACCTCTGAGTAAAGGTTAAGTGGTCCACTTCCCAAAACCCAGTCATTGAAAACCCCAGGACACACTGGGTTGCCAGGAACCAGGATCAACTTGTTGGCAAGTAGTCTTTGCCTTCAAAGGCCTCTTGGCGATTTGATTCCCAGCAGTCAAAGTTCGTTTGTGAAGAGATGCCAGAGGCTGGAGACATCGAGAGAGCGAAGCAAAGACGTGAGCAGCTGTTGCAGGTGGGAGGGGGGAGCAGAGGGAGATGATGAGGGATGGCTTCTGGAAGCTGCGACTTTGATGCCATTGCCCTGAGCGGGAGGCTCCGCGCGTCTTGGAGCCTGGTGTGATTATTTGCTTTGCTGTCTGCTGTGGGGGTGGTGTTTGCTGGGCTCTGGCCGGTAATGAGTGTAGGTAGCTGATTAAGAGTGAAATATCCAGGGGAGAGAATCCGCCCACGGTCTCTGCCGTCGCAAATGCTTAAATGTCAATGTGGTTTAATTGGCTGTGCAGCCCACCCTCCTTGCGCCAATCCTCCAGCAGCCACAGCAAACAGAAGACTTGGACCAGCCTCGGGGCCAGTCTTGAGTCATCCGGGGCTGCCCCCTACCGATGTATGGGACGCCCCCTGGCAGGCGAATCAGACTCCCCACGAGTAAGCCAGCTCTAGAACTCACCTTGAGCAGGTGAAGAAACCCATCTTCAATCGAAGGGCAGAGATGGTTCTAGACAGACCTTTGGATGGGGATGCAGGCAGGTGGGTGATGGATGGATGGATGGGTGGATGGCTAGATGGGTGGATGAGTGGATGGATGAATGAAAAGATAAATAGCATTGCGTGTGTATCACTCTATCATTTCTATACAAGGGGCTCTCAACACAATGGTGGAAAAATTCCGTTAGCTCCCAACTCCCTCTCTCCACAAAGTTTTTGAAGCCCCCTTGTATATATACCCATTCCCCAACTTATTAACATTAGGTTCCAAAGACCAGGCCATTGGGCAGAAATGGAGGATGACGACATCCGATCACACAAGGGAAGCTGATTACATCATTATGTAAACTGACACATTGCATCAGTACATAACTGCCAGCGTGCTGAGAATCATGGCCCAGCCGAGTTGAAGCAAACCCTTACCTGCCATAACCAGTGTTTCTCTCACCTCTCACCTTGGGGTTTGTTACTGCCAGAGGTACCTTGCCAATATGCAAAGGAATCAGATGGTAGATGCTCTTTTTCACTATATCGTAAAGGTAAAATGTTGGCGAATACACATGGAGTGGGTATATTTGCACAGGTGTGTGTGTGTGTGTGTGTGTGTGTGTGTGTGTGTGTGTGTGTGAGAGAGAGAGAGAGAGAGAGAGAGAGAGAGAGAGAGAGAGAGAGAGAGAGAGAGAGAGAGAGATTGAGAGAGAACACTTTGAGTACTTAAAACTTGTTTGGCACAAATAAGTGCTTTACACATCCGAGGCCCTGTGAGTCTCTCAGCAACTCAGGGAGGCAAAACACGTTGGCCCCATTCTACAGAGACCAAAACCGAGGCTCCAAGAGATCGTCTCAACCTGCCGAGGGGGACACAATCGGGAGTTGAGTCCAGCCGCCATTCCAAACCCGTGGTTCCCCAGCCACCATGCTAGACTGGATCTCACGTAGTCTGCACATTCTAGACTGGATCTCACGTAGTCTGCACATGCCCTTGACAAGGGAGGGATCCTCTTTGTGGCTGAGGAATCAGAAGCCCAGGGGCAGTGAGATAGCCCGGCCTGGGACCAGGAGAAAGAAGTGGAGAGGGTGTTAACACGGAGGGTCCCCTGAAGCCAGATGTCATGCTTTCAGCACCGGGAAATAGGGTCTTGGGGGAACGTCTTCTGTGCGGGGTCAGCAGTGCACCGGACACACTAACTGAGTGAATAACACACTTAGCATGGTTTAGCAATGAAGCCATTGATGACAAGAAGGAAAAAATCAAGCTGTTGTTTTGATGGACCTGAAAAAATTCATTTTCATTTTATAGGAGTTCTTCTTTCAGTCAATGCTTGACTCGATGAGTCAGACCTGTGCTGGGGGCTGAGGATACTGTAGGGAATCTAGACTGCATTCTCTCGCGCTCATTAATTCCCTCCCTCTCTTATTCATCCACTCCCGCATTCACTCCGTAGTTTCTCTCTGCAGTCACCCATTTGCTCATGCCCTGCCCTGAGTGCCTGCTCTGTGTGGACCAGGAACTGGCCTCCCCACTGAGGACATGAGCCGACCCGCGTGTGGACCGCGTAACATGAAGGTGCTTGTGTCCTTGCGTCGTGTCCCTTGTCCTCCTCTCGCTCGTCCTAAATCACCGGTCCTCAAAACGAACCCGCTGAGGCTGAGGCTGACGATCGATTGAAAAGCCGCTCTCTCTAGACAAGCGTCTGGCTTCTCGGCCCGCTCGTTGTGTGCACGCACACCTGTCTGGAGGCTCGAGTGTGTCATTTGCTGGCGATGCGAGGAGCCTGCGTCAGCCACAGCGTTGCTGGTCCTTCATGACGGTCTCCCCACGCTGGCGACTCGCGGCGAGTGGACGCAGCTGGCACAAGTGGCCAGTGGAGTGCTGAGTGGTGTCTGAGGAGCCCAGGCGTGGGTGACGTAGGCCCAGCTCTCCACCTGTGCGACGCTGGCACGGACGGACGACAGCTTCTAATCCGCTTCCGGACTGGGCTCCGTTCCGAGGCGTCCTTGGGTGCGAGTTGGTGAAGGTCCTAAAGAATTGAGGAGAACCCCCTTCCAGACCCCCAGCCCTGAACTTGACCTGAGGTCCAGCCCTGGCTCTGTGGTCTCGTCGGCGGGACAGCAGCGCGTCCTCGCTAATCTTTCATTCTCACTAACAGGGCTTGCCATCCGCTGGACCGCCGTCCCCTCACTTGACCTTGTCCTTTTGTTTTTCAGCCTCTGTAAAGGACGGACGCTCTATTCGGTGGTGAGGGACGCCAAGGTCGTCTTGGATGTCAACAAGACGAGACAGATTGCCCAAGAAATTGTGAAGGTACCGCGGGTTCAGGGACCCCCTTCTCCAACTTTAGAAAGACCCCAACCCTGCCTGAGAAGCCCCGCAGAGCTCCCGAGACTCCTGGTCTGTCTTCAAAAACTAGACTTGATCTGAAAAATACCAGGTCAGGCAGAAGTAAGGTTGTTACTGCACTACAACCCTGAGGGGTGGTCTACTGACACAGCTTCCGTCTGGAGCAGCGGTTCTCCCCCTTCCTCATGCTGCGACCCTTTCATGCAGTTCCTCATGTGGTGGTGACCCCCCAACCATAACATTGTTTTCGTTGCTACTTCATCACTGTCATTGTGCTACTGTGATGAACCAGGCGACTCCTGGGAAAGGGTCGTTCGACCCCCAAAGGGGTTGCAACCCACAGTTTGAGAATCTCTGCTCTAGAGCCTCATCCCCATGGCACTTGGCTGAATAAGGAGGCCAGGGGCATGCATGGGCTGCTCCGTTCCCATTTGGGAATCCCAGCTCATGGGGATCATACACACAACAGAACGAGACACTGCCCAACCCCACGTCATCCTCGCCACCACCAGCAGGTCCAAGACCATGGTTGAGGTGATGGTGACAATCGGCGTACCACCACGAGTCTCATCTCCCTCCCCAGATGTGATGTCCCCCTCTCCCCCAGAGGCTGATCCCTCCCAGTGAGGGAGCCAAAGCCACCCAGTTCAGACAGTGTCCTGGCCGGGTGTCCATTCACAATGCCATGGGCTACCCAGAGCCCCGGTGACCTAGTGGAGGACGTGTTGGTTCAAAACCATCCGCTACGCCTCTGGAGCAAGAGGGCACTTTCTACTCCAGTAGAAATGTTCAGCTATGGAGGCCCACGGGGTCAGTGGACTCTGTGCCATAGAACCAGCAGGGGTCAGAATTGGCTCGACGGTAGGGAGTTTGTTTTGTTGGGGTTTTTTTGGGGGTTTTTTGAGTTTGAGGATTTCCTGAGGCCAGTTACCAGATCTTTCTTCCTGGTCTTACATCGGATCCCGTCCACCACGGGCAACCCAGCAACATGCTGACAGTCCGGTGGTGGCCCCGGCCCCTAGCACCCCCAAGTGCAAGGCAGTCTCTCTCCATGTTTGCCAGAGAAACAACCAACTGGGGACGAAAGCAACTGGGACAGCCTGTGTTTCCTTGATGGTGCCTCAGGGGTCAGCGGTGCTCAGGCTTTTATTTCCTGTGGGAAATGTTTGCCCTGAGCTGCGAGAAGAAATAAAAACGCGTCTGCTCATAAGGGCAGGCAGAGAAAACCAAGCTAGATGGTCACCCTTATGCTGGGCTTCCCCAGGCTGAGATCCTGAGCCAGCGCTGGAGAGGCTGGGAGAAGGGGGGAGGGGGCCGGGCATCTGCTGTGGCGTGGATGAAGGCTGGCCTCAAGGAACAAGTCTTCCAGGGACCAGCCGTTCTTAAAGGAATTCCTCTGATCGGGGGACCTCCTCCCAGGTGGGGTTCCCATCTTATTCCTTCCAGAGACACTTTTAGGACCTGGAGGCCTTGGATGGAGGCCTTCAGCAAAGGGAGCAGATTTGGGGGCCTACCTTCTTCCAGAGCTGGCTTCCTCCCTCCCTCCACCACCAGCCATGCCTTTGTGGTTGGAGTCCTGGCCTGGCGGCGGTGGCAGCAACTAGTACCACATGTGGGCTTCCTGGGAGCAGGGCTGCTGGCTAGGACTGGAGCCTGATGTCTCACATGCCCTGCGTCCTTACCTCTTACAGGGCATGGGTTACCTCCACGCCAAGGGCATCCTCCACAAGGACCTCAAGTCCAAGAACGTCTTCTACGACAATGGCAAAGTGGTGATCACGGACTTTGGGCTCTTCAGCATTTCCGGGGTGCTGCAGGCTGGCAGGTGAGGGGCAGTGGGAGGGCCCTCAGGAGCTCTTGACATGGGACATGGAGCAGTGAGGGACGTCATCCCAGGGGCTCGAGAGATCCCACGTGGGGTGGGTCTCTAAGATGAGCTGTGATGCGGTTACACTGTTGAGCAGTGCCCAGGCCCAGCGGATTCCCACAGGGGCAGCCCCTGGCACAGCGGGACAACCTGGAGATCATGCACGGAGCATCCCTGCGTCCTGTAAAGCCCAGCCCTTGGGTTTCACTCAAGGGCTCCTCTCTTGCCCCAAGTACTCAGCTATTGGCTTCACCCAAGAGCCTTTGCATTGGCAAAATGTGAGCCCATCAGAATCTGTCTGTTCTGTATCCCGAGGGTTAAAAGCAAGGGATTGAAAGCAGACCCACCCAGGGTCTCACGTGTCTCTGACACGTATTAACTGGGACCCTCGTCAACTTCCCCGAGTTTTAGTCTCCTGTGTGAGGGAAAGGTGGTGGCTGGGTGATGCATGGCCTCTGGTCAGGTCCCCGTGCGGACGAGGTGAGGGGATGCACACCCCACACCCAGCGCAGCCCCTGGTGACGTGAGACACCCCACCCCCACCCTCAGGAGCTGCCTGGGAGCTGCTGTGGTTCATATTCATCGGCATCTGCCTCCCCAGTGTCCTGCAGGAGAATAATCAATCACCGTTAAGTCAGCAACTCCTTGCCACCGCCCAACCAGGCCGGCCACCGCCGGTCGACTGTGTGGAAAAGCAGCATGCTCCCAAATAGACACCCGATAACACAAAAAGCAACACTGCGTACGCATGCACGCCACACACAAACACCGCACGTGGCACACAGTACCTAACATATGCATCCATATGCCATCCACATATTACACACACTACACCACAGACCACACCTACACAGCTGACACGGCACACAGCACATAATGCGTGACATACACACACCTCATATGCCACACATGCCACAGACACATGCACATATACCACACATCACACTCCCCACACGCATGCTAATACATGTACATATGTATTATATGTCCATGCACGTGTGTATACATGTATTAGTGTGTACTACACGCACATATATACACACTACCCATATCATAGACATGTGTGCTTGCGCACAGAGCACACACAGCATGCCAGGAACCTGCACATGCACACACCACTCACACTCAGACACACAGACTCACTGCATCAGCCACTTCTGACTCACAGTCACCCTGTGGGGCAGGGCGGCACTGCCTTGGTGGGCTTCCAAGGCTTTTTCAACAAATTGCACACGTCGCACATCTCTCAAACACACACACACCACACTCCATGTATACTGCACACACCATGCATCACACAGCACATGCATGCACATACATATTTACTCACCATGTGTATATCATGCATGGTCACATACCACACATACTGCATACCACACATCATACACACATCACACCATACACACGTGATGCGAATGTGCCTCACAATGTGTGCCATGCCCCCATATGAACCGGCTCACACCCACACCCTCCCACGCAGATACCACATGTATAAACCACACACGCCATATATGACACATACCACACAGACACACCATCTACACGTACCACTATAATGGCTACACACGCAAACACCCCAAGCACACATTGACATAACCCATCCCCACCACGCTTTCACCCCTCATTGTTCCTCTGAACCACCCTGATGGTGTACGGTATGTCTCTCCCGAAGGGGACTCCGTGGGTTTTACTTCCATCACAGCTGCTTCAGAAACCACTGCTTTCTTCGAGGTACCCCCAACACCCCCCCAAAGTGAATTCTGTTTGTGTAATAGAATGCCTGAGATCTAAATCAGGTCACCCCATATTCGACAAGGCACCGCCCAGCCTTTTCTGAGTGATGCGGTAACCAAGAGAAACACACTTTTCGTTCAGCTTTTACCCCACCCGGAAAGAATGCACAGCTACCTGCAAAAATCTCCCCAGAACCTGAGCTGTAAATGGAAGTTAGGCAGTAAACAAACAAAGCGCCCAATATGCACGGGGACAGTCAGATCCCCTGAGCCAGGTGGGCAGGTTGTGTACGATGTGCACTGTGGGAGGCAGTCTTGCCCGGCCTGCCCAGGGGTGTGCTGGAAGGGCCCTGGTCCATGGACAAAGGGTGCAGTTGGTAGTGTCACGCCCAAACCCACATATTTGGGTCAAGACAACAGTGGGCCAGCAGGTGTTTTCTTTAGCCTGATTCGGTGCTCTTGAGAAATGGAAGATTTCGCTGCTGGTGGCTTGCCCATACGCTCTTCCTTTCTCCTGAGTGGGGGAAGAGGCCAGGGCCTCAGATCCCCTGCCTTGAGACTCTTGGTTTTCTGAGACCACAGGGAGAGGAGGAAGAATAGAAGGTGGTGTGGCTTGGCCATCCTGACACGTGGCTCGTCCTGGAAGCCTTAACATCAGCCAGGAAGGGGCTTGGGCCACGTGGAGGGCAGGCAAGCCAGCTCTTGTTTGGTCTCCCAGGTAGCACCACCCCTGGGCCTGCCCAGTGGTCAACACAACCCAACTCATGTCAAGAGAGGCCATGACCCTCAGCTACAACTCCTGCCTGACAAGGGGTCCACCGGGGAGGTTCAGGAGTTGCCATCAGTGGGACTCGGATGGCAATGTGTCACAAAGTGCCCCCCAACCCTGTGGCTTACAGCGACATGTTGTCGTTATCCCACATGGTTCGGAGGCTTGACGAGGCTCAAATTGTCCTGTGTCGGTGCAGTCAGATGGTGACTGCAGCAGGAGTCAGCTGAAGGCGTCTACACTCCCATGTCTGGGCTTGATGAACAGCTGAGGGCTGACAGGGCTTCTTCCTGCCTCTCACTTGCCCCTTGCCTCTTCATGTGGCCCATCCATGTCCCTCGCTCGAGCTTCCTCACAACATGGCGGCTCAGGGCGACCAGACTTCTTATATACCAGCTGGCTCCTCCCAGAGCAAGCATCCTCCAGGTCAGGCAGAACAAGCCTGCTTGTGACTTTGCTTCACAAGTCCTAGCACGTTGTTCCAACCACACCTAGTGGCCATGCAGGTCACTAAATTCACAGATCGAAGTAGAGGTGACTTAGACGGCCCCTCTCGGGGGAAGAGATAATGAAGAGTCTGGGTCATCCTTAATCTGCCACAGTCCCAGGGCCTTGGTGGGGACCATGCCTGGGGTGGGTACTCTTGGGGTGCCCTGGGAGACCCAGAGCCTTTTCCCTTTGGTAGGGGTGCCTCAATATTTCCCTGAAGTGCAGCACCTCTTGGGATCGTCTGCAGGGATTCGGATCAAGGTCACCCTCTTTGTAAGCGGGCAGCTGCAAACTATAAATGCTCCCGAGAGCAGATAGGAGCCCCCCAACACAGCAGCCAGAGACCATGGACACCCCCTGAACGTGAGACACCAATAGGACCAACCCATTGGCAGCACTAGGGACTGGGTGAGTCCCAGGCAGGTGGGCACTGCAGGAAACAGGGCCAGTCATTTCTCAGGAGGTGGGGCTGGAAGCTCTGTCAGTCAGTCCTCAGGTAGTCAGTTGATCAGACAGTCCACCAGCCAGCAGATCCTCAGAAAATGTCTCTTGCATGAATGGTGACAGAACTGAGCTTTCATGGAGCACACCTGAGCCTCAGCTTCCTCACCTGCAACATGGGGGTGGGCTGTTTGGGAAGATGAGTCAGCAGAGATAGAAAGGGCTGCGTCTCGGCCTTTGTGGGGATCAGTGCAGAGCTTCAGTTGATGAATGGGAATCGACTTGGTGGCTGTGCGTGTGTGTGTGTGTCGTGTGCAAAGAGCTTGTGTGGATGAGGGGCTGGCCAGCCTGGCATCCAGTAGTCGCTCAGCGGACCTCACTTGCTTCCCACTTCACCCCTCTCTTAGATCCCTGGGTGCACTGCAGGAGTCTCTCTCCAGCCTGGGGGTGGGGCGAGGGGTCACCCAGCAGAAGAGCATGTTCTGAGCATCCTGCAGACCCCAGGTTTCCATGGGAGCACGCCCAGGCCCGGCCAGTGTACAGCTGTTCCGCCATCCTCCAGCAAAGGTGTCATTTAAGATGCCAGCGCCATCGTGCCAACCGACCGCAGGCTGTTATTAATCATAATAATAACCATAATGAAGATGATTGGGGCTTGTCACCGGTGGGCCCATCGCCATGGGAACGGGACACCCCAGGGTGTCTGTGCCAGGCCTGGCTCCCTGGCTCCCTCTCAGACCTTGCCTGCACATACCCCAGGCTGAAGAGGGCTCTGTGACCATGCTTCTCTGCCCACCCTTGCAACTCCAGCCCTCCTCTGACCCCCGAGGTGGGCATTTGGAAAGAGATGCACATAGGCCTATGGGCAGCAGCTGTCCCCACACCCCAGATGGCGTGGTGATGCCAGGAGGGAAGTCAGCCGGCCCAGGCCAAGGTCCCTCTTGCTTGGAGGACATTCTTCCTCTGAGGACTCAGCCCCACATCTGACAGTGACACCCAGGAATGATGACCCAGCCCTGTAAGTTCCCTCCTAGTTCTCACGAAGCAGTACCAAGTACAAGGGAATGTGCCCATTTTGCAGATGGGCAAGCAGAAACCCAGGCCTGTCAACCCGTGAGCAGCAGGCTGGTCCTTCAGCTTGTGCAGTCTCTGATCCTGGACGTGAGGACTCATCTCTCTCCTGATAACGCAAGGCTCCCAGGATAGCTTGGGGTCCTAATGGCCAGCAGAGAAGGCGTGTAGACATGGGAGTATTTCACCCACAGGCTGTGCACTGCTCCTGCTGACCGGCTCAAGCCTGGACCCACATCCTTACTTTATATGCAGTGGAGCAGCTGTCCCCACCAGGGTCAGTTCTGCTCCTCAGGGACACTGCGCTTTCCCTTCAAAGCACACGGACTAAGAAGTAGGGAGAGGGATGCGTCCACAGTATTTACCCAAAGATGATGTCTGTGGGGGTGTGGTTTATAATGTGATGGCTTTATTCACAGTAGATGCCCAAAGATGTCCATGGCAGGAGGCTTATAATGGTGAGAGGGGACCTCTTGGTGCCCACCAAAAGGGGTTGGCTGTGTACGTTCTCCTAGATGTCTGAGATGGTGTGCGGCCGCAACACCAACATTCTTTAGGAGTTTAGAACCCCCAAACAGTACCCTGTGTCCTAGCTCTCCCTTCAACCCCCATGGCCCTCTCCTTGTTCACTGGCCCCGTCCTTCCGCTCTGCGTTTACGGAGCACCCTCACGGCCTTGGACACATGCTTTACCCGTTTGGTGCTCACTTACCATGGTCTGTGGTTTTCCTGTGTATTGGATTGGTTTCCTGCCACTGTCCCTGAAAGCCCCGCTCTGGCGCCAGGTGTTTTGGTCTTGCCCTCTGCCAACTCCCCGGTCCCCTGGGCGCTCCCGTAGAATGAGGATCCCCCTCCCTCACCCCCCCTACCCTCCCCCCAGGGACCTGGGGACCACGTAGACTCCCAAGCCTCTCCCCAGACCAGCTGCCTCTGACCCTGTCTCAGATGCCCCCACTGCCCCTGGGAAGCCAGGCAGGGCCCAACGGGAGAAGCCACTCAGCCAGAGGCCTGGGGGTCGGTCTGTGGCGGGCCTGCCCCCGCTCCCCCCTCCCCCCCTGCTCACTCTGTGCTTCGCTTCTCTAGGCGGGAGGACAAACTGCGCATCCAGAACGGTTGGCTGTGCCACCTGGCGCCTGAGATCATCCGCCAGCTGTCCCCCGACACCGAAGAGGACAAGCTCCCCTTCTCCAAGCACTCCGATGTCTTTGCGCTCGGGTAGGTGGCCCCCACCTCAACCTGGGCTGGAGGGGCGGGCGCCCAGCCTGCCCGTCTGCCTGCCTGCCTTCTGAGCTTTCGGCAGGGGCCTGGGTGGATTTCGGGGTGAGACTGCCTGCGGGGTGTGAGTGGAGTGCAGTGGGGAGAGAGAGTTCCCCGCGAGAGAGACCTCCGTGCCCAGTTTGGACCTGGTTTTGTGACCATGACAAGTCACCTGACCCATTCGTTGGTTCACATGTGCACCCCTTCGGTGGGTGTTTATGGGATGCCTGCTGCAGGCTGTGACCGTGCCAGAAGGGGTAGGGGGGCAGGGTGGAGGGAGCTGACATGGATTGATATTAGTGGTCAGCTGCTGCATGACAGCTCCCGCCCGCCCCCCAAGCACCTTGGCGTGAGACAACATAAATGACCTCCCATGTGCTGGTCCCTCCCGTGAAGTGATTGTCCACATGCCAGCCGGGACAGCCGCCATCCCAAGGCTCGGCAAGCTGGCGACTGCTTCCAGGGTGGCTTCCTCAGATGGCTCCTGGCTGGAGGCCTCAGCTCCTCTCTGCCAATTCCCGCCACTGGCTGCTTGGGGGACCTCACCACGCAATGGCCAGCATCCCCCCAGAATCAGTGGGCGAAGAGAGCGAGCCGCATCGCCTTCTAAGGCCTCGTCTCGGGCACGACCTTCCATCGCTTCTGGCGGATCTACTGGGTGGAGGGGTGGGGTGGGAGTGGGGGAGTCAATAATCACAGCCCCCGCTAAGCAAGGGAACTGAGCTTCACCTTTTTGCAGGCAGGCGTCTGGCAAGTGAATCTGTGGGCATGCACTGACAAATACCTCAGGTCCCTCCTCTATCTTCTCTTGTAGGGGGCAGACAAGCAAAGAGTTAGGCTTAGGGGAGTATGATGGAGATGGTGCTGGGGACAAATATGGGACTGTGAGCAAACCCTACCTGAGAGGCCCGGGAGGGCTTCGAGGAGGAGGGGGGAAGGCAGCAAGTGCCGAGCTAAAGCTGAGTGTGAACATAGAGCAGGCGCAGGAACCTGCACAAAGGCCCATGGGTGAAAGCGAGGACTTGCCTGCAGTGGAGGAGACAGCCTGGCCACGGGGAGCCGATGGTGGAGAGTCTGAAAGAAAGCAAGTCGCGTCCTCTGGAGAAAGAAGCAGGGGCAATCCTGAGGGACATTGAAACTGGCTGAAGGCACTTTAAGGACATCAGGGAGCCGCCGATGTTTCATCAGTAGGGGGGTGATCGTAGAGGCCAATCCAGGGGAGATGCTGGCTGCCTCCACCACATCAGCACCCACGGGTGCAGGTGGCTGGAGGATGTGCAGGAGGGGTTCTGAAGGGTGGACTGGATGTGCATGGTGGATGGGTGGAGGGTGGGGTGATCACCATGACTCAGAAGGTATGGGGCAGGATAGGACTATGCCCAAAAGACAGAGCAGGCATTCGGGGCAGTGAGTCTGAGCTGCCTTGGCGATCACCAATGGAACCAACCGGAGGGCCGTTGAGTTCACACATGGAGAATTTAGGACAGAGACTATCTTATGTTGGGTTCTCCAGAGAAGCAAAACCAGTAAAGCGTACGTGTGTGTGTGTGTGTGTGTGTGTGTGTGTGTGTGTATGCACAGAGGTGTATCTTAAGGAAATGGTTCACACAGTTGCAGTGACTGACAACTTCCCAGCCCCTGGCTCCGATGTCAGGCTGGAGGCTCCTGACTCAATTAGCTGCAGGGGTGGATGAACCCAAGATCAGCAGGCTGGGTGGCGGGTTCTATACACAGAGGCAAGCAGGCTGGGTGGCGGGTTCTGTACACCGAGGCAAGCAGGCTGGGTGGCGGGTTCCGTACACAGAGGCGAGCAGGCTGGGTGGCGGGTTCCGTACACAGAGGCAAGCAGGCTGGGTGGCGGGTTCCGTACACAGAGGCGAGTGCATCTAAGGTTAGCAGGTAAAATGACAGACTGCCAGTGACTCCCAGGACAAGCAACTGTGGCCGGCCACTGACTGAACTCCAAATAACCAGAGAGATCAGATGATAAGCCAGAGGCAGGATGCAGAACCCGTAAAGAGCAAGCACGCTTTGCCAGAGCACCCCCCATATATCCAAAGCAGGCTATGGAGGCTCCCTTTTACCCGACAAGCTGCTCCTAGCAAATCTGATCACGGAGGTGATTCCATGATACTTGATGTCATCACAGAGGAGCACTGCACTTGAAAGACTAAACCAGCCAAGGTGACACATAACCTTGACTCTCCCAGAGACTTGTCGTCAAATAGATGGTAACTGCCCCCATGAGAGCAGACAAGACGTCCCTGGAAGGATGTGTGTAGTTGAGAGAAGACGGCCCGGGAGACAGCCCTTAGATGCAGGCAGAGGGATCTGAGAAGGTGCGGGAAGGTGGCTTTCGAGAGTCCATGGGCCCTATGAGGCAGTGGTGACACGGTTGATGGGATTCTCATTTTCCACATGGGAGCCCTGGGTTCAATTCTTAGCTGACACACCTCATGCACAGCCACCTCCCATTGAGCTTCTATGATGCTCAAGCAGGTTCTGCAGAACTTTCAGGTGAGGCTGGACTAGGAAGAAATACCTGGCGATCTATTTCTGAAGATCACGTGGCAAAAGTCCCGATGGATCACAACGGTCTGAGCCACCACCGTCAGGGGATGGTGCAGGGCCGGGCAGCCTTGTGTCCCATCATGCACAGGGCCACCATGATCTGAGACAACCTGGCAGCAGCTAAAAATAACAGCCATGCCCCCCCCCCAACCTTCCTTTGGTCACCCGGTGGCTATGAGGACAGGGGAGGGGGGAGATGGGAAAGCTGCAAGCCTGCAGATGTGTGCAACAGATTTCACACAGTGGAACCCCCCCCCCGCCCGCCCCCGTGTCCTCTCTATACATCCCTGAAGTCACACTGTTGTCACACAGATCAGGAGACTGGATGCTGCTGCTTGGGCTCTTCCGAAGCCATCACTTGCCCTGATGAGTTTCCACAGGATTCTTTATCCATTTAGATGTTGTTATCTGCTACCAAATTGCAATCATCAAGTTGGTGTATTTTAGTGTGGGTTTAGATAAAGGGGGAAAAAATGTCATTCACAACATGTACCCAAGTAAGTAATTGGTTTTCCACCAGCATTTTCATCTTTAGCAATTTTTTTTTAAGTGAGTGTCTCTTGAAAGTTCGATTTGAAAGGATGTTTTAATGAGGCCTTGTTCCTGGCACTTCGGAATCCCAGGGTCTTGGCACTCCCTTTCCGGCCAATTAGACACATCTTGTTGCTCGGGAGCCTCCGCTCCCTGCCCAGCTGGGAGCGTAGCTGCACTCCTGGCTCGCCAAGGTGCGCTGAGCACTGTGAGAAGCTGCATCTGCTTGTGCCCTTGACTTTTCACAGGCACCCTTCAAAGTTGGGGCTGGTGGGGTTCCCAAAACCTCCCTACTGGCTTGCCAGTGGTAGGTAGTGTCAGAACTAGGATTCGAACCTGCGAACCAGACCTAAAAATGGATGACTCGCTGTCATCGAGTCGATTCGGACACCTAATAGAGTCTATAAGACAGACTAGAACTGCCCCTGCGAGTTTCTGAGACTATAACTCTTTATGGGAGTAGAAAGTCTTGTCTTTCTCCCACAGAGCGACTGGTGGTTTTGAACTGCTGACCTTGCAGTTAGCAGCCCCATGTATAACCACTATGCCAACAAGGCTCCCAGACTTACTGCTTCCTAAGGTTTCTGTATTAGCTTTCCAGCTTGGGTCCCCTATGGGTAGGTCTTAAAAGAGCGGCCTGCTCCAGGTAGACTTTTTTGACTAGTTCAGTTTTGTCTTAGGATGATTTCAGGGACTATTTCAGGTTAAAGGCTTAAAAAGTATCTCTGGGTAATCATTTCGGGGGTTCATCTTCCCTCCCTGGCTCCAGAAAGTCTGGAGTCCATGAGAATACGAAATCCTATCCTGCATTCCCCCCTTTTTGATTCTTCTGTGGAGTCGTTGATCATAGTGTCTGGTACCGGTCGCCAGGCAGCATCCCCTTCTTCTGGTCTCATGGCAGTGGAGGCAGTTGGTCCTGGCGACAGTCAGTCACATAGCCCATATCCTTGCTCCTGGCTCTTTTTCTTCATGGCTCCAGGTGTATAGAGACTGATTGCCCTACCTGGGATGGTGCTTGCAAGCCTTCAAGGCCGCAGGTACTCTGCATTGAACTGGCAGGTAGAACACACACCAAACATGCTATTAGGCGATGGGATGTCCTACGAAACCATGACCCTAAACTTCCAAATCAAGAAGCCAAAACCGTAAGTGTGTGAGCAGCCTCTATAATGGCCTCAACACCTATTCCTTCCCCTCCACACTCAGACCCTGAGCCCATTTGCATCCGGTTCTGTGCGGAGTGAGGCGCGACCCCTGTCTTATTTTCCTAGAAATGCACACCTCGTTTTTCCCCAACCACCTTAATGGAGGAGGCTTCTCTTTCCCCAACTCCATCGGGTTTTCCGTGACTCATTTTTCCGAAGTAGATTGCCAGGCCTTTCTTCCGAGGCACCTCTGAGTAGCCTTGAACCTCCATTTCTCAGGGAGCGGCTTCGTGCGGTAACCATGCGCACCAACGCAGCCCTTTCAGTCAGTGTTGTTTCCTCTAAGCTCCCCCAGCATGGGACAAGGATGTGTTGCAGTAACCAGTCACACTTGCCACTTAAGGACCATGTAAAAAATACGAAGGAAACTGCCTGCGGGGGCTTCCAATAGTACCCATGTTTACTGCTGTTAAATGCGACCCTGGGCCCAACAGAACAAAAACACCGCTTCATCCTCCACCCTCCGCACAAGCCTTGCTGTGCTTGAGCCCATTGTTGCAGCCACGGTTTGGCCATCCACCTGCTTTTCCCCGACCCGCTGCTTTCCCAGGTGGGGTATCCTTCTGCAGGGGCTGTCCTGCCATCCTTGATGCTCAGGAGCGTTTCAACGGTGCTTTTTCCAAGACAGGTGTGTTCATCTTTGGGCAGCCCCAGGATCTATTCAATATTCTTCAACAACACCATACTTCTTTTTTGTTTGTTTTTTTGCTTGAAGCGTTAGTCTGTCATCATGTAACCATTTTTTAAGGATAAATCATTTTATTGGGGGCTCATCAACTCTTATCGCAATCCATACATCCATCCATTGTGTCCAGCACATTTGTACATCTGTTGCCATCATCATTCTCAAAACATTTGCTTTCTACTTGAGCCCTTGGTGTCAGCTCCTCATTTTTCCTCTCCCTCATGAACCCTTGATCATTTATAATTATTATTTTTTCATGTCTTGCCCTGACCGATGTCTCCCTTTATCCACTTATCTGTTGACCATCCCCCTGCAAGTGGGTTATAGTCGGTTCCCCCTTTCTCCCCCCATCTTCCTCTTACCCTCCTGGTAGTGGCTACTCTCAATATTGGTCCCAAGGAGTTTATCTGTCCTGGATTCCCTGTGTTTCCAGCTCTTATCTGTACCCATGTACATGCTCTGGTCTAGCCAGATTTGTAAGGTAGGATTGGGGTCATGATAGTGGGGAGGGAACATTAAGGAACCAGAGGAAAGGTGTATGTTTCATGGGTGCTATACTGTACCCTGACTGGCCTGTCTCCTCCCCATGATCCTTTGTAAGGGATGTCCAACTGCCTACAGATTGGCTTTGGGTCTCCACTCTGTACTCCCCCCGCCCATTCACATTGACGTGATTTTTCATTCTGGGTCTTTGATGCCTGATACCCGATCCCATCGACACCTCATGATCTCACAGGCTGAGTCAACACCATCATTCCAAGCCCTCAGCTCTTCCATGTTCCTCATTCACTGTCCAGCTTTTACACACATGTGAAGCCGTTGAAAATACCCTGGCTTGGACCAGGCACACGTTATTCCTCAAACAGACATCTTTGCTTTTTAACACGGTTAAACGGTATTTTGTTAGCAGATGTGGCCGATAGCAGGCATCCTTTGATTTCCCAACTGCCACTTTTGTGGAGGTTGATTGTGAATCCACGTGAAACGAAATCCTCGACAGCTTCCATTTTCTCTCCATGAATCATGATGTTGCTCATGGGTCCAGTCTTCGGGGTTTGGGTTTTTTCCCTTATATTGGGATGTGATCCATCTTGTCCTTAATCTTCATCAGCCAGTTCCTCGTATCCATTCTCTCAATAGGCAGTATTTTTTGTTATTCTAACTATAGTCATCTTGTGACTTTTCTTGAGAGCTTCTGGTCCATAGAATCTAATTCCCCAGGACCTAAGCACCACCACCCGGAGCCTCACAGGTATGAGGTTAGCAGGTGGGTGGAGATAAGCGAAATCCTGGGGCTAGCTGCAGTCACACAAGGAGGGCTGCTGTGGATGTCGGTTTCTGCGGAGCCCCTCCTGAATCCTGGTGGCCATGTGTGTGCCAAGGAGAGCTACTCCGTGGGATTTTTAAGGCTGGATCTTTGGAGGAGCAAACTGTCTTTCAAGTCGGTTCAAACCACCAACCTTTTGGCTAGGCAATAAGTGCTTAACCATTTGTAACTCTAAGAAGCCCCAGTGGTGTCGTGGGTTACGTGTTGGGCTGCTACCCACAAGGTCATCCGTTCGAACCCACCAGCTGCTCCGTGGGAGAAAAGTGAGGCCGTCTGTCTCCATCAGGATTTCTGACCTCAGAAGCCTGAGGCGACAATTCTACTCTGCCCCACAGGGCCAACCTGAGTGGGAATCAACTGGATGGCAGTGAGTTTGAACTTTGTTTTAAGGAAAGCGTGTTCCAGAAGGTTGATGGTTCTTCAGAGAAGATATATGCAATTTATGTTAAATTGGAAGAAAGGTCATTTTTCTAGAATCATTCCCGATAGCTTCCTGAGAGACCGGTGTTGTTCTAGAGACCAGAGGCACATCTGCACAGCACAGTTCGGTAGCCCACAGGCAGGTAGCGTGTGTCCCAGTACCCCCTCTATGGTTCCCACCTCACACCCTCACTGGTGCCCAGCCAGCCGAGCACATCCATCCCGTAGTGCCAGTCACTGGGGCCGTCCATCATCACAGCGTCATGATTTATAGAACAGACAGTGGCATCTTAAATCCTTCTAGAATGATCCCTGCATGGAGATGTGCCGCCGTTGAGCCTCCCAGATAAACGCGCTCCCCACTGTAATTTATTTTCCCATGATTTTCATTTGGCAGAGAAGTGACGTGACCTGCCCAAGGGCATCCCAGTAATATAAAATAGAGCGGGTGCTGGCCCACGACAGTCTATCTTTTTTCCCTTTCTACTGATCCTCAGAATAGGTTGTACTTAGAAAACACTAGCAAGTAGGAAGCACAAATGTATAGATTTTTAACATTTTATGGTGTTTTAGGTGAACGTTCACACAGCAAGTTAATCTCCCTCTCAGCAGTTCATACGTAAATTGTCCTGTGGTATTGCTTTATTGGGGGTCAGGAATCTCCTCCTCATTTCTACCCTGCTTCCCCGTTCCATCCCCTAGGTTTCTCTGCCTTCTTATCTTTGTGTTTGGCCTAAGACTGCTCACTTGGCCTCATAGGGCAGGTTGTTCTAAGGACCACCTCCCTCATGTGGGCTTTCGCTTATTTCATAAGCTAATCTGCTGTTTGGTTGAAAGGTGACTGTTAGTCAGGGTAGACTAGAGAAACAAATTTCAATGAGACTCATATGTATACAAGAAAGAGGTGTATATACAAGAGCAGTTGAATGTTAAGGAAACATCCCAGCCCAGTCCAGATCAAGTCCACAAGTCCAACGTTAGCCCATATGTCTGATACCAATCTATAGAGTCCTCTTCAGACTCATGAAACACATGCAATGACGCCGAATGCAGAAAGATCACAGGCCAGTGGGTTGGAAGTCTTTTGGAGCCAGTAGTGTTGTAAGCATCTCAGTGCTGGCAGGGTCTCCACGTGGCTTCTCCAGCACCCAGGGCTGCATCAGGGTAGGTCCATGTGACCTCTCTTCAGGGATGTCTCCCAGAGTCAGTCTGGCCAGTAGAGTGTCTCACAGGAGTGAACAGAGAGAGACAGTGTCTTCTGCTTCCAAGGAAGAAATCCCAGCGTTTTCCTAGAATCCTCAGAAAAAGGCCATGCCCACACAGAGGCCTCATTGGCTATGACCCCCCCCCCCCAACCATAACATTTTTCCGTCGCTACATCCTCATGGTCATTTTGGTACTGTTATGAATTGGGCGACCCCTGTGAAAGGGTCATTTGACCCCTCCCAAAGGGGTCATGACCCACAGGTTGAGAACCACTGCTCTAGTCTCTAGCAGCCCTTTAAGTCATCTTTTTCTCCCTCCTTCCCCTTCTCCCCTCCCCCATTAACCCTTGATAATTTAGAAATTATTATTATTTTGTCCTATCTTACAGCATCCGACGTCTCCCCACACTCACTTCTCCGCTGTCCGTCCCCCAGGGAGGAGGTTATATATAGACCTTGTAATCTGTTCCCCCTTTCTCCCTCACCTTCCCTGTACCCTCCCAGTATTGCCACTCTCACCACTGGTCCTGAAGGGATCATCCGTCCTGGATTCCCTGTGTTTCCAGTTCCTATCTGTACCAGTGTACATGCTCTGGTCTAGCCGGATTTGAAGGTAGAATTAGGATCATGAGAGTGTGGGGGAGGAAGCCTTCAAGAACTAGAGGAAAATTTTATATTTCATCATTGCTACACTGCACCCTGACTGGTTCATCTCTTCCCCGCATGCTATTTTAATGAATTTTTGTTTAGTTAAACATTTTCTCTCATTCCACGCAGGGTCTTCTGTTGTACCTCTGGTCAGTAGTGGTAGCTGGGCACCATCTAGCGCTTCTGGTCTCAGGCTAGAGAAGACTGTGGTTCAGGGTGGTATTGTTTTCTTGATTTCCTTTCTGCACGCTCCTTGTTAGTGCAGGAGAGTCCGGGTGATTTTTGTATGTTGATCTTCAAGATAGCCTGCCACTTTGCTGACTCTATTACTTCCAGTAATGTGTTTGTGGAATCCCTGGGGTTTTCAATGTATAGGAGCATGTCATCTGGAAATACGGATAGTTTTACTTCTTTGCCAAAGTTGGATGCCCTTGATTTCCCTCCTTAGCTTTACTGCTCTGGGCTTCTAGAACAAGACTGAGTAAGCATGGTGACGGTGGACATTAGGGTCCTCTTCTCAAAGAGAAGGCTTTCAGCTTCTCTCCATTGAGAATAATGTTGGTTGTTGGTTTCATAGAAATACATAAGGGAATATCTATCCATATATAAGGGAGATCTATATCCAAATCCCCTTTTTAAGAGATGTCCCTTCTGTTCCTATTTTGCTGAAAGTTTTGTCAGAAAAGGGTATGGCTGTTGACAGTGCCCTCAAGTCAGTGTCGACCCGCAGTGACCATCTGTCCAACAGAACAAAGCACTGCCCCGTCCTCACAGTTGTTCATTGTTGCCATCACTGGGTCAGTCTGTCTTGTTGAGGGCCTTCCTCTTTTTCGATGCCCCTCCACTCCTCCAAGCATGATTTCGTGTCTTTCCAAAGAGCCTGGTCTCTTCTGACTTTGGGTGACCCTGCTGCCCTTTGAAATACCAGTGACATAACATCCAGCATCACAGCCACACACACGCCCACCACAGGATGACAAACTGATAGCCGTGGTAGAAAGAGCAGTTGGGTTTATTTTTAATCAGATATCTTTTTTTGCATGGAGATGATCATGTGGTTCTTTACCTGTATGTATGTGGTGAATCATGTTGATTGATTTTCTGGTGAAAAAATACCCTCGCATCCCCTGTCTGAATCTCGCTGAATTGCGATGTATTATTTTTATGATCCGCTGTTTAATTCTGTTGGCTAGAATTTTGTTGAGAATTTTGTGTCTATGTTCAGAAAGGCTATGTGTCTAATTAGCGGGGTTTTCGTATCGTTGCCTGGGTCTGGAATCAGGGTTGTACTGGCTTCATAGAACAAACAAGACAGGATTCTTTCCTTTCTCTGTTCTGGAATCGTCTGAGTAGACACAGTGTCAATATTCTCCGAGCGTTCCGTTACAGTTTCCAGGGAAGCCCTATAGGCTAGGGAATTTTCGGCTAGGAGTTTGTGAACGACCTGCCTAGGTTTTCTCTCCATTTGTTTCGTTTGGGTAGGCAGTGCGTGTCTAAGACTCTGTCCCTTGTAGCTTTTCAAGTATGTTCTCCGTCATCACAAGTGAGATGGCAGTCTCCTAATCTTGTAGTGGAACCGTCTCTGATTTTAATTCTGTGAGAGTCTTTTCAGGTCTTGCTTTAGAAGAAGCGCTCTGCTCCTGTTAAGATTTATAGCATCCCAAACTCACAGGGACCCCTATTCTACAGGGCCACCAGGAGACAGAAGGACTCCAGGGGCTGAGGGGAGTGTGGTGTCTGATAAGGTCTAGTCTGAGGAAGAATGTGTACTGCGTCGCTGTTAGGTGGTGTGTTCTGTATATGCGTGTGAGGCCCAGCGGACTGTGGCTTTGAACTCTTCCGCATCTTTGCCGAGTTTCTTTCTAGCCATTCTGGCCATCATCAAAAGTGGTGTGTGGCCGTCTCCTACGTGTTGTAGAAGAGTCTATCTCTCTTTTCAATTCTGTTAGCGTTTGTTTCATGTCTTTTGGAGTTCTCTTGTTGGCTGCAGAAATTCTTCTTAGAGTTTTGTCTTCTTTTTTCAATTATGTCTTCTTGGTTTGATCATTCTTTAAGGCCCCTTTTTTCCCCTCCCCATACCTCTCCTTTCGATTATGATTTGGGGGAGAGTTTATAGAACAAATTGTTTTTCCATTCAACAATCCATGCACATGTTGCTTTGTGGTACTGATTCAGTCCCCACATGTAACAGCCCTCCTCCTGCGAGTTGACCCTTATCCTTTGCCCTTCTTGACGATTCCTTCCTGCCCTCTGAGCTTTATCCCGGGGCAAACACTGTTCGCTGTCTGATAGCGTCCTATTGGTTCTTCTGAAGGATGTGTACTTCCCTGATGTTATTGTTCACTTTGGGCTCAAAGTGGAGTTGGGGGGATGTCAGTTCTAGACTGTATCAGAAAAGGAAGCCTGGCCTTTTTAATGATCTTGAATTTTGTTCTACATTTTTCTCCAGAACCCCTTATTGAGAGCGGTTAGCCGTGGAGCTGGGCGCCATCTAGTTGGTCTGGTGTCAGGGTCCCGAGGCTAGGGTGGTCCTTTAGACTAATCATTCCCTTGTGTTTTTCATTGTCTTTGCTCTTCTCTAGATAGGGAGCGAGGAAGCTCTTGTCTCTTAGCGTGACTTTTGACTTAAAGTCTATTTTATCACATTATTGTTGCCTTTCCTGCACTCTTTTCAGTAACTGTTTGCGTCATCTATTTTTTTCCATCCTTTAATTTTTAACATTTTAATGCCTTTTTACCTGTGGTGTATCTCTTAGGACAACACATTAATGGCTCATGTATTTTTGTTTATGGGCCATATATTTTTGTCTATAAATTTTCTCTTCATAGCCATTATTATTGATTTTGTATTTGCTGAGACATTTATTAATCTTTGTGGTTATTTTAAACTGTGCCCGTATCTTCCTAAGATTAATCATCTGTTATAGCTTGATATTGTCTTGACTTCCTCTCCACCTGGAAGTTCCCATTTCATCCCCTTTTTTGTTTGGAAGTTGTCACTGTTGCCAGATTGAGATATATGCATCTCTGTTTTCAGCTTGGCGGTTTTATTTTACTTTTGAGAATTCTATACTTGGGTTGAGAGCGGTGTAATGCTATCTGTGTCTCAGGTTACTGTCTAATATCATTGGTCCTCTGTTCAAAAAAGACTCCCTTTAGTATTTCTTGTAAAAATCAGTTGGTCTGGTGTTTACAAATTCCCTTTATTTCTGTTGATCTGTGAGTGTCTTAATTTTGCCTTTGTATTAGAAAGCGTTTGCTGGATATGTGATTCTTGGCAACTCCTTTCTGTTGGTTTTTATACATCATTCTGCTGTCTCTTTACCTGCATTGCTTCTGCCAGTAAAATCAAAATGTAGTGGTGCCCCTGTAGAGAGACACGTTGTTTTTCAAGAGCTGTACCCGTACTTCTTCCTTTGACTTTGGTTTGGGAGATTGCGATTAGGATGGACCTTGCTGGCTTCCTTTTTGATATTATATGCTGCCTAAGGTTTGTTTGGCTTCTTGGATGAAAACCTCTCTTCTTTCATATTAGCGAAGTTTACTGTCCATAAATCTTTAAAAGCTCTCTGTGGTTTTTCCTCCTCCTTTTCTAGAATCGGAATTATTCTCCCTCTTGTTAGCGTCCCATCTAAGTCTCGGGGCTCCCTTTATTTCTTTCATCATATTTCTGCTCAGACAGATATGTCCTCTAATTCGTCCGCACATGGATTTGTCCTCTAATTTGCCGATGATTCTTTCTCTCGGGGATTCGGTTTCTGTAAAGGCAATTGGGTTCTCGCTATGTGATATTTTATAGTTGTTGTTTGTGCGTCGTTTCTAATTTCCTATGTGTTTAGTCGTTTTGTTCGTGTGTTGTTTTCCTGCATTTGTTTGGGGGTTGTGTCTGTGTTTTCCTTGATCTCTTTGAACTCATCACACAGTGCTATCTCCTTTCTTCCGCAGGTAAGTGCCCTGTCCCTGTACTGCACTCAACTCTTTGAGCCACCATATCCTGTTTTTTTCTTACATTATTCCCTGCCCTCTCTGAAGTACGAGGGTGCTAATTAAGTAATTAGTTGATTGATTGATTGTTTTTTGTTTTGCTTTGAGATATCCGGAGTTTTGCTGCTTGTTTCCCTTGCCAATGTATTTCATCCCCCTAGTATTTTATCTTACTGTGTGGCAGTCCTGATCTCTGGGTGACTGTCGTGGTGCCGTTCCTTCTCATGAATGGGCGTGGTGGGTCTTCTTTGGTTTGGCACCTACGTCTTCACTTACCAGAATAAGTGGCGTTGTGGGAGCAGGCTCTTTCCCTGATCTTGGGTGACAAGTTTGGGGTGTCAGGTCCCCTCTGTATTGTGGAACTGTGGAGTCCTCCCAGGTTGGCGCTAGCAGGTAACACATTCTCCAGAGAGAAGAATGTCCCCATTTCTGCTGAGAGAGAGTGCTGCCCAGTTGGGTGGGGCCAGCTCACTCTGTGTGCACAAATTGGTGTCTCAGTAGACGGTGGGGTTGCAAGAAGTTTCAGTGCAAGTACAAACAGCCTGTAGGAACTGATTTGGTGAGGGATGGGGCGTGGCAGTCCCACTCATTGTTGGGCAGAGGTGCGGATGACACCTGTCAGGCACGACTGGAATCACTGTGAGGCCATGTGTCCGTCCAGCCAGTCACCATGGATTGGGTATGGGAAGGGACCTGGCTGGCTGCTGGGTTGAGTCCTGTATCTGTGTCCACAGTTGCCAGGTGGGCCTTGCACCTCTGGGATGGATCATTGGACATGGCTAGCATAGCATTGTATGGGTACATGAGAACCTCTTCTACCTCTGGGAGGGAGTGGTGGACGTGGCTGGCTTGGGTGTACAAGTTCAAGCCTCTTTCACTTTAAGTAGGGGGCTATGGGTTCTGGCTTTCGGGTCAGTGTGGGCCTCTTGACATTCAAAGAGGACTCTGTGGGCCAAGCTGAGCTGAGCTGGCATACCTTGGCTGTATCCACCTGGGCCTCAGGTGGGGTGACTGTTTGCACCAGGCTCTTTCTGGAGTGTGGGCTTCTTTGTGGGTTGACTGTCCTGGCTGGCTGTATAAATGGCCAGGGGCCTCCACGGACATGCTGTCCCTGCATGAGACCCTTAGCCCCTGTACGTCTCACATGCACCCAAGGGACTCCGGGGCACACCCACCTCTCAGTGCCTCCCCTTTAACCCACTGCCTCGGAGTGGATCCAACTCTCGGCCACCCCAGGTTGGAAGAACTGCCCCACAGAGTTTCCAAGACTGTCATCCGTTACAGAAGCACGTTGGCTTAGCTTTCTCCCGCAGAGCTACTGACGATGACTTGATGCCACTGCCTTTTTAGGGAGCCACGAGTGCTTTAGCACGGCACCACCAACACTTGCTCCCGCTGTGACATGCAAGCTCCCAGGCTACAGTCTCTCCTTCTCTACAGCTCCGATGGCCCGAAGGCCCCGACTGTTTGGATTGCTCCAGTGGCCCTTCCCCACAACCCCCGGGTTCTAAAGCTCCCGCCCTGGCCCCCACCCTGCCAGTCGTGTCTTTTCTTTCTGAGGTTTCGTGCACAGAATCTCCCCCCACCAGCGGTCTCTTTGCAGTGGCTTTTCCAGGTTCCTCACTCTGGGTTGTTGCTTCATGTGCTCCCCCCCCCCAAAAAAATGACCCTGCTGCTCCCCATGCGCAGGCCGGGTGTGAACCATCGCAAATCTGTGTCTCCCTGCGAGTCTCCTTCTGTCTCTTGGACGTTGAGGGATCTGAGGTCCGTTTGATGTCGTTTCTTGAGTCCTTGTTAGCTGGGTTGTTTCAGGGCGTGTATGGAAGGCGCCGTAGTTGCTGGGAGCCCTTCACCACATACTTCCAATCAAAGGCTGGTTCCATTTTCCATGCTGTCAAAAACAAAAACGCTACCACTGAGATAACACAAGACGGCTGCAATCCTATCCCACAGAGAGTAGCCAGTTAACACTGTGCTGCGTTTCCCTTCATTCCATTACACACATGTACAATGGTTTTGAGAAGAGTAACATTATAACCTTACGTATTGTCTGTGTCCTGCTTTTGCCCCACTAGTATGCATTGATTATATTTTTGTGTGAACAAAATTTCTTTGAAATGCTTTAACAGTACTATAGTATACCATTTATTTTCTTTTTAATCAACTTTATTGAAATATCACTTGCTCACAATATAATTCTTTGATGGGTTTACCATAAGGCATCCACTCAACCCCTATCATTGAGCAATGGCATCATTCCCGCTGTGTTCAGTATTACATGGGGTGTTGTATAGCGCGTGCTTGCAGATGCATTTCCCCCCTGTCCTTGATTCTTTACTTCATTCACTTCCTAGAATTAAAGCCAAAGAGTCCGAGACTCTCGCTACCGTCTAGCTTCCGTCTCACTCAGACACCAAGGAGCGCGGGCCCACAAGTGTTGCTTCTAAGACGTGGAGAAGGCTTGGCGCGTGAAACAGGGTGGCGTGGTTATGCAAGAGGCTGAGTGTGCGTGTGCTTGAGAGTGTGCTGGGGATGGGGTACAGGGCCTCCAGACACACACTACCCGGACACCTCTCTAACGATGTCTGTCAACAGCACGATCTGGTATGAACTCCACGCCAGGGAGTGGCCTTTCAAGACCCAGCCAGCAGAGGCAGTAATCTGGCAAATGGGCACCGGCATGAAACCCAACCTCAGCCAGATTGGCATGGGCAAAGAAATCTCGGTGAGTCATGAGATAAAGCCAGCTCTGGTGGGGGTGGGGGTGAGAGGGAAGGGGGTGGGGGGTAGCTGATACAAGTGGGGGGCCTTTTTCGGCCTGGTAAGCCTATAAATGTTTTTCCAGAGGGTGACAAAAAGAAGCATGCATGGCTAGCTACCTTGTCAGAGAATGGTTTGGAGCTTAGAAAGCAAACCAAAGCCAAACTTGCCGTCATCGAGTCGATATTAACTTGCAGTGACCCTGTAGGACAGGGCAGAACTGCGCTGGGGGCTTCCAAGACTGTAACTCTTCTCAGGAGTAGACAGCTTCATCTCACTCCGGTGGAGTGGCTGGTGGTTTTGAACTGCTGACCTGGTAGTTAGCAGCCCAGCCTGTAACCCACCACAGTAGCCATCACAACCCCTTTAGAAAGCAAGTCCTCTGCCGTATACCTGCAATTCAGACAGCTACCACCAGGGCTCAGTAACTCTCGGCTAGGTTTCCCCTAGAAATGGATCCAAGTAATTCCCTGGTTTTGCTATTTTTTTAAAAAGGTATTCACTATGATATCACAAATACAATCATAGTTTGGTTTAAATGAACACAGAAGTTTTTCAAACCCTTACCCAGCACAGAGCAAGATACACACAGATAAGCCCCTGTGCCTCTTTCTGAAACAGAACAAGCAGGATAGTCTCGATGAGAAGACATGTTTCAGGAAAGGAGTGCTTACCTGTACCCATAGCTCCCATCACCTGAGTGTCCTTTCTCGGGTGAGATGACTGATGATGCCCTCGAATTCCACGTTTAATACCAGGGTATGCAGCGAAACTTCAATATTCCTTTGAGAAAGGTATCCCAAATCTCCTTGAGGAGTATTATCAACCTTATTGTATCCCAGGCTTTCAAGCATAGGTTCTTCTTAGCTTGTTATTTGAACTCAGAAAATCAATGTCTCGAAGGAAGGAGAGGTGGCTGGATGGGTGGACACACAGACGGGTGAAAGATGAAGGGGTGGGTCGAGGCTGGATGAGTGAATGAATGATGGAGCATACCGAAGGAAGAGCAGATGGGTACATACATGGGAAGATCCTGTGAGGTACCCAGAAATAATCAATTCCCAAAGTCTCCATTTATGTTCACGTCACCGCGTGCTGGTGCCTTGCAGGACATTCTTCTCTTCTGCTGGGCTTTTGAGCAAGAAGAGAGACCTACCTTCACCAAGCTCATGGACATGCTGGAGAAACTGCCAAAGCGGAACCGCCGCCTGTCCCACCCCGGACATTTCTGGAAGTCAGCAGAGTAGGTTTATCTCCTGGCCTCTCTGTCCTCACTGACCTGGCTTCTGGCCTCTGTCACTACCCACGTTGCCGCTAGCCCTGCTACCTTTCCCACCAGGCTTCTGCTCACTGTCTGTCTCTTGCGGGTGATGGTGGACTTCCCAGAGAGGCTGAGCCTCCTGTGGGAGGGGCCTTCTGGAACCCACCAAGCCCCACGAGTCAGGTGTATCCAGAGCACCCCTCAGCGGGGCCTGGCTTGGGGCATATCTCAGCACAGCACCTCCCGGCTCCCAGCAACCACTGCTGCATGAAGCTTCTGGTTGTGCCTCCCTGGCACCCTTAGTAAGAGGTCATTAATGTTCACATTCATACTCACACAGACAGATACACAAGCGCACACACACGTGCATAATCACACTGCATGATGCTTGTATACACTCTCTCACACATACACACTTGCAGTACATGCCTGCACCCAAATGCACCTCTGCAGCCCCCCACCACACACACACACACAGACACACACACACCTGCATGCACAGGTGCCCCCCCCACCCCCCCACACACACCTGCATGCACAGGTGCTCCACCACAGGGGCACAGTCTTCCCCAGGAACCTCAGGAAGGTCACTAAGGCGGAGGCCCCTCCGTTCCTTAGCTTGCTGTTGAACTTGGCCACCCCGGAGGCTAGGCTGCCTTCTTCCCTGGGGACTCATCCTTCTTCAGGGCAGCTGCAAAGAGCATGAATGCCTGTCAGACAGAGGAGGACTGGAACCCCTACCTCATGGCTTAATAGCTGTGTGGCCTTGGTCTTGTCACTTGGCCTCTCTGAGCTGCGGTCTCATCCTAGGGCCACGGGGGAGCAATAGCTTCCCCTCCCCCCACTGCCCCGCAATGAGGGTCCAATCAGGGCATGTGAGGAAGCACCTGGTACAAGGCAGGTGCTCAGTGATCCACAGTAGCCATTATCCAACCAAGTAACGGAACTGTCCATGCTCCAGAGGGGACACCAGGTATCAGTGGAGCCTGTTCAAGGGAGCAAGCAGGGGCCCTGGAGCTTGCCTCGGGTGGGCTGTATCCAGGGTGTGTCGGGAGCTCTAGAACCTTACCACCTGGTGGACAGGGGTGCCTCCACATCCCTGGAATACAGATTCTGCTCCTATCAGGTTGGGTCAGGCCTGGGATCCTACACTCCCAGTGAGCCACCTTCGTGATGCCGAAGATGCTGGTCCAGAGGCTGCCCTCTGGGCCATGAGACTGTAGATGGTGTTGTCTAGAGTCATGTAGCTGCGGTGCCTTTGAAATGGAGCAAGTCTACAATGAAATGTCAACGACAATGAAATGTCAAATACCCCCCAGAGTTCCACGGCTGACTCTGAGGGGAGGCCCTGTAATGTGGTTCAGTCCAGGTACAAGGGAGCACACGCGCCTTAGGATATCAATTCTAAACCACCACCAGGCTCCTTATTCTAGAGACTGTATCTTGGAATCATAATAATTTGGACATATTAGATAACTGTGAGCCTCGGTTATTACTTAAACTGATAGTTCCATAATTTAATAGTTTCATAAAAAGAACTTCAAATTAATTTACGCGATTCGTTTGCTTGTTACGTGCCTGCTAGGAAATTTACCATTGCATGCGTGACCCAGGGTACGTGTCTGGACCACCTCGCTCTAAACCACACCCACCCCCACCCCCTCTGTGATTTGGTCTGACTTAAACCGCACCTGTGCTGTGTGCCAGGTGCAGTGCTCAGTCTGGCACCTGCTTGACCTCACGGGGTCCTCAGAGCCCTGCAGGATAGAAGCACGGCCATTGTCTCGGGTCTACCTCTAGGCCAACAGTCACAGAGAAGTTGAGCAGTTATTGGAACCCAGGTTGACCTCCCCGCCTCCTTGCACCCCAACCGATGACCTTGCCCCCTTCACTTTGCTGCCTTCTAGAATAGCAGAGATTCCCCTTGTATCCTCTGGGTCTCTTTCCAGAACAAGCTCAGGAGATGCCAGGCCCTGCCTGGTGGAGCTGTGGGCAGCAGAGCTCTCGGAGGCTCTGTCTCCTCTGTCACTTCTTGTGTCTCTAGCTGGGACTGGCCAAGCTCAGGCAGGCCGTGTGGCAGCTGGTGCTCCAGCACCAGATGGGCTCACACCAGCCACACCTTGGTGGCCACCCCTAGAACAGAAGCCATGAGGCACACATGGCTGAGAGGAGAGCCCTGGGTTCAAATCCCGACCCTGCTGCTGCCTGCCTGTGCATTCTTGGGCAAGACAGTCAATCCCAAGTCTTCTCATCCACCCAAAGGGGATAGCCACTGTGCTTCCCTTGCAGCCTGGTCTCTGGGTGACGTGAGATATCAGGTGCGTGTAGCTCCTCTCTCAAAGACCTCCCTACCCTCCCACCCCCCTGTTGACAGGGAGAGAGCATAGAGTCACAGAGCTCAGCCTTGACCTGACCTCCCCCCTCTCTCTTCTCTCTGCTCCAGGCTGTGACTACTGCAGGACTGGATGGTATGCAGCTGCCTCCGCTCCCAAGCCTCCTCTCCTTCCCTGCTCTGCCCTCTGTCAGCTCAGGACCGGCTACCGGCTGGAGCACAGCAGGACTGGGTCCGCGGCTTCCCTGAGCCCCAGTCTTGTGCCCTTTCTCTTGGGCGGTGTCTGGGGACCCCTGTACTAGGACTGAGTCAGATCAGCCGGGGTAGCAGCATTGACCAGCGAGTTCCGGGACCAGTGCAGAGAGAAATGTTGTCAGCCTGATCGGCCCTGGGCATGGAGATTAGGCGGGAGCCAGTGTGCAGGCTCCAAGGTCTGTGTGTCTGTGTGACTGTGTGAGACCCCAGCACCCTGGACCACTGTGGAGGGCCAGGACAGGGCAGAATGCAGCTACACCATCTGTGCAGATGGATGGGAGGTATGAAACTGAGCACCAGGCTTAGTGGTGGGGTGGGGGTGGGGGAAGGCGGTAAGCTTGTTTGTTCCTTGGGAAACACTTGTTTGGGGGACCTTGACCCAAGCCTGCTGTGGTCTGTGGTACCTTCCCACGTGGTTCCGACGTGTCGCCCAGCTGCCGTGTGCGTCTTGGCGCGCTGGTCCCTCTGGGGAGCCGGTTCCCACCCTCTCCCCGCTTCCCCTCCACCCACCTGACCATTAGGAAAGTATGGTGGGTTCCCGGGGGCCAGGAGCTGCTCACAGCTCGCCTCCAGCCAGGGTGCCCCAGAAGTTGGGCCCTCCCATCCCTCCCTCCTCCATGGTACATGGCCAGCATGCTTGTCTCCTTGGAGTGAGCTCGGTGGGGCCTGGGTACACGGGCATGGGGACAGGGTTGCGCCCGGCAGCTTGGCAGCAGAAGAGTGCTCCTGCTTGGCCCTGGAGAAGCCCTGTTTGAGAGGCAGGGTGGGAGGGAATGGGGGGGAGGAGAGGGGTGCAGATGCTCAGCCTGCTCTGCTCTGCCTGGCGCCAGTCCCCAGGGACCTCCCCACCAAGTCAGTGCCCCCTCGCCTTGCCCATCTTCCCAACCTCCAGGGGCAGCCTGCATGAAGGATGCTGGGAGCAGGCTGGGTGTCCAGAGTGAAGAGGGCAGAGGGACTCTGGAGTCTACGTCCCATGTTCCCAAAGCCCTAACCACATTCATTTGGCCTGGCAGGAGGGACTCTGTCCCTGGGCAGAGGAGAAGTAGGGTCAGCTGAGCATGAGGAGAAGACCCCAGGTTCCGCACACAGCCCTTCTCTGCTCCCTGGGGGCTGCCAGGCCATGCTGGTCTGGCCACTACCTTATCCAGCAGGGAGCTGGAGGCCCCAGCCACCACACGCACCTAAGCTGAGACCTGAACAGACCCACATACCCAGGGTTCTCCCCACCCCCACCCTTTGCTGTGCTCTGGGTGTCGTGCCAACTGCCCACCCAGGGAAGTGACAGGGCCAACATGCTTCCTAAAACCCTGGCCCAGAAGAACCCAGGGCCACTGATACCAGGTCCCAAAAGGCCTTCCTATCCAGCTCTTCCAATGTTCTTGACTGTCAGGGCCTGGAAGACTAACCCTCCGTAAATAGACATCTGGAAACATTTGTAATTCTATTTCCCACCTTTGTGGCTCCGAGGCATTTTACATGCATTCCACTAGCCCCTGCCGTCCAGGTGTCCGGCTGTTATCCAGGACGCCCCTCTTGTCAGCTGATGCCTCCCATCCAGACAAGCCACCCTTTGGGCCAGCCCAGGGCCTGGCCAGTAACCAGCAGATGGCTTGTGATCCAGCCACTGACTTCTTTGTAATCAAACCAGGCCTGTGGACTTCACTCTTCATTCTGTACCTTTGACCTTTGACCTTTCTACCTGGAGAGAGAGACTGAGGAGGGGACGGTTGGCTGAACCCAAACCTGAACCAGAACCTGCCCTCCCTGCCCCCACATCCCTGCCCCTCCAATGTATAGACTTCACTAAAATAACCAGCCCCACCAGGGCCTTTAACGAGGCCCAGCGGGCTCTCCCACCATCACCTGGAAGCAAGGATGAGCTTTGAGGGCCCCAGAACGAGGACCTGCCTCCCTTCCTCTGTGTCTTCCCTGCCTTGTGGAGATTTCTTGGATCTGATCCTGGGTCTCTTGACTCTTGACCTCCTCCCTCTGCCCTACCCCTGCCCCCTTGGTCTCCTGGGGGGTGTGGTGGGGGTAACCTCCGGCCCCCACCCTGAATTGTCAGGAGGTCATCTTTCACCTGCAGGCATCTTAATCCAAAAAGAATCGAACCACTTCTTCCCCAGCTGACCTCAGGCTGTAGCCACGGACCCAGAATTGGAGGGAGGTCACACGCATGAGTCCTTTTTTTGCGGGGCAGAAAAAAAAGGGGGGGGGATTTGTTTTTATTTTTACATCTTAATTGCAAGCCGGGCCTGTGACTCGCTGTAGAGGACTTACACAGCAGAGTGTGTGTGGGCACCCGCCCGATCACAGAGACACGTGGTGCCCAGCACACAGGAGTCACTGGCTCAGTGTGAGGGCTTTCTGCCACCACCTCACGTCCAGCAAGCCCTCGTATATCCCGCTCCCCAAATGGATCGTTCCTGGTGGGGTGATGATCCCCAGGGCAACCTGAACGGGCATCATTGCTGTCTTCTTGGCAGGGCATGTGGGTATCCACCCCGCTTGTCTTTCAGACGGACCCTCTTGTGCTCATCCCCCGTGCCCCCCACCCTCACCCCTCCAGCAAAGCTGGGAACTTGCCGTTGGCACCTGGCTCCTTTTCCTCCTGGTTTTCCTTTTAGTCAAAGAGGAACACCCTCCTCTCTCCGCCCCTTCCTAACTGCTCAGTCAACAGAGACCCTTAATAGATCTCTGACGACGGAGACTGGTATCCAGGAAATCTTGTCCTTAAGCCCGAAGCCAACCTGCCCCTTCTCACCCCCGAGTGTGTGCATAGACACCCAGCCCACCGCTGCTCGCTGAATGCCCCAGGCTGCCAGAGGGAGCTGCGATGCCCAGGGCACGTGGGGTTGGCAGGCCACCCCCCGGGGCGCCTCCAGCACCCTACCTGACTCTGCCTCCTCTCCATCTTCTGCTGGGCCTTGAACGGGGTCCCTGTGAGTGCCTTTGTGTTAGGGAGCCCTCCTCTCAGCCCTCATTGGCACGTCGCTCCCGCCCCCCAACAGCAGGGCTTCTCCCTCTGTGGGGCGGGATAGCTGCACTCCATCCACAGAGGACCCACCTGGCTCCGCGTAGACTCACATTCCCCACAAGGACTCCTTGCATCCCATGAGAGACTTCCCGGTGCCTTATCAAAAGCATGCTGGGACAGGACTGCCTGGCAAACGCTTTGCTCCAACCAGATGAAACCAGTTTCTTTCTTACAGGCCTTGTCAGCGCCTGGACGGCACTTTCAGAGAGCTAACCTCTAAGTCAGTGTCCTCCAACTACGGCCTGCGGGCCACATGCAGACATTTATCCGGCCTACCGGGTGTTTTTGCCCCGTTTGTTTTTTTACTTCAAAATACGATATGTGCAGGGTGCATAGGAATTTGTTCAGTTTTTTTTTTTAAAAAAAAAACTATAGTCCGGCCCTCCAATGGGTCTGAGGGACAGTGAACTAGCCCCCTGTTAAAAAAGTTTGAGGACCCCTGCTCTAAGAGGTGGACAACAGTCTATTCTTCAGGTTCTGACACATACACAGCACCACCCCCACCCACCCCCTTTAAAAAAATCAGCCACTGTCCTTTGGATTCCGTTTCACAGCCGGCATTCAGGGAGTCAAGAGCTATGTACCGGGTCCCAGAAAAGAGTTTCTAACCATCAGCATGTGCAGAGAGGAGAGCGCTGTTCTCCCCATCCAGTCCTTAACGCTCGTGGACACTGACACCATCCGCCAGCGCTCAAGACATTGTCCTAATGTCAGATCTACATAGAAAGCGGCTGCAGCTCATCCAGCTAATACTGGTAGGAAGACACTGGGTTTCAGCAAGTTTCCCTCATCTTCCTACCCAGCCCCATCTCCTTGCTAGGGGGCAGTACTGCAGGGAGAATGCTGACTGACAGGAGGCCTTGGCGGTGCAGATTTCCTGCACATTGCAGAGTGGCTGGCTGCCCCTTGGCTGGGAGACCGATGTGGAAACGATGCAGTCTGCCCTGCCTTTGGGCCAGGCCCGAGTGGCACAAAAGGTCAGCCTGAAAGGCCAGGGTTCAAACCTGCCCAGCACGCCTCGGGGAAAGACCTAACAATCTCCTTTAGGGCAGATGGCAGCTAAGGAAACCCTACAGAGCAGTTCTCCTCCCACGCCTAGGGTCCCCTTCAATCGGCGCCACTCGGTTCTAGTTTGGGGTTTGCCCTTAAAGGGGTCAGCTGGAGCATTCCCTGAATGTTTACTTGTGGCACGCTCCGAACAAGCAGTCTGAGGCGGGTCACTGATGTTTCTGACACTACTGTTTCCACCGGTGCCCTTGGCAAGCATTGCTAATCAATCAGGGCATACCTTTCCACAGGCCACCAGACCACAGGTGCAGGTGCAGCTTTAAGTCTCTATATCTATCTATCTATCTATCTATCTATCTATCTATCTATCTATCTTTCTTTCTTTCTTATCTGTCTGTCTGTCTTATCTATCTCTCATCTGTCCTATCTATCTATCTATCTATCTATCGCTCTATCTATCTATCTATCTATCTATCTATCATCTAATCTTCTATCGCCTCTCCCAGCCACTCTGTTAGTGCCACCTCCTGTCACTGGACCGGAGGCCTGGAGAGGAGAGGGCTCAGGGTCAGGTCCCTTAGACACATCGGTGGGCCCGGTCCTTTGAAGTCTTGACTGTGGCCTTGGGGTACGGTGGTCTATAGAGTCTAATTCCATTTATAAAAATGCAGTAAGATTCTGCCCTGAAGTCCCCGCATAGGATTCTACTTGTTTGATGAGAAACGGAACTTCCTAGGAACAGCTTCTGCCCGAAGTCTGAGCACTTTCCCATCAACCCCCAGCCAGAAACCAGATAGATGGAGTATGCGCGTAGTAAGCACGCACGCACGCACGCACGCACGCACGCACGCACGCACGCACGCACGCACGCACGCACGGCGCATGCGTGTATGTGCGTGCATGCGTCCTGCGCACGCGCACGAGGATGCGCTGAGACTCCTTTCGCTGGAGACTGACAGAGTCTGTCTGCCAGCCATTGTTTAAAGTAGCCCACGACGTCAGGAGATGCTGCCCCTGTCCGGTGCGGTGAGTCCACTCTCAACCCGTGGCGACCCCGTAAGCGTCAGTAGCCTGTGCTTCGTGGGTCTTCAGTGGCTGGTCTGTCAGAAGTAGATTGGAAGGCCTTTCTTACGTGGCACGCCGAGCGTGTTAACCGCGTGTGTGACCAGAGGACTGTGTTGTTAGCAAGGGAAGGAACAGAAGCCCGAGTTCCCTGTGTGGAAGGAGTCAACTCAAGTTTATACCCAGGTGGAAGTGCCCCTGGGTCCTAGTTGACCACCCGCTCTATTCCCCAGCTCCCAGCATGCTCCCCCCTCGCCAGCTGGTGGGCTGAGACAGCCCCATCTTCCCACTGCCTCTTCCTTTCCTACCCTGCCCAGGGCTCCTGACTCTCCCCGGATAACATCTCCTCCAGCCCAGGAGCCGAGGAGCAAGCACAATAGTAGAGATGATAAATAGCTGCCATGTATGTCGCCCAAATTAGCTCCGGAGAATGGCTCCCTCCCTCTTCCATTGAATGGGCCACAGTTGTTTATGCCAACTTGCTATTTGTATCGCGCCTCCTCAGATCGAGAGTCGAAGCTTAGAAACAAATCTTATTCTCCACCACCACTTAAGGAAAATAAATAACACCAGCTTGGCTAGTTTCCCTCATTTAAAAATACCCTGACCTCCCGCGCTGGAGAGAATTTGGGAGAGGCTGGGGGTAGGATTTCAGGGCAGACAATAGCCTTCTCCCAGGGTGGGTGATGATGTGGCCTCACCTAGACGTCCAGACCCCCCCAGGGAGGTGGGGGTGGGAACTTCTGGGCTTTTTCCATCAGGCTTCCATCTAAGGCTCCTTGTGGAGCGGCTGGTACGCATTGCTGTGGTTAGCTGCCACTGTGCCAGCCTCTGGCCCCTGGCAACACCCCCTACAGACACACAGCAGACAAATCCCACTCCCCCTTTCCCAGGGAGCAGTTATGGATGGGATTGTTCTGATCCAGAGAGTTTTCACTGGCTGCTTCTGGGGAGTAAATCGCCAGAACGTTCTTCTGAGATTATTTAAGTCTACCATGTAGATCACAAGGTTATTTGGCCTAATGCTCCCTTTTCAGGAAAAAAATTACATAGTGCCCCCACCCCAATGGAAACCTTTTGTGCGATAGCCCATGCATCGTCCCATATAAAGTGTAGGCATCTGCTTTTCAGCCCCCCACTCTCATTGCAGCATTCCCCAGCAGGGGGCAATATCACCAACCTTGAGAAACCCTGGTCTCCAAGCTCGCTTAAACCTATCCATTGTCATAGCCATACCCAAGCCTCCACCAAGACTCTATTGGGGATAGAACTCGGGTCTCCTGCTCACGGGGTGAGAACTGGAGCCCAGAAACCCCAGTGTCCTCTTGGTCCATGTTGGACGCTGGGCACTCGGTGGCCAGCAGACCAAAGCCTGCTCTCTCCAATGCCCACACTTACAGTGTAGCAGGGAGAAAGGCAGACATGCACAGACAGCAAATATAAACAGGCACTATGTGCGTGTGAGACTGGAGGGAAACTCTGTGGTGGGTAGCCTGTCTGAAGAGGTGTGATTCAGCTGAGACCTAAAGGAAAGAGATGGGGCCGCCCATCTAAGCTATGCCATCTCAGTCTCCCCACTGCTTGACGTTTGAGTTGGACCATTTTGGAGGAGGGGAGGACCTCCCTGTGCATTGTGGGAAGTTTAGCAGCAGCAGCACCCGGGGCCTCCGCCCATCATGCCAGGAGCACATCTTTCGTGGCGTTATGACTGACAATGTCTCCCGATGTTTTCCAGTGCCCCTGGGAAGCAAAGTCATTCCCAGATCAGAACCATGGTTAGAGGCAGAGGTGGCAATATGCCAGAGACCCCAAGGTGACCATGGAAAGGCCACCCAGGAGTGGCCAGGAGGCCACAGCAGAAGAGCTGGGGCAGGTTGGAGGGGCCAGGGTGGTGTGTTGGTGGCCGGGGGTGTCTCAGATGGAGTCTGGGGAGGAAGCATTCTGCCAGAGGCAGTGGAAGACCTGGAAAAGTTTTCAGAACTACATGCTCCCCATCTGAGCCAAGAGAAGGGCCTGGGGTCTTGTGCGGAGCTGTCACCCAATCATACTATAGGCTCGAAGCCAGCAGCCTGTCACCTGTAGTGTTCCCTGGGAGCCAAAGGAAATCAGGACCGAGAACTCCAGGATGGGGCTTCCTGTGCATTAAAATACGGCAGGAAAGCAGTCTTCAGCATCTTTGGAGGCCCGAAGGCTGTTTTACTTCTCCAGTGTTCCGGGTGACAGGAATGCCGTAAGGGGGTGGCTCTGACAAACAGAAATGCATGCTCTCACAGCTCCTGATGCTAGATGTCTAAACCCCAGGCACCAGCACCAGGGGAAAGCTTTCTCTCTGTCCCTCTTGGAGGAGGGGGCTTGTCTTTTGAGCTTCTGCTCCTGAGGGCAGGGGTCTTCAAGTGGCTTGGCATCTCTCTTCTCTCGTCTCTGCTCCTGCTTGCCTAATCTCTTTTATGTCTCAGAAGGACTTGACTCAAGATGCTAGTCCTGCCTCATTCACAGGACGTCCCCCCACTCCCTAAATGGGGTTGTAACCCCAAGCACAGAGGTTAGGATTTACAATACGTGTCAGGGGCATGGGCACAATCACTTCGTTCACGAAGGCTGTCTAGGATAGAATATTGGCTTGCCCTTGTCCATTTCTGTGGACAAAGTCCTGAAATCTCAGGTCATGGGGTCACCCCCTCACTCTGGGGCTGCCCGCCACATCCCCATAATGTCATCTTCTTGACTCATACTCGACAATCCCAGGGATCCTCAGAGAAGTCCTGCTATACCCCCTCTTGGCCCCCCACCCCAGGAAAGAGAACCTCAGCTACCCATCCTCCCCATCTCCAGTAGAGTGTGCAGAAGAAGTCGGGGGTGTCTCCGGTGGAGGCGAAGCAGCCACGGAGATGGACTGCTGTAGAGGTGGGTGGTGAGATTGTCTCGCCCCTACGTTCAGGTCTCCAAGGGGCAGGGACCCAGGTAGTGCCCTCAACTGGGTGTGGGGTGGGTGGGTGGGAAGTGCCACCTTCCAAGAAGGAGGCTGAGCGGACTGGGCCTGGCCTCCTCCCACCCACCTCAGCCCTGCTCAGCTGGGGCCAGTGGCCGTTTGGGCATGTCCCAGGACAATTAATGCAGTGCATTGGCCCTCCCAAGATTCCAGCCATTTTCTTTGTCTATTTTCCTACTCCTGTGGCCAACAAGAATACTATTAACAATCATACAAAGGCTACACAGGAACTCGCATCAATTCAAGTAACTGCTATGTCGCTACAGTGTAGACACCAGTACATCCTAATGCCCCAGTGTACCCGGAGGCCCCCTCCCCAGTCCAGGCTGGCCTGGGCATTCAGGGAGAGGCCCGCATCAGCTGCCCTGGACCTAGGCCTGCACACAGTGGCGAGGCACATCCGTCTCTCCTCGGCCCCCTCCGGCTCCGTGGTCAGTGGCGACTGTTTTTCCCACCGGAGCACCCCTGTGCTCGCTGGCCTCAGAAATGCTGCCCCCATATCCCAACGTGGCTGTCAGAGGACTGAGTCCTCACCCCCACCCCACCCCCCAGCCTCGGACCTCAGGGCTGGCAGCCCAAAGGGTGGCACTTCCAGTAGGGTCAGGCAACTGGGAGCCCCCGCCCCTAGTTGAGTGCCCCCCCAAAAAAAGCTCTTTCAAGGTGTCCACAGGCGTCCAGGCCCTGTCCTCAAGCACCAGCAGCTCCTGCTTTTCAGCCCATTGAGGGACTTAAATTGCTCCTGGTTGAGCCGCTATAGTTCTAGCAGGACCTCCCCCACTAGATGCCCTCTTCAGTGAGCAGCAGCCAGGCCTGCCTTTGCCAAGGCTGCCTGCAGCTCAAGCACTTAGTCATCAGGAGAGCCCTACTGAGTGCACGGACAGGCAGACAGGTGGCCGTGCCTCGAGGGGACCTCCCGAGGCCAGCTGAGGACACAGTTCCATCTCACAGGAGCCCTATGATAAGGCTCTGGAGCACCCAGCCCAGGCAAGGCTTCCCAGAGGAGGGGCAGCTGAGCCTGTCTTGAACGAGGAATCGAGAGGCAGGTGGAGGAAGAGCCCGTGCTTTGCTGGAGTAGCTCCCGGGGGGGCTGCAGCTTGCTCCCAGACTCCTGCCCTGCCCCCCCCTGCCTTTTTCCCCCGGCCTGCATCCGAGCCTTGGAGTCTCCACTCAGACACAGAGACCTGACTTCTCACTCTGCCACACGTGGTCCCTGCCATTGGCCTGGGGTTCCGGGGAGGAAGGTACCCCAGGCAAGTATGTGCTGGCCAAAGTCAAGGCTGTGCCAGGGCGACCCTCCTGTGTGTATCTGGCCCCGTGACCTCTCTCTGCTGCCTCCGCAGGATGGAGGCCATGCGTCGTGGGGGCCCGTGTTGCGGTCTTGTCCTTTGTTCTTGCTCCACTCTTCCTTCCCTCTTCTTGTGACTCGTGTGCCTCTGGTATCGCCTAGGCCCTGCCGCACCACGGGCCCTCAGCACTCTCACCTGGGCCTAATTTCTGGAGGGTCTGGGCCTGTGGAGTCTTGAGGTCAGGGACCCACCTGAACATGGGAATGTATCGATGGAAAGACTCTGCCCTAAGCTCAGACGACATAGCACAGGCTCGGTGCGCAAAATTCATTATCAAAGTGGCTGAAGAAAACCCGGGGCTCGGAGTGGGTCACAAGCCAAGTCTGCAGTGCAGCCTGATGCACTAACGCTGTGAGGGGGGCAGTGTGTCCCACTGTCCCTACAGACCCTTGTCAGGGTAGGAAACACGAGTCCTTTGTCAGCTATGATATCTCAGGGTGGGGGTGGTTGGGGTAAACTGAGGGAGCTGGTTCACCTGCTTTGAGGGGAACTGGCCTTGCATTTCTCTAGCCCCTCCCTGTTCAGATCATCCGTTAAAGAAGTTCCCCCAGAGCACTCCTGGGACTGTCTTGGCTTCGGGGTGCCTACCAGCCAGCTTGGTGCATGCCTGACTGCCTAGGCTGGTGGAGGGCATCGATGAGACCATGAATGGGACCAGCCTCACACAAAAGCTAGCCCACAGCAGGGACTGAGTGACCGGGGTTCCTCATTCCCTGACTGAAACATGCTCCAGACCTCCTCTTCTAAACCTTCCTGGAAAGCTGTGTGAGCAGGCAGGCGGTACCGGTGCCTGGTGGACCTTGGTGGATGCCCAAGTTCAATCAGGAGTCCCCATGGCGTGGGGGCAGGATGGTATCCATAAGGGAACTGGGAAGCCACTGGGAGCACCAGCCCCCATCCCCAACATTCTTTGGGCCCCAACATCTTCAGGCCCCAAGGCTGAAGCCAAGGGTGCCCCTAGGCTGGTCCACCTGGTAAAGCTACCCGGGCTGGGCCAGTCGAGGCCACTCCAGACCCCGAGGTGGGCCTCGGGCTTGCCCAGCCTCTCACTTCCTTGAGCTTTGGGCACACCCGGGGCAGGGCACACACTGCTGTCGCTGTTTCTTGACTCGTTCAGCCGATCAACTCTGGCAGTTATTGACCTTAGGATAGCGCTTCAATTGTAGAAAGGCTTTGTCCCTCTGTAAATGATGCCACCACCCTTTTTCTACACACCAAGTTATATATACCTATAAATAGTCTACATATATATTGTATAAAAGGAATTCTTGTACAGCTCGGCAGGACCAATGGCCCATGTTGCTTCCTCCACGTCCGCTTGTGCCAACTGTTGGCGGAAGGAGCGGATGTCAGAAGTTGGTTTCATGGTTTCCATGGGGACCTGCTCCTTTCCCTGTCTCCATCTGTCTGTCTGTGTGTCTCTCTCACTTGCTGCTAACACCTCGGGACTGGGGAAGAGCAGTCGATGCAGATGCCATCCAGGAAAGGACGGCCCGACGGACGGAGGGTCCACTGTGTATATTTGTACAGAGCTGTTTATAAAGTTTTTTCTACACTTCTCAGCAGAGTATTTCTAACTTAGGCTGTGGGGCAGGCTGTGAGCCACCAAGCCCCTCGTCTCTTGTGTTTAGTGCAACGTTTAGTGAGAACCCACTGTCTGAACTATTTATGCCAATAAAGAATTTGAGAACCACTGCACCACACTGCCGCCAAAGCGCGTCTGTGTTCTGTTGGTGGGGCTCAAGGAACCTTGGGTGTGGCGTGGGTTCATGTATCTGTCAGCTGCTGCCACAAGGCTGAGTAACAAATGTCCCCAGACACCCACCAGTTACAGCGGCTCCCATGTCCCTCATGCTCCTGGGCCTGTGGGCCTTGACCAGACATCACCGAGCAGCTCAGGTTCAAGCTTGTTCTACGTGTTTGCTTGTGTCTCCAGGACAGAAGGGCCAGTACTTCCATCTCTCCTGGGAGGGAGCTGGGAGTTCCTTTGGAAGCTGGGTTCCCCACCTTTCTGTTCCTTCTGCTGTTGAAGGAATTGGACTTCACAGGCCTCACTGGCCGGTCTTCCAGATCAGTTGAGATCTTATTTCATCCAAGCACTATGTAAAGTTGGCCTTAAAATCCCCAGGGTCTTGGGGGAGCCCTCCATGCTGTGTGAAAACGAGAACAAGCTTGGGCCTTGGGTTGGGCTGGTAGCTCACCTCCCCTGCACCTGTGAAGGAGACTGGGCGGTGAGAGGATCCATGGTTTCCAGGGGACTGGGGATGGGGCAGTGCCCTGGAGCATGCTTTTCCAGTGACCTGTCAGGGAACACACAATCAGGCAGCATCACGTGCACAGACTCCCTTGGCTGGAGTGAGACCCAGGCCTGAGGGCAAGAGGGAGTGTCGGCCAGCCAGTAACCCCAGTGCTCTCAGCTGGCAGCTGTTCATCTGTCTGCCCATCCTCAAAGGAGCAGCTGTTTCTGGGAGGGATGTGGCATGAAAGTATAAAGGCACAGGTGCCGTGTGAACAGTACACGTGTGGCCTTCCTATGCCCAGTCCACAGGGGGCTGGATCCCTACCACCACCCACATCCATCGGGAAAACTGACCTTAGGTTTAGAGCGGCATTGGGTTGACTGGAGAACTAACCGTGCAGCAGACAGAGCCCCCTCTGGTGCACCTCCCTCCACAAGCACGGTGTCCTGTCCCACGCACCACAACCCCACTGGGTGTGCTGTCTGAGTTCAGCCTGTTTTGTAGATGGGAAAACCAAAGTTCCCAATTGTGTGAGTCTGGGTTGACTAGAGAAACGAATCCAGGGACATACTCATGTGTATAAGAAAGAGCTTTACATACAAGAGCAATTGAATATTGAAAAAGCATCCCAGCCCAGTCTAGATCAAGTCCATAAGTCCAATATTAGCCCATATGTCCCATACCAATCTATGAAGTCCTCTTCAGACTCATGAAACACAATGATGCTGAATACAAGAAGATCACAGGCCAGTGGGTGGCAGTCTGGTGGATCCAGTGGCGGTAGAAACATCTCAATGCTGGCAGGGGTCTCCACGTGGCTCCTCCAACTCCAGGGCTCTCATGTAGCTCCATGTGTCTTGTCAGCAAGCATGTCTGACAAGTGTGCGTGTGTCCCGCTCTATGACGCCTTCAAATGATGTCATCCAGCTGTGACCTGATTGGCAGGCAAGACTCCACTCCTTCACTCTTAAAAGTCTCCAATTGACAATAGATTATGTAACTACCATGCCAATGGAAAAAGTTTTCCTTTGGGAACTGAGGTTCAGTCCTAAGCTCTGCCACCTAGACCTGGTGTGTAGCCCACCTGGAAGCGCCCCCACTATGGTCAGGAGTAAGGACAGATCAGACACTTAGGACTGGGAGAAGCTTTCCCAGGTCCTAGGAAAAGCACCCAGTAAACCCTGCCATTTCCAGTCCTGAGTTGACATGTAGCTCTGGACCCGTGGGAAAATGGGGAGGAGAGGTGAGCTGATGTGGAAAACTTCCCTCCCCACCACCCCTCTAGTTCCAAGCAAAGGATCTTCCCCTGGAGCTTAGAACTGATTGGTTGATCCAGTTCTGGCTTGTGGTTCCCTCTGGCCGCAGGGCCACCATCCATCAGGCACAGCTGATGTTGATCCGAGGGAGGGAGGCCCTGCCAGTCATGGGAACTGAACAGCTCATTGATGTCCATGTACAGGCTGGTGGGGAGAGGGGGAGTGACTGGTCACCAGGGTCACAGGAAGATGAGGCTGCCCAGCTCCCCAGAAAGCAGGAACAAGGCCTCTCAGCCCCTGCCGTCACCTGGGTGACTTCTTGTCCAACCTCAGATATGGGACCCTCTGCAGCCCACCCACCACCCTGGTCTCTGGCCCCGCGCTGTGCATATTAACCTTTGTTGTTGCAGTGAATCACCACCACGGTGATTTGAAGCAAATAGTCAGTTGTTCCCATTACACAGCTGAAACAATCAAGGCTCTGAAAAAAAGTGAAATGACTTGCCCAGGGTCACACAGCGACGAGCATACAGGCAGGATCCAAACCCAGACTGTTAGAATGGAGAGCGCATGCTTGGAGCCTGCCACGCCACCCCACCCCCTCACCCCTTTCCATGGCTCTATGTAGGCTGTGAGCACTGGATTTGGCTTTGAGTACCAGGCGTTAGCCACTCAGCCGCTATGTGACCGGGGACCGGTGACTTCACCTCTGGACGCCTCCGTTTGCCCGTCTGTGACATGGGGGTCCTAATGGTGTCTGCTTCATAAACTACTTGACGGAAATGATTGTGAAGTTGTATAGATTAAACCCTTGATGTAGGCTTTAGTTCCGGCTTTCAGAGACGCGGGGTTGGGGCTTAGCTGGGAGATATTCGTGGAGGGCCTCAAGTGACAGCCTAGCATCGGGGCCTTGACCTAAAGGCAGTGTGGTCTTAGGGTTTCCGGTCAGACTTAGGGGCCCCACATGGAGCTGAGGTGTCATACCTCCCTTTCCACCCTGAACCTTCATTCCTGAAATCTGACCCAGAGCCATGTTGGGGGAGGCAGGTTCTGTCTGTGCAGGTGGGATGGGGGTGGGGGAAGGCATAGGGGCGCTCTAGCCTCAGCTCTGCCCCTCTGTACACGGGGCCCTGTGCCCCTGAAGACTGAAGCCCGAGTCAAGCCCCTGCCTTGCTCCCTCAGAGCTGACCTCCACATATACATTCTCACATTCGTGCATGCCCACACGCGCACACAATCCTTCACACCCATGCTACATACCTCCACACAGGTTCTCACGTGGATCTCACAGGTGGTCACACATCAACATGTAAATTCACACTCTTATACTCACACGCCCTCACCGTCTCTTAAGCATACAGTCACATCAATTCATACACACAGGGTCACATTTCATACAGGGTCACACACACACACACTCCCAGTCACATGCTCACACAAACCTGTTCACACAGACATGCATGCATTCACTTTCACATACACACACCTGTATCCACACTCACCCACTTTCAGAAAGTGCAAATCTGAACACTGTGCTTGCTCGCTCTCTCTCTCTCTCTCTCTCTCTCTCTCTCTCTCTCTCTCTCTCTCTCTCTCTCTCTTTCCCCCACTTGACCTACACCACCTGGGCCACCACTCCCTTCTGGTCTGGCAGGTACCTGCTGGCCCTTATATGGCATTTGCATTTCTAGCGTGTGAACCAGGTGACTTCCTGACCCCTCTGGAGTTTCTGCTCCCGGGGGTGGGCTGCTGGAACTTGGCCTCTGGGTTTCCATGGAGTCCAGGCCTCCCCTGCCCTCCCTGGGCTCTACATGACCCCAGTGTTAGACATTGGGGTGTTAGTCGCCAAAATCCCATTTATCACTAGGGGAGCTCATATTTGAAATGCCATCCTGCCTGAAAATGTAGGCTCCTGTAGGCTCAAAGATAGCAACATCAGCCTGGGCCTGGGGTTTCTCAGAAGTACGTTTGTGGGAGGATAGTAACCAACCAGAAGCCAAACTCAGGGCTATTGTGGTGATTCCAGCTTACAGCGGCCCTGTGGGACAGAGAAGAATGGCCCAGTGGGTGTCTGAGACTGGAAATCTTTACAGGAGCGGAGCTTCGTCTTCCTCCAGCGGAGCAGTCAGTGGGTTTGAACATCTGACCTGTGGATAGCAGCCCAGTTTATAACCACCTGTCCCAGCAAGGCTGCTCCACTGGAGAGTGGAGTCAGAAAAGCGAAAGGTGACAGTGGTCGCAGTCTAGGAAGCATTAGTGAAGCTCCATCAGGCAGGTCCCTTTGCTGTGGGATTTACAAAACTGTATCAGACCCTCGGAGGGGGCTCTAGTACACGGGGGCCGTTATTTGGCCCCCGAGTATCTTGGGGGACTCGTGTCCCAAGGAGCTCTTTGTACAGCCCTGGTACAGACACAATAATCTTGGGCTCTTTACAAGACTCTGGAGCCTAATGGTCCAAGTGTGTGGGGCCATTCACTAAGAGGGGGGCGGGGGAGCTTCAGGACAACTGATTCATTGTCAAAGGACATCATAACCAAGCAAAAACAAGAGTACAGTCCCTCCAGTTTAAGAAAAAGTTGTTTTTAAATTTTTTGACAGTTTTATTGGCCCTTCATGCACATGTCCCACAATTCAACAGTTCAGTCGTATCAAGAAGAGTTGTACAATCGTCACCACAGTCAATCTTAGACAATCATCTTCCTTGTACAAATTGTTCTTCATGTCATTGTTTTACCAATTGTGGCAAAAAAAATACACAAGAAAACATTCTCCAACTCAACTGCTATATATATAAAAATCAGTGCCATTGATGATGCTCTTTGTGTGGTACAACCATTACTGATATCTTTTTCCAAATTATTCCATAATTTACATAAACTCAATGCCCATGAAGCTAACACTCTTCTCTCTCCACCCCTGGCAACCATTGGTTAAGTTTGTTTTGTGAGTCGCTTTCTTGATAATAATATTCACGTAGTATAATCTCCTTTCAAGGAGTTGTATCTACATCATCACAGTCAGTTCTAATGTCCCCCCACCCCTGCTCATGGTTATTCTCTGAATGACTGGTTACCAATCATCAAGTCTGTCAGTGTGGCGGACTGCGGTGGCCTCTCTGGTACTGAGAAGCTGGAAGTTGTGGCTCTGGTATTTCTGATACCGGCGAGTTCGTCCACGGTAGGCAGGTTGTAGAAGAGTGGCAGGCCGAGACTAAGAAGAAAGACCTGGCGATTTGCTTCCCAAATAAGCCAGTGAAACCCCCGTGGATCACAGCAGGGTCTTGACTTGCAGGAAGATGAGCCCCTGCCCCTCCCCCTGGGTTGAAGACACTCAAAATACAAGAAAGGCTGTGACACCTAAGCTACCACGATGGGTCTCTTCTTATCTGGAGCCAAGAAGAGGCCCAAAAACCCAAGGGTCAAGGGGACAGTTAGTTCAAAGAGCTGATGAATGGACCACACAAAGCACAGCCCCGACTAGCCAGAGGCCAGAACTAGGCGATACCCAGCTTCCACTGCTGACCGCTGATTCAGATCAGGATAGCCGCATCTTCGATGGCTGCTTACAGCCGTTCAATGTAGTCGCTACACACCAAAGTAGGATGTACCCCCACTATCTTTGTGAAGTATGTTCTCCCAATGGATCTTGGTACAGAGAACTTTGGGGATCTGGGAGATTTGGTGCCAACGTGGTTTCCCCTCACCTAGGAAAGGTTTTGTACCCTGGGAATTTTTTAAATTTCTGGGCTAGACTTGCAGGAAGACACTGGATACTGTTAAGGGGCTTCAGCTAGCTCCTGGAGGGTACAGATAGGGAATGCATTCCTGCTGCTCAGAAGGTTAGTGGTGCTAGTGGGCCAGAGCCAATTTGGGGAAAAGGCCTGGTCTTCTCTGGCTGGAAAACAATCTACCTTTGAAAACCCCATGGAGCGTCCTTCTATCCCGACACACAGGGGTCTTCCTGAATCAGACTCAACTCATTGGCAACTGGGTTTTCAAAACCTTTTAATTGTGAGTCAGATGAAGGTTGGCAGAGCAGACCATGCGTTTTACATCCAATGATGTGCACACACTTTGTTTTCAATTCATCCTTTTCAATCCTTTCAGGGTACTATCACCGACCCCACTTTCTCCCCGTGTTTCCTGTTTCCATTCTTCCTTCATCCTAACCCTTTTGTCTTTGGGCCAGTGCTGTCCTTTCGATCTTAAGCGATTGGATATTCTAACTTGGGGGTGGGTTCGGTTCCAGGCCGGAAAAGTGGCTAGGGGGTATAGTGTTGGGGATCCCTCTTGTCTCTGACCACTGTGCCCTTTCTCTGGTGATTTTGAATTCTCTTCCACATTTTCCCCCCACTCTTCCCCAGGACCCTAGTGCCATCCTGTTCGGGGCCGTTCATTGTGGTAACTGGACATGATCCACTTTTCTTGTCTTAGAATCATGAAAGCTGAGGTTCAGGTGGTCCATTCATCCTTTGGATGAATTCTTCCCTTACATCATTCATTGTCTTTTCTCCTTGTTCTCCGTGAATGGGAGATGCACCCGAAAGGGCTGCTCCTGAGTCTTGAACACCCTAGTCGCTACTCACCAAGGCAGGCAGGCTATGGGACATTGCCTTAGCACGCTCTGTTCTACCAGATGACCATTGTGTCCCCCAGAGACCATGTTGGAGAGCTCTGAGGCCCAGTAATTCATTCTCTCGGGGTGTTTTGTGATGGCTTAAGAAGTTTTTCATAATGTTTGGTAATTTATATTTTTAAGTCAAGTCAGAGAGGATTCATGGAAATGTCTGCAGCTGGCATCCCCAGAGCAGGCCCAGTCTCCTCATTTCACAAGAATCCAGCGTTCCTTCCGTTCTCAGGATTTCTCCAAGTTGCTCCGTATTTTATGAAATTCTCGGCTCCCTACCCTTCTTTGACCCCTGCGGCTCATGTGGAATTGTCTTGCCATTTGCCAAACCAAATCCATGTGCACAACGTAGCAACCAGCCCAGACCTGTACTCACCAGTTCTGTAATGCCAGGTCAGTCAGGTCATAATGCCATTTCTTCTCACAAAGGGCGTGACAGAGCATCCAGAGCCAAGAACGTGAATACAAGGACCCTCTAAATTCGGAAGAACAGGCTCACTGCCATCAAGTCAGCATGACTGACTGACTCAGAGCAACCTTATCAGACAGGTGGAACTGCCGCTGCGGGTTTCCAACACTGTACTGTTTATGGCTGTAGAAAGCCTCATCGTTCTCCCTAGGAAGAGCAGAGCAAAATAAGATTCAACTTTGGGGTTCTTTTTAGTTGTTGTTTATCATTTGTTTGTTTGTTTATTTGTTTTAATTTGCAAGGACTGTCTTGTTCCAAATCAACCTTGGAGTCAAGATTCCTGTGGATGAGTCCTGTCCCTTTGCCTCACCAGCTCTGTGACCCCACACAGTAAGCCTGGAGTACATGTCACACACACACACACACACACACACACACACACCAACCCACCCCCACCCCCACCCCCAGGAAGAACCTCCCAGTCACTTACTTGAGGACTGGGCTGATTTCTTCTTTCTCCTTCCACCCTACAAGGATGGCATGCCATTAAACATGCTGGTGGTCCACTTGAGTCCCAAGATCCTCTTCTGTGGTAGGAACACCCTGTTCTGCCTCATTTGTCAACACCTGGGCTGTTGATAATTACAATTATGTCATCATGGCCATTTAAACAAATAATGTTAACACCACTGCACTGTTGATAATTGCCATTAATAAAGTGCAGGGGCAGTGACTTATTTAATGTGACTCTCCTAGCCAAAGTCTGCATTACTCCCACAAACGACCTTTTCCTGATGTGTCTGGGTATGAGAAGGTGGGGAGATGTGCTGATGGGATTCAGTCGTGAGTGCTTACTAAGAGAGTTCATTGTGAGCACTACCCTGCTGGGTATAAAATGAGACTTCTGCGAAGCACAAGTGGGGCCCTGAGAGCAGCAGTGGAGATATGTGATGGGGGGGGGGTGATCTCACTTACCAGCAAGAGCCTGGAGTAAAGTGCATCCTCTGGACCCTGAGATCCCTGCCCAGTGAACCTCCTTGAACCAGGAAGGCAGCTTTGGTACCAGAGGAGCAGCAGCAGACCAACCAGGAGCCAGAGCATGAGACAGAGCTGTGGGCCTCCAGCCCGCCGCACACGTAAAACAGAGTGCTTTGGGGCAGAAGACTGGCTGGTGGAGTAGGGTGCTCCGGGCACATAATTGGGAAGCTGTGTTTGCCAGCCCACATAGCTGGAGTAGACTCTTTGGGGCTGAGGCTTACTGGAGTAGGTACCCTCTGGGCCCTTAATCCAGGGAACTGGGTTCTCTGATGCACAGAGCTGGAGCTGAGTTCCCTTGAGCATCTATTGGCAGCTCTGAAAGAACTCTCTAACATGTCCTGGATGAACAACTGCATCCCGAGCATCTCTCACCAGCTTTGTAACCGGTTAAGTTCCTTAATGAGCCCCTTAATCATGTTCTGTGTGGCCCCTGCAGTGGATTACCAAGGGTCCACGTAAAAGGAGAGAATGCTGCCTGAGATCAAGCACACGAGGCAAGCGGATGATTGCAAGGGTAACAATGACTGTCCTTCGCTGCTGCCGCGTGTGTATTTCACATGCTGACAGCCCTACGGTTCTTACTAGCTCCTAAGTGACAGTTTCAGGATTCCCACTCCCACACCATTCTGTTTAGAAGCCACATCCTTGCAGCGATCCCTGAAAAATGGAATGCCACAGCGCAACAGGTCGGAGGAGACGAGCAGGCAGCCGTGGTGCCTGAACTACATCAACCTTGAGCCCAGCCAAAGCTCCGGGCATCCTGCATGAAGGCAACCCATTGGACTCACAAGTCCCCAAATCACACTGCCCATCTAAGCTGCTGCTACTCCTCCTGACAGTGGGAGGATAGCGGGGAGGGGGGCCTCTGTGGACCTCTGGAACCCATTTTCCAGATGTCCAACACCAAGGACACCTCGATGAACTCAGCAAGCCACTTCTTGCTTTGTGTCCCATTCCCCCCCCCCCCTCTAGAAGTGCCAGGACTGGAAGCAGCAGGCTGTTTGCATGGCCGTGAGTCATGTACGCCTGTCAGGCCGGCGTGCTCTCCATGGCTGCTCTCAGGGCCCAACCATTGGCCTCTTAAGGGAGTGTCCTGAACAGACTCCTCCTTTCCTGCATTTGCCCTTCTCCAGTGATGTTTCCCCAGCACGTCTTAGTCCCCCTGTTAGATCTGTGTCCAGGGTCACATGTCTGACCAGCCCCCCACCCCGGGGTCAGAGGGGTTAATCATCTCTGAACTATAAAGGGCACTGCGGGCAGACGCTACTCGTGGGCATCATCATCTAACTAGAACATTCTCGAGACTGGTATGTGGTTACCTGAGCTCAGACAGCCCTTTCCTGGTCACCCTGAAGCCCTGGTCTGCGCTCCGGGCACCTGCCCCAGGCCTGGCTCCGGGTGCTCCAGTGCTGACAGCCCAGCCAGCTGCCTGCTCTCTTCTCATCTCTGACTGACAAGCCAGGCAGGCTGAGTCACGGGCTCAGCTTCCCCCAGCCTACGTGGGGCCTGGGTCTGTGCCAGAGGATGAACTGCCTACCAGGTTGCCCACAACCCGACCGAAAGGAAGCCCTGAGTGTCACTCAAGAGTAGACCTTGGAACATTCTGGAATCCCCCACTCCACCTTGGGGCACCCCAAGGGAATAGGCCCCAGCAGATCAGGTGGCTTTTTAGCCAGGGAGGAAACCGAAAGCACAAATGGGCGGGGGCAGGGAAATCCTGTCCTGCTGACAGCTGGCAGTGACACTGATGGTACGTGTCAGCTCCATTCGGGTTGCCCCAGCTGTCTCCCAGATCCTAAAGCAGGACCTCGCACACAGTAGGTGCCCAATGAGGCCTTCCATGAAACAAGTATACCAGCAGTAACAACATAGCAACTTCTGCTTGTCCAACACGTCATACATTCATGGATTTGTCCTCATTCATCGTCTGTCTCCACTTCCGGGCCAGAGACCAACTCAGTGTCCACTCCCATCAAGTCCCCGGCACAGTGAGCAGCACCAAGTGCACAGGAGGTGCTTCACCCATGTGGACCGGGCGCGATTTCATAGACTGCCCACTCACAGTCCCTGGAGTTTTAGAGATGAGAAACGGAGACTTGGGGGCAGTGACGCAGCTTCTGAAGGTCGGGGGGTAGGGGGCGTCTAGTTGCGAAGTCCCAAAAGCAGGTCTATGGGATTGCAAAACCCGTGTGCACTCGTAACTGCTGGGTCCAGCTGCTTCTGACAGTGAGAGTTGGGAGGCATCTGCGAAGGGTTACTGAGGCAGAGAGGGGGCTGCTGTTAGCCCCCACTACCCTCCCCCGTGCATCCCAGCCACAAAGCCCTTTTCTCACTTGGTGCCCCAGGCTTACAGCATCAAGGAAGGAGCAGAGTAGGTGGGGGACTTGTTCCAGGGGTCACTGCAGGAGCAGCCCGGGGTCTGTGCTCTGCAGACCCCACACTGTGGCTCACGTGTGGAGTCCTAGGGCAAGCAAGGGCACGCGGGCAGGTGGGAAGGCTGGCCTTCAACAGTGGGCGTGGCGTCCAGGCAGCCTGACCCTTAGAGACCAAACAACTCGGTGCCTGATCCCAGGACCTTAAGGACTGACTTCCTCTCCCTGGTGGCAGACAGCTGGGCGCAGGGCTGACCCGCTTGTCCCACCACTCAGTCGGTTGTGTGGGTTTTGCTCAGCTTCTCAGGTCCCATCATCTGCAAGGAAGTTCATGAATTCGCACTATATCTCCCCTATTTAGTCTAGGGCTTAGTAGGGGCGTTCCTGGGTGGCCCCAAAGCACTTAGCTCCTAAGCCAAAGGTTGGGGGTCAGATCCAGCCAGAGACATTTCAGCGGCAAGGCTGGACAATCTGCTTCTGAAAGGTCCCAGTCCCGGAAACTGGGGAGCACAGATCTACATGGCCACACAGGGCAGCGGGGCAGGGAGTGGGGAGCTGCCGAAAGCCTACCATACAGACAGAATTCTACTCGGACACACGTTCAATGACCCTAAATTAAAACCAACCCGAATGGCAAGTTTGGGTTTGCCTTTTGTTGTTTAGGTCAATTTTGGTTTAGCTAGGTCAGGTTGATTTGGTGAGATCAGGTCGGGCCTGGTTGGGTTAGGTACGGATACTGGATACAGGTGGGCATCTTGCAGGACTTGGCACATAGTAAGTGTTCAATAAAAATCATGGGATGCGTGGTGACCTCATTGAGTGGCGCCTGGACCCCTCCACTCCCAGCTGCCCAGTCTGGCCACTGCAGCCCCAGCACACAGCCCTGGCTGCCAGCTGGGGGGAAACCTGAGCTACCTCCCTCCTGGTCACACACCACCACCGCAGCAGCTCTGGCATGAAAGAAAGGTCAGAGCCTGGGGGAGCCAGGGCCCCTAGCGATGGGGACACTGGTGGGCGAGCAGGGGAAGGGTGTCCAGTAGTGGGCTGGCGACCCTCACCCTCTGGGGAGCCCAAGACACCAGGCCCAGTTGCAGCCCCTGCCTGGGCTCAGGCTCGGCCTCAGCTGACGAGCCGCCTCCCAGCCTGCCCCTGGGGAGGGGCCACCTGGTGTCAATTAAGCCCCAGCCTCTCGGCTGCACCACGCTGCGCTGATTAGTGCCGCTGGCCTGGCCATATGGGGACCAACGCCTGAGAGGGGGTAGCTGCCACCACGCCGGGGGGGACCCTCCTGGAGCGGTGAGTAGCGGTGGGGGCTCCACTGCCCAGGCCAGCAGGCCAGGTTGGGGGGGAGGTCCTTGAGCAGTGTGTTCCTAAGGCTTCACGGGGCCCCCCCAGCATCCATGCCCCCTTCCCCTCTGCCTTACGGGGGCCGGAGGGGACCAAATGGCAGCCCGGTGCCCTTCTCTTTGGGTATGCCGCTGCAGAGATCTGAGCAGGGAGAGAGGGAGTAGTCAGCAGGGCTAAGGTGTCGGGTCCAAGACTCCCCACTGACCCAGTGGAGCAGGCCTTCTGTGCCAGGGACACCGAGGCGTGGGGGGGCGCCTTCTGGCCAGCTGCCGTGAATCTCTGTAGGGAGTGGCCTGCTGGCTCTGAGGGTGGCCTGGGCTCCCGTCTCACAGCCCAGGGACCCTGAGTGCTGCCTCCGCCTAGGAGATTCCTGGCCCAAGCCTCACAGAGGTTTGGACCCTGCTGGCTGCTCGTGGAAAGTAGGTCCCTGCACAGGGGAGAGATGGGGGACTCCCTGACCAGGGGGCCATAGAGAGGTAGGGCTTCCAGCACCCCTCTATGGGTTGCCCCTTCACTAACCTCTGACCTTGGCAATTAAGAGTTGCTGATGAAGGATGAGCTAATCTCACTGTTATGATCATCTGTGAAAGGCTGCCCCTGGGGACAGCCTCGGTCATCTCGCGGTGGTACCACAGAGGGTCTGTGGCCTTGGCCTCCTGAGGGTAGAGACCACCACATTTGGGGGCCGATGGTGGGAAAGGGGGCGGAGTCGTGGTGGGTGTCTGCTCATGTGCATGTGCTGGGTGGGGGCGTGATTGGCCTAGGAGCAGACTCATGGGGGCAGGGGGTGTCCCTGAATCCCAGTGCTCTGCAGCTCCCTCACATGGGCCAGAGGGACCTTGTGTCTGGCTGAGGCTGTGCCCATGGGCACCGTTGCGTGGCCTGCTGTGTGCCTGTGGGACCCTACTTGATGGCTGGTCCTGGGCTCACACCGACTGCTCTTTCCAGGACTGCCCTTCTGGGGGCGTGCCTGTCTCAGAGGGCAGCACCCCGCAAGCTTGGTGGCCCATGCACTTGTTGTGTCTCTCTCCTAGAGACTGGCTGGATCCGTTGAATCCTCAGGCTTCTGTTCACCCCTCAGCTGAGGCTAGACTCAAGAGGCGCTGCCTCTGGGCTGTGGTGACCTCATTGGGTGGCGCCTGGACCCCTCCCTGATACTTGGCTGCTTTCTGGAACATTCTGGGCCTGGTTCATTTATTTCCACTACGGATGTGTATCCAAGGCCGCTTCTGCACCCAGCACTGGGCCTACAAGCCTCGGTAGTTCCCTCCTTCAGAGTCTTGGAGAATGGGTGGTGGTGATAGCTGCCCCGCACGTAGGTACACGCAACAGTGCTAAGTTATACATGTGAAGACCATTTCAAGGGGAAATATTGCTACACCCATATTTGCCCCACTTCAAAAAGCAAACAAAGACCGATTGAGAGAGGCCTGCGCTAGGTGCTGAGATTGTGTTAAAATACAAACAGCCCTATGACCGCCCCATCAGTTCCAGAATAGGGCCTCCCAGGCTGCTCCCCTGCACAGAGGCAGTCAATCTCACCTTCTCCCATGGAGCAGCAGGTGGGCTCCAGCAGCCGCCCTTCGAGCCGTAGTGAGCGCTTTTTCATATACTCCTTCCTCCACCCACTCCGTGATTGGTACCCAGTGTTCACGGTGTGCCCAGCACTGGGCTGGCTGCAGGAGGGACAGGCATGAACCTGGAGTGAGACCAGAAGTCTTCCCTCTGCCCCGCTGTCTGTGCATAGGACCTGGACCTGGACGGAAGCAGGGAGGCGATGGATCCCTTCTCTTGTCCCCTGCAGCAGGGATGAGGGCACTCTCAAATGTCCCCAATGTCCACATGCAATGGGTGGCTTCACTAGACCCAGGGGTTACGGTGGTGAACCCACTTAGGGGTATGCTTTTGAGGAGTAGTCTGGAACATGTGAGAAATCACATACATGCAGGTGGGCGATACATGTGTGAGGTTTGTCATTAGTGGTAGGTGTGTGAGGGGAGATGAGTTAGGTGGCGAGTAAACCAGTTCACGCGTGTGGGAAGGTGATTGAGAACGTGGTGTGGGAATCGAGTGTGGGAAGAGACACACGAGAAGCAGTCTGCATGAGGACGTGTGTCTGTAATTGTGTGTGCATCTGTGCTTGAGAGTGTGTGTATTCATATGTTTGCACCGAGATATGGACTCTCAGAAGCTAGAGAGGTTTGAAGCGTGGCCAGTCCACCCCGGGCCTGCCCCTGGGGCCCCAACAGCAGCATTCTGCCACCCACGCACCCCACACACTACAGCTTGCACGTCCCCAATCGTAGCTGCTCACAATGACCCAGTGAAGTCCACAGACAGGTGACCTCAAGCCATCTGTCACGTGCAGACTGAGGCCACAGTGGGAGGGATTGGTTTCGGGCCAGATGCGAACTCTGACTGCCAGCCCCTATGTGTCTCCTACCTGCAGCGTGTGCCTGTGTGACCAGCTAGCCCTTCAAAGCCCCCACGCTCTCATTATCTTGTGTCCTTTCTCCTGCGTTTTCGATGACTTTCCAGTGTCCTTTTTATATCCAGTCCCTCCTCCCCTGGGTTCCGCTTCCTTCCACTTCGTTAGCAATAAGAAAGGACTGTTAGCATTCACACACCTCCCACCCCTTTCAATAAGGAGGAAAATTCTTAGGGAAAAGTTGTGAGATCAAAGTTGAGTTCATTATTCAGGAAAACACTCTGGGAGGGGAGGGGGCTCGGGGTCACTGATGGGCAAAACTGACCACGATTCCCCCAGAACCGTGGATTTGAATGTAACTCAAAGTGCTTAGAGAGGAAAACCAAAGATCTCAAGCCAAGACGAAATATGTTCACGGGGTGAAACCCCAAAGTAAAGAACCCATTCCATCCTCAGGAAGCTTCCAGTGCTGTTTGCCAGCACTTCCCACCGATGCAGGGCCCAAAATGCATCCTTTTGCCCACTTGCTCCACCCCTGCCAACCCTACAACTGTCCCTCTGCCCTGCTGTTAGCCCCCCAGGTGCCCACCTGGACATGTGATCATGTTCATTCTCCTCCAGCCAAACAAAGCTCGCCCAGGGATGGATCATTCGTTACAAATAAGTTAGTCTTGCCTCTTTGAAGTATCCCAAAGGTCGTTAAACTCTCGGCTTTACTTGGAGCATCAGAAGATTAAGACCACTTTTTCCTCTCTCCCTGCAACACAGTCATTCATCCAGCCGGCCATCTTTTCCCACATCTATCTGTCTAACCCGTCACCTATCTATCTAGATATCCATCTGTCCGTCCATCCACCCATCCATCTACCCATCCACGCTTCCCGTCCTTCACCTATCCATTCACCCGCGGCATCCTTTACCTGTATATCCAACGGTTCGCTCATCCACGCATCCAGCCACCCCATTTACCTATCTGTCTCTATCCATCCAGTAGCTATTCTCAACTTTTATGCTCCTCCATGTGTCTGACCAACTGTGAGGGGTGTCCCCAAGACCACTCCCAGGTTTGATGGTTCCACCCAGAAGTGGTGCAGATGAAAAGCCCGGTGATCTGCTTCAGCTGCATCCCTGAAAACCCTGTGGCCCACAAGGCTACTTCGACACACACGTGGTTGCCAGGGGCTATTGTCGACCCCGCAGTCCAAGACCAAAGCCAAACGCACTGCCATGGCGTCCAGGCAGACTCATAGTGCCCCTGTCGGACAGGGGAGAACTGCCCCTGTGGGGTTCTGAGACTCACTCTTGACAGGAGTAGAAAACCCTGTCTTTCTCCTGTGGAGTGGCTGGTGGTTTCAAACTGCTGACCGGGCGCCCAACAGTGGGACCAAAGAGCCCAACAAGTAACCTCTATGGCACCAACCCCCTCGAAATAGCTGATCTTCCTCTGGCTAAATTAGTGGGTCTGTACGCAGAGACCGGCAGGAGCATTAAGGCCACACGAGTAAGCACACAGGTGTATGTATGTTGGTCATTCAAAAACAGCACGCGTCCCTATTTTGCATCCCGAAGTCTCTGTGTCCACAATGTGTCTTTTCGTGCCCCTTATTTGATGGTGGTGGTGGGGCATATACATCACAGAAGATGTACCAGTTCAACCCTTTCTACTCGTGCAGGGCAGTGTCGAGGTTGACGTGCTGAGACTTGTGCAGCGTGCCCTGCCTGCCTTTTCTGAGTTGATCTTCCTCATTAGACAGACTCCCTATCCTCTGAGGCTCCCTACCAATCATCGAGGTACTGTTACCAGTTTGATCAAGTACAGGCATGCCAACTACCATCGAGACCGTCTGGGGACTTTCAGAGCCTCATCTCTCTCCCAGAAGAGCAGCCGGTGGTTTCAAACTGCTGAGCTTATGGCTAGCACCCCAGCGTGCAGCTGCTCCGCTACCAAGCTCCCCTGCACAGAGAGGTCTTGAAAAAGCAGCAGCCAGGCTGACATGTGTTTAGTGAAACTGAACAACTGCCTGATGAAGACACCCAGCCTGGACGGACCCCTGAAACCGGCGCCCTCGGAAAATAGGCAGCAACTTCTAAGCAGTAGGTGTCATCGAGCCTGGTCCTCGGGGTCACTTTCACAGACATATGTTCTCATTGGTTCCCCTCAGTGGCGTATGTGTGTGCCATGGTCAAAGCAGGCTGTGCCTCACACTTCCTTCTCAGAGTCACTGTAGCACCAAGACAGCAGAATTCAGACCGAAAGCAGGTATGTCCGGGGCAAAGCAAGGAGTGGGTGGACACCATCCAGAAGGGCCCCTTGCCTTCTGTGGGCCTCTGCCTTGGCTGGCTCTGTGGTCACCTTCCTCCACCACCCCCTCCTGCTGCCAGGGAGGTGCTATCCGCGACAGCCTGCCACTCATCCTGCGCGGCCGTCACCAGGCGAGGTCATTTCTGCATTGCGTCCACGTCCAGCCTGGTCTCCTCATTATGCAGTGATTAGAGGAGGGCGCCTTGGTGCCTCTGCTATGTAAACTCAAGGGCAGAGCAGACACCCGGCTCTGGGAGCCCAGCCCAGGTGGGTGTGAGACCGTGAGGTGGTTACCTGCTGAGTCCAAAAGGCGTAGGTTTTAGATGACCCAACAAAATTAAAAAGATGCTCTCCAACTGGTAGGGGTCCTTCCAACCAAACTCCATTGGCATCAAGTTGGCGCTGCTTCCTGATGACCCTGTGGGTGTTAAGAGCAGGCCTGCAGTCCACGTGGGCTTCTGTGGCCACTGTGTTGTTGTTGAAGTATGTTGCCTGGCCTTTCTTCTGAGGCACCTCTGAGTGGACTTGAACCTCCAACCTTTCCATCAGCAGCTGAGCATGTTGTCCATTTGCAGTGACTCCGAGGTTTAGGTTCCCCTACACATGAAAAGATCGAGTGTTTTATGGATGCCCAGGACTCTAACCCCTAATTGAAGGACTCACCTTCAGGTGCACCTAGCAGTCATGAGGAGCCTAGAGAGAGTTCGGGGGGCTGTGGTGACTGTGGGCTCAGTGCATGAGGGCTCCAAAGATGAAACTGAGGACAGATGGAAGGGACGTGTTGAAGGAATGCCACGTTGAAGGAGATGCTCAGAGAACTGGACAAAGGGGTCCTTGACCTTTCCAGAACCTTGGGTACCATCCAGGAGCTCCAATGGTTTAATGGTTCTGCATTGGGCTGCTAACTGCAAGGACAGCAGTTTGAAGCCACCAGCTGTTCTTCAGGAGAAAGAGGAGGCTTTCTGCTCCATCAGAGTCACAGCCTAACATGTAGTAGGCAGCCCAATATACAAACATAGGCATGGATATATGTAGCTATATCAATATATAATGATAGGGATGTAGGTCTATGCACATATGCTTATATGTTAAGTATTATGGTAGCAGATGGACCCTGGACCTCTACTCAAGCCCACCCTCAATGCAAGAACTCTGTTCTAACAACCTGGCATTCTGTGATGTTCACCTTCCCAACACAATCGCTGAAGACAAATGGGTGCATAAGCAAATGTGGTGAAGAAAGCTGATGGTGCCTGGGTATCAAAAGAGATATAGCATCTGGGGTCTTAAAGGCTTGAAGTTAAACAAGCGGCCATCTAGCTCAGAAGCAACAAACCCACATGGAAGAAGCACACCAGCCTGTGTGATCATGAGGTGTCAATGGAATCAGGTATCAGGCATCAGAAGACCCAAATCAAACAATCATATCGGTGCAAACGAGGGTTGTTGTCAGCCCATCTGTATGCAAATTGGACATCCCCTCACAGAAGGGTCACAAAGAAGGGACGTGTCAGTCAGGGTGCAGCATAGCACTGATGCAACGCACAACATTCCTCTTGTTCAGTGGTTCTCAACCCTCCTAATGCCATGACCCTTTAATATTGTGGTTGCTACTTCATAACTATAATTTTGCTACTTTTATGAATCTTCATGTAAATATCTGATAAGCAGGATGTAGTTTCTTTTTTTTAATAATTTTATTGGGGGCTCATACAACTCTTATCACAATCCATACATACATCAATGGTGTAAAGCACATTTGTACATTCATTGCCCTCATCATTCTCAAAACATTTTCTCTCCACTTAAGCCCCTAGCATCAGCAATTCATTTTCCCCTCCCTCCCTGCTCCCCCTTCCCTCATGAACCCTTGATGGTTTATAAATTATTATTTTGTCATATCTTACACTGTCCAACATCTCCCTTCACCCACTTTACTGTTGTCCGTCCCCCAGGGAGGAGGTCAAATGTAGATCCTTGTAATTGGTTCCCCCTTTCCACCCCACCCTCCCTCCACCCTCCTGGTATTGCCACTCACACCACTGGTCCTGAAGGGATCATCTTCCCTGGATTCCCTGTGTTTCCAGTTCCTGTCTGTACCAGTGCACATCCTCTGTTCTAGCCAGATTTGTAAGGTAGAATTTGGATCATGATAGTGGGGTTTGGGGAGCATTTAGGAAATAGAGGAAAGTTGTATGTTTCATCGTTGATACATTGCCCCCAGACTGGCGATCCTTCCGTAAGGGGATATCCAGTAGGCAGGATGTATTTTCATTATTACAAATTGAACATCATTCAAGCATAGTGATGAATCACCAAAACAATATGTAATTATATAGTGAAATATTTATTTCTTATGACAAATAGTTGAAATGTCTTGAAGCACGGTGTAGCATGGGTAACAGTCTTCACACAAGGTACTCTTAGGTGGGCGTATCTGTATGTGACAGACCCACCTGGAGATGATAGAGGAGCAGTGTCTCGGTTCCTAAGACCATCGGAAATATGTATTTTCCGATGGCCTTAGGCAACCCCGGCGTCCTGGGTTGAGGACCACTGCTCTATTTCTTTAATGCTTTCATCCCCCCACTATCATGACCCCAGTTCTACCTTAAAAATACGGCTAGACCAGAGCATGCACTCTGGTGCAGATGAGAGTTCTCGACACATGGAATCCAGGACACACAAACCTCCTAGGAACAGTAATGGGAGTAGCGATACCACGAGGGCAGGGAGAAAGAGGGGAACTGATCGCAGTGATCCACGTATCACCGAACCACCACCACCACCGAGGTGGACACGCAACAGAACCGTGGGTGAAAGGAGACAATGGACAGTGTAATAGCTGAAAATAACAATTTATAATTGGTCAAGGGGTCACAAGGGTGGGAGGGGAAAAAAGAGGAGCGGATACCAAGAGCTAAGTAGAAAGAAAATGATTATGGCAACATATGCACAAGTGTGATCGATACAATGGATGTATGGATTGTTATAAGAGCTGTGAGAGCCCCCAATAAAATGATTTTTTTTTAAGTTAACCTCAAACCCCTTGGGAGCAATTTGGCCCTGTCCTGTAGGGTCCCTGTGAGTGGGAATCCAGGAATCCAAACAACTCCTTGAGTTAGTTGGTTGGTTGGTTGGTTTTGTGGGGGTGCCGGGGTTTCCGTCAGAAATGAGAAGTATTGGCAGGCCGCTGAGTAAAGGGCAAAACCCAAGCACGTTCTGGTCCTGGCCTCACGGGCTTGTCTGAGCCACGGCTTCTTCACCTTTGTCACGAGAACAAGATAAGCAGCGGTGGAGGGTGCATACCGGGGAGGGAGCCAGGTTGAAATCTGAGCCCTCCTCACAGCTACAGGACCCCAAGTGCCCAAGGGGCTGTGAGCAGAGATGGGCACTAGTGCCCCCCGCCCCCTTGGCCAGCAGTGGTCCAAAGGCCGCCATGCCTCCAGCAGCGGAAGTAGAGCCCTAAGCCACATGGAGTGCAGTCAGGGTTGCCTGGGATCAAACACGGAGCCTTGTGAGTAACCCTTAAACGATCGGCCCTGCACCACAGGGTGGCACCTGCCCTAGGCGGTCCTGAGGCTGTCCATCTTTATGGGCGCCAACCACCTCCTTATTCTCCCTCGGGGGTGGCTGGTGGTTTCAAACTGCTGGCCAACCCGTAACGCACTGCTCCACCCGGGCTCCTTCCCTGAAATACGGACCCTGTGCCCCTGCCGGTAGAGAGCTTCTGGACTACTGCGACCTGAAGCTGGGCTCCCCTCTCGGAAGCAGTCTTCTCAGCCCGTGTGGTGGCAGAGACCCCCTAGGCCGTGTGCATGTGGTCGCGGGACGCATCGCCTACAAAGGGCACCAGTTCCAGCAAACTCCAGCGCCGCAAAACCCAGTGCGGTGCCGTGAGGCGTGTGTCTATGTGCGCGCACTCGCTGTGGAAGGCGAGCCTGGCCGCTGTAATTCCCCGTATCCAGGGGCACGAGTATTGTCCAGATGCAGGCAGCTGCTGGAAGGCAGCTCGGAGAGAACCCTGGTTTGGATTGGCGCTGCCGTCACAGGCAGCAGTAACGCGCAGGTGACTTGCTGTCCCCGCTCATCACGAAAGCGCCTTGCAATCAGACGGCAGTCGAAAGCTTCCCCGGCCCACGACAGTGCTGACTCCTATCCACCACCTCCGGCTCCTAAGTTACCCTCATTGCGTGCCCGTGCCTCTCCACACACACACACCCCCCCCCCGCCCGTCTCCGTCCCCCCCCCCTCGCTGGGCTTGAGTTACTAACTCCAGGAAGCTAAGATTTATCTCTCTGTGAGTTTTTTTTAAATGATGTTTTTCTATGTTAAGTACTGAATGCACATGGTTACAAAGTGATCCAATAAGAGAGAGTGCTTCCGTGCATCATCCCTTCCCCCTCCTAACTACTTTCGTGGGGGGGGGTACTGCTCTTAGGTCTCCTCGCTGCCTCCTCTGTGGTTCTTCTTCGAGCTTTGGCTCCCACGCCTGTCCTTGGCCTCTATTGATTTACAGACCTCAGACCTGGCTATTGGCATTTCCCTCCCTGCCCTCCCGATATTGGTCTGTCGCTATTTTTAGATCCACGCTGGTTACCGTAGCAACTTTAAGACATGCCGCTACTCAGGTCCTCCCCGCTCCATCAGCAGCAAGCAGGCCGTCTTGACTCCACACTGGGGAAGAGGGGCCTTGCTTGTCATTTCTTCTCTCTCTTCCTCTGCGTTACCCGTGTGGATCGCAGCCTCCTAATAGAACAATAAGCGCCCGAGTCATCGAGACCTGGCTTGAAAGCTCGAGGTTTCTGAGAGCCCAGTACAGGGGTGCACGCCTCGCCTGGTGGGAGCCCAGGAAGGCTGCGTCCTGGGCTGAGCCCCTTGGCTCACCTGAATGTGTCCCTGACTTGGCTGCCTGTCTAGGAAAGGTGACCCACCCACCCCCCAGCACCACCATGTTGACTAGAGGAGGGTAGTGAGAGCTGGGGCCCTGCAAACCCACCCCCAGGAACTGGCCCCAGGATAAGTCTGTGGGGCCATTACTGCCCATGACTCGCTCCGTGGGGATTCTCTCCTGGTCTTGGGATGTGCGTTTCCCATTAGAGCTTCCAGGCGACCTCTTCAGGGAGACTATTAAGAGCCAGCTGACTCATTAGCTTTTCCCCGGCCAGCATCACTAGATTGTCAGCCAGGCGGAAAATGGCTTCGGAAGAGGCAGCCAGACCACATCTCAGAAGGAAGAGGCTGTTTGAGCACCATTTCCGAATTTGACCACTTGCTTCTCCAGTGCTGCTCCTGATTCTAAAGAAGAAAACCTTCTGAAATCTGTTCTCCTCAACCAAGCCTCACTAACACATCCCACCCCCCTCAGGCCTGTAGGTCAAAGTCCTAACCCAACCCAAGGCCCTTGGGGACCGGTGGCCCCTCTACACCCCTCTCTCCTATCTTTCAGCACCACCTCCCACAATCCAGCAAACAAAAGCACTTGCATTTCTCCCACCGGAATGCTTCCTCTTGTCCTGCCTTAACGCACACTGTTCCTTCTGCCTGGCAGGCTCTTCTCCCCACACAAACTCAACGCAACACACACACCGCCACCAAGTCCATGCCGGCCGTGTAGGAATGAGCAGAAGGGCGCCATAGGGTTTCAGAGGCTGTAAAGCTTCCTGGGAGCAGACAGTCTCAACTTTCTCCTGTGGGGGAGGGGGGCTGGCGGGTTCACATGGTTGCCAGCCTGCACTGTCACACAGCACTGGGCAAATCCTCCAGGCTCTGCCTGTCTCACCTTAGACTCACCCCCGGCAGGGAGTTGTCCCTGATTCTCCTAGGTCTTAGGTAGTCAACCAGGTCATGATCCAGGTCTCATTGAATTCAGATGACCTACTGATTGTCTTCCCCTATAGAATGCAGGTTCTTTAGAAGTGAGATCCATGTATCATTCATCATTGGATCACAACAGTACCTGGTACTGTTTGTATCTGGAACCTAGAAGACCCTCAGTAAACATGTCTCTAAATGGGTGTGTGCATGTAAAGATGAGTGTTTAGATGGGTGGGTGAATAGGTGGGTGGATGGGTGGGTGGAACTTTGGATAGCTAGCTGGATGCTTGGATGGATGGATAGCTGTATGGGAGGATATAAACATAGGTGGATGGAGGGATGGAAGAAAGGATATGAGGACAGGTAGTGTTTGGATGGGTATTTTGATAGCTGGATGAATAGACGGATAGATAATGGATACAAAGAAGGATAATAAGGTTCGTGGCTGGAAGGAAGGACAGGAGATGACCTTTGACCCCTGATAAAAGGTTGTGTTTTGTTTGGGGTTTGTGTTTTTTTTTTCATAAGAGTAAGTACCACCAGGAACAAACTGCGTATTTCTTTCCTCCTAATACTGCATCCTTGATGCAGACATCGAAACAGGTGCATCAGAGAGACTGGGTGGGCCCCAGCTCGCTTGCTCGCCCACAGTGGGTCTCTCCCTCAAGAACACCTCTGAACTAGCTCCCCGCAGCACAGGCTTCTATGGAATGGCCGGAGGTTCTGAATTTCAGGGGTCGATTACCAGTGGTGTGTGTAGGACTGCTTCTGATTTTCTTTTTGGGCAGCAACAAACATCTCTGGAACATGCATTGCGCTCCAGGGGGATGTGGAGATGGACATTCACCGCTGACCAAGAGCTTAAGGTCTCGGGGGAGTGGTGGGTGTGGCTGTGTCCCTGTCTCATCCTAATATAGGGGCAGCACAAGCAACATTGCCGCCATGTGCTGAGTCCCACCCAATGAGAGGCTGGAAAGGGAGTGAAAGAAGATGCTCGCTCTGGAAAGAGCGGTTGGGGGGGGTGGGGCTCCAACGGTTGGCTCCGACTCATCTTGACTTTCTGCACAACAGCCTGGTCCTGCCCTGTCCTCCCCATCGATGCTGTGGCGGAGCCCATCGGTGCCCAGCCAGCTCATTGAGGTCTTCCTCATTTTTCTGGACCCGCCCCCTCCTCTACTCCATGCTTCCCAAGCACGGTGTTCCTCTGATGACCTGTCCCAAGTCCACGAGACCGAGCTCTCACTGTCCTTGCTTCTCAGGAAGACTTGCGGCTCTTCCAGGGTAGAGAGTGCAAAAGAGAACGTTAATAAGTAACAGCCTATCATGTGAAATAGGTACTGTTTGCTTCATCTGATGATTGTCAATATGTGTGTGTATATATGATAATGTGTGTACATATATGTATGTGTATGATTGTTAATGTGCGTACATATGTGTGTGTGTATGTATCAAGCCCAGAGTGGATAAGTGAATCACTCAAGGTCACACAGCCAGTAACTAGCAGGTCCAGAATTCTCCTTGCCTCCAGCACCAAGCTTTCCCCCACTCCACGGCCTCTGACCTCATGTCCAGCAGAGCACGGGGGTGTGGCTCAGAGCGGCTTGGGGCAGGTCCCATGGGAGCAGAGGTGAGAGAAAGGAGCTCTTCCAGAGGGGGTGTCTCCGTGTTGGGGGTAGTTGTTGATAGCACTGAAGAGGGAGGGTAGGGAGTCCTTGTTCTTGAATGCCTCAGTGGCTGGTGAGCTCAGTGATGCAGACGTGGGCATTTCCTGGCCAGGTCACCTGGCCCCATATCTTGGGAAAAGCATGGGGCTTAGATGGGTCCAGCTTGGCAGCACGTAGGCCTGAGCCAGAATCCCAGGCCTGCGCGGTGCCAGCTCGTGGGACGAGCAAGTGACCCAGACCAGATCTGTCTCCCAGTTTGACCTCTGTGGGCCTCCCTTGGTTTTCTCGTCTGGAAAGTGGGGAGTCACGATGCCTACTTTGCCCGAGGGGTGCTCATCGTCAGGTGCCATCCAGTTGGCCCTCGTGGACTCCACTCTGCATACCGTGGGGCATGGCACGGCCATGCCCCACCCTACACAGGTCTTCACAGTTACCAGTGGGTGTGAGCCCACTGCTGTGCAGCTGTGCGCTTCTAGTACCTTCCAGCTGAGGGCGCTCATCTGCTGTGACCCACAGGGTTTCATCCTTTGTGCAAGGGCAACCCCTTCGAGAATTCGATGGCAGCACGACGTGCTACCTACAGAACCCCTCCTGTGCAGTGCACACCGAGTTGGCCTGTAACTCGCAGCCTGCGTGCCGTAAGCACCTCTGCAGACCACCGTGGTTCCAACCAGGCCTCTTAGGGCCAAGGCTTCAGTGGTCCACTTGCCTGCATTATCATCGCCATGGGAACTTGGGGGTATTGTGGGAGATGAGGCTGGAAAACCACTCTCCATGAGGGGACAAGGAGATCTACTTGTCAGTCCCCAGCAGCCACCACTTCGCCCGTGGTGTGGATATCCCCCATGGGGCGCACTGAATGCCCTACATGCATTAACCTCTTTGAACAAACAAGGCAGGCCTGTTTACAGACGTCTTTGAGCTCAGGAACGTGAGGTCACTTGCCCGGCCTCGTTCCGTAAATGGCAGGATTTGAACTGGGGCCCACTGAACTGTACAAACTCTGGTTCTCCATAGGAGGGCCAGTGGCTGCTCACAACAAAGTGCACAACCAGGCCCCTTCTTGGTGGGAACGGGGCACATGGGACTTGATCAGAGTGCACGGCAGGCAGTGAGAGTCCCTGGGGAGAAGTCCAAGGGGGCAGCAGTGACCCCACAAGTGCACTAGCCCCGTGTTCCAGGTGCCGCAGCAGTTGGGTGTTGAGCTGAGCCTCTGACGACCGGGGAGCTATCTGGGCCAGCTCCCTTTCCTCACTGTGGCAGAGGACAGTGGGGCAAGGTGACAGCACCAGCATAGGGGTACCGGGTAATTGGATGGTTGGTCTGGTTCCTAGAATTCTGGGGCTGTCTAATAACAGGAGAAACTGGCGGGCTGTGGAGTCATTGGTAATCGGCTGCCTGATGGCTTTGTCTTTGGGAAGGGATGCGGCAGTGGGTCTTCTCTGCTGTGACTTTGATGGGGAGAGAAGTGCCAGGCTGACAGCACCATGGTGACATCCTCCCACACACAAGGCCACTAAACCGGTGGCTTCAGCCCCCACAGCCCTCCCGGGGGGCACTGAACTGCCAAACACAGAGGCATCCGCCTGAGCGGTCAACTGATGCCAATTAGAGCCCTTGCCAGTGGGCACCCTCGTCTCCACCCATGGGAATGTGAAGATGCTACCGAGGGGCCATCCCAGGTCGCTCCCGGCTGCAGTTGCTCCAGCCCCCACCCCCTTGCTCAGGCCCAGAAGTGCTGTGGGCAGGAGACACCTCTGAGTATCTGAAATACAAGGTGCTGGCAGCAATCTGCTTTGTGATTGGGATACGTGGTGTCAACCATCCGGACTTCAAAGCCCTTCAGAGTAGGAATGTGGGACCCACTGTCCCCTCTCGTCGTGGTTGACTGATGGATACAGGGATTCGGAAGAAGAAAGAGAGGGGAGAGACTGGAGAGGAAATGAATGTGCACAGCAGCACCTAGAGAGCACAAGGTCATCACCTGAACAACCTTGGAGTTTTCTTCCTCCTCTTCCACCTCATCATCCTTTCCCCTTTCCCTGCAGTGGCGCTCTCTAGAAAAGCAAAGCCCGTGAGGCTTACACAGGCCCACGTGGAGAGAAGTTCACAGCCCAGAGGCAGCTCCCACAGGGGTCGAGGCTGGCAAGTTCCAAGTCCAAGGCTAGATGTCAGGCTCGAGGTTTTTCTTGACTCCTGTGACTGCAGGCGGCTGACGAGCCCCAGGTTGGCAGTTCAGATGGCAGGCTTCTGGCTGCAAGGGCAAAGAGATCCAAGGCTGGCAGGTCAGAGAACTCCCCGAATCAGCAGGCAGTCTAGCTGGCGGTTGGTTCACGTCCAGAGAACCGGAGGTGGGAGGGATGAGCCAGGTGCGGGATCCAGCAAAAAGCAAGTGCACTTGCCCATAGTGGCCATGTAGATTGCAAGCCATTCCCCCTCCCCCGACCCTCCCCCCTCTCCCCCCCCCAGGAAACTTCCTCTGGGTTGGCTGGATCCAGGCTGTGATTGATCTGCGTCTAGAGGTGTGCTCGGCTGCTCACAGCAGAGTGATGGAGGCAGTGACATTGAGTTAAGGCACGTGCTGGGGCATGACCGGGTCTTCACTGCCAAAGCACTGGGAATCCTGGCCCAGCCAGGGTGCCGCCAGCCCCTGACCATCACACCTCCTCTTCTAACTTCCCTCCTCATCTTCCCCCTCCCTCGTGAAATGTGGCATTCACAGGGCCCTTTGAGGGGGTTCTATGGATGAAATCACACACACACACATACACACACACACGAGAGAGAGAGAGAGAGAGAGAGACAGAGACAGAGACAGAGAGACAGAGAGAGAAACAGAGAGACAGAGACAGCAACCAACCACACCACCAAACAGCCAGCCAACCAAGCGGGACAGGCAGAGGAAGGGAAGTTGTTTTGACGTCTGGGGAAAGAAACAGGGCTTCGTTTCAGCTTGCCCCTGTGCCCGGCAGACTCCGTGGCGGCTGTGCTGCTCGGGCGAGGCTCCTAGAGCAATGGCAATCACACTGGAGGCCCACGCCAACCTGGCTCCAGGCTCTGGGCTTTGTGCACCCGGGGGGAGGGGGCAGCACAGGTGGAGGGGTGCTGGCATTCACCCTGCCTCCCTGGTGTGAGCCCTGGGTTTCTGGGGAGAGGCTGGGGCAGGCAATGAGGATGGCCCCCAGGGTGCCCAGGTCCTGCCACCGGCCAGGAGGCGCAGAGCAGAGTAATGTGATCGGTCCTGAAAATCCTTCCTTGGCACTGAGTGGCCCAGGGCTGGTGTGTGAGACTATAGTGGGGCGGGGGGGGGGGTGGGTGAGGATGATAGTGGTCAGAATACCTAAGAAGCCTAGATCATGAGGCTCTGGGTACAGGCTTTGTGATAGCCACAGGATCACAGGATTCACGAAGGAGGTGTCACCTGAGCTGAGAAAGGCATCCTGGGCCTCACCTGGCCCTGGGCCACCCTGGGAAAGGGCAGTGGTGAAAATAACCTAAGAACGGGGACAGCACCTGACAGGGTCTCCCAGACCAAAAACCATGCCTGCCCTGACCTTTCCGCTCGAAGAAACAGCTGCCCAGCTTGGCACACAGAGCATAACACCATCGACAACCAGTAAGCAGCGTGCCGCAGCAGAGGTGGACCCCGCAGCAGAAGGCAACAGAAGGAGCCAGGTCTGGGGGCTTTCAGAGAGGGACACACCGGTCCCCGAGGATGGGGAGCCTGACTTTGAAAAGGCCACCCTGGGAAACTTCCATACATCCGTGTGAGCGAACCTGAACTTCTTGAGTTACCTTCCTTGGCGAGGGTGCTGGCAGAGAACACCGACTGCCATGGGCACAGACAGACAGCCGGCAGAACAGACAAGCCTGCCCATCCGAAATGCTCCTTCCTCGCTGTGGCACGAGGAGACCTCATCTCACAGGCTGAGGGCATGTAGTCCAGAGAGGCCAGTCCCTGGAGGAGGACATTCATGCTTGGGGACAAGACAGAAGGAGACCGTCCCTGAGAAGGATGGACCGGGTGACTGCGCCAAGGCCTTCGGACTTGGTCCCAACCATGAGGCAGCCTCTGGGCCGACAGTGCTCTGTTGTGTTGTGCCCTGGTCGCTGAGTCAGGGCCCACTCAAAGGTACTGAACAACCGACGATGACATAAGACCCCCTCACGTGTCTGTGTGCAGCATCGCAGCTGTGCCACCCTGGGCTCTGAGGTCAGACTGCGTGGGGCCATCCCAACTCCAAGGTCAGGTGGCCCTTGGCAAGTTTCTTCATGCCTCCCTTCACACCCAGCCTGTTTCCTCATCGCAGCATGAGCTCCTAATCCCTAAGACATCGAGTGGCTGTGGGGGTTACCTGCGGCCATTTACAAGAAATGCACCTAAGTACCTCCTGGCATGAAGTAAAAATTCAAAGCCAACCAGTCTTGGTGCATCATGGGGCATTGGGGGTGGGCGCCTTGGGGAAGGAGAGCTCCGGGCCATGCTGGCCAGCCTCCTCTGGGCGGGTTAGAGATACCACCCTTGTGGTTAATAGTTGCACACATACCGCCTCTACCACCCAGGGACTCCCCCTGGCAAATGGGGTTGCTTTATAAAAGTTATCCAGGGGCGGCCCCCCGTCGCCCGCCGGGGGCTGCACACGCCGGGGCCTTGACGGTCAGCCGAGGGGCGCGGGGAGGCGGAGGGGCCGCTGGGCGCCGCGGAGCCCGTGTGGCTGGAGTTCTTGGTGTGCCCGCTCTCCAAGAAGCCGCTCAGATATGAGGCATCGACAAATGAATTAATTAATGAAGAGTTGGGAATAGCATATCCAATCATTGATGGCATTCCTAATATGATACCACAAGCGGCCAGGATGACACATCAAAATAAGAACAAAGAAAAAGCGGAGCCGACTGAACTATAATTAAAAAAAAACCAACAACCCAAACAGCTCAATTCTCTTACTAACATTTACCTTTTTGAGAGTAAGTGTGGCAGGTGCCACGTGGGGGAGAAGAATGTTTCTGTCTCTTCCTACCCTGACTGTCCTCATCCCACTCGTGTCCCTAGCAGGACTGTTCTACTCGGCCTCTGTAGAAGAAAATTTCCCCCAGGACTGCACCAGCACGACCAGCGTGTGCTTTTAGTCTGCTCTTGCCAATCACCATACCTGTTTATGTGTTCTTCCACCTTTGGACTTGGATGGGTATTAAACTCTTCAGACATAATTAATGTAACCAGAGCCAAGATGGTCTATAAAATAATATGTTTGTGGCCTCTTTCTCTGAAAGCTCAATTAGACTGAAATATTGAACTCCCGTTTGGTTGGCAGGGAAGCTGCTTCGCCTTGTTTCTGTCCGAGTTTAGGACTCTAGCAGACGGAGGCTGCAGCGGCTCTGCTCCCGTTCTTGGACCGCACTGATTGTGTGAAGGATCTTGCGCCAGTTTATAACAACAACTGCTCTGTCAGAAGAAATATTTTGACAAAATAGTTTGGAGATTAACAGCCCTAATCAGCTGATAACTTTCTTTATCTTCCCATTTTAACAGTTAACCTTTTGAAATACTGTTTGTTTGGATTCAAGCTCATGAGGCAAATCACACGCAAGGAATGACTAATAATCACAAAGGAGCTTTTTAAAGAGTAGTTGTAGAGAAATAGATTTAAACGAGTGTGATAGAAAACCTTAAAATGAAATTTTCACTTACTAGGCAAAAGTCTTAGTTTGGAAATTTACCTTGTGATTATATGAATACTAATAAAATGAAATGACAACACCCAAAAAAAAAAAAGTTATCCAGGTGTTCGGAGGATGGTGTACTTGCAGATAAACCAGTGGGGGGGAATGGGTAGGGCAGTGTGTTAGTCCAGGTAGACTAGAGAAACAAATTCATGGACACACTCATATGTGTATATGAAAGAGCTTTATATACAAGAGCAACTGTACATTAAGAAAACAGCCCAGTCCAGTCCAGATCAAGTCCATCAGTCCGATATTAGCCCATATGTCCAATACCAATCTATAAAGTCTTCTTCAGACTCATGAAACTCGTGCAATGATGCCGAATGCAGGAAGATCACAGACCCAAGTGGGTGGGAAGTCTTGTAGATCCAGTGGCATTGTAAGCATCCCAGCGCTGGCAGGGGTCTCCACATGGCTCCTCCAGCTCCAGGGCTCTCGCTGCCTTCAGCATAGATCCATGTGTCTTGTCAGTAGAGAGTCTCTCAGCAAGTGAGCTAACAGAGTGTCTCCAGCCTTCAAGGAGGAAAACCAGGAGTTCCCAGAATCCTCAGAAGAAGGCCATGCCCACATAGAGGCCTCATTGGCTATATCCCGATTGCCACCAGATTATGTAACTCCCACAGGTAGTCTTTGTAGTCCTTGTGCCTTTCTGGAATTTCCTTCAGTACCTTTGAGGCTGCAGGGGTGAAGCTGTGGGCCACAAGGCCTCATGGATGAAACAGGGCCTGGCTCCCTGCGCTCACCTGTGGCTCTGAGTCTCTGTGACCCTCTAGCCTGCCCTTGGGAGGCAGCTCTTCTCTAAGCTGATGGGTTTTGTCTGGGGACAGGGGTAAAGGGAGAACCCAGGCTGCTGGGAAAGCAGAGGGCCTAGGGTAGCTTCCAGGCCCTGAGCCTACTCAGCATGGAGAGATGGGGTGGGAGACTGGGAAAGGTTTGTCTGCAGGGCCGACCTTGGTGCTTGTCCATCTGCCTCTCCTCTGCACGTCTGTCCACCCATCCATGCAGACAGGATGTCCTTTACTGCAAGGTGTACAAGGACTCAGGGTGTCAGGGGGCTGAGCAGGCTGCTGCCTGTTGCCCATCTGGCTGGCTACCTGCCTAGGTCAGCCCCCAGGGACCGCTCCATTCACTGTCACCCCTACCCCACCAGTCACCAGACCCACCAGTGCCCTTGAGACAGACAGATTTCCAGCAGCCCCTGCTGTTCTGGTTCACGACGAGAACCTGTGTGTTGAATCCCAATCCTCTGTGTCGCTCTCCTGCCTCCCCTGTCCACTGTAGCCGGGAGGCTCAGCTACAGCCCTGGGACCATGGGGACAGCTGACCTCAGTGGCAGGGCCCCAGGAGCACACCTGGGTGATTCTCACGCCTGGAGCCCAGAGGGGAGGGTTCCCTGAGGCCAGGGCTTAGATTCGCTCACTCTGGGACAAGGCTTCAGGAGGCCTGGCCTGTGGGCCCTCAGGGACAGCGCAGCCCACGGGATCTGTGCCGGCGTGGAGGAGGAGCCTCAAGGGCACTCAGCTGCCTCCCCAGGTAGGAGGCCAGGGCAGCCAGCGACAATAACTCAAGCCTGGTGAGGAGGGGCCTCCTGCCAAACCCACCTGCGCCCCAGGGGAGGCGCCCCCCCTCCTGCTGCCCACCCTAAGATCCGTTGCAGGACCTGGTGTCTGGGGAGGGAAAAGCCCAGTGAGTGTTGGAGAGGCAGGGGGACTCCCTCCTGGAGGAAGCCCGAAGATGAGGCAGGTTTGACTGGACAGAGGAACCAGAAAGTTCTTGTATGCAAGTGGCAGGGGCCAAGGCCAGGGGGTCAGGGTTCAAGGAGACCCTGGCCGTCTCCTTTCCTGACCCCGTGGCTCACTGAGGAGGGCTGCCCCGTGAGATTTTCTTGGCTCTCATCTCTGTGGAAACGGACAGCCAGGCCTTTACTCTGTGGTACCACCGGGTCAGTTTCAACTGCCAACCTATCGCTCGACGACTGTTACAAACTGCTGGGTTGAGGCTGCTGGTATGTGTGTAAGAGGTTGGGGGTGGGAGGATGAGGGATGAAATACCCAAATAGATTTATTTCTTTTTTCCCCCCCCCAAACCACTGGCATATTTTTAATGAGCGCATCTACCGGACATGGCTGCCATCGTGCTCGGGGCAGTATAAGTATGCCAGCCAGAAGCTGCCTTCCGATGCTATTCCACAGAGCACTGCAGATGGTGCCAGCCAGGAGGTGCCCGGAGTGGAGGTGTCTAGGCAGGGACCTGAGCCCCGCCGTGATGACGTGAATTTGGAGGGGGTGTCATTTTCTGGGTTTGAACCTGTACGGGTCAGTGGGGGACCCGTGGGACTCCAGTTGGAGTGCCTGGAGAGGTGGTGAACGGGGCAGGGGGACTGTCCTGACCTGGTGGCATCCAAAGGCCTTCCTGGAGGAGGAGGGACTGATCTGGGACGTGAAGCATACATACATTGGCAGGAGCAAGAGCAAGAAGAAGGCCATAAAGCTGAGAAAAGAACTGGCCGGGGGGCGGAGGGGGGGCGGGGAACCCTGTGTGGGTGAGGGCCCCAAAGGAGGCACACTCAGGTGTGTGGAAGAATGGTCACTGTTGCCCAGATGTCCTTGACCGGGACAGGCAGCTGATGCGGACCGGCTCCCATTCCCGCAGCCCTGTGCTCAGTGGGGGCAATGCCACCTAGTCTGACTCCACCAGGGTCATGCTTGAGCCTGCTGTTCCCACTGGGCCCTGCTATCTCACTGGGGTCACCCCCTCACCCCAGGCAGCGCAATGGGTGCCCCAACGACCACTATCCAGTCGTCTCCTGTAAGGCTTTCATCGGCTGCCCTGGGCGAGTAGGTCATTCTTCAGGCCTCTTCCTCAGGCTGGGGTCCCCACTGAGACCTGTCCACTGCAGGGGCCATTGCTGGTATCTGAGGGACCAGTGGCATGGCCTCCGGTATCAGAGTAGCATGTGGGCCACAGCAGGAAGACCAAACCAGCACACGAAGGGGAGGGGGTACTGGGGTCACAGACACTGTGAGGGGCACGGTGTCCGCTCACCAGGCCTTGCTCCCAAGGGGCCACCGAGCAGTTTGAACCACTGACCTCATGCTTGGCAGCTGAGCGCTTAACCATTGGGCCAGGGGTCCGGGGTGTCTTGATGGCTGCATCGATGTCGTATGAGTTATGTGGTCTCAGGACCTGCAGCCGATGCCGGGAGTAGCCACTTGGGGTGTGAACACCCCGCCTTATCCAGAGACCTGGGAGAGAACAGGGTGCCTGAGAGGGGGTGGCTCTGACCAGTATGTGAGGGGTGCAGCTTCCTCCTCCCTGACCGGGTTCACTCTGTGTCCTATTCCTAGGACTTCAGCAAGGTGGCCCTCCAGCCATTTCTTTCCTTGTAGACTTTGAGAGTGGCCTGCAGGTAGTCACGTGAGCCCAGGTGATCCCCGGCAGAAGCCCCCTCCCTGCACCTCTCCCATCCTCGCCCAATCTCCCACCATCTTCCCTGAGGACAGTGCTATGTTGTGTGTTGAGAGGACCTCACGCTTCACAGCCTGCAGGACGGAGGACGCTGCTCCGTGGGGTGTCCTGGGCTGTGATCTTGACAGGGATGTGCTGCTACACAGCAGGCGGGCATGAACCACCCACCTTTCAGGCAGCAGCTGAGCCCTCAACCCTTGTGCTACCAGACTCCTTTATGTCAGAGTGCTATTCCCACCCCACCCCACTCTGGCCAGAACAATACCCTTCCAGAACTACTGCCCTGGGGTTGCTTCTGTCCGGACTCCTAGCAAGCCCCAATAGCAATTCTGAGACCGTCAGTCTTTATCTGGACCGGCAGCCTCATCTTGCTCCTGCGGAGCCCTTGGTAGGCTGGAACCACCAACTTGTGGTTGATAGACAACCTAATGTCTCCCCCAAGAAACCACCCAGCTCCTTTACTAAGAATAAACACAACACCCACCCACCCCCTGCCGCCAAGCCAATCCAGATCCTCCGTAGGGTTTCTGAGATTGTAAGTCTTTCTCCCTCAGAGCAGCTGGTGGGTTTGAACTCCCCAAGTCTGTCTCCCAGGTAGCCATCCCCACCTGACTGCTCAACCAGAGGCCATCATTGTTTGCATCTGAGCCCCCAAGTCCTTTCCTCCTCTCCCACCTCCCACCCCAGGGGGCCCCCTGTCCCCTGTCTCTCCTGACCCCTCCCCCCAGGCCAGCACCTCTCGCAGACTGGGGAGCAGATGGCAGCGTCTGAGTGAGCACACTCCCTCTGCGCTGATGGATGACACGGGTGTGGACAGCTGTTATTTTTAGCCGTCTCTCACCACCTTCCACTGTCCTCGGCTTGGGAGAAATTTTGTCCCTGTGCTCTGGGCAGCAGAGGGTGGCTGGGGCTGTGGTTTCCACCCTCGGGCAGTTTTGTCCACACCGAGGGCCATCTACCCTTTGTCTAGGAGGGAGTGCTGATGGTGCCTTGTGGGTCATGGTTGGGTTACGGTTAGGGTCCCAAACCGAGTCCAAGGCAAACTCCAGCAGCACCTATACTGTGTTTCTCGGCGCCTTGCTTTCTTGAAGAAAAATACTTCTAATTCGACTGTGGTGTGAACACCTGCCCCACAGAGGAAGGACGTAGCATTTCACCAGGGGCTGCCCTGACCAGTTAGTGGTACCGTTTATACCCTGCCAGTCGGACAGCCCTGCTCTTTTCCCCTTCCCCCAAATCCACTGCCATCTGCTGAGCCGCTGCCCCCCGGGGTTCACCCCAGCCTGCAGCTCCGATGCCAGATGCCCAGTAGAGAGACCTTTGAGCTCGCCTGGCACCCAACCCAAAGCAATCCCTTCTTCGCTTGTTCAAGCCGGCTTCCAGGGACAGTTTTGGTTTGGGGTTTAAGGTTTATAAATAATCTCAGCCATCACCAAGCCATCTCAAACAACCAAACTGGCTCCCCTCCCTCCCCACACACACACTCCCCACCCCCAGTCAGTTCTGACTTCTGGAAACTGCAGCAGCGGTTCCCAACCTCCCTGACGCCGCGACCCTTTCATCCAGTTCCTCATGTGTTAGGGACGCCCCCCCCCCACCTTAGCATTATTTCCGTTGCTACTTCATCACTGTCATTTTGCTGTTGTGATGAATCAGGCGACCCCCCCCCCTATAAAAAGGTCATTTGACCTCCAAAGGGGTCACGACCCACAGGTTGAGAAGCGCTGCCCTGAAGGCTGGCATAGAACTGCCCCCGTGGGCTGCTGGGGCAGTCAGTCTTGATGGCAGTGGACAGATTTTCCTTTCTCCCAAGGAGCAGGAAGATGGTGGGTGTGAGCTGCTGGCCGTGTGGATGCATCCCTCAGGAGGCCCCTGGGCTCTTCAGAGAATGTAGTGTCGCATGATTCACACACGGCACAGTGCACATGAAATACAGTGAAGTGGGGACCAGTGCTCAAGACCCCACCCCACCCCAGCATCTGGATGGCTGACTGATGTCTGCCTCCCGGTGACCCGGTGGTGGGTGGAGGCTATTGTGAATCTCCATTTGTAGGTGGAGAGACTGGGGCTGGGAGAGCAGGAGGGGCTGCTGAATACTCATCACCGCTGAGCAGGGATTTGCCAGCCTCCGGCCTCCATGCTGTGAAGCACCGTGTGTTGCTGCCTGCTGTCCCCGTGTCCACGCCACCCAGGGCCACCTTCTGTAGACCAGGAGGCAATGCTGCACCATCTTCTCCCCCGTCGGGACCTCCGAGTCCACTGTATTGTGCCTTCCACTCTCACAGGCTCTTCTCCAGGGCTCCGTCACGTGGTGGTGACCCGCAGGGTGTTCGTGATGAGCTAGACTTGAGCAATGCTATGAAGCTGTACTTGGATCCACGGTCCACACCCGCGTAAGTCGCAGTCAAGAAACCAAATGCCTTGAGAAAACCTGCTGCACACCATCTATGGGATGCACCCAAGAGCAGAGGTGTCCCTTTGAATATTAGGGTGCCCCTGACCCAAGCCAGGGTATTTTCAGTCACCTGCACCTGATACACAGGCAGAAGCCAACTGAAGAAGAATTCGATGTCCTTGAATTACAGTATTGACATCACGAGCACAGATGAGACCGTGGATTTTCCCCAAAAATCAACAAGCCCGTCTTGGAGGAAGGAATAGCCCAGAATGTTCCGTAGAAGGGAAGTGTGGACAGACTTTCTCTCACCTCCTTTGGACATGTCATCAGGAGGAGTTGGGCTCTGGAGAAGTGGGGGGCCAACAAAAAAGAAGACCCTTCCCACAGGTGAATTGACCCAGGGGCTGCGGCAATGGCCTCAACCATTGTCATGAGTGTGAGAATGATGACCCAGGACTGGGCAGTGTTTCCTTGGATTTAAGTAAGAGCTAACATCAGTAGTTCGGGGAAACAAATCAATGGGCTGCTTTTTCCTGGTCCATCATAGTCCAGAAACTCCGCTAGAACCTACCATCGATGCCCCTGCTGGTACTTGAGCTACTGGTGGCATAGCTTCCAACAGACAAGCTACAGTCAGACACCTGCACTTGTCGAGTTTCTGCCTCTGTGTTCTTTTGGCCATTCTGATGACGGTATAGAGCTAGCACATCGTGGTTTTAACTTGAGTTTCTACGACAATGGATGAGACTGAACATTTTCCCCCTGCTTGGTATCACTTGAGCATCTTTAGTGAATGCCTTTGCCCATTTATCTCCTGGACTTTCGTTGGTGTTAGAAATCACAAATGATGATGGCCACAAATGTACAAATGTGCTTGACACGATGGATGGATGGCTTGTGATAAGTCGTGCGAGCCCCCGATAAAATGATTTTTAAAAAGAAAAGAAATCAGAGACCACGCTCATTTGGTTTGGGTTTTTGTATAGATCTCCCCTGGGTTATTCAGAATTGTTTTGCTTAGTTCAGATTGACCTTTTCTTCTTCTTAAATGTTAGTAGTATTTTTTTTCCTGCAGTTTCCTAAGACTTTAAGACCATGCTCCATGACATATCTTTTTATTATTTTTCTTTTTAAAAAATCATTTTATTAGGGGCTCATACAACTCTTAACAGTCCTTACATACATCAGTTATGTAAAGCACATTTGTACATTCATTGCCCTCATCATTCTCAAAGCATTTGTTCTCCACCTATGTCCCTGGCATCAGCTCCTCATTTTTTCCCCTCCCTCATGAACCCTTGATAATTTATAAATTATTATTTTGTCATATCTTACACTGTCTGATGTCTCCCTTCACTCACTTTTCTGTTGTCCATCCCCCAGGGAGGAGGTTATACATAGATCCCTGTAATCTGTTTCCCCCTTTCCACACCACCCTCCTTCCACCCTCCTGGTATCACCACTCTCACCACTGGTCCTAAAGGGATCATCCATCCTGGATTCCCTGTGTTTCCAGTGCCTATCTGTAGCAGGGTACATCCTCTGGTCTAGCCAGATTTGTAAGGTAGAATTGGGATCATGATAGTGGTGGGAGGGGGAGTATTTAGGAACTAGAGGAAAGTTGTATGTTTCATCATTGCTACACTGCACCCTGACTGGCTCGTCTCCTCCCCGAGAGCCTTCTGTAAGGGGATGTCCAGTGGCCTACAAATGGGCTTTGGGTCTCCACTCCACACTCCCCCTTATTCACATTGATATGATATTTTTGTTCTGATGATGCCTGATACCTGATCCCTTCGACACCTTGTGATCTCACAGGCTGGTGTGCTTCTTCTATGTTGGTTTTGTTGCTTCTAAGCTAGATGGCTGCTTGTTTACCTTCAAGCTTTTAAGACCCCAGACGTTATATCTTTTGATTGCCGGGCACCATCAGCTTTCTTCGCCACATTTTCTTATGCACCGCTTTGTCTTCAGTGATCCTATCAGGGAGGTGAACACATCTGGCTCAGAAGCTACAAAGCCCACATGGAAGAAGCACACCAGCCTGTGTGCTCACGTGGTGCCGAAGGGATCAGGGATCAGGCATCAAAGAACAAAAAAATTATATCATTGTGTGTTCAACTCCCTGATAAGATCACTTTATTGGGGCTCTTACACCTCTTATAGCAATCCATACATCAGTTGTATCAGGCATATTTGTACATAGGTTACCCTCATTATTTTCTAAACATTTACTTTCTATTTGAGCCCTTGGTATCAGTTCCTCTTTTCCCCCTCCTTCCCCACTCCCACCCGCATAACCCCTTGATAAATTACAAATTATATTCTTTTCATATCTTACATGGACGACTGTCTCCCTTCCTCCATGGTTTCCGTTGGTCCGCCCCCTTAAGAGGATGAGCGTGGTTATGTGTTGATCATTGTGATCAGGTCCCCCTTCTCTCCTCTCCCCACCTTCCCCCTACCCTTCTGGTATCACTATTCCCATTTCTGCTCCAGAGGGTTTTATCTGACCTGGGCTCCATGTGTCATGAACTCATATCTGTACCAGTGCACATGCTCCAGTCTAGCCCACAGTGGAAGGCAGGGCTGGGTCATGATAGTGGGAAGTGAGGAAGCCTCAAGGAACCAGGGGAAACGTGTGTTTCATCCAAGCTTTACTGCACCCTGGTTGACTCATCCCTTCCTTGTGACCCTGCTGTGAGGAGGTGTCCCACTATCTACAGGTGGGTTTTGGGTCTCTGCTCTAACCCCCCTCATTCGCAACAATATAGTTTTCCTTTGTTTGTTTGTTTGTTTGTGGTCTTCTGATGCCTGTTACCTGATCCTGTCGACACCTCATAATCAGGCTGGTGTGCTTCTCCCATGTGGGCTTGTTGCTTCTCTGCTAAGTGGCCCTTGTTTATCTTCAAGTCTTTAAGACCCCAGATGCTGTATCTTTTGATAGCCGGGCAGCATCAGCTTTCTTCATCATATTTGCTTGTGCACCCATTTTTGTCTTCAGCGATCGATTGTGCTGGGAGGGTAAACATCACAGAATGCCAGATTGATAGAACAAAGTGTCCTTGCATTGAGGGAGGGCTTGATCAGAAGTCCAAAGTCCATCCAATTTCTCAATGTATTACCATATGAATATATGTACATAGGCCAATACCTCTATTTTTATGAATTAATGTATTTACATATATATATATATACATACACCTCTATCCATAGCTTTGCTTCCTAGATCATTCATTTCAGCAAGATTGCTTTTGCTCCAACACCCCCAGGATCTCTACATCTTCCCTGTTGATTTTCATTCCCTAGTTGTTCCCCTGCCTGTGATGTTGTTTGCTCACCACTCCCTTCCCCCACTCTTTCTGACTTTTCTGAAGTAGATTTCCAGGCCTTTCTTCTGGGGTACCTCTGGATGGATTCCACCCCCAGCCTTCCAATGAGCATCTGAGTGTGTTCACCACGGGGGCCACCAGGGCCTCCTGCGAGTACAAGAGTGGTGTTTATAAAGCCGAAACTCTGCGGAGGGGGCTGGGTCCATGAGAACTCTGTACTTCCTGCTCAGGTGTGCGGTAAACATAAAACTTCCCTAAACATTTAGTGTGCTAAGGAAAAGTAGCAGCCAGATGATGTCCCTGGGCTGGGGTGACTCAAAGCTACTCAGCTCTGCTCATAAGTGCCCCTGGCCCTCAACCTCGGCCTCACCTGCCGCAGATGGGCCAGTGAGAAGGTTGCATCCTGACGCCAGCCCTACAAGGAGCTTTGCAAGCTGAAGCCACCTTTGCTGTCATTTCCAGGGCCCTAGCTGCAGGTGGGGGGGTATAAAGGGCATAGTCAGGCCCCCCAAGGGGTCAGCAGGCCGGCCAGGAACATTTGTGTCCACAAAAGAGAAAAAATAAGTCAAAGAGGATCTTTTTTTCTTCCTCTGTTTTGTTTTCTCTTTAATCAGAGAGAGAGAGAGAGAGAGAGAGAGAGAGAGGGAGAAGCAGAGTGGGGGAAATGGACCTAATTATAAATGAGAGTGGCGTGAAGTTAATGATGACTCATTTTTTAAATTGGTGTTTGACAAGAACAAGAAAGAACTGAAATTGGGACAATTAGGAGGTAATGAAGAGCTTGGAAAACAGGGAGGAAGCAGGTAAGGGAGTGAGGAGGCTGGCAGGAGAGGGAGGCTCTGGACCAGGCGAGGGCTCAGGCCCCTTGGGGGTTCCCCCTGGGCCAGACAAAGGCTAGATGTTGTGTATGGGGATGTCCCTGAGCCATGCAAGGGCTGGGGTCCCATGGGGCACCTACCTGGACCAGGGAGGGGCTGAGGGTCCCATGGGGCACCTCTCTGGATCAGGCAGGGGCTGAGGGTACCATGGGGCACCTCTCTGGATCAGGCAGGGGCTGAGGGTCCCATGGGGCACCTCTCTGGATCAGGCAGGGGCTGGGGTCCCATGGGGTACCTCTCTGGATCAGGCAGGGGCTGGGGTCCCATGGGGCACCTCTCTGGATCAGGCAGGGGCTGGAGTCCCATGGGGCACCTCTCTGGACCAGGCAGGGGCTGAGGGTCCCATGAGAGATGTTTCTAGGCCAGGCAGGGACTCGGGGCCCAGGAGGGACCTTTTTGGGCTAGGCAGGATCTGGGGATCCTGTGGGGGACTTCCCTCAGCCCGCCAGGGACTAGAGGTCCTGTGGGGGCCTCATTGTGCCAGGCAGGTGGGAAAGAGAAGGGGGCAGGAAATCAGAGGGCCTCCCAGACTCCATGGAGACCACATATCTTGAGCCTGTCCACTTCTCACAGTGCAGCCACGCCACAATGACCCTTCTAGCTGGCCCCTTATGGTCCTCTCTCACCTTCTCCCGTAACCACTGCCTCGGCCAGCCCAGAGATTCTGTCTAGAGACAAGGCAGCTGCTGCCTCTTTTACCTGAGCCTCCTGTGGCTCCCCAGTGTTCACCAGAGAGAAGTCTAACCGCTGGCAAGGCTCTCCTTTAAGTCCCTGCTTGCCTTGGGCATCTTGACCCCTCGCCCTCTACCTGCCTGGAGGTGGCATCCTCAGAGGCATCAAGCTTGTTTTGACCACAGGGTCTTTGCATGTGCTGCACCTCTACCAGTAGCACATGGCCTTCACGCGGGCGGGAAGCAGGCAGCGTCTCCCCAGCCTCAATTCTCGGGAGCGTTCTGGCTGTACTCCTTCTAAGACAGAGCTGTTTGTTCTGGCAGTCAGCAGTGCTTTCAATATTCTTCTCCATAATTAAAATGCATCTATTCAAATATTGTAGGAGACTGCTATTATATAAAGTCAAGAATAGGTTTCCACGCAGAGGAGAAGAAAGTGTCTTTGGCAGTTTCAAAGGGCGGGGGGAGGGGAAGGGAGAGTAAATCATTGCCAGGTAGACATTAACTTGTGTGAAGGGGAAGGCAGTGTGTGTGTGTGTGTGTGTGTGTGTGTGTGTGTGTGTGTGATGGATGGATAGATAGATAGATAGATAGATAGATAGATAGATAGATAGATATGGAGCTATGGTAAATGCATACATCAGATTAATGAAAACACATCATTTGAACAAGGTTCAGGCACATTGGTACCAAAGCCCGAGGTGGGAAAGCTCAATGCCCTGGGAGAAGATTGAAAACATCAGTCTGAGGAGAGTATTTTCCAACTCTGGAACATGTGGGCCTTTCGAAGTCCGTCTCAGAGACCAGGAAAGATCCGGGGTCAGCACTGTGAGAAGGAAGAAAGGCCCCCTTCTCAGAAAGACCCGAGATGACCACTGGTGAGGCCAACATGATGTGGAAGGTGCTTGGGAACCAGGAGTCTGTGCTCTTCCCAGAATCCTTTACACTCCATGCCAGCAGTCCCAGGTCCTGAGAGGCATTGCCTGAAATCCCAAAAAAAGTGTTACGTTCATCCATGGTGACGTTACGCAACTTAACCAACGCTATTAACACTGGTTATCTCATGCCCATCAGGGATTTGGGCTGGTAGTGGTGTGTGTCTTCAATATTTGGAAATTACTTATGAATAAAGATCCCCCAAGAGGATCATACGGCCCTTCGCATAGGAGTTAGAGAGGGTGCTGTACGCTAGGAAAGGAAGCTCCCAGATTCCATGAAGCTTCGTGGTTTGCTGTTCTCCTGAAAGAAAGCTGCGAGATGCTTTTCTGATTGCTTTTATTGTGTGCAAGTGATCCCTGGTGGCATAGTGGTTGCCCATCAGGCTGCTAACTGCAAGGTCAGCAGTTCAAAACCACCAGCCACTCCTCAGGAGAAAGAGGAGACTTTCTACTCCCGGAAGAGTGACCGTCTCGGAAACCCACAGGGGCAGTTCTACCTTGTCCTAAATTGGAATTGAATTGGGTTTGGATTATTTTTATTGTGTGTAAATCCCAATCCCTGCATACGGAACAGGGATTGCTCTGATGGATACACAGGTTTGGGAGATTTTTTTTTTCTCCCTTGGTTCGCCTTTTTAGCATTTTTTCTTTCTTAGTTTGACGTTAAACAAGCCAAGTTTGGAGACTTCTGTAAATTAGAATGAGTCAGTCTTTGCTTCTTGAATCAATTTCATATAACGTGATGTTGGCAAGTACCGTGGGCTGCCAAAAGAGCCCACAAATCTGTCTTAGAAGAAGTACGGCTAGAAGGCACCTTAGGAGCAAGGATGGGAGGCTTCGCCGCATATACTTTGGACCTGTTGTCAGGGGAGACCAATCCTTGGAGCAAGGGCATCATGCTCGGCAGAAGAGAAAGGCAGTTAAAAGGAGGAAGGCCCTTGACAAGATAGGTCGACACAATTTGGACAACATGTGCAGACTCGGTGAGACGAAGTCTTGCCATCCTTCCCTCCAAGGCACATGGCGGTGGCATGTCTTCCGAGCCAGAGCCGCTTGTTCTTTCGGCAGCCCATAGGACTCTCGCGATTCTTCCCCCAACACCCTCGTTGGAATGCATCCATCTTTCTTCAACTTCCCTTATTCAGTGTCCAACCTTCTCATGCGTACGAGGCGATGGAAAATGCCACGGTTTGGGGCAGGGGCACCTTCATCCTCCAAGTCACATCCCTGCCTTTCAACACTCGAAAGAGGTCGTGCAGCAGGCAGACCCAGCGCAGTGCAGCATTGACCTTGACGGCAGCAGAGCACTGCCTCTTTCTCCCGCAGAGGGGCGAGCGGGTACCAACTGCTGACCTTTCCGTCAGCAGCCCTCGATGAGGGGCCGAGTGCACTGTCAAGACTCCTGACAGGATGCTGGCTGGGGCAGAACGTCCATCACATACTGTCCATGTAACTCCCTGCTCGTAGTTGAGAGGGCAAGGCTCTGAGAAGCCAGGTCACCAGCCCAGAGAGGAGGAATCGCAGCAGGCACTGAATCCTGTTTTCTCCCCTGACATCACATGCCACATGTCAGGCGCTGTCCTTGGGATCCAGCCCACGGCCGTCTGGGCTGCCGTGAACTTGGAATGTTAAATCTCTGATTCATAGGGTCAGGAAGCCAGCCACCTGGCCAGACCAGGGAAACCTGACAATGAACTGTAATTCAATCATGTACTGTCCTTAGCCAGAGCAGACAGAGTGGGAGATGAAGCTCTTTTTTTTCAGCAGTTTTATTGGCCTAGAGTTCACATATCATACAATTTAATAGTTCCATTATATTAAAAAAGTTGTACAATCATCCCCATGATCAATTTTAGAACATTTTCATCCTTCTTGTACTCGTTGTTCTTAGCTCCCCATTTTCCCCCAAACCTTCCCTGCCAGGCCCCCCAAGAAACCAATGATACAGTGACTATGTGTATACACTTACCTATGCTGGGTTTCATATACAGAAACACACACGCGGTAGCAACAAAGTAAAACAGAGAGAAAACTCTTAATTGAAAGGAAAGCAGAAAATCTTTCAAATTAGAACAAATTTTAAATGGGACAAAAAAGGAGATCAAGTGATAAGGTGTTAAATTTTAACTGCACTCTGCCTGATAGCAAGGCATTCACTTCCCTGGTCTGTGCTCAGAGGGGATTCACCAGGGCCTTAATCCATGTGTATTGCCCCTTCACTTTTTTCCCCCCAACTGAAATAACTTTAAAATGAGTCAAAAGGAAGGTCAAAGGATACTACCTTTTAATCCACCTACATCTGCCCTCATCGACTTTACGATGCTCTCTGGCTGATAACAAAGCTAGTCACATCCCTGGACCATGTCCCCTGTCATCCATCGCCTTCTGCAAACCGGGGGCGCACAATCTAAGCTCTGATACCATTCCCTCCTTTGGATTCAGATTTTATTACTTGCAATCCTTGGATCACACAGGCCGGTGTGCTTCTCCCACATGGACTTGGTTGATGCCTCAGCAACTAGAGTTCCTAACCTGAAAGAACTGTGGCCAGCAGGCTGAAAGCCATTGAGAACAGTAGCCAGCACTGCCCAGAGAGAGGAGGGACCCTGCTGGGAGGAAGCAGCCTGGAGTGGCCCAGCCCAGATGCCTAACCAGGAGGCAGAGGAAAATCCCACCCCTCCCCAACCCTGGGGGGGCGCTGGGGGCAGGCAGGGCTCCTCCTATCCCCGCCGGCCTGCCCCAGGCCAGACCTCCTCCTAGGCAATTGTTCACTGAAGTGTGACCTTGCTCTGTGACCTCGCCCAGCTTCAGAAACGGGAGCCTTGTCAGCCCAGAGTCCTCACGAGGATGTGAAGGCAGCGTGGTTGTCACCATTCCTAGTGCGGGACAGACATCGTCAGTCTGTGGTCATCCCTGCAGCAGTGGACGTCTCTGGGTGGTGCAGACAGTTGATGCGCCTGGGTGGGCTGGCAGAAACCCTGACCGGCCAGGTCCACTCTGGTGCCCTTGGTGGCACCCTGGGTCAACAGCAGCTTGGCAGCAACTGGTCATTCCATGGCTCCTAAGAGCTGAGCTGCTTTTATATCCCCAAGGGACCCTCTGGGGTCCCACAGAGTGAGGCTGGGGTTAGTTCCCAGGAAATGGATCGAGGAGGGCCAGGGTGGAGCTTAGGAAGGCAGTCACGCAGGGGTGAAGGGTCAGGGCTATTTGAAGGCTTAAGGTGGGCTAGGAGGGTGGAGGGGAGCCCTGTCCCTCACCACTTCCAAATGGCCTCCCTTGATCTGCCCCGCCCCTGCCGCTCAACATGGTCACGGCGGCGTTTCCCCTCAGCCTGGCATACGGAGACAAAGAGACCCTCCACCACAGCTCAGTGCTCCCTAGCACTAGAGCCAGGGGCAGGGCAGGTGTGCAGAAAGCTGGTATCCAGGGCTGCCCACAGAGCCCAAGGCCACAGTTCACGTGTGGGCATGCCTGTGTCTGCAGCATGAGTGGCTCTGAGCCCAGCAACCCCTCCCAGGATCAGCTGCGGGTCCGGCTCCTTGTGCTTCTGGACGAGACTTGGTGGCTGCTGGGCTGCAGATGGTCTCCCAGCTGGTGGCTGCTCTGGCCGCCTGGGCGAATTCCCCGCAGACTGGCTCTGGGCTCTGGACAAGCTACTCTGCCTGACCTGACCCTCTGGTGACCCTCACACAGGGGCTGTATTCCGCTCTGTCATCGGAGTCCGCCCAGCCAGGCTGACTGCTCTCCCCCTAGAGCAGCCCCCTCCTTGCGCCCCTGCAATTCCCATCCCCCAGAGGAGAGCTGAGAGCACACCATTTGGCACTGACTCCACCTGCATGCACACCAGCACCCCTCTGGGCTTCTGGGTTTGCCCCTCTGTGCACCCAGGGTCTTGGGCAGGGGAATATTCCTCAAGAAGGGCAGTACCCAACCACCACCACCACCACCACTCCACTAAGAAGTCTCTTAGAAGCAAGGCTCGGTGACTGCTTCTGAAATCCTTGACCCTGAAACCCGAAGACCTAGATGGTACCCCACTACCCCTGCCCACTTCTCTGAGAAGAAAAAGAACAACATTCAAAATCATACAAAAGAGCCCGGATCTGCAGCCAGTGGATCTGCTCAGTTGGTGTGTTTGCCGTGGGGTCGGGAGAGGAACAGTCTTTGTGATGTAGAAATATCCCTCTTCACTGCTGTGCTGGGAATGGATTGGATAGGTGGGGGAAGTTGGTTTGAGTGTGGGACCGTGTGTGTTCGTGCATGTGTGTGTGTGGGCATGCTCACCTATTGTCTTCAATTCTTACCAAATTAAAGAAATGGGAGGAAGAATGGGTGGACAGTGGGAACGGATGGATGGACCGACAATGCTGGGGTTCCTGCTTAATTAAATTGGACTGTGTTGCCGCTAATGGGCCCTGCTGGCCCTGTGGATTAGGCATAGGGCTGCTAGTCACAAGTTCGGCAGTTCAAATCCGCTAGAGAGAAGTGTGGCTTTGTACTCCCTTAAATATTTACAGCCCCAGAAACCATCACATAGTGACCTCTCCGGGTCGGAATTGGTTTGACAGCAACAGGCTGGTGTGGGGGTATCACTCGGTGGGAGCAGGAGGCTGGCTGTGCCCATAAAGACTCACAACCTTTGAGGCTCCTCTGAGACAGAACCAACTTGATGGCAGAGGGTGGGTGTTGCTGCTAACATAGGCCTGGTGGTGCTGTAGTTCCATGCTGGCCGCTAACCTAAAGATCACAGGTTCAAAACCCACCAGCCACTCTGCGGCAGAAAGATGAGGCAGTTGGCTTCCACGGAGACTCCGTCACTGGAAAGCCCATGGGGGGCAGTTCTCCTCTACCCCGCAGAACCACCCGCCTGTCGGAATCCACCCCCCAAGCAGTGGGCTTAGATTTTTGAGTTGGAGTGTTGCTCTCAGTTGTGGGTGTCACTATGGTTGACTCAGTGGGGACAGTGACAGCGTCCTTTGGGGAGGAGTACGGAGCTGCATCTTGAAGGCTTGGGAGAAGAAACGGAAAGGGACGCGAGCATGTCAGCCCCCCTCCATGCTAGATCGGATGGGCCCTCTGCCCCTCTCCTCAATGAGGTCCCGAACCCCACACCAGCATCCTACAGAGGCCTCTTTGCAGAGCAACCTGGCTGTGGCAGAACGAACTTAGTGCAAAACGTAGGGACGCGCAGGTGACCCTCCGGCCCCCTGAAGCACCGTGCAGAACCGTCCACGCCTTGAGCCCTGAAAGTACTTCTGTAGAGAGCAGAACACATGCAGCCCTGGAGCTCATAGCTAGCCCCCTACCTGCCTACCCCCCACCTCTTCACCCTGCACCTCCCTGCTCTCTCTTCCCTTGGTGACAAACTTGAAATATTGACTGCACCCAAGGGAGAAGGGAGAAGTGGAGCCACGGTTTCTGGAGCCTGTCCAGTGAGCTTGGGTTGATTCAGGAGCAATTCCAAATTGATGTCATCTTTTTCCTCTTGATCAGGAAGGGGCTTGTGGCCCTCAGGGCTTCCAGCCAGCGGGGGACCTGGGGGTTTCTGTGTGGCCCACAGATCACCACTTCAATGTTGTCTTTCGCCAGCATAGAGACTCGTGTCATAGGGACTCACATATAATCTGAAATGAGGGTTCTCTTAAAAAGCCAAAGCCCTGAGCGACCGGACCCCTGCTCCACCAGCAGCCCCGGGCTGGGGCCATGCGGCCGTGTCTGCCCCCGCACAGAACTTGTGCTCGCCGGTTCTTCCAGGCCACCCCATGACCCCTCTCTGATTCATTAACTGGCTGCTTCTTACCAGCATTTGGCCTTGTGTCCCTGAGACTCCAGGCCATTGTGGCGAGCTGTCAGTCGGTCGAGGGTGAGTGTGTGTTCTTTTCAGCCCAGCTGCCCCGCCAGTCTGCCCAGAATCACCCCTCGTTCTGTGGCATCCCCTCTCAGTCCCCTGGGGTTAGGTTTAGCCTGGAGCGACCTCTCCCAGAGGCCAGTGGGGACCAGCCTGGCCTTCTTCATGCCCTATTTTCAAGCTCGGACCACAAGGGGAAGCCACCTGAGGGCATGATAGGCAGAGCTTCGAGTGGCCGCCACTGCGGCCAAGATGAATGAGAGCTGCAGTGGGAAGGAGGTCAGAGCCGCCTCGGAACCACCATCTGTGTTTAGTCTGGGTACTTTAGAGAAACAAATCCACAGAAACTCATGTAGAAGAGAGAGTTTTAGATATAGGTTAAGTGTACATCAAGAAAACATCCCAACCCAGTGCTGCCCAAGCCCACAAGTCCAACATTAACCCATATGTCTGACACCAATCCACAAAGTCCCATTCCATCTCACAAAACGCAATGATGCCGGCTGCAGGAGGAAAACCGAGTCAGTAAACGTGTAAGCATCTCAGCGCTGGCAGGGGTCTCCACACGGCTGCTCCAGCACCCAGGGCTGCATTGGGGTAGGTCCATGAGGCTTCTCCTCGGGGATGTCTTGCAGGAAGTGAGCCTTGGAAGCTGAAGCAGGGAACTGGCTAAGGCAGCCGCACCCTGGTCCGACCATCACAAAGCAAGAGACTTGAGAACTAGAAAGGTGAGGCTCACAGAGCCATGTATCTCTCTGCCCTTCAATTTACCCCACATGTGTTTATCAGCCGGGTTGGCACAATAAACTATATCACCATCCTTCCTCCAAAGAATCACCTTGTCCTCAGGTGCCCTGAAATTCAGAGAGCCTCATTGAGAGGGCGTAAGAGCAAAACGGGATGGGCCATCCTTCTGCTTGCTGGTTTGGTGGCTAGGAGTTTTGCAACTCCCTCTGGGCGATTTGTGTCCCACCTACTTCCGAAGAGAGGAGGAACTGATTCACATTCTGATTCAAAGACTGTCCCCTGCAACACCTACTGAGACCTCAGCCCAGCCTGCTGCCATCAGGTCAGAGCAACCATAGGGACAGAGTAGAACTTCTCTGTAAGGTGTCTGAGGCTATATCTGTACAGGCACGGCAGACAGCCTCATCTTTCTCCTGCAGAGGGGCTGGTAGCTTTGAACAGCCAACCATGGGGTTAGCAGCCCAACGCTTATCTACCAACACCACCCGGGCTCCAGGGGTGCCTTCTAGGCTCTTTAAATGCCGCCCTCAAAACAAAATGCCTCCAGCCATCGTGTCCCCAGACACAGCCAACCAGTGCCTTCAAAACTCAACCTTCACCCCACACCACAAAATCCCCCTCATATGCTCTCCAGCCAGTAAACCGTCCCTTCATTTCCTCCGAACTGAAGCTGAGACATTCAGCAGCCAATCCTGTCAGGAGGCTGGCTCTCTTCCTCCGCCAAGGTCACACCAGCTGCTCCGGTGTCCACAATGGATGCAGTCAAGAAACCAAACAATATCACTTTGGACCAATCAGCTGCCATAGACCTTGTGCAAGGTCAAAAAGCCAAGATGTCATTTGGAGGGTGATGAGGCCCAAGCCCTGGTCTTTCCAGTCATCTCACGTGCGCGTGGAAGTTGGATGCTGGGGAGGGAAGACAGAAGAGGATCCACTGCATCTGAGCTGTTGGGTTGTCGAAGAATCCCGAGCACCGTGCGGACCTGCAGGAAGGGCAAACACACTCATCCTCGTCGCCGTCGAAGAACTGCCGCCAGGATGTTCCTGAGAAGCAAGGATGGTAAGACTTCAGCTCACGTACATTGACCACGTAATCAAGACAAGACCGGTCATCAGTGAAGGACTTCCAGGGTAACAAAGTACAAGCTCCACAAAACTGCGAAGAGTCCGAGGAGAGATGGATTGACCCCGTGGCCACAACGATGACCTCAAACATAGGAATGACCATGACCATGAACATCACGCCAGGCTGGGCAACATTGTTTCCGGTGGGTACGCAGTTGCCTTGAGTCTGAGCCAACTTGATAGCAACTCTCAGCCGGCTCAGAGTCCAGTCTTCAGTGGAAGCCGCGTGGTGATGCAGGGAACCAGGGAGCTCTGGGTTCTGGTTCTACTCCCCCATCCCCACCCAAGGGCCTTGGCTTTCCACCAGCAGGGCACAAGAAAGGCGGCGGGGTTGGGGGTGGGTGGGTATAGCCCTGTGCTTTCTTTTTGGTTTGTAGTTAACTCCTTGTTACAATGTGGGAGGAAGAATGGGTGGACAGTAGGAATGGATGGCTGGTTACGGAGCAAATTTGTTTCCATTCAGCGGTTCATAGGCATTTTGTGTTGTGTCGTTGGTTGCATGCGCCACTGTCATAGCATCCCTCGTCCCATTTCTTCCCTCTTTCTGGTTCCTGTGCCGCCGCCTCCCAACGTGCCGTCTGTACTTTGTCCACGGGCAGATGCTGCCTTGCGACCTTGACTGGTCAGTTGTTACAAAGGGTGTGTACCTCCCTGCTGTTACTGTTCACCTGGAACCATGATTCTGAATCACAGTGACCCTGTGGGGCAGAGTGGAACTGCTCCTTAGGATTTCTGAGCAGGTGGCTCTTTACGGGAGCAGATGGCCTCATTTTTCTCCCACAGAGTAGCTAGTAGGTTTGAACCAGAAACCTTGTAGTTAGAAGCCCCATGCCTAACTGACTGTGCCACCAAGGCTCTCTGTTAACCTTATAGGCTTGTATACTGTTTGACTGAAAATTGAGTGAAGGGAAGGAGTTCAATTCCGGGGCTCAATGGTGGCTAAAGACTAGAGTGTCGGGGTTCCACCCATCTGTTATCAGACCAGTGAGCCTGGCCATTGGTATGATTTTGAGTTTTGTCCCACATCTGTCTTCCACTCTATCCAGGACCTTCTATGGTGAGTCTTTCCAGATTGGCCAGGAGTGGAACCCGGGCACCATCTAGTCATTCTGATCTCAGAGCCACGGATGCAGAGGTTCCTGTGGTCCATGAATCTTTTGGACCAATTTTTTCCCCCTTCACTCCTCTTTCCTCCAGGCAGGGAAAGACCAATAGTTGTACCTCAGGTAGCTGTTCGTAAACATGGAAAAGTCCAGCCTCTTCTCACCAAAGTCGTCTATTAGACGTCTTCTTTGTGGACAGTGTCGTGCCAGTGGACCTTGCTGCTCGCAGGGACTCCGGTCCTGAGCCTCCAGCCCCACAACACATTCCCTTGAGGAGTTTGGGATTTATAGCTGCGCCCCTGACTCTGTAGCGTGCTCATGGATGTACTTGCAGCACTTGTACACACACATGTAGAGAGACCCTCTGCCCGTCCTGTGCATGACTAGTGCCCCACTCCTTCCCACACCTTAGTTTGTGTTTGCATGTCTACCTCCACACCCATGCAGAGATTCTCGTTACTGCAGGATTGTGAATGTAATAGTATCCACCTCTGGTGCCTCTCACCTCTGGTCCTCCTCCCAGGAGACACACCTGCCCTGAGCCCTGTCAGCCCAGAAATGACCGACCACTTCTGCTCCCTTTCCGCACCTAAGACTAGTCACGTGATTCCATCCAGTAGCAAGGCACACTGGGAGATGTAGTCTTGGGCTGGGCATCAGCTTCGTGGGTGCAAGTACAAACCATGGAAGGGGGCGCGTGGGTCTCTGGGCAGCTAGCTCTGTCTGCCTTCACTCATTTCTCCCCTGATCTGCATCAGCCTAGCTGCCACAGTGCCCCCTTGCCAAATGATACAGTGTCCTCTGGCTTCTGCAGTGTTGGCACAGCGTAGTTCGTATACCAGAGTGGCCTTGTGTGTTGAGTGCACTACCCAGAGGCTCTGCCAGGCGTGGTGTGGGGTGGCGGGGGGTGAGGGAGGAGATAAGGTTTCATGGTAGGACTTGATGTTTCCCAATATGACGCAGTGAAGAAGGGCCCAAGTCCTTTGGCCTACACCCCCTTCTGGATGGACTCTCCACACTCCGATGTTGGGGGAGGAGGTTGAGAGGCCTTCCTTTGCCCTCTCTCAGACCCCCCATTCCTGTCCTGGCCCCTAGGAGCCTGGACAGGGTCACCGCTGAACAGATAGAGGTCACCACAGAGGAATCCCCATACCGGCAGGGCCCAGAAACTTGGGGAACCAAGAAAGATGAGGTTGGGGATGGGGACCAGGAACCAGCAGGAAGCTTAGGGCCATGTGGCACCTCAGAGAGTGAACCGTCATGAGCGGGTGGAGAAGGCAGGTAGGTGGGTGGAGTAGAGCAGCATGGCCACTGTCCTTCCAGCCCTGCAGGATGACCACCCCGCTCACAAGGCAAGGGAACACTGCCCAGTCCTGCCCCATCCCCACGATGGGCTGCAGCTCAGACGCGTGGGTTGTCATTGGAAGTAGGCCCCTGGGACGCAGGGTTTAAGGAACCTTTTTTCCACCTTCATCTGGAAGCTGCACCGAAACCGATGCAGCACCCCAGCCACACAGCCTCCACCGACAGATGGGTGCTCACCGCACAGGTGGTGCACCGGTGAGAATCAAACCTGCTGGGCTCGAACCACCAGCCTTGCAGTGGGCAGCTCATCACCTCGTCCACAGTTCCAGGAAGCGCCTACTTCCTTGACCTTCCACCGCCACCCCTCCATGGCCTGCTGGTGCCTTCGGATACCTCCTTCCAATGGGAGCTGAGGCCAGGGGGCCTACTGAGGCTGCCGCCCTCCAAGGGCACGAGCGAGGTGTGTGGGGCAAGGGGGAATGGAACCTGGGGGACAGACAGACGCTTGGCAGCCCACACCCCTCCCAGGCTGAGAGATGAGAGGTGACCGCAGAGACCGTGGGGACTTCTTTGGTGTCAAGAAGCATAGAGTGACTGGCAAAACCCCAGCAGAATGGAGAATGGACTGTGGATATCCAGGGTGGTGTTTGGATCAGAAGGGGTGGCTGAGCGACTAAACCCCCAAAACTGCTTACGAAGGGGGAAGAAGCTCCTCAAATCAAACTGCGGCCCCGGGAGTCCGGAGCAGGGACATGAATCTTAGGTCCATCAAATGAGATCTCCTCCCAGGACTCCCTCTTACCACAAAGAAAAACGAACCCTCCAGCCGTGGGCAGTTCAGTCCCTGGCTCTCCAGCAGCTTGTGGGTCAGGGCCTGCGTGGGGAGGGAACTTCTCAAGGAGATAGACTGTATCCAGAGGGTACCAGAGACCTGGAGTGCCCCCTGCCCCGGTGGTGCTGGGTCAGCTTTTCACTTGGCAAAGATGGAGCTGACCTGGGGTGGGGGGGGGCACAGAAGGACCAGTGTGTCTCATGAGACGGTGGGGTGCCCCAGGTGACAAAGGTGGCGGCAGAGTGACTGCCGAGAAGGAGAGGTGGCGTTCGGACCCTCCAAACTCGAGGCAGCCCATGTGTGTCGGGGTAGGCTGTTCCCTGAGGTTCTTTCTCCAAGGCGGCTATTTCTCAGAAGGGGATGGACAGGCCTTTTTTTGAGACACCCCTGGGTAAGCTCCAGCCTCTTAGCCATCAGCCACGTACTTTCACCATTGACAGCACCCAAGGAATTCAAGAGAGGCCAATCCCACCAGCAGCAGGCCTGGAAGCTCCTGGGTTTCCCCCGATGTGCCGACAGTCTACGCCGTGGCGTGTTTCTGGGCCGATCTCTCTTTTCGATCTTCAGCCCTCCGCTCAGAAACTCCACTCACAGGGGTAGGAGATCCCTTGGCCACGACTCCCCTGAGCCTCTGTTGCCTCTTCTGGAAAACTGAGTTTCAATCGTAGCCTCCGGACCAAGTAGGAGTATTTGTAAGGCACTTCACGTGATCCCAGCCTGGAACAAACAACCAGCGTGGTCTCTGTCATCCATCGTTAGGTGCCGACAAGCCGGCTCCCGCTCATCACAGTGCCCCGTGCCAGAGATCGACACGCTGCCCCATCCTGGGCCATCCTTACGATCATTGCTGTACGTGAGCCCATGGGTACAGCCATGGGTACAGCCCGTGGGTACAGTCAATCCATGGCACCAAGGGGCTTCCTCTTCAGGGCTGCCCGTTGGCTTTACCAAGCATAGTGCCCTTTTCCAGAGGCTGCTGTCTCCTGACAACATGCCCAGAGCACTTGAGATGAGGCCTCCCCATCCCTGCTTCCAGGGCGCATTCTGGCTGTCCTTCTCCTGAGACAGATGTTTTTCAGACAGTCCACACCACCTTCTATCTTCTTGGCCGGCACCCCCACTTCAAAGGCATCGCTCCGTCTTCAGTCTTCCTTATTCAACGTCCAGTTTTCACATGCACCGGAGGGGAATGCAAACCCCACTGAGTGGGTCGGAAGCACCTTAAAGAGGTCTCGTTCAGCGGATTTGCTCTGTGCCGCAAGCCGTCTGATCTCCGGACAGCTGCGCCCACGAGCACTGACTGGATCCAAGAACGAGGACACCCTTGACAGCTCTTCTCTCGTCTCCGTTGGCCATGATGGGACCTCGCAGTCCAGATGGGTCCAGTTGTGAGGACTTGGGTTTCCTTAACATGGAGTCGTAGTCCACATTGACGGCTGTGGCCCTTGAGATTCAGCAGCAAGCATCTCCAGCCCTCCTTAGCTTTCAGCACCGAGCGCACGGTCGGGATGGTTTGTGGGCCTTCCTGCAGTCCTGATGCTGTGTTCTTCTGCACACAGTTCGGCTTCTCAGGCAATGTGCTCAGGACACCGATTCAACAAGGATGGTTAGCGGATGCAACCCCGGTGCACACCTTTCCTGAGTGTAAGCCACACACTGTCCCCTTGTTCTGTGTGACCAACTGCCTCTTCTTGGTCAAAGTCCAGGTTCTGCGTGTGCTCACAGACCGTCATCAAGGATGGAGAACTTGCACCTGTCTCAATCCAGTAGCGAAAGGGGCTGTCTCTGTCTCTGATGTTCACTAACCCGGGAACTCAATGGCTTGGGCCTTGACAGGTTTCCAGAAGGAAGCCATTGATATGATCCCCTTGGCCACAACTCTGAAATGCCAGCGTGGAAAGGCTTACCTGGGTTGACTTACGGTGACAGTTCTACCCGCCCGTGAGCTGGCTGCCTCAGCTGTGTGTCTTCCCGCCGGGTTCTTTTTGGTGTCGTGACTCTACGTAGTCCTTCCAGCATCGTTCAGGGCCTCCTTCATGGCTCAGGAACTTGCCCATAGAGCCCCTCCGCATTGCATCTGTGGGCTCGACTATCTGCCAGCTCTTTCCGCTTGAGAAGTACTGATCATGCTCTTCCCTTTTGATGTTCCATTTCCGGGTCATCCTAAGACTCTGTCTCCTTGAGCTGCCCTTGACAAACCTTCCGCTCAGCCCTTTGGCTTCACCGTTTCTTCCATTGGCTTTAGCTACTCTGTGGTCAAGAGCAACTATCAGTCGCTTCTGACATCCACTGGGGTCTTTCTGCTCTTTCCTGCCCTTTTAATGACTTTCTTCATGTAGCATGCCCCTCATGCCCTCTCCCAAGTTGTCTGCTCCATCCATGGTCACCAGCATTCAATGCATCCCACCAGCTACTGAGCTGGTCTCTAAATTCAGATGGGATATGCTCAAGGCTGTATTTTGGCGCTGGTGGGCTTGTTTTAATGTTCTCCCGCTTCGGCTTGAACTTACATGTGTGAGCCATGAATGGGGTGTTCTTCGGTGCACCCCTAGCCTTGTTCTGCCCGAGTGCCTCCATCATCTCTTTCCTCCCGTGGAGTCAGTCCTTTTGAGGTCTGTGATTCAATTCCTGTGTATTCCATCAGGTGAAGCCCACCTGTATAGTTGCTGTTGGAAATATAAAGGTATTGCAAATGAATCAATTCGGTTATTGTTGTTAGGTGCTCTTGAGTTGCTTCTGACCCTTGGCCACCTTGTGTCTAAGAAAAAGAGACCCTGCCCTGCGCGGGCCTCGCAATGGTTCCTGTGCTTGAGTCCCTTGTTGCAGCCACTGTGTCAATCTGTCTCGTCGAGGACCTCCCTCTTCTTCGCTGCCCCTCTGCTCTATCCAGCATGACTCCTTCCCCAGGGACATACGGGTCCCGCCAAATCTACACTCTCTCCACTGTCGCTTCCACCACCATGGCTGTGTGTTCCAACTCCTCCTCCTCCTCCTCCTTTGCATCCCACTTTTGCATTCCGCTCACCAGGAATTATCGGTGCCTCTCGACGACGTGGCTGGTCCATTTTAGGCTGCGAAAGTTCGTTAACATCTTCCCTTTCTTAACTGTTGGCATTGGTGGCTAGTGTGCACGTCCGAATAATCGCCCTCGTAGGACGGGTCTTCTGTCTGGGTCTGCGGCCAGTATATCATCGCACCGACAGCGTTGTGCTCAGGCTAGATCTTGAAATGCTCTCTTTTGGTGATGAATGCGATGCCGTTCCACTTCAGATTGTCACTCTTGGCAGGGCAGACCGTTTGATTGTCCGATTACAGTGGCCAATACCCCTCTGTCTCAGCTCATGGATGCTTAGGGTATCGATCCTGATAACACCCCATTTCGTTCCGACCAGGTGGGATATGCTCAAGGCTGTATTTTGGCACTGGTGGGCTTGTTTTAATGCCCGCATTCCAGTATTGAATGGGCATTTGCAGCTGTTTCTCCTCCTTCTGAGGCGTGCCCATAAGCCAGCGAAGGGGCCCCAAAGCTTGGCCCCACCCGTGTCACTAAGGGTGGTGCTACGTCCAGGAGGCAACTCCCCCCACCTTGACGAGCTCGCCTTCAGCTCCGCCTCACACAGCATTCTGCTGATATTCAGGAGGTTTCCGTGGGCCAAAACGCTGAGCTGCAGATCACCCTCCGGTCCGCCTTCCTAGTGCGTCTCCGTCTGGAAGTCCACTGAGACTTGCTCCACCTCAACCTGGGTGGCCATGCTGATGTTTGAAGTGCTGGAGGCAGACCTTCCCACCTCCCAGCAACAGGAAGCCCCCACAGTACAACCGAGTGACAGACAGGCAGTGGGGGAGCCCAGAGCTGCACAGCACTGTGCCCTGAAGGCAAATGGGGCTCCAGGGGCTCCGTGTAGGTGTGGGTATGGTGTGGTGTGGTGTGTGGTGGGTAACAGACACGCAGCTGGGGATCTTCGCTGACTAGTTCTTCTCGGACCCATATTACCTATCGGCTCTGCATGTAGTAAGGACCCTTGGGAAGTTTAAAAACCAAGTCTCCCCTGCTACATGTGTTTGAAAACCACGTGTGTGGAGGGAAGAGAGATGCAAAGGTCCATCAGAACCTCCCAGAGGCTGTTGAAACCAAGATGGCCAGCGCCCGCCCCCCCCCCCCCCCCCCCCACCACCAAACGGTCGGTTCAGGACATCCAGAAAATTTGCTGCCAGTTCCCAGGTGGTACCGATGCTACTGACCTTGGACCTCCCCTCAACACACCCCCTGCCTTTCTCTCTCCCTGCCCCCCCACCAAGAACCTATGATGTAGAGGAGCTGTGGACTCCGTTACAGCATGACTTCCGGTTTGCAGAAAGGGGCAGGTTGACCCTCTGGCTGCCACAGTGGGCTCAACCACACCAAGGCCACAGGCCACCTTCTGTTTTATAACCCACCGGGTCTCCGCAAGCCAGGATGTGCCACTCACAGCAGTGAGTGCGTGAGTGGCAGGGGAGTGTCTTGGAGGACAGCAAAGTCATTCAGACTCAGCTCCCGCCCCTTGGAGACGCAGACTGATCTCACAACAGAAGCAAGAGCCCAGAACAAGCCGGTGCCGATGGTTATAAAAGAAGAAGCTTCCATGTGTGGAGCACGTCCCCGGGAAGGCATAGGGGATTGCACAGGGGGCTGCAAGCCCCAGGGTCAGCCGTTCAAAACCACCAGCCCCTCCATGGAAGAAAGAGGAGGTTTTTTGCTCCTATAAAGAGTTACAGCCTCAGGAACCCAATGGGGGGTCCAGAAGGGTTGGAATCAACTCAGCAGCAGTGGGTTGATTTTTAAGGACCCATGACTTGGCAGTGGCAGGCCCCAGAATGGACTTCGATGCTTTTAAATCATACCTCCTCCCAGCACACGCGCCTCTTCCACACAGAAAAGAGCACACAGCAGTTTACTTGAGTGTCAGTTTGGATCAATCAAACGCCAAACCCCATGAAACTAGTGGAGCTCTGGGCTGTCAGGCCAGGGGCGATTGTGGGTGTGCTCATTAGGGATCTTGAGTTGGGTGAGTCTGGCAGGATCATTTGCGGGGGTCTTGGGGCAGTGGAGACTGCAGCGTGTCATCGTGGTAGCAGGCCACGCTGTCCCCGTATATTCACTTGCCTGCCCCCCCACCTCCACCCCCCTCCGTTGGTCTCCAGGTCCTCCGTGGCCCAGAAATCATGCCTGGGAGTTGTGGCCAGCCCCTCCCTGGCACAGCTGCTGGCATGTGTCCCACCAAGAGGAAAGCAGGAGGGTTACACAGATGATGGGCAGTGTCGTGGGTGGCGCGTCCAGAGCAGGGGTTCTTGAGTTTGGTTTCAAATGAAGGCGAATGAAAGAGCCAGAGACACAAGCCAGACTATAAACAGATCAGCAGTGGAGGAAGCAGGGGGGCTGGGCCTGCAGTGCCCCTCCTCCTGGACACTGCTCCTCGGAGATACTGCCGCAGAGCCCAAGGGGGTCCCAGAGTGCAGACAGCAGCGGCACCGCACTGCTCCTCTCCCACCCCTGCATTTTACAGACAGGGAAATTGGTGCCCACAGAAGGGAGGGGCCTTTTGCAAGATCCCACAGCTGATTGAGGTCAGGGTCCAGTGAGGCGGCAAGTCCCTTGCCTCCCCTAACACACACACACACACACCCCACCCCACCCCCTCAGGTTTTTCCCTAACCTCTTGGGCGAAACTCTCCCTGTGCTACGGTCCTGTGTGTGTGGTGTGGTGGGGAGAGGCAGACTTGTGAGGGTCTCTTTTTTGATGGGAGGAGGTGGGGAGGGGTGGTGTCACAATGAGAAATTGTACTGTATCCCTCCCTGTGTCTGTTCAGGCTGTGGGTTGGGACCCAGACCAGCCTGCTGGGGTGGCCTGACTGGCACAGTATGGACACTACCTACCAGGCAGTGCTTGCCAACCAGGGCCCAGCAGACCACCTGCTTCCACTTCCCCTGGAGGACTGGCTAGCAACACAGCCTCTTGGGGCCAGTCCAGGCCCGCAGACTCAGCCTATGGGAACAGGGCTCTGTCTTTTTATGGGATACTTCTGCACCTGGCAGGTGGGGGCCTTGACTTTAGACATACCCCCCACACACACCCCATGAAAACTGCCCCCCACCCTGCCACGTAAAGACCTCCCTCACGGTGGTTTAGTGCTTTGAAACCATGGGCGTGAATGCCGTTCTGTAAGTTGATGCTGCAGTTAGCCACAGACCCCCCCACCCCCCCCACCCCCACCCCCGTGTCTCTCAGCCAGCCTGCTCCCACTGCAGCCTCTGCTCGGCACTGCCCCCTGTCTGCAGTGGCGTTCCCCAGAGCCCATCCGCTGCTCCAGGTTCAGCCCATGAGGACAGTGTGGATGCTGTAAGGGGGCGGGGTAGAAGCACAGGCAGAGTTCTGCAGTGGCCCCCGGGGAGAATCGAAAGAATATTCCCGGGGCATGGATGCCCAAACCGCCAAATGCAGTCCTCTCTCCTGTTAAGTTTGTCCCCACCCTTCCTGACACTCCCCACTCCCGCATCCTGTTGTACACAGAGCTGCCAAGAGGGGACTGGGAACTGGAAGATGCAGATGGTCTTCAGGGCTCCCCGCCGGCCGCTCTCACCCACCTAAGCCAGTTTAGCAAAGCATGGACCCAGCCCCAGGGGTTCTGAAGGCACAATAAACAGAAGCCGCTGACCAGCCTGGCCCCAGTGCAGGAACCCAGAAAGGCTACAGTGAAGGCTTAGTGCCATCTGTCTGTCATTTGGGGAATTGCACCTCTGCTCGCAAGACGGGGTAGAAGCAAGAGGCAAACTTGCCAGGCAGATTCCAGAACAAGAAGTTGCCTCCGTTTTGTCCATGAAAGCACCCTGAAAGACTGTCTACTGGTCCAGCTTTTCTCAACCCTTTCAGACTCCTGGACCTTTTTTAAAAATCACTTAAAGACCACAAGCCCAGAAAAACCCCATTCATACAGTTATAGGGACCTGGCCATCTCTGAGGTTGGGATCCAATACGAGGCCCAAGGACACACGGCACGTGTGTGTGTGTGTGTGTGTGTGTGTGTGTGTGTGTGTGTGTGTGTGTGTAGAGGACCAGCTGGGTCAGGAAGCCAGGTGATCCAGCGCCCAAGCCAATGCTCTTTCTTGTGGCCAGGAGGCCTCTTTAAGCCTTAAAGGGCCCCTCCTTCTTGCTCCCTTGGTGAAGTCCTTTGTCTGCAGTCTGGCCAGGGCACTGCCCCACCTGGAACTGTGGCACCTCCTCCCTCCTGGGTGGGGCTGCCAACCTCCTGACCCTCACAGGAGCAAGCCTCAGTGGCCATTTTGGTGAGTCACCCCTTCAGGGACCCTGGAGTGAGCATGCTGAATGAGGACAAGAATCTGGTCAGCTATGTGCGGTTGAGTCAGTGTTTCCCAAAGCCATAGGGGGTGGGGGGGTGGGGGGAGGGCTGGACTTATTCGGGGAGGCTGCAAAAGCAGATACTTACAGTTTACCTAGGATCATGGGCTGTAGGACCGAAGTTTTTAATTGCACTGAGTAATTTTTTCCTGAAAAGAGGGTCGTAGACCCAATAAATCTGGGCGCTTCGGTAATGACTCAACCTCCCTGGGCATTGGCTGCCCCATCTGTAAAATGCCAGGGCCCCGTCCACTCGGCTGTCCCCTACTTTCCCTCTGTCAGACTGACTGCAGGCGCTCCTTTCAAGAGTGTCATGTGCGAGTGACTTCCCCAGCAAGGCAGAGTCCCAGACGGGATTCTCGTCCAGAATCAGAGGTGGTGGGGACAGGGGAGGGCTGGCAGTTGGGAGAGGTTACAGAGGAGATAGCCCTGTGTCTGTCTCCCAGGACTTCGAACCAGCTCAGCCTGGTTTACCAGAGCTGGCAAGATGACACCAGGATAAACCACCGATTAAAAGCAAATACAGGGGTGAACCAGATTGGGGGGGGGGGGATTACAGATGGAAGCCCTGCAAGAAATCTAACCTACCTCTTAGATTAAAAGGAGCAGTATTCAGGGTGCATAGCAACCAAGTCTCCTGAATAGCAGAGTCTGAAACAATGACGCCCCTTTGAAGGTGGCAGCCTGCCACTCGCTTTGATCATGTGTCTCCCTCCCCTCCGCGCTGGTGGGACTCGATGGTCACACAGCAACTACAACAGGCTCAGGACCCCTCTTCCAAAGGCTTCAACCTGTGGTTTTTGCCCATTCCGGTTGGTATTCCGGATCACCCACAAGGTAGAATTTTTATCTGTTCCAGTTTCCCTTCGCTGACTATGACTGGATTGGTTTGAACCAGATCCAAGCTTGGCTCACTCTACCTGCTGTGGGTTTGCAACTTGGGCCCGAGAGGCCAGGGGTAGGGGTGGGGGACTTGAGAACCAGCTGGGAGGGGTCAAGACCAGAGGCGCAGTTCTGGTGCACTTAAGGAAGAGCTGCTGTCGTTAGAGGGTGGACCCCAGCTTGGCACTGTCCTCTTGGGCTGGAGCTTGACCAGAATCTCCTGGAGGGGCAGTTTAAAGCGGAGGGCTAGAGGGACCTGAGGAGGGGCATGGTGATGAAGTTCCCAGGTGACGTTGAGGCTGTCAGCTGTGGAGGGAACGTGCTTTGAACAGACTGAGGGCGGCCAGTGTGGCCAGCCCCTCAAGGCAGATGACCCCATTGGGCATCGGAAGACTTCTATAGCGAACCATTATGGGGACCATTACATGTGCTTTGTAAAACTTTTCGCTGCACATCTGCCAGGAAGCACAAGTCAGCCCAGGCTGGCCCTGCCGCCTGTGTCCTCAGCCCCTGCCAGCTATCGTACGTTTGAAAAGAAGGGCTCGTTTCCAGCCGAAAGAGCTGTGTAGTTGGGAACGCGCAGAGGCCAGCCAGACCCAGGAACAGAACCTTTGATGCGGTGAGCAAATGCGAAATTGCTCACGGTGGATTAGTAAGTAAGAGAAGTAGACCCGTGCTGACCTTGCTGGTTGGGTATCCCGTGCCTGCCCTCCTAAGGCGGTTCTCGGGCAAGCAGACATGGCATGAGTGTGGGTGATTCAGTGAGCGAGGCAGGATTCACCCCATTTTACAGATGAGGACACGGAGGCTCAGAGAGGCAGTGTGAGTAGCCCAAGATCACATGGCTGCAAACTAGTTAGTAGAACACCTGCCCGCAGCAACGCCCCCCCCCCTGTTGCTTCTGCCCTTTCCCTTCCAGCCCTCCCCCAGTCCCTTCCCCCAGGAGGCTGCTCCTTTGGCTCCAGTGGCGGGGTGGGGGTGGGGGGGTAGCCTGAGTGCAGGCTCCAGGCCTGGCCAGCCGCTCTATCCATTCCCCCGCCCAAGCCTTTCAAGTGTTTTCACTGCTGGGTGAATTCAGCAGATGCCTTTCGATCGCAGCCTATTAAATTAGCCCCTCTCTACAGCCAAAAGAAGATAATTATGTTTTCATTAGCCCTGGATAATGTATTACCCCCCTCAGTGGCCGGCACAGTGTGGACCAGCCTCCTCCCTCTGATCAGCAACCCCAGGCTCCACCCAAGGGCTCCACTCCCCCGGGCCACTTCTGTGAGCAGGGGTGGGGGCTCTAGTGGCCCAGGGTGATGGGGTGGGGAGGTGAGGGGCAGCCAGAAGGCCCAGTCCTGTGTGTGAGCAGCACATGATATGGGCTTGGGACAAGATCTGAGAACGTCTGACTTCTGCTGAGAGTTTGCTCTGTGAGGCTCCCCAGGCCTGTCTCGGCTAACTGAATCCTAGCCATCCAGGGGGCACTGGGCGGGGAGGGGTTGGGGGAAGATCCCTGGGAAGTCAGGTGAGAGGTCCGTCGGTCAGTGCTCTTGAAACCTTCTTGTTCGGGACCCAGGCCCACTGGAGGCTCTCTTTCAGAGCCAATTCTTGGGACCCTGGAGTCACTGGCTTGGTGGGGTCCCCACATGCCAGGCACCAGGGCTTTGCCATCCATCACTTTCCTCACAAAGGGAAAGATACAGGATGGGCCCTGAGGTCCAGGGTCAGCTTCACCATCAGTTGACTAAAGGACCTGGAGCAAGGCTTGCTGCTACCTGTCTGAGCTTTTGTTTTCTCATCTGTAAAATGGGGATCATCCCACCCCCCCACCCTCCACCCCCCTTACAGTTGCTGTGAGGATTCTCTGAGACAGGCAGGTCTCTAAAATGCTTGGCACGAAGCTGGCACAGTGCTGAGTGCTTGATGCAAGTGAGCTGTCGTTGCATCTACCTGCCTACCGCAGCTAGCATGGTTCCTGCCAAACCAGCCAGCAGAGACACACCTCTGCATCTCTGGCTGGACTTGAAGCTCCATTCTTAGACTTAGCAGCAAGCAGTAAGAGAAGGGAGTCTATCTCTCACACACATGCAAAACACACATGCATACACACGCACACACCGATCCCTCTTGGCGACCAACCTCCTCCCCTGGGCTTTTCCCAGAGCGCTGGCAAAAGAGTAACCTTAAGCAGCTTAGTTCCCGGAGCCACCAGAATACCATGTGCTGAAGACAGAATTGGAGGGGAGGGCGTGTGTCCACCTTTCTCCCAAGCCCAGGCCAGCCCTGCCTGCCCAGTGCACAGCCATCCCTTGGCCCAGACCCTCCAGCCCTGTGGAAGAGCCGCTCTCCTTCCCCTGGCTCTCTGGTTTTCCCCAGTTGCCATGGTAATCGAGGGGAGCGCTGTGCTGAATCTAACACCACTGAAACCCAGCGTTCAACTTGGAAGTGTTCAGGGGCGGCCCACTGGCCCAGGACAGAGGGGCTCTGACTGGAGGGGGTGACGATGGGGAGATTTGGCTTCCCTGGACCCTTCATCCAGCTCCATCACCATCCTCACTGCATTTAGCCTGCCACTTGCTGAGCATTTAGTTTACTACATGCCTAGGGCTTCCCCGGCCTCAACCCCAGTCAATACTGAGGAAACTGAGGCTCTAACAGGTCCTGGAGGGGGCGGGGAACCTTCATACCCCTTTCTTCCAGCTTCCTAAAGACAAATGGACCTCTGCCAGCCTTCTCAGCAACTCCTCCTTCCTCCCCTCCTAGACTTTACCCCTTCCTGCCCCGAAAGTCACACCCCTTCCTCGCCTTGCTTGATGTGCAAGACGATCTGGGAAGCATCTATTAGTGGTAAAGGGGGGTGGCATGGCTTCTCAGTGCCACTGCGCAACTCAGAGAGCCAGAGTGCCCCCCCTCACCCCTTGGTGGGTGAAGCTGGGGAGGGGAGAAGCACGGAGCCTTCAAAGCCTAGTGCCTGGTGGCCTGTCTGTGCCCCAGTCCTCTTTCCTTGATTTCCCCACCCCAGGCCTGCCGCCCGAAGAGTGTCTGAGCAGCACTGACAGGGAAATGCAAAACCCTGCACAATCTGCGGAGGCAAAGACAGCTTTTGAGACAGGTTTAGACGGTTACCCATATGCTGGGCCCTGGAAGCAAGGAAGGGAAGCGTGGCCTCCCCTCTCTCCTGACCGCCCTCCCTCCCTCCTCCTCTTCTCCAGTCCAGCCTGGGCCTCTCCCCAACTGCTGGTCTACCTGGCCACAGGTGAATGTGTGCCCTCTAGGCCTTCCCAGGCTGCCAGGTCTCAGCCCAGCTCCAGAGAGGACCAGAAAAAGCAGTGTGCCCGGACCTGATCTGCAATCTGTGTGTCTCACCCAGACACAGGGTCAGCATCCAGCCTTCAACCCCCCACCCCACCCCACTGACTTCCAGGGGAATCCACCTCTGCCTAGGGGAAGGGGGGACTGAGCTCTCCGCTAGCCCACTCAGGAATGCCAAGCCCACACAACATGGGGGGAAACTAACCATCCCTGTTTCCCATGGGCCTGGCTGATGCCCTCCCTGGCCTGGCTACTACAACCAGTCCCCTCTGGGCTCCCAGAAATTGTCATTGTGTGAGTGTATGTTTCCTGATAGGGGGAAAAAATGGAAATTAGGTTATATAAAAGATGTATGCTTCTGAGCCCAGAGCGGCTCCTTAATGAGGGTTATGCTGTTCCCCTCCCCACACCCATAAACCAGCCAGCGTGGACGTCACCACTAATTCGCTTCGGAGAGGGTAGGCTAAAGGAGGTACACTGAGAAATAAATTCCCCCTCAAGACCCTAGCTGAGCTCACGGCTCGCTCCGTCCCCACGTATTTATATATTTATGCCGCGATTCCAGCGGCCGGCGCGGAGCTACTTAGCGCCACCGCTCCTCGGTTGGGCAGCCCGGCTGCGAGCGGCGGCGGCCGGCCAGGGTGAGCCAGGGGTGCGCGCGGGGCGCCTGCCACTGCGCTGGGGAAGCCCGCAGCCTCCGTCCTGAACTTGGGTTCCTAGGGTGGCAGGAGGGAGGGGAAAAGGGAGGAGTAGGGACTTGGGGGAGGGGAGGGGTGGGGAGGGATCTAAGAGACACAAAGCTGAGGGGAAGGGGGAGGGACCCAAGGCTCCTACCCGGAGGTGATTCGGTGCCACTGGCGTCTTCCAGCCTCGCGGAGCTGTGAGCTTGAAGGAGCCGAAACCCGGTGGTGGCGGTGGCAGTGGCAGTGGCGGCGGCTCAGCGAGCGGACAGCGGGCGGGTGCGTAGCGCGTAGAGCCGCTGCCCAGGCGCTGCTTGGCTCGGCAGCAGGTGAGTTCTTAGCCTGGAGTCCTGCGCCCCTCTCGGCCCCCCAAGGGTGCCTCGCTTCCATGCCAACCCTGGGGACTGGCAAAGCTCTGGGCTGATCGTGATTCCTAACTTGGTTCCAGCAACCTGGTCCACTTCCTCGGGGGCGGGGTGGGATGGGGTTGGGTGGCCGGGACTGGGGGCTCGTGTCCCAGGGGCTGCAAGCCCAGTGGCAACTTTGCGGGGACCCAGAGCCTGCTGCTGCGGCGCACTCAGCTCCGAGCTGCGCGCCGGCGGTAATGGCGGCCCCTTTGGCACCGCTCGCTCGCTGCCCCTCGCCGGCAGCCCAAGGCTGAGGGCTGCGTACCTCAGAGACTCCGACACTCGCCCCACCTCAACTTTGAATTCTCGGCCCTCCGCTCTCCAACTGGCCCGATCAATGTAGCACCCCGCGGTAATGGTGGCTCGGGCAGAGCCAGCCACCCCAGCGGGGCACCTGGGGCTGGGAGGGCTGGGATCCTGGAAGTCATTTCTTCGGGGCTTGGCTGTCACCTGGCTATCAACTTTGCAGGGACCCTCAGTGCTTCCCAGACCCTCGCGCCTCGCCAGATCAGATCGGCGCTGGGGCCATGGCGGTGCCTTCCATACCCACTTCTCCCATCCTGGCGGGATCCAGCCCGGAGGGGAGGTGGGGAGTGGCGAGAGCGTAGGTTCCCAGTACCTCCTCGGAAAGTTGTGCCTCCCGGGTGGTGGAGGAGGTGCTGAGGCTCAGGGCTTCTCCCCTCCACCCCACCCCAGTGGGCGAGGGGCGTTCCACACTGGTCCAGCGGAGCAACCCGCTGCTCAGAAAGATTTGCTTCCAAGGCGACCAAGGGTCGAGCGGGAGTCCCTGTAAGAAACAACTTTTAGGGCCGTTCGAGGTGCCGTTTGTCCAAGGGTCAGTCCGGACGGAGCTCTCTGACTGCTCCTTGAGGCGGCTCAGCCGCTCAGCAGGACCCCCAGGGGTGCGGGGGGGGGGCAGAGTGGCCAGTGCTGGGCGTGTGGCTATGTGCGTGCCTGAGCCCGCGCTGTCTGGGGCTGCTACCTTGAGGAGAGAGCGTGGAGCAGGCTGGAGCGCTAGCGCAGGAAGCTTCCAGTAGCAAGCAGCCCTGGGTTCTAACCTTACCTTTGCCTGACTGGGTAAGTCCTTTACCTCTCTGCGCCTCCATTTTCTATCTATAAAATTGGAGGGGGGAGAGTACCTTTCTCTGGGAGCGGACATGAGAACCCTAAAATAAAATTATTGAAAGTGAACATCAAATCCGGGGTAAGCGCTCAACATGCAGGAAAAGTTGCTGACATATCCCAGGACAGATGGGGAGAGTGGGACCGTGGTTCTCCACCGGCGCATAGGAACTAGGGCTCTGCCTTGAGGCTAGGGTTACAGACATCCTGAGCGTCCGGTGGCCCCGAGGTGGTAGGGAAGAGTACCGCATCTGTCCAAAGGATGGATGTGGCCATGGCTCAGACACTGCGCTCAGGCGGCAGGCAGGCGCAGGCATGCAGCCCCAGGCTGAGGTGGGTGGCCCTGGGGCACGGAGAGGGGGAAGGAGCTGACTCCAGGTCCTTCCCCCAGAGGAACAAGGAAAGGACCAGCTAATCTGGATAGAAGTGGCAGAGCAAGTTTGACCCAGGCACCTGGGGACCCATCCCTGGGGTGGCCATTGGCTCCATTGTGACTGAATTTGAAATGAAGCAGGGAGTGCCTCTCCTGCAGGGCCCCCAAGTGCTCACAGCCCTCCAACCGGTTCCAGGCAGCTTGCAGGCTCTCTGTATCCAGCACCCCAACTAGACCCTGCTCCACAAACCTGGATTGCAGAAGACTTGGGAGAGGGGCACCCAATTCCCTGCCACTCCTGGCGCCTGCACACAAGGTATCCGTGAAACTTGCCCACAGGGGCATGCCCCAGAGGCAGTGACCTGAGTCCCATTTTGTAGACCTGGAAACCGAGGAAGGCAAAACCCAGTGACCATGCTGCTATGCGGCACAGCCCGGGAGCCGGGCACTGGGTTTTTACTTCTCAATAGGGGCTCTGCCTCCCTGCCCCCCTGCCCTAAGGGTTCAGTGTGTGCTCCCTGCCCTAGTATACACACAGGGAGAGGCAACCCCCCCCCCAGACTATGTCTCCAAAAATGGAGGTTTTCCCCCAAGGGGAAGAGGAACTGGGGAGCAGATATGAGGGCCTCTGCTTGAGGCCAAGCTTGGACCACATCAAGGCTGTGTGACCTCCAATCCACTGCATAACTGCTCTGTGCTTCCACTCCATCCTCTTGAGAGAACAGCTTCCACCGGAGCTTGTGTAACCTGTGAGAGACGCTGTGGGAAATAGCTGTAAACAACCTCTCTGCGCTAAGATTGGCGACTATAGGGGAAAAGGCGCCCCACCCCCACCCCCAACAGAAGATGGGCTTGCTAGGAGTCGGTGCTGACGCAATGGCTGTGGGTTTGGTTTAGGTTTGGGGGCCAGCAGAGTGGATGGAGCTTCCAGGTAAGCCTGCTCTTTTCTCCTCTTGCCTGTCTCCTCCTGTAGCCAAAGCCAGCCCCCACCTGCAGACTCCGCCTTCCCTGGGGGGAAATGCACACAAGAGCAGGGGGTGTGGAGGGGCCAGCAGCTGGGCAGGGAGCTGTCTCTAAAGGTCAGTGTTGAAACTCTTCCTGTGGTGGGGGCTCCCGTTCCCCATCCACTGTGTGACTTGGCTGCCCTCCTTGGGGTGTGATTTGGGTGTCTTGTGACAAGACATGTGTGGCTATGGTTTTGCTTCTGTGTAGGTCTTGGTGAGCCTTAGAACGTCGCGTTTCAGAAGCCACTGGCAAGAATCTGCGCCATTAGAACCAGGATTTTTTTTCCCTGTTAGAAACGGTCAAGGGCAGCAGGGGAATTGGGCACCGCAGGACCAGTTTGCACCCAGACTGCTTGAGCTAAGGGGCCTCCTTGCCCCGGGGGGCCAGGTGGGCTTGTGCAGTAAAGGAAATGAAGACTGACGCAGCTGTCGACACGGCAGCATTTTCCGTTGCAGCAGTGTGATAGAAGTTAGGCATTATCTAATGTAGCAAGAAGGAGCCCTGGTGGCGGAGTGGGTTACTCGTTGGGCTTTGAGCCACAAGGTCAACAGTTTGAAGCCACCAGCCCCTCCAAGGGCGAAAGGTGAGGCTTTCTACTCCCATAAAGAGTTACAGTCTCAGAAACCCACTGAGGCAGCTCTGTTCTCCCCGATAGGGTCGCTTTGAATCTGAGTCACCTCAGGGGCAGTAAGTGAGTGAGTGTCCATATCAGAATTCAAAGAGACACCCCAGGATAAGCCAGCACAGAGTGCTACCTCCGGCAGGTGGGAGAGCGGGGGCCATGGCTTCCAGGGTGCCAAGTTCATGGATGTCACAAGATTGGGCACAGGGAAATGATGGAACTGCTCTCTAACACATATTTCTGCACAAGAAAAAAAAGAAATAGAAAACAGAGATGCCAGACCCCACCCCAGATTTACCAAATTTAGCAAGCCCTGGGAAATGCCTGGAAGAGTCCGCGTGAGCCCTGGGGGCCTAAGGAACACACTTGGACTGCTCACCGCAGCGTCAGCAGTTCAATCCCTCCACACTGCTCCACAGGAGAAGGATGAGGCTCTCGGCTCTGGTAAAGATTTTCAGTCCCCTCCCCCCAGCACCCAAAACCCAAAGGGGTGGTTCTACCCTGTCCTGTGGGGGTAGCTATGAGTTCTAATTGACGTAGTTGCAGAGAGCTTAGCGTTTCCCCTAAGAAATTCTACCACCTCTAGCCTTCATTATAGACTGGGAAACTGAGGCCCAGAAAGAAAAGAGCCGGCATGTGACTGACAAAGCTGAGGGGGAACCAGCGCTCCCTGGTGATGCCGCCTAGTTTCCGCTCAGTATAAGGAAGCAACTCAGATTCTAAACCTTAAAGGCTTTTTGTCTTCTCTCCCGACTGCTGTCATAGACCAGACGGGACAGGGAAACAGCCGGGATCTCGCCATCCTGACCTTGCTGGCCATCAGCCCCAAGGCCCCATCTAACATTGGCCATCAGCTCTGTGAGTTGGTCCAGCTAACTGATGGAGAATATCCCTTTTTACACGCGACCTACTGGCTGTGCCAGCAGGAACCAGTAACTGGTACTACATGGAGTCTTACTGCCCTTGATGTCTCTGAGAGCGATGACTTAGACTCTGCTCAGCAGCTGAGGGGGTTCCTGGGTGGTCTCTGGGACCACCAATGAAACAAACCCCACAGTGGGTAGTTTGAAGACCAGGCCTCTGTTGTCTCACAGGTCAGGGCATGGCATGCGCTGGTGCCCCCTGGGGTTTTGAGAGAGGACTGCCCAGTGTGTCCCTCCAAAGCTCGGTGGCTGTCAGCAGTGTTGGCTGCGCTTTTGCAGCATGTCAGCAGAGGTGTTGTCTCTGCCCTTACACAGCGTCTTCCCGGTGTGTGACTCCCTGACGCTGTTGGTTCTCGTTTGTAAAACACCAGTCGTAGAGCAAGGAGCTCGGTGGTCCGGTGGGATAAGCACTGGGCTGCTAGCCTCAAGGTCGGTGGTTCAAATCTACCAGCTCCTCCCCTGGAGAACGAGGGAGCAGTTCTCATATTTAGGGTCCCTGTGAGTTGAGTGGCGGCGGCGGCGGGCGGCCAGGCAATCCTGCAGGATTAGCATTAGAATCCATCCTACCCCCATATGGCCTCATTTGATTGGTAACAAAAGGAGCAAAATAGCCATGTCCAAACACATTGTCAGGAGAGGCCCATCCCTGGTAATGTAGAGGGTCAGCGGAGAAGGGGAAGACCCCCCCCACACACACACACCCCAAGGAAATGGGTTGATACAGTGGCTGCAACAGCGGGCCCAAGCATCACGACATGCACGAGGCTGGCGCAGGATCAGGCAGCGCTGCGTCTTGTTGTTCTCGGCCCGGTGCCATCTGACAGCAGCATCATGTCCAAACGGGGCTCTGTTTACACGTACAGGGGTTCCAACTTCATTGTGTCTTTTAGAGAGAGGTAACACAGTTTGGTCCATTATTACAATCCCCCCAGTCTTTGCAGGGGACACAGGGATTACGGCATCTGGCGATGCGGGAAACTGAGCCTGCTGCACCTCACTAGATATATCGACACCGTGCCCCCTGGTCCCAAATAAGGGGACAGCTGACTGGGTGTGTTGGTCTTGGGCCCTGGCAGTAGCAAGGAGGGACAGGAGGGGCCGTGAGCAGCATTGCAGCAGAAACCAGCACGCTTATCAGACAGGCGTGCAGGGATGGTTATTAGGAGGAGGCCTGGAGCTGGGCCCTGGTGGTGGCGTCTGGCCGGGGATGGGGGGCTCCAGGCAAGCGAGTGGTGTCCAGGATGTGAAGGTTCTGCAGGAGAGGGGGGCCTGCACTGGTGGTCTTTGCACGGGTTGTGTGCTCTTGGTGGTGAGCCATGCCAGGGAAAAGGCAGAGCACTGGACTAAGAGATCCAAATGACCTCATCTGGGGGGTTGTCCAGGGCCAGGCCTGGGCACTCAGGGGCTCATGACTCCAGGTGAGAGGGCTAACCTTGCTGAACTCTGTGAACCTCAGACGCACCAGCTAGAAAACCATGTTCTAGAACCACCACCACCTGGGGTGGTGGAGAACCGTGTGTGTGTGTGTGTGTGTGTGTGTGTGTGTGTGAGAGAGAGAGAGAGAGAGAGAGAAAAGAGGGCAGCAGCTTATGACCACCCCAATGACCATGACCTCAAACAGGAAATGCAAAGAGAGAACCCCCTTTAGTGAGCCAACCAACGTGGGTCCAGCCTGCCCCTCTTGCTCAGCCTCAGTTTCCTCGCTGGTGAGGAGGACTGGGCTTTCAGAGGCCTCTCCCGTCGGGAAGCTTGCAGATAGGTTTTCACTTGGCTGGCAGGTTTCGTCTCTTGGTTCTGTGGTGCTGGTTTCCTTGCCTCTCAGTCACAGGAAGGGGCCCTGGCAGCCTAGTGAGTTACTCATTGGGCCACTAACCACCGGCCGCTGAAGAGTTACAGTTGCAGATACCCACAGGGGCAGTTCTGCCTCATCCTACAGGATCGCGGTGAGCCGGCATCTACTCGATGGCCAGCCATGCATGTTGAGGTCGCAGACCTCTCCAAGTCTTGTTTGTGACCCCCGTCTGGCCCTTAGAGCCACTGCAATGCACATCTCTGTCCGACTTTTCTCAGAGACCCGTCAGCAGCAGCATGCCTGCAATCTTGTCCTTCAATGGTCTTCCTGGTTCCTGCTGCCAGTTCTTCCAGAGAGATGGCCCTGCCCCAGTGGGAAACATCGGCGCCCAGAGAGGCAGGGCCCTTACCGAGATCCCACGGCATCCGTGGACAGAAGCATAGGCTATCTCCTGGCCGGCCTGCTTGATGTTTTCTTTGTCCCGGCCTCTGCTGTGCTGGTACCATTACCCACTGCCATAAGCTCACCTCTCCTCCACTGTGCTTCTCCCTGGGAGCCGTGGGCCTCAGACACTGTGTGGGAGCCCCAGACCGGAGGAATGGGGAAGCAGTGCCACAGGGTTTTAGCAGTGCCCTCAAAGCATCTTAGCCTCCGCCTCGGACCTTTTCTGACCAGCATTAGCGAGCGCTCAGGAATCCCTTCTGGATTCACAGTCTGATGGCTGGCTGGCCGGCCACAATGGGGACCATGAAGATGGGCCTTTCTGGGCCTGGTTCCAGGTAGAAGTGCAGAAGGGCACTTGTGGAGTCCAAGAGCTTGCCAGGCTACATGGCTGTCTCTTCTCAACAAGAGCCGGGTCAGTTTGGTCTTCTTGGAACCAACCAGGCTGGAGCTCCCAGCCCCGTGCCAGCCCCCATCAGAGAGCCTAGGGCACAGTAAGTGGGGAGACAGGGTCCCTCAAGGAGCACAGGCCATCTAGGAAAGGGACCTGATCACCCCAAACACTGGACAGAGCGTGACACACGCAAACACAGCTGCCTCAGCAGAGCCTTTGCCTTCCACCGGGCACCTTCAGTTCAATTCCCAGCCTGTACGTGTCGTGGCAGCCACCACCCACCTGCTAGTGAAGGCTGGCATGGTGCTGGGGTGCTGGACCGCTCTCAGCAGAGCTTCCAGGTTGCAGTGTGCTGGGAGGAAAGGCCTGGTAGTCTGTGAACAACCTCCTGCGGAGTCAGCAGCCCTATTGCCACTGTGCCCTGGAGTCCCCACAGTCGAGCCAACCCACAGCAGCCAAGGATCACAACACGATCATGTGCACAGTTTGCCTGCATTTCATCCCCCAAATAGACACCCTGACCACTCCAGGCTGTAGCGCATTCCAGGAACGGGAAGCAAAACAACATCCCCTACAGAGACAAATCAGGGTCATCCTCTGTAGCCACCGATGTATTTGGAACATAATTATCTCCGTGATCTTTCTGAAGCAGTATCTCGGCTCTGAAATATGCAATAAGGAAAACGCAAACCAATGATGTTCATGTGCCAGAATCCAGGTAATGAAGGGAGGCAAGCACATCTCGGTGCTAGTTCATTAAGATCCGTCTTGGCTGGAAAGAGCGCCCTTGATCTCGCCTCTCCTAATACCAGCACCGTCGCGACAGTGAAAATCCCTTCCTCTCGAACCAAGCAGGGCGTCAAGAATGGCACCCGATGAGCGGCTTGGCTTAAACGTTTCTTGCTTTGTCTTTGTCTTCTTCTTTTTTTATTTTTACCTAACGGACATGTGAAACTCTTCCAAATAGGCCCAATGCTGCTTCCTTTGGTAATATTTGCCGTGGCCGGGAGGTAGCCAGGCCTTCGGCTGTTCCCTCCCTGAGTGGTGCAGTCCCCAGACTCAGCTGCTCACTAGAAGATCCATGGTGGTGAATCCACTCAGAGGTACTTTGGAAGAAAGTCCTGGCCACGCATTTCTGAGAAGTCAGCCAAGGGAAACCCTGTGGAGGGAGCAGCCCAGTTCTGGTGAAACCACAGGGCCCCCTCTGATCCACCAGTCCCCCACCCCCCACCACCACTGCTACCACTCTCCTGGGGCTCCTGAGGGTCCCAGGCTGGAGCTCCAAGAAGGAGCCGTCGGGAGTCGGGTCTGGAGCATCCTTAAAAGCACTGATTGAGTGGACTGGAGTCACTCGGCGATTTCGTGTTGAGGATGGAGCTTGGCAAAAGCAAGGCAGGGCGTCAGTAGGAGAGATGTCGTGGTTCGGAACTGGTGTCAGAGTCGATCCCAGAGCCCTGAGAGATGCACCCAGCCTCCGCTGCCACTGCCACCACCCCAACCCTTCCTGCTCAAGAGCCCTTCCCGACAGCCTGGCCCTGGGAAGCGGGTGGGTGGTCTGCCGTTTCTCCAAAAGCAGGGGGATTGGGTTGACAGCTGGAGTTGCTATTGTGGGAGAAGGACCTTCACTGAATAGTCGGGGTGAGATGATGCCAGGAGAGGTCATGTTCTTTGCGGTAACAGCAGCATTGGTGGGTTTGGTAGGAAACCGTCTTGAGAATTTCTGGAAGAAGCATCATGCTGTCTGCTGCTTACTCTCAATGATTCGGTACCAAGACAGAGCGAGACAGGCAGGCCGGCCGGTGTGAAGGCAGACACAGCAACACACTAAAGCAGTTGCATGGAGTTGTCTATGATGTATGGGTGCTGCCGTACTGGTCGATGTTTATCATTTTTCATCACGAAGCTTGAGGGGAAACAGATGAATTGAAGGGCAACCCTGGTGGCGTGGTGGTTACACGGTTGGGCTGCCAGCCACAGGGTCAACTGTTTGAAACCACCAGCCGCTCCTGTGGAGAAAGATGAGGCTTTCTACTCCCATAAAGAGTGACAGTCTTGGGAACTCACCAGGGCAGTTCTAACCTGTCCTGTAGAGTCTCTGTGTGCTGGAATCGACTCGATGGCCGTGAGTTTGTTTGAGTCTTTTGGGTGTGTGGCGCTCGCCCAGTTTGTCAAGAGAACAGCCTTCAGGCTTCCCATCCCCCACCCCCCCACCCCTCCCGTGCTCCTTAGTGCATGCGCACACACACTCCATCTGTCTGTCTCTCTGTCCGCCCGCCCGCTCTCTGTTCCTGGAAGAAATCGTCCCGCATTAGCGGAATGTCACTGTTTCCCGTGGCAGCCTTTCTTTCCGTTTTCCCCTGTGCGTTTTAATTGGGGCTCTGAGTCACTGTGCCGTATGAAGGCTGGTGACACTGGCATTGACGGCTGTTTAGCCTCCCCGTCACCGAGCTCCCCACTTGGCGGTGCCCATCGCATCAGGCTGTCCCCCCTGTCAGCAGCAGAACGAGCTCTGGTTCTCCTGGGGAACTGGGAATTGAGCTGAGAAGTCTGTCCCCCGGAACAGCTTCCACAATCCCCTCTCCATCTGATGCCGATCGGTCGGCTGGGGTGTGCCCAGCTGCGCCTGAGCGCCAGGCGTGGCTCAGAGCGGCAGCTTTGGCGCGGCCTTCTCCTGGCCAACAAGCAAACACCGGCTTCTGTGTCCAAAGTTTCCCCGCTGTGCTGCAGTGTGACATCAGTTCTCAGATGCCCGAGGCCGCTCTGCCTTCGAGAGGTGGCGGGGAGAGGCAGGATTCCAGAGCCCAGCCTTGCTGGGTTCTTAGCCACTTCTAGCCTGGCAGCGCTCACTCACTCACAGTGATCCTATAGGACAGAGCACACCTGCCCCCTGTGGATCCCTGCGGCTGTAAATCATGACACGGGAGCAGAAAGCCTCCTCTTTCACCCCTGAGCAACTGGTGGGTTCAAATGGCTCATCTTGTAGTTACCGGGCCAATACATAACCAGCCCACTCTGGCGCCCAGTCATGTAACCTCGGGCGAGTTACGTCCTCCGACGTAAGTGTGGTGTTGACTCCCATTCCCTGCACCGCTGGGGTCAGTAAATGGTTGGCTTACCGTTAGTCCCTTATGACAAGTGTTGTGTCCCAAGAGATTCTGTTGAAGTTTGTGTGATGGCCTCTCCTGCCTGAGATGAGGTGCTACCCTGTTTTTAAGCTCTCACTGAAATTCATCCTGATGGACACCAGAAACGGGTAGCCAGCCCCTTCTTGCCATCATTCCTTAGGTATTGGCCTTCATGATCAGGAGCCTTAATGGTGCTCTGGGTTAGGCGTTGGGGTACCAGCCTTGAGGTTGGCAGTTCAAACCCATCAGCTGCTCCAAGGGAGAAAGAGGAGGCTGTGCACTCCCGTAAAGACTCGCCATCCGAGAAACCTTATGTAGGGTGGTGATAAGTCAGTACCAACTGCACGGCAGGAGGCGTTGTTCAGATCATCCCTTAGAGGTGATGGATGATGAGACTTGGCCTCGCTTAACTTGGGCAGGAGGGAGTAGTCCCAGAAACGGACGTCATTCTTGGTAAAATAGAGGGTCAGCAAAAAAGCAAAACAAAGAGGAGGACCCTCCAGGAGTTAGACGGGCCCCGCGGCTGCCACAGTGGACTCTAGGAACAACTGTGAGCATGGTACGGCTCCAGGCAGGGCTTCATTCTGCTCTGCACAGGCCATTCTCAGGCGGAACTGACAGTGACCAGAGAGAGCCTTGTCCGGTAAGCATGTAAGGCAAAGCGGGGCTGAGGAATCTGAAGTATTCTGAGTAGGTGCGTAGCTGCATAGGTGAGCTGCAGGGAGGCACACAGGTGTGTGCATAGGTGAGAGCCATTTGGGAAGCCTGCCATCACCAGAGCGCTCTCCACAGGAGATACTAGTCCTGCTCCCCACTGGGTATGTAGGTAAGGAGCCCTGGTAGTGCAGTGGTTAAGCACCTGGCTGCAAACCAAAAGATTGGAGGTTCAAACCAACCTGCCGGTCTGCAGGAGAAAGATGAGGCAAGTGGCTTCCATAAAGATCGCAGCCCTGGAAACCTCGGGGGGCCGCCCGCGCTGGCCGGCCGATGGGGTTTCTGGGAGTCAGTTTTGACTCGATGGCAGAAAAGAACACTAAAGGCGCAGACACACCAAGTGCCTCCCTTTCCCAAGGCCACACGGTGAGAAGACCCAGTGTCCAGGATCTTGACCACAGCATTCCCATCCGACCCTCCCTTCCCACCTCTGTGCCAGCCGTCAGGTGCCATAGCTTGCAGCGCTCCATTCCACAGGGCTCGGGCAGGTGCGGGGCTGTGGCCGGGCGCCCGGGGAACGGTGCCTTCTGGGGGCAGTCCAGAGAGGAGGCCAGTTCCCGCATCCCCCGGTGGAGTCATCAGGGATGTGAATGGGAGCTGGGGTGGGGCGAGCCCTCTGAGCGGGCGGGGTGGTTGGATTTGTTCAGCACGAGGAGGCACCGACCAGCTTGCCTTCAAGTTGCAGTGCATTACTTAACATGCTTGGGTGGCATGATGGGAATAAGGTGCCCGTGGCCCACCAACCTGAAACAACTCAAATGAGACACGTCTTCTGGACCCAGGGCGCCTGCACTAAGAACCTCCTAGACCCAGGACCCCCAGGCAGGGGCAGCACCAAAGGTGCAATGTGACAGTTAAAAGCGGTAGCAGCAGAGCTGTTTTCCGTGTTGGGCTCCACCCCCCCACCTCCCATGGAGCGGGAGAGTGACCGAGCCCCCTCAGGGCAGAGGCTAACTGGGGTGCCTCTGGGCACTCGGCAGGGGAATGAGGCTGGCCAACCCATGTAGCTAGAGCTGCCTGCCTTCAGACCCACCCAGGCTTGCTGGCAGAAGGCAGTGCATCCAGGTACTTTCAGTGGAGCTAAAGAGCTGTGTAATACTTTCCCAAGAAGGCCTGGGGCAGGGCCCAGCAGCAAAGGACAAGCCGAGGCTGTCCTGACCAAAGAACTGTATCCTGAGTCGTTTCTGATCCTGCCATGTAACCTTGGCGCTTCCCTAATGAGCCGAGAGAGCTTTGCCTGTGGGCTCTGTGCAGTCACGGCGGCAAATTACCGAACCCAGCAGAGGAGCCGAGAGTGCCGTGGGCAGGAGGGCCGTGTCAGGAGCAATGAAAAGGCCGGAGAGAGGAGGCCTGTCTGACATCTGCTTCTAGAAATCAGCTCTGGGCTGCTGCTCCTGATGCTCGTTCCCCTGCGTGAAGCGAGAGGAGGTCAGATGCCCCCACGCCCCGCTTGCACAAAAGGCAAAAGCCTTCATTAGAGAGAAAGGTGCCACTCCGCGGGGAGTGTAGCCAGCAGGCCGAGGTGAGAGAGGAAGCTGACAAGGAGCTAAGGGAGGACTGCGGTGTGAACCGGCTCACTGTGTTCAAGGGTGAACCCAGAAAAACGAGGGCAAGGGCTGAGCACCAGCCCCTGTGGATGCTGGCAGGGCCGGAGGTAGAGGGGGCTCCCAGGCAGAGGCGTTGCCTCACACGGGGTCCACGGGAGACCCACGCCACTGAACTGCTCCTGAAAGGGACTAGAGTCTCTCAGAGGAGCCCCACGCTGAGAGGCGCACACAGGAACACTCTCAGCCATTCACCAGAAGATTGGAAGTTCAAGTCCACCTAGAGAGGCCCCTCAGAAGAAAGGCCTGGTGATCGACGTCTGCAGAATCAGCCCTTGACACCCCCTGGGGGTTGCCATGGCGGTTGGTGGTGGGAGACTCCAAAAGACTGACCCCCCAACTCACGGCCATCAGGTCGATGCTGACTCACGGCGAGCCTATAGGAGAGTGTAAAACGGCCCCTGCGAGTTTCTGAGACTAGTGTTCAGGAATAGAAAGCTTTGTCTTTTCTCCCAGGGAGCAGCTGGTGGCTTTGAATGCTTGGCCCTGCATTTCACAGCCCCCTGCATGACCGCCGTGCCTCCAGGGCTCCTTCACAGGAGGAGAAAGCAGCGGCTCGATCCCACAGTCACATACATACAGGGTCCTGGCAAGCAACAGAGAAGGTTCAGGGTTCCGTGGGGACCAAAGAGAACTGGAGAGCCCCCCGCCCCTCTCAAAGCTCTGGTCAACCACTGCTCCAGCCGGCTGCTGACACGCAGAAGCACAGCCTTGGCCCACACCCATCTTCCCGTGGTCCAGGAAAGGCCACACTCGTCACTGCGTGTGTGACCGCACAGCAACTGAGAACATGTGGATCCACAAGGCTCTGTGGGCCAGAGAATGCCGATGCCATCCTCCTGCCGGGACGCCAGGGTCTGAGCCATGGAGGCTGGCCGGGGCCTCTGGCATTTCTGATGCCCTGGGCCTGGGGCGTCTTACGCAGAGCTTGTTATGAACCCTTAGCAGTTGCTGTTCGGGGGGGGGGGGGGGGGGGCGGGGCGCAGGATGGTGGCACGCCTGTGGTTTTATCTGGCTCATCCTAACAGGAAGCTTTCTGGCAAGGCTCAAAAGCACGAGGCATTTAGAGTCAGATAGCACCAGGGATCTGGTTAAAACGCAGTCTGGTTTGTAAGTCCGGGACAGGAACCGAGACTCGGCACGTCTTGTGAGCTCCTGGGTGAGGCCGACACCATAGCACAGCCGCCAGACTGGCTCCTCTCTGAGGATTGTACAAGCTCCATTCAGGGCCCTCCACCCCCCGTTTCTGAATGTGTTCAGAAGTGGTAGCCCTTCACGCCTTGGTTTGTCACTCGCTCTGCCATCACCGCTGGAAACGAGCCCTTACCAGCCTCGCTCTCCTACCCAGCAGCCACAGGCTGGGACGGCTTTCTGTACAGCAGCGGTTCTCAACCTGTGGGTCACGACCCCTGTGGGGTGGGGGGTCGAATGACCCACTCGCAGGGGTCGCCTAAAACCCTTGGAAAACACATGGCTATTTCACAGTGTATAATTACGTACTGTTGTGTGACACATCACTATGCTTTCATGATGTTTCATGATGTTCAACTTGTAACCATGAAAATACATCAGCTATTTACCCAACGATTCGTCACAGGAGCAAAATGACAGTAATGAAGTAACAACAAAACTGATTTTATGGGTGGCGGGTCACCGTCACCACCACATGAGGAACTGTATGAAAGGTTCGCGGCCTGAGGTAGGTTGAGAACCGCTGCTCTACAGTCTCCACCACTCCCTCTCCTGGTCCACCCGCGCTGCCACGCCCAACGGTGTAGAGACTTGGAGTCCCTCCTCTGTGCCCAGTGATGCCATGCTGCACACTGAGTCCGGCAGTGAACCAGAGGGCCGTGACCCCTGTCTCCAAGGAGCGTGCCATGCTGCAGTGCCTTTAGAGGGATCCGTCTGGGGGAACCAGTAAGAGCCGAGCAGATGGAAGAGATGCAGCGGGGTCTCCAGCACCATCATTGGAGGTGGCAAAAGCTTTCTGCCCCTATGACCTATCTCTCCTTAAGAAACAGCAAGGACGTGGATAGAGAAGGGGAAGGGAGCAGGTCACGAGCTTTCCATTCAGCAGTGTGCACGCGTCCCGTCTCAGCTCTGCCACGGCCATCCCACATACTCTGTCATTCCCCTTCCTCCTCTGGTTCCCTGTGGCTGTTCCTCTCCCTCCCCTAACCCTCTCGCCCTGGGCAGATGCTGCCCCCTGGATCTTAAAGGGTGGGCCATTCCAACCTGGGGCGGCGTTCAGTTCCACACCTGAAGGGCGATGGAGGGCCATCGTCTCCAGAGTCCCGCCAGTCTCAGTTCGACCCGTGAGCCCTGCGTCTTGGATGATGTGGCGTCCTGGCCCACGTTGCTCTTCCCACCCTCTCCAGGGCCTCCTCATGCGATGGTTTCCCCCTTTTAATTTTGACCGAAAGCGTACATGATCAGGCCTGGCTCCCCCACTCACCAAATAAGGCAGAGTCTGCTTCTGAGCCTAGGTATGACATTGATCTTAGAAACACTGACCTTGGCAAATGACCGGCATCCACTAGCCTCCCCTCCTCGCCCTCCCCCTATCTGTAGCAGCCTCCTCAGACCTCCGTGCCTGAGTCCTGGTGGGGAAAGCAGAGAGAGGCTGTGGCGACACGTGGCTGTGTGGGTTTATTTGGAGTAGTCAGAAAGCCACCTAGGTAGACTGCAAGGGTACCTACCCAGACATGTGCAGGTCACATCCTGAGACTGGTGCTGCTGAGCAGTGTTTAAAATGTCATGGGAGAGGCAAGAAAAATCCGCAGGTAACCAAAGAGGAAATCGTGCCGGTGACCTGTTTGTAAGGATGCTGCCCGCGTCCCTCCCCGACGATGGGCCTCATCACACAGACTGCTCATCTGCCAAAGGCCTGGGCAGCCCAGTAACTTCTAACAGTGTTGAATCATGGAGTGCTGAGAAAACACGATTCAAGTGATTACGTCCCCCGCCCCCACCCAAGATATGCACAGTCAGTAGAGGTGTACACGGCAGGTCCTAAGTTTTCAGAGACCTGTGGGTTTCACAGAGTCTCTAGACCTCATGTTCTATTACTGGAATAGACCATCGCTAGCATGCCTTCCAACGTCTAACAATTAAAATGATGGGCATTTATCAGTTCAAGTAAGTTAAAAAAAAAAATCAAACCGGACACAGGTCGTTTGAAAAGAACTTGGGAAACAGACTTTGAATTCAGACCTCGCTTGGTTTGAATCCCCAATGCTGACGCTCAGTCGCCATGCACCCTTGTACGACCTGATTAACATCTCTCACGGCCACTCTCCACATCTGTAAAATGGGAACCGCGAACGCATTTCCTCCATAGGGCTGTTGCAAAAATGAAATGAGAGAATTCAATAAAAGTTTCCCCAACCCCCCCCCAAACTTCCCAATATTAAGCTGAACCATGTGAAATCCGTAACTACTTGATCATCTCAACTTGCAAAAACGGCAATTTCATATTTTTAGCCTCATTAATAAATCTTCAGTGACGGGCGTTTCTAAGGATAGCTGGTCCTTTATTCAGCGACTAGCTATCAAGTGCTTATTAGGTGCTAACATAGTCTAAGAGTGAGTTTCATCTCGCAAGTTAAAGCAAACTCCTCATTGCCTTCAAACCATTTGACTGTGAGCCCAGACCTGCCTTGGGAGAGGGAAGGAATCTTCTCCGCCGCCCCCCCCTCCCAGTCCTGTGTCTGTGCTAGTACAGGGCAAAAGCAGGCGCTTTTAAACCAGCCCAAGAGCTTTTTACTCCGTGAATTCAGTGCATTCGTATTTATTGTTGTCTCTGGTGCCGCTGACATGCGTGGAGTGGTTTCCGCCGCTGTGGTTGTGCTTTGTGTGTAAGATACTCTCCCTGTGCTGAAAGTTGTCGCTGGCTGCTTCAGGCCTACCTGGATGTGGTGACCTGTGTACAGGGAACTTTCATCAGTGACCCCCACTCCCACCCCCACCCCGCCTCCTTAAAATGGTTGTGTTGGCTTCTCTCTCACTCCCCAACTACCCGGGGCCCTCCGCTTTGCCCAGCTGCCCTGCCCTGAGGGTGGCAGGCGGAAAAGGAGAGGGACTCGGTGGCTGGGCAGCTGCAGTTCGGAGAGGCTGCTCTTGTCCTGTAAACGAGAGCCCTGCGCGGTCACTGTTCACCAAGGGCTCCTCCCAGCAGCCGCCTCAGTTCATCTCCACCCCAGCCCTTGGGAAGGCCTCGCCCTCATTACCTTTTCAATTTCACGAGAGGAGATTGAGATTCCAAAGGTTAAATGGCTCCTTGAGATCAAATAGCCAGCAAGTGGCCGTGCCTAGGAGGGAAGGAGCCAGAGTCGAGCGTGGTTCCCGGGTGGCAGCATCAAGAGCTGTTGACTCGTGGCAGTAGGCTAGGCCAAGGGCAATGATTTATTTATACCTGGGGAGAAAAATTCTATCAAGTGCAATTCATTCATTCTTATTCGCTCCTTCCTCCTCCCCTCACCCCATCCTACCCCCCCACCTTGTTTAACCCTGCCCCCAGTGTTCCCTCTCTCAGGAAGCAGGCATCTCAGAGGTCACTGTGGACAGCTCCCGTCTCCCAATTCACAGCATCCATCAAGTCCCGCATTTCTGCTCTCCCATCCCCTGGCCCCTGCTCACAGCCTCTCCTGTCTCTGGACTGGTCTTCCCATCGCCAGCCTGCCTGTGCCACTCACTTCCCACCCGGGAGCCAGAAGGAGCTTCACACAATCGCAAAACCCTGCAAGGGAGTCTGTCACTTGACTCTCAAGTGGCTCCAGTGGGGCCAGCCCCTGGCCTTCCTCCGACCACCCTATGTTTTCATCCAGCGCCTTCACATTGCCTGCCCCCTCCCTCCTCTCACCCCACCCCGGTCTCTGCGTCCGGCTGACCACCACCTCCCAGGGTAGCTTTGGTCTCCTGCTCCGTGTGTGTGTGTGTGTGTGTGTGTGTGTGTGTGTGTGTGTGTGTGAAGAATTGTGCTCTGTAAGGTTTGCAAGGACAGGTTTTGACTTTGATTGATATTCAGGCGATCACCAGGTCTGACTTCTGAGCTGCCTCTGGGTGGACTCGAACCCCCGTCCTTTGGGTGAGTGGCCGAGCACGTTAATTTTTTGTTTCCACATCGGTGCTAATCGTTAGACTTGGCGTCAGTCTCTCACCCTGCTCCGTTGGAGGACCGGGGTGCTCACCCACATCGGCGTGCTCATGCCTGTAGTCTCCAACCCTGGGCACACGTTGTTGTGTTGTAGTTGATGGTGTGTGCCCTCAAGCCAGTTCCAACTCATCGCGACCCTCTTACAGCAGAATGGAAACCCACGAGGTTCCACGCCATCCTCACCGCTGTTCTGACATTTGAACCCGGGTTGCCACCTGTATGCCAGTCCATCTTGTTGGGGGGGGGGGGTCTTCCAGGTGAGAGTGAGTAAACGGATATACAGCCACTGGCCCCTTGGACAGATGAGGAATCTGAGACAGGAAAACATTCGGCCCAGGTGGGTCACCAACCCCTGTCGCTCCTGACCTGAAGTTCATGACTGGTGAGTGCCATGCTGGGGAGACCCCATGGGTCCAGGGCACTGGCGTCTCTAGGAACCAGGAGACACAGAAGGCCGGCTCGCCGCCTTGACTCGCGGGGGCTGGGGTTTGCAGCTCTGACTTGCTGGCGTGAGAGAGAGCGTGTCAACTGGATTCCTAGGGCGCATTCCGTCTGGGAGAGACTGCAAATTAGCAGTTCAGGAGCTGTGAGGAAGTTCTGTTTGCTGAGAGAAGCACAGTTGGGCTTACGCTTTTGGTCTTTTGTTGGCATTGGGGGTGGCGGTATTTTGCCTTTTTTTTTTCTTTATAAGACACGGAGGACTTGGAATTTGTCTTCCAATAGGATTGGTGCAAGACAGGGAAAGGCGCTTTGGCCCCACCAGAGACTTTGCGCACCCAGAGGGTGGCCCAGGGTGCATGAGGCCGGGTTTTGCTTTCTCGAACGCAGGGTTACGTCAAAAACCATCACTGTGAAATCCAAGAAAACGTTACTAAACACCATCTTCAAAATGGGAAGCCGTTGCATCTAGAAATATCCTCCATCTGGGTCTGCACCCTTCCGCAGGCAAGGTTCCCCCGCTTCCCTCACACACCCCGAGGAATCCCGGCTCTTTGACTCATACCACGCTGACAGTGACAGCCTGGACGGCCAGGAGCAACCGGGATCGTGTTCCTTTGGAATGATCTTTGCGTTTAGGGAACGCAAAGGCCCCATAAAGGGGTACGATCGGGGCTCGTAGGGCGGATGGAGCAAGGGTTCCCAGCTTAATACTCACAGGACAGACAGCCCCTGCTGGCCTCCAAGAAGAAGTGGGCATATGATTGTGTTGCCAATCATAAAGCTCCGCTGTGCACCTTCTTAAAAATGTTTCCTAACAAGCCCCCCACCCCCATGTTCATCCCATGTCCTTAAGGACAGTCTGCTGAGATCGCGCCTTTGGAATCTAAAGCAAACCCAACCCAACCGAAACACCTTCTGAGGGGCGCTCTCTGGGCTGCCAGATCCCCTCCGGAGCTGCTGTTTTGATTGGACTTTATTTTCCCCCCCCTTTTTTAATTTTTAAAAATCATTTTATCAGGGGCTCCTACAGCTCTTACCTCAATCCATACATACATCCACTGCGTCAGTCACATTTGTGCATTTGTTGCCATCATCATTCTCCAAGCATTTTTTTTTCTACTTGAGCCCTTGGTATCAGCTCCTCATTTATTATTATTATTATTTTAAATCACTGTATTGGAGGCTCGTACAACTCTTATCACAATCCATGCATCCATCCGTGGAATCAAGCACATTTGTACGTCTGTCCCCATTGTCCATCTCCGAACATAAGACTAAGATGCGTATGTTGCTGAGAGAACTTGCCCGCAGCCACCGCGGAGCACAGGGATGTCTTTAGCACTGGGTGCAGTCTGCGCCCACGCACAGAGGATTTTGAACCCGAGTAGCAATCCTTTATGACTGGCCCCTCCTATTTGTCCATTTGGGAGGTAAGACCCATGCAACTGAAAAACTAATTGAGAGGTATTTTAAGCAGAACCAAAAGGTAACAAGGGCAAAGCACACCACCTCCTTTTACTTCCGACTTCCGGGACCCTCTTAGGACGTAGGGAAGCCTCGTCTCTCTCTCACTCAGGGAGCGACGAGTGGTTTTGAATCGCCGACCTTGCGGTTCACAGCCGAACGCATAACCACACACCACCGGGAGCCCTACGTTGGAGAGGAGGCTGTTGGCTGTCGTGGCTTGCCACGTTTTCCCCTCTCGTGGCTCAGTTCCATTGCCACTGTGGTTGTTGGGGATGCCGGTTGCCAGTTAGAACTCACAGGCCCACGGGGTTTCCTGGGCGGTCATCTCTGCAGGGGCAGACCACCAGGCCTGCTCGCCCATGAGTTCGAGCTGCCAACCTTCCACTTAACTGTGATGCCATCAGGACCCCTGGTTCTAAGTGGATTTTATTTTCTCTCCCTCTCACCGGCCTCCACCCTGTCTGTTCTCAGTGGCCAACCACCAAACGTGGCAAGAAGCCTGCAAACTCTCCCCATCCCTGTCCTTCCCTTCCCTTTGGTGGTCGAACGAGCCTTTCACAGGGGTCACCTAAGACCATGGGAAAACATAGCACGATTTACATGACGATTCAGTGAAGACCAGACCTGTTTCAGGGACTGGGCCCGAGCACCTCTAGACTCTCAGCCATGGCCTGTCCTCATCGAGCAAACCCCTCACCTTCCCAGACCCGGCTGTCGGTGTACTGGGGGCATTTGATCCCCGTGGTCAAGATCTCTTCGTCCTAATAATCTAGAACAGCTCGTGCTCAGAATGGGAAGGTCCCGACAAGCCGGAACCCTCTGACCACACGGAAAACCTGTCGCATTGAGTGAAACCCGACTCCTTGCAGCCCCAGCCCCATGTGGTCAGAGTGAAGCGGTGCTCCACCGGGCTCTGACGGGCGGTCATCTCATGGAAGCAGATTGCCAGGCCTTTCTCCCGTGGTGCCACTGGGTAGATTTGAACTGTGAGCCTGTTATTTATTTTTACCGTTTTTTAAATTTAACTATTTTTTATTTTGATAAATATTTTTATGGGGGGAACCTCTTAAAGCTCTTATAACAATCCATACATCAAGTGTATCGAGCACATTTGTACCTTGCCAGCCTTTTTGTTAGCATCCAAGAGCAAGCTTCATGCACACACACGCACCCCTCCAGCTTAGTTTCCACACCTGTAACATGAGGGCAGTAAGGCCCGGTGTTGGTCCAGGTGAGGAGTGGGAGGATAGGTAGTGCGTGGAAGGTGTGCCAAGAGGGACAGGAATGGGCCGAGCCTGGCAGAACTGCCGTTTGGATGGTGGTGGGTTGGCGAGGGAGAATGGTGAGGATCCATGCGCTCAGACCCAGGGCTCCCTCCTCAGCCTGCCTCTCTGCACCTTGGTCACCTGTCCCTGGTACAGGGGAAGTGACTGACTCAGTGCTGACCTCTAAGGTTGGGCTGACGATTAGAGAAGACAGACATCAAGGGCTGCAAACCTCCCTCCACCGAGAGCCGCTACAGTGTTCCTCCAGGAACCCAGAAGAGGCTTCTCAGGTGTGGGGCAGGTTGTCCAAGGTCGCACAGTAGGGCAGAGCAGACGCTGGCCTATTTGGGCTCGCTCACTCCCCCTGGCAGCCGGGTCGGCTGCTCCCTCCCTCCCTCCCTTGGCGCAAAGTAAATGAAACAAAGGCACCTGAGACTACCAAGCCACTGCATGAGGCATGCAAGTATTGCCTCTCCGGCTTGCACACTAGCATGTGTGTGTGTGTGTGTGTGTGTGTGTGTGTGTGTGTTTGTGTACCATATGTGCAGCGTCTCGGCTCCAGAGGGCCAAGCCAGGTTAGCAGGCTGGGGGAGCAGTCCCAGGCCCTGGCCCCTGGCCTGAAAGGGACTCCACATTCAAGGGCAAGAACTCCTTCAAGGTGGTGCATGCAGTCCCTCTGGCTGCGCTGTGATGCAAAGGCAGGAGTTGGTGGGGAACCCAGGAGCCGCCATGGTGGTCAGCCTGTGGTAATGGGAGGATTGTGGGTACATGTAGCTGTGGGAGGAGGCTGGCTTCTTTTCCTGCCACCACTGTCCCCGAAACAGGAAGCAGAGACAACAGTACCATTAAGGAGGCTGGAAGTTCGAGTCCGGGGAGAAGGCACTCTCTGCTGGATCAGGGGAAGGGCCTGGCGGCTCAGCTTCTATGTTCAGGTGCTCCCGTTGCCTTGGCCAGCATCTCTGTGGCATCTCTGGCCCCTCATCCCATTTTTGACCTGAATGTACACCCTGGGCGGAGTGATCTTGCACACATCCAGGTACTACTGTGGCCTCCTAGGCAAAGAACACCCTATTTCCAGATGGGACCACAGCTGTGGGCACAGAGACTATGTTCTCATCTGCCAAGTCGCCCAGAGAGGTGGTCAATCTAAATGGAACCCCCCATACACACACACATCCCTCTCCGTGGAGTAGGTAGGATACTGATTTAAAGGGTTAAGGAAATAGCTTGCCCTGGGAGCATGCAAGGAAAGCCTGGACTCTGGAGGTTCCCCGATGCAAGATACTCACAACCGCTCGGGCGGCTTAGGACGCCTCCCCCTGTAAATGAGGACCAGCTGCCCTGGCCGCAGGCTGCACTGCCTGGAGGGCCCCGCTCCCCTGGTTAGGGCAGGACGGGGCTGCACAATATGGCAGCAGATAGGGTGGGCTTTGCGGAGGGGGAGAGAACCAACCAGTGTGTTATGGGGTGATCATTTGGATCCTGGTTGAAAATGGGGAGCAGATGTGCTTTTGAGAAAGAACAGAGCCCAATTCCCAGACTCCAAGGAGAACTGGGCTCCAGGCTGCCCCTGTCCCTGCCTAAGCCGTGGACACCTGGGTCTGGAAACAGAAATGGGTCTGGGGCGAGGTGAGGAGTGCAGACAGGATGGACCAGTGGGAACTCTGGGGGATCCCCTGCAAACCAGAACTACAGGCGAGATCTGCCAAGAGGCACAGGGGCCCCTCACACACACACTCTGGCAGCGGAGAAATGGTACCGTGCGAGGGCGATGCCTGGCTGCAGGGAGAGAAACATACACCGCCCGCCCGCCCGCCTGCCTGCCTGCCACCTGCAGATGGGGAAGGCAGCCCGGCCTGGGCCCAGAGCTCCGTGATTTCCGCACCCACACAGAGGGCTGGGCGCTTACATAATGCAAGCTGCAAAGGGGGCGGCTGAATTTGCCAGCCCACCCCCACAGGGGCCACCCAGGGGGCGGCACCTTCTAGTCAGGGGCATCTCTGCACCCACCTCCTGCTGGCCGCGGTGGCAGGATTTCTGTCAGCTTCCTTGACCCCGGGGTGACCCCAGGAAGTCACGAAAAGGGAAACAGTGCGAGACTGTCACTTTGCTGGTGGTAGCAGACGGGGGCTCCCTCCTTGTGCTGAAGCGTGATGAGGCTGCTGGCCATAGAGCATGCTGGGATGGGGGACAGGGCATCTGGAGCTGGGGGTTCAGGGAAAGAGGCGATGGGGGTGCTCTGCTGTCTCCCCCACCCCTCCCACCTACAACCCACAGATCACCTGCCTCACCCAGACAGGTAAGGCACCCTCACGTAGCTGCACCGCCCCCATAGCCCTCTGCTTACTCTCATAGGTGCCCACTCTCCCACCTGGTGCCATGCGAAGCCCTGGTATCCCATCATGCCCCATCTCCCCAAGTTTAGGGAAGGCGGCCACTTGGAAGTTGCCAGATGAGTCACATTTGGGGGATCTAAGTTGGAAGCTGAGAAAACGACTGTAACAGAGGTTTAAGAGCTCAGACCCAAGTGGGCCAGCCTGCCTTCAGATCCGCCCTCGGCCCTCACTTGGTGCATGACATTGGATGAGTTGTCCCCCCACCCCCAGCCTTCCCAAGCTCAGCTCTCCCCCTCGTTGGTCAAAGAACGGATTGTGAGGATCAAAGGGGAAAGCGATGTGGAAAAAGCTTAGAGCTCGGCATGCCATTCGGATGCCTGGCCGCATCACCGGTTGGTCACACCACGTGGGGCTACATACCCACAAGGTCAGCAGTTTGAATCCACCAGCCAGTCCTTGGGAGACAGAGGAGCCTGTCTGCTCCCATCCAAACTGACAGCCTTGGAAGCTCCAGGGCGCAGTTCTGCCGGGCCCCTTGGGGCTGCTGGAAGCTAGAATGGACCGGATACCAGTGGGTTTGGTTTGGGGTTCGGGCGTGTACAAATGCATAGTCCATTTCTCGCTAGTAGCCTTTTAGAGGTACCTTTTAAAAAACCAGCCAGTGAGACCCCTTTAAGTCACAATAGTCTACCCCAAGACCAACCAAAGGCATGGCGCAAGGAGGGACAGCATGCACCGCATCCCCATCAGTCAGGGACTGATTCGGCACCAGCTAACAGCCTATCATTCGTCTGCAGGCATATTTTCACCTTTATCCAAGAGTCATGGCACCCCCTCGGCCCCACTGTGATGACCCTAGAGCAGTGGTTCTCAACCTTCCTAATCCCACGACCCTTTAATACAGTTCCTCATGTTGTGGTGACCACATACCCCCGCCAACCATAAAATTATTTTCGTTGCTGCTTCATCGCTGTCATTTTGCTATTGTTGTGAATCAGGCGACCCCTGTGAAAGGGTCGTTCAACCCCCAAAGGGGCCGTGGCCCTCAGGTTGAGAACCTCTGCCCTAGAGGTTCTACGTCCAGTCTAATTGTTTCTCTGGGAGGGCTTCGGATACCCCGTGGACCGCACGTGTCTTCCGAGTCTTTTGGGGGCCCATCTCTGGTCTGTTTCATGGCCAGGTCTCTGCTTTTGAAGCCGGAGCAAATTAATAATTACCATGGGGGGAAAAGGCAGTTGAGAGCCAGTCGTCTTTCCTAATGCTCAGTTCTGTGAAGAGCGGCCTCATTCCTGCTCTGGGGTGGGGGGTCTGCTATTGGGGGTAGCTGGAATAGAAATTCCGGAGGTCCGTGCCAGCCGAGCGCCTGGTCTGTGAATGGGAGGATGTTTGTGAAACATTGAGCGAAAAGGTTGTGGAACAAGTTGGAAGGGGGCGTTCCTGGAGCGGAAAAGAGATAAGCACAGTCTTGTGGTTCCTGTGTTTGATCTCCGGACTTGAGAGACCCTCTGGTCTTGCAGGGCTTCTGTCGATCGTGGATAGAAAAGTCACAGAGAAAGGCGTCTCCTCTCTGAGAGCAAAGGAGCTGACGTCTCGGGCTAGCGTTAAAAGCCCGTGAGCATCTTGTAGCTCGTCTTTGAAGTCGCCTGTGTTTCCCTCATTGTATTGAAGGTGGGGGTGACTGCTCCATATACCAATCTCTTGTTATATTTTCCCCTTCTTTTCTTCCTTCTCTTCAGCTCAAGAAACCCTGGGTCTGAAGTGAGCCAGCCGCCACCATGCCCAGCGGCTAGTCCACTCCTACTGTGCGTCACCTCCAGGATCCTCCCCCACCCCCAATCCACCAGACCCTGCTCCTGCTCTGCTGGGCCTCTCGTCTAGGGACGCGCCCACAGTGTCTCCTGACGTCTACCTGCTCAGCCAGCATTTCCTTAGAGAGACAAGAGCGAGGCAGATGGGCGCAATCATGCCACCGACGGCCAGACAGCAATGAGCGGGTGACGCCAGGTTGACGTCAGAGCCAGAGAAGACACCGAAGCCCACAGACGAGCCTGGTTTTCAAGAGACTCCCAGTGCCCGCGGCACCACTGCCGCCACCGCCGTCCGCCTGGCTCCTGCGTGCCATCCTGGCTGAGCCTGGCACCTCCTGGGGGCATCATCGTGACTTGATCCGCTCCTGGGCTTCAGGCGGGACCCCCAGCAGCCAGGCACCATGGAGGAGCAGACGTTCAGCGTCCAGCAGATCCAGCCCAACGTCATCTCGGTGCGCCTCTTCAAGCGCAAGGTGGGAGGCCTGGGCTTCCTGGTGAAGGAGAGGGTCTCCAAGCCGCCCGTGATCATCTCCGACTTGATCCGAGGGGGTGCCGCCGAGCAGAGCGGCCTCATCCAGGCCGGGGACATCATCCTGGCGGTCAATGGGCGCCCCTTGGTGGACCTCAGCTACGACAGCGCCCTGGAGGTGCTTCGGAGCATTGCCTCCGAGACCCACGTGGTCCTCATCCTGAGGGGTCCCGAGGGCTTCACCACGCACCTGGAGACCACCTTCACCGGGGACGGGACCCCCAAGACCATCCGGGTGACACGGCCCCTGGGTCCCTCCACCAAAGCCGTTGACCTGTCCCACCAGCCTCCAGCCAGCAAGGAGCAGCCGCTGGCAGTCGATGGGGCCGCCAGCCCTGGGAAGAGGCCTCAGCGAGCCCACAGCGCTGCCAGCCAGGAGGCCGGCTCACGAGCTCATGCCAATGGCCTGGCCCCCAGGCCTCTGAGCGGGGACGCTACCAAGAACAGTGCCGGGGCGGGCCTCCAGGGAGGCGGGGAGAGCAGCGCCCTGCTCAGGGAGATCCAGCCCGTGCTCAGCCTCCTCACCAGTGGGATCAACGGGGCAGAATCTGCCAAGGCAGAGACGAAGGATGCGGAGGTCCAGGTGGAAAGGTAAGGCCGCACCTGTGTGCAAACGTGTGCGTGTGCTAGTGTGCGAGTGTGTGCACGTTCAAGTGCAGCCCACGGCCTGGAGCCAACATGGGGATGGCTCCCTCTGGCATCTGCCCTTTGCATCCCACCGGCCCCCAGCCATACCTGCTTCCTTCCCTTAGATGTGAAGGAGCCCCGGTTGTATAGGGGGTTACATATGAGGCTGCTAACCTCAAGGTCAGCAATTCAAAACCACCAGAGTGTATGTTCCTGGCCATGAAGCCCAGGACTCATGGTCACAGCCGTGAACATGGCATCTCCCAGTCTTTAACCAACGCACACCTCCTGACACCCTGCACCAAACCCACCCCATGGTCATTGAAGCAATCCCAGCCCTGGGCAGCCCAGCAAGGCCAAGTCGAACTGCCCGGTAGGGCCTCCGAGGCTCTTACGGAGGCAGACTGCCTCCTCTTTGTCCCGTGCAGAGTATGGCTGGTGGGTCTGAACTAATCTTTCAGAGGGCAAGCCAGGTTTAACCCGCCATGCCACCAGGGCTCCTAGGATGCCTGTCTCCTGGCCGGACAGCTTGGCCCTTGAGTGTTCTGAGGAAGGCAGGCCGTTGTGGTGAGTGGCTGACTCAGACATGTGGATTATGCTCGGGCCCCTAGGAAGAGCGCGTGGGGAGAGCTGAGCCCCAGGTGCCCTCCACCGAAACCGGCCTCTCATCTCAGCCCCAGCCAGCGAGGAAACAAGGAAGGAGCCACGGGGGTGCGGGAAATGGGCTCAGGGTGCAGGGTTGACCCTACCTGGGACGGAAGCTAGAAGCTGGGAGGGAGGAGCTGGACATCAGCCCTCTGTGTGAGTCCAACGGATATTCTCTAAGGAGGTGCAATGGGTGAGGTGGTCAGACAGACAGACTGGCTGATTTTTCTCTGCCCCCCCTTCACTGTCCCCTTTGACACTCCAGCAGCCAGAACAACCAGGATGGGGCTAGGACCCTGGTTATTCAGGGCTCAAGTCCAGGGCCTCTCAGCAATATAAATCAATATAGCCCACACCCTTTCCCAGGCACCCCGAGTGCCCCAAGACCATCACCACTGCCCGGAGTAGTGTACCCCCCATGCCACATTCACTCATTCAACAGATGCTCACCGAGGGCCTCCTGGTTGCTATGAGTTGGCATCAACATGACGGCAGTGAGTTTGTTTTATGGGGGGAGGTGGCAGGCAGTGTCCCGGGCCCCGGGAACAGAGGAGTGATTGGAAGAGACCAATATCCCCAGTCGTGCGGAAGCTGGGGGGGCTGTGCAGTGGGGGAGACCAGACAAGTTGTGCTGAGTTGCTGAGCAGAGTCCGGAGGGGCTGTGGAGGAAGGGTGCAGTTATAAATCAGCGGGCGACAAGAGTCCCATTGGGACGTGACACTGCCAGACCTGCAGGGGGGTGTTCATGAACTTTGAAGCTTTCCAGGGGAAGAGCATTCCAGACAAAGGGCCGATATATGTGCCGGAGAGTGCCCAGCATATTAGAAGGACCACTTGGGATCCCCGCTTCCACCCTTAAGTAGGTCCCCCAGCCCCTGGGAACCCACCTGACTCGGCATTGCACCCCAGACCTTTCTCAGCTTCCCAATTTCCGCAAGATGGAAGCTTTGTCCAGGAACCCCTGGGCAGAAGGGAAGCAAGGGACCCTCACTGACCGAGACACTGCCCCCCAGCCCACTCCTTTCTTCTGCACATGCCTTTGGGCAGGGAAGCTTGCCCCCACTAGGAGTAGACCCCAGTCACAGGTGGGGGACTACTGATGGGCCTGAGGGGCAAGAGGCAGGCCCCAGAGCCCAACCTTGGGGGGCTCCCAGCCGGCAGAGATCCAGAGGCCTGGCTCCCCCAAGACCTACACAAGCTCAAACCCCGTCTTCAGGGAGCAGCCACCCAGGGAGGCCCCTGGTTGCGGGCATGTCTGGACCTTGCTGCATCCTCTCAGGATCATGCATGCCCAGGAATCTCCCTCAGTCACTTCACTCCACCTGCCTCCGCGTCCTCTCCAACTCACAGTGACCCCCGTGGGTGCTACTGAGTAGAATGGCTCTGTGGGGTTTTCTTAACGTGTGAGCTTTACAGAGAACGATCTTCAGGCCTTTCATTCCATGTGCCCCTGGGTGGGCTCGAACCCCCAACCTCTTAAGTTCACAGTCAAGTGCGAGCCACATGTGGGGGACTGAGAGAGGGGAAAGGAGCCCAGGTGGTGGTGTGGTTACACTTCGGGCTGCGGTCGATATGGTCGGCAGTTCTAAACCACTGGCCACTCAACAGGAGGAAGACTGTGCTTTCTACTCCTGTCTACAAGAAACTCCCAGGGGATCACCAGGAAGTCACCATTGACTTCATGTCAGTGAGTTTGGGTTTGTTTTCTTGTTTGTAAGAGAGGGGGTGCTGCCGATGGCACAGGAGCTGCCCAAACCACAAACCTGTGTCTCCGTTTGCACCTGACGGCCCGTGCGGGTGGAGATTCCGTCTTAGGCTCACACACGCAGCCAGCCAGCGTTGTCTCACCCAAGCACCGAGCAACAGGATATGCACGCCATTAGCAAGAACTCTTGAGCTATGTCTCCTCTGTTTCTAGTTGAGGGCTTTCAGAAACTCCCTCCCATCGAGTCAATCCCAAATCATAGCGCCCCTCCCTCCAGGACAGGGTCGAATGCCCCCCATAGAATTTACGAGACTGTTGATCACAGCAGAAGCGGAAACTTTCCTCTTGCTCCCACCAAGTGCCCTGTGGGTTCAAACGGCTGACCTTGACCTTGCCGTGAGCAGCCCATCAGGTGACCTACCATGCCCACAGGCCTCTACTGAAGGTACCTGGCTCATCCACAAGTCAGCCTCCACCCCGGAGGAGACAGATGAAGAAGCCAGTGTTGAGTGGACTCTGACTCAGGGCGCCCCCACACATGTCCCAGCAGAACTGTGCCCACCTCATGCGGGCAGTCAGGCTGAGTGGCTCCCCAGTGGGTCCTCCTGCCACTGCCAGGTCACACCGGCGTCTGGCTTCGGGGACTGTCCCAAGTTCCCATGCCCTCATTTTCTCCCTTCCCTCTTTCTCCTGGAAACAGACGTCTTAGCTTGCTCCTCACAGTTCCTTTCCCTCAGGGGACATCCTGGTCCCGTTTGTCTGTGGGCGGAGAGATGCTTCCTCAGAGCCGGTTTCACCCCAGGACCTGAGGAGGGGACTTCTGGAACCTTCTGCCCCGGCAGCCGTCACTTTAAGATGTCAGAGCAGATCCAGGTTACTCAGCTTGCTGCCCCGAAGGAGGCTTCTAAGGAGGCCAGGCTCGCTGCCCGATCCAGCATCCATCTGTCTCAGCCGGCCAGCCACACTCAGCCTCCTGATAGCCCCTCCTTCTGAGAGCTTACCTTACCAAGGGCCCCCACAAGCCTCCCCGCCTCCACCCAGGGTCGAATGGATTCTGCCCCCAGAGCGGGGCCTGTGGGTTTAGTGTCCTTTTGCAGGGGAGGGCATCCCGGCTCTGAGAGGTGCAGCCACGAGCCCGAGGCCTCCTATGGCCACGGGGCTGTCCCGGTTCAGCGTCGAAGGCTTCCCAATAAGAACACCAGGTTTGGAGAGAGCCTGAGAGAGAATACAACATAGCTGAAACCAGGGCAGTGCCCGGTGTCCAGCCTGGGGTGGGCCATCTCCATTGCTTCCTTTTCTTGATGTGTAAGCTGAGGCTTCAAGGGGCACTGGTACTTGTCCCCAATCCCATGGCCAGTGAGCCACCAAGCCGGGACTTGAACTGACGGGTCTGTCACTCTCTTGGCTCCAGGGCACGTGGCTCCCAGCCATCGGGCTGCTGGAGACTTGGGGCTGTTTCCTTGGAGTCCCAAGGGAAACTTCAGTCTTGTCTGCTAGAGGCAGCATCCTAACATCGAGATGCCCTGGGAGCCCCGAGTCGGTTAGGGCAGCAGGACCTCTTGGGTGATAGGCCCTCCCCCACTCTCAGGGGCTCATTGCTCCTGGCTACCTCCCCTCCTGACACAACCTTGGAGACAAGCCAGTGTCCGAGGTCATCTCTAGCCCTTCTGGGTTGCAAGGGAAGGACTTGACTTGGCGAGCGCATTTTAATGAGCCATGCCGTCCGTCTGCAAGGCCCATCCTTCATGCTGAGGGAGGGGCTCGCTGTTTAAAGCCCCACGTTTGATTCATGTCCCAGCAGCGAGTTGAAATCAGAGCTGGGCCTACAGCAGGTCCTGGTGGAACCAAGGGAGGCAGAGAGGCGGAGGGCGGGCGGGGAAGGAGGAAGGATTGGAGGTTAGACTGACTCTCAGCTTGGATATGCCGACTCAGCTAGAGAAGGGGCTTTGCAGGGATACCATGAGGGCCTGAGGAGCTAGGGCCAGGGGCTAGAGGGAGGGGACCTGCTCAGCATCTCAGCAGCACACAGCCCCCCAGTGACACACGGGTGGGCAGTGGCCGTGCCTGAGGGGCATTGACCAGGAATCGAACCCAGGTCCCCTGCGTGGAATTTCCCTGCTCCATCAGGTGGTGTCTGCTTGGCTTCTTCACAACGCCATCGCAGCAGCAGCCCTAAAATCACGTGTCATTGTTGCTGGCTGCCACCGCGCCAACTCTGCCGAACAGCGACCAGTGTGTGACAGAGCAGCACCCTGCTAGGTCCCGCTCCACCCACCCGGCCCTGGCGCATACTTGACCCTGTCATAGTCCCCCCCTCCCACCCCTGTTACAGATGAGGTCACAGAGGCCGAGAAGGGTGAGGTGTGGGGTCCCCAGTTGCCTGCTCGTAACTAGCACAGCCAAGAGTCACATCCCCAAACTCAAAAGGCAAACTCACGGCCGCCCAGTTGATTGCACCTCTTAGCCACCTGATAGGACGGGGGAGAAGGCGCTGTGTGGGCCCCTGCACGGTGCTGCTTTGTGGCAGTGGAAAGCCTCACTTGCCTTTCACGGAGAGGCTGGTGGTTTGGAACTGCTCACCCGAGGGGCAGCAGCCCAACACATAACCACTGTGCCACCAGGGCCCTGGGCTTGAGCCCAGTTCCATCCAATGCCACAAGTCGGGCCTGTGTTCACGGAGCCTGGCTATTTCAGCCAACTCACGGGCCAGTGTCTAACTCACGTTACTTTGATTTGCCTGGCGCGGTGGACCAGCTTAGCCACTGGTCCTCCTCAGCCCTCTGTTAAACACTGCTCTCCCCCACTCACCACACCAACTGCAAAGTCAGTTTGTCTTCACAACACGGCGCATGCGTGATTTAAGCTAAAGCGTCCTTGACCGAACGTAGATGCTTTCCCTGCAAAAGCCACATTGTCCCGTTGGATTTCCACGGCTGTCTTCCTCGTGGGTGCAGAGGGCCGCCTCTTGCTCCCTGGGATTGGCTGGTGGGGTCCTTTACACCCACGGCCAGGTCCTCGGAGCTCTGGGCCCCAGGGGGACTCCTCTGTGGATGCTCAAGCACCACTCGCCTCCCCCTCCCCTGCTGACTTCTCACCAGAGGCCCCGTGATGTCATCAGACCGGGAGGTTTCGAGGTGCTAGAGATCGAGTGACATTTCCAGCAGCCTCTCTGCAGACACCTCCTCTGTTTATCACCCCGCTGGTGAGCCATCAGCTCGGGCAAGGTCTGTCATCAAGAGCCACTCCGGTGTGTTTGGATGACATTTTAAAAGAGGGCGAAACAGAATGTTCCCTCTGACAATTTTGCAGGCCTCCCCAGGCAGGAGGAGGACAGAAGTGGCTTTGACTTTGGCCTAGGATTAAGGGAAGCAGAGCGGGGTGGGGGGAGTGTCTGACTGAGTAAACAGCTGGGGGCCGAGCACTTGGCCCTGCTTCCTGATTCATCCCAACACCACACTTGAAGGGAGGGCAGATGATGGACAGAGTAGGGAAGCAGGAGTCCTCGAAACTGGGGACACCCAACAGATGGACGGATAAGGGTGAACTGGACCCCTGGAACCAGAACTTAGAGGGCCCCAGACCCAGCTGCACCGTCCGAGCTGGAGAACAGAAGATGCCACAGGACAGCTGATGAGAGGGTCAGACTTGAGACCAGCCATCGGGAAATCAGAGGGAAGCCCCCACGGGCAGGACTGGGGAGCACTCTGGATTTTGACAAAAAGCCCCGTCTCATCCACGAGGATGAGCCCCTCCTGGCATCTCAGAGGGCGGCCGGGCTGAGGCGCCTTGCCTAGAAGCAGCTTCCCCTTGAGTCTGTCTGAGTCCCAAGGCAGGGACCCAGGAAAACGTCATGTGAGGAAGTCAGTTGGATGGACGTGCTGCCATCCGTAGCAGTGCGACTGAGGCGAGTGGCTTCACTTCTCCGAAGCTCCGTGACCTCATCCAGCGGTGCCCGTGAGGATGCTGATCCTGGTGGTGATGGCGAGGAGAGAGGAAGGATTGGGGTAGTAAGGAAATAAGGACGGGGGGTTGGGTGGTGGTGGTGGTGGTGAGGGTAGTGGTGGTGAGGGTGGTGGTGGGGTGGAGGTGAATGTGGTGGTGGTGGTGAGGGTGGTGGTAGTGGTGGTGAGGGTGGTGGTGAGGGTGGTGGAGGTGGTGGTGGTGGTGGTGGAGGTGGTGGTGGTAGAGGTGGTGGTGGTGGAGGTGGTGGTGGTGGTGGTGGTGGTGGTGGTGGTGGTGGTGGTGGTGGTGGAGGTGGTGGTGGTGGTGGTGGTGGTGGTGGTGGAGGTGGTGGTGGTGGTGGTGGTGGTGGTGGTGGTGGTGGTGGTGGAGGTGGTGGTGGTGGAGGTGGAGGTGGTGGTGGTGGAGGTGGTGGTGGTGGTGGTGGAGGTGGTGGTGGTGGTGAGGGTGGTGGTGGTGGTGGTGAGGGTGGTGGTGGTGGAGGTGGTGGTGGTGGTGGTGGAGGTGGTGGTGGTGGTGAGGGTGGTGGTGGTGGTGGTGAGGGTGGTGGTGGTAGAGGTGGTGGTGGTGAAGGTGGTGGTGAGGGTGGAGGTGGTGGTGGTGGAGGTGGTGGTGGTGAAGGTGGTGGTGAGGGTGGTGGTGGAGGTTGTGGTGGTGGTGAGGGTGGTGGTGAGGGTGGTGGTGAGGGTGGTGGTGGTGGTGGTGCTGAGGGTGGTGGTGGTGGTGGTGCTGAGGGTGGTGGTGGTGGTGGTGAGGGTGGTGGTGAGAGAATGACGGGCGTGATTATGGTGATAATAAAAGGGGTTATGATGATGGCGGTGATAGTGGCGGTCATAACAGGATGAGGATGGTGTTGGTGGAGATGATGTTGATGGTGGTGGCGATGATGGTGACAGTGAAAAGAAGGGTTATGAAGGTGGTGGCGACGATGATGATGATGGCCATACTGGTCAGGAGGAGAGAGAACCATGTTCCGACCATCACGAGGGCTCTGTTGCTGGTGGTGCTAGTGGCAGTGGTAGCAGTGATGGCAACCTACCTCGTAGACGTGCCCTAAGGTCTAAATTCATTTAAATACATGTAAAGTACTTATCATGTGTCTGGCTCCTACCAAGTGCCCGGTCAACTCTAGCTGAGCCCTGGTGACACTCCAGGAGACATTGAACTCTTAACCCACTGCAGGGTCAGCAGTTCAAGCCCACCAGCCACTCAGCAGGTGGCCAATGAGGCCATCTGCATTTACAGTCTCGGAAACCCCACACAGGGCCACTGTATTGGGACTGGAATTGACTCCATGGCCGTGGGCGTGGTTTATTGATCATTATCAACAGTACACTGTACCCTCACTTATCAGCTGTCTGACATTTTGCGTTTACGACAATAGTAGAAAATGTTTTTCTTTTCTTTTTTTTCTTTTTTAATTCTCATGTCTGACCGTAAAGAATGTCAAGCGGTGAGGTGAGGGCAGCACTGGGCCTCATGGTTCCAGACATGTGTCCGCGTCAATGGGCCATGAGGCCCAGTGTTGAACAGTTATATCACGTGACGTGGCAGATGTGTAATGACATGGTCATCCTCCGTGTGGGGATCTGCGAGGTCCGCCGCCGTGCTCACACCATGCCCATTGACTCGGAACAGCTTGGTCTTCAGGATCTGCGCACGTTGGGAAAGCCAGGGGGCGGGGGCATTATCCCTTTGGCAACTATGTTCCCTTGTGTCCAGAACCATGCCTGTATGGCTGGCATTGTGCGAATCCTTAGGCCTGGGATGACCACGCCTCCCCTGATTTACCTATCCCTCCCTCCTCCTAACCTTCCCACCATCAAGACACATGGATCTTAAAACAAAACAAAAGCCTAGTACTGTGGAGTCGGTGCTGACTTCTGGCAATCCCATGCGCCTTAGATGAGAACTGCGCTCCATCGGGCTCTCCGTGATTGAGGTTACTTGTTTTTTTTTTGAAATAGAGAACCAGGTGCTTCCTCTGCTGTGTCTGCCGGTGGGCTCAAACCTCCACCCTCTTGGTTAGCGGTTGAGTGTGTTAACCCCTCCCAGGTTCCCCTTCCGAGCGTCCGGGTTTCACACAGCCTGGGGCTCCACTAGAAGGTGGACTTCATGTGCCCCCAGATCTGTGAGATGCAGGACGGTGCAGAGGTAAGGAACACCTTGGAGCTGCATCTGTCAGGAGGAAGGTGTGCCAGCCACCCGTGCCCACTCATGAGCTCACCGCCAGGCCTGACCCCAGGGACTGCCTTCTGCCCGCACGTGGCTGGCCGTCTTGGCAAAGCACCAGGCTAGACGCCCAACCCTCTGTGGTCCCGTAGAGAGTGGAGTAAGCGAGCCAGCAAGATTCTGAGCCCACTCGGGGTTCCGGGCCAGGGCTGCCAGCTAGTCACTCTGACGCCACCTCTCCCCTCACCTGCTGCACTCTGCCTTTCAGAGATTTGGATGGCAAGTCACACAAGCCGCTATCCCTTGGCGTGGAGAACGACCGCGTCTTCAACGACCTCTGGGGGAAGGGCAACATGCCTGTAGTCCTCAACAACCCCTACTCGGAGAAGGAACAGGTAAGGGATGGGGGGTGGGGGGCGAAGCAGCTCTGAAGCTCCCTGCCCTGGCGCCGTGGGCGGGAGCATGGAGGGAAGAGAAGCCAAGTCCCAAGCTGTGTTGGGATGGAAACAGTCACCGTGCGGCCATCAGTGTGTGCTCATCCCGGGCATGAATGCGGCCAGGCTTTTGTTTGGTGTCGTTGTGAGCTTGCCACCTTCCTGCTCCCAATTCTGCTTCTACCGGGAAATGCATTCGAACCAAACCAAACTCTGACCCAGCTGCCCCCGAGCCGGGTCATGGCAACCCTGTTTCTTTCTAAGTTGAACCAAGCGTGCCTGGTGGGGGGGGGGGGTCACCTTTTGGAAACACAACCTACCAGGCCTTTCTTCTGCGTCATGTTTTGGGCAGATTCGAAGGGGTTTGCTCTACGCTTTGTGATTGAGGGCTGGACCCTCCCCTCTACCCAGGGCCTACGGGAAAGGCATTCACCTGGCCCCACAGCAGAGGTGCCTGGTGAAACGCTCCACTTGCTCCCCTGGCCCCAGCTACCCAGTGTCCCTCCTCACCTACTATGGTGTCCAGTCATTTCCAACCTAAAGTGACCCCGGGTACACCCAGTCCTGTGCCAGCCTCACCATTGTTCTCAAGCTTGAAACCCGTAGTGACACTATGTCAGCGGTTCCCAACCTGTGGGTCATGACCCTTTGGGGGGTCAAATGACCCTTTCACAGGAATCGCCTAACACATATTTCCAATGGTCTTAGGAAAACACATATTTCCAGAAAACACATATTTCCAGTGGTCTTAGGAACCAAGACACGGCTCCTCTATCCGTCTCCTGATGAGTCCGCCCACATGCAGATAGACCCACCTAAGCGTACCCAGCGTGAAGACTGTTACCCATGCTACACCATGCTCAAAGACGAAATTTCATTTATCCATAATTAGATCTCAGTATCTCCCAATATATAATTACATGCTGTTTTTGTGATGAATCACGGTGCTTTCACGATGTTCGATTTGTAACAATGAAAATACACCCCGCCTATCAGCTATTTACGTGATGATTCACCACAGTAGCAAAATGACAGTGATGAAGTAGCAACGGAAATAATTTTCTGGTTGGGGGTCCCCACCGCATGAGGACCTGTATGAAAGGGTCGCGGCATGAGGAAGGTGGAGAATCACTGCCCTGTGTACACCCACCCAATCCTGGGCCATCCTCGCGGTGGTTTTTACGTTTGATCCCCTTGTCGTGGCCGCAGCGCCAGTCCACCTCATCAAGGGTCTTTTCTGGCTACTGGCCCCCTCCTCCTCCTTCACCAAGCAAGGTGTCCTCTTCCCGGGCTTGGTCTCTCTGACAGCATGTCCAAAGTACATGAAATACAGTCTCACCGTCCACTCTTCTAAGAAGCCTTCAGGCCGCCATACTTCTTCCCAGATAGATCTGTTGGTGTTTCTGCCGGTCCGTAGTCCTTGCCAGCCCCAAATACAAATGCATCAATTCTTCCCCGGTCTTCCTTTTTCGGTGTCTAACGTGTACATGCAGGTGCGACTTGGATCGGGTGGACCTGTGTCCCCAAAGGGCCATCCGCGCACTTCAACACCTTAAAGTGGTCTTTTGCAGCAGATGGGCCCAAGGCAATACCCAACCTGATTCCGGGTCTGCTGCTGCTGGGAGCGTTGCCCGTGGATCCAAGCAGTCTCGCGCCCGAGAGGCAAGTGACAGGAATCGTGTTTGTGCATCTTCTTGGCGGCATTTTGCCCCCGGGGTGGGCCAAGCCGAACACGTAGTTTTTCATACCAATGGCACGCGTGATGCATATGGACTTGTCCCACTCCGCCTCTCTTGGTGGTCAAGTCCTAAGTAGCAAGTACAGGGAGTACTTGTGCCTTGTTGCAAAATTGCCTGACCCCCCAGTGTGCACGCCACCATCATTTTATTTCCGTACGGGACACCTGAAGCACTGCCAGCGTCTCACAATGACCGGGCCCGGGTGAATGGCATTGTACAAAGAGCCCAGTTGGCACTTGGACAGGTGTATTTAACGAGAGGATAAATTCCTTGAGAGGGAGTCACTCGGCCAGAGGGCACGTGCACCTTTGTAATGCTGGCAAGGGTCGCCGACTCGCTCACTCGCCGGGGAGGGTGTCCCAGCTGAGCCAGCCAAGGTGAGGAGACTGGCTGTTTCCCCAAAGCCTCGCCAACTCAGTGTGCCCTCAGACTCTCTCGTCCGTGCCAGCCTGCCGAGATGTGTTTAGACAGCTGAGCCAGTGTCATTTCCTGAGAGTGGCAGGGCTGGGCGGGGGCCCGGCACAGCCTTTTTCTCCCCTGCCTGGGCAGAGAGAGGACCGGGCGCAAGCAGCCCTAATGAAGCATGCTCTGCCCCAACGGTTGGGCAGGAGGACTATCAATGCATCCGAACGAAGGTTCTGACGAAGGCTATTGACGTGGCATCGACGGCCCAAAGGACACACAGATCAGCTGTCCTGGGACATCAGGATGCCCTCTGAGAGTTCTGGGGGCAGTGGTGTTTGCTGTCCGTGCTGGCATACAGTCGCCTGCTGCATCGCCCGCTGCTGTGCCAGCTACACGACGGTCGGTGTGTTGGCGTCTGACGTTTTGGCTGTTGTACTGTAAGCCCATCCCTGTCTTCAGAAACCGTCCTGTAGAATCACTCGGGGCAAATCATCCGTTCATGATCAAGTGCACATGCCTTGCTATGTTTTCTCTTGATGTTTCCGTAATGCGAGCCCTCCCAAGGCAAAGGACAGACAAAGGCAGCTACGGGCCAGGTCCAGGTTAGAGACACGGTCACTTAGCTCGGCAGTGTGTTGCCTACAGAGGCATTTTATGTTTGGGATTTACTGCCAGTTTTTCCATCTTTTCCACAAATATCCTGTTGACAGCATCTCTTGAAAATGATACTGGTCTCCCCACGCTGAGCCTGTGTTCTGTGGGCACCATCAGCATGGACTAACAGCTGCCCCCTGTCGGACAGGGTCTGGCTCTGCAGTCTGCCACGATGCCCGCCCCTCCCTCCCTTCTCCCTGTCCTTCAGGCCAGCCTCTGGGGTCCTACCTGATAGCACTGTTGTGGTTGTCGTCGTCAGGTGCTGCTGGGTCGGTTCCGACTCAGAGAGACCCTGAGTATAGCACAACAACAACAGGTGCCCGGTGCTGCCCCATTCTCACACTTGTTCCTAGGTCCGAGCCCATTGTGGCAACCAGGGTGACGACCCATCTCCTAGAGGGCCTTCCTGTGTTTCGCTGCCCCTCTCCTTCACCAAGCACGATGCCCTTCCCCAGGGACTGGTCTCTTCTGCTACATGTCCACAGGACAGGGCACCTAGTCTCACCAGCTGCGCCTCTCAGCATCTTTCTGGCCATGCTTCTTCCAGGACAAATTTGTGTGTCTTTCTGGTCCATGGTATTTTCAGTAGTCTTCACCCGTGCTGCGGATGTTCTTACAGTCATCAGGGCAAAAGTGAAAGGTGTATTGTGTCCGTATTGTCATGGAGGGGAAAAACAGAGACCGTCTCTCAGGAAAGGTGAGAAAGATCATATTTTTGTGGGGGTGGAAAATGAAGACGATTCTTGTATGTTTTATATGCAAATTTACATGTCTGCTATGCAAACGCAAGTGTTCTGTTTGGAAATTACCCAGCCTACTTCATTGATTTGCCTTACCGACATGTGCCCTCGGGGAGCCCGGGGGCAGGGGGGGGGGGTAGGGGACGGCGCAGTGGTAAAGTACTAGCCGATAAATGAAAGGTCAGCAGTTTGAACCTACCAGTTAATCCACAGGAGCTGGGCCCCAGAGTACGCAGTTCTTGGTCAGTAGTTGTCCCTGAGGTCTAGGCTGTAGGAATGGGGACAGAGGAGGCCTTGGGCCCATGAAGAAGACAAAGTCCCTGCTCAAGTGCTTCTCATAATCAGACCCAGAAAGAGGTGAAGACCCCATGGCAGCGAGGCCCAGCTTCAGAGCTTTGAAAACAGCCCTGTGACCCCGCAGCTAGAGCCACTAGCCAGCGACTCAGAGAGGTTTCCAAGCCGAGGGAACTGGGTGGAGAACTGGTGCCCATCTCTGTATCCTGAGAGCCATCTGCTGGCCCTGGCCTCCCTGCTCTCTGCTCTCAGCCCCTCTCTGGAGCAACTCCGGCAGCGGAGCGGCAGCCAAGGAGGCAGCTTCCTTCTTCCCAGTTGTAACTCACATTCATGCTCTGAGTGTCCACAGGGAGGCTGCTATTGTGGGCGACACAAAGGTGGGCCTGGCTGACCCCCGCCTTTCTGCATCAGGAACAGAGGGCGCAAGTGCAGGGGCAGCTACGTCTCCACAAAGACTAGCACAAGGAAAAGGGACCCGAGTGAAGCAGGACAGGTGCAGGCTAGACGTGAGGAAGAACTTCCCAGCTCGAAAGATGACTAGCTCCCAGAGGGAATGCCCGGCTCTATGTCCCCTTGGCCCAGAAGGGGTTCCCATCTTCCTGGGTTCTTTCATTCACCTGAATTCAAGGAGGATCAGCCATCCAGGTGCCTTCTCTGCAGCCAGTCTCCGAAGGCTGAGACTTCCATCTGGACCTCCTGGCCATTCCTCTCGTGAATGGCAGTGACACCCCAGGCCCTGGCTCCCAAATGACCCGGGACCCTCCTCTGACATCGCCTTGCAAGTGGTGTGTGGCCTGGGAGGGCAGGCAGAGGGATCCATTCTCCTGTCTCTTGCCTTCTCCCTGCCACATGCAGGGTGCTGGGGCGGAAGCAAAGATGAACCAGGGTCACCCTCCCTGTTTTGGGGGCTCAACCACGGGGGGGAGTAGGGCAGCCTCGTGTATTGCCATTAGTGCTACGATGGAGAGGGACACAAAACAGGCGGGGGGGCACATAAACATATCGGCAGGTATCAGGAAAGGTTGCCCAGAGGAGACGACATCCATCCTGAGGTGTGAAGGGCAAATCGGAGAGGGAGGGCGGGGTGGTGGCGGCATGATATACAGTAGATGTAGATCGTAGAAAGGACAGCAGGGGCTGGCGTTTTGTTTTGTTCTCTGTGTCCTGCCAAGCATCGTTACAAGAATCTTAGGTTGACGTAGCGCCTGTCTTCATTGTCTACTGCTGCTATGGCAGCAATACCACGAGTGGGCGGCTTTGTAACCAACAGAAATTTACTCTCCCCGTTAAGGAGGCTAGCAGTCCACATTCTGAGTGTAGGCTCCAGGGGAAACCTTTCTGCTTCTGTCTACCCCGGGGGAAGGTCCTTGTCTCCGTGTGACATCGTGGGCTTTGCATGCCTCGGAGCTCCCCGTGTTGATGCCTCCCCGTGTGCATTGGCATCAATCTTACTCTGAGTCTAGGAGGTTCTCAGCACAGGGACCCTGAGTCCAAGGGGCACAATCTACTGCAAGCTCTTCTTTCTTGGCCGGAGATAGACTCCTCCTCTGCTCAGTCCTCTCTCTCCGTTTAACTCTTATACAATCAAAGCAATGCAGGCCGCACAATAGAGAAACTCCCCTTACATTGGATCCGGGCTGTGACCTGAATGAGGGGGTTGCATCAACCCAAAGGAGCACTGGTGGAGTGCGGTGCGGGCAGCAGTTTGAAACCACCAGCTGCTCCCTGGGGGAAAGACGAGGCTTTCCACTCCGGTGAAGCGTTACAGTCTCAGAAACGCACAGGGCCAGCTCTGCCTTGTCCTTTAGGGTCTGCAGGAGTCGAAATCGACTCTGGCAGCGAGTCTGGTTTGTTGTGGTTGGTCCGACCATAATCCCCTAAAACAACTGATTGATCATATCAGATCACGTGATCGAAAACGATTACCGAACCACTGGAGCTCATTGCCTTGCCACGTCGAGACATATTTTTAGGGGACACAATTAGATCTGTGACCATGCTAATCTCCCCAGAGACACTGAGTTCAGTCACTACGCTAAAGGCCCTTCAGGAAGCAGCCTGGTTCCACAGTAGAATCCTCACCTGGCAAGGTGGAGACGGCAGAAAAATCAGTGGTTTTTGTCTGACGATGCTGATGAAGTTAAGAGCCAACAGATCTGTCTGGGAAGAAGTACAGCCCAAACGCTCCTGAGAGGCCAGGATGACCGGACTTCATCTCATGCACTTGGGACGTGTGATCAGGAGAGGCCAGTCCCTGGAGAAGGACATCACACTCGGTCCAGTAGAAGGTCGTCAAAAAAGGGGGAAGGCCCTTGACAAGGTGGACTGACCCAGGGGCCGCAGCAATGGGCTCAAACCTGAGTCCTTGTGAGAACGGCACAGGACAGGGTGGCCTTCCATTCTGCGGTGCGTGGAGTCAGAGCAGACTCGATAGCACATGCCAACCGCAACAAGTTGGGGACCCAGGTTCAATCCCCAGCCACAGGCACACCTGCCCATCGGAGGCTTGCACGTGGCTGTGACGCCGAGCACGTTTCTGCACACCTTCCAGACTCAGACAACACAGAAGATGCCTGGGGCTGTCCACCCGAAAGTCAGCCAGCAAGAACCGAATGGAGTGCATCATTCCAATCTTTAAGGCCAGCCGTGAGGACGGACGGCATGGCCTCCATTGTGTAAGGAGGGGGTCGCCACCACGATGGCAGCTCACCGCAGTGATGGAGGCCCGTCACCCAAGAGAACGCTGCCCTGGATAAAAGCCACGAGGGACCGCCGTTTGCGCATCCGCCCTGCAAACTGTGGGACTCAAAACCACCCTTCTCGGCTTCTCTTCCTTGAGCACCGGTTTCCCTCGTCTGCCTGGTTTGCCTTCCTGTGCCATGATCAGCCCGCCCTGGGTAGAAGCCCACCCTGCCTGGGGGCTGAACGAATGATCGGACCCTTTCTCGGGAGCAAGTGAGGAAAGGTCTGGGCCTGGGGGAGGTTCCCCGCAGCCTCCTCCCCTCACCCACGCCCCCGAGGAAGGGGATCAAGTAGATGGCAGTTCTATGATCGGAGCCCACTCCCCACCTGCATCACCTCATCGGAACCTGGCATTTCCTCACGCCGGGGACACAGCTTGCTGGCTGCTTTCAAAATGTCAGTGTCTGGTGAGAAGCTTTCCTCCTTTCCAGGTGTCAGCGTCCCCCCAGCCTCTCTGGGAGGCTCCCAATCAGGAGCAGCAGGGGCTGGGTGGCAGGCTCCTGGGCCATTTCGGCCACAATCTCTGGAGGCTCCAGAACCCTCTTGACCCAAGCACAGACCACCTGGCCCTCAGAGGACCGAATGAGGGCAAACCTGCCCTGGCCTTGCTCCGAGGGGCAGCCCCAGGAAGCCACAGGAGCCGCCTAAGTCAGCCCGACGTGTCACACACAGCTAACTGGGCCGGGAGGAAAAGAGCAGCTGGTGTGATACACGTGGATCACGCACGGGTGTGACCCTTTTCACACTTGCGTCCCCTTGCACACAACACTGAGGCTGAGAGCTCAACCCTGGCTCAGACCCGGCTCGGGTCTTCCCTGCTTGGTGAGGTTGGTCAGGGCAACCAATGAGCATCCTGCTGACCCTCCATTCCCTGGTGCTGCTCCTCTTGGGTACCCTCACATCAATTCCAACTGAAAGGGACCCATGAGTGTAGGCAAGTGGAACGCTGCCCAGCCTGGCACCATCCCCACAGCTGTCTGTGTTTGAGCCCGTTGCGGCAGCCGCCGTGTCGGTCCATCGCCTCGAGACTCTCCCTCCCTTCTCCCTGACCAGGGACTGACCCTCCCTGACCACACGTCCCATAGCCAAAGCGTGTGAGATGAAGTCTCGCCATCCTTTCTTCCAAGGAGCATTTGGGGCTGTCTCCCTCCGAAGTTGGGTCCGTTTGTTCTGGAGGCAGCCCAGGATGTGTTGAATCTTCTTTGCCAGACAGGAATGCCGAGGCCCCGGGTCTTTGATCGACCTTATTCACCGTCCAGCTTCTGCGTCCATTGGAAGCGATCGAGGGTGCCAGCACATGGGTCAGACACAGCTCAGTCCTCAAAGGGCCCTCCATGCCATGCAGTGCTTTCAAGAATCTCAGCAGATTTCCCCCAGGCAATCTGTTGTTAGACTTCTGCTTCCGTGGGCGCTGATGATGGATCCGAGTGCACCTTCCATCCCCCACAACAGCAGTCACCACCCAGCCAGTTCCAACACCCCCCCCCCACCTGCCACCCCCTGTCTGTGTCAGAGTGGAACTGTCCCCCCTCAGGGGTCTTCATGGCTGTGACTCTTTGAAGGCCCATTTCCAGGCCTTTCTTCTGAGGCACCTCGGAGTGGGCTCACGCCACCGAACCCCCCAGGAGCTGAGCAGTTAACCCATTTGCACCACCCCAGAATTCCCAACCTGTCGGAATAATCAGAAGCAGACACCTGTTGTCCTTGAGTCTAACCTGACTCATGACGTCCTTGGAGGACAACATGCAGGTCCCCAGAGGGCTCCCAAGGCAGTGGTCTTCATGGAAGCAGACTGGCCACACGTTTCGATCTGTGGTGCTGCTAGTGGATTCGAACTGCTGACCTTTGGGTTAGCGGACAAGTGCTCAACCACTGTGCCACCAGGGCTCCTTCAACTTGTCCCAGCTCATGTAAATATCAGCACTCACAGCTGGTACTGAGCAATGCAAGCACTGTGCCCAGCACTCTAGACCAGGGGTGGGAATGTCTGGCTCTCGGGCCGTACAGGACCCCAGAAATCATCAGTCCCAACTAAATCAAAGAGGAGACATTCCGGCCAACACATCAGGGGTGAGCCCAGTAAATATTTGACCAGTATGGCCCGTGAATGATGTTATAATGGTCCTTGGCCAAAAAAAAATAATAATAATCCCCAACCCTGCCATAGATCCTCAATCCCATTCAATCCCCAGCCACATCCAGTGAAGTGTCATTGCTGCCCCCATTTTTACGATGAGCAGGCTGACCTATAGAGGGTTTAGTAGTTTGGTGACAGTCACGTGACCAGTCAGGGGTGGAGGGGGGATGTGAACCCAGGCTGTGCAGTCCCAGATCCCATTCGGAACTTTACAGGACCTGGCACAGAGCTGAATGTTCACGACATGCTCACTAGGACAGTTGTTACCACCGGCTAATTGTTATCGTGCCGACGGAAAGCACATAGTGACCCTGTGCACTGTCCCCATCATACAGATGAGAGCCTGTGGCCAGGAAAGGAAAAGGGTCCCTCCACATCTCGTTCCCTTTATAACCTCGCTGTCAACCCTCGGCTCCATGTGTCCCCAGTCACGTTCAGGAGCACCTGGAAAGGAGCAGCGGGGTCTAGAGTGGAGACTTGGGGGGGCATGGAGGACTGGATCCCAGACTGAGCTCTGTTGTCTATTTATACTTAGCAATGGGGTGTCAGGCACCCTGCTTCTCAACTCCTCTGGGTGGGGCAAACTTCATACAATCAGCTGCTGACCAAAAGGCTCTAGCAGGACTTGGGGGAGGGGGGGACGGTTGTTTTTGTTTTTTCTGCCAAGGGACGCTTGGATATTTATGACATCATTCGAGGGGCCATCCGAAATGATCCACTTAACAATCAGCCTGCTGTGTTTGGTCCAGCACCCAATGAACTCAGCCCTCGCCTGATGGCCAGAATTGCTTCTCTCTGGTGAGAAGCATGATGTAAGCCAGGCCTCCATGGGCCTTCAGCGCCTTGCAGGCTGGACATTCCCCAGCCCTTGTTAGAGATTCGAGCCCACTCCACCAGATGCCCCTCAGAAGAAAGGCCTGGCCACCCTGCATCCTCACCAACCCTACAGAGCTACCATTCTGCTGGGACACAGATGGGGGCGCCGTGACCCAGAACTCAATGACAACTGGATCGGGTGGCTGCACATCTTGGAGCCTCCATTCCTCACCTGGAAAAGCCATCTCACTGTGAGCATTCGGCTGGGCAGTGTGTGTCCCATTAACCGAACCCAGATCAGGTCCCAGAGAGGCATTCTTGGACTGTGACCTAAAATGAAATTCCCCTGCACACAGCCATGGCCTTCGAGCGCATCACAGTGTGGCCGACATCCTACCAGTTTTTTGCTTCCACTCCTGGAAACTCAACCCCCAAGAGAAGCTGCAGATACCACCCCCACCCCCACACCCCACGACAATGGTCATGCTGCAAGACTTGGGGTTCCATCCACAGGGCCCACTGGGGTGGTCTGAGCAGCCTCCCTGGGTTCCATTCTGGCTGCCATCTCGGGGTGTCTGCTGATGACTCCCCTCCCAGAGCCTCCCTGGCTCTAAGCCTTCGAGATTAACTTCTCTGTGTGAGAAGGTACCCCAAATCTCTAGCCATAAGCTGCTATTAAACTCATTTTTGGCCCCAGCAAGTTGGTGGGGCCAGCTTTCTCCTGACCCAGCTCACGACCCAGTGAGACACCCAGGCGGGGTTTTCCCCAAAGCATCCTCAGCCTCCCCCTCCCCTGCCTGGGGTTACACATGCTCCCCAGGCACCCGAAAAGAGGGAGCAAAGGTCCCCCCAGACAGACATCCTCTAGGAATCTCTGCCGAGCCCAGGCATCTCTGTCGTCCAGGCCAAGTGGCGGCATTCACTTCCCTCTGCCTGAGTCATTGCCAGCTCTGTGGCCCCCAGGTCTTCATAGGTCACTTAGTCATAAGCCAAGCCTTCCAAGTCCTGCAGCCCTCAGGGGTCAGAGCCAGGAAGGGCCCTGAATCGACTAGTGTTTGGGTTCAGCCTAGCTGGAATTTCCACGTATTTTGGTAACTGTTTGTTTTCAATAGGGAGTACAATCACGCACCATGCAACATCCTTTTCGGTACCGCCTGACGGTATGTACGTCTGTGGTCCCATACCGTTATAATAGAGTTCTGAAATCCCAATCGCAGCGGGGCATAGAGCACTCAGCAGCTGCCCAGATGCAGCGTGGGCACATTTTGCCTCTTGTACAGAAAAGAGATTGTGTTGCCCGGCATAGCCTGTGGTTGTTAGGTACCCACTGCGTTTGGCTCCGACTCCCATTGTACAGCAGATCCCAACGCTGCTGTGTCAGTCTGGGCACTTTAGAGAAACAAACCCACAGAAACTCATGTATAAGAGAGAGTTTTATATGAAGGTTAAATGCACATCAAGAAAAACATCCCAACCCAGTGCTGCCCAAGCCCACAAGTCCAACATTAACCTATGAACCCATATGTTCAACACCAATCCACAAAGTCCTCCTCTGTCTCACAAAACAGACGCAATGATGCCGATGGCGGGAGGAAAGCTGAGTAAGTGAACGTGTAAGCATCTCAGTGCTGGCAGGGGTCTCCACACGGGTGCTCCAGCACCCAGGGCTGCATCGGGGTAGGTCCATGTGGCTTCTCCTCAGGGATGTCTTGCAGGAAGTGAGCCTTGCCAGCTAAAGCAGGGAACTGGCTAAGGCAGCTTCATCCTGGTCCGACCATCAGAAAGCAAGAGACCCGAGAACTAAAAAGGCGAGGCTCACCGAACCATTTATCCCTCCGCCCCTCAATAACCCCCCCCCATGTGTTTATCAGCCAGGTTGGCACAATAAGCTAACTCAGCTGCCCAGTCCTGTGCCATCCCCACAAATGTTATGTTTGAGTCCATAGTGGCAGCTGCTGTGTCCATCTCCCTTTCACTGACCCTCTACCGTTCCAGAGACCGGTCTCTTCTGATAACATGTCCACAGTAAATGAGACAGAGTCTTGCCATCCTGGCTTCTAAGGGGCATTTGGCTGTTCTTCTTCCAAGACGGATTGCCTTGTCTTTCTGACCATCCATTTGATATTCTTGGCCATCACTGTCATGCAAAGACATCACTTTGTCCCTGGTTCTCCTTATTTATTCCCCGGCTTCCACAAGCTTTGAAGGGATTGAAAATACCATCTCAGGCCTCAAAGTGACATCTGTGCTCTTTTACACCCTAAGGGGGTCTTCTGCACAGCAGACTCCCCACCACCACCCCCCACCCACCCCCCTGGTGCAGTGCATCCTTTGATTCATTGACACCGCTTCCATGGCAATGGTTGTGGATGCAAACAGCGTGAAGTCATTGACATTGGTTCCTTCTCTGTTTATCGTGTGGTCTGCTGGTCCGATGGTGAGGATTGTGTTTCTGTTTTCTTTACATCGAATTGGCATCTGTACTGAAAGGGACACCCTTTGACCTTCGTCAGTAAGTACTGCATGCCCCTGAGCTTTTCAGGAAGCAAGGTGGTGTCACCTCCATCGCACGGGTCTTCGTTGTTGTTGTTGATTTACTGATGCAAATATTTATTCCAAATTAGTTATTTCATGGTTTTCCCCATTGTGACAGACTTGTGATAGCCATATCTTTCACATCTGTAAATAATGTTATCAACATAATCTTAATCTTTGAAATCTCACACAAATTTCATATTTTACAATCTACCCTGAAATATCAAGGCTGCAAGAATAAAACAACTTTTTGTGTATCCCAATATTTTACAACTGTCCCCAGAAAGAAAAAAAAAAGAGGGGGGAAACCACATTTGCTTGGTTACCTGAGCAGCCAAAAATAAAATATCCAAATTGTTAGTATTATTTTGATACAGTTATAACTTCCATAGTCACTTGGTCATTGACAGTGACTGCTTGAGCACAGGGGTGAATGCCCCATCGCACAGGTCATTGGTGAGCCTTCCCTCCATCTTGCTGCCACGTTCTTCTCCGTGTAGACCAAGTTGGGTGATTTGCTCACCCTGCAGACTGAGTGCGTCTCGGGAATGGACACGGCCCCGATGGCACAGAGTGGGACAGCTCACACATCATCATCCACCACATGCAGCTGGACATTTCATAGAGAACACCTCTCTTATTGGCTTTCGCCCGCACTACACGGAACTTTCGTTGTGAAACGACCGTGTCACGGCGCATGCTTCAAATCACACGATGGCAGCATCCCACCACGTCCATCGTGCATCTCTGGAAGGTGATAGCCTTTGCATTGTTTAATTTTCCTTCAAAAAACCCTCCGCGAAGTACATCCCGGCTCCCCTAGCGCTGGTGAGAGCAACAGCAAGAGGCAAAGGAGCCGTCTTGATGTGGACGTAAAACAGACAGCTATTCGATGCCGCGAAGGTAGAACATCAGGGAAGGTCCCTGCTTGCCGTGTTGGCATGTTAGTTACCCTTGGCAGGCACCACAGTCTCCGCTGTGACCTGGAACCAATCCGATGGCGTCGAACAACAGTAACGACAGCCGATTCCAATTCATCATGCCACCGTGGAGATTTCCAAGAATTATCAATCTTTATGGGAGCAGACAACCTCCTCTTTCTCGCTCAGAGCAACAGGTAGATTCAAACCCCTGACCTTGTGGTTAGCAGCCCCACGTCTGACCCACAGAAGGCCATGGAGCGGGGACTGTGTAATCAGGGAAGAGAAAGGATGGAAGACCCGTTTCAGGCAGTTCACATCAGAAGCAATGCTAGACGTGACCTTGGTGGTGGTGGTGGCAGCCCTGGAGTCCACGCTGACCCATGGGGACCCTGAGTCTGGGAGATGGAGCAGCACCATTGCCATGACCTGGCTGTGACCTTTCAGAAGCAGATCGTCAGGCCTGTCTCCTCTAAAAGTCTGTGGGTGAGTTCGATCCACCCACCATTCGGTTCCTAGTCCACTGCAGAGTCATTCACGACTTCTTGAACACACAGCCAGGAAAGGGTCCTCTGAGGTCCTTGTCCTTTCACGGAAGCTTTGCTTTTCAGCTGGGCTTGAGAATTCATGTACAAAGGCTCAAGGTTCAGTTAGGTGGGCAGGATATCCTCTTCCTAGCCATGCCTGCTAGCAGACTTGCGCTCTGGCCTTTGGCCTCTCAGCCACACAACCCGTTGGCTTCTGACCTGCTCACACAATCACAATCCTCTCTTGGAGCTGCCGATAAATGCCCCACAGGCATGCCACTCCCCTGTAAACCTCAGCAACAAGGTACTCAGCTCTAGCTCTGTGCAGTGGCAAACCCAGCTCCCCCATTAAATGTCTGGAGGTACCCTGCTCTCCTGCATCCCCCCACCCCCCATTCTACCCAAAACGTCCTCCTGGGTCTCTGCCTCCTCCCTCCCGTGCTGCTGGCCCTGGCAGCCAGGGGCTTCCTTACACAATGCTTCTCGGTGGCCCCTGGTGCCCAGCGCAGGCCCTCTCCCTTCTGCGCTACCACAAGATCAAACTTTACCACCTAAGGGCCTCCCTGGCCTTGGCACTCATGTAAGCCTCTCGTCTCTGTTGTGCTTGGTAAAATAGAGGGTCCACAGAAAGGGAGACTCTTGGTGAGATGCATAGCACCGGAGCTGCAGCAATGGCCTCAAACGGAGCAATGGTGGTGAGGATGGGGCAGGACCAGGCACGCGCATAGGAGGGCTGCTGTGGGTCAGAACCAACTCGACAGTTCCTAAAAAGAGCAACCTCTAGCGAACATGTGCTGGGTGCTGAGCACTGTTCTGGGAGCCGGGCAGAGCCAAGTGAAGGACGGGTAGGCGGAAAGCTCTACCTGTACCTAAATGTTTCTGATATCAGTTGACATCAAGTTGGTTCCAATGCGTGGTGACCCCATGCAGAGCCCAACCCAAGGTTGTCCAGGCTGGACCCTTGTGATCCTTAGGAGGACTTCCACTGGCTGATGCTTGGAAGTAGATCTCCAGGCCATTCTTCCTCGCCCGCCATAGCCAGGAAATGCACTGATGCCTGCTGAGCGTCAGAGCAGCACACAAAGCGCCCCTGACACAGGAGTAGTGGCTGCATAGGAGGTGCACCGGCGGGGAATTGAACCCAGGTCTCCCACATGGAATGCAAGCGGTCTACCACTAGCCTGCCAGTGCTGCCCTTTAAATGTGTATGCCGCTGTTGAGTGCTGGTGAGCGGGCTACCACTCACAGCAAGGCTGAGTCAACAGCGAAACAAAACATTACCTGGCCTTTCACCCCTCACAGTTGTTGCCGTGCCTGGGCCCACAGTTGCAGCCACTCTGCTGATCCATCTCGTCGAGGCTCAGTGACCCTCCGCTTGACCGAGCATGATCTCCTTCTCCAGGGACTGGCCGCTCCTGGTAATAACATGTCCAAAGGGCGCGAGAGGGAAGCTCGCCGTCCTCCCATCTCAGGGGCATTCTGGCTGGACTTGCAAGACAGAGGTGTCTGTTCTTCCGGCAGTCTGTGGCACTGTCCGTATCCTCCACCGTTGCCATCCTTGAAAGACAGCCATTCTTCTTGGGTCTTCCTTAGCCACTGTCCCGTTTTCACAGGCACAGGAGGTGATTGAAAATTCCATAGCTTGGATCAGCCGCACTTAGATTTGCCCAGTGCAGTAAATCTCTATGAGAGAGTGTGTTAGGCCAGGTTGACGAGAGAGACAAATTCAGCGACGCTCATCTATGTGTAAGAGAGAGCTTTATATCAAGAAGTAATTGTTTATCAAGACAACATCCCAGCCCATTCCAAAGCAAGTCCGATACTAGTCCATGAATCCCTCTTGAGACTCATGCAGCTAGATGCAGAATGTGGGAAGAGCACAGGATGGTGGGTGAAAAGTCTTGTAGATCCAATGGCTGTGGAAGCATCGTGGGGTTCTTGTAGGGCTCAGTGGCTCACCAGCAGGAAGGTGAAGGCAGGGGTGTGGGGAGACCCTGCCTCCAGAGAGCCATTTATCTTGGTGGCATCTCCAAAGGAGGTCATCAAGCTACAACCTGATTGGCAGGCTCAACTCCACCCCATCTCCTTCTAAGTGCCATGTTGGCACAAAACTCACAGTCACATAGATCAATACACCTGCACACACACACACACACAGAGTAACGCAGGCAGTGCTTAGTGGTAGGAAGAAAAGTGGTAAGGGGGCACAGAGGCCAGAGAATAACAGGTGGACGCTGTGTTATTAAGGAACAATCAGGAGAGATTTCTGGTAGAATGCTGGAGCAGATGCCTGAGACTTGGGATGCCAATCCTTTCTTTGTTTGTTTTCCCTGCCAAGGGCCAGATAGTAAATATTTTCAGTCCTGAGGACCATACTGCCTCCATCTCCATCACAACCACCCGGCTGAGCTGCTGGCGTGAACAAGCAGCCACGCACACTATATAAATACACGCGCGTGACGGCCGGCTTCCAATTACGCTTTCCTGCTTGCTGACCTGGCCTCAGAGGGAGATGCTTTCCCAGGAAGTGACTTGAGAGCGGGGCCCTGACTTGCCTGGGACACTAGCCCCCGGCATGTTGCAGATCCAGAAAGCCAGTTACCATTGCGTCAACGCTGACGCATGGCAGAGGAGAGCTGCACTCCCCGGAGTTTCCACTGGCTGGTTTTCTGGAAGTGCGTTGCCAGGCCTTTACACTGAGCGCACCTTGGAGGACTGGAACCTCCCAGGGTTGCGGCTCGCCGCTGAACCTGGTCACCTTTTGTTCCACCCAGCGAACTCAATATCTGTTTATTGAAGGACACAAAGAAGGCAGGCCGCCCCTTCGCATGTCCCCAGGACCTCGAAAGGCAAAGAGGAATGGGTGAAGCATTGACGTGGCCACAAGCTGAGGGCCTGCTGTTCAGATTAAGGCATGGGCATCCCTGAGAGTCCAGGCTAACCAACCACTCTTTGCTGCCACCCAAGAAGTTTTCATGGTTCCAACTTAGACACACAGGTAGCCGGAGCGCAGAGCCCACACATGACCCTCACAAATGCCACCAGCCTGCATTTTGAGTACCAGCCCTGTGGTCCCCACTCAGATAAATCACTTGCATTCTGCCCACGGGGGCCCTGATGGCTGTATTCAACTCCCCTGCCAAACCCCCTCTCCTCCACACCCTGAGTCATCTAGCATTACTGTGGGCTAATCAAAACATCTAAGCCACAAGAACAGCAGCCCTGCCAGAGACCTGATAATGTCTGGTTGCAGGAATTCAGTCCCCCAAAGCCATGGCGCAGGGAGGCCCCCAGCTCAACCCCGGCAGCTAATTCCTCAGCTCCTAATGTCTTCCCCGAGCACATCTGGGACCTCAACAGATGGCCTCCTCATTAGGCATGCTTGCTCACTCCCTCGGCTCCCCAGAGGTTTCTATGCCCCCCCCACTCACCAGCCACACCCCAAACCCCACACCTTCTTGCATGCCATGCTCTGCACCCGTCTACTCACCATCCTCCCCCCAGGTCCTGAGCCCAACCTGGTGCCAGCACCTTGTCCAGGGTCTTCCCTGAAGCCCGCATTCTGGTGTCCACATGAGTGTTGGAGAGGTTCTAGAGGGGTGGTGGTGTGCCTGGGGGGCCCTCCACACTCAAACCAAACTCATCACCCCCAATTCAATGTTGACTCATCATGACCCTAGAGGACAGAGTAGAACTGCGCGCCTGTGGGTTTCCGAGACTATCATTCTTTATGGGAGTAGAAAGTCTCTTTCTCCCTTCGAGCAGCTGGTGGTTTTGAACTGCTGACCTTCCACACACACAAAAAAAATCAAAAAGCCTCACTGCCATCAAGCCAGTGCCAGCTCACAGCGGCCCTGTAGGACTGACAGAAATGCCCCCATGAGTTTCTGAGCCTGTAACAGTTTAAAGGAGTAGAAAGTCCCATCTGTCCCCTTAGGTGGTTTTGAACCGTAAACTGCAGACCGTAGCATGTGGCCCCTCCTCCACTGGAGCTCCACCACCAGCAGGATAGATTTTATTTCTTCCATAAAGCATGGTGTTGGCACCATCCAGAAATACGCCTGCCAAGATGTGCCCTCTGTTGCCACCTGCCTGCTGATGGCACAGGCCCGCTGAAGGCAGCGGGGTTAGCTAAGGGTGGCTTCCTATGGGAGACTTGCATCAAGTAGCTCTGAGTTCACCCGGATAGAAGGTACAATTGGGGCCTTTGGAGAATGACGGGAAGATGGATCGGGGTCTTTCTGGTGCTGCCAAGCATGGTGGTCGTAGAGTGTGATACCTGTAGCCATGGTGGTACTAGTCCTGGATGGTGTCTTCACAATGGCAGTGATGATAATACAGCTCACTGCCACCGCGTCGCTGCCCGCTGATGGCAGCACTATAGGACAGGGTGGCACTGCCCGGTGGGCTCGGAGACCTGAACTCTTTGCCGGGAGAAGGAAGCCTCATCTCTGGTTCACAGAGCAAACGAGTGCTGACCTGGCAGTTAGCAGCTCAGCCCGTGATCCGCTACACCACCAGGGCCCAATAACAACACCAGAGCCTGTCAAGCAAAGGATGGCAACATGGGAGCGAAAGATCATGGGAATTCATCCCTGAGCTTTTGGAAGCGCCCTCATAGAGTCAGCCCTGTCGAACACAGAAACCTGTCAGAAGAACAGCTCAAATGCTGTTCAAAGTGAGACGACGGAATGCCTGCTGATTGCTCTCTGAGGCATTCCTGAGCTGGAAGGGACAGGGAGGGGCCATTCGGAATGGGATCGTCGTGTGGGCTCCTGGGCCGGGAAGGACAGGGGAAAGAGGAAAGGCATCACATGCACTAGCAGAAGAGCATTGCGAAGTCTATTCTGACATGCAACCCTGCCAGGGAAGCGTGAACTCAGGACACCTGGATAATGACTGATGTTTGCAACACAGATGTGGAAACAAAGAAGGATCCTGGTTGGAAAATGTGGCCGTGGTGATATCAAGGGCCCCTGAGATTCCTTGGTACAATTTGGCAAGATCAAAGGTTTATTCCATGGAAATATCCTTTTGTAACAACAGACATGTCAGCTCTGCTTGGGGACCTCACCAGGTGAAATAGACTACATCTGTGCAAAGAGACTGGTGGAGACGGTCCAAGGGCGGGGAACTCTGATGCTTACAATGCAAGTTCAAGTTCAAGTTGGACTTCAAGAGCCAGTTGTTTGGCTGGAACAAAATCGGGTTCCAAATCTGGAAAGGTATGTCAGGGTTGGACCTCTAACCACATTTACTCAATGTGTTAGGCCTGGAGGCCTTCTCTCCTACACCCCTGCCATGCTGGCTTCCTCGCTCCTTGAACTTGCTGAGCAGACAGACCCCTAGCCCAGATGTGTAGAGAAACAAATCCAGCGACACTCAAATACGTATAAGAAAGAGCTTTCAATCAGCAAGTCATCTTACATCCAGAGAAGGCATCTCAGCCCAGTCCAACTCGAGTCCACAAGACCAGTGCAAACCAGGGCCCTCTTCAGACTCAGCATAGCGTAGCGTAGGCTGGTGACACAGGTAGGTGAGGCAGAATGCAGGAGGATCCCAGTCTGGTGGGTGCAGGGCCACGTGGAACCCCCTGGGGACAGAGAGCACACACCTCTCTATCTGGCTGTCACCATCGCCCTGGCCCCTGCTGTCTTGCCTGGCACAGCGAGCAGGCATCCCTGGGTGTGTGATGTTCCCCGGATCATGCTTTTTCTTGTTTCTCCAACAAAAGCTTTGTGGCCATCCTTGGTGAAGCAAGCCTGTCTGCACCAGTTTTCCCAACAGGTGGTGTTCACCCCGTGTCTCGATGTCCCCTTCTGGTCATCCTCTCGGCATTCCCAGCACGTTCATGCTGTCATCGCGTGCTTCCTGGACCGCAGTATCGTAAACATAGCTTTTCTAGGCTCTGAGGAACCCATCTAGGTTTATTTATCGCAATGGTCTGGAGCCAGACCCGTGTTCTCTCCCAGGTCTGCCTGTAGATCCTCAGTCAGCATGTGCTGAATGAGTGGTGAGTGGTGAGTGGGGGGGGGGGGGTTAATCACAGCTGGCATGAGGCAGGCTGGCCAAGAGGTCAAGGGAGATGGCTCGGGAGCCAGCTTACCTGCCTGCCTTTGACACCCAGCTCCAGCTCATTAGCTCTCGGCCTCTTGGGCAACTTGGCTGGCCTCCCTGTGCCTCTGTGTTCTCATCTGTGAAATGGGTGGTGGTTTAGCAGACAGTAAGTGGTCATAGAACATGAGTCTTGGACTTTCAGAGTTCTCTTGGGCTTTCAGATTTCCATCCTGCACTTAACCCAAACCCACTACCATGGCCTTAGCTCCAACCCATAGCGACCGTAGAGGAAAAAATGGAACTGCCCTTTATGGTTTCCGAAGCTAAACCTTTATGGGAGCAGACAGCCTCTTATTTCTCCTGTGGAGCAGTTGGTGGGTTTGAACCACCAGCCTCATGGTCTGAAGCCCAAAAATAAACCCACTGAGCCACCAGGGCTCGGCCCACCATCCACCCACTGGTGGAACAGAGTCTTCCTTGCTTCCACTGTGTATCTCTTACATTTCCTCACCAGACTGAACCCCTCTGGCTGCTGGCATTTGGACCCCGACTCCTTTCTGACTTCACCCCCTGGGGCCCCTCTCTCCTACACCTCCCACACTGGTCTCCTCGCCGCCCCTTTGAGCTTGCTGAGCAGACCCCTACCCCAGGGCCTGTTGGGAGCCATCCCACAGTCACGGAGCACTGGCCTTTCGTGCCCCTGCTCTGCCACCATCAAACACCTCCCCCAACCCCGTCCCCCCGCTGTGTACAGTCTTCTCACAACCTCAGATTATAGTGTTCATTCACGTGTGTGCGTGTCACTGTCTCCGCTTCTTTCACACGGACTCTGCAGGAGGCCAAGGGCCCTCCCTGCCTGTCTCCTCCCCCCCCCCCCGCCCCCCGGTAACTAACAGTGCCTGACACATAGAAGGTGCTCAGTAAACACAAAACAGGAAACACACGGCCATCGAGTCAATGTAGCTCATAGCCACCCTGCTGGACAAGGCAGAACCACCACCAGCAAACACCACCACCCCCCCACACACACACCTGGTTTCTGAGACGGTAACTCCTAATGGGAGTAGAAAGCCCCGTGTTTCTCTCACCGGAGCTGCTGGTGGTTTCGAACTGATGACTTTGGGAATCATAACCCGAAATGTTCGTGAGAAATTTCCAGGATGCTTTCATTGCCACGTGCCTGTGGATATTTTGGAGACACCCCCTTGTATTCGTGTGATCTCCTGGTTCTAGTTCAGTACCCTCTGCTCTACTGCTGGGCCCGAGGGCCACTCAGCACTGGGCATCACCTCACTGCCATGGCCAGGCTGTTGCATGAGCGCACCCCGTCCTCAGGCAGGGTAGACAAGGACAGCTCAGAGACCTTCACGACAAAAAGGTGCACCTGACCGTGGGGTCCAGCAGCGACCCGGGAGCATCAGCCCACCCAGGACCTCCCCTGCCTCATCTGCAAGCGAGCATAGGAACATGGGATGAATGTGTTGGAACGTACCAACAGCAGGAGCAGCAGGCAGTGCAAAGGTCCTGGGGCAGGAATGAGCTTGGCCTTCGGGAGAGGCCGAAACCTGAGCGCTGGGGCAAATTGTCCACCTGTGCTTCCAACCCTGCCACTCCAGACCTTTCTGTTTCCCATTGTGCTTGCCAGAAACAGCGAGTGTGGTCGGTGGGAGGGGGCACTGGCACATCCAAGGAACTTTTCATGGCCGCCGGGTGATCTCTCAACCTGCCACTCAGGGCCGTCGGCATTCAGAGAGGCCGGTGATGTCCTTCTGTCACGATGTGTCCCACAGACACTCAGTGAGCACCGACTGGGTGCCAGACTCTCCCCAGAGCAGATCCCTCCCAGGGTGCCGCCCCCTGCCTGGGTGGAGAGCCCCAGTCCCACCCACCTTCACCGCCTGCATGACCAGGAGGATGGAGTCCCGCTCGGTGAGCAGGCAGCAGGTGACGTGGCCAAATTCCAGGAGGACCAAGGGGGCCCCCCTTGGAGAAGTCCCCCCCCCCACCGCTCCCCAAGCCTTGGCCTAATGTTCCATCTGCTCCGTTCTGTTTTCAGCCCCCGGCTTCAGGAAAACAGTCACCCACGAAGAATGGCAGCCCCTCCAAGTGCCCCCGCTTCCTCAAGGTCAAGAACTGGGAGACTGATGTGGTTCTCACGGACACCCTCCACCTGAAGAGCACCTTAGTGAGCATCTGGTTAGGGGAGGCGGCGGGGGGAGGGGAGGGGCAGGGTTGCTCTGCCTCAGTGCTGTCCACATTGGGGGGGGGGGGGGGTGAGCGTCAATGAAGTCTTGGGCGGGGCGCTGTCCTGTGCATGATAGGATGTTTCGAAGCTGCCCTGGTCTCCACCCATGAACCTCCCATCTCAGATTGTAGCCACCAAAATGTGCCCCCGAGAGAAGACCCACCGCCCATTTGAGATCCTTGATGGAGAATCCTATCGTTCTAGAAGCACTTGTGTGTGTGTGTGTGTGTGTGTGTGTGTGTGTGTGTGTGTGTGTGTGTGTACTTTGTGCACGAAAGAATCTGGGAGGGTTACTGGCTCTGGAAACATTCTCTTTGTCCCTCTGTCTGTCTGTCTGTCTGACTGACCATTGGTGGAGTGTTGGAAAGGCCTCACCACGTGTCTTCTACATTTCTGGTGTCCTGTTTTTGACAGTCAACAAGTCCACCCATTGCCTCCAGTTTTCGATGGACTTGCTCCTCTTGGAAGGACAGTGCATCTGTTAGAGCTGGCGGTGTCACAAGATAACCCGAAACTTGGTAGCTTAACACTACCTTCGTTGATGGTTTTTTAAACTTAATGTGTTTCAAAAGTCTTCAGCATGGTGGATGATTCTGCTGCTTGGGGGCCGAATCCAGCTCTGCTCAGCTGGACTGGCGCATGCATGTGAGGCGTCGGCTGAGGGCAGGCTGGGACAACCCAGTGCGGGTCCAAGTGCACTTGCATCTTCCAGCCAGCTAGCTGGGGCTCCTTCACTCGGTGGGTGAGGGCTTCTGAGAGAATGAACAAGACCACTGGAGGTCTAGGCTTCTGCCACCCGATCCCGCTGGCCACAGCCAGCTCGCATTCAAATGGCACGTGACAGGCTCTCCACCATGATGGAAAGAGGTGTTAGGTCACATGGCAAAGGCTGGGGATACAGGAGGGAGGAGAGGAGGGGGCCCTTTTTCAAACAAGGCTGCCATCCATCACTCGCTGCTGTCAAGGTGATTCTGGCACAGAGTGACCCTGTCGGACAGGCGGGTCTGCCCCTGTGCAGCTCCGTCTTTCTCCCGAGGAGTGGCTGGTGGGTTTGAAGTCCTGGCCCCGTGGTTAGGAGCCCCGTGAATAAGCACTACACCCCCAGACCGCCTTGGGCTTGCCATCAGTGTGTTCAAAAGAATGGCTGCAATCACCAAACTGGCTCGTTCTTTATCAAGGTGCACACCAAAAAAAGGAAATGGTTTGGAATAAAGCACCTAAGATTCCGATGCCAGGGCATGGCCATCAGAGATGGTCCCTGTGCCCTCATGTCACTTACGGTGCCTCACCTGGGCCCCTAGCCACGTCCACCAGGGACTTGAAGGTGGGAACGAGGGACCGTGAGTGTCAGCCCAGATCCCACCGCCTAGCTCCCCGGCGAACTCCCCTGAAACCGGCAGTAACTGGTGCTCCTGATCCTCCCCTTAGGAATCGGGGTGCTCGGAGCACATCTGCATGGGCTCCATCATGCTCCCGTCCCAGCAGACGCGAAAGCCTGAAGAAGTCCACCCCAGGGAGCGGCTCTTCCCTCTCGCCAAGGAGTTCATCGACCAGTACTACTCATCCATTAAGAGGCAAGTCCACGCGTGGGTCTGGGGCACACGGTGAAGTGCTAGGGACAAAGACTAGCCCAGGGGCCTTGCTCCTGAATGTCAGAGGTCGGGAACGGGGACCCTAGGTTCCAGGTCTGGCCCACGATGTATTTCCTTTGCACGAAGACATTTTTGCTTAAGGCTTGAAACAATTCAAGCAATGCAGCACTTAGGTGTCTGCCCTCCCCTAGACTTCAGCGCTCCCCAAGGTGGGTGATGCCACTTTGGTGGGGGAGAGGGGATGTATGCTAGCACGATCTAGGGGGACTACAGAAACAGATACCTACACCTTATCCTGGATGATGGGCTAGAGTCTAAAAGTGTGTCATTGCCACGGGGCAAGGTAGTCAGGTTTGGTTTTTTTTTTTTTTGGCCCTAAAAAGTGGGCAGTGGGACAAATAAGTTTGGGGACCTAGGTTGTAGAGAATCTCTCACACCACAACAGAAACTAAGCTCACTGCCTTCAAATTTGGGGACCCCATAAAACAGGGTAAAACTACCCCTGTGGGTTCCCAAGACTGTAACTCTTTATAGCAGTGGTTCTCAACCTTCCTCATGCCGCGACCCTTTCATACAGTTCTTCATGTGGTGGTGACCCCCCAACCATAGCATTATGTTCATTGCTACTTCATCACTGTCATTTTGCTACTGTGATGAATCGGGCGACCCTGTGGAAGGGTCGTTCGACCCCCAAAGGGGTCACGACCCACAGGTTGAGAACCACTGCCCTACAGAAACGGAAAGCCCCATCGTTTATTCCACAGGGTAGCTGGTGGTTTCAAACTGCTGATCTCACCGCTAGCAGCCAAGCACGCAACCACTATGTCACCACAACCCCCACACGTGTTTGTAAAACGGTTCACTGCCAACCAGGAGGCACCTCATCCCCATGGACATCAAACACCCAAAAGCCAAGTCCACGGCCCTGCTGTCGAAACTCTAGGAAGGGCTTCCGAGGCGGTAAATCTTTACAGGAGCAAACGGCCATCCCTCTCAGCGGGTGGGTCAGAACTGCTGACCTTGCCTTCGGCAGCCCAGGCTTTACCCAACACTGCCCCCAGTTGGCCATCAGGTCCACTTGGACTCATGGTGACCGCATCCACGTGTGTCGCGTGGAGCCCTGCTCCATGGGGTATGCAGAAGCGGCTGACTTCCTCGAAGCAGATCGCCAGGCCTTTCTTCCAAGGTCCCTCTGGTTGGACTGGGACTTCTGGGTCAGCAGCCATGCGTGTTCACTGCGTGTCCCACCCGGGACCCTTGTGAAATATGATCCAGCTGCAGAAAGGAAGGGCCCGAGCGCTGCGTGTTGAGGAGGAGGAAGCTGACCAAGGGCCAATGACCTGGAACCAGAGAACACAGGGACAGGTTGTAGGGGGACGGCATCAGGATTGCACATGATTTAAGTGTGTTTCGCAGAAGAGTCATGCTTGTCTGAGGGTGCATACGAGCGAGCCAGCAAAAAGATAAGGGAAGATACCAGATTCCAAGTCTCCCCTGGGGAGGCGGTGGGATACGATGCCCCAAGGAACTCTCTCCTTACTTGTTTTCTGCTTTGGTGTGAAACGGACGTGGGGCTCTATGATTTTATTCTGGATACTTGTTTGGAAGAAGCCCTGGTGTGTGTGGTTTGAACCCACCCCACAGTTGGAGAGGGGGAAAGACCTGGTTGTCTGCCCCCATAAAGACTGCAGCCCCATAGGACAGACACCCTGTGGGGCAGTTCCACTCCATCACACGGGGTCACAATGGCTCCAAGGTCAGCGCAGCAGCACCTCCCAGGAACAACATGCGTCTGCAGAAGCCTGAAAGGTTCCATATTGATATTTTTTAACTTCATAAAATTGAATTCAGTAAAAAATATATTGAATTCAGCCCTGGTGGCGCTGTCAGGTAAGCATTGGACTACTAAGCTCAAGGTCAGTGGTTCAAACCCATCAGCCACTCTCTGGGAGGAAGAGAAGGCTGGCCGCTCCCATCAAGGGATAAAGCCTAGAAACCCTGTACAGTGTGGCCTTTGAGTCAGAATTGATTTGCTGACAGTGGGTTTGTTGTTTTGTTTTGGGGGCATCATTGAAGAATTAGAAAATTTCCATCACACCCCCAAAACCATGACCTTGCTTTAAGCTTTAAACCTGAAACGAAAGATATCCCCTGATGTTTTCTTAAAACCAAACCAAAGAAGAAGTCGGCCTAGAGCTCTGTGCTCCATTAGGAACCATCGTGAGGGAGATGCCACAGGGGCCTGGGAGTCTATGGTAACGAGGGAGGGACAACTCAGAGAAGGAGGCCGAAAATGGGTGCACACACAAAGACTACAACTCAAGTCCCCCAGGTTCTACACGTAGAGGCGATTGAACTGGTCGACTTGTGTGTTACATGTGCAGCTCCAACATCCAAACAAACAATTTTGGTTTTTTTTTTAAAAATCACGAGTTCCCCTAAAACTCATTTCTAGTTTCAAGGAGTCACTGGCCGGACAGTGACTTTGGCCAGTACCTGGGGTCGCACCCAGCTGTGGGTGCACAGCCAGACCTGCGTGGACCTTTGGGTGTGTAGTGTCTGCTTTGTGCACAGACGTCAGCTCAGCACTACTGTGGCTTCGCCCTCTCCTGGGGCACAGGGTCATGCCCGGGTCCCTTCCCTGCTCACCCAGGTTTGGCTCCAAAGCCCACATGGACAGGCTGGGAGAGGTGAACAGAGAGATCGAGACGACCAGCACCTACCAGCTCAAGGACACAGAGCTCATCTACGGGGCCAAGCATGCCTGGCGGAACGCTGCCCGCTGCGTCGGCAGGATCCAGTGGTCCAAGCTGCAGGTAGGTGGGGTGATGATGGGAAGACCTTAAGGGGAGCCCTGGGCTGGGGGTCGGGGTGGGGGGCATTAGCTCCTACTTTGAGTGTGCGGTGACCATGAGGTTCCAAGACCTCAACTATAGGTGAATCCGACCTACTGAAGATAATTCACTGCCACTGAGTCAATTCCAACTTATAGAAACTCTACAGGACAGGGTAGAACTGCCTGTTGGTTTCCAAGACAGTAACTCTTTATGGGAGTAGAAAGCCCCATCTTTCTCTCACGGAGCAGTGGGTGGTTTGAACTGCTGCTCTTGCATGCCACCAGGGCTCCCGGCACCCCTTAGTTACCCAGCACAGTGCTTTCTGACAAATGAATGCCTCTTGGTAGGCTCATATGCTCTAGTTAACCACAGACCCCACTACTCCTTTTTGCCTCACACCTTCTCCCTCTCTGCTTGCTTATGTTATCTGCCTCAGCCTTGAAGGCATCAGATTCTGTCTCCCCTGGTACAGTTTTCTTTTCCTGGGGAGGAGTTTTAACGGAGGTAGAGTGTGATCAACTTCAGGGTGTTTGGTTTGACTCTTTGGGGTCTGCTATATTCTTTAATCCCTAATCCCTGGTGGTGTAGTGGTTACAAGTTGGGGTGCTAACCACAAGGGAAGCAGTTTGAAACTACCCACAGAGCCATGGGAGGAAGACAAGGCTTTCCACTCCCATAGGGAATTAGTCTTAGAATCTCACAGGGGCAGTTATACCCTGTCCTATAGGGTCACTATGAGTCGGAATCAACTTGACATGAGTAAGGTTTCGGTTTACTTCCTAATAACCTATCAAGGTATGTAACCAGTTCATTCAAATTCTATCCTGTCCCCCTCACACTTATACTCCCTGCCGACTATTCAGAGCTGTTTTCTGGTGTGGTTATTAGGATAGAGACGTGTGTGTGTGTGTGTGTGTGTGTGTGTGTGTGTCTATCAAGAACCCTGGTGGTGCTGTGCTTAAGCACTTGACTGCTAACCTCAAGGTCAGTGGTTCAAATCCACCAGCACCTCCAAGGAGAAGACTTGGTGATCCATTCCCATAAAGAGTACGACCTAAGGAAACCCTATGGCCCAGGTCCATCCTGTGGTATAGGGTCTCTATAATGCAGAATGGATCCAGTGGAGACAGCACCTGTCCTATAGAAACCCCAAAGCCCCAACCCACTGCATCTCATTGATTCCAACTCAGAGGTACCCTTTAAGGAGTTTCTGAGATGATTAACCTTCAGAGGAGTAGAAGGCCTCGCCTTTTCCCCCTGAAGTGGCTGATGGGTTTGAACTATCAGCCCTATGGATGCCTAACCCAATGGATGCCTAACCCAATGGATGCCTAACCCAATGGATGCCTAACCCACGTATCGATCCATGTACACCTGCTTGCTGAAGTACAGGGACAATGAGAAAGAGGAAGCCTTGGGATGAGGATTGATGGTGTGGCCACACCCACGGGCCCAAACTAGAACCTCTGTGAGGATGGCCCAGGACCGGGCGGTGTGTTGTTCTGTTATATGCAGGGTCACTAGGCACTGGAACTGACTCACAGACAGCTAGCAATGACAACGCCTGTTATCTGCGCTATGTGTTTGTCACTGCCTGCCATGAGTCAGTTCCAAGACATAGCAACCCTGTAAGACAGAGGAGAAATGTGCCGGTCGGTGACATCCTTACTAGAGCAGAAAGCTGCGTCTTTCTCCCAGGGAGCTCTGGTGGGTCAAACCGTGGACCTGGTGGTCAGCAGCTCTTCATGTGGCCCACTAGTCCATTAGGACTCCGTCCATCTATGTGCAACCAGCGTACATACATCTCTAGAGAAACAATGGCATGATGCCCTTCTTCCAGGTGTTCGATGCCCGAGACTGCACCACGGCTCACGGGATGTACAACTACATCTGCAACCACATCAAGTACGCCACCAACAAAGGGAACCTCAGGTGAGCAGGCCAACGCTGGGGCTGGGGCAGGAGTCTAGTGGCCCCACAGCCTGGACCCTTGGGTCTGAAGTTGACTCACAGGTCAGGGACGTGCTGCCCCTTCCAGGGAGATGGGCCAAGACGGCAGAGGACTCCCAGCCTACACCATCTCTTCTGGAAACGGCAGGCACCAATGTGGTTTGCAAAACTCCCGTTAACAAAAATCACACTCCACTTGCTCCTGGATAACGTCCCTCTGTAGAGCAGGATAGGGTTTTCTGATGGCTGGGAACAGAAACCGGAGTGCGTATCCGTTGGCCAGGGCCAGTGTCCTTGACCACCTTCCACTAACTTGGTCACCTAACATGAACTCCGCATCATCCACGGCTAAAGAGCTGTGCCCTTCCGATACTGCCACACCCAGGACTCTGCCTGCCCCAGCGAGCAGACCTGCAGCAAAGCATCAGTACGGACTGGGAGCTCCCACCCTGGGTTCCCCCCAGCTGGCGAGGAGCAACTGGAAGGGGACAGCTGGGCCCCGCAGACAGGTGTAACACCTGTTAGTCCCGCTTGCTCATTCCTGCCCCAGCATCTGTGCCCGGCTGCTGAGGACCAGCCCCATATCAGGCCCAAGCAGGTTCACTTCAGGAGCATTCCCCGAGTCCCTGCGTGCATCCGAATGTGGCTCATTTGCATGAAGCACGAATCGTCTCGGATGCTTCTCTCCCAGCCGGCTGAGTCAGTAGGAGAGGGGCCTGTAATGCAAGCCAGGGACTAGATGGAGAATTGGTATCTAGGTGTATTTCCTTAAAACCCTCAACCCCAGAGAGCATCCAAGAACCCATGTAGGCCAGTTCTCCACCCTCAAGGTGCATGTGGGACGAACAGTGGCCTTCGCATGGTGCTGTGAGGAGGTGATACGTTGGGGGAGGGCGGGGAGTAGGGGGGGGGGAGGTCGCCATCACAGACAGCAGGTCCTGCTGGGGAGGTAGTTGGCCTCGCCGCCCCTCACCTCCCTCGCGCTTCAGCTTGGCTCACCTCCATCTTTCCCAGAGGTCTTTGTGAAAACCTTTTCCTTAAAGAAAGTATTCTGCTGATTCTTTTAAAAAAAACTCATGCCTGGAAACTCTGAGAAAGCAACAAGAGGGTGGATGCTGCGCATGGAGTGATCACAGGCATGAGGGGTGGGGGCAGGGATGAGGAGAGGGGGTGGGAGAAGAGAGGAGAGGCAATTAAACAGACTTGCCACTTGGCGAGATGCTGCTGAGAAGCAGGAGGTGGGAGCTCTCTCCGCAGTGAGCCGTGGTCCCCACGGCTGCAGTTGGCTTGACACTGGCATTTCCAGGCGTGCGTTCAGACGTGCAGCTCTGTGGCACAAACCTGGCTGTACGTGGAGTCCAACCACAGAAACGGCCATGGGTTTTCATTTTGCTTTGTTTTCCGTACGTTTGAAGTGAAGTGGCCTGTCACGAAAGACTCCCAAGTCGGCTTCAGGTTTACTCCTAAGCCTCCTTTCTGAACCGCTCAGGCCGAGGTGGAGATCGAAGGGGCACGAACCTGGCGGGGATTGAGGCTGTGAGCCTGCACGCTCGCATGACGTTTTGTTTGCCTCAAAAGAAGCCTATTCTATGGAGCTGCACGGCACATCTCAGCAAATGAAATCAGAAATAACAGCCCATTAACACACACCCATAAATGTGGGGTTAATCCTCCCTCCCCTCTTTCCTCCCTCCCTCCCTCTCTTCCTCTGTAATTTCATGTCCCCTCCTCTCCCTGCCCCTGCCCTCCTTGCCTCCAAAGTCTTATCTTCTGCGGTGAAAATCACTCCTCTTTTTCCTTGTTTTCCCTCATATTGATAATATCACTAAATATTGATTTTAAGATTGACTAACTTTGCTAAGCATAATGTACTCTAGTTTTCTCCATGTCTCCCGGTGTTTAAGAGAATCATCGATGTTTTGTTGGGGTTTTTTTAAATAATTTTATTGGGGGTTCGTGCAGTATTTATGTCCATCCATCCATCCATCCATCCATCCATCCATCCATCCATCCATCCATTGTGTCAAGCACGTTTGTATATTTGTTGCCCTCATCATTCTCAAAACATTTCCTTTCTACTTGAGCCCTTAGTATCAGCTCCTCATTTTTCCCTCCTTCCCCTGTTCTCCCTCCCTCGTAAACCCTTGATGATTTATAAATTATTATTATTTTTCCACGTCTTACACTGTCCGATGTCTCCCTTCACCCACTTTTCTGTAATCGGTTCCCCCTTTCTACTCCCCTTCCCCTCCTGAGATTGCTACTCTCATTATTGGTCCTGAAGGGTTTATCTGTCCTGGATTCCCTGTGTCTCCAGCTCTGATCTGTACCAGTGTACATGCTTTGATCTAGCCAGATTTGTAGTAGAATTGGGATGATGATAGTGGGGTGGAGGAGAAGCATTAAAGAACTAGAGGAAAGTTGTGTGTTTCAACGGTGCTATGCTGCATCCTGACTGGCTCATCTCTTCCCCACAACCCTTCTGTACGGGGATGTCCAGTTGCCTTTAGACAGGCTTTGGGTCTCCACTCCACACTTCCCTTCACTCACAATGATATGATTTTTGTTCTTTGATCCCTGATGCCTGATCCCATCGACACCCCGTGATCACACAGGTTGATGTGCTTCTTCCATGTGGGCTTTGTTGTTTCTCAGCTAGATGGCCACTTGTTTAGCTTCAAGCCTTTAAGACCCCAGACACTGTATCTTTTGATAGCCGGGCACCTTCAGCTTTCTTCACCACATTTGCTTATTCACCCGCTTTGTCTTCAGCAATTGTGTCAGGAAGGTGAGCATCACAGAATGCCAGTTTAATAGAACAAAGTGTTCTTGCATTGAGGGAGTACTTGAGTGGAGGCCCAATGTCCATCTGCTACCTTAATACTAAACCTATAAATATATGCACATAGATCTATTTCCCCATTGTCATATATAGCTATATTTACATCATCATATTTAACTCTATTTACATATGCACATGTTGTTTGTTTTCGTAATGCATAATACTCCATTGTCTAAATATACCAGAGCTTATCTGTTCCTCTGTCATTGAGTTTTGGGTTGTTTCCATGTCTGTTTGTGTTTTATATTATGGAAATTGATTCAACAGCCATAGGTGTGCATACGGTATATATCCGGCAGAGTGATGGCAGGATCACAGGATAATTGTATTTGCAGGTGTTTAAGGAAGCCCATGCTGGTCTCCATGCTGGTTGAACAGTGCTGCAGTCCCACCAGCCGTGTTTGAGCCCCGCAGTCTCTGCACATCCTCTCCAGCAGTTACTCCCTGCTGTGTTTGAGTTTTGCTCACCGTGTTGGTGTGCGGCAGTGTCTCGCTGTTGATGTGTATTTCGCGTATGGCTGGTGAACTGGAACATTTTCTCTATAGGGTTATGGATCATCTGTCTTGACCCTATTTTTGATTGGCTTATTTGTATCTTTCTGGTTAACCTGTTGTCGATTTCTGTAGGTTGTGGAAATTAGCCATGCCTTTGATGTTTGGTTGCTAAATAGTTTTTCCCCAATCGGAGGGTTGTCTTTAAACTTTCGATGAAGTAGTCTGTGGTGCATAAGTGCTGAATTCTCGGGTCCCAGCCCTTTAATCAGCCGTGGGTTTTAATGCCAGGTGAAGGACTGAAGGTTGGAACCCTTCGGTCACCGTTTATGGAGGAGAGCTTCAGACAATCTCAGGTGGCCACCCTCGGTCCCGATGCTGGACAGATGCGTAGGGGTGAGACACATCCATCCTTTCGGGGTTCCATGCTACAAGTGCTGCTGTTCTAGACCCTGCCAGGAAGAGGGGTCTGGATGGGTATCTCACTGTATTTTTCAGTTGCATTTCCCAGTGGGTTACTGATGTTGAGCACCCTCTTACCTCTGTCCAAGTCCTCATCCATTTTTAAACTGGACGTTCCTCTTGTTGTCACGTTGTAGAGATTTTATTATAAACCTTTATTGGATGGCTGGTTCCCTAAATGCTCCTCCCAATCTGTGTGTGAGGTGTCTCTTCACTTCTAATGGTCCAAAGCACTGAGATGTGCGGGGTCCTATTTAGCTGTCTCTCTTTGGTCATAGATGCTTGTTGTACACCTTCTGGTAGGGCATCTCATTTTGAAAAAGTAATACGCTATGTCCTGCAATCTTGCCTCTAGATTATGCACTAAGAATTTCATCAAGTCAATTCTCCCATGTAGGTCCTAGATCCATTTTGCATTTATTTCTGTGTATGGTGTCAGGCTTAGAGCTGAACTCCTTCGTCTCCCCTTGGAAATCCCCTTTCCCCAGCACCGTTTATTGAAGAGATACTTCCTTCCCCCATTGAATGGACCTAGCACCCGTGTTGAAAATCAGCTACCTTCACTGTATGGACGTCATTTCAGGGCTCTCAGTTCCACCCCGCTGGCGTCCGTCTATCGTCGTGTGGCAACAGGCAAGCGGCACCAAGCAGGCGGCTTGATTTCTGCGGCTTTCCGAAATTATTTTGGGAGTTGTGCTTTGGAATCAGGAAGTTTGAATTTTCCTCCTTTCTTCTTCTTCTTCCTCAAGATTGCCTCAGCTATTCACGGTCCCTCCCCCTCCAGCATAGCTGCGAGGGCTGGCTTTTCTATTTCGGTAAAGGAAGATGTTGGGCCTTTTCTAGGGGAGTTGGAGTCCTTTGGAATCCAAAGTCTGAAAGTCCGGGGTAGTGCAGCTGGGGGCGAAACCACACGGGAATGAAGGATGGCGGCAGGAGCCGGTCCGGAACTGGCCATCAATAGAGCATTCAGAAAGGGAAGCCGGGCCGAGCACTGGGCCCTGGCGATTGCCTCCTGCAAAGGCACTCCCCGGAGGACCGGCCCGCCGTGATATTGTTTAAGTCTCCCACTAGAAAGCATTGTCTGCCTCTGGGAAGCTGGCATGGGGCATCTCGGTCCCCCACCCCCTGCCACAGAGCAGGAATTCCGGGGGTGGGCACACCCTCCCAACAGCGGCTCTTCAAGCCAGCCCTGCTGACCTCCGCCCACATGCCGTCCACCCAGTGCCCCCTGGGTGTCCTCAAAATGCAAGTCCCTCCCCTGACCTCAGGTGTCCCTCTGTCTCCGCCACAGGTCTGCCATCACCATATTTCCCCAGAGGACAGACGGCAAGCACGACTTCAGAGTCTGGAACACTCAGCTCATCCGCTACGCAGGCTACAAGCAGCCCGACGGCTCCATCCTAGGGGACCCAGCCAACGTGGAGTTCACAGAGGTGTGAGCGCGGTGCCCCCACGCCACCCCCACCCCCCACGTGGGGTCACACCCGCAGGCTGCCTTCAGCCACAGGTTTCTCTCAGTTTTCGTTTGGGTGGGGCGGAAAGGCAGGCAGGCAGCCAGCAAGAGCCCTGGAGTCTTCTCCACACCCTGCGCCCTCTGGGCTCACTGACAGCTGGCCCTTTCTTTGGTCATCCTTGTGCCGATGGGGTTGGAGCTCCTCTGGGCCCAGGACACAGGGGGGTAGACTGAGTCCCACAGGCGAGCTAGCCAAGGTGACTGAATGAGCAGAGGGCACGCTAAGACAACTGTCCAAGCCTACTGCCTCTCAGCCTGGACAGAGCCCCCTCCAACGGCCCGTTCCAGAGGAGCCTTCGCCCATGGAAACCGTGTCTGGAATCCACTGTTTCTGAGTTGAGGAACAAGTCAGACCCATGGCCCTGGCATTTACTCCTTTGCGTGTGTATGTCACACACTGTGGAGCTCCAGCATGACCACATGCCTAGCTGCCACGGAACCCCCAGGTGGATCTTCTCCCTCACCCAACTCCTCGTTGAGTGGGCTTGAGTCTCCTTTGTTATTGCTGCTGCTGCTACACAACCCACTGCCATTGAGTCAGTTCTAGCTCACAGCCGACCCTGTAGGACAGAGAGGAATTGCCTCTTCGGGTTTTCCAAGGCAATCAATCTTTATAGGAGCTGAAAGCCTCATCTTTATTCCAAGAAGCAGGTGGGAGGTTTGAAGTGCTGACCTTGTGGTTAGCAGCCCAGTGCAAAACCCACTTCCCCACCAGGGCTCTCGACAGTTGACAGAAACCGCCAGTACCTTGGGCATCACCATTTCCCCACCAGCCGTTCCTTCTTAGCAGGAATTCAGTGGGAATCGTTTACACTGCCTGCCCACAGGAGACCTGTGCCCAGAACGAGCTCAGACACACCGGCTGGGCAACCCACTCGGCCCCATCTTTGTCCTTGAGTCAGTGCCCTCTGGACCTCCTCCTTGATACCTCCTCCAGGAGAGGTGGCCAGGCCAGGAGCGGCTCCTCCCTCCTGCAATTGGCTTCATCTGCGTGTAGCTTTTCTAGTGGGATGTTCTCATCCCAAGGAGGGGCTGTAACCAGGGCAACCAGGAGCCGCACCTGTGCTCTGGTAGACTCGGCCAGACTCCCTGTTCCACTTGGCTGAGCGCTCACTGTGTACTTGGCTGACCTTGCCCTCCCGGTACCAAACAGAAACTCCACAGCCCTTGCCTCCTGCCCTGGCTCCAGAAGCCTTGATAGCTAAGATGTTCTCCAAATCCGGAGATTTAATGCCTCCAACAGACAGCGCCACCTCATTGTACCGTTTATAGCCCTCTAGCCCTGCATGCTCCAGCACGGAGCTGCCCACCACAGGTGCCCAGCGAGCCTTTGAAATGGGCGCCCATGTGGAAACGGATGATAAATGCCAAGTACCGTCAGATCTCAAGACCTGGTACCCAAACGATGTCAAGTACCTCCTTGCAAGAATTGTGTACTGGCTGTGGGTGTGTTCCGGTGATACCGCTCTGACTAGATAGGTGTCCTGGTGGGTTATGCTTTAGGCTGCTAATCACAAGGTCAGCAGTTTGAAACCATTAGCTACTCCACAGGCAAAAGATGGCCCTTTCTGCCCTGTGATGACCGAGTCTTAAAAACAACCCACAGGGCAGTTCTACCCTGTCCTAAAGGTTGCTGTGAGTCAGAATGGACTCTGTAGCAGTGAGTTCTGTTCTGTTTTAAGGCTCTGTGGGGTAACATATTATAAAACACATTGTCATCCACTTGATTCCAACTCATAAAAGCCCTGTAGGATAAAGTCAAACCGCCCCACAGGGTCTTTCCAGGCTATATTGCCTCATCTTTCCCCTTTGGGGCACCTGGTGGGCTTGAACTGCCAACCTTTCAATGGTCAGCTGAGCACTTCAGTCACTGTGCCACCAGTGCTCCCATCAATCAATCCATTTATTGGATCCATAGATATGGTACAAGTTTAATGTTTAAAAACATATCTTACTATTTCCTTTATGAGTAATTAACACACTTAAATGACTTGTTTGTTTGTATTTGATTCATATTTTATATGATATAATGAATAAGGTCTTGCTAATAGGATGTGCATAATGTATTACACATATTGAGTATATTGTGACTACGTGGTATTTCGGAGCTACCAGCAGCACATTACTATATTGATATGCTAACATTATATCATATGTTATGTGTCAGACATAGTCAACAACATGTATTAGGTTCCAAGCCTAAAGCCCCTGTAGTTGAATCGATTCCTGCTATTGAGAAGTTGACCTTGTAGGGTTCCCAAGGCTGCAGTCTCTGCAGAAACAGCCTCATCTTCCTCCTGATAAGTAGCTGAAGGGTTTGAACTGCCGGCTTTTCAGTCAGCCGCCGGGTACTTTTACTACCGTACCCCTGTGGCGTCTATTTATCAGATTAATAAGTATACATTTAATTTCAAGCTAACTAGATCTTAAATCTATTCGTGGTGCTACTTTAACAACGTATTGGCGCTAAATCAGCTTCACGCGCATTGTTAAATTCCTTTCCCCTGTTGCTCCTCACCTTTGCGGCTAGAAATGGGTACATCCCACATCTGGCTCATCTTCTGTTTCCACCGGGCCACCCCACTTGAATCATATGCCCATCACTAGTTCTCATCAGACTCCGCAGATGCCCTCTGGCCCGAGTGCAGCCGCAGCTCTCAGGAGTCCCCCAGACCGAGAAAGGCCCGGAGCATGTAGAATGCGGTGCAGCTGGGCACGTCGGCAGCCTGGTTGGACCTCGAGGAGCTGCATGAGCTCCGTGGTGATGTGGGGCCTCCACCCAGTCTCTCTCTCTCTCTCTCACACACACACACACACACAGAGTCATGTTTCAGGGTCGGGGGTGGCCTGCTGACCTGCGGGTCTCTTTGCAGGTCTGCATTCAGCAGGGCTGGAAGCCCCCGAGAGGCCGCTTCGACGTCCTGCCCCTCATGCTCCAGGCCAACGGCAATGACCCTGAGCTCTTCCAGATCCCTCCAGAGCTGGTGCTGGAGGTGCCCATCAGGCACCCCAAGTAAGAGGGCTGGGGACACTGGGTGGACTGGCCTGGCTCACCCTGGGGCCCAGGGGTGGATCAGTCTCCATGGACCAGCCTGGGGGCCCCATCTCTGACTCTTAAGCAATCCTCAAGTCCCTGACTTTGCCAGCCCTGAGGGTGGGAGAGCAGAGGCAAGGGGCTCAGGTGTGCACCCAGAGCTGGGAGAGCTGTGGCCTTATCTTGGGAGAGCCACGGACGCCGGCAGTGAGGTGTGCTGGCTGTGTGCATACACCCTCGGGGCCCTCCAAAACATCTAGCAACAGATTTAAAGAAGCATTTCACACACACACAAACACACACGATTCCGCTAATCAGGGTAAGGAAAACATGCAGGGCGAACAAAATGCCAACATCTTCAATGAAGGCCCGGCGGGCTATGTTGCCCTCTGCAGGTTCGAATGGTTCAGAGACCTGGGCCTGAAGTGGTACGGTGTCCCCGCCGTGTCCAACATGCTCCTGGAGATAGGTGGCTTGGAGTTCAGCGCCTGCCCCTTCAGCGGCTGGTACATGGGCACCGAGATCGGCGTCCGTGACTACTGTGACAATTCGCGCTACAACATGCTGGAGGTGAGGGGTGAGGGGCCCCGGCCACCACCACGGGGCAGCACAGGCCGGAGGCAAGATGGGGCCCACAAGTCCTTCCCCACAGACAAGCCCTGGAGCCGAGGAAACTGGACCAAACCAAACCACCCTCGTGGCCACCAAGTCATTCCGACCCCTAGCTGCCCTCTAGCGCTGGGTCAGACTGCCCCTGTGGGTTCTGAGTTGAGGAATGGAAAGCCCCTGCTTTCTGCCTCAGAGCGGATGGTGGTTTCAAACCGCTAACCCCGGGGCTGTTAGCCCAAAGCTTAACCCACTGCATCACCGGGGTTAGCATCTGCCGCCGAGGGGTCACACCAGTTGCCGTTCAGGTGTGCAGCCCGCGTAGCAGGGGGAGACCTGTGCCGCTTGGGGTTTGCAGTGGCTGGTGTTTGGGAGGTAGAGTCCCAGACCTGCCTTTCTCATTCGGTGGACATGACCCTCCATTCATCTTGTGATCAGCCTGGTCAAGTGCACCCGCCGCTGTGATCTGTCAGAGCTCCTGGAATCCCAGAGGCACCTGCGCTGTAGCAGGACTAACAACACAGGCAGCGTCCACCCAGGTTATGCACCGCGGACCTGGAGTCACGAGCCACGCCCCCTGATGCAGGTGGCTGTGGTCGGTAGGGGCTCTCCTAACCCGCAGCAGCCCGACGCCCCACCAAAGCTAGCACCGCCCGGTCCTGCACCCCCCTCACGACCGGTGCTGTCTTGGAGCCCGTTGTTAGCACTCCCTGTGTCTGTCCATCTCGTTGAGGGTGTTTCTCTTTCCCTGACCCTCTGCCTTTCCAAGCATGCCGTCCATTCCCAGGGACTGATCCGCCTGATCGCATGCCCACAGTCCAGTCCATGAGACAGAGGCTCACCCTCCCCACTCCCAAGGAGCAGTTGGACTGCATTTCTCCCAAGACGGATCTGCTTGCCCTTTCGGCAGCCCATGGTCCGTTCGTTCTTCTCCATCACCACCACGGTACGAATGCATTGGTTCTTCTTGGGCGTTCCTTAGGCATTGCCCAGTGGTCGCCTGCGGAGTTGGCGATTGGAAGCACCGTGCGTGGGTCCTGGCTGTTCAGAGGTCTGGTGCAGCACGCGGGCTCAGTGCAATGCCCCCTTGGGTTCCGTGACTGCGCGCGTGGACTGTAGCCCCGAACATCTGTTCTAGGAAAGGTGCACACAGTGGTCACCAACAACAGCCGGCTGAGCTATCTCGGCGCCCATGGCAACGCTAGCACCTTTCTGGATTGTCTGCGAGAGAGGTTTCCGTGTGTGTGGAAGAGTTTCTTTAACGGTCTTTACATGGAGAAAGGAAGGTGCACTGTATAATATGAAGACGGGTGACCAGCCGCCACTAGATGAGAGCTGTACTTGTTCTGATCTGATTTAAGGACGGACTTGGGCACGGAACTGAGTCCCAATGGAGGGACTCCTTGTCGTAAGCCCTCAGGCTTCACATGCCAGGATGGGCTCTGCGGCACACACATGGTGGCCACCTGCTGGTTAGGGTGTGCTGGGCACTGTCTATGTCCCTGGTTCTCAAGCTTCCTCATGCCGCGACCCTTTAATACAGTTCCTTACGTGGTGGTGACCCTCCCAACCATAACATTATCTTTGTTGCTACTTCATCACTCTGAAGTTGCTACTGTTGTGAATCGAGCGACCCCTGTGAAAGGGTCTCTCGACCCCCAAAGGGGTTGCGACCCACAAGTTGAGAACCGCTGGTCTAGGTGCTCTGTATGGGGTTGCCACCTACCAGCCAGGGTGTGCGGGGCACTGTCTAGGTGCTCTGTATGGGGTCCGCTCTCTGTGAGCCCTCACCACCATTTCTTGAGAGCTCCTGTGCTACCCCCCCGCCCTTTGCAGACTCGAGGTGGAATGAGGAGCCCCAGGTCACACGGCTGGTGAGCTGCAGAGCCAGGGTGCACACCCAGCGTGGCTGGGGGTGTTCCGGCTTGTTAGAAGGCTTTGAGAAGGACCCACAGACTCGCAGCTCTCTGCATCTCTTTCCTGAAAAAACAAGCCGGGGGTGGGGTGGGGGGCAGAGTTGGCGTGGTTCTGCACTGCCATGAGCGTGCTTCCATGGAGGGGCTGGCTCCCCCCACCACCCCGCTCCCTCTGACTCATCCTCATCTGCTCGCAGTGCTGGGGCGGAGCACTTCCGGAAACGCCGCTTTGGGGGAAGCTTCAGAATTACTGTTTGTCTGTCAGCAAGAGCCGCTCTGACAAGTCTGCCGGCCTGGTTTCGGGAGGCGCGAGGAAACGGGCTCGCCGATGGGCCAGCGGTGTGCACCTGGTGCAGCCAGCAGCGGAGCTGGCACCTAGAGCCCGTGGGGGTCTAGGTGGTAACGCCCAGCTCCCCGGCCGGGATGTGGTGCCTGTTGGCAGTTCCCCAGAGCTTTTGATGATGTAGTACCCCGCTCCCCTCGGTGCTGAGTTCAGGAGTCTGGCCCGGGGCCTGGGCATCGGAGTTTTTCAGAGTTCTCGCGGCAAGTTCTCATGGCAAGTGGTGAGCCGCGGTGGGGCAGAGGCAGGAAAGACTGTCGGCACACTCGGAAGATTGTCCAGAAATCATTTCTTTCATTTCGTGTGTGTGTGTGTGTGTGTGTGTGTGTGTGTGTGTGTGTTTTCCTACAACGGGTTTCTGTTCTTCCAGCCAAGACCATGTGATGGAAACGGTAGCGGCAGCAGGTCTGGCTGCACACGTTTCCCTGTTAAGCAGCAGGTTGCACACGTGTGTGTGGCACAGTGACAGTCCCCTCCCCGAGCAGCACAGCCTCGGAGTGTGTTCAGGAGTCTCATGAACCCCGATCTCTGCTGCCGTGTATGATCTCAGCTCCCAGCCAGGCGGCAAAGCAGGGTCACTGGGTAACTGAGGCGCAGCACACCTCCTTCAGTCCTCGGGTTCCGACGGCTGCTCAATGCTCATGCTGACAGCCAGGACTCACATGGTCACCCCCTGCTGACACCTCTGGCTGGAGCCCTCCGGATACTCCCCGTTACATTGAGAATCATACCCTCTGGTGGACTCGGCGACCCTGTGCCACCACATAGGCTGCCATCCCACCAGGCCTTTCCTCCCACACAGCGGCTGGTGGGTTCCGACACCCCCACCCACCGTCGAGTCAGCAGCCGAGTGCTTTAACCAGTGTGCAGTCTCTTCAGTGGGCCTTCCCCCTTTCATCCTATCTCCCTGCCTGTGTCCTTCGTAGGACTGATACACCGTCCCTCTCCCCAGCAGGGACACAAGCTCTGTAGTTAAAGGGCCAGCCGAGTCTCTCATTCCCTGTGGAAGCCGTCCGACACATGGACAGTTGCAGTCCAGTCGGTTCTGGAGCCTGCTGGCCCCTGGATAGAACTCAGTGTCTTAGGAGTTTTAGGGACTGGGCACCCGGCCTTTCTTCCAAGGCCCCCACCTTTCAGGGAGCAGGCTGACTCATCACCTGGACCCCCCACTAGGGAGGGTCCTCCTCAAGGAAGCCTTGTGAGTGAGAGAATCCCTCTTCAAATGGGCAGGGTTGGTCAATTAGCATAGCCCCGGCCGCCTCTGGTCCAGAGGTGCCCTGCCTGTAAGTCTGTGTCCTCCTCCAGGAAGTGGCCAAAAAGATGAACTTGGACATGCGGAAGACGTCCTCCCTGTGGAAGGACCAGGCGCTGGTGGAGATCAACATTGCTGTCCTCTACAGCTTCCAGGTAGCCCAGGGCACACGTGGAGGCCTTGCAGCGGCCCAGAGGGGACCCCGAGGGCTGTGCCCACCAGGCCGGGCTGCCTCCTGGCTGCTCCGTCCGCTCATTGTGGGTGTGGGGCGGGGGTTGTAGCGGGAACGGACGGTTAGATGCGGAGGTGGGGGATTCCTGGCATGTTGCTCACCCTTGTGTGGAGCCGAGCTGGATGTGTCCTGCGACCACATCTTGGTCACAGTCACCAGAGACTGTGCAGCTCAGAGTGACCCATCCACGTCAGAGCACAGCTGTGCTTGCTCGCAGGGTCCCCAGCAGCTGGTCTTTCAGAGGGAGCTGGCCAGCCCCATTCTTCCTAGGGGCTTGTGGGTGGGCTCAGTGAGACCACCCAGTTTCCAGTCAGCAGCCAACACAGTAACCATGCGCACAACCCAGGGGCATCCTTATTACTGAGCGTGGGCTCTGTTACACTGCATCTCCCAGGAGTGCCCCCCGGACTTGCTCCTAGTCCTGAGGCGTCATTCCTAGGGACACCATCAGTCACAGAACGGATCCTTCAAACCTGGACACTTGGAAAAGCAAAAGGAGCAAAGAGAGGATAAAATCCGGCTAGACCAGAGCAATGTACACGAGTACAGATAAGAGCTGGAGACACAGGGAATCCGGACAGATAAAGCCCTCAGGACCAATAATGAGAGTAACGATCCCAGGAGGGGAAGGAGAAGGTAGGGGGAGAAAGGGAGGCACTGATCACATGTTCTACATATAACCCCTTCCTTGGAGGACAGACAACAGAAAAGTGGGTGAAGGGAGACCTCAGTCAGTATAAGACATGAAAAAATAATGATTTGTAAATCAGCAAGCATTCATGAGGGAGCGGGAAAAATGAGGAGCTGATACCAAGGCCTGATATCAAGTAGAAAGAAAATGTTTTGGAAATGGTGATGGTAACAAATGTACAAATGTGCTTGACATAATGGATGGGTGAGTAGATTGTGGTAAGAACTATATTAGCCCCCATTAAAGTGATTTTAACAAAATAAAAGTTAGAATTTCAAATAATAACAATACAGGAAGGAGTGACATGTTGTCAGCAGGACACATAGCACTGGCTGGGCAAACCAGTGAATCGTGTCCCCAGGGGCCTCCAGAGCCCAGTTCCCAGCCTTGCAGCCCACCCACCTTGCCTTTGATGGACCAGTCTCCTTCATTAGTCACTCTGACTCCCCAGCAGCATCGTGTCAGCCAGCCGGCAGGGAGAGCCCGTCTCAGTGGCTGGAAGTAACAATCGTGCAATTGAAGGAGCAACCAGGCCACTGAGAGAAAAAAGCAGAGTCGCTCCGTTCCAGCTGCACGCTCGCTGCCCGGGGGCCTGGCACCCAAGACTGGCTCTCTCCTATGACAGTAACAGGGAGGGGAGAAGTAGCACATAGAGAGAAACCCCATGATACAGGGGGGGGACAATTGTTCAAACGGTAGGAGAGAGGCTATTAGCCCCAAACCAGGGGAGAAAACAAAGCAAACCACCAAACTCGGTGCCATCGAGTCAATGCTAACCGAGTAGAACTGCCCTTGAGGGTTTCGAACTGCTGACCTTGCAGCTAGCTGGCCAATGCAGAACCGCCCCGCTGCCAGCGCTCTTTAGCACAGGAGGGGCACGAGACACATGAGAGCCAAGCAGGGACAACTTCCTCCTGGGTGGCGTCAGACTTGGCAAGAGAGAAGCCAGAGAGAATCGCCTTGTCACTTGGCACTGCCTGAAGTCATTATCACGGGGCCACCCTCTAGGAACTGCTGCCCTGTGGGGAAGGGAGCCCCCAAGTACCCCGTCTTGCCTGTGCCCACAGAGTGACAAAGTGACCATCGTCGACCACCACTCCGCCACCGAGTCCTTCATCAAGCACATGGAGAATGAGTACCGCTGCCGGGGGGGCTGCCCAGCTGACTGGGTGTGGATCGTGCCCCCCATGTCTGGAAGCATCACCCCCGTCTTCCACCAGGAGATGCTCAACTACCGGCTCACCCCCTCCTTCGAGTACCAGGTCCTGCCCCTCCCCACCCTGGTGTCCGGGCCGAGGCCACCCCAGTCTGTCTGTCTCGCTGTTCCCCAAGGCAGGCTGGGGCCTGGAGCCACCAGGCTGACAGTGAAGTCAGTGTCCTCTGTCCTCGCCCAGCCTGGGCTCCCACAGCCCTCTCCTGTAGAGTGGGGTGCCGTTTGTTGCCCCGTGTTTGGTGGGGCCACTGCACCCTCCTAGTGCTGAGGCTCCACAGCTGCTGAGGAGCTGGGGCTCTGGTTCTCACCCCTCGCCCTGCCACTTGTGACCCAGGCAGCTTCCAGCATACCGTCTCCCTGGGCCTCCGTTGCCTGGCCTGGGAGGCAAACGGGTGGCTGGGAAAGTGCCTGACCAGAGGGAGAGCTGGAACGTGGCTGAGCCGGGCCATGGCCGTCCACAGGGTTTCCCCTGGCTAATTTTATAAAGGAGGTCACCAGGCCTTGCTGCCTGGGCTTAGCGGAGGCAGCGTTTCACTCCATTGTCTGTGGATGCAGTGGGGTGGGGGGGGGGGTCACCAGGAGTCAGCTAAAACGTCCACTCAGCACTTTAACATACTAGCATCCTAGCCCAGGGTTCGCAAGAGGAGGGGGAGGGAGAGAGAAACACAAACCACGTGAATGAGTGAGGTTTCTCAAGCAGCCACACTTAGAAAGTGCAAAGAAATGTCTGAAACGACCCCAGGGTGACCCCTTCCGTGTGAGATCTGTGTGACGTGTGTGGAGGAGGCGGTCGGCAGCCTGGCCTTTCCTGCCTAGGCTTGGGGTCCAACCCAGAGCCACAGAGTTCTCTGGGGGCGGTCTCTCTGCGGGGAGGGAGGGAGGGAAGGAGAAAGGCGGAGGTCAAGGGGAGAGTGGGATGGCCAAGGGGCTGAGTGCGGGTCTGAAGGGTAATGCAGAGAGGTGGACACCCCCCCCACTCTGTGGTCATAGTGAAACATCAGTGTTGTTGCCCTATCGAATCAACACCCCTGTGTGGTGCTTTGGAGTAGAACTGGGCTACACAGCCACTTAGGGTGTCCATGGCATCAGTTTCCCCTAGTAGAATACCAAGTCTTGCTTCTGAGGCATTCGGATTGCCAGCCTTCCAGCTAGTGGCTGGGGGCTTAAACGTTTGGAGCACTGGGGACAGGGGACTCCCAACTTCCCCCAGTCCCTTCACCCCAGTGACAGTCCTTCTTCCCCCAGCCGGACCCCTGGAACACCCACGTCTGGAAGGGCACCAACGGGACCCCCACCAAGCGGCGTGCCATTGGCTTCAAGAAGCTGGCAGAGTAAGTCCCTGGCCACGGGGGCCAGGGGGTGGGAGGCTGGACTGATGGGAGCCCCTCTGGGTCCCCTGTATGATGAGGTCCTCGCTGTTCCCACCCCATTGTGCCTCCTTCACCTCAGAGTTTGGGGTGCTGATAGAGCCACAGCCTGCCTCACTGTCTTTACCCCGACTCTGTGCCCTCTTGCGGCTCCAGGTCACAATGATGGCAAGAACCACACATGTGTGGGCAGCATGTGCCGCTGTCCCTGGTGCTGTCAGGAAGTGACCAAACCCAGGCTTGGGAAGGGCTGCCTAGAAGGGCCTGTAGTCCAGGGCCGGACTCCCCACTGACCCCTTCATTCGCTCAGTCCACCAGGGCAGGCGGAGTGCCTTGCTCTGCGGCAGGCCCCTTGCCAGGCTCTGGCTTGACCACAGTGGTACCTGCCCTCACAAAGCACACAGGCCGTCACCTGGGAGAGGCCCTCACCAATACAGGTGATGCCACCCTGGGCCAAGTACCACCCAGGAAAAGTTCACGGCACCGTGAACTAAAGACTTCAAGCTCGGAGGTCAGGGAGGGCTTCCCCTGAGGAGGTGACCACTGAGTGGACCAATAACATGACTGAGACTCAGCTGAGCAAAGAGTGGGTGGGAAGGGGCCATGGCCACAGGGCAGGTGAAGGCTAAACCCAAGCCCGCCGCCATCAAGCCCCCGCCGACTCACCGCGAGCCTGCAGGACAGAGGAGTCGTGCGTCACAGGGTTGCTAAGGCCAAGGTCTTGACAGGTCTTGACAGGCCAAGGAGAAGGCCTCCGTGCTTGGTGATGTGGAGGGGTGAGGGTGGGTGGGGAAGGAAGGCCCTCTGCAGATGGATTGACCCCGTGGCAACCACTGTGGCTCGGGCGTAGGAGCAGGTGTGAGGACAGCGCGGCGTGTCCTTCTGCGGGGCACAGATAGGGTTGCCGTGGGCCGGAGCCCACTCTGTGGCAGCTGACCAACAACAGAGGTCTTGATGGGCCAACAACTCCCGCTTTCTCCCTGGGAGCAGCTGGTGGGCTCAAACCTGGCAGTCAGCCGCCCAGTGTCTAAGCCCCCTGCCCCCCAGGGGCTCGTAGGCAAAGGCAAGAATACCTTGTCACCTTGTCGGAAGAACTCCTGGGCAGCTGACAAGGAGCGCGGGGTCTGCAGAGCTGGTGGAATGGCCATGTCTGTCTTCTGCCCCCTGCTGGCTGAGGAGGTGGATGTGCACTGTCTTCCCTCCATTCCCCTGGGCCCAGAGCTCTGCTAGGGACCTCGACTTAGAAGACAGCTACATGCCCCCGTGCCCTACACCCGAACCAAGACACTGATGGGCAGTGCAGGGCCCGGCAGCATATCCCAATAACTCCCACCTCCCGCCCCAGTCCCTTCGTCATTCAAGCAGGAACCCCTGTCCCTCCAGGTTCACAGATGTTCCCCGAGAGGGCGGGCGGCCTTTGGCTCCAGTTCAGCTGTCTTAGGGGAGAAGGGAGGGAGCTTCTAAAACATTCATTGCACTATTAGTTTGGGGTAGAGACAATGGGAGTTAATTATAGACGCGCTGTTTAGTTTGTTCTTTTCTCTCCCGGGTTCAGATCATTGAAAGGAAACCCTCGGGTCCCTTTTCTTCCTTTGGCTGCACTCCCTAACTCGGAGCACCCCCCTCCCCCACGTGGGCGGCTTCCCCGATTCTGGAAAGTGATGAATTTGCCATCAGCCATCCCCAGGTGGGGCATAATTAGCAGCCAATCTGCACGTAGGTTCTTGATTAGAAGAGGGAGGCTGGCTCAAAGTTGGAGCCCGACTCTGTCACCCCGTCACCCCGTCACCCCCTGCCCTGGACCTGACTGCACCTCCCCCTTCCAGGAGCTGCAAAGGGGTGCTGGTCTGGCTTGGCGGGTTTCCTGGGACGCACTGGGGCTTGCCGTGGCACAGTGGGCTCTGGTGGCACCGTGGTTCTGTGTGGGGCTGCAGACTGAAAGGTCAGCAGTTCAAACCCACCAGCCGCTCCGCAGGAGAGAGATGAAGCCTTTTTTATTCCCATGGAGATTCGCAGCCTCAGGAATCCACGGGGACCCTTCTGCTCTGTCCTCTAAGGCAGGCCCCTGTGAGTCGGACGAGATTGGACAGCAAAGGGCTTGCTTTTGATGTTTGGTCTGAGCTTTAAAACCCCACCCTGCTGGTAGGTAGGGCTTTTAGGCTGGCCGATTTGGTGTCAGGCTCTGTGGAGGCCCTGTCTGATGGGCATGTTGGTGGCACCCAGACACGGCCATTCCTATGTCGATGTATAAACTTCTGAGGTCTCTCCTGATCCTATGCCCAGGGTTTCGCTGCTGGCTGAGTGTGGCTACCCCTGCCCGCCCCTCTCTGAGCGCGCACACGTGCATTCTCTCTCTCTCTCTCTCTCTCTCTCTCTCTCTCTCTCTCTCTCTCTCTCTCTCTCTCTCTCTCTCTCTCTCCCTCCTCCCCTTCCCTCTCTCCCCACTCCTCCCTACACCCCCTCCCCTTTCTCCTTCTCTATGTTCCCCTAACCTCTCTCCTCCTCTCTCCCTCCACCTTCCTCCCCCTTCTCTCTCTCTCCTTCCTCTTACCTCTGTCTCTGTGCTGTCTGCCCATTCTCTCTCTCTCTCTCTCTCTCTCTCTCTCTCTCTCTCTCTCTCTCCCTCTCCCCCTCCCCCTCTCCTGTAAGCTCTACCTCACAGTCACCACTGGGATCTTAACGCTCTTCAGCCCCGTAACAGGACCTCCCTGCACACGGGCACACAGGCAGGCCCTCGGCACCTATGTGGTAAACAGAGAAGAAGAATGATGGTCCTTTTTCCTGTAACGGTTTTATGGACACTTCGTCCACCTACCACGCTCTCGACAGTCCAGTCCTGTCCGGGAGAGCTGTGCGGTCATCACCACAGTCCGTTTTAGAACACTTTCTTTTTATTTTTTGTTTTGCTTCCCCATGGTTAAATCACTTTTCCAATGGGTTTGTCATTGCCAAGAGTGATGGCCCTCTAGTGGGAAGCCTGGCAGGCTGAGGTTCCTGAAACTGAGGCTGACCCATCTGGGCCAAAGCAGCAGACAGCCACCAGCAGTTCTAACTCGTGGCTCGTTGGTCCAAAAGATCAAGTAAAAGGGTTGATGTGGCACCTAAACTCAGGGGCTTCAAGTGTGCCCAAGAGGACCTCCCCCCCCTCAAAGATGAAAAGCAAATTCTTTCCTGTGAAGCCTCCTGGGTCCTGGTTCATGCCCCAAAGTCCTGACCCAACATCTTCAGACCCGTCTCCATTGCCCAAACTTCCTCTCCCCTCAGAGCTGTCAAGTTCTCGGCCAAGCTCATGGGACAAGCAATGGCCAAGAGGGTCAAAGCGACCATCCTGTACGCCACCGAGACGGGCAAATCGCAGGCCTACGCCAAGTCCCTGTGTGAGATCTTCAAACACGCCTTCGATGCCAAGGTGGGTGAGGGCATGCCACCTCTGGGGTCCTCGGGTGATTGAAGATGGGGAGGCAGCAGAAAAGACCCCTCCCTCTGAGAATGGGCGGAAGTACACCCCAGGAAGCCCATTAGCATGTCAGTGCAAGCGCATTCAGCACCCGCTGGGACTCCCTTCCCTTCCATAGAGCCTCCTGAGTTTGAGGAACGAAAGGACAGAGGTCCCGGGATGCCTTTAGAACGACGTGGCAGTGGGCTGATAGGAACTGATTCCAATTGGGACATCGGGAAGTTTCTGTGTCCAGTACTTCTCGGGGCCTTTGATCTGCAAAGGTGTATGATCCTCGCCCAAAGTGGAGGGACTAGAACCCAAGTGTCCCCCAAGCACACTTCACCGACTGCTTACCGTCATGGAGCTCTCTGGAGACTGAGGTTCCCTGGGGCCTACTTTGAGAAATGGTCCTTGGTGAGGCCGAAAGAGAGGGCAGCTATCTTTCCCTCCTGTGGGTACAAGGTTAGAGAGAAGAAGCGGCCGGCCCGGCCCTTAGGGTCAGTCTCCGCAGGGCCACATTGAGCCAAAGGGCAGCCAGGAAGACCCCAGGGGCTGTTGGGTGTAGTCGTCCATGGCTCCAAGGTTGTCCGTCAAGATTTCTCAACGCCTGACGGTTACTCAGAATCCCGACAGCTGTCTAGACCCCAGTGGCCATAGGCTGGTCTCACTCTGCCCAAAAACCTTCATCTGGACCCTCTCCAAGCCCAGGCCAGAGACAGCAACCTCAAGTTTTGAGTCCTCCTTCCCAAGAAAACGGCTCCTCACATCCCTCTTTCTCTGCTCCTCCCTGCTCCCATCCCTCTGTGTCCCCTACTGCGCCTCTTTTCTCTCCGCCATGGGAAATGAGTGGGCACCGGAGTCAGGGGACAAACCTTTCCACCAAGTCCTTATTGGGGAGCCAGAATGTCTGCAGTAAGGGCTGACACTGCAGAGGAAGGATTGCGGAGACTCGGGCTCCAGAAAGATGGCGGGCGCCTCCTATCAGAAGCAGTGGGAACATTCGTTGGGGAAAGGAGGCATGGGTTCTGGAAAGTTGCTATTTAGGCAAAGGTCTGGGTACTTTTGAAATGGGGGCAGGGCAGTATGATCCTCGGTCCCGGCCGGTAGGTGTGCCAGGGTCCCTGGCTTCACTCTGATGGAGCTGCAGGAGGATGGGATGTGGGCTTGGGAGGCAGAAGCTGGGTTCATAGGTAGAAACTGTGGGGGCGGTCTAAGCTGGAAAGGTCATTTTTTATGGACAAGACAGTCAGTCTTCCTCCTCCTCCTTCCCCACCTCCCGCCGCCACCTAGGTAATGTCCATGGAAGAATATGACATTGTGCACCTGGAACACGAGACCCTGGTCCTGGTGGTCACCAGCACCTTCGGCAACGGAGACCCCCCTGAGAACGGAGAGGTAAGAGGAGCTGTCCCCTGGTGCGACATGTGGTCCCATCAATGGGGAGGAAGCAGGGCAGCAGTTGGGTCTCCTCTCCAGGTGCTGGCGGGAAGATTGAACCACGCCAGGTTCTCGGCCTGCAAGTGGCCACTGCGTGGCCAGGCCATAGCAACAATTTGGTCACCGGACTGAGCTACTTGCTGGGATCCAGAACCTAGAGTCCCTTACCCCGGGAGAAGGGGATAGGGTAATTTCAGAGCCAGAAGGCCACAAAGAGGGGCTGTCTGTCTGCTGATGGGCGGGGTCCCACCTGTTGTCATTTAAACAGCTGGCCCACCTGTGGCTTCTGCAGCTCAGCCCAGCTGTGCAGCCTGTGTCCTTGCCCATCTAGGACGGAGTTTCCTAACCTGGGTGGTATGGCTGCCCCCTGGGGAGGCACCAGAATGATCGGGGGAGGGGCTGCAAAGGCGACACCTCCTCTCTAGTCTGGATTCTGAGCTGTAGGACACAGGGGGTTCATTCCCAGAAGGGGAATTCACTCCATGACCTACTAACTCACTAGTGATTTTTTTTCCCCCTGAAAAAGGGTGTGGGGGTGGTGGGAGGGGAAAGCAGGCCAAATAAGCTATGAGAACATCCTGGTTCCCAGGCATGAGGCTGCCTTTCGCCCACCAGGACCCCAGACTCTCGGTGCCCAACCCTACTGCAGGTGCAATAGCACACGGTTCACGGTTCCTCCCCTCTCTTTCTAGAAATTTGGCTGTGCTCTGATGGAAATGAGGCACCCCAACTCGGTACAGGAGGAGAGGAAGTAAGTGACGGGCCCTCCCTCTGCGGTCAGAGGTCACCCCCGGGGTGCCGACAAGTGTCCTCAAACAGCCGGGGTTCCCAGCTGCACTCTGCATGGTGGCTGCCGCCAGAAGGTCACCTGAGACCCAAAGTGGATGGCAGCTGCCCAGGACCCACAAGGCCACGAGATTGCCCTCTGTAGCTGGGAGATCTTGCCCAGACCCCACCCCCTCCCTCCCAGCTCTGTGCCCTTGCGCCTTTTCCCATCAAATGGGAACTGTCATACCTCCCTTCACCTACCAACTTGTGAGACTCAAAATCAGAAACGAGACGGGAGAACCCCGTGAGGAGTCAAGGGCGCCGTCCGTGTAAGCGTCCGCCAGTCTTAGGCTGTTACCTCTCGGAGGTCAACGTTCAGAACCACTGGAATGAGCATCTCCTTCCTGCTTAGCTTTACAGTTTGAGGCTCTCAGCAGAGGTACAACTGAGACAACGGCTGAGTCCAACAGATTAGATACCTGGTAAGATGCCCTGGTTGCGCAGTGGGCTAAGTGCTGAGCTGCACCCCACGAGGTGGCCAGTTCAAGCCCACCAGCTGCTCCGTCAAACTCCACAGTTTCGGGAACCCCTCGCGAGCAGTTCCCCATGCTGTAGGGTTGCTGCGCTGGCCTCCACCCCGCGGCAGCAGTTAGGTGGACAGTAGCTTGTGGCCAAAAGACATTCCCAGGGGACATGCATCGCAAGTGGGGGGGGGCGGTGTTCCGAAGGCCTGTTGTAAGGTGCGGAAACATCCGCAATCAAAACTTAGCTTTGAAAAGTCCTTAGTCGCCCCACACACAGTGCAGAGCACGTACACACCAGGCCACCACTGAGCACGTCCTGCACAGCGCGGCCACCAGCGTGGCCACGCCCGGCTGCTCACAGACTGGGTTGTACAGAAGTCCCTTTGGGGTGCCTTTGGTTGTATTCTCATTTGTATCTGCTGTCCAGGGGTGGAGCACCCCTGAGTCCCTGTGGTTGGCCCCAGTCCTGCACCCAGCACCTGGTCCTCCCTTGAGGAGCCCTGGAGCCACTGTGAGTGAGCTGCTGGGCTACTAGCCACACAGCTGGTGGTTCAAACCCCACAGACGCTCTGCAGGAGAAACACGAGGCTCTCCGCTCAGAGACCCCAAATCCACTCCATGACCCTGGTTGGGTTTGAAGTCCTCCCTCGCTGCCCCTGCGGAGCCTCCTAGCAGGTCTCCCCTCACCCAGATTTCGGGGAGCGATAGGGCACCATCCGTTCTCCTCTCTAGGTACCCGGAACCCTTGCGTTTCTTTCCCCGTAAAGGGCCTCCCCTCCCCATTGGTGGCACCGAGGTCCAAGGTCTGGCTGCGGCCCGGGACAGACAGCACAGGTAGAGTGTGCATGCACGCGTGCGTGCGTGTGTGTGCTGGTGTGTGCTTCTGCGTGTGCACGTGTGCTCTGTGCACTGTCAGCCAAGGCCACGCCCATTCCCCCCCCCACCGTCCGGTCTGCCCTGGCGCTACGCGTTCTCAGGAGACCTGCGTCCTAACCCAGCTTGCGCCACTAACTCGCCAAAGCAGCCTTGAGCAAGTTGCCTGGCCTCTGGCCTCACCAGGCACCCGTCTTTCTCATCTGTCAAATGGGTAGAACTGTCTCTCCTCTGCCCACCTCTGCAGGCGCTGGGAGGGTTAGTGGGGTGGCGGGAGAGGGTGTGATTGTGAAGCCCAGAGGCCGAGAACCAGTAAGACAGCATTTGGGGAAACGGAAAACCTCATCCAACTACAGTGCCGTTATTTTTACCCCCACAACCATCTCTCCCACATGAGCAACCCGGCCGCCCCCTGGTATGTTGCCTGGCTCCTTTGGCTCGGTGACTCAGCACGAGACGATTTTAGGGCAGAAAACACACGTGCATATATTTAGAACGTTCCCGATGCCGGAGCGAACACTTTGGAGAGCATCCAACTTAGAAACCCTGCGCCCAGAGTGCGTACTTTCCTTTATTTGTCTTCTGCGCTCAGATGTGTGTGTGTGTGTGTTGGGTTTTTGAGTTTTGTTTTTTCGGTTGGGTTTCTTTCTTTTTTTTCTTGTCTGAAAACAAAACTTGCCACTTTTAGAGGAATAACTGGGAAATTGGATTTATTTTAAGCCCCGAGCGTAATGCTGATGCTTGCATCTCAAAGGCATCCTTCTTCCCCTTCAAAACAATGGACCGAGCACTCTGGTCTCCTCTGGCCAGGGGGCATCGGTCTGTATACTATGTCACACGGTAAAAAGAACCCCGCTAGTACAGTGGGCGACACGTGGAGCCACTCACCACAAGGCCAGCAGTTCAAACCCACCAGTTGATCTGCAGGAGAAACTCTGAGACTGTCTGCTCCCAGGAAGACTTACGGTCTCAGACACACACGGCAGTTTTTCTCCTGTGGTCCACGGGGTTGCTATGAGATGGAATCAACGTGACCACATTTTAATGGCAACTGGCAGACTTTTGAAATATGTTAGGAGCTAAGCTTTTAGAGGAGGAGAGGCTGAAGTGGGGGGGGCGCCCAGTGCTCCCCACTGCTGTTGTTATTAGGTGCTCTCAAGTCTGTTCCAACCATGTCGACTCTGTGCATAATGGAATGGAGCACCACCCACGCCCGCGCCGTGCTCACCATGATGCCTGGAATTGAGCCCAGTGTGACAGCCACTGTGTCCATCCACCTTATGGTGGGCCATCCTCTCTGCCTCCCCAAGCGTGGTGACACTGTCAAAGCATGTCAGACGAAGTCTCACCATGCCTGCCTCTAAGGAGCACTCTGGCCGTACTTAATCCAAGGCAGATCGGTTTGCCCTTTGAGCAGCCAATGATACTTCCCCTATTCAGATTCATTGATTCTTCTTCAGTCTTCCTTATTCCAGTTCAAATGTGCGCATGCAGGTGAGGCCATTGAATCGTCCACGGCTTGTGCTGGGCGCACCTTGGTCCTCAGAGTAACATCCTTGCTTTTCAAGAGCCCTGGCGTAGCAGACTGACCCAATGCAATGCATCTTGTGACCTCCCGACTGCTGCTTCCATGAGCATTGATTGTGGATCCAAGCAAGACAAAATCCTTGACACCTTCAACCTTTTCTTTACTTTCCTTGATGTTCCCGTTGGACCAGTTGTGGGGGTGTAGGTCTTCTTTATTCTGAGTTGTAGTCCACACTGAAGGCAGCGATCCCTGATCTTCATCAGCAAGTGGTTCAGGTCGTCCTCATTTTCAGTAAGCAAGGTGTGTCACCTGCGTATTATCACACATAGTTAATAAGCCTTCCTCCAGTCCTGATGCTGCAGTCTTATTCATATAAGCCAGCTTCTCCGGTCATTGGCTCAGAGTACAGCCTTCTTCATGTAAGCCAACTTCTCTGACTATTGGTTCAGCGTACAGATTGAATAGTAGGGTGAGAGGTTACAACCCTGTCGGACACCTTTCCTGACTTTAAACCATGCAGTATGCCCTGGTTCTGTTTATGCAACTGCCTCTCGATCCATGCACAAGTTACGCACGAGCGGAATAATGAAGTGTTCTGGAATTCCCATTCTTCCCAAGTTGAATCAGAGTTTGTGATGCTCCACACACAGTTCAATGCCGTGGCGTAGTCAATGAAGTACAAGTACTCAGCAACATCTTTCTGGTGTTCTCTGCTCTCAGCCAAGATCGATCTGGCATTGGCAATGATCTCTCTTGTCCCACGGCCTCTTCTGAATCCGCCCTAGCCTGCTAGCAGCTCCCCGTCAGTGTCCTGCTGCCGCAGCCGCTGTTGGATGATCTGCAGGGAAGTTTTACCTGCATGTGATATCAGCGATATTGTTCTGAAGCTTGCGCACTCCGTGGGGCCACCTTTCTTTGGAGCAGGTGCAAATGTGTGAGCACAAATATCTCTTGGCAGTCAGCTGACAAAGTAGCTGTCTTCCAAATTTCCTGGCATAGATGAAGGAGTGCTTCTAGGACTTCGTCGGCTTGCTTAAATGCTCCAATTGGTATTTCATCCGTCCCTGGAGCCTTGTTCTAGGCTCATGCTTTCAGTGCAGCTTGGACTTCTTCCTCCAGCACGCTTGGTTCTTGCTCATGTACCACTTCCTGAAAGAGTGCAGTGTCAAGTAGACCTTTTCAGTGGTGACTCTGTGCATTCTCTCCATCTTCTTTTCATGCCTCCTGCATCATTCAATATTTTGCCCATAGCATCTTTCAAGATTGCCAATGAAGGCTATATTTTTTCCTTGAATGCTTTCCATTAAAGATATGCTACCCAATGGGTTAGAAACATCCAGTGTTTGGGGGATCCAGAACTTCCACCACCAGTCACACAGCTGTTGAGGGCTTCAGACATGGCCCGTATGGGTGTGCAACTAGAGTTTTAAATTTTACGTTGTCTTATGTTTAAATAGCCACTAATGGGACATGATGTGCAAGGGACCACAGTGCTGCCGAATCCCATGCCCTCCCCATGGCAAGGTTGCCGATGGGGCCATGGTGATCCACAGCAGTTTCACCGGCTGATGGTTGGAAACTGGTCCCCAGGCCTTTCTTCCTAGTCTGTCTTAGTGAGGAAGCTCCACTACAACCTATTCAGCATCCTAGCAACACACGAGCCTCCCGTGACATACAATGGGTGTTACTCACAAGTTGCCTTGGCCAGGAAATGGAATCCGGGTCTCCCACGCGGAAGGCAGAGAATGATAGCTTTAAACCACCATTGCCCGCTCATCTCCCAGGAGCTTGTTCATCGACAGAAACTCAAGCCCCGCTCCACACCTACTGAGTGAGTGCCTGCATCCTCGCGAGATCGCAAGGTGATTCTTGTGTTGCTTGAAAATTGGGGGAGCCAGGAAGGAAGGACTCGTGGCTAGGAGGTGCTCTGTTCTATTCCCGACTTCTTCCTGAGCAAGTCCTCTTGATGTGCTGGGACCTCCAGTTTCCTGGGGTCAGAAACTTCCCAAATGCAGGCAGGGTCTGGTGTGAACGGAGAGCTGTCGCTGTGGGGGGCCTGGGTCAGCTGATGCAGTCTAGAAGACCTCAAGGGAATGTCATGGTTTGCCACCACCACCACCACCCCCACACACACACGTCCCGGAGCCATGGCTGGTATCTTGGAGATCGCTGAATACGTTGGCCTCAGCAGGAGGCTCCAAGCCCGTGCTCACAGCCTCCGTTTCATTTTGGCAGGAGCTACAAGGTTCGATTCAACAGCGTCTCGTCCTACTCGGACTCACAGAAATCCGCAGGGGATGGGCCTGACCTCAGAGACAACTTTGAGAGCACCGGGCCGCTGGCAAACGTGAGGTGAGACAGGGCCCACGGGACTGGGGGGACTTGGGTCGCTCAGGAGCTGGATGCGGTTACAACGTGGGCTCTTGGTTGACTGATCGTCGGTCTTGTTCTCCATGCCCACCCATGCCGACTACACCGGTCCCAGCTGCCTGGGACCTCCCCAGCAAGGGTCCTTACCTGGCCTCTCCCCGTGTTCCACGGTCAATCCTGCCAGTGACTTCTCTTCGTGTGCAGTCTCCCTCGGGCCCCCGGGACCCAGGCTGCCGCCCAGCCTTTATTCAGGAGGATGTTCAGACCTGGCAGTTGCTCCGTGTGCTGCCCTTCTTCAGTGGCATGCTTTACACTCAAATAGAAGCTTCTGGAAACACCCACCCATGACCCACGTCTGGAGGGTAGAACTATACATACTCCATTATTGGTAGTATGGTATCAATTCTATTGGGACGGGAGTTTGTTTCTGACTTGTCCTCCGCCCTGGGTGCCCATTGGAATCAACCGGGGCTATTTACAATAAATCGATCCCTCAGCCCCACCTCCAGAGTATCTGCTTGAATCGGTCTAGAATTAGACACAAGCACTGCAATATTTGGGTTTTTTTTTTAAATCTCCTTCATTGACTTTCCTGTGCACCCAACTTTGGAACAAGTAGGTCCCAACCACAGGTTTTTCTATCCAAATGTAGCCTCTTCTCCTGCAGCAAACACATCACGCGTTAGAATCACACCCAGCCTGGCTGTTGCCTGGGTCTGTATTGCTACGGAATTACAATGGGGTTTATAGCTGAACATTTACAATCAGTGTTCTGATAGAAAACACTACCTTTGAACTCTCACTGAAACCAAATGTCAGCCCTCTTGACCAGGGGTCCTCAAACTCCGGCCAGCCGAGGACATTTATCTGACCTGCCGGGTGTTTTTGCCGCTGCTGCCTGTCCTGCTTAGCAGCCGACTCGTCCAGTGTATATAGGAATTTGTTCATCGTTTTTTTTGGTTTTTTTTTTTAACTGTAGTCCGACCCTCCAACAGTCTGAGGGACAGTGAACTGGCCCTGTTAAAAAAGTTTGAGGACCACTGCTCTTGACCTTCCCCTGTCGCCACCCACCCCCATTAGCAGATCAGTGGGATACAGCAGTACTTACTCAGTTTTTGTTAGTGTGGTATGCATTCTGCACATAGGTAAGGTGACCAGACATCCCGCTTTTGGCGAGACAGTCCTAATTTTGAACAATTTTTCCCGTGTCCCGTGGCATTTTTTTTAAAGTCCCGATTTTGGGAAAGAATGCACGACGAGCTAGGGTATATGGTGTCCGGCTGCCATGTGGCTGTTCCGCCAGGATATGAGTTTTATCAATGGTGTCCCGCTTTACCAATGTTAAAATCTGGTCACCTTAGCGTAGGGGAGCTTGTTTTCTGACTTGTTATGGAAGGACCGGCAGGTCATCCTTGACTTTTCCTCTTGGCCCTCATGGCCTGAGGTATTCACAACCTGGAATCTTCTATGCGAAGTTTTGTGGATTCTGGTTCAGAGGTTTGAGAAGAAGAAGTTGGGCATCGTATGGTAAAGACTGCAATGGATATTTGAGTCCAGTCATAATTACCAGACCCAGCCCAGCTCCATCCCAGGGCAAATTGACGATTCCATTGCCTGAGCCATCTGTTGGCGACCACGTCTGAAATAAGAGCCGGGTATGAGCATCGATTAAAGCCAGTCAGAGCAAATCGAAGTCCGTCTGTGCTGGTCCAATGTGGCAGGCATCTTGGGTCTAAAGAACAGAGGCTTCGAAAGCAATGCCTTCATCACACGACTAGTGACGGTTTTGTTGTTGGTCTCGGCCCTGGAGTCGTCCCCAACCCAAACTCCATCGGGTCCTGATTGTGGGTCAGGCAACCAATCTGCCATCGGTGGGTTTGCAGAAGTCAATGGCCGGGCCTCCCTGCCGAGTCCCATCTCAGCATGGAAGCTCTGCTCTGGGCAGCCTCATAGCAACCCACAAGCCTCTGTGGACAGACAGGTGGTGGCCACCCAGGAAAGGCAGTCGCCGGGAACCAAAACTGCATCCTTCACGTGGAAGACAAGGATGCTCCCCCGGGGCCACCACTGCCCCGAGGCTCCTGATAACCCGGAGCTCCAGGCTCCCCGCCATTGAGTTGGCTGTGACACATGGTTGTCCAGCCTGTGTGAGGCCAAGTCTAAGGGGGCTGGTTTAGAGCAGGGCCTTGGCCAACGGTAGCTCACAAGCCACATGTGGCTCTTTCGATACGGGGATGTGACGCTGAAGGAAACGTAAACACTTTTAAAGGATAATATTTTCCTGAGAACCCTATGACGTGCAATTTCTCCTGGGACAGACCCCCATGGAGTGGCCAGGAGCTGGAGTCTAATCAGCCACTCCTGCTGTCGTGGCGGTGGCCGTGGTGGCGGTGGCAGCCGTGGTGGCTGCAGCAGCAGTGTTCCCGGCCAGGACTGATTGCTGACTGGGGATTTCCCCTCACAGCTGCCAGAGAAAGGGAGAATGGCCTTGGGATTCCCTGACTGCGACTGGCTGGACTTGAACCTTATGGAGACAGAGCCCCTGCGTCCATGCTCCCCGGCTTAGACCTTGACCTTTTGTTGTCCTATTGGCAGGTTCTCGGTGTTCGGCCTTGGCTCGAGGGCGTACCCCCACTTCTGCGCCTTCGGACACGCGGTGGACACCCTCCTGGAGGAGCTCGGCGGGGAGAGGATCCTGAAGATGGGGGAGGGCGATGAGCTCTGTGGGCAGGAAGAGGCCTTCAGGACCTGGGCCAAGAAGGTCTTCAAGGTAATTGTTCTCCCACCTCCCAGAGACCCGCCTAAACCACGGAGAGCCAGAAAGAACGTGAGGAAAGCTCTGGGGCTGCCCCTAGAGCAGCGGTTCTCAACCTGAGGGTCGCGACCCCTTTGGGGGTCGAAGGGCCCTTTCACGGGCCATCCAATTCATCATAGTAGCAAAACGACAGTGATGAAGTAGCAGCGAACATAATGTTATGGTTGGAGGTCACCGCAGCATGAGGAACTGTCTGAAAGGGTCGCGGCATTAGGAAGGTTGAGAACCGCTGCTCTAGAGAGAGCACTCAGGAGCTGGCTCATAAACGTTAGAGCCTCGTGGGACGTCAGGGCCGAAAGGCACCCGTCCTCCGCTCACATTTGGCGGACACGTATGAAAAAGCTGGCCAGCCACCTCGCAGGGTGGCGTGGCACGGTCAGCAAGCTGGCACTTGGGTCCCACCAGTTGGCCTCCTGAGACTGACGTCGGACAGACGTCAGCCTCCCGTCCTGGAGCCTCGGTGACCCCCGTGAGGCCTTGAAGCTTCCGTGAGATGTAAACAGCGTGAGTGGATAACTAAGACGTGGTGCACCCGCGCAGTGGAATATTGCTCACACATGACAAGGAAAGACGTTCAGATGCACGCACTGACAAAGGCGTGCCCTGAAACCGCTGCTGGGTCTCTGGTGCACGTGCGTGGACAGGAAGCAGCCAAGACAGGCCAGTCCTTGGAGAACAGAAGCAGACAGAGGCTGTTGCCACGTGGTGACCTCTCAGCCGCCTCGAGCTTCCAGCTGTAGGAGCTGGAAGTCTTTGTGGGGTAACTGCTCAATTTAAGAAGCTGAGCCAGCCCCGGTTCTTTATTTTTTTAATGCAAGGAAGACATAAGTCTACCCTCAGGGAGCTTAACAACTAGCTCAAGTAAAGTCCCCACTTCCTCGGGGCACCGATTTTTAAATCATCATGGGAGTTTTAAAAATGGTAAAAATATAAAATAAAATCACCCTGTGAGGGTTCTTAGAATCACTAAAGCTGGGGAGCTAAGGAGCTTGGCATGCCAACAGAAAACAACTCCCACAAGAAAAGGCATAGCAAGTGTGCAGGTGTTCTGTATATTCTATATTTAATAGATAGTTTAACCTTTAGAGATGATTGGTCAGCAAGCTTAAAGTATTTACTTTCTGGTTTAATGCTAAGCCTCTAAACATTGGATAATAGAGTTACGTCTTAAGTAGAGGTTGGGCCCTAAACTCAGTAGTAAATAGAATGTGTCCTGGGCCTTGAATATACTCAAGAAATACAGGATAAGTGGATGGGTGGATGGATGGGTGGATACATGGATGGATGGATGGATGGATGGATGGATGGATGGATGGATGGATGGATGGATGGATGGATGGATAGATGGATGGGTGAGTCAGTGGAGAGATCAGTGTGTGAATGGATGCTGGATGAATGGCTGGGTGGGTGAATGGATGGGTACAGGATAGATGGATGGATGGTGAGTGGATAGATGGGTGGGTGGGTTACTGCCATGGGTGGGTAGATGGGTGGACAGTGAGTGAATGAAGTGGGTGAAAGAGTAGGAGCTGGTGTGGAGGGTAGATGGGTGGATGGGGATGTACATTCCATGTCTCAGAGCTGTTGAGGAGAGGTCCCCCGCGGCTAAAGGAAGCCACTGAGCACCATCTGTGTGCCACAGGCAGCCTGTGATGTGTTCTGTGTGGGCGACGATGTCAACATTGAGAAGGCCAACAACTCCCTCATCAGCAGTGATCGGAGCTGGAAGAGGAACAAATTCCGCCTCACCTACGTGGCAGAAGCTCCCGAACTTACACAAGGTAACTCCCGACGCCCTCCCTAAGAGGCATTCCCACCAGTGGGGAAGGAGGAAGGCAAGAGATCCGGGCTTCCTGGGGGACTTTGGGATGGAGGGCTTAATTGTTTGGTCCCCACCCCCAAATGGATAGCATGCTACCATCACCCCCCTCTCAAGAAAGCGCACGGTTGGAAGTTCTCTTCCCAGCAGTATGGTGTGCTTCTCTGTCCAGCTTGCTGCTGTTGTTGACTGCCATCCCCTCAGCCCCCAGCTCACGGAAGCTGGCAGCCCCCTGCACAAGGAAAGGAAGCACTGTCAATCCTCTATGATGGCTCCGTCCACTGTGGACCGTGGGAATTTCCTTGGCAGGTGTTCAGAGGCACATTTGCCAGGCCTTTCTTCCTAGTCTGCCCTGCTCTAGAGGCACCACTGAAACCCGGTCCTCTCCACACCAGCGTCTGCTGACAGCAGGATGGTGGTGGCGACGGCTAAGCCTGGGTCTCCTGCACGGAAAAAAGGGACTCTTACCAAATCTGCTTTCTGTTCTGCGCTGGCCCCAGCCACCCCCTCCCGACAGCTGCTTGACCCCTCTGAACTCAGAGGCCAGGCCATGGAAGTGCACCCCAAGGACCCTCCGCGAGGGCTTTTCAACTGACCACTGTTTCTCCCTATCTCAGGAGGACTGTTATCCCCTCCCCCCCAACAGGTTTGTCCAGTGTCCACAAAAAGCGTGTCTCGGCCGCTCGACTGCTCAGCCGTCAAAACCTTCAGAGCCCCAAGTCCAGGTAGGAGCACCTCGGGGACCCCCCCCCACCCTGCTTCTCGGAGGGAAGCTCAGGTTCCTCGCTCCAACCCTTGTGGGCCCCCCAGGCGAGGTTGGTCAACTCCCTGTGCCAGCTGCTAGCTGAAAGGTTGGCCATTTGAGTCCACTCTGGGGCACCACCCGAGAAAGGCCTGGCGGTCTCTTCCTGAACAGTCAGCCCTGGGAGCGCAGTTCTGAGCTGACATGGCGGGGGGGGGGGGTGTGGGGGGGGACCATGAACTGGGCCCAGCTCAGTGGCCACGTCTTGTTGGCTCCGGTATACGAAGCGGCAGAGAGCTCCCCTTGCTGGTGTGCAGAATCTGGGCTTCCGGAATGTTCCCTGGTCTGTTTCAGGACTTCTTTTTGCCAAGTTCTGACCTAGGGAGCGTGGACAAGAAGAGACAGTGGAGACTGCAGTGGGGAGGGCGAGGTGGCTTTGTTGTTTTGTTTTAAAGATCATTTTATTGGGGGCGCTTCCAGCTCCTATAACAATCCACACATAGACTGTATCGAGTGTTTGTATATATATTGCCATCTACGTTGACTTTCCATTTGAGCCCTTGGTATCAGCTCCTCTGTTTTCCCTCCCTGCCCCCCTCCCACCCTCGTGACCCCTTGACAAATTATAAATTATCATTGTGTTCATATCTTAACACCGAGAAAGGGATGGTTTTTGAAAGTAGCGCACACACGTGGTGAGCTGCTGATGCCCGCTGTGTGTTGGCATCGGAGTGAGAAATCCGCCCGCCCGCACATCTCCTCCCTGTGGGCAGTTCTGCTGAGGCCGCAGGAAAGGGCACCTCAGACTTGGCTTAAATCCCTCTGGGGAGGGTTGTTGCTGCCTCATGAGACAGCTAACCCGTTGCTTGAAGTCCTGACTGTCAGAAATAATCGTAATCCCAAGCCAGCTCCTTTCCGCCCTAGACCCCTGCCCACCCCAATGCTAGAAGACAGCCCAGTGTGAATCTAAGGACCTGCAAAGAGCCCCTCTAGGCCTCAGGTCCTCCTGTTGGTTCCTCCTGCGCCCGGCTTTCCAAACCTTTTGCTTTGGGGAGAGGACACACTCCTGGCTGCTGGGAATGTCATTCCTAGTCCCAGCCACAGCCTCAGTGGAGGTCAGGTGGCCTCAGCCGTGTGCCCTGGTGCTGAAATCACCATCCCCGGCCTGAACAGGTCATACTAAAGGGTCCTGAGACTGCCGGCGGACTTCCTTCTACCAGCCGTTCCAGCCAGGCACCTGAGACTCTCCAGCAGGCTCCTGCAGCCCTGTCTGCCGTGGGCCTGCAGCAGCAATTCTCTTCCCACCCCCGAAGGCCTAGGCCCAGATCCCCGTGGGACACAATCTCTATCGTTGCTGGCCATGGCCCATGAAGATCTTTTAAGACCTTGGTCCTTTGCTCGGTAGCGTTGCAAGAAGCGGGCTCCAGCCTGCCTCTGCCACATACTCTGCCACAGAGTGACTTCGGATGAGCTGCTCTGGGGACCGTGAGCCCTAGATGCCTGACCCACAATGGCAAGAAAGGCCCGGGGTGGTGTGAACGGCTAACCAAAAGAGTGGAGGTTCAAGTCCACCCCAGGGGTGCCTCCGAAGAAAGACTTGGTGATCGGTCCCTGAGAGCTACGGAGCACACACAGTTCTACCCTGATGTGGGCATCATGCATGAGTCACGGTGGCAACTGGAAGTAATGCCCAGCAGAGAGGAAACCCAACTTTTTCACTGCCCATCTTTACCCCAGGGAAGGGTCGGCAAACTTTTGAGGCAGAAGAACCCATTTTGTCCCTTGCAACCATTTAAAAGTTATCCGAGCTCCATGGCTCTATGTTTACAAGTCAGTGAAATCACCATCATCTCAGTAACAGCCTTCAGAAATTGCCGGCTGTACTTCAGAGCCACCTGCACGGACAGAAAGAGCCTGTATGCCTCCCACGCTGCAGTGTATGGGCCCTCAGGGAAGGGGTGGCCTAAGTAGCATCGGAAAAGAAGGGACCAATGACCTACTAGAAACTCCTCTCAGCAGCAGACTGTGAAAGACCAGGTGACCAGTATGACTCCCCAGCCCAGAGGACAGAGCAGCCAGGAAGCCAGGTGTGTCCTGCTGCAGTCAGACTCAAGTCCCAACAGCGGCCACGCCCTCTGCCTCCCTCGGGAAAAGACAGCTGTCTCAGAGCAGAGCCAGAGGGGAAAGTGGCTTATACGAGGATGTGGGGAGCAGAAGCTGGAGCTTCATATTAAAATCAATTCTTCGTCGTTAGCACTAAAAGCACCAACTTGCTTCTGGGAGTCTAACTCTTTAAAAGCATGGTACTGAGGTACTCCCTATTTGGGGGAGCCCTAACGCCACTGCTGGCTTTATGAGGTTCATGAAAGAGAAGATGCGGGGAAAGGGTAGAAAACTGAGTGAACAGGCACAGCTAGCATTCTCCCGATTTCTCCTAGCAACTCCGCGCAGTTAGGTCCAGGAGGCGAAATCCAAGACACCTCAAAACCACCCCAGCAGACACATCCTTACTGGCACCAAGTTCAGTAGCAAGCGACAAGCCTCTGATGCTCAGTAGCAACCGGGCATCCCTCTGACTGATGGGTCAACTTGTACCTGTAAAGACCAAAGTGACCGCTGTTGGGGGAAGTCACGTTCCTGAGGGAATCAATCAATGAGCAAGCAGCACGGAAAGAGCGGAGGGGGTAGGTGCAGATAAGTCGGACTGAGGCTCTGGATAAACCTCAGAGGGAAAGGGGGTCTTCAGTCATCTCAGTGGGGTGGCAGTGCAAATGGCTAAACAGGCCCTCTGCAACCCGGAAGATTGGTGGTTGGGAGCCCCCCAGAAATGCCACCAGCGCAGCAGATGCCTGGTGACTGACTTCCGATAGAGCGCCTATGGAGGACTGCTCCACTCAGGCACCAGGGGGCGCCCTAAGCCGTTGCTGGCGCAATGGCCACCTTGGGGCATGGAGAACAGAGAGGAACATCCAGGAAAAAGGGACAGCAGGATGATGGGGCCCCGAGGCCTGGGGTGTTTTTAAGTGGGCAAGGACATTCCAGCAGGAAGTCTAGACAGAGGCAGACCTCTCGGTTCCCATCCCCCTGCCCCTGCTCACATTGCTTCTCTCCACCAGTCCTCCCTCCTAAGCCAGGGGCATCCATGGAGCCAGAAACCCCAGTGCCACCCCCCACCCGCCACCTCTGCATAGACATGCTCTCAGCTGGCCCTGCCGACTCTGCCATCTAACCACATGACAGATCCACGACTGCCCCCCACTCAACCTGCAAAGCCACAGCCCTCTGTAGTCGAGGTGACTCACAGGCCACCTAGTGGGTCTCCTTGTCCCTAGGCTCTTCGCTCAAAGCGCCGTCCATTTTCCACACCTGAGCGGGAGTCGGTGCTTTAGACTGTAGATTAAAGCGTGTCCCCCGCTCCCCAGCATAACAGCCCTTTAGGCGGGCTCCAAGGGACTTACCAAAAAAACCCAAATCCCCACCCCCTGGTTGATGGGGCTCTCAGACCCCTTGTCCAACCACACGTACCTGTGCTGGCCACCCTGCAGCCCCTCAAGCCTTCTGGCTCTCCCTTGGGCGAACTGTGACCATTCCAAGCCCAGGGCCTCTGGACTGGCTGGTCCCTCTGCCAAAGCCCATCACTGCATCACTGAAGAGCTTCCGGTAGTTTGGGGATGGGGGTGGGGGGCTAATGCCGGGTCCTTGTTAGGCTGGTCTTTCTTCTTTGATCTGTCATTGGACTACTGTGGAGTGTGTCTGTCCATCCATCCATGCTGTTAGGGGCCTTCCGGTTGATTCTAACTGCTGGAGCCCCCCGTGGGTCAGAGTAAAACTGCTGCATGAGGTTGACAAGGCTCTTGGACGCCAATGCCTCATGTGTGGGGGCTGCCCTGGGGCAGCGGGTACAGAAGGCCAGGTAGCTACTGCAGCCCAGACTGCCCTCTTCCCGCTCCCCGAGGGCTCCCCAGCCTGCCTGTGTGCGCCCTAGGCTTTTTTTTAAAGTGTTCAGAAAATCCTACACTAGAGCTCCGGTTCCCCAGGCTGGTGCCCTAGGGGCGGTCCCACCAAGGTGCCCTGGGCTCAGGTGACCGTGCCTTCTGGGCGGAGTACCGCTGAGCCAGCCTTGCCCCATCAGCAGCTCGGAAAGCCCTCCGTTAAGTTGTTAAAGTCGTAGTAGCTCAGGACCTGGGCCCGCCCTCCACCCCGCCGCCAGCTCAAGTGCCAGGCAACCCTCGCCTGCCCCTGTCTGCCTTGCCACCTTCTGCCACTTGCCAGCAGGACTAAGGGATGTGGCTGCCTCAGGCAAGCCAGCTCAGCAAGTTCGAGGCCTCCGCCTCGAGGTCTCTATTTCACACCAGCCCGAAGCACGGAGGCAAATGGGCTGCAGAGAGAAGTCGGGATGGAAGAAAGGAAAGGCCCTCTGGAGAGGCAGAGCGCCCCCAGTGAGGAAGACGCCCCACAGCGCCCCCTGCTGGCGGGCGGCCTTTGCCACGCCCCCAGGCGATTGAGTCTTTGCACCGCAGGGGCGAAGACCCGGGGCTCGATGGGGAGAGAGGTGGGATCCCAGAGAGTAAGCGCCAAAATGTTCCCCTGTGCCAACAGCAGAGGGCCCTTGCTTTAAGAAATTGCTTGGCACACACACACAACAAAAAAACACAAGCGCCCTGGCACAACTATTTTTAACCAGCCTGGCTATTTGTGGCACAAAAGGGCTCTCGGCGGTGCCAAAAGGGCTCCTTGAAATAGCAAGTCCCATTGGACTCTTCAGGCGTCGATTTTCATACCGTGGAAAACGGAGGCGCGTCACGTGTGGGCGACGTCTTGGGAAACTGACCAAGTTGGCAAGGAAGGGAAAGCAGCTCTGGGTCGCTGATTCTACTGGAGTGCACGGGACACGGTCTGCCCCCGTGTGTTCGATCCGGGAACTGCATAACCTGCAGTCCGTCCGTCTGTCTGAAAACAGACTCCCTCTGTTCCGACAGCTCCCTGGCTTCAGTGACACTCCAACCCAGCAAGGGACATGACCATGGGGCTAACAGGCTCTCTCCCTGGCCGTGTGTGTGTGTGTGTGTGTGTGTGTGTATCTGTCTGCCTGTCTTAGATGGACAGTTCTATTTTTCCTGTATCAGTGGATTTGTACCTAACAGGAACCTGAGCTTATAACGGTCCCTGTCCCCCTTCACCATCCATCTGAGGGCCTCTGTTTGCAGACGGGGGTAGAACTTAGAAACTCTAGGTGTGACGTAATCCCACAGACTAGGGGAGCTTCCCGTGGCCCCAAGTCTTCAGAACAAGCCTATTCCAGCAGCTAGGGAGCCCAGGGCATCTGAGCTTCTCCTGTCTTTTGGGAAATGTTCTGTGAGCACTTACTTGGTGCTAGGCGTGGGTCTGGGCACCAGGAACAGAGCAGTGGGCTGAAGAAGGACAAATCCTCTGCCCCCGGGAACTTTCCTTGCCCGGAGGGCTGTGGAGGAAACAGACTATAAGCCATATAGCATGGCCATCCATAGTGTGGGTCTGAGGATAGAGAGCCTGTGGAGAGAAGCAGAGCAGAGACAGGACTAGAGAAAACTGATCTCTAGGAGATCGGTAGGATCGCTCCAACGTCCAGAGTTTGGAGAGAGAAGGAACCAGCCAAGGAGTAGCTGAGAGCTGGCGGGGAAAGCCCGGGGTGCTAGAACCATAAAGGGAGTGGGGAGGGGTCATGGACAGCGATGCCCAGTGTTGCCCGGGCAGTGGAGTTGGTCACTGGGAAGGCTGTGGGGAGAGCAGCTCATGGGTGGCCGTGGTCAGAGCCGTGGCGCAGAACCAAGGGCAGAAGCCCTTGGGTGGGTGTGGGCCCCCAGGAGCAGGGAAGGAGGGGCATTGGGCCAATGAGGATGGACAGGGGCAGGGGTAGTGGTAGCGGCTGGCCCTGGCCCATTTGCCCCTGGCCGTTCCCTTTAGCCGATCCACCATCTTCGTGCGGCTCCACACCAATGGGAACCAGGAGCTGCAGTACCAACCCGGGGACCACCTGGGCATCTTCCCCGGCAACCATGAGGACCTGGTGAACGCCCTGATCCAGCGGTTGAAGGACGCACCCCCGGCCAACCAGCTGGTGAAGGTGGAGCTGCTGGAGGAACGCAATACAGCTTTGGGTATGTCCCGGGGGCACCTTTCCCTTCTCCTGTGTGAAGTCTGGACAAGAGGGGACCCGTTCTTCTCAATCCTTAGTCCCAGGTGGTGTCTGTCACCCCAGCTTGTGAACTCGAAGACACGCCCCTTCTCGTGACTGAACATCCTTGACACAATTGGTCAAGGGAAGGCCGGTGACTAGTTAGTCAGGAGGAGGGGATTCTGTCTTCTTCCCTGCCCAGGTCATCAGCTAGAAATTGACTTCCTCAGCAGTTAACCTCCTGCTTCCTTCCTCACCCCTGCCGTCCAACCCCACCCTGCCCTGAATCTTCACCCCTGCCCTCTGGAGCTCATGGGATTGGACCACCCACCGTTTACCACAGGAAGGCAAATCTCAACCTGCTCAAGGGAAGCCATCCCTGCTGCGTTAGACCAGGTTGACCAGAGAAACAAATCCAGGGAGAATCGTAATATGTATAGGAAAGAGCTTTATATCACAGATTAATTATACAGTAAGAAAACACCCCAGCCCTGTCCAGATCAAGTCCATGTGTCTGATATTAGCCCATAAGTCTGATATTCGTCCTCTTCAGACTCACACAGCACATGCAATGATGCCCAATGCAGGAAGATGACAGGCCGGTGGGTGGAAAGTCCTGTGGGTCCAGTGGCAGTGGAAGCATCTCCAGGGCTCTGGCTGCCATCAGCATGGCTCCCTGTGGCTTGTCAACAGGAAGGTGAAGCAGAGAGAGAGTGTCCCGCCTCCAGGGAGGAAGACAGGAAACTCCCAGAACTCTCATGAGAAGACTCCGCCCATAAGGAGGCATCAATCGGGCTGTGACCTGATTGACAGGCTAGACTCCACCCCTGTAACCTAGTTACCAAGTCGATATGTAATTATGTGGTCTCAGAGGCCAGTGCTCAGTATTTCATCTCAGCCAGCCCTGGGGGCTCAGGAGGCAGGCCTGCTTCTGAAGGTGGCCGCCCGGAGAGCCCCACGGAGCAGTTCTCCTTACCCATGGGGCTGCCAGGCGTCGGCATCCACTGGGTATGAGGTGTGTTTGTCACGTTCAGCCTTGGAAGTCACTCCCCCACCCCACCCAGTGTCCCCAGTGCACAGGCAGAATCAAAGTCACCCCCTGCCTCATCTCCTTGGGGCTCACTGGCGTGGAGTGCCAGTGGACACCCCCTCTTGCTGCTGTACTATTTATTATCCTCCTTCCCCTCCAATGTTGCAGTCTGGGGCCAGTTGACCTAATGCCACGGGCACACGTGGTCCCTGGAACCTGGCTGTAGGCACAGGAAGCAGGTCGGCTCTGGGGTGTGGACACCAGGCTCGGCAGAGTCGGCGTGAGGCTGGCTTGACTCTGGGACAGCCCTGTTCACAAGCCCGCTCTGTGCCTGGGAGCGGGCTAGGCTCGCCCTCCTGCAGCCAGGCCCTGGGAGCTCAGCCTTGCCTTCCCCGGGCCCTGGGTCTACCGGGGCTTCACAGGTGTCATCAGCAACTGGACCGACGAGCACCGCCTCCCGCCCTGCACCGTCTTCCAGGCCTTCAAGCACTACCTGGACATCACCACGCCACCAACGCCCCTGCAGCTGCAGCAGTTTGCCTCCCTGGCCACCAGTGAGGAGGAGAAGCAGCGCCTGCTGGTCCTGAGCAAGGTGAGACCCTGGGCCTGGCCTGGCCCGAGTTAAAACAATAGTCGTGGAATGGCCACCGAGTGGCCTGCGATGCACAGTGACCTGTGTGTATCCGAGTGGGACTGCATGGCTGGCAGAGGGTTTTCTGTGACTGTGACCTTTTGGAAGTCAGTCGCCAGGCCTCTCTTCTGAGGCACTTCTAGGTGGATTCAAACCACCCACCTTCCAGTGAGTCGCTATGCACTTAACCATTTGTACCCTTCTGTCCAACACTGGTGGGTGCCTTTTCTGTCTCAGTCTTCAGAGAGCTGTCTAGTGGGTACAGCACTTCTCCAGTAGAGGGTGGTCTTGAGGAAGGGCTGCTGTTTTCAAATTTGCCAGACCGGCACCGTTCGGGAAAGCTGCTTTTGTTTAGCGTAGACCATCGCCATTTATTCTGAGACCCAAGAGGAAACCCACCCTCCCCACCCCCTTGAGTCTGGGACTTGTCTGATCACCGTAGAAATCGCTATTCTAACGCGTTTTTTCCCCTCCCTTCCTTTGTAACGCTCGATCTTTCATAAATCCCACCCTGGCTCAGGCTTAGAGAAAGGAGGACCCCACAGTGCCCTGGTTTGAATGCGGGGGTCCTTTCTGACCCAAAGGTCCAGTAGCCTGGATTGTCTGATACAGGAAGTCTCAGCTTCCACTGCCCTTGCTGAGAAACCAAAGGTTCACCTGCCCAAGCTGCAGCAAAGCTAACACACGTGCACAGGAGGAGCATGCGGGCTTCTCCCAACGGGAGGCTCTTCCCAGTATGCATGCACCTGACAGAGCTTTCTCCTGCTTGCCAGAAGGGATTAGAATGGCCGGCAGCAAGCAAGAGGTCAACACACTGAGTGCGTGTTATTTAGAAGCGTGAATGTGAACCCCAGAAGAACCATGCTCAAGAGGGGCGAGTGTCTGAGCCCTGGTTGGGGGGGGGGAGTACCAGGAGTGGGGTTCTAGCTTTCCTCTGCCCCTCTGCTTGGCCCAGGGTTTGCAGGAGTACGAGGAATGGAAATGGGGCAAGAACCCCACAATCGTGGAGGTGCTGGAGGAGTTCCCGTCCATCCAGATGCCCGCCACCCTGCTCCTGACCCAGCTGTCCCTGCTGCAGCCGCGCTACTACTCCATCAGCTCCTCCCCAGACATGTACCCCGACGAGGTGCACCTCACTGTGGCCATCGTCTCCTACTGCACCCGAGGTGGGCAGACAGACTGGGAGACAGGTGGGAGAGCACACACACACACACACACACACACACACACACACACACACACACACCCTGCGAAGGACCTCTGCGGGGCTGCAGAAACCACTGCCCACGGTCCAAAGGCCAGAGCCGTGGGAGGGAATCCAGTTCCAAAGCTAGGAAACCCAGGGAAGAAGCCCATCGGCATCCGGAGCACTGGCCCCGGAGGCAGAGCCAGTGCTGCGTAGAATCCAGAAGGAGGCCAAGGGTGCTGTCAGAAATGTTCGGCCTTGGCAGTGCCTTAGAGCCCCACGTAGACATCCCCTCAGGCCGCCAACCAAGACAGCAACTGCAACATGTCACCACCCCTGCTCCTTCAGGGGAGCGCTCCGCTGCAGGCCATCACGCTGGTGATAGCCAGTCGGGTAACGCAAGCTCCGTTCCAGCATCCCCCCTCCCTGACTGCAGTTCAAATGTGGGTCCCAGCATGTCCCTGAGACCACACTGAGCAAGACCTTCTCACTGGCCAGATTGAACTCCATCCTATTCCCACCCCGGCAGGGCCCTGGTCGACTCCCAGCTACACACTGCACCCCAGCGAGACCTTTCAAAGCAAGGGCTACAGGCAGAGGGTTGGCTGTGGCCTTGGGAGTTTTGTGTGTTGGAAGGAGAAAGCGTGTGTGTGTGTGTGTGTGTGTGTGTGTGTGTGTGTGTGTTTGTGTTGGGGGTGGGGGGAGTGCTTGGAGACTGTAGCCAGACCAGACCACCTTGGTTGTTTTGCTAGACGGAGAAGGACCGATCCACCATGGCGTGTGTTCCTCCTGGCTTGACCGGATACCAGCTGACGAGGTGGTCCCCTGCTTTGTAAGAGGGTAAGTGACACATGACCAGAAAGGAGCGGCTGTTTCCCCCACTGCGCATCCTGACCCTATGTGTCGGGGCTGGCGGGCCAGTAGGAAGCCTTGGTCCAGCGCTCTGTAGAAATGGGTGGATGGGTCAGAGAGATGGAGACCAACATCCTGCCTCACTCACTCCCAGTTAAGGAAGCAGCATCATGGACCATGAGAAGCTAAGGAAGTCTTCTCGGCAAAGCGCCCAAGGCAACAAATATGTATCAAGTATTTGTGTGTGTGTACGGAGCCTGATACCAAATTACAGTGGGGCGTGTGTGTGCGTGTGTGTGTGTACAGTGCTGCTGGATACTGAGGTACAGTAGTGTGTGTGTATGTGTATGTGTGTGTGTATGTATGTGTGTTTGGTGGTGCTGGATCCTGAGTACAGTAGTATGTGTGCATGTGCATGCATGTGTGTGTGTATGTTTGGTGGTGCCAGATACTGAGGTACAGTAGTGTGTGTGCGTGTGTGTGTATGTGTGTGTGTTTGGTGGTGCCAGATACCAAGGTACAGTAGTGTGTGTGTGTGTGTGTATACGTGTGTTCAGTGGTCCAGATACTGAGGTAGAGTAGTGTGCATGTTTAGTGGTTCCAGATACCGAGGTACAGTAATGTGTTCGTGTGTGTGCGTGTGTGTGTGTTTGGTGGTGCCAGATACCGAGGTACAGTAGTGTGTGTGTGTGTGTGTGTACATGTGTTCAGTGGTGCTGGATATCGAGGTACAGTAGTGTGTTCATGTGTGTGCATGTTTGGTGATGCCGGATACCAAGGTATAGTAGCATGTGAGTGTGCAGGTGCAGATGTGTGTGTGTGTGTGTGTGTTCGGTGGTGCCGGATACCAAGGTACAGTAGTGTGTTCGTGTGTGTGCATGTGTGTATATGTGTTCAGTGGTGCTGGATATCAAGGTACAGTAGTGTGTTCATGCGTGTGCATGTTTGGTGATGCCGGATACCGAGGTACAGTAGTGTGCATGTGTGTGTGCTCAGTGGTGTCGGATACTGAGGTGTAGTAGTGTGTGAGTGTGCAGGTGCATGTGTGTGTGTGCATGTTCGGTGGTGTCGGATACCAAGGTACAGTAGTGTGTGTGTATGTGTCTATGTTTGGTGGTGCAGGATACCGAGGTACATTAGTGTGTATGTGTTTGTGTGTGTGTGTGTGTATGTGTCCATGTTCAGTGGTGCAGGATATGAGGTACCATGGAGGAGCCTGGGTGACACTAATCCAGACTCGGCTGCTCACTAAGAGGTCGGTGGTTTCAACCCACCAGCCCCCTCCCTGGGGAAGTTTTTCTCTGTCCCGTGGGGTCCCCGTGACCCGGAGTTGACTTGATGGCTTGAGTAACCGGTGCTACGGTGGAGGGCCAGGCAAACACACACTTGGTCTGCATGGCATTCAAAAATTAGTGGAAATTCCAGCCAAATTCCACTGGCCACCCCCAGTTTGTTAGAGAGGTGAAAGACCTGAGCAGCCCCATCCACTGGAACGTTGTGCCCCAAACCCGGCCCCAAGGCCGTGTCTGAGCTCAGGACCCACGAAACACACACGTTTTCTGCCAGTCTGAACAGTGGCTGCCCGGTGTTGTCAGCTGTGGAAATCAGGGGCTTACAGTCTAGCTCAAGTACTGGTGACGTCAGCATCACGAGCCTCCTTTCCAAACAGAGTCCTGAGCCCACGCATGCCCCATAGGCCACAAGTCTGCAACTTTGGAGCCCCCACCCCTTTGTGCCCAGGTCACCCCTGTGCACACTGACACTCAGTATGGTGAGCTCGGTGTTTCTCAACTGGGAGGGGCGTGGCCTCCAAATCAGCACTCCTTGGCGATGTCAGGAGCCGCTCTAAGGACCCCTGGTGGGCAGTGGGTGAAGCATTGGGTGGGGAGTGGCAAGGTGGATGGTTGAAGCCAGCAGTTCTCAACCTGCGTGTCACGACCCCGTTGGGGGTCGAACGACCCTTTCACAGGGGGTGCCCGACTTATCACAGTAGCAAAATGACAGTGATGAAGAAACAATGAAAACAATGTTATGGTTGGGGTTCACCACCCCATGAGGAACTGTATGAAAGGGTCGCAGCATTAGGAAGATTGAGGACCACTGGTTTAAGCTCACCAGCTGCTCCTGTAAAGATGGACAGTGTGGGAAGCCGGAAAGGGCAGCTCTGTGGGCAGTTCACTGCCTGTGGGCATGAAGCAGTGGCAGTGGGTTGACCCAGCTGGTATGGGGGGGCACTCCTGGCTTCTAGTTCATAGGGGCTGGCCATGCTGCTCAGTACCCTACAATATACAGGGGGGCCCACAACACAGATATCTCTGACCCCCATGTGGACTGTGCCAGGGTAAAGAAACCCCGAGTTAAGTCAGTCCTACACACACACCCCACCTTTGTGACTCGGCTCAGCAGGGGAGGTGCCTGGGAGCAGAGACAAAGAGAGTGAGAGAACTCTAAGCTCCAAAGAGCTCTGGTTCTTGGGGTTCCCCAAAGCTGTGGGGCTTGCACCCTGAAGAGAGGTGCAAACACTCCAAGCTCCACCGTGTTTGTGTCTATCCCAGGCGGCCCTCTGAGCCACCTGAAACACGATGGTCATGGACGGACCCTCACCTCACAAACCTGACTCTCTCTCTCTCTGTGTGCAGAGCACCCAGTTTCCACCTGCCCCGAAACCCCCAAGTGCCCTGCATCCTGGTCGGCCCTGGCACCGGCATCGCCCCTTTCCGAAGCTTCTGGCAGCAGCGGCAATTTGACATCCAGCACAAAGGTAGATGGCCACCCCGCGGCCTCTGGATGTTCAGCCGTGGTCCAGGGGAGGCCGTGGGATAATGGAGTTGTCGCTCGTGGCTCCTGTCTGGGACGGTGAGGGTGGGGAGGGAAGGAGGGTGAGGGGCGTCGAACTCACCTTGCATCCAGACAGACCTTAGCCAGAGCACATCTTAGGGTCCTGGGTTCCCATCCCCAGAGGCCGTTTCTTTGACTGGTAATGAAAACTTTTCCTAAAAATGCGGATCACACCAGAAGGGGTGGGCGGCCGTGCCTTCTCACAGAGATGTGTTGTTCAAGAGCCCCGCCCCAGTCCGCTCTGGGGGAGGAGAGAGCCTTCATCAAGCCAGGCTGTGTTGAGTGCCCAGTCAGTGCCACACCTTGCTTGGACACTGGAGGGCATCTGACTGAGCAGGACAGAAAAAATGAGTGACCTTTGAGCGTGCCCCCTTGGAGCTGCCCCCAGGAGCCTGGTGGCTAACTGCAGGGTCTGCCGTTTGAAACCACCAGCCCCTCCGTGGGAGAAAGACAGGACTTTCTACTCCTGTGAAATGTTCAAACCTCGGAAACCCACAGGGAGAGTGGGTTCCACCCTGTCCTGTAGACTCACAATGAGTCAGCACTGACCTGATGGCAGTGAGTTTTTGGTGAGCGGCATGTGTTAAAGTGCCTTACCTCCCTGTAGCCTCACTGAGTGAAAGACTGCTGTAGCTCAGGGGGAGACTGAGGCACGGCTGGGCTAAGCCACTCACTGCTGCAGAGCTGCTTCAGAGCAAGGCTCCCAGAATTCATCTGGGGGGCTGGAGCTGCCACGTAGCCAAGGGTACAAAGAAGGCACAGCACCCGGTGAGAAGGGCAGGGTCTGCACAGATGGCCCCTACTTCCCTGTGTGTGTGGGGTAACCTCTGCATGTGTGTGTGCCTGTGACTATGCGTTTGTGAGTTTGACTCTGTAGTATGTGTGTGTATGTGTGTGCATTTGGATACACATGTGGGGGTTGATCCCACCCCGGTCATCATGCAAGTGGGCATCAGTGCCCTCTGTGACATGAGGTCCCCACTGGCCCAGGCATGAGCCCCTGCCCCATGGTCCTGGTCTTCGGGTGCCGGCAGTCTAAGATCGACCACATCTACAAGGAGGAGACCCTGCAGGCCAAGAACAAGGGTGTCTTCCGAGAACTGTACACGGCCTACTCCCGGGAGCCAGAGAGACCAAAGGTAACCGCACCCCATCACCCACACACTCACATGCACCCACACACGGACACCCGGGTCCCAGGAGCCACCCTCCGGCTGCTTCCCTGACACTCGGGGACCCCGTGGATAACAGGGGCCTGTGCCAGCCCCATCACCATGGTCATTGTAAGGGTCCCAGTGGCGGGTTTTCAGAAGGTCACCAGGCCCCTCTTCCTGGTCCATCTCGCTGTGCCAGCTCCACTGATGCCTGCTCAACCTCGGGCAAGAGCCAGAACCTCCAAGGACAGACAGTGGTGGCTGTTCCTGCTGCATCAGACAGCTGTCGAGCCCACTCCCCTCCCTGCCCTCCTCCTGCCAGTTCAGAACTCCCATCCATGAAATTGCTCGGGACTTGAGGAGACGTATCTGTTTAAAATGGCTAATGGTTCATCAGAGTCACCAGCCAGTCAGGATGGACACAGGCAGGGTGGGGAGAGGTCCAAAGGGGCCCCAGGGAAGGGGTCTAGACAGCTGGGGGATCAAGGCCAGCGTTCAGAAGACTGGCTAATGGGCACCACTGGCTCATGGGCAGCAACCAGGCTGAGCTGTGCTGATGTCAGCCTGACGTGGGGAGCCTCCCAGCTGAGTTAAAGGCCCCCTGGACTGGACTGAGCATACCCCACGGTGTCCTTGTAGTCCAAGGAGGACTGCGGCAGCCACTCCACAGCAGGAATAGGACAGGCCCTGTCCGACACACTCACTCGCTCGCTCACTCACTCACTCACTCACGCCCTCCCAGTCTGGCACTCAGCATAGCCCACTAGCAGTAAGCAAGCCTGTGCTAGAGGCGGCTAGGTCAGTAGCAGATGGACAGTCCCCTCTCTGATGTCCCGCCTGAGAATGATCCCGAAGTATGTTCTACAGAGATGAGCTCACCTCCCCGGGAGGTCCCCCTCCCAGAATTAACTGGAGCAGGGGAGCGGGAGCACGGGCACAATACCTGAGCGCCCCCCCTTTCGCCGGTCCCCACAGAAGTACGTGCAGGACATCCTGCGGGAGCAGCTGGCGGAGCCCGTGTACCGAGCCCTGAAGGAGCAAGAGGGTCACATCTACGTCTGCGGGGACGTCACCATGGCCGCCGACGTCCTCAAGGCCATCCAGCGCATCCTGACCCAGCAAGGGAAGCTGTCAGAGGAGGAGGCCGCGGTGTTTGTCAGCCGGCTGAGGGTGAGCGCCCAGCCCACTCCCCCGCCCCACTCCTCACCCACCAGTCTGCCTGACATCCCTCCTCCCGGGTGTCCACACACACTGCAGCCCCAAGCCATGGCTGAGAGAGGAGGAAGACAGGCGGGGCTGCGGGCATTCCATACGCTCGTACCTCTGCCACATCCGCATAACCCGCGAGCCCAGGCCTACCCTGAAGAGTGGTGTGGGTAGGGCACTGCACAAGGGATCTAGACCAGAGGTAGGCAGAGGCGCAGAGCCAGCCTGTACTGGGTTCCCCTGGCTGCACACCCTGGCACGGTGCTGGGCACAGCAGAGCTCGGCGGCAGCTGGTATGCAAAGTCGTGGCTGTGTAAGCCACTGCCCTACGTAGGAAGAGGACCATGGGCCTCCGGGGGATGGAAGGCCACCGCGTGATGCCCTCCCTACTCTGGCTTACCCCACTGAGCAGCAGCCGCCGGGCCTTTCGGCAGAAGAAGCTGTTGGTCTGAAACAGCAGTTCTTAACCTGTGGGTCATGACCCCTTTGGGGGGTCGAACGACCCTTTCACTGGGGTCACCTGATTCATAACAGTAGCAAACCTACATTGATGAAATAGCAGCAAAAATCATTTTATGGTTGGGGGTGGGGGTGGGGGGGTCACCACCACGTGAGGAACTGTATGAAAGGGTCTCGGCATTAGGAAGGTTTTAACCACTGGTCTAAAAGCCCAGTCAGGAAGGAAACTTCTGGAAGCAGTGTCTGGGTCTGAGGAGGGCCACAGAGTGAGCCCACAAAACTAGTGGGCAGGACCGAGGGAGGTCAAAGTCCAGCTCCCCAGTCACTGTCACTGCCCCTCCAAGGTTGGAGTGTTCTCCTGCCAGATCATTGTGGGGGGGGGGGGGCGGTATTCAGGAAGCCCACAGGAATACCTGGGGGATTTTCCTAGCCACGGTGGACTACTGCTTGAATGGCTGCTGTGGCTATACCTCGACTGGGACGCCTTCCCCCATGTTTAATTAACTACATGCACTGCACGCTGAGAACCGTCCTGCCTGCCTGCCTTCAGTTCCGCGAAGCCGTCCCCAGCGCCTCCGGAACTCCTGGATGCTGCATGCTAAAGATCCTTAGTGCCGTGGTTTCTTGAAGCGCCCCCTTTCTCTCTGCCAGTTTCTAGACAAAGATGCCCATCTTTGGAGAAGATTGTGTGCCCAGACGGTGGCTGTCCGCTTGAGGATGGCAGCCTGGGCAGGCAGTGGACACTAAACTTGGTCCATCTTCTGCTGGTCTCTGTGGCTGTCAGGGCTCCCCCTGCCCACCGCCCCGTCGCTCCCCAACGCTGGCTGTACGCGAGTTCCAGGAGGGAAGAGAGGGTGCTGTGGGTGCTGCCGGCCCATCTGGAGATCAGAGGTGTCCAGGGAGGGGACACGGAGGGCAGCCGGTGTCCCTAGGCACAACCTCTGCTCAAGGCCATGCCATTGCAGGGCTGGTCGTGTCTAGAACTTTCCCCACTTTGGCCGGGCTCCTGAGACCTGTGCCTGGGCTGTTTCTGCACCCCTAGGATGACAACCGGTACCACGAGGATATTTTTGGGGTCACCCTGCGGACGTACGAAGTGACCAACCGCCTTAGGTCTGAGTCCATCGCCTTCATAGAAGAGAGCAAAAAAGACGCGGACGAGTAAGCCGGTTGCGCCCCGCAAACAAGGGGCGGGCAGAGCCCTGGCATGGGCCTGAGGGGTGGGGGTGGGTTGGGGGGAGGTGCCTGGACCAGCCGCAGCCCCTCCCCGCAGGCCTGCTGCATCAGAAACCCAGCCGCAGGCACCTAGGTGGTTCCAGCGAGCCCTGCAGGGCCCGTGGCAGTGGTTTCCTGACGCCCCCGAGTGAAGGCTGGCTATCACCCCACTCACTGCCAGGGAGTCGATGCACACTGGGCACGGCAGAACTGCCCCTGTGGGTTTCCACTCTCCCTCAGACTGGCGGGCCTGGCACTGCCAACCTTGCAGTAGGCAGCCCAGTGCATGACCAGGACATCACCGGGGTCCTTGTCAGGAGGCTGGCTCAGTCCCTGGGGAAGTTGTCTTCTCCCCGGACCACTGCTCCTGGCCTTCACCTCACCACCCCCATACTGCCCCTGCCCGGAGTCTTTCTGAGGACACACGTTCTAACCAAGGTCACTTGACACTGGCACCCCTCCCCTAGAAATGTCTGCAAACAGCCTGGGCCTCCCTGTGCAAATCCAAACCCGGACTCCCTATTTGCCACATGCCCTCCTTCCCCGCCCCCGCAGAGCAGCTCCACAGCACAGCCCCGTGCCCTCCACGCGCACCTTCAGCTGTCTAGTCACTCGGGGTACCCGCTTTGTGCCTTTCACTCGGCACCCTCCCCCTAAGACCGTGGGAACGAAACCCAAAGGAGTCGCACAGTAACCCCACGCCGTCACAGGACAGCTGCCCCTGGGGTTTCCTCGCCTGTCGGCCCCTGCCCGGCCTTCCGCTCACAGACCACTGGGTGGGCTTCAACAGCCAACCCTCTGGGCAACCAAAGCCAAGAGACCAAGGTCATTGCCACCAAGTTCAGCCAGCCACTCTCAAGGACAGGGCAGAACTGCCCCTGTAGGTCCCCAAGTCATGGCTCTTTCGAGGAGCGGAGCGCTCTCCCACAGACTGGCCAAGGGGTTGGCACTGCCGACCTTGCAGGTAGCAGTATAGCTCACCTCCAGCCTGCCACCACCTGCGGGTCCCTTAGACCCATCCAGAGAGCTTGAGACCACATGGCAGCCGGGAAGATACCTCTGTGCCCTCTGGGCCCCAATCATTACTTTTAAGACGGCAGCTGTTTCCCATCCTCGGGTCCTTGCCGCTTGGGTTGATGAGCTTTCATGCACTCAATTCATTCATTCATTCATTCAACAAGATGAGCCCTAACTAGGTTCCAGATCCTCAGTGAAGGAATGAAAGGGGTGAAGTCCTGGACCCAGAGCTGACTGGGCCTCTTTAAGGAGCCAGAACAGCCTCGCTCCCACCCTGCTAAACACCCCCACCCCTTTCCCTGCCTCTTTCCGACAGGGTTTTCAGCTCCTGACTGGACCCCTCTTGCCGGACGAATGCAGGTAGGCCTCCTGGTGCTGTGGCTGGGAAGGCTGAGGTTCCGTAAGCGTGGACACTGCTGGATCTTTTCTCTGGGGCTCCACGTGACCTTGCTGCACCTGGCATCCCATCACCGCGTCCCGTGCCCTCCCTCCTCCGGGCTCCTGGAACCTCCCTCTCTCCTGGAGTCCTCTCGCTGCAGTGCAATGGCTTTTTACCCACCGTGGCTCCCAGGAAACTGTCCCCGCCCCCACACACACACACATCCAGCCCTTCCTGGCAAGGGCAGTCATGGGTGCGTGAAGGTGGCTCGTGTTTGGGTCCTCAACCTGGGGCCCCCAGAGTTTTCTGAGCCTGCCCCTCAGCATCTCCTTTCGTGCCAAGATGTGTCGGTCGTCAGTGTGTGTGTGTGTTTGTGTGCGGGCCACGGTCTCCGTGCAGGTGTGTTGTCCAGGAGCCTGCCATGGCCGGTTGAGTCGTTGTGTATCTGTGCAGTACCTCTCCCTCCACCCCCCCCGGTGTCCGGGTTGTAAGGGGCTGGCAAAGGGGAGGGGTGATGGCAAGCCAGGCCCCCAGGAACAGGGGAACCACAGGACAGCAGACATTTGACTGTGGGTGGACACTAGCGAGCGAACCCCAATGGGAGGGAAATAACCATCCATTGGTGGAACAGGTTGCATGCTGGGCTGCTGAGAGGTGGGCAGATCAAACCCACCAGCTGCTCCCGTCAAGATCCATGGCCTCGGCACCCCAAAGGGACAGTTCCACTCTGTCCTGCAGGGTTACGGAGTCGTGAGTTTGACAGCGCGTTTGGTTTTGAGCTTTGGCCGGGTCACCCGCCCAGCCCTGTTCTCCTCACCCCGGCACAGCCATGGGCCTCCCCAAACACACCCCTAGTCACTCCCACCTGCAAAGCCTGGTCGTCGTCATGTCCAAGGGAACCCACTGGAGACAGAAGTCCTCCCCACCTTTGCCACTGACCTTGGACACGCCCCCTCTTCCTGAGTGCCCCTGCCTCGCGATGTTCACGGAGGTCAAGAACACGGGTGGCCGACCCGTTCCGGACACTAGAGACCAAATGGAGGAGGGCTGTCTCTATGGTGGCTCACCGCCACCCCCACCCCGAAATAGGGCTCTTTCCTCTGCCCTCGGGGATGGGAGGGGGAGGCCAGCCTGAGGGAAGCAGGCTGGGGAGGGGTTCTGTGGCTGATTGCTGAGAAATCCAAGCAGGGTGTCAAGGACCCGGCCCGGGCTTCTAGCCTTCGGAAAGTGGACCCCTGAGTCTTTCTCCATGAACGGAGGATTCTTAACAAACACACTGGTCGAGAATGGACAGTCAGGTGGGACTTCTCCCTGGGAGGAAAGCACTGAGAGGCCCCGCACAGTGACAGTACCCGGGCCACACGGAGAGCTAACTTGCAGTATCTCAAGCTCCCATCCTGCGAGCTCCAGCCTGGGGTGCTGTCTGCGATCCAGGGTGGCTTCAGCGTCAGCCCACCTGACTTTGTTTTGCCATCCTTCCTGTGCACGAGAGGCCTTCCGTCGGTGCGGGGGGTGGGGGGAGCCCAGCTTCCCTTGAATTCCATTTTTTCCTGCCTTTGGGGAGCGCGCACCGTAAGACGCAGCCGTTTAACACAGCTCTGCAGGAGGGAGGCTGGGTGAACTGCTCCCCGACTTGGTCATACAGGATCGCGGTGACAGCACCAGGCACGCTGGTCCTCTTTGAAGGGACTCACTCGCTCGCCAACAAGCCAAAGGGCCCCAGGGCAGCCCGGGCCTTGTCTCCCTCTGCTCTGCCAGCAGCCCCCACTGGTGTCTGCAGTTTGGCTGGGTGCCCCATTCTAACGCTCCTGTATCTTGCCCTATCCTCTCCCGCTCATCCTGCTGTGAACACACAAACCAGACACTTTGCAGGCCTTTCACAAACACAACTTCCGGTCCCCACTGCTTTTCTCCTAGGGTGTTTGTGGCCAAGCCTTTGGATCTGTCCGGGTGCCTCCTAACAGGTCACTGCTAGCTCCCCAGCAACGGAACACCCTCCCCCACCTCCCGTGTCCACCTCCTTCAAGGAGGAGTGAACTGACCCGTGCCACCCTCCCCTAATCAAGCTTTCTCTGTGGGCATCACCAAATGGAGGCTGCTGAGCACTTGGTGCCCCAGGCCCCTGTGTTGTATATGTACCCCAGCTTGCCTGGCAGCAGGCAGGCAGGCAGATGGGAGCATCATCTTGTCTTACCTTGGAGTCCCAAAAAGGGTTCTAGAACCAAGATGCACCTTTTTCCCCAAAGATTTTTGTTTTTTTTTCGGTTTTTTTAAGTAAGCACCTCTCAGCCCACAGCACCAGCTGCTGTACGACTGATTGGCTTGCCGTCACCCTGGTTGCTCCCTTCGTTGCCAGAATCCCAGACCTGAGAAAGCCACGCTCAGGAATCATCAGAGAGGCCCCATCCAGGGATCCAGGCTGGGTGACGGCCGCCCTCTTGTGGTGGACGGTAGTGCAGTCACAGCCAACAATAAACCAGTGGCCAAATCGGCCAGATCCATGGTGACCCTGCGTGTGCCAGGGCACCCCAAAGAGTTTCTAATGGCTGGTTTTTCGGAAACAGATCACCAGGCCTCCCCACCCTCCCAAGTGGATTCTAACTGTTAACCATGGTGGGCAAAAGACCACGTAGCAGAAGAGAGAGAGTAGATGGTTTGCTAGGCATTTGGAGCCCTGGTGGCTTAGCGTGCTACGAGGTCAGCAGTTTGAACCCACCAGCCTCTCTGTGGGAAAAAGATGAGGCTCTGTGCTCTCATAAGAGATGTAAAGGCTCGGAAACCTGAAGAGAGGCATTCCGTTGGGTCCTAGAGGGCCACTCCGCACTGCAGCAGACTCCGTGGCAGTTTGGTTTTGTATTTTGGGTGTTGGGATGGAGGTTACCCAGCTGACAGGCCACGTCTCTCCTTGTCCACCTTGAAGTGAAGCAGCCTCCAGGAGGAGCGAAAGCACAGGGGTCCCTCTGGGTACAGCTCCGGGAGGGTTCGGCCCTCTGCCGGGAGAGGGATCTGCTTTTGTTTCTGGGGAGGAAAAGCCACGTGCCCTTTCTTGTTGGGAAGGCTTCTTCCACCACGTGGAGCTTGGGAAGAGCCCCCCTGAAGCCTCAGTCCTCACTCAGCCTATTTGTGGGGTGGACCTTCAGCTTCACGGTTTGTGTTGTCCTGAAGGAATCCTCGGAGAGATGTTCAAAAGGGGAAACTGAGGCCATTGGTGTGACACTTGGGAAAGAATGTTCTAGAAGCAGGGAAGAGCGGCTGGCCAGCTGAGCCCGTGCAGGTCACTGCAGTGGCCGAGGCATGGGTGGAGGAAGGAGGAACACAATCCAGATCTTGATTTAGCAGGAATTCAAGGTTGGCTGTCTGCTGTGGAGGGTGAGAACAGACGGGAAATTAAGGAGCCTGCCACTAGCTGAGAAAGAGACGGGGGGAAGGCACGCAAAGCGTGGACGCCAAAACCAGCTTCTCCCTGAGCAGCAGGTGAATTTGACCACCGTCCAGTCATGCCCGGGTGCCGGGACAGAAAAGTGACCCCTTATGAGTGGACACTGGCCTAAAAACCACACGTGCTGTTGGCAGTCACCTGCTTCTGGTCCCCAGAGAGGTCAGGCTTTGTCCCAATCCGTGCCTTGGGATCCTCTGGAGAGACAGAACTAATGAGGGGTGGGCATCGAGAGAGAGAGACGGAGAAAGATTTACTTCAAGGCACTGGCTCACATGACTCTATAGAGCAGTGGTGCTCAACCTTCCTCATGCCACGACCCTTTCATACAGTTCCTCATGTGGTGGTGACCCCCCCAACCATAAGTTATTTTCGTTGCTACTTCATCACTGTAACTTTGCTACTGTTATCCCCCCAACCATAAGTTATTTTCGTTGCTACTTCATCACTGTAACTTTGCTACTGTTATGAAACGGGCGACCCCTGTGAAAGGGCCGTTTGACCCCCAAAGGGGTCGTGACCTACAGGTTGAGAACCTCTGTCTAAGGGGCTAGGCATTCTTAAATCAGAGGAGGAGGCAAGTGAAGAGGGGGCATGCTCCGTCTGGGGATGCAGAGGCGATGGGCACACCCAGCTGCTAACCCAGGGGCTGGCAGCTCCAGTCTGACTAGAAGCACCTCGGAAGAAAGGCCTGGCGATCCCCTTCCGAGAAACCAGCTATTGAAAACCCTGTGGCGTGCAGTTCTGCTTCGGCACACACAGGGGTACCACACGTCACAGCCCACCCAAAGGCGGCACCTCAGGACAGCATGCATCTGGAGACAGAAAACTTCGGGAAGCACCCCATTTTAACTGCCTGCGACTGATTGGGGAAGAGCCACCAACCTTTATGGAAGGTCACAGCCTATCTAGACCAGAGTTTGACCAAGCAGCCTGGGCACCACCTCCTCGCCAAGGTGACACCTGGAGGTCCCATGCCGGGCCCCTTTAACCTACAGCAGCAGCAGGCCCCCACATGGCCCTATCCTATGGTCATTGGGAAACTCCTGGACCTGTAGGCACTTTTTATTGGGCCACACCGACCGGTGCTGTATGGCCTCCACAGTCCCGGGACCCCAGCATGGCTCTCTGCCCAACCGTGCCCTCGCAAGCCCTCTGTCTGGATTGGCAAGTTAGTGCCCAGGGGTGAACAGGAGGAGGAAGTACTAATGCAGGCTCCCTGCTCCTGCACTTGCCCAACCTCCCCAAAGACCCCAGCATTGGAGTCAAGTGCAGGAGCTAGGATGGAGGGGGTGGGGGAAGCCTCCACCTCACCCGCCTCCAACTCAGCAGGCATGACCCACTCTTTTTTTTTTTTTAAGATTTATTTTTTAAATCATTTTATTAGGGACTCATACAAGTCTTATCACAATCCATACATACATCACTTGTGTAAAGCACATCTGTACATTCTTTGACCTCATTATTCTCAAAACAATTGCTCTCCACTTAAGCCCCTGTCATCAGGTCCTCATTTTTTCCCCTCGCTCCCCCCTCATGAGCCCTTGATAATTTATAAATCATTATTTTGTCATATCTTGCCCTGCCCGACGTCTCCCTTCACCTACTTTTCTGTTGTCTGTCCCCCAGGGAGGAGGTCACATGTAGATCCTTGTAATCCCTTTACCCTTTCCAACCCACTCTCCCTCTACCCTCCCAGTATCGCCACTCATACCACTGGCCCTGAAGGGATCATCCACCCTGGATTCCCTGTATTTCCAGTTCCTATCTGTACCAGTGTCCATCCTCTGGTCTAGCCAGTCTTGCAAGGTAGAATTTGGATCATGATAGTGGGGGGCGGGGAGAGGAAATATTTAGGAACTAGAGGAAAGTTGTATTTTTCATCGTTGCTACATCGCGCCTTGACTGGCTTGTCTTCTCCCCTAGACCCCTCTGTAAGGGGAGCCCCACTCTTGTCTCTCACACCCACCCTGCCCTTGGGTCCTGCCTTGTGGCAAAGAGATCCAAGAAGATAAGCTGCCTTTCCCACCAGAGACTGCTGGGTCCAGACCAGGCAGGGTCTGCTGTGGGTCTGTGTCCTCTTGGTGCTGTGAGAGCCACCTGCAGCAAGCGCTTGCTCTGTGGTCAGGAATAAACAGCACGCCTTCAATGGCTTTTGAATTCAAATTTGCTTGGGCCCTGAGTATCGGAATCGGTGTGGACAAGCAAATCACGTCAGGCTGGTCCAGAAGAGAGCCTCTCATCAGTGAGGTGGCCCCGGCTGGGCCCCGCAGGAACAAATCTGCCCTGACCGCTGCTTCCCTGGGGCCCCAACCATAAACTGGCTCCTAAACTCTTAAGAGGCTCCTAGTCCGAGTCCCCTGGCCCTCAGCAGGATGGTCACTTCCGCTCGCCACATCCTGTGCATTGTAGGGTGTCCAGCAGCCTTCCCGCCTTGACCAACTGGAGGCCAGTAACACCCCATGTCCCAGTTGTAACAACCAAAAACATCACCCAGCGTTATCCAGCTCCCCTGAGGCCCAGTGCCCTTGGACTTTGGAGGGCAGCCATCACTGCTGATCCCCCAGCCAATCACCCCACCTGTGTCCCCCAGTCTGCCTCCACTGTCCCTGCCCTTGCCTTGTGACCCGTTCCTGGCTCAGCGGTGTTTTCTGGAAGGCTGAGAGCGGCCATCCCTCAGGCACTGCATCCGCCGTCTCCACCCCAGGGCTGGGGAAGCCAGGGAGAGTTGGGTGGAGGGGGACGTCGTCTGTGTCTGCACGTACCCTGCACCATGTGGTCAGGAACCCAGGCCTCCCCTACCTCCAAGCTCTCTGGATGCTGCACCTCTGCCTGTGTCTCTGCGCCTGCGTCTCCCACCCAGACCGGACACGCTGGCCCAACCCACCACCGCCGCCGCCGCATGCTCCTCTCTGGTGTCGTCCTCGCCCTCCGGTATTATGGACTCCAACCAACGTCTACTTATGCCTGTTTGCATTATGGTGACAATATTAAAACGTGGACTCCGCTCGGCTGCCTCTGGTCCATTTTTGATTGGCATGGAGTAACTGTGCCTGCTGCCATCAGTCAGGGTCGTCCGGAAGCTGGACTTGGAGTTTCCAGGCAGGTGGGTGGCACTATGGGGTGACAGCCGGGCACGGTGCCGGCTCGATCACCAAGGAGCCCTTATGGTTTCTTAGTGTGGGTTCCTCAGCCTTGTGGAACGGGGGGCTGCTCATTTTAAAGGCATCCTGGGTCTGGAGCCCAGTCTGGCCACCAGACACTTATTGGGCTTTTATGTGGCCTGGCCACAGGTTCACATATCTAGGCCCCCAAGTGGGCTCCTGTTGCCTGGCAACCAGGTAAAGAGAATCCAAGTGTGCACCCAAACTACGTCTTCTCAGGTCAAAAGGAGATGGGGATGGGAGGAGGGGGACCAAAGGGTTTTTTTAAATCACTGCTGGTTAGGAGAAGGGGCTCTGGCAGTGCTGTGAGTGATGTGTTCCACTGCTCACCACCAGGCCAGTGGTTCAAACCCACCAGCCCCTCTGCAAGCGAAAGTTGAGGTGGTCTGCTCCCCTAAAGATTCAGTATCAGAAACCCCAAGGAGCAATTCCACTCTGGCCCGTGGGGTCTCCACAGCAGCAGGAAGGGGAAGGAATGCGGGCAGGACCAGCAGAGAGTTTGGCCTTCAGAGTCAGCTGACTGGTAACCATTCCTTGCTATCAGCTGAGGTCATAAGGGAACAGAGTACTGCCGGTCTTACACCATCCCCCACTATCACAATCAGTCGCAGATCAGAATTTTGTGATCCGTTTTCATTGACTGGGGTTTTTGTTTTGTTTTTTGAAACTCAATTCCCAGGCCATTTTTCCCAGTTCACCTTCATCTAGAAACTCCACAAACCTTTCACAAAAAATCTCCATGAAAACAGAACAAAATGGGCAGGTGGGGAGGAGGAGTCTGAGGACTGTCAGGCAGAGCTCAAGCCACTTCACTGAAAGGAGATCACCTTAGTTAGAACCTCTTGGGGGGAAAGGAGACTAACCTCAGCCAGCAGTAGAGGATTGTCAAGTCCTTTTTATTACTATAGAGGGGGGGTCTCTAGCTTCTCTCGATCTTGTTTTGGCTAGTGGCAGTCCTAGCCCCCAGCCCCTTCCAATTGGGTGTTTTTAAGAATGTCCAGACCTTCAAGGAGATGTGGGGGTGGGGGTGGTTCTGTTTCCCCCAGGAAGATCTGCGGCCTGGGAAACCCAGTGAGGCCGGTCTACTACGTCCTGCAGGGTTGCTATGGGTCAGAATCCACCCAAGACTTTGGCTTTGGGTTTGCTCTTTGGATTGAGGGATGGACTTAGGCACCTCCCTCCCAGCAGCGGCCTCTCTCATCCTTGTTCCAAGGGGAGGGGGGAGGCATGGTGCAAAGCAGCTATTAAAGTGCCAGAAAGCCCCGGGACATCCCATAAAGCATTAGATAAACACCTCCCAGTGGGGAATTGTATCCCTTTTGTCTTCAAAGGCCTTGGGAAGAATCGCTAATGGAAGTGCAATCCTCTGCAGGGAACTGCAGAGAGGGGATGGTTCATTGTTGCTTCTCAAAGGTCATATTGCCTGCCTTGGGAAGGAAGCATTACCTCTGATGTTCCCCCTCTCCCCCCCAACAAAAACATCCTCTTCCCTCCACCCTGCTCAAAGGCATTGGGTACCGTGTGTGTGTGTGTGTGTGTGTGTGTGTGTGTGTGTGTGTGTGTCCAGTGATGCTGCGGTTGAGTCGGCCCTGACTCCTAGTGACCCCGTGTGTGTCTGAGCCCAACAAGGCTCTATAGGTTCTCAAGGGCTGGGTTTTCAGTAGGTGATTCCCAGGCCTTTCCTCCAAGGAGTCCCTGGATGGCCTTGAACTTCTAACCATTAGCAGTCCAGCATATTAGCCATTTGCAACACCCAGTGGAGTCCTGGTGGTGGAGTGCACATTCCACTGCTTCCACAAGGCTGGCAGTTCAATACTACCAACCACTCTCCTTGGGAAAAAGACAGGGCTTTCGTTCTACTCCCATAGAGAGTTACAGGGTCTCAGGGGAGGCAAGGGGGAAAAGAGGAGCTGCTACCAAGGGCTCAAGTAGAAAATGTTTGGGAAACAATGATGGCAACATATGCACAAATGTGCTGGATACAGTGGATGTGGGAAATGTTGGAAGAGCTGTAAGAGCCCCCATTAAAATGATTTTTTAAATTAATAAAACCAGGTAATGTGAGAAGAGATTGTGGAGCTAAGAAAACAAACACTGTACTTAAAATATCTCAAGAGAAATAAATTATCAACAGCAACCACGGAAGGGTTACAGTCTCCGAAACCCACAGGAGTCGCTATGAGTCAGCACCGACTCAATGGTAGGGGGTGTTTTGAGTGAGTGCCCCCTTTGCCGGCATTACACCCCAGGAACACCTTCCTGAAAGGCCTGACATATCACCCCCAAGGAAAGTAGTGTCCCCCCTCCCAGGCCTCCCGGTCACCCAAGGACATCATGCTCGGTGAAGTTAGAAGGTCCATGGAAAAGAGGTCGCCCTCCACACTGGTCATCGTCATGAGGATGACGCAGGACCAGGGGGTGTGTCGCCAGGAGCTTGGACTGGCCGACACCTAACACCACCACCACCTCCCTGTCCCCTTGAGAGTTAGGCCTGGGCACTTTGCTCCAAGTTGTCACCCCAAACTGTCCCAAAGATGTGAGCCTTTGGATCAGCGGTTCTCAACCTGTGGCTTACATGATCCCTCTGGGGGTCGAACAAACTTTTCACAGGAGTCCCCCGATTCCTAACAGTAGCAAAATAACAGTGATAAAGTAGCAACAGAAATAATTTTATTTATGGTTAGGGGGTGGGTCACCACCACATGAGGAACTGTACGAAAGGGTCACAGCATTAAGAAGGTCAAGAACCACTGCTTTGGACTGTTCTTTCAGACAAGACCTGTGGCCCACATGGGTGAGGATAGGCTAAAAGCATGAGGAGTGCTGGTGGTGTCCTGAGTTAGGAGCTGGACTACTCACCGCCAGGTCAGCAGTTCAAGCCCACCAGTGGCTCCACGGGGGAAAGATGAGTCTTTCTGCTCCTGTGAAGACTGACAGCCTTGGAAAAACCCAAAGGGCTGTCCGACTCTGTTCTGTAGGATAGGACCCGCTAGGAGTCAGAAGCAATGGGTTTTATTGGTTGCTTTTTAAATAAAAGCACCGCATCCCAGAGTGGGGGCAAGTTCTCTGACCTGAGGGAGGCTTAGTATCGCTTGAACCTGGACTTGCTTGGCTGTATCAAATGAAGGGGATTTCTATGTAACCTAGTGAGCCGGTGACCTGTGAAGGACAACCCAGGCGGCCTGAATGCTTGCTCTCTGTCTTCGCCGCATGTGGTGGGAAGAGTGTTCTTGTTATCCATTTTTTCCCTACAGCATCTTGTCTGTCTTTGGTTGGGAGACAGGAGAACATAGACAGAACCTTCCTCTTATCACCCTGCACCTCCGGCGTCTGCCCTGTGCTCTGTGGCTGTGGGACTCTGCCTCCCTCCTCCTCCAAGAGGTTGGAAACATTCTTCATCAAGGCCTGACTCCCACTGGGGCCAATTGTCACATTGTTGCCTTCTCAGGGTCGGAGAGGGAGCTGTCCTGGGAAACAGGGCTGGGACAGTGCCTATGGAGTCGGGGAGGAGGAGACGGATTTGAGGAGTACTCTAACGATTGCTCAGTAACCGAATGCCTCCCTGGGGGAAACTGAGGCACTGCGAAGTTGACCTCTGTGACTTGAATGTGATGGCGCTCCCCGCACTCTGACATCAACACCCTGGCCCTTCTCCCAAAGCCCTGGCCTGCACCTTGACTGACAGCATAGCATAGCATCTGGAGTCTACAACTGGATGCGAATTCCTGGCCCACAACCCCCTTCTCTGTGTGACCGTGCTCCTCCCACCCCACCCCCACCTGTGGGATATAACCTTTATATATTTTAACCATACAATTGGGCTTATGGAACCCGTGACAGTGTGAGGGGCTGGTTCCCCCACCTTCTATAGTGGCTTCCTGCCAAACAGGTGAATCACCCATGACCTCCAGCCCGGTCCAGACTTCAGATGAGAACACCTCCCCTCCGACATCGTCCTGTGTCTGCGTAGGAAGCGCTGAGCTGCCCACAGAATCCAGAGCGCACGAAGCAAGCCACCAAATGTCGGGCTTGTTTGTTAGGCAACTGTGGGTGTCTGTGTCACAGGAAGGTCTGTCACAACACCCATTTGTGGGGAGACAGAACCACCTGGAAGTGAAACTCCCTTGGGCATTGGGTTATGAGTGTTGGGAGCAGGAGAAGTGGTGAGGGAGGGATTCAATGTCCTGTTTGGCAAGGAATGGGCAGTGAGTGTCCCCCCCCACACACACACACCCCACACACACACTTCCTCAAGGCAAGAACCAACCAGGAACGGACAAAGTAACTTTGGGGGTGGGGGGGCATGAGTGTTTTCTGGGACAGGGTGCTTTGAGGGTCCCAAAGATGGCGTCACTGTAGCAGGCGGCTAAGCATCGCTAGATCTTAGAGGCGTGGGCTGGGCAGGAGAGAAAACTGTGGGTGCTGACCTTGGGGCTTGGGTTGTCCTTTCAGTTGTAGGTGGGGGAGATGCTCTGAGGAGTGTGAATGAGGACTGGGAGCCTGGGGCCCGAGGACCAGTCCTGACACGTGATGGCTGGGTGAAGTGGGTGGGGCCGCAGGCACCATGAGAGCCTGTGTTCTCAGGAGGTTCTGTTAGGTAAGAACAGGCAGGGACAGATGGCTCGTCCTTCTCCATGCATGAAGGCTCCCTACAGGAGATTGGAAGAGAATCAGGCAAGCTCTTAGCCAGCCACAAAGACGACGTGGCATGTGCCAATTCAAGCCAGAGCCAGGTAGGCTTCATTCAGCCAATAGGGTCAACCAATACCTTTGACCACACCTCCCAGCCAAAGGCCTCAAAGACCCTGGCTGCAAACCCCCCTGCCCTTCTTCTCCTTCTTCACCCTTCCACTTGGCCGTGCTGAGGTCTCTCTGGCCTCAGGCTACCGTATGTGGGTGCCCAGTCCCATGAGGTTGCCCGTGTTCAGTGACTATAAAACCTGAAGCTTCTTCCATCCTTTATAAAAGCCTACCTGGATCACAAACTAGGCTGCGGCGTGAATTCTTTCTCATGCGAAGCCAAGAACTGAGGTCTACCCACCCAAGACACCCAACAGTTCCAGAGGGAGCAGGGCCTTACACAGTGGGTTTCAAGGCATTCGCTGAAAGTCCAGACACCCAGACCTCTCCGCTTTCACAGCAGCAGCAGCTGCAGCAGCAGCAGCAGCAGAAACACCCTTTTGGAAAACGTGTTGCTGTTACCTGCTGTCCAGCCAGTTCTGTCCAACAAATGTGTGAGTCCGGGTGGACTAGAGAAACAAATTCATAGACACTCACACGCGTATAAGAAAAAGCTTTATATACAAGAGGAATTGAATATTGAGAACACATCCCAGATTAAGTCCAGAAGTCCGATATAACCCAGTATGGCCGATACTAATCTACAAAATTCTCTTCAGATGCCGGATGTAGGAAAATCACAGGCCAGTGGGTGGAAAGTCTTGTGGATCCAGTGGCAGTGGAAGCATCTCAGTGCTGGCAGGGGTCTCCACATGGCTTGTCTGGCTCCATCCCCATGTGTCCTCTCCACAGGGATGTCTCGCAGGGAGTGAGCACATGTGCAACCGTGGTCGGGCTGTTTATCTCCTTAGCTCCTCCAATTGAGATCATCAAGCTGCTGCTTGACTGAAAGGCTCGACCCCACCCCTTCACACTGGATCCTCAAACTGACACCAGATGATGTAACTACCACAGCGACCGTGTGCACAACAGGATGAAACATGGCGCCGTCCTCACTCACCGTCGCCAGGTTGGGTGCCCACTGTGGCAGCCACCGCGTCTGCCCGTCTCACGGAGCCCCTTCCCTGTTTCGCTGCCCTAAGCGAGGCGAAAGCCACAGAGCACGAAACTCACCGGCCGACGGTGGGCAATTCGGTGGCAGGTGGTATGTTCACAACGCACTGTGCAGACACCACCCTGGTCCGGTTCCAAAACCTTTCCTTCCCAGGAAGCGGAGCCGGGGAAAGGCTATGGATGCTATTGTGTCCTGTCCCAAGGCGGGTTGACAAGTACACCACAATCAACGGGGTAATTTGTGAGACCCTGCTGGGTGTGTGCCCAGGAACCAAGCATCCACGGGGGATTCAAACAGTCCCAGGCTCCACCCCGATCCTGTGGGAAAGAGGTACCTCACACAAGTAGCTAGAAATAAGTAAGCAATTACCTTAGGGTAAAGTGTGATTAGGGGCGTGGGCAGACCTGTGGGGAGGTTCCGCTGAAGCCTCCAGGCAGAGGAAGGAGCCCTCCACCCATCTCATCAGGAGGAAAGACCTGGCAATCCGGTCCGCCAAGGTCACTGCTGGGGGATCTCAGGAGCTGCCCCTGTACTGCCTTTATCAGGGCGCCTTGGGCTGGACTCAACTCCATGACCTGAGGCCAATGGGAGGGGGAGCTGGGAGGGAGGAGTGTTGGCACAAACCATCTTCCAGGCAGAGGGAAAGTGTGTGTGTGAGGCCAGAGTGGGAGGACAGAGAAGCTCAGGCCGGTTGCGGCCTGGTGTGACTGGTGTAGGAGGGAACCTCCTTTCTTCATAGAGGGCCATGGAATGGGGGGGGGGGGTTTGTCCCTTTGCAATACTGCTTTGTTTCCCAGGACAATGGGGAGCCCTGGATGGCTTTATCACCAATGAGAGTAGCATGACTAGTCCAACACAAAAGGCATCCTGATTTCCAAGTTGGGGATGGGGTGAGAGCACGTAATTGCAGCCTCCACAGACTGAAGCTAGATCATGCCTAAACCAGTGGTTCTCAGCCTGTGGGCTGAGACCCCTTTGGGGGTTGAATGACCCTTTCACCTAATTCATCACAGTAGTGAAATAACAGGGATGAAGGAGCAACGAAAATAATTTTATGCTGGGGGCGGGGGGGTCACCACACTTAAGGGACTGTATTAAAGGGTCACTGCATTAGGAAGTGTCGGGGGAAGCCAGCCCCTAACACATCGTTCCGGGTCCAGTAGACCCAATTGTACAGCGATACTAAGTAAAGATCATAGTAAAGTCATAGAGAGCATGAGAGATAGAAGAGAAGTATTGAAATAAATGGAGTCAGACACGATTCATAGTAGCATGCTCACCTCAGCCCCGCTTGATGGTCCACATGGAGGGAGAGAGAGAATTTAATGCTAGCCCAGGCTTTTTATATTCTCTGGGGACATGCAAGCCCCCTACTTACAAGTGAGGACCCATGTCACAGGAAGGGGTTGTGCTATAGGTAATACAGTAATGGGGTGGTCTAGGGAAATATACACAATAGGGCAATAGGAAGAGGAGGGATTGGGGGTATACATGTGACAAGATGGGGGGATCCTAGGTACAGGATGGCAGCCTAACTTTGGATGTCACAGATCCCTTTGGCCTGTTCCCTGGTTCAACTGATAGAGACCATTAATCCATTGTTTCTAGCAGCAGGGAGCAGGCCCACCCCTGTGGTGTGGAGAGACAGCAGTCTGGCAGGGACTGCCTTCAGGGAAGATGCCTGTGAACATCTGACCTCCCCCCACAAGGAAGGTTGAGAACACCTGTCCTGAACCGGTGTGTCCTCCATAAGTGGATCAGGCTCCTGAAGCCAAAGACACTGCCTTACTCCTTCTGTGGCCCCAGGACACCATGCAGGGCCTAACGGAACTGGATTTAAAGAAAAGCACAGGGGACATAGGCACTGAGAAGAAAACCCACCTATACCTGAGTGGTGAACGCTTCCTTTGAGGGTTTAGATCCAAGCTGTGCCACTTGTTAATCTCTGAGCCTTGTTTCCCTTATCTGTAGAGTGGGTGTAATTAAGGTAGCCCTGACATAGCCTTCAAAGGAGGAACCTTGGCCAACAAAGGGAAGTACTTGTGTGAAATCCAGGTGATACTGTCAAGTTTGTTATCAAAGCCTTCTGGAGAAGAGGACAGCAGAGCAGAGGTCGTGCATGCAGGTCTCAACCTCTACCTGAATCTAGAACAAGAACCCCTAAGCACCTTGCTGACCTCTTTGAGCCTCTGTATCTTCAGCTGTAATGTGGGCAGAGAGAATAACAATGGCTCATCTGATCCCTGGGACAAGGTGGGGAAATGTTTAACTATAATAGTTAGCTACTCACTGAAAGGTCAGCTGTTTAAATTCACCAGGTACTCTGCAGAAGAAAGCCCTGGGGAATCCACTTCTGTAAAGTGTTGTGTTGGGTTTTTTTTCCCTAAAAACCCACTGCCACCTAATCCCATCCACAGAGACCCTATAGAACTGCCCCTTTGGCTTGTCTGGGCTTTAAGTAATGAGTTTCTAAACTTATTTGGCCCACTGATCCCTTTTCAGGAAAAAAAAAATAGTGTTTCCCTCCCTCCCCTCCACCTGCTCAATTAAAATACTTGGTACTATAGTTCATAATTGAAGGTCAAGTGATTAAGCTTTTGCACGGGGGCGGTACAAAACTCACTGCTATTGAATAGAGTGTGACAGATAACCACCCTAAGGGACAGAGCCGACTTCAAAGCTATATCTTTTTATGGGAGTAGAAAGCCTCCTCTTTCCCCTGTGGAGCAGCGGATGGTTTCAAACTACTAACCTTCGGGTTAGCATCCCCACACATAACCACTACCACTATGCCACCAGGGCCCCCACACGCTGGGAAACAGTTTAAAAAAGTCCCATAAACTCATACACACATACGGATTAAAAAAAAAAAGAGCTGTATGAGCACCAATAAAATGACTTTTAAAAAAGAATTGTATGATTTAAATTGTTTTAAAAAAAGAAGAAGAAGATGGCTTTTAGTAGTATAACTCGTCAAAGAGGCGGCGAGACTGCTGGACTCCGGGACTCCGAGCGCTATTACAAAGAGCCTTCCCGGGTCGGGGGTGTGGCCACGAATGGGCGTGGCGACTCGGAGGCCACGCCCCTCAAGGCGGGTGGGCGGGTGGAAGCCCGACGCCCGACGTGAGCGAGCGCGCGAGACGAGCGAGCGAGCGCGCGCGCGCGGCGGCCGCAGGTACGCGGACAAGATGGCGGCGGAGACGGCGGTCGACAGCGCGATGGAGGTGGTGCCGGCGCTCGCGGAGGAAGCCGCGTCGGAGGCGGCGGGCCTGTGCTGCCTCGTCACCCTGCCCGGCGAGGTGCTGGAGTACATCCTGTGCAGCGGCTCGCTGGCGGCCGGCGACATCGGCCGCGTCTCCAGCACCTGCCGGCGGCTACGCGAGCTCTGCCAGAGTAGCGGGAAGGTGTGGAAGGAGCAGTTCCGGGTGAGGTGAGCCCACGGCCGCGGCCGCCCGCCCGGCCCGGCTCGGCCCGGCCCGGCCCCGCCTCCGGGCGCCGCGGCCCTCCGCGCGCCCCCGAGCCCGCGCCCCGCGGGCCTGCCTGGCCGCCTCCGGGAGGGCCCCCACCCCCGGCCCCTTCCCGCGGACAGATGGACCAACAAAGGCCTCCGGGCCGCCAGCCCCGCGGGCCACGCCGCTGCGGACCCTCCAGTGCCCAGATGGCGCGTCGGGAGGCGCGTCCGCGGAGGATGACGGCGGCGGTGTCCCCGCTAATCCGCTTTGCGCGCTTCTTTTGTGCGGCGTCTGGGCGAACCTGTTTACGTGGATGGGGCGATCGCGGGGGTCCTGCGGGCCCTGGGAGGCAGCGGGCGCAGCATCACCCCTCCCCCGTGCTGGGGGCGGGGGAGGGTCTTTTTGTGGGGGGGTGTTGAGGGCACAGATTTCGAGATCTAGCCCCGGGGGTCAAAAATCTCGGCCCTGCCACTTCCACGCTGATGATGACCTTGGGGAGGAGCGACGTCCCCCTTTTCTTGCTTTGGAACCTTAAGCGTGGTGGACGTTTGGGGGTGACGACTGAGACCCGCTGCGGACCTGGTTCCCCAAGGGTGATGGGTGGGAAGCACTTTCCCGGGGTTCAGCCCTCGGGAAGCGCCCGGTCCCTGTTGACCATCAGCCCTTGTCGCCGCTGTTGGGGTTGTTGCTACTGTTGCCCCCATTTTTCGCCCTGGAGACAGCGCCGATGTCGCGTCGCCTCCCCAAGGTCACACCGTGCAGTGCGTGCCTGCGTGGAGATTGGAATCGGGGCCACCATCACCAGGGGCCCCCTTGTCACCAGACCCTCCTCCTCCTCCCCGCCCACCCGCCCTCCTCCTTCCTTTTGAAAACTGAGAGGATGTCTCTGTCTCTCTCGTAGGTGGCCTTCGCTTATGAAACACTACAGCCCCACCGACTATGTCAATTGGTTGGAGGAGTATAAAGTTCGGCAGAAAGCTGGGTTAGAGGCGCGGAAGATCGTGGCCTCCTTCTCAAAGAGGTTCTTTTCCGAGCACGTAAGGATGTGACTTAGCGCCTCCCCCTCCCCAGCTCGTGGTGCCTGCGCCTGCGGGAATCAGCTCATCCTGTTCTTTTTGATAAGCTCCCCTTTCAACTCTCCCAAGCGGGAAGGGTCATTGTGTACTTCTCCTGCTGTCCACTAAACATGAAGTCATTTGTCCCTGCCAGCCAGCCAGAGAGAGAGAGAGAGAGTGGGGGTGGGGCAGTTCTCTTAAACCTGTTTTGTTTGGTGTGTGTGTGTGTGTGTGTGTGTGTGTGTGTGTGTGTGTGTCCGTCCATTTGACTCATGATCAGCGATGGAGCATCATCCCCCACCAGTTATTGGATGCAGAAGGGTTCTTTCCTCTGCAGATTCCAACCGGGAGCAAACGCCCTTGTGTGTGAAGCAGCCGGAAGATGAAAAGCTGTGTTACAGTAACTACTGCCACATAGACCATCTTCCTTGTACTATCCTTTTAATTTAAATGCACAGTTGTTGTTGTTGTATTTCCGCCCTCTCCGCAAAGTGTCTCATGGCACTGTCTCTGTCATCAGCCCGCCGCCCCTGCCTGTAACCTCCTTGTAACTCGGGAAACTAGCCCACAGTAGCACCATCATGCGTTACCATTGGGAACTGAGGCTCAGAGCCCAGCCTGTCTGATGGGTCATATTCTCCTGGTTTATAGAGACGTGTTCCTGTTTTCGAACGTTTCCTTACTGCTAGTTCATGGCATTCACACATTTGAAAGAGAGAAATTTGAACTTCCCTCATGGAAAAATTTTCTTCTTAAGATACTCCCCAATGTGTAGGTTCCTAAACTTATTTGGCTTATTGCCTTCTGCCCCCCCACCCCTCTTTTTTTCCCAGAAAAAAATTTTTTACTCAGTACCCCCACTGGCAATTAAAAACTTTTTTACAGCATCCAGCCATCATCCAGGAAAAAACATAGGTATCTGCTTTTGCAGCCCCCCCCTGCCTTGTTCCAGCCCACCCACTGTGGGAAACACTGGTCTCCTATCTATACTTCTATAGAAAAAACAAACAAACCAACCAACTCCACAGCCACTGAGTTGGTTCTGATGCGTAGCAACCCTATAAAAGCATATACTTATTCGTGCTAGAAAGGACTGCATTCAGTTGTTTTGAGAGATCAGGGCCTGGACGCAGGCCTGATTCATGATCTGAAATTTGAATTCCGGTTTCACTGAGTTTGCCTGCATGGATGTTTTGACACTGGATACACTGGAGGCACTTAGCCTCGGGCGGCTGCTTTGCTGCTTCTAGTCCAACTGGTGTCACGGACCTTTTTTTAACCGACCGACCTTTTTCTCTGTGCTGGTCAGTCAGCACCATCGTTAACCATGAAGCAGGACTCTGGATAGAGCAGGAGTAGACCGAGGATTGCCCTGTGGGTTGGAGATGACTTGTGGGTTCAGGACCCTTGGGGTCTCAAGTTCTCAGCAGGCACGCAGGGCAGGTCGGAGTGGAATCTCCTGGCAAATGTCAAAGAGGAAGTTGGTGTTGGATAGAATTTTGACCTGAGGGGGCATCTTAAGGCGCACTTCTCTCCCCTCCCCCATTTACAAAGGTGGTGTCCCAGGATTGGGTGCTTCTCCCCTCCAAGTGGAGTATGGCGGGGTGCCTGAAATCGGTGACTGGAATTTTGAAAGGCTGTGCGTTCTAGCCCCCCTTTCAGAGCAATCCCATTTTCTTCACCTGGAAAAGCCCTGAGGCAACAGTTTGAGCAGTCCCAGTGTAGGAAAACTTCGCCAGTTGGTGAGAGATCAGGAGATGACCGCTTATTGGCCTTTTCCAGGTGCAGTACACTGGGTGGGGCCAGGCGGCATGGGAGACCGATTTCCTCCTCTGGCGCAGCGCTAGCACCTTGGTTTGCTCGCAGTGACAGCGGAGTGCTGAGGCCTGTCTGTGTGTCTCCATCTTCCTCCTAGGTCCCCTGTAACGGTTTCAGTGACATTGAGAACCTTGAGGGACCGGAGATTTTTTTTGAGGATGAACTGGTGTGTATCCTAAATATGGAAGGAAGGTAAGTCACTGCCTTAGCAGGGACCCTGTTTGTTCAATTGCTAGTTTTCGGAGCAAATTTGTGTGTCGCTGAACCCCAGGACCTGCATTTCCCAAGATTTCAGGCCCTGCCAGGGCTGCCTGTGAGGTACCTTCCAAAAGATTCCTGGAAAAATCCATTACTGTCACTTCCATTTTCCCACGTGTTGTAAAAGTTATATCTATATGGTAAGATATACCGAGGACAACTGATATGTAAAGAGACCTTGCAAATATCCTCTGGGAAAGAGAAGAATTGCTATCCTGCCCCGCTTCCCAGTCAGAAGGGGTTCTAACTAGTGGCATTGTTGGGTAAGCGTTTGTCGATTAACCCCAGAGTTGACAGTTTGAGCCCATCATCCACTCCTTGGCAGGAAGATGCGGCTGCCTGCTCCCAGGAAGCTTTACAGCTGTGGAAACGGTACATCTGGTCTCTGGCAGTCAGTCAGTGGCATTGGATTTGGCTTTTGTTTAAATTCTCGATCAAATCCTTTAGGAACCTTGCCCCCAAACCAGACTCAGTGCCATGAGTCAATCCTGCCTCACCGAGACCCTGTAGGACAAGGCAGGACTGTTTCCAGAACTGTTAACTCTGTACCCGTCCTTCTCCTGCAGAGCTGCTGGGGGCTCTCAACTACACACCCTGTGATTAGCAGCCCCCCACAAAACCACGCTCCATGAAAGCTGTAGGAACTGTGGGTGATAGTGGTAATCCTTGTCTTAGGCACTGTGGACGTCCTGGTGGTGAAGTAGTTCGCTGGGGCTCCCCATGAGTGAGGCGGGGCAATGGACTTCCCTCGATGAGGGACAGGGCTCCGTCTCACCGTCCACATGGCAACGGTGGGCTTTTCTGAAATACCACCTCTGCGCCCTCCACCACCAACCAAACTACCTGCTTCCTCTCTGTTAGTATACTTTAAGTGATTTCTTTGGCATGTGCTCAAGTGATGGGCCTTTTATCTACTTCTCGCCTCACCTGGAATTTGATTAAGGAAAGAAATCTAGCTTTGGCTCTGAGCCCTATCCAGTCTAGGTTGAGCCCTTTTATCTCCCACCTGTTACGTCTTTACTGTTGCCCACACCCCTGCACATATCCTATGCTCTGCTGCTCTTAAGAGCCCTTTCCTGCTTCCCCAAAAGAGGGCCTGCCTCGAAGCTTGGCTTACCTATGAAAAAAGATGGGTTTTTTTCTGCACCCCAAGTTCTGAAAATGTTACTAGTGGTGGGAGGTCATCAGAGAATCCATTTAGCATGTGTGGGTCTTCGAATCCTGAACCACCCTCTCCCCCGAGGTCACCCCCCTGAAAAAGTGGTGCAGCAATGCTACAAACACCCGGCTAAGTCCAAGTGGGCCACCTGTAGCTCCAGTTAAGAGGAGAAGAAGAGGGGCCTGGGGCATGCAGCAGCCTCAACTCCATTCACGGTCACCACTACACAATCAGAAAAAACGTAGCTACTGTCATTGATCCGTTTGTGTAGGAGTTGTCTAAGGGGACGCTGACTTGCTGTGTAAACTGTGACCCAGAGCAGTGTACAATGTGACAGTGAAGTGTTTCTTGAGCAAGGTGTGGCAGGTTTTCATGACTGGTTCATGGGATGTAGGACACACACACCACACACACACACGTGTGTGGCACTATTCTCGACCTGGGATGAATTCAGATGCAGAGGTCGTTTTCCTGATTCTATTTTGGTTTACCTAGAAACAAACTGAAGTATGAGCTGCTAGTCAGCTTTAAAGGCCGAGGCAGGCATGTCTTCTTCACATATGCCCGCATGCACTTTCAAGTGCACCACTGAGGCAATGCACAAACTGGGCGTGGTTTCGGTTTGGGTCCAGTGTTCAGTGCAGGCTGTTCTTTGTTAGGCCAGTTCGTCCTGCCTCCCCACTCCCTCCATTTGCTTTGACCTTGCCCACGCTCTTGACCCTTGATAACTACCTGGTATGTCTTCTTCCTGATACGGACATCTGCACCAATGTAGGTGGTGGGGGCCGGGACTCCACAGAGTCAAGATCATTTAATAGGCACCTTTTATACCTTCTCTCCCGCTTTCTCCTTCAGCATCCCCTTCTGCAAATCTACCGTTAATTGATTGGTAAGACAAACTTGTGTTTGTCAATGACCACAGACTACTGGGGCTCAGCAACAAAAAAAAACCCAAGATTCTGAAAGAGATAGATGGACCCAGTGGCTTCAACAATGAGATCTAACACAGTTACTGTAACGCTGACGCAGAATCCAGTGTATTTGGTTCCTGCTGAACGTGCGTCCATGTGAGTCCACGTAAGTCGGACCCAAGGGACCAGCAGCCACACCCTATTTAATGTGATCTCCCCCTGATTCTGCGGACAGTGATGTGCCTAATCGTTTCACTTCCAAGTAATAAGCTCCACATAATGTTTTTTAGCCGACCTGAGGAGGTTATTGAAAAACATAAAATAAAGACATAGAATGTTCTGAGTGCAAAGACGTAAAAATAAAAGTTCTCCCCAAATTAATAAATCAGATAGCAATGCAATTAGGATCCCCCTTGGCGGGTTAAGAAGTGTGGTTGGTCTGAACATTTAGACAGAAGGATACATTTTCAACAAGAGTTAAAGGGGAAATTTAAAAAAAAAATTTTTTTTTTCAACTTAGTAGTAGAGAGCTTGCATCATTAGCTATTTGGATATAAAGCTCCTGTCATCCAGAGAATGCAGTATTTAAAAATCAACACATCTGTGTCAAAGGATAATTCAGAAATGCTGCAGACTAAAAGAGATTTTAATAAACTTTAAACTCAGAGGGGGAAGGTGGAATATTTAATAAATGGTATTAACCACGACTGTATGTCCATCTAGAAGAGATGGACATATCACAGGCAAAAATCAAAATCCTAAGGATTAGACCTTCTAAATAGAAAACTTTCTAAGTATCATTGTGAAAAATGAAACTTTATCACAATGGAGATTCTGCAACAAAATGGGGGCTTGGTGTTTTATCTGTAGCAGCCCCATAACAAAATCTGACTCCTGGGGACCCCAGGCACAAGAGACTGAGCTGCACGGAGGAAGGAAAGCAGACACGATGTAAATAGTAGACCTTCTGTGAATGTGATCATGAGAGTCCTACCGGAGGGGTGGAGGTGCGCCCTGCATCATCCTGTATCTTCTGAGAGGAGGGGGGGAAGGAAAGAAGGAAGGCCCAAGGGCAGAGCACACCCCTTGACCCAGGGCCTCCACTGTTGAGACCCAGGCAGGGATTGCTGCCAAGACATGGGGGCCCTCCAAGGGAGTCGGCCTCCCCGTGTTGAAAAGAATCAGAGGACTTCCTCCTGAGCTGACGGGAGCAAGCCTTCCCCTGAATGCAGACTTCCAGAGAGACTGCACTTCTGTTCCCTGAAGCCAGCCACTTGTGGTATTTCTGTAATAGCAGCACATTCAAAGATCCACCCTAACAGCCACAGTGTGTGCTCAGCAGCAGCCAGGAGGGAGGGAAAGGTCTGTGAGGAGCCCCCATGGAGCTGTTCACTGGCCCAAGGGGCGGGGTCAGCTTGACGTCAGTGTGAGCAATAGCAGAAATGGACCCAGAACCCATCAACATGAACTCTGGGTTCATCATGATGCTTAAGACCATAACAACTGTTGATCTCCTTGGGAGGACAATAGGAACCCGAATGATCACTTTGAAATGGCCAGTGAAAAAGAAGAACCGAGCATCTGTCCTGCTGTTCCACCAGGGGGAGCAAATGGTAGAGAGGAGCCAGCAGTATCTCAGCTCACGAAGGAGGAAGGAAGGCATGTCTCAGGAACCGAGGCACCGCTCCTCTATCCGTCTCCAGGCAGGTGCACCCACAGGCAGATAACGCACACATACCAGTACCCGGCGTGAAGACTGCTACCCCATGCGCAAGACAAAATTTCATTTATTTGTAATTAGATATCAGTATCTCACAATATCTAATTACATACTGTTTTTGTGATGAATCACTATGCTTTAATGATGTTCAGTTTGTAACAATGAAAATACATCCTCTCAGATATTTACATGATGATTCGTAGCAGTAGCAAAATGACAGTGATGAAATAGTAACAAAAATAATTTTGTTTGGGGGTCCCCACCACCCGAGGAACTGTATGAAAGGGTCGCAGCATTAGGAAGGCGGAGAGCCAGGTTCCAGAGGTTTTCATTAGGTCTGGGGCCTTGCGGTCACCCAGCGTGTGGACAACCATTGGGGAGTGGAAGCAGAAGAGCCCTGTGACCTGCACTAACGGTCCGACTGGAGCAAGCTGGTGCCATGATGAGGATCGGGGGCGGGCGCACAGGGCAGGCGAGGTCAGGAGCAGGCGGGCGTGCTAGTACAGACTGACGGTGGTAGCTGGGGTGAGGGCAATAGTCAGCTAGTGAGATGCATTCATTCACATTGTGGCTAAGTTAACAGGATTGGCTAATAGACTGAGGTGGGTTCTGAGAGAGAGCAGGGAATCCGGGGTTAGTCCCAGTTTGGGGGCCTAATTAGAAAAATGGAGTTGCCCTGGAGGTTTAAGATGGCTCTCATATTCCAAGTGGGGTGCCGGGAACGCACCTGGTCTGGAAGGTGAATCGGGACTGGTCACCATGGTGACACCTGAAAGCTGAAGCTCCGAGTTCCCCAAGTAACCAATCGAAGCAGCAGGCAGAGCACGGGCTCCACACTGCCCTCATGCCCCTCCCTTCTCGAGCTGCTCTCTCATCGGCTTGTCCCGAGCCAAGCCTATGGCCTTTGTGCCCGTTCCATCTCATTGTGACCTCACCGGGCAGGGTCGGACTGCCCCCTGGGGTTTCCCAGGCTGCCATCGGTATGGAAACTGTCGCATCTTTCTCCCGTGGGGCACCTGGGGGCCCAAAGACATACCTTTCCATTCGCAGCCGATCGCATCACCAGTGTGGCAGTGGGTAAGCATATACCCACCCCTCCACCCAAGGTTACACGCAGATCATTTGGAAGAGAGCCTGGAGCCAGTTCAGTCCTAGGTGCTGCAGTCAGTCAAAGGAGGTGTAGGGATGTGGTAAAAGTTACATAGTTTCTCTCTTGTATTACACTTGCATTATGGGACAGTGAGCTAGTGGGAGGATGGCAAAAGGGGACAGAAAAACACAAAGTGAGCTCATACTGCTGGGAAACGGCCTTGGTAGACTTACTCCAGCGCAGGATTGCCGCAAGCCTTCCATTTGTTCCCAAAACAAGAAACAACCAGAATTGGTGGAGCACAGTCGAGTGAGGGGAGGTGTGCCGGCACAGCATGGTGCCTCCCAGTGCCGAGTCTTGCCTGGACAGTTTACGGCGTGGTCAGTAATGCATGCTCCTGAACCGGGGATGTTTCTGTCGACATGTCGTGCCACGCTCAGTGTACTTGTTAGTGTGTGCAGCGTTTAAAAGAAAAAAAATGTAAACTTTTTAGCTCTTCATTCTTACATGGTGTGGTAGGCTGGGTCGAGGAGAGAAACAAATTCATTGCCACTCATCTGTGTAAGAAAGAGCTTTCTATCAAAAAGTAAAGCTGTATCAAGAATACATCCCAATCAAGTTCTGAAGTCCCTCTTCAGACTCACGCCGTCCCATGCCGTGAAGGACGGTCACTGCAAAGCCTTGTGGGCAAAGCCTTGTGGGCACGAGGTCGTGGAAAACATCCCCAGGTTCCCAGCCGTTCTCGGGGTGGCCAGCAAACAGGAAGGTCCAGGCAGAGAGGGGCTCCTCCGTGTGAGAAGGCCACGTTCACCAGGAGACACCATCAGACTGACCTGACCGACAGATTGAATCCCACCCCCACGGTTTGATAGTGTCTACAAGTTGACATGAGATCATGTAACCACCACGGTTGGTTAGTGTTTGTTTTCCTCTCGTAGAAAAGCCTTGACCTGGAAATACTATGCCAAGAAGATTCTTTATTACCTGCGACAGCAGAAGATCTTGAATAATCTGAAGGCTTTTCTCCAGCAGCCTGACGACTACGAAGCGTATCTTGAAGGTGGGTCTTCTCCCCCCCCCCCCCGCCCCACGCACGCACGGTAAAGGCGGCTTGCTCAAGTGACCACAGAGAACCCTCAACTGCACAAGTCACGGCCACAAGAGTCCATTCTAACTCGGCAGTGGTCAGCTCTGCCCCATGACACACCTGCAGGGACTGCGGCTTGGGCTTCTGCAAGTTGGGTTAGTGGGTCTGTTGAATTCTGAGCTAAGATTGTGCCCAAACCCTTGTTTGGTGTTACTAGCTGCCATGGAGTGGCTTGGACGGATTTCTTGTATAGCATTTACACTTCTCTTTGTAACAGACTGTGACCGTGCCAGGGGCCACCGAGTCTCACTGTGTGGACTCTTATTTTGTTGTCAGCTCAGGCGACGGGGAACTTCTTTCTTGGGAACATGGCTCTGGTGTGTGCAGGTGGTTCTGTCGGGAGGGTGTAAAGCTGTGGCCCAAGAGCCGGAGGAGCAGGCACCAAGCAGGCAGGGTAGACAAGTAGCCCCCGGCCTCCTTGTTGTGTGTTCGTTTCCAGGTGCCGTGTACATCGACCAGTACTGCAACCCTCTCTCCGACATCAGCCTCAAAGACATCCAGGCGCAGATCGACAGCATCGTCGAGCTTGTCTGCAAAACCCTGCGGGGCATAAACAGTCGCCACCCCAGTCTGGCCTTCAAGGCAGGTGTGGAATGGCTTAAGGATCCGGTCCCTTTGGGAAATGTTGTAAAGAGACCCCTGTGACCGCATAGAAACAAGCAGCTTATGGTGTAACCCCCTTCCCTGGGTGACCTCGGTGCTCCTTTCCCCTTCCCTGTTGGCAGTGTCTGTGCGCTGGGGTAGTGGGGGCACCAGGCATGCTGTCCCTGTGCTTGTGTCCTCAGAGCAGACATCTTTGTTGCAGGCCAGTCCTCCATGATCATGGAGATCGAGCTCCAGAGCCAGGTGCTGGACGCCATCAACTACGTCCTGTACGATCAGCTGAAGTTCAAGGGGAACCGGATGGATTACTATAACGCCCTGAACTTATATATGCACCAGGTAATGCCCATGCCTGGTGGGAGAGTGTGGGTGGGGTGGGCTTGCCCTCTGAGAAGGCAGGACACACAGGGATGGGACCCGTGTGTGGTGTGCAGCCTGCGTGAGCAGGATACACTGGTGAACCTCCTGCCCCCCCACCCCCCGAGCCTGTGAGGCAGAAGACACTGCGCCACCAGCTAAAACAGACAGTGATCTTGGAATTTTATGTCATTTCTGGAGGAGCCCTGGGTGGAATAGTGGGGTACACGTTCGGGGTCTAACAGACAGTCCTCGGGAGGAAGACGGGGCTTGCTCCTCCCATAAAGAGGTTACCATCGGGGAGACTCATGGGCAGTTTTCCCCTGTCCTATAGGATCACAGGGAGTCAGAATCAATTTGGTGGCAAGAGAGAAAATGTGAGCGGTGTCATTTGTGTGTCATGAGCCTTTCCACAGTGTTTGGAAAATGTGGAAACTCTTTTCCCAGAGACTGTGCCCAGAACGGTCTTCAGTGTAGAGCAGTGGTTCTCAACTTTCCTAATACCGTGACCCTTTAATACAGTGCCTCATGTTGTGGTGACCCCCCAACCATAACATTATTTTCGTTGCTACTTCATCACTGTCATTTTGCTACTGTTAGGAATGGTCATGTAAATATCTGATATGCAGGATGCATTTTCATTGCTACAGATTGAACATAATTAAAGCAAAGTGATTATCACAAAAGCAATGTAATTATATATTATGAAATATTTATTTATAATGACACATAAATGAAATCTTGTCTTGAAATAAGGTGTAGCATGGGTGACAGGCTTCACACCGGGTACTCAGATGTGGGCGTATATGCTTGAGGAGGGTGCACCTGCCTGGAGACAGACAGAGGAGTGGTGTCTCGGTTCCTAAGACCATTGGAAATACGTGTTTTCTGGTGTTCTTAGGCGATCCCTGTGAAAGGGTCATTCGACTCCCCCCCCACCCCCCAAAGGGGTCGCGACCCACAGGTTGAGAACTGCGGGTGTAGAGCATCATGCCAGATGCCCCAAGGACACCTGGCAGATGTGCCCACTGGACGGGTGTGGGTGCCAGGTGTAGCTGTGCAACCAAACGCCTTTTTGCCCCTGTAGGTTTTGACCCGAAGAACAGGAATTCCGATCAGCATGTCTTTGCTGTATCTGACCATTGCCCGGCAGCTGGGAGTGCCCCTGGAACCTGTCAACTTCCCAAGTCACTTCTTGTTAAGATGGTGCCAGGGTGCAGAAGGGTAAGTATGCTGGGAATGGCTGCACGTCCTTCTGCCCCACTGTGCTGAGGGAGCCCACGGAGCAGGCTCATGTGAACGACCTGGGCATGCATAGTGCCCAGGTGTGAACGCCAAGGGAGTGGTGCGGTGTGCAGAATCCACGTTGCTGTGAAAATCGTGTCACTAGCAGGCAGGTTCACAGTGGCCCTCGGAGGGTGACTCTGGAGCTGCCTCTTGTCCTGGCGCATCCCTGTCAGTGGTCCCACCAGACTGTTTGATTCCCTCAACCCCCCCCCCCCCAAATTCTCAGTTGAAGTGATCAATCTTGGTTTTTCCCCCCTGTATGTGCTGACATAGGTTTGTTTGTTTGAATGTTTCCTTGGCCTTTCTTGGGGCACATCTTACCTGATCGCGATACTTCAGTACACCCCTCCTGTCTTAGATTGGCCCACACTCATTCAGAATATTTGTATTGTACGCACAAGTAATCTTGGCCTATTCATTGTTTCCCCCAGTGTCCTTAGAAGGTAAAGAGTTGAGGCGCATTCCTCACTGCGAGGGCTGCCTGCCTGTGTCTCAGCCCGTGCTAGAGGTGGGCTGTGCCTGAGACTTCTCTCACTTCTGTGGGGCAACAGTGTATCCATGGTTTGCCTTGTACGGAAGGTCAAAGGGAAACAGTTGCTCCCTGACCCTGGCCCAGCTAGGTCTGGCTGCCAGCTCTCAGAGAGCCCCTTGGTAATGCCGAGACTGTCCCCACACCCACTCAGGGCAGCCAGCCACACAGGGTTCGTGGAGATTGGGGCGGGTCTCTGGCACAGCTGGGCCCGTGGAGCTGAGCAGACCCAAGTGCAGTATCCTTCAGGCCCTGCAGGGCCCAGTTACGTACTTGCTCACCTATGGTTTTGTAGATTCTGTAGACCCTCCGTAACCGATCCTCCTCTCAGCTGAACTTGACCCTTCTGGCACTGGGTTTTAAACTACTCTCCCCAAAGGCTGCCTTGGACAGGCACCCTCAGTGCTGTCTCTGCAGACCCTGTGAGCTGCACTTCTTACTTAGCCAGCAGAGGGTGGGCTGTAGGCGCAGATGAGGCCTGGATGGAAGTGTGGCTGTGGTCCTGACGTCTCCGGCTTGCACTGCCTGCTGGGGGAGCAGGGCGGGCAGGCTGGCCCCTCTCTGAGACAAACTGCATTCTCCCACAGCGCGGCCCTGGACATCTTCGACTATATCTACATCGATGCCTTCGGGAAAGGCAAGCAGCTGACCGTGAAGGAGTGCGAGTACCTGGTTGGGCAGCACGTGACCGCGGCCCTGTACGGGGTGGTCAACGTCAAGAAGGTGCTGCAGCGCATGGTGGGGAATCTGCTGAGCCTGGGGAAGCGGTGAGTACGGGCTCCGGCCCTGCTGTCAGGGTAAGGGGTGAGGGGGATGGAAGTCATCCAGGGGCCACCCTGCTATGCAGCACCACAGCTAGTGAGGGAGAGTGGTGTCCAGCCAGCCACCCACCATGAAAAATAACTGCTTCCGGTGGTATCGGGCTCTCTGGGGCTGAGATGTACGGGGTGGCTTTCCTCAGAGCTGGGCGGGGGCCATGCTGTCTTCTTGGCAAACACCAGACGGCGACCTCACAAGAGTTCTTTAAGCCACCAAGACGCCATGGCGGAGACATTTGTGCCTGTTATCACTGAGAGGGAAGCAGGCGACAGAGGTACAAGAGTGCCTGATACTATTGAATGATGGATTGTTATGATTATAAGATTTGTGAGCGCCCCCAATAAAATGACTAATTAAAAAAGAAACCGTGGGAAATGCCCTAGCTTTCTGGTTCCGTATGAGGGGGCCTGCCGTGGAAGCGCTGTCATCAGGGCTCCTGTTGTGTCATCAGTGGTCCTGCAGTGGTGGCGGCGACATTGGGTGCCAAACTGTATCTTTATCACTGTTGCTCGCTCGTGGAGAGCTGGGCGCTTCCTGCACAGAGTTGGAGGGAGTGTGCAAGCCCAGTGACTCGCTTGGTGCCCAGGTCAGTTGTCAGGGCCGACTAGCATGCCGCTGAGCCCGCACTCCCTCCTGCCCTGCAGGGAAGGCATCGACCAGTCGTACCAGCTCCTGCGGGACTCCCTGGACCTTTACCTGGCAATGTACCCGGACCAGGTGCAGCTGCTGCTCCTGCAGGCCCGGCTCTACTTCCACCTGGGGATCTGGCCGGAAAAGGTAATTATCCACCTTTGCTGCTTCGCCCCTGCCTTAGAGAGGGAAATGAGATTGCCACACGCTTGCGAGGGGGCTGCCCCTCCCAGGCCTGGCCTTGTGTTAACTCCGGGAGTAAGCACCCGGCCACCGGCCTCCCCGTCTCAGCCCATCACTCCCACCTTCTGCTGTCTCCTTCGGTCACTTCTACAGGGAATGCGTTATGCTGCTGGGACCTGCTCTCATTCAGGCCAACCCCCTGAACATCCAGAGCCCTGCAGCTGTGGCCCTTGCCTCGCGCCCTGGAGAGGCATTTTCCCCAGTACCCTCACTCCACAGAAAGACGCACAGCGTTCAAAGGGGTCGGCCCCCAGCTGGGCGACAGCCACTCCAGGGCCATGCTTGTCAGCACAGCCTCAGGTGTGCTTGAGCCAGTAGTCCAGGGGCAGGGCTGGACTGGTCAAGGGCTTGGGACATTTGAAACCTTTCACCTTTTCTTCTGCTCCCCGTGAATGCCTGCACTTGTCACGTGGCTCCGCTGACAGGCTAGCTGGTGAGCCGGGGTCAGGTGACCAGCTGCAGATCGCCACCCCTGCCCTAGCTGCCCCCGAGTGGCCTGTTCTTCCCCACGTCTGCTGCACACAGTCTGGTGAGAGAATTGGACTCCGGGCTCTTGGAGAGGCTGCTGGAGCACAGTCAGCCCACGTGATGAGACAGAGGTGGCCTAGTCCTCCAGGAAGGGAAAACTCCCAGCCACACTCTGATTTAAATGCTCATTGAGTCACCACTTCAGAGATGGAGGCCGCTTCCAAGGAGGAAAGCCGCCATGGGAGAATCCCTGGGCTCCCATCTTCGGGGCAGATGTGAGAAGTTGCCTGGAAAGCAAATGTCTTCCCAGGGTATTGGCACTGCCCGGTAGGGAAATAACTGCATGTGTGGGCTCTGCTGAAGGTGCCCTGGCCTGGTGCCGTACACACGTGAGCATGTGCACACACACAGCTTGGTTACCGAGGATTCCTAATGTGTCAGTCCTCCTTCCCTTTACGTACCTGTCCTTTTAGATCAGGACACACGTCACCCATTGCTGTCTCGGCTGCTCAGGGAATTGCAGCGTCGCCTGTCAAACACAGCGGCAGGAGCACACACAGTTAACCACCGTGCCTGGGTCTCACGCTCAGAGATGGGGGCGCCAGGTGTCCAGCGGAGACAGCCTGTCCCCAGACCCCACTCCTCACCCCATCCATGGCACAGTGGGCCTGTTTGTACTGCCTGCTGCTGGCCTACACCGACTCAGGCCACGCGTGTTCCTCTCCTGCTGTCTGCATTTGGCCTGCTTTGCCCAGGCTCACCTCCCTCAGCCATGTGCTTTGGTCCCAACCCTCCTGCTTGTCTCCACTTCTGTTTTCTTCCCTCCTGTGTCTCCAGCTTCCTGTTTCCACTGTCCTGTAGCCAGCACCAAGTGCCCGCAAGTCCTGGGGTTGGGGGCGCAGAGTGGACAACCCTCCCTGGCTGCCCTCCCCCCAGGGGACAATCTTGCACATTGTCCCTGCCCACCTGGGGACACTGTGGCCTGTTCCCATGCTACCTCCCCTGGATTTGTTCTTGACCCATGGTGATAAAGACTGGTCTCCCTGTTGCCAATTCCAGTCTTGTTTCTCTTCCCTTCTCTTTCCCTACCGCGTGGGCGGCTCCCTCTGCAGTGCGAGGCTTTTGTGTTTTCCCGTGTCTGATTCTCACACTCACTGCTGCCGGGTCTGCCCCTTAAGGAGTCTGACTCGGGTGCAGGGTCCTTTCTAGACGTCTCTTCATCCTACGCCCTTCTCCAGGCAAACTCTTCAGGACTGCCTGTTCCTTTTACCATCTGAGTGAATGTTGGTGACTCCCAAGTCTGGGATCTTTTGCTCAGACCCAGGACCCCAACACTCTTGCACACCTGTCCCCTGGGCACTCCCCGTGCACCTGAGGCACAGGGTCCTGAATGAAAACACAGGAGCATTTTGTCCTCTTCCAGGCTCGGGAGTGGCACATCAAATAGAGATCTACACGCCCACAATTGCAGAACCTTCTAGGGTCCTCATCCCCAACCTGCACCCCGCCCTTGGCTGCTCAGCTGGGTGTCCCAAGCCCTTTCCCAAGCCCCTCCTTGCCCCCGGCTGGACTCCGGTGCCCATGTCAGAAGTGGTGAGGCGGCCAAGGAGCCTGGGTCCTGGAGAGTTGGGGGGGGGGGTGTGGGTGTCCCAGAGACTGCCTGGGTGCAGCGCCCCTCAGCCCCCTTGGTCAGGTTATGTAGGCCTGAATCCCAGGCAGTGAAAAAGAAAAGGCACCGGTGACAATATTATCTCGCAGTCTTTCTGTCTTGTCTTGAAGGTGCTTGACATCCTTCAGCACATCCAGACCCTGGACCCCGGGCAGCACGGGGCGGTGGGCTACCTGGTGCAGCACACCTTGGAGCACATTGAGCGTAAAAAGGAGGAGGTGGGGGTGGAGGTCAGGCTCCGCTCCGATGAGAAGCACCGGGACGTGTGCTACTCCATCGGGCTCATCATGAAGCATAAGAGGTGAGTGAGCCCTGCCAGCACCCCACGACACCAGCTGGCCGGATATGCCCTGCCTGGGAATCAGTTGCCTCAGGGAGACACTCAGGAGGGCTGAGTGCGTGCCCCGCTCAGGAAATTCCAACCCGAGCATCAGCCCTCTTGGTGTTAAGGAACGGCTGGCCTCCCTGAGACCTTGGGTTTCCGGAGCTTGAAGACGGAGCAGTTCCTCCCCCGTCCCGTCCCATCCAACCCCGAGTCATGTGCAGACGCTTGCTGGGCCTCAGGACAGGCTCAGGGAGCCTCTACTCAGCCGCCCTAGCTTGGTGCCTGCAGAGGGACTGTCCCTGCCAACGTGGGGAGTTGCCAGGCGGAGGGGCTCGCTCTCGCATCTCCCATGTCTGGGTGTGTCCCTGGTCCCTGAGGAGGTTGAGGTTCTCTGCTTGTGCTGACCGGCCCTGCTGTCTTCTCTCATGGACATGCCTAGCCGTCAGCATTCTTGTCTCCCCCTCTCTCCTGGCTGCTTGTCCGCCTCTTCCCACTTGGGCTGGTGATGGCTCCACTCTGGAGTTGGGCAGGCTCGCTCTCTTTCTCTTTCTCTCTCTCTCTCTCTCTCTCTCTCTCTCTCTCTCTCTCTCTCTCTCTCTCTCTCTCTCTGTCTCTCTGTCTCTCTGTCTCTCTGTCTCTCTGTCTCTGTCTCAACACTGACAAGAGTCGTGCAACGGGGGCAGTGAGGCAGATGATGGGAACTTCCTCCAGTTCCCACGGTCACCCTCACAGTCTCAGGATCAGCCTCGACGACAAACATAGGCAGCTCTCAGAGGTCAGGTCACCAGAGGCTAGGTCTAGCCTCATCTTGGTTAATACACTGAGCCAGACAGAAATCAAGCTTACTGCCACCGAGGCCAGGCAGGGTTAGAACTGCCCCTGTGAGTTTCCGGAGGTTATGACTCTTCCGGGAGTAGAAGGCCTTTGCCTTTCTCCCGTGGGTAGCTCGGTGTAACACATTTCAGAAAAATAAGCAGTGCCTTTAGTTAGCAGTGTCTGATGCCTCATCCCCCCATTGTGCTGCCGTCTTTGAGTAGTCTGTTTAAATTAACCAAGCTCGTTACTGCTGAGTCAGTCCCGACTCGTAGCGAGCGCCCTGCGGGACAGGGTTTCCAAGGTGTCATCGTTTGGGGAGCAGACAGCCTCATCCTGTCCCCGCCACCCTGCTCGAGGGGGAGCCCTTAATGCCTTCACGGTGTTCACTGGAGCCTCCCTCCCTCCTCCTTCGTGGGTGATCGTTTTAGTGCCGCTTTATGCAACCTTTCCTCAGCTCCGGTCTCAAAGGTATGTCCTCCTTTGAAAGTTGTGCTGTTTCCGGTTGTGCATCTCGGTCTCTGTTCTAGTCAGAATTGATTAGGGGGGGGTGGGGGGGCGTGGTCAGGCCAATACAGGACCCTGTTCCTTTTAGACAGATGATTCGCCGATATCCCTTCACTGTTGGTCAAAACCAGAGACTCCACATTTATTTGGCCTGCTGCTCCCTTTTGTAAGACAAACTGCTCGCCGGGACTCCTTCCGGTGACAGAAAACATTTGCACTGTCGCCTGTGACCTAGGATGAAGGGTGGCACTCTGCCTGTGCAGGGTGCGATTGCCCACGTTGGGAAACCCTGGCCAGTTCATCGTAAAGGGGTTGTGGCAGTGGGGAGGGAGCGTCCAGGGAAGGGACCCGTGTGGAGTAAAGGCAGGTCGACATGGCCAGCGCCCGTGGTCCTTGCCCTGACCGGTCCTTGCTCTCGTGGTGCCCCAGGTACGGCTACAACTGTGTCATCTACGGCTGGGACCCCACCTGCATGATGGGGCACGAGTGGATCCGGAACATGAACGTCCACAGCCTGCCTCACGGCCATCACCAGCCCTTCTATAACGTCCTGGTGGAGGACGGCTCGTGCAGATACGCCGCCCAGGGTGAGTCAGGCTCCCAGCAGCTTCAGGCCCTCGAGCAAGCACACGGGTTCTGTGGCCTCAGCAGCCAGGGCCAGTGTGTACCCGCAAGCCATCAGCTCTCTTCCCAGTCCCCAAGACAGAGAAGCAGTCTGCCTGCTGGTTCTCACACCTGGGCCTGGGGGCATTGCCAGCTTGTGTTGTCCAGAGGCGCCCCCGCGTGGCCACTCATGGAAACTGCTGTCTGGCCACTGGCTCTCAGAGTCTGTGAGGGGCGGAGCCTGAGGTGTTTATATGGGGACCTCAGGAAATGCTCTGAGTCTCCCCCTTCTTCAGGCCCACGTAATGGGCGAGTTTGCTGTCGGCCTGCTGGCATTGAGGCAACCACCACCATCGTCCCCATCCACGCTTCACAGGAGACAGGAAACGAGGCTCAACTGTCCCTGCCACTTCAACTTCCTGTGAATTTGACCCTGGCATTCCAGAAAGCCTGGTCCTTGGTCCTCATGTTGCCCTGTGTCGTGTCTGACCTCGAAGATCAGGTGTGCCCAAACTGAGTAGTAGGTTCCGGTGACTCATTTTTGTCAGCCAGTGCATCCAGTCCACCTCACTCCCATCATGCCGGGCTGTGTCATCTGTGTATCGCAGGCTGTTCACGAGCCTGCGACCGGTCCTGCTGCCAGTCTTCCTAGCAGGTGATTGGCTCAGTGTGCAGATTGAATAAATAGGGTGGAAGGACACAGCCCTGACACTCACCTTTCCTGATTTTAAATCATTCCGTATATCCCCTTTTACTGTCCAGGCAACTGCCCCTTGGCACACAAGTTCTGCGAGAGTGGGTGGCAAATGGAAGCCAGGCCTACTACTGGTGAGCCCGTCTCGACTGGTGTTGCTCTTTGGAGTGTCAGAGACGAAGTCTGTAGGCTCTCGTTTCTCCCTTGGGCCGGCTGATGAGTTGAAGCCACACCTGACTTGGCTGTTCCTCAGGGACCCTCTGCCTACAGTGAGGTGCTGGGCATTCTCATTCTTCACCGTGTTCGTCAGGTTGGGGGAGGGGCTGCATAGGCAGGGAAAGTCGGGTAAACAGCTTTCTGCCCAGATCCACCTGCTGGTGTCAGCAAGGGTGTCTGTCTCCCATTCACGCCCACCCTCTTAAATCCAACTGGAATTTCTGGCTGCTCCCTGTCAGTGTACTGCTGCAGCCACTTTGGAAGGACCGTCAGCAAAGTTGCTTAGGTGTGAGATGTTGGTGCGCCTGTGCAGTCAGTCCCACGCTCTGTGGGGCCACCTTTCTGTGGCTCTCAGCATCCAGTCTCTCTTTTTCTCATCGAATACTCTGCCCCTTCACCCTCATTGACACCCATCTCTACCCCTAGCCTACTGTCTTCACCTTCCCTCCCACCCCTGGGAGTCATCAGAGCCACCATAACCCTTTATCCTGATTGTGTGTGTGTGTGTGTGTGTGTGTGTGTGTGTGTGTGTGTGTGTAAAACTATCTCATCCAGCTGTTTCTTTTTATGATGGACTCCATCACCCGGCACGTTGTCCTCCAAATCCCTCACAGTGTCGCCATCCTCCTTGTGCGAGCTCCACCGCTTGTTCCATCTTCTTGCTACTGAGAACGGTGCTACGACAGATGGGGGTGCGCATGCGCCTGCTCGGGGTGGCTCTTGCTTCTTGAGGGCATCTACTGGGTAAAGGGACTGCTGGACCGTAGGGTATTCCCACTGCCCGTTTTCGAGCAAGCACCATTGCCACTTTCCACAGTAGTGGTGCGGTTTTACAGCCCCTGCCCCCAGCGGGGTGCGGGGTTCATCTCGCAGCACCCTCCGGCGAGTGTCATCTTCTGGGTTGGTGGTGGCTGTTTTTGAACTGTGCCGTCACTGCTAGTGCGCGGCGTTCCCTCGTCGTCGTCGTCTTCATTGGCATCCCTCCGACGGCTACAGACGGAGCATCTCTTCATGTTTGCTGCCTCTGGAGCGCCTTTGCCGAGCTTCCCGTGGTTCGTGTCTGTGCACACCTGTGCACAGAGGGAGTTTGCACCCTTCGTAAAGTGGTTTCAAGGACACGGTGGCTGCCCGGACCCCTCACCAGGCCCCACAGTGTCACCAGCACCACCTGTTTGTCTGCCGGCGGAGGTTCTGCTTTCTTGTTGAGCTGCGGGCCCTGCCATGCCAGGTCAGGCCCTGGGTGGCCCTGTCTCTGTATCTCGTGTGAAAGAATAGCTCCTCACAACGGCTGGCTGTGTGCAGGCGGGCTGTCGGACTGACTGCCTCCCGCGCTAATGCTCTCCTTTGTCTTGCTCCGTCCGTGTCTCCCTTGGAATCTGGTGGGCTCTCTGGCGGCACTGTGCAGGTCGGAGTTGTGTGCGCCCGGCTCTCTCCTAGAGGTTCTTGATGTTCCCTTGACCCGCCTCGTGCTGTGGGGCTTGGTCAGTGGGCTAAAGCCGTGTGTTTCTATAAGCTGCTGCAGTTCCCCCTTTGGGCTTCTCGTCAGATCTACGGGGGATGCTAGGTATCCTGGGAATATCCCGGCCCCCAGTTAACCTGTAGCCTGCAGGCTTGTCCCAGCACCCAGCCCAGGTCTCTCTGCCAGTGTCACTACATAGGAACTGCGCAATGGGCCTTTCCGATCCTATCACTCCCCTTTCTCCTTGCTTTCTACCACTCTCTCCTTTCCATAGATTGCTGGATCTGTTCGATGGGTTATAATCATGTGGGACAAGTTCATAATCAATTATAACTATAAATGTAATATAACGTAGAGAGACTACATTTTTAAAGCAGGAGTTTAAATATCTTTAGAACATTCCTGGGTTGATAGACGTGCATTCGGATTTCGTTCAGGTTAAACTATTTGTACATCCAAGGTTGTGATCTCTGGCTCCAGTGATGTTTTCCTAATTCTTAACTTTTCAGACAGCCTTTGTCTTTAAGAGAACCCCACCCCCGCCCCCCTCAAACTCATTGCCATTGAGTCAATTCTCACCCAGAGTGACCCACCCTATGGGGCACAGTAGCTTTTCCCTGTGGGTTTCTGAGGCTAGAAGTAGAGAGTCAAGTGTATCCCACAGAGTAGCTGATGGTTTTGAACTGATGACCTTTCTGTTAGTGCCCAACGGGCAGCCACTAAGCCACCATGGCTCCCTAGCCCCCCACCCACACCCCAGTATGTTCAACTGGGGAGATCCAGCATCTGGCTGTACTCTCTGTGCCCACTAGGGGGGGTGCTGCAATCGATTCATGGAGCAGTTTCCTGTCCTGACCACCCTCCCTTTGGTACAGGCTCTTTAGAGACCGCGGGAAATGAGTGTTTGAGATGCTGCCTGTGGTGGAGGATTGGGGCTTCACCTCATTGTGAATTTCCAGTGTAGTGTCTATTGTGTCAGGACATGTTACAGTGTCTGGTACATGACGTCGCTTCCCAAAACTTCAGTGCCCCTTCACGACATTTGTCTTCAACTTGTAAACTAAACCTGTCACTCAGACACTTGGCCTGCATCAGGTGCATTTGCCCACCGGGGGGGGGGGCACACATGGCAAGCTTCGGGGGACCCATACATAGGGCTAGTGTAACTTCCCACGTGCTGTCCTGTGGGTCTTACTGCCTCTGAGATCCTGGCAGAGCAGTTGACCTTCATAAGGAATTGCCCGGCAAGTTCTGGGACGGGCAGAAGAGAAGGCCAGGCTACCATCAATAAAGTAGTTTCCACTCTACTGCTAAAATATATATATATATATATATACATGCACACGAGAGAGAATTGTCTGCAAGGGTCCTTGGGCATCTTTAGATACAGACACGTCCTTTCATGAAGGATGAGGACGACACTCAGACTGGGAGGTGAGGTGCAGGGCCGGGATGGAGGAATTAGACTGACGGAGGGTTTTGTGGTGAGGAAATAGTTACTGTACAGGAAGTGCAAGCACACACATACCCAGGGAATCCAGGAGGGCTTCCCCATTTTTCCACACTCAACGTCACTGCTGCGCAGTTTTGCTCAGTTCTCTTTGGTGGTCCGTGCACTCCTGGCCCTCTGGCCGTACATCACTGCAAAGTCTTGTGGAGTATTTTCCCAGTGTGACACACGTTGCCAGCCTCGTCCTGTGTTCCTTCCTGTTCATGTTTAATGGGGTTTTTCACCCTCTTCCTGGTGGGCTCCTTGGCAGGCTCTTAGCCCGTCCCTCGCTGGTCTTGGACAACCAGAAGTGGGATCCCCGCTGAGGTGTCACAGCATTCCTGCCTTTTCTTGTCCTGCCCCTTTCTTGGTGCACACACTCGGGTTCTGTGCCCCCCGCTGCCCAGCCACATCGCCCTTTGAGATCCGTGGATGATAAACAGGTGGGTCTGACCTGCCATCCTCTCCCAACACTCAGGAGCTAAGTGTTAAAAAGTCAGCTCCTCCAGGAGCCCTGTCAGGTAGGGTGGACCTTGCCCCCTTTGGGATTCTGAGACTAGGTCTTTGCGGCAGTGGACAGCCTCCTCCTCCTCCCCTTCGCGGAGCAGCCAGTGGGGTCACACTGCTGACCGCCCTGCCTTACAGCTCAGCGTGGAGCCATGACTGCTTTCTCCAGAGACGGTTTCTCAGCCTAGCCTCAGCCCTGTTGGCATCTAGGGCCCATCCTTTGTCATGGATGCTGTCCTCGGTGTTGCAGGATGTTCCTCAGCACCGCCCCTCTAGATGTCACTAGTGCCCCTGCCCCAGTTTCAGCAACCAGCTGGCATCACCCAGTGTGCCTGGAGTTGGGCAGAGTTGCCCTGGTTGAGATCCTCTGCTCCGTGCTGCTCTCAGTAGTCTCAGGGCCTCCCAACTTCTATCCCCATAAGCCTCTGCCGGGCACAGTGCCTGGCACACCACAGGTGCTCCACGAGCAGCCCCGGCCCCTGGTCCACCGCCCTCCAGGCGCCTGTGTGGTCGAGCACCCTGTGAACGGCTTCCTCGTTCTTGTGGCCTCCCGTGTTTTGCTGGACTGACGGCCTTGTTGGTTTCAGACTTTAGACCATTCTTGCTTCACTGTCACAGGCTGTGGCCACAATCCATGCGGGACAGTGTTGGCCAGGTTGCTTCTCAAACAAACATTAACGCCGAGGTACCTACCCCTACTCACAGTCTGAAGGAATGTCCTAAACCAACTGTCGGCACACAGCTCATGTAAACACTCCTGCATTTGTACTTCTAGAAATACGATTGGTTGAATTGTCTAGATCTTGCCTCGCATGGCCATTGAAGTGGACGCTTCAGAAGGGTGTGTATATACCCGGGGTCCTGGGCCTTGGGCAGGAGCAGTCCTGCCTTTAAAAGAAACTCCGAAAAGGAGATTTTCTGGCAGAAATTATGTGGTTATTTTGAGGCTGTGGGTAGGCTGTGTGGCTTCTGAAAGCTGTGGCTCCTGGTTTTCTCCAGAAAGGTAGCCTTTTGCTTAGCCATCCGGAATTCATGTTCAAGGTGAACGAGGAAGAATGTGCTGGCAGATAACCCGACCAGCAGCAGTGGCGGTGCCGGCTTCCCCAGAGACACCCGCCCCCCCACCCCACCTCGTGAAGTGATGTCTGTGGGAAGTCGGCCTCGTGCTGGCGGGAACTGAGGCTGACTGAGGGCGGTAGGCATGGGCTGGCACCCCTAGCTTCAGTGCCTGGGGAGGAGGACCCGTCAGACCCCACCCTGCCGTTGGGCCCACATGGGGCCGCCTTCACCTGCACGTCGTTCTCGTGTGAGGGAGTCACCGGGAGGGTGTGTGCCTGAAGCAGGCAGCCCCATCTGCCTCCCACTGTGTGAGGCTGGGTATTGAAGAGAAACAAATCCACAGAAACTCATGTATCATAGGGGTTTTATATAAAAGTTAAGTGCACCTGAAGAAAACATCCCAACCCAGTGCTGCCCAAGCCCACAAGTCCAACATTAACCCATATGTCCGACACAAAGTCCTCCTCCATCTCACAAAACACACACTATGATGCCGACTGCAGGAGAAAAGCTGAGTCAGTGAAAGTGTAAGCATCTCTGTGCCGGCAGGGGTCTCCACACGGCTGCTCCAGCACCCAGGGCTGCATTGGGGTAGGTCCATGTGGCTCCTCCTTGGGAGTGTCTTGCTGGAAGTCAGCCCTGAAAGCTGAAGCAGGGAACTGGTAAGGCAGCTACACCCTGGTCTGACCATCACAAAGCAAGAGACCCGAGAACTAGAAAGGTGAGACTCGAGAACTAGAAAGGTGAGACTCATGGAGCCATTTATCTCTCCGCCCTTCAATTAACCCCAGATGTGTTTATCGGCAGCCAGGTTGGCACAATAAACTAACTTAACTCACCCACCAGCAGCTGGTGACTTCAAACCACCAACCCTTGAGTTTGAAACTGAGCATAAGTCCTCCCTGTCCTTCCAGAGTTCCCTTTTCCTGTCACCTCCCCTAATCCCATCTCTGCCTTTCCTGTTCATGTTCCCTGTCCTATAAACCCCGAAAATGCTGCCCTTAACGGGGCACAGCGCAGTTCTCTGGCTGTTGCCGAAATCAACACGTGTGTCCTTGTGCTCCTCTGTCCCAACAGAGAACTTGGAATATAACTTGGAGCCTCAAGAAATCTCGCACCCGGACGTCGGACGCTACTTCTCAGAGTTCACCGGCACCCACTACATCCCCAACGCCGAGCTCGAGATCCGGTACCCCGAGGACCTGGAGTTTGTCTACGAGACGGTGCCGAATATTTACAACACGAAGAAGGAGAGCGCCGAGTAAGGTCACGCAGAGGGCGCCGCGCCGCTGCCATCTTCTGGGAGGAACCCCAGCCTCCGACGCGCTCACCACCCACGCTGCTCCTGTGGCCGCCCTGCCGCTCAGACACTGCTGCTCTCCGCCCACACTCGTGAACCGGCTCCAAGGGCAGGCCGGCGTTCAGCGGCATGGCTTGAATGCTCGGCCTGTGGTGACAGCACATGGCATCTGATTCCGTGAGGTCCCATGACGGACACACTCCTGTCTGCCTCTGTCTACACGTGTCCTCGGACACCTCACTCGGTGGGCAGGTGGCTGCACGCTTCTCCGCGGGCGGGGCTGCACCTGCATTTTAGTTGCATGTTCAGAAGGAAAGCCGCCCGCCACCATCTTGCCAGCACCTGGGAGACGGGGCGGGGGGCGTTAGCAAATGCCACAGAGTTCAAATCCTTGGAGTCCGTTCTGTCTCCGTTTGAAGCGCCGCGTTTCGGTGTTTATCTTCTGTATTTGAATTGAGACTTTCCCTTCCCTGTCCCTTTCTTGGATCTACACCTATGTCTCTACCGATTTATGACGTGTCGTTCTTTGAGAAAACAGAGTGATGGCCCTTGTCGATGGAGTTGTACCACCTTCATGCAGTATTCTCTTTAAAATGACTTCTTCCTTCCTTCCTTCCTTCCTGTAGGTTGAAAAAATCTATATCCCAGGTAGGTCTGAAATCAGCACTTGGTTCTGTCAGTAGATGTTTAAAAGCTTAGAAATCATGCTGCTTGGTTTCTCAAGACCTAAGATTGAGGGTTCACATTTGTAATCAGAAGAAATATTGAACCTTAAACATTAAAGCAAAAATAAATAAATAAATCAAAACATTAAAGCAAGGGTAGGGGTCAGGGCACCCCTCACCCCTCGTCACTCCTGAACAGGGTCACTCAAGACCCTGTGAAAAAGGTGACAGGGTAACACCCCTGGAGAGTCAACGTTGGACTGGTGGGGGAGGACTTGGGCACCGTCTGTCCCTAGGAGGTCTCACAGGCAGACGAGCCCTGTGTGCGGTGTGGGGACGCCGAGTCTTTCCGCAGCTCGGGCCCAAGGCCCGCCGTGCTCCACCGAGCCTCTGTCAACGGGAACCCACTTGCCACTGAAGGGCCCAACCGCAGGCCGAGCTCCTGCCTGCCTGTCAGTCTGTGCAGTCATCTCCCCACGTGCTCCTGGTTCACACCTGGGAAATCCTGGGGTGATCGAGGCTGAGCAAGCCTCCAGAGACCACTGGCGAGGAAAGGCCACAGCCATTGTGTTAGAAAGAGCTGGGGATTCTGGCCGGCCACATCCACACCCCTCCCCAGTCAAGTCCCAAGTCCAGTTCATTCTTGAATGCGTGACCGACCACTCAGCACACCAGTCCGCCTGCAGGTGGGGAATCTAACGCCCCACCTTCATGTCCTGGAGGCAGGTAGCACGGTGTCAGTGCCATGGCTGACCGAGGGCTGACGAGTATCGCGAGCGAGAGTTGATAAGCGTGGGTTTTCTGGCTCCGTTTCCTTTCTGTCCATAGAGACGTCACGTCCAAGAAAACAACTTTCACTTTTACTCACTTTCACTGTAAATATGTACCTAGAGTATTTTTTATGTGTTTCTTCATGAATGCTTCATTTGGTTTCCGGAAGCCTGTATTACTTGTGTAAGTTGGTATTTGGGCACTTTATATTTTTCTAAAAACGTGTTTTGGATCCTGTACACTAATAAACCATAAGTTTCTTTTAAACTTTTTTTTCATAAGTTTTATCCACCTAAACACTCCTCCCACTCAAAAAAAATCCTGTTGTAAAAGTAGAGCTTTCACAATGTTAAGATACATAATATTTGGATATATTAGCTTCTTTTCAGATGAATGCCAGGATTTTTTTTTTTTTTTGGTACAATGATTAATAAACGGAACTTACCCAGAGAAACCACCCAAACGGCCTGCCACGTCTCGTTTCGGAACCCAGCCCAGCCTGACATGGCGAGGGGGAGGTCTCTGACCCGTTTTCTGACGTCAGTGTGCCAGCGCTCCATCTGGCTCCTCCGGCCCCCAGTAGTACTCAGTGAACCTTTCTACTGTGAGTTCCCCGCCAAAGGCTGGTCTCAGGACCCTGCCAGTCTGGGAGGACTACTGTACGCCCGTGCTGCCACCAAGTCCATTCTGACGCAGCGCGGCCCTGTAGAACGTGGTTGAGCTGCCCCTGTGGGTTTCCGAGGCTCACTTTGTGGGAGTGGGAAGCCGCCTTTCTCCCTTGTTTGTGAGAACAGGACTGTCATTCTGCAGAGATTGCAGGGGTGGGGTGGGGGGAGTGAGAGTGAGTGAGTGAGTGTGTGTAGAGAGCACGCTGGCTGCTTTGAGAGAAGACCGCTTGGATGGGTTTCAGTGCCCATGTCACACCATCAGGTCCCACGAGGGGAGCGTGCAGGTGGTAGCCCAGCGTGTACACCTGGGGGGGCTGGGGTGACTCGGGTGCCTTGTTTTCTTGACTGACTTTCTAGGCTCTAGAATTCTTGACAGCACTGTTGGTGGATGAGAAACGGGGCTTTTCCACCCAGGTAGTCTGTCCACCGAGCCCCCATCCCCTCGCATGGGCATCTCCGCCAACTTGGGCCTCTGGGCGGTCTTACTCTCTAATCTCTTGTCTTGAAGGCGCTCCTGCAGAGAATCAATGACGTAGTTCACGAGGGTAAAGGCGTTTGGGCCATTCGGTATCGGTTATATTCTGGTCCTACGTGGATGCAAAGCTGCTAGCCGGCTCTGCTCTGCGAAGACAGCTTTCTCAATGCTGGCGGGTGACCCTCCTCAGCAGTCTGGGGACTCTGACCTTCAGGTCCGCGCCTGCGCTCTAGGGCCTCCGGCTCTCCCGGCCGTCGGCTCTCCCGCACTGGGCGCTCGGCCGCCCTTGGCCTTTGGGAAACCTGCTGTTCGACTTCAGTGCAGGTCCAGGAAGCCAGCGCTCACCCTCAGCCCTGCCTGTGCTCACCAAGGGCCAGTGTTCACAGAGTGAGTGTTCTAGAACGTCAGGTGCAATCGCTTCACCTCCCTGGAAGAGGACACGTTTGTAACTTGTTCCCAACTACCTCGGGATTCTGTGCTGACAGATCTGTGGATAGTTGGTTCTGGAATAAGTTAAACACCCCTTTTTTCCTTCTTCCCCCAAGTAGGGCTTGGACCCAGTCAGTTCCATGTCAACCCTTTGCTGAAAATTCACCTTGCTGCCCAGATGTACTGAATTTTAATCATTTTAGCAAGATCCTCATTACGCCTAAGAATCACCTGGGGCTCTTGTTAGGTTTTTTTGAAAAACAAACTCATTGCCGCTGAGTCGACTCCCGACTCATGGCAACAATCTAGGAGAGGGTAGAAACTCTTAGCTTCTGAGGTTAACTGCCTTTGTTCCGGAGAGCAGCTGGTGATTTTGAACTGCTGACCTTGTGGCTAGCCCTCTCTGCCAGCAGGACTCCTCCATTAAAAGAGAAGTCTGTCGGGGTCAGACTGGAAGGAACCAGCGTGAAGCCTGGTGTCTTTATTCTTTCATTTCCATTATGACTCCCTTTTAATTACCATGATCTCTATGATTCCGATCTTACTTTGTCTTGGGGACTTGGAAACGGTCCGTGTCAACATGCAGCTGAGCGTGTGGCCGGCGGAGTGCCCACTATGCGAGGTAAGTAAGCGTGGGTTCGGGTTTGTTTACTGATGGGTGCAGACGTTTTCACGTGGGTTTGGGTTTGTTTGCTGGTGCTCGGCAAACATGCTCCACGTGGTTTTAAAATGCATGTGCTGCAGGTGGATCGTGAGGCGCACGCAAGCCCGTGTTTCCCTCGCACACTGGGCACTCCGATCCCTGTCCGGGGTTGAGAATTTGAAAAGAGGCTTCGATTCTGTAGGAGGGTGCGGTGCGGTGTGGGAAGAGACACGGCAGCCAGGCCAGGGAACCACCTCTTGGATGTCGTGGGAAATGTGAGCTGTTCACCACAGATGGGTCAGGAGCCATCTCAGTCCGTGCTTACCTTGCTTATTGAGTCATCTGACAGTGTCCCCAACCCACTGCCATCCAGTGAATTTGAACTCACGGTGACCTTATATAGGGTTTCCAGGGCTGTAAATCTATCTGTACAGGGGCAAATAACCTCATCCGTCCCGTTGGGGGTGAGGGGGCGGCTGGTGGGTTTGAGCCAGCAACATTGAGGTTAACAGTCTTAACGCTTGCCCTGCAGGGCCGCCGGTGCCTTTACCCTATGCTGTATATTCTACATAGCATTCATGCTAAGACAGTAATAGTCAAAAGCCTAGTTTATCATACCTTGAATACATCCTCAGTTGGGGACTGTATGTACTTAGTACGAATCTCCGTTTAACGTACAAAGAAACAGCCTCAGGGAAGGGGAGCAACTTGCCCAAGAAGACGCAGCCATTGGATGGATCACAGGAGGACCGGGGTCCCCCGTGCGGCCCATCCCATTACCAGGTGCTCCTCTCAGTTCTCCGGGTGTAGTTTCTCTCCTGTTACTGCCTGGCTCTGGCCCTCCCTCTTCTCGGTTGCCTTCACTGCTCTGACCCACAGGGTCTTTGTGCCAGCCTTTCTTCTAGGCTAAGCCTGGAGGCTCTACTGAGACCTGCACACCTAGGGTGACGCTGCTGGTGTCCCAGATCCCGGTGGCATCGCTTCCAGCATCACAACAACATGCCACACCCCCACCCACCCAGGATGACACACTGGTGGCCAGGGGGGCGACTTAACTCCTTACCCACTCAGAACAGAAGGAATTTCATAGACTGTCCTCTATGACAGTGCGTCCCCTTCTCGGTGATCCTGGGTGAGTCGGAAGCTCAGAAGGGTGCACTCCGGACCCCGTGGCATAGTGTCGAGCGAGGTCCGCCTGGACCTTGCTCTTGGCCATTCCAGGAATTAGGCACTGCCGCCAAATTTGTTCCCAGGACCATCTGTGGATGCCTTGATTTCTCAAGGCAGGGATTCAGTTGGATGTTTGTCTTTCTTCAGCAGCTCAGAGCCCCGCTTCCCGGTGGAGGGGCTTCCGCTCTTTCCTCCTCCACGTCTTCACTGAACCCCTTTAGCTCAGTTACGGGGAGCCGTTCAAACCCGTCGCTGCATGGGAGAAAGGCTGCCAGCTCCCCTAGAGATTCGCAGTCTCAGACTGTTCTCTGTCCATGGGGTCGCTGAGAGTAGGGACCACCTCCACAGAGGTGACTGAGTGGCTACGGTTTTGCTGGTCACTAGGGGAGGACACTGGTGCTAGCAGAAGAAGGCCAGGTTCCAGGTCTGAGGTGTGTGGGTTCTTTAAAGTGCCGTGCGCTGTTCCCCCAAATGACCGCCACCCGGGAGGGAAGCCAACGCCTCAGCAGGGCAGCGTTGGGCCTGCAGGAGACACACAGATGCTCTAGGGGAGGGGGAGGGGACAAATGTTTCCTCCTTCAGATCATCTGGCAGTGATAGACGTTGGCTGGCACTGTCTTGCTCCGTACAGTAGGCAGGGGTCGCTCTTGGGGCTGCAGACCCACCCAGGGGCAACCTGCATCCGGCAACTTGAAGTCTCACTCAGCACCGCTCCCCGCTGCCTGCCCAGCGAGGCCACCACGCACAGGGCCAAGAGCACCCAGTGAGGAGTGTGGGTCAGGAGCCAGCCGGGAGGGGGCCCAGAGCATGGAGGTGAGGAATGGGAGGGGCTAGGACCTTGGAGTGGAGAGGTGGGAGGGGCTAGGACCTTGGAGTGGAGAGGTGGGAGGGACTAGGACCTTGGAGTGGAGATGTGGGAGGGGCTGGGAGCTTACCACCAGAGCCCTTGGGATCTTGCCAGTTTATAGCACCGCCCCCTCTCCCTCAGTCCCCTCCCCCCTCCATCACCCAGGCGATGAGCTTCCCTCCACGGAACCAGTGTTCCCTCTTGGGAAGGAGAGCACGGGAGAGTGGTAATTTTCCACTGCTTTCCCCGGTGAGTCAGAAATAAGCAAACCATGTTCCCAGCTTGTGTGAGTCCTCCGTCTGTCTCTTGCTGAGTGGCACCGGGAGGCTTGGAGAGCCTTAGCTACGCTCCCACCCACCCCACCCCCCTCTCCTGTACTTTCCCAGAGCTATTTCCATCTCCACGTTCCCAAGAGTCCCACCCCGCCAGGAGCTAGCCACACGCCTCAAAATGCCACCTATTGGCATGCTCCGTGGAGGTTCCACTAGGGTCCTGGAGGCTCACGGGTGGGTGTTGGGCTTCTGTGGATCAAACCACGACTCCACAGGAGCACAGCAAACCCCAAAACAAACTTACACTGCTTCGATGCTGACTCACAAGGACCCTACAGGACAAGGCAGAACTGCCCACTGAGTTTCTAAGACAATCCTTACTTAAGGCAAAAGCCTCGTCTTTCTCCCACCTAGCGACTGGTGGTTTCAAACAGCTGACCTTGTGGTTCACAGGTCCTCCTGTAACCCGCCGGGTTACCATGCAGACAGCAGGCTGGGGAAAAGAGGGCTGTCTTGGGTCTCCACCCTACAGTTTCTTTGGCTTCCCTAGGTGACTCCGAAAAATGGAATCATATTACTCTCCTGCATCTCACCAGGGGCCTAGAATGGTCCCAGACCCACACGGGGACCAGAGGAGTCTCAGGAGGAAATAACGGGGGGGGGGAGGGGGGGGTGTCTGTGGTCTCACCCTGTGGTTGGGATCTTCCTGCTCACGAGAGATGGGCTGGGTCACAGAACTGGTTCCCTTGGCATGAAGAGGGTGTCCAAGCCCAGGTATCAGTATTTGAGCGCATGTGCGTGTACACACACACACACTCTTTGTTCATCTTGTCCATCGAGAGGCCCTGTGACCTCCTTGAGCCCACCACCATCATCCTGGTCCAGGCCTCAAAGGGGTCAACCACCTATAACTTTTCTTCCACAAAAATAGACATCTCCTTACATGACTCCCTTACTTCCTAGCCTCCCACTGCCCTCCGGGCTACATCCAAACTCCCATCCCCAGCTCAGCACCCTCTCATCTAGAGATGCAGCCTGGAACTGCAGGGGGGCAGGGCATGAGCACCTACCTGCATGGGCCTCCCTCCACACCATGGCCTGCCTAGGCTGCCCCCTAGATAAGACACCCTGACTCCACCATCTCTCCCCGCTCCCACTGCATCTAGCTTCTACCTCACTTCCTGCTGGAAGCTTCCAGAGCCCTCGTGGCCTCCCCAGCCCCTACACCTGCACTGGGCTAGCAGTTCTTATCCTCTCATGGCATCTGTATTGGAGCACTTGCCTGTGGGGTTTTCTTTCCAGCCTGTGTACCCCAAGTGCCTTGAGCTCCTTGAAAGGCCTAGTTTGGGGTGGGAGCAGGAGGTTGGGCCACCGTGACCTTTATACAAAGGAGCTTCCAAAAGTTTCTGGGGGGGTGGAAATACATTTATTCCATTTATTCCATTTTTCTGTGAACTCTTTGAAGTCCCCGCACATATCCTGAAGCCTATGAGAGCCAGCACTATGATGGGCGGGACTTGTCTTCCTGGGTCTGCCATTTTCTAGGTCAGTCTTTTCGCTTTAAAAGAGTTTTCTTGGCATATATTTCAGATATCGTACAATTTAACCACTCAGTCATATTCAGAAGAGTCACACAGTCATCCCCACGATCAATTTCAGAACATTTACTTTCGTACTCTTGTTAGCTGCCCCATCTTCCCTGCCATGCCCCTAGGTAATCATCAATCCAGTTACTACCTCCCCTGCCATGCCCCTAGGTAATCATCAATCCAGTTACTCTCTCAATAGATCTACCTAACCTGGATTTAATAAATAGAAAATCACACAGAATACAAAACACACACACACACACACCATGACTAAACACGAAAACCTCAATCAGAAAGCAGAAAAAAAAACAACTTTAGAATGGGTCAAAAGGGAAATCGAATGATCCGGTGTGACATTTTAATCTACCTATATCTCCTGTAATGGACTTTACAGGACTCTGTGATAGCAAGGTTATCCAAATCCCTCAGCTGTGCTCACAGGGAATTCACCCATGCAGGGCTCTGCAAGCGATTTGGGGCTTTGGCTGTCATCCATACCTTTCTGTGAACCAGGTGTTCATGATTTAAGCTCTGATACCATTCCCTCCTTTGAATGTAGATTTTATTATTCACAATCCTGGGATCACGCAGACCAGTGTGCTTCTTGTGTGTGGACGTAGTTGATGCCCTACTTCGATGGCTGCTTATTCCAAGACAGCCGGAGTGCAGTCTTCCCACTTCACTGTCGCTCTTCTCTGACGGGTTTCCACCTCACACAGATTCTGGCTTTCACAGGTTGTGGGGCATGTACGCGCGTCACCACCAACTACTCCACGGCAACTGGTTTCACGCGGTGCTCTGCGTTTGCGGAGCTGAATTCCGGGCGATCTTAATTGTGTTTTGAAAGACGTTGACATAGGGTAAGAGAAATCCTCTTACAGAAAAGAGGAAATAGCCTTTTCAAGAAGGGCGCAGACCTGTTCCAGACACAGTCCCCCTGTGCCCTTTATGTGTGTGTCACCTCCCCTGCCAACCTATTGTCAGCTTAAGGACAGGCTCTGTGCTTCCTGCCTTTTAAATACTGTAGCTTCTCACAATCATGCAGGGAGCTGGCAAGCTTCTCCTGTAAAGGGCCAAGCAGTAAACAGCCTCAGCTTTGTCAGCCAGATGGTTTCCGTAGCAATACTCAAGTGCTGCTGGGGGAGGTTGGGGGGAGACAGCCATCCTGTCAAGCCTGTTCCCATTCCTAGTTGACCCCATAGCACGTACCTTTAGTCCCTGCTGATGTCACATGGAGGATTGGGACTGAAAGCAGAGAATACAGCATACCTCACCGTGCAAAGGATAGCATTGTGAGGAATGGAAAATTCTAGAACACCTAGTGATGCTCCTGGAGAACCTCAACAGAGAGTGTGAGGCAGTTAGTTGCTCAAGGGACTTGTGTTTGGTTTAAAGTCAGGAAAAGGGTGTCTCGGGGCTGCCCCATTGTTGCCATAGGCATTCACTGTATACGCTGAGCTAATCGGAGTGACTGGATTGTGTGAGGAAGAACACAGCGTCAGGATGGGAAGAAGCCTTCTTAGCAACCTGCCATTTCCAGACGACACAGCCTGGCTGGCTGAAAGCGAAGAGGACCTGAAGCACCGCCCGGTGATGAAACAGCGCCTGGTGTGTGTCCTCAATACGGATTGTGCATCAACGTAACACAGAAATCCTCCCAACTGGACCAGCCAGCAACATCTCGATAAAAAGAAACTAATAATAATAATGTCTTCCGTTGTCAAGGATTTTGTCTCACACTCGGACCCACCATCAACACCCACGGGAGCAGTCAAAAAATCAAATGACACCCAGCACTGGGCCACTGGGCCACAGTCCACAGGGCTGCTTCCAAGTAAGGCTGGCGAGACGTCATCCCACATGCTTTGGTGCTTTGTGTCCAAGAAGATGGACCGGTCCTGTAGAAAGATATCACGGATGGTCAAGTAGAGGGTCAGCAGAAACAGGGAGACCCGCAACGAGATGGACTGACACTGTGGCTGGGTAGGAGTGTTCTGTTCCGTTGCACACAGGGTCGCCATGAATCAACTCACTGGATGGCCCCCAGACACAACCCTTAGGGAAACCGACTACCACGTCCTTCTCCCGTGGAGTAGCTGGTGGGTTTAAATGGCTGTCCCTTGGTTCAACAGCAGCCAAGTGCTTAACCACTGGCCGACCGGGGCTTTCCTTTTGAGCAGTCTCAGACAGCACCTAAATGAGTGTGATTGTGTATGCAAGAGTCTCAAGAAAACTTTATTTACAAAACCCAAAGTTGACGTAACAGTTTGCCAACTCCTAAAGTAATGAGGGACATGTGGGCTGTGCCGTGCTCCCCCCCCACCCCCACCACCCCGTCCCTTTTCCCAGGCTATCCCTCCATGCTTGGCACTATGCCATATGGGTAGTGAGCACCAAGGAGATACTTGGTGATTGGTGGCAAGTACACCACATGCGTGGAAGAGATGACGTGTTAGTTCGATTTGACTAGAGAAACAAATCCAGAGACACTCATGTGTGTGAGAGAGCTTATCAAAGAGTAATTGTATAATTAAGAAAACAGCCCAGTCCAGATCAAGTCCATAAGTCTGATATTAGCCCATATGTCCAATAACCAATCTATCAATTCCTCTTCTGACTCACGCAGCACATGCAAATGATGCCACGCACAGGAAGATCACAGGCGTGTAGGTGGAATGTCCTGTGGGTCCAGTGGCAGTGGAAGCATCTCCAGGGCTCTGGCTGCCATGGGCTAAGCGTGAATCCATGTGGCTTGTCAACAGGAAGGAGAAGCAGAGAAAGAGAGTGTGTGTCCTGCCTCCAGGGAGGAAGAGGTTCCCAGATCCCCATGAGAAGGCCACGCCCACAAGGAGGGATCAATCAGGCTGTGATCTGATTGACAGAATAGACTCCACCCATTCATTCTTTTACCAAGTTGGCATAAAATTGAGTAACTACCACAAGTGACCTACCAGGGCCCCTTGGGCAGGGCACACATTGGTTGCCTATTGAGCCGCTTTATTTCCACTGCGCCTCCCACTCCAGCCACAGAACCCAGACTTTGTTCCCGTAGCGATGTCCCTCCTCCAGGGGCGTTCTATGAACGGTCAGAAACAAGATCACTAACCCAGCTTGCCAGCAGTTGGCCTGGGAACAGATGTGGGACCCAGTCAGACATACAGTATGTCTGCAGAAGGGATTTAGGAAGCCTTTACGGATTCCCCGATGAAAGGAAAGAACCTTCCTTTCTGCATCCTTGCTTCCTGATGTGAGTGCCAGTAGGTGAGACTGTGATGGCTGGCACTGCTGCAGCCATGAGGGGAAGTCCCGCCCCCCCCTCTCCCCCCTCCCGCCACTAAGATCAAACTCCCTGCCATCTAGTCAGTCCTGACCCACAGCAACTGTGATAGTCTGGGTGGACTAGAGAATCAAATCCAGAGACACTCATAGGTGTGTAAGAAAGAGCTTTATATACAAGACCAATTGTATATTGAGAAAACATCCCAGTCCAGATCAAGTCCATAAGTCTGATAATAGCCCACATGTCTGACACTAGACCATAAATTCTTTAAACTCACACAGCCATGCAATGACGTCGAATGCAGGAAGATCACAGGCCAGTGTGTGGAAAGTCTAGTGGATTCATTGGTGGTGGAAGCATCTCAGCACTGGCGTGGGTCTCTACGGGACTCCTCCAGCTCCAGGGCTCTGGCTCCATCAGCCTGTCTCCATGTGGCTTGTCAGTAGTAATATCAAGTAGAGAGTGTGCTTCCCGCCTCCCAGGAGGAATCGAGTTCCCAGAATCCTCAGGAGAAGGCCGTGCCCGCACAGAGGCCTCATTGGCTATGACCTGATTGACAGGCTAGCTTCCACCCCTTCGCAAGTTGACAGGAGATGATGTCTCTGTCACAGCAACCCTATCGGGCAGGGCAGATCTGCTCCTGGGGCTTTCCAAGACTGTAACGCTTTACAGAAGAGAACCTCGGCTTTCTGCAGAGGGGAAGTCGGCACACAAACACACAGCACTGCCAGCCCAGAGCCTTGACCCTGCTGAGCTTCAGTGCTAACCCCACCGTTGATGATGTTGACGGGGAACGATACTCATCTGTGATGTCTGTGGGGACCGTGGTGGCGATGTGGGCTGGGCATTGGCCTAATTGACAAGTTCAAACCCACCACCCACTCCCCGGGAGAAAGAGGAGGCTGTCCGTTCCAGTACAGCTTTACAATCTCAGCCACACTAGATGGGGTCTCAGTGAGCCAGAATCGGACTCGCTGGCGATCCGACCCGCTGTTTGTACCACCGAGAACCTTCACCTGCACCCTCCTAGAAAGTGCACGTTAGTAAACAGGCGAGGAAGGCAGCTGAACACATGCCCTTCCCGATCCACAGCCTTTCCTGCCCGCTGTCCGATCAAATGTGCGGCATCTCTGAGGCGCAGTTTTGTGGTAAAAAGCAAGGAGCCCCAGCTGGGCAGAGCCATCTGCCCCTCCTGTTAGACTCAGAGAAACCAACCCGCATGCCCTGTGGGGGAGATGGCAGAGCGTTCCCAGGGGAGAGCAGTCGGCAGAGAAGGCCCCTCTCTTCTGAGAGAAGTAGCGCGGGCACCTCGCGTGTGTGTGGGGTGGGGGGTGGGCGCTGGCGTACAGGCCACCATCAGAGTGACCTCACCACTACCCTGGGGGGGTCTGGTGCGCTCCATCCTCCCAGGAGAGGCCAGTATCCCGAAAGGTTTTTGTGGAAGAAAAGATTGCTTCGAGATAATTTTGTTGTTTTTTTTTTTCTCCCCGCCCCGCCTTCTTAGTTTATTTTTTTATTTTTAAGACTCTGTTAATTACAAATGCAAACATCACAACACCAAGGGTGGCTTTTTTACTCTTAGTTGTTTTTTGAGGGTTTTTTTTTAAGACTCCATTAATTACAAATGTAAAATCACAACACCAAGGGTTTTTTTTCCTCCTAGTTTTTTTTTTTTTTAAGATTCCATTAATTACAAATGCAAAATCACAAGCCCAAGGCTCCTGAGATGTTTCCATTCAATTTGTCATCCCACTGTCTTTCTTCCAGAGAGCTGACCGCAGTCACTTTGGAGACCCGCTGGCACTCTAGTAGCTTCCACTAGGGAGGGGGAGGACACTCCTGGAGTGACCAGAGTCGGGTCTCTTTCTTGAGCCTTTTACACAACCTCCTCCAGGGCTTGGGGACCCTCCCACCTGACAGCCCCAGCTGTTCCTGGTCAGCAGAATGTTACTGACCCGACTGCAAAGGATCTCTGGACTTTCCCATGAGCACCTGGCCTTCCCCGACGACTCCGTGTCTTTAAAAGCGGGAGCCGCGGACCTTCTGGGAGATGGTGCCAGATGCTCTTTCAACCCAATGAGACCTGCAAACACCAGATGGAAAGAGGACTCTGGTCAGGTGGAAAGGAGCATCCTTGGAGCTCTGCTTCATCCTGGTGGATGCGAAGCGAAATGCATCCTGACCTGCACTTCTGCCTGCTCCCGGAAGTTTCCCTCCCCACCAAGCCCACCATGCAGCAGATGGCAGAATTGCTGGTTCCGAAGACCTCAGCCGAACCCTGACTGCTGCCCCTCTTCGAAGGGAGATGCCAGGGTCCCCTTCACCTTCCCCATGGGCTGGTGGGTTCAAAGCCCCACTCCTCAAATCTGATCTTTGCATCCTCTTCCAATTAGAAGCTCAAGTCTCCTATCTCAACCCCTCCTGCCTCATCACCAAAAACTAAAACAAACCCACTCACAGCAATCAGGACAGGAGAGAGCTGCCCCTGTGAATTTCTGAGGCTGTCACGCTTTCTGGGTGTAGAAAGCCCTGTCTTTCTCCAACAGAGAAGCTGGTAGATTTGAACTGCCTGAGCCTGCACTTAGCAGCCCCACAAATAACCACCACACCGTCAGGGCTTCTTGCCCGACAGCTGCGTCGAACTGGCTACCTTGGAAGACATCTTTCTGCACCAGGGATCAGTGCCCCAGCTCTCACCGAAAACTCAGTGACTCCTATGCCCCCGGGCTTCCTTGGGCTTATTCAGGAGAGGAAGAGGTTGGTGTGAGCTGAGGACACCCGCAGAAGAATGTTCCAGAAACAAGATTTCAAAATGAGACTTTGGATGATGGAGCCCACGGGTGGAGGCCTGTGAGGCGAGAGGGTTTGTTCTGGTTTGAGAAAAAGAAAGAAAATGTTGCCCCCTCGCTGGGACTGGGAATGGCAGGCCCACAAAAAGAGTTGGGTTTTTTTTCAGGTAGAATTGACCCTGTGACCCTGGAATTCATCTCTTTGGTATGAACCCCAAAGCCTTGGCTTCACAGGGGCTCCAACAGGTACCTGAGCACCAGTGTTCCTTGCAGCACTATTCGAGTTAGACAGCAGTGCCCATCGACAGATGAATGGATGGGGAGATGCAGTGTGCCCCCATAATGGACTCTTAGCCACAAAGAGGGCTTCCCGATCCGTGAAACTGCCCTGCTTCCGGAAGACAGTCATTCCCAAAGGACCACCGTGCACGATGACCTTCAGGAAGCATACACATATAAGCAAACGAGTGGAGACAGGGAGTGGATTCTTGTTACCTGGAAAGGGTCCGTTGTGACGGTAACTTGGCAGGGCGCACGCCAGTCGCTGCATTGTGTGTAGCGGTGTGGGGTGCTGACGCATAGCGCCCCGTGTACAGCAGGAGGAAAACCACCGATCCTGCACCATCCTCACGCCGTTCGGGTTGAGTCCACTATTGCAGTCACCACATCAGTCTGTCTCGGCGAGAGTCTTCCTCTCACTCACTGCCCCTTTAGACTTGCCCAAGCACGACCTTTTCCAGTGACTGATCTCTCCTGATGACACATTCCAAGTGTTGGAGGCAAAGGCTAGCTTCTAAAGAGCCTTCTGGCCGGGCTTCTTCCAAAAAAAAGTGTTTTATTCTTCTGGGCGCAGGGGGTACGGTCTTTTCCATATTTTTCTCCAGCACCCCCACTCAAACCCATTAATTCTTCTTTGGTATTTTTATTCATCGTCCAACTTTCTCATGCCAGTGAGGTCACTGAAAACACCATGGCATAGCTTAGTCCTCAAACTGACATCCTGGCTCTTCGGCACTTAACTAAAAAAAGTCTGCAGCACATTTGCCCAATGCTACATATCCTTTGATGTCGTGACTGCTACTTTGTACCTAAGAGCTCCGGTGGCGTAGTGGTGAAGCATTGGGCTGCTTACCGCAAGGTCCGCAGTTCGAAACCACCAGCCGCTCTGTGGGAGACAGATGAGGCTTTCTACTCCCATAAAGAGTAACAGGTTCAGAAACTCACAGAGGCATTTCCACCCTGCCCTGTAGGATTGGCATGAACCCATTGGCAGTGAGGCAGAGGTCCTTTGAGTCTTGAGAATTTGTATGGAGAAATGGTTCAAACAAACAGTTTCGGGTTATTTAGATCTTGCTGCAATAAAAATTTTGTTGTGTTTTTTTTTATTTTTATTTTTTGTTGTTGTGGTTTTTTTTTAAATCTTATTTTTGCAATAAAAATTTTTAAGCACTCTTTCCACTCCCTCTGCCGGCCCAGCCCTTCCTCCTACCCCAACTGATGGTGGGGAGACACTCTCCAGCCAGGGGCAGCCCTGTGACAACTGAGCACTGGCCACGTGTGGGAATGGCAGCCCCCTTGCATGTGGGGAATCGAGCCCGTCTACTCTCCTTCCTCTCAGCACATCTTGTGAGACCCCATGGCTGGGCCCCTAGGAACATAGCTTCACTTGGCAGTCAGCCACAGACGTGGACACTGCCCAGATAAAGGCACTTCAAGGTACTTTACCCGCATACTGAATCCCTGCGAAACGACTGGGCAGATGAGGGGGTGCAGAAAGGGGAGATTGCCTGATGGGGCACCCGCTCCAGAGAGGATGTCACAATAGCCCGGCCACCCCCACGCCCAGCAAGACATCACCAACGCCAAGATGTGGCAGCACCTGCACCTAAGACACCAAAGGCAGGAGGGAATGTTCTTGACCGTGGTTCATCCTGGGGATCAGTGGTGGGAGGGTGGGGGCGTTTCCTTTACCTCAGAGGCTGAGGTGGTGCTGGCCCGGGTGGGCGGGGGGAAGGATGCATTTGTAAACTGCCTGGTCCTCTGGCAGCTGTCCAGCAGAGTGGATGCAGGGCTCAGCGGCCCATTCTGCAGACCAAGAACAGGCTCGGAGTCTCAAGGGGAGAAAAGGGGTGGCAGAGGGGGGTACAGTCCCCCCTCCCGTAGGGTCCAGTGGGGTTGCTTTCCCAAAGGACCACACACTAGTGGTTGTGTCTGATCCCCCCATTCCCTCGGGGAAGCAGAGTGCAGTCATTGCCTGGGATGGGTCCCTAAGTAGCTCCAGGTGAATGGTGTCCCTGCAAAAGGGAGAGGAGCCCCGTTCCTCTCGGTAACAGCACCCACAGCCAGACGGTGGCCACCCCCAGGGAGTCTAGACCAGTGGTTCTCAACCTTCCTAATGCCAAGACCCTTTCTTACAGTTTCTCATGTGGTGGTGACCCCCCAACCATAAAATTATTTTCGTTGCTACTTCATCACTGTCATTTTGCTACTGTTATGAATCATAATGTAAATATCTGATATGCAGAATGTATTAGGCGACCCTGGAAAGAGTCATTCGACCCCTGAAGGGGTCGAGATCCACAAGTTGAGAACCGCAGGCCTATATGCTGTTTTAAGGTTTTTTTTGGTACATTTGCTTTTATTTTTTATATCTAATTTATACAGAATATAGAAAATGACTTACTGTTGGCTATAAATACTGTGATTAAAGTTTAAATAACTCAAAATAGTACGGTACGGTATTTTATGTCATTAATCACAGCGTTCAAAAAGAAAATATGACCATAAATATATTCTATGGGCAAATAGGTATGCTACTTATGTTAAACTAGTTATACATATTCAAAAGCCCATGACATAAATTAGGTAGGATTTCCGTTCTTTTTATTGATTTATTGGGGATGATTTTTATCCTTCACCGTAGCCGCTCTTTCAGAGACATAGCTGGTGCTATCAGGTCAGCCCCGACTCCCAGTGACCTCACGGATGCCAGAGCACCATGCCGCCATCCTCCGGCGCTGTCCTCCTGCGCCGTCCTCAGGATCCTTGCTGTGCTTGGGCCATCGCAGCAAAGAGAAGCAAGGTGGCTTCCCCAAGGCCACCTGGCCGCTCTAGAGGAGCCGGGTTTGAACCCAGGCTGCCCGGCTGCCCAGTCTCTGCCCCGAGAGCAGCGTGGTGCTTAGCACAGGGCTGGGTGCATGAAAGACTCTCCACTGTTGAAACCAGCTCCCCTGTGTCATGCCAGCGTCCACTCACGTGTCCCCTGGGGCTGTCACAGATGGCTCACTGCCCGGCTGGAGATGGCCAAGCCTGTCTTGGGAGGTGCTTCCCGATGGACTCAACGCTGCCACTTTTGGGTTAGTGGTGGAACCTGTTGACCACCTCACCCAGAGACGCCCCTGTGGGTTATTACACCTGTTCCCCACTGAGCGACTCTGGTTAGCAGGCATCTTGCGTTTTGTAACAATGATACAAAGTCTGCACTCTTTACTGTGCACCTTAACAACAGATAGCTAGCTGGCTGTAAGGCAGCGGTTCTCAACCTGTGGGTCTCGACCCCTGGGGGGCTCAAACGACCCTTTCACAGGGGTCGCCTGATTCATCACAGTAGCAAAATGACAGTGATGAAGTAACGAAAATAATTTTATGGTTGAGGGGGGTCACCACCACGTGAGGAACTGGCTGAAAGGTTGAGAACCACTATGATAAAGGCTGCCACGGTGGTAGGTGAGAGCCAGGCTGGTTGTGATGGTGAAGGTCACGTGTCACTGGGCCGCGATTCTCTGTGGTTTCGCGGTTCAGCAAGGACGTAATTGGACAGTTGCATGAGCTGCCGTTCTGTGATCTGATGTGATCGTCCTCCATTTTCCCCTGCTGGCGATTTCCTCGCCACGGCCTGGTGTGGGGAAGCTAGTGTTCAGAGAGTGAGGCGTGAGTGTAGTATTGACAGGGTCTGGATCGGATACCGCATGAAGGTTCAATTCACTCGTAGTGTAAACGTTTTGCCAGGTTCACGTGTGCGAGCCCTGGCACTCGGAGACTCTCTGAACATCTTGCTTACAAGAGCTAAGTACTTAACTAGCAGCCTTTCGCACCAGAACTTTCTAAATCCTTTATGGAAAAGCCAGCTGAAGTCATAGAGACGCCTAACAGGCGGAGGTGTGTTCTCAAGACTAAGAATAGTCGCTGGGGCGACAGGCAGAGCTTTCGGGCGGCATCAGGGAACAGCAGCACTGATGGATCAGCGCCCCTGCTTCACAGTGAGCACCAGTGTAGAGAACCAGGGGGCGCCTCACCCAGATTAGCGACAGCAGGACGCACAGCCTGGTCATCCTGGGAGGACTGCCTGGAGTCCCAGGCCTCGAGGGCAGGCAGAGCAAAGGGCCTGGGTGGGCCCCAGGCGAGGAGGCTTTCCCTGCAAGCAGGCGGTTTCTAATTCGTCCCCTCCCCTCTCCCACCACACACACCCACTGATTGCTGAACATGGGTCACCTGGTCGACCTATTAGGATGGGGGCAGAGGTCAAAGGGAGAGAAGGGTCCTGGGCCAGGATGACCTGCGTGTGTGGGGAGAAGGGAGGAGAGGGTGTCCCTCTATCAAATCAGGACTCTGTACCCCAACCTGCCCCTCTCCCAATGAGAACCCCAGAAGTTGGGGGATTCTAGCATAACCACCTCCCCCCCCCCCACACGTATGCAGAGCTCTAACATCAGCAAATTACATGCTGGTGAGGGAGTCCACAGATTAAGTCCCACCCAGGCTGTGAGTTGGCGTGAGCTTTCGGTGGAGAGCCGAGCCATGGGGGAGGGAGTGCCGAGAAGGGAGATGCATGGAAAGGAGATCCAGTACGGCTTCACACTAGGTGGGCCCTGGCCATCTCTCAAGGTGGGTCCCTGTTCTCTGTCCACTCTGGGGCTGTGGCCTAGGCTCCTGGGACCGTCCTCTGTGGCCGTGGTGAGGCACTTCCCAGAGTCATTGTGTTTGCACGTTTCTTCTGCCCCAGCCCCCGGCTCCGCAAAACTGAACCAGACCCCCGAGCCGCAGTCCCCCCCACCCCCCGCCCTTTTGACAACATGCTTTGCTTTTCTGGAATCCAGCAGGACCCTGGCCAGTCATCTTTGTAAAAAATAAATAAATAAATATATCACCATGCCTGGCTTTCAGAGAGCCAGAAAGGGTTTACCCCCCTGCCTTGTCTTCAAGGAAGGAAGGAAGGAAGGACAGACAAAAGGAGATTAGTGCTGTCAAGGCGTGGCATGGAGTCCATTGGCATAAGTGACCAGGGGGACAAGCAGAACTCCCCCACACGGTTTTCCTGGCCGCCATATTTACAAGAGGGGATCGCCAGGTCTTGCTCCTGTGGAACCGACCGATGGTGGGGTGAGGTCAAGCCACCAACCTTTTCGTTGACAGCCGAGCACTTAACTGCCACACCACCAGGGTGCCTTATCTGCTTGCAGTTGTGTGCGTGGCATGGAGCCTGTTTGCTGGTCCTCGATCTCCCAGGGCGAGTAGAATGTGACCACGGGGCAGCTCGCCAGGCGAGGGTGGTGGGTGGGCTTGATCATCTCCGCTCAAAGTCGAGCACTTTATTCCTGTACCACCAGGGCTCCTTAGGGGAGATGAACCCTTTTTTAAAAATTATTATTATTTTTAACAGGAAATGATGCCTTGTTAGTATGAATGGGTGTGACCAAGTCTCTTTTTAAAAGGAACCCATGATTCTAAGTTCCCCTCCAAAAACTCCCCCCACAAGCAAAGGTTATAAAAATACACCAAGTTTTGAAAAGGATGATGGCAACCTATGTACAAGTAAGTTTGATGTAACTGATGTAGGGATTGTTATAAGAGCTGTAAGGGCCCCCGATAAAATGATTTACTAATAAAAACTAATACTATATGGATTTTACCCTCCAGGTAGTGCTATTCAATTGTAATCTTTATTTAAGGCGCTCACCCTGATTTACCTCCTGAGATGAATCTGTTTAAAAGGGCAGCAGAGGAAGCTAGTAGCCAAGGTCACGGGAACATTCTCAGTCCACTTGTGACATGGACTCTGTGTCCACCCAGAGAGTGGCCCATAGACCATCTCCCAAGGACCGAGGACGGACCGGAGGGATCCCCCCGGGGAGAGCGGGGCGGGGCAGGGTGTGTGTGCACCTGGGAGCCCTGCCAGGCCTGCGGGAGCAGCAGCAGCCTCCCGGCTCCAGGCTCTGGGCTAATGAGCCCCATCTTCCGAATAACAGCTGCCAAAGGACCGCTCTTCACCCAAGGTCATGCAACCCAGCACTGCCGGGGAAAACACCACAGCCGCATCCAGGCTGCGGGAGGTGGGGGAATCACACGTCCAGCTAACTCCCGCCCAGCTGCCCTGTTCCCAAAATCACCCGCCACGTCTCAGCTGCCCCCCTAGAGACTGAGTCCATCAGGCTGGGTGCACAGGTGGGCTGTCGGAGCTGCTGGGGGCGCTTCCGGTGGATTCCGAGCAGCTCACGGGGCAGGGGGGGAACTGCCCCTAGCTGGCGCTGGGTGGTCGCCTTTCTGGGGGCGATCACCAGTCCTTTCTTCCGTGAGCCTCTGGGTGGGTTTGAACCACCCACCTTTCCATTCTTACCAGGTGTCTGTGTGTACCACCGGGGCATCTTGACTAACGTGTGCCCAGGCCTGAGTTGTACTTAACGACAGCTGTTGTATGGCATGGTCGAGTCTGTGCCAACTTGGCCCTGCAGACCACGGAGGGAAACGCTGCTCAGCCCCGCATGTCCCCACCATCGTCCTCCCGTGTGAGCCTGTCGTGGCAGCCACTGTGTCCGTCTGTCGTCTCCTGGAGGGCCTGCCTCTGTCCCATGGCTCCTCCCTTCCACCCAGCACGATGTCCTTCTCCAGGGACGGGGCTCTCCTGACAGCCTGTCCGAAGACTGTGAGACCCAGCCCTCCCTCCCTCCCTCCCTCCCTCCCCAGGCACATCTGGCTGTCCTTCTTCCCAGACAGACGTTTCTCTTCTTCCTGCAGGCCGCGGGACTTTCAAAGTGCTTTGCTGGAACCGTCATTCATGAGTACCCATATGGGTCCCAAACCTGACTGGGTTTTGGAATCATCAGGGGACTTGAAAAACAGAAAGACCGGGTTCTGTCTATCTTACAGGCTTTGGGTGGGAGGGTCCAGTCCCTGAAGGACATGAGGCTCAGTGGAGGGTCCGTCAAAACAAAGAGGACCCGCCATGGGGTGGACAGACACCGAGGCTGCACGGTGGGCTGAGATACCACCCGTGGTGCGGATGGTGCTTCGCTCTACTGTGTGTCTGGTCCCTATGAGTCGGGACCAGGACTGATGCGATGGCATCTAACAACACCCACCACCCAGAAAGGCGTCTGATTTCATTGGCCTGTGCTGTGTCTGTCGGTTGGGTGGATGGACGGATGGACTGGGCAGGAATATACATGCACACACACACACACACACCACCACCACCACCTCTCTGTGCTGGGTCTCAGGTTCCAGCTCAGCCAGTCTCAGGGTGACCCCACCTCACCGTGTCACTGGACGACCACCGGGGTTTGACAGGGTGTGGCAGGAGCTGCATCTCCTAGCAGCCTCTCCAGCAGGCCTGAACTGTGTGCCCCTGCTTCTGTGACGCACAGTCCCAAACCCAGATGCCCCCAAAAGTCTTGTCCTATTCCCCCCATCCAGTCCCCACAGCCTCTGGTACAGGCGAGCGACGATTCAGAGGAGCCACTGGGGCCTGTAGGAAGGCGGCAGAGCTGGGGCAGGTTCCCGCTGGCCACATGCTGTGGCAGCCCCAGGAGAACCTGCCGCCAGCTGGGAGTGGCCAGCTGGCCACAGAGAGTGCCCTGTGGCTGCTGAGTCAGTGTGGCCCGCCCAGCTCTCTCTTACCCCTACCTGGCCGATGTCTGCCAAATGGTAGGTGTCTACTGTTGCCTCCCTCAGCTAGCCCCAAATCACCAGCCTTACCACCTGGGAACCCCAACATGTATTTATCACCCCTGCCACCCAGGCACTCAGCATGTCTGCTTGCCAGCATCCCAGTTGGGGAGGGAGGGGAGAAGACCACACCTGCCTCCTTTCCCCCTCCCTCCCTGGCCCGGGACCGTGAGATGAATGAGGCGGGCAGCATCGGAGCATGGTCTCCTGCTCTGGTCCCCTCTCTTACAGCCAGCGGGCTGGTACATGGTCTGCGCCCAGCCCTGGCACCTACTAGCACATTGGGGGAGGCTCTGCTTGAAGGCCAGATGCTGAGGAGGCAGTGGAACAGACACTGGCCGGGAGCCATGACCTGTGTCCATCTGTTGTCACAGAGGAGGCCCTCTGGGAAAGGGTCTCCCTCCCAGCCCCTGAGTGTGGTGCCCAGGGACAGCACAGCCACGAGAAGCTAGCCTGTCAGTCTAAGGCAGCGGTTCTCAACCTGTGGGTCACAACCCCTTTGGGGGTCAAATGACCCTTTCACAGGGGTTGTCCGATTCATCACAGTAGCAAAATGACAGAGATGAAGTAACAACAATAATTTTATGGTTGGGGGAGGGCACCATAGCATGAGGAACTGTATGAAGGGGTCTCGGCATTAGGAAGGTTGAGAACCACTGGTCTAAGAGCTCTTCAGGTTTATGTGCTACCCTGGACACCAGCCTGCTACCCGATTTGAGGGAGTCCCTGAAGGGGTCTCAGTTGAGCACACACAGCCCCCCTGTCCATGGTCCTTCACACGTGTGTAGCCTGGGTGTGTGGCCTTCAGACGACCTGTGTCAGCTCCAGTCAGGTCAGTTAAAATGCAGATGGTGGGGTCCTTTTGCACAAGCTTCCTCCAGATCCCAGAGACAGAAAACCGTTTGGACCCCTTGACATAGGAGCCCTGGTGCTGTCATGGTTAAGCACTGGGCTGCTCACTGCAAGGTCAGCAGTTCGAAACCACTAGCCCAGGGGTCCTCAAACTTTTAAACAGGGGACCAAGTCCACTGTCCCTCAGACCTGTTGGAGGGCCGGACTAAAGGTGTTTTTTTTTAAAGATATGAACAAATTCCTATGCATACTGCACATACCTTATTTTGAAGTAAAAAAACAAATGGGGCAAAAACACCCGGCGGGCCGCATGTGGCCGTAGTTTGAGGATCCTGTGCCACTCCTCAGGAGAAAGATTCTCTACTCCCATAACTAGTTAATGTCTCAGAAACCCACAGGGGCAGTTCTACCCTGTCCTGTAAAGTCATTATGAATGGGTATTGGCAGTGGCTTTGGGCATGGGTGGGAGTTATGGCAGGGTGGGAGGGCATAGTAGCTGAGTGACGTCACTTTTCCTTCTGCTTGGAAGGCAGGAGTGAAGGTTGTCCATCTCAGGTTTGCCCGGGGATTCACTTACATGGCATAGGAATTGCTTCAAACAAACACAAAAACCCAAACCTGCCACCGCATCAGTGCAGGCCCCTGGTGTAGACCCCCTATGTGTCTGAGAAGACCTGTTCTCCACAAGCTTCCCAGGGCCAATTGTGCAGAAGCCAATAGCCAGGCCTTTCTTCCTCCGGCCAAAAGGCTCACCATTTGCCCTGCCTAGAACCATGACTCAGGAGTGCAGCCAACGGTGGGAGCCAGACCCAGCAGGTGGAAGAGAGGGGAAGGACACCCCAGCCACTGTGTCTGTTTCTCAAGCCATGACCTGGAGCACCCAGCTTTTTAAATAGCATCTCTGGACCCCCAGGAATCTGTGGAGATCAGCCCGGGGGGTCTGAATCTGAATGGGGACTCTGGGTGATTTGCACACACACAGCAGTGAGTGGAGCGACCCTCTGTGAATCCGGTCTGGTCAGTGGAAGGCTTCCCATCCTCAAACCCCACCATGGCCGCCTGAGTCTTCCTCCCGTCGTGTCTCTCCTACTCTGACCCCCGGCTCCCCATGCTCAGATCTATGTCCCCAAACTTGGCCGACGTTGGAATCAACGGGGCATCTGTTGCAACTACAGCTCCTGGGAGTTTAATGAATCCGACTCTCCGGGGCGAGGAGCACCGTGGCCTGGTGTGATTCCAAACATCACCGTAGGTGGGGAGCCCGGGTCTGAGACACACCTTGCCATTACACTGGAGTTCTGGTGGTGCCAAGGGTCATGTTTACCGAAAAGTTAGGGGGAGTGTTGGAGGTTCCTTGGAAGAAAGGCCTGGTGATCTTCGACCTATAAAATCAGGTCAACACCAGCCACAAACCACTGTGGTGATTGCATTGAACCCCCTGGGATCACCTTGGCACTACCCTCCCCATGTCAAGGTTAGCGGGATGGGAACCTTCATGTCCCCTCACCACCTGACATGATATAGATGCTGGATACCAGGCAGTTGATATCCTGGGGACCCCTATTGGCCCTCTGTTTAGTGGAAATAGGTATTCTGTCACCACCTCTTAGATCCTGAGTGGATGAAAAGTACCCCTCCCTGGAGTCCCCCCCACCCCCCTCTGGCTGATGTGTTTCTCTCAAGAGAACACATGCCGGCAAGTGCTTTCCAAGGGTGAGACCGGAACAGACCTACATTTTAAAAATCGGGGTGAGCTTGAGGAATAACCGGAACAGGAAGTATCAGGGCTCGAAGTCTTGCAACCAAAGACTCAGAAAGTGGTGTGGTGAGCCCTTGGGTGATGCTGGGTTACTGCTGATTCCCAAGAAAGAGACACTGTCAAAGCCATGGCTGGCTGCCATCTTTGAGCCGGGTGCCATTGTGTCTGACTCAACTCAAAAGCCAGCAGCCGGAGGTGTTGCTATGCAGTGTGTAAGTCACCCTTGTTTTCTAAGAGGGAGATGAAGCCCCTGGACCCATACTTTCTCCCATTCTGGCTTACCCCAAATTAAAATAATTTTAGTTTATTCTGGTTTGGCCCTACTGAACCTGGAAGAACGGGTTTGTAGGTCAACTTACTTCCCAAACACCTATGTGAACTGTCTGCTACCACCCCACCCCATCCCTCTGTTCCCTCCTCCCACCCATGTGAAGGGCTGGAGACGTTAAAATGGACGTTGGGCCCCTGCTACCTACCCTCTGCTTCTCTGGTCAGTCTGTTTCTCTGGCAAACACTGCAGGGCTCGAAGCTCATCCAGGGACAAGATTGCATTTGCCCCTGGAAATTCCAGTAATAGGTCGATGTTTATCATTATATAAATAATAGAAACATTTGCTACACACTGGCCCTCCCAAAGAGCCCACGCCTCCTATTTTTAGCGGCCAGCCTGGGCTCCCGGGGAGCTGCATCCCTCTGCAGTCCGGGCGCTGGCCCCAACCCTGTGGTCAGGCGGCAATGCCGGGGTGGGGGTTGGCCCTGCAGGAGCTGAGTTTGCGGGGAGCTGGGTGCCCAGAAGGGCTCTGGTCCCAGATTACTGAGAGGACAATTTTCAACTTGGAGGGTGAGGTTGACCCTGTCTGAGAATGAAGAACAATTTTCTACCCCCCTTCCCCCCCAGGGAGAGTCCCACTCAGTCCTAAGACTGAAGGAGCTGTGAGAGGCAGGGCTCGATGCAGGATTAGGGAAGAGTGCCCATCTGTTTGTCTGTCTCCCTGTGGGTGGTGGAGAACAGGGGGCTGGAGGGTCAGAAAGAGGAGACCCAGGCAGGCTCTACAAGTGCTCAAGGAGCCCTGGTGCTGCAGTGGTCCAGCGTTTGGCTGCTATGCAGAAGGTTGGCAGTTCAAACCCACCCCCTGCCCCATGAGAGGGCAGACCTGGCAACCTGCCCCAGTGGAGATGATGGAGGAGATCCGATGGGGGCAGTTGGCTCCATCCAGGATGGGCTTTGAGTGGGAATCACACAGCAACAATAACAATAAAGTCCTGTATTTTTCACACCAAGAGAAGACTGAATGGTAGGGGTGGTCTCTGCCAGACATTTTACCCTTGCTCTTCTCACCAACTCTGTTGAGCTGGGGGTGACTGTGTTCCCATGCTACAGATGAGGACATCGAGGTTCAAGAGCAGGGCTTTCACCAGTTTGAATCAGTTCGGTCATGACAAACACAGCAAAAGCAGAACAGACCCAGATTTATAAAATGTGGGTGTACCAGAATGCTAGCTAGAACCAGGAGTTACAGGCCCAAGCCTTGGACTGGGAGGTTCATAATGAATCCCTTTAGGAGCCGACTTGGGAGGTTGAATAATTGCCAGGACTGTGGAGAGCGACGCATACTCATAGGGGGCACAGTTGGCCACCATCCTGGAGCAGGCACTGGGCAAAGTAGTTTCTGACTCTGCCAATCAAGAGTCTTGGTTGCTATGCAACAAACACACTGCCCTTGGGTTCTAAGAGGGAGATTGAGTTTCTAGCAGGGTGTCGGTCGACCAGCCGCTTTTTCTGTTCCAGTGAGAGTTTTGGCATAGCCACATTTTACAAGTTCAAGTCTGTTCCCATTTCACTTCTTCAGCCATGCAGAACTGAGCCAGTGTGAGTCCTAATTTAGCGTGGCAAAGTAACCACTCCGGGGTGGAGGGTAGGGGGTGACACAACAAGAAGTGGCATAACCCAGACCTGAATCTGCCTCCTGAGGTGTGCTGTCTACAGAGATTAGCCTAAGAAGTCTAAGAGTACCTCTGACGGACAGAAGATCATTCTTGTTTATATTGCAAACTGAGAGGTGATGGTTCTCTGGTCCCATTGATGCAAACACCAAGAGCCCAGGGCCTAGGGGTGTGAGGGCTTAGGAGAAGCCTTGTAAGCATGGACTGAGGCTATCTGTACCCCTCCCCCCACCCCCACACACCCCCCCCCCGACACATTTTACAAGCGCATCGTTAAGTTGTCACTGGTCTGAAATGGTTTAGGTTTGTTCTCTTCTGAAGCAGAGATCAGGTAAGATGGCACTTGGAGTCCCTAAGTTTACCATATCCAGGGCCCCAACGATTTTAAAAAGTGTCTTGTGCACAAACCATTGCTAAGAGCCTTGGGAGTTCGCCCAAGTGTGTCATGGAGAAGGAGCCTTGGTGGCAGAGGGTGTTACAGCTGTCAGGGGTTTGAAACCACCAGCTGCTCCACAGGAGAAAGAGGAGGCTTCCTGCTCCCTTAAAGACTGAGAGTCCAGGAAACCACGGGGGCAGCTCTCTCCTACCCTACAGGGTCAAGGTCATTGTGGACAAAATGGCCGTGTGAGGCCGGGTTGACTAGAGAAACCAATCCAAGGATACTCCTCTATGTGTAAGAGAGCTTTCTATAAAAAATTATGTATCAATAAAACATCCTAGCTCAGTCCAACTCAAGTCTGTAAGCCCAATACTAGTCCCTAAGTCCCTCTTCAGACTCACGCAGCCGCAAGCAATGATGCAGAATGCAGGAAGATCACTGGCTGGTGGGTGTGAAGTCTAGTGGATCCAATGGCAGTAGAAGCATCACGGGCTCGGTGTGGCTCATCCACAGGGGGGTGAAGGCAGAGAGAGAGGCGGGGGTAGGTTCCCAAGACCCTCCTTATGAGGCCAAGCCCACAAGGAGGCCTCATCAGGCTGTGACCTGGTTGACAGGCCAGCCTCCACCCCTACACTTTTATATCGTCACGTTGACATGAAATTCTGTATCTAGCACAATGACAATGAATGACTGAGAGGGAAAGTGGGGTGAATGATAGAAACTGATGATTAGAACACTTCCTGACTGCACTCCGATTCCAGTTTACAGCCCCAAGAACCTTCATTTTCCCATCTATAATATGGGATGTGCCAGGTGCACCTCCTTGGGCCACCTGCATCAGCCCATCCATGTCTTGTGACGTCTCTTCTCATCTCTGGAATCCCCAGGGACAAGGACTGCCTGTTCAGTGTGGGATCTGAAGCCGTGGCACCAGATAGGGAGTGAATGTAAATGAACCCCTGTTTATGGTGTGCTGGTATGCTGAAAGGGACAAAGCCAAGGTAACATTCACATTCCTTCCAGGTTTACTGAGGACCTACTGTGTTCAGGGGAGCCGTGGCGGCTCATACCAGCTTGTGAAGTAAATGGATAACTACTCAGAAAGTTCGCTCACCCAAGCTGTCCATGGCTTGGAAACAGCCAGGGTGAGAGTGTTTACACCACGAGAACCGGCAAACGCTACAAGTCAAGCCTTTTTTTTATCTTATTTTCCTTCCATCTATTTTATTTTTTTGGAGAGTGCCAGGTACTTTGCATGCCAGGCACTGATTGGAGCACTAGCACATGCCATCCTCATCGGCATGGAGAGGGAAACTGAGGCCCAGGCCATTAAGCCCCTTACCCTGCCTGGTTCAGGGGCTCCCGTGGCTTCCCAGGCACCAGCTGCCCTTGTTGGTGGCAGGCATCCCTGTAATCAGCTCCCCAGGGAGGAGGCCCGCCTGGAGGAAGGAGCCAGGCCCCTGGTGACTCAGGTTTCCAAGCTCTGGGGTCACGTGGTGCATGGGGAAGGGGGGTGGTGGGGTAGAGTAAAGGTTTCCAGACAACAGACCATCCGCCCAGGCCAGAGCTCTCTCCTGCTCTGTTGATCAATTAGAGTCCTGACGGGCAGCAGGCAGGCTTTGTGTGCAGGGAACCCTGCTGGGCGTGTGCGTGCGTCAAGGCCCAGGGAAGCAGGGCAGCGCGCAGTAGGGCCACCCAGGGACCACAGAGCCTCCAGCTCCTCCACCTACTGCTGGGGCTTTGCGTGACCACAGGGACTGGGGTGGGGACTGTCACCAACTCCCCAGAGTTCAGCTTAAAAGAAAGCTCTAGTTCCAGATGCCGTCCATGTTTACCTTGTACCACCTGCCTGCTCCCCCAACCTCCCCCCCCACCATAATCAGGGGCCCCTTAAGGACAAATGCTGTTTTGTCCCTGATTGTGTTCCCAGAACCCAGCGAGGACCCTTGGACATTAACCCAAACCAAATTCACTGCCACGGAGTGCATTTTGATTCCTAGCCACCCGATAGGACCGGGAAGAACCACCCGTGGGTTTCCAAGGCTGCGAGTCTCCACAGGGGCAGAGTCCTCTTTCCCCACTGAGCAGCTGGTGGTTTAGAACTCCTGACCTCGAGAGCAGCAGCTCAACTCGTCACCCACTACCCCGCCAAGGCTCCTCTGAACACCGTGGGTCTTCAGTGCCTATGGAAGAGAGGAATGAGCTGATGTGCAAATGTTACCTTAGCTTTGTCCCCTTCCTGCGGTCACCAGGACTCCGACATGTTTCTCTAGACCATGCTGCTAGGGATGCTTCTAGGCTACCTGCTCCCAGGAAGGGAGGGGCTCTTTGGCAAGAGGATCAAGGAAGACAGAGGCGGAGGAGGTGAGGTTTCTGCAGAGCTGAGACTGGAAGAGGGGGAAGGGTGGGGGCGGGCTCCAGTCATCAAGCGCCTGTGCTGGCCAGAGCTGAGAGTGGCCAGGGTAGGCAGGAGACCAGCAAACAAGCTCCTTCCACCTCCCTCTGCATGGCCACCTGAGGCACAGTGGGCAGCCATGTGCCCCTCTTCCAGAACAGGACCCCCAGAGCTGAGACCCCCCTACCTACCTGCCCTGGCCCCTGCTCAGCTCTGGGGAACAACTGCGCCAAACTGCAGACGTGAAGAACAAGAAGCAAGCCACTCTCGCTCCCCAGCAGAAAGCCCCGTTGGCTCGCTACCGAAATGTTTAAATCACTTTATGTAGTGGAATTCCAGGAACTGATATTTTAAGTCAGAGCAAAATGGTTCCCAGCTGTTAGCATTGATGGGTTGGCTTAGCTGCCCCACTTCCCAGGGGACCTCGGAACATCCCCCCCCTTCCCTGACCCCAGAAGCCACTCATGGTTTCTAGAATCCTTTTTCTTGCCAATGCTTCCCACAGCCATCATTTCCTCGGCCTGCCCGGGTCTCAGCACTGCCTGAGGAGAGTGTCGCTGCTAGTGTCATTGGGTGGGCTCAGGGCTCACAGCGACCCATGTACACACCGCCACTCTGGTGCCATCTTCACACTCGTTGTGAAGCCACTGTGCCGATCCATCTCGTCCAGAGGCCCTTCTTTTGCACGGCCCCTTCCCTTTACCCATGCAGATGTCCTTCTCTGGGGCTGGTCTCTCCTGATCACACGTCCAAAGCATGTGAGACCACATCTCTCCATCCTTGCCTCTAAGGAGCATTCTGGATGCACTTCTTCCAAGACAGATTTGTTTGACCTTTGGGCAGTCCACGATATTTTCGGGTTTTTGTTTTTTTTTTGCCAACAGCATGGCTGAAAGGCATGCATTCTTCTTCACTCTTTCCCATCTGTAGGAGGCGATTGAAAAGACCACGGCTTGGGTCAGGTGCACCTCGGTCCTCAAAGCGACAGCCTTGCTTTGCAACACTTTAAAGAAGTCCTGCGCAGCGCAGTGACCTCATACAATGTCCTTTGCTCTCTTGACTGATGCTTCCATCAGCATGAATGGGGGATCCAAGCAAGACGAAATCTTTGACACCTTCCATCTTTTCCCCGTTTATCGTGATGTTACCTACTGGTCCAGTCGTGAGGACTTAGGTCTTCCTTACGTGGAGTTGTGACCCATACTTGGGGCTGCAGTTCTTGATCTTCCTCAGCAAGCGCTTCAAGTCCTCCTCACTTTCAGCCAGCAAGGTGTGTCATCTGCATATTGCAGGTCATTAATAAGCCTTCCTTCGATCTGATCCTGCCTTTTTCTTTATGTAAGCTAGTTTCTCCGACTAGTTGGTAAGCATACCGAATGAATAAGCATGAGGAAAGGAGACAACCCTGATCCACAACGTTCTCCATTCTAAACCAGGTAGTATTCCTTTGTTCCGGTCACAGGTTCCACAGGAGCACAATGAATTCCCATTCTCAAGGCTATCCATAATTTGTTACGATCCACACAGTCCAATGCCTTGGTGAAGGAAACACAGGCAACGTCTTTCTGCTATTCTGTGCTCTCAGCCAAGATCTATCTGACATCAGCGATGATATCTCTCGTGCACATCCGCTAATGAATCCGGCCCAAACCTCTGGCAGCTGCCTGTCAATGTCCTGCTGCAGCCATTGTTGGATGATCTTCAGCAACATTTTACTTGCATGTGAGATCAGCGATGCTATTCTGTAACTCGAGCTTCCTGTGGGGTCACCTTTCTTTGGAATGGGTACAGCGATGGAGCTGAAATATTGAAAGATTCCAGGGGCAAAATATGGAATGAGGCAGGAAGCATCCACAGAAGATGAAAAGAACAGAGTCACAGGACCAAAGAGAACTAGCGGGCTTTCAACCATTTCAAGAGGTTGCATAGGAGAAGAACCAGTGGTCCTGAAGGAAGAAGTCCAAGCTGCACTGAGAGCACTCACCGAAAACAAGGCTCCAGGAATCGATGGAACAGGAACGGAAAGGTTTCAACCAGCTGATAAATCACTCACCTGTTTAACGCCAAGACCTTTGGAAGACAGCTATTTGGCCAAATGACAGGAAGAGATCCACAGTTGTACCCAGCACGTCTGAGGAACGAGTGCTTTGAAGTGCAGATCCCCCACAGGGGTGTGTTCAGCAAAGAGTGAAGCAAATTCCTCTGCTGGGTTATCTGTCTGTCTAGGCTCCAAAAGGCGGCCCCCTGGCCCTGGGAGGGAGATGACCCTCCTCTTGGAAAGGCATGGGCTCAGCATCGCCCCCCAGCGTCCCGGGAAGCGGGTGCAGGTGGACCCACGGTACCTTGTCATCCCCCGCCCCTGGCACCAATTACAGAGCCTGGCGGGAGGCCCGGACAGACGCGTGCAATCCCTGATGGTCATTGTCACTGCGCACTGGCGCTGAGCTCAGAGGGCCCTCTGAAGGGGTCTGGCTGACTGACCGCGTTCGTTCGTTCGGCCCTGGCAGTGTGCTGGCCCTGTGGATTCCGTGGTGGCCACCTGCCTTTAACACTTGCTTCAGTTCCCTATCCGATGGCAGGTCCTTGTCATAGACGCCTCATTCGCCTATTTGTTGTTAGCAGCCAGTCAGTGGTCCAGCTTGTGACTGTGTACCTGCCTCATAGAAGCTACTAAAGGGAGGAGGCAGGGGGCTTGGGGTATAAGCGCGTACCCATTGTGTCTTCGCGTGGATTATTATTACTGTTATTGTTGTTTACCACCCTACAGCCATAGAGTGTCCCTCCTCCCATCCACTGCGAGCTGTAACCATGATAAGAAGGAGCCAGCCTCATCTTTCTCTCGTGGAGTGGCTGGTGGGTTAGAACCTCTGTCTTTACTGTATAGCGTCACCCGGACTCCTAATTTATGTCCCCTGCCCTTCTTCGCTGTCTCAGGGAAGTCTCGGGGCTGAGAGTGGGAGGGGGTGAGATGGGGTGGGGCAGAGGTGCAGGTGGCCTTGAACTTCCCCCGGGAGAGGGGGGCCCTTCCCACCTGCTCAGACCTACCTCTCACCACCCAGGGCAGGGGCGAGGCCTGAGGAGCGTGGCCGCCGAGCGGAGGCAGAGAGGGGAACCTCCGCGGTGTGCGCCGGGTCCCCTCCCCTCGCCGCCGTTTCCGCCCCAGGCGCGGTGCGCAACCTCCCCCCAGCGCCCTCCCCCAGCAGTGCGCGAAGCCGGCGTGCGCTAGGACCGCGGCGCGCGCTCCCCGCCGCTATATGAGGCCGCGCTCCGGCCCCACGCGGAACCCGCGGCTCCCGGCCGAACCCGGCATCCCGACCCGCGCTGGGCCGGAGGCAGGACCGGCCGCTGCGTAGCCGAGGCCAGCCCGGGGCCTGTGAGGGGCGCACACCCGGAGCCCCGCCGCGGGCACCATGGGCGCTGCCCACTCCGCGTCCGAGGAGGTGCGGGAGCTCGTGGGCAAGACCGGCTGTGAGTACCCGCGGGACGGGGGGCGCGGGCGGGGTGGCGACGGGAGAACCCCCTTCGCCCCCGCCCAGCTTCGCTCAGCGTGACCTTGGGCAGGTACCGCGCCTCAGTCTCCCACTCCCTCGAATGGGTCCTGGCCGGGCCCCTGGGCGCCGGGTGAGTCGCGGGGCGCTCGGGGTGCTGCTGGGGGCCCCGGGCTGCGGGGGAGGGGACGCGCTCCGACCCAGGGCAGGTGCGCGCGCGCGCCCGCACCCGACGGCCCGTGGGCTCTGAGGCGGGGAGCAGGAGGCAAAAAGTTTTGAAGTCAGACAGCACCGGGAGGAGGCGGCGGGAGACCTGCCGCCCGGGCGCCCAGTCCCCCCCGCTCGCGCCGCCCGTCGGCTTCCGCGTCGGTACAGTGGGTGCAGCGTGGGCGAGGCAGCGTCTTCCGAGCACTTGGCCCTCCGCCCGCGTCCTTCTCCGCCCCGGGTTCGCCGGTACCCGGGGACCTGCAGACGCTGCGCGCTCGCAGCGGGTCCGGGGCGCACGGAGGCGCTGAGCCGACCGCGGGAGAGGTAGTACCCGTCCCGCGCGCGAAGCTAAGGACTTGACCCTGGGCCCCGACCTCAGGGCATCCAGGTTGTGCCCCCAGCCCTGAAGAAGAAGAGGGTTGTGGGGACCAGAGACTGCAGAAGACCCAGTGCATGGGCAAAAAACTGGCTGGGTGGCCACCCTGGCCGGCACTACTTCCTGGCTTTGTGACCTTGGGCTAGTCGCTTTACCTCTTTGTGGAATAGGACTTCTGCCAGAACCCGGTCGATGCTGAAGGAAGGAGAGCTGCAGATGCTGGTTCTGGGAAGGAACTGGCCCATTGGCGTCTGCTTTGAGCTTTGTGGAGTGAACCAGTGGTTCCCAACCCGCCCCGGAGGGGTGGCCCAGGCACTTGTGCTTCAGTGGAGAGGGCCTCCCTCGGAATCCCCTCCTGACCCTCCAACCTGAACACATTTGGGAAGGATTGGATGAAAATCACAAATAGCCTTTAGGAACGTGTGTGTCCGCTCTTATGTGCAAATATAGACATCGATCTGCAACTGGATGAAGGGGGGGCGTTCAGAATACATAAACAATATCCTGTTCGCAAAAAAACCCAAAAAACAAAACAGGAGGGGAACAAGCATATGGAAGAGGGAACTTCCAAAAAGTTTGTGGAAAATTCAGTGTTCCCTCCTTTCCCTTCCTCCACGAACTTTGTGAAGCTCCTTTGCATGCGTAAATGTTTTATTTGTGGCAAAAACTCTGGAAGGATACTTAAGAAATGCAGGTAAATTGGGGGAGAGGTGGGGAGTTTTTCCCTGTAAACTCCTCTTTTTTTTTTCTTTCTTCATTGTAAGGCACGCAAATTGTTCATGTACTTGGGAATGGCGAGACACCCAGTGTCAGCCGGAGATCACCCTAGAGAGGAGGTGGGACCTCCCCTTGCCCTAACTTTCTAGCATCTCCTCAAATTGTTGTTTGCTTTTATTTCTATTTCCTTGCAAGCCCTCCCGCTGCTGCCAGAGGGCTTAGAATCAGTTCTAACCAGTGTAATTGGGACCAAGGAGGTAGAGAGCACAGCAGACACACCTGAGTTTGTAAAATGTGGGCTAACTGGAATGATAGCCTGAGTGCCCTGTGAGAAACTCAATCGCCCTCATAGAAAACACGTTGCAGACAAATCTCTTGACACCAGCAGAGTTGGAAACAGCTGTGCCTGGCTCTAAGCTGGTGGCCTACCGGTCAGCTTTAAATGTGTCGTTTTCTCCCCAGTCCTGGCTGTGATCTCTGTCATCAGGCTTCTGAAAGAGTTTACCATGCGTCTTCCAACTCTCCTTTTCCAGGCCTTTAAACTGTGTAGTTCCTCCGGCTGCCATTCTGTTTCACCCAAATTTTACAGATTTGTATCTTCCTATTTGCTGCTTTGGTTTTAACTGTGTCTGTTGGAGCTGGTTCGAAGCCAGGTGCTGCCATTTTGTGAGACAAGTGAGTTCTACTTAGCATCCCTACCAGAAGGGTGGGCTCACCACCAGCCCCCATCTCGGGCAACACCACCTCAGGCTGGGGTCTAGTCTTGGGGAATTCCCTCTCGTTGGTGCCTTGGCAGGTGGTGAGGCAGCCGTGGATGCTGGCATCCTGCCATTTTCCTGGGTCCCCAACCCACCCATAGATACCATGTGTACCTGCTCTGTAACTTTGTGGTTTGTCAGAGTACTGCTTCCTTGCCCCAAGGCCCACAAATTGGAGTTCATGCTTCCAAGCACAGCAGGAGACCTTGGGTCTGGGAGAAGATTCTGAGGTAGATAGATGAGGTAGACTAGGGAGCAGGCTCCCTCAGCCTTCTGAGTTTTAGAAGGTGATTTCCCCACCCCCCCTGCCCCCCAGTCCCCTGCAGGCCAGAGGCTGAAGATCCTGGCATTACTCAGAGGACTCCTGTGGGGAGAGGTATTCAAACTGTGAACAAGATACGGGCTGGAGGGGGGTGGTGGGAAGTGCATTTCTCTGGGGTGTCCCGGGAAAGTCACACTGAGATGCTGACTAGGGAACAGAAACCCAGAGAAGAAGGTGCCAGTCCGTGTGCAGATCTGTGGAAAGGAGCATTTCAGGCAGGGAGAACAGCAGGTGCAAAGGCCCTGAGGCCAGTGGCAGGAACAGACTGGCAGATGCGACTTGCATGAGGCCAGGACAAAGCGCAGGGCTCAGGTCATGAGGGTGCCCCAGTTCAACAGCAGGTAGGATTTTGAGTCGTGCTAGATGTGTGGCTTAGTGCTCCCGTGCCTCCGTTTGATGTACTGTCAAGTGGGCGTGGTCCTCGGAGCTTCCTCCGTGTTCAGGAGGCGGATGGAGACCTACCCGAGCAGTGCTGGGAGTACCTGAACACCTTTGTACCAGATAGTCACCATGGGAGCCACAGCTGAGCGCCCACCCCCCTGCCCCCCCCCAGCGCCTCCCCAGCTGTGTGACCTTGAGCAAGCAAGTCATCTCACCTCTGTGAGCCTTCATTTTCCTAATCTGGATCCTGGGGTGGCTGTGTGGATTCAGTAAGAGGTGGAGTGTACACATGGGAAGGGCTTGGCTTTGGCCGGGGTGTGGTGTGGTCTCCCAGGATCCCCAGGACCAGGCAGGGCCTTTCCTACAGGAAGCCTTGGCCAAGGAGGCGGCTAAAGGGGAAGGAAGGACCCCGGAGGCTCTGGGACCCAGAGAGATCACTGTGCCCACCAAGTGGCACACCTTCAGGCCACTGCAGTCCTGAGGGGCTGGACACAGTGAGACAAGTGGGCAGAAGCTGACGGTGCTGCCCTACACGTTTCTCGGCACTTGCTAGGAGTGGCTGCCCACTGGCACTGGGCACACACGCCCATTGAATTGAACTCCCAGTCATCTTCCAGGGAGGGTGGTTACCAAGAAGGTGGCTGGGACTTGGAAAGGTGTGACGTCAGTCCTGCAGCTAGTGCGTGGAGGAGCAGGGGGATCAGGGGTGCCCACTTGCTGCCCACCACTGTGCTTCCGAGGTGCAGAGTGGCCATTGGGTTTCCCAGGACCCAAGCAGGGATCATAAGAGCCTGCTTCTGGTTTTCCTCATCTCCAGGCCTTGGCCCATGTGGTTCCCCCTCAACTCCGTGTCCACTTCCATCTCCCACTAATAGGACACTTCTGCAGCCCCCACCCAGGACTGCAGGTGTCACGTGCTTGCTCCCATGAGCCCTGTCTTTTCAAAGTGAAGTCTCTCCAGGGCTGTGGCAGCCCCCCTGCATTCTCTCCCATAATAGCTTGCATCCCACCACATTATAATTGTCACTGTTGTCACCTGCCACCCCCTCAAAACGCTGAGCTCCCAGAGAGCAGGCAGAGGCCTCGATCCCTTTTGGATGCCGCGTGCCCTGCCAGGAGTCAGCTTGGGCATTCACGATGGAGGGGACAGTGGAGACGCTGAGCTCTTCATCTAGGGAGAAGGGCTAGGGAGAATGTGGTCAGAGGAAATTCTAGGGCCACCCCACCAGCTGGCATCGGCCACACTGTCCTCCCTGCTTCCCCCCACCCCAACTTGGTGAGACCCGTTGACATCAGCACCAGCCAGCTCCACCAAAAATAGTCCTGAGCACCTGCTTGCCCATGCGGGGGCACTGCCGGTCTGTGACACCCACCCCTTCACCCTGCCTGCTAGCATCTCCAGGATTGGCCGAGCCACAAACCGGCATTCCCCAAGGCTCTTTGGAGCCAAGGAAGCTGAACACCTGGATTGTTCAGATTCATATTCCAAGCCCCCAGCAAGGCGATGCAGGGTGTGAGTTTACGTTTGCTAGGGGAGCAGTGCTGCTCCACTCCACCTACCCCCCCCCACCCTCTCAGGGCAGGACCTAGCTGTGTCTTTCTGGGGGTGGACCAAGGTGTGCAAGGCGCCTGGCTGAAGGGAAACGCTCCTTAAGCGTGAACCCAGGACCTTCCAAGACCATTCCCTCCGCCCCGTCTCCCTGAGGTGCCCGATGGTGGCCCTGCTTCCTGGCCCCTCCTGAGGTTCCAGAGCAAATACAAAGAGGATTCTGGGAAAGGTGGAGGGTCTATTCCCCCACCCCACCCCCGGCCCCCTTCGGGCTTCAAAACAGCTCTGCAGACATGCCTCTCTGACTGCCAAGAAGCAGCCAGAAGGGAGGAGACCACATCTCCCCTGATCTAAAGTTCAGGCCTAAAGATGTCATCTGAGCTGGAAACCGCCCCGGAGCCTGCCTGTGCCCTGTTCCACAGACAGGGACATTGAGGTCCTCCCCCGCGAAGTGACTTGCCCGAGGCCACATCGAATGAGAAGCCAGAGCCTGGAGTCCACTCCCGGTCTGTCCCCAGGCGTCCTCGTGTGGTGCCTGCCGGGAGGACTGCTGTGTGGCCAAGCTGGCTGGTGGGTGGTAACCGAGGCTTGGCGTTCACTGAGTGTCTGTATTATACTGATGGGTTCCAGGGACTTGGCTGCACCTGTCCCCATCCAAGGGAGGAGGGAGGATGGAGGTCAAGGTGACCATGCTGCTCTGTCCTCTCTCCCCCCGCACCCTCCCCAGGAGTCCTTTATACCAACCGAGCATGGAGCCAATGAAAGCTAACTGGCTCCCTTTCTGCTCCCCTTTGGGCCTAAGAGCTCGGCTATGAACCGAAAGGTGGGCAGTTCAAACCCATCAGCAGACATGAGGCAGGGTCGCTGTGAGTCCATGCTGACCCTGCAGCACACAAAGCCAGGCCCCAGGGACACAGGCCCCCAGGGACACAGTGTTGGTTCCCAGGACAGAGGCCGGGAGCATTCAGTCCCTATCATGTGAGCGTCTGCAGACCTGGCCTGCCCACCGCCTCCCTGGGTGCTGAGGATGTGGGTGCGTGGAGGAGGGGCTGGTGTCGGCGGGACGGGCAGCTGCGAAGTGCTATGTTGCTCTGGTCAGCTCACTGGTGCCCGTGGTTGGAACCCCGATAACTCGGAGCCCTCTTCTGCGCTGCTTGGCTGAACCACCTCGTGCAGACACAGCCCCTCTGAGTTGCTAATCCCACGCCTCTGGAAGTGTGGGGGCCTACCAGATGGCCTGTGGTCCCTTTGTCCAATTGTTAATATCAGCTGCTCCTCCTTGGGCAGAGTTCCAAACACCGGCATCAGACTCGCTGCCGTCAAGTCAGTTATGACTCATCGCGACTGCATCGGACAGCAGATCTGCCCCCGCGGGTTTCTGAGACTAACACATTGGCGGGAGTGGAACACCTCGTCCCTCCCGTAGAGCAGCTGGTGGTATTGAACTGCTGACCTTGCCGTTAGCAGCCCAACTCGTAACCACTACTCCACCAGGTTAAGCAAACACTTCACCAGCTGGGGCAAACAGTTAACTGCTAAGCGGTAATCAAAGGCTATTCAAGTTCACACAGGAAGAAAGGACTGGGAACTAATCCACCGTTGGACACTATGGAGCATAGTTCTACCCCAACACACAGGGGCCATCCCTTAGAACTGACTGCACAGCATCTGGCTTATCTGAGCCCGGACACGTGCTGCCCATCTTCCCAGCCTCATGCCCCAGGAAGGGTGGGACTATTCCTGATGCCGGACTGCCATGTGCAGGCAGGGGCTCCGGCAGGGGAAAGGTCTTGCCTGGGGTCACTAAGGTGCCAGGTCTTGGCAGTGGGTGATGGAGGTGTCAGGGAAAACCACATCTCCCAGCTGATAGAAACCGAATTGTGAAGTGTCTGCAGGTGGGTTACTCCCTGGGTGAAGGAGTCACGCCCCGAGCTCAACCACACACTCCTGCTTTTTAAGCTGGCAAGAGAACTGGTCTTCATAGCACAAGAGGATTGGCTGGGGGTGGGGGGGTGGGATGTGGAAAGTTCTAGAATTGGGGGATGCCGCAGGGGAGGGGAACAGTGTGGGGAGAGCCAGGAATGCACCTCCCCTATTTCCTAGGGTTGTACTAGGTGGCTGGCGTCTCTTTCCGGAGCATAATTTGTGTTTTCTCTACATGGAAGCAATTGGCAGTCCACACCAAGACTTCTTCCCAGGCCTGTGGATCAGTGGTAATTAGATGTGGAATGTGTCTTACTTTCACACCTCCTCCCTCTCCACCAACACCCCCCCACCCAGCAGGATTTTTTCATGTTTGTAAGTTAATGGTCCCCAGAAAGTAGCTGGGAATGTAATCCAGCTCTGACATGCCATGCGGCCCAGGGACACAGACAGAATGCCTCCTGTGTTGATAAGATGCTTTTACTTTGGCAAAGCGCTGCCGTGACTGTTCTCTCAAGCCAGGGAACGCGATGTTTTCGGCCCCCTCAAGTGCCCTGTGCTCCTGAGCGATAAGGGCGGCGTCTGTCTGTGCTGACTCCAGGGACTGGGAGGAGAGGAACCAGGCCCTCTGGTCCTGCCAGCCACTGGGCTGATTTATTAATTCATAAAACCAGAAGGTCAAGTGGGCGGTTTCTGCGGGTGGCGGCGGCCACCTGAAATGCTAGGACAGTGGGGCCCTTTGTTGTTTCTGCAGTGTGACCTTTGTGGACAGGAAGGCTGTTAGCAGAGGGGGTTCTGCGCTCAGCTCCGGTCCCCGGGAGGAGCGGTCTGGGTCAGCGCCAAAGTCGAGGTACTTCCAGAAGAGAGGGCAGGTGGACAGGCCAGGACATTCCTGAGAGTATGGGTGAATCACAGGCAGCTGGAAGGGCAGAGCAGACTGGTGATTACCAAGGTGGGCAGAATGAATTTATCTCTAAGGGCTAGGGCTTCTGAGGCTGCAAGTCTTTCCAGGACAGGTGGGTTTGAACAGTCAACATCTGAACCACAGTGCTACCAGGACTCCATGCCTCGATCTCAAGAGTTTCTCAAATCCCACAGGCTAATATTTCCCCAGTGTAATACAGAATCCATGTTTCATTGAAGACTTAACATTTTTTGGGTGTGCTAGTTACATACTGTATACACTCGAATATAAGCCGACTCAAGTATAAACCGGGGTGTCTAATTATTACCTGGGAAACCAGAAAAGAACTGATTGACTTGAGTATAAGCCTACGGTGGAAAATGCAGAAGCTATTGGTGAGTATCAATAATCAAAACAAATGAAAATAAAATTACAAAAATTGACACATCAGTGGGGTAATGTATTTAAATATTTATTTTAAATAAAAAACTAATAAAAGGACAAGTCATTTAACATTAGTAAATCAACACAGTAAGTGGGAAATGGGTTCAACAAAAACAATAAGGTATCAACAATGATACCTTAAGAGTACTATTCCCTGAGCTCAATCAGCAACCAAGCTAAAATGTAAAGAGTTAAAATCCTTCAAAACTGGATTCCTCATCATCATTCGTATCCCAGTGCAGAGCTTCAGCTGGTGTGAGGTCATCATAGACACTGTCCTCACTGAGATCGCCATCATCACCATCACTGCTGTCATTTTCATACAAAGCGCAGTCGTCACTGCCATCAATAGCATTACTAATACTACATTTCTGGAAGTCATGTCACACTATGTCTTCTGGAATGTCTTCTCATGCATCTCGAACCCACTTTGCTATTAATACTATGTCAGGCTTCATGAGATTTCCTCCTTTTGTTAGTCGCGCTTGACCAGATGACATCCATTCATGCCACATCCTTTGCACACGATCTTTAAAAGGCTTATTCAAAGATACACGTCATAGGATGGCTCTGATTGGTTAGATGGGAATAAACAAACATTCAAAGCCCTGCAGTGTCAGCGGGGCTTTGAATGAACAGCAGAGAAATGGCAGTCACCCGCGAGATAACGGGTGCTCGTCTCGTTACTTCGGGGGGGGGGGGGGAGCAAGATGTTACACCTCGGTAGGGTACCACTGGCCCATGTATAAACCAAAGCCCAGTTTTATACTCGGCTTATACACAAGTATATATGGTAGTCTGTTGTCAATTTGAGAGAATTAAGAGTGAAGGGGTGGAGTTTAACCTGTAGATAACTATCTCTCTGGAGGTGGGACACACACTCGCTCCCTGGGAGACATTGTTGCAGTTGACAAGGCACATGGAGACAGGCTGATGGCAACCAGAGCCTCAGAACTAGAGAAGCCATGTGGAGATGCTCACACCGCCACTGGATCCACAAGACTTTCCCCTCCACTGGCCTGTGATCATCCTGCATTTGGCATCATTGCATGTGTTTCATGAGTCTGAAGAAGAATTTGTAGATTGGTATCAGACATATGCGCTAATACTGGACTTAAGGATTTCATCTGTACCGGGCTGGGATGGTTTCTCAATATTCAATTGCTCTTGTATATAAAAACTCTTTCTTACACACATATGCGTGTCTATGAATTTCTCTAGTCTACCCAGACTAACATACATGGGAGGGAAAAAACTCCTCTTTTGAGGATGCTAGATCACATCGGTTAATAGAGGGCAGTATGAACTTAAAAATGTATTCAACTTTTCATGGTATTTTTTTTTAACAGCATATGGGATCTGTAATGCTGGCAATCACTGAGTGTGCTACAGGAGCGCTGGTGACACAGTGGCTACTCATTTGGACTGTTAACTGCAAGGGCAGCAGTTCAAAACCACCAGCTGCTCTGAGGGAGAAAGCTGGGACTTTCTCCTCCTGTAAAGAGAGTCCTGGAAACTGGGTGGTTCTGCACTGATCTTAGTGACTGTTGTGTTGACCTCAACTCCCAGTGTCCCCACCTGACTCATGTTGTTATGCTCGTGTGACCTGTCTGCAAACTGACCACATATCCCCTTTTTTAGGGAATTCTGTAACTCTTTCCTAGGTAAATCACTCCATCTGTGATGTGGCTGCCATCGTTCACAAGTTTAATCTTGATCCCTGGCTCTGCCCTGGGGCCAATGATCTTGTTAAGTGTCACCGAGTGAGTTCAACTCATAGCAAGTCTACGTTCAGAAGTGCTTGGTCCTGTGTCACGGATGTAAACCGTGTCCCTCCATCTCATTTCAGCCTTTCTTTGTCACTAATCCTCTTCAACGCACGATGGCCTTTCCCAGGGACTGATCTTCCTAATAATCTGTTCAACGTCAATGAGATGAAGTTGGACCAACCACCTTAGGCCCCAAGGAGCATTCTGGCTATAATTCTTATTCAAAACCCTTATTCACCGCTATCAAGTCCATTCCAACTTATACTAACCCTCAAGGACAGAGTAGAGCTGCCTCTGGGTTTCCAAAACTGTAAATCTTTGAATAGAAAGCCTCGTCTTTCTTCCGTGTCTTCCAATTATTAGCATGCTATAATTTTGTATCGCTTTGCGGTATTCTCTTTGGTCTTTAAAAACCCACATGTTGGTGTTCATTATTATTTTAAGCATAAGCTATTTTTGCAATCACTCATAGGGGTATAGATTTTTCTTAATTAAGTGTTCCTTTTCATAGGCGTTTCAATGAGGTTCTGAGTTATAAACTTTGAAAATGCCTTCATTGTGCCATAGTTTATGAAGGATCACTTAGCTGGGTATAAAATTCAAGACTGCTGGATATTTTTCCTCAGCACTTTGTGTTTGATACCTTGTTGGTAGTGACAAGTTGGTTGTTTTAGGAAGCGTTGACTATTGTTGAGAATTTCCAGAGCAAAACATACACCAATTCATAGTAGTGACATAAACTAATTTTTTCAAGTTGTAACACCATTCTCATCCCCCATTTCCTGTTATTTCTCCCCCACTATCATAAATTCACTGTGTACTAAGGTGCCTATCTAATCTAATTTTTTCCAGTTGTTTCTGTTAAATTTGACTCCATGTAGATCTTAAGCACGTAACGCATAAAGCTGAACTTTTTTCCTAACTGAGCTCAACTATTTGGTTTTAAGGAGGCCTCAGAATATTTCTGATTTAAGGTTTAAAGATCGTTTCATTGGTTTATTACAACCTTCAGAGTTCCACAAAGTCTGGAGTCCTTGAGAATTCGAAATTCCATCATGATCCTACCACCCCACACCACCCCACCCCCGCCCCACTTTTGATCAGGTTTTTTCTATGGAAACTTTAATGTTCAGTAATGATTTTTGGCTCGTGACTAAGGAAACAATTGTTCATGGGAGCAATGGGCTGTACATTCCCTCTATCACATCTATTTCTGACTTCAGCCTCCTCTGCTTTTCTTGGTGAATAGAGACAAAAGCTTTGGATGGTGGTTTGTAAACTTCTTAGGTGCCAGACCCTATACATCAAACTCAGAGATAGAACAGAAGCCCTCTGCTTGTTATTAGGCTATGTAATTGGAATGTCCCATGAATACAAGAGCTTTGCTCTCCAAATCAAGAAACCAAAACCCTTGGTTGTAGCTTTAGCAGCTACAATTTTTCCTTCTGTCCCTGTTGGAAATACAGCTGTCACACAACTTTTGCCAGTTCAACTTTCTACAGATGCATAACTCATTGACAGCAAGCACATTAATCAACCGTGCAATTCTACCTTTAGTCAATGTGATATTTCCATCACTGTTAAATCCCAGTTAGGCAAGGTGTTCCCCTTTCTACTTCTGCCTCTGGTAATTACCACTGCTAATAAACTCTTTTCTTACCTTTGACTTCCTTACCTTTTTATATAAATGAGTTTGCAGCATTTGTCCTTTTGTGCTTGACTTAATTCACACAGCTCCATCCTTACTGTAGCCTAAATCAAGACTTCATTTCTATAAACAAACCAACAAAGACTTCATTTCTCCTGCTGGCTGAGCGGTGTTTCATTGTGTGGACCACATTGTGTTCATCTTGTAAACTGCTGGTGGACACTTACATTGTTTCTACCTTTGGACTCCTCTGAATGGTGTCACAGTGAACATCGGTGTGCTGTGTCCGTGAAGGAGAAGAGACCTTCAGTGAGATGGATTGGCATCGACTCAAACATTGGAATAATCGTGAGGATGGCGTGGGATGGATTGGCATGGACTCAAACATTGGAATAATCGTGAGGATGGCGTGGGACCAGGCACTGTCAATCTGTTGTATGTGGGTTCTCTCTGAGTCATAATCTCAACGACACTTACCAACAACAACAATTTGGTAGATCTATTTCCAGTTTTCAAGGGACTACCACATGGTTTCCCACAATGGCTGCCCTGTTTCACATCCCTACCAGTAAGGGATTCCAATCCCCCCCCTCCCATTCCTGCCAACCTTGGTGGTTCTCTGTTTTTTATCTTATCATCCCAGCAGGAATGAAATGGTATCTCATTGTGATTTTGATTTGTGTGTCTCTGGTGGTTAATGAGCATGCGGGTCTTTTCATGTGGTTGGTGATGCTCAGTGGCTGTTTTGAATGCCCTCTACTGAAATACCTGTACAAGTCCTTAGCCCATTTTCTGAATAGATTATTTATGTTTTGGTTAGTTGTTACATTGTGTGTGTGTATGAATTAGATATACCATATATTAGATTCCTGCCGGCTATACGTTTTTCACGGATATTTTCCCAGTTTGTCTCTTCTCTTCACTGTGTGGTACAGTGTTTTGAGAAACAAAAGTTTTCCATTTTCAGGAGGTCTGGTTTGTTTTCTCTTTTGCGGGTTGTGCTTGTTATCATATTTGATCATGTCTCGTTAAAAGCTCGGCTGGCAGCACTGCTTCTCCCTTCTGCGAATGTCATGGTTTCAGGTTTCAGGTCCTGAATTGGTATATGGTGTGAGGCATGGATCATACTTTGTTTTTCTGCATATAGAAGCAGCAGCGAAGAGCTCAAACAACTCATTGCATTGGGCATATCTGCTGCACAAGACCGCTTTAAGGTGTTGAAGAGCAAGGACATCAGTTTGAGGTCTAAGATGTACCTGACCCAAGCCATGGTAGCTTTGATCACTTGTGCATAGTCTGACTATGAGTTGGAACTAACGTGATTTCACATCCCAAACCTGGCAAGATTTTAGAACTCCAGCTACTTTAATTTTTTTTAAAAATTCTGTGTTGTTTTCACACTCACCTCTTTTGTCATCCTTCACTGACATCAACTCAATTCTGACTCACAGAGACCCTATAGGACAGGGTAGAGCTGCCCCCGTGGGTTTCCAAAACTAACTATTTTCAGGAGTAGAAAGATTCATCTTTCTCCTTTGGAGAGGCTGGTGGTTTTGAACTGCTGACCTTGCAGTTAGCAGCCCAACAAATACCCGACACCCCCAGACCTCCCCTCGTTTGTAATAATGTACTGAAATTATTTTGCTTGTAACAATCTGAGGCATACTATGTGGCAGTCTCTGTTATATTCACCTCTTTGGGGTGCTTTTCCTTCTATTAAGAGGGTCTGCTGATTTTCCCCAGTGTGCTTGTGTGGTCATCTTTCACTGGCCCGCCCCTCCTGCCTCCCCTACCCTGTAGGAGTCCTGTGAGCCCTGGGTGAGAAGAGCACTGTATTAAACGCTTTGGCATGTGATGTGTACTTCGGGGATTTCACTGGTTTGGGAACATGTTTAACTAAATTCCTCGATTAGATTTTTCTATACGACAAAGTTATTTGTGTGTGAGTGAGTGAGTGAGTGTGTGTGTGTGTGTGTGTGTGTGTGCACGCACGCGCCGATTTTTCACCCATGTGTGGTCAGTGTACTGGGTTAGCGTATTGATTTCTCATGAAAGCCTACTCTTTTCCTCTCTTCCCTGCCGCCTCCCTAGCTGATACACTCCTTGTTGTTTCTCTAGGTAGTGGGGTGCGTTTGAACCCCACTTCATGGTTGACCCTAGTTGTTGGAGAGATGGCTCTGATTAGCTGTTGTTTGTTGTAGAGTTAGTGTTGATTGGTTGCTCGTTGTTACAGAATCAGCTCTGATTGGTTGTCGAGTCAGCTAGATATTGTAGAGTCGGCTCCAATTGGCTGCTAGTTGTTGTGGAGCTGGCTCCAATTGGTTGATAATTATTGTAGTCTTCTCCGATTGATGGTCCCCTCACAGGTAACAGAAGGAAATGTAGCCTGTTGGCCCTGCCGTCCTCAAGATAATTGTCTTTATGAGCCCGTGTTCTCGTGGTTGTAGCTGTCACCCCTGCACCCTGAGCTGTTCGAGCCTGTAACCATCCTAAGAGCCCTGGACACCTTGGCAGTGCTTGACCCCCTCACCCTGCTGGGTCTCAGTTCTCCCAGCCCAGGGAGCTCCTCCTTGTCCAGGTAGCTGGGTGTGCCCTTCCATTTCTCGTTATCTTATCACGGTTTTCAGGTGTTCGCTGTGGGAGGGAGAGATCAAGTGGGAGGAGGGAGGCACACTGTATTTCTTTGGGCGGTCCTCCTTCCGCCCTCAGACTTCACATAAGCCTGTGGCCACGTGGCTTAGTCTCGGCGTCGGTGTGGAGCTGTACTGTCTGGGAAGGATGTGAAAACCTGCTCCTTCGAAGGTTCTGAAAGACGCCCACCCGCCAGACTTCTCCTGAGTCACTCTTCGCAATGCCCCGCTCCACCTATTGTCTCCATGTCAAAATGGAGCTACCTTTGTACCGGCATCAATGATAAGCTCATTGTTCTCGTTCCATCTCAGAGTGGCACATCCCACCCAAACCCACCGTCGGCACAGCTGGCCCTGGGGTTAGCAGCCCAGCGTAGAACCACGACACCACCAGGGCTGGGGTCCCAGGCTTTGGTTCAAATGCCAGGTCTGCTGTCCGTAGCTGACGTCAGCAAGAGCCTCTCTCAGACTCAGTGGCCCAATCTGTGACATGGGTGAGGTCCCTACCATGGGCTTTGGCTCATCCAGAGAGGAGCTGACCCAAACTGTTTGCTAGATGCAATCGCCAACAGGAGCTGGATTGCCAAGGCGCCTGCTCTCACGGAGCTGATCGCTCAATTCAGACGAGGGATCAGGTCATAGGCAGCCGAGCGCTGCGTGGCTTCTAAAGACTCACTGAGGTCCCGAGTGCCGGGTCAGCGAAGGCATGCCCAGCCGATGCCTGCCTCCGAGTACCCGTGAACACATGGTAGTACAATCAGTGCTAGAAGGCAAATGGCAAGGAGTGAGGACGAGCAAAGCTCACACTCTGGTTTCCAGAGTCACACTCGCCCACTCACAAACCTGGTCCAGCTCCGAGACCTGGACGATGCGTCTCGGGGCGGAAAACACACCTAGTGAACCAGTTGACACCTCGACAGTTCACCTACCCGATAGCAGGACGCAGACGCGGGGTCTGGATGGAACGACACCTTCCAGATGCAGAGGGGAGAGAGAATGAGATGGTTTCCGTAGTGAGTGTGGGTGGAGTCCCCTTCACGGTGGGTGCAGGGATCCCTGTGGTATGCCCCAGGAGAAGGCTGGCCCTCCAGAGTGGCCCAGAACACGTAGGGACGTGTTTGGCTCAGTGCTGCCCGAGGCGCGTGCTTCCCCAGGCAGCCCTGGGAATGTTGGCACGGGCTCCCAGCTGCCACGGCACCTGTTCAGGTTGAGTCACGCTGGCAAAAGGGAATCCGTCTCCATGTGCATCCCATCCTGAGCTCACAGGTCAGCTGGGGGCCACAGAGGGGTGCAGGCTGCGAGGACCACCCCTTGCCCTGCCAAGCCATCCTGGCAAGACCCCGGGTCCTCCAGGTGAACATGAGCATGTGCCCGTGCTGGTGGGAGCCTGGCTCGGCTCTAGTTGGCGGGGACTACCCAGAGCATGTTGTGGTTTGTACGAGGTCATGTTGGCTAGCTGTCACGTGCTGCTGTTTGGGAGACTAGCCCTATACTTGAGAACATCCTTCTTAAAGGCCAGTGTGCCCAGGTGAGTCTCTAGTCCCTTTGAAATTCCCAGCAGCCAGGCCTGCTCTCTCAACACGTGACGTTCAGGGAGGAGGGAGGGAAAAGCGGAGAAGCCAGGCTTCCAGCAGCATGAGGCGTCTCCTGGGTGCCCGGCACGAGAGGCTGGGCCCTGCTCATCACGGTCCCTGTGAAGCGACCGAGGCCGTCCGCCCCAGTCCCCGGAGGCTGGCATTAGTCATTGCTTTGGCTGCAGCCCCAGGTGGTACTCAGCAAGTCGCCACTTACCTCCAGAGCTGGAGCGAGCCAAGCCGGAGAGCTGGCTGAGGTGGTGGCTGGGATAAGGCTGGAGGGACAGAGTAGCGGTCACGGCAGGCCCCGCGTGTTTCCTTGTCTTCCGCCAGCCTCAGTGCTGCGCGCGCGCATGTGGGAGAGGGCCGCCCTTGCTTTATGCTCGACAAGCAAACACATTGCCAAGGGGAAGAGGGAGAAAATGGGGGGAACCCATCACAAGCTTGGATATATAGCCCCCACTCCCTGAAGGGGGCACATAAGAGAAATGTGGGTGAAGGGAGACAGTGGACAGTGTAAGGTATGCAATGATCATAACAACATATAATTGATCAAGGATTCATGAGGGTGGGAGGGCCAGGGAGGGAGGGGAAAAAGAGGAGCTGATACCAAGGGCTCAAGTAGAAAATGTTTGGGAAATGCTGACGGCGCCGTATATATGAATGTGTCTGACACAATTGCTGGATGGGATGCTAGGCCAGCTGTCAGAGCCCCCCATCAAATGATCTGAAAACAGGAAACACGTTGCCTCGAATATGCCGTTTCCACCATGTAAACAAGGTGCGGCCCAGTGGTTCTAGAGCTTTCCAGCCCGACCCAAAGGAGACCTCGTACCTGTTCATCATTCGCTTCCCATGCTCTCCACTCCAAAAGCACAAAAGAAAACCCCTCCCTGGCATCCTGTTAGTCCGGATGCTCAGAGACCCCAGGGCTGAGCAGAACTGCCCCTGTGGGTTTCCGAGGCTGTCAGGCTTGACGGGAGCAGACGGCCTCATCTTTCTCCCCATGGAAGGACTAGTGGTTTCAAACTCCTGACCTCTTGCTGCTAGCAGCCTACTGTCTGACCCTTCATGCCTCCAGCACATCTTCATAACACATCAGCTTTCTGTCTCTGGGTGTCGCATTGGTGGAAGCATGTAGTATGTGGTCTTTTGTGACTGGCTTCTGTCACTTGTAACACGGGCAGGGTCCACCACGCTGCAGCATGGAACCGGCAGGCTTTCTTTTTCTTGACTGAGTAATATTCCACCCGGCAGACCGCATCTCGTGCAGGAGGGAGGCTGGTGGTTTCCATCCTCTGGCAGCTGGGACGAAGGCTGCTCGTGGATATCTGTGGGCCAGTGTTGGTAGCCGGCTCTCATTAGTTTTACGATATCTCGGAACCGAGATGCGGGTCCTCTGATAATTCTGGTTCTTTCCAGGAATGGCCCCGGTGTTTTCCACCAGCAGTAAATATGGGTTTCGACTTCCCCACATCCTTGTGACAGTGCTTCTTTCTTGCTCTGCCTCTCGTTTTCGCCCTTCCCTTTCTCTGTTCGTTCCCTCCCTCCTTCCTTTTTAAAATAACCTCGGTATCTTGAAGACAGGTTCGTACGTAGCTTTCATCCAGTATTAAAAAAAAAATTTCAAGACATAGAGAAGTGCTCATGGCATATCTACCACTATGTGGAGCAGAGAAGGGGGAAAGGGGAAAAAAACCCAACCTCAAAACCCACAGGCGACACGATCTCATGTATGTCAGAATTCATTCGATTGACTCACAAACAAGGCAGAAACATTTTAACTTATATATCATTAAGCAAGCGATGGATTTTCACACAAGTCACATGTGTGCCCTGTTTTATTTTTTGGCCCACCAAGCCTTCTCCCGTCAGAGATTTTCGTAAACTTGCTTTGCTAATTTTTGTAGTGTACAGGAAAATGCAAAACAAACTGAGCTCCCACTTCAGAAAGTCAGTGTTGGGGGGCGTGTGCACCTGGCAGAGAAAAAGCACCACATGGACGTCATGTGCATCAAAATGTGGTCATGCCTGTCAATTGCAGAAAAAGACAAGGGCGGGGGGGTGGGTGGCGGGCGGCAGGCGGGAGGTGTTGGAGCTTGAGGAGCGGAAGAGGAAGAGAAGTAAGCAGGGATTCTGTTCTGCAGCAATTTGCTGTTAACTCTTTGTTACAAACTCCTGGTTTATTTTTGTTTTTTTTTTTTTACCCCTGGGCACACAAGATATGAATTCTTACATAAAAGATATCTTGTAGCCCGTGGGTTGTTTCTGCCCCCCCCTCCCCGCACCCTCACCCACTGAATGGCATGCCTTGAGCACTTTTCTATGCCTTGATATATTTTTAAAATACTTGATTAAAACTGCGTAGTAACGTGCCTTCAGGATACAGCAGGATTTCTTTAGCCGGCTTTCTGTGGTTCAACATTCCTACACACACACCCCGCCTGCCACCCCAGTGTTTAAGCAGCAGTGGTTAGTCTTGTCTGCTTATCTTTGCCACTTAGCAGCAGTGGCGGCACCTTGGGGGAATGCCTCCCCTGCGCTCTTGGCTTCGATCTTTTCGTGAGCAGATCACCTGGTCTTTGTTCTGTGGTCTGCTGGATGGATTCGAACCACCAGCCTTAAGGTCTGTGGTCAAGACAAACCTTTATGCCACCCAGGGACCAAGTCATCTTTGTACACGTGCCATACTAGTTTGGGATTTATTCCCAGCGCTCGAATGACTGATTGCAAAAGGTCCACCCCAGCCATATGTATAATAGGATGCAGACCCTCTGTGTAATCCTAAGATTTCTTTTAAAAATCATTTTATTGGGGGCTCGTACAACTCATCACCATCCATCCATCCATCCATCCATCCATCCATCCATCATGTCAAGCACATTTGTACATTTATTACCATGATCATTCTCAAAACATTTTCTTTCCACTTGAGCCTTTGATATCAGCTCCTCATTTTTTCCTCTCCCTCCCCACCCCCAGTCCTAAATTTTCTAGTAAGCTGCGTTGATGGCAGGGATGAACATAATTTTAATCATTCAGTCCAGTCCGGCCTCTTACATGTAAAATCGTTCGTGGTCAGCATGTCCTCATTACCGGCATTGAGGCGTTTCATAGTCTAGTCTTCGTGCCAAGCCTTCGATTCCTGGTGCGTCTTCACCGGTCACTTGGACCCGAGCACCTTCCACGGGCTCAGGATCCTCCCCGTATGGTGAGCGGCCACCTTGGTGGGAGGAGTGGGTCTTGGCCGTCCTTGTGGCTGAGGGGAGAGTGTGTGTGTCGGCGAGGGTCCCTCAGCCATGACTCCCAGCCCTCCTCATTGGGAATTCAGTGTTCACGAATCCACAGGGCTTATTCAGTGTGGCAACTCTTGTCAAGGAGCCACTGACTTAGGGTGACAGCAGACTGAGACACCGCCCTGTCCTGTCTGCACCAACCTCATGACCAGTTGTGGACCGGACCGATGGCGATCGTTGGTGGGGATTTCATTGGCTGATAGATCTCCAGCCCCTTCTTTCTAGTCCATCCTAGTCTGGAAGCTCTGCTGAAACCATTCAGCCTCACAGAAACGTGTCAGCTTCTACCATAGTAGGTGGTGACTGCCCATGAAGTGACCCACCAAGGCCCCTGCCTATTAAATACGGGGTTTCGCTGCAGAAATGCATGTGAAACAAGGTTATCTTGGACGGGTTGACCAGAGGCTTGTGGGAACCTACTAGCCCATGCTTCCCTAAGGAGCATCCACTCGGTGTTGGCGAGGACTGACTTACTGAACAAAGGTAACTACCACCCTGGTGGGGTAGCACCTTACCCATCGGGCTGCCAGCAGCAAGGTCAGTGTGAACCCACCAACTGCTTCAAGGGAGAAAGAGGAGGTTGTCTGCTCCAGAAGGACTGATGGACAGCTGCTTTGGAACCACGCCCCCCGGGGGGCGGGCAGTTCTGCTCCATCTTTATAAGGTTGTGATGATCAGAATTGACTTGGTGGCAGTGAGTTTGGTTTTAAGCCGAGGCCCAGAGCCCTAAGACTGCGCTGTGTATTCCTTCCTGTGAAGCCTTGATACAAGCTGGTAGGCCATCCTCCCAGAGGTTACCCCCCCCCGCCCCCCCAGCATCACGGGAAGGTGTGTGCCGCCCTCGCATTGAAATCCAAAACCAGAAAGAAATGAGGTCGAGGGTACCAGAAACCCAAGCCTTCCTTTGCCCATCATCTCCATGGCAACTGTGACCTCACGGAGGCGGAGAAAGAGTTCAAGGTGAGGGAAACCTGGTGAGAAGCAAGGGGCGGGCTTGTCTCCCTGTCCTCTGCTGGGCGGTGCTGGAAGACCCGCTGGGGGCCCAAGCGCAGTGCTGCTCAGTTGCGGGCTTCAGCAGGACATGGGGTGTCTTTGAAAGATTTTGAAAACCATTCTTGATCCTGATGTATTGGGCCAGAGGTCTCCTGGGCAGAGTGTGGAGTATGGGTCCTGGGTAGTTAGTGCCTAAAGGGGTGAGGAAGCAAGGGGAGGGGGTGTGGCCTTGCTTCTGCTTTCAGACAGACAGGGGGAGAGGGGTGTGAGCATGAGCTCGGGCACGTGTGTGAGCGTGCACATGTGTGTGCATCAGCATGGGGAGTGTCTGAGGATGCAGATACATGTGGCCGAGCGTGCGTGCCTATGTGTACATGAACCTGGGAATGTGTGTGCCTATGTGCAAGCACATTTATATATGTGAGCGTATGGATGTGTGTGTGCATTTTCACTTTAATTTGCTGTGAGATATACTAGGTGCCCGCATGGTTTATAAACCTCTTTCTGTCTGTGTGACTGTGGGCGGTCTTGATGTTTCTATTTCTAGAAGGGGGGGGATTAAGGTGGGGGCCCACTCTAGAGAAAAGTGCTGAGAGGGTTAAGTCAACGCAGGCTTACTAGACTGAGGCACTGTGCTCACACGCAGTGGATACTCAATAAATGCCAGCTATTGTTTCATGAGTGGGCATGTCCCATCTTTCAGCATTGCCTGTATTGCCTAGACTTCACATATATAGTTCACTCATTTAAAAGGTACAAGTCAATGTCAACCCCCCCCCCCAGTGTATTCACAGGGGGTACAGCCATCTACGGCACAATCTGACTTTAGAACACTTTTGTTCCCGCCCCACCTCCCCAAAGAAACCTTGTAGCCACTCTCAATCTCTTCCCATGATCTCACTTCTACCCTCACCCCAAGTCCTAGGCAACCAGAGAGCTGTTCTCTGCCTGGCAGTTTGTGTGGCGGTTACATAATCCGGTGTCAACTTGCAAAGGGGTGGAGTCTAGCCTGTCAATCAGGTTGCAGCTTGATGACCTCATTGGGAGGCACCACAGAGATAAAGAGCTCACTGGAGGTGGGACACACACTATCTGTGTTGTCTTCCTGCTGACATGACACAGGGAACTATGCTAGAACCCTGGAGCTGGAGGAGCCACGTGGAGACACCTGCCAGCATTGAGATGCTTCCACCGCCACTGGATCCATAAGGCTTTCCACCCACTGGCCTGTGACCTTCCTGCATTTGGCTTCATTGATTGTGTTGCATGAGTCTGAAGAGGAATTTATAGACTGGTATCGGACATATGGGCTGATATCAGACTGACAGACGATCTGACTGGGCTGGGATGTTTTCTCAATATATAATTGCTCTTGAATATAAAGCCCTTTTAATACACATGAGTGTCTATGAATTTCTTTCTCTAGTCCACCCAGACTCACACAGTTTGTGGCCTCTGGGTGTGTCTTTATCCACAGAGCCGCGCTCCGCAGTGCGTGGTCCTGGTGACTGCCTTCTTCTCTCTCACAAGTTGCTTTCAAGGTAATGTAGCTTTGATGGTGTTTGTTCAAGTGTGCAGATGTAGCTGCACGCTTAATAATCATGACATCAGATTAATGTGCGGTTTGACACGTAGCTCATCTGAGGGAGGCAGTGTCCGTAAAAAACAAACAACAACACAAAACTTCACACATTTTCTGCCAGGCAGACTGAGTTCAAATCTTGGATCTGCGTTTATCAGATCACGGAGGGGATTAAGTTTGAACATGTATGCCTGGGCTATCAACTCCAGTATTTGAGAAATATTCCACCATTAAAAGCATGTTATATATTAGAGAAAATAGCAAAATGGAGACAAATCTAAGCCAAAGAAACAAAACTCTTCATTATGATCTTGATGGATCATCATTACTGTTACTTTGGGGAAAACCATCCCAGGTATTTAAAGAATTACTTTGTATATGTTTATATTTATCCCCGCCTAACCTGGAGTACATTATCTTTTTTTCACAAATGGTTTTTATACAAAATTACGTGGTACACGTATTCTCATGTCAGATACAGGACTGTAGGTTTTAAAGGGTAGCATACTACCTTTTATTAGACAGCTGGGCCACAAAGAATTTGATTAATCTCTCTGGGCACTTAGCTTGGGTTCTATCTGTGTAAGGTCAGGTCGACTAGAGAGACAAATCCAGAGACACTCCTAGATGGGCGAAAAGGAACTTCATATCAAGAAGAAATTGTTTATCAGGGAAACATCCCGGCCCAGTCCAACTCAAGTCTGTAGGTCCGATACTAGTCCACATGTCCCTCTTCCGACCCACAGAGCCACAAGCAGTGAATCCAAATGCAGGGACCAGCCGGTGGTGCACAGTCTTGTGGATCCAGTGGTGGTGGACGCATCTCCAACACTCTGGCAGGTCTCAACGTGGCTCATCAACAGGAAGGCAGCAAGAGAGACTGGCCCACCTCCAGAGAGTCTCCGTGGCACCTCCAAATGAGGTCATCCCGCTGTGACCTGATGGACAGGGAAAGCTCCACCCCTACCTTCTTACTGGTGCCGTGTTGGCACAAAAACCCCAACTACCACACGGTTTTAGGTGTTAGAACGCACTTACCTATTCATATTTTTGTACCGATTGGATATTTCTCCCAGGTAAATCACTGCCAAGCAGAAATACTGGTTTTTCTTTCCTCAGAGGTTAAGTAGGCGCAATATGCTTCAGCCACAAAGCGGGCTCTCACAGTTTGAGGAAGACCTCTATGAAGGTTTTTAAAGTCAGCTTCTTATCAATCTATCAGATACATCCAGAAAAGTGTGTTGCTCATCAGTGTCCAGGTCAGAGAACTTTCCAGAACATTCCCAGTACCCAGCAGGTTCCCTCATGTCCCATTCAACAGGTTCCCGTATCCTGGCTTCTAACACCAAGGATGACTTCTGTGTTTTTAAAGCTTCGTGTCAATGGAATCAGATGGTGCGTGCTAGTTCATATCTAGTGTCTTTCCCTCATCGTTTTCGTGAGAATTCACCCACGTACTCACATAGACGGTTGATAATTTTCAACGCTGTCTACTGTTCCGATGGTGAGACCGCGCTACAATTCATCTATCTGTGCTTCCATTGACGGGCATTTGGGTACTTTACAGGTTAGGGCCCCCACAACTAACACCGCCACCTGCATCCTTGTGATCAGAAGTCCGCTCTCTTGGGTACACACCTAAGAATTTCTGGTCCATCTAGTACGTTAGTGCTTTGCTGGGGGAAGGCGGCAGGGTGTTAGGTGGGTGGGTGCTGGTCAGTCAGCTTTGACGGCAGCCGTATGTGCAGCCGACTGAAGCAGTGCGATCCCATAACCACCATCATCGAAGGGCCCATTATTGGGGATGTCGTGCTCATACGTGTCACCAAGGGTCTCCCAGACCCTCACCAGGCCTCCTCTTCATCAGACACACTGTCCTCCTCCAGCACCGGATCCCTCTGATGACGTGTCCAATGCTGGTGAGCCCAGCACTGTGCTGTTGTGACCTATAAGATGTTCAATGGCTGGCATTTGGAAGCCGACTGCCTGGCCTTTCTTACTGGTCTCCCTTCGTCCACTCCCCAGAGCCTTGTCTGTCTCGAGTGACCCTGCTGATGTTTGAAACATGGGTCAAAACAAAACAAGCATGGGTAGCCTAGCTTCCAGCCTCGCAGCCACGTGCCAGCCCCCACAGTGTGACCGTGACAGGGCATGGTGGCTGAGGACAGGCATGAGACATAGGCGGCTGTGTTTTCTACCGGGGAGGTTGTACTTGCCACAGCGGCCACCCGACCTTCCAAGTGTCACTTTCTGTGCATCTTTCTGCCGTGCCTGGTCCCTGGTGCAGTGAGGAAGTGTGTAGAGGGGCCATGAGACCCTGGACAGGTTGGCAGTCAGATCGATGATTTCTCCAGCTGCTGGGAAGGCCAGGAAGGAGTCCTGGTGCTGCAGCGGTTAAGCGCATCGCTGCTCATGGTATGGGTGGCGGTGAGAACACCCACCAGCTGCCCCTTGAGAGAAAGATGTGCCCATCTGTTCCCGTAAAGATGACACCGGAAACCCTACAAGGTAGCTCCACTCTGCCCTGCAGGGTCCTGATGGTCAGATCGACTGGACTGCGATGGCTTTTAGTTTCAGGCAAGGTGAGAATTCTGAGCTGGACATCCTCAGAGACATCGTTGCATGAAGCAAGCATTGAAAAAGTTATCCGAACGTGCAGTGACCACTGGGTTCCCAGAAACGTGTCTCTCTCCGAGTCGGCATTGACTGGATGGCAGTGAGGGGAAGAAGAAGAGATGGGCCGTTTGCGGGCTGGGTGATGCCCAAGGGCTGCGGCAGAAGAGGTGTTTGTGAGCCCAGGTGCGGTTCTGTAAAGTCTTGTCTGAACGGGATGGATCCCTAAGAATCCGAGCTCAGGACCTTGAGCATCAAGCTATCTGGGACACACTGGCATGGCGGCACAATGGGCAGGCTTTAAAGTTGGAGGGAGCGGGCATTAGTTAAGTTCCAGCTCTACCACCTACCCAAATATACCCGACTGGCACCCGGTCCATGCTGATGTAGGACCCTGCAGGACTCACAGTGACCCCCCGGGGGCAAGTAGAATTGCCCCTGGAGGTTTCTGAGGCCGTAGACAGTCTGGGGAGCAGATGGCCTGTGTGACCCCCTTGGCGCAGCTGGTGGGCTCCCATGGCTGGCCTTGAGGTGAGCAGCCAGCATGGAACCCACTGCACGTCAGGTGTGTTCTCTGGAGCTGTTTCCTTACCAGTGACCACACTCTCCAGGTCAGAGCTTTCAAAGTTGTAACAGCCGATAACTCCAAATGCACAACCAGAGAGGAGAACTGCCCCCTTGTGTTGTCTGAGGCTGTTAACTCTAGATGGAGTCGAGAGCCTCCTCATTCTTCCACGGAGTGGCTGTTAGTTTCGAACCGCTGACCTTGTGGTCAGCAGTGTGGCGTGTCACTACACCACTGGGGCTCCCGAATGGAGCTAACGGGACACCGGGACTCACTCGTGAGAGCGGGAACTCCATGGGATGGCCCAGTTTTTCTGGCAGGTGTTCGTGGGTGGACTCCCAGGGCTGCTTGGAGGGTGGGTGAGAAGGTGTGCACACGGGTTCAGCTTGTGCGCTCTAACACATGCAGCCCTGCGTGAGTGTAACCGGTAGAAAACTCGGAGCCCGCAGGGTCCAATCTTGAGCCCAGGTTTTGTGGGAGAAGCACAGTTCAGCCGTCAAAATAATTACAAGCCAAACCTCCTGTCCCTGAGTATTTTCTAAACCTACCCTGTGTGTGTGTGTGTGTGTGTGTGTGTGTGTGTGTGCGCGCGCGCGCGCGGCGAGTGTACATGCATGGGTGCATCCAACGGCATCGTCCAAAACATGAGATCAGAGTCCGTTTCTTTTCCAGGAGATCGTGCATCCCTCCCCACCGGGCTCCCATGCCGACCCAGCACCAGCCTGGCCGCCCTGCTCCCTGCCCCTGCCCCTGCCCCTGCCCTTACACATTTGAGTTCCTCTCCTGCTGCCTGACTGTGCAGAGCCTTTTCCTCAGCTGGAAAGGGCTCCAGCTTTCGGGGTGTGGGAGAGGAATGTCTTGGGGCAGGCACAGGCTAGCTCCCCAGCAGTGGTCAGGGCAGGGCAGCAGCTTGGGGAGGCACCTGGCTTCACCTTTGCCCTGGTCTCAGAAGTTGTTGTTACTCCTCACCTGGAAGCATTGAGGCGGTGGGGGGCCAGGGTAGGGGAGAAGTAGGGGGCGGGGCAGAGGGGATGAGAATGAGTCAGGAGGGAAGAGGGAGGGAGTTGAAGTAAGGAGGGAGGAAGGGGGTGTAGGAGCAGGGAGAGGGAGGAAGGAGGAGGAAGTGGGGACAAGGGGGAGGGAGCAGGGAATGAGAATGAAGGGTCAGGAAAGGGGGATGAAGGAGAGGGGGAGGGAGGGGAACGAGAGAGGGGAGGGAGAGAGGTAAGTCTCCCTCAGAGCTCCCTGGTGACACTCACCAATGTTTGTTCTCCTCAGTCTCCTCAGACCAGATTGAGCAGCTCCATCGGAGGTTTAAGCAGCTGAGTGGAGACCAGCCTACCATCCGGTAAGATCTCAACCCACAGGTTGGAAGTTCAAACCCATCAGCTGATCTGTATGGGTAGAAGGGGGGTGGGGGGAGATGGGAACATTGTCTTCTGTGTAGATTCAGACATCAAAGACTCAGGTTCACTGAGTCAGTTCTAACTCCTAGTGACCATGGAATCCCTATGGAACTTCTATTCTGACCTGTAGTCTCAGTCTACTTGATGGCAGTCTGGATTTGGGAGTGTGGGGGCTCTGAAAGGACTCATGCCCCACCCACCACTATCACCACTTTTCCTGAAGCAAACTTTTAATTCTGGGTGGTAATTTTGGCTTTTTTGAACAGACCTTTGTTTGTTTTCTAGAGCAATTTTAAGCAATTTTAGACTAGAATGTAGAGAGTTTTCCCTATGTATCATGGAAAAGCCAATGTTAGTGTGTACTATCAACTCAAGTTCAAGTCACACGGGAGCTGTTTTGTGCCAACTAGTTCAATGGATGTTGATGATTGGACAATGCACACATGGAATGTTGGGTTTTGATGCTTCATAAGGTGTGTTAGCCCGGTAGACTAGAGAAACAAACCTATGGACACTCATATATGTCTAATCAAGAAGTAATTATACATCACTAAAACATCCCAGCTCAGATCAAGTCCACAAGTCCAATATTAGTCCATGAATTCCTCTTCAGACTCATGCAACACATGCAAAGATGCTGAATGCAGGAAGATCACAGGCCGGTGGGTGCAAAGTCCTGTGGGTCCAGTGGTGCTGGAAGCATCTCCAGGGCTCTGGCTGCCATCAGCGTGGCTCCCTGTGGCTTGTCAACAGGAGGGTGAAGCAGAGAGAGTGTGTCCTGCCTCCAGGGAGGAAGAGAGGCTGTGACCTGATTGACAGGTTAGACTCCACCCCTGTATTCTGTTTATCAAGTGGGCATGAAATTGTATAACGAACATGTAAGGCCAGGTGCCCACCAGAACAGCGTCATGCAAAATAGTTTTGCTGCCTGGAAAATGCCCTGTAGTCCACCTCTTGTGGCTCTCCCTCTGCCACTCTCGGTCCCTGGCAACCGCTGGTCTCTGGTTCGTGTCTCCAGAGTTTTGCCTCTCCCAGAACGGCAGAGAGTTGTGCTCACACCGCAGGTAGCCTTTTCAGACGAACTTCTTCAGTGCTGGGCACTGAAGTCTCTTCATGCCTGACGGCTCATTGACTTTAACCACTGACTTACACTCCAGTGGCTGTACCATTTATGTATCTGTTTGCTAGCCACTTCCTGATCGGGGCCGTGCTACAGCAGCTCTGCTCTGCCTTGTCCCGCGTGGGTTTCTACGTGGATGTAGCCACATGATGAAACCACAGAGCCACCAGACCAGTCATAGAGAAACCAAAGCAGTGGCCACTCAGTCGTTTCCAGCCCCCAGAAGAACGGGGATCCGTGGGTTTTCTCGGCTACCATCATCTCGATGAAGCCTCTCCGGGACCTTCGATATGCATGGTGCTGCCGGGTGGATTTGAACCACTGACTTGCATAGGTTAGTGGTGGATGAGCACCAACCACATGGCCCACCCAGGCACCTTGCATCTAACCGGTAGTGGTTTTCATTGGCCTGGCCCCTTCTGAACAAGAGCTTCTCAGGGAGGAGGAAAAGAGCTACGTCCATCTCTCTCAGGGCGGGAAATTCTTTCAAACAGCCTCTTCATGGTAGCGCATGCGCAGTTGAGGATGCTTCTGTCTCGTTTAGAACTAGATGAGCGAGAAGCCCTGGTCAGCCGGCGACCATCCAGGTGTGGGAAGGAAGCTTCCAAAGGCGCTGTCGCCGGCAGGGCACCCAACGCGAACATCCGAACCCCTGTGCTTGCTGCTCAAGGTGGAAAGGCCCTGAGGTGGATAGTCCTTGCAAACAACCTTTTGCAGAGCACAGGAACGCTTTCTTCCCAAGCAGAATAAGGTTTCACCCAAGTCTTGGAGAAACTGGCACGTAAACATCCGTGTTCCCTTGCCGGGCTCAACAAAAGCATCTTGTTAACCTAGTGTGCTGCATTCGCGAAGCTTCCGCGTGGAGAGTTCAGAGTCTGAGGGGTCTCAAGGTTCTTGGTGCCTCTGGCTCCCGTTACATTTGATGTACACTGGTGTTACAGTCTAGCAGACAATCAGAAAGAACCCCCCAGCTCATCCCCCTGCTGCGCCAGTGCAGTTAGCAAAGCAACCTGACTTCCCATTGGCTCTGATGGGGTCACATGCCTCAGTAAGAGCCAATCACACTGCCTACAGGCCGGAAATGCTAATTTGTGTCCCCTTTAGAGGAGTGGAGCCTCGCTCCCAAGCACGTGGACTATGCAGCGGATACTAAGTAACCAATGCTAATGGACACCTTTGAGTGGAGCTCACCTTCAGTGGGGTGAGGGTGGGAGTCTCCTTCGTCCTCAAGATCAGATTTGAGCTTTCTGCAGCCCTGACTCAGTACAAGCTGCCGTTGGATTTGTGTGGACCCTCGTCCAACCTTGGGAGGAGAAGTCTCAGGTCAGAAGCCGCACACTGGCAGACCCGGGAGACATTGCTGCTTCCATTCCAACCCATGTCCTCTGACAGTCAGTGGATTCCCATCCAGCATCCTACAGGGCAGAGTAAGACTGCTCCTGAGAGTCTCTGAGGCTGTAGATCGCTATAGCAGCAGACGACCTCATCTTTCTCCCAAAGAGTGGCTGGTGGGTTCGAACCACTGACCTTTCAGTTAGCCGCCCAGTGCCCCCCCCTCCCACCGCATCACCGGTGCCCTGTGAACCACTGCAGGCGCCTCAAGTTTCTAATAAACAGTGAATTGTGTGAGACCATCATGGCCAGGGCAGTGCCCGGTCAAAGAGGGCACACATGCCATCCAGCTCTTTCCCCGAAAAGGTTCTTGCCTTCCACATCAGGGAAATTTGCCCTCAAGTCTAGATTTGAACTCGGTGCTGTGGCTCCAGTGTCTTGTTGTGCATTGCTGTTCCATGTCCTCAGAGGACCTCAGGGTCCCCCCTCTGCAGTCTGAGGACCCTCCATTTTAAATGTCCCACATGGACTGGTGTGGGGGCAGTGTAATTGCCACCACAGTACCCCCAGCTCCCAGCGCTGCCTCAAAGTCGCCGGGTTAGGTTGGCATCAGCTGCCAGCAGTGACAGCTCGCCAGACCTGCCGGAAGGAGCTGACTGACCACAGCCTCTTGTGCAAACAGCCCTGCCGGAAGGGCCTACCTCGTCCTAATCTTCAGCTCCGGGCCTGGCTGAAAGTGAGTCAGCAGCTTCTTGCATCCTCCTGGACTTTCCTGACAATCTTGCCTGGTGTCCAACACCGTCCCTGTTCTGCCAGGGGCTTCCTCTGTCGCCTCGGGCTGGGTCACCAGCCTCTCGGAGCCCTAGGGACATCCAGAGACTCTGGCCTGTGCTCAGAACTCTGAGTCTGAGAAGGATCTGTTTCATCAGTAGTTAGAAGCTTCAAGACAGCTGACTCAGCAGGGAACTAAGATCAGAAGGGCAGATACGAGGCACTGAGTTGGCAAGGAAGCGATCAAAACTCTCCTTTATTTACAGATGATGCAGTTATAAAGGTAAAAAAAAAACAAACTCAGACTCAGCAAGAGCATGACTAGCATGGAATGAAAGTTTCGGTAAAGTGGCAGGGTGCAGAACCCACCTTCCAGACTCAGACTCCTTTATGCCTGAGCAGGACACTGGGAAAAGCAATACCATCTAAATAGCCATTAAAAAAATAAACCCTTTGGGAGTGGGGCGGGTAACTAACCATGAATACTGAGCAAATTACTAAACACTGCTCCAAGGAATTAAGAGACATCTACAGACATGGGAGGACGTGGTGTGGAAGATGTAATGCTGTGAACATGTGAAGCCTACCCAAAATAAATCTACAAACAGAATGCCATCTCAACCCATAGAGCATGGCATTCCGTCTTTAAGGAAGTGGAAAACCAATTGTCAACTTCCCGTGGGAAAAAAGAGACCTCGGATGAGCAGAGTAGGATGGATGCCCCGCGGTTCCCACTTCCAAAACCTGTGCTGCAACCACGTAGTCAGCAGAGCTGCTGTTGGGACCACACCAACCATCGAGGCAGCGGGCAGAACTGAGAATCCAGAAGTAAATCCACCCACCCATGGAGAGCCGATCTTCAACAGGGCGGTGAAATCCACTAAGTACAGGGAAGAGAGACCGCTTCCCTTTAGCACGTGGTGCCGACAACACGGCGACCCCTTGGCAGAACAGTGGAACCAGATCCATACCTCTCACCACATACAGAAGCCAGCGCCAGATGGTTTGAAGACCTTGATGTAAACCTTAAAAGGTTCCGGCTGAGAAAAAATAGGGACGACCTAGGGGCCCCCCGTTTATGGCCTGAAAGGACTTTCACATTTGAACAAACAGCAGTATGTAAACTAGCCACCCAAGACCTCCTGAAAATACTTATGGGCATCAAAAGGCTTAGAACCTACATTGGGAAAAAATCATTACAGTCACCTAGCCGGCACAGGACTAACCTAGAAATTGTATAGGAAATGCCAGCACCTCAGAGCCATTCCGTTTGCAGCACGGGCCGAGAGCGTGGACAGATCCTTTACTGAAGGGGATTCAGATGTTCAACCAACACACACAGTCGTAGTAGCAATCCTGAGCCATTGGAAAGGGGCCAAACCAAACAGTGGCGATACCATCTCACCCCAGCAAGCTTCTGCTGTGTTCCTTGCCCATGTTCCCCCTGGTTGGCTTCCTCCGGGAAAAAATGGAGGGGTGCCCTCCACACCTGCATTTGCCTGTGCCCATGATGAGGCCCAGTGCTGGCCTTGTGTTGTGTTTTATTCAGAATGTTGCATTCCCCCCCTTCCAGAGGGGTCCCTTGTGTATGCTTCAAAGCGTGGGCCCCTCCTGGCCACCAAGCACCAACTTCTGTGGGCCCTGTTTCAGGGCTGGCGTGGACAGAGTTCACCTAGCCCATTCATTGCAAAAGGAGCCCAGGTGGCACTGTCAGGTACGTGTTGGACTGATGAACGCAAGGTTGGCAATTCAAACCCACCCGCCACTCTGCTGGAGAAAGAGGCCTCTGTCTGCACCCGTCAAGATTGACCATCTCCTCGGAAACCAGCAATGTGGGAAAGCTACCAGTTGGAATCAACTTGGTGACGGTGGGGAAACCATGCGAAGATCCTCACTACAGACGAGGGCAGTGTTGGCTCCGCTCCCGGCAAGCAGGCTTCGCTCGCAGCCACCTTGGACAGTTGGTGGAGGCTTTGTGTTGCTCCGATGCTGCGAATGGGTTTCTGCAGCGCTTCCAGATGAGACCGACTAGGAAGAAAGGCCTGGTGATCGATTTCTGAAAGCCAGCCGGTGAGACCCTTGTGGATCACAAGGATAGCCCTGTGGGCAGTATTTTGCCTCACCATGGGTGGGTGTGCCTCGGGTCAGGGCCTGACTGGGCAGCAGCCACTGCGGCAGCTAAGAAAGCGCGGGGAGGGTTTCCTGCACGTTGTCTTCCATGGGGCCACTTAGCAGGCGAGGGTCTTACCCCTCAACTCCTCACTTCCTGGGGCGCGCCAGCGCTGGGTCAGCGTGCCAGTTCGGGCACACGGAACATTAGTGAGCGCTTCAGCATTCCTGATAGATGCAGCCACATCACACACGGCACACACATGCACACATGCACGGACACACACGCTTTTAGATTCATCCAGCCATGGAGCGTGAGTAACTGCTGACCAGCAGAGCCCCGGGCACACACATTAAGGGTAGAGGACGTGGCGTTCTCGGCGGGAGGGCAGCGCTCTGCTTGGCAAACAGTGCAGCACCAGCCAGAAGGAACTGCAGCTCCGGTTTGCTCCCTTGATGGCTCCCATTGCTTTGCCGTGTCCCACGGCTAACGGCAGCCCCAGCCCCTCACTGAGGGCCACCATGTGCCAGGGCACTGCAGGAGGTACTCACCTGCCTGGTCTCGAGGAGGTCAAGGCCCATCGGGGGCCCATTCTACAGATTAGGAGACTGAATCTAGAGAGGTTACAGTCGCCTGGCTTGCTGGGTTTTGCAAGCAGAGCTGGTTGGCTGCAGACAGAACCCAGACACTGTCGTTCGCCAGTGTGTCACCCCACCTTGTCACTTTGCTTTTCGCCTGTCAAACAGCCCCGACTGGCCGCGTGTCTATGTTGTTGGCAAAGACTTGCAGTGGAGGAGAGCTGGGGCCCTGCCTGCCCTGCCTTAGCCGGCTGTCCCACTGTCAGCCGACTTCACAACCAGGGAGGGAGGCCTCGCTGTCAGGCCAGACAATGGGAGATGATTTAGAAAGGGGAACCCGCAGTTGCTGGTGAATGTGCTCAGAAACAGCCGGCGTGAAGCGGCAGGGCGCGCTCTCCTTGCAGGTGTGCCCTGGGAGGTTGGCTGCAGGGAGTCCCTGAAGTGTTTGGAGGAGTCCCCAAGGCAGGAAGGTGCTTGGCAGTGCCTCAGGTTTGCTAACAAGCACGTGTCCTAAAGGAGATCACCCGGTCTTCCCCCAGCAAGTTGAAGACTGAGCGCAGCCTCCAGAGAGGGGCAGAGGCAGTGGTGGACTCAGTCGTGGACCATATGCCTTCCACTTGGGAGACTCAGGTTCAATTCCTGGCCAGTGCACCCCCTCTGTGAGGGACTAAGATGAATTGAGACCTTGAGATCTAGTCCCCCAAACCCAGCCAGTGAAAAATCACAAGAGCTCACTCTGCCACCAATCTCTGGGCTGGGCAGTGTTTTGTTGCTGTGAGTCTGGGCAGACCCAGGTAGCTGTCGATCGTCTCTTTCCCTGGGTGGGCACTCTGCTGGGGTCGGGGAGGAGGGCATCTGGTGTGTTTTGGGGACTCCAAGGAGTCTGAGATGGCACAGAGACTGGCAGGCCTTCAACCCGAACGTGTCATGCGTGTGTGTGGAATCTTCAGGGATTCTATGCAAATTCTGCCAGGTCTGGACGGGGGCTGAGGTTGTGGAGTTCTCAGCTTGGGGGTGCACAGCCCTGGGCCCAGTGCCCCCAGACAGAAGCTTGTGTGTGAACCGGGCCCTAGAAGCCACTTCCAGAAGGACCTGGGAATGAAGCCAGACCCATAACACTGGGCTTGTCCACACCCCCAGTCCAGATGGCCTGGCCTCCTCCTGCTCTGGCTGCCACCCCCATTGCTGGTGCTCTCTGGCCAACAGGGAGAGGCAGGTGTGGTTACTCACCTGCGATGCCCACCACAGCATCCCATGCCCTCAGAGTTTACACAAACCGTCATCAGAAACATGCTGCTGTTCACTGCCAGCCGATGTCCCCACTCACAGCAGAACAGCGTGCCAAGCTATGGGCCCTTCAGGCCAGCAGTGATCAGAGGCTGTTCCCTGGCTGCTGTTTGGAAGGTAGCTCGCCAGGCCTTTCTTCTGTGTCTCTTTTCATCGGTGGGGGGTGGAGGGCACATGAGAGGGGAGTAGTGGGTTTTGCAGTGGACACTCCGAGTGGCCTCTGTGACTTCACTGGTGGAGGGTAGGGGCTTGCAGGTCTGCGTGCATCCAGGAACCATCGAGACTCTTCAGTGGGACCCATCCCTCTGCAAGCCTGGGGCTGCCGAGCCACAGAGACTGGGCAGTGCCCACAGTGAGAACAGACATCACTAGCTCGCCCTGACCCAGCCCATGAGGCCTGCGAAAGAGCCTGACCATCATGTTTTTTTCTCCTCTTGGGAAGGGGACGCTTACCCTCCCTCTGTTAGGTCCCCAGTGGGCCCCCCCCTGGGGCTGGGTGGGACAGATGGCCAGCAAAGATCTTTCTCTTAATTGAGGTTTGCAAGCAGAAGCTGGGCAGGAGGCCCTTTCCCAAGTGTGTCTGTGGCTTGGTCCCCTCCCTCCCTGACCCCCTGACCTCCCCCTCCCTGCTTGGCCTGTAAAGCGGGCACCTTGGCGTCACTGCCCATGGGGATGTGGGGCGATTAAAAGCTACAGTGCTTATAAAGCCACCATCTGGGCACAGAGTTGGCACGCCGACTCTGGACGGAAGAGAATGTCACACCCCAGAGCAAATCCCCTGGGCTGGCATGAGGGTGTGTCACTGTGGGCAGCCACCCCTCCCTGCCCCTCAGCTCTGCCCGCCTGGTGGAGAGGTCAGCTCCTCGTTCCCACGGCCTCAGCCTGGGTGTCAGGTGTGGCTGGTTCCCCTGGGCAGAGGGAGATGAAACCCGGTACTAGAGGCTGGTGAGTCTGTGCCAGGTCGGCGCTGCTGTCCTTGGGGAGGGGGGTCGGCGAGGAACACGAAGCAAGGCCTAGGCCTCCCCTCGCCCCCCTGATCCGCTGACTCCCTTGCTAGTCAGGGCAAGCACCTTCCCCTCTGCCGGAGTCTCCTCCTCTTTGAAATGGGGGCGGTTGTGTGACACTCCCCAGTGGTAGTTTGGTTAATACTGTTACTGATATCAGTGCTGCCGTAACTGTTATTGTGAGATTGGAAATGGGAACTTGCTGCGGGGCAGGCAGGATTCGAACTCCTCTCCTGGGTTCATCTTGTCAGCCCTGACAGGCTCCAGCTGCAGTGGGGTCGATTTGGATGCATTGCAAGCCCGTGTCTGTATGTGTGTCTGTGTTGTGTGTCCGAGTAGGACTGTGTTCCGTGGCGTTTTCAGTGACCAGAGAGTCAGCTGTTGATTACCGGGTCTTTCTTCCGAGGGGCCTCTGGGCTTCACACCACCAGAGCTCTCTGGGAGCCACTGAGAACATCCCGTCGGCTCTCCCCCAGGGACCCCACAGTGCAGCCTGTGTAGTGCACCAGCCTACAGTCCACAGGCGTGGAAAGAGAGCCCTTGTAGAGGCCCGGCGATCTCCCACCACCGAGTCAGCCACTGGAAACCCAAGGAGTACAGTTCTTCTTGGCTAGTCATCAGCGACCATCGTGCTGAGCATGTCGCCTATCTGCCTCCTGTCGCCCCTACTAGGGGCCCCATATGGATCCCATTCCCAGGGGTGGAAACTGAGGCCCAGAGGTAGCAGGGCTGGGCTAGAACCCAACTCTGGCCCAGAAGCTGCAGCGCCATTCATTGCCATGCCCACTTCACAGACAAGGGCACTGAGGGAGGGTTGGCAGAAGCCAGGACATCAGCCAGTAGGGTCTCCCAGGCCAATGGACCACTTAATGGAGGAGGACTGCTTCCTCCCTCCCTCTCTTCCCACCTTCTTGCTCCTGCCCCTCGGTGTGGCCTGTCCTCCATCAGGGAACTAGGGTTGAGCAGCCAGGCCTCTGAGCAGGCAAGGAGAGCAGGGAGCCTGGGGTTGGAGGGAAGAGCCCGCCTTGGTTAGGTCGGGGTTCAAATCCTGACTCTCCCATAAGCCCTCTCTGAGTGACCTTGGACTGGTTGTCCAAGCCCCTGTGCAGTTCTCCTTGCATGCGTGCTGGGTGCTGCGGGGTGTGTGGAGGGTGGGAGTCCCCTGGGTGTTGCGGGAGAGTCCTCTGAGATGAGCTTCGCTGCCATGTTGGAGAGAGCGAGGCTCTCGCCGTGGCCCTGATCTGTGCCTTCTCTCTTCTGTCCCTGCCGGTACTTGAAATACCAGTGACACAGCTTCCAGCAGCACAGCACCACACACACACACGCACCACACACACACACACACACACACACGACCCCAAACGGTGGTTAAAAATACTGGTTCTATTGAAATGTAAGCACCGTACACGACAGTCACTTAAAGTGCACATCAATTTCAAAACATTTCCCCCACCCCCGCCTCCCCCACAAGACAAACTGCATAGCATTTAGCCAGGACTGCTGGTTGCCCCTCCCCGCCAAGCCCTCAGATGGCCCCCTCCCCTGGGGCCTCTTCTTTGCTCTGCATTGCCAGCCTGTGGTTTGGGCCCCTTCCAAGGCCACTGCCCTTACAGTCACCAGAGCGAGGCGAGAGGCAAGCAGGAAGCTGCTCCTGAGGACAAAGGCCGGCCTTGTGTGGAAAGGGCAGGGGAGAAGGGCAGACAGGTCAGGGTCTCACCTGGGCTCTGTACCTGCCAAGCCCACAGCCCCGGGGAGCCAGCAACACATGGGACCGACCGGATGGGAGGCAGGGCTCGTGTTTGAAATGCAGCCATCCTCCCCCCAAGCACCAGCTCTCTCCTCTGAAACAGCTTTGTGGTGACATAATTCACGTTTCCATAATTCACATTTCAGTGGCTTTTAGTATCTTTACAGAATTGGGTGTGACTCACCATCATCTGAAAGCCTTTATCACCTTGCCTGAAAGAAAGCCCCATCTCTGTCATCATCCACTCCCATTTTAGCTGAGTCAATGCCGGCTCTTAGCGACCCTACAGGACAGAGTAGACTAGCCCCACAGGCCTTTCTGCCAGGTCTTTTCTCCCAAAGAGACTCGAGGGTTTGAACCACCGACCTTCAGGCAAATAGCTCAGCGCTTTAGCCATTGTGCTACTAGGGCTCCTTCCTTGAGCTTTAAAAATCAAAACAAAACTCCTTGCCACTGCGTCAGTTTTGCCTCTGTGGGTTTCCAAGACTAATGCTCCACAGAAGGTAAACACCGCTTTCTCCTGCAGTGCACTGGTGCTCTCGAACTGCTGGCCTTGAGCTTAGTAGTCCAGTGCAGAACCCCCGGCCTTGGGCAACTGCTAATCCATCTGTCTCTCTAGATTTGCCCAGTGTTAGACAGTTCTCACATACGGAGCCATACAGGTTTTCTCTCTCATGAAATTTCCAAAGGCAGTCTCACATAGCTTTCATTTCCTTCGAGGGGCAAAGAAGGCCCCATTGTGTGGGCAGACCCCATTCTGTGGATCGATTCGCCCATGGATGGGCCTCTGGGTGGTTTCCGTGGTTTGAAGAGCGCTTCTGTGCGTATTCGAGTCCAGGTCTGTGTGGACCTGTGCCCATGTTCCTCCCGGACACACTCGGGGTGGGCTTGCTGGGTCATTCAGTCCTTCACGAGTATTGTCCACAGCTGCGTGTCGGCCCTCCGGCCAGAGCAGGTGGCACGTGGTGGGCACAGGTGGCCTCTGCCCCAGGCATGGGGGTGTCTGCTTTCTCATAGGAGTAATGGCTATCTAGTATATTGGAGGCTTTTCAGAGACACCTATGAGCTTCCTCAACCCCAGGCTGAGCGTGAGAGGTGGGCACAGCATGACAGCGTGTTCCAGACCTTTCTCCAACCTGGAGCTGCCCTCGTGGGTCCTGCTGGGGCCACGCAGCTTGAGACGTGGTGCCACAACCCACTGACATCTGCCTTCTCCCCTCGCCCCGCTCCTGCCCCTTCCAGCAAGGAGAACTTCAACAGCGTCCCTGACCTAGAGCTGAACCCCATCCGAGCCAAGATCGTCCGTGCCTTCTTTGACAACAGGTGGGTGCCTCTCGCCAAGTCCAACCGGTGACGTCATCCTTTTGGGGCCGTCATTTCGAGTTTGTCACTTCTCATGGGATGAGCCCCAGGCCCGCTGACCATCCACAGCGTCACCACGAGTTGGAGTCCACGTGGTGGCCAGTCGGGTTTGCACTTCACACGTGGGACGTGTCTTCTGCGTGTCTCTTTAGTTGGGGTGGGGGGTGGAGTGGGAGTGAGGCAGAAGGCAGGAGCCCAGGAGCAGAAAGCCCAGTGGCTATGGGCAGCCCGCTCGATCTCTCAGAGCCTCTGTGTCATTAGCTGTGGCTGTGTAGCAAGGTCACCCCAGAACTTAGCAGCTGAAAACGGCACCCCTTTACTGCTCCGCAGCTCCTGCAGAACCGGCATCTGGCTGTAAATTCTCGGGGCATCTGGGTCAGCGTTGCGACAGGGGAAGCCCTCACATGAGACCACAATCGTGGCCACCACCCATGTTTTTAAAAGGCCAAGGAAGGGGTTTTTGTCATGGAATGTTTTGGGGTTTTTAAGTGACCAATGATGTGGACCGTCTTCTCATGTGCATTCCAGCCGCGTGTGTATCCTGTTTGGTGAGGGGTTTGCATATTTGCCCCCTTTCTGCTCGGGCCCACTCCTGGAGGAAGGGCTAGACGGGCCCGGGGGCCAGGTATTACTTGGGGTCATCTAGGAGGCTGCCTGCCAAACCTGTGTGCTCACCTGACCATGGAGACAGTAGCACCTGTCATCAGGTGGCTTGAGGACATGTTGAAGTGACATCATCCCCCTTGTTTACAGGTGGGGAAACTAAGGCACAGTACATGCTCGCAGCCTCTCAGCTGGCCTCCGCTAGTTGGAACTCAGCAGAGAGTGCAGGTCCCCGAGTGTCCAGCGATGCTGAACTTCACACAGCCCGCTAGGTGGCAGGAAGGGCAGGGGCAGGGTGCCCGAGGCCCCAGTCAGCTGGACTCACCAGGGGATGTTCAGCCTCTTGGCCTGCAGAGATCTCTTGAGAGATGGGGGGGGGGGTGGAGAAAGAGGAAGGAAGGCAAGGGGCGAGGTGTGGGGCTGAGATGAGTGGCTTCCTGGTAGCGGTTTTGCATTGTGCAAGCATGCACCGTTCACCTCTGGTTCTGCCAGCACCACAGGACCTGGGGACTCATCCTGGGACGGTGGCTGCTGCTCACAGCTTGGGGCCCTGAGCTGTTGCCCATCCCTGAGAGATGCAGAGGCCTTCCTCAGGGCTGGGGAGGGGCGGCACCCCAGAGTGGATGAGCATTAATTAAACAGGCCGGGGGAGGGGGGCACGAGGGATGCCCTGGTGAGTGGAGCTGCACATGCAAAGGTCCTGTGGCACCAGGGCATGACCATCAGGATGCTCAGGGTGGAGGCAGGGGGCTGCTCCTCTAGGCAGGAGGGACTTGGTGAAAACCTAGGTCCTGGCAGGCTCTTGAGGGGACCAAGGAGAGAGCTGAGGCCCTGCCTGCTGACCGGGAAGGTTGAAGGCTCCAGTCTACCCAGAGGTGCCTGGATAGAAAGGCCTGGCAGACACCTTGTGAAAATTCCAGCCGTAGAAAACGCTGTGGGAGCAGTTCTGCTCCGACATGTGGGCTCCTGGTTGCCGTGGTCCTGGCTGCAGTGGCAGCGCAGGGCTCAGGGAGAGTTGGTGGTGGGGGCAGAGGCCAGATAGGGGATGCGTGGGCCCCAGGCCTGGGCTAGTGGCGGGGGGTGGGGGAGGGAAAGAGGGGAATGACAAGCAGCAGGTGTCTTCTGGGAAACCCCGGCAGGTCACAGGGCTGCAGTAGTCGGACGCCCCAGTCAGGGGCAGAGGTGGGCTGGGCCTCACCGTCCTCTCCTAAGCCCTTGGTCCCGGTGATCAAGTGTTGCCCCGGCTGGGAGGGATGGCAGGGAGCTTTCTGAGGAAGATTGAAAGGGAGACTGGACTTTGGGATCCCTGGAAAGTTCTGGTCTCTAGTTCATAGACCCACCTTCCCTACTCCAGAGGGGATATGCACCTCTCTCTGGGTGACCCCTGGACCCCCGAGGAGCAGTGGGCTCCTGCTGGGTGGCACATGGGGGCACTCCGCGAGAAGAGCAATATCCCTCTTTACATTGAGGTCCAGGGGTGACCTCAGATGGGGTGGTCAGGTGCTTCAACCCATAGCAACCCTGTGTCACAGAGTGCCACGCGGCCTGGTCCTGGCCACCATCTGATGGATGGTGGGCGTGAGCCCATTGTGGTGGCCATGGTGTGTCCACCTTGTGGAAGGCCGTCGTCTTTGGCTGACCCTCTAGTTTACCAAGCAGGATGTATTTTTCCAGAGAGGGTCAGGATGCCCTTCTCCGGGGGCCGGCCACTCCCGAGAGCATCTCCAGAGTTGGAGGGACCGAGTCTCACCCTCCTCGTCCTCCGCATCCTGCCCGTGCTTCTTCCAGGACGGAGTGGTCGGTGCAGGCCGGTCGTGGCTCAGTGTTCTCCACCAGCCCCTTCGTTCAAACGCATCAGCTCCCTGGTTCGCCCACTTCCCCGCCCGGCACCCACATGCATGCACAGTGACTGAGAACACCGTTGCCCAGGCCAGGTGCACCTGGGTCCTCGGGAACCTTTCACACAGGTCTGGCTGGTGCAGCAGGTTTGAGATGCCCTAGAACTCCGACGTCAGAGAGGGCCCGTAAACCCTACGCACTTCAGCCATCACCAGCCTGGGCCCTTGTCTGGGACCAATGAGGCAGGGAGGATTAAATGGTGGGTGCTGCAGAAGCTTGTGTGTGTGTGGGGGGGGATGTGTGTGTGGATGTGTTGGTTGTGTCTGTGGTGGTGTGTGTGTGGGGGGTGTGTTGAGGTGTGTGTGGGTTGATGTGTGTCTGGGGGATGTGTTGTGTGTGTAGAGATGTGTGTTGGTGTGTGTCTGGGGGATGTGTTGTACGTCTAGGGATGTGTGTTGGTGTGTGTGTGTGTTGTGTGTCTGTGGGGACGTGTGTGTATGTGTGTTGGGATGTGGACATCTCCATGTCATTCCTTCTGCATGGGGACACGCTATGGCTCCTGGTCAGCCCTGTCTCCTTAGCCCCACTGGGAGTCTGCCACCTTGCTGGCCCAGGCTGACTGGGGTCATCTCCCTGAGCCCTTCTGGGACACATGTTCTCATCCTTCATGGCCAAGTTGGCTGCCCTCTACTGCGGGGGGCTGGCCCCTGGCGCAGAGACCCAGTGCGCAGGGCCCTGTGGGCTCATTTTCAGACGTCAACCTCCAGTCCTTTCTTCCTAGTCCATCTTGAGTCTGGCAGTTCTGCTGAGACCAGCTCAGCATTGTGGCAACATGGGAATCGAACCCAGGCCCTGCTAGGAGGTGAGCATTCTGCCCATGCTCACCCTTGGGAGCCCTGGAAGTCCCCAGGAGGCATTGGGGTGCCCTGCAGGTGCTCATGATGCTGAGAGGTCACCCAGGATGGAGAGCTGGGTCAGCACAGGTTTTTCAGGCTGGAGGTCAAGCATTTGCAGTAAACTTGTTCTGGCAGATGATTGTTCATGAAACTTTATTTACAGATGTGGAGGGTCAGGTGTTAAAGAGTTCCCAGGAAGGAGCCCTGGTGGTGTAGTGGGCTACACATTGGGCTGGCAGCTCTGAGGTCAGCAGTTTGAAACCACCAGCCGCTGTGCTGGAGAAAGAGGTGGCTGTCTACTCCGTAAAGAGGCTCAGAAACACACAGGGGCAGTTCTACCCTGTCCCGTAGGGTTGTTCTGGGTCAGAATTGACTCAATGATGTTTTTTTTGGTTGTTGTTGTTTTTTAGTTTACAGTTCTTTTGACGATTTAACCCTCCAGACTCAACCATCTGAAAACCCTTCTTAGCCTTGGGGCGGTATAGTAGATGTGGGCCAGGTGGGGTCCTTGGCCCGTCTGCTCATGTTCCCTGAGTGAGTGCCTGCATTGCTCAATGCCCGTGTCCCCTGACCCCCTCCCCCATCTGTCTCTCATCATAAGGCTGTGTCGCCCCTCCACCCCACGTGTGCTGGGGGGGGGGGGGGGCAGAGGCTGGACTTTGGTGTCCAGGGCTCCAAGGTCACAGCAGCTGTTGTGGGCGGTTCCATGGGAGAACCAGGGCCGCCCTGCCCACAGCGCCCCCCATTTCTCCCGCAGGAACCTGCGCAAGGCCCCCAATGGCCTGGCCGAGGAGATCAGCTTCGAGGACTTCTTGACCATCATGTCCTACTTCCGACCCATCGACATCTCCATGGACGAGGAGCAGGTGGAGCAGTGCCGGAAAGAGAAGCTGAGATGTGGGTGCCCCTGAGCACCCTACTGCAGGGGGCTGGGTCAGAGAACAGTGTCATGCTAGGGACCTCCAAGTCCCAAGTGGGGCCCCATTTTCAGTGCCAGGTGGCTTCCCCCCGCTCTTAAGAAGCCTCTCACCATCCTCTTCTGGCCTTTTTGAGTGATTCCTGGTTCCAAGTTAGGCTGCTAACGGGGCAAGGTCAGCAGTTCGAACCCTCCAGCCACGGCTCAGGAGAAAGAAGAGGCTTTCTGCTCCCGTCAAGGTTGACAGCCTCCAACCCCCGCAGTTCCCCCGTCTTAGAGGGCCACTGTGAGATGGAATTGACCTGAGGGCAGTGAACTTGGCTTTCTGGTTTGGGAGGAGCAATGTGACAAGAACAGACCTCTGTTCAAATCTGGCTGTTCACGTGGTGGTTGTCCGTCAGAGCCCTGGTACGAAGGCGGGTGTGTTCCTCACCCTCAGAGCCAGGTACACAGCAGGCGTTCTCAGGGCGTATCCCCTGCCCTGCCCTTAGGGAGCTGCAGCCGGGCTCTCTGCCCCTCAGCCTGAGTGGGGCCCGGGGTCCTAGTTCTGCGACGCCTGCCCTGGCTCTCACTGCCCCAGCTCTTGCACGGTGATCCCTGCCCCAAGCAGTGGCCCTGGTCCCTCGCACCCCATGCCTGGCCTTTCCCACAATACCTCCCAGCCCCACTAGAGGCTCAGCCGTAGGGGAAAATGTAAGGGGTGGGGTGCCTGGCTGTATTTAGCTCAGGAATGAGTCCTGGAAGCCTGCCCCTCCACCTCGAGGCCAGGCCAACCTCCCTGGGGCTATGCCATCATGCCGGCTTGGTCAGCAGACAGGGTCCTGTCTCAACTACTTAACTCTGTGCGCTGCAGCAGTGCCATCAGGCCTCCGTCCATCCAGGCTGCCCCGGTCTGGGGTGCATGGGGGTCCACGAGGGGACGCCGGGCCCCTGGGGGGGCTGCTTAATGCTCTGTAAATGCCTGTGCAGAGAACTGGGGAGCTGGGTCTTGGGACACCAAGAAGCCCATGAGGAACCCCCGTGTGTCACTCAGAGTGCGTGTGTGAGACCATACCTGGGCGTGTGTGTGTGACCTGCTGTGAGACCAACCAGGGGCCCAGCATGTGGGCAGGAGACCAGGTCACGATGATCAGCTGCCCTTTGTGAGTTTCAAAGCAGCATGGACTTGCCTGGTGTAAAGGCAACACCTTGCTGGGCCAGGTAACCTCTGGGTCGTAATGCCACCAGATTCGGCACTCTGAATGTGGCAGCTCCCACCCTGCTGTTGCTCTGGTTTTCAGAAGGTGACGTTAGGTCCCTGGTCTAAGGTCTCCTGGCTGGGGAAGGGGTCATTGTGGCCCTTTGGCCCATATGGCTTTGAGGACTCAATGGGATCTATGTTTAATAGAGCCTAGGGGGGCGGGCAGTGCCAGGCGAAAGCCTCTGTGGAAGGAAGTGGGGGCGAGGAGCTCGAGGATAGGCACAGTTTCTGGCGGGGTGTGTGCGTCCCAGGCCAAGCTCTTTCTCTCCCCTCCCCCCAGTTCTGTTCCACATGTACGACTCGGACAGCGATGGCCGGATCACGCTGGAAGAATATCGAAATGTAAAGTATGCTTCTGGCCCACCCCCAGCCTGCCTGTACTCCACCCTCGGTGGACGCCCAGGTGCAAGGTTGGTCTGTCCTCCCCCCCCCCAGGTGGTCGAGGAGCTGCTCTCAGGAAACCCCCACATTGAGAAGGAGTCGGCGCGCTCCATCGCCGACGGAGCCATGATGGAGGCGGCCAGTGTCTGTGTGGGCCAGATGGTGGGTCTTCGCTGTGGCTGGGTGGTGGGGCAGGCAGGCAGGGTAGGGGCTATTATTACCTGGTGTGATCCTCATCATATGACCCCCGCCACCAAGTTTTCTGGGAAGTACTGTTGAGTCCACGGTGCAGAGGGGTGGGGTCCCACATGCCTTACTCCGAGGGGGGCAGGAGGCTGTGGCAGCCCCAGGTGGGGACAGTGGTCAGTGGGAACCTCGAGGGAGGTGGACAGGAGCTGGTCAGGGTTGCCCTAGCATGGTGGAAGTGGCCAGCTGGGAGGATGGTGGTGAGGAGAACATGGTCAAGTAGAGCAGCTGTGACCTTGGGAGCCAGACAGTGCCCGGTTGTGGGGGGCCTTCTGGTAGGTGGGGTGTTGGACAGCGTCCATGCTCTGTGCTGCTGCAAACCCTAAGCTGTGACAACCAGAACGTCTCCAGACAGTGAATTCTCTGGGTGGGGAGGTGTGGGGTGGGACGGGAGAGCGGGATCAGCCCTGGCTCAGAACCACCTGCCTGGGCCATTTGAGGGGCTGCCCCGGGGTCCCCAGCCCTGCATCCCGAGGCTGACACTGGCAGGGGCTGCAGGCTCGCTACAGGAGGGCTGGCCAGGGCCCGTCACAGACCAGCCGCACGGCACGAGGGCCCTCGCTTCCTGGCAGTCCCCTTGCTGCCAGAGGGGAGACTGAGGCCGAGAGCATGCGAGGAGAGGCGGGACTTGTATTCCGCTCTGGGAGCACGACGTCCCCACCCAGGGGGCTGCAGATGGCTAAGGGCCAGCTGGAATGAGGGGTGTACTCAGCACCTTGGGAGAAAGGCCGGCAGAGTTCTGACCCTGCAGCCAGGGTCAAAGCCCATGGAGAGCTGCTTCCTGGTCCTGCTCAGTCCACATGCCCAGCTCTGATGCTGGCACGAGGGGCCTCTGGTGGACAAGCTGCCTGGCACAGGTGTGGGAGGCTGGCAATGTGGTCACCCCCATCTCCCCTGGCTGAGTCTGGTGAGGGGAGGAAGGAGTGCCCAGCCAGAGAGCTAGTGGGCAAAGGTGTCAGAGCCCGAGCCTCACCCACCGGGTGCTGGCACAAATGGCCCAGAAGGAACGCCCTCTAAGCGTGGCGGCCGGCGTCTGTGTGGAGGGGTACGGACCAGGCTGCTCACATTTGCCCTGTGTTGGTCCCCAGGAGCCGGACCAGGTGTACGAAGGGATCACTTTCGAGGACTTCCTGAAGGTGCGTGTGGGCAGGGCAGGGAGGACAGGGGCGGGCGGGATGGAGCCCTGGTCAGGGCGGTGAGTGGCTCTTTGGCCACGGTCAGAGCCTGGCACGGCCCCCAGGTCGGAGCAGGTGGAGTGGTCTTCCCTGGGAAGGTGGCAGTGACCGTGGTCGGAGCAGCTGACATGGCACAGACCAGCCACAGCGGCCTTGCGCTTGGCACCCTGGTTCCTCTCCCAGGAGCAGCCCTGGGTGACTGTCGGAGGCCCCGTGGGTGTGCTCTGTGTTGGAGGTTGTCTCCTTTCACTAGCAGCCTTCTCTGGGGGTGGGGGGTGTCGTGGGACTGTAATGTCCCAGTGCTGACCGAGGTCTATACAACATAAGCACACTGCGGGCACTGTCTGGGTGGCTGCTGTTACGACATGGAAGGACTGGTCTACCCTCCTCGGGCCCTGGCCACCCTGTACAAGGGTCCCCAGGCCCCCAGCAGGACTTGGTCAAGCTGGAAGTTGCTCTCAGGAGAGGAGGGCCTGTGGCAGCTGGCTGGGGTTCACCAGGCAGCGGGGGGAGGAGGCACAGCCCCTGGACTGGAAGGAGAGGCTGCTACTGCTTCATCCATGCGATGCCCCGCCCCAGGCTGGCCCAGAAGAGGAAGCAGCCTAGACAACACCTCATGGTCACACTGGTGGCCATGGCCTGTGTCTAAGAGGGACGTATTTATTCTCAGGCCACTAGGGAAGCAGCGAACAAAGGGATTTCTTCTTCCTTAAGCCAGAAGATGGGACAGGGGCTGCCATTTCTCAAGAGCTAGCTGCCTTGCCTGGAAGGCCGGCCTTGCGCTAGTGCCCTCAGCGTGGTCCTGCCCCTCCTCACGCCAGCACCCATGGTGGCCCTGCTGCTCACCTGGCCTTTCTGAGCAGGTCTCTATCCCTGAACCCTGAAGCGAGGCTTTGTGTGCAGATTGGCAAGCAAGCACCTGTGGAGCCCGACACATGGTGGGCCCAGAGACCCCCTCCCACCCCTCACGACTGCCCCTGGAGAGGCTGAGAGTGATGGTTTGTGTCTGACGCTCCTGCCTGAGCAGAGGCCTAGCTTGCCACTCACCCCCCTCCTGCTCTCAAGGAGCCGGAGGGGCACAGCATGGCAGGGAGGGGCCAGGTGGTTCACAGGGACTTCCCGGAGCTTCACCGGCGGATTAGTGACTCGCTGTGACCGTCCCCCAGAACTCACATGCCAGCGCTAGACCCCAGGCAGAAGCAGCCTTTCCTTCCCTGGCGAGGGCTGGAGAAACATCCTGGTGCCCACTGGCTGGGAGGGTCGGGCCCTGGGCTGGGCCGGGCTTGGGTGGTAGCAGGCGGGAGACCTCTGGTGACAGCCCTGTCCTGTTCCAGATCTGGCAGGGGATCGACATCGAGACCAAAATGCATGTTCGGTTCCTGAACATGGAGACCATCGCCTTCTGCCACTGATCCCTCTGGCTCCACCACCCAGCGCTGCCCTTTGCTGCGGGGGCCTTGAGCCAGGGTGGCTGGCGGACTGTCCGCTGCTGCTGCCGCCGCCGCGCTGCTGCGGCCCACCCCGGCCGGCTCCCCGTCCGCCTCCTGCCTGCACGTCCCTGTCTGGTGCGGCAGGTGGCGCGCCATGGTTTTTACTTCGAATAAAGCGTGGGTTTGTTACCGAATGTCCAAGTCTGTCCCTGGTCTGAGCAGAGAGCCAGCGGTGGCGGGTGGGTGGTGCATTCCTCCCCTTGTCTGTCTGTCTGGGCTGGGCTGACTTTGGCCTGTCTGTTTTCCGCAGGGCCAGCAGTTCAAAACCACCAGAGGCTCTGCAGCGGGGAAAGAGGATGGCTTCCACTCCTGTCCTAAGGGTAGCTGTGAGTCAGAATTGACTCATTCACAGGGAGGTGGTTTTGTTTGGAAATTTTTTTGCTGTTTCCCTTCCGAGCTGGGGGTCCCCCTGCCCCCGCCATCCAGGCAGTACTATAAAGGAAGAGCGGTGCATTGGGCCCGCTGGTCGGGGCCAAGCCTCTGGAGCAGCCCTTGGGGCTGGGGGCCTGGCTGCTCGTGTGCTCACTCTGGGGGTCTGCCTGGGTGGGCGTGTGGCTCGATACCCGCCTGCCCACGGGGTGAATGGAGGCATGAGGGAGGCTGTGCACAGTGGGAGGGGCTCCTCACTCGAGTTCCAGGCTTCTGCTCAGGGGCGGGTCTCCATCCACTGGCCTGCCGTTCTATGGGCGGGAGGGGGTGGACAAGGTGGGCTGTGGTGGCTCCTGTTGTGGTGGTTGGCATGTGCACATTGACCTCCGGGGCCACCCTCGATGAAGGAGGCTCTCCTCCAGGAAGAAAAGACTCACAGCCATGGGCCATTTTGCTCTGTCTCACTGGATCGAGTGCCCAGTGCCGTGCTGAGTCCTGAAGGTAGGCAGTGTGCACCCGCCCTGCTCTCCACTGCTCTAACCACCTAGAGACCAAACAAAAGCCCCAAAGCAGGAGTGTAGCTGGCTGTCTCATAGAGACCTCCCGGGCAGAGCAGAGCCGCCCTGCGGGTGTCTGACGCTGAGACTCTTCAGAGGGGCAGAAAGCCGCCTCTCTCACACGAGGACCTGCTGCTGGTGAGTCTGAATTGCTGACCTGTCAGCACCCCAATGCTTAGCCCACTGTGCTGCCAGGCTCTTCCCCACCTGGCTGGAGAGGGAGCTCGGAGGGCCTGGTGTGGGGTCCTGGATGCCTTGCATCATTACTGGGAGGTGCCCGCATCCCACGCCCAGCCTCCCTGAAACACAGGACCACCTCGGTCTGTGTTTTCTGGGGTTCTGTCCCCTCTGCATCAGGCTTGTCTTCAACAAAGGCAGTTCATTAGAGTGTTTTCATAAATAAGTAAGGTACCTCCAGGCCCTGAGCTCCAGCTGGGAGATGGGGCCACTCGCCCGGCACCGAGGAGAGCCAGCCTAGTGGCTCTCATGGCTTGGATCTTGGCTTGTCTGTCAATGAGAATGTGGGGTCCTCAAGGGCGCCGGCCAACAGGCTGGGGAGGACACACACCTCTGCTGGAATGGCCACGGGTGGTCAGTGGTCGGCACAAACCTGGGACAGCAGGTGGGCTGCAGGTCACAGCGGAGAGGCCACACGGTGGGGCTGGGGTCTTGAACACAGCTCCTGCCATGGGCTAGGTTTGTGGGAGTGAGGGAGGAGCAGCTGGTGAAGGGTGTGTTTGCCAAACCAGCAAGGGGCAAGTCAAACAAGTGCCTTGTCAGGAGCCTGCCTTCTATCAAAGTGCGCTGGGGACTCAAGGGACAGGGCAGAAATAAATGTGGAGGCAAATATTTGAAGGAAGCTGATAAGTGGGAGCTTGGAGGGCCTGGGTGAGGGTGGAGTGGCCTCGAGGTTCTCCCCCTCCTCCATGGCCTCTCTGGTCCCTGTGCCAGGAAGCCGGTGGAAGGCGTCTCATCCTGTCCTGCCAGATTAGCAGGGCAAGTGACCAGCCTTGAAAGCCCATGGAGACACATTTGTTTGTGGGTTTACAGAAGCACCGTGAGGTGGAAGTGGGCTGTGCGCAGCTGGGGGCCTGTGAATGTGAACTATGGATCAGGAGCACAGTGAGACCCAGGGGCCTCCAGGAGGGGCCATGTGTGCGGAGAGTAGGGAGTGAACTACGACCTGGCTTTAACAAAAACAGTTCCGGGATTTTCTAGCCCAAGGGCCTAGAAAGCTATTTTTATGCTTTTCTAACCAGAGACAGGCCGCCAGTAGACCTAATCCTTGTTGCCCAGTAGCTGAACCTGTTCCCACCTGCCTGCAGTTAGGAGGCAGAAGCGGAGCGCCTCGGTGGGTGCTGGGATGGTTCTGTGTGACATTACTAGGCTGATGGGAGTTAAAAACACAAGTTGCCTTGGCAATGGGCTCTGCAAACACCTGCCTTGCAGGCTGTCTGCCCACACAGTGACCTTGAGGAGCCAGTGCCCCTGCTGAGACTCACCAGGGCGACCCCTTTGCCTCTAGGCGCTTCCAGAATGCTGGGGCTCTAGCATTTGGGGAGGGTGGGCTGCTGCAGCTCTGGCCCACTGTTACCCTGGCAGCAAGGGCCTGGCTTGGGGTGTGGCATTGGTCTCATGTGTAGGGACAGTACGGTGGGTGTGGCTCTGGGGGCAGTTCAGCACCCTCCCCCCTGCATGCTGCTGGAAGCCCCCAGGACACCAGAGGCCGAACACAGTGACCACCTGCCACCCAGCGCAGCCCAGCAGGGAGCAGCCTGCCATCCGGCATGAGGGGCAGGCCCCGTCCAAATCGCCGCAGGCCCTGTCACCACAGCCAGGTAACCATCTGGCCTGGCCATGCAAGCCGCCCTTGCACTCATGGGGCTCGGCCGCAGCTGCTGCCTACCGGCCCGCCTGGAGTCAGGAGGAGGCAGCCCGGTGCAAGCCCGCAATCAGGGCCTTGCTGGGCGAGGGAAGGCTGCAACTTCAGCTGGAGAGAGCCAGCAGGTTTTCTGCAACGGAATGGGAGTTCTCATTTGGGGGTTGACTTACAAGGTGGGGCCTCCTGTTTCCAGGACACCCTGGGTGACAGACATCCAGAGACACCTTAGAAGAAAGCCCCGGTGAGCTGCTTCCAGACCAGCCGGTGAAGATCCCCCCGGAGCACAGGCCTCCTTGGGCACACATGGGTGCCAGCAGACAGTCCCTCAAGAGTGTCTGCAATCCCTTTCAGAAAGGACCACAGCCCCTCCAACCGCAGGGGATTAGGCTCTCCTTAGCTGAAAGCCTAGCAGTAAGCCAGGTAAGCCTGAGGTTACCTGTGATGGAAACTTTTGATCAGGACTGTTAACTGCCTGGTGACCACAGCAGCCCCAGATTGGGGGCAGACCTGTCCTAGTGGCAGCGTGGACAGCCTGGGGAGCAGCTCCCTGTGAGGGCCCACACAAGGACCTGTGCACACCGCCCCCAGGTCATCCCATGGCTTCTTGGACTCTGACCTAGGATCCCCTATAGCGGAGGTGCAGGGAGCCATGCCAGGTGGGTGGCGTGAGCTGGCACAGTGGTATCGTGCACAGGAGCGCAGCCTGGCACACGGTGCCCGCGTGCATGTTGGAGGAACGGGAACAATATGTAGACTGTAGAGGTTTAATCACAGAACAAACACGGGGACATCACGGAGCAGGAAGCAAGCGCGAGGAGCGATCTTGGGGCAATGTCAACCCTGGGCTCCCCCAGGACCGGTCTGAGCCTGTGCTGTCGTGGGTGGAGGAAGTGTTTGAGATGCTGGAGAGCAGAAGCCAAGTAGGCAGTGGCTTTGTAAAAACATCAAGGCGGCTGGTGGGGGACAAACGTGGGTCGCTCCCCAGCCAGGCCAGGCTGCATGACGCTCCCAGTGTGGGTCTAGTGAACTGCAGCTGGGGCGAGGGAAGCTCCCCGGGCAGGGAGAACCTTTACAGGGGACCAGCTGCCAGCAGAGGACAGCAATTGTTCAAGACTGACCGCTCACTGTGGTCAAATGTTTGCTGTTCCTCCTTCACGTTTTTAACTGGCCTGACAGTGGTGCAGGGTGATGGGGCTGAGGCTCACTGAAGGCTGGCTTCCTGTCAGAAGTTCGTTTGGTGCAGAGGAAACAGAGCTAACTGCCGGGACGCTTCCCCAGAGCAGCCTGCGTCTGGCTGGGCCTCCCACTCATGGCAGGCTGGCCCTGCCTCGCTCAGCCCCTACTTGTTTCTGATGGCCCCTTCTTGTGCCTTTTCCTGCAGAGGACCTGTCTCTCCTACAGGGTACTCAGGAAGGCTTTACTGCTGCAGCGGGGCTAGATCACGACTGCAGGCTGAGCCTCTGCTCCAAGCTTGGAGGGACAGCTCAGTTCACGTGGACTTTCCACAAAAACTGGCTACGCTAGGGTGCCAACTGCCTTTGCTCACCACCCTTCCCATCTGGAGGAGCTGGTAGTCCGTTTCCCTCCTTAAACCTGTGACTTGCAAAGTATGCTGTCTAGTGCCAGAGGGAGGGGTGTCCCTGGCGTAGACTGAGCCTGCCTTCGTGGCCTTCAGACCAGTCGTGGCATCCAGCCTGCAGCAGCCTCGCTCCGGCTCCCTCTCTGGGACGGCTGCTCTAAGCTTGTGAGAGTAGCTGCTGGAGCCTGGAGCCCACCTCAACCCTAGGGGACGCAGGGGCCTGTGGCTCTTCTCTAACTGAAGAGTCCTCCCTGCTCTGCTTCCTCAGGATCCTCCTTCCTGTAGCACCCCCTTGCCCCCCAGTACTTAAGTGCTATCACAACATATGGGCACACGAGTAAGAACCATGAAGGGCACACTTGTGTCAATATGTAATTATAAACCAGGGCCGCTGCAGCAGAGACAAAGCACTGAGGGGAGAGCGAGGCAGGGAAGGCAGTGGGGGAGGGGAAGCTGGTCAGGGAGGCAGGAGCTATGCGGGTGCATCACCTGTGGGCAGAGCTGGGGTGAGGAGCGCCTCTGTGCTCACAGGTGTCTTTGTGAAAGGGCTTCTCACTTTCTCCTTGCTCCTGCCGTGTCGTAGGGCAAGGTAGGTGTCAGGTCGTAGTCGTAGCCACCCATGGTGGCAAAGGGCGAGCGAAAGACGGGCAGAGTGCTCTGGAAGGCCAGCTGGTCCACTGCGAACTCATAGGCGTGGATCAGCCCCCGGTGCCTGGAGACCGCAGAGAGGCAGTGAGGACCGTGGCACCGTTGGGGGGAGGAGAGGACCCTGTGTGCCCCCACCCACCTCCTCAGGGCACCAACCTCCTGTGTGTGGTGCTGCTGTCCAGGTCGGCGTTGCGCACCACGCGCTCATAGGGCACGTTGGCAGTGATGAGGCTGTGGCTGTTGAAGGCGAGGTGGCGGACTGGGTGCCTGGAACAGAGGGGGACCTGCTGACATGACCTGCCCCCGCCCTCCTTCCCTTCCTGAGCTGTGGGGGCTCCCTTGGGGAGAGCATCCCCCAGATACTCCTTTCTGAAGCAATGTCTCCTGGCATGTTCGGACAAACAAGGACCCCTTAAAGAATTTGTGGAAACTGGTATGGAAAGAGAACTTTCCATGCCCCCTTCCTGCGAAGCTGGTCGCTCCCACTTCTGCTGGGTGGCCTTGACCACTGTCTGCCTTCTCCCAGAGTCAGTGTCCCCTCTACAGGGGGTGGAATAGAGTGGTGACTGGTAAATCCTCCCCCGAGTCCTAAAGGCAAACCAAGCCCACTGCCATTGAGTGCGGTTGGACTCCCAGTGGCCCTGGAGGACAGGGCAGCACTGCCCCCAGGGGTCTCTGATATTTCAACTCTTCACTCCCCGGGGGTAGAAAGTCTGTCTTTCTCCCATGGAGAGGCTGGTGGCTTAGAACTGTGTGACTGTGTAATCCACTCCGCCAACATGACTCCCAAGTCCTAAAGACTGGGCCACAATGACCCCGTCCTGCTCAGGGCTGCAAAACCCATCCCGTCAAGTTTAGTGGATGCCCTGTGCCACCTCTGTTCACAGCCACAAGCCACAGGACAGGACTGGCAACAGCACGGGAGCGGCGACAGTGGCCGGGTCTCCTGAACAGTGCAGTGAACACAAGGCCAGCTCGGGGTCACCCACCTGACGGAAGAGTTCTGGGGCCCAATGCGATAGGTGGTGGGGGCTCATACCAGAGAAGGGGAGGTGTGAGGAAATGACCGGACGCCCCCAGGAGGAGGGGACAGCTAGGCAGGCACTGGTGGCACCGCACAGCTGAGCATGGCATGAACGAGGCCGTTTGCCCTCTCGGGGACCTCCCACAAGAAGGGTGAAACCCAGTGCGGGTAGCCCCTGCTCTGACAAAAGGCTGCATCCGTGCCCCTTCCACCAACTAGAGGAACTGTGAAAAGTGTTTCCCTTCTACAAAAACAGAAAAGCCATGCTGGAGTTTAGCACCTGCCTGGCAGGAGCCACACACAGCATCCAGGCACCAGTTAGGAATGGTGACTGAACCCAGGATGGCTGTGTGGTTGGGGAAGGGCTTCTTTTTGTCTAGGAACACACAAAATTTGTTTCTGTGGGAATTAATTGTAAAGGTCTTATGACCAGCTCGAAAGCACAGCGCTGCTTTCTGCCGGAGGGGAGTTTTTGCTGCCCTTTGGCACCACCTGGTGGCCACTCAGCACATTGTGCAGCTAGATTTTCGCTCTTTGGTGTCTGTCTGTTGGGTGAGGACCACCCTGCAATGCTTCCCTTAACTTTACCTGTGCTATACGTGGTCAGAGCGGGGCAAACTTTTAACCCTCTAGGTCAGGGGTCCTCAAACTTTTTAAGCGGGTCTAGTTTACGGTCCCTCAGACCCACACTATAGTTTTTTTTAAAAAGCTATGAACAAATTCCTATGCACACTGCACATATCTTATTTTGAAGTAAAAAAATAAAACGGGGCAAAAGCACCCGGCGGGCCGCGGTTTGAAGACCCCTGCTCTAGGTACTTGAGCATACACTTGGGGTTATGAGTGAGCCGGTCCAGACTCAGGCAAGAATATTGGGTTCTTATTAATCCTTTAGTGCCACAGTCCCAGTGAGGTGCTCAGACAGTCCCCACTGCTAGTGAGGCGACTGTGGCTGCAGATGGTATTTTCTTGCCCCCCTGGAGCAGCTGGAGGGGTTGAAGGGCCAACTTGGCGGTGTGCCGCCCCATACCAGTCCCACCGGGGAGTGGTTGGATGTAGTCTGTCATTTCAGTTGTTTACCAGCAAGCTAAGGTGGCTGTGATTGAATCTGTGGTGAGTTGGGGTTGGCTGCCATCTTCCTTTTTCTGTCTTAACCGAGGATGACTTTACCAGGCGGGTATGCCTGTCAGGCCTGAGAAGGGCGGGCCTGGGCCGGCCTTTATGAATACAGGACTGTGTCAGTAACCAGAGCTGCAGCTGAGAGAAACTCGTTCCAGGCTTAGTCTGTGGGCAGTCATTATGCTAACCTGGGGCTGTGAGAGAGAGGAACTGCAGCTGGCCCTACCTGAGCCTCAGATTGCTCACCTGAGATGGTGGGCGCGCCTGCCCTTGCTATGGCTGGCAGTACCACGGGCCACAGGAAGACCTACCGGGAATGCACCTCCCACAGCTTCTGGTTCATGCGGTAGTCCCACACGGTGACGAGCCCCTCCTCGCCTCCACTGACGATCTTCCACTCGTCCATCTGGACTGAGGCGACGCCCAGCTGATGGGCAGAGAGCGACAGGGCGATTTTATCCGTGCGGAGGTCGTGGATCCTCACCCTACCGGAGCAGAGAAGACGGGACTGGGTTACAGCTACACCGACAGGTGCCTCACAGCTGTGTGGGGGTAAGTAAGACATCTCCTGACTGGGGAACCACCAAGGGGGGTGATTCGCAGTGGAATGAGCAAGGTGACTCTGAAAACGTGGATTAAGACCAGAGCCAGGCCATGCACGCAGCTGCCCTGAGGCTCGCTATGTCTGCTGCACAGGGACGAGATGCCTTGCCCGGCGCTGGGACAGCACCTGGGTCATACGAGTTAACTCAGCCTCTGTATGGCAAGTCAAAAAGCACGGGACTGGGTAGCTGGACAAACTGATACTATATTGAACTGGATCATTATTTCATGTCCTAGTTTCTTTCATAACCTCAGTGCACATGCATGTGTACACACACACACACACTCCTGTGCATAGGCCCAAAGGATTTCTCAGTGTCAGAGCACAATCTAAACCTGTCTATGGCATCACCAGGAGACTTCAAAAAGCTCCTAGGAAAATGGAATTAGTGGATTTTTTTCCAAGAACATTTGAAGCCCCTCATATATGCACACAGGACAAACTCGCCTTTTAACAGAAAGGTTCAAGTGGATCACAAAGCAAGGCATGGTACTATCTACCCAGGGATCAGAGAAGGCGGCCTTCAGGGCAAGATGAGTTCTGGCTTGGTGAAGCCAGAGCACAGCGGCCAGCCCCCACTCCATTGCTTGTCATTAGCGTCTGCTCTGACGTTCTACTCTGAATCTCCACGTTTGAAAGCCTAGGTGAAATGAATGACTTCATAATAAGCAGCCGGGAGCAGCACATGCACTGGAACACAGAAGGTGGCCCACTCCAGACAGGAAGCTAGCCCTTTCTCCATCACCAAACCCTGCCAGGAAGAGGACCTTGGAGGGAAGCCAGAGATCTGGCACCAAGGCCAAGCTTAGGAGAAAAGAGCAGCTCACAGACCCACCGAGGACACCCACCACTGTTTGCCCTCTCAAGAGTGGAAAGGCCCTCCAGTCTCCTCGATGGATGCGCGCAGCAGTCTGAAGGAGGACAATACTCCTCCTCAGCCACAGTGCTGCCCCTTGCCCAGCAGTGAGCCGCTGGCACCACTGTTGTCGTCGTCGCCCGGGTGGTGGGGGAGGGGCGGCAGATACATTAGAAGGAAACCTGAGAGGAGCATGCAAATGGAGAGCAGCAGACCAATGTGTCACTGGAGAGGACAATCCAAGAGAATGCAGTAATCATTCAGAATCAATATTAATTTATAATCCCAAACCACAGCTACAAGCCGCTCCTAGGATGTAATTAGAGACCTCGCCTACTCGGAACAGCAATTCATGGCAAAGGGACTCATTTCTACTTGGACCCTAACAAGGCCTTTCTATACATTATAAAAACCCACAGGGCCAAGTCAAGGCAAACGAAGACTGAGAAAAATGATTACCAGAAAGAATAATTCAGTAACAAACCCCTTCAAATTAAGAAAACAATTTGCAGAAAAAATACTGAAATAAAGCCACAACGTGATAGCTTGCCCGTTACTAGCTCTAAGTGTCAAAGATAACATGTAATCCAGCCTGTGGTGGGGAGACAGGGAGAAAGAGGTACGTTCTAGTCCTGCTATGATTTGGCAATATAAAATCAAAACTAGACTACTTCACCTTCTTCCCAGGGGTCCTGGGGGCACCATCAGATAAATGCAGGACTGAGAGAAATGCAGGACTGAGTAAGATGGGGCTCTCTGTCCCTGGGAAGACTGACAACCTGGGAATCCCAAGATAGGGCCCCGATGAGTCAGAGCCTCTGTAAATAATTAGGGTTTTTATCCCACTGCTGGGGCTTCAGTGAGGCTACCTCTGTGTACGGGCACACTTCAGCTGCTCTCACTGCGGTTACTTGGTTACAGCCACAGCCTCTCACGAACACTGCTGTGCCCACACCGCAGGCACACTCGTCCAGGACCCAAGCCGAAAACCAGCGTGGGCAGCTGCAGTTGTCTGCATGGGTGTGTTCTTGGGGCAAGCACCAAACTACCAAGAAAAAATAGGAACTCGGGGTCCCCATACAAGGCAGATGCCACAAGGCATACACCATCAAACATAGGTCAGCAGCAGAAGGCAAGCTGGATGACCGGGAACGCCTGAACAGACACTTGTGTGCACCCTGAGTGAAAAGACAGAGGACTAATCCCTCCAGAAAGCCTCAGAAGACAGGAAGGCATCCAGGCAGGCAACAAATACTGGATTCGCTATCATAACAAGACACAAATCACTTTACACCAGGCGGGCGTCCAGTCATAGCCCCAAGCTGAACAACAAAAAGAAGCGTGCAAGTGAGGGCGGGGGATATTGTGAAATGGCTCAACCACTGCGGACAGCAGGGTGGTCCTTGAAAGCGAGATAGAGAAATGCCTTATAGCCCAGCACTCTACTTGCTATACGAGAGGGTATTATCCCTGTGTGTCCCGCCTCCCCACCCAATCAAGAAAGCCCTACTGGGCGCAGCTTTTGCAGTACCCATTTTCCTGCGAGCATCGACCAACTTAATTACTGCACCCAGTGGCGTCACCTGGGAAGGTTCTCTCTAGTCAGTGAATATTTTGTAAAAGCAGTTTGGCTCAAACCTTTTTTTTGTTTTGTTTCGTTTTGGTGATGGCCGATTTAAGAGATTTGTGTGGCTGTGAAATTTTGTTTCCTGCTTGGGGAAAAATGCCGCAGAAACTGATGGGATGTTGAACATAGCTTACAAGGACTGCACTACGTGGCAAAAACTCACGTGTACGAGTGGTTTTCTCATTTCAAAAAAGGTGAAATGTCGATTGATGGCAAACCTCATTCTGGACATCCGTCAACTTCCCAAACGGACGAGAATGTTGACTCAGTGCATTTGGAGTTGGTTCCACCAGGTCAGACTGTCAATCAAGCTTTCTATTAGAGGTTCTGAAAAGATCACATAACAGTGTGGGACAAACAGGCCTGATCTGTGGCAGACGGGGGACTGGTCTTGCCAGCATGACAATGCACCTGCTCACGCAGCCATCTCAGTGCACGAGTTTTGGCAAAAAACCTCAGCATGCCTCTCTTGCCCACACACATGACCTCGCTCCGTGCAACTTCTCATTTTCTCGAATATGAAAGGACAGCAATTTGACTAAGTAGAGGAGGTGAAGGAAAAAATGAGGGGGGTGCTATCAGCCATCCAAACAGATGAGTTTGAAAACTGTTTCCAAGAATGGCATCGCAGATTTGATAAATGGATTCTGTGTCAGGGAGAGTATTTTGAAGGTCATAGGAAGCTTTGAAAAGTTTGGGGGAGATTTTCATTTTTTCTTCATTTTTAATCATTTTATTGGGGTGGGGGCTCTTGCAAATCTTTTAAGAATTGTTTTAAAAATTCTTGGTTTAATGTTTTTCCTCTTGATCAAAGGCCTTCCCCTTTTTTGATGACCAAGCATGAAGTCCCTTTCCCGGGATCGGTTTCTCCTGCGAGTACGTCCGCGTATGTGAGAGGCAGCCAAGGGCATGCTGGCTGTAATTCTGGCTGTACGTCCGTGCAGGCAGGTGTGCGTGCTCAGTGATGGTCCAGGGCACTGTCCTTGTGCAGTCCTCTTGGTCGCCCTCACGGTCCAGCTCCCCTGTGCGCCAGGTACATCGCAGTCCCCAGAGACATCTTTCAAAGTTGCCTAGTGCAGTATCTGCTTTGATTTCTTTTTATTTTGAAAAATCATTTCATCAGGGGCTGTTAATCACAATCCATCCATTGTGTCAAGCATACCTGTTGTTCATATGTTGCCATCATTTTCAAAACATTCTCTTTCTACTTGAGCCCTTGATATCGGCTTCTCATTTTCCCTTTACCCATCCTCCATCCCTCCCTCCCTCCCTCATGAACCCTTGATAATTTATAATTTTTTTTCATATCTTACACTGCTGTCTCCCTTCACCCACTTTTCTGTTGTCCACGCCCCTGGGAAGGGGTTATATGTAGATCACTGTGACCGGTTCTCCCTCCCCGCCACACACACCTTCCCCTTTTTTAAGTATATATTTTTCCACACAAACATTTTGAAGCGCACCCCCCCCTGGATTATACTACCCAACAATTACAGAGGTAAAGAAAAGGCTTTCCAACCAGAACGAAACAATCTTTGATGATTACCAGGTGGGAGGGGAAGGAAGAATCAATCTGTTAATTAGAGGCTAGACAGTAACTTGGGGAGAAGAGAAGGCTGTCTAATAAGAGTGAGGTCAGAAAAACAAACAAAGGGAAGCCACTGGGAGGGCTTGGGAAGCAACACAGGTGAATACTCTGATGTGTGTGTGTACACACACACACACACCCCACCCCCACAGTAAATGTGATCTATGACCAGATACACGGGGACACACACACACGGGGGGGGGGGACGGGATGACGACACACACACACACCCCACCCCACCCCCACCCCTGCAGTAAATGTGATCTATGACCAGATCCATGGACACCCCCCCCACCCCCACCCCTGCAGTAAATGTGATCTATGACCAGATCCATGGACACCCCCCCCACACACACACCCCTGCAGTAAATGTGATCTATGACCAGATCCATGGACATGCAGGCTGAACAGGTGTGGGAAGAATGAGACGACACCCAAAACGATACACAGGGTTTGACAGGATCCCTAGTGGGAGCTTAGGGCCTCCGTCTCAGGGAAAACCAGGGTTAACAATCCACAATGTTCTAAATCCTATTTTTGGGAACTAGCAACTGGAGCCTCAGAAGCACGTGAGTGGCCAGCTAAGGCCTCACTGCTGTCTCCCCACCCAGAGGGAAGGAAGCAGACGCACGGGCAGCAGTGAGAGTGAGAACAATGGTCTGCACAAGCATCATCTTGAGACCCGAAGGACTAGATGGTGCCCCCCTGCTGGCGACTCGCTACCACCGCCCACCGCTCTATTCAACTCATCGTGACCCTGGAAGACAGTACGACGGCCCGTCTGGGTTTCTGAGACTCAAGTCTTTACAGAAGTGGACAGCCTCGTGTTTCTCCCATGGAGTGGCTCGGTGAGTTCAAGCTTATGACCTCGTGGTTAGCAGCTCAATAGGTAACCCACCACACCACTAGGAACAATGACACAGAAGAAACTGGGGGCATTTGCCATGAATTTGACTTGATGTGGATATCCTTAGCGCTAGGTCAACATGTGTGGCCATGCAGTCAGTCAGCAGATGAGGCAGATTTGTGGGTATAGGTAGACCCCACTGGGCACAGCACTAAACAGGTATCACGGTGGGGGGGACAATGGTCCAGTGAGTGTGGTCAGGTGACTTGTAGAGACCACCACCTGAAGCAGTCCCAGCTGAGGGGCACACGGAAGCCTGGGGCCTCCCTTTATTGACCAGAATTCTGTTTTGAACACTCATGCCGCCCCTCTCCTATCTAAATTAACATCCAGAGAGACAAGTTTGGAAGGGCCACTCAGCTTGCTGAGAGCAGTTACTCTGGAGGAGAGAAGGGACAAAGGGGTGACTTTTTGCTGCCCACTAGCATTCACTGAACTCTCCAAAGGGCGGGTGGGTGCCAGGATCCCTACCTGTAGAGCACACACACGCACACGTGGGTTCCTCCTGTTTACGACAATGCACACTCACGGACTTTGGCAGTGTGAACACACCCAGACAGGCGGGGGGTGTGGTTCCAAAAGGTGGCAGCACTGAGCCCCTTCAGGGGCGGTTCGACGTGATGCTACACACCGAGCGTCACCATCCACTTCATGGCAACTCGCAGCTACGCCCACTTCGACAATGTCAGGAAACCGGCTTGACCAGATGTGATCTCAGAGGACAGAGGTGAGACCCTCTGCTGCTTCCTGGTCAGGCCGTGGTCTTGGGCAGGCAGGGCTGTCAGAGTGGGGCGCTCTTGCTGTGGAATGCCAACCCATCCCACCCAGAGCGACAGGGCCAAGGAAGTAAGGCGAGCACAGGCTTTCCTCCATGGGAACAGACTTGCCAGCAGTGGTAGGAAGTTGGGATGCTTGGGCGAGGAGGAGAGGAAAAGCGGGGGAACTCCGCCTACGGGCTGTGACGCCCCGCTTACTAAAGACTGACACTTGAGAAGTACGGGGGACAAACACATGTGCAGCCCACAGACTTTCCCAGGGCCTCTTGGGTTAACAGGGTCTGCTGTGCCATGGTGATTTGCATGAAGAGCCCCTCTGTTGAATATTCATACTCCATAATTTACAGTTTGGCTGTTAAGGAGACAAAGGCAAACACAAATGTGGTCCAGAAGTTCAAAGTTTGCCATCTGTTTTCCTATTGTATTTAGACACCAGCATGGCAGCCCCAAACAAAACAAACCAACAGGCCGACCGATGCAGCAGCAGCGCGCGTTGCATTGCGGGAGGGAAAATGAAGACGGGCCAGAGCAGATTTGAACTTCTCCCCACAGGAGAAGAGAAGCATCCTCTGACATGTCCTCAGAGAGGCCCTGCTCTGTTCCTAGTTGACAGGCAGGCGTCGCAAACACCACCGAGCGCCAGGTCCCCACCAGCCCTTCCAGCGCCATCAAGGCCCGGGCTCTGCGCACATACCGGACAGCGCGCGGACCCTGGCAGAGCCCATCAACCTCCGCGCTCGGAAACAGGTAGCCCAGCAAAGGGGCCCACGTCATGCCAAGCCACCGGATTCCAGGGACAGAGAAGCCAAAGGAGAATGTTGCAAATCCCCATCGAGCACGGGTTTCATCAACTTTGCCTGCTGAAAAGAAAAATACTTGGTCCAAAAGCTGTAATTGTATTATGTTTAATATTCATGGTCGAGGTTGGAAGACAGTCCCAACACTCCCCTCACTCCAGCCTCTCTAATGAAAATCACGCCATAGGAGTCAGCTCTAGCCTGCCAATTAAAACAAAAGACATCCGAACCTTCCAAAGACTCCAGCAGAGGCGCAGCCATCTGATGGGCAGGGAAGCGCTGGAGCTGAGAGGGAGGGGCCGGCTCTGGCTGAGCCAGTGGGAAGAGCTGGGGAGCATGGCTGAGGCCACTCGCAGATGGAGCAGGGACATTTACGCCCCGGCAGCACGATGGTGAGCACCGCACACCCTCCGATTTGTCAGAGCTAGAAGTGCACCCCGAGACGTTTTAATTAGGGGTCACAACTCAGGGTGCACTTCCCACTGGCTTGGATGAAATAGTCCCATCTGATAATCAGGCAAACTGTTATTTGATGGCAAAGCTCACGCCTAGACAGGGTTAACGCCAGAGCCTGCCGAGGGGGGAGCTTTGCTGTGTGAGCTTCATTAAGGGCCTACGGCTATATTTCTATCCAGAAAACAAATGTGAACAAGCAGTAAGGTATTAAAACGTAGGCCTGTTATTTTTTTCATGACCCAATTAATCAAGAAAACGACTATTTTGTTAAAAAGAAATCAATACATGATCCTTTTGGTTTTGATGAACCTGAGTTATTAAAGATTTGAAAGATAGCCTATATGCCCAAATCAATAACTTTATCTACATAACACTGATGAGGTCTTCTGTAAATGATTTGTTTGAAACAGAGAGACCAGAAACACATGTATTTTCAAGTCGATCTGCCAAGTTTAATCCAAGGAGTCCTCGAGCCTACAAAACCAGTCACTGAATCTCTCTAGATGCTCAGCAGGGATGGCACTGGATGGTTTCAGAGACTGCTATGAAACCAAATGTGCGGTGGTCCAGTATGGAGACACAGCCTATGGAAATGCAGAAGACATGATGCTGGGAATGCAAAGGAACATGACCCCCAACGGGAACTGCTGAATGCCCTGTGTTCGCACACATGGAGCACCTCAAGATTCCGGTATCAGTGTTTCACTTTTTCATACAGTGTTACCATGTGCCATGCCTGACACTTGGACCCGTACTGTGTCTTTCTTAGTAGAAAGGGGCGGGAGCATGTGATAAACTCTGGATAATCAAGACAGTGAGGTATTGGTAGAAGGACAGCTATTTGGATGAACAGAGTTTAGGAGACAGTATCCAAAAATCAACCCTTAAATTGATGATCAAATGATTTTCAACAAGAGGGCCAAGACTATTTGATGGAGAGAGTCCACGGGTCTTTTCAGCAAATGGTGTAATAGAATGAAGTGGGACCCTGGCCTCACACCATATGGACACCAAACTCATCAGTCACTGAGGTCAATGTAAGAGCTGAAACTCTCCTGGGGAAAATAGACCTTTGTAACCTTAGGCGAATAAACAATTTCTTAGCCATGACAACAAATGAAAGAATTGCATTTCATCAAAATGTAAAATGGTTGTCCTCCAAACGACACCATCAAGAAAGCAAAAAGTCCACAGAAAATGAGACAATATTAGCAAATCATCTATTGGTTAGAGATTGTATCCAGCACAAATAAAAACAGAACCCCATAAGTAAAAATGGACAAAGGCTGTGGAAGGAAACCGGCAAGTGGTCAGTGGACACATGGAGGGACGTTCGGCACCGGCCATCGGGCCGATGTGAGTGAAAAGCAGTGAGAACCAGCTCGCACCCACGGGGGCGGTCGACACCCGACAACGGCAAGAGTTCATGAGGACGGAGAGACATCGAGACCCTTTGCCACCGTGGATGTGAAATGAAAATACTGCTTTGGAAAACAGTCGGGTAGATCCTCCAAAGGGTAAACACGGAATTACTACAGGACAAGCACTTCCATGCCGAGGTATATAGCACCCAAGAGAAATGAAGGCCCAGCCACAGACAGCTTCCCCCAAACGTGAACAGCAGCAGCATTCACAACAGCCAAAAACAAACCGCCAGCTGTTCTTCAGCAGACGGATGGATAAGCACACTGTGGCCTTCACTCTACGGACTATTACGAGCCATAAAGAAAGGCTGATCAGTGCGACCACGGCGAGCCTTGACACCATTAAGTGAAGGAGCCCACGGGCAGGGTGCAGGCAGTCCCTGGATTATTCTGGTGGGACCTGTGGACCACAGCCTTTATGCAGGGTTTCAACCTGATTCTGTGATGCTCCTCAAAGCAAAGCAGCAATAGGCCAGGATTCTGACATTTTGGGTGATTTATCACAGGAACCAGAATGGGAACGAACCTGTGTTAAAACCCGGAATGGTAGACTCGGAAGCCCCCCCAGGAGGCTGATGTGTGTACACTCCAACAGGTGGTTGGCTGCCATCTTAGTGTTCAGGTTCTGCAAACATGCCTTCGTTTTGAAATGAGCGAATCAACCTGCACACTCAACAAATTATTCATTACTTGCTGTAGTAGGTCCACCTTTTAAATCACGGAAAAAGCCTGGAGCCTTTTCTTGCACTTAAGTGAGGTTAAAGAAGACCCACACAGATTCCTGAAGGCACAGTTAGGAAGCGATCTCATTCATCACCTGGAAGCAGCTTGCAGTGTTCAGAGAGGTGGGAGGGGAGGGGAGGGGAGGGGAGCAGAGGGGCTGCTAATGGGGATAGGGTTTCTCTTGGTGGAGAGATGCGAATGCTCTTCAATGGACTGTGGTGGTAGTTACACAATCCTGTGAACTCATTAAAAACCACTGAGTTTTACAATTTAAATCACAAACTGTATGGTATGTGAATTTTCTCTCAATAAAGCTGCTAGAAAATTAAAAAATGTAAGAACCTGGGCAGGGAAGACTGTGGGTTTGTTGATTCACCCATGTTGCCTTGGCAACCCAGTAACAGCCTGCAGCACAGCCTTACCCCTAGCGCTTCTCCTCCGTGGGGCGGAGGCAAGCTTCTCCAGGAGAGGCCCCTGATTTCACGGGAGAGGAATGAGGTCACAGACCAGAACGCCGAGAATGACAGAAGGGAGAAGCCCCTCGGTCAGCCAGCCCCGCTTGCCAAGGGCAGGGTGTCTTGAAATCATTTAAAAGAAAGGGGGATGGGGGTTCTGATTCCAGCCGAGATGGAAGCAGCCATGACTGCACATGTCTCCTGTGATTACATCCCAAACCTCTGGACAAAACCCCACCCCCCGCCCTGCAAAAGTGAACGAAGGATTAAGGAGAGCCACACACACAGAGGAGGAATCTGCATCTTCCTCTCGCTCAGGGAGCCTTGGGCAGCCTTTAGGCTAACCAAAAGGTGAATAGTTCAAATGCAAGAGCTGCTCTCTGGGCGACCCTTTTCGGGCTGCTCAGCTCTGTCCTACAGACTGTGTGATGGCAGTGGGCTGGGCTTGGGGGTCTTTCTCTCCAGGCTCTGCCCTGAGAGCGAGGCTTCAGTGCAGACAGCTAGGCGGCGGTGCTGAGGTTACAGTCCAGCAGGTGTGCCCCACCCCCTTCTTTCTCCTGGGGTTCTCTGCCAAGAGCAGTCACAGAGCTGCACAGAGGCATCAATGCGGCAGGTAAAACTTGGGAGCAAGAAACGCCCTCTTCATCAAAGAACAAAAAATCATATCATTGGCTGCACACCTCCATGATACGATCGCCGAAGACAAACGGGTACATAAGCAAATGTGGCGAAGAAAGCTGATGGTGCCCGGCTATCAAAAGAGATAGTGTCTGGGGTCTTAAAGGCTTGAAGGTGAACAAGCAGCCATCTAGCTCAGAAGCAATAAAGCCCACATGGAAGAAGCACACCAGGCGGTGCGATCACGAGGTGCCAAAGGGACCAGGTATAAGGCATCATGCAAAAAAAAAAAAAAGTATATACATATATATATGTATATATATACCATAGTGAATGAAGGGGGAAGTGCAGAGTGGAGACCCGAGGCCCAAGTGTCGACCACTGGAGATCCCCTCACAGAGGGGTTTAGGAGAGGAGACGAGACGGGTCAGTCAGGGTGCGATATAGTACCTATGAAGAACACAGCTTTCCCCCAGATCCTGGATGTTTCCTCCCCCCAACTACCATGATCCGAATTCTACCTTGCAGGACTGGATAGGGCAGAGGTTGTACACTGCTGCATATGGGAGCTGGAGGCACAGGGAACCCAGGGAGGACGATACCTTCAGGACCAGGGGTGTGAGGGGCGAGGCTGGGAGAGTGGAGGGTGAGTGGGTTGGAAAGGGGGAACTGATTAAAAAGGATCCACATGTGACCTCCTCCCTGGGAGATGGACGGCAGAGAAGGGGGGGAAGGGAGACTCCGGATAGGGCAAGATATGACAAAATAACAATCTGTGGATTATCAAGGGCTCATGAGGGAGGGGGGAGCGGGGAGAGAGGGAAAAAAGAAAAAAGACCTGATGCAGAGGGCTTAAGTGGAGAGCAAGTGCTTTGAGAGTGATTAGGGCAAAGAATGTAGGGATGTGCTTTATACAATTGATGTATGTTTATGTGTGGATTGTGATAAGAGTTGTATGAGCTCCTAATAAAATGTAAAAAAAGAAAAAAAAGCAAGAAAATGATTAGGGCAAAGAATGTACAGATGTGCTTTATACAATTGATGTATGTATATGCATGGATTGTGATAAGAGTTGTATGAGCCCCTAATAAAATGTTAAAAAAAAAAAAAAGAAACGCCCTCTTTGGCCAGAGGGACAGGCAAAGGGGTCCCTGCAGAGGGAAAGTGTAGGAGTTCCCAGGGAGGGGGCTCCTGTAACGCTGACATGAGCACACACACATCCCAGACTCACCCTGAGCTGTGTGGGGCAGGTCCAAAGCAGGCCAGCAAACGCCACGCAAACAGAGCCCACTGGAAACCACTGCCATGCCTTGTCTAGCACCTGGGCCGCAAGCACGGGGCTGACTGAGAGCAGCATACAGAGGCTTTAGAAGAGGTGCTGACGCTTCAATTACTGGCCTAGGAAGGCCAGGCGGACCCTGCAGCCTGAACCTAACTAGGGTGGACTGCTTGTTTCAAGTAAGACAAAAGATGTCAATCTCCTGAGGATGATACAGGACTAAGTCAAGAGTACTGTTTGTGTCAAAGCCACAGAAACCTTCACTAAGGCAGAAGCTCTGGTTTAACATCTCCATCTGTGGCAGACACTTCTGGAGGTGGCTGTCCCATCTCTCCAGGCCCGCCCCAAGGAGTCTGTCCTTAGTCAGCGCCTCTCAGGAGGTCCCACATCAGATGCCTTTGAAGTGTTCTTAGAGTTCTGGGAACATAGAAAGTCTGAAGGGGGTGCAGGATGAATGAGGTGTGGTTCCCCAATGAAATTCTCCAAGGGCAGCCCTTGCTGCTTGGCTGAAGGAGCAGGTGCTTTGCCGTGATGGGAAAATGCTCTTTGAACAACTTCTCTGGTCTTTTGTCGTTTTCAGTTTTCTTTGAACTCACAGGAAGCCCCTGGGTTGATCCTGTACCCCCTCTGATGACGTCTCTGTCTTGATTGTAACTGAGCCAGAAGTCCCTATTGTGATGGGACCTTTTTTAAAAGCCACCTTAGGAAGACAAGCAACTGTATAATTAATCTGAGAGAAATTGTCTACAGCCCTCCGCTGACTACAGAGACATGTTTAAACACAATGCGGCATAGACTGGAATCCTAGTACCAATGTTGACTTACCCTTGTATCACAGGATCCGAAGTGTACACAATATACATTCACAACGTACAAGCGATAAGACCACACAAAACACAGGAAAACAGAACTGATGCTCAACGGAAAAGAATTTACATACGAGGGTACCTCCCCCCCCAAACTATGCTCATTTGCTTTTTTGATGTGAGTTGTTCCTCCACCAGGTCAGACTGTTAATCAAGCTTTCTATTTAGAGGTTCTGAAAAGAATGCATAACAATGTGTGATAAAAAAAGGCCTGATTTGTGGCAGATGGGGGACTTGTTTTGCCACTGCGACAATGCACCTGCTCACACAGCACCAGTTTTTGGCTGAAAACAGCATGCCTCTCTTGCCCCACGGATCTGATTCACCTGACCTTACTCTGTGCAACTTCTTTTTCGTTTCCGCAAATGCAGAGGGACATGAAAGGACAGTGATTTGAGGACACAGAAGAGGTGAAGAAAAAAACGAGGGAGGTGTTGTCAGCCATCCAAACAGATGAGTTTGAAAAATGTTTACAGGAATGGAACCACAGATTTGACAAATGTATTCAGTGTCATGGAGGGTACTTTGAAGGGGATAGGTTGTTTTGTTAAAATAAATAAATAAACACATAGTTCTGGGGAAACATTGTGGTTTTTTGGGGGGGAGAGGTACTCCTTCCTATGTTAACCCTGAGGTAACTCATGTCTAAGGCTTATCAGCCACCAGAAGCAGCTCCTGTCACTTTCCTCTAAGGCATAAATAAAGGTACAATGGAATGGAGCGAGTGACGGCGTTGTTCTCATCAGAGCAACAGAGACTATAAAACATTGAATAATAAACATAGAATCCAAAATATAACATCTAAAATAAAAAAAATCACTAGATGGGTCCAAGAGCAGAATGGAGGTGAGAGAGGAAAGTCGATAATCATGTATCCAATCTGAAGAACAGAAAGAAAAATCTGGGCAAGATCATGACGGGAGTATAAATGACTGTGGGGTGGAGTCCCAGAGGAGAAAGGATTCAAGCAGAAAAATATTTGAAGACATAATGGCTGAAAAAAATCTCAAATATGATGGAACCAGAGAGGCCTACACTTCCCAACACTCCCAATTAATTCTGAGGCGCCATGATTAAGAGATTCCAAAGCTATAAAGTGAAACTGTTTAAAGAAAAAAAAGTGCATCTTAGAATAAAATGCATACATTATTAAGTGCATGGTAATTACACCAGGCCCTGCCGTGGTTACATAAAACAGACTCAAACACCCAGGTCTAAGGCCTAATGTCCACCCCCCCTGTAACACTGACCCAGTTCTTTGCCTGGTCTCCATCCTGACACAAGTCTCGTGCAAAAACCTCACCCCTCTCCTCCCTGCCACTCTGCAATCTCTTCCTCTCAGGAGAAGAAAAACCATAATCTCACAATTTCTCCTCCCTAACAAATGAGAAACTGCTTGCAAAATTCCACCCATGTTTGCAAACTACAAATCCAGCTGAGTTCCCTGCTTTAATGAAAACCTTATTTCAGCCTCAATCTGAGACAGTTTTATGATCTTTAGAGTCCATTTCATTCTCAAGTTATTTATAAAGTACTAAGCGAGACTATAGTGGGAATTAAGCTTTTTTTTTTTTAAAGCTATCTCCCAGGTTTTGTGACTTTTTCTCCCCCCCCCCCCATCAGCCACTGAAAGCTAGTCAAGGACATGGTTCTTTCTCAGAGTTTTCACAATATTCTAGTCCCTTTTCCCATTTTTGAAATGAAACACACAAGCCCGGGCATGCATCTTAAAGCAAGCCTACATATTGCTATTAAGCTTTTGGAGAGGAAAAAAGCTTTCCCTCCACCACATTGAAATGTCTCAATGTCTCATTTCTTCCTTTTTCTAAAACAAAAAGCTCAAATAGATGAACACCTGTGTTTTCAATGCAAGTTACGGACACTGATATTTGATTAATCAAGTGCGGCCTCATGTGAGTCTGGCCCCAATGGTCTGAAAGCTAGTGAGCAGCCGCAGGGCAGGCCCTGATTCATGCCACAGCCCGGCCACCTCCCAACTCTGTATCACTCATCTATTCTTCTCATCCATAGAAACGGGATTTTTTTTTTTTTTAGAGAAACATGTTTCCTGGAAAAAAAAAAAAAAAGGCTTTCCATGGACATATTTGGACTTCAAAGAACCCGAGAAGAAAAGCCAGTCTCAGGGAAGAACCTGACTCCAGAGGGAACAGCCTCCCCAAGCTATGGCCTTATCTACCCTGAGAGCAGAAAGAATAGAAAGTTCCTGCCACAGCTCCCAACCCCAACCAATGGACCCCAACAGGGAGGCCAGCAGATATGGACAGGAGCTCACATCCTTAGAAAAGTCCAGACACACCGGCCCAGGTCAGCCCCAGAGACCCTCAGAGAGACCCTTGATACCCTGAACCCAAACTCTCCTCCAAGGTCACCTTTTGAGCAGCACACGAAATGAAGGGCAGTAGCCACGAGTACAGGAAACCAAAGGGTCAACCCTTACTGCCCATCAGCGCTGACAGGACACGAAAGGAACCACCAGAATGCAACGAATACGCCTTTACACACTGGAAAGCGGTAACTCACCCACCAGTATAGGAACCAGATTTACTATGCAAACATGCCTCCAGAACACAACGAAATATTATTTTTAAATGATCAGAAAGCCCTTTGATAGCAGGCATTTAGATCCTCTCTGGCAATGGCAACAGAACTAGGCAGCCCTGCTCCGACCACACAGCAGGCAGTCTCCTCGCTGGGGCTGCGATCAATGTGTGGCTGGTCGTGGGTCGCATGGTCTGCTTGGACACTGTGCTTCTAGGGCTAAGTGGGATGAGTGATGGAGAAAGCAGAGACCTCCTGTGAGCCTCGCTGTGCTCCTGCTGCAAGCGGGCTTTGAAGCAGACTCCACATTCCTCAGCCTGTCCCTGTGGATGTCCCCAAGAGCCCTCTGCAGCACCCTCCTGGAGAAAGAGCAGCCGCTAGCTCCCTGGGGAGGATTGGGCCGGACAGGCTGAGACGCTCTGTGTAGCTCAATCTGGGAAACAACCATGCGGGCACCACATTAGCTGTACAGACTGGTGTCTTTCCTTGGCGGTGCAGTATGTGGGACGCTTATCAAGCCTAGTGGTTTGCTGCTGTGGTGGGTTTGTTGTTAGGGTTGTTAGTTTCTTAAGAGAAAAACATGCCCCCCAAGGAGCTCCACTCTCAGGCGTCTAGATAGCTGCTTCCGCAGGAGGGCTGGAGGGAAAAAAGGCAGTGGTCAGAAATTCGCCGTGGAGTTTACTCCCGTTATCTTTTTGTTCAAAGTGGGCAGAGTAGCTCGAGAGGTGGAGGTCGGGAGTTGAAAATATTATTTGACAAAATAATTATTTTTGCAAGCTGCCACACTGGCGGGACAGAGGCCTGGGATTTGGCACAGAGGAGTGCCCGCCTCACAATCTGATGCCCACCACGGAGCAGACCACCACCTGCAGTGCAGGGCCAGGCACAGGGGAGGGGTGCCACAGAGCCTGGCCTCCAGCCATGCTACTTCTCTTTGGGGTATTGGATCAGACATGGCCGAAAACCAGCCAAAAAACAAAGAAAGAAAGGAAAAGAAAGGGCCAGGAAGGGAGGGAGGGAACCCAGAATCTGGACTCTGAGGGTCCTTTCAAACACTTTAATCCTTTCGTGCGGATGGTTCCTGGAGCGTCCGTGGCTGGCACTGGACCCTGTACCGGGAAAAGCCGACTCCCTAAGCCAATGCGTTGCAGAGAAGACTGCTAATCAGCTGCACAGAAACTGGAGCCTGCTCACAGGCAGTCTCTTTTCCCCATCACCAGAGGGACACCACAGTGTGCTGAAATACACTCCTGACATCATTTGGCAGGCAACCCGATTCTGTTGAACAGGATTCATCCCTTAGGTTATTGTTTGTAATATTAGAAAGTGAGCTTTTAAATGCCAAACAAATTTTGCAGCAGGGGGACAAAAAATATTCCAAGTGGTCTCACTGGACCTTCCACCAACTGCGTCCACCAAATGGCTTAAAAGGCAACCTTCCCAGGGTGCTTCAGAAAGGAGGCAGAGGCCCAGTGATATGCGAGCGTCACCTAATGCCAGACTTTGTTCTTCAAGTTCACAGAGGCAGTGTTGACGGACTCGAGGTGGCTCGAGCTCTGGGGTGCAGCAGCAAAGCCCCCACAGACGCTGGGTGCTGAGCGGCTCAGGCCTACCTCCTGTCCATGTTGCCGCTGACCATGAGGCTGGGAGGACTGTCTCGGAGGTTGACACATGTGAAGTCACCAAGTGCATTCCCCAGCTTCGAGATGCAGCGTTCTGCTTCCAGGCTGCACACCAGGATCTGGGGGAGGAAGGAACATAGGGGCTATGTCATTACCGATACCATTCCTGAATCTGATGCTTTCAGCTCAGCAGTGTCCAAGATGGGAATGCCACCTACCACTCGGCTCTTTGCAAAGGTGTTCTGCTCCTCAACTCCCCGGGCCTTTCCAGGTGAGGGGTGGCTAACCTGGGTGTGGCTATCCCGTAAGAACCCAACCAAAGAGTTCCTCAGGCCATGGTGCCAACACCCTCAAAGAAGACCAAAAAGAAACATGTACAGTGGGGCATTGGGTACCCTGGCTGCGGCTGGCTGATGTTTCCGTTGTTTGCATAGCAAAAGCGGTCTGGAATAAAGGCTGCTGACAGCTTCTGACTGGGATCGGATGGGAAAGCGACCAGGGAACTTGCAGGGGAGCCACCTGCGGTCCTCCTTCTGTCTCCTCTCCGTCACACCACAGGAAGAGGAAGCCTGCCGAGTTAGCCAGTAGACCACACCGCACACCAAAACTTAAGCCCTTCCTGTCGCTTTGTCCACTTGCTAATTTTAGAAAGTGCTGTCCCCCACGTACAGATGAAGGAGAGTAAGAAAGGGGACTTCTCTCTCTGGGCAGAGCTTCACTGCACTGGAGCCCGTCTGTAGGGCGTTCCAGCAAGAATTTAACACACACACAAGCCCCATCCATGTGGAGGCAATTTAAGGTTCTGTTTTGCTTTTGATTACAAATCTTCATAGTTCAATAAACACTAAATGCTTGGGATTATAGCCGGAAGTAAGGGCCTGACTAAGTAATTGACTATCTCATCACCCCAAAGATTTTTGAAAATAATCAGGAAGTGAGCCTATGTCACCAAACTAAAGCATTTTCATAGCATCCGGGCTGTCTGGAGAAGATGGCAGGCCTTCTCCACAAGTCAGCTGTCGGGGGTGAGGGCGGGGTGGGACCTTCAGTCCGTCTCCACCTTGAGAACCACCCCAGCGTCTGCCCATGGTGAGCCTCTGGACACGGTTGACAGCAAAAACAGCTCTCCAATGTTAGTTAGCCATTCTCAGAAGCCAGAAGCTTCTGAAGGGAAAGAGGACTGCCTTTCAGGCTTTCAAATGCCTTAACCCACCGAGACTCCGGAGGACCAGCTCTAATACAGCTGAAAACCAACGGTTCTGCCCTGGAATTTTCAACAATTCTAAAACTTCCAAAATAAGATTCTTCTTCCAACGGAGAACAAGGAAACCATCAACCCTCCTATCTACAGTTAATAACATACTCTCATAAAACTCGTTCTCCTGGAGAGACAGGAAGCTAGGACGAGCCACCTGTGACGAGCAGACGGCTCTGTCCCCTTCCTTCCCTATCGGCAGAGAGGGTTGGTGGGCACCGTGCTTTCTTGTTTATAAGACACCTCAGTGTCTGTAGCAGGAAAAGAGGCCTCGGTAATCAGTAAAATGCCCACAGTAGGTACAAGAAGTGAAATCTGATACTGATTCAGATTTTTGACAAGTTCTTTTTTGAAGGCTCGCTTCTGCGTGATCTATTGAGACCCGATCCCCTGCCAAAAACTAGCTTTCTACAAATTCATCATAAAGACATCTGAGTTCGTAGTCGGGAGTCAAGTATTTTCTAGAATGTTTAATAATTCAATGAATCAGAACTATCCACAGAGTACCTTTACCATGACGTTTAGTTAAAGACCACAGAGAGTAGAAAATACATTACCCATCTCAGAGGCGGTTCTTTCCATGTTACAAGTCCCTTAACGACCTTTACCATCGCTCCCACCCTCCCTCCCGCACTCTCTCTCTTTTAATAAGGTTGAGCAAATGGGACTTCATTTTATCTGATTGCCACAGACTAGTAAGATTAATTATTCATGTGCACGCTCTCCCTCTTGTTAAGACCATGCATTAGACTAATTTTTCTCTTTATTGCTCTAGTTGGGCGAGTCTCAGTCCATGGCCACTTGACTGGCTCTCAGAGGTGCACGGCGAGGCTGGAGAGAAGGGAAAAACTGCCCGTGGCCAAAGTCCTGGAGAAAATGCTCGGCACTAATGTGACCGCCAGATCAATAGCTGTTGTTGGGGTGTTTGTCTCTAAGTACTAAGTGTATGTTACAAAGGAGGCTCAGTAGTGATTACAGAGCAAAATTTTTAGCAGGGTCAGATGTTTCTTGAAGAATTCTCTGCAGAGAATTCTCGGCTGGCAGGACCGTGCAAAGGTGACTGCCCGGAGTGCGGTGTAGTCACACGGTGCAGAGTCACATGGCGCTGGGGCTTCTCTTCCCCTGGGCATGACGGACCAAACGAGCGTCTCTTTCAAAAGATCTTCGGGAGAAAGTTCCATGATCCACACCCCACTACCCCCTGCCCCGACTTAGAGACCTTATTTTAAAAAATCCAAGTCTTTGATGTTTAACTTTCAACTTTGTACACTTATTCAGACTTTGCTGAAAGCTTTGATTTCTAAAGTCTCTTCTTTTAATTTCAAATATGATACATGCGTGTACCATAGTCCAATATAATAGAGAGTGGCAGCCTGCTCCCATAGATAGCCACGTTAAGGGCGGGAAGGGAGGGAGGCCCTTGTACAACTTTCCAGCACACATTTCTGTGTGTGCATATACACATGTTTTCTGATCTCTGCATGGGATTAACATTCTGAAATATTTTCTCCCACAAAACCACATGTCTTCAGTTGGTCCCTTGTCAGGACCTATCGATTGAGCTTGTTCCTAGCGCCTCCCCTTTCCCCCTTTCAGATCTTGTTCTTTGTAATGATTGCACACAATTTCTCTGTGAATACAGAATTCCACGTGGATATATATCTGGTGGTTTCTTTTTTTATAGTAAATAAACACTGCTGTAATCCAGTCAACAAATATTGATTAGTCATCTAAGTCCACAGCCCAGGTATGGACAGGGACAACCATGACGTCCGTTGGGCAGCCTCAGCCTGCTGCCAGCAGGAACCACCCTCCTCTTCACCAGCTGGTGCACGGCCACCAGCTGTCCTGCTCCTCCATCCCGAGATGCGCTCTCTGCGGACGGAGACCCGCCACCCCAGCTTACAGCTATGTTCTGGCAGCGGGTGTTGTGAGCATTGAGGCAGCTGCACAGGGTCAAGGAGGAGGTGGGAGCCACAGGTCCGACAGCAGGGAAGCATCAGCAACATCCCTGGTGCGGGCAGGCAGGCTTGTGACTTTCGGGTGACCGGGCCATTTAGTGTGCCCAGGCCATTTAGTGTGCCCAAGAAAACCTGGGCTTCACTCGACCAAACCCTGACCGACGGCTGCTGTCCTCTAACGGGGTGAACTCAAGGCAGGCCCACTTTCCTCCTCCACTGGTTCCGAACGAGACTGAGCACTTTAAACTGTTCCTAAACCAGGGCTGGACATACCCACCCAAGTCAGCATCTGCCCGTGGTATACAGCAAGCACGGGAAGAGAGGCCCGAGCCTTGCAGGCCCACACGAAGGGGCCAGACACTCGACAGGCGGAGGGCACAAACTCCACATACGCCTTTCTTGCTTCGTTGTACCGCCTGGTACTCATGTAATGGGCGTGACGTCAACTACCACCACCTGAGCTCTCCTCCTCCAAAGGGTAATGAGGGTGATCAGAAAGTGCCCTTGCAAAACTAGAGCATTTTAACAGGCTTTGTGGGTTAGCAGACAGCATGAGCCTCAGCCTCCACTAGCCCGAGACCAGGGGAACTGACGGCCACACCACGACTGGCCACCCTGCTTGGGATCACCAGAGAAGATTCTGAGAGAGTGGGGAAAAACTGAGCAAAGTTCTAAATCAATACACAAACCAGACTTACTGGTCTGATAGAGACAAGGACCCCAGATACCCAGAAACAGCAGGCAGGCCCGTAAAGTTAACACCACCACCTGTGTGTGCAGTGAGCCACATGGGCCACAGGAGCAGGGCTCGTCCCCAAACAGAGCCGGGAGGCAGGAAGGGTGAAGGGAACAGGGCATGGGGGAGGAGGTGGTAGGAGGGCAGTTACATTGAGTGGAACTGCAGCTAATGTCATTAAAGAAAACATGTAGAAATTCTTGAAAGGAAAACTATTTACTGTGGTGTGAGTAAAAGTTTAGAGGGCAAGCTGACCTGGAAAATTGAAAGAAAGAAAAAAGCCAACAACAACAGCAAAGACCACCAGACTTGTCTTCCGGTTCTGCAATGGGTAGACACCCAGAAGAAGGAAGAGCATTTGCTGGTCAGCGTTAAAAGAACTAGCAAGGCACGTGGATCACTGATGATTTGCTGCTGCCATTTTTAAAAGGGGGAGTGACAAAAAGACAGGCGCAGCTTGCCCAGACGGACACAGAGGAACCGACAACAGGCATGGGAAAGAGTTGGAGATTCCTGGACATGGCAAAGTCTACCACGTTTCTTTTGAGATTCCTCGTAATGATTCCTTCCATCGCCAGCACACAGGAGGGGGCTTCACAAATTTTGTGGGAAGCTCACAGGATCTTTTCGTTCTATTTCTATCAACTTTTTGAAGGCGCCCCTCCCGCCCCCCTTACAGTATGCTCTTCTGAGAAAGGAGAAGTCCTCAGAGGCCAACGTGGAGAGACGACGCCAGCACCCCTCATGGTAACTCCTGCTCCCGCCCAGTCAAGGTCACTTTGTGTTCTCTGCTCCTTGTCATCGCAGGTTTACTACCGATGTGCTGCACCCAGTGCTCCTGCACTGCACAGCATCGGGCGCCGCCCTTCTTCTAGAGCCCTGCCTCCCCAGCCTGAGGGTAGGGCTCTCAGCTCGAGAGACTGACTGGAGCAGGCCAGGTGAGCTCCTGCAAGGGGTATTGTTGATACATACCATGCCAGGGGTTGGAAAATACTGTCCTTGATGCACGCAACTACACGTTCCTTGGGGCGGACATCTGATCATGCAATCAGCATGAATAAGGGCAAGTGCCAGGCACGGTGCTAGTTCTACCGTCCCGGCATCTGGCTAGGTGCTTGCATTGATAGGTGGCCGTGTAAGGTGACTGAGGTGCCATGCCAGGCACACTCTCAGAGCTGGTACAGAGTCTGATAACACACGGTCCATCATTTTTTTTTTCGGTTGAACACATTCCCCATAATCCTAGATGTCTAATCTTGCTGCCGACTTGCACAAAGGGAATACGTCACTGTATTCAAAATAGAAGATGGTCTCACAGCTCTGTCTCCCTCGGGAATGTGCAGTCTGGATGCTCTAACACCCAACTGTACCGAGTCCTCAGGCTCCACGCCTGACAACATGGCAGACTAGACTGTCTGAAAGCCCTCCCGTTACAAACGCGGAGCATGCCGGGCCGATTCATCCCAGCAGCCAGCAGCATCCTTGTAGCACATATTGTTCAGCTCACATGGTTAGCTCAGAGCAGCCAGCAAACACACAGGAACCAGAAATGAAGAGAGCACCAACACTTGAAAGGTGCAGAACACATGCAAGCCCGGGGCTGCCCGGGGGCATGTGCCAGGGTCAGGAGCCTAGGGCAATGGGGCAGCTTGGGGCCAAACACAGAGGGGAGCCTCAGAACTGAGATCTCTGATTGAAGTTGGGGTCCATGAAGTGATTCATAGATTCAACTAAAAGTCAGCAAAAAAAATGAAAAAACAAACAAACCACAAAACATTGGCAAAGAGGGAACCTACTGGGAACTGTGTTGCGTCTGCCCCCAGTTGGACTTCAGGTCAGAGATGCTTGCCCTAGAACCTGCCGTCCCAGTCCCACCCTCACAGCGCAGTGTTTGAATTGACACCACCCTTCATTTACGATGCTTTCACCGACCCTCCAGGTACCTGACAGAATCTTCTCAGGTGTCTTGGGAGTTCTACAATTGTGAGTGTGTAATTTAAAAAGGAGCGATTCCAAACTTCAGGGAAAGGACCCAAACTCATGGATACGATCGGACGGAGCGGGCCACATAGGCATGCTGACAAGGTTCCCAGAAACACGCGCGGCGTGCGGGGCAAGAGGAGCCAAAGTGTGGGAGTGTCAACATCAAATACAAGGAGTGTCAGAAAGTTTGAGGACAAGAAACTAAAAGAGAGCAGCATTTCCCATGAATTGTTTGAAGCCCCCAACATGCCCAGAAAACAAGGCAAGTGACGAGCTACGTAAAGAATTAGACAGACCCAAAGGCAGCGTGTGTCAACCAGAACGTAGCTCTGAAGATGGTATTCGGCCTGCACCAGAAATGAAGGCGGGCAGCATGGGGCTTTACGACGCTTGTGGGAAAATTCCACTGTCCACAATCCCATTTTCCCGCAAGGTTTCCGAACCATCCTTGGATGTTGTTCTAACGCAGAAAACCCAAACAGAAGGAATAGCGAGAATGAGGAAAAGGGCACTTTCCAGGAGAAAATGGGTGAGATCGTTCTACAATCGAAAGAAGCCTAAGAAATCTCACACAGGATATTGAAAAATCAACCCACACCTAGACATAACATAGCGAGCGCTCAGGAATTCAGACAAAACCAAACCTACACTCGAGCTGATTCCGGCTGTTCCTTGGGATTTCCAAGACCGCCGCCTTTGGGCGAGCAAACTACCTCCTGGCTCTCCTGCAGATCGGCTGGTGGGTTTAAATCCCGGCCCGTGTGGTTATTGGCCTAACGCTTAGCCCGTGGTGACATCGGAGCTTTTTAATCAAACACCAGGAGATCACAGAGAAGACCAACAAGGGGCAGAAGGAGAAACTGAGCTCTAAGGAAGACAGACTGACCGCCAACTTCTCGGTAACATCAATGGAAGTCCAAATCATTAATATCTTCAAAGGCCCGCGAATCTTAAACTATTGTAGAATAAAAAAGTTCATTTTTTTTAAAAAAAGGGAAAATTCTTCAAAAGCCGGAGGGTAAATAACTGTCAGCCTGGAAGCGAAGCTGCCTTTCAAAGACTGAGGATGAAATGAAGGTGTTTTCAGAAAAGCCCCCCGAGAGCACTTTGGCCAACAGGACCCCAACAAAAGGAGCGTGTGAACAACGGGCCTGGGGGACAAGGAGAATCATTCCAGAAAGGTGCTCTCTTCTGGAAGGCCGAGCAAAGCAGTGGTGAGCGTACGTAAAAGTACACAAGTGCCAACCACAACGACAACAAAAGCCAGCATCAGGCCGCCGTGGAGCAACGAGACCCCTGGAGTGAAGGGTGCGTCCCTGGATGCCTACACAATGTTTGGCACAGAGGAGGGGCTCAGTGCATTTAATGAATCACTGCTACCCACCTCTGCCTGCGGGTGGACCGCACTGCCTACTGGGGAATGGTAGTACATGGGTCTTACAGTAATGGTACAGTTCATGCATACAGACATTCGATTTGCTTTCTACAGCAGCAAGTGCTTTGTGATTTTTGCCACCGCCAGGTACAGTTTGATTCAGCACAGACCCTGAAGTGCAAGATGGTAATGCTCAGCTTTTCTGGTTTGCGTTTTTAGTAAGAGGCATGCGAGGAGACGGCGTCTAAATCTTCGGGGTGGCATTTGCTCGTGTAAACAGCCCGAGCTGCTCTTGTGACCTGCCATACAGATGACCTACAAAAACTGCCGTCCAACTACAGAAAATGCAGCCTCTGCAGATCCGTCTTCCCAAAGCTAGGCGGGCAGCCTCTATAAATTCACAGATGAGCTAAGATTTTGAAAAACAAAACAAAACAAAATGATGAGAAAGACAGACAATTGGAGAGGGAGGGAGAGCCAGTGAGAAAAGAGTAAATCATACACAAAACAGCCAATAAAAAAAAATAAAAAAAGCAGTTAATATACATGAATAATGGATGTCTGATTTAAAAGCAGTTTACTCCGATATGATGTAATTTTTGACAATCAGCCAGAGAGACTATTTTGTAAGTCCCTGCCAGAGATAAGTCATAGCACACGGCTAGGTCAGGCGGCCGTATCTGTGAACATGTGGAGAATGACTTTCACCACCCTCCCAGAGGTGACTTGCTGTTGGCAAACAGAAACTTGCCACTCAGGTGCACTTAGCAGGAGTGAGCAGGAAGACGCGGAGCATGGAGAAGGGACCCCGGGCACAATCAGAGGGCCCTGCAGGCTGGCACCCCCTAACCGTTTCCATGACATGCTTCTGGCACAACCCACACTCAGATTTAGCACAAAGGGAGAAACCTGGGCTGCTTTCATGTTTAAGTTTTAATTGGAGTGACACGTCCACGAGGCCAACATATTTCAGGGACGGTGCTGTTGAGCATCGCCAGGCACTGGGTGGGCAAGGACTGTGCCGTGCCCGCTGCCCGCCACCACGTGCCAGTGCACCTGCAACCCCCACTGTTCCAGCACTGGACTCTTCCCGGGAAGGCGTTGCCAATCACTGCAGGCCCTGCCAACCGTGGGGCTTTGTGATGTCGGCAGATGTTTACAAAGGGCCAGCGCAAAGCCAAACCAACACCTATTGTGACCCAAGCCTGAAAGGACCCAGAGATCAGGAGTGCACAGGGCCCACACCCAAGCAAAACCACCCCCAACAACCAAGCAATGGCAGAGGCAGCGGGGTACGGAGTAAGCAGACCACAGCTCTCGACTGCCTCGGGGATCTGCTGCTTCAACAAGGACAAGAGACAGCCACACAGAGCTGGTTGCTGGTCACTGGTCACAGACACACCAAGAGGAAGCTCTGAGCCGCTTCATCATACTAAAGAACACAAGCCCTCGATAAGCACTTCACAAATATTGGTGACATGTGACTTGCCAATGCCCCATGCCAAAGAACACTATGACCACTGTTTATCAGTTGTCATGGAGTCAATTCTACTAACATGTAGCTAAAGCAAGCAACCCCAGCTCTGTCAGAGTAGAACGGTCCCAGTCTTCCAAGCAGCAGACCCCTTTCTGGAAGCAGATCGCCAAGCCTTTATTCCCAGGCGCCTCTGGGTTGGGACAGAACCACTAGTCTGTCGATTGGAAGCCCAAAGCTAAACCATTTGAGTTCCCCAGGGAGCCTGAGGAAGAAGGCTATCATTAAGCCTATCTCACAAGGAGGAAAACTCAGGCTCCAAACGATACGCAAATTGTTTCAAACTCTGGGCAACTTATGTAGGTTGTTTTTTTTAGATGAAAAGCTGCTCATACGTGACACTCTCTATCAGCCTTAGCTCACTCGCTGTGTGAGTCAAGTTTAGAGAACTACCCTAGCTTGATTCTGAACTTTCTTTTGACAAGCCTGCCGCTTAGACTTTGGCCTCAAGTTGGACTTGACAAAGGCGTAGAAAGCAGCAGACAGGCAGAATGTTGCCAACACCAAGTCTGTGGGAAAGAGCTGCAGGAGAAGACTGGGCACTGCAAAGAAGGGCCAGGCCCCCTGCTTTGGGCAAACAGTCCTGCACTGCTCAGCACCCTCAAGTCTCTAGAGCGCAGCACGTCTATTCACACGGTCCGGTCCCCAGCTATACCACGGGTAACCCAACTGTGGATACATCACTGTACAGGCAAAGCCTGCGGTAAGCACACAATAAAGTACACAGCTGTCTCAGAAGAGTCACATTCACCCCACCATAGTACACAGCCCTCCCTGCAGAGCCACACTGGCTAGAACACGGCTGCCCACACAGCTGTCCCAGCCCCAACATGCAGAGTGAACAGAATCCACCGGGGAAGCAGCAGGCAGGACCCAGCTAGTTGTAGCCCTGGGCTAATACTGTCTGCTACTGTATCACCAAGCCTTTTCCCCAGTGCCCCAAAAAGAGGAAGAAGAGCTGATGCCAAACGCTCAAGTAGAAAGAAAGGGTATTGAAAATCGGACGGCAACGAATGTACCAATGTGCTTGATGCAATGGACGTATGGATTGTGATAAGAGCTGTCAGAGCCCCCAATAAAATGATTTTTAAAAAATGATGAGCAACCGTGGACTCTCCCTGGGTGGCACGAACCGTCTGTGCTAGACTAGTAACCTAAAGACGGCCAGGTAAACCCACCCAGTGGCACCTGGGAACCTGCTTTCTTAAAACTGTAGCCTAGAAACCACGATGGGGCAGCTCTACCCTAGAACCCATGGCGTAAGCACAAGCAAGCATCTACTCCGTGGCTGTGGTCTCATGTGCCTCATGTGCAAAACAGTGCCAAGATGAGATGTTCCATTGGCCCGCCACAATTCAATAGGGTGGCTAGCTTGGTTTTACTTACTTTACATGCAAGGAAACCAAGACCTTGGGAACAGGTCAAAGCACTCACACAGTTACCGAGTTTTGGAGCAAGGTGGGGGTGCTCAAAGCCCAGGCTCCTTACACGTCTACTCCCTAGTTCTCAGAGAGTGGGCTCAAGAACCCAAGACATGCACCCTCCCAGGCCCCACACCACTCTTTGAGCCTGCATCTCTACGGACAGGCCCAGAAGCTTTACTTCTCAGCTCTACCCCCTCCCTTCTTGCCTCCTGATGGCTGCTAAGCAGCGGCAGAAACAAGAACTGTCACACCAGTGCCATGGTGCTGGGAGGAGCGATATCAGCATGCGGGACCCAAAGCCTGCTCTTTGAGCAGGGGACTTGGTAAGACACAGACTGCTGGGAAGGCCTCGTGTAATGAATGGAATTACTGGATGGACAGACAGACCGACAGGAGGAGTCAGCCCCACCCCAGCCAGGCTGGAACAAGGAATTTGTTTAGAAGGCCTGGGACTGGAGAGCTCAGAACTGAGGTGGGTGCATGACACTCCCACCCCCACCCAGTCAGAGTCTTGACGGCCAGCTGAAGACCTTACCCACAGTGCGAGACCTGCAGCCACCGGGCTGCCCCAACCAGAAATGGACCTGAAAGACAGGTGCCAACAGGCGGTGCAAGAGCACAGATATGACCAGAAGGCGTGGGACAGGGCGGGGCAGGTAGAGGAAGGGGTCCTGGGGGGCCTTCCTGGCCCATAAGGCCAAACTCGAGGAGGAAATGTTTCACGGCACAGTCAGCATCTTGTGAAAGTTAGCGTGCAAGGAAGCATCAGACTCTACAGAGGGCACCCAGGGGAGCCTGGTCTGAACTTGGAGAGGTCTGTAGATCCGGGAGCATCCCATTGCATTTGAGTCCTCCAGGGTGGCTCCACCTCCCATTACAAATGGCCTGTCCTCAAGCAGGCGAGGGGAGCGGCTTCAGTGTGGAATACTGCCCACCAGGCTGGGGCCTCACTGGAGACACCCTGGGCCTCACACGTCCTCCTCCGGAGCCTACTCCCTGGGACTGTGACCGCTCAAATGTGGGCTGCGCTGGAGTTTGCTTTGCCTTTGCCCACCTATAAGACCAGGCTGACCCTGTAACAGAACCACACAGGGAGGGAAAGAGACACGGACTTGGTTAGGACTCGTCTGCACCTCAGTAGCTGATGTTAATTAGGATAAACCCACTCTAACATGGTGTCTTACTAGAGATTGAAGTATTGAGGAAATGAGTAAGTCGTATGCATATAATGAAACACAAAGAGCAAAATTTCTCTCATTTGTAGCATCTTGTAAATCTGGTTTAATCTGCCATGTGCATTGGGGAAGAGGAAAATGTTTGAAGTACAACTATTCTGACATCCTAACTCTATCGACTACCCTCCCCTGAACACACTGCATCTAAAGAAAGGTCTTGCTCTCATGCAGCGGTTTCACTTCCGGAGCCAAGGCAGACATTTCCAATAGGCCTCTCCGCTCCCCCCCTCCTCGATCTTCCCTCATTGCAACCAACTTCGAACCCTCACTCAAGTGGAGGCTGCCGGAGCAGCACCAGTCTCAGCCACAGCCACCCCAAGCTCACCCTCTCTCTAAGGAATAGGGAAGCTGTCAGAATAAACATTCAGCCCCAATAAAATCTGAGCTTCATTTGAAAGTCTAACAGGCAGGAACGATCATCAGCTTCAACATAATGGCCGTGTGAGTTTGCTCTGGGGTCTCCTGACTACTGGTGACTTTTAATTTGAAAACACTACAAATATGCCGTGTAGATACTCAAGTATACACCATTTTTTAAAGCATATTTTTAATGCCATCTTTCTGGTGAAATTAGGTGCCTCGGCTGATATTCAGGTTGGCTTATACTCGAGTATATACAGTAGTTATTTTTAAAAATCGATGCAAGTTTTCTAAGTTTTGTAAAGACAAAAGAAATGGAAGTAGTTGTGGCACCAGCCTTCACCCCAAAGTGACTTGGCATCTCCATTACCAACTGCAGGAGGTCTGCACCAAACGGGGACTGGTCTTGCTGGTCTCAACGCCACCTTTCACACCACTGTTTTAGGAGATGGCGCTCGTCTATCCCCCACGCTGTCAGCGCTGCAGGTGGCTTTAGTGCAGCTGTCCGACAGCTCAGGGCGGGAGCCCCTGGCTGCTCCCCTGGCCCCTCACCCCAGCAGCTCCCATCCAGCCCACTGCCCCTGGACCACCCACCCTCTCTCCCAGTGGGGGAGTCTAATAGAGACTGACTGTGCAAAGCACATTACCCTATTTGAGGTAGCACCATCCCTGCTGATTTTATGACATCACCACCCCCTCCAAGGACCACCAGAGAGACCCTAAAGCACTGACAACTTCTATAGAAAGAGGCGTCTGAAGAACGACTGTTGATGGGTCCACCCAGCACCGCCGTAACCAAGTGTGACAGTTTCTCCATCGGCTTCCCGGAGAAGCTACCCTCCAGGGCTCTGGAAGGGCCCCGGGGTTTACCCAGAGTGCATGAGAATGCCACTTATGACTGTTATTAACAACAGGTTCACGCCTATGTTAATTACTGATCCCATGCTCACACTAAAGCACATGAGACATACTGGAGTGTGTGTTCAATCTTCATCCATGTATCAGTATCATTATCATACCACATCCTCTCCGGAATTCACCAAAGTCACTGGAAACGTCTCCCATGACCTTGTGTCCCTGTCAATGGGGAGAACACTGCTTGTCTACTGCTAAGTCGCTGAGAAGGGCCACTAGAGTACAGACCCTGAGGCAGATGGCCCGTTTAGTTTGATTCATCTGTTTCCAGTGCTCACCAGAAAGGGAGCGCAGCGTACGTATTGCTGACAGTGACAGCAATCTCAGGAACATAAATGTGTCCTTCTGGTGTCGACAGGGTGCAATAACCGAGGGGCTGGCCTCCACCAGCTCTTTGCCTAAACCTCATCTCAAGAGAAGGCGAACATGGAAACAGGCTTGAGTGTTAAAGGGAAAGTGAAAATTAGCCATGGACTCGGTCAACTTTCCATTTTCGAATCACTCAGTTCTGGACTGTAAAATGGAAGTGCTGGTGGCATAGTGGGCTATGCACTGGACTGGGAACCACAAGGTCAGCAGTTCAAAACCATTAACTGCCCTGCAGGAACAAGGGGAGGCTTTCTACTCCTGTGAAGAGAGAGACAGTCTCAGAACGCCCCCCCACCCCCTGGGCAGGTCTGCTCTGTGCTACAGGGTTGCTATGAGTCAAAACTGACTCGATGGCAGTGAGTTGGGTTTTTTTCCTTTTGTACTATAAAAAATTCAGGTGTTTTTTGTTGTTTTTTTAAAAGACAATTCCAGGGTAGGTATGGGGAACTGTGGCCCGAGTCCAGGCGCCCTGCGATTTGGATTCCAAAGGCTCCCCCAGACGGGCATTTCTCCCCATGACGAGCGTGAGCAGCCAATCCTGAGTCTCTTCACGTCCGTGGATGGGGAATGATTACCAGAAGAGACGTTAGCAATTATTTTCCAGCGTGATGTAAGCTGAGGCAGCAGCGCCCGCCAAGCAAGCGTCCTTGTCAAACACATGCCAGCCTTCTGGATTACTTCACTCCCTTCTCCCTGATTAGGATGCACGCCGATGCGCTGCTTAATACAATCTGCCATCAAATGCCAAGTGCTTCAGAAATGAACTAGGAAATATGTCCACACACACGGAGGGATGCTGCGAGTCCTAAGTGGATCCCACCCTTCCCTATAAAGGAGGCAGCAGGCTCATCGTCAACATTATGCTTTTAAACAAGGCCATTCTACCTTCCACTCCCGCCCCCACCTCCGAGAACAAAACCACATTACAGCAAGAAGAGAATTGATAAAGACGACACAGGCCCATAAATACGTTTTCCTCTATGGCCACCTTCTTGACAGGCTCAGGGCCCAGCAGAGACAGAGACATGAGTGGCAGAGGGGCGTTTGGGCCCCGAGGGCCACATCCAGTCTCCTCCGCTTGTTTCTGCGCTGCAGCCTGGTGAGGAGTCAGCCAGGTGCACTGCGCCGACACTTGCTTCTTTTCAAATTACACGCCTCTGCGCAATGGCTCCCTTGATGGTCACTGAGGCCACTGAATTCTGGACCTCAACACTTAAGGATCTATTTTCACTTAAAAGACCCTGAGCAGCCCCGCTCATCACTACCCTTGGCCTGGCAAGTCGGAGGGATGGATGAAAAGTACAGACCTCTTTCCTGCCAGTACTAAGTGAGCATGCCCCCTAGGAGCTCTCATTAGAGGGAAACTGCAGAGCAGTGGGACCTCAACCCAGCTCAGCTACCCAGCATCCTCTGTGGATGGGTCAGCACAAGGAAATCCGCAGGGGACAGAAAAACAGCTTAAGCCACCTCGTGACTTCAAGACAGAAACAAGGGCACTGAGTGGAGGGCAGGGGCCCAACCCTCCTCCTCTGAACAGGCCTGTTGCTGGATTAGAAAAACATCTTCTCTCACAAATGAGTATCCAATAAGCCAAAGGGGGTGCCAGTCCATGCACGCTGCAGCTCCCCCCCCCCCCCCCGCAGTGAGATCCGCGTGGCCACCTCCTTCCTGGGGCCTGGTGACCTGGTCACATCTATCTGCAGCAAAGCAGGGCCCTGCGGAGTCACTCACAGGAGCAGCAGGACCACCCAGATCTCTGCAGAGCTCACGTGCCCTGTTTTGTTGTAACCTCTCTGTAAACCGTGGGAGAGAGAAGAGGCCTGGGGCGTGGGCTAACCACTGCCAGCCGGACCAGGAAGTCGACCAACGCTCCCCTAGGGCAACAGTGTGAGAAGGCGAGTGATGTAATGTCCACCAAGAAGGGACTAACCGAATTACGAATATCCAGCCAGGTGGGTATCGGGCACTTGAAATAAAACAAGAACAAAACAAACTCTCAAAACCAAGAAGCTCTTTGTAGGTCATTAGATGAAGCCGCCTGTTCCTGTAAAGATTTATAGCCTTGGAAACCCTACAGAGGATGCTATAATCAACTCAATGGCGATGGGTTTTTCCCATAACTATTGAGTCCTGATGGCAAGGAGGCATAAGCATTGGGCTGCTCACCGCCAGGTTGGCAGTTCAAACCCACTTCCCGCCAGTCTGAAAGTGAAAGGAGAAACCGTCTGCTCTGGTAAAAATGTTATCATCCTAGAAACCATATGTAGGCCTTCCACTATGTGGATCATGACCCACCAGGGATAACATTTTGAAGAATGGGAATTCCAGAACATTCCACTGTGTTCACGTGGAATCTCTATGTGGACAGAGAGGCAGCGATTCCTACAGAAGAAGGCAACATGCTGTGGGGTAGAATCCAGCCTGGTGGGTGTCAGTGGTGTTTTCTTGTGCCATGCTAATTCAGTTTTAATGCTGCACAAATAATCTGAAAAGCTGGGGTTTGGGAACAAGAAAGAGACACCAAGATCGCCACTAACAATTGATCAGACGCAGATCAATCACACAGCCCTGGTCCCTGGAAACCAGGAGTTCTTGAGGACAAATGAGACTGCAGCCTTTCAGTATAGATGACAACTCAATGTAAAGAAAACCTAAATCCTCTCAATGGGACCAATAGGTCGCACCATGAGAGAGAGAGAGAGCGAGAGAGAGTGCGCGAGCAGGCAGAAGTCGTCTAGTGGGATCTGCAGTGAACACTCGGGAGGTAGCAGTTGAGAACTGGTGCTGGGCAAATCTGCTGTCCAAGAGCTCTCCAAGCTGTTAGAGAATAAAGGCATCACTCTGAGGGCAAAGGTACGCCCGACACCAGCCATGGTAATTTTTAATTGTCTTATATGCGTGGGAAAGCTGAGCAATGAATAAAGAACACCACAGAAGAACTGACATATTCAACTACGATGTTGGTAAAACATATATATATCGAAAATGCCACAGAAGAACAAACAAATTGGTATTGGAGGAAGTACAGCCAGAACGTTCCTTAGAAACGAAGATGGTTTAAGACTTTGTCCCACGTACGTTGGACGTGTTATCAGGAGAGATACAGCCCTGGAGAAGCACATCATGTCTGATAAAGTAGTGCATCAGCAAAAATGACCACAGCTCTTGATGAGCTGGATTGACATGGTGGCTGCAGCCGTAACTCGAACATGACAACTGTGAGGATGGTGTGGAGCTGGGGCCTCTGAGTCTGGGAAGACTAGCCAGCACCTCACCACCACAGGAGTCAAAATTGACTCAGTCGCAGAGTTTGGTTTCCTTACAAATCACGTTGATCAAAGAAAGTGCTAGCAAACCAAAGCATGGCCTCTGAAATCTGAATCTGGGCACCCCTGTGCCTCACAGGCTAACATGCTCCAGGAGTACAGCTCCTTCTGGATCCTTCCCACCTGAGCTGGAGATGGGAGACACCCCCAGCTGTGGGCACAGCCTTTTTATAAGATTAAGTAGATCGGCTTCCCTTAAATGACTTCGTTTCATTCTCTTTGGAAACCAGGATTATAAAACAAAGCGAGGTCATCTAACAAGTACCCAACTGGTAGAACCCTGTGCTAATGCTGTTAGCAGACGCCAATGCCAGAAACACAACTGGGGCTTCAGAGCCATTGGTGATGGATACTTGGAGGGCCGGCCGGCCGGCCAGAGAGGCAAAGGGATGGATGCGTTTGAATTGTCATTATTCAAGGCTCACCCTGCCATGGTGCCAAATGCTAGCACAAACAGGGTGTGGTGCCGAGACGATCTCTAACTGAACAAAACTCACAACTCCGTAACATTGCTATGGTTCTTACTAGAATTAGATGCCAACATTTTGGACTTCACTGTCTGCTTTTATCACAGTTGATCAATAATGGACTACTGACAAACCCCAGTTCTGTATCAGGTACAAAAGAAGAGAAACCAAACACTGTTCTCATCAAGGCTTCATCTGAATCCTAGAGATAGGAGCCAGAGGCAGAGGCACAAGCCCCAGTGCGGATATTGCTCCAGGCAAACTCCACTGCTAATGGTCTCACACCAACCTAATGAAATGTGCTGGGCATGCTCTGCCAGGCGAAGCACAAGCACAGCCAACACCTGGCATTCACCAGCACAGTGACGCCGTGGCCTGCAGGAGAGGCTGTTTGGGAATTACAACAACTCGTTATAACACAGCAGGCACAATCTCCCAAGCCACCCAGGCTAGGGTTTACCGTATAGACTCGTGTATAAGCCGAGTTGTTCAGCACATTAAAAAAATCATGTTATTGGGGGCTCGTACAATTCTTATTACAATCCATACATATATCCATTGTGTCAAGCACATATGCACATTTGTTGCCATCATCAGTCTCAAAACATTTACCTTCTACTTGAGCCCTTAATATCGGCTGCTCATTTCCCCCCTCCTATCCCACTCCCCCTACCTGATGAACCCTTCATAATTAATGTATTATTACTTTGTCATATGTTACACTGTCTGACGTCTCCCCTTGCCCTCTTCTCTGCTGACCATCCCCCAGGGAGAAGGCTATACGTAGATTCTTGTAACCGGTTCCCCCTTTTGCAGTGTTTGTGGTAAAATGAGGTGCCTGGGCTGATATTCAGGTCGGCTTATACTCGAGTATATATGGTAATTCACAAAAATGATACCCAGCAGTGGCACTTCTTTAAAGATAAAAAAAAGTAGGATTTTCTGAGGAAGTTCAAAGCCACCCACGGAATAGCATCAGATGGGAAGCCAAAACCAAGGAGGGCCACAGAAGGCGGCTGACCTGTCCTCACGCTGGGCGGGCGGGCACCCATGCTGGAGGGGCATCTCAATGGAAAGCTATTGCCGGTTATCACCGACAAGGAGCCACCTCCCGCCCGAGTGTGTGGAGGGTCGGTGCCCACCTTCAGAGACATCCAGGTGACTGCTGGCTACTGTCACAGCTTCTGTGGGCTGTGGAGACACTTCTTGTCGCAAATTCACTTCTATTCCTCATCTTAAAACACCAATGAAAACTGCCAACAGTCATTTGAAGGTATCTCCATTTTTAAGAATAAATTTTCATGAAACTCATGTATTAATCAGCTGGTTCCTATAATTAATTTTAATTGGGCTGGAAATTCTGAGAGACATCCAGAGAAGCTCCAAGCTACATATCGATGTGTAAAAAATCCTCCCACCCTAATACTAGACAGAACTGGCATTTTAACTACTTTCTTAAAAACAAGAGAGCTTCAAAAAGTTCGTGGAAAGGTTCCATTCACTCTTAATTCCAGTTTTCCAAGGACTATTCAAAGCCCCTCATCTATCTGCTAAGATTGTATCACTGCAGCAACAAATCCCTTCAGATCCAGAGCGATGGGACCTGCCAGGCATATGACAGAGTTAAGCCAGGCGAGTGTTCGATATAACCATCACCTCACTGCCTGGAGAACTCTGGAAATAAATGAGACCATCAAAATTTGAAAACATAATGGATGAAAAATTAGAACGCAGCCTTTCTTCTCTCATCAAATGAGCTCACCGGGGATCTAAGAAAGTTCTTTCAAAGTCTGAGAACGGAAACTGCCTGAAGAAATGGATTCTTGTCCCCTCCCCCCTACCTTCCTCAGAAGACAAAACACAGGCGTCCTCTCATCAGAGGTTTTCCAGCTCACACACGCTGGATCCGATCCAAGCACACAGCCTGACTGGAGCACACGGGAGGGCCTTTCTCACAGTGAAATTATAAGCAGCTACCTGCATTTCTCGAGCCTTGATATGCTTCACGGAGGACTAGTGTATCACTGGGATCCAGGAAGCTTCAGTTCTTGAAGACCTCGCCAGATGCCCAGTGGCACCTACCTACAGGAGGCTTTACACGGAGAAGTAGGCAGAATCCAAGCAAGGCCCAGAGTGGAAATGGCAGGAGTGAGCAAAGGCAGTGACCGCTCCTGTGTCGGGCGCCATGCTTAAAGTCCTTCATGTGGTTCTTCTGTCTGATCCTTCAATTCTGGAACGCAGGTACTGTCAGGGGCCTTATTTTACTAATGAGGTTAAAGTCTCATGGCTAGCAGGCGGTAGGGCTGGTGTTGGAGCGCGTGTGCAGTGCGGCCAGAGTCCGGGTCCTCGCTGGTATGCTACACTGCTGTGTGCAGAAGGGGCCTGGCTCCCCGGGAGAGGAGACTTCAATGTAAATTGTGCCTCCCTGCTCACAGTGTCAGCAGGCCCTTTTAGGTATGCGCTGTCGGGAAGAATATACATTTTAATGCAACTTTTCCAGGAACATCTGGGCAGTGTCCATCAACATCTTAAATGTATGTCCCCTCTGTTGAAGCAATATAATTGTACTGATTTATTATGCTAGCGGACTTTTGCAAGTTGCCGTATTCTCTGCGGCATTGTCTACAATAGCCTAAACAGTGCAAGAAACCTCTAAGCCCACAGCAAGGGGACCAACTGAAAATTAATAAACACCATGGGTGACAAGCATACCTGGAGCCCTGTAGTGGGAATTTGATCCATGCCGATATGGAATGCCCCCAAAGTCTACCATTAAGTGAAAGTGTTAGATATAAAATAGTCTATCAACTATGATCCCATATGCATTTAGTTTTTCTAGACTCTAAGTGAGCCCTGGTGGCAGAATGGTTACACATTGGGCTGCTAACCCCCAGGTCAGCAGTTTGAAACCATACGCTTGCACCATGGTTGAAAAAGGAGGCGCTCCGTTCCCGTGAAGTTACATTCTCAGAAACCCACCAAGGGCACCTCTAAGGTGCACTCTGCACTCACTGTGAGTCAAAACTGCCTCGGTGGCCATGAGAGAAGGATATACAATGGATACCAGCAGTTTCTCTGGGCAGTGGGGGACGAGAGGAAGGAAGAAGAATGAAAACATCTATCATTTTATAATCCTTTCAAAATGCTGGAGTTTTGTTGTTTTTTGCCCATTCTGATATATCACCCTTAGCACATCCAGAAAATATCAGAAAGCTTCATCTTTTTAAGCCTTTAAAAAACAACAACAAAATCCTTTCAAGGTGTACAGCTTGCTCTTTTCAATACCTTGTTTCCTTCGTACACCCATCCCAAACTCTTCACGCCGAAAGCAACCTGGTTGGCCGAGACATCAAGACACGTGACGGGCTGGCCATAGACGTAATGCAAGGTTCTGGCAGAGTCGTCAGCTTTCAGCAGGTAGACCAGATCTCCAGCGGTGGCGATTGCCACAGGGTACCTCTCGGTATCTGGAACTATTTCAAGGTAGTCAACCTGTCAAAGGAGGAGAGTTGTTCAGTTCTTAGAGGCTCACCCAAAATTGATCTTGATTTGGCCAAACACATACAATTGCTTCCACACATCTATGAGGAGACCAAGAATCCAAGATCACAAGATGTACAAGGGGACAGGACACAGCACATGAGACACCAACAGGTGTGGCATAAACGAAAAGATGCCCATCAGAAGAGACAGACAATCCACTCCAAGTAAGACAAATTCCTAGTGAAAATCCACTCAGAGACCACCTTCACCTGCTAGACTAGGTAAGATGACTTCTTGTTGCTGGAAACGAAATTGGTCCCACTTCTATGGAGGGAAACCTGTCAAATGCACACTTGGTCCAGAAGGTCCAACTCTAGAAATTGACTTAGAAAGTCAAAACAAGGGCACATCAGGCCAACCACTGCAGCACTGTCATACGTATATATGTGTGGATATCTTTTTTCAATAGGAAGTCTAAATGTCCACCTCCAAGGGACTCAATGAGGACCGCCTGATATAACTAAACAATGGAACACGGCACAGTTACAGCAGAACATATGGTGAAAACCTTTTAAAAAATCTTAATAAATCATCTTATTGGGGGCTCTCACAGCTCTTATAACAATCCATACATCAATTGTATCAAGCACATTTGTATGTATGTTGCCATCATTATTTCCAAAATATTTTCTTTCTGCTTGAGCCCTTGGTGTCGGCTCCTTTTTTTCCCCTTTATAACCAGAAGCAAATGAAACAAACTCCCAGATAAACTGGGGGTGGACGGTGGGGACACAGAGGCAGGGTGAGGGCCAGGATTCGGCATGCTGGGGTCTCTATAAAGGTGAGGGCAGAAGTGCCTGCTGTACTGAACTTGGCTGGTACACACACGAATCTGCTATGACGGCTGCTTTCAGAGAGGGAAACAGCTCCTGAGAGGTGGTGGAGCGGGAACTCCTCACTGTAACCTCTCAACTATGAGAGTGTCACTATTCAAGAAATTATGAGGCAGGGAGGGAGGGTGTGTGTTTTGTTTTGTTAACAAAGAAATTTAAAAAGAAAATTTGTGGTCACAACATGCACAAAAACTTCATCTTAACATCTGTATAGGTCTCAAACCTGGTTTCCTGGAGTTGAAAAGATCAGTGTTCTCAGCTCCCTCAATGCCGTCAGAGGTAGACTCCAGAGAGGCCACTCGGGCATAGCCACAGCCACGGCATGTTGATCCTACCAGACCGCGCAGCTGGCCACGGCCCCCATTTGCTCTCATTTGCCGGGGCTGCGCAGTGCCCTTCAAGGACCCACCTCCCAGGGTTGTGCCCATCCTCCCGGAGTAAATTAGGAGAGTCCAGGGCTCAAGGTGAGCCACACTCTGTAATTATGAAAATCCACAGTGTGAAAGGACAGCTTTCCGCTGCCAAGTTGCCAAACGAGTTCAAAAGCCTGGATCGTGAAGGCTGTCCAGAGTCGCTCAGAGCAAGGAAACATCTGGGCACCTCTGCTAATCCTCAGCCCAGCAGTGTGAGCAGCAGGCAGCCCACGTCCCGCACTGCGGACCCAGCACAAAGGACGGATGCTCCTGGTTAGTGTGACAAGGCCGGGAGTACTGCCACCGCTATTCAGGGAGTGTGTCTGGGGGAGACAAAAAGGGTCCAGCTTTAGGGGCTGGGCCGAGGGGGCCCTCTGCAGGGACACCCAGCTCGTTCTGTGGCAACCCCTCACCCAAGGTGGGAAATCCTACATGAAAATGCTCGCTGCTAACAGGCACCTGCAGTTATTGCTTGCTTTCCCTGTCTCCGATTCTCTAAGCCCCTCCTTATGTTCCTGCCACCGACATCCTCAGCCCAGCCATTTGACTTCATCTCCATGTGGGACAACTGACAGACCAAGAGGCTCAGCTTGAAAGCGGTGGTCCATTTGCTGGGAGCTGCAACTGACTTCAAAACCATGCTCGGCTGTGCCAGGATGCGACCTATTGCCAAAGCAGGCTCGGCACTCTCTAGAGAGATTCACATCTTAAGTGACTGTCCGACTTCACAGAGTCGGTGCCGGTCCACTGTGTCCTTTCACCTGACACCAACAATAAGCACTAGAGGTGTGTGGCGGTGTCGAGAACACACAGAAAGCGCTGTGCGTTCACGTTTCTCTAATAGAACCCTGAGAGGAGATGACAGCAGGCCGTGCTGAGGAGCACCACACCCCAGCAGCAGAGCGCCAGCCACAGAGGGGCGAGTTGCGGGTGGTGGGGAAGCAGGTGCCCGGACTCTAAGTTGCTGCAGTCTTACAGATTTCCACCAGGAGAAAAGGGGGCGAATAAGACAAGTTCCAAGATGGGCCGGCAGTTCGTTATGTCGGTGTTCACTCCGGCTCTCTCTCCTAGTAGTCCCCCAATCAAGTCTATTTCCACTAAAATCTCGTTCAGCACACACGGATGTGAGCCTCACAGACTGCTTTCCTTCCTACTAGCAAACATCTTCCTCCCCACAAACGTGGATACCAGGTCTGTGTGCAGATGAGCAGGCCCTGCCTCTACACTCAGGAGCGGAAGGTGCTCTGGGTTAAAGGAGTCCTGAGGCTGGCTCGGCTTCCCACCAGAGATTCTGGAACACAGCTACCCAATCAGCACTCACTTCAATCATTTTTACTCAAGAGTTACTCTTCGCTCCAGGTGAGAAAATCTTGGGAGGCAGGAAGTGTAGGATAGAAGCCTTCCCTCCCCGCTAGACCGGGCTGACATATCTGAACTTGAGCTGGGCAAATTCGTTCACTGCTTTAAGCCCATGTCTGTGCTGGTTAACCGGGAACACAACACTGCCTGTATCCCAGGGCTGTGGTGCGATGGATCTGAGGGTGCTTGGCGGCACAGTGGTTTAGCGCTCAACTGCTAACAGAAAGGCCCGTGGTCCGAAAGCACCATTGGCTCTGTGGGAGGCAGAGGAGCGAGTCTGCTTCCCCCAGGCTGACAGCCTTGGGAGTCCTGTGTGGCAGCTCGACCCTGCCCCATGGGGTCGCTGTGAGGTGGAATCCACTGGGCAGCCCTGGGAGTTTACTTGGTTGTAAAGGGTATGGATTTAAGGGCGTGAATAGGAACTACCAACGTCCTTCCTGTGTGTTTACAGCAAACAGCGATTCTCAGAAGGCGATGGAAAGTGACGCGAGTAGGAGCTCACCAATTTCTGAACTTCAAATTCTGCAGCAATGTGCCAGTAGCCTTCGTCATTCGGATACAGCATTGTGACATCGAAGGCAGAAGCGGTGGCAACAGTCGCGTCTTCCCGGCTGAGGGCCAGTGCCTGTATTCTCGCGTCGTGCTCAAAACGATGAATAGGAAACTTTCCAGTCCTTAGGTCCCAAATATTAAGGATTCCTGTGGAGAAGGGCGGGTGACAGTGATGACCGTAAGTTCACTTGCTGCGTGCCGTTCATGCAATCACCACCACCATGCAAATAAGCACGAGGGAAATGACAAGCCAGTGAAAACAAACATGCATACTTGTACTCTATATTACGTATATGTCCATGGCATACTCTTCACCACAAAGAAATACAACTGACTTTGCAATGTTTTTTAAAAAATGGTAAAAATTCATTCAACATTAGAGATATACAAACAAAAACTGCAATATGGTATCATTTTCCATCAGATTGACAATGATAGAACGGTTCACAAAACATTCTGTTACTGAGGATATGGAGAACTAGGCTCTCCTTCCTTATTATTTAAAAAAAGTTTTTTGGTAAGTGAGATAGAGTCAATTAATTAATAAGGTCCTACTGTAGCCATAGTCCCTTTTGTGACATAGTAGAGTCTTGCCTCTGGCTATCAGCTCCTTTTGGAGGGAGTTCTGTTATGCTAATGAACCAGATTCAGGGGATGTGCTCTGAGTCTCCACCTTCCTCCAGGGTGGGACCCAAGTCATCTGCCTTCTTTCCTCGGGTGTATTGTCTGCTGAAACACAAAACCCACCCCTCCATGAAAGTCTCCTTTTTGTGACCTCTGATTCTCACAGAAGCATTGGAAGAAGCAAAAAAGACCTGCCTTTGACTTTCTGACTTAAAAAAAAATCATGTTATCGGGTGCTCTTATCCATCCATGGTGTCAAGCACATTTGAACATAGGTTGCCAGCATCATTTTCAAAAGGCTTTCTGACAATTTTGGCTTTTGGCTCTGGACCCCACATTTGGCTTGCCTGTGGCCCTGATTCTCAGGAATTGAGTTTTTGGTCTAACACCTGTCCTGGTGTCACCACCTTCCCCAGCCTTGTGGGTGAGGAGCCCTTTCCAGGTGGATGGCTAGATTTGGAATTTGGGGTTTAACTGCCTGTACAACACATGAGCCTCTTCCTGAAAGCTGTGAGTTCTGAGATGTGGCCCTTAACTGCAGACCACAAGGACCTGAGAGACGCTTTTCTAAGGGGAGAGTGGTCCTTACAATTTGGGGAAAGGGAGTGGTATAACATCTTGGACAAGGTTGACATTTGGGATATCTTTCATCTCCACCTCATTAGCACTGGTCCGGAATTAATTCTTCTCAAAGAAATTATTACCGTAATTGGTGTCCGAAGTGGAAATAATAAGCTCTTACTTTGTTGGTGGAAGCACACACTAATTCACGTACTTTAGAGGAAATCTAATATTTATCAAACTAAAATGTAAACATCTTTTAATCCAACCATCTCTTGACATATGTACACACAGAAGTACATATAAAGATGCTCGCTGAAGTCTTATCAAGCATCTGAAAGGACTGGAAGTTCACTAAATGCCCACCCAGGTGGACTTGGCTATTGGTACTTCCACAGTATAGAATATGGAACAAAATGAGCAATTTTTAAAAAGAAAAGTCAGCCCTATACATAAAGTAACCTGGAAGAAATGATCAACAGAACACAATGTTGGATTAAAACGGTACTGAACAGTGGTATAGTACATTATATACTCTTGTATTCTTAAATATTCAGACATACACAAAATATCCTGGAAGAATCCATGAGATACTGGTATCCTAGACTAGTCTTCTAAAGAAAGAGGTGAAGTGAGGAGGAGTGGCAGGGTAGGAAAGAAACTGTATTTTTCCTTTGTTTATTCTGGAATTCCCCCCCCCCAAAAAAAAAAGATATATTGAAAAAAAGAACTACATATGCAAGACCTATAAAAATGAGAATATATTTATATATGTACATACACACATACATACCAGGGGGCTTCAAAAAGTTATTGGAAAAAATATAATTGCAAGATAATGGAATCTTTTCCCCAACTATTCAATGTCCCTGGGATCATTTGTCACTGAGGCCCTCAAGGAGACACTGTCCCATGGGCTTTGGCTCAGGAGCAATTGTGGAGATGGTGCAGGAGCAGGCAGTGTCTCTTGCTGTACATAGGGTCACTGTGGGCCGGTACCAACTTGATGGTACCTCAAACAGCAATTACCCAGTGTAAGGAAGTCGAGAGGCGCCAGAGACCAAATTAGAGCAAACAGGTTTTATGGGGAGAAAAACCCAGCCTGGGCAAAGTCCCATGGTCCACAGTGTCTGGGCCAGGGGAGTCGCTCCCCAGGCTACAGGGGTGGTGCTTATATGGCCAGAGAACATGTGACTAGGCTGTTTTGAGTCCATATGAGGTAAAGTAGTCAGGGATTGGGAGATACAGGTATGCCCTGGTTTCTGGAATGTAAGGTGTCTTCCTGGTTCCGGGTGTGTTCGTGCTGGGTGCAGAGTGGCGGGCTGAGAACAAAGCGGGCACAGAGCCAAATGGGCCATGAGTAAAAGAAAGAAGAAATCAGGTAGTATATATTCAAGGGCAAAAAAAGTAAAGAAAGAAAAAAACGTGCAAAGCTGCTGACAGGTTACATAGTCAGCTCTGCAGGTGTGTGTGGGAGATTCAAGACCACTTGCTGCTAGTTGTGTCAGCCTGCTCTAGTCAATTCCGCACGGGTGGGGGAGATTCAAGGTCACTTGCTGCTTGAAGCCGGCCTGGCACTGATCCGGCCATACACGCAGAACAGGTAAAACTGTTCACTTTTCTTCTTGGAATCCATCTTCCCATCTTTCCTGTGCTTTGACGTTGGGATCTTACTAGCAAGTATCATCCAGCACCAAGTAACTTCTAAGGAATTAGAAGAAAGGAAGTATTTGGGTGGCTTTGCAAGACTTTCCAGCTGTCAGTAAGCTAAGTATCTAATTCTAAACAAAAGCAGAGATTCCCCCATGTTGAACCTTCTTTCAGAGCTAAGTACTCTCCCTAGAATGCGAATAAGCTCAGGGGATAAGCAGATCTCCAAAGGACACCTAGCACATCCCCAAGGCAAGTATCTCAGCAAATTCTTTTCATTCTGACTCAGAAGCAGCAGCTGCTACAGAAGATGCCAAGGGGTCTACACAGTAAGTAGAAGACAGGAGGCTCCTGGTCCAAGATGTCTTAACACGGTCCTCTTCATCATAGTCCTGCATGGCCCAAGGAAAACACAATAAACAGCAAAGGAGAAATAAAAACATTTTTTTGAAATCACCATTTGCCTAGAGCAGTGGTTCTCAACCTTCCTAATGCCGTGGCCCTTTCATACAGTTCCTCATGTGGTGGTGACCCCCCCCACCAACCATAAGATTTCCGTTGCTACTTCATCACTGTCATTTTGCTATTGTTAGGAATCAGGCGCCTCCTGTGAAAGGGTCGTTTGACCCCCAAAGAGGTCACGACCCACAGGTTGAGAACTGCTAGCTTAGAGCTTTCCCGCGTTCACACTGTCTTTGAATCTTGGCCTCCATGCTCATTTAACATAAGCCTGGAGTGGGGAAGCAACGGATCCAAAGTCATGTAGTAAGTGATGAAGCTGAGTTTGAACGCAGCAAGAGAATGCACGGTGCAATCATAAAGAAGATCAGGCATCGTGGTCAAAAAGTGACTGGTAGACCATGGAGACGATGGCCCTCAAGTCACCTTTCAGGTGTGGAAATGGACTCGCCCCCTGCCCCCCGGCTCACTTTGCAACCAGGCACTAAGGGAGCAGCAACGCTAGAGAGGTGTGCACTCCTTAGAGCCATCATCACAAGAGAACCAAAGGGCAGCCCTGACGCACGGACAAGGTTCAGAAGGCTTAGGCAGAGAGGAGAGATGGGAACAGGAACCATGGGGAGGAAGTGAGATACGCGATGCGACATTGTGGGGATTGCAACCAGTGACATGCAGCATAGTGCGAAAGAATTGTTGAATGGAAAACTGACTTTGCTCTGTGAACCTCCACTCAACTCACAAGGGAAAATCACCATGCAGCAAGAACGGCTGCCTCTGTGAGTGTGGGAAGCGATGACCAGCTCGGTGAGGAACTGGCTTGCTCCATCCACCTCACCTGGGTGCTCTGCCAAGTGGGGAAGAGATGGAACCACAGCTCACTCAGAGCACACATGGAGTTTATCTATAAACACATTCTTCATTATTAATCAAGTATGGGTTTTGTTGGCATAATTTTTATCACCAGAATCAGATGCAATAAAACATTCTTCACCACAGGAGTGCCTTTCCCAGAGCTATCCTAGGAAGGGTCATTTTTGAAGTCAGCATTTCAGGGCTATCCGTGCAATGGCCAGGGCTTTCTCTGGTGTCATCACTCGATCCGTGGCACAGTGACTGCACAGTGTGTGATCACTCGTACAGCCCTCTGATTTCACTGAGGTCCGTAAACATTTAGGACTGTCGTGTCTTCTTGCTGAATTGATGCTCTGTTGTTATGAAATGCTCCTATATTATCTGCTCTGTTTTGTCTGATATCAATGTATCAGCTGTATTCATGTTATCGGTCTTTTACTTAATCTTGTAGTTTTACACTTCAAGTGGGTTTCTTCTGGCCATCTTTAACTAGGATGTTTAGACTATTTGCATTCAGTATAAGGAGCTGTAAGGCTGGGCTGAACCTTCATTTCGTTATTTGTGCCCATCTGTTTTGGTTCCATTTCCCTCCCTCCTTTTCTGCCTTCATTGAGATTGAGTATTTGAATTGAATATGTGTTTAGTCCATCCTAATTCCTTTGTTGGCTTATTAATTAGTTATTTTTGTTGGCTGCTTTAGAGTTTTGGTAAATTCTCATCAGTCTACTTTCAAGTGGTACCATGCCACTTTGCTACAGTATAAGAAAAACTCCTCCATTCCGCCCTCCCAGCCTTTGTGGTATATTCTGGTCATACTCTATTCCCACATGCTATATAAACTCCATTGCTAATTTTGCATAAGGCAATTGATTTTTAAAGAGAAGTATATAATAGAGAAAAGATGTCATTTATATTTGCTCACGTAATTATCACTTCTGGTACTCTTCTAATATGACTTTAACATTATCATCACAGCCTCCAGCTTTGCAAGTTCACTCTGCAAATGATGTAATATGGTAATGTCTCACCCCAAAACACCTGGGCAGAAATGGACACCAGGGATTGTGTCTGAGTGAGACCTCATTTCATACACAGTCGACTTATTTATTAAAGTAGTTCCATCAGGGCTACCACCTTTGTAAGCTTGAGCAGGCAAAATGTGGATTATCAGTGTCCAATTACACCACAGCTGAGTGTTATAGCCCACACTAGCCAATACTCAAGTCAAAAAGGCATCGGTGCAGTAGTACACCCAGCAAGCACCCACTGAGCCTCTGGTGTCATCCAGGCACTGCACTGAGCTCTGCAGAAGACAAGTCCCTGAGGGCTCAGAGCTGGCATTCCAATGGCAGGTCCATGGGTCTCCTTTAAGGGTGTAAAGAAGGAAAGGGTAGGATCTATAGTCTCACAACACTTAGAGTAGGTGGGGGGAGGGGGGAGACACAAAACAAAACTGATAAATGTAAAGTATACCACGGGACTATAGATAAGCGGAACTTTCGGTTTTGTTGAAATATTCTTTTAAGAACCTTCACCAACAGCAGCTGACACATCCAGACATTTTAAACTCACCTGCGTGCCATTAAGGAAATTGTAGTCAGGGCCTATCCCAGTCCAATCAATTCACCACTCCAGGAAGGGATAAACTGTGTCAAATCTGATACAAAGTCACTTGAAAGGCTGGGCTTTATCATGTTGTGGACCCAGGAGTGAAATGGATTTGGCTGCTGACACTGGATGGACGTGTCATGCTCAGTCTCTATTCCCTCCAGCAGTGAGCTCAGAGCACTGAGCGTGGCTGAACACCAACAAAGGGTTTGCTGAACACTTGGCGTATGTTTTAGCACGGGAACATTTGGGTGTAAGAAACAGAGACCCACTCACACTGGCGTTGGTACAAAAGGGAAGCTGGCTGGAAGGCAACCAGGCTATTTCCGTGGCGCCGGAGGGGAGGAAGCAGAGCTTGCAGTTACAAGCCATCAGAACGCAAAGGAAGACCTGCAGGAGCCACACAGTGTGTATCTACCGGCACACGCCATGCCGTGGCTTCCCGCTGCAGCTCTGTTCCATGTAGGTCACTCTTCCTCTACCAACAAACCAGCTTCTTTCTCCCCCCACAACATGGAGAAAACAACAGCTGTGACAACAGAGTCCGCCCAATCAGTGCACTAGCTGCCCCAGAACCAGGCGTCCCCATGTCCAATCCGCTGTGGCCAAAAAGTCCAACTCAAATACTGCAAGCATGCCTGCCTCGAAAGGACATGTGTGTGTGTGTGGGGGGGGGGGTATCAGAGGAAGAGCCGTGAACTAGGCAAAATGAGTCGACTGACAAAAACCAAGTGCATGCCAGGTCCAGGCCTTTCTTCTGAGGCACTTCTAGGTAAAATGTAACTGCCAACCATTGAGTTGGTCTAGCAGAGTGCTTACCTACTGGTACCACCCACAAACGAGGCAGTCGTTCCAAAAGGTGTCTTCTACCTTCATTGTGTCTGGTAGGTCAAGGCAAAATGACAGACAACTGTCAAGGGAGGATCTACGGAGTGTCTTGGTCTCTGACGCCACCCCCCACAACCCCAGGAAAACAAAAAAGAAAAGCCGTCTTTCTCTCGGACAGCGCCTCCGGAGGCTGACCCAAGACTCGGAATTCTGAGGTGGGGTTGGGCTTCAGTTGTGAGAAGCAGCCGGATGCCTGATGACACAGTGCATGAAGGCTCCCGGCCCGGTGACACAGACAGGCCTCGAGTTTGGCAGTGCCACCTGTTCACTGGGCTCAGGCCCCACCCCTTGACAAGCAGCAGCAGGCCTGAAGAAGTCCGGGTTCGCCCTGGCCTGGGAGCAGCCGTTAGCGATGACATGAGTAACGACGGCCAGTGTTCTGAGGAGACATGAAGCCTGCTAAGCAGCTGTGGATGGGCACCCATGCCAGTTTGCAGCTTGCCCCTCCCACCTCCCACAGGAGGCCAGCCAGAGTGTGGTAATGAAACTGCGCATAGTGGAAATGGGATCTAAATGAGTTTAAACTGATTTATGTTCGCTTTTGTAAAGATTACTCGATATCTGGAAAGTGCTACCACTGTGATATAATGTCGACAATCCTTAAGACCTCCGCCTAATGGTACTTGCACAGAATATTTATATTCCTCGTCATGGGAACAAGGACCATAATGGATACCATTTTTGTTTTATTAGAGATGCATATTTAAATTAATCTGCTATTTGCCTAAACAATTAGCTGCTTCTGTTTGTGTGCACAAAGCCAAAATTGCAATTAGGCTTCCATCAAAAAGATAAGTCCCAACTAAAACTGTCCCAGTGGAGTCATAAGGGCTCAGGGCAGAACTTCCCAAAATGACTTTTTAGCATAATGGTAATTATGTTAATTGCTTGAAAGGTAAATAACTGCTGAACTGGTTTTGGAAAAAAGCGCCATTGGTGTCCTCCCTCCCCTCGGATGTTTTGCAGGCACCATAAAATTCAGAGCAGGTTCACAGTGTAGAAGTCAGAGGCTGCGCACTTGGGCAACGGCACTTGGCCTTACCTGTGGTCTTCAGCGCTTCCTTGAGTTGAACTTACTTTCGCCAGGAGCCCTGAGCCTCTGAGTTCGCACAATACACACCTGAGACTTAGTCTCAGTGTCATAAGAGTCAAATAGACAAGATCAATTAACTGCATTCAGAGGCACTGAATCAAAGCAGGTTATTTATAAAGACAGCTGGCAGCCTCCACTTGCACCATGTACAAAAACACGTGCCCACCGGAGATCAGGCAGGAGTCAAAGGAAAGTCTGCGACCAGGGGGAAAGCACTCTGACCAAACTGACGCGAGGCGACCATTCCGTAGCGCACTTAGGCTGTGCCTCTCACTCCGTGAATGCGCACGCCACTGAAGGGGGGGGGCAGGGGTGGAAGGGGGCAGATAAAGCCTGAGGAAGGACAAATGAAGTCCTGCTTTCTGGGAAGAGGTGGCCAGTGGGAGATGACAACGAATGCAAACCGGGAGAAACCCGTCTGGACTCCGCCAGCAGGTCTGGAAAAGGAAAGAAAGGTGACCGCACATTCGTCTTCACCTGGATGCTTCATCTCCCCCTGCATGTCACACCTCCACCTTCCCAGATGAGCACAGCCCAAGGGTGGAACTCCATCTGTTGTCTCCGGGGGGGGGGGGGGTATGAATGGGCACCGCCACTTAGATTGACAAGTAAGAGAATCTGAACGTTGTGGTGAACCAATAGAGTGATAGCAAAGCAGGGACCAGAAATGAGATCACCAAAGCAGAAATGAACCCGAGAGAGGACAGATGCAAAGTTGAATCTATTTAGCAGCTCTCGAGTTCCAAGCAGAAAGAAAAGGGCATGTCAGAAACAGGAAGAATCAAAAAAGAAAAGAGACAGCTAATCGAAAAGGAGGCTATCACGACACTGGAAGGCTAAGACAATGGGACTAACTAGACCTGCGTGTCTGCAAAGCCAGAGGAAAGACTGATTGACAGAGACAAGGAGATGAAGCAGCTAGACCAGTTCTCCTCTAAAGGGGAATGCCAAGAAGGTGCCCCATGTAAGAGAGTCATCGTTGCGCACGCCGCTACTCATTCGAGCCAGCCTCCTCTACAATCTGCCACATCATGTGAAAAACGAGGCAGGTGCGCACCTCGCTTTATTGCACTTGGCTGGTCCTGGGGCTGTTACACACTGAAGGTCTGTGGCACCCGTGCGATTTGGCACCATTTTCCCCCCAGCAGCATGTGCTCACGTTGTCACATTATGGTCATTCTTAGACTATTGCAAACTTATCACAATGTCATTGTACACTTAGTAGACTATACCATAACCACAACTTTATATGCACTGGAAAGTAAAAAAAAGCTTGACTTAGGGTTACCAACCACAGGTCCCGTGCCCCGTTTCTCAAAGATCAGGCTTGGACCAACCACAAGCCCACCTTGGTCGCTGTCCTTTTAGGCCTGGTTTCCTCGCCGGGTGACTTCAACCAGCAAACCTCTGTCCACATCACCTCCATGGGGTTACAGGGTTTAGCAGGAGACAGTGGCACTGAAATGGACTTCCAGAAATGGACTTTTAAGCGCATACAGAACCGATTGATTCCTTGTTTAACATTACCTGGCACACAACACATAGTCTTAAAAACCCAAGAGTCGGTTGAAAAGCATTGCTATTAGGGTCCCAGTTCATGCATGCACAGGTTTATTGCAAACAAACCGGTGTACGCATGTTTCTGCCATCAGGCGCTGGCTACAGACACATTCTCCTAGGCAGGCCCTTGTTCTTAGTCTTGTTTGAGTGCCGCTTTAGAAGGTCCAGTCAAAGCAGGGATTCTGAAGGCCGGCCACATTCAAGGCAGAGGGGGCAGTTCAGAAGGCTATTGGGACCATGTTTTATGGGGACAAGTTTTCCGAGATTCCAAAGGGGTAATCTTCTGGATAAGTTTTCCTGAAGGACACAGGAAGAGCTCAGGGGCTTATAATGAACCCGTTTTAAGAAAACTGAAAACATGTCAGGGAGAGGAAAAAGCCAGGAACGTTGAGCCGGGGCATTTCCCCGTCATGACAACGCACCTGCTCATTCTCTGAGGGCAGGAAGGGCTGTGCGGGAGAGAACAACGAATACTCCACGGCCTTCCCAGGTACACAGACTTACACAGAGGTAATGTCAAGATGAAGGGTAGTTTTTCTTCAATAAAAAAGTCCTAATGGGTCTTATAGCAGTACTTTTTGACTTACCCTCGTAACTGCAATCATCACCTCACAGGAACAAGCATCTGGAACGGTTCAAATGGCTCCTACATAAATGAAAGGTAACCACACCGTAAGCCAAACCAACCCATACCCACAGCCATCAATCAAGCTGATTCCAAGTCATCTTTCTCACTGCCATCAAGTCGGGGCCGACTCTCGTCGGGACCCTAAAGAACAGTGTAGAACTGCCCCTGTCGGTTTCTGAGACTGTAACTTCATGGAGTAGAAAGCCTGTCTTTCGCCTGTGGCGGGGCTGGTGGTTTCAAACTGTGGACCTTTCGGATCAAAGCCCAACTTGTAACCACTATGCCATGAGGCCTCCAACTCATAGTGAGCCAACCTAGTTCCCTAGGCTTTGTGAGTCTTCAGAGGAGCAGACGGCCTCCTTGTCCTGAAGAGCGCAGCTGGTAGGGCTTGCCTTCCAACCTTTCCATTCGCAGCTGACCACCAAACCCGCAGTGCCACCAAGGCTGGTCAGTCTGATGTCAGCAAAGGTTTTGCTCTGAGAAAATCAATCAGCGAATATATAAGAAGCTGTGGGTTTGAAATTGAATGCCTTTTATGTGGTAGAAACCATGGAAACCAGAAAAAATAAACTGGCCTCATTTGTATCTAGCTTCAGTAAGTGGAGCTCTAAGGTTGGTCTCTGAAAAGTGCTTCTCTGAGCCTGTTTCCTCAACTTCTAAACCAGGGTGATAATGTTTACCTCACTGACTTGTGAGGATGAAATCGGCTGATGTACTTAGTTAAGTACCTGGTACAGGATGTGATACCTGGGAAACAAAAGAACCACTGTCAGGAGTCAATTCTGACTCAGAGGGACCTTGGATAGGGTTTCCAAACTGTAAACCTTGACAGGAGCCACCAAGCCTCACCTTTCTCCAGCAGAGGGGCTGATGGATTTGAACTCCCAACCTTGCAAATTAGCCTAACTCACAGCACCACCAAACGAAAACTGACTACCCACTGAGGTAGATTACAACGCACAGCAACCGTCTAGGAAGGGGGGCCTGCTCCTCCGGGTTTCCTAGACTATAAATCTGTACAGGTACAAATGGCCTCATCTTTCTGCAGTGAAACAATTCATGGGTTTGAACGGATGGCTTCGTAGTTAGAAGCCCCATGTCTAGCCCACAGCACCATGAGTGCTCCCTATGGGCCACCAGAGTTCGGTGAATAAGCAGTGCTTTCTCTAGGGCTGTCCCTCTGTAAGGGATGCAGAAGCATGGAACTCTCACTTTTCGTCTACACCAGACGAAAGCATAATAAAATACAGCACATATCAAATAGAGAAAAATCTTGTCCTAAGTACTTCATTCACAGCTGAAATTTGTGCTTCCCCCTCTTCAGCTTCAAGATCAAAGACATTGGGAGCAGTGCCACCTCAGCAGAGAGGCTCACCTCCTTCTTGTCCGACTGCCTCGGTCAGTCCCCATTCACATCGTATTTATGGCACCTCATCTGGCACCCCCTTGAACTCACTAAGGGCCCCCTCAATATACTTCTGGTGTCCACTGCACTTGAGGGAAGATCTTGGGCCGCACTGTGTTGCCAGGGCACGGGCCACACCTGCCAGGGCCGTACACTGCTGGGGTCAAAGATAACACTTCAGAGAAGGGCAGCTGGGCTGGATGTGAGAGCGCAAGTGAACGAGTCGAGAGGTGTGAGCGCTGAAAGAGCGCGTCACCAGCCTCGCTGTCCCGACTACACATGGAAGGAATGAACACTCTTCATAAAGCTGCTATTTGCTACCCACCAACCCACCGTCTTCACGTCTACTCCAATCCATAGCAACCCTGCAGAGTCGGAGGCTGCAAATCTTTATGGGAGCAAACAGCCTCATCTTTCTCCTGTGGAGCACCTGGTGGGTTTGAACCTATAACCTCTTGGTTAGCAGTCTAGCGCTTACCCAACAGTGCCACCAGGACTCAAAAGCAAACCAAAAATGCAAACTCAATGGGTCTATTCCAACTCACAGCAATCCTGTAGGGCAGAGGAGAATTGACCCTAGGGGTTTCTGAGACGAACTCTTTACAGGAGCAGAAAGCTTCCTCTGTCTTCTTCAGAGCGGCTGGTATTTGATGTCTGAGTTATAAGAGTTCTTCATTCTAGATACACTTGTTGCATCAAGTACATGTTTTACAAAGATTTTCTACTCCTTTATGGGATGCCTTTTCGTTTTCTTCAGTGTGTTTTGATGAGCAGAGATGTTTCTCCCCTCCCCCCCCATCACAACTACTTTATTTTTGTCTATTTTTACGTCATTTTATTGGGGGCTCTTACAGCTCTTACAACAGTCCATACATGCATTGTGTCAAGCATATTTGTACATATGCTGCTGTCATCCTTGTCAAAACATTTTCTTTCTACTTGAGCCCTTGGTATCAGCTCATTTTCCCCTCCCTCCCACCCTCATTAACTTGATACATTACAAATTATGATTTTCATATCTTACACTGTCCACTGTCTCCTTTCACCCATGTTTCTGTTGTTCGCCACCCTGGATGGGGCAGTTTATACGTCGATCATTGCAGTCCTTGCCCCTTTCTCCCCCACACCTTCCCTACCACCCTCACGTTATCACTACTCCCATTGTTGTTCCTGAAGGGTTTAGCTGTCCTGGATTCCATGTGTTGAGAGCTCTTACCTGTGCCAGTACACATGCTCTGGTCTAGCTGGATTTATAAGGTAGAATTGGGGTCATGATAGTGGTGAGGAGAAAGCACTAAAGAACTAGAGGAATGTTGTGTTTCATTGGTGCTGCACCCTGGCTGGTTCGTCCCTTCCTTATGACCTTTCTGTGAGGAGATGACAATTGTCTACAGATGAGCTTTGGGTCTCCACTCCAGCCCCCCTCATTCGCATGATATAATTATTTGCTTTGGATCTTCTGAAGCCTAGTGCCTGATCCTGTCAAGACCTCATGGTCACACAGGCTGGTGTGCTTCCAGCAGAGGCTTCTAACTGGGATGAAATCCAACTTACCAATCTTTTCTTTTGCCCAGCTCAAGCTCACAGAAGTACTGTTTGGTTTCACCTACAGCAGCGGTTCTCAACCTGTGGGTCTGGACCCCTTTGGGGGTCAAACAACCCTTTCACAGAAGTTGCCAGATTCATCACAGTAGCAAAATGACAGTGATGAAGTAGCAATGAAAATAATGTTATGGTTGGAGGTCACGACAACATGAGGAACTCTATGAAAGGGTCGTGGCATTAGGAAGGCTGAGAACCACTGACTTAGGTTTTACGCTTAACTCTAGAATCCATGTTGCGATAACTTACATAAGGAATGAAGAGAAGAATTAACTTGGGGGAGGGAAAGGGGACACCTGTCCACTAGTTCTAGAGGGTGAAAAGACTACCGTTGCCCCCACTGACTTTCCATGGCAACTTTGTCAGAAGTGTGTTGTTTTCCTGGGTTTTATGGTTTCGTGGATCGACTGTGGTGGCAGTGGCTAGGTGCCACTGAGCCCACAGAGTAAGACTCTACAGCCAGACTCGTCCCGGGGACGAGCACATCAGTAAGTCATTGTTGTTGTTAGGCGGTGCCATGAGCTAACTCTGCTGCACAAGACCTCTGTAGAGGACTGGAAAGCAAGGATGTTGCTTTGAGGACTAAGGTGCGCCTGACTCAAGCCATGGTATTTTCCATCGCTTCCTATGCATGTGAAAGTTGGACAGTGAATCAGGAAGACTGGAGAAGAATCAATGCATTTGAATGTGAACAAACAGATCTGTGTTGGAAGAAATATGGCCAGACTGCTCCTTGGAGGCAAAGATAGTGAGACTTCGTCTTACATAATTTGGACACGCTGTCAGGAGAAACCAGTCCCCGGAGAAGGACATTGTCCTTGATAAAGTGGAGAGGGAACAGAAAAAAGGAAAGTCCTAAATACGATGGGTTGACACAGTGGCTGCAACTGTGGGCTCACGCACAGGAACCACCTGTGAGCAGGATGGTGCAGGGCCACGTGGTGCTTCACTGTGTTGTGCATAAGGCTCACTAGGCATCGGAACTCACTCGCTGGCACCTAACAGCAACAGGTGCCACAAGGGTGGCACTGCCTCCCAACCACCCTACACACAACATAATGAAGCACTGGCCGGTCCCGCATCGTCCTCACAAGTGTGGATAAGCCACTGGGTCATTCCATCTTATCAAGGGTCTTCTTTTTGGCTGAACCTCTACCACGCATGAGGTCCTTTTCCGGGGACTGGCCTCTCCCAATAATAGGTTCACAGTACGTGAAGTGAAGCCGCATCATCCTTGCTTCTAAGGCTGTACTTCTTGCAAGACAGAATTGTTTTTCAGGCAGTCCACGGTCCCCCAAATATTCTTCCCCAGAATTGTAATTCAATTGCATCCATTCCTTTGAAGGCTTCCTGCTTCCACCTTTTCCTCGATGATCAGCACAGTGAAGCTGTTCTCCTGAACCTACTGTGTGACGCAAGATGTGAACGGAGACAGTTACTGATGGTGTTACTCCATCATCTTAATTAACACGACATCTGCAAGTTTATTTTTCTACCCTTGTAATTATTAAGCGGTGTGTGTGTGTGTGTGTTGGCTTCTGTATGTGTGTGAGGGGAGATTCTTTGAGACTAAGTAAAATCTAATCTCACCGTCACCCACTAACTTTACCATGAGTTCATTGGGGTTTTGCTTGAATCAATTATCATAATGCTTGTCAAATAGTGATTCTCCAATTCTATCATTCCTTCTACAGAGGAAACCTGTCAGAGAAGGAAAACTCTCTGCAACTGTGAAAAGACCTTATCATACCAACACCAAAAAGCCATGCTCGGCATGCATCAAGCTGAAAGAACCAAAGACAAATTTCAAGACTCAAGTTGCTATAATGAAAGGCTCTAAGGACAAATACTGAATGATGCAGAAAGCATGACTACAAGATGATGGAAATAGAGCATCAAGAGCCGATGGTACTGATGGGAGAGTTCAAAATGCAATGAAGGCATTAGCAAAGAAACAATACTACAGGAACTGACGGACTACCAATGGAAATGCTTCCACAAGCTGTGAAGTACAGGGAGCACTCAACTCATCTATGCCAAGAAATCGGAAAGACAGCTGTCTGGCCAACTTACTCGAAGAGATTAGATGCTCAAATGATTTATTGGATGGTTTTTAGCAAGTAAAATTTTGCTAAAAACCATCCAATAATGGTTACAGGCAACACATTGACAGAGAGCTGACAGAAATTCAAGCTGGATTCAGAAGAGGCTGTGGAACGAGGGATATCATTCCTGACCTCAAATATCTTCAAATGTCTTCAAAGCGGCGAGTACCAGGAAAATGTTCACTTGTGCTTTATTGAACATATACATTTGACTGTGGATCAAAACCAATTATGGAAAGCACTAAGAATGGGAATTCTAGAACACTTCATTGTGCTCATGCGGAAGCAGTCGTTTCAACAGAAACAGGGTACAATGCGTGGTTCAGTATCAAGAACAGCGTGCTCTACGGACGCATCCTTTTATCACATTTATTCAATCGGTAAGTTGAGCAAATCTTCAGAGAAGTTAGACTGCACGAAGAAGAACACAGCATCAGACTGGAGAAAAGCGCCTTTCCCAATGTGCATATGACAAACCTCGCTAGCTGAAATCAAGGAGGGCTCAGCGTTTGCTGATGAAGATCAAGGATGGCAGCCTTCAGTATGGATTACAACTCACTGCAAAGAAGACCCAAATCATCACAATCGTACCAGTGGGTCAGATCATGTTCAATGGAGAAAAGATGGAAGTTGTCAAGGACTGTCTCTTTCTTGGATTCACAATCAATGCTCAAGGGAGCAGCAATCGAGAGATCACACAAGCATGGCACTGGGCCAATCTGCTGCACAAGGCCTTCTTAGAGTGTTGAAGAGCAGGGATATGTCACACCGAGGACTGAGGTGTACCTGACCCAAGCCATAGTATTTTCAATCGCCTCGTATGCATGGGAAAGTTGGACACTGAATAAGGAACAAGGAAGAAGAATCGACACAGTTGAATTATGGTGCTGGCCAAGAAGATTGAAAGTCTCAATCTTTCCAAAAGAACTGCCAAGAGAACAAACAAATCTGTCATGGAAGACGTACAGCCAGAATGCTCCTTAGTAGGGAGCATGGATGTTAAGACTTTACCGTATGTACTTTTGCCGCATCATCAGGAGCAACTAGTCCCTGAAAAAGGACATTATCTTTGGTAAAACAGAAGGGCAGTGAAAAAGAAGACGACTCTGGACAAGATGGAGTCAGACACGTGGCTGCACCAAGCGGCTCAAGCATGACACTCGTGAGCATGGCACAGCACCGGGCAGTGTTTCCTTACCCACAGCCCTATGTCATGCCAGGGTCACTGTGAGTCAGCCACGACTGGGCGGCACTTAGCACCAACAAGAGCATATACCAATTAATCTTCCTCCCAAAGGGCAAATTCATGCTGTTTCATTAGGTACATTTCACAACTTAGGACACAATTCATTTCTCTAGTCTAAACAATCTCCCCAGAGCTGCAATAGGTGCTGCTTACCATTCCTTATAATTTTCACCTTAACCGTGAGAAGCCAAAACCACCACTTTGAATTTGTGAAGCATATTATGTATTATTAAAAACTGATTCTTGATAAAGCTACCCCTGGAAACCAAGTTCTTAACACCAAATCTTGTATCACAAATTTGATGTGCCAATTTTTTTCCCTGAATGATAGTGTGTCAAACTATTTATACTAGCAAGTTCCAAAATGTCTGGCTACACCAGAAACGGATCATCTGCTAAGCTATGCTGAAGAGCATGAGCATCTTTCTCTCTGGTGTTTCTTGAATCTGGGAGCTTGCAGACAAATTCCTCTGTGGGCCCTCAGCACGACAATCACGCATCAAAAGCTAAGCGCAGGCACGTAGGTCTATCACTGGGCACCAACAACTTGTAAACTCACAGGGAAAATTCACGGACCAAAATCCTGCAACATGGTTCCCACACAAAGGCAAAAGATCCAGATTCTACTTAAAAAAAAAAAAAAGATGACCATCAAAATATGCGCCTACTCTTCACTTACTTTCTTGTTCTCCAACATTTCGCATTGACAACAATGGTTAAAGAAACTAACCACCATGGGGGCAAAGTCAGCAGAGAGTCTCCTGAAAGCGTCCCCTAGCTTCCAGGAGGTTGCCCTGCACACTTCATTCCCTCCGGGCAGCCATGCAGCACCAAGATGCCTGCAGTGGGTTCCCAGCTCCTGCGCAGCCCGAGGCCCTGCAGCTCAAAGGTGTTGTAGGGTGGGAATGGAGAAGAGAAAGAGGCACGAGAGAAGCTGTTTTGGGGGAAAAGTGTGGAGTTTGATGACATTCCAAAGTGAGTGCAACAAGGGGCCTGAGGCCTCCACCCTCGGTGGGTTGGGTGCTCAGCCAGGCTTCCAGGGTCCTCCCAGGAAGTCCCCAGCCTTGGCAACCTACCAACACGGAGGACAGAGCAGGCTTCCGGACGGCTCCACCAGGTCCTGGTTGCAGGCTGGCTATCCCCAGCCCCTTTTCTGCAGAGGTATGATGTGGAACTGGCCTCAGCTGAGGGAGGAGCCCATCGGGAGACCATTGCTGTTGTCGTCAGTGCTGTGAGTCAGTTCTGACTCACAGCGACCCAGGGTCCGGCAGAGAAACTGCTCGGCCCTGTGTCATCTCTACAACTGTTTTGTTTGAATCCTGCGTCAATCTATCTCACCGAGGGTCATCTTCTTTCTTTTTGCTTTTAAATGTTTTGTATTATACATTTTAGGAGGCCAAAGATCAATTTTTAAAGTATTCTAATCCAACATCATTTAACAAAATATCATTAAGATATTCGAATTCTGGATAATCCCATTTTAGACAAAAAATGCGGGATACATTTATGAGTAATAGATGATGGTCTAATACTTCAATTAAGTTCAAAAATGATATTAAAGGGACACTTAGAATCACTATGGTAATCAATACCATGACACCAAGGCTATATAGTTTAATAACATTTTATAGAGTTCTAGTACTTATACAATTTCTACAATTTACCTGACATAACAAACAAAATGAAGAAACCTGAGAACATTTCCCTACAAAACATTTAAAAGTACATTTTCTGGACAGCTTGTGCAATACATATCCTTGTCATTTCTTTGGGGGGGGGGTAGTCAGCATTTTCTTTCTTTCACTGGAACCCTCCAATAAGCCTGAGGTCTGTTTTCAGAGGCTGGTCTCTCCTGAAAGGCGCCCTGGTGTGGAGTGGGTACAAGAGGGGCTGCGAACCACAAGGTCGCATTTCTAAAACCCAGCTGCTCCTCAGGAGAAAGAGGAGACTTTACTACAAATTTCTACTACTCTGTCTTACAGGGTCCTAACGGGTCAAAATCAACTTATTGGCAGTGAGTTGGGGTTTGTTTGGGGGTGGGGTGGGGATCTCTCTACTGATAACATGTCCAAAGTATGTGAAACAAAAGTAAATCTTAGCTATTATTTCATTATTTTTTTAATTTAAAAATTGGGCAAATGACCTGAAATAAAATGTTTCCATTTTTGCATAGTGCCAATTTTCACATAATGCCATGATCTTTGAAACCTAATCATGCTGATGAGTGTAAAGTTTTATTTTTTAAAATGTTCTTAAAACTGCACAACTCTCACTCAAGAGGACATCTGTGGAGCCCCATTTGAGAAACATGGCCTGGCTCTTCTATTACACTCATAACCAGGCCAGAGTGTCTATCTGCAAGTGGAGATACAACTCCAACTTTCTTCATTGATGAGTAAAAAACAACCCTGGAAAGGATTTTTATTTAACAACTTCTTCCATCACATAAATACAGTCTCCATGGCTTGTCCATGATTCACTCACTGCCTTTGAGTCAATTCCAACTCACAGCGACCCCACAGAGAACAGAGCTGCCCTGACAGGTTTCCAAGGCTGTCACAGTCTTTATGGGAGGAAAAAGCCTCGTCTTTCTCCTGTGGAGTGGCTGGTGGTTTCTAACCGCTGACCTTGCAGCTAGCAGTCCAATGTTTAGCCCACTGGGCCAGTAAGGCTCCTTGACTTGTCCACAAAGCAGAATCTAATACCTAAGGTCATGTCAGGGGGTCTACTGGCTTAAAAGTTCAATGCCTGGAGAACTACGCAAATAAACCCCTCTGAATCGCTCTTATATGTACAAATCCTACTGAAAATGGTTTAGCTTTCTAAATGTATCCTTTTTTAAAAGGGACCGTATCTTGAATTTATTTTTTCAATGTTTCTGGAAATTTCAAACTCTCAAACCAGCACTCGAGTATTGTCTTTCCTCCCCACCCCCGGTCAGATGATTGTTTGGGGTTTTTGTTTTTTGGCTGACTGTCTGAATAAGAAGGCTCCTAGATCTAGCAGGCTAGGCAAAATTATCAGGGAAGAACTTTTGTTTAAGAGGAAGATGAACAGAAACAAAATGCCTTGTAAAAAAGACATTTTCACAAAACACATCCACAATCATCCTCGCCATCTCCCAAACAGTGCTTTAGCATGTTAATAATCTACTTCTAACACTTCAATGTTGATCAAAAGGGGGTCATATGTTTGCATAGTACATTCAAATGTTACATGCCATCATCAGCAAACAAGCATAACAACTGAAGGACTCGTTGCTTATTACACACAATAGGATGCTGAAAGCTTTAGAAGTACTTAGTCTACAGAACCAGCTAACCAAAGCTGGCCCCTGCTGTTTACTACGAAAATGAAGCTTGGAGAGACCGACTCCCGCCCATTGTTAATATGTCAGTAAATGAGAAATCAGAGTCACTTCGGCCCAGGGCAGGCTCTGCCCTGACAATGGAGCATGTGTGTGTTCAGACAACTGCGCCAGGAGTGCTGCACACGTGTATCGCGGTGTGGCCTTGCTCCGTGGTCCCATGCAGGTTTCCACAGGCTAACAGGCACGAGGTCTTCACTGCTTCTCTCTACTTTCGGGACAAGAACTTCTTTGCGTCCAAGAAGTGTGTAATCTCATTTTTCACCAAAGAGTGAGTTTTCAAGACAAACTCCGTGGCCAGGGAGCAGGCTTCGTGCACACTGCCATTCCTAATGCCGTGGCTCGAGGCCAAAGGCAGGCAAGCAAGCATGGAGCAGATGGAGTCCTGGCAAGGTCTGCACTGTCCCTGCATTAGCAGCATCTGCTCATTACTCAGAACCTTCGCCTGCTTTATCTAATGCTCCAGGAAAAGCATTTTGATTTGATTCATTTCGGTACGGTAACGTGCAACACAATTAGTGGTAAAATCAAACTGGAGGAGGGCCAGTGCTGACAATCGGAAACAAGGCAGAAGAAATATGAGGCCAGTGGGTTGGAATTCAAAAAATCACAACTGTGGCTCACCTTGCCAAATCTCAACACCCCAGGTGCGTGTCCAGTGTCCCTGCAGGGCAAAGAGGCTAAAAAGAATGTCTGATGCGTCTTGCTTTCCCCCAGAGCGGCGCCCCCCTCCCTCGGAATCGGACCCCCGCTATGGCGGGTATGTGTGCAGACCCGATCAGCCAGGGGGGTGTTCCGGCGGCACCTGCAGAGCTTCCCTCTGGCAAAACCAAAGAGCTCAAGTTCATTAACTCATTTTATTATCATAGTCTTGTGCTCTAGACCCCACAAGGCAAATCTCCCTTCTGCTACGTTCTGCCCAAGAAGGGCCTGTAGCTGCTGGAAAGGAGCAGGAGGCAAAGGTGCAGCTGGTATCAGCGCTGCCCTTTCGGTCTGCCTTCCCAGAGCCGCTCTTCATGAATATGCTGGTACAGACATCACAGTGTCATCTGCTACCCAAGACAATGGCACCTGAGGTCTGGGGAAGAGACGGAAGCTACTTTTTATCCCAGACCCAGTGACCGTCCTGATCTGACGAGTGAGACAAGCTCAGGGTAAGGAAGAACCAGAAAACACGGAGCTTCTGAGGAGAAAATAATCCTGCAAACGAAAATGAACTTGAGAAATAAAAGAAAATGTAGACAATGGGATGTGAGAGAAACATGATATTTGGAATGCAGAATGAGGAATTGAATGTAAACATTGAATAGTACTGGACATAAATTGTGTAGTGTTATGTAGAAAATATAATGTAAACATGGAAGTACTATATAGTATTATATTGTATAGTAATACTGTACATAGATTGCATCGTATAGAGAATGTAACATAAAAATTGAAGTATTATAGATGACATAGCATATACGTAGGTTCCCAAACTGAATTGGCCTGCTGTCCTTCTTTTCAGAAAAAATAAAATGAGTCGGTGTCTCAAGGCAATTCCAAACTTTTATCCTATATCCCATGTCTAGGATAGAGTATAAGCACCTGTTTTTGCAGTTTTCCTAGACTGTTCCAGTGCCCCCAAAGGGTGGTATTGCCCACTCTGGGAAAACACTGTTGTGCACTAGAAGGAACTCTCCTGATTATCATGTGAAATCCAAAAGGGCAAGATGGACAAACATGAAGGTATAAACTATAAAACATACCTACTGGAACAGAACAGAGCTAAATACAAAAGACAAATGTTCTAGTGAACAGCTCGCTGTACCTCGAATCAGTGAGGCAGAATTAGCCTTTCTAGGAAGAGGTTTGGGGTTAAGGTGTACTTGGATCCATACCCCATCCCATGGAGGATGAACACTCCAGGATGCTCTAGCTGTAAATACAGGAATACGTAATAAAAGCCCTAACACTAAAAAGATGGAAACACTACGAGAAGCAGGTGGTGGCTGGGTGCTACTGCACCCGTTTCCACTCGCAGAGACCTTACAGGGGACAGCAGAGGGCTACAGGGGCCCTACACCTTCATCTTCTTTCACACAGTATCTGACTGCGTCTCCATGCAGGATGACACAGCAGTTCCCACTTTTACATGTTCTCCACCAATGATTCAGTGGCATTGCTCACATTGTTGACAGGGCGGGCGTGAATGTTCTCCTTCTGGTGGTTCTGTCTCTAGATCACAGTCTTCCCACACGCAGACCACTGGGTCTTTTCTCCTGCGGAGCCGCTGGAGGGGTCTGAGTTGCTGACCTTCCCATTAGCAACCAAGAACCACACTAGGATGTCTTCACAAGGGAGCGGATACAAAAAAATCACTATCACACAGAGGGAAATGCAAATTAAACAGTCCTCCTTGTCTGTGCCTCAGACAGTTATCCAACCATTTTAAATGCATTTTGCTGGCAGGGGCAGAGGAGCCACAGCCATCCTCTGTCGCTAAGACTAGCACGTGGAGCCATCTCATTCTGCAGGTGAGCACCTCATTCTATTTACTGTGACCCCTGGCCCCTTTCATAAGCCACCGTTCTTGTGGCACACACACACAACGCCCAGTGTGCAAGATTCTCACTACAACACTATTTGTACCCACAAGAGGTTAGAGGCCACCCAACTGTGTGTCAATAAGAGACTGTGTAAATAAATGACAGTATTTGCACTCAGTGATCTATTTATTATGCAGGCGTGAAGCCGGAAGATGTTCCCTCTAGACTGAAACGAGCTGCCTTGAGGGTCTGAAGTCGAAAAAGTACCGTATAAAACTGGATGCTATTTTGTGTGGGGAAGAAGGGAAGAGATAGCATGTTCATGAGTGCTTGCATGTGCAATGCAAAAAACACTGAGAGGGTATGCAAGACAATAAAAAATACATGCAAGCAAAATACATTCACTTGTGGAAGGAGAATGGAATAGACAGAAATGGATGGAAATAAGAAACCTCAATGTTCACCATTCATATTTTCTTGATTGTAAAATAAAATCACATATTTACAAGAAACTACTATTTAGAAAAATAAATCACAAAGTTCATTGAAGGATAAACTACAAACTAAAATTTTTGAAATATATATACATATTCGCCCTTTCTTTCAACCAGGAAAGATCAACACTCCAAAAGACAAATGAGGCAAGACCGAAACCAACCAATTTACAGAGAACAAAATGCAAACAACTAATAACCCAGCAGAAAATGTCAAAGGGAAGTTCAAGAAGACAGAGTAAAATATTATACTAAACTGCAAAGACCTAGAGCTAGAAACCAAAAAGGAAGAACACACTCAGCATATCATAAAAACTCAAAAAATTCAAGGCGAGTTGCAATACTGAAAGATTCTATGAATAAAACATTGAATGATGCAGGAAGCATCAAAAGAAGATGGAAACTGCACAATCACTGCACCAAGGACAGCTCGTCACCATCCCACCATTTCAACAAGTGGCACATGAACCAATGGTACTGACTGAGAGGGGTTCAAGAGAAACTGTAAGTATGAGCCAGGAACAAGGCTGCAGGAATTGATGGGATACCAACGGAAATGTTTCAGAGCAAGCTGATGAATTACTGGAAGGACTCACTGGTCTGCGCCAAGAGCTGTAGAAGACGGTGACCTGGCCAACTGACCGGAAGCTACTCATTCCAAAGGATAGAATAGCATTAGATTATTGAGCCAGATCGTTAAAATGACAAGCAAGTGAAATTCTGCTGAAGATCATCTAACAACAGTTGACAGGGAATTACCAGAGATCCAGGCCTGATCAGAAGAGGATGTGAATCAAAGGCTATCATTGCAGATGCAGCTGGATCTAGGCGATCACCAGAAAGACATCTACTTGTGTGTTATTGACTGGCCGAGGCACTGGACAGCGTGGATCATAACAGACTAGGGATAGCCTGGGGAAGAATGGGAATCCCAGAACACTACCCTGTGCTCACGCAGAATCTGTAACGGATCAAGAGGCAGTTGTAGAAACACAAAAGGCACACTTCACGGCTCAGAGTTAGGAAAGGGGTGCGGGGTTGTGTTCTCTGACCATTCTTATTCAATCTGTAGGCTGGCTTCTCAGAAGGCCGTGACCTCAGGACTGGAGGAAGGTGTATGCAGATGGCACATCTCGCTTGCTGAAAGCAAACATGACTAGAAGCGCTTGCAGAAGAAGATCAAGGATTGCAGTCTTCAGGATGGATTGCAACTCAATGCAAAGAAACCCCAAATCCTCACAACTGAGCCAGTAGGTCATATCATGATGACAATGAAAAGACAAATTGCCAAGGATTTCATCTTGCTTGGATTCACAATCAATGCGCTATGGAAGCAGCAGTCAAGAGATCAAGTGATTCGTTGCATCGGGGAATGCTGCACAGACCTTTTTAAAGTGTTAAAAAGCAAGGCTGTTTCCTAAAGGACTAAGTTACGCCTGACCCCATATTCCTTAGAGGAAAGGAAAGGGAGACTGCCTCACGTACATTGGGTATGTTGCCAAGGAGAGACCAGTCCCTGGAGAAGAACTGCCTACTTGGTAAAGTAGCGGGGCAATAAAACAGAGGAAGACCTTCGACAAAACGGACTGGCATGCTGGCCGCAGCAATGGGCTCACATGAGAACAGAGGGTGGGAGGAGCAGCCAGGGAGCGCGTGGTTCTGTTGTGCAGAAGGTCACTAGGAGTCAGACCTGATCAAGGGCACAGACCAACAACAATAACCAAACTCACGGACCTGCTCGATGTTCGTGGTACTTCAGGTTCACCAGAGCGACACAAAAATGACATCAAAATAGTCTTACCTACTGGGAGATTAAGAGGAAACAGTCTTCTCCTACACTTTAGAAGACAGGACAAACTGGTGAAATCTTTTTGGAGGGCAAGTGGGCAACCCTGGTCAGAACTGAAGGCATCTATAGGCTTGTACCCAGTAAACACTCATCATTTTCTCAAGGGAGACACTTGCACAAGCCCACAAGGATACTGAGACACTGGTTTTCATAATAAATAGCCCAAACATTCATCAAGAAGAGCCTAATAAATTACACTCTCACTGTGCAGAATGGTGCGACACAGCCGTTAACGACAGGAGGCTTACTTTTATGATTCCCACAATAGGGCACTAGATTAAAAGTAATTTTTTAAAAAGCAAGGTACAGAGAGATATCTAGAGTTGGCCCCCCAGTATACAATTTTAGAAGGTTCGGGAACAGGGAGGGATACTTTATAAATTTTTGCTATTTGAATTTTAACTATAATTTTTTTTCTCGTTAAATACAAGCACTCTTCAAAAATATCACAGGTTCCATTGCAGACCACGCGGTAACGTCACCACGTGAAGGTTTTGGTTTCCCAGTGCATTTAAAGGTAGTGGTGCCGACACTAGATTGTGGCCCGTTGTGAGGCAATCGCATTATGAAAGAGTTTGAAATACTGTTAAGAACAAAACGTGACACAGACTCATGAAGGGAACACACGAGGTTGTCGCCACACTGGCCTTGTGCAGGGTCACCCTGAAGCTTCAATTTGTGAAAAACACTTTATCTGCAGAGTGCAATAAAGCAAAGCTACGCCTGCATTTTAAATGGGGGAGGGGAGAAGATTAATTGCCAAGGATTCAGCAAAGAACACAGATTCCCAGTTTGGGGCCCAATAGTAAGGTGAAGGGTGACATGGACAATTCTAATCAGTCATAGGACCCGCAAGATGTATTTCTGAGATAAGAGTCAGGGCACAAATCAGTCAGGCACCCACTGCTACACGCGTCTCTGTGCAGAGCGGGCCATACACACACAGCGCGGCCCTGGGGGCCACGATCGCCATCCTGGATTCACCACCTTACTAGTGTGACGTGACTGCAAGCCAATCCTTTGGCCTCTCTGGACCTCCGCTTTCCATCTGTAGGAGAAGGGGTGTGTGTGGCAAAGGCAGCTCCTAGATGATCCTCAGACTGTACGATGCTAGTCTTAAAGGCGCTGCACTCTTGGCTTACCCGTTTATAAAAAGGCAGAAACTCGGTAATTTGGAGGCCAGCAAATCTGCTCATGCTGCTCCCCTGTGCGTGCACAGGGTCTCAAGAAACACAAACCTCTCAGTAGTCAACTCAGACTGAAACGGATGCAATCCATCAATGCCGTCCACTGTTACCAAACCAGAATAGTGCCTGTGATGCTATACTAACACGGAAAGATGGACGATGCCAATCCGATTTTTCATTTCAAATGACATATGGATATAATAGCGTCCCTCCACTAGCTGCTTTAATATCTAGCCGTGTCCCTCTGCACCGCCTCCGATGATGGCAAAGGTGCCACAGCAGCCACGTGCTCATTCAGAAATGGTGTGTGGTCCGATTTTCGGGCTAGGTTTGTAAGCAGAGCTCCTAGAGAGCCACGGGTGCATCAAGGTCAGGGGCGTGAGAGCGAAAGGATAGGACATCAGGATGTCTAGTGGCCATACATTGTTGCATCATGACTCTGGTTGTCTCAATGCACAAGCGCTCTCACTCAGAGTGAACTCTTCCAGTCCCTGAGAGAGTACATCACAGCTCTGCTAGAAATGACCTTGTAGTGTATGCTGGTGCAAAGCTTGGGGGGAGGGGGGAGCGTGGCTTTTTTCTATTTCCCTATTTGTCAAGAGACTCTATGTCTCCCCCTTTCACTTTGGACTTGGTAGGGGCTAATGGGAAAGTAGGCCAAGTATATTTAATATTTTACACCAAACAAGTTATTTGCTTAAGATGGCTTGGCCAGGCTCATGTCTGGCACTAACACCCAGCCCGACAGTTCCAGTCGGAATTAAACACCGGTTTTAATGGGTGCTGTGTTCCAATGCCTACTAATGCACTCAGGGTTATTGGCCAACTTCTTCACATAAAGGCAGGAGTATGTGTGCGTGTGTGTGTGTCCACGTGTATATAGGGAAGGATTATTGGTGGGTGTGGGGAAGAGTCAGCCACAGCTGCTTAATTTTTGTAATGCTTTTTTTTTTCTTAATTGGGAGGAGGGTTGCGGTTACTTACCATCCTCATAAGCCGCTACCGCCAGCGCGCTGTTTATCTTCACAAAGGAGACATATGGCTGCATTCCAGGCTCCTCCTCCTCATACTCCGATTCCAGGAAGGGGGCGGTGTAGTCCCAGGTGCGGGTGTCCCACACCCTCACGTCGCCTGATGTGTATCTGGAAAAGAAGGGCACACTTGGTTCCAAAGGGGGCTTGCAGAGCAGGGCTGTGCGGGGGACGAGCGGTGTGCTGGGACAAGAGACGCAAGATGTGGGCACGGTGGCATCCGCGAGGAACTCCACCAGGACAGCAAGTCGGCCAGGGAGCAGAGGCCATGAGCAGGCTTCGTGTTCTCACGGCACGCTGGTGGCAACAGCAAATGAGAACGCTGTGATAAGGCACGGCGCGGCACCATCGGCTTGTTTTCCCTCCTTTTGCACTTGTACAACCGTACGCCCTGCTACTAAAACAATCACCGACAAAAAAGTATATAAGCAGCTGGATTTGCACACAGATACCCACAGACCAGAGGGAGAAAAAGCGACACACATGCCCACACCCACAGAGACAGACACTGCACATACTAAGAACTAATGGTCTAACAGGCACAAGCTTTCGAATACCTCATCCATGCATCAGATTTGACTGATTAAAGTCCCTAAAGACTAATTGATTTGCTGAAACAATTAAATCTTGCCTCTAGCAGCCAGACAATGCTGCCTTCGCATGAAAAGCTCTTGCCGGCATGCATGACGCGCCCCGGTTTTGCCCACTTAGAAGACAGGAGCACTCCCTCTCCCCTGTGATCACTGCCGCGCCAACAAACGAGTCTCTCCATCAAAGCCGGGCCCAGGATAATGGACGGGGCAGATGCCGAGGCGGTGCGCGGCCTGCCACAGCAGTCTTTTAAGCAAAGGTCCTTGACGGCTACAGAGGGTTCCAGTCGATGCTGAACCGCCTCAGGACGGAGGGCTAGCGATGCCGCACAGACAGGCTGACCATTCCAAGTGGCTCCCTGGGTCTCTGGAGGGCCTAGCCACGCAGGCCTCAGCGTCCTACTGTGACCAAACAAGATGGCCTCCAAGATTTATCTCATCGCTGAAATCCAGGACACGAGGCATTTATGAAGTGACTCTAGAAGGCCAATTTCTCACACAAGCTATTTTAATAAACTACGAAATAGCCAACTCATGGAGGCTACATTTACATAATATAGCAGTTCTTTCTAGAAAGACGTGCGCAGCTTCATTTGAAGGGAACTGCCGCACAACTCCTCTGGTTGGAGAATCAGCGCACTCACTGCCTGCAGCATGGCGCCAGGAGGACGTGAGAAGCCAGACGCTTTCTAAAACCCGGGAGATGGAGCTCTGGCCACTCATCCCCCAGCACATAAAAACGCTCATGACATGAGTGTCCCGGAGACTGGCGGAGGAAACCCAAGCAAGGGCCGATATTGATATCACCAGAGCCAAGGCACGAGCTGGCTCCGGGCACTGGTCCAGATCCCCCTTCTTCCCTGGGACACAGCCCACAACCACCAGAGTCAACCTGTATCATCCGGGCTGCACCAAGGACGGCGGCCCAAAGACTGGAAGAAAATCACGTTTCAATTTCGCAATGGCACGTGGTCAAATATTTGCGGGGAAATTTGGCGCAAAAGGAACTAGCCACTTCAGAAAGCAAAGACGAGGGTGGGAGGTAATGTCTTGCCGAAATACAGAGATGGTAACAAGAAGGAAGGAAGAGGAAGGAACTTGGGAGATCTGAGAACCAAGACACCCTGAGAGTAAGATGTGCACAAACCGGGGGAGTGTATTTACATGCTGTTGGTCTTGGTCAGTTTTAAATTAACTGTACATTAGACTACAAGGCACCTTATGTGGGAGTTCTACTCTGTTCGACAGGGTGACTACGAGTCGGAATCCACCAGTCCTTTGAGACACCCCAGTAATGTTCCCACTGTTCCCTTTGGCACTTCCTTAGGGAGTAGCAGCTTATGGAAAAGAGAACCTAAGTCGGGGTGCTCTGGTCCCCCAGCTCCCTTACCAGCGTTCTGAAGCAAAGCAACAATAAGGAAACTTGGGAAAAGTGCTAACACTGCCAAACCACACAGAATTCCACTGTAAGATACAAAATGTTGATCTCTTTTCTGTTAAATCTAAAAGGGTCTCAATGAGAAGACACGCTCTCACTCACCTTGCAACTCCATACAGTAAGATTAAACGCATGCTCCATTCAAAAGCAGGGCTGAAAACGTTTCTGAATCCCTTATCTTTGTCTCTAGCGGTCTCAGTCCTAGGGCACTAGTGTAGAAACCGGGGTAGGGCTCAACACCCCACTTGCCTACCACCCACACTGTTTTCCTTCTAGAGAATACCACCGTAGTGTGAAGCCACTAGTCAGTCCCTCACATGTATGTCCCTGCTTCTGAGTCTCACCACCTTCAACGGACCAAGCCCTGATAATGCACGGTCACATGAGCCATTCTTCTGGACTCACTGTCCAAATGGAACCAGGTCTCTCCATGATCCACCTAGCTGGCAGCCTGCACTTTTCCCTCCTGACAATTACATGAGAGTTACTCTTTGCCGGTCTCCCCTACGAAGCCAGATGCTCCTGAGGTCAGGTGCTAGGTCTTGCTCGACATGGTGCACCAGATGACTTAGAGCATTGCCTGGCACCTAGAAAGGGGGTTGTACATTTTTGCCCCCTAGCACTTAACTGAGGACGCTTCATACCTGGGTCGAGCACTAGAAACCCTCCTCCACAGCTAGCTTCCAGCCCTCCACCCCTTGCCCCCCTCATGGCCCACTCTTCCTTAGCACTCTAAGAGGGAGACTCCGGACAAGACTGCCATTCCCCAGCTGCAAACATTGGCCACCTTCCTTCTTCACAACCCAGCCCAGCAGGGTTCAGTGCTGGATGAAGGTTAGAATCGGCGAGTAGGCTGCTAAAATGGTTGATGCCCTAGCACCCCCACACCAATGCAACCTGACTCTCAGAGAGTAGGGCCGAGCAGCAGGGCTTTCCATGTGCTGGCAAGCTTGAGGCAACGCTGCCCAATCCTGCCCACTCCACCAGGTCTAGAACAGGCCCTGCCTCTTCCACACAGGCTTCTCTGACTCACCAGGTGCCCTTTACCTGAAGAAAGGAAGCAATCCCGTTTATCGCTATTTGATTGCTACACTTCACAGGTCTTTTTCTTCTCAGCAGGGCTGTAAAGTCCTGGAGAAGAGCCCTATGTCAGCACCGAACTGCCACCCCCCCGCCTCCCCCAAGTGCTGCACACAGCCGATTCTCAGTAAATAACCAGTGCCTGGAGGAGGTATCCACAGCACCCACCTCACTGGTTGGAGAAGCATCTCCTTTATGCCCACTGCCTGTCCTCTCCTGCTGAAGATCAAAATGACCGACTAAACACCATGGACAAAGCACTGACATGCAAGAGATGTCTTGTGTTTGTTTATATAAACTGCTTAAAATACGAAGGAGCAGAAAAAAAAAACAAACAAAACAGAAACCCAAAATATATGGAGGAGCCCTGGTGGCATAGTGGTGACGCACTGGCCTGCAAACTGCTGGAACAGTGGTTGAAAACCAACACATCGCTGAAGGGGTTAGTCTCAAGCTCATAGGGGCAGTGCCACCCTATCCTGTAACAGGGTCGCTATGAGTCAGCATCGACTTGAAGGCAGTTTCAAGGACGAGGAGGCTTCCAAAAGGTTCATGGGAAGATTCCATGCCTTTCGATTGCATTTTTCATGGACTTTTGGAAGGCCCCTCGTATATTTCTTCCAAACATGGGGTAAGCAATCTCAGCAAGCCTTGAGTTTTTCCATAAATGCCCACTTAAGTGACTCCATTCTTCACAGCCAATGAGGGGGACAATAGCAGATGTCTTACTGCACAGCCACTCCGCGGCTCCTGTGTGCACCATGGGATGACTCAGCAGCAGGCTCGCAAGTCTCACCCGAATGAAAACCCCCAGGGCAGCGGCGTCAGGCGGCAGGCACACTAATGAACCAGTGCTAATGAAACAGACATTCGCACGAGGCTGAAACACTGGTTGGGGCAGAGGGACCTGGACCAAACCCTAAATGTGATCTAAAAACGCTTAACAACCTTGGCCAGAAGAAGCCAGGGCAAATAACGAAGGGAGGTAGGAAAAAAAAGGCTGATTTTTCTCCAGAGCTCCAGATGTCTTTATCGCTGCCTAATGACAATTACACTCCACCAATTAAGACGCCACTCTGACAGTTGCATTGTCAGTAAGCCTCTGGATCCCAATGTTGATGGCTCTCTAATTGGTGTCTGTGCAAAGTACAACTGCAACTAACATATTAGCTTCTGTAAACACACGAAAGCGAACCGGAAGGAGAAAGATACCTTCTACACGTGAGGAGCGATGTGCCCCTGCCCAGGGCATGGACCATGACGCCCTAGTCTTCCTAGTCTGTTTTCACGCCTGGCAAGGTTGCGTTTACCTTTACATAAACAGGTCAGAGACCACAGCTCATCTTCTGCTGAAAGGATGGGAATCGAGCCTCTCTGAAGCCGGCAGCCCAGAGCAATCGCCAATTTAAAATGATTCACCACAGGAGAGCTTTTGCTAACTACTCCGTTTCTCATAAGCAGACTACTTACTTGCACTGAGAGACTAGATTCTCAATCTGGGGTGTGCAAACCTTTTGGGGGTTGAACGACCCTTTCACAGGAGTCGCCCGATTCTTAACAGCAGCAAAATGACAGTGATGAAGTAGCAATGAAAATAATTTCATGGTTGGGGGGGGGGTCAGCACAACATGAGGAACTGTATGAAAGAGTCGAGGCATTAGGAAGGTGGAGAACCACTGCCTAGAAGAAAAAAGAGGAAGAAATGTTGAGCAGCTTAAGACAACCTTTAACCACCTTTCTTAAGTGACTCTCCAGGAGGGCTGCCGTTCTGTGTCCAGGTGCCAGAACTTAATTGGCTCCAAAAATTTTTTTTCAAGGCCATTCATATCAAGGGTGGGGGTAGTGTTATTTTCAGGGTCCTAGCACTAAGTAGGGGTGAATGTCTTATTCAGTCACAGGAAACCTTGTTGTCGCACACTGGGGTCAAAACTGGCCCCTAGGTTTCTCCTCAAACTGCTGCACAGCCCATCAGCCACTCTGCCTCCTTCGAGGTGTCTTCCAACAAGTACCCCTTTTCAGGGCCATCCCTACCGATGGGCTCTATACAGGACCTCTTAGATGCCAGTACTGTGATCCAGCCTTCCAGCACAGCCCGATCCCAGCCCATTGACGGCACACCCACCTCCCAGCTAGACGCATGAAACTCAATGCCTTGGTAATGGCACTGTGGGCCGGGCAGACATAATCCGTGCCTCACAGTGACGTGGACAGACAGGCAGAGTGCCTGGTCACGGCTCAGCTTCTACAAGGTCACACTTCGGCAGCCATACCTGATGACTGACCTTGCGTTGTGAATCTACTCTGACCAGAATCCCACGGCAGCCGAAAAGAGCCTCATTGGGAGGCTTCACACCAAGAATGGCAAATAGTTTCATTTGAGTCAAATCCAACCAAGTGGTAGTGGCCACCTAGAACCCAGCATCAAGGAGGACTTGGAAACTAGAGGCCACCATCTCACCAGCAAAGTAAAAGCTATCCAAAGTGAAAGTGAAAAGGGTTTTTTGTTGTTTATTTTTGCTATCCTGGGTTCTTAATGCGCCCGAAGCATTGGGAGCATGAAGTGGCGGCACCTGTGTCACGTCTTTTGCATCTCTGCCCCACTCCAAGTTCTACCTGGCCAACTTCTAGTTGTCCCTTCAAGACTCAGGTGAGAAGTCACCTCCTCTAAAACCTTGGCCGACTCCAGATCTGTGCTAGCAGTTGCCCTGAGGGTACTGTGGTACCCTGCTCTCCTCTTACCCTAACATCTGTAACACACACACCAACCTGATGAAAACATCGGAAACACCTGAGTCTGTGATATTCATCAGTGCTTAGTGCCTACTCACTGACTCACCGACGTCACCAACCTCAGCCTGGAAGACGACAGTGCTCTAAAGGCTCACGAGCAATCGGGCACGAGCCCTTGTAGATGCAGCGCCCACATTTCAAGAAACGCCCCTGCCCTTCAACGGAGAGCATTTAGGAACTATTCACCGGAGCCATATTCTGTGTAGTAGTCCCAAAGATTGTTGTCAATCAATGAAAGCAAGAGTATTTACTGTTTTCTATGAAACATGGCTATGTTGTATTATGCAATTAACAAAATGAATCAATCCCACAGCGCAGCGTCTTTCTGTGGGCAGCACACAGCAAACATCAAAGTGGATCTTAAGACGCATCAACTGAAAAATAATGAAAGTCTTAATGGACCTTACGAGAGACATGCACTGAACACTTAAAACTGTTTTCCATACATCTTGGTTAATCACAATCAATAGGGCCAGAGTCAATGATGATTGTGCAGAGTTATCGTAGCTGTGGCCCGTTCCCATTATTCCTGGGAGAGCTGGAGATGGGTAATTGCAGTCATGAGTTCACCAGTATTTATTAAGGACATTCTTGAGCTCCTTCGTTAAGGATGTAATAAATGTAATGTGCTCCTCGGTCCCCTTATCAATAGCTTACCTCAGACTTACTTACCAGAAGAGCATGTATACCTCACGGCAGAAAAAAATAAATACATTTAGAAGTATTTTTAAAAACCGGTCCCTAACGGGTAATGATCGAATTCCTATTGGGAACCAGTCCAATGTCATAATAAGCAGCAGCACAAAATCCATACAAAACAAGGTTGAAAGGAAAACTGTCAAGAGAAAAAGCTAGCCTGCTTGTTTTTTAAAGGGGAAAAGCAAACCCATCCATAGCAACTGCACACCCGAGTGACATTTATCTAACACAGCCTTCTCACTGATGTCGACTGACAGAGCGCCTGCCGTTGCCAAGGCGTGACACACGAAGACCCCAGTCCCCAACGAGAAAGTGTGCTAAGAGCCAGAACCGACCTGTACAATTTCTGACTGACCACAGTTACAACTGCGGCCCCGTCCACGGTCAGTACCAAGCTGCAATGTCAATCACTGAGCAATGATTGACATTGCACGGAGGGATCTCAAGAAGTCACTGAACTGAACTACACTTTCCCCGACAAAGCTGGACCACTGAGAGATGCAGACATCCCACTGTCAGTACAGAATCTAAAAGCTCGGATGTTTGCGTCATGTCCACAGAAGATTGGGACTGCTCTCCACTCTGGAGTCCAGGTTGTCTGAATGACCCTCACGGCACAGCACACTTGATTGCACGGGGACGCCGACAAGAGATGTGTGAGCAACTCTGTTCCATCTGGACCAGGGCTCGCCGCCTGCCTCCAAGGGAATGAAGATGGATGGGCGCACAGGAGACACAAAGGGACGACTGGGTGATTGTTCGGAAGAAAAGAGCACTGATATTTCACAGCGAAGAATGAGCTCGCTTTCCTTCCTCCAACCGCGTTTTGTCACGGGAGACACAAAGGCGCACAAGCATCGCTCCTTCCAGTAAAGGCAACAGACACCTCTACACTCAACAGTCAGATCACAGAGGCGGAAAGGAGCAGGAAAACATCTAGGAGTCGTGGAAAATACTTTGGCCCAAAGAGGCTGCCTAGTAGTGTTTTTAACGCAAGGCAGGGAAGCGGTCCTGGGGAGTGGCTGGAAGAGTGTGCTCTCTCACGCAAACTGAAGTAGGAAGCTTAAGGGACAGTGAGGAGGGAGTTTACTGCACGCCACCACCATACTCCTGGGCATCTGATCAAAGCTTTTGGTAAGCTAATAGCTTAATGATCGGCTGAGCTGGCCAAGCGGGTCTCCTCAGCGCCCCAGGGCAAGATTTTAGCCCACAGGTCTTACCTGAGCGCTCTCCTTCGCTAGGCGGCAGCACAGCAAGTGAACTGATGGCTGGCGATGGGCACCTCCACCTACAGCTCAGGTTGTATCAGGGGACCTTCCTGAACGCACGATGCCATTTGTTTTCAATACACTCAACTTCCAGAGAAAGCCAACAGGAGGCTCCTTCTCAGCCTCTTCCCTCCAGATCTTTTTAATATGTGTCACTATCAGACCAATCCTGGGAGCTGCCACCGACATCAAGAAAGCAAAACAAACAAAACCCACATGAAACAACAACATCACTATGAGCAACAACCTCTTTTGATACCATCTCTTCTAAAACAAAAAGAGGACACTTACTATCCCACCCACCAGGGCAGGGCAGAGGCTGAATCTGGAGGGAAATGCAGGTGGCCTATTCTGTAGAGATGGTGGGGGCTTGTGTATACAGACTTCTCAAGGTGGAGAAATGGGATGTTTTAGCTGGGAGAACTAAGTCGAGGTTGTTTCAAGTTGGGGTCACCAGTGAAGGAGCTTCCACTTACCTAACAGGCCCAGAAAACGTCTGGGGGTAAGGGCCCAAAGGAGACCACCGAAGGACAAGAGGTGGGCCCATGAAGGTGCGTGGGGAGCTGAGAGAAGCCCAGCAGCATATGTGGGGCCACGGGGGAGGGGGCAGTTTCATTCCAGAACCACTTTCCACAACGCTTCCTGGGTGCGGGGTCTGACGTTAGGTTCTGCACGTCCCTCACTATAAAGGTCCTGGCCACTAAAAGGGGGTCATCAACAGGGCAAATGCTGCCAAGAGGCTGCCAAGAAAGTGCCCTTTCATTCATTGGTGACCTTGAGGAAGGCCGTGAGTTAGTGGACAGGCAGGGAGGGAAGTCAGCTGCTGGGGCCAGGGCGTGGACCTCCCTCATGGTTTCCTGCCTGGGGAGAGACACTGCAGGTAAACATGAAAGATGTGCGCAGGAACGTGGACTCCAGGGGTGATCCTAATAGCACGTGGGGAGCTGAGATAAAGGAGGTTCATTTTGGAAAGTGGAGGGTTACGAACAGCATTTTGAAATAACTTTCAACCTGGAAAACACAAGAAGTCGCTCCCTTAAAACCCAGTCATTCTGTTATGGGATTCTAGCCTAAGGAAATAATCAGGCTTGTGAACTGGGGAACATTAACACTTTATTCTACATGCTTCTACACGATCATTACAATTTTGTAATTTTCTAATTCTTAAAGAAAACTTGTATGACTAAAAGGAGGAAACTCTACAAGTTTCTTTGCAAACAATATCCTTATCCGAATAACACAAGAAATCATTCGAATGTCCAAGACTAGGAGAATAATAAAATTAGAATTATTCTCAGAGTTTCTACAGCCAATCAAAGATGGCATTAAAAAGTATGTTACAACATGAGGAAGAAAAACCCTCATCAGCTGTGGCCTGGGTAGGGGGCAGGGTGGGGACACGGAGGCAAAAATGCTGCAAGGCTATAATGATACTATTATATAAATATAAAGAGAAAATAATTAGCCATAGGCACCCAGGACCATAACCAAGCTGGGATGCTATGCTTTGTGTGCTCTTCTCTTCTCTTTCTAAACATTTGCAAAGGCCTTACTAAAACTTTGGTTTTTAGAACAAACGGGAGTCATGGCCCAGAAGAAACCCCGAATGTCGAGCAAAGCCTGCATAGTAAAAAGTGAGGTGCACCGTCACAGCACTGCACTGGGATGTTCAAGAAGCAGCAGAGTGGGGTTGTGCAGGCACCCTGGAGACGCCGAGCACCCAGTAAACCCCAGCCAGTGTCATGCCTAACTGAGCCTCTTCGCCTTCACATGTCTAATGGGGGTGTCCACAGCCCTGTGTCATGAGATCAAACTCAAAAATTCACTGTCATCGAGCATCACAACCCCTCATGGGGGTTGAACGGCCCTTTCAGAGGGGTCACCCGATTCATCACAGTAGCAAAATTACAGCAATGAAGTAGCAACCAAAAAAATTTGATGGTTAGGGTCCCCACCACATGAGGAGCTGTATGAAAGGGTCGCGGCGTGAGGAAGGCTGAGAACCGCTGTCTAGGACATGGTAGGACTGCGCGGCCCTGTGAGTTTTCAAGACTAACTTATTTTTAGGGCATTGTCAAAAAAACAAAAAAAGCTGATGAAGAAATTCCTCATTATCAGAATTCTGAGATTGTAACTCTTTAAGGGAGTACAAAGCCTCTTTTTCCTACAGAGCAGCTGGTGGTTTCAAACTTCTGACTTTGAGGTTTTACCATCTCAAGGGTCACAGCGTGTCACGGGATACTCAAAACTCCTTGCCATCGAGTCCATTCCAAATCCTGGCAAGCCTAAAAGATAGGGCAGAACCGCCCCTGTGCATCTCCAAGAGGAACTCAATGAAGGGCTAGAAAGTTTTGTCTTTATTCCACACATCAGCTGGTGGAATAAACTGACCCCATGTGAGGCTCAGCAAGGAGTCCTGTTAGGTGCCATCAACTGCATTCAGCTCATCACCCCAAGGGCAGCAGAGTGAAGCACCGCGCGCGCCACGCTCAGCCATTCTCCCAGGGGTTATGTGGGAGCCAGTGTGGCAGCCACTGCGCCAATCCAACTGGAGGCTCCTCCGGCTTTCCACTGACCCTCTACTACCAAGAGTGATCTCCTCTCCCAAGGACTGCTCTCTCTCCAGATAACAGGTCCAAAGTGAGTGGGATGAAGCCTCCCTTCCCAAGGAGCAGTCTGGCTGTACTTCGAGAAAAGCTTGTTTGTTCCATTGCCAGTCTGTGGTACGTTGAGTATCCTTAAGCATAATTCAGATTCAAATGCATCAACTCTTATCATTTCTGGAAAGAGAGACAGAGAGGGAGGGAGGGAGGGCGGGTGTTGAGAGAGCGAGGAGAGAGAAATGTGTGCTTGCGAGAGGAAAGTGATAATGCTATCATTATACATTTCCATGAAGCTTATGTCCATCACCAACGCACCAGGCCAGGTGGCCTGTATGCTTCCTGTTATTAACAAAGTGACTCGCTTGAGAAACAGACCGTGATGGCAACAAAAAGCCTTGCACAAGAAACACTCGATCCAAGAATTTGCTGCTTGGAGGTGCATTATAACTAAAACTGACCAATGCTTTCTCATCACTGAAGTGAAGAGTGCAAGTCCCAGTCCGTCTGAAAGCGGTTTGAGCCCTGTGGGGAAGGCACGACTGTCAGGAGCTGGTAAGAGAAGCCACGAGTCCTACAGGAGCAGGAGACGACCATGGGCGCCATCGCTTTCTTAAGTGTAGGCCTAAGCACTTCCTTGCTCGAGGCCTCCGGAAGCTTCACAGATGAGACCGGATGCTGCCAGGTGGGCATCGGGTAAAGCACCAAGTCCATGAGGCCCTCATCTCTGCCCGTAGGGAGAGTGGGTTGAGGTCCCTGTCTCTGAACTTCAGTTTCTGACCAAATGAGTACTATGTTGAATACAGGTGGGCCCTGATATTAAAGTTGATGCTCACACCCATTTAAACAACATGCAAGCACTATGTAGGGCATTTCATGAGATGGTGCCTTCACAAGCTGCCACTTGAATGAATCCCAACTCATCCCAACTCTTTATAGGGTTTCTGGGGCTGCTGATATATGTGGGCAACCAAACAGTGTGAGAAGCTGGGTTAGATGAAGAAGAGTGTGGCATCAGGATCGGAGGAAAGTTTATGAACAACCTACAATATGCAGACGATACAACCTTGTTTGCTCAAAGTAAGGAGGGCTTGAAGCACTTGCTGATGAAGATCAAGGATTGCAGCCTTCAATATAGATTACAACTCAATGTAATGAAAAACAAAATCCTCACTAGACCAATAGGCAACATGATAAATGGAGAAAAATCTGGATTGTCAGGGAATTCCATTTTGCTTGGATCCACAATCAAAGCTCATGGGAGCAACAGTTCAGAGATCAAATGGTATTCACTTAAAAATTGGCTGCACAAAACCCCTTTAGAGTGCTGAAATGCAAAATGAAATTCTTTAGGTAAACCCATGAGGACACTTGTCCAGGAGCGGTGAGGAAGGTTGGTTCTGGGATGGTGGGGGAGGGAAAGGATCAGTCGGGAGTACTCCAGGAAGGTTCTCAGGGAGGAGATAATGGCTCGAAACCGGCCTTAAAGAGGAGGTCAAATTGTAATAGGCAGAACACGAATCAAGCAAAGAGGAGGTCACAGTACATACGATGTGGTCCAAGAGAACCCAAAGGACATCAGCCAATGAATATGGAACGCTATGTGGTGCATCCACACAGCGGAGTAGTTCTCAGTCATAAAAAGGAATGGGACATCCACTAGCTCCTGAATACCTGCCCCTCCCCAGCCCACCCCCACGACCAAGACCCAGTTCTACCTTACAAATCTGACTAGTCCAGAGAAGACACATTGGTACAGATAAGAGCTCTTGACACAGGGAATTCAGGAAAGATAAACCCCTCGGGAACAGTAATGGGAGTAGATATAATGAGGATGGGGGAGGGTCAAGGGGGGGAAGTGTGAGAAAGGGGGAACCCATCACAAGATTGGATATATAGCAGCCCCACCCCCTGCCAAGGGGACACGTAACAGAAATGTGGGTAAAAGGAAACAATCGACAGTGTAAGACATGAAATAACAGTAACAGTATATAATTGATCAAGGATACATGAGGGTGGGAGGGAGGGGAAAGAAAGGGAGCTGAGGCCACGGGCTCAAGTAGAAAATGTTTTGGAAATGCTAATGTCAACATATGTACAAACATGCTTGATACCACTGATTTTTGGATTTTTTTAATATACCTATATTTTTATATTGGGGAGGGTAGTAAAAACGCCAGCAGCCCTGTTCAGTGGCAGGCTCTTGTTCCACAGGGTTAAGGAAGACTGAGGAAATAAAAGTTGTTTGGAAAACCTAGGTATGGTTGCTGTGTATGTTGTGACAGGCATAAGGGATGGAGGGAAGAGTGAGGGCAGGCCCTCACACCCTCCATCTTGCTCCAGACTACGTCCTGGATCCCTGGGACTGAGAAAGCACCACTCTCATTCCTGCTTCTTGGGACTGTTGACGGCCGCACAGTGATAGAGAAGGGCAAGCAAGAAGAGCAACGTGCCCGGCATGTTGGCCAGGATGGCAGCTGCACATCTGTGATCCTCCTGATCAGCCCCATGTGGCTCCGACACTCACTGCGCTCAACTTCTATGGAGCGTTTAGGAGCTGAGAGAGCCCCCAATGAAATACGTTTTAAAAAAGGAATGATACAATGGTGTCCAATACAATGCAAATGACCCCCAGAAACACTAAATGAAAAGCCTGTCACCAACAACCACCCCCTGCATAACCTATTTATGTGCGAGATCCAGCAAAGTCCAATTCAGAGAGACAGGAGCGTAGTGGCTACGGAGGGTTGGGATGAGTCAGTGCGGGTGGGTGGGGGCGCGTACTGGGGGAATGATAGAGCGCCATAGGACAGGCACACGTTTCATTTGGGGGTGAAAAAAAACATTATAAAAATTATGGAATTACACAATGGTGATGAACGCACAACGCTGTGAATACTTTGTTTTGATCAGTGAACTGTACACTGTAAAATGATAAGCTGAACTGTTTATGACTACAGTTTAGAAACGAGATATATGCGGTCACAGATGATGAAAGAACAGTGCAGGAAACCCTAAGGCCCGCCGAGGAGAATACTGGAGACGCAGGGAAAGTGGGAACGAATGTCTAAGGGGCTCCACATGTCAGGAAATGGTCACTGAAAATGATCCACCAGGCAGTAAGCCAACGATGAGCACCCTGATGACTCGGAGGGAGAAAGCAGCGGCATTGATAATCACGCGTTTCCCACACAAGCATCACGTACATAAGAGTGCGCTCCTATTCGCACCACGGGTTTTTGAGGCCTGAGTTTTAACAGTGCAGGAGTAATTTCAGGTTAATCGCGTTCGGGCGGGGAAAGATGAGGGAAAACCAGGATTGAATTAATTGTGAAGCTTACTGTACTACAAATCAGGCTGGATGGCAGCTCAGAGAGCCAGAAAACAGACTAGCAAGAAGAGCGTGGTGGCCAGGGGGGACGGAGTGGAGAGCTGGGCGTGACTGCTACTGGGTACTAGTTATGGGGTTTCCTCGTGGGGTGAGAAAGTGTGTTGGAACTAGACAGTGATCACAGTTGGAAGACACTGTGAACACTCTAATTGTACAGTGAATTGCTCACTGGAGAATGATCGTCACATGTTCCGAGAGGGCAAGTCACAAAGTGCTGCGACAAAAATCATAGGAACCTTGATTCGACAAAAGTCTCAAAATGAAGTGCTGTCTGACATACCCTCCAAGATCTGCAGAACTCTGAGTGCTTCCATTTACAGACCGTCAAAATGGCAGCGTTCCCATCCTTGAGGGTGGTGGCGCTCAACCTTCTAAAGGCTGCGACCCTTTCATACAGGGCCTCATGTGGTGGGGACCCCCCCCCACCTCAACCATAACATTATGTTCGTTGCTACTTCATCACTGTCATTTTGCTACTGTGATGGGTTGGGCGACCCCCGTGAAAGGGTTGTTTGACTCCCCCACCCCCCAAAGGGTTGAGAAATGCTGCTTGAGGTTCGCAGGGAGTACTTCTTGTCAATGTCCGTTGAGTTTGGGGAAGTTTTCAGAAGCAAAAAGAAGTTTCAAAGGGCTGTAGGGTGGATGGGGTAAGGTTTCCCAACACCATCCTTGTAGGACGGCCTTGCTGCGCTCAAAGCAGCAGGCACATTGGTCATGGGAACATTTCTCAGCACCTCTTCGCTGGCCCGTGTGGAACTTCTTAAAAACTCCCCGTCAGCAGCTCCCATGATCACCGCATGCCTTTTGAGGAACGCTATCCAGATGAGGATCTTCGGGCTCCTCAGAGAGCAGTCGTCATAACCTGAGGAGCCGACTTCTCTGCCCGGGACTGAACTGGCCTGACAGATCCTCTCGGAAGCCATGGATGGCTTTAAGTGGAGCTGTTTTGAAGGTCCCAACGAGACTAAGCCCAGGGTATCACCTGGACTGTCTGTGTTTCAACATGCTTTGGCTGCAGTAAGCCTATGCACATCATGAACTAGAACTTACTTAGTATCAATACTTTTTGACAACTTACACTTTATCATTAAAAGACCAAAAAACCGCCTGGGTGCAACAAGCCCACACCAGGAACATTGACAAGGAGGGGAGAAATGGTGGGAGAAAGGCAGATGTCTGAATAGTCTCTCCTCTCCATCAATTATTTGAAATACATTTAATAGGCCCCTTCCCTCTAGATCCATACCACAAATTCCTTGCACAGAAGTATGCAAAAGGAAGAAAAAACGGGGGAGAGAAGAGGCCAAATACAAGAAACTCAAGGCAAACTATGAGAGAAAGAAATGGTGCGGGGTCTCTTTACGAAACTCCTTGGAGATACATAACTGTAGAAAGCCTGGTGACTACAACATTGATTGGGAATGAGGTAACCACAAACACCACTGTCTCAAATGAAAAGGGATTCAAGAGCTGACCCAGAAAACAAGCATCGTAACCGCCAGATAAAATTTTAATGATAAACACAAGATGCTCGACACACAGGCGAGATTGAAGTAGCTGATGCTAGACCATAAACGTAAGGTTCGCTGCGAAAGCGGAGACTCGGAGCCTCTCTGACCCACGGATCAAGTTTCATCTCATCGATCCACAAACTCTGCCATGGCGCTGCCTGACGCTGGCATCCTCAGTAATGCTGAGCCGACCTCCCAGGATCCGAGAGGCGGGGAAAGGAGGTCTGCCACGGGGATGCGGGGCCTCTCTCTCCCGGTCACCTCATCTGGCTGAGAGATTCTCAGTTTCTCACTCCTTTTCTTGCTCTTTGAGCCCAGTCTCAACACCCTGTCCTCGAGTGCCTTCTGACACACTACGTGGAGACCCCTGGAAACCAGACGCACGCAAGTGCCGTAGGAGTCATCCCTGGGTTAATGCCTAAGAGTGCATGGCAGGAAAAGGCAGGAGTCACGAACTGGTAGGTCCACAGTTTATCAAAGACGTCCATCAGCCAAAGGTAACGCTGACAACTGTTCTTCTTGGTACTACTGGCTCCATTCAGATGCACAAGTAACAAGAGTAGGGGCCTGGCCCCTTGAAGTTGTCTAGACTGCTACCTTTTAAAAAATCATTTTATTGGGAGCTCATACAACTCTTATAACAATTCATACATCCATCCATTGTGTCAAGCACATTTGTTGCCATCATCATTCCCAAAACATTTGCTTTCTACTTGAGCCCTTGGTATCAGCTCTTCATTTTTCCCCTCCCTCCCTGAAGGCTGCTACCTTTATAGAGCAGACCATCAAGTCTTTCTCCTGACAAGGCTCTGGGTGAGTTTAACCACCACCTTTCTGTTCGTAGCCAAGCATTTAACCATGGCTCCATCAAGACTCATTCACTGACTGCTAGAGAAACAGAAAGACAGATTTCTCTCCTAAAATGTTTTCTAAAAAGAATAGCCTTTCAGCACTCCCAAGAAGGGCACTAGCCCCTAAACACTTGTTCAGAGTCAGGCAGTGCACACAACCAAACATTACAATGATCTGACAATGTGGAGGCTCTGTTCAAATGTTTGCTCTAAAGAAAACGCCCCCATAAGGATCAACCTAGAGCCCCCTTCCCAGGGCGATGGATAATGGAAAAGAGGGTGGGGGGCAACAGAGGACGGGGTAAGCTATGGAAAAAATAATCCGTAACTTATCAAGGGTTCGTGAGGGAGGGGAGATGGGGGGAAGAAATGGGGAGTGGATATTAGGGGCTCAAGTGGGAAGAGAATGCTTTGAAAATGATGATGGCAGCATATGTGCAAATGGGCTGGAAACATTGGAGGAATGCATGGATTGTGATGAGATGTTAAGAGCCCCCAATAAAAGTATTTTTTTAAAAAGAAAAAGACTCAGTTGCCATGTTGTTCTGAGTCTGGGGGTGATTTTGTTTTCTACTGGTAGTGTGTATCTTTTCAACACACTCACTCCATCTGTGTGCTGAGCAAACAATCTGAGACTGGACGACATGAAGAAGGATGCAGCCTCAGGACTGGTGGCAGACTTATCTACCACCTGCAACATGCAGACGACAAAACTTTCTGTCGCTTCCTTTACCGAAAGTCATTCGGGGTGACATTAGCACCATGGGCGACCAGAACAACAAGTAAGGTTGCCTTGGAAGAAGTAAAGCCAGAATGCTGCTTGGCGGAGGGATGGGGGGGGGACAGTGAGACTTCATGCCAAGCACTATGGCCATGTGGTCAGGAAAGACCAGCCCCCTGCCGAAAGACAGCATGCTTGGTAAAGCAGAGGGGCATCGAAAAAAAGGAAGCCCTTAGACAAGATGGATGGACACAGTGGCTGCAACAACGGGCGCCAACACACCTATGATGGTGTCCCTTATGTCCTACACAGGGTCACTGTGAGTCTGATGGAGTGGACGGCACCCGACGACAACAGAAGTAAAACCTTTTCTTAGGTGGCCCCCTCTCAAACTCTCGCAGACTCTTTCTAGGCTCTGGCCTCTACCTTGAGGTAGTAATTATACAAAGTGAGACCGTCGTTGTCAACACAACCTTCTAATCCCAAAGGAAAATGCCTCATCTTACTAGACTCTAAAGACGGACAAACATGTAACTGTAGCAAAATATGAAGAATTCATGAAAATGGGTTTTGGAACAGAAGCCAAAGGGATATGCAGAAGCTAAAATTAAATTTCTGGCCCACGGAGACACATAAAAAGCTGCTTTCAGGACAACTTAAACAGCCAATACGTACTATGTGGTGGGAAAGGAAGACTGTGTGTGGCCGCAGGCCTTCCTCAGAGTCAAGGTTTCAGAAGAAAATAAGAGCAGTCCACTTTACATCAACCCTGATTATTCTTGCTTGACTTCTTTATGTCTGCATAAATGCTAACTGGTTACCTTCCTGGAGACCTAACATTACACACCCCGAGAGGGATTTAAAAGCTAGGGGAGACATTATGGAGACAAATGACTAAGAGCACTGCCCAGCCACTAGCTTCTCACCACTATCTTCCGAGCCCTCGGGTCTCCACTCCCAAGAGGTGGCTCACAGAGATTTTCCATCTTATGCACAGGCGGCTGGGGCCGAGGAAAGCACCGACCCTCCAGGGAAGGGAAGGTCACAGGTGCCTAGACGGTGGGACATGAGAAATGGAAGACATCACGCTGGACAGTGGTTAGGGAAAAAATTATTTATTTTGCTTACCCAGCAATGACCACTCCATCGTGAGAATGAACATCACACAGAACAGCATCCGGAACGTGCTCCAGCTCACTCACTGCTCCTTTGCGCTTCTGTAGAAGGACAAGGGGGGAGGGGTGATTTATCCTCTTCCTGGGGTAGCCCAAGACACCCCGTTTCGCTCTCACCTACAGTCCACCGAGATTTCCACAGCGTGCGCCACCTTCCAAGTCACGGTGGCGTTCGACGGGACGAAGATAACAAGCATGGGTTAAGTGAGCAATTTCCCGTAACCACACCCACGAAAGGCAGTGGGTGAGTGAACTGCTGCCCCGTCCTAAAGGAGATTCCAGGACAATTAATGAAAGGTGTGCACACTGACTGGTAAGGATCCTCCACTAGTGGGAGGACAGCTAGCCCCTGACTTACCAGGTGTTCATGTGGCAACAAACCTCTCAGTCCACTGGGTACTGTTTTGTACCAACACAGTGTCACATATAATCTGCGGACAGTTAGCCTCAGATGTTCACTAGCTGCTTCCAACCTCAAAGACAAGTGACTGGATTTATAAAGCTATTGATAAACAGAAAGCAATCATAACGAAAACTAGTATCTAGGGTATTTATGCCACAACAGACTTATGACAAAATTGTTGGAAGGAAATCCTATTAAGTCAGTGCTCCCTGTGTCTACAGTTTAGGAGACATTCAGGTGGGAGAAGAGAAATTACTGAGTGACACCTGTAAACAGCTCCTCCAAGATAGATAGACACAGACAGACAGACAGACAGACAGACACACACACACACACACACACACACACACGTCGACAGACAGAGAGATGAAATTCCAGACTGGAGAAAAAGGAGGTGGAGGAAATGGTTTGACTGTAGACTTTCATAGTCCCTTGGAGATCGCACTGACAGGAAACCCTAAAACCTGGTATTTCTGGCTCCTCCTAAGGGAGGAAACTAAGTGATGGGCAGAGAGAAAGACATTCTGCATTATGTACCCTTCTGTGGGTTCTGAATTATTGTACAATAATCGCTTATCACGGATTAAAAAATAAACAAACTTCAAAATGCCCACAGAATGCTTCCACTATCTTTTAATTCCATGTTTCCAAGAAGTTTTTAAATCTCCTTTATATGTATGTATGTGTGTGTGTGCATGTGTGTGTGTGCTAGGTTGCCAACCAAAATGTCCATGGTTCCAATCCCCTGGTCGCTCTACAGGAGAAAGACATGGCAGTCTGCTTTTGTACACATTCCAAACTCTACAGGGCAGTTATAGTCTACAGAGTCACTATGAATCACAATCAACTGGGTGGTAACAAGTTTATGGAAAAATAAGGAGACTCTTGACAAATGTAAAGCTTTTTTTACACAAGGAAGGTGGGAAAGAGGCAGGCAGATCAAGACAAAATGCAAACACGAATATAGGTTTTCAAGAAGATCGCGTAGCCCGTAATTTCACTTGGCAGGACTGGCACAAGGCTGAGACACAGCGCATGGGTGTGCCAAGCCCTGTTCCTCAGCATATAGTAAGTGCTCGGTAAATGGCGGCTGCTCTCACTACGGTTATTGTATCATTTACATTAGGGGAAGGCTGGTGACATCCATCCCATGGAAAATCCCCATTTATTAAACAGCTGTGTCCCAGGCACAGTCCAAGATGGTGAGATTATCTGCATAATGACCTTACTTAACCCGAGGGCCAAGCCTAAGGCTGAGAGATAAAGGCCAACATAGCCGAGCGGCACAGCCCTGCTAGCAGTGACCCAGGGAGGAGGGCTCATGGTCAGGAATCAGCTCTCAGGAGAGAAGAGGCGCTGGAACAAGAGCAAGCGTCTGAACTGAAAGTCTGCATGCTCGCTGGTGTCCGTCCTGACTGCCCTGCCCGCTACCCACAAGCTCCGGTACTGCCCATGGCAGTACTCTAGTCCTAGAGAAATCCTGGGGTCCAGGGCGAAGGGGAGTTTATGCAGACTGGGCCGAGGCTGGATGTGACCGGTCTAGGGAAAGTCAAGCATTGATAGGCCCTCCCCTATGTGGAGCTTACAAAATAATCCTGGGATTCTTTCGACGGTCACCCAGACCTGACCTAGGAGATCACACACCAAACAACATGGCCAGTGCATCTGCAAGCCGACGCTGAGTGCCACCAGGGCATTGTGATCAGTGGGCAGAGCCCTAGGCGCTCGTCTAGCCAACACTGAGTTAGCATTGACTTAACGGTGGGGGAAAGTGGCCTAAGGTACTCCAAACAGAAGTCCCCCTTATATTCAGCTTGCAGTTTTTGTTTTTGTTTTCCAGCTCACTCGGATAACTGCCATGTTCTGAGCACCTACCAAGCATATGGCTCCGTGCTTGTCAGAGGAAAACCAAGACAGACGTTCCACTAAACGGTACGCCGCCTGTGAAGTGTTACTAAGTGTCGAGTGCTATGTGGGGGGTCCTGAAACACCTCCACTTCTGCCGTCCCCCGCCCAAATGATCTAATTGTACCTGCCGCTCTCTCCCTCCCTCCATGTTTACATTCCCAAAGAGGAAGAAAAAAACCTTACCTGCTACTTCTTCCCTCCAGGTCTGACACCTCTGAATCTGAGCTAGGGGACAAGGACTACGTGTAGCAGCCACACTCACAAATCCGGTGAAAACTACCACTTTGTTCTGAACTGAAACGCTCCGGGTGAAGGCCCACTCTCCAGAGCTTTCTTAAACCCCTACCCCGGCCCACTCCTCTATCCATGGCTGGGTCACCTGCTGTCTGGACTGCTTCTGTGTTCAGATCTCCGGCCCTTCCTTTCACTTGTGTTCAGCACACCGACCTCATCAGGCCAAGTGAGTCCCCCAAAGATGAACTAATGCCTTGCGTTAATTGTCCTTAGAGGAAGGAGTGGTTAGGGTTAACTGGCCTGAGGAGAGTGGCCAATTTTGTCCCCCTAGGGGACATGTGGCCACGTGTGAAGATGATTTGAGTTAGAGAGAGAGAGAGAGAGAGAGATGGACGCTGTTGGTACCTGACAGTGGAGGCCAGTGATGCTGCTCAACCTCCTGCAATGCATAGGACAGCACCTGTCCAGCCCACCACCACCAACAACAAAGAAGGATCTGGCCTAGAATGTCAGTGGTGCCATGGTCAAGACGCCCCGAATTAGAGAAATACTGTTGCCGAGAAGATCTGTCACTAATGAGGTTATGAGATGACTGGGGACAGGCATGCACACAGGCAATATGTCACCATCATCAATGAGCAAAAGCTTATTAACCTCAAAGTCTATTAGGATTGACCTCTACAGGGGAGGAAAGAGTATCCTTCTACCCCTTCTGGACAAGTCAATCTCCAGGTGGAAAAGAAACACCGCCATCGCTCTGGTGTCTTGTCCTGCCTCAAACAGCTTTTATGTAACACTGCTCTTGACAGCTATTTCCTATGGAAACACTTCACTGTGCAGATTCTGAGCTGTGATCTAATATTTCTGTAGAGATTTCAGAGTGATAAATGCAGTGGAAGCAAGCCAATGGGTTATGTGAGGGAAAGAGGCGACAGTACTTAGAGACATTTCATAATCACGCGCCTACATTTACTGGAACTAACATTTTTCAGCGCCTCTCTTGTATTCAGGTGGTGACTGGGGGTCTTGGTTCATCCAGAGGGTTGGGAAAAGGGAAAGAACGGAGGCTGTATAGTGAAAAAGGGAGCCTCAAAGATCCCCACTATCCGTGGGACAAGGTGCTGGCTACCCAATCTCACCCTCCCTCCCCTGGAGAACAAGAGGACTCCGGTGTTTGAAAATGAGGCTCATACTCTGAGAACAAAACGGGCAGCAAACCCCAGGTACCTGGGATGTGCACCCCACTCCCCCATGATCCTTCTGGCAATTCCCTCCCAGCTGTAACTCAAGGGACCGAGTTTAATCCCCAGCCTAGGCTGCCATGCCCTTGCTGGCCACTCTTCTACAGGTAAGGGTATTGGCCACCGCTTACCTTCCAGTTGGTCTTGAGCATGTGCTCCTTGGCTCGGCACTCTTGGAAGACGAGCTTCCAGCAGGAATAATCAGCAATGCTGCTCTGGAGAAGGTGCCCTTCCTGCTGGCACAGCCTGTACCACAGCACTTCATCTTCTGAAATCACCTTCCACGTCTTGCTCACCTAAAACAGCACGAGTGACACAAATGTCAAATTCTGCAATTAGAGAAGGGCCTCGTCATCCAAAAATCAATCAACACCTTTATTATTGCCCTGGGTTTATGGCAGTATAAAATGTCTCATTAACAAAACACTCCGAGGTGGAAAAAAATACAAGCAAATGTTTCCAGTTTCATAAGATTTCAAAACTGTTGTACTACCATCTAATATTGCATCTTAGATTACTTGATTAAATGATTATCTAACACATGCAGCAAAAAATCCATGTTTAACACATGTTTAGAACTGAATCCCTTTACTTTTTACTGAGGGGCACATACATTTCTGTCTTACAAAATCGCAGATTGTTGGGTTTTGGAAAATAATCCACGAAGCTGGACTACATGAAGAAGAACGCATCATGGCCAGAAGAAGACTCATGAGCAACCTGCAAGATGCCAAGAGAGGTCTTTCTTACTGAGACGAAGAGGACTTGAGGCACGAATCTGATGCAGAGCAAAGACGACAGCTTTCAGTAGGGATTACACCTCAACATGAAGGAAACAAAAATCCTCACCACTGGGCCAGTAACCAATATCACCAAAGGCAACAAGAAAAAAGATTGCTGTTGTCAAGGATTTTATTTTACTTGGATTCTCAAGCAACATCAATGGAAGCCGCAGTCATGATATCAAACCGTGTATTGCACCTCGAAAGTGGTAAAAAGCCAAGGGGTCATTTGGAAGACAAAGTGCACTGGTCCAAAGAACGGTCTTTCAATCACCTCATATGCACGCAAAAGCTGACCAGCGGAAGAGGCGAACGGAAAGAGCACCGATGCCTTTGCATTGTGGCCTTGGCGACAAATGTTAATACATCGCCGACTTCCAGAACAATGAATAAAATCTGTCTTGGAAGAAATGAAGCCAGAATGCTCTTTAGAAGGGGACGCAGCAAGACTCCATCTTATGAACTCTGGACATAGTATCAGGAGGGACCAACCAGTCTCTGGGGAAGGACATCATGCCTGGAAAAGTGGAGGATCCACAGGAAGACTTGCTGCCACAATGGCCGAAACAGCAGGCCCAAACATGACGGTAAAGGTGGCGCAGGGCCGGGCAATGCTCCCTTCCGTTGTTCACAGGGTCATGCTGAATCAGAACCCACTCGACAGCATCTAACAACCACAATTCACAATAATTGTCCATACCATGAAATGCCTAGTTACATCAAAACTCAAACTCTCACACTATGTAAAAACAGATCGCAAACGAAGGGATGAAAATATATAGATTTAACAGAAAGCTCAGGCTATTAACTAGAATTGTAAGATCTGATATGGAGAAATTAATGTTATGGCTGGACTGAATTTCAAATCCCCAACAGTATCCGGAGGAAATGGGTCATTTTAGCTATTAGTTGTTTTTGTTCTCCAGAGCTAACTTAGAGGAAGATGGATTTCGTCCGAGACTAATGTACAAACTTGGCTGGGCTGCCAAAGATGGACCGTGCTGGCAGGCGGAGTAGAGCGACATGACCTGCAGCGCAGCCGAGTTCTGCAGGAGCAAGTGAGCAAGGTTCGCTCCCCTTTCGAATGCTGCAACTTCCCTGCAGATACAAAGGAGAGCAGCGGCCAGCTGTTGACAGCAATGTGCGCTCTGTAGCACTCTCTTAGGGCCACTTCAAGACACCAAATACACAGGCAAGAGGGAGCACGAGACCAAGTCAGACTGCGCACACAAGCATAGACGTGGGAGACTCGTACAAGCAGGCCTAGACGTGGGAGACTCGTACAAGCAGGCCTTGGCCTTGTCTTATGAAGTACTGTGCAGAGGGGCGCGGGCCTTGACAAGGGCAAACATGGCTATGCTCTTGCTCTCTGCTAGCTCACTTCTACTTGTGGATTCACTCTTAGGGAGCCCTTGCTGGGAGAGCCTTGGAGGTTCAGGGCCCTGGCATCATCTTTGTCACCAGAGCCATATCAACTCCTGCCTCCTTCTGGAGGTTCGTAAAACTAAGTCAGGTCTGCTGATACTCAAGGACCAGCTTCGGTCAGTATGCCCTTAATACACTTCGACATCACCATCCTGGAGCTGCCAAACACATTCTTTGGTCGCATTGCGCGTCAGTCAAGTATCAAATGACTGGGATGTACCAAGACAAACCAAGAGCGTTCATACCCAAGAAAGCAGACAACGGACTTCCAAACAGTGTTCCTCCACTAAATAATGTTGAATACTAGCAAAAGGTAGTCAAAATCACCTTTATCATAACTGCAAAATTAACAACAATGCTGCAACATTCCAAGCAACCTTACAACTAAGCCCTGGCATTTGACCTCCTCGAATCCTGCCCCTCCTCTCACTGGACAACCCAAAGCCTCCTAACCAGGAGCTGTGAGAGCCAGCTGCCAAAACAGGTTTGGAAGAGTCACATCCTCCAAGAACTGTCGCTGTCTGACCAGTGTGGTAACTCACTGGAAAGCTCCATTCTCAGCGCTTGTCTTGCTGTGACCTGAACCAGAGTGTGTCGAAAGCAGTCAGGGCGACTGCTGCACCCAGGAACGGTCTGTGGTGGCATTATTCGTTGAGGTTAATACGAGGCTGCCCCCCATAGAAACAAAACGAAGATGGAATGTCCACAGGGGGCTTTGGAAATCGGACGTAGTCCTGAGAATATGTCAGAAGAGTGTGCTGCAGCAAGGGGGCTGTGTGAAGGCCCAGGAAGACTCAGAGGGCCTTGATCGCGTAACTCTGACAGCAAGACTGCACATGCAGTGGGTGGAGGCTACGGCAAACTGCCGAATCCCTGAATGTTTGCCCAACACCCAGACAGCTCCTTGGGAAAGGAGAGGTATTTAAGGATGACTAAGTTAAATCAGCAGAGACTCCAATGGCATGGCATGGCAGGGCAAAAAATGACATACTTTACAGAGAAGTCTATACACGAGCAGCAAATCTATAGACAAACAGCAACAATAAGCCATAAAGAAGGGAGGCAATCTGACTCTGAGTTAGTCATTTTCATATTATACTACAAATCACTGCATGTAAGCACATTAGGTGAGCTAGGTGGAAAGAACAAATTCCTAGAAAGACAAACTAGCAAAACTCTCCAAAAAAATAAAAAAATAGAACATCGGAGATCTCTAGCATGAGAAGGGAAATGAATCAGTCATTCAAAAATCCCTCCCCACGGAAATCTCTGGCCCAGGTGATTTCACTAGTGAATGGTAGCAAATACTGAAACGAGAATTCACACCAATGCTTTTCAAACTCTCCTCAAAAGTGCAAGAGACGACACATTGCAGATAATTCTGCTATCATCCTGATCTCCAAACCAGGCGAGGAAAACCTAAGAAAGATACACATCAAGATCTCTTACGAATATAGATTTTAAATCCTCAGTAAATAAACCCATTAAAAAAAAAAGACCACACGAAGTAGGATCTAGCCCAGGAAGGCAATGTTGGTTTAACATACAAAATAATAAGAAGAAACAAAAGCCTACATGAAGTCCTCATACATAACCACATTAACTTAAAGTTTTAAAAGGAGGGAGTTCCACCCCCAGCCAGTCTTGGGGCTTTGGGCTTCGTTTCGGCTCAGGGAAGTCCCTCTGGGACATGGGGGTACAGTGAATGGTATAACCCTTTGCTGGGCATGCCTACACAGTAAGGTATGCTGGGCCCCACTAGGGTTTCCCGTATTGGCTTCAATAAATTTCTTCCCTTTTGCTTAAAAAAAAAAAAAAGTAGGGAGTTATTTACGTTCAGACAGAGTTACACTTTACAAACGAACTAAGGATCATGATTTTCCAAAGGAGCTGTGAAGTGATAGAACACTCGAATACATTTGATAACATTTTCGGGAACATATCAGCACGATCAGCTGCACTGTCAGAAGCAGTGAGATGTAATGGAAATCTGGTTACGCTTATGGAAAGGAAACCAAGATTCTCACTCACAGGTTTTTCATTAACTGGCTGTGCTATGAGAGAGAGAGTGACTGTGCATGTCTTCCTCCTCTGTGAGACAGGAGGGGAGCCAGACCCTAAATCATCCTGCATGACACGAGGTTCTCTGACCTTGCAGCCCGAGCGTCCTCGTCTGTAGAACGTGCAGTCACACCTCAGCAACAAGATGGCCATGCACATCAAACAGCCTGCAGGAATGTGTCCTACAAAAGCAAGCATTTCTGCACACGGCACACAAATCCAGCTCACTACTAGCAGCACTCTACCCCCCAAATAGCCCAAACTTGCTGCCGGAGAGTCATTTCCAACTCATGGTGTCTAGGATCCACAAAGTCCTCATTATGAAACTATACTGTTCCAAATATTACATTGAAAAAGCCATCCAGTAGGCTTTTATATGAAACATTTATAAATCCAAAGTGGGCTTCTATTTACCCCATGGCGACAGAAAGAGGCTCCAATCTGTCACAGTAAAACTTGAGATCCAAGAACTCAGCTGGTCTGTTTCAAAATTTCTGACTTCCCAACTCAAGCAAACTACATGAAAAACAATCGTTCCAATAACGAAGTCATCCTAGAATTAGCCTACGTAAACCCTGGCAAGGACACACAGGACGGCACACTTGATCTCTGGATGGATCCCTTAAGGAAGCCTCTGCTATACACGTGCGCATGTGCGCGCTAGGTGTGACCGTCACACCTCTGCCACCTTCTCTGCGGGCAGACACTCTGTAGAAGCAAAGTACTGCCTGGCTGATCGTGTCATACTCGCTCACATCTCAGAGTTTTAGAAACTGAGGAATTAACTGGGGTATGGAGATCAACAAGAACCTCTGAACGAGACAATTAGCTAACAACTTGGGTGTGAATCAAAGGTTGGGGATTCGAGTCCATTCCCAAGTGTCTTCAAAGCAACCCCCCTAAACACTCTAAGGAGCACATTGCTACTCTCCTGCTCAGCAGGTCACCATGAGTCAGAACGGTTGTGTTGGAGATCAACTAGTTGCATCACTTCCACTGGTAAGAAGGCTCATACCAAGAGGGGGAGACTTGCCTCTCCTGGAATGCTGTCCATGAAGAGCTGAAAACCCAGTCGTCTGAGCCACCAGAGGCAGCCGACGAGAAAGTCCTTCCTTCTGTTGTGTAGGAAGCGGATTGCACCATGGCCCTAACTTTGTCCTTTAGAAGAAAAAACCAAAAACCTAGTCTTTCAATAGCCGACATCACATTCCCCACCCCCTTGGTTATTTCTTCTTCATCAGTTAAGTATGACCCATTTCCTCGACTGCTTTTCATATAGTTTCCATACCTGTTACCTCTCAAAAATGCACCCTAATACTGATGCACCAACAGTCTCTCCCTATTCATGTGTGGCACTCAGGATTGAACAGTACCCCAAACCTGGGCTGTCGAGTGCCACAGACAAAGATTACCGGATACGAATTGATGGCTTCCCTTGCTGAGCCGCTGCATCGTGTTTATGAACGAATGCTCCACCACAACTTCTGGAGTCTGTTTAATTTGTTAAATATTTAAAGCAAATAAAAGGCTCGAACGAATATTGCAGGGACTGACCACTCTGCTTAAGAAATAAAACACTACTAAAATTTAAAACTCCCATGAATTGTTCAGTGACTACATCTCCCCCGCCCCAAGAATAATCTGAATTCGATGTTGATCGTTCTTCAGGGACTTGTAAACATTAGCTGCACTTAAAGAAAATGCAACAAAGACTTCTTACTTAAACCATATTACTTTTAAATCCAAGGCTTTAACTTAACTTTCTAACTGTTTACACACCCACGTCTGACTAACCATGGCTCATGGTAGCCTTGGCAGTGAAGCAGTTGACTACTAAATGAAAGATTGGTGGTTTGAACCCAAGCCCCTGAGGAAGAAAGTTGTGGTGTCTGCTGCCATGGAGACTGCAGCCTGGGAGATTCTAAGAGGCAGTTCTACTCTGTCCTATAGGATCACTATGAGTTGGGATTGACTCAGCGTTTAGTCTCTGGCATCCTTTTAAATCCCACCTCACAGGTCCCCTCACCCAGCATTTTAACCACCTCAGATTAACCAGATCTCAATCCCGTCATCTACTGAATTAGCTACTTCTCCCATCTATAAGTCATCTGTAAATCTCATCAAAATACAGTCTGTGGGTATTCACACCTTATTAAAAAATTTTTTTTAAGTTAGCCAAGATGGGGCTGGGGACCGAGTTCTGCGGCAAACCACGGGAGCCCTCCCCGAGCTGACGAGATCCAATAAGCAGCCCACTTTGGGCCTGGCCACAGCATCAGTTACAAATCCGCTTAGCCACACTGCCATCCAGCTGTGTTCTCCAATCTTAGCCATACGGTGTCCAGGAAACAGAGCCTCAATCTGATCACAAGTGGTCAGACAGCTAAGAATGGAATCATGACTCAATAGTGTCCAAGTGCCAGCTTGTAGCAGACAGAACACATTTGTCCATGGTTTGATTTTTGGCATGCTTGAGCCACAGCTGAGCCTACCCATGACACCCAGGTGGTGTCTGTCCATCTGTCTGTGCCAGAGAGAGTCTGAGGTCTGGGCAATCGTGAAGCAAGATAGGGACAGACCAACATCAGCTGCGATGGAGGAGGCCATCATGAAAACTGGTCCAGGGCCGAGCATGCTACTGCCCCTAAGAGAACACTGGAATGCAGGGTTCAGCAAGGAGACCCCCGTGGTCTCCACCACGGAGTGCTAAATAACAGAGCCATTTTCTCTAATTTGGGGGGTACCTGGGCCTTCCCATGAGTGGTTTATGCTTATGGAATATAACTATTGGACAGAGGACTCAGAGTAACATAGGGATATAAACGCAGCCAGGATTTCATGGCATAGAATTCTCAAAGCATGTTCAGTACAACAGCTCCTCAGGAGGTTAATAAATCACTTAAAGAATTCCCACTGTCACATAGCTTTAAACAAAACTAGGACGATTCTTCACTGCAGGACTTCGAAAAGCTTTTATTAGGCTGTCATGTAGCCAACCTGTTAAAAGTTGTAAACAGCTCCATCTCCCCACTTCTTTGGTCCCTAAACTCTTCTTGTGCCATGTACCTCAAAACTAGTGCTATGCAGAAGGCTTCAGAGAACACTGACAGGAGCTCCTGGTTCATCAACTCGAGACACAAGACGGGCACTAACTTCTACTTGAATCTGCCAAACTGACGAATACTCACCCCGTACAGACATCTCCCTGGCTGTGCCTGACTGGGCAAACTTCAGAGGAGAGGTTTTGGTCCCTGCCCTCATAATCAGGTTGGATCCCAAGACTGGCCCAAAAGTGGGGTGAGCTTTACCACTCGGTGGTCCAAAAAAGGAGTTACGGGGCTGCCTTCTGTTTAAAGGGAAGACCTTGACCTGCCAACATTTTAGGAGAATCCAAATCCAGGGACTACAAACTTGTCGGTCCTCAACTACAGGGGAACATTCTGGAGGAGTTTTCGTGAGAAATATCCATCTGTACAAATTTTCAGCCACGTCAAAATGGGGATACTTTGCAGTGGGGCTTTCAGGAAGTCTCAAACCTATCAGCTCTTAAAGAACTTTTTGAAGCTGAAAGCCGAGTTTCCTATCAGCTTCAAGTAGTTGTAAGTAACACACGCTGAACTGTGGGCCCCAGGGTCGACGGAATGAAACGGCGAGAACAGCGAGTTGTTGTTTGGGTGCATCACCCTCACCCCGAGAGCCTGGTCATAAGCACTCACACGGTAGAAAATAATACTCAGGATGACGTTCAAATCCTGGATTACAAACAAGGAATCTCTTTCAGGGATTAATAAATGCTGGAGGTGAGAATTATTTCCAAAAAGGGATCAGGATTGCACCTACAATTAGGCACTGAAGAAAGACATGCACTGATTTCCTTAGTACACTCTAAAGGGAGGGTGTGCTTTATTTTTCTCTTAAAGGAGAACACAAATGACAGATTTTTAAAATGTCTTTTAATTCTAGAGGGGAAAAAAATCAAGAAAAAGATCCAGTTGAAATTTTACAAGCCCATTTTAAAGGGTTCCACCAAAAGGAAATCTAACATTTTGATTTCTGGGGTTAGATTAAATCTCGCAAGTTCACTAGTTCGGATTTTTCCAAAGCGCCTAATGGTCTCTCTTTAATACACCAGAATTGGAATGGCCCTGCCCAGTAAAAGCCCCACTGAGTGAGCCTCAGCTGCAAGAATTTGCTCATAAAAGTGTCTCCAGCATTTTGCTTTATGGCACCACTGTGAGTTGCAGCATTAAAAAAAGGGCCTTGGCTCAAAAATTAGCGTTATTAGCGCTGCCTGGAATAGGGTTCCCAGGGAGGCCCAGCAAAGAGCGGGGGAAGGTGCCACTGCCTCAGTCACAGGCTCACATATCAAGTCTACTTGGGAAGTACACACCATCCATCCACCTTTTATTGCAAAACTCCTCAAAAACGCTGTCCAGATGGACTCATTATCTCAAGTCCCTCTCCTCCAATGCACTCTCAAGACCGTTTCGATCAGCAACTGCCCCCACCATGCGACTACGCATTCTAGTCAAGGTCACCAATGACTTTCCCCGCTGCTAAATCCAATGGTCATTCCCCATATTGTTTCATGAACAGCGGCCAACACCTTTGGTTACGTTTCCTCCTTGAAAATCGTTCTTCTGACCTCACACGTCTCTCCTCTTCAGTCTCCTTTGCCAGTTCCCCCTCATCTCCTGGTCTTCAATCACTGTCATGTGCAAGGGCTCACCGCTGGACCTTCTCTCTCTCTACACGCCTCGATGACCGTGTCCAGTTCCTGTCTTTAAAGACCAATGATAGGTTGCTGATGGGTCCCAAATTTCTATCTTCCGTGGTCCCAGCTTTCCTTTCATAATCTCCAACCTCACAGCCTGGGGTCTACTTGTCCTTAGTTCAGAATTCTGACCTTTCCCCCAAACTTGTTCATTCTGTCAGTACACCCATGCTTTTTTCAGTTGCAGGCCAACCCTCTTGGAATTCTTGTTGACACATTTTCTCTCTACATCCAAACCATCAGCAACTCTGATCTGCCCACTTCTACAAGAACACACCTGGTCTAAGTTAGCATATCCTGCATTATTTCAGTAGCCTTCTAACTCAGTGGTTCTCAACCGTCCTCATGCCGAGGCCCTTTTAAAACAGTTCCTCATGTGGTGGTGACCCCCAACCATACAATTATTTTCATTGCTACTTCATCACTGTCGTTTTGCTACTGTGATGAATGGGTGACCCCGGTGAAAGGGTCGCTCAGTCCCCAAAGGGGTCGCGACCTGCAGGTTGAGCACCGCTGTTCTAACTGGTCTTTGTGCAGCTCTCCTCGCCCCCTGTGGCCTATCCTCCACAGGGCAGGTAGTATTATCTTTGAAAAACTGAAGTCCGATCTTACTGTGGTCCCATTGGAGCCTCTCTACTGGCTTTCCTTTCACTGCCTTCAGAATCAAGTCCAAATCCTTTAAGTCAGCTGTTCTCAACCTGTGGGTCGGGACCCCTTTGGGGGCCGAATGACCATTTCACAGGGGTCGCCCGATTCATAACAGCAGCATAATTACAATGATTAAGTAGCAGTGAAAATAATTGTATGGTTGGGGGTCACCACCACATGAGGAACCAACTGGATTAACGGGTGGCAGCATGAGGAAGGATTAGAACCACTACCTTAAGTGGACTCAATGTGCTTCTCAGTTTGACCATCTGTCTTTCTCGCTCATGCTTCAGCTCCTGCTCAAGGGCTCCTGTGCTAATGGCCCGCCCTGGCCCCTGTCACCTTCTGGCTGTTCCTCAAGCTCCGCCTCAGGCCTCTCCCTTGCTGCGCTCAAGTAGAGAGCCCAACACCTGTACAGCTTGCATCTCCCTGAGGTCCCTGAAAAGTCCTTGCTCAAATTTGCCTTCTCTTTGGAGTCCCCCTGGCCATTTATATCGCACCCCATCCTCCCCATCGCCCTGCTACCTCGGCTTGCTCCCCCGCATGGCCACCATCTCAGATCTCCTATCCCTGTACGCTTCTTGGTGGAAGCCTTGAAACTAAGGCCCCGAGGTCGCTGCCCTTCAGATCGGGAATGGAACTCATCCCACGGTAGAATAAGCAACCATCTCAGATCACAAGAGCAGCACTTACCCAAAACCAGTGTTCAAAGGGTTAGGAAGGAAGGAGAAACCAACCCAGAGAGGAAGAGCGATAAGCAGCGGGGCATTGAGTCAACGACAACGGGCAAGCAGGCTGAAACAAAATGTGTGTGGATTGTTGAAGGTACAACTAGTGATCTGTCCTGTAAGCCTTTGTCTTGTGCACATTTAAAAAAATTAAATTGTTGTTCATATTAGGTGTTGAGTCAGTTCCAACTCCTACTGCCCTACAAACAGCAGAGACTGGCACAGGAGGGAGGAAATACACACAGCGAGGACACTAAAGGAAGACGATGAACTGGAGATGCAGAACCAGGGGCTGGAGGGTGGGGAGAAGGGAAAGGTTGCTGTGCAGAAAGAAAGATCCTCAGGAAGGATGCCCTCTATCTGGTCTGGGTGGTTGTCACACGGGCAAACTACATCGACCTTGACAAGTGGGTATAAATGGGGGGGGGGGTCCTGCTGTAAGCTCCCGGAGGAGAGAGCTACCCCAGAGCTCGCGGCTATGGCACTGCCCTGTCCTCATTCAGCAAGTGCCCAAGCAACCTGGGAGAAGAATACTAACAGCCTTCTCTACGCTTTTATTCTTTGCTTACAACTTCCTATGAGATTTTAGAGTTATTTCAAAAACAAAAACTGTTCTTTTTAAACAAATGCTAATAAATTCACCTCAAATTCATCACCCCTCACAATTACTCACGTTGTCTACAACAGCAGACTTATTTTTCTCGTTAAAACAAAGGACCTGTGGATTTCATAATTGTTACCCATTTAAAAATATTATCCTGTAAAATGCCAGAAATCCTGTGGGCACCAATAAAAGCTGAATATAAAATTGTATGCAGCAAAAAAAAAAAAAGAGAGAGAGAGAAAGCTGTTCTATGAATTGTTTTACTGGTAACTTCACTAGGGCACAAGAGCTACTGTCTCCAGGAAGCCCAAAATCCCTGTGTGCCCAGCTCCAGAACCCTGCCAGAGGTCAGTGCTGGGAGTGTGCGGGCAAGTGGAGCCGCAGAAAGCTTTGGAAAGTGGAAAATGAGGAGTGTGAACAGGACACAAAGTCAGAGCGAAGTTTGTTCTCCAACGTAGTTTGTGGCCCAAGGAAATCTCAAAAGGCCTCCCCAAGCAGGGTTCCTTACAAGGTAGTCACTCATTTGGCATAAGAGTCCTAGCAAACAGGTTTTCTCCAAGGGCACGCGTAGAATTCATGGTGCCGATTCCACATCACTGACCTGCCTTCACTAAACTCCCAAGGCACTGAGATGAAAGACAGGAAGAGAGAGATGGAAGAGGAAGAAGAGCAATGGCAGGGGAGAGGGAGGGGAACAGAACAAGAGACCTCCAAAATAAAATCAGAAAGCATTCAACAGAATTCTGATTTTGTCCCCCTTTCAAAAATAAAAACACCACAAGAAATAAAAACATGACCGACTTCCATTGCTTTGTAGCTTGGGGTGTTACCTTTGAAAACGGAAAACTAATTCCACAAACTACTTGCCATCCTTGGGAGAGCCCTTTAAGACGCCTGGCCACTGCACATTGGGCAAGACTTCTATTTTTCTCTTCTTCCCCAAGTGCTCCCAACAGGAGGGGGGCGGACAACAGCAACGAGCCCAACTAGTCAAAGAGGGAAGACTTCTGGGGGACAATTGGACTACTGTGTTGCAAATTACACAGTTCACACCTGCAGAATAATCTGCACAGCATAACCAATCCCCCTGAAATGCAGCCCCATTGTGCCAAAAGGGGATCTCATCTCCCACCAGATCCTATCTTTCACTGATAAACTTCTTGGATGAGAAGTCTCACAGCAGATGTGAAAAGCACATGGCCCTGGACAAAGCAAGGGAGCAAGAAGGGCTGTCAAAAGAAACGGCTCCTTCAAACAGCAGCTCCCTAACAAGAAGGACGATCTTATCGTCCACTGCTGACTGTGTAAAGCAGCTAGCTATCAGACTCCGTTCCAAGACTGCAGCTAACAACATCAGGCTGAAATCCAGGCGCTGGATTCATTTAGCTACACCCTTGTTTTCAACTCTTGGGAGCATGGCCAATGTGTAAAGTTAGAACATAACAAATCAAATTTCCAAGGGGAAAGAAAAAAGACAATTCAGGTGCTCCGGCTCAATGCAATCGATATAGGCTCTGAGTAAGGCTGACGCTTGAGCAAAATTTTATTTATAGTGACTTTGCATTTAAATCATTTCCATCAATTCCAAAAGACACACTGGGTTAGAAAAATATTGGCGAACAACCCTGCTTAAGTAATATTATGGCAACCAAGAATACCGAAACCTTTTCAAATCTGTGTGAAAAATTACTTCAATCAAAATGCTTCATACAGAAACAGTGCACCACCAGAAACCCCCTCAGTGGGCCTGCATGCCATGACTCAGTGAACAGCCACAGAGGCAGCAAGCCCGAAGCTCCACATCTGGCTGGAGTTCCACCTGCCTGCAGAGGGTGGACTTCTTGCTCTGCATGGTGCTGTGGCCCCGGGCTCTCAGACCACTTGGCCTTTTCTCCTGCAGGGAAACTTCGTTCTCAAACCCAAACAACAAGGCAGGGTGAGCACGAGACAACCAAACTCTCAGCACGCATGGCAAACACACACTTCGGTGTCTTCCAGGAAACACCATTGGTCATCAAATGCCACACGATAAGCAAATCCTAACGCTTGGGAAACCCACTGTAAAACTGTGTGGCCCCAAATACAAGGGGAGTTTTTTGGGTTTTGGGGTTGTTGGGTTTTTTTGTTTGTTTTTTTAATGGATAAACCATATCAACATCACCTAGGAGCTAATTTAATAGGCCCCACCCTAAACTAAGAAAAAAATGGTAACTCAATGGTAACTCATTACCACTGAGTCAATTCTGACTCCCAGTGACTCCAGAGGGGGGCAAGCGTAATAGCTCCTGGGTTTCTACGGCTGCAATCCTTGTGCAAGTAGATTGCCATACATCAGTCTTCTGAGGAGCAGGCTACAGGTCAAACCACTGACCTTTAGGCTAGTGGCTCAGCGTTTAACCACAGCACCACCAGGGAATATACTGTATATACTCGGGAAGCCAACCTGAATATCAAATGAGGCACCTAATTTTACCATAAAAACTGCATGAAAAATGTGCTGAAACCCCGGCTTCTCCTTGCGTACACAGGCTAGAACTGCCCCGTGGGTCTCTAAGACCATGACTCTGCAGAAGCAGCTGCCACCTCGTTCTCCCTAGCATGGCCCTACGCCCAGACCTCTTTGACCAAGAACCTCCATGATGTCTGTGTCCCAGAAAGCCAGACCTAGACGCCCCGCCCCCAAGCAGGCCCCAGATGGGTGGCAGTGCGAGGTGTCAGTGCTAACATGCCTCGCACCTCACCGAGTGGCATTGTGGGTGTTCTGAGATAAGTGGCACCAACTGCCTGAAGCATGACTTCACGGTGCTGACCCTCAGCTACCACCACATGGGCAGCCTTTACGGAGCTCCCATGGAGACAATGGTCAGATGTGGGCACACGGCCACAGGTCAGCTAGAACTCCAACCAAGGGGTCAATCACAAGAGGATGAACACCAAGAGGTGACAGGTTATACCTTCAAGTTCACAGTGCATTCCTCTAAGTCAGTGGTTTTCAACCTGTGGGTTGCGACCCCTGTAGGGGTCGAATGACCCTTTCACAGGGGTTACCCCAATTCATAACCGTAGCAAAATGATAGTGATGAAGTGCCAACGAAAATCATTTTATGGTTGGGGGCTCACCACAACGTGAGGAACTGTATGAAAGGGTCTCGGGATTGGGAAGGTTGAGAACCACAGCTCTAAGTGAAGGTGTCATCCGGTCCATTAGTGCTTTACCGTCTACCACTCTGTTATGTAAATGTCTGCACCCTGAACACTTCTTATTCTTTAATCACACACTTGCGGCACTTGCGGCAAACCAAGAACACTGGTTAATGACAGCTTACCTGTGCACATCTGCCGAGATCGCTCCTGCTCAGGTATTGAAATATATTGACTGCCAATTCATAAGGCAGTTGGACATCAAAAAAGGGGACATCATCCATTTCATTCTGAGGAGACAAAGAGAAAGGACACACACTTACAAGTCTGATGTATGACAGAAACTCGTATTAAGAACCCGTTACATTACCAGAGGTCTTCATCGAACGCCTCTCGCTCCCCAGCAGAAGCCACCCGTTCTCACTGATTCATGGAACAGAGCCACACAGCTAAGCCAGAATCTAGTCGCCACTTTCAATTCACTGACCCTCATCCATCTGCCCTTCTCACATATGAAATAAAGAAGATCATCTTCTATTAAACAAAGGAAAAATTGGGGTGGGGGGGAGGGAGCTGTATGCCAATCTGGGATAATCTACTGCTACAGACTGGATCCCAATGCATAGTGGCCCTATAGGACAGAGTAGAAATGCCTCACAAGGATCCCAAGGCTATAATCTTTATGGAAGCAGGCAGTCCAGAGTTTTCTCTCCAGGAATGGCCGGTGGTTTTGAACCACCGACCCTTGGCTTGGAGCAAGAGGCTTCCCAAGTGTGCCCCACAATCTGGGACCCACAGGAATCAGTGAAAAGGTCAGTGGCGAACCTTTTGGTTTGGAAGATGAGCAACAGATGATGGCCAAGAGGGTGAACCTTGAGATCAGAGACGCCACCCCTCCTTCGCAAACTGCTCCTCCCTACAACTTGGAGGTGGGTGAGCACCCATGGATGGAGCAACACTGCCCCAGGTCACTGACGTATTTTCCTCAGGAAAAGGGAGAACGGGGTGGTGAACTTGAGTAAAAGGTAAATAAACCAAACTCGGCTGGTGATGGGAGGGGAACACGGGCAAGCGCAGGTTTCCTCATGCGCTCGGGGGCTGTGCTGGTGAACCTGAGCACAGCCAGTGCAAACAAAGCTTTTCTTCTTCGGTGTCATTTATTAATGCAGAGAAATTAGAGCTCGCTGGCCTTTGGATAAGCAATTAGAGATGAGGTAACAGGACTCATTGGAGAGATAAGGCTGTCATGGCGAGCCTGGGAGCACCAAGAAATATGAGTGTGAGACAGAAAAAGCCAAGCGTCTCACTGCGCCCCTCCGCCTGATCGCAAAACCACCTGCCAGAGCTCACTTTGGGGTGTGCTTCTGTGAAGCTCGAGAAAGCTGTGCTCTTTGTCCAAGCTGAAGTTGCTGAGTAAAATTCATTTTCTGTCAGCTTTGGCTGACATCCGTGAATTCTTGGTAACAAGCAAACTGCTAACTCCCCTCTTCAAACACAGCCATTATTGTGGTGCAAGGCTGCCTTCCCAAAACAAAACGGACCTCAGATTTTTAAGGTGTGCGGACTGATTTAGACCCTACAGAAAACCAGGGTGAAGCGGTTTCTGGAACCAGAGCTAACCGATAGCCGCGAGCCTAAAAAGGAAATGTGAAATATAACTGCAAAAACAGTGCAAGGCTAAGGATCAAGGTCAAAAGGAGTAAAGAGGTATTGCTTGAGGGCCTTCCAACCTGAGCACGTATCTTGTGGCTCTAGATTGCTGCTCAGACTCACTGCTGGCCAACCTTTCACGAAGTCCACCACCAGCTCCTCCTTTCCAGTCTGCCTTCGGCTAGACACTCTACTGAAACCAGTCTTCCAGGGAGGACTCTGGTGGTCTTTCCAACACTGGTGACACACTTCCAGCTTCATGGCAACATGGCAGCCACCGCAGTAGGGCAAACTGATGGAGAAGTGGTGGCAAAACACAAGCTTCCAAAAGTTGATGGAATGCTCACTGAGATGTCTCAACAGACAGATGCCACGCCAGATGTGCTCACTTGTAGATGCCAGGAAATCTGGAAGAGAATGACCTGCCGGTTGACTGTAGAGATCCACGTTTGTGCCCATTCCCAAGAAAGGTGCTCACCCGGGACGAAGAGATTCGCGAGCACCATCATTCATGCCACATGCCAGGGAAACTTTGAAGATTCCCTCTATCCTTGTGTATAAGCCTAGTTATTCAGCACATTTTAATGCAGTTTTTGTGGTAAAATTAGGTGCCGTGGCTGGTATTTGGTTGACTTATACTCGAGTAGATACGTAATTCGAAAGTCATGTATCGCAGAACGTCAACTGGGAACTACCAGAAATTCAAGCTGGATTCGGAGAGGATGTGAAATGAAGGACACCATTGCAAAGTCAGATGGATCTTGGCTGAAAGCCGAGAAAACCGGTAAGATGTTTACTGGTGTTTTATCAGCTACGTAAAGGCATTCGACTTCATGGAGCAAAACAAATTATGAATGACACTGTGAAGAATGGGAATTCCAGAACCTGGACATAGACCAAGAAGCAGTATTTGAACAAAGGGCTACTGCTTAGCCTAAAATCAGGAAGGTGGGTGTCAGAGCCATGTGCTTTCATGAGACAGTCTATATGGTGACCAAACCACTGGAGAAGCTACAAAGACTACATGAAGACGAACACAGCAGCACGGTTTGAGGGGGACTCACTCACAATCTGTTCCACAGATGACACACCTTGCTTCCCGGAAGTGAAGAGAACGTGAAGCTCAAAGACTAAAGGACGCGCGGCCTTCAGTCAGGATAACAACTCAACGTCAAGAAAACAAAAATCCTCGCAACTGGGCCAACGGCCAACATCATGACAGAGGAAGAGGAGATGTGACGTTTCCCCGAACTGCTTCGACAGCACCCAACACCACCACCAGGAAGATCACGGCTGCTCTCTGGGAACCACATACAACAGAATGTGACACCAGCAGAGAAACGCCAGCCATTGAAAGACAGAAAGAAAAAGAATCCGCAAGTTTAATCCAACAGCAAAGGGATCTGCCCCCCCCCATATAAGGAAAAGTCACTGGTCTAATGTCATGCTAGGTCCCCTCCCACAACTAATGGGCCTTACTGCTCAGCAACAACTGCGCCTCCTCCGCGCTCTAGATGGGCAAACGCTGGTCAGTGAACTTCCTCGTGCCTTCTCGTTTCTATGGTTGTGACTAGGGTTGAGTGAGGATGCCTACTGACAAGTACTGGTGAGGGGGAGAAAACGGGCGGGGCTGGGAGAGGGATTCCTGAACCTCATGCAACCAGGGCAAAAGCTCAGAGAAGCCGGCTCCAATCAGAGGGAAGTCCTCTGTGTGTTTCACTGTCCAGCACTGCCATCTGAAACGCCAGTTGCGGGGTTGGCACTGTGGCGATACATCATCTTTGGTTTGGGTCCCTCTGGTGCAGACATGCTCTCTCCTGGTAGCACTTACAGTTTGCCCATTCTCCAGCCTCATCCTGGATGATGGTGCCATCCCCACCCCCCGGCCCGCTCCCATCCTCCTGGGCCAGTACCAACACTGCCGGGCTGCAGCCCAGCATGGAGGCTTAAAGCAGTCACCCTCAGAATCTTGGGATGGCCAGACCACCTGCTGTGAGACCCCAGCATGGTGCACCTGGGCCTCAGCTTCCGCGGTGGTATAGCAAACAGTAACATTCCTATTTCATGGGGAAGTTGGGGGAATAAAATGGAATCATACACGGGAAGGTTTTTCTCCCCTAGTTATATTCTAAGCAGATGGCAATGGGAATGTGCTGGGACCTATACTTTATCCTGGATTATGGGCTGCAGTAAGAATGTTTTTCATTGCCAGGGAAATACTGAGTAATTTTTTTTTCTGAAAAAGGGGCAATAGGCTAAATGTTTGGGAATGCATGCTCTAGAGGAGATTACATGCTAAGAACTATGGAGCCACACAAGAGCAGGAGGTCGGATACTGAAGCTTCAGGCTGCCTACTTGGAATACTTTGGTATTGTTTCTAGTTATAATGATTTCTGTAGTGAGGTCTGAGGTCGGTCACTCAGCAGTCTCAAGACATTCATTGGCCCAGATGCCCAGAATGCTGCCAGCCGATGCACATCACTAAGTCCCGAGGCACTACACTTGGCCAAGGGCTGCTTTATTCAAGATTGCATCGAATGAATAGTAATGTGTGGGCACAAAGGCCTGGCCCTTTGCCTCAACTTGGGACCTCTCAGAAAGGCCATCTCCACCAGCATGCCGATCTCCATATCACAGATCCTATTCCATGGAGAATCCAACCTTCTCCAGAACACCAGGCGTGGCCCATGACACTCCCAGGTTTAGCACATTCCCAAGAGTTCTCACATACAGCTCCAGAAATAACCCCCTAAGTAAGTGAGTACACTCCATGCTCACATACCCAGGGAGACATACTGTAAGGCAAAAAAGCACAAGGAACGTAGTATCGGAAAACACACACAAACTGCAAACACTAAAGTAGTAGGCCTAAAGTGAATTAAATTATTCACAAACTTCATTAGTATTAGAAACATACCACGTGAGAAACCAAATGTTACAAAATACTACAAAAGATTGGGAATGATAAGCTTGAGTCTATGGCCGAAAATACATCTCCTGGGTAGGTATGTAATATGTGGTAAGGATATAAAATCATATCCCGGACAGAGGCTCCAGCCTGGATCGCTGGAAAGCGTAATAGCAGCAGCGCAATGTCTTTAGCACTTTAACCTAGACTATTGTAAGTACACCCTCTACCCACTGCCATCAAGCTGATTCTAACTCATAGCAACCCTATAAGACAGAGTAGAAGGATCTCTTTGGGTTTACGAGGTTGTAAATCTTTATGGGAGGAAAAAATCCTCATCTATTTTCCCAAGGAGCGGCTGGTAGCTTTGAACTGCTGACCTTGAGGTTGGCAGCCCAACACCTAACCCATTAGGCCACCAGGGCTCCTTCTCTAAACACATAGTTAACACAAAATGTCATGGGCCAGATTAATCCAACTCTCTACCTACACTAATTTAAAGCCATGAAAATGGATGTATCCCAAAAAAATACATATTGTAAATCCTAATCTGTAATAAAAAATCCCATTGGGGAATGGTCTTTGTATGCTAATGAGAGAACATTCAGGTAGGGCCACCACTCCTCTGTCCTGCTGTCACACTGCAGGGGATGGCTTACTGCTGTTGATGCTAGAAGTTATACCACCAGCGTTTCAAACACCACCAGAGCAATGCCGAAGGCACAGGTTTCAGTCTAGCGAGAGATGGTCCACTTCTGAGAGATTGGCCACTAAAAGCCTTACCCACAGCAGTGGTACACTGTCTGATAGGCTGCTGGAAGATGAGTCCCTCAGAGTCCTTTAAGTGCCAGAAAGCAAAGATGTCACTTTGAGGAGGAACATGCTCCTGACCCACGCCACAGGACTTTCAGTCGCCGCATGTGCATGCAAGAGCTGGACAATGAAAAAGCAGCTCTGGAGATTTTAAGTATGGGGATGGGTAAGAACCAGGAACACAGACGTACTACCCAATCTGTGCAGGAAGAAGTAGGGCCAGAATGTTCCTTAGAAGTGAGAAGGTGAGACTTCACCTCACCTACTTTGAACATGTAGTCCCTGAAGGGCATACTTGGTAGAGCTGAGGGTGGGTGAAAGAAGGGAGACTCTTGTCAAGATGGATTGCAACGCTGGGCTCAAACATCACTGTCAATGAGGCATAGGATCTGACAGGGTGTCACGTGTGGTAGAGATGGGGTCACCACGTGTCTACTTAAAACCCTCCCCGGCAGTAGTTCTGTGACAGAGTATTAGATAACGTGGGCAGTGGGCACGCCGACATTTCAGAGACAAAGATATGTCAAGAAGGAAAATAAAGCAAGGCGAGGGTGGGGGGGTGGGCGCATTCAAGATACTGGACACATTAACATATACATGCTGGATCACACTAGAAAAATATCATGTGACCCTAATGTTTGAAGGGAATTATTTCATATTAATGAGCCCCAGCCATGTGAGCGCTGCCAAATTATGCCACAGAAGACTATAAAATTCAGAGTATATACAACCTGGCCAAATGGTCCACAATGACTTTAAAGAGGAAAATGTAGGGGCAGGAAAACTACATCAATGAAAACGGTACCACCGGAAGAGAAGGATTGTGAAGAATGGGGCTTGTGTCACTGAGCAATCTGTATAAATTGTTGAACGGGAAGCTAAGCCACTGTGGAAACCCTTTCGAAAACACCAACGATTAAAAACAAAAACCAGCACCACCTAAGCAGACCTTGCTTCTCTACCATACGCCATGCTTGCCTTCCTGGACGGCCCGCCAGAGCCACCTGTGGACCTTCGAAAACACGCAGGCCTACAGCCCAGGAATCTCCAGGGGGGCTCAAGGGTTTCTTCCTCGGGGGTCCTGAGAACCACCACTCTAGATCCTAGGCGGGATTAAAGAAAGCCAACCCACACCCTTTTTACCAAGAAACCCCCCCCCACACACACACACACACAGAGGTCATGTTACTTTGTTAATTCAAAGTCAGTGAATTCTAGATTTTCCCAAAGTCCACTGGACTTACTCCAAAAATGCTGAGAGAAACTGCAAACAGATCCATCCCCAGGGAGGCCAATTTGTACTCCTATGTGCTAATGTAAGACTAATTCTGCAAATGGATTGGTTTTGTGCCTTACGGATGGAAATTTAATCTGTCCTCTCTTGTTTAATAGAAGAAGAGGTAATTACTCTGAGCCAAAGCAGTAAGAAGTGAGGAAAGTGACTCAATGCTCGTTCCCATGTTCACCCCCAGGGCACACAGAATCCAGAAAGGATCTTCTAGGTGATGTTGCAGAGACAGGTTCAAACAGAAGACTTGCAACAACATTGCTGCTAACTAACTCCATGACAGAAGGAGAAGGCCGTCTAAAAAGAACGTCACTCTCCAGACTGCAAAAGCTGGGCAGACCCACACTCTCCCTCAGAAGGAATGGGCGGGTTCCAGTCTCACCCAGGTCTTCTTTGAGAAGATAACAAAGTTGATGAGGAAAAGAGTTGGAAATATCTCAAAATAAATGGGCACCGATTTACAATCCCCAACTTATCTTCAAATATGTACCATATATACACACGTATAAAAGCTGAGTTTTTCCACAAATTTTAATGCAGTTTTGTGGTAAAATTAGGTGCCTCTGCTGATATTCGGGTCAGCTTATACTCAAGTATAAACGGTATGTGTATCTGTAGAATCCCCAAACTCAATGCCACTGAGTTGACTGCAACTCATGGCAACCAGACAGCACAGAGCAACTGCCCTACAGTGTGAGGCTGTAGAACTCAGCAGAAGCCGACTGCCACATCTTTCTCTTGCAGAATGGCTGGTGAGGTCAAGCCCCCCGCCCCAATCTTTCAGTTAGCAGCTAAGCACTAACTACTAGTCCACCGGGGTATCTATACCTTTATACACACTCAGAAAGAACAAATACTAGAAGTCCACCAAAAATGCGAACACGGGTAGTCTCTGGGCAACGAGACGACCGTTCCTCTTCGTACTCATCTGCAAGTCTTTTTGTTTTTAACAGAGCATGTGTGATGCTGTTATAGAGCAGTGGTTCTCAACCTTCCTCGTGCCACAGCCCTGTCACACAGTTCCTCATGTGGTGGTGACCGCCCCCCCCAACATTGTTTTCATTGCTACTTCATCACTGTCATGTTGCTACTGTTATGAATCATCATGTAAATGTCTGATAGGCAGGATGTATTTTCATTGCTACACATTGAACATCATGAAAGCAAAGTGATTCATCACAAAACAATATGCAATTATATATTGTGAAATATTTATTTCTAATGGCAAATAAATGAAAAATTGTCTTGAAGCGTGGTGTGGCATGGCTAACAGTCTTCATGCGGGGTACTCATACGTGGGCATTATCTGCATGTGGGTGGGTCCACCTGGAAACAGATGGAAGAGTGGTGTCTCGGTTTCTAAGACTATCAGAAATCTGTTTTCCAATGGTCTTAGATGACCCGTGAAAGGGTCATTCGACCCCAAAAGGGGTCGCAACCCACAGGTTGAAAACCCCTGCTATAGAAAGAGGGACCAGACTTCAACCCAGTGCTCCTAGATGCGAATGCAACATGCTGGAACCAGTGGAGAGATCTGAGGGGCCGGCCCCAATCCCAACTACTATGTGGACACCTGCCCCTCACCCCAGAATAATTTAATTCAAAGGACAGCACTGAATCTGCAGCTCCAGGAGAGGATCATATCTGATCGGACCACATGGGAGCAGATGAAGGGGGAGGAGTAGAAAGTGGAGCACATCCTGGTCCACCAGGCCTTAAGGACGATGTTCCTGATTAGAGCAGCCAGTCCACAGAGCACATGGCCGGGACAACACCAAAGAGAGTAGGAATTGCACCCGATCTGATTCCGCCACACCGAGGAAAAACACTAATGGGGTGCAACAGAACAGAAAGGGAATGGAGTGGTGAGGTCCCCAGGGAATGCTGAAGGTGGACTTTGGGGTGTGGTGCCCAACAGACTGGACTGGAAAACACTCCAAAGGCCTACAAACAATCCTTGAACTAACTACACGTTTTTCTTTCTTGTTGTGGTTTGTTGTATATTATTGCTTGGTTTTGCTCTGTCTTGTTTTTGTACATGTTATTATCTCCACAGGTCTGTCTAAATAAAATAGGCTGGATGAACAATTTGGAGGAGAAAACAATGGGATCAACAGTTCCAGGGGGACATGGAAGAGGAGGAGGTAGGGGGAAAGGTAGTGGTGGTAACAAACCCAGGGACAAGGGAACAACAAGTGATCCAAATCAGTGGTGAGGAGGGTGTAGGAGGCCTGGTAGGACGTGATCAAGGGTAATGTAACCAAGAGGAATTACTGAAACCCAAATGAAGACTAAGCATGATAGTGGGACAAGAGGAAAGTTAAAGGAAATAGAAGAAAGAACTAGGAGGCAAAGGACATTTATAGAGGTCTAAATAAAGGCACGTACATAGGCAAATATATTTCTATATGAGGATGGGGAAATAGATCTATGCACATATATTTATAGGTTTAGTATTAAGGTAGCAGATGGACATTGGGCCTCCACTCAAGTATTCCCTCAATGCAAGAATACTTTCTTGTATTAAATTGGCCTTCTATGACGCTCACCTTCCCGACACAACCACTGAAGACAAAGTCAGTGAATAAGCAAATATGGTGAAGAAAGTTGATGGTGCCCGGCTATCCAAAGATATAGCATCTGGGGTCTTAAAGGCAAACAAGCGACCACCTAGCTCAGAAGCAACAAAGCCCACATGGAAGAAGCACACCAGCCTGTGCAATCATGAGGTGTCGAAGGGATCAGGTATCAGGCATCATCAGAAAAAAATCTTATCATAGAGAATGAGGTGGGGAGTGCGTAGTGGAGACCCAAAGCCCATTTGTAGGCCAGTGGACATCACCTTACAGAAGGATCTTGGAGAGGAGACGAGTCAGGGTGGGGTGCGATGTAGCAATAATGAAACATACAACTTTCCTCTGGTTCTTAAATGCTTCTAGTTCCAATTCTACCTTACAAATCTGTACCTTACACTGGTACAGATAGGAACTGGAAACACATGGAATCCAGGGCTGATGATGCCTTCAGGACCAGTAGTGTGAGTGGCGATACTGGGAGGGCAGAGGTGGGGTGGGTTGGAAAGGGGGAACCAGATACAAGGATATACATGTGACCTCCTCCCTCGGGGACAGATAACAGAAAAGTAGGTGAAGAGACGTTGGACAGGGCAAGATACGACAAAATAATTTAAAAATTATCAAGGTTTCATGAGGGAGGCGGGAGCAGAGAGGGAGGAGAAAAATGAACTGATGCCAGGGGCTTAGGTGGAGAGCAAATGTTTTGAGAATGATGAGGGCAATGAATGTACAAATGTGCTTTACACCATTGATGTATGTATGGATTGTGATAGGAGTTGCATTAGGCCCTGATAAAACGATTTAAAAAAAAAGAAAACCCCTGTTATAGAGAGGAGCAATACATTTTTTAAAAGGTGTTTTGTGTTAAGATTATGTAAATTCAGGACCACATACCATGTGTAAGGGCAAGGTCCTATTTGCAAACCATCTGTCCACTCAAAAGTGCTTGAACTCTTTCCCAGAGCGAGGTCACCCTCACTTACAATGAAACAAATCAAGGACTCAGCAACAGGTAAAACAGACAGCCCCTCAAGGTGTGTCCGACAGAGTTCACGAGTCAGTCAGCTAGTCAGAGCTTGGAAATCATTGTCCAAGAAGACGATGCTCGAAAGAGTGGTTATGCTCCCAAGCAGCCCGCAAAATAGCCAATGTGTCTCAACATTTAACCTAAGCCTCATGCCTCACCAAGTGAAAAGATGCTCAATATTTCTTAACCCTACAGACTCCGATATGCAATGACACAACCTTGCTTGCTGAAAATGAGGAGGAATTGAAGCACTTGCTGACGTAAACAAGCATTGTAGCCTTCTGTATGGATTACAACTCAATGTAAAGAAGCCCAACATCTGTACAACTGGACCAATGGGTAACATCATGACATACAGAGAAAAGGTTGAAGTTGTCCAGGATTTCTTCTTGCTTGGACCCACAATCAATGCTCATAGAAGCAGCAGTCAAGAGATAAATCCAGAGGTAAATCTGCTTCACAAACTTCTTTAGGGGATTGAAGAGCAAGAATGCTACTTTGAGGACTACTTCTCCACTGCATCATGATATGCATGTGAAAACTGGACACTGAATAAAGAAGACCACAGAAGAATCGATGCATTTGAAATGTGGTGCTGGAGAAGACTATTGAAAGTACCATGGACTGCTAGAAGGACCATTGCTAAACCAATCTGTTAGAAGAAGTAAGGCCACAGTACTCCTTAGAGGCAAGGATGGTAGGACTTTGACTTACATACTTTGAACCTGGAGAAGGCCATCATGTTTGGTAGAGTGGAAGGGCATCAGAAAGAGGAAGGCCCTCAGAGAGATGGATGGCCCCAGGGGCTACATCATTGGCTCAGGCACAGGATCAGTTGTCAGGATGGCGCAGAACTGGCCAGTGTTTCTTTCTGTTGTGTATAGAGTCGCTATGGGTCGGAGTCGACTCAGTGGCACCTAGCAACAACAACAAACCCATCCATGAACAGTGGATCCTAGTTACAATGATGTCATAGTATACAGAGAAGCCATTTCAAAATGCATCTTATGCAGAGCCCTGCGAATTTGTGAGTAACAGGAATTGATTAATGACATTGACAACTTTAGTTGTGGGTATCTAGTGCTGCTATAACTGAAATATGACAAGTAGATGGCTTTAGCAAACGTATTCTCCTTCGGTATTTAGAAAATTTTTTCTTCCTCCCATTTACCCACCTTGTCCCTCTCCTCCTTTCCCCTGTTCTCCCCATAGGCTTCAAAAGTCTGCTTTTGGTGTGAAAACCATTTTTCTTGGCTTTTTTTTCTTTTCTAATAGTGGTGTGCTATCGTTTTGTCTATATGAGTTAATTTTGCTGACCATGTCTTCCAAATTTGTGTTTCATGAGGTTTTTGACATGTTTTTTAAATATGCATACTATTCCATTGTACATGTATACCACAATTTATTTATACATTCCTTCAAAGTTGGCCTTTTTGAACGCTTGATTTTTGCTATTACTAGATATCACTGCGATGAGCATAGATGCGCTTGAGTCTGTTTGCATTTTTGTTCATTCCTTTGGGGTATATACCGATTAGAGAGATGCCCCAAATGGCCGAATGGCATTTCTTTTCTCATTGAAGGACGAGCCATACAGTTTTCCATAAACAATTCTTAATTCCTACCCCTACTCTAAGGGTGTTCCAATATTCCACATGCTCTCCACCCCTTGTTAACCTGCTATCAATGCGATGTAAGGCAGTATCTTGTTTTAATTTGTAGTCATCACATTTCAGTTGACTGCTGCCAGAATGTCATCTTAGTGAATTGCCCGTTCATGTCTTCTGTCCATTTTAAAACAGGATTATTTGTTTTCCTTATTGAGGTGTTGCAGTTTTCTACAGATTTTTCTAAATTGGCCCTTTATCCATTATATCAGTGCCAAAAAATTCACCCCCCCCCAAATTATTCCCCAATCTGTGGGGTTCTCTTCACTTTTAAAAAATGGTTGTATTGGCATATACTTTACATATCATAAATTTAATAATCCAATGCTATTTGTGTCTTTTTTGGTGAAGTCTTTTGATGTACATAAGGATCCTATTTTAGCAGGTCCGGGCCTCTGTTCCATCTGAACACCATTGCCCGGTCCTGCGCCCTTCTCACCGTTGTTCCTATCTTGAGACCATTATTGAAGCTGCTGTCCAGTCATCTCATTGAGGGCCCTCCTCTCTTTCAGAGCCCCTTTGTTTTACCAAGCATGATGCCACTTCTCCTGGGACTGGTTTCTCCTGATAACACGTCCAGAACACGTGAGAAAAAGTCTTGCTATCCTTGCCTCTAAAGAGCATTCTGGCTGTACTTCTTCCGAGACAGGTGCTTTTTCTTTCTTTTGGCAGTCTACAGTACTTTCAACATATGATGTACCAGCACTGTAATTTGAAAGCATAGATTCCTTACCAATCTGGATGCCTTAGATTTCTTTTTGATGTCTAATAGCTCTAGCTAAGACTTCCAGGAATACATTAATTAAGACTAGTAATAAAGGGCCACCATGTCTTGTTACCATTCACAGAGGGAATGGTTTCAGTTTTTCTCTATTGAAGGAAATGCTTGCTGGCTGTTGGCTTTGTATAAAACCAAATTCAACGCCATTGAGTCAATTCTGACTCACGGCTGTACATATGCACCCTTCATAATGTTGAAGCCTAATAAAGGGTTAAGGCTTTTTCCTTGTCCTCTTTTTAAAATCTTTGCCCAGAGAGGGAGATTACAGAGCATGACTATGCTTGCCCAAGCCTCAACTACAGTTGAGAAGGCTAGACGTCTAAATTGAGGGCACTAGGTTAAGGGAAAGGTTTTCTCTATCAAGTCTACGGAAAGGTCCTTGTCTTCTTTCAACATCTGAAGACCTGATGTTCCTTGGTGATCTCCATGTGTCTTGGCATCAATATTCCCCCGGGTCTAGGAGGTTCTCAGCATAGGGATCCCAAAGCCAAAGACACAATCCACTTCCAGGTCACTTGTTTAATCTTTTCTCACAAGAGATGGACTTGAAAAAACAACCTAATTCTGTAGATTGGGCTCTGCCAATTAACATTTTTTGCCTCCATTGTCATTAATACCAGAGCTCACAGCAATCCTATAGGGCAGAATAGAAGTGCCCCAGAGTTTCCCAGGTTGTAAATGTTTAAGGAACAGACTGTCACATCGTTCTGCCAGAGACGCTAGTGGGTTCAAGCCAGTGAGATTTCACTTAGCAGCTGAATGCTCAACTACTGTACTACCATCAGGTACCCTTCCCATGGACATAACTGCCTCTAATCTTACCTATGAACATCATAGAGGTTAGGATTTCCAACAACTAAGATAATTCAAACATATCACAAAATGGAGAATTATTACATAATACTGAGAATGGTATAAACAAGTTGACACATGGGGGGGAGTCATAATTCAGTCTATACCATTATATACTATTTGCCACTGCAAAAAAAAGAATTCATGTTTTTATCACATGTACAACATTCACTCCAACTCATCCCCAAAATCTTAAATCAACTCCAAGTCCAAAATCTCCTGAAGCAAAATTTCTCTTTTATCAGTAAAACCTGTGAAATCTAAAATGAAAGTTATCTGTCTCCAAAGTACAATGGTAGAAGGCACAAAGTATAAGTCCATAAGTCCGATATTAGCCCATAAGTCCAATATTAGTCCATAAATTCCTCTTCAGACTCATGCAGCACATGCAATGATGCAAAATGCAGGAAGATCACAGGCCAGTGGGTACAAAGTCTTGTGGATCCAGTGGCGATGAGAGCATCTCCAGGGCTCTTGAAGGTCTCAGCGTGGCTCTAAGTGGCTCGTCAACAGGAAGGTGAAAGCAGAGAGGGCGGCTGGCCTCCAGAGAGCCATTTACCCAGTTGCCCTCCAATCAAGCTGCAATCTGTTTAACAGGCTAAACTCCACCCCTGCACTCCTTCGAGTTGACACAAAACTATGTAATTACCACAGGAGGCATCAAGCAAGTCCAAAACTCTGCAGAACAATTAACATGAGCTTTCAAGGTTTCAAAATACCCGAGACCATTTGAACAGTGGCTGTGGGTGCTGGCAAGCTCTCTGGATTCGGAGTGAAGGCCCCTCAGTCATGGCATTCAGCTCTACCTTCCAGGCCTGCTGGAACAGCAAAGCTGCCATGATCTCAGGTGATCCCCTTCTACAAGTCCAAATGCATAGTGACCCGACCCCCCTTAATCCCTGTTCTTCTGCCCCTTGGGCATGCATGTTGGCCTTACTCCTTTAGCTTTGTGGAGTGGATCTGGCCCATGACCTTGGCACTTGTGAAGAGCAGTCCCAAACTCTAGGACGGAGCAGAAGATCTGACTCTTTGAAGTCTAGGATCCAGGTAGGCTGTGATTTCACCTTTTGAGAACCCAAAGGTCTTGGCCTTACCCTTTGAAACTGAGGCAATACTGCTTGCCATGCTTGCCTCTTCTGCTTCTTGGTTACTTGGCCTCTCTGACCTCAGGCCTCTTGGGCAAGCGTTACAAAACTCTTTACCTCAGCTAAAAGTCCCTGGGGGCACCCCCCTCTGCCAGTAACTCTCGGCCTAAAAGCTCCCAGCTCTCTAGCCCAGTTGTAACCACCAACTAGTGCCCAGAGGCACGCTACTATGTCAAGAAGGCTCCTGCCAAAAGTGCTCAGCTCTCTCGCTCCATGGGTTGGTTCCTGCACTGTCTTGCACCCATCTCCTGGTTCTGCTGCCGTTATTTCTCTGCGGAGGCTATTCATTATCTGGGCCACTCTGTGGGGCATCACTTTCACTTCCTATTGAGTTCTCACAACAATGGCCTTTGACATTCATAATTCCACCAGCAGTCTCCTTAAGGCCATCTAGGCTTTTACTATGAGGCACCTAAAAAGCTCTTCCAACCTATACTCATTACGCCATTCCAAAACCCCTAGTTCACATCTGTCAGAGCAACACTTCCTTCTTGAAACCAACTTCTGTTCTAGGTATCTTGTGCTGCTCTAACCAAATTATCACCAGTGGACACCTCGGACAAAGTCATTCTCTCACAGTTTAAGATACTAGAAGTCTACATTGAAGGAGCCAGAGCTAAACTCAAACTTTCTCTGTCGGCACTGGGGAAAGGTCCTCGCCACTTTTCAACTTCTTTGGGCCCAGTGTTCCTTGGAGATCTCTGGATCTTAGCATCAATCTTCCCCAAATCTAGAAGGTCCCTTACATATGGTCTGCAGTGTCCAAAAAACATGATCTGCTTCCAGTTCTTCTCTCTGGGTGACTGCAGGTCCCGCTGTGTTCTGCTCACTGGTTTAATCTCTTTTATATCGCAAAGAGAATGATTCAAGAACCAATCTAATCATAATCTGTAGACTATGTTAATCTGTCTCATTAACATAACCATCTCTAATCCTACCTCATTATCATTGCTGTCGGGAGTTATAACACGTAGGATAATTGCATTAGATCACAAAAGAGGAGGTAATTAGACACTGAGAATCACAGCTTAGCCAAGTTGACACATATTTGGGGGAGGACACAATTCAATTCATACCATAGGGGAAAGTGAAAAGAAGGAAGCTGAGGGCTGGGGGGGGGTAGTAATCAGGGACAGGTAACATAGGAGACAGAATACAAGCTGTGCCTTAAAATAGGGCAAAGAAAGAGGAAGGGAGATCATTCCAGGTAAGCCATGAGTTTACATTTGGGTCAGTTTGCCTTCTCCTTTCATGATAACCAGACCAGGGGTGCTCACATAGAGTCTCCTTATTTGTTTCTAATTTTAAAACAAAGACAATGAAGGCATGGAATCAGTTGTTTTGTTGGCAACACAGAAATAGGTCCCAACAGGCTAAATATTGACATCACTAAGTGATAAATACTGGCCAGCAATAATAAAGCTTTTATCAGACTTGAAAACCAAAATATTGGACTTAAAGAGAAAATACCTTGCCTCTAAAATTCTGTCCAGTGTTAGGTAATATCTCCCACTAGATTAAAATATATACCAAGAAGAGTATCAAAGTAAATTCCAATTTAGGCATTCTCAACTTATCTTCTAAAAAGAGATGCTTTCATCGTGCTATTGTTATTGTTTCAAAGCAGAAGCGAAAGCTCCCAGGGAGTCATTTCAACTGTCCTTGTCCATCCCTAGGACCAAAGTAGAACTGATCACATGACCATAAAAGTGCAAATTAACTCTCAACTGCCAACTTACTCGCTTTCACTCCATGGAAGATACTGAAGAAAAAGAAACAGCACCAACCACACTAGTCCTGTGTAGGAGACCAGGTGCTGTGAAGTGGAACAGGACTTAGACTTCAACCACATCTGCCTCTGTAAGAGTTTCTGGGGAGGCTCAAAGGGTAATGAATTTCCTGCAGGAGGCCTCCATGGTTCAATCAGGCGTCTTAGGAATAGCAAAGGCCAAGATCACAAACTGATGGCCCAAGCCAGAAGCAGGCCATAGGTGGATTTGTTTAACCTGCACAATGATAAAAGAAATGCAGAAAAAATCTAAGCCTTGAGTTTCAATATTGAAAGATTCTATGAGTAAAAGAATGAATGATGCAAGAAGCATCCAGAGATGGAAAGAATACACAGAATCACTGTACCAAAAATAACAAGTCGACACTTCACGAGATAGCATATGAGCAAGTTCAAGCTGCAATGAAATCATTGGCTTCAAACAAGGCTCTAGGGATTGATGGAATGTCCGTTGAAATGTTTCAACAAGCTGGTGAAGCACTGGAAGCACTCACTTGTCAGTGCCAGGAAATTTGGAAGACAGCTACTTGGCCAACTGACTGGAAGAGATTCATAGTTGCACCCGTTCCAAAGAAAGGTGACCCAATGGAATGCTCCAATTATAGAATAATATCACTGATATCACATGTGAGTAAAATTTTGCTGAAGATCATCCAACAAAGACTGCAGCAATACACTGACAGGGAGCTGCCAGAGATTCAGGCTGGAGTCAGAAGACGGCATGGAAGAAGATATAGCATTGCTGATGTCGGATGGATCTTGACTGAAAGCAGAGCCTACAAGATGTTGTATTTGTGTTTTTCTGACTATGCCAAAGTATTCGACTGTGTGGCTCATAACAAACTACGGATAATCCTGAGAAGAATGGGAATTCCAGACCACCTCACTGTGCTGTTGTGGAATTGTATATGGATCAAGAGGCAATGGTGCAAACACAAGGGAATACTGCATGGTTTAAGATCAGGAAAGATGTGTGACAGGGTTGCATCCTCTCACCCTACCTAATCTGTATGCTGAGCAAATAATCAGAGACGCTGAGTTATATGAAAACTGCAGCATCAGGTTTGGAGGAAGGCTTATTAACGATCTTACACATGCAGATGACACATCTTGCTTGGTGAAAGTGAGGGGGACTTGAAGCACCTGCTGATGAAGATCAAGGATTGTAGCCTTCAGTATGGGTTATAACTCAAGTACATTAAATCCTCACAATTGAACCTATAGGTAACATGATAAACGGAGAAACGGGTTAGGTTGTCAACGATATTGTCTTGCTTGGATCCACAATCAATGCTCATGGAAGCAGCAGTTAAAGAGATCAAAAGACATGTTGCATTAGGGAAATTTGCTGCACAAGACCCTCTTTAGAAAAGCAAGGGTGCTCCTTTCAAGACTGAGGTGCACCTGATCCAAGTCATGGTCTTTTCATCCCCTCATATGCATGTGAGAGTTGGACACTGAATAAGAAGACTCAAGATGAATCAGTGCATTTGTATTATAATACTGGTGAAGAATCCTGAGAAAGTACCACAAATGAATGAATCTGTTGTAAGAAGTACAGCCAGAATGCTCCTTAGTGGCAAGGATGGCGGGACTTGGTTTCACATATTTTGGACACATCAGTAGACAACAGTCTTACACTATGTAGAACCCAGTAAGTAGCACCCAATACAAAAATTGTGGAGGAGGCAAAGGAGAGCAAGAGCAGTCCTTTGTGCTCCATATGAACCCTAGATTCCTACGTGTCTGCTCCATCTTCCAGGAGGCAAGTCGCTCTCATTCTTAGACTATTTGCCTTAGTGTTCTGCTAACTTTGGTGCCAGTGTCTATCGAGATGTGTTAGGGCCCCAAAGCCAAGGAAGCTGTCCTGCAGAAGACAATGTCTCAAACTTGCCTGGTCATCCCAATCAGATTTCTGGGTCCTTCTCCTGAAGATTCATTAGGCAGGGCCTGGGAGGAGCAGAGAACCTGTATTTTCACAAGAGCCCTGGTGGTGCTGTGAGTTAGGTGTTGGGCTGCTAATTGTAGGGTCGTTGGTTCAAACACAGCATCTGCTCCTTGGAAGATGATGCTGTCTGCTCCAGTAAAGATTGAGCCTCAGATACCCTATATTGGGTGGCTAGGAGCTAGAATAGACTAGATGGCAATGGCTTGGGTTGGGGGTATTACACTAAGTGAGAAGCTACAATTTCTTGAAACAACTCGCCAGTTACAGAATTACCCCCAAATGAGGCTTTGTGCTCCTTTAAACAGTTACAGTCGCATAGCAACTGTGGTGAAGAAAGCTGATGGTGCGTAGTTATCAAAAGATACAGTGTTTGGGGCCTTAAAAGCTTGAAGACAAACAAGCAGCCATTTAGCTGAGAAGCAACAAAGTCTACATGGAAGAAGCCTGTGTGATCATGAGGTGTCCATGGGAACAGGTATCAGGCATCAAAGACCGAGAACAAAAAATCATATCAATGTGAATGAGGGGAAGTATAGCGTGGAGGCCCAAAGCCCATCTGTAGACAATTCGACATCCCCTTACAGAAGGGTCACAAGGAAGAGACGAGCCAGTCAGGATTCAGTATAGCACTGATGAAACACGCAACTTTCCTCCAGTTCTTTAATGCTTCCTCTCCCCCACTATCATGACCCCAATTCTACCTTACAAATAAAGCTAGACCAGATCATGTACAGAGGTACAGGCAAAAGTTGGAAAACACAGGGAAACAGATCACAATGATCTAAATATAACTCCCTTCCTGGGGGATGGATGACAGAAAAGTGGGTGAAGGGAGACATCAGTCAGTGTAAGACATAAAAAAATAGTTTATAAATTATCAAAGGTTCATGAGGGAGCATAGGGGACTGAGGGGGTAAAAAATGAGCTGATACCATGGGCTCAAATAGAAAATGTTTTGAAAATGATGTCAACAAATGTACAAAATGTGCTTGACACCATGGATTGATGTATGGATTGTTGTATGAGCTGTATGAGCCCCCAATAAAATGATTTTAAAAAAATTTTTAAAGAATTCCAGTCTGGGAACCCCACAGGCACAGTTCTCTTCTGCCCTATAGGGCCACTATGAGTCAGAATTGACTCCACAGCAGGGAGTGGGAAAGCGGCGGAGGTCTCCTTAGAGTCTGATGGAGTTTGACCAAGGCTGGGCAAGCTTTTGTGATGGAAGAGCCAATCCTGTCCCTCACAGCAATTTAAAAATGACTCAAGAGACATTAATATATTTATAAAAACAAATGAAATCATCATTATCTGAATAACCATCAGTTTTCCAATTGTATTTCAGAGCCACATGTATGTACCGCAGGAACAGCATATGGCTTACGAGCCAGTTTGCTGACCCCAGAGCTAGGTCACTAATAGGTGCTGTCTTGTTCAACTCCTAACCTGGAGCAGTACGGTGCAGATCTTTTGTGCCCTCTGGATCCTCCCAACTTTCCAATACCTTGATGGGGAAGGGCTCATTTCTACCTTCCCTTCCAAATTGTCCAAGGGATCCATTCTCCACTAAAACACCCTTCATCCTAGTAATAGTTGCCAGGAATTTTGTTTTAATTTTTAAAAATATATATCAGTTTGAAAAACTTTAGTACAAACAATATACAGAGAAAAGTCAAAAGTCCTTTTATTCTGGGTCGTTGTCTCTCCCACAGTGGCAACCATTGTTAACAATTTGCGTCTCCTTCAAGTGCAAGGTTCCTTCACCTCATTTTGGGGTACTCACAACGAGTCGATGCCCACTCATAGAGACTGTATAGGACAGGGTGGATTTGCCCCGTGAGATTCAGAAACTGTAACTCTAATACATGAGTAAAAAGCCCCGTCTTTCTCCCGCAAAGCTAAAGAGCGTTGGTGGTTTCAAACTGGTGACCTGTGCATTGAAACGCAATGTGTAGACATTTCGCAACCGGGGCTCCTTTCTCATTTGGGAGCAGGCTAATTTATTTTTTTTTTGGGGGGGGGGGATTGTCCTGAGGAGCTATCCTATGCATTAGAAGCTACAGAGTCATCCCTGCACCTACCACCAACCGCTGTAACCACCAAAAAAAGGTCTCACTACCATGGGATCGATGACAACTCACAGTGACTCTATACGGGCAGGGTAGAACTGCCCTGTGAGTTTCCGAGACTAACTTTCTTTGTAGGCGCGTAGAAAGTGCTGTCTTCCTTCGCACACGGAGCGCGCTGGGGGTTTCAAATAGCTGACCTTGCAGATCGCAACCCAACGAGTAACCACGTCGCTACCGGGGCTCCTAAAAATGTCTCTCAAAATAAAAACTAAGCTAAGCTCTGCCATCGAGTGCATGCCCACTCATGTCGACCCCTGGCCCAGCGGATTTCCGAGACTTTATAAGAGTAAAAGGCCTCATCCCTCTCCCACGGAGGGCTACCGGTTTCAAACTACAGCCCTTACAGATCGCAGCCCAACGCGCAAACACATCACAAGAAACCATTGAACCTAGTGGACAAAGTTGGTCTCGTTGAGAACCACCATTCCCAGCGTTATCTATCTTAGGTGTGCACAAGTGTACGTGCGCGCGCATGCGAGTGCATGCGCGTGCGTGTGTGAGTGCATGCGCGTGTGTGAGTGCATGCGCGTGCGTGTGCGAGCGCGCATGCGCAGTCCTCCTCTTTTGTCCCCAATTCAGTTACGTTCCAAACCCAGTGTGGGGCTTCTCTCGGGGCCCGGGGCTCTACCAGAGGCCAGAGCCACTCACCAGGTCACGGAGGAACTGGTCCAACAGCTGGTCCCTGGTCACGAGTTCCTCGCGGGCCGGCGGAGAGCGAGAACGACCGGCTGCATCCTGCCCTTCTCCCTGGGGCCCGCGCGCCGCAGGGGGCCTCGCCGCGCCCTCCAGGAGGCCCTGGGCCAGCGCCAGGTAGTTAGAGGCCGGCTCGCCACGCCCTTGGGCCAGCTCCGCGCGCCTCTGCCTCCGGTCAGCGTCCGGCCGCCGCCGCCTCCTCAGCGCCTGGGCCTGCACCAGCTCCTCCTGCCAGCGCCGACGGAACTCCTCCAGGCCGTGGCAGTCCATCGCCAAGGCTCCGCTCGCTGCTCTCCGTGTCTGCGCCTTGCCGTGTCTCCGTGTCTCCCTCAGCCTCGCCGAGTGCCACGGGGCCGTCCTTCCGCTGGAAGTGTCCGCCGTGGCCGGAAACCGCTGCCACGACTCTTGGTTCCGGGGGGCGGGGGGCAGCCGCGCTGCCCGGGGCCCACGTGACCGCCAGGCTGGCGCGTCCAGGATCGGAGCTTTCTGGGATGAAACCTCGGGTCCCAGCTTTTTCCGTTTTCCGGTGTGTGAGAAAGGCCATTGCCAGATGTCGACATTGCACCCAGCCCCACTTCTTTATTCAACAAACACGCATCGAGCGACTACGGTACGCCAGGTACTGGGAAATTAGCTCTTAAATCTGCAAAGAAAGAAAGAAAACCAGCCTTCCCCTCTAAGAGTTTCCATCCAAGTGCGGGAGCTATTAAAAGCAATTGAATATGAATGCTTGAAACCGTCGTCGGAATTATGGAAAAAAACAAACCAACACAAAAGCAAGTCTAACAATTTTCCCTGTTCGTAGCTACCTCAACTCACGCCCATGGGCGACTGGTTTCTCACTTCAAGTCTCTGCAATTTTTTTTGTTCTTCCCTCTGCAATTTTTTTTTTTAACTCACTACATTGCTCGGAAGCAAACAGGTTGGGTGTGCATGTCACCTGGGCTCCTGTTGGATGTGCATGTCACCTGGGCTCACCAAAAGCAAAAACAAAACTCACTGCCATTAATTAAGGCTTTTTCAATTCATAGTTACCCCAACTCCTCGTCTTAATAGAAAGCCTCATCTTTAGTTCACTGAGACGCTGGTGGTTTCAAACTGCTGGCCTACCTGTTAGCAGCCCAGTAACCTAACTACTACCCTATGGGCCAGGTAACTCCCAAACTCTTTTTTTTTTCCTATGAATGGTCAGAAGAACAATTCCTGTTACCTTGCTAATGGAGCCATACTGAGACTAAAATAACCTTATTGTTCTGTCTGCTTGCTCGTGGGTCAACTATTATTTTCTGTGATTATTCTGAAACCCGAGTTAATGTGAAAAAAAAAAAAACTGAATTTGACTTCCCCAGGGTGTGAACTCTAACATAAAAAGTATATAAACTATGGATTGTTAAATGGGATTCCATCAGGACAGCCTGTGTTGCTGCTAGATTCTCCCGTAGTGTCCCCTTATATAATTCTTCTTTCTTTCTCTAACTTGGGGTTAATGAACTGGCTCCGCTGTTCCAAGGCACAGGCCTTTATCAGCTGCAACAAGGATGCCAGACTGTTCTATAGGAGTCAGAGGAGACTCTAGAGTGCCTACTGATAACTACATATGTGGACCAAAGGCCAAACTCATACCATCGAGTCCATGCTGACTCCTGGCGACCCTATAGGACAGGGTAGAACTAATTGCCCTTTGTGGGTTTCTGAGACTAACTTTCTGGGAGTAGAAAGCCTCATCTTTCTCCCTCAGAGAGACTGGTGGTTTCAAACTGCTGACTTTGCAGATTGTATCCCAACTTGTAACCACTACTTCACCAGGGCTCATGGTAGTGTAGTGATTATGCATGGGGTTGTAACTGTAAGGTCAATGGTTCAAAACCACCAAGTGCTCCACTTTCTAATCTCAGAAAGAGTTACTGTCTCAGAAACTCACATGGGCAGTTCTATGATGCCCTGGAGCAGCGGTTCTCAACCAGTGGTCTTGACCCCTTTGGGGGTAGAACAACCCTTTCACAGGGGTCACCTGATTCATCACAGTCACAAAATGACAGTGAAGTAACAAATAATGTTATGGTTGGGGGGTTACCACATGAGGAACTGTATGAAAGGGTCACGGCATTAGGAAGGTTGCGAACCACTGCCCTATAGTGTTGCCATAAGTTACAGTTGACTCCATGGCAATGAGCTGTCAGTTAATATATGCAGAAAATAATTTCAAATTCCTTTTGGGACTCTGGGCTTTCTGGAGCCAAAGGTGGTTAGATAAACCCCTGAAATTATTCCCCTGAGAGCCTCTTTAAACCTTAAAGCAAAATTATCCCCTCAGTAATGTGTTTCATTGGGAAAGAATGTCTGCCTTAAGCGTTATGCTCCTTTAAGAGCTGTCTGAGGTAACAAGGATCCCCAGTGCTTTGGTGGATTGCTCATTGGGCTGTTAACATGCAGGTCAGCAGTTCAAACCCACCAGCTGCTCCACAAGAGAAAGAGACAGCTTTCTCCTCCCACAACGATTTACCGACTCAGAAACCCCTGCCCTGTAGCAATGACTCTGTGACAGTGAGTGAGTAATATGGGATATCCAATGAGTCCTGGTGGCCCAAGGGGTTAAACTTTGCAGTGCTAATTGCTAGGTTGGTGGACCTACCACGCCACTACCTTGCTCAGAAGCAAACAGGTTAGATGTGCAGGTCACCTCGGAGGAGACCACCCGCAGGGCAGGAGAAAGACAAAGCTGTCTACTCCCTTCAAGATTTGCCTTCATGGGAATCCTTTGCTACAGGTTTACTCTGAGTCAGAATCCACTTGATGGCAGGGGGGGGTGGCTTGGGTTAGAGCTGTTCAAACTGACCAGAGCAACTCCAAAGATGAGACAGTAATCACAGGGCAGTGAGTTTGTGCCAGGGCTGAGGAACAGCTCAGCAAGGGGCGGGTGAGAATGGCTGCCAGGCACAAGGAAAATGATCGATTGCACAGACATGCCCCCGGGCACCGGGCAACAAAATCGGCTACATTCCTTCAAAACAGGCAATTGGGCAGGTGGGGGCGGTTCCCTGGAGAAAGACTATCCTGGAAGAACCCTCTCAGGAGATGGCATTTGAGCCAAGAGCAAAAATGAGGGGAGACCGGGTGCTTGGAATATCTCCTCAGAAGAGCGATTTCCAGAAGAAGCATCAAGGCCAAAGGCTGGTAGGTAGGAAAGTGTCACACAATCGCACTCCGTGTTCAAGCTGCTTGGAAACCCACCGCAAGGACATCTTTCCCCACCTGACCTGATCAACACCTCCACACTTTTCCTGTTTGAGCTCACACCTCACTTAGCTTCCCCACCCTCAACCCCAGAGCAGGTCTCTGCCCACTATATTCTCACAACATGTGATACTTTTTCGGATAGCACACATGCAAGTGGCCGTTTTCTGTGTGACCTTTTCCGAATGTTTCCCTCAGCGCCCGCTAATGATGCAAATAGTTAAGGCAGGCACCTGCCCGCTAGCAGAACACCCGGTGGTTCCACTGCACCCACAGGCACCTCAGGAGACAGGCCTGACAATCTACCTCTGAAAACTCAGTCGTTCAAACCCCTACAAAGCAAACAATGCCACTGTGACGACTCCATGGCCCTGTATCCCCCACCCTCACCCCCTCCACCCAAAACTAGACTGTCCGCTCTTAGCTCAGAGCCTGGTACCCAGGTACCACTTGTCTTAAGCTGGGTTCCCAGAGAAGCAAAACCGGTGAAGCTTACAGAGCGCTATTTTGGTCAAGAAAACGGTTCACTCAGCTGCAGAAGCGGGTAAGTCCAAGTCCAGGCAGGTCCAAGTCTGTGGGTCAGATGTTAGGCTGGCGGCTCTCCCTGCGTTGTATAGCTGGGTTTGGGGAGTTGCGGGGGGTGGGAGGGGAGTGGTGATGAGCCCAAGATTGTCAGGTACAGGACAGGGTCATGGCTGTAGCGGTGAGTTCAAGGGTGGCCGGTCAGCTAGCAGGCCACAGGTTTAGCGGACAGCACGCCAGCCTGTTGCCTCAAGTCCAAAGAACCCCCGAGGTCCGTAACCTATGTATGAGACTGAGGCTCCCAACCAAAGCAAACTTCCCTGACATCTCCTTATATTGGTAGCAGGCCACACCCATCTCCTCCCACACCCCCCCTCCACTAGAAAATTCCTTTCCGTTGCTTGTTGCAGGGTTGCAATCCGTAAATCAGTAAGATCGTGGCATTCCCACCTTAATCTTACAACTGCTGGGGCTGCTCACAGCAGATCCCACTGTGGAAGTGATTACACAGCGTTAGATCCCTTTCTGGGGGATGACCAGGCCTGAAGACTCCCGGCCCAGCCAAGTTCACCTAAAACCTAACTATCGCAACACTCAGGAAGTTTTACTCCTCCAGCTGACTAGCACGACCACTTCACAGGAGAAAAAACAAGAACAAAAAACCGAGCTCTAAAACCTTAAGCAACTTGCCCAAATTCACCTCATCATAATGTACAGACCTGGAATTCGAAGGCCATTCGTTTAGACTCCAAACCCGGGGCTGGTAATTACTTCATCATACAGCCTACACGCCTAAGCCATCTAGGACGCGCTCGGCTGGCCCTCGTTAGCATGATTTCTTCAGTGCGGCACGACTAACTGCTGGGTGGGTAACAGGCTGAGCTCCCTCCAGTCAGACAGACAGATCTAGGTTGAAACGCCGGCACCCTCACTTCCTCACACCCCCTGTCTTCCAGCAATTCCGCTTCCAAGAATTAATCCTAAAGGGGGCCGGGATTGGGGATGAGCTCAAAGCATAATTACAGGGATGTGTCCCGAAGCACTGTTTATGGTACTGAACACTCAAAGGCATCTAAATAGCTGACGACAAGGCATTGGTTAAATAAATTATGTCCCATTACATTGTAAGCAAGATCCTAACTAGAATGTCAGCAGCGTGAGAGCAGAGGCTTTGTCTGTTTTCTGCGCTCCGGCATCGCCTTGTTTCCTGGAGCTGCTACCGATAAATTGCCATCAGCTGGGTGCCTTACAAAACAGCAGCCATGTATTCTCCCACCAGCTCAGAGGCTCGAAACACAAAGCCAAGGTGTTGAGAGGGCTGGTTCCTCGATTCTAGGAGCTCTAAGAATCCATTCCGAGCCTCTTCCTAATTTCAGGTGGTTTCCAGCCATCCCTGTTGGCCTGTTGAAGCACCACTCCACTCTCGGCCACCGCCATCCCGTGGCGTCCTTCCTGGTGTCTCTCCTGTGTCTCTGTGTGCTCTTGCCTCTTTTCATAAGGACACCAGATGTGCATATTGCATTTCAGGGCTACCCTAAGCCTGTGTGGCCTCATCGCAGCCAATTCTCTTTGTAAGACTCGGCTTCCAATTGAGGTCGCAGGCCGAGGTTCTCGGGGGACATTCATTTTAAGAAGAGCCTCTTGAGCCCAGGACACACTATCTTCACCTGGAAGAGCACCGGGGACAAAGTGGCTTCTCTATTCATGTTAAATAAATGAAATGCTGGGCAGCCAGTCAACATGGCCCTGGACAAGACCATTGAATCAGGAGGAAAGATGTCCCAAAATAACAAAGTGAGACAGCAGCTGGTGTAAGATATGAAAATAAAATTTCTAAATTATCAAGGGTTCACGACGGTGGGAGGGAGGTGGGGGGGAAAGAGGAGCTGATACCAAGGGCTCAGTAGAAAGAAAAGGTTTTGAAAATGATGGCAACAGATCTACAAATGTGCTTGATACAATGGATATATGGATTGTTATAAGAGCTGTCAGAGCCCCCAGTAAAATGATTTATTAGCTTTCCTGCCATATTGGAGCCTGTGGAGGCCTGCTGAGAACAGGACTTCAAAACAGCAAATGTGTCTGGAAGGCTGCGGTCCAAGGGCATCTTTGGTGGCTAGAAGCGGGGTCTCCAGAACCAGAGGACGCACATGGCTCTTCTTAAACTTGAAGGTGCTTATGCCTGAGATGAAACCATTTTATTTAGGCAGGAGATGCGCTTCTGTGAACAAAGCCAAGAACAACACAGTGACTCCTGGCAGCAAATCCAACAAAACCAGAGTGAGCTGGGGAAAGGTACCTGGTGCCCATGGAAACTGTGGCATCATTCGGGCCAAATTCTGGCGTAGCCTGCCTGCTGAGGACATTGGACACAGAACCCGTGTGATGCTGTGCCCCTCCAGGATTTACACTTATAGAAACGTAAATAAATAAAATTGTGCGCTTGTTTAAAAAATGATTCCTTAAAATTTTTAAAAAGGAGCACCCATAGCAGAGTGTGTTCTCTGGGCCCCACGATGGTGGCCTGCTGGACCTCCTCAATGCGAGAGACAGCTGGGAAACGGAGATGGGGAGACGTGGCGGCAGCAGGTTCTCCAGCCCAGGGAACGAGAAAGCCGCGCGTCTCCCCGCTGGAGGCTCACTTCTGGGGTGATGGTTACTTCCAGGCAACGAATCAAGGAACCTTAGTTGGCTGACCCACAGAGCTGGAGCTGAGGCTCTTTGGGCTGAGGGTTGGGACAGAGGGCCATGCCCTTGGAGCAGTGTGGGATTCAAATTTAACAGCCGTTTTCCCCAAGTGACCCTTTTAAGTATTAAAAAGCAATCTACTGAAAGGTAGTTGATTATTTCATACAGTTAAAACTTAGGAAGAACAACAACAAAAAAAGAGGTGGCAGTAGACCAGAGGAAGTACACTGGTACAGATAGGAACCGGAAACACAGGGAATCCAGGACAGATGATCCCTTCAGGACCAGTGGTGAGAGTGGCGATAATGGAGGGTGGAGGGAAGGTGGGGTAGAAAGGGGGAACCGATTATAAGGATCTACATATAATCCCCTCCCTGGGGGATGGACAACAGGAAAGTGGGTGAAGGGAGACATCGGACAGTGTAAGATGTGATAAAATAATAATTTATAAATTATCAAGGGTTCATGAGGGAGGGAGGGGAAAAATTGAGCAAATGTTTTGAGAATGATGAGGGCAACAAGTGCACAATGTGCTTGCCATACAATGGATGGATGTAAGGATTGTGATAAGAGTTGTATGAGCCCCCAATAAAATAATTTTTAGAAATCAATAAAATTTTTAAAAAGAGGTACGCACACAAAACTTGGTTGTGTTACAAGAAAGGATTTTAAAATATCAATGAAAACGTATTAAATAATCGCCGATTAAAAAAACAGTACAATTGTTAAGATATCTCCATATTACTTCTTGATGGACATCCTCACTTGGAGTAGTCTTCACTTTCATCTGAGCCTCATCGCTGTGTGGTTTATCCTTCACCGTCTTCTCACTGTAAGAGTAGGGTATCATTCCTTTTGGTAGGCCAACTGGACAATAGTCATTGTGTCGGAGAGATTAGAAGCAGGGGACGTCTCTCAAGAGGTTCATCTTTGAAAAACCCCTTTCCACGTCCGCTGCTTGTACAGCAATTGTTCAGACAAAAATTTTTATCTCTTTGAACACTGTCAGGAACTGCATAATCCACTCACAGCACCTCGTGGAAAATTGGGACATAACACAAGGCTGAAATGAATGACAGCATGTCACCCTCTGGTTGGTTGGCACTTTTTCTCTTTGCATTATTTATTTGTGTACTGGAGTAACAAACACAAGGGAATACAAATGTAGCACTTCATCCAAAGTATAAAGAGTTTTATGAAATGAATAAATATTACAAGCATACTTATGTCTAATGTTTTTTCTATGGGAGCTTAGAACACGCTGTTACACGGATGAACTTTACAAAAAGAAGATGGGATGGAAATTTGTCATTTTCACAATGAGACGTGGAGCAGCAATATTCTCCAATTTTATCCGCGCATCATCACCTTCCAGAGAACTCTGATTGCAAGTGACACTGTAACTCCTGGTTGGCCAATCTCAACAAGAATGCATGTGTCGCCAAACTCAACAAGAATGGACATGTCGGTTCTGTCGAACTGGTGTGAACAGCTGAATCCCACCACTGCGTTGGAACATTTATAGGTATACTGATCATTTCTGATCCTGAATTGTGATGAGTTAACTTCCCTCATCAATCTTATAATCATGAGTATGGTCTGAAAGTTTTGCGTGGCAACTGCAACATTTCCTAAGCCAGCAGAGAGTCCCTTGGGAGGGACAGTTGGTGTCAGAGTTGGGAAGCAGGACGGAAGGTGAAGGTGTGCCTGCCCTCCGCTTCATGGGAATCAGAGCTTCCTCCTTGTGGACTTAGAGAAGGTCGCCCCCCACATCTTCTTTACAGAGGGCCTTCACTTTGGAGACCTCTTGTGCAAAGGGACACTGAGGTTCCCAGCACTGACAGGCCCTTAGGTGTGCGACAGACGCTTCTGGCTATATCATCAGCATGGCCCCAGCGAAGTCCATCTGCAAAGGGCTTTGAGGAAGCACTGAGTGGCTTCGTGCACTTGGCCCCTATCCAGTGTCCATCTAAGTCCCAACTTATGAGCACTGATGTTTGACTCCCTGTTTGGCTTTCCGTTTGCATGCCACCTGTAACTATCTTCCCAAATAGTTCAGAGGGATTGCTCAACTACAGTGGAGCAGACGACTCCTTGCTCGTTGTCCTTTTACAAAGAGCAGGCCAGACGAAAGTGTCTATCTCTTGAACGGGTGCTTGTGTTCTGATTTATGCACCTCCCAGCAACACAAGGAAGGAGTGAATTTGTCTCTCCCCTTCACTCTGCATGTGTGTGTGTAGTTGTGGATACCTTTCTTACTTTCAGCCTCGTCAGCAGCACAAACACATATAGAACACCGACCATGTGTGGGAGGCATCCCCGGAACATATTCAGCAGCTAATGGAGAGGTTGGCAGTTCGAGGCCACCCAGAGGCACCTGGGAAAGAGTCTGGATTTGTGGATACAAACCTCAGCCTGGTTTTGTAGGTACAAACACCTGACCTCTGTGAGCTCCCTCACTCAGTGATACATGTGTTTATCCATTCATTCGTCCATTCAACCAACCAATCAGTTGGCACATTCTAAGAGCCGGGCTCTGTGATAGGGTCTGAAACTATAGGGGTGAAAAGACAGACAGGGTCCCCACCATTGGGGAGTCTATAGCCTAGGGCATTGGTCCTAATGCCGTGACCCTTTAATACAGTTCCTCATGTGGTGGTGACGCTCCATCCATAACATTATTTTCGTTGCTACTTCATAACTAATTTTGCTACTATTATGAATCGGGTAACCCCGTGAAAGGTTCATTCAACTCCCAAAGGGGTCACGCCCCACATGTTGAGAACCGCTGCTCTAGGGCATAGGGATGCAAACTTATTTGGCTTACCACCCTCTTTTCAGGAAAAAAAAACTTACCCAGCACCCCCTGGCAATGAAAACGTTTTCTCCTTTAGCCCCTAATCCAGGATAAAGTGTAGGTATCTGCTTCTGCAGAGCCCCTTGGGTTGTTCCCGTGCCCCCAGGGCAATATCAGCAGCTTTTCTAGTGGGTTTCTTGGGGTGGGGTAGGGTGGGGTGGGGTGACATTTGAGCTGAGGACTGCAGGGTTTAAGGGGCAGCTACCCTGAGACCTGCACAGGTAGGGTGTTTCAAAGAGAGAGGTTTGACCTCAGGCCTCTGATGTGAGAGGGGCATGGCTTCCTCACACTGCAGACTGGTTGAGTGGGGAGGTGGCCAGCGAAGAAGCTGGCAAGGGCTAGAGGCACCAGGACCCAAAGGCCATGTAGAGTCTGCTCTTCAAGAAGGGCACCTGAGAGTCACTGTGCTATTGTGTGCCACAGGGTCAGTTCTGACCCGTAGCCACCCCATGAGGACTAACTACAGCTGCCCCACATGGCTTCTTGGCCTGTACATTTAAAAAAAATGTTGGGGGGCCTGTAAATTAAAAAAAAAATTTTGGCCTATCAATTTTTTATTATTCTAATTAAATCATTTTATTCAGGGCTCTGACAAATGTTATAACAATCCATTTTCCATTCGATCAAGCATAATTGTATAATTGTTGCCACCATCTTTTTCAAAATGTTTTCTTCTTGAACTCCTTCAGATCAGCTTCTCTTTAGCCCATCCCACCCAACCCCCCCAGGAACCGGTATTATTATATAGATACACATATATATACATATACACACATATATACATATATATGTATGTATTCCATAGCTTACCCCATCCAATGTATCCATTCACCTACACACTCGTTATTCGTTCCCCCCAAGTGGGGTTATACAGTCATCATGCCTGTCAGCTCCTCCTCTCTCCCCCTCTCATCCCAAATCCTCAGAGAATCCTTACTCTCATTACTATTTCTGAAGGCTTTATCTACTGGGGACTTCCACAGGGGCGGGTCTCTAGGTCTTTTCTGGTGTGGAGTTCAAACTGCCAACCTTTTGCTTAGCGATGAGGATGAGGGCGTAGCCAGACTCCCTAGAGCAAAGATGTGATCCAGCCATTCCACTCCTAGGGAGACTGACTGATCTCCCGGGGGAACTAGGAACATGAATCCATACTGAAACCTGTACGTGAATGTCTATAGCAGCATTATTTATTACAGCCCTGAATCAGAAACGACCCAACTGGCCCTCCAGGCATGAGTAATATATAAAATGCCAATGTTCAGGCAGTGGAATATTTGTTGGCAATAAAACGGAACGGTGCGCCCCACCACAAGCTGGATGAACCTTGGTCACCTGAGGCTAAGTGAAAGCAGACAGGCACCACACACTAGGCGTTAGTGGAATATTTAGAACAGATTTTATAAACGGAAGATAGGACCGCAGTTGCCTAGAGCTGAGGGGCGGGGCCTTGGTCGCCACTGGAAAGGCTGGGGACTTGAACCCACCCAGTAAAGATGACTGAAAACCGAACTCCAAACGCACTCCCATCGAGTCAGTGTTGACTCACAGTGACCCTATAGGGCAGAGCAGAACTGCCTCTTTGGCCTTTCAAGACTTGAAATCTTTATGGGCTGAGAATGCCTCCTTTTTCTCCCCCAGAGTTGTTGGAAGTTTCAAACTGTTGGCCTTGCGATTGGCAGCTCAGTGCATGTAAGCCATTAACCTGTCATCTCAAGAAAGCTATTTAAAGACCTGTTATCCAAAGAATAGCGAGGCACCTCCGAGTGTTTTAAATACAGGGGTGTCCTGATTTGATTCCAGGTTTCAAAGGACGTCCCTAGCTGTTGTGTGACTAATTGCAGGGAGTTAAGCCTGGAGGCAGGGAGACTAGAAAAGGGTTAGCAGCAGTGGTCCAGGCTTGCTGCTGCCGCCGCCGGGGGCTTAGGCTTGCCAGATTTAGCCAATGAAGCTGCAGGATGTCTGGTTATAGTTGAATTTCAGACAAGCAAAGAACCGATGTCAGTGTATCGCAAATATCACACACGTTGTTGTGAGTTGTGGTTGAGTGACCTCTGACTCGGGGCAGCTTTCTGTACAGAAGAATGATAGGCTACCCAGTCCTGCAGCATCTTCCCAGGCATTGGTCTGTCTGAGTCCATGGTTGTGACTACTGTGTATTTTGAGGTCCTAACCTAGGGGGTTCCTCGTCCAGCACGATATGGGACACTGTTCAGTTGTGATCATAGGATTTTCATCAGCTAATTTTTGGAAACAGCTATCCAACCCTTTCTTCTTCATCTTAGTCTGGAAGCTCTGTTGAAACCTGGCTCCCAGAGGCGAACCTGCTGGTATTTGAAATCCCAGTGATAGAGCAACAGCGCCCAAGCTACCTTGGTTCTTTACCCCAATCTGGAAGTACAAGTTGGGTAGCAGAAAAGAATCCTCCGTTTTAAGTAAGTCCAATGGACTAATAGACCACACAACTATCAGTCTCCACAATCCTGAGATCAAAAGAAATAGATGGTGCCCGGCTACCACTACTCTGAAAGGGATCCTATTAGAAGGTCCTAGATGGAGTGGGAGGGAAATAGGGAATAAAACTCATTCACAAACAAATCAGACTTGCTGGTCTGATAGAGACTGGAGGAACTCCCACCATCATGAGCCTTAGATATCCTTCAGGTGTGGAAACAAACTTGGCCCCGGGCTCAATGGTCAGCCAGACAAAAGGTAGGTCTGTAAGAGATACAATAACACTGGTGAGATGTGCTTACCTTAGCTGTATGGGCATAGCCAGTCCTTTGAGATCAAAAGGGCAGCATTGACCCAAGGACAATGTTCAGAAGGATTAGGAACAGGAAACACAGGCAGGAAATTGGATAAGTGAGCCGATATTGTGGGGCTTACAAGCCATGAGACGAAACAAAATGTATGTGAATTGTTGAATGGAAAACGGATCTGCTCTGTAAACCTCCCAATACACAAGAAAAAGTTAAAATATATAACAACAACACCCCTCTCTCTGGGTTTTAATAAGCAAAACCCTTCTTTAAGAGGAGGGCAAACAGGTGACAGGTGATGCTGGTGAATTCATGTTCCCTCCTCCCCCTTTCTGAGTCTTACCTCAGGGGAAGACAATTTGCATTATGTTCTTCATCCCACTGAAGGTCCCCGCCAGGTTCAGGCGGTGTTGCCCACAGCAGGCCTCACTCAAGGATACTCTGAATTGGCATTGCCCCCTCTCTTGTTTTATCTTTTTGGGCACTCCACTTCCTGTTCCGACGATAATTTCTCCACATTGATGACCAACCCACAAGCCCATGTCCCAGCCTCTGCTTTCTGGGGGAACCAAAGCTAAGACAACATTCATTGTAGAACATGAGAATCATCAGATAAAGGGGGTGGGGTGGGGGAAACCCTGTCACAACCATCCATAATTCTGCCCTCTTAAGAGACCTCTTCGGTTAATATTTGGGTCTACAGTTATTTTTCAAAAATACATACTTAGAAACAAAATGAAGCGCACGCATAAGCAAAAGCACGCTGTTTTGTATCCTGACCTTTTGACTTTTTTGGGGGGGGGAGGTACAGGTTGTATGACCATCATTGCAGCTCTCCCTTTCTCCCCATTCTCTGCCCACTTTCTCCTACCCTGATGGGATTGCTACTCTCATTATGTGTCGAGAGCTCTTATCTGTACCAGCGTACATGCTCTGGTCTAGCCAGATTTGTAAGGTAGAACTGGGGTCATGATAGTGGGGGCAGGGAGGGGAAGCATTAAAGAACTCTAGGAATGTTGTGTGTTTTGTACATGCTATCCTGCACCCTGGCTGGCTCATCCCTTCCTTGTGTTCCTTCTGTAAGAGGATGTCCAATTGTCTACAGCTGTCCAGGGACTGGTCTCTCTTGATCAAAGTATGTGAGAAAAATCTCACCATCCTCACTTCCAAGGAGAGTGTTGGCTGCACTTCCTCCAACACTGATGTGTTCGTTCTTCTGGCAGTCCAGGATACTTTTCAATAGTCTTTGCCAGCATGGAAATTGAGATGCATAGACTCTTCTTCCATCTACTTTAATCATTGTCCAGCTTTGACATGAATACGAAGCAACTGGAAAATACCATAGCTTGGATCAGGGGCACCTTCGTCCCCAACATGAAATCTTTGCTCTTTAACACTTAAGTTGATCTTGTGTAGCAAAATTTCCCAACGCACTATGCCATTTGGTTCCATGACTGCTGCACTCAGAAGCACTGACGGTGGATCCAAGTAAAATGAAATATCGACAACATCTATCTTTTCTCCATTTAATGAGGTTACCTATTGATCCAGTTGTGAGGCGCTTGTTTACTTTACATTGAGTTGCGATTCATACTGAAGGCTGTAGTCTCTGATCTTCTTCCACGAGTGCTTCATGTCTGCGTGGCTTTTAGGGAGTGAAGCTGAACCATCTGCATAGCACAGATTGTCGACGAGTCTTCCTTCAATCTTGATGCTGTGTTCCTCTTCAGGTAGTGCGGCTTCTTGGATTATTTGTTCAGCATGCAGATTGAATGAGCATGGGCAGCAGAGACAACCCTGACACACACCCTTTCCTGATTTTAAACCATAAAGTATCTTCTTGGTATGTGTTCAGGTGACACATGAGCACAATTGAGTGATCTAGAATTCCCATTCCTCCCAATATTATCCATTGTTGATTAGGACCCACATTGTTAAATGCCTTTGAACAAGTAAGCATCTTCTTTGGGCCTCTCAGCTTTCAGCCAAGATACAGCTGTCTCGGCAGTGACAGCCCTAGCTCCTTGTTCTCTTCTGACTCAGGCTTCATTTCTGGCATCCACCTGTTAATGTACGGCTGCATCTATTTTTAAATTATCCTCAACAAAACTCTATGTTCATGTGATATTAATGATATTATTGGATAATTTCTGCATTCTGTTGGGTCACCTTTCTTTGGAATGGGCAGACATGGGGTTTTCTTCCAGTCAGTTGGCTTCATAGCTATTTTCTAAATTTCTTAACATACCCTAGTCAGTGTTTCCAGCCCTGCATCAATTTGTTAAAATATTTCAATTGGTATTCCATCAGTTCCTTAAGGGTTGTGTGTCAGTCTGAGTAGACTAGAGAAACAAATTCATTGACACTCATATATGTGTAAGAGAAGACTTTATATCAAAGAACAATTGTATATTAAGAAACATCCCAGCCCAGTCCAGATCAAGTCCATAAGTCTAATATTTGCCCATGTGTCCAATAAGAGTCCACAAATTCCTCTTTAGACTCACGCAGCCATGCAATGATGCCAAATGCAGGACGATCACAGGCTGGTGGGTAGAAAGTCTTGTAGTTCCAGTGGTGGTGGAAGCATTTCAGTACTGGCATGGGTCTCCACGTGGCTCTTCCTGCTCCAGGCCTCTGGCTCCAGCAATGTGTCTCCATGTGGCTTGTCAAGAGCAATGTGAAGCAGCGAGTTTGCATGGCCTCCAGGGAGGAAGACAGGAGTTCCCAGAATCCTCAGAAGGCCATGCCCACAGAGAAGCCTCATTGGCTATGACCTGATTGACAGGAAAGACTCCACCCCCTTCTTCAAGTTGACAGAAGATTATGTAACTGCCAACAGTTTGTTTTTTAGCTAAGACTTTCAGCGTAGCCTGGGTTTCTTCCTTCAATACCATCAGTTCTTTGGGGTACAGTTACTCTGTGTATTCCTTCCATGTTTTTTTTCAAACAATTTTATTGGGGGCTCTAAGATCTCTTATCACCATCCATACATTCATCCAATGTGTCAGGCACATTTGTACATATACCGCCATCATCATTTCCAAAGCATTCTCTTCCCACTTGAGCCCCTGATATCAGCTCCTCATTTCATTCCCCTCCCTCCCCTGCCCTCCCTCTCTCATGAACCCTTGGTAAGTTAGAGATTATTATTTCCATATCTTACATCATCCTCCGTCTTCCCTCACCCACTATTCCGTTATTCGTCCCCCTGGGAGGGGGTTCTAGATTGATCCTTGTGATTGATTCCCCCTTTCTCCCCCACCCTCCCCTAATCCTCCTGGTACTCTCCTTGTTGGCACTGAGGGGTTTATCTATCTTGTATTTCCTGTGTTTGGGGCTCTTATCTGTAGCAGTGTGCATGCTCTGGTCTAATCCGATTTGTAAAGTAGAACTGAGGTCATGATAGTGGGGTGAAGGAAGCAGCAAAGAATTAGAGGAAAGTTGTGTGTTTCAGCGGTGCTACACTGCACTCTGACTGGCTCATTTCTTCCCTGTGACCCCTCTGTGAAGGGATGTCCAATTGTCTACAGATGGGCACTGGGTCTCCACTCCATGCCGCCCACCGCCACCCATTCACAGTGGGTATGGTTTTATTCTGGAAAATAGTACAGCAGTTTCCTTAAAACCTAAATATGCAACTCACATATGGCCCGACGATTACACTCCAGGCCATGTGTCCTACAGAAATGAAAACTTATGTTCACAAACACAAAAAGCTCTGTATATGCCTATTCAGAGCAGTTTTATTTGTAATGACCCCTAACTGGAAACACATTGTGGTAAATGTTTATAATGGTATGTTTATACCATAGCATATCAGCCAGCAACAAAAAGGAATGGACTATTGATACACATAACAACTTGGATGAATCTGCAAAGAACAATGCCCCAAAGGTGGAGAAAAAGCCAATCAAAAAAATTAAGCATTGAATGATTCTACTTACATATCCTTTTGAAGGACAAATTTTCATAATGGAGGCCAGATAGGTGGTTGAGACAGAGGCTGGTGGATGTGTTATGTTAAAATGTGGTGGCTGTGTGAGTCTCGATAGATGATAACATTAGAACTTGACACACCTACTCAAGTAAAAATGGAGAAGTCTCGGTAAAACTGGCAGTGTGTCAATATCTGGTTATGCGATTATACTATCAAACCCCAATGGTAACATCATGGGCAAAGTATGAAAAGAGTTCTCTCCCTATTATGTCTTACAACTACATGTAAATCTATAATAGCACAGCAAAAATGTAACTGAATGAAAAAAAAAACAGACAAAAAGGCCAACTTTGGTCTCTGGGGCATGACTAGTCAACCTTTGGTCTAGGACAGAAGTCAGCAAACTGAGGCTTGGCTCTCAAGCCATATGTGGCTCTTTCAGTAGGCACGTGTGGCTCTGAGATAAAATTGAAAAAAAATTGTAAAGGATATTATTCAGATAAGGGTGATTTCATTTGTTTTTTTAAAACCCATTTTTGATTTAATATAATTGAATTGAATAATTTGTATATCACAGTGAGGGACATGGTTGGCGCTACCATTTAAAAGTTTGCCGGCCCCTGGTCTAGGCAATCAGTATGTGACAGAGACTTTTAATTAACTGCTAACATCCACTCTTCACTCACATTTCAGTGACCAAACCAAACCCAACCTCCTGCCAAACTGCCCCGGAGAGCTTCCAAGGCCGGGCCCTCTCCAGAAGCAGACTGTCATGTATTTCTCACCAGCAGGTGGCTGGTGGGTTCAAACTGCCAGTCTTTTGGTTAGCAACCAAGCTCTTTTAACCATTACCTCCACTTTCTTTTAGTAACAAAGTTCTCATATTGCTCCCGCTTACCGAGGAAGATCAAAGATTGCAGTCTTCAGTATGGATTGCATACAACTCAATGTAAAGAAGACCCAAAACCCTCACAAATGGACCAAAGGACGTCATGATCAATGGCGAAAAGGTTGACGTTATCAAGGATGTTTTCTTGGTTGGACCCACCATCCATGCTCATGGGAGCAGCAGTCAAGAGATCAGAAGGCGTATCGCATCAGGTAAATCTACTGGACAAGACCTCTTTAGAATATTGAAGAGCAGGATGTTGCTTCGAGGACTGAGGTGTGCCTGACCCAAGCCATGGTCTTTGCAATCACTTCATGTGCCTGTCAAAATTGGACACTGAACCAGGAAGACCGAAGGAAATTCAATGCATTTGAACTGTGGTGCTGGAAAAAAGAGTATGACAGCACCATGGACTGCCGAAAGGACAAGCTGGTCTGTGTTGGAGGAAGTAAGGTCAGAGTGCTCCTTAGAGGCAAGGATGGTGTGTTAGCCTGGGTGGACTAGAGAAACAAATTCATAGAGACTCAGATATGTATAAGATATATATATATATATATATATATATATATATATATATATATATATATATATATATACATGACAGCAGTTGACTATTCAGAAAACATCCCAGCCCAGTCCAGATCACGTCCAAAAGTCCAATAATAACCCATATGTCCTATACCAATCTATAAAGTCCTCTTCAGACTCATGAAACACATGCAATGATGCCAAATGCAGGAAGATCACAGGCCAGTGGGTGGAAGGTCTTGTGGATCCAGTGGTGGTAGAAGCATCTCAGCACTAGCAGGGGTCTCCATGTGGCTCCTCCTGCTCCCAGGGCTCTGGCTGCCATCAGCGTTGCTCCATGTGGCTTGTAGTCTGTAACGTCTCGCAGGGAGCCCACGTGTGTCCCGCCTCCAGCAAACTATTTATCTCCTCAGCACCTCCAAATGAGGTCATCAAGCTGCTACCTGATTGATAGGCTAAACTTCACCCCTTCACTTGTAAGTCTCAAATTGACAACAGATTATGTAACTACCACAGATGGTAAGACATCACCTTCGGACATACTGTCAGGAGAGACTAGTCCTGAAGAAGGACATACCGTTTGGTACAGTAGAAGGGCATCGAGAAAGACAAAGTCCTGGACAAGATGGATTGACACAGTGGCTGCGTCAATGGGTTTAGACATAAGAATAATTGTGAAGACGGCTCAAGACCGTGCAGTGTTTCATTCTGTTGTGCATAGGGTCGTCGTGGGTTGGAGCCAACTCGATGGCATCTAACAACAATAACAACACCCCTTGGACTGAAATGTGGCCACATGACTAGGTATAGACCCTTCAAATGTAAGTGAAAATGTGAAATGGTAATTCTGGGAATGTGGAAGTGTGGCGAGAATTCCATCACATTTCCTTGGGTCAAGTTATTAGTCTAAAGGGGAGCATGGGACCCACATCGGGACAATGGGATCAAGCAACGTCTATGGGAATAAATATTTTTCACAACCAAGAGATTAGTGCCAGTGGCACTGATAAGGATGGTGCCACCCAGTGGGGTAACTCATGGACCTCCTCCTCCAGACTGCACCAATCCTTAGTGATACAGGCAAGTTTAATTATAGAACAATATAAGATGAATACAATCATAGATTTCTTAAATGGCTACTTCTTAGATTCTATGAATACTACCATCAATATTGTTCTGCAAGCAAAAGATTTCTACATTGAGAAAGCAAATGTTTTGAGGATGATGATGGCAACAAGTGTACCAATGTGCTTGACACAATGGATGGATGGACGGATTGTGATAAGAGTTGTACAAGTCCCCAATAAAATGATTAAAAATAAAAGATTTCTACATTGAATTAGGACATTCTGAGCTGCAGCATTATTAGGAACCGAGTGGTAGCCTGTTTTGATTTTTCGTCTTTTCCTTTAATTACTACGTTACTCTCAAATAAGTTATTGATATAGGCTCAAAATGCTAATTACTTCAATATCGTAGTTAAAACACCGGAAAATGTGACAGAGTCAGCAACTAAAGCAGCAGCTCATGCTGGTAGCCCATGCGGATGAAACCATGTAATTTGAAGTGTCACCGCAATTGGGTAGTAAGGACAGCTCTGACCAAGCCGACTGGAAGGTTCAGAAATTACAGCTGCAGAGTTCTAGCCCTCTAGGTATATGGCTCCATGTAAAATGGGCTGGTGAAAAATGCTTTTGTTGGTACAATTAAATGGCTTTGTCTGGTGCCGTCCAGCTGGCTGCAACTCAGAGTGACACCATGTACAACGTAAGAAAACACTGCCCCGTCCTGTGCCAACCTCACGATGGTTGTCATGTTTGAACCCATTGTTGCAGCAACTATGTCCATCCATTCTGGGTTTTTTTCTAGTTTTTTGTTTCTATCTGTCTATCTATCTATCTATCTATCTATCTATCTATCTATCTATCTATCTATCTATCTATTCCATCCATTCTGTTTAGGGTCTCCTCTTTCTCGGAGACCCTTTACCAATCATGATGTCTTTCTCCAAGGACTCATCCCTCCTGAACGCGTGTCCAAAGTACGTGACATGGAACCGCACTGTGTTAGGTAGGGTTGACTAGAGAAACAAATCCAGTGACACTCATATATGTGTAAGAAAGAGCTTCATATCAAGAAGTCACTGGAGAAGCCTTGGTGGCATCGTGGTTATAAGATGGGCTGCTAACTACAAGGTCAGTAGTTCGAAACCACCAACTGCTCTTTTGGAAAAAGATGGGACTTTCTACTCCAGGGAAGAAGTAATTGTATATCAGGAAAACATCCCAGCCCAGTCCAGATCAAGCCCGTAAGTCTGATACTAGTCCTTAAGTCCCTCTTCAGACTCACACAGCCACATGCAAAGAGGCAGAATGCAGGAAGATCACCGGTTGGTGGGTACAGTTATGTGGATCCAATGGCGGAGGCTCTGGCAGCTCTCTGAGTGACTCCATAGTGGGAAGATGAAGGTGGGGTGAGGGGAGGTGCTAACAGAACCTTCCCTATGAGAAGATCCCACCCATAAGGAGGCACCAATAGGCTGTGACCTGATTGACAGGTTAAACTCCACCCCTGTACTTTCATCTGTCTTCAAGTTGACATGCAATTATGTAATGCACACACACACACACACACACACACACACGATCTTTGCTAACAAGGGGCATTCTGGTTGCATTTCTTCCAAGGTGGATTTGTTTGTTCTTCTGGCAGTCAGTCCATGGTACTTACACTATTCTTTACCGACACCATAGTTCAATTGCATGGATTCTTCTTCAATGTTCCTTATTCAGTGTCTAACTTCCACATGCTTTTGATGCAGTTGAACACACCATGGCTTGGGTTATGTGAGTCGGAATCAACTGGATAGCAGAGAGTCTGGTGAAGAGGAGACAAATGGGTCCTTATCCTTATTTTAATATCTCCATCATAAACCCAACGGTGAGCCTGCCTCCGCTCTAGACCAGAAGTGTAGCATACTTTTGCTGTGGAAGTCCAAAGAGTAACTATTTCAGGCCATGTCGGCCATGCATTTTCAGTGACAATAACTTTTATCGAGATACAATGTTGCGGCACAAAAGCAATCACAAAAACTATGTAAGTGAGTGAGCATAACTGTTTCCCACAAAAGGTTACGAAAACAGTCAGTCGACTGAATTGGCCCTGGGGCCTTCGTTTGTCAACCCCATGGATTCGTTATCAAGCAAACCACAACATTCCTTGTGAGTTAACTCTCTAACTTCCGTGGAGTTGATCCTGACACCTAGTGACCCTGCAGGACAGAGTAAAACTCCCCGATAGGATTTCCAAGGATGTACATCTTTCCAGAAACAAGACTGTCACACCTCTTTTCCGCAAAGTGGCTGGTGGGCTCAGTTCACCACCTCTTGGTTGGAAGCCTTGTGTGTTAATCGATGAGCCACCAGTGTTCATCACCTGCCAGTGAGGGGGGTTGGGCGGGAACCTCAATGCCATCAAGTTGATTCCGATTCATACCCACCCCTTAAGGCAGAGTAGCATTGCACTTGTTGGTTTCTGAGACTTGAATATCTTCATGGGAGCAGTCTCCTCTTTCTCCCATGGAGCAATGGGTGGGTTCAAACCGCTGACCATTCACAACAAACAGTCCAGTGCACAGCCTGATGGGCCACCAAGACTCCTTCACGTGGTGACAGGACAACACAATTTGGAAAAGCAACACGATTTCCAGACATTGCCAAGTGTCTCCAAGGGGAGCAAACGTGCCCTCAGTTGAGAACCCACCGACCCAGGGCAAACAGCTGGAAATGGACCCAGCCCAGGTGCATTTCGAGCATCTGCAGGTCTGCCAAACTGCCTTCCCACACTCATCCTCGCAGGCACTCCCCACAGTATCGTCAAGTCTCCCATGATTTGCTAATCTAAACCAAGCTCCGTTGCCTTCAATGAAGTGATCATTGCCTGAGGAAAGGACAATGTGTCAGGATTTTCCCAGCAAGGGTGGAAGCTTAGACACCCTCTCTCTCTTGGGGCTCTGGTGATAACAGCATTATGCTTCATTTGAGTGAGGTATACCCTTTACACTTAAAGTATTGATGAGACGATACTTAGGGGCTGGTTAATTTTTCTCCCCTGCTGTGAACACTTATCTGCTCTTCACTCCCAATAAAAAGGTCCTTAAAGGAGAGGTATCACATAAATAATTAGGAGCTCCCTGGGGAAGGGGCTACCCATCTTTTTAGGCATCCTAGAAGTTAAATGGGGGAAATATGAGAGATGATATCCAGGGGTATTGCCTGGAGTCGAGCTTCCTGGGAATAAGGGGAGTGTAATTGAATACTGGACGCTACTGCAATCGGAGCTCCTTGTTCCCCCCCCCCCCCCCCGTGGGCTTGGGCCCGAGCCTCTGTTTTGTTTCTAGGTGGATGCTTAATAACCCTGTGATGTCAACAAGGGCTGCAACTAGCATTCACTGAGCGCTGAGCACTTGGGCAACCACTGGGCACACCTTAGCTCTTTAAATCCTAATAACACCTCAGTGAGGTGGGTCCTCTTATTATCATTCCCGTTTCACAGATGGGGAAAATAGAGGCTCAACGAGGTGGAAAAATAGGAACCCATTTCTTCCATGGGGGTTTCAGCGTCAGGTGGTTCTGGCATGGACTGTCACACCACCAAACACTAAACCGAACCCTCTGTGGTTAATTCCAATATACAGCGACCCTCTAGCACAGGGTAGAGCTGTCTCATAGGGTGGCTAAGTCTGGGATCTTCATGGAAAGGGCCCGCCACATCTCCATCGCTGAGCAACTGGTAGTTTCCGCCCGCTGACCTCCCAAGATGAGCAGCTAAGTGTTTAACCACTGCGCCAACAGGACTCCCTCGTGTCGGCCACTGCACGATAACGGACTTCCATTCAAGCACTCTGTCCTTCACCACACAGACTCCTGTCACCAAGCCTGGCCCTGGTATCAATAGGTGGCCTCAGAAGACACAGCTGTTTTGGAGGATGCAACAGCTGTTCATTTATTTACCCCTCCGCCAAGCCCCACAAATCAAAACGCCACAGGATGGGGCTCATTTGGTCTCAAACACTAGCCTAGGAAATGATGGTTTTTCATTAAAGAACTGTCCACCTGCCCTCCAACTCCTTACCCTGGAGTCTAAGGGCCTAGACACTTGGGTAGGGATTTCTGTTCGGTGCAAGAGAATGATTTCGGGCAAGAAATATTTTTTCAATGTTCTAACACTTCTTCCAACAGCAGTGTCTATTGGAAAGAGAAAGAGAAATCCAGATATGTACCATATGTTCATGCTTTTCTTTTGTTAATCTTATTGTTTTCAATGAACCTTTACAGAGCAAATTAGGTTATCATTTGACAACTTTTCTACACATTGTTCTGACACATTAGTTACATCGTTCATATGGTGTCAACATTGTCCTTAATTGTGTTCACGTGGTTCTGTTTCCAGTGCTCTAGGTTCCCAGCCCACTTATCTTCCGGTCTTTGCTTTAGAGTCATGGTTGACATTTTGGTCTCAGTTTTGGTTAAAGGCTTAAATAATATTTCAGGGGGATAGTCTTAGGATAGTTTTAGTCCTCTAGTCTAAACTAATCTAGCAAGCCTAAGCTTAAAATTTAAGCTATGTTTTATATTTTTCTCCATTCTATCCAGGTCCATTTATGTGGCCCCCCTGTCAGAAGTTGGTAGTGGTAGCTGGGCACCATCTAGGTCTTCTGGTCTCTTGTAGCCTATTAGCCCTGTGCAGGAGTTTCTTCTTGGACACTTTGCTTTCCCTCTTTCTCTTTTTCTCCTGACAAGTAGAGACCAACATGTGTGTCTTAGATGGCTGCTCACAAGCTTTTAAGACCCTAGGATGCAGAACACAAATTTTGTGAACTCAATTATGCTGCGGAGCCACTCATTTTTTTCCAACAAATACCAGAGCGTATGTCTTATGTCTCACTCTGTGCATGCATGACTGTACTCCTTTACAGCTAGTAGGAGACATTTCCCTGCATGAAGGCACCCATCAGATTTCCATGAACTGCTATCTGTCTATCATCTATCTATCTATCTATCTATCTATCTATCTATCTTCTATCTCCCAAAATAATCACCTACAAGTCCTACACCTTTCAAGGTTCCCAATGGTAGGAAGTGGGGGGAACAGTTGAGCAGTCCCAGAAGGCACCTCTTCTCAATAAAGTGTCCAGGCCCATGCCCCCTGGTAAAGGCAGCCACATTCTAGTGACGTATCTGCTTCTGCCTTCTCCCTAAGGATGGTGTCATTGTGTTTCATGGCTTCCCTCCTTCACCCAAGTCCTCCCAGGTGACGCTGTGCTAAAAAGTTTGGGCTCAGATAAGTTATCACATGCTCTGTCTCAATTTACTCAGCCGTACTCAGGACTCATGAAGTACCTGTCTCATAGGTCTAGATGTTAGAACATCAATGGAGTTAATATGACTAGGCACTGGGCACAGTGCCTAGTACAGAGTTGGCAGTATACAAGCATTTCTTCCAAGAGGCGTCAGGACTAACAGAACAAGGGGACACCGTATGGCTTAACCATTGGAAAAGATGTGCACCTGGGTCGTATCTTTTCAACATATGTCGTCCTCAGTCTGTATGCTGAATGAAACTGGACCACAGGAAGAAGGACGAAGCGTCGGGGTTGGAGGAAGGTTCATTCAGACGACACAACCTTGCTGGCTGAAAGCAAAGAGGACCCGGAGCACTTACCGATGAAGGTCAAAGACAACAACTTTCAGTAAGGTTTCTACCTCGGCATAAAGAACACAAAAATCCTCACAATTGGCCCAGTAAGTCAGTCAATGAACATCGCCAGAGAAACCAGAGGTTGAAGTTGTGAAGGATTCTTGTACTTGGATCCACAATCAACGGTCACGGAAGCAGCAGTCACGAGAACAGCATGTTGCACTGGGCAGATCTGCAGCAGCTTGCTCCTGTGAAAGGGTTAAAGAGCAAGATGCCACCTGAGGATTCAGACAGGCCTGACCTCATACGCATGCAAAAGCCAGACAAGGGATGCAGGAGACCAGGATTCGATGCCTTTGACTTAGGGTGTTGGCAAAGACTAGTGAAGATTACGAATCTGTACAGCCAGAATGCTCCTGAGAAGGGCAGGGGGTGAGATTCTGGCTCACGTAATCAGGAAGCATCAGTCTCGGGAGAAGGACAGCAGGCTCCTAATGTCGAAGGTCCATGGAAAAGAAGACCACCCACAACAAGATGGATTGACCTAAGTGCTGTAAACAACGGGCTGCAAGCTGGAAATGATGAAGAGGATGGCCCAGGAACAGGCAATGTCTGGTTCTGCTGTTCTAGGGAATCTCAGCCCACTGGAGCTGACTGGGTGGCGTCCAACCACAGCAGCAGCAGCAGTATTTATTAACTAAAACACAGAAATAAAGAATTCACACACACACACACACACACACACACACACACACACACACACACACACACACACGGAAGCATTAACCCTTTCCTCATGGCGCTTCCAGAGTCGAAGTCCCACAGAGGGTTGGTTCCCTTGACTGTAAATCTTGATTGAAGCTGACTGCCACATCTTTCTCCTGTGGGGCGGGTTCCAGCGAACCACTGACCTGTCCGTGAGCAGCCAAGCATTTCACCCCTCCACCATCAGGGCTCACGTGACGCTCCTCGAGAACTGACTTTTTCTGGGACATTGCTCTTAGAAAAGAGAAGAAGGTGGCGGGTGAGCCTTTGCCGAGTCAGGTCGGGCCCGTGTATGTCAGAGTAGACCTGCACTCCATAGGGTTTTCAATGGCTTATTTGTCTGACTCATAACAACCCTATAGGGCCAGGGTCGAACCGCCTCTTGTGGATTCCCAAGACCATAACTGCTTCCGGCTGAGCGGCTGGTGGTTTCGAACTGCTGACCTTTTGGATGGCGGCCCAATGCTTAACCATCACGCCACCATTGTTCTGACTCAATGGCAGTGGGCTGAGTTTATTTTTCTGAAGGAGGCCTTTGTCCCGAGGCATCTCTGGGTGTCCTTGGACTTCCAAGCTTTCAGTGCCTTAACTGTTTGCCCTGTCCAGGGGCTCCTGGGTGTTGCTTCACGTCTGAGAATTCACACATCTTGTATGGCCACCAAGTCGATCCTGACTCCCAGCAAGCCTAGAGGACCAAGCGGAGCTGTCTGTGGGTTTCTGACGCTGCACATCTTCATGGGAGCAGAACGCCTCGCCTGTCTCCTGCGGCGTTTCAAACTGCTGACTCACCACGCCATAGGAATTCACAGGGCTGGAAGCACATATCCGCAGATGTAGGTCACCGGCCTTTTCCACACCATTTAGGACTTCAAAATATTAGCGGTAGTGAATGCCAGGCTCTGTCCTAAGAGTTTCACCAGCATCATCTTCTTTTTGTCTCCCAAACACCTGTAGGTAGGTCCCTTAGCATGCTCACTTAGCACTTAAAGAAACAGACTCCCCAAAAGCCAAGGCCCAAGGCCAAGTTCCCCAGTTAGTGACTGGAGGGAGAGGGCAGAACTCCAGTCTGAGCAAATTAGGGACTCTCAGATGCAGAACAGCGTGGAGAGAGCGGCCCCACCTCCCCAGCACCCTGATTCTCATCACCCACTTCTCTCTCCCACATCCATGGAGCCACGTCCGCGTGTCCCCCATGGCCAAGGCTACACTCTAGGCTGCAGAAAACATGCAAGCAACTGGGACCCGACCCAGCGCCACCTTGCGAGCCCAGCATTTCGAGGGGCAGGCTTCCAAACAGGGTAATAATCGTCCCATTAAAATTAATGTCCATGAAGTGAGCCGTTAAAAGCGTGCAGATTAGAAAGGGGGTGGGGTGGGGAGGGGATTGTTCGATTTCAATCCAAAGGGCTATTTAAATAGACACTGTATCTTCATTCTTGGAACGCTGCACTTGGCCAGTGGCCCCTGGGCCCCTTTGCAAAGACTAGAAGGGATTAAGGAGGTGAGCCCCAGGAGGATGGGGGAAGCGGCTCGGGCCAGAAGCAAAGAGAACAGAAGGTTATCCAGGCCCACTGCCTGCCAGGTGCTTGGCATGGGTTTCCCACTTTTTATCTCTGTACCAGTCCTAGGAGGGAGGTACTATGACTTCCAGATTCCAGGGGGCAGTATAAAACCACATTTAGGAGCGGAGTGTCAGCAGCCAACAGAGTTTAGATGCAGGTTTAGATGCACTTTATTAACTATGGGCAAGAGCTTTCCTCCGTGGGACTCAGTGTGCTCATCTATGTAGTAGGAGGGCAACAGCATCTTTCCCATAGAATTGTTGGGAGATCAGCAGGAGATCACATGGATTAGGCCCTGGGCCCAGTGACAGACACAGCAGGCAGGCAGTGAGTGCTGGGCAGTCCCACAGTGAGGGCGAAGGCCCCCTGAGACCACAGAGCAGAGCTGATAATCTGTGTCTCCATCTTTTCACGTGCTGTGTGCAGAAGCCAAGGCGAGGCAGCTCCTCATGATCAACTCAGAGCAATGCTAAGTTCACAGGCTTTTCCCAGGAAACCAGCAGATAACAAGGGCCCAGAACTCCAGGTGGATCTGAGACACCTCTGGATTCCCTCTATCTTTTGAGCCTCCAAGTCATCCTAAAAACAACAATTCATAGGTCTAGGCCTTCAAGCAGATTCTACCCTCTGGGAATCTGGAGACAAGGAGCAGGGTGGCAGTCTGCAATAATTTATCTTTGGAGACTTTAATGTTGCCCTTCAATTCTGGCTCAACAAACCTGTCTGTAAGGGGACAGAGATGCTCCAGTCCATTGATGGTTAGCAGGCTTCATTCTCCCTTATAGAATCCTGGCGGGGGTGGGGTGGGAGTGGGGGGAGGGGGGCATGGATCAATGGTACCTTTAAGAGTGGGAAACTGCGGAATTTCTCCAAGGAAGAAGTACTGGAGTGGGGGTAGGGGTGGTAGCTAAAGTACCCTTCCCCCCCAACTGCTGGCCACTCAGGGTCTCCAGTGCACAGTAGAGGGGGGGGGGGGGGGCCCTGCCAGAAACTGTAGCCCTGTTGGGATCGATAATATTCGTAAAAGAACCAAAAGAAGTAAGGTCGCTGTGAACTTCTGGAGTCTTTCTGTCCAAGCCCTGCCCTGTGGAAGGGGAGGGCGGGAGAAGAGGGGGAAGGGGGCGGGTTAAGGACTGGCCTCCCCAAACCATCCTCAGAGACCCCCCCACCTTCAGGATTTCCAATGCCCCTTTGCTGGGTTCAGGCCTGGGGCCAGAGGTGGGCAGGGGACTCGTGCCTGGGGGTCGCACACCCCAACACTACAGGCACAGCTCGGAGATGAGGCAAGTTTGGGTTGAATCCGACCCTCCCCGAAAAGATTTTGAATCAACCCATTTCCTGAAAGCCAAATAACCAGCTCTGGAATATTTTTTAATAAAGCAGCAGAATTCGATATCCGCTTCATCCCAAACGGCAAGCAAGCTTCCTTCCTTTGCCCAATCGGAACCGGAGCTGAATTCAGGGAAACGGGGAAGCCGAAAGCCTCTCCTCGCCGCCGCCGGGGCCTCGCGTGACCCCCAAAGCCCGGGACCTCCGCGGCAGGGCGCCTTCTCGCGTCCCGCGCTCCTCCTCTCCCCAGCCACGCGCCCCCTCGTTGCCGGAGCGGCGAGGGTTAAAAGTTACCTCTCGGTTTCTTCTGCCTGCAGCCCCCCCCACCCCCGGGGGCCGGATGATGTAACCCCCTCCCCGCGCCCTCCCCGCCCCCCTCCACCATGTGACACTTTAATTAATAATAGCGCCGTCAGCACAACAAACGCACAACACAAGGAGAAACTTGGTGTCCAGGGGAGGCCCCCGGCGGCTGGAGCGCGGCGGCGGCGGCGGGCGCGGAGGCCGGAGGCAGCGGAGGCGAGCGCGAGCCCGAGGCGGGCGGCGGCGAGGCCAGCGGTCATGTGCCCGTGCCCCTTGCACCGCGGCCGCGGGCCCCCGGCCGTGTGCGCCTGCAGCGCGGGCCGCCTGGCTCTGCGCTCGTCCGCCGCGCAGCTCACGGCCGCCCGGCTCAAGGCGCTCGGCGACGAGCTGCACCAGCGCACCATGTGGCGGCGGCGCGCGCGGAGCCGGAGGGCGCCAGCGCCCCGCGCGCTCCGCACCTACTGGCCCTGGCTGTGCGCGGCCGCGCAGGTGGCGGCGCTGGCGGCCTGGCTGCTCGGCAGGCGGAACTTGTAGAAACGCGGGGCTTCTTGGTGGGGCCGGAGCCGAGACCCAGCCGGAGCGAGCAACAGGTACTCGGGCGGGCGCGGCGACGGCGGGGGGGTGGGGGGGGAGAGGGGGTTGGGGACGCGGGGACGCGCGCGGCAAGTTTAGCTTTCTTCTCTGCCTTCCACTGCACTCGTCTCTCGCTGGGCTCACGGTCCCCTTCTCTCCTTCCAAGGGTCTCACACTTTTGAGCACCTCCTCTCTGGAGCGGTGGCACGGACAGGGGTGCGGTCGGGGGGACGTATGCCCCTTTTCCCCAGCCCCTCGAGGAGGCAAAAGTGGGCAGGCTGGAAGGTACTTTGAAGGCGTGGCAAATTTGGCACCATCTCCCGCAGTTCAAGGCAATTCCATGGCCATTTCCAAGCTGTCTATCGCCTCCCGGGTGGCTTGGTCTCCTCGGCGCGAAGATCCCCCCGCCCCTCGGCGCCGCGCGCTGTCTCTTTGAGCTCGCGGTGGCAGGTCGCCTCCGTCTTCCTCCCCAGGGCAGTTTCCCGCCACCCGGCAAACTTCTTGACACCTCTCCTGCAGCGAGGTGTCTCCTTTCTGGCGGGACGCGCGTTCTGTACTCCAGTCCCGGAGAGGTTGGCGCTGCAGTGTACGGGGGTTGGGGTCAGGGCCCCTAAGGGAACCCGAGAGAGAAGCCTACAATCAGAGCATTTATTGAACTCCTTCTGGGTGCTGGGCCCCGGCTTTGGGAGGGGAAGCTTCGAGAAGGTGGCTAGGCATTAGAAAGTGCCTGCAGTGAGGGGCGTGTATTTGGGCGTCCACTGTGTTTTAGACAGTGGGACGGCCCCACTGAGCACCTACTGTGTGCGATTTCTTTGGACATCAATTACTGAGCGCCAGCCGTGCGCCAGGCATTGCCCCGGGCACTTGTGGGGAACAAACGTGGGTTAGGAGCGCCCTTCCAGGTTTTGAAGCAGAGGGGAGCGCCCCGCGAATGAGGGTGGAGAGCCCCAGGCGGGAGGTGGGTCTGGGCCCAGAAGGTGCAGATCGACGGGGTGACCGCTGGAGCCACTAGAACAGGGTGCACGGCGCACGGGGCCTCGCGCTCGGGTAGCGGCCGCGCCCGCGGTGCACTGACACCTTGGGAAGCTGGCGAAGCGCCCGCAGGCGAGGCCCGAGCGTCTGTGCCCTCGGGGAGAGGCGGCAGCCGGAGCGTGGGGGGTGGCAGCGCCCGGGGAGCTGCGGGGGCGCGCGGGGTGTGAGCCGGGAGCGCGGGCGACAGATGCCGCGTGGGCCGGAGCAACCCGGCGCTGGCGGCGAGGGGTGCGCGCTTCCGGATGCTCCCCGCCAGGTTCGCAGGCTCCGCTCCGCACTTTCCTCACCCGGAAGAGGGACCCGGTCTGGAGCAACCTGGGGCCACCGTTTGGACGGATCGCGGACGAGGAGAGGGAAAGGGGGAGTAGAGTGAAGAGCCTCAGCAGGGAATTTGGGGGAGAAGCAGAAAGGAGGTCAGAGGCGGGGAAGGAGGGCTCAGGAGTGCAGAGAGAACCTGCCGGGAGAACTAGCTTCCAGGCAGTGGGGAAGTCTTGGTATCCCGGCGAGTTTGGGAAAATGCTCCTTTTCGCGAGACGACTCGGTGCTGGGTAGAGGACGCGGTGCGGGGTAGCTGGCGTCCCACCTAGGGGGTGCTGTGTGCCTGTGAAAGCAAGGGCGTTTGTTCAGGGCAGGGGTGCCGCGGGCCCTGGGAAGGGACGCTCAGGGCCTGGAAGTGGCGTCCAGCGGGGAGGACGTGGTCGGGGTGAGAGGCCGTGTAGTGTCGTAGAAGGGAAGTCGAGAAGCACTGGGAAACAGCGCCAGGGACAGGCACTGAAATCACGCCCCTGTGTAACCGTCAGCCGACGCGCGCATCTTTTACCTTCCTATCGGTTCATACGCATAAAGTCATGCTCCATCCATTGAACACCTGGTGACCGCGACATGACCATGGCAACCGCAGCTTCTTTGCTTCCGTGGATGAAAAGGGGTTTGTTATGGACTCCAAGCCGCTATGTTCCGTTTCCCCTCTTTCATGCTTGGCAGGGCAGCCCCAGACCTCCCCAGTCCCATGGTCCAAACCACCCTACTGAGGAGCACGCGCCACTTGCGCCAGAAGACATCCCATGGGCTCATGCCCTGCAGGGTCCACCGGGTAGGTAGTCCTCCCCACTGAAGGAGCATAACAGAGCATATTCGGAATCAGAGGAGTGGGGGATGGTCATACCAGCCGGTGAGACCAAGCCCCCACCCCCACCCCCCAAAATGCAGAGAGAACAAGGGAGCTGGCCTTCTGGGAGCTGCTTTTTGCAATTCTGTGCTCCCTGGAGAGAACCACGTTTAAATCAATAGTCACACACAGACCCCAGCGAGAGAGCAAGGAAGAAATTTCTCTGGCCTCCCAACTCCAGTCCCTTAGCGCAGAGAAGCCGGTGAGCCCAGGAACCCTGCTGCGCCCAGATGGGCAGTTGGGGAGAGGAAGGAACTCCAGGTGGCTCTCAAAGGCCCAAGTATTGGCTTTAATGTGCTGAGCTCGCTCGCACAGCTGGAGATGGAAACTGCAGAGGTGAACAGAAAATGCTCAGTGGCGCCCCCTGCAAGTGGTGCCCAGGCTAAGTGCCACACCTTTCAGGGTTCTTCTGCTCTTGGGGGACGGAGCTGATCCCAAGGCTGCCCTCCAGTGTTGTTCCTCATGTGCTTGGAGCATCAGTGAAACTTCATGACAACCCCTTCCCTTGCCCTCCACCCCCACTTGCCCTCCTACCCTGGACCACCCCCCACTGCCTTCCTGAGCTTTTGGTCTAATTTTGAGAACATCCTTTGCTCCCTAGCTTCCAGAAAATTAGGAAGAAGTGCAGGAGGATCCATGTAGAAAGGACTCCCCCCCCCATGCTGGGTTCTGTGGTGGCTGTAGGGTGCCCTCCACCTTCCCCTCTGCCCCACTGGCGCAAGGGGCAATGCTGGTCAACACCCTAAGTGTTTCAGGAAGGCCAGGGCCAGCCGCAGAGGGCAGGGACCACCCTTATGAATTCTTCTTCCAGGTTTTAGAGTAGGTTTACCTATATGCAGCTTGGATACCCTCCATAGACTTGTTTTTGAATCGTCTCTCAGGAGACATGTAAAACTGGAAGCCTGAGACTCAGTTTCCCCATTTGTAAAATGGGGACAGGCATGGTACTCAATCTGTAGGGTGGTACAGAAAGCCTGGTGAACCGTGGCTGGTGCATCAGAAGTAGACACAGTGGCCCTCCTTTGGAGTCAGTGCTAGAGGGGGACAGCACAATCACTAAGAGCCCAACTTTAGGGGTCCTATGGTACTGCTGGTAGAAGGCCCGGCCTAGCCACCTGCTGGCCCTCTCTGAGCCTGTCCTCTTTATGTCCAATGGAGCTGCTACCCCTGTAGGAAGCCCTGGCAGCGTGAAGGTTAAGCGCTGAACTCCTGAAAAGTCAGACTTTGGGGCTCTGCAGGAGAAAAGAACTGGGCATCTGGTCCCATCAAGATTTCAGCCTAGGAAACCCCTAGGGGCAATTCGAATAGATTCTATAGCGGAGCTAGCAACTAGGATCGCCTCAATGGCACCGAACAACAACTTTGTCCAGGACTGCTGAGGAAAGGGCAGAAGATCACTTCTCTTGGCTATGGTCTTGCTTTCTAAATGGTTTTAGTGGTATATGATTCACATAGCATACAATTCAACCATCTGGTCCCGCCGAGAAGAGTTGTACCACGGTCACCACAGCCAGTTTCAGATTGGCTGCAGTTTTTACTGAAGCGGTTGCCAGGCCTTTCTTCCACACTGCCGCTGGGTGAGTAAAACCACATTTTATACAGAGGCCTCAGGGTTTCACAAATGGTTTGTGCGCGATGACTTGCCGAAAGCTTGGCTGCTGGAACTCCCCCGGCAGTGTTGTGGAAGAAAGGCCTGACCCTGGTGCCACAGTACTGGGTCACACCATGGGCTGTTACGTGTAAGGTCAGCACTTGAAGACCACCAGCCACTCTGCAGGAGAAAGGTGAGGATTTCTGTTCCAGCAGAACGCACAAGGGCGGTTCTACCCTGTCCTCTAGGGTGGCCGTGAGTCAGAATCAACTGGGTGGCAGTGTGTTTGGGTTTTGGAGGCATATTCTACAATTGATCCAATCCATATTATGTCAAGTCAGAAGTGGCATGGCAGTCTGTGCATCTGAGATCTGCAGGGGCAGAGAAGATGTACCGGCAGCAGGCAGAGGGTGGTGAGATCCCCTGGGGAAGGCTCTTCTGGGGCTGAGGAGGCCTGGAGGAGGATGGGTGTCACTGCTCAGAGGTACCAGAGAGAGGGAACAAAAGATGCTTTATGGGGAGTGCCTGCTGGGGGAGGCGTGGGAGGGAGCAGGGTGGCTCCCAAAGGGGTAGGGAGAAGAGAGCAGGGAGCCTAGGAATCTGGCTAGGAGAGGCGGGCAGCCTGGGTAGGCAGACTCCTGCCTTGGGACTGCGTGGGAGAGGAGAAAGGAGGGCTCTCCGCAGGTCCAAGAGACGATGATGTTGGTCAGCTGCATGGACACTAATGGGATGGTGGGAGGCTCCTTTAATGAATTAATGACAGCCTGGCCTACCAGGCACACAGCTAACTGCTTCTTGGCAGGTACTTTGGGGATCGAGTGGCTAAACATACAAGTCCATCCTCCAGGCGGACCCCCACCTCCCTGCCCTCAGCACCCCAGCCTGGTTACAGTTTGAACTTGAAAGCCCGGCCTTCTGCTGGGAGCCAGGAGAGAGCTGAAGAGGACAGCTGTCTCGAGGGACCCGCAGGCAGAGGCCAGATGCGCAGGATCCTGCAGGCTTCGGGCCATGTAGCTTTTGTCAAGAGCCAGCTGCTGGTGAAGTGAGAGACCAGCGCACAGGGGACTGCACTGTGGCTGTCCGAGCCGCCCTTCATACTCCGGGGTGATGAAATCCCATCCAGCAGGGGCTGGGGGCCATGGCAGGGGCACCTTGGCTTTTCCCTGTGTTGCAAGTGAGAGGTGTGTAGGACGGGGACTTCTTGTTCCTCCTTGCCATCACTGTGTGAATGGTAGAACGTCACTAGCCTTTGGGACCTGCTTGTCACACTGTAAACTCAAACCAGAGCCAAACTCACTGCTACGAAGTCAGCGCTGACTCACGGGGCCCCTGCAGAACACAACAGAACCAGCCCTGTGAGTTTCTGAGGCGGTGGATCTGCATGGGAGCAGACAGCCTCGTCTTTCTCCTGTGGAGCAGCTGGAGGGTTGGAACCGTGGGCTTTGCGGTAAGTAGCCCCACTCGTAATGCGCTGCGCCCCCGGGCTTCCTGGTCATAGAGCAGGTTCGTATTAAATAGGTCAGTAAAGCAGTAAAAACTAGCCGAGGATAAGTAGTAGTGTTTCTTGCATGCAGGTTATTTAATTCATTCAACGATTCAGGGCCCCCTGTGTGCAGGGCACTGGGATACCTTCACTGCCATTGAGTCAATTCTGACTCATAGTGACTCTATAGGACAGCTAAGAACCACCCCTGTGGGTTTCCGAGACTAACTCTCTACGGGAGTAGAAAGCCCCAAACATAGAAGCCCCTTCTCTCGAAGAGCTACAGGTTCGTGAGAGGAAATAGACAACAAGAAACTAAAGATGAATGGAGGTGTGGGCCAGTGGTGCAATGGGTAAGGCGTCTGACCACGGATCAGAAACTAAAGCTGGTTCTGGTTTCTATTGCTCTGTAACCAATTACCCCAGAATTCAGTAGCTGAAAGCAGCCATTTGGACAGGGTGTGGCAGGGGTGACTTATCTTTGCTCCAGAATTGAGAATCATCTGGAACCATCTCCATGGGTATATGTGGGATCGCAGAGAGACAGTCATCGGAGGCCCCACACTGGGCCATGTCACGTGTCCTGAGTTTCCTTTCACCTCAGAGGAGCTGGGGTCTAGACTTGGAGACCCTGAGCTCGAGTCAGTATCTCAGGGAACAAGGAGGACGCAGCTTGGCCTTTCCTGACCCAGCGTTTGGGTCATGTTGGTTAGAAAGGACTCATAAGCCCACCCAAATTCAAACCAGACTCTCCTTGCTGGGGAGTGGGGGTGGGAGGGTGGGAAATAGAACCTATATTCTGGGTGACGTGAAAGACCAGGGGTCCAGCAGATGAGATGTGGTTGTGGTCATGGGTGGGCTAGGCAGTCTGACGCCAAGATCAGTTCAGAAAGGGCGGAACTTCTCCAAAGACAATGCATTTAAAGTCCATGGAAGCTTGTGTGTTGTTGCTATGGTGCTGAGCCGGTTTCAGCTGAGCTTCCGGACCAAGATGGATTAGGAAGAAAGACCCGGTGATCTGCTTCCAAAAATCAGCCAATGAGGGCGCATTGGTCCATTCCCGTGGCTCATGGGGTCGCTGTCTCCATGGCAGCTAACGGTGACCACGGCAGTGCAATAGAAGGTGCCCAGGGACCTTGGGGACCAGGGAAGACCATGTTGAGGAGGAACCTCTGGAGTTGTGACTTGGATGAAGAGAGGGACCTGCTGTGTGACGGCCTCACAGGAAAGAGGTGTGGGTGAGAGAGTAGCAGGTCCAGCAGCCTCGAAGTCAAACCTGACATGGGAGGTGTAAGGAACAGAAAAGCTTGCAGGTAAGGTCAGATGAACTCGGGGGAGGAGAAGCCAGAGAGAGGTAGGCAGGGGCTGGATTGGACCCGGGTGGGAGCTGGACTTTTAGACCAAAGACCAGCCAATGGGAAGCCATTGGAGGCTTTGAAGAGGGTGAGGAAATTAAGCTCAGAGAGGTTTTCACAAGTCATGCTTCAAAAAAACAAATCCTGCCAGAGTCCATGCCAATTCATAGCCACCCGATAGAGCAGGGTCGAATTGCCCCTATGAGTTTCTGAGACAATAACTCTTTAAGAGAGTAGAAGGCCTTGTCTTTCTCCCGCTGGTGGTTTTGAACCGCTGACCTTGAGGTTCGGCCACCCAGTGTGTAACCACTATGCCACCAGGGCTCCAACACTTTACAAGAAGGGCAATTGAATGGACCACATGTAACCCTTCACCAGTCACGCAGTTGCAAACAGGAACTGAGCACCAACTCCAAGCTAGGCACTAGGGTGCAGGCATGCAAAAATGGCATTATGCCCCTGCCCCCCACCCCCTCCCCCAACCTCTGGGTGGAAGCAAACCAGTTCAGCTTGGAGCCAAGGTTTGGGAGAGCCTAGTGATCCCTGTGTCACTGAGTGCTAGGACTCCTTACAGAGACTGGTTGTGTTTCTATTGCCTGAGACCACTCACCATTCACCTTGGCCTGGTTTCCCCTCTGCTCCCTGCTGTGAACGCTGCTCCTGCTGTGGGGTGGGGGACTCTGCCTCCACTTGGGCCGTATCTGTGAGACGCGTCCTTTGCCAGAGAGGGCTCCTTTACCTGGCTTATGTTCCTACTTATGGCACTTTGGCAAGCCCAGGGGCATCGGGGAGCCTAACAGCGCCACCCCATAGGATTATCAAGGGCTGATTTTTCAGAACTTGATTGCCACGCCTTTCTTCTGAGGGGACTCTGGGTGGACTGAACTTCCAACCTTTCAGGGTCAGTAGTCAAGTTCATTAACTGTTGGCATCATTCATTAGCAGAACACAACACCAGGAGTGAGTGACTTTAAAGAACAAACATGTCCTTTCTCAGAGTTCTGGCAGCGAGAATGCCAAGTTCAGGGGATCAGCTCTTTGTGTTTTACAAGGAGATTCTTCCTTGTCCCTTCTAGTGGGCCCGTGGTGCTCCCAGCTGCCTCTGTCACTTGACTGTTCTTCCTCTCGTGTGCGTCTCCCTGACCCTGTCTGAAGTGAGGACCCACTTACCGCAGTCTGACGTCCCTCATAACACCTGCAAAGGAAGACCCTGTGTTCCCAAATAAGGTGACATTCACCAGTGCTGCAGTGGTTAGGTTCTCAACCTGTGGGTCGTGACCCCAGGTAGCCCGATTCATCACAGTAGCAAAATGACAGTGACGAAGTAGCAATGAAGTAATTTTATGGTTGGGGGGGTCACCACCACATGAGGAACTGTATTTAAGGGTTGCGGCGTTAGGAAGGTTGAGAACCACTGGGTTAGGACTTCAACACATCTTTTGGGGAGACACAATTTAACCCTAAACCAGCCTATCCAAAGTAGGCTGCCCCCTAGAGGTTACCCTCATTGGACCTCTGTCTGTGGACTGCACAGTTGGGCAAGGGAACATATGCTGGATAATGTTCCTTTAAAATTTTTTCCAATTACCAAAAAAACCATTACAAGTTCATGATCATGTCTTTGGAAATGGTGAAGAAAAGAAAGTATGTTTTTCTGTTTGTAGTCATTGCTAGTCTAAGATACCCAATATTCTCTGCTGGTCCCCCCTCCAAGTACTAACCTGCCTGGCTGCTTAGCTTCCAGGGTCAGACAATATGAGGCACAAGCAGGGTGGAATGGCCATAGCGGGCAATGAGTTGGGCTTCTACCTCTAAGATCAGCTGTTCAAATCTACCAGCTGCTCCTCGGGAGAAAGATGAGGCTTTCTGCTCCTGTAAAGATTGGAAATCCACTGTTTCTATAGAGTCACGATGAGTAAGAATTGACTCGATGGTAGTCAGTTTGGACCATTGGTCACATTCATTTAATTTTATTTTTAAAATTACTTATTTATTTATTTAACTACTTTTATTGGGGACTCTTACATCTCTGATCACAATCCATACATTCCTCCAGTGTGTCCAGCCCATTTGCACATATCCCACCATCATCATTTTCATAGCATTCTCCTCCCTCATGAGCCCCTGATAGCAACCATTGTTCACATTTTGCTATGTGTCTTTATTTCTTTTTTGTTTTTAAGAGTGCATTTTTAGGCACTTTAACAAAAGGCACCCCTCCGACTGTGTCTGTTATTTGTAACGGGCCCTCGTCACTGTATCTCGGACATTCCTCCGGATCCTAAAACGACATTTTCTCTTCGTAGTGGTTGCTCAGTATTAATTATAGGAGTCTTCCATCATTATCTTCCCAATGTTCTATTCCGGGATATTTTGATTGCTTCCAACACAGCGAGCCACCTCCTTGGGGAGAACGTTGGGCACATCTCACTGGTTTTCTTATTAAAAACTCCCAGAGCTGGGACTTTGATATCAAAGCCTGTGCCAGTGTTCTTTTGCTGGAAAGGTCATCGGTGACCAAAAACCCAGTTGCTGTCCAATCAGTTCTGCCTCGTGAAAATCCCTCGTGTGTCAGGGGAGAACTGGGCACTGTACGGTTTTCGATGGCTGGTTTTACAGAAGTCAATCCCAGGCCTTTTTTCCGAGGCACCTCTGAGGGAACTCCACCCTCCAGCCATTCCACCAGCAGCTGAGGGTGCTCATCATTTCAACCCATAAAGATTGTCTAATGAGAACGCCATCTAAGATTTTCTAATGAGGACCCATAAGGGCTTTCTAGACCCCCACTCCCATTTGCTCCCTTTTCCCATTCATGTCATTGGCCTGTATCGTTCGTTCACGTGGCTGTTGACTTGGCACTGTGTTCACTGTGGGAGGTGGCTGTTACTGCTCTCAGCGAGATCTCTCGTCTTCTTGGGGAACCTTCTTTAGGGTGTTGGAGTATGTGGGGTTATGGATGGCTCCTTGTGTGCCCGTTCCAAGTTCAGGGGAAAGATTTGGGTCTTCAAGGTGTCACCATGGTTTGGAGTGCTTCCCTGTTCACATGGCTGTCCCCAATCACCCAAGGGTGGGAACCATGTCACCTGGACATTCTGAGATCTTGCATGCAGTGCTTAGGAGCCCTGGTGGTGGTGTGGGTTACAAGTTGGGCTGTTAACGGAAAGGTCAGCAGTTCGAAACCACCAGCCGCTCCTCCAAAGAAAGATGAGGTTGCCTTTGCTCATAAAGAGTTAGTCTTGCAAACCCTCAAGGGCAGTTCTCTGACTCACAGGGTCCCTGTGAATCGGAATTGATTGGGTGGCAGTGAGTTTGGATTGGGGGGTTTTGCTTCTATTGCTTAATAAAAACCAGGGCTGAGGAACTTGGAGAAAGAGGCTTTAAAGAGACCTTCAGAGGTCTCTACTCTCAGAAATAGTCTCCAAAATCCACATGGGGCAGTTCTACCCTGTCCTGGGGTCACTCTGGCAAGATGGATATGGCCACAGTAGCCACAGCAATGGGCTCCAACATAGGGACAATTGTGAGGACGGTGCAGGACTGGACAGTGTGCTATTACGTTGCGTGTCGGGTCAGAACTGATTTGATGGCACCTAACAACTACAACCTACGCTGTCTTTAAAAAATAACAATAAACCCTTTGCCATCGAGTCAATTATTCTGACTCAGGACCACCTCACACGTCACAGAGTAGAACTGCTTCTTAAGGCTTTCTTGGCTGTCATCTTTAGAGAGGCAGAGCACCAGGTCTTTCTTCCGCAGCACCAGGGGTTGGTTACGAACCACCATCCTCGAGGTCAGTTGTCAAGGGCAAACCATGGGCCCCGCCCAGGGGCCGTGTGCATTGTCCTCATTTGGTGTAAAATGCAATGCATGGACCCATATCCAGGATATGCCTGGGGGGCCTGGGCACTTCACAGAACCTTTTCCGTAGAGTAGTTGCTAATCAGACCTCCCCTCCACTGTGAGAGGTAAGCTTATTGTGCCAACCTGGCCAATAAACACATGTGAAGGCTGCAGTTTAATTGAAGGGCAAAGATATAAATGACTTGGCGAACCTCACCTTTTTGTCTCTTGCTCTCTGATGATCTGACCAGTGTGCTAGTTCTCTCCCTCAACTTGTGAGGTACACTACCTGTGGGACACCCAACCTGTGGACGGTGTCACTAGAGCTTGAGGTTCCTCCAAGACCTGCTTTGCCACACTGCTGGTGCATACATCGCTTGAGCAGGGACTGTCAGACCCTGTCATCTGGCTGACTCTTGGTGACCTGCCTTGCTGTTTGCTACCTGTGGCCAGACTGCCTGTATTGCTCTACAGAAGACTCAGCTGTCTCCTTCCTTGACTCGCACCCAGCAGCCCTTGTGAGTTGAAGGACTGCCAGTGTGTGAACTGTCTCATCCATCGGTGCCCCGGAACAGACATTCACTAATTACCCAAGAGTGAATGAATGAGTGATTGACAGTGGTAAGCCTCAGGGAGTTTGTGAATGCCCAGAACTTGGACATATAATCAGTTGATTTCGTACTTCCCTACCTTAGTGGGAGCCCATAGGTTTATCCAGTTCTCCAAGGATCTGTGACCCTAGAAGTCATTATTCTAGAATCATCGTCAGGGCTCCATAGGACTTTGGTGACCATCCAACCAAACGCCCCCATCTACATGGGGAAACTGACGCCCAGAGTTTGCCTACACACCCTGTCTTGTTGTTGGGTGCTGATGAGTCAGTTTTGACCCAGAGTGACCCCATGGGACAGGGTGTAACCGCCCGAGGCTGCAGTCTTTACAGGAGCAGATTGCCAGGCGTCCCATGGGCATGAACCACCAGCCTTCCAGTGAGCAGCTGATCTCTACATACTGGTTGGGTTCAAATCGTAGCTGACCTATAGTCTAAGAAGGTCGAAGTCCTGAAGGCAGGATTGAACAAGGGTAGAGTCTAGGTCGAATGTGGCCTACATTTGAGTTTTATTTGGCCTACATGTTTTTCCCCTGAGCACTTAACAAGCAGGCATTTTCATGTAGCCACCTGCATGTATTGCTAGTTGAAGCCTGTATGTATTTCCAGTTTTCCCTGGAAAAAAAAAAAGAAAAAAGAATGATCAGATGGCCCTGAGTCTGTATTCCCACGTGGCAGCGAGGGGCTGGAGACAGTGTTGGAAGCCTCATTTGAGGGGACACAGACCCCCCAGCTAGCTTCAGGGCCCACTGGGTATGAGACTAGAATCGCTGCCTTTTCATTTGTGACCCCTGATTTAAGGGACCATCCCACCAGACATCCCTAGATCTGTACTTAGACACCCCCCCCCCCGCCAACGTATCCTATTTGAAGTGCATGAGTTCATCCTGTGCCTGCTGACCCCCTCATCCTTGCATATCCACACCCTTGTTTTCCACATCACCGCCTTCTTAATGTCCAGCTTCCTGACTGGCCAGTCCAGGCTGTATGTGTGGACATGTAAGGGATAACATGACCCAACACAACCTTCTTCCTTCTTGGAGGATTCTCTATGGAAAGCTTCCCTCTGTGGTCCTCAGGCACTGGGACAACTGGTACCATCCAGACCCCATGATGAAAACCGACCCCACAGATGTTAGAGTTGGGCGGCAGTCAGCATTATTCACTTGTTCTGGTGGTCAAGGGGGGCACTGCATTGAACACCTGGTTTGTGCCGATCTCCGGGGACACTGTGGTAGGCAGAAAAGCAAATAAAGGCATGGTGTGTATGTAAATGCACACAAAACACAACCAGCTGTCCGCACTGGCTGCCTTGGTGGGGTGCTATCAGGTAAGCGTTGGGATGTCACCACAGATCGGTGGTTCAAATCCAGTTCCACTCAATGCCAGTAGGGTTGGTTTTAGGATTTGGGAGGGAGGGAGATTTAGGGGTGGAATTCAGGGGGGAATTCTTTTTTATTTCTTCCTCTCTCATGTATGTAACAACTCTTGTGCAAATGACAGGAGCCATTAAAAAATCTTAGTTAATTAAAAGTTGGCCTCAAATTCTTCGGGAATCCAGACTTCCTGGACCTTTGAGACTGGAGGTCACTGAATCTACAGCCCTGAGATCATTTTTAAACCTTGAAGTAATTTTTAAATCAACCTACAGCTCCGCTCTATGAGGAAAAAGAATGCTTGGAGCATGGTGCTCTTCTAAAGAATGACATCGGTGTGGGGTCAGTGAGACAAGTGTGCCCGAGAAGTCGAGAGGGGGCAGAGCGTCTAAATGAGCGACAGAGCAATAACCCGGGAAGCAACAGGGATCAGTGTCACCAAATCTCCCCTGAACAGCTGGATGTGCGTTTGTATATCTTTTCATTGAAAACAGTAAGACAAAGCGGGACCCCTCTAGAGGGAACTGAAGGGTCCTAACGCTTCTCAGATACAAGGAAAGAGGAGTGGGGGTTCCGCTTGATGGAATACCATAGGGGCACGATCTGCAGCTCAGGCAGGCAGACCCCCAAGCACTCACCCCCCACCCTACACACATATACACTCTGCCCGCCTCTCCCTTCCACACTACGGGCAAGAAGGGGAACCGGGGACATTATTTGAAAGTGTGGAGCTTTCGCTGTGCATCCGTGTCAGAGAAAGTTCTGGAGGTGCCACATTTGAGGGACCACGTCCCGGAGGCAGGACAGTGGCTCAGTTAGTTGGTGGTGGGCTTGCTGGGTTTTAAAACAGTCTGCAGTTGCCCGACTCAATCCCTGCTCCTTGCAGAAGAAAAAGAAGAAGGAACGAACCCAGAAGTCTGTAAAGCAAAGTGCCTTCTTTGTCCCACCGACAGACATGGCGGCCCAGAGACGGTGAATGACTGGCCTGAGCCGACACGGCTGTTTTCAATGTCAGCATCGGGATTCCCAACTCAGGCGTTGGGCCTGGAGTCTGTACTCCGCCCCTTTACACTATTCGCCTGCGTCTCTGTCGCTCCTTTTTATGTGCACGCGTACAGCCAGCAGGCACACTCCTTAGCTGCGAGGATGGCGACCTGTGGTCTTGGTTTGGATTTGGCATCAAGGATGACCCGTCACACCTGAGCCTGAAGAAGCAGAGGAAAACCACCCATGAGAGGAGCTGAAAACCACCCATGAGAGGAGCTGAAAACCACCCATGAGAGGAGCTGAAAACCACCCATGAGAGGTGGCTCCAACAGCAGGCTCAAGCTGTGTGAGGATGGCGCAGATGGGGGATGTTTGGTTTCTGTCAGCCCTGAGGTTGCTATGAGTCAGGGCGAACTGAACGGCAACCAGCAACAATCTCATTTGGATGCAGACCGATGTCCCAGCTAAGGGAGACAGTGGGAGCCTGCTCTAGGGTGGTTGGTGTGCTCTTTTGAAGTTGTCGTGGTCACCCTGCCTCAGCCCAGAGAGACACCGCTCTTTCTTTCTGAGTTGACACACTGGGTTGCTGACGGAAAGGTCCCTGGTTCAAACTCACGCAGAAATGCCCTGCAGGAAAGCGCAGGGTGCTCCCCAGAGGTGAGGTGCTCCCCAAAGGTCACAGCTATTGAAAATCCCGTGGCGTCTGATGTGGTGGCCATGAGTCAGAAGAAACTCAACAGCAACCGGAGGGCTGTGGACTCCATTTGGTGGATCCCAACCAGCATGTATAAATCATTCACTGGGAGAGAATAAAACCGGATCTACCGTGTTCTGATACGGTGCCGGATTGGGGGCAACAAATGTACAAATGTGCTTGACACGATGGATCGATGTATGGATTGTGGTAAGAATTGTACGAGCCCCCAATAAAATGATTAAAAAATATATCCCTCCCCCAAATAAAGCAAACCCAACATGACAAAAAAGCTGTGCTGAAAAACTCAGCTTATACATAAGTATATACAGGAAATGCAAGCCAAAATTTAAAAAAAAGAGTTACAGTCTTGGAAACCCACAGGGGCAGTTCTACCCTGTCTTAGAGGGTTGCTATGGGTCAAAATCAACTCAGTGGCAGTGTGAAAGAGAGGGCAGCAACTTGTTAGTGACCTTTCTACTCTACGTGTCCCCTGTTCATCCACCCCCAATTGGTGGACACAGGTCGCTTCCAAACGGCTGCTACTACCTGTCCAGTAGGAGGGAACCCCTTGGGACATAGTTTTGCCCACTTCTGCACCCCAGGGCTCCAGCGGCAGCTCCCCATCGGCTGACCTGGTTACGTGTTGGGCTGCTAGCTAAAGGGGCAGCCATTCAAACTCATCTACAAGTGGCTCAGAAGGCAGGCCTGGCAGTCTGCTTTGGAAAGGCCACAGCCTTCAGAACTCGGTGCAGCCGTTCTACTCTGTACAGGCAGGGTCCCCTCGAGTCAGAATCCCCAGCAATCAGCACCCACGGATCGCTAGCTCAGGGTGCCCTCTTTCAGATCATTGTCTTAGGTCTCCCTTGTGTGCGTGGTGGCACAAGGAGCTCACTTCTGTCCTGCTGTGTGGAGGCAGCTATCTGCTAGTGGTTCTCAACCTTCCTAATGCCATGGCCCTTTCATACAGTTCCTCATGGGGTGGTGATGAAAATTGTCTTCGTTGCTACTCCATCACTGTCATTTTGCTACTGTTATGATTCAGGCGACCCCTATGAAAGGGTCATTTGATCCCCAAAGGGGTCACGACCCCCAGGTTGAGAACCACTGAGATAGACCCTTAGGCCAGACACCAAGTGGGAGCAGGGAGTTGCCACCCTGGGAAGCTCCCTTAGAAAAACTCCCTGGAGACTCAGTGCTTCGGAGGCAGGAGAAATGAAAGCGGGTCACTCTGTTCGGCCTGGTTTTGCAGAATGCCTTCAATGACAGCTGTGAACCTGCTGTGTCTCTCACCTCTCCTGAGGCCACTGGTGTTTTCCCATCGCTGTATGCATCCAGTCCACCTAGGAGATTCAAGCTCAATTCCTACAACTTCTGGATGCTTTCCCTCCTTTCCTCCCCTGTCCTGTGGGAGCCAGACTCATCACAGCCTCCAAGCCCTGTGCAGGACCTTTCCCTGCAGAAATGGCCCTTCTTTCAAATAATAAGTACCGTACATACTCGAGTAAAAGCTGACCCGAATATTAGTCGAGGCACCCAATTTTACCACAAAAGCTGCATAAAAAATGTGCTGAAAAACTTAGTGATAAACAAGTATATATGGTACATAGATGCGAGTGTCTTCAAAGCCTGGTTCAAGTCCTGCCTGACTGGTGAACACAAACCCCCCCCCCCACCCCCGCAAGCTGCAAGTGCGCCTGCTCACTGGCAGCCTCGGGCTCTGCTGTGCCATGCCTTCCCCCTGAAGATGGAGCCACACCGCAGGCAGAAGTGGTGCTGGCTCGCGTACTGGAAACAATAGCAGAGTCCACACACCCAACAGAACATTGTTGTCATTAGCTGGCCCCTGACTTGTGAGATGGTGGCCCCACATAAAACCATGCAAAATACAACCCAGTCCCGCACCCCCCTCAAGACCAGTGGTGGATTGGACCTTTGAGATCTACCGGGCTTTTAGGGACTGACTTTTGGAAGTATATTGCTAGGCTTCCTAGCCCGTCTTAGTCTGGAAGCTCTCCTGGAATCTGTTCAGCATCTTGGCAATACCAAAGCCTCCAAAGACAGACGGGCGGTGGCTGCCTTCGAAGGGCACTGGCTGGGACTCGAACCTGGATCTCCCACATAAAAGGTGGGAATTCTACCACCAGGCCACCACAGCCCCATTCCCTAGCCTGTTAGGTGCACCCTAAATGTGCTTCCTCTCTCTGCCATCCCTCTTTTTAGCACCTGAGCTCGAGGCTGCCCCACGAGCCGAGGTGAAGGCTTCGAGCTCCCAAAGGCTTTCCGTCCATAGACCAGGACGATCAGAAACCAATTTAAGGTTAAGTCCAACAGTCACCCGAGCTGGTTTCATAAACCACACCAGGTAGGTCTATCAACTGAGAGGACTCATCACTGTCAGCGGGCCGTGGAAATATGGGGCCGCTGCGTAACGAGGCCCAGTCCTTGGACAGCCCCTGGCTAAGGGCTGGACTGCTCGGCGAGCTAGGATACCCCATCCCAGGCAGAAATGCCCGGGCCTCCTGGTGACCAGCTTCTAAGGACCCTATAGGGTGCAGTTCTACTCTGCACACATGGGGTCTTTCCACGTATCAACCCACAGGTGCCATCGTAATGCACATCTCCCCACTACGCCTGGGCCCTCCTATCAGGGAAGGCCAGGGAGGTGGCGATAGGCTGGCTGTAGCACATTAAAAGCAAATGGCTCGCAATCTCTGGTTCAGATCCTTGTGTCTGTCAGTTTGTGTGGTTCATGTGCTTATGACACCCCCCCCCCCCCGCCTCCCTGTGTTCACACAGCCAGAAGCTTAAAAAAGTTCACGGGGCAATTCCATTATCCGTTAATTCCATTTTTTCAGGAACTTTTTGAAGCTCCCTGGTATTGGCCAAGAGCCCTGGTGGTGTAGTGGTTACACGCTGGACTGCAATCCACGTGGTCGGCAGTTCAAAACCACCAGCAGCTCCGTGAGAGAAAAACTGGGCTTTCTACTCCTGTCGAGTTGCAGTCTCGGAAACTGACAGGGGTCGCTATGAGTCAGCACTGACTCACTGGCAGTGAGTTTGGTTTGGGGCGTTGGCCAGGATTTAAGGAACAGGCAGGGCTGGCTGTGGAGGGCAGCAGTTACTGCCCTTTGCTTGAAGCAGCAGTGCTCAATCTGGGGGGTGGAACGACCCTGTCACCTACGACCATCCCAAAACACCTATTTCTAATGATCTCAGGACACGAGACACGGCTCCTCTATCCGTCTCCAGGCGGGTCCGCCCACATGCAAATACGCCCACCTACGAGTACCCGGCATGAAGACTGTTACCCATGCTACACCGTGCTTCAAGACACAATTTCATTTATTTGCCATTCAAAATAAATAGTTCGCAATATAGAATGACATATTGTTTTGCGATTCATCACTTTGCTTTCATGATGTTCAATTTGTAACCATGAAACTACATCCTTCATAGCAGATATTTCCATGAGGATTTATAACGGTAGCAAAATGACAATGATGAAGTAGCAATGAAAATAATGTTATGGTTGGGGGTCACCCCTACATGAGGACCTGTATTCAAGGGCCGCGGCATGAGGAAGGTTGAGGACTCCTGGCTTGCAGGGAAAAGGCTGGGTCTTGGCGAGAGAACTGGAGGTGTACCAGCAAGCTTTCTGGCAGGAGGGATGGCCGAGGGAAGCCAGAGACCAAGGAGCCTCTTGGTCAGGCCAACACTTGGGATACAGCCAGGGTGGCGCTGGAGGGGCAGACGGGAGAAGTAGCCCACCATTCCTGTTAGTGACCCATCGCTCTTCCTTCTCCATCCCTTGGGTGGCATGACATGCTGCAGTGATCCTGCGGCAGCCGGTGTTAGGAAACTGTGCGGGAGGTGTCCACCTGCCTGAGAACCTCCCTCTCCCCTCTCATCTCGCCTTCAGTCTCCACTGGCTCCTCCAGCCCGGACTTACCATAGTCATCCCGCTCGCTCCGTCTTTGTCCTTTCCTGGGCTGCTTCTGCTCTCCCCCCACTGGCCATGTCCTGACCTCCTTCCCTTCTGCCTTCTTCTGATGTAACGCCCCAGAGACGTCACCCTTTTAAAGTAGCCAAGCCAGTGGATTTTAGTAATATTCATAGATTTGGTGTGTATTGGACAGGGTTCTCTAGAGAGACAAACCATTACGATCAGTTTTGCTGGGTGTCTTGGGGGACACAGAGGGACACGATAGACCTGCCCCGTAAGGTTTCATAAACTGTCATCTTTATGGGGAAGGAGCCCGTATTGCGTGGCCGGCAATTCAAACTTCCCGGGGCGCTCCACTAGAGAAAGATGGGCTTTCTGTTTCTATGAAGATTTAGAGTCTTGGAACCTCGAAGGGACAGTGCTGCTCTGTGCTATAGGGTCATTAGGAGTCACTGTTGACTCATTGGCAATGAGTTTGGGTTCTGTTTGGGTTTCTTGGTTAAACTACACCGAGTAGGGTTATCAGCTGATAAACCCATCTTTATGGGAAGTGGATCATACAGTCTTTTCTCCATCAGAGTAACTAGTGGGCTCCTATCGCCAACCATCCGGTTAAGAGCCAAGTACTTAACCAATACCCTACCAGGGCTCCTGACACTCAACTGTAGAACCTTGTTATCTCCACACAAGGAACTGGAGTTACTCTTCAATCCCCCCCATACCCCTGACTGCAGGTAACCACCAATCTACTGCCTCGCTCTAAAGAGTTGCTTCGTGTGGCCATCTCCTATCAAGGGAATTAAGCCATATGTGGTCTACTGGCTTGACTTCTCCCAGCCAAAATCCTGTCTTCAACTTTCATCCACGTCAGAGCCTGGAGCAAGACTTCATTCCTTCTATGGCCAAATATTATTCCCTGGTAGAGGTGGACCACGGTCTACTTTTCCATTCATTGCTTGATGGGACATTCAGCTTGCGTCCACTTCTTGGCTAGCCCAACAATGCGGCTCCGAACACGGGGGTACACGTGTTGTGTGGGCACTTGTTTTCATGTCGTTGGGTTACATGCTGTTTTTTTCTGCTCTGCCCAGAGTCCTTTGCCTTCTCATCCTGAATAATTCTCTGGCCCTCCTCCACATCCAGCAGAGGTCTGTCTGCCTCTTTCTCATAGGATTTCCCCTTCGTGCTTATCAATCATCTGTCTGCTCACAGCCTCTTCATCCCCCTCTGTTGGCCGCTGAGCCCCTCTGGGACGAGATCCCCGGATCTGAAGCACCTGGATGGTGCACGTCACACTAGGGCATGAGTGGACGGATGATGGAGGAACGGATGGGAGAAGAGGCTGCCCCACCATGCTGCCTGGAGAATGCATCTAGGACATGAATAGGTGGGAGTCCTAGAGAATGGGCCTCTCTGCAAGGCAGAGCTGGAGGCTGGCCCCTAAATGGGCAGAGTGGAGAGGTCGTGTGGCTGGAGTCTTCTTTGCAGCCAAGAAAATGCTGATGCGTGGGAAACAAACAAATATCATTCCCACAGCGTTTCCCCTAGCAGCTATGCTGTCTTAAAGTGAGCACGTGGTTGATTCTGTCTCCCTGTAGAGGCAGACACTCCCCGATGACCTCCTCCCACTGTGGCTCCCATCCCCCGTCATGGCTTCCCCCAGTGTGTTAGGTTTCCTCACTGTGAGCTCAGAGACATTACTGTGATGACCACCCACCTTGTGACGTATGTAACTACTGAATATGCATGTTTTATGGCTACCTAAAAATAGCCCCAAAACAATAAATATGCTCTCTCCAGCCCTGTCCCCTTTCTGGCCCTGTCCCCTTTCTCTGGTTCTCCTTTCCCACTCTCTCTCTCCTGCCCTCCTCCTCTCCTGTCGCATCCCCACGTGGACCACCAAGAAGGGCTGAGGTGAGCATGCTACCATGAAATGTGTGACCCCTTCATTTTACTCTCTCTCTCCTATCTCTCTTAGTCTCTATAACTTTAGTATAATCTTTATTTATTATCGTTGTACAATTGCGCCTACCGGACCCAGGGCTGGCTAGCCTGACACTGATGTAAAGACGGGGTCTTTATAGGGTTACTGTGTGGGAGCAGACTTGGGAGGGGGTTCCCTGCACAGAGCCTGGAGCAGATCGGGGAGCCTTAAGATGAGCTCTCGGGGACCTCTCCTTCCAAGGCAGAGCTTGGTGTCTAGCAGCTGTCTCCCATCCCCCTCAGCCCCAACCTAAGACTGAGGTGGGTTCTGCAGAGCCGACTGGGCTGACGTCATCCCTGGCAGCTGTCTGCACGCTCCTCCTGACCGGATTCCAAATCTCTTTCTCTCTCTCTCTCTCTGCAGGTTGGTGAACACCCTGTGTCCTTGGAGAAAGCTGGTTCCTGTTTTCCTGAGGGGGAGCCCAGGGCTTGAGAGGCCGTGGTTGGCACTTCGAGAAAGAAGTGGAAATAAAGACGGCGCCTGGAGCAATAGCAGACATGCAGACGGGACTGGGGAAGCCCTTCGGCTAGCCAGCTGCAGAAACACACGCCCTGATGCTATTTACATACAGCTCTATATATTTAAAAAAAGGAAAGAAAATATGAATCTTACTAATCAGTGCATGCCTTGTCGAGGACGTGGCCCCCTCCCTTTCCTGCACCTTGCGACGACGACGTGAACTCTGATCCTCTTTCCTGTTCTGGGGCTCCGGAAGAGAGCGGCTGGCCTGGAGAATTTGCAGACTGGTGGGAAGTAACCTCAGAGTCAGCCAGCTGTCCGGGGAAAGAGACGCTGGCGGAGGACGAGGGGCAATTGCAAAAAAAGGCAAACTAGGAAAGAAGTCGAGGTGGACTTGGGGCCAATTGTGTAAGAGCAGTCTGGGATGCCCCCGAGGTCGAAAGATCCTGGCAAGTCCCAGTCTCTATGTCCAGCTACCTGGATAGATGGATCCACTGTCACAGCGGGAGAAATGGGATTGATTTGTTCTGATTCAGAGCGTCTGGTGCTTCACGTCCATCTCGCTGGTGCTACATGTGTTTTTGCTGGTGCTTCCCTGTTATTCTGTGGATAGACCGTTAAGGCCAGGGTATAAGAGAGATTTCTATTTTGTGGTTTCTTTTTTTCAAGGGTACGACTTGAGGATCACTTTTCTTTACTTGGGGTTGGACAACCAGTGTTGTGGAGCAAACCTTGGGGTCTGTCTGGAAGGGAGAGGACAGAGAGATAGCCAGTTGAGTGGCTTGATGTCTTCCCTTGATAAGAAAAGGCAGCCTCTTAGGTGGCTAGTTTCCTTAAGGATCCTGGAAGTTCAGCCCTTGGCCTCCCCTCCCCAACTCCCCAAGTAGGTTTTAAGGGCTTTAGATTTTCTGGATGAAAGAGCCAAAAAAAACGGCTGCCTTCTGGTCCAGGGTGATTTATAAGGGATGTTGGGGGAGGAGGGGGGTTCATGCTGATGAAATGCACCAGCGCCTCACTGATCGGATGGATGGTCTGCTTTCTCCAGGAGAAGCTACTATTTTCAGAAGTTTCTAGAAGGGCTAAAATAATAACAATAATAATATGTTATGTGCTGGTCTGAGACTTGGCTGCCAAGACTCTTCAGGGAGCAATCATTATTACGATTATTTGCTTTCATTAAAAATAAAACTCCAACAAAACAGGTATTCTTCTGTACAGGGTGTCATGCACTTCCATTTTCAGAGCTGAAATGGTGAGGTGTCAGGACTGAGACAGTCATTCTACAGTCACCACCAGTATGGATGTTCAGCGGGGGCCGGGGGACAGTTGGCAGAGAGTCCTCTAGCTCTGAAGTCAACCTAAGGCCCAGGAGTTGTTAAGGTGCAGGGGGCTAACTGCTAACGCCCACTTCCCAGCCCTTGCTGCAAGCAACCAGGTTCTTTTCAGAATATGCCACCTCCCCATGTTGCTGCAAGTGGGGAGCTTGGTTTCTTTTCTTTCTTGTAATCCATGCCTTACATTTTCTTAAATAACCCTTTGGGGGGATGGGAGAAGCAACCCAGAGCTGCTGAAGGCTAGACAAGTTTCCTCAGACAGCTTTGAACTGAGCAAGGCAGAAAAGGGAAGCTTATTGGTGGAGAACGTGATTCTCAGGCTGGCTCAGACCCTCCCAGCAGGGGCGGGGCGGGGGTGGGGTGTTCCTTGAACCGCTGGGGCCATCCCCACCATGGTGCAGACTTGGAGAAAGCAAACAGAATTGGATGATATGAAAACAGTCTCTGCTTGTCTGTAGGCACTTGCTTAGCCAGAGGCCAGCTCTTTCTAGCTCACCCCATTTTCCGGGGCGGGGTTTGGTATCACTGCCGTGGTTTTTGATCCCAGTTCTCTGCTTCTAGAAACCCGTGCCTTCAAGACCACCCTGGGCACAAGCCAGGCCACCTAGCCAGAGGGACAGGGTGAAGGGTCAGAGAAACTTGGGGAACCCTGCCCGCTCGTCTGCTAACGCATTTCTCTCTGATGGTCCAAATTCAAATGTTGGGGTTGACATTTCTGGGGAGCGGTTTTCATTTCAGTGATGCTCAGTTGCTGAGAACTGGGCACCTGTGGCCTCCTGATGACGCTTCCCCGCTGAGTTCCTTGTACATAGCTCTTGTGGATTATTAGAAATGGTGTATTTCTCTCACCCTTGCCTTTCCTTGCACATCATTCACTGGAGGGCCCTTTGTGACTGCCCCGATTTTTTGGACAAGGGGTTGTTTTTAATGCTTGGTTTTATATGAGATTTGACTTCTTGATGGACATTTGTATTAGGCAATTGAAGCATGATCGACAAATATGTCTACCCCCTCCCCCACACGTATGTCTGTAGATACTGTCTCGCTGGGTCTCCTAGTGCTTTACTTGGATTGCATGAGGTAGCGGGGTGGCCTTTTTCTTTCCCTTGTTACTCTTTCCGTGTGCAGAGTGCTGGCACCGTCCCTCCCCTCTCCCTTCTCTCCAGCTGCCAAGGAGTCATTGATTTTGATTAGCTTTGCTGTAGCGCGTCTGTCGAGAGGGAGGGAGGCTTTGAAATAAATTTTAAACAAGACCTCATATTGGGTTTCAGCAGACGGTGGTGTGTGTGTGTGTGTGTGTGTGTGCGCGCGCGTGCGCGCACGCCTCTGAGATCATCATTTAGGTAGCTCACGCAGAACGAGGCCGGGGGCACACAAACTGGAGGGCCCCCTCTTGGCTGATGGGGCTCCTTGCTGGCAGAGGTTGGGGCTTTGACCCATTCCCTACAGGGGCGCTTCTCTCCCCCACCTCATCCACCCAAAGCCAAAAAGACCTCCCCTCTCAAATGTGGGGTTCCATGCCACCCTCCGTGTGGCACAGGTGTGGCCTGAGGAACCATGTCTCTTTCGCCAGCTGCCGTGGAATGGACAAGGTGACCCCGTGCATGTCACAGTAGAATCTGCTCCATGGGGTTTTCCGTGGAAGGACGCAAGCAGGCCTTTCTTCCGAGGTGGCCCCTGGTGGACCCAAACCTCCGGCCTTTGTAGCAGAGTTGGTCACCTGTTCCTTTGGGGAAGCCAGACAGTGGCACTGGCCGCTGTTCATGGTCCTGATCCTTCAGGGCACAATTCCCGTTTCCTCCTTTCCAGCGGGGTGCTGGCGTCTTCCTTTCCACTTTGTCCAGCGGTCACCCCTCCCCCTTCTCGTTTGATGGAAACAGGAACAAACGTTCTGTGACTTGTTTCACAAATGTACATAGCCGATTCGATGCTTTCCATGTTGCAGACAGCTGCACAATGTGGCTGCTGCTCATTCGGAGAGGAGAGGACACCCTGCGTCCTATTTAAATAAGTATCTTTTGGGGTCACTGGCTCACCACGGTGGCCTTTTTGAGGGCTCCCCTGGTATTAGCGGCGACAGTGACCATCACACTCTTTTGTTCACTGTGCTAACACCAGTCCTCTTTTGGGGATGTGCACTTGAGTCAGCCCAGGCTGCTCAGAGGGTCAGAAGCTGGGGGCTGGGCAGGGGCAGGGTAGACACCCTGGGCTCGTCATAAGGGAGGAAACGGATGTCCAAGTCATGTTAAAGCGTAAACAGACATCTTATATTTTAAAACTTTCATTCCCTCGTTCAACATGGATTGAGCATCTACCGAGGGCCACTCCTGGAGGTGGTTCACTTCCTGGGGAGAAGCAGTCCTATTTGGAACCGATGGGACTGGCCGCCTCTTCCCAGTCTGGTCTGCCATTTTTTAACAAGATCTCCTGGGGATCCCGTCGTGGCCCCATGCCTTGTTGGCAGGATGGCCTCTTGAGTTTGACAAGTTTCTGTTGGGCCATGTGCTCAGCGAAAGTCAGCTGCAAAGCCCTGCGTGATCTCAACTTGTTTTCAGCAGAAAAAGCCTGATCATGATTCGCCGAGTGCTTCCCACCAGCCATTCCTCACGCCATCACTAGAGGATATGATTCCCATTGAACAGCATGGGAAACGGGGGCTCAGAGAGGCTAAGTCACTTGGCCAAAGGCCACACCGATGGTTAAGTGGCTCACTTGCCTTTGAACCTGGAGGCAGGTCTGTGTAATCCCCAAGGCCACGAGCTGATGGCTAGGCTGCGCAAGATCCCAGGATAGCTTTACCGTGTTCCAGGGAGTTGCTGGTTCAAAGGGAAGCAGGCATGTAGCCTGGCGGGAAGCCTGAGTGGGTGCACTGTAGAGTGTCATCTTTGAGGATACTCGGGGGTGGGGTGGATGGTTTACCTTGGGATTTTATATGATCATATCTTACTCTTGCTGTTCTGGTTTTATGAGGTTGCTGGAAGGAGCATCTACTTCACAGGCCGCCTGTGTTCCACTTTGGATAGGGCATAGGAAGCCTCAATGTCCTCCTTGCCCTTCCCGCCGTGGGACTCTCCAAGATCTTTTGCACTATATGCATCTAGGAACTTGTGTGTGGGGGGTAAGGATGGCTGTGGGGGTGTTTGGAACCTCGGAGAGGCAATAAGCTTGGATAAATTCCGTTCTGGTTTCTGACGTTGGTTCATTCTCTTTTGTAAGAGGAATTTCATACCTTGGAGATGCTTTGTACATATTTGTAATGACTTTATTAAAAAACTGGTTGTGTACTTCTACCCAACAGTCTCTGCATTTTCGTTTCCTTTTGGATGGCTGGTCCCCCTAGCCTATGGGCATAACTGGTTTCCTGGAAAGAGACTCTCAGCCCTATGTCTTGCACACACACACCCATCTTCCCTGCGGACAGAAGGCCACACACTCACCTCCCTTCTCTGTTCTATTGCTGAGAAACCCCATGAGGGAAGAGTTACCCTAAAGAGTATCCTTGGGGTGGACAACGGGGTTTGGGGAACTTGCCCAGCAGTTCAAGTCTGGGACACAAAACCATAGTTAATGTGCGACATCACAATTCATTCTCCAGCTGCTCTGGACAAGGGACTTTGCACCTGTACTTACTTGGTCTGAGAGGTACCAATAGGCCAGCTTCTAGTATCTTCTTAAAAATGCTGGGTGGAAGACAGGTTCTGCATCTTGATGATGACTCCCTGATCACCTTTGGGGACCTTTCCTCATACGCAGTCCACATGCCATACTGAGCTAATTCCATCCTTACCACCCATTTTTCTCCCCATCTCCAGACTCGACTCCTGACCCAGGTGTGGCCACAACTCCACAGCCCACACACTGCAGCAACTGTTTTAGGGCTACGCTATTAGGAGTCGGGCTTGGCACTCTAGCGGGAGTTTTGGGAAAGCTGGCGCTCTCTGCTGAGGTTGTTGAGCTGATGGAGTAAGAGCAACACACTTCTAGAGATTTTTTAAAAAACAATTTATTAGGGGCTCATACAACTTTATCACAGTCCATACATATACATACATCAATTATATAAAGCACATCCATACATTCCCTGTCCCAATCATTCTCAAAGCACTTGCTCTCCACTTAAGCCCTTTGCATCAGGTCCTCTTTTTTCCCCTCCCTCCCCACTCCCCCCTCCCTCATGTGCCCTTGGTAATTTATACATCGTTATATTGTCATATCTTGCCCTATCCAGAGTCTCCCTTCCCCCCCTTCTCTGCCGTCCCTCTCCCAGGAGGAGGTCATATGTGGATCCTTGTAATCAGTTCCCCCTTTCCAACCCACTCACCCGCCACTCTCCCAGCATCGCCCCTCACACTCTTGGTCCTGAAGGTATCATCCACCCTGGATTCCCTGTGCCTCCAGCCCTCATATGTACCAGTGTACAACCTCTGCCCTATCCAGCCCTGCAAGGTAGAATTCGGATCATGGTAGTTGGGGGGAGACTCTTTTTCAGGGGCACAACTACCTATGAACAATCCTCAGAGGAAAACAGCATCAGGGTGGAGAGAGACGCTTCTAGTGGCATCCCTAGATCCAGCTGTGCCTGAAGTCATACCATCACACATGCCAAATAAAATCCTGCCTTATATTTCAGTCAGTTTGAGTTGATTTTCTGATTCTTGGAGCCAAAATGTTCTGACTGGTATATTCCCCTGGCTGGCCTTATCACCATTCCCCGAGGGCCATGAGCTCTCACCTGCTGGTGTTCATTTACAGTCCCATGCCCACCCTACTCTGGCAACACTTATGGAACCAGCCTCTACAGTCTGGGTCCACCCAACCTTCAGTTGGCCAAGCAGTGGGCACCCTGGGGGCCCTCTCCGATCCACTTGACCGCTTCTTGTGGCCACCTCGCAACTTTGTGAGTTCGCTGGCCGTTGGGTTCCGAGGGTCTCCCCAGTGGAGAGTCTGAAGTGCTTGCGAGGTCCTGCATCAGCTCACAGTCACCGGCCAATGGGTTCTCTGGAGCAGGAGGCAAACTCTGGGGAGCACTTTCTGCTTCAGAGCACCCCAGGGGATTGGACTGAGGCGGAGATGTACCTGGAAGTCATTCCGTGACTAGCTTCTGCCCTTTCTGTCCTGCTTCACTTTACAGATGGCTTCTCCTGGGATGGGGACGCTCCCCTAATAAGCCATGGGAACCCTGAGGGGGCCTGCTTTAAAGATACGCATCCCCCAACAGGGCACAGTTTCTTATTTCCCTAAAACATTTCCGCATGGCTGGAGAAGGAAGGAGAATCCAGATGACAAGTGGATTACTGAGAAGGGCAGACTGTATCGGTAGAACTTAGTGGAGACTTAGTGGAACTTAGAGGAGACATTAAAAACACTAAGGTGAAAGAAAGTGTTTTGAAAATGATGGCAACAGATGTACAAATGTGTTTGATACATTTGATGTATGGATTGTTATAAGAGCTGTAAAAGCCCACAGTAAAAGGACTTATTAAAAACAACAACACTGCAGGTGTAGGAAATTTTAAAGAACTAGAGAATAGTTGTGCGTTTCATCAGTGCTCTACCATACCCTGGATCTATCGTCTTTTCTGAAATTTTAGATGACTGGATGAATGGGATGGTAGAAGTTAAGGCAAAGCAAAAAAATCAGTAATAACAATATAGATAATATATTGAGGGGTCAGAGGGGTGGTAGGGTGGGGGCAGGAGGGGATAAAAGGGAGCTGATATCAAGGAGTTCAAGAAGAAAAGAAAATGCATTGAATGATGATGGCAGCAATTGTACACTTATGCTTGATCTAATGGAACTATGGATTGTAATAATATCTGTGGGAGCTCCCAACAAAATGTTTTTTTAAAAAACCAATAAACACCATAGGTGAATGAAAAATGAATTTTCTCTGAAAACTTTCACCCAAACTACAATAAATATACATACACATATACATAAACAAACAAAAATGTCAAATACAAAGACTACCACAGGCAGCTGTCTGGCCCAGAGCAAAAGCACTAGAAGGTTCTGGGAATCACTTCATGTCCCCTTGCCCCAATCTCAAGTCTAATCAGCCTGAAAGGACCCCACCCTGCGCCTCAGTGCATCGCCTCCTCTCCCCTCTGGACAGGGATAGCCGAGTCTGAACCCCCCAGGTCCAAACCTTGCCTTTTTATTCCAAATAGTGTTATTATCTGCAAGCACGTGGGCCCGCATCAGTGAGTCCTACAACACGAGGAGTAGGAGACTCTGAACCTGAGGCTCGATGAATCCATGGAACAAACAAGGTGCAGAGCCAGGCTGGATAAAGGAGAGGAGCATGGCTCCTGCTTTCCTCTTGGGGATTCGGGCTGCTGCTGAACTGGGGCTGGGGAAGCCATGCAGCCTGTTTTCTTCTTCCAGGCTTGAAAGCTCTTTGCTTTCCCTTCCTTGGGCAGAAGAGAAATCCTCCCACCCACCAGGAAACCTCCAGATGGGGCTTTCCCACAGAGGGTTGGGACCAGTGGATGCAGTCCCAACCATCCCTCCCACCCCGGAGCCCCAGGGCCGCACACCCCACATGTTGCATGGAGAAAGCGAGAGACCAGTGGCGTGGGCTCTAGAAATCTACATGCCCACAGCCCCTTGTATACACTAGCTTTTGGTGGCAGGGAGTTGAAGTGACTTCCCAAAGCCACAGCAGTTTTGGAATGGCGTCCCAGGTCTGCCTTGGCACTCTGCTTTGCCTGCTCCTCCCCCTCCTCTCGGACACTTTCTTGGTGACATCTGAAATCTGCAGGCAGGGAAAGCTCTCTGATGGAAACCTATTGGAGCAGCTCCTCTGGCTTCCCTGGAAGCGCCGAACAGTGGCTCCCCTTCCTGCCTGGTTATCCAGGCAAGTGGAATTGTAGCACCAGGGCCATTTCCATAGTAACAGAGCTTGAACGACTTCACCCTGCTCTGGAAGCGATGTCTTGCTGGGGACCAGGAGAGTCAGGAACAACAAGCAAAGGACAAAGTCCTGGTTTGGTGGCACTCACGGGCAAATATCCTGGATCGGTCAGGGTGGGGCTCGTGATACCATGAGGAGCTGGGTGCCCTCCACCCATTTCTTCTTGGGCTCCCATGATAATCTGCTGCCCAGCCTCATGGACGGCTGCAGCTGGGGCTGACAATGACAAGACAAGCGTTGGGAGAGCAGCATGGGCATGATTCCAGTGACTTCTTTGTGGTAACCTGTCCCCTCGCATTCCAGATTGCAAAGCAGAGAGGGCTCTATGGGTGAAGAAGAAGGAGTCCGCTGACAGATGTCACTCAGACAGGGATGGCTACAGGGCTCTTTGCCACTATCCTGGCCTGGGGGAAAAATCTCCTTCGCCCTGAAGGCTACCGGGATAGGGAAGACAGTCACCAGGCCTAACCGTCCACTGAGGAAGAGGACAAGAATAGAGGGCATGAGAAATAAGGATGGGAGTGGGGACTGGGTGGTACCCACATCTGCGCCAACGCTTGCTTGCCTTTCTCCTGCCAGAGCCCAGAAAAGTCTCGAGTTGAAGGGACCAGTCTTCTGGTGGAGCCAGTCACACCAGCACCGAGGTCACCATCAATATTAGCTCACTGTCACCGTTCCCTACACAATGTGCAGCACCCAGGCCATTGATCCTTGGCCAGGGCTGGGCACCAAAACCACCTGGTGACTGGTTAACATCCTCTCTGCTGGGCAGCCCTACACCTGCGCTGCCTGAGCAGGTGGTCAGCGAGGGGGAGAAGAGGGCAGCTCTGGGATCGGACAGGCCTGTCGGGAATACAGTCTGCCATGGGCAGGTTATCGTACCAAGCTCGGTGCCTCAGTTTCCTCGTCTGTAAATGGAGACTTGGCAGAGCCTCCATCCCAGCACTGTTGAGAGACGACATAAGGAAACACACGCTGATGCAGGATGCTGTGCTCGGCACACGCTAAGTGGTGGGTCCCGGGAGCTGCTGCTAGACGGGGCTTCACAGTGATGCGAATCCTTGGACTTGGCCATCCTCAGGCAGGCAGGCAGGCAGGCATCTTCAGGCCTCTACCTAGTTTGCAGCATTAGGAACTAGGTCCCTAACCAACACCAACACCCCGGGGTAAAATGAACCAGAAGTGGGTTTTCAGATGTTACCAGTTCCATTCCAGCTGACTTCTGGTGGGTCTCTACCTGGGTGGGGACCACATGTCAGAGTTAGGATGCGGAGCTCACAGGCCCCACAAAAGGGAAGAGGAAGGTGAAGTGGGGAGCAGGGCCTGAGGGTAGAGAGATAGAGGAGGGAGGAGAGAAGTACTGAGAGATGTCTCAGTGGCTGGGAGCTTCACGGCCTCGGTCTCCAGCCCTAGTACACCTGGAAGTGTGCAGACGTGGCCCCATCCTTCCAGCAGCGCAGCGTGTCCACGGCCACGGAGCGGCAGAGTGGGCAGGTACGCTCCCGGTCCAGCCAGAGGCACAGGCACTCCTCGCAGAAGACGTGCTGTGGGGACAGCAACCCGTTATGGAGTGTCTGCTGTCGCCCTGCCAAAGCACTAGGAGCTGGGGACCCAGCGGCAGGAACGAAACAGACCAGCCCTGCCCTCAGGGGGACAAAAGGTTCCAGGGGAACTGAGTGCATTCACATGGGCACTGAGATGAGAAAGCAGGGCAGAGGTGGGGGTGGGGGGTGCTTGGAGGCTTGTGATTTTAAGTAGGGTTGCCAGGGAAGACACTGCTGGGATTGGTGACTGACATTTGGGTAAACCTTGAGAGTGGGCAAAGAGTGACCCAGATGGAATCTGGGCGGAAGAAGGGCATGTCTGGGAGCTGGCACAGCATGTGCGAAGGGGCAGGAGCATGCCTGGCTGCTAGAGGCACAGTAAGGAGAAGAGTGCAGCTGGCCTGGGGAGGGCTGGGGAGTGGAGGGCCTTCTAGGCCACTATGAGGATTCGGTGGGAACCTTGGCCGGGCTGCCAGTGTTTTAAAAAGACTGTCTTGGCTGCTGCGTTGAGAACAGGCCACAGGGTCAAGTAGCAGGTAGGGGGATCAGAAAGGCCAATGGTGATTAGGGCCAGTGGACTCCCCCACTCTCTGGCTCTATCATTTCAGTGAGTGACTTAACCTCCCTGAGCCCCTGTTTCCTCATCTGCAAAATGGGCACTGTCATAGAAACCTCCCACTCTCCACCCCACTGAAGGATTAAACCATCATGGGGAAAACACTAGGAGGTGACAATGACCTGTGGCACTTGATTTTTGAGTGGATTCTGAATGAGGGTGGGGCTGGGTGGAAGGGACGCACAGGCACCTAGCTCTCCAGGACATTATCTTATTTATTTGGCATTACTAAAAGTTTAATTGAAAAAAAAATGCATGTCATAGAAAGATCTCTTTCAAGTCCGACAGTCAGGATTTCCAGTGCCAGACAAACGATTCTCATCACTCGTGGGTTCATTTAAAAGCGTTTTGCTCAACTCCATAAAACTCTGAAAGCAATCTCACTTTATTCCCAGAGGTGATCTAAGAAAAGAAGTGGAGAATTTTTTTTTAATTAGGTAGGTCTCCAGGATGTTTTAATGACAAGTGGGGACATCTGAGTCAGGCCCGTATCATGCATAGCATGAACTCAGTGTTCCTGGCTGCGGCAGGGGGCTTGGGGCTACGAGGTAGAATGGCTGTCTTTTGGGAGATGCACACCAGTGCCTAGGGGTGAAGAACCAACCTTTCCACCACCTACTCTCGGCTGGTTACAGTGAAAACCTTCTATCAAGAAGAGACAAATGTGGCCACACAGGAGTGATGAGCAAATCCTGGGGAGAGACGGGAGGACATTCATTCTGCTGCCCTTCAACTTTTCTGTGCATTTGAAATGATTCAGAATTCAAGATGGCAGGGAAACGGTACTATAACATCGATTAAAAATAAAGCAAAAAAAAAAAAAAGGTCACTTGGAACCGTGCCTGGAGAACATCTACAAAGTGCTCTCTCAACGCTAACTTTTACAATAATAATAATTATTATTATTATCCTATGTCAATCATCTATTAGGAGCCCTGGTAGCACAGTGAATTGAGCATCGGGTCACAAACCACAGGGACAGCAGTTTTCACCCACGAGGTGCTCCATGGGAGAAAGATCTACAGCTTTGGAATGAACAGGAGGAAGTTAGAAGGTTTGGGATAGAATAGGAGAAAAGCGGAACAAAAGCCCAAATCACAAAAGGAGACGGGGTTCTGGTCTGGTAGAGACTGGTGGAATTCCCTAAGACTATGGCCCTCGCCAGTCTTCAGATCTAGAACTGCCCCCCCACCCCACCCCTTGTTAGAAGAATCAACCGTTTGGGATCAAAAGAGCGGCACTGACCCAAAGAGGAAATACAGAGGGTCAGAAAGAGGAGGGCTGGAAGAGGGAAACACAGGGAGGGAGGGAGGGAGATCAGGGACGGCCCTGAGGGGATTAGAAGGGATGTGTGGAAACAGAATGCCTGTGAACTGTTGGATGTGAGACTGATGGTCTGCTCTGCCAACCGTCATTTAACTTATACTAGGAAGTTAAGCTCTTTTTGAACCCGCAACCAGTATGGCATCCCTAGGTGACCAACCGTAGAACAGTACTGTCGAGGAGAACCCCAAGGAGTGTGTCATGGGGTGCCGGATGGATGGGAGTGTGGTCAAGGAAAGCTTTCTGGAGGTGGGGACACTCGACTTAAAGTCTGAAGGATGTCCAGGAGTTAACTGGGCAAAGAGAGGGAGTGGAGAGAAAGCATTTCCAGGCTGAGAAACAGCTTATATGAAGTTCTCAAATTCTACAGACATCCATGTGGCTGAGCATGGAGGCAGACCCTTCCCCAGTCCAGTCCTCAGATGAGACATTAGCCGTGGCTGATACCTGCACCGTGGCCTAAAGCACAGGACACAGCTAAGCCCTGCTCAGATTCCTAGCTCCCTGAAGCTATGAGATCATAAATGGATGGTGCTTTCCACCACGAAGTTTTGGAGTAACTTGTTAAGCAGCAATAGAAAACTGACACAAGATGTGTGTGACGGCTGGAACTCCTGCCCATGACACATACAAGAGCCCTGGCTGTGTGCGAGGCTCCCACATGGAAAAGGGGGGGGTATGGCGGAAGCCTCTGAAGATCGTGGGGCCTGACTGAGTCAAGACCTGGCTACTCTGTGTTGCTCTATGATGCTGTACACGTTTCAGAGGAGGACAGACTAAAAAGAAAGGCCTGGTGACCTACTTGTGAGGATCGCCACGGTCTCATCCATCATGGATTACAGGGGTGGCCGAGGCCCGGGCAGTTGTATCTGGGTTGGAAACTGACTTTCCAGAAGTCAACACCAACAACCAGGCCGGAGAAACAACACATACACACACCATAGATCTTTAATCACACACACACACACACACACACACACACACACACACACACACACACACACCATAGATCTTTAATTATACACACACACATCTTTAATTATACTAATCAGAACAGACATGAACAGACTTTGAATCAAACAATTCTGAATATCAGCATAGTAGTAAATACTGAATCTCAATACCAACACCTGGCTATGTACATGATCTAGGTTGCTTGGATTAACCTGAAGACGTCCTGGGACAAGTGTCTTTACTCTTGGGTTACGGATGACATGGAGGGCCCCAATGGCAAATATGCTGTTCAGGTCCTTTCTTCCTGGTAGGCAGGGTGCAGACTCAGACGGACAGGGCACCCTCAGAAATGTCCAGGAACATGTGCTTGCATCTTTTAATGCCACCTTTCGGGCATCTCAGTGCAAGAGGCCTCTGGATTGGGGTTTGAATCTGCTATTTAGTAATGGTGGGGCTTTGGACAAGTCCTGCCTTTTGAACCCAGGTCTCCTTCCCTATAAGATAGGGCCAAGTTTCCCTGCCAAGGCGGCCGTGCTGACAGACACAGATCAAGTGTGGGCTCAGTCAACACAAAGCACGGGGACGTGTTCTCTTGGCCTCTTCACTTTACATCACAAAACGTGCACACACCACATCACCGCGAGCCAAGATCGCAGGGCAGTGTGTTCTCTAAAAGCACACCGACTCTCTTTAGTAACATTTCCAGCTTCGTGTTCTGAATGTCCTTTCTCGGGCAGTGCAGGCAGGAGGCAGACCCTAAGTACTTAGGGAGGACAGGGCAGATGTGCTCTGTCTGAGCCAAGTGTGCTGAGCTCTGGGCGTGCGCATGCTCTGCCTGACTACCTAGTTAGTCCAACAGACCATCTGCTTCCCAGGCCTGGGCCTGGGCAGAGGGTTAGGAAATAAATACTGAGCTTAGACTGATAACTCTGAAGGGGACTCAGGCATAGTGGGTTCTTCCCCACTCCTCATCTGTCTTTCCTTCTGTCCATCTACTTATCCGTCCAGCATCCAACCATTCACCTAGCTATCCACCTGTTCACCTATCCATCTGTCCATCCATTTGCTCAAATGCCCGTTATTTATACAGACCCCTCTATCCACCTACCGTCTTCACCCAGTTACCATTCATATCCATCTATCCATTCATCATCTAAACACTCACCCATCCATCCACTCATCCACTTGCTCATCTTCCCAGTCACGTAGCCACTTACACCTCTATCTGCCCCCCCTGTACTTACCCACTAACGTCTTCACCCTGTCACCACCCCTGTCTATCCCTCCATCCCACCCCATCCATGCCCCACTTACTGAGCCACACTGAAGTTCTGCTGCTCAATGAGACAGAGCTGGTCCTTATCTCAAGGTGTTTATACTCTGGCAGAGGGGAGAGAGACCTGACACAACCATTTCCACTGCTAACCACTGAGCTGACAACTGGGATAAGCACTGTGGAGGGAAAAGCCCTATCAATGAAGCCGTACAGTGGGAGCACTGCACAGGGCACTGGCAGAGCCGGCTTCTTTGAGGAAATAACAGATAGCCAGCGGTTCTCAATCTGTGGGTCATGACCCCCTTGGGTGTCGAACGACCCTTTCACAGGGATCGCCCAATTCATAACAGTAGCAAAACGGCAGTGATGAAGTAGCAATGAAAATAATGCTATGGTTGGGGGGTCACCACCACATGAAGAACTCTATGAAAGGGTCGCGGCATGAGGAAGGTGGAGAACCACCGCTCTGAGCGGAGTCATTCGTCCCTCTGTTCACTTGCTTACACAGTGCATTTTGGAATTAATTAGGACCATTTCACCTGTACAGTCAACTGTGCCATTCCAGCTCCCGCTCACGGCCCGTCTCCTCCCAGGACCGTGCCAGGCTGGGATGTGGGCTCGGCCTGGGCATATCTGAGTCACCACCTGTCATGGCCATGGCTCCCAGACCTGGCACAAAGGTGACAGCTGTCTAGCCCTTCACCAGAATCCTGTCGGGTTTGTGAAGATGTAATGATACCAGAAGAATAGAAGAGAGACAAACAGACTGAGACAGGAAGAGATTGCCAGGAAGGGGGTGGGGGGTGCGGGGAAGAAAAGGAAGACTTTGACCTTGGCAATCCTGCTCAGACAATCACTGCTACCGAAAAGGAAATACAGATGGCTCGGAAGCATATGAAAAGATGCTCAACGTCATTCATAATTAGGGACATGCAAATGAAAGCCACATGGAGATAGTGTTTTTCACCTGTCAGATTGGCAAAGCTCGGAAGCGGCTTGACAACGCAGTGTTGGGAAGGGCGGGGAGCAGGCGGTCTGTCATACTCGCTCTGGGAGCATTATCTGATAGACTCTTTGATGGAGGGCAAGGTAGCAGTACCTGTCCAAACTACACCCCTCTGAACTCATAACGCCACACTGAGCAAGAGCTCGCACCCATGTAAAATGGACTGCATGGCAGCAAACGAAAAATCCCAAACCTGTTGCCTTCCAGTTGACTCTGACGCCAAGGACCAAGAAGAACTGCCCCACGGGGTTTCCAAGGCTACGCATCTTTACAGAAGCAGGCTGCCTCGTGTCTCTCTTAGAGATTGGCTGGTGGGTTAAACAAGCCAACTGGTCGGGTACAGCAGGATGCTTAACTGCTGCCCTGCCAGGGCTGCTGGTGCGATGGTAGTGTTTACTGAACCCTGACCATGTGCCAGATCTGAACGAACTCATTCTACGAACACAAAGGCCCCAGGTAGGTGTGATTAATCTGTGCAGCTCCCAAATTATGATGACTGCCATCTTTGTAATGATAACAGGAGGTGATAGCATATTAAATGCCCATCAGTCGGAGGATGATTAATACGTTGTAGCCAATCCAAATCTGTAAATGGCCTGCATTCTGTGGAACACTCTGGAAATAAAGGAGACTGGTGATAACAGGGACTTTACTCTGGACACTGAGTAAGGATCAGGCCCATGATGCTCAGTAGAGCAGAGGGTCGGTGAGAAAGAGGAGGACTCTCATGACATGTGGCCGCAACAGTGGACTCAACAATTGGGAAGGCGGCACAGGGCTGGGCAGTGTTTCATTCTCTTGTGCTAAGGGCCGTTATGAGTCAGGACTACTCGGCAGTACCTGATGATGACCAGGAGGAATGGGTGCGGGGAACAAGGGTGGAAGGCTTGTCACCATTCTCTTTTGGGCACCTTTACACAATTCCCTTTTAGGATTTTTTTTTTTAATGACTTGCTATGGCCCTCTCTAAGGAGCGCTGATGGCATGGTGGGTTTACCCATTGGGCTGCCAACCACAAGGGCAGCAGTTTGAAGGCATCGGCTGCTCCTCCGGAGACAGGTGAAGTTCTGTAAGATGGGCAGAGGCAGCTCTCCTCTGCCCCATGGGGTCTCTCTGGGTTAGATTGGCCTCGACAGCAGTGAGCCTCGTCCTCTCTCCCCTGGCCCTGGGAACCACCAGTCTCCTTTGGTCTCTCGGCATTCGTTTGCCTATTCTAGCTATTTCATAGAAGACGGACAAACAGGTTTGTCCTGGGTCCGCCCTCTTACACCTTGCATGTTTTCAGGGTTCATCTAAATGGTAGCATGTATGAGAACCCCACGTCACCACACAGGCAGACCAGGTTTTTGTTTATCCATCCGTCCACCCATCAGCTGCTGGACACTGGGGTGGTTTCCACCCTTTGCCTCTTGTCAATATTCTTTGAGAAAAGCTTTTTCTTTGGGGAAAATTTCACACATACAGGTTACAAAGAGAGCACATGGACATTCTTGGTAGCCCCTGTCCAGTTTCGGTCCCCCCTTATGTGACATGATTGTGAGTTTCCAGTGACATCATCACAAATGAAAAGCCCACACTGGCACCTCACCACGAAGTGCGCATGGGATGTTACTGGACCACATGCATTTCCCCACAGTTGTCTTTTTCTACACCGGCATCTGGCCCAGGCTCCTATAGCTCAAAGTTGTCCCCTAGCCTCGGGACTTCTCACTTTGGAATTATGCAAACAAATGACTGATGTGTTAAAAAAGTTTAGAACTGTGTTCCAGAGTGTTCTAGAAACAGACTGCATTCAGCCTTTCTTCCGAGACATCTCGAGCCTCTATCTAACCTTTGTGTTAGCAGCCAAGTGTATTCACTGTTGGTGCTACCCAAGGATTTCAGAAAAACTAATAAAAACATTAAAACCAATCCCTGAAACAGCAATAACAATAAAAACAAGTTCTAATGCACAAAAAGGATCCCTGGGGAGATCTGGTGGGGTATGCGCCCTGGGTCTCCTGCCTTACCCCTCCCCCTAATAGCCAGCCACTCCAGCCTGGAATCCCTCACTCTACCTTGTCTCTGGGGACCAGGCATGAATCTCTCTTACACAGTACTTATCACTGGCTGCCTCGTCTCACAGTTATTTATGTATGTGTCCATGTCCCCAAGGAGGCCGTGAGCTTCCAGAGCAGGGGACAGTGCTGTGTGGTCTCCGTCCCCCTCCCTGAGGTCTGCTAGGAGGCTCTGACTCGATGTGCGCAATTTGCTGAATCGACATTTTAGCTGCTGATGTTGGGAGGCGGTGGAGGGATGTATTTGGGGAGTTAAAAGCAACTGTCAGTGACCTACAACTCGTCATGGGAAAACAAGAGATAACAAGTATTGCCAGGATAAGAATAGGGCTGCATAACTCAAATGTAGCTTTTTTTTTCATAGATGATCTCACTTAGCTGCCATGACTGCTCTATGAAGCAGACATGATGACCATGCCCAAGGTTTAGGGAGATGGGAGTGACCTATTACTCAGCAGCAAGGGTTCTACGGGCACCCAAACTCAGGATAGTCTGAGCCCTGGTGGCATAATGGGATCTGTATTGAGCTGCTAACTGCAAGATTGGTGGTTGAAAGGAGAAAGGTTATGGAGTCTGCTCGTTAATATTTAAGTCTTGAAACCCAAACGGGAGTTCTACTATCTCCTATATGGTTGCTATGAATTGGAATTGACTCAAGGGCAGTGAATTTGGCTGGCTTTGGAGGCCAAGCTGAGTCTGGCAAGGATTCACTGATAAAGAAACTGAGGCTTAGGGTGACGCAATCTTCTTCAGTTCACTAGATGAACATCTGCTGAAGAACATGGCCTTTGGCTCTCAGACTGACTCAAGTTTGAATATTGGTTTGCTGCATATACTTGGGACTCAGTATCCCTATCCAAAAAAATGGGCCACTACCCAGTTACTAAGTTATTGAGATTTGAACCCAGGTCTGACTGACTCCAATCTTGGCCCGACTAGATTGCCCCCCAAAATTCATCCCTGAGCCCCAAGGTTTGGTTCCTGGTCAGTCTTTCCTGGCTTTTCCACGGGGCTCTGCTATCCCTGGGGCCTCAATGGTAGCCCACTCACCTGGCACATGAGGACCACAGGCTCTCGGAACTCGGCCTGGCAGATGGCACAGATGTCCCCGGCTTCTGTGCACTGTTGTCCTGTAGCCCTGACTCCATAACTCTGCAAGACAGATGGTGATGAGCCTTCAGGGGAGTGGTGGCCCCACAATGCTGTGGGCTCTGGGGGTTGAGAACGGCGCCAGATGGGTTCCCCCATTGGGACCCCTGGAGCCAACTCACCTGAGAGGTGCAGAGAAGCTTCAGCGCTTTCCTGACGCCACCCACGCGGCCACAGATGTCGAACGACTGGAAAGGAGAACAGGGTGCTAAATGAAAAGCTCCCAGTTCTCTGCCGGCTGCCCTGAACAACCACAATGGATCACTTCTACTGTGTCCCACAAAAAAGACAAGTTAAAGGCCTAACACCAGCGGCGCCTGTGAATGTGGCCTTGTTTGGATACTGGATCTTTGAAAGGTTATGAGCGAGGTTCCTAAGAGGTCATACTAGAGTAGGCTGGGTCTAAATGCCACCTGAGTGGTGTCTTAGGAAAGAGATTTTGTTAGATGTGTGGGAAGATGTGTCTATAAGAAGGCTGCTGAGAAAAATGAGCAGGAGAAGGGTGTGTGATTTGGACTTGGGGTCCCTGTGCTGGGAAGCTACTAGACCCAGGGGAAAACTGATGCCAACATCCATGAAAATCTCCAAGGGACGCTGGGCCACAGCAGCTGAAAGGGAGGCAAGGGCCTTCTCCCCTGAGCCAACAGAGAGAAACACCTTCCGCTATTTGCTTTTGTTAAACCCAGGTCAAAAGGACGCCTCTACAGCCACGGAACACCAAAGACGACTGGGAGGCACCAGAAGTAGGAGAGGCATGCACAGTGTCACCCAGGTCCCTCAGAGGGAGAGGCACGGGCAGCAGCCCGGTGGACCTTCAGCCTGCAGGGAGTGAGAAAGCATATCCCTTGCTGAAGCAGCCCTAGAAAAGGAAGACAGCCCCAGCCTTTTGACTGCAGTCAGACTCTCCTCAGTCCCACCATGTTTCCTTGGCTCCAGTTTCTTTATCCACAAAACGGAATTATGAGAAAGTTGGTTATATTAGGGTGGTTCTACCCAGGGATTCCCCGGTCTCTCCTTAGGTTCCCAGGTTACCTCACCTTGCAGAGGCTGTAGAGGATGATCAGGACCCCTCCCAGGAAGTAGCTATTGGAGGAGTCGTCTCCCATGATATACTTGTACCACAGCTGGATGGGGACAAGCGATCGGAACAGCTGGCTCAGCTCCTCGATGACCAGATAGAACTTGCCCTGCAGCCGCAAAGAGAACATCAATTCTTATTAGCAGTAAAGACCCAAAGGACCGAGCTGGGGGTCCCTGGCCCGAGCAGTAATGACAGCCCAGGTCACAGGCAGGCCATTAATCAGCTGTGGAAAGCACTCAGACCCATTCCTAATGGGGTTGAGAAACGGCCTGGGAGCGGAGGCCCCTGCCCACTGCCCTCACCCAGGGTCCACCAGCCCCAAAGATCAAAGTGCCTAGGGTCGGATTTCATGGAGGCAGAAACTCGACACCTTTGGTAGAGGGGATAGGGTGTGGGGGCACGCCTTGGCTCCTGCTGCTGCCAAATGTGGGGTTCACAGTTCCTGCCCCAGCACCCAGAGGTCTCCAGAGGGCTGATGGAGCTATGATGGGCAGCCACCTTCTGGGGCCCGAGCAGGGGACAGGTCAAAGGTGAGGCTGGGAGCACAGCTCCATCACATACTACCTTCAAAGAGGCAGAGGGAGGACCTGGTCATAAACATGGGCTCTGGGCATCTAGACTCAGCTGGGTATGAGCCTCGTTGAGCTGTGTGTCCTCAGCCTTGGTTTCCCATGTGCAAAATGGAAACCACAACTCCGACTTTACAAGCTTGTTCTGCAGGTTAAGGGAGGTGAGCACACAGAGCTCCAACATGGGTTCTGACACAGCACATTACGGTTGGCTGTGTCTGCCCTGACTCAGAGTGAGCCATGCACCATGGAAAGAAGTGCTGTCTGATCCTGCAGCCTCCCCACGACTGTCTAGGAATTGGACCACTGTAATCTGTAGGGTTTCTCACTGGTTAATCTTTGGAAGTAGGTGGCCAGGCCTTTCTTCCTAGTCTGAGATGCCTGACGTCTGAAACCTGTTCAGAGTCATAGTGACATGCACATCTCTACTGGCTGACTGGTGGTGGCTGCTCACGAGGTGCACAGTGAGGGACTCGAACTGGGGTCTCCTGAATGGAAGGCCAGAAGTCTACTACAGAACCACTGATACCTGAATTGGTATCCGATGTGGCTGTGGAGTGCCTTGGAGCCCAATCTCACAGGGGAGCCTGAACTGTCCTATAGGGCTGTGGTAGTTACATAATTTAGTCTAGCCTGTCAATTAAGTCACAGCCTGATGGTACCACCTGGTGGGTGTGGCCTTCTCATAAGAAGGATCCTGGGACCTTCCTCTCTCTCTCTGACTTCACCTTTCTACTGTTGAGTGACTCTGGGCATTGCTGGAGCCATGCTACAGAGCTGCCAGAACCCTGAAATGCTTCTTCCGTCATTGGATCCACAAGACTATACACCCATGGGCCTGTGGTCCTCCTGCACTTTACATCATTGCGTGCGGCTCCTTGAGTCTACAGAGGGATTTACGTGCTAGTATCAGACTTGTGGACTTAATCTGGGCAGGGCTGGGATGTCTGCTTGCTATATAATCACTTCTTCATCGAAAGTTCTCTCTTATACATGTAAATGAGTGTCACTGGATTTGTTTCTCTAGTCATCCTGGACTAACACACGGGCTTTCTAAGGGCCATCTCGAGCAGCTTTATAGCAGGCTTTTCTCCCACAGAGCAGCTGTGTGGGTCCAAACTTCCAACTTTCAGTTGGCAGCTGAGTGCTTAAACTGTTGTACCACCAGGGCTCCTTCTTGGTATAGAGTAGCGATTGATCAACCTGGCTTGCCTTCCTGTCTTTGCTCTTGGGCAAGTCCTGCAAACTCTCCAGGGCCTGCACTATATAGGGAAGGGGAGCAAAACTTCCTCCTGAAGTGTCTTTTCTTTTTTAATAGTTTTAGTGGCATAAACTTCATGACATACAATCTCTTCATTCAATCATGTGAAGAAGATTTGTGCTGTCATCACTACAATCCATATCAGAACAGTTTCTTCTCAGACTCCCCTTTCTCCCATCCTCCCTGACGATATACACCCAGGCAATGATCAATCCAGTTACTGTCTCGATGGATCCGTCTGCCTTGGTTTCAGAGACAGAAAATCATGCAACACACAAACAAGAGGCAACCAAACAAAACCCAAAACCAACAACGATAGCTAGACAACACAGAAAAACCTCAATCAAAAAGAAAGCAGAAAATATTAAAAACTGGAACAATTCTAGAATAGGTGTAAAGGGAGATAACGGCATCTTCCATAATCAACTTTAGAATGCTTTCTATTTGATACAAAGATATTCACACTCGTAGACTACGGTCAGAGGAGATTCGCCTGAGGTGTAATGCGTGCGGGGACCCTGCAAACGGAGTCTAGACTTGCACTATCACCCTAGTCTTCTGAAAACAGGGTGTTCGCAATTCAAGCTCTGGTACCATTCCCTCCTTTGGATTTGGGTTTTGTTTTGTACATTCTTGGATCACGCAGGATGGTGCGCTTCTTCCATGTGGATTTAGTTGATGTATCACTTAGTTGGCTGCTTGTATGATGACAAACTTTTAAGACCCCGGATGCTATTCTTCCTGATAGCCAAGCACCACTTGTTTTTTTTCACTACCCTTTGCCCCAGGGCCCATAGCTTCGGTGAGCTCTTCGTGACAGTAAGGGTCAAGCAGGGCCATGTCGGAAGAACTAATTTTTCTTAGATTGGGGCTAGAATTAAGTATAAATCCAAAAGCCATTCATTTATGTATGGCTTATATATGTCTATGGTTCACTTTAGATAGATCATTATCATTTTATAGTAGAGAACATTTTTAATCACCCCCCTGGGGGCATAAGGTAATTCTATTGATCACATTATTAATTGAGCCAATGGTATAGAATTTAAAACACTGTCGAAGAAATGAAATTATACAAGTACAGGCTGGCTTCAGACTGCAGTACTTGAACTGCTGACTTGTACAGACTGAAGTCTTATGTGACTGGACACTATGTACAAACACAAGGTGTGGGGGGGGGTGATAGGACATGCAGTTTCATGAAAAGTTAAACAGATACCTAGCTTATCCCCACCAATTCCAATGCTCTCGATATTTATAAAAGAGCAGAAAAGCCAAATAAAACATAATGTTCATTATTGTGCAAATGTTCATGGAACCTCTAGTCGTCATACCCCGGAACTGGAAAAATTGCCAATGTCTATCGGTGAAGGAACAGAAAGACACATTGTGATCTATTACACAATTAGGTACTAACTACTCAGCAGAGAGGTAAAGAGATGGTTGACAGACAACGTGAGTGAATATCACAGATAATCAAGGGCAATTGTTATATATATGAGTATATATGATCTAATTCTGGCTTTGATGGAGTTTGAGATTAGGTAATGCTGACCTATGGGGTTGGAAATCCCCTCAGTGGTTGGTTGCCTGGGATATACTTGTAAGGGGCATGAGGCAATGATAAGACTTATGGGAAGATTTTCCGTTTTAATTGAGATGGTGGTTACTTGAATATATGTTGAACTGCTAACTGAAAGGTTGGCAGTTTAAACTCGCCAGCAGGTCCAAGGGAGAAAGTTGAGGCTATCTGCTCCCATATAGATGTACAGCCTAATAAATTGTATATAAGGTTCCTATATGTCAGAATCAACTCCATGGCATGGGTTTATATTTGCTACAATACCTCCAAATATATGCTTCATGTAGTTCCCCACATTCTACTCAATTTAAATTGCATCTTTGTAAAGTGGACTGAAACAAACAAATGAATAAACAAACAGGTAACCCTCTCCATAGCCCTTCAAAAGGCAAATCATCTTTGTTCCAACTAATTCTACATGTAAAACACGTAAAATGTGTCCTAACAAAATTACTTGGAATGTGTGCACAATTGGAAACAATGCACCAAATGGCCACCTCACTGCGACATTCTTTGTAACATTGAAACAGATAAAAAGGAACACAGGAAGTGTACAAAAGAGGGCCTACTTAGGGTAGCATTCAACAACAGAAAGCCATGCTGCCCCCCAAAAGCTACCCTAGAAAATGATAACCTCACAGTGAAGAACTGGGGTGCACACCACCATCTTCACCATGCACGAGAAAGGCAAAGACCACAGAATGGTCAGACTGGCAGCATCACTGAGACCTGACAAGGAAGTGCCAAGCGAGGTTTTAGAGTCAATCTTGGACCAGAATCAGGAGAGTAGTGGGGCAACTAGAGAAACTGGAGGCAAGTCTGTAGTTAACAGCAATGGAATTCACGCCGAGTTCCTGGCTATGCTCACTGCTCGGTGTTTCTGGGAATGCCAATCCTAGGGAAAGTTAGATCAAGTGCGTAGGGGAGCTTTTGGTAGTGTTTTTGCAACTTTTAGACCTAAAATGATTTCAAAATAATTTTTAAAGTCCCGGTAAAGGTATTTATTGCCCCAGGGAAATGCCGTATATGAAACCACTGATTTTCTGCTTGTTCTTTTCTACTTTTTTTTAAAGTACTAAGCATATGATCTGTTTAAGTTTGAGAAAAAAGCAAGTGTTATCAAAACATGCTGTCTTCTCTCCCTCAAATGGATGATAGCCAGCATGTGGCTAGAGACTTTACTCTGAGGGGCAGGGGACCCCTTGAAGCAGACATTCTCACATCTGCCAAGGATCAAGGACCCTCACCCCATTGCCTGACCCTTGTGGCTACTTGGCCCCCTCCCCAGTGTGAGATCACCATTTCCCAAAGGACCCGCCCTTGGAGGTAAAGGCTGGCGTTCGTTCGTCTGTCCAGAGCCTGCAGGAAGGCAGCGGAGACTGAGGAGGATGGGTGAGGGCGAGGGCCACCATGCTTGTTGTCCATGGCCAGGGGCAGGATGGGATATTGGTGCAGCTGTTCCAGGGACGGTTCAGGCCGCCCCACCCTATCCATCTGCTTAGCCCACAGTGCCACCAGGGCTCCTTACCCTTCCAGAGCCCCTGGAGCCAGTCTTTCTGCACATTTTTTACAAGGCTTTCACAATGATTTCGAATCTGTCTCTCCCACTGGGGTTGCGGCTGCACCCCCAGCATGGGGTGCAGGTGCTCAGGAGGTGCTAAACCCTAGAGGTGGACAGCATGCATGGTAGAGGGTCAGTGGAAAACAGGAAGACCCTGGATGCGATGGGTTGGCCACTGGGGCAGCAACAACGGGCTCCCCTGTAGCCACAATTGTGAGGGTGGCTCCAGATGGAGCAGTGTTCTGCTCCATTGAGCATGGGTTGCTATGGGCCAGCTCGGTGGCACCTAACAACTCAGCAGCAGGTGCTCATTTAATAGTCCGGGACCTCTGAGGCTGAAGGTCGCTTCCTAGAGTCCTCTGCAGGCGAGTTAGTTAGCACACGGCAGAGCGAACTCTCTTGCAAAAGCAAGTGCTGGTGTCATGGAACATTCAAGTGAGGGGAGTGAGCGCTTGTGAGGCGCCAGCTCAAGGCGGCAATTAGCTGCAGAGGGGCGGGCCCCTGGAGAGGGAGATCAAACCTCTGGGAAAACTGGGCAAATCCCGGGGAAACAGTCTCCCCCCTCTTTAGGCAGTTTTATAATTTCAGGTTTCTTAAGCGTGTGATTTCTGAAGATCACCAAATGGCATGCGTGGTTTCCCTCGGGGCCAGGGACCAAGGAGAGCCATCAGTGGAGGAGCCTCCGTGGCCTCCCTGCCACTCATGCCAGGCAGCTAGGAAGGAGCTCTGGGCCTGGGCTGATTCCCCTATGGAGATACAGAGGTGGGGGAAGGTGCACCCTTCACTGCTGGAGGGTGTGCCACAAAGTGAAAGAGGAAACAACAGAGGGCTGACTCCGGAAAGGGGTGGGATGTGGAGGCGAGTGGGATGCTGACAAATGAGGAGGAACGAAGGAAAGGGGAGTTTTGTGGGAGGGGGAACGAGAGGGGGAGAAGCATCTCCAGGGAAAGGCAGTTTGAAGAAGCCCCCGGGCTGGGGGGGGGGGGGAGGGCAGAGGGAAGCTGCACACACTCACACCCAGGGCGGGAATCTGCATCAAGGATGGGCAGACAGATGAGCTTTGTGTTCTGCATCTGGATGAATCGTGAACAGCCACACAGTTCAGCCTTTTTACAATCCCTTCCAAACACGCTTTCTCGTCTATAGGCGCAGGGCAGTACAGCACAGCAGGTAAAGGTACGGACTTGAGTGTCCTGGTTCAGACTTACCACCCACTGCATTGATGGCTCCGGATACTAATTTCACCTCTCTGAGCCTCAGTGCTGACATCTGTAAATTGGAGTTGACGTTGTATGTATAGGAGACCCCCTTTGCTACTCCCCTCTTTGAGCTGCCTGAGGACACCTTTCAAAAACCACCTTGAGGACAATGTCTTGGCCCAGAGTCTGCTTTACAGGGGAATCTTGTGAACTTGACAGTGCCTAATATAAAGGGTTACTGTGAGCATCGAGGGGGCCCTGGTGGTGGTAAGTTACAAGTTGTGCTGCCAACTTCGAGGTCAGCAGTTTGAAACTCCCAACCACGTCCTACTGCAGTAAAGATTTATAGCTTTGGAAACGCCACGGGACAGTTCTATGCCATATTGTTAGGTAGCAGGATAGATGAGGTGGTCCCTCCCCATGCCTGAAAGACCCTACAGAGGAGGTTGGAAGAGAATCAGGCGAGCCTTAGCCACCCGTAAAGACTTAAACTGGTGGGTATGCTACAATTCAAGACCTCCGAGCCAGGTGGGCGGTACACCTGGACTGCCCAAATGAAGCCCCAGTTGGGCTTGATTCAGCCAGTAGGGTCAATCAATACCTCTGACAGTGGGACAGCCGGCCCTTCGGCACCTCTGCCTTCTCCCCTTGACTCTGCTCCTGCGCCAGCTCTGCTGTGCTGCGGTCTCTCTGGCCCAGGTCACCACGTGTGGCTGAGAAGTCTCACAAGCTGGCTAGTGTCCAGTAGTGAGCCCCAGCATGGCTTATGCACGGTTTGACATGCTTCCCTGAAATAGCGTGCACTTTTTGAGACTGTCAAACCTGAAACTTCTTTTGCCCTTCATCCAATCCACTTGGATCAGAAACCAGGTTTCGACAAGAATTCTCTCTCGTGCAAAGCCAAGAACCGAGGTATTTCCCACCCAAGAAATCTCACATCATGAGTTGGAAAGTTGGAATCAACAGGTGGCAGTGCGTTTGGTTTGTGACTATCAAACGAAACCTCTATTTTTCAGTGTGGTATGGGACCCTTCCAGAGGGCTTATAAGGTCAGAACTATTTTTCATAATAATACTAAGGGATCGTTCCCTGGTTTACTCTCACAAGAATGCAGGTGGAGTTGTCCTACTGTTACATGACACAGGAAGTTACAAGAAATAGGAGAATCCCAGTAACTTCTATGAGACCCAGACGTACCTCACAGTGTTTCTGAGACTGCTACATCTTTCTCCATGGGGTAACTGGTGGTTCGAACCCCCGACCTTTTTCAGATGAGCAAGTCGAGCACTTCACCACGATGCCACCGGGGCTCTTTATCATTGGCTCAGCCCAACACCAATAACATTGGCGAAATATAAGCATTTGCGTCAATGTACAATGATTGTTATGTTTCACTGACTGTGCTGTGAGCTTCCTGAGTGCAGGAAACCCTCCTCTTGACCCCTCTCCCTCCCCTCTGCCACTACTGGCTATCACCCTTACATTCCTTCTTTGTCTTTCTTATCGCTAGTCCTCAGTTTCTTAGCTGGATCCAGAGCTGTCTTGAATGAAGACTACTTCTCCCAGTCTTCCTTGCATCTAGGTGTAGACAGGCACCATTTGGTTGTTAGGACGGTTTGTAGCACTTTCAAGGGACTTTTCCCCTCCCTTCCCTTTCTAGTTGCTAGCTCTAACCACACTGGGTCATGAGGAGGACTTGACAGGGAAGAGAAACTCATCGCCCTTTTTACTTAAGCCATTCCTTTGAGTCCTGGGTCCTTTGTCTCTTACACATTGGGCCCTGGAGTCTGAACAAACAGGACGGTGAAGTTCTGGGTTCTGGAGCCAGAAGACAACAGGGGTTTGAATTGCTGAGTAATGGATCCTGGGCAAGGTTTTTTTTAATCTATGCCTCAGTTTCCTTTTTGGGAAAAGGGGACTAAGAATAGTGCCTACCTCCTAGGACTGCTGAAAAGAGAACTGAGCAAATGCAGGTCTCTCTCTGATAAGGTAGATGGCCACTGGCAACCCCAAGACAACACTGTGACAGTTTGACTTCCAGGATGCATTGGCCAAATGGGATGGTAGGTGCTGACACCCTGCTGGAGTTCAGGGTCCGCTCGGAAAACCAAACTCGGAGAAGCACTGTGACGGGATTGGTCAAGCCTGGTCACATGGTGGACAGCACCTCATGATTGACATTCTCACCAGAACCTTGTAGGAGAGGCAGGCTCTTCTAATAGAAAGGGGATTTCAGAAAGTAGGGTGAGTGTGCATGAGTGCGCGCGCGCGTGTGTGTGTGTGTAGAAGGCAATGCAAAGCTTTATTGAACAAAAGCTAGTCAGACCAATCGGAGAGGCAGGAATCTGAAATGAAAATCCCTCCTTGAACTTGGGGGACAATGAGCAGGAACTGCTGCCAATCTCCGGGGTCAGAAGCTTCCCATGACATCCAAACAGCTCCGTCTCCACGGTGATTCACCCCCCTTTGCCTGCCTTCCCCTGGACTGCTTGTTAGCTCCTGACTGCCACAGGGGACAGGCCGCATTTCCTGCTCTGCACAGGCTGGCCTGGCAGGCAAGTGGGGCTGAAAACAATGACTTGTTTTCCTGGGAAGGTGGCCTGCGGGCCTGTTATGGTCATCGGGCCACATTGGGGTAGGAGATGGCTGCTGATGGAGCCTTGAGCATGCTGAGCTTCACAGTCGGGGGTCTGCTTCACCGGGGAGAAGGCTTGGAAAGGAAAGGAGGAGTCCTGAGGAGGAACAGGGATCATGGGAAAGTAGTGATGATGGAGGGGAAAGCCTTGGAAGGAAGGCTGGAGGGGAAGGCAGGGAGGGAGGGAGGGAGGAGTGAGATGGGAATAGAGGAGAAACAGGAACTGCAAGCAGAAGATGGGGGTGAATAACAGTTAGCAGCCTGAAGAACAGGGGGCTCAGGAGGGCAAGGCCAAGAGGAGGAGGAGGAGAGGGAAGAAAGCCATCTCGTTATTAAATACTGACTATGGAGCAAGACCACCCCTATCTCAGTGTGTCCTACTGTGGTGGCTTGAGTGTGGTTGTAATGCTGGACGCTGTGCCACCAGTATCTCAAACACTAGCAGAGTCACCCATGGTGGACAGACTTCAGCAGAGCATTCAGACTCAGACAGGTGAGGAAGAAAGGCCTGGCCACCCACGTCTGAGAAATCAATCCATGGAGACTTTATAAATCACAATAGCACATCGTTGGATGCAAACCCGAACCAAACTCACTGCTGTCCAGTTGATACTGACTCATCGACACTCTATAGGACAGAGCAGAACTGTCCCCCAGGGTGTCTGAGACTGTAACTCGTATGCGAAGAAAAAGCTCCTCTTTCTCCCGAGGAGCAGCTTGATGGTTTTGAACTGCTGACCTTGCAGTTAGCAGCCCAATGCATAACTACTATGCCACCGAGGCATAGTGCTGCAAAACGAGGCCTCTGCGTTGAACGACATTATAATAGCTGCAACCATACACCTCTGAGAGGACAGGTAGTTGGGGGCCAGTGAACCTTTTACTGTTGTAAATGGCCAAGACTTGGAAGTGATTTGAGGGCAACTGACAGTGATGTGAACCGGGAATTTTACATCCACTCCTCCCCCACTGTGTTGGGCTGGGAGGTCTAGAGAAACAAAACCCATGACCTTCACATTGAGACAAGAAAGAACATTATATCAAGAGGTCATCTTGCACCAAGAAGGTTTCCCTGCCCAAGTCAACTCAAGTCTATGGGTCTGAGGCTTGGTGGAGCCCTCTTCAGACTCCCATGGCCAAAGGTCAACAATGCAGAAAGGTGAAGTAGGGAGGCCAATGGGTGCAGAGTTGAGTGGATCCAAGGCCCATATAGACATGGCAGGGTTCTGACAGCTCTCCAGGTCAGTGGCCAAACGGGGATGCCCCGGAAGGCAGACACAGGGTCTAGCAAGCAGGAAGGTGACGGAGCAAGAATATCCCTCATACACAAGGGGCCAAACCCCAAGGAGGCATCATCAGCCATGACCTGATTGATAGAATGGACTCTACTTCTCATTGTTCACACAGCTTCAAGTTGACAGAAAATGTAATGGCCGTACACACAGCCCGGTGGGATAGGTAGGGCCAATTACCGTTTCAGATGAGAAATCTCAAACACAGAGGCAGAGCAGGGAGATAACGAATGCAGGAGACCAAGCAAGGGAGAGGATTACAAGAGAGAGTGCTGAATAAAAGGGGAGAGAGAGTACAGGAGGAGAGACCAGCATGGCAGAAAAAGAGGAGGGTGGAGACAAGACTCAGAATTCAGTGATGAGTTTCTTGGACATTTACTACCTGTATCCTGCCCCCCAAGCTCTAATAACAATCCTGGAGATGGGTAGGGCTGTAATTAGTACCAGTTAACAGACACCTAAACAAAGGCCCGAGAGGCGAAGCAAGGTATCTAAAATAGCCAAAAAGTGTTACTGAGAGGACACGAATCTCCCCCATGGCTCTGAGCCATGATGTGAGAAAGGGAGACTCCAGGAGAGAGAAAGGAAAAAGAGGGAGAAGGATTGAAATTCAGAATGGTGCCTTTGGGGAGCTACAAAGAAACCTTGGTGGTGCTCTTGGGGAGCCTTTGGATTGCTAACTGCAAGGTCAGAGGTTCCAAACCCACCAGATGCTGGTGGGAAGAAGATGAGGCTACCTGTTCCCATGATTCATAGGCTCTGAAACTCTCAGAATCAACTCAATGGCAGTGGGTTTTGGCCTGACGGGCTATTAACCCCCCAATTTTTCCTTGAGAGATAAAGGTGATTTCTGAACTGCTGCCAAGTTCTGAAACCCTTGGGAGCAGTTTTACGGTCCTAAAGGGTTGCTGTGAATAAGTGACACAAACTGGTGAGTCGCTCTATATTTTGGAGGAGCTCCAGCATGGCGGCGAGGTTGCTAAGGAGCTCGGCTGCTAACCCAGAGGTCAGAGGCAGGAATTCACCAGAACCAGTACGAGGGAGAAAGATGTGGCAGTCGGCTTGTGTAAAACTGTCCAGCTTTGGAAGCCTTATAGGTAGTTCTCTGTTGCTGAGTCGTAACTGAGGAGTCTGGTGGGGCCCACGAGACTTACAGGGGCTGAAAATGGTCTCCATTTGCACTCACTCACAAGAGCCACCTGTCACACGTGACCACTGAGCGCTTGAAATGTGGCTCATCGGAGCTGAGAGATATGGGAAGTGTAAATTACAAAGGGGGTTCTAAGCTTTAGCCCAAACCAAACCAGACCTTGAGATCCTAATATGGGTGGCATTTACATATATACAAAATGTATAGCGATTGTATGCTTCTGATTAGGTCACTTTTAACCTAGGTACGCTATATTTTAATACGGATAAGGTTTTTTTTTTTTTTTTAAAGCTAGCAAGCAAGGACAGAAAGAAGCCTAGAACACAGCAGGTTGGGGTCGGGTAGTGGCCAAGCGTTGCCTGGCAACGCGTGCTGCCAATGACGTCATCGGCCGGCGGTGGCCATCAAGCCCCCTCCGGGCAGCGCGGGCGGGGCGGGCCGCGCAGCGCCGCCTGCCTCCTCCTCCTCCCCCCGGGGGCCCAGATGAGATCACCGCGGCGGGCGGGCGGCCGTCCCTGCGCTCCCAGCGAATCGACTCCTCCACGAGCACCGGCATCTCATGATCTCATGGCCCCGCGGGACGGCGCTGCCCGATGAAGTCACAGCCCCGCGCCTGTGCCGCCCCAGCGATCGGCCGGGAGCCCCGGCGCCCCGCGGAGAAGCCCCGAGCCCGCGGTTCAGTCGCCTCGCCGGACAAAGGCGATGACCACGAGCAAAAGGCAACGCTGCTCTTTTCATGATATGGCTGCATCTCTTTGCCCGCCCCCAGCAGCCCTCCTAATGGAGAACGTCACTCACGGTTTCGCTCGAGGTCTGGGGGAGCCTCCCGGGGAAGGAAGCTCTGCTCCCAGCCTTGGCTTAAGGATTAAGGAACCAGCCCCAGGTTGCTCAGCCAGGAGCCCATTCCAACTCAAGGGGACCCTACAGGGCAGAGTACAACTGCCCCTGAGGGTTTCCACGTGTGTCCATCTTTATGGGAGTGCAAAGCCTCATCTCACAGCCCATTCGTTCTAAGTTTACTAATTGCTAAGCGTGATGTCTGGTTCCCCTTGCTTGGCAAGAGAGGGGGCTTGGTGTGACACTGGCTGTGGAAGGGAGGTCGTCGGAGTCTCCGGTAACAGGTTAGTAAGGAAGGTGATAGGCAGATGATGAAAGCAGACACAGAGGGGGGCAGAGATGGTGGGACCAGAGGCCATACATGACTTGGAGAGCACTGGTAGCTTTGGACAGACATGCTGCTGTTCTTTAGAAATGCCACACACGGACAGTGTACTTACTTATTTTTTAAAAGAGGGACTCCATGAGGCAGGGGTGATTAATACCCCAAATGTGTAAGTGAGGGGATCTAAGTCTCAGAGAAGTTCTTGAAGTGGCAGAGGTGATATTTGGACCCAGGTCTGTCTGATGTTGATTCAGAAAACACTCTTCCCCACTACATCATCCTGCCTTCCGATAAGCCAAATCAAACCAAACTCCAGTCATAGTGACCCTCTAGGTCAGGGTAGAACTGTCCCTGTGGATGTCCAAAACTAACTCTTCACAGGAGTAGAAAACCTCACCTTTCTCCTGCAGAGCTGCTGCTGGTTTTGAACTGCGGACCTTGGGGTAACCACTAGGCCACCAGGGTTATGCCTGCTGAGAAGTGGACAATTATTGAAGCCCAGAGCCAGAGGAAATGTTTACTACCTTCTCCCTCCCACCCTGATTTCCTACAGTCCTTTCTCTGCTCTTGGGCTCTCCAGGTTCAGCATAGGGAGGAGGCCAGAAGGCTTGGTGGTGGTTGGGCTCAACCCCTGGTGCAGGAGTCCCTGGGGCTGGCTGGCAGGGAGTCCCCAGGGTCAGGCTGAGGCCCCACAGGAGTTGCTAGGCTGCAAGAAGAAATCTGCCTGCCAACAGCGGTAGTAGGGAGCTTAATTTCATTGGCCCTGGTTCTGAGGATTTTGGAGCCTCAGCTCTATGAACAGAAAGGGCCCGGCCACGTGCCCCAGCAACATGTCAGGAGCCAGGCTCTGTTCCCCCAGACCCAGGAGAGGCCTAATTATAAGGTGTTGATGATTAAGCCTGAAGTGGCCTGGGACCCTGTTAGCTGTGGAAAGGCGGCCTGTTCCCTCTGTCCTAGTCCCAGGTGGATGGACGTGCTTATCTGTCCCTGCATCAACTATAGTCTTGGGCACAAATGCTCTGGCCCACACCTGGCTGCCTCCCAAACACTGGGGTGGAGGTGGAGTGGGGGGAGGAGCATGGAATGGAGGGAGGCAGAGATGGCAGAGACTGCCTCTCTCCTGCAGGTCTAGAATCCATAGTTTAGACCTAGATAGACCTGGGTCCCCACTTCAGATCTAGTCTTCTATTGAAGTGGGGTAGGGGTGGGGCTGTGCATACCACAAGCCTGAGTTTCCTATCTGCAAAGTTAGGGAGGTGGCAGGCTATCTCTGCCCTCCCTGCCAAAAGATGTGCATGTAGTAATCTCTGGAGCCTGTGACCAGGTTACTGTACATGGAAGAATGGTTGATTAAGGGAAGAGTCTTGAGTTAGGAGATTATTCTGGATGACCTGGGTGAACCCAGTGAGATCAAAAGGGTTAGAGGGAAGAAGGAGGGTCAGAGGCAAGGAAGGAAGCCTGACAATAAGATTAGGGGAAATGTGATAACACCATCAGAGGTTAGAGTGATGCTATCTGAAGGTGAAAGAAGGGTCCACAAGTCAAGGAATTTAGGTGACCTTCAGAAGCTAGAAAAGGAGATAGACCTTCTCTTAGCGCCTCCAGAAGGAAGCATCCTGATGGCACCCAGAGGACTGACTTTGAACTTCTAACTTCCACTACTGTAAGACTAGCACCTGTGTTGATCTAAGCCACAAAGTGTGTAGTAACATGCTACAGCAACAATAGGAGACTCACCTAGGTGAGGAACTGTTTCCATTGCCACGAGGACAGTATCAGGACCAGAGCGCATACCCATGGCAAGGAGTAGCCTCTGTTACTGTGATGCCTTCCTATGCAGGACTGTCTCCAGTATTTGCAGGGTCCTGGGTGAAATGAATGGGCGCCCTGGTGGCGTAGTGGCTTACACATTGGGCTGTTAACCTCAAGTTCAGCAGTTCGAAACCACCAGCCAGTTCCATGGAAGAAAGAGGAGGCTTCCTACTCCTGTAAAGAGTTATAGTCTCAGAAACCCACAGGGGAAGTTCTACCCGGCCCTATAGGGTCGTCATGAATCAGAATGGGCTCCATGGCAGTGAGTTTGAGTTTTGGGTGAACTGGAAATGCAGGGCCCCATTTATACACGTTACCAAACACTTCAAGAGGGCAATAGCTGAGCACGAGACCAAGCGCAGGCCCTTCTGAGCAAGGGCCCTGCGGGAGTGCACAGTACTGCCTCCACCTCTCCCTTGCCCGCCCCTCTGACTTGGGGCTCTTTGAACTTACCAAGCATGCTCCCACCTCAGGGCCTTTGCACAAGCGATCTCTCTTGCCTACAATACAGTTCCACCAGATACCTGCAGGGTACACTCCCTTGCTTCCTTCAAGTTTTAGCATCGATGCCATGTTTGCAGTGGGCCCTCCTCAGCCACCACTTCCACCATGGAACCCCCCAATTCTCTTTCTGTCTGCCTGATATATTTCATATTTCTCTTAGTGTCTCCTTTGTAGTCTGCTGCCCCAACAATGCCGAAAAGCCCTGCCTTATTCGTCACCACATCTCCAGGAGCTCCAACAGAGCCTGGCACAGTGTAGCTGGTATGAATAAAAACCGTAGAGACTGGGCAAATGAATAAAAGTAAACGCCTCCTGCAGTGGCTGGCTCTGATGGGCTGCTACAGTAACTATCACTCACTATCATCAGACACTGGGGAATGGCGGGGAGGGCTGGTGCCATGCCTTCAGGGGCCCTTCCTCTAGCCAACATGTTTTTATCATTAAATAACAAGCAGTGGCCACCACTTATTGGAAGAAGTCCTAGTGGCCCTATGGATAGATGTTGGGGTTTCTAACTACAAGGTTAGTAGTTCAAAGCCATCAGCCCCTCCATGGGACAAAAATGAGGCTGTCTGCTTCTGTAAAGATCTACAGTCTCAGAAATCCTATGTAGCATCACAAAGAGTCAGAATTGACTTGATGACAGTGGGAGTCCCTGTGCAATACAAATAGTTAATGCACGTGACAGCTAACTGAAAGGTTGGAAGTTCAAGTCCACTCAGAGCTAACTTAGAAAATAGGGCTGGCAATCTAATTTCAAAAGATCAGTCATTGAAATCCCTATGGTGGTGAAGAAAGCTGATGGCGCCCAGCTATCAAAGGATATAGCGTCTGGGGTCTTAAAGGCTTGAAGAGAAACAAGCAGCCATCGAGCTCAGAAGCAACAATGCCCACATGGAAGAAGCCCACCAGCCTGTGTGATCATAAGGTGTCAATAGGATCAGGTATCAGGCATCAAAGAACAAAAAAATCATATCATTGTAAATGAGGGGGAGTGCAGAGTGGAGACCCAAACCCCATCTGTAGGTAACGGGACACCCCCATACAGAAGGGTCATGGGGAGGAGACGAGCCAGTCACTGTGCAGTGTAGCAACAATGAAACATACAACTTTCTTCTAATTCTTAAATGCTTCCTCCCCGTCACTATCATGTTCCCAATTCTACCTCGCAAATCCAGCTAGACCAGAGGATGTACACTAGTACAGATAGGAACCGGAAACACAAGAAATCCAGGACAGTTGATCCCTTCAGGACCAGTGGTGAGAATGCCGATACTGGGAGGGTGGAGGGAAGGTGGGGTAGAAAGGGGGAACCGATTATAAGGATCTACATATAACTTTCTCTCTGGGGGACTGACAACAGAAAAGTGGGTGAAGGGAAAGATCGGACTGTGAAAAACATGACAAAATAATAATTTATTAATTATCAAGGGTTCATGAGGAAGGGTGGAGCGGGGAGGGAGGGGGAAAAATGAGGAGCTGATACCAAGGGCTTAAGTGGAGAGCAAATATTTTGAGAATGACGAGGGCAATGAGTACAAATGTGCTTGACACAATTGATGTGTGGATTGTGATAAGAGTTGTATGAGCTCCCAATAAAATGATTAAAAAAAAAAGATCCCTGTGGAGCACAGTTATACTATTGACACACATGGAGTCCACGTAAGACCAACTCGACCCAATAGCGGCTGATTAAACGCAATAGGCTACACGGACCAAAAGGTTTAATTCATAAGCACAATCTCATTCAGTCTTCAAAGGAAACTACCTCCACTTAACAGATAAGGAAACTGAGACTTACTGAAATCTATGACTTACTCAAGGCTCTTGGCTAATGAGTGGAGCAGGTGCAACTGAACCGGTTCATCTGACTCAAGCAGACCCTCTTCAGTGACCCGGCACAGCCTGCTTTAGAAAGGGAGCCTTGGTGGTGCAGGGGTTAAGCACTTGGCTGTCAACCAAAGGTCGGTGCTTTGAATGCACCCCTGCTGCTCTGCAGCAGAAAAGTGAGGCGGTCTGGTCCCGGAAGAACACAGCCATGGGAATCCCCTGAGCAGTTCTGCTCTGTCCTCTGTGAGTCAGAATCGGCTCTCTGGCGAGAGGTGTGCTTAAAAGAACACGCTCCTCTGCAGCACTCTCCCTCCCTCCGTACTTCAGTGTACATGTTTGAGTTGCTCCTTGGTGCCATGCATCGGACTAGGGATAAATAAGGCAGACAGGAGACCTGGCCTCTGCCCTCAGCCAGCTTGCTTCTAATGGGCAGACATAGCAGTAATGGCAACATCGCCAATACATGCAAAACGGGAGTAACCCAAGGGCCTAGGAACCCACAGGTGAGCACCCTACCTGTCTGGGTATCCCAGGGGATACAAGTGCACAGTAACCCCGAGGCTTTCCAGAGATTTCGGGTCAGATGGGATTAGAGGCTAAGGATCCAGTGTTCCCAGCAGAGGGACAGCTACCACCCTGGGCCTGGAGGAGACAGGGTAAGCATGTGGTTCCTGAGGTGACTGAGAGGCACTCATGCACTTAGAAAGGAGTGGCCTCCACTCTAGAACCTTCACGGACAAGGTAAAATCGAGGAATGTCATCTGCGGGTTCTCCTGATTCCAGTCTCAGCACTGACACCCTCCTTCCCCAGCAGAGGAGGAAATCCTGGGGGGAGCGGGGATAAGAGTGCTGGCTGGCCTCCCTCACCCATCATGTCTGTGAGGGCACGTGGCAGGAACCCAATCTTACCCAGCACAACTGGGAGGGAGGGGGTGAAGTGGACGCCGCTGAGGCCACCTCAGGGAGACTGTTGCCTCCCTAATCATTTAGCTGGAGAAGAGCAAAAGCAGTACCATTTAGCTGGCTAATTAGTCCCTGCAGCACCCCAGAGTGGTGTCTGCAGCTGCATACCCATGATGTGGTTTGAGGAGGTTGGCATGGCAGGCCCAGGTTGGCATGGGTCTCCTTGCCTTGCCCTTCATTCAACTACTCACTCATTCACTGTTCATCATACACTGACCCTGGGTTCCCGTGCACACAAGTGAGCATGGCAGACATGCTCCCTGCCTTCATGGGGTTTGGAATCTAGTGGGGATTAGACATTCAACCGTGACCCAGGTCTTCCACTGCCGTACCTTGCTTCAGCTGTCCCCTCTCTCTGTGGCATGCCCCTGTGGCTTCTCTTTGCCCACCTAATTCTCACCCAGCTTAAGAACCCAGGTGGCCTTCTGCAGGAGGACTCTCCAAGAAGCTGGCTTGGGTGGCCCTCCTGTTTTCCCACAGGACCATAGAGTCACTGCTTTCTTTGCCTACCTCCTTGAGCTTTGAACTTGAAACGAACCTGAATACAATCTGCAAGCCCAGGTAGGCGCCAGGCACTCAGTCAGAGCCTATTAAATGTTTGAAGAAGGAACACGTGAGAAGAAATAGCAGGGGACCAGGAACCAATCACTTTGGGCCCTTGGTTTCCTTGTCTCTAGAATAAAGGGGTGGTAGTGGTAGGGTAGGGTCTTTCTTGGTACAAACAGTTGCCCATCAAAAGGTTGAAAGTTTGAGCCCACCCAGATGGAACAAAAAGATCTGGCCATCAACTTGGGGGAAATTTAGCCAATGAGAACCACAGACCATAGTTGGACTCCAGGAAGCATGGGGCGGGGGTAGGGTAGGGGGTTGGGCATGGAACTGGGCAGTGTTTGGTTCTGCTGTACGTGGGGCCATCAGTTTGAGTGGACCCGATGGCAACTCAGAACATCCTGGGTCTAACAGTCTGTGACCCAATGGGCGGTGCTGGGGGCATCCCAGCTTCTGAGGGACCAAAGGCCTCAGGAATGTACAAACTCAGCAGCCATCATGCCAGATTGGCCCCTGACAAAGCCAGCAGAGGCTGGGGGGTCGTTAACATTCTCTATCTGGAGGGTATTAAAACCAACCCTGGCCTGCTTAAGTACACAGGGATTCTAGAAGGATCCTGGGCCACCTCAAGCTTCTGAGAAGCACTGCTCCCCTAACCTGCCAGGCCTGACACAGGGGAGCTTCAGAAAGCTGGTGAACCAGTGGACACAGGGCAGGGAGGGCCTCTCCTCTGATGAGTCAGTGCTGGGCCAACCCTGCTCAGAACGGCCAGGGAAATGGCTGACACACAGACTCTGATACAGTGCGGCTCCGGGCACTGCTGTGAAGGGGATTCCGCTCTAACCTGGCCCAGCCTCTTTGGACCGCAAGGCTCAGGAGCAGGGACTGGGTCAGCCCTGTTTGGTCCAGGCATCACTCAGGATAGTTAGTGACAGTCATGGGAACAGGGGAGCAGCCACCAGCCATGTCCCATACTTCCTGAGTGGAGTGACTCTTGGGCAGGAAGGCTGCCGTAAGCAAGTAGAGCTGACCAGCTCTCTGGACAGTGACCATGAGAACCGGTGAAAAGTATCATCTTTCAACCTGGGCGACTGAGTTCGCAGGCACGGTGCTCTGTGAGGGGCCGGCAGGGAAACAGCAGCTGTGTTCCTAATTTCCCCAGGAGGAGGCCGGCCACTCCTCCGTGCTGAGTCTTTGCCATTCAAAACAAAAAGCATCATTTGGTTCCATGTAAAATGAATGAAAGGAAATTAAATGGTGGGGCCATGTGGCCGGCCTGGTTCCCCCATCATCTACAGCCATTTTTCATCCACCCTCCACTGAGGTACAACAGCTTGGGAGGTGTGGGCTAGTCTAAGTCAATACAGAACCTGAACAATCTGTGCACTCAGGGGCTGGGGTTCGGGAAGTCTCAGGTGTCTGCTGGGCCCTGTCCCTGCTGTGTCCCTTGGCAGCAGAGTGTAGCCTTTGTGAATCTCCCAGGGAACAAGTAAAGGAAAAAAACAAACAAAACCAAACCAACAAGAACAAAAACAAAACATGATCCGTTGCTCCTGAGACAGATGGAGGAGGGCGGCGGCAGCTAGGGGAGGAGAGGTGGTACCTGTGTGGCACTGGTGGGGCTTCTGGGCAGCCTCTGCCTATCAGGGAGTAGCCGCTGATTTCAGCTGAATTGGAGAAATAGGGCCGCGGGGTGGGAAGTGGGTGGGGAAAGATGGACATATAGGCAGGATTGCAGACTAGTTAAAAGTATGGGGTCTGGAACTAGACTGCCCAAGTTCACATCCCAGTTCTGTCACTTAGCAGCTGTGTGACCTTGACAAATCACTTGCGCCCTCTGTAGCTGCAATGCTATTTCTTGGAACACGGTCTTGACGCAGTACTGGGGCCCTGGCTGGCAGCCGGCCTGCGCCCCTTCGTGAGCAGCTGATCAAATCGTCCTCACCAGGTTCCTCACGCCTGGATTTAATGCACCCACCTCATGGTGCCTGGGTCAGTTAGGGAACCCCTAGGGGTAGTCCCCATGTTCCCCCACTCACACCCCCAACCTTCAGAATGACTGAAGACTCCCAGGCCTGGGAACTGGGGAGTCTATATACCTAGCTAAGCCTGCCTGCTTGCCCCAGATTGGCTGTCTCCTGCCATTTGGCTGGTAGTTTTCACCTCATGCCCCCCCAACCCTGGAGTGGCTGCATCATGCTTGCTGAGCCTCCACATACATACACCCCGCTACTCTACTCCCCAGGATCCCTCAACCCCGCTGCCTGGGCCTCCCCTGAATGACTTGCCCACAGATCTGTTAGAGCCTCAGTTTCCTTGTCTGTCTGGAATTTATAGAATTGTTGGGAGGCTTAAAGTCAGTTCATGCATACTTAGCACTCTTCATAGTCCTTGGCACACTAGCTGCTGCTGATTACTAAATTAGATTGTTCTGTTAGGTGTCCTTGATCTGGTTCTTACCCCCAAACACTGCCGGTCCTTAGCACTCTCACATTGTTGTAGCCACTGCATCAGTCCTGTACAATGAGTCTTCCTCAATTACATTACCGTATTGTAAGTTATATGTAGGAGGCGCTGAAAATAGAATCAAAGATCATGGATTTTCCCATTAACTTTTTGAAGCACCCCTCCCCCCAATAAAACTGTACGTAGACAGTAGTCCTGGTGGCATAGCGGGTTACACATCGGGCTGCTAACTGCAGAAGTCAGAAGTTTAAACCCACCAGATGCTGGATGGGAGACAGATGAGGCTTTCTGCCCTCGCAAGATTTACAGCCTCTGAAACTCAAGGGTCCAGTTATACTCTGTTCTACAGAGTCCCTATGAGTTAGAATTGATTCAATGGCAGTGAGAGAGACAAGTTTATATATAAATTTATGAGTTATGGTTAGCCTATAAGATGTAAGCTCTTATCATAGGTCCCAGAGGTATCTCACTTGGCTCCCATGAAATAGGTCTCAAGCCATATCGCTGTCACAGACTTGCTATGTGATCCTGAGTAAGCGAACACACTTTGCGGAGCCCCGGGTCTTTCAGAGACAAAAGAGGGATGGGCATCCTGGGACAGAGACTGCTAGTGCCTCTCCATAGTCATTCTCTTCTTTCTCCCTTACCACGAGAATCTTGATGTTTGCCTAGTTCCACTTCCACCCAGAGAAGCCATGGTGGTGCATCGGTGAAGTGCTCACCTATTCAGTACGTTAAGCACTCAACTGTTGCTGAAAGGCTGGTGGTTCGAACTCGCCAGCTGCTTCAAGAAAGAAGGACGTGGCAGTCTGCTTCTGTAAAGGTTAAAGCTTTGGAAACGACAGAGCCGTTCTACTCCGTCTATAGAGTGGCTGTGAGTTGGGCTCATACTGAACCTGTACACAGACCATGAGGCAATCGCGCAAAAGCCACAAGAGGTTGGGGTGTGGTGTAAAATCAGAGCGGTCTGCATTGGAGTTCTATCTTTTCACCATACTTAGTCCATCTGTACAGTGAACAAATAATCCAAGAATCTGGATTACTTGAGGAATGCAGCACCAGGATTGGAGGAAGACTTATTAACAACCTGTGATATACAAATGATAGAACGTTGCTTGAAGCACCGATGAAAATCAAAGACCCAGCCTTAGAGACAGGTTATACCTCAACACGAAGAAAACCAAAGTACGCACACAGGACATCTTGAAAAATGGAGAAAAGACTGAAATTGGTAAGGCTATCATTTCACTTGGGTCCACAATCAACAGGCAAGAAATCAAATGGCACATGGCCTGGTCAAATCTGCGGCAGAAGGCACATTTCAAGTGTTAAAAAGCAAAGATGTCACTTTGAGGACCAGGTGTGCCTGACCGACGCCACAATGTTTTTCTCCTGCCTCAGATGCATACAGAAGTTGGACAGTAAATAAGTAACACGAATCGATACATTTGATTTATGAGGTTTGCGGAAGAATACTGGATATACCATGAACTGCCAGAAAAACAATCTGTCTTGAAAGTGTAGCCAGAATGTTCCTGGGGAGTGAGGACCAGGAAACTTTGGCCATGTTACCAGGAGGGACCAGTCTCTGGAGAAGGACAGCATGCTTGGTTCTCAAGGAGATGAAGCGACACAGGAGCTGCAACAGCGGGCTCAAACGTGGCAACAATTATGAGGACGGTGCAGGACCAGCAAGGATTTCCTTCTGTTGTGCGGGAGGTTGCTATGAGTCAGAATCAACTCAGAGGCACCAAACAAGGAGTTGCACCCAATTTGAAAGTAATGGTTCTTGTCACCAGCTGCCAGATGACATTTCGTGCCTCCCCTACGACTACCGGGTGACTGATTGGGGGCCAAAGAGACAGAAGTGAAGCCGACAGGATCCATATCGAGGATGGCACCTTGAAAGTCAGAAGGACGCTCACAAATAGTGATGCAAAAGGATTAAGTGAAACAGCAGAGCCCTGAACCACGGAGCGTATTAAAAGGAGATGACCGTATAGCCTCAAGTAGAAGCCGAGTTTTTCAGCACACTTTTAATGCAGTCTTTGTGGTAAAATTAGGTGCCTCGGCTGATATTTGGGTCGGCTTATACTCGGGTATATGCAGTACATCTTCATCAAGCAGGATTCTTTCCAGGAAATTAGCGGGAACCTGTTAATGCAATTCTTCCTATGAGCACATCACAGGCACTAACCAGGTGATTGTTGCTCAAATTCAACAAACTGTTCTGAACTAAAAATTCAATAGATTGTTCTAACTGGATACATCCTAGACCCAAAGGAGCATCTGCTTCAGCCCTATTTTACAGATGGGGACACTGAGGCTCAGTGGGGTTAATGAAGTCCCAGCCACAGAAGGCATGGTACTGGATCTCAATTGACTTTTGGAGTCTGCTCTTTCCTGAAACCTACGGTTCTTCACCTTTCTAGTGTATGTACTCTCGAATCTTCTTAGCAGCGGAGGAACGTTTTTAAAGAGCTGGAAGCACACTAAACATCCGGTGATATGACTGTAGTCAAAGACTAGGATCTTTGCTGCTGGCTCTCTGTTCCACCAGTGAAAACTGATGATGAGAAAACGACTGACATCCCAATAACAGCTGCAGACAGACAGACAGGCCACCCTTCTGGGTTCACTCTCTGGCTTTGCTGTTGGTGAAGTCACTCTCTGCCGTCACCTCTCTGGTCCTCAGTTCCCTCATCTGGACAATGGGAATAACAACAGTACCAACTTCACGGTGGTGTTGGCAGGACCAAATGAAACAATGTCCATAAAGCACTTCACACAGTAGAGAAGGAAGCAAACCAGATAAAAAACAAATGGACAAAACTACTAGCTGTTATTGCTATGTTTGAAGTCAAAAGAGTTAAGCTGAAGTCCTACCTTGGTCACCTATAAACCTTTTGACCTTTGACATACCAGTTAGTCTTCCCAAGCTCTGTTATCGCTGTGAAATGGGTAGAGGGAAACCGGACCATCGCCTCTCAGGGCCACTGTCAGGATCCTTTTTGAAAGAGGTGACATCAGTGAATACGAAGGACATGGATCCAGTGGTGGGGACAAAGACCCAGCAAGTACAGAGCAGTGAGGTATGGGAGAGGGCGTGGTGGGAGCAGAAGGGAGAGGATCGAACTTGGCCTTTGTGCCCTGAGGGAAGGGACACCTTAGCTGAGTCCTGACAAACCAATAGCATCAGCTGGGTGAAGGGGCTCAGCAATCCAAAGCTGCCTAGAATCCTCAGAGGAATCCATTTCAAACCCTCCCACCCAGTTCCATTGAGTTGATTCTGGCTCACGGTGATCCTACAGGACTGAGGGGAACCACCCACAGGTCTCCAAGGCTGTACGTGGTCACTGCTGAAGTCGAGCCCCATCTTTCTCCTGTACAGCAGCTGGCTGCTAAGCATAGGCTGGGAGTCAGAAACTACCAGGCCCTCTGCCGCAGCTTGCATAAGCCTGGGAGCAGCTTCATCCCTAAAGAACCAGGTAAGATCCCAGCCTGACTGACAACCTGATCGTGACCTCGTGAGACCGTGAGCAAAGGACCCAGTCAAGTCTTCATCAACTTGCGTCCTGCAGGACAGTAAGCTGGCAAATGGGAGCTTTGTAAGCCTCTAAGGTCGTGGCGATTTGTGAGCCAGCATGAGCCCGCTGCGGTCACGCTGACTCATGGGGACCGAGTGCGTGTCAGTAGAGCTGCGCTCTGCAAGGTCCCCATAGGGGTTTCTCAGGATGGGTTCTAGAACCCTCCTTCCAAGTGCCTTGGGGTAGACCTGGACCTCTAGCCTTTGAGGCAGCAGCTGAATACATTCACAATTTACACCACCCAAGGTGTCTGGAAACCAATCTCTCTCTGCCATTGGGGGCTTCTGGCTCAGAGCGGCTCTACAGTGGTTCGTTCTATCACGATCTCATCGTATCAGAAGCAGGGAGAGGAGAAGTAACTTGGCGAGAGGTTTCTCAAACAGGGTCTGAACACCAGCAGTCTGGTTCCAGAGGCCAGGCTTTCAACCATCATGCTGTATTTTCTGTGTGCCCTCTAGCAGTGGCTCTCAACCTTCCTCTTGCTGCGACCCTTTCATACCCTCATGTGGTGGTGACCCCCAACCATAACATTATTCTTGTTGCTACTTCATCACTGTCATTTTGATACTGTTATGAATCGTCATGAAAATATCTGATAGGCAGGATGCATTTTCATTGTTACAAATTGAACATCATGAAAGCATAGTGATTCATCACAAAAACAGTATGTCATTATATATTGTGAAATATTTCTTTCTAATGACAAATAAGTGAAATTTTGTCTGGAAGCACGGTGTAGCATGGGTAACAATCTTAATGTAACAGTAAACTACATTGCTACATTTTGGGACAGCATGCATAAAAAGCCAATGTCTCCGTTCCTAAGACCATCGGAAATCTCGACCCAAAGGGGTTGAGACCCACAGGTTGAGAACTGCTGCTTTACAGGGAAAGGCATGGTGGTAGTGCGGTGGTTAAGCATTCCGCGGCTTACAGATGCACAACCACTGTGAGTTACTCTGCGGGAGAAAGACGTGGCAGTCTGCTTCTGGAAAGCCTGACGGCCTTGGGAAGCCTGCAGGGACAGTGCTGGCAGTCAGCTTGAGGGCCACACACTTAGGTTTATTTCTTACTTGTTTTCAAATCTGTAAAGAACAATCTCCAGGCCTTAAATGGCGGCGGGCGAAACAGGACCGCTTGTAAACATAAAGGTGGGTGGGGAGAACAGGGAACACATATTTGCTCTCATCTACACAAGCAGCTCTGAAACAATGGGTTTGGGGAGAACACTGCTGTCTCCCAGGATTAGTGGGTACGTGGGGTCAGTAGAGCCTGCCACGACCAGAGTCTGGGGGAGGCAGACACCCGTCAGAGGAGGAAAACGCCAACGTGTGCCACTCGTAGAGAGTGGCCAACTGCACCATGTCAAAGACAGACGAGGCACACATCCCCTTGGGTTGCAGCTCTCATAGATTGCAGCTTACTGTTTGGGATACTTTGACTTCTGAATCCTGGGCTGACATTGCCCATTAAAAAAAAAAGTGGTAAACAAGCAGCCATCTAGCTCAGAGGCAACAAAGCCCACATGGAAGAAGCACATTTGCCTGTGAGATCATGAGGTGTCGAAGGGATCAGTATCAGGCATCAAAGAACAAAAAAAATCAAATCATTGTGAATGAGGGGTAGTGAAGATTGGGGACCCAAGACCCATCTAAAGGCAACTGGACATCCCCTTATGGAAGGGTTGTGAGGAGGAGATGAGCCAGTCAGGGTGCAGTGCAGTAACAATGAAACATACAACTTTCCTCTAGTTCCTAAATGCTTATTCTCCCTCCCCCACCCCCAATCACGATCCCAATTCTACTTACAAATCTAGCTAGACTAGAGGATGTACATTGGTACAGACGGGAACTGGAAACACAGGAATCCCAGGATGGATGATCCCTTCAGGACCACTGGTGAGAGTGGTGATACCGAGAGGGTGGAGGGAAGGTGGGTTGGAAAGGGGGAACGTATTACAAGGATCTACATGTGACTTCCTCCCTGAGGGACAGACAACAGAAAGTGGGTGAAGGGAGATGTCGGACAGGGCAAGATATGACAAAATAATAATTTATAAATTATCAAGGGTTCATGAGGGAAGGGGAAATGAGGAGCTGATACCAAGGGCTTAATTGGAGAGCAAATGTTTTGAGAATGACGAGGGCAACGAATGGACAAATGTGCTTGAGACAATTGATGTATGTATGGATTGTGATAAGGGTTGTATGAGCCTCCAATAAAATTATTTTTTAAAAAGTATCCTTAATTAAAACAGAATCAGAAACACAAAAAAAACTCATTGCCACTGTGTTGATTCCAACTCATGCGGACCCTATAGGACAGAGCAGAATGGTCCTTTTGGGTTTTTGAAAATGGACATCTTTACAGGAGTAGGAAGCCTCATCTTTCTCCCATGGAGCAGCGGGTGGGTTTGAACTGCGGACTTTATGGCTAGCAGACTAACGATAACCTACTACGCTTCCAGGGCTCCATAATAAATCAAAGTGATGGCAAAACACTGGTGCTGTCTGGGCAGATACAAAAGCACTCAACAGAAGATAGACGTGCGGGTGGACTGGCAGGCTGACACTGATCTGAGGCCACAGAGTGAACCTGGACACTCTCAACACTAGTGACATTTGGGGTTGGACGATTCTCTGTTGAGGGGGAGATACTCTGTATAGTTCACTGCTTCACTTCAGTGGCTCACTGGTAGAATCCTACCTGCCATGCTGCAGACCCGGGTTCGATTCTGGTCAACGTACCCTAGGCACAGCCACCACCCGCCTGTCAGGGGAGGTTGCCTGTTGCTGGCAATCTCCTTTTGAAAACAAGTCCATGAAAACTATGATTCAAACTACATGGTGCAGAACCAGGCAGCCTTTTATTCCATTGTGCACGGGGTCACCAAGAGTCAGGGAAGTCTCAAAGGCAGCAGAAGCGACAGCAGCGTTGTAGGTCTTTCCCCACTAGATGCCAGAGACACCCCCTCCCCAAGTGTGAGAAGCAAATGTGTCTCCCAGTAGCGCCCAATGCCTCTTGGGAGAACCACTGCTTTCCCCCCTTCCTTCCCGCGCCCCACTCGGCGAAGCTCGGCGTGCTGCCAAAGCCACGGTGAACCTAGAAAGCCCAGCCCTGCCCTGAGATGTCTGTGCCGCTGGAGGGGAGGAGCGGAGAGTGGAAAGCTTGACCTTGGGGAGGGGAAGGTGACTTAATCGATGGGAAACCACTCTAGGAGCAAAGTGCCTGGATTTAGGGCCCAGAAACTTTAGGGATTTTAATGGAACAAAAAGCCTCATGAATCTTCTTGGCGCTTGAGTTCAAGAAAACCACTTTCTTTACTTTGGTCTGCTGTACCCTTCACTTAAAGAAATGTGCTCTACAGGATTTTCCTGGAAATAGACTACCAGGCCATTTTTCCTAGGCACCTCTGGGTAGACTGGCCTCCCAACCTTCCAGTTACCCTGTTTCCCCGAAAGTAAGACACCCCCCAAAATAAGACCCATTTGCAGTTTTGCCTCTTGCTGAAATATAAGGCATCCCTCCGAAAATAAGACCTCCCCGAAAATAAGCCCCCTCCCAAGCTACTGTAACTCTGGATTGGACTGTAGCGGCGGGCGCCGCTGCGCAGCTCACTGTTGGCCACAGCACAACTGGAGCAGACAGGAAGTACAAGGTCTCTTTTAATAAAACAATAAATAATAAATGTGTACCATATTCTTCTTCATGAAAAATAAGATATCCCCTGAAAATAAGACCAAGCACATCTTTGGGAGCAAAAATTAATAAAAGACACTGTCTATATATTTTGGGGAAACAGGGTGGCAGCTGAGCATGTTAACTGTTTGCGGGACCTAGAAATTCCCTCTAAGCAAATGGGTCCTAAATTACATCAGTGGAATTGGTGACACAAAGGAAAAATGGCCAAGGAGAACGCTGTGTGGTGGGAGGCTGGCAGGGCTGGTTTTTAACCCCTGATGCAGTAGAGGGCAGTGATGATTCTGTGCCCTAGCCCAACAGACACAGGTTTCATTCCTGGCCACTGTACTTCAGAGCTCAGCCACCACTGGTCTGGTCGTTGGAGGCTTGTGTGTGGCTAGGAAGCTGTGCAGGTTTCAGATTATAACAGACTAGGAAGAAAAGCCTGGAAATCTACTTCTGAACATCAGACAGTGAAAACTCTCTGGATCACAAAGGTCCAAAGGGAAGTCCACAGCAACAGATCATGAACCATTAAAAAGGCTCTTAACACAATCACTAATACCTATCGTACTCTCATGGCAGACCTAGTCTCAGGACAGACACAGCGGCCCTCAGCCTCCTGAGCTCTCAGTCCAGTGGCAGGGGACAGAAAACAAACAAAACCATCGGCCCATTTCAGATACTGATCCATGATACCCAGAACCTGAAATGGGGTCACAATGAAATGGAGTGACGCATTGTAGAAAACCACTTTAAACAGTATGGCCATGGCCGACCTTTCAGAAAAAGTGACCCCCTAGGCTGAGATTCAAAGGATGAGAAAGAGATGACCGTGGGGCCATCAGAGGAAGTACTGCTCCGGGTAGAGGGAACGGCAGATGCAAAGGGCCTGCAGCGGGAGGCACCAGGCTCACTGGAGGCAGAGAGCGGTTGCCAGTGAGGCTGGTTCGGTGTGAGTAGTGAAGATGTTGGTGATGATGTTGGGCTGGTGGGTAGGTGTCCCAGGGCAGGCGATGATCGCTAACAGCAGCTCAAGACTCAGCCAGCATGGTGGTTTGGGTTGAGGTTGGAGACCAGTGACCACCATCTTTAAGCCCAGGCCCATCCCGGCTGGCCTGATTCTCCTGTTAGGCCAAGGTATGCGAGGATGCCTGACAGGCCCTCCCATGCCAGGAAGCAGGTGGGAATTGGTGTTGCCAGAGGGATGATTAAGAACAGGAGGAAAATGAAGATTCCCCAAGTCCCCAGACAAGACTGGCTCCCCCAGCCTCACACGTCAGGGGCCATCAAACAAATCCAAATGCCAACAGCCCTGCCGCTATCATCGTGACATTATTAAAAAGAAGCCCACTCCCTCCAGGGATGGTGTGGGGGCCCAGGGAGGAGCATCTGTGCTGTGAGCCATTAGGGGTCTCTGACAGATGCGCTCTGACCACCCTCCCAGCCCAGCTGCAAATGAAGGCCCGTCCTTTTCTTCTTCCCAGACAAGGATTGATGAGGATTTGGGAGAGCACTCAGACAGGCAAGAAAAGGCTGTGGACCTTTTCCAAGCCTGCAATTTATCTTGAGGAGACTATTCACATCACTTTTACAGGCGGGATTACGCTCTGACCTGGCACATTAATCTCGCCGAATAAAATAATAATAATCAAAAAGAGGGAGCTGGACAGTTGCCAGGGAAGCATTAATAACTGTCGCCCACACCTCGGTGGGATAAGGAAAGGGTGCCGGGTGCCCTCCCCGCCCCCTCACCCCCAGCATCGCCCGCAGTACGGAGAAGGCAGGATGTTCAGGCCTGGCTCTGAGGGAATTCTGTGTAGACGGTGTGTGGAGACTCATCTCCCAAGTCAACTTGGAGACACTTTCTAAGCAAATACGAGGAGTATGTCTTGCAGCCAAGAGCAATGGTTCTGGAATTGGCCTGTGTGAGTTCAAATCCTGGCTCTGAAATTTATAAGCTGTGTGGCAGTGGGCTGGTTCCTTTCCCTCTCACTGATCTTGTTTCCTCCTCTAGCAAACGGGGATGAAAAACAGTACCTGCCTGACCTTTCGACAGTAGCTGTTGTGGAAAGCAGTCTGGCTTGGTGTTAAAAGGTGGAGCATAAGATTACTAGGTGACCTAGTAATTCCACTCCTGGAAACAGACCCAGAAGAACTGAAGACAGGAGTTCAAGAATGTTCCCACTTACATTCTTCACAATAGGTGAAAGGTAAAACAACAAAAACCAAAACACCAAGTGTCCATCAACAGGTGGGTGGTAAATAAGATGAGATCTTGCCACATCATGGAATATTAGTCAGGAATGAAAAAGGAATGAAGCGCCCACCCATGCTACAATGTGGACGAACCTTGAAAACACGATGGCAGACACAAAGGCCTTCTATTGGATGAGCTCATGTATAGGAAATGTTCAGGATAGGTAACTCCACAGAGGCAGGACAAAGACTAGCAGTTGCCAGGGGATGAGAAGAAGGGAAGACTGCTTAATGGGCATGGGGTTTCCTTTGAGGGCATGAAAATGCTCTGGGAACTAGACAGAGGTGGCGAGCACACAACATTGTGAATGAACCAAACACCACTGAATTGTTCGTTTTAACATGGTGAATGGTTTACGGACAGGTTAATTGTGTTACATGCATTTGTCGGTTAAAAACAGGAAAACAAACAAAAAGGAGTAGGAGTTGCTAAAGACACGAGAAGGGGGAAGGGTGTCTGAGACAGAAGGACAGGAGGGTGACAGCGGTGCACACAGAGCACTTTGGCGGCAGTGTGACTTTGGGCCAGTTACTCCAGGTCTTGGTGCCTCGGCTGTCCCCTCTGGAGAACAGGCTAAGGCAATCTACGTCACAGGTCTGCGGTCCGAAGGGGATGGGTTAGCGTGTGTCGGGGACTCTGAGTCAGAATGGGCTGGATGGCATGCAGCCACCACCATCACCTGTGTAAAGGAATGAAAGCGGTGGGGTGTGGCTGAACCTGGAGCACAGAGTGAGGGGCAGGGGAGGGAGAAGGGGCACGGTTGGTGAAAGGCAGCACAGGAGTGGTGGCTGATGAAGGCAGCCCCCTCAGGGAGCCTTGTTAGCATGTCACTGGAAGACACTGTTAGCATGTCAACTTTCTGCAGGAGAAACCTGGGAAGCAAAGTGACTGGATAAGGCCTAGTGGCTGGAAAGTGTCAGGGATAGGGAGGGTCCAGGTGCTCCCACATCTGGTCCATTCAGTGACCCCCTGGCCCTCAGAGGTAACCATGGTCCTGGGACTTGGAAGACTTGCATTCTTATCATTAGTCCTGCACGGACCGACTGGCTGGGTATTTGGGGGACAAATTGCCTCGCCCGTCTGTGAACTTTGGTGTAGCAGGCTACCCAAAGATCTGAGCTCCCAATGTCAAAAAACCTGTGTTACCTTGTAAAGACCAAAGGCCTTCGAAGTTGTGGCTGGATGAAGGCTCCTGCCATGGGAAGAAGACCCTGACTTCTCTGGGAGGCCTGACTGTGGAGGCTGGGGGTGAATTCAAACACACAAGAGGAGAAGACCCTGTGAGGACACGAGCAGCTGCCACCCGTCTGTAGAAGCCTGTGCACTGCTGTGATGCTGGACAGGTTTCAATGGAGCTTCTAGAGTAAGACAGATTAGGAGGAGAGGCCCGGCCATCTACTTCTGGAAGTCAGGTAATGCAAGCCCTATGGATCACTGGTCTACTCCGCAGCCAGTCAAGAGGATGGAGCAGGACTGGGCAGCAGTTAGTTCCATGACACATGGGGGTCACCTTGAGCCAAGAGCCAATGCCATGACAGCTAATACAACAGCAGCATCAGATGCGATCCACTGGGTCTCAAGTAACCCCCTCCAAACTCTGTGCAGTCAAGCTGATTCTGACTCATAGTGGCTGTATCGGATGGAGTAGAACTGTCCCATGGTAGAACTCCTCATCTTTCCCCCAAAGAGCAGCTGGTGGCTTCAAACTACTGACCTTGTGGTTTGCAGCCCACCAGCGCTCAGACACTAGCTATCGTGTACACTGACACCAATGGGGCCTGCTCCCTTATTTCCTCTTCCAGAAGGCATGTGGAGTGGCTGCCTCATCAGCAGGATTGGGTGGCCTTTGGGGCCAGTCAGCTCTTACCTTGGACTTGACGGCCAGGATGATCTTGGGTAGGGCCACCACGAGACACTTGAGAGCAATGGTGATGTACTTCAGTACGAAGTCTGCAATCCCCACGATCCACAGCAGGTCGAAGAAGTCCAGCGTCTCCAGGTTGGGCTTCAGGAATATGAGGCTGGGAGGGAGGACTCAGAGTTAGGACATGTTCTCAGGGCCTGGCCCTCAGCTACTTGCTCCTCTATGCCTTCTGGCAGTCGTGTGATCCTATTGATCAGGGACACGGACTTCTGCGATCTGCTACTCAACTGCTGCACGACCTCTCCGAACTTCATGTCTCCTGCGGGTTACCTGGAGAGGTGGGCCTGGAGTATTGCCAATGTCTCTCTATTTCCCTGTGTCCTCAACAAGAGCAGGTGGTGGAGAGGAGCGAAAAGGACATGCTGGTCACCCTGCTAGCGTTTTACTCACGGTATCTCATCAAATGCTGCACAGCGAGCACCACTGTGATTGCCACTGCAGGAAGGAGCCACTGAATAGAATGTGGGTTGCCAGAAGAGCACACACACATCTGGTTGGGAGGAAGTACAGCCAGACTGCTCCTGAGAAACGAGGATGGTGTGACTCTGGACATGGTATCAGGAGGGACCAGTCCCAGGAAAAGACCATCATGCTGGTCAGGGAGAGGGTCAGTGAAAAGGATGAGGACTCTCCCTGAGATGGATTGACAGGAGGACTCTCCCTGAGATGGACTGACATGAGGACTCTCCCTGAGATGGATTGACCCAGTGGTTTAAACAGAACAACTGTGAGGATGTACACAGGACCGGGCGGGGTTTCGTTCTGTTGTGCACAGGATCTCTATGGGTCAGCACTGACTCGGCGGCACTTCACAACAACAAAACCTGAGGTGTTCAGTCCACAAAAGGGAGGGTACAGGACAAAGACAGCATTGTGTTCCATTGTGCAAAGGTCCCTATGACAGAGGGCACGACCTCCATGGCCGCTAGCACTAACCACAAGGCTCAGACATGTCCAAGGTCACACTGTACAATAGCCCTAAGGATCTTAGTGCTGGGGAGTCCTGAATTTGAATTTAGGTTTCTCTGCTTATGCGTGGTCTGACCTTGGGTGGGCAATGTCATCTTCGAAAGGCTCAGTGTTCTCTTCAGTAAAATGGCAATCACCCCTTCTCCTGCTCCTGTCCTCCCTCATGGCATGGTTGGCGAGATTTGATGAAATGGTAGACATACCATTGACTGACCAACCCACTGCCATCAGGTCAATTCCGAATCGTAGCAACTCTATAGGACAGAACAGAGCTGCGCCTGTGCATTCTGAGACTGTACTTCTTTACAGGAGGAGACAGCTGTCTTTCTCTCTCGGAGCAGCGGTGGGTTTGAACTACTGACCTTGTGATTAGCAGTCCAATGTGTCAACACTACACTATCAGGGCTCCTGGACACACCACAGCCCCTGCCCAAGAGCAATGGTGAGGACAACAGCAATTCTACAAGCCGGGCATAGTCATCCAAGCCGTTTTGTAGACGAGAACATTAACGCATAGAAAAGTACAACATCATGCACAGGACACCCAGACACTGAAGGACAGTGGTAGATTCAAACTCAGGCCTCTTGGCTGTAGCTTAACTACGTCTGCCCCTATGCCGTGCCAGCCTGGCTTCATGTACTTTATTATCCACCCAAACCCAGTTCATTTTCCCAGAGACTCTATGAAGGAATGTCTATGAGCAGAGGAAAGGCAGGCACCACGATGTAGAATGATGTGCCCATGCTGGAGGCAGCAGGCAATCTGTCCATCTCTGCAACATAGTGGGTGCTTTCAGGATGCTATGAGGCCCCCTTTCTGCAGTCTCCCAGAAATGCATGGCCTGCAGAGGGGAGGCTCAGTGGTAGGACTCTCACCTTCCACGTAGGAGACTGGGGTTTGATTCCTAGTTAGTGCGCCTCCTGGGAAACCACCACCCATCATCAGGGAGGCTCATGAGTTGTTCTGATGCTGAACAGGACTCCGTGGGGCTTCAAGACTCAGACAGACTAGGAAGAAAGGCCTGGCAATTTACTTCTGAACAATCAGCCAAGTGGAAGCCTACGGAGTACGATAAATATAGTCCAACGCCCACCCCAAATGGTCAGGAGGGTGCAGGGCTGGGCAGCATGCCCCGTGTTGTGCATGGAGTCACCAGGGCCAGACTCCGCAACAGCTCACCAGCACAACAGTAACGAGTTGGCCTGTTTTCACTGTTTACAAAAACAAAACTATTTATATTAGGAAAAAAAGACACAAAGCAACATATTTCTATTTATAGCAAAAAACCTTTCACAGGCCAGAGTGGAGCAAAATCAATGAAAAACCATCTCCGCTGGCAGGCAATCGCTCATGCGATCCCTCGTGTCCTCACCACCTCGCGGGCTCTGTCTCCAGGGGATTCCTCCCCTTCAAGTGTGAGTGGCCAGTCACATCAGGCCGAGAGGGTCTGGCAGGCTCTAGCTGTCCCCAAAGAGGGAACATGGTATCCAAGGGGCCTTCGGGCACTTTCCTGATGAGTCTTAGCTCAGGGAAGGCCAGAACTTGAATCTGCCCAGGATTCAGACACCAGTGCACAAACTGGAGCGTCTTAATTCTGCCCCTATCAGCTTTCTGGCAAATCATTTCACCTCTAAAAACCTTCCCTTTATCTCAAAAGATTTCTTCAAAGCAGTGGTTCTCAACTTTCCTAATACCTCGACCCTTTCATACAGTTCCTCAAGTTGTGACCCCTCCCACCATAAAATTATTTTCGTTGATACTTCATAACTGCAATTTTGCTACTGTTATGAATCGGGCGACCCCTGTGAAAAGGTTGTTCGATCCCCAAAGGGGTCATGACCCACAGGTTGAAAACCGCTGCTTTTAAAAAAAGCAAAAGATGTGACTCTGAGGTGCACTCGACCCAAGGCCATAGTACTGTCAACTGCCTTCTATGCATGTGAAAGTTGGATGCCGAATCAGGAAAACCAGAGAAGAATCGATGCCTGTGGATTACGGTACAGGTGACGAACACTGAAAGTACTCTGGACTGCCCAAATAAATCTGTGCTGGAAGAAGTACAGCCAGACGCTCCTTAGAAGAGAGGCTGGTGAGACTGTCACCCCCTTCAGTTCCTAGAGCAGGGCTCCTCAAATTTTTTAAACAGGGGGCCAGTTCACTGTCTCTCAGACCGTTGGAGGGTTGGACTATAGTTTTAAAAAAACTATGAACAAATTCCTATGTGCACTGGACGAGTTGGCTGCTAAGCAGGACAGGCATCGGCAGCAAAAACACCTGGCGGGCCGGATAAATGTCCTCAGCGGGCCGCATATAGCCCGTGGGCTGTAGTTTGAGGACCCCTGTCCTAGAGCATGAACATGTTCTCCAGAGGACCGGTCTCGGGAGAAGACCATCAAGCTTGGTAAGTGGAAGAGCGATGGAGAAGAGGCAGGCCCTCCACGGGGCTGATGGACACAGTGGCTGCAACAAGGGGCTGGAACGTAGGAACGGGGTGGAAGTAGTGCTGGGCAGTGTCCACACAGGGCCACAACGAGTCTGAACCGACTGCAAGGCAGTGTCCACACAGGGCCACGACGAGTCTGAACCGACTGCAAGGCAGTGTCCACACAGGGCCACGACGAGTCTGAACCGACTGCAAGGCAGTGTCCACACAGGGCCACGACAAGTCTGAACCGACTGCAAGGCACTGACAAAAAGAAGCCTTCTTGCTTTCCCCGCCTTGTAAGACGGAGAGAAAGCGAATTCTTTACCTTATCCAACTCAACAGGCTAATTAGTCAACTCAAACGTCAGAATACCGATGGAAGTAGGTGACAAAGTATGAAATGTTTAACAAGCCCTAATCGCATCATAATTGGCATGACTATTTATTAATTATGATAGATTCGTAGTGGTGGTGCCTAATGAGTAAAACTGATAAGAAGAATCGTGTCGGTCCATAGAACTGAGGGTATCGTGAAGTCCCTCTACTAAACGCAAGGTCCGAGGCTCGAACCACCCAGCAGCTCTGAAGGAGATGTGGCAGCCTGCTTTTGTACAGATTATGGTCTTGGGGCTCCTACGAGACAGTGCTACTCTGTCCTATGGGGTCCCCTTGAGTATAGCGACTTGATGGCAACATAAAAAAACAAACCAAGCCAAGCCTGTTACGTTCCCAGTTATATCATTAAGTAAGTTACTTACTGACAATGTCACTCTGATGTCACTGGGACTGGGAGTTGGGAGTCTCGTTCTGAGACTACAGTTGGCGTGGGTGCTGTCCAGGCTTTTAGTTCATAGCGCATTAAGTTACAGTGCTCGTACTTTAGAAAGAAATCCGAGGGAGTTATCAATATGTGGCAATACACCCCTGCATCCCAACAAAAAAACCAAGGAGTCCACAAAGCACAATGGACAGAAATAGTGTAAAAACGAGAAATATAAAACAAGACAACCTAGATAAGTACCCATAACCACCCCCTCTCCCCTTCCCAGTGTCTCTGTGACGAAACAGGTGGCGTGTAAGTCAGGTCGCTGTCTCTCTGTGATTACAGGGACAGCAGCGAGGGTTGGCGGTAGACCTCAACCACCCACCTGGGGGCTGTCCAGAGGGCGGAACGTGCACAGCCCAATGCGGGGAGCCAGTGCCATCGGACCCTCCCTGTGTTACATTGGCAGCTCACCACCAGAGAAAGAGCCAGCGGTGTGAAAGTTAAGCATTCAGCTGCTCATTTGTGGTTTGGACCCACCCAGCGGCTTCCTGGGAGAAAGACCTAGTGACCTGGCCCCGAAGAGACTATAGCCTAAGAAACTCTATGGGGCAGGAATCAACTCGACAGCCCTAACAATAGCAAGCGGTGGGTGTATGGCCCAGATTCAGGAGTGGAAGTAGGCAGCCCTATATCTACCTATTTTTCTATTGATCTACACAAACTTGAGAACTGTCCTGGCCAGGTGAGAGCATAGTTGATTGATGGTATTTTTTTAGACTCCTTCTATTAACCAGGGTCAGTCGGCAGTGAGTGTGGTTTGGCTTTGGTATACACTAGTGGATTCCTGAGGCTCAGCTAACTGGTTGTTCCACGGCTCCCTTTCCCAGAGGCGCCCTGGTGGCACAGCAGTTGAAATGCTTGACTGCCAGTTCCAGAGTGGGTGGTTCAAGCCCAACCAGCAACTTGGAGGGACAAAGACATTGTTCCTGGACAGTTCCTGGGAGACCCTGGGGGCCAGTTCGACCACCATATCAGGTGTCTGACTCAGAATTCACTCAACAGCTACCCACCCACCATCGGTGAGTTGATTCCAACTCACAGTTTCAATGGCACCCAACAACAACACCACATTCCCGGCTTGGTTTGTCGTTCACTTGGGACTGTAGCGTGAACCGTTCTGGCCAATGGGATGTGCGGGGACCAGACAGTCACCACTTCCAGGAAGTGATGCTCCGCGAGTAGCCCTGGTGGGAATCCCTGCTTTCCGAGCTTCCTCTGCCTAGGAGACTTTGGAGTTACGTGTTCCATGTACAGGTGGAGTAACTCCAGCTACCAGGCAGAGTGGAGGGAGGCTGTCCAACTTGCACTCTAAACGTGTTTTTGTTTGTTTTTATTCCCCAGTTGATTCTGACTCAGGATAACTCCCTGTGCACCACTGTAGAACTATGCCCCGTAGTTTCCCATTATGATCCTTCCGAAGTAGACTGTCAGTTCTTTTCTCTGGGCACCTCTGGGTGGATTCAACATGCCAACCAACCTTTCAGTCAGTAGCCTTCAGTGCTTAAGCGTGTGTGGAAGTAGAAGCTTGTCAGGGTGCCCAGGTGCAGCTGATCCTGACGGACACACTCGGGCTGCATGGAGGCCGGTCGTGGACAGGAAGGACAAGGTGGAGACACAATTCCTGTGCCCTGACAGAGTTGGCCTGGGAAGGTTGGAGTCTCCAAGTAAGAGAGAGAAAAGGGTGGGGTCTCCATGGTCCCGCCCTCACTATCAGAAGAGACGTGCAGACAGCCACATCTGGTTCCTCCTGCTGTCGCTGGGACCAGGAGCTTCCTTTCTGAGAACCCTATAGGAGGGCGATGGCAAAGCTTCCCATTCTTGAAGCCAAACAGAGGCTCTCAACCCAATCCTGTGGGAGCTTTGGAACATGCTCATGCCATTCTAGCTCAGCCCAATCCATCGGGTTCACTGGAGCACAGCGAGGGGCAAGAACCACAGAACACTTGGGAGGTTCTCAAACCTCAATGTGCATCTGAATTACCTGGGGAAGACAGATTCCTGGGCCCTGCCCCTACAGAGCCTGCTTCTTGAGGGCTGCGGGGGACCTGGGAACATGCATGTCTGATTCTCAGGAGAGATGGTAGTGAAGAACATGAGCTCTGGGCAGAGCTGGCTCTGCTGCCCCAGCCATGATTCTGAACATGCTTAGCTTCTGTATATCTCAGTCTCTTCATCTGTGAAGCAGGCCCTTGCTGGGTCACTGGGAGGACAAAATACAAAGGGGTGGCTGTTGGAGAGCCTTGGTGGCATAATAGTTATGCACTGGGCTGCGATGTGAAGGGTCCAAAGTTTGAAACTACCAGCCTCTCTCTGGGAGAAAGAAAGGGCTTTTTGTTTATTCCTGTAAACAGTTACAGCCTTGGAAACTCCCAGGGGCAGTTCTGCCCTGTCCTATGGGGTTGCTGTGAGTGGGCATTGACTCGATGGCAGTGAGTTTGGTCGCTGCGTTGGGTCGATAAGACCTGCAACCGTACTGGAGTGCTGTAGCAGCAGGAACAAGAAGCCCCTCTCTCAAGCCGCTCTGGTTCCCTCTGTGTGCTGCCAGTCGGACTGGGCCCTGGCCTGTTGGGCACAGAGGTCTGAGCCTGTGAATCGGAGCGTGTCCGGAGAATGGCACGAGCTGGAAATCCATCCCAGTTTCTGGGAACTCCACCTCCTCTGTCCCCGGCAGGACCTTGGCAGTCTAGCCCACACAGCTAATGCAGGGCTGAGGCATGCTCTGACTCGACAAATGGCCCCGAAGTGGGGGTAACCGCACAGTCCTCAAAGTGCATTTTGGAAGTAGGTGAACGTGATCTGAAAGCCTAGCTTGAGTTTCCCCTTGTCTTACAGGCTCTCGCCGACCCGCTCTCTCCCTCCACCCTCCACTCCGGCCCCGACCCACAACAAACTCTTTTCTCGGCTGCATCAGGGCTGCTGGTTCCTTCAGAGAGTCCCTCTGCTTGGTGGCACTCTCGACTCCCAAACAACCCTGTGTTCCCCCCATGAGAACCGTGGGTTCCAACATCACCCTTGTGAGGACGGTGCCGGACTGGGCAGTGTTTCCTTCTGAGTCAGAATCGACTTGATGGCACCGAACAAGCACGTCACACACGGTGTACCATGTAACTCCCACCAAACAATCTTTCCCTGCATGGGTCTGGGAGGAAGGTGGGGGAAGATACTGAGAAGTCTGACCTGTGTGAGTAGCTGCGAGCAAGAGTCCATGCGATGCCATCCCACTGCGGATAGAAGGAGCCCTCAGAGCAGCAGGAGGCGGCATCTTATCACCAGCGACAACCAGGAGTGAGGCTTGTCTTGTGGCGCCAGCATCTGGCTTACCCCTGCCTGGTCTTCGAACGTCAGCCTGAACTGCACCCTGGTCCCACCGTGTGAGAACTTTTCTCGAGCTTTTGTGAGTTCTATGGGACGCTGCAGCAATTCACAGAACCCAGAAACGGCAGGACATGTACTCAAGGAGGACTGTGGGTGAACTAGAACAGACTACAATCTTGCAAGAATCTAACTTTGAGAACTTTTTCAAATTTCTTGGGACTGGTTTGCTATTAATTCTTAGCCATTATTACTACAGCCCATAATGACCTGTAGCCTCGGAAACCCACAGGAGCAGTTCTACCCTGTTCCGTAGGGTCACGGTGAGTCAGAATCCACTCAATGGCAGTGAGTTCCGAGTGCTTTTGGCTCTGTCCCCCAGCCGCTGTGTGGAAGAAAGATGGCGGCGGTGTGCTTCATAGATTATAGGCTTGGCTATCTATATGTCGTTCAGGCCATGACTCCTCTGAAAACTGCTCCCCAGCCACCCTCGGGTTTATCCTCCACATTCCCACGGGACTCCATGACCTGGTCCTGCCTCACCTGTCTGGGCCAGGACTTGACCCTTGACCCATGAAAGGGCAACTGGGTGCTAAAGAATAGAGACAGCTAGTGAAACACCAACTCATGCCAATAGCGAAATATCAGAGAGAATGTCTACAAACACTCATGGTCAAATTCCAGAAATCTACCTGGTTCTCAGCCTTTCTCAGGCTTTCTTGTTAACTTTTTCTTGGATTGTCTAAGCTCCTGGATCAAGTGATACTTAAGCAAGAACACCCCACTGGTTAAAGGAGTAACCCTTAGGGTCCTGTCTGAAATGTTTTCTTACTAAATTCTTAGCACACACAGAGGAAACTTCAGAGGTTACTTGTTGACTTAGAGCAATATACAACATTCACAACAAATATGAATGCATATGTAGGAAAATATTAACTGGTATTATTGGGTGGTAGAATTGGAAGGCACTTAGGTTCTTTAACTGTTCTTTCTAACTTCTCACTCTTAAAAATAAACTACTTTTGAAATTGGAAGAATAACTTATTTTTTTTAATTCTGAGACTATGAGAAAGACAAGGAGGATGCTTAAGTGCATATTACTAGGTACAAGAAGCCAATCTGAAGAATCTATGTACTACATAATACCATATAGTGTTAAAAACTTGGGTGGCAATCGTGGGTTAAGCACTGAGCTGCTAACTGCAAGGTCAATGGTTCTAACCCACCAGCTGCTCCTTGGGACAATAATGAGGCCATTTGCTCCCAGTCTCAGACCCTTATACAGGGTCACAATGAGTTGGAATTGCCTTTTATGGTCATGCGCTGGTTTTATTTATTTACTTTTCATGTGGCTACGAGGAAACATAAAATTGTTCATGACACACAGGAAGGGTACATGTGCACATCACAGGGTGGAATCTGCAACTCACTATGCGGGGGATGAGGATGGGGGTGGGGGAGTGATATGGGCACCCAATACCCACCCAGCCCCTGCCCCTCACACCCATTGTAGGAGTCAAACTCTAGCACTGACCTGTTGTATAGCTGCTGGGAACTGAACGTGTAGAGCACATATAGGGTGTTGCCCGCCAGAAAGGCTAAGATCCACAAGATGACCAGCACCGACCGCTTCTCCTGGAGACAGAGCAAGAGACTTGTGGGAATGCCGCCAGGCAGAATATTCCAGCATGTATGACAAATGACTTTCCCCCCTACGGTTTGGAGAAGGTAGAACTGATGCTGAAGCTGACAAAGGGCACTAGCATCTTTCTGTTTCACTCGGATCCCAGGGTAATAGAAATGGGAAAACCAGCTTGGTGAGCCATCCAGAAAGGCAGGAAAGCACAGTGGTTAGCAGCCCAGGTTCCACTGCCTAGAGCAGTGGTTCTCAACCTTCCTGATGCCGTGACCCTTTAATACAGTTCATGTTGTGATGACCTCCCAACCATAAAATTATTTTCATTGCTACTTCATCACTGTCATTTTGCTACTGTAATGAATTGGGCGACCCCTGTGAAAGGGTCGTTTGCCCCCCAAAGGGGTCTCGATCCACAGGTTGAGAACCGCTAACCTAGGTTGACATCCTTGGTCTGGGAGGTTAAGCACTCAGGAAAGTTGCTCAAGTGCTCTGCATTTTATTTCTTCTTTCTGATCTGCAAAACGGGTATATGCTAGTATCTACCTTGTGGAGTGCTGAGAAACCATGCATATGTGTGGCTGGCACACAGCTTCTGTCAGGTGACCTTTGTTGCTAGGAAATAACATGTTTTTAAGCCCCAGAGTCCTAATATGCAAATAGGGTGTGGTTAAGAACGAGCATTTATAGATACAGACCATCTCATCTGATATTGATACACACACACACACACACACACACACACAGTGCTCACTAAATGCCACGACTAACTGTTGAGACTTTATGACATAGCGGAAGATTCAGCTCTATTGGTTAGAGACATCTGCTCTACCTTCTCCTAGAATGGCCTTCTAGAACACTCCCTTGGGCTGGCTGTTCACAGTAGGGCTGTCTTAATGGGACTTAACTTCAAACTCCTGTGCCTGACCATTAAAGCTGCTCACAATCCAGCCGCCCAGTAGTCATTTCTCTGTCCATCATCTCTTCTGCTCACTGCCCAGAAGACCCTGGGAAACCCGGCTCCATTCGCATTCTCATAGTCGTTTTTCAAGCATGGAGATGGCCAGAGGCGGTGCAGAGAAGGGCCGAGGACCCGGGAGACAGATACAGACCTTTCTGCTACTGATTCTCAAAAGTGAGTGTTTTCCTGGACCAGGGCAGCTGCGTTGCTGGAATAAGATGAGGTCATAACTTTCCCAGGGTAACCTTCCCTGCGGTTTCCGTAAATGTTCAATACCCACTGTCTCCAGACCCAGACGAGCATCCCGCGCTGATCCAATAGGCATTTCCGTAGAGTGGACAAGAGAAATGAATCCTCTCCATCCACCCATTATTCCAGGAGTGGTCAAGGTTAACGACCTCCATCCAGCCACCTGCTCTTACCAACGTGATCAGTCCACTCAGCAGTCCTTTTTACCCCAATTAATAATAGACTCCAGTTTAACTCTGCAAATCCAGGCTGAAGGTGGAGCAGAAAGGGGGAATTAGTAATGGTCTGAGCAGCCACACTCAGAAGGACAAAGGAGGGAGCTTCCTGGAGAAGATGAGATTCCTGTTCCTCCTGAGAGTTCCGTGGACCTGCTCACAGGAGATCTGCCCATTCAGGCAATATACCACGTGTAGCATCATAGGGCTCCAGGAGGTCTGCAAGATGCCCAATGGTCCAGGCATCTTGTAGTCCCTAAAATTCAAGTCCAGACCCCATTTGGGTTCTAACTGCTTTTGAGAAACAACCCGTTCCAAAGCCTGCCACTGTGGTATGGAGTCAACCTGTTTCAACAGCAGCAGATGGAGTGTGCACGACGAGGAGGAGACTGAGGGCCAGAAGAACTTCCGGCTCCATTCCCAATTCTGGACTTCATAGTGTTCTTGGGTCAGAGACTAAGCTGCCCTCTGTGCCTCAAGGAGGTCTGAGTATTTTTGAGAAAACAGAGGGTGCCAGAGAAAGGTCAAAGTTGAAGGTCATTATTATAGGATCGCATGTACAGTAGAAATCCTAAATTTAAAGTGGCTGCCATTGAGTCAAGTCTGGCTCATAGCAACCGTATAGGACAAGGTAGAACTGTCCCTGTGGGTTTCTGAGACTGTAACTCTTTAAGAGAATAGAAAGTCTCATCTTTCTCCCAAAGAGTAGCTGGTGGTTTCGAACTACCGACCTTGTGGTTAGCAGCCTAATAACAGAAAAAAATGTTTTCTGTGCTACATTTCTTCTATTTATGATCTCACTTAATCCTTTTAGAGTCTGTGAAGTTAGCGTGGACGGTCCCTTTGAGAGGCTGAGAGTTACCACGTATTCTGTTCAAAGCTCCCAGTGGAACTGGCTTTTGGACGAAGGATGGGCATAGGCTCTGGATCAACTACCTAGGTTCAAGTCCTGAGGCCACTACCTGTGTCAGCTCTTATGACCTACGACTAGGAACTTGACGTCGCTAAGGCATTGTATTTTGATTTACAAAATAAGAGTGCCTTTGCTTTCCTTTCAGGATAGTTGCAATGAATTCATGAGATAGGATGTGCAATGGGCTTAGAACTGAGCTGGGCAAACCATCACTAAAGAGCAACTATCAGAGGAGATTCAGGATGGTGGTGAATCCTACCCAGCAGCATCAGAGTAACAAGCTTCACTGAGGGGGAGGAGTGAGCCAACACACTGAATTCCAAGAGAGTGGAAGGGACTGGGCTGGGAGTCCATGGGGACATAACGCTGCTAGAGGACAGGAGGAGGGCAGGGTTGGGGATCTGCTCAGGGTGAATGGCAGATGAATGGCCACTACAAATGTCCAAGGCTTAACCCCAGGAATCTGTGCCGGTGTTACGTTCCATGAACAAGGGCAAAATTAAGGTAGGAGATGGAACTAAGGCTGCTCATCAGCTGACCTCAAGTACAGAGAGGTTGTTCTGGATTATCTGGGTGGGTCCAATGTAAGCACTGATATCCTTAAAAGGGGGTAGAGAGTCAGAGGGAAATGGTCAGAGAGAAGCTGGAGGGAGGGGCCCTGAGCCAAGGAATGTGGGCAGCTTCTTCTATCAGGGGGGAAAGACAAGGAATGAGATTCTCCCTGGAGCCTCTAGAAAGGAATATCTCTTTGATGCCTGGATTATAACCCACTTCAGACTTCTGCTCCAGACAACTGTGAAATAAGGAATTTGTGTTGTTTTCACCCGGCAAGTTTGTGGTCATACTTTACAGCAGTCATCGGAGACTAACACACTACCAGGCGACTCACCTTCAGGGAGACCTGTTCTCGGAGCGTGGAGTTGGCGTAGGCGAAGGTGCTGGCCATTCCGATGCACACGGCAATGCCTGTGGGACAGAGGAGGCGGGGACAACACTCACTTATCAGCAGGCCTGGCACTGAGTCTGTGAGCAGAGCTGAAGAAATAAAAAGACTCATCCCTCCTGCTCTCGGACATACAGGTCACTCATAGGAGAGAGAAAACCCCATGTCTGTGGGGGAACTGCACTGCCATGTTGACCACTGAGAACCCTAGGCCCCTCTGAGGGCAGGGCCCTGACTCTGGGACACAGTGGGGGCAGCATATGAGAGCACCAGGTTAGACCCAAGGCCTCTGCATACCTGGGTTCAAATCCAGACCCTGGGTGAGCTTGGGCGAGACCCTGCGCCTCCCTAAGTCCTAGTTTTCTCATTGCAAAATTAATAGTCTGTGTCATGTCCACCTTCAAAAAGAACTCGCATATGTTATTTGTGATTTAAAAAAAATACTAAGTGGAAGGCCATAGTATAATAGGGAATTAAAATGTAATGTCAAAGGTGAAAAAGATTTCAGGTGACCCAGGCAGACAGGGTGTGGAATTAAAAGTTTATTCTGAACAATGATGGCAACATATGTACAAATATGCTTGATACAATTGATGTCTGGGTTGCTATAAGAGTTGTAAGTGCCTCCAATAAAATTATCTTTTAATTAAAAAAAAGTTTATTCTATATCGTCTTTCAGTGTTCCCAAGCTTTGTCAAACAGGAATCCTGGACTGTCCTGACTGTGGCTTTCACAGGCTCTCTGGGAGGCACAAACAGTTGACATGCTCAGCTGCTACCTGAAAGGCTGGCAGGCCAGTTGGCATCTACCCAAAGGTAGCTCGGAAGAAAGGTTTGACGACCTGCCTCTGAAAAAGCTGGGCGCAGGAAACCCCATGGAGCAAAGTGCTCCTCCAACACCCACGGCATCACCAGGAGTCGGAAACACATGATGGCAGCTGGTGGGCTTGGAGATTCTTACCTCTCACTGTAGATAGGTGGGATTCAGATTTCACACCACATGCAAAGTGTATTATGCCTGTAGGCTGGTCTGCCTTGTTAAATCCTAAATGTGCTCCAGGCATTTTCCCAGGTCTGCTGTGTAAACCAAAAAACCAAACTCACTACCACTGAGTCTGATTCCAACTCAATTCGACCCTATGGGACAGAATAAAACCACTCCCGTGGGCATCTGAGACTGTAAATCTTTGAGAATAAAAAGCCTCATCTTTCTCCCAAAGAGAAACTGGTGGTTTCAAACTGCCAAACTTGTGGTTAGAAGCCCAATGTGAAGCCCACTACTTAGCCTGGGCTCCTTCATTTTTGCACTGGTATAGATAAAAGAAAATCCAGTAACCCTGGCCTCACCCCCCCCCCCCACCATCTCTCTACTCTCCTTTCTGACTTGGGGAAGTGGGAGGGTAAAGGTAGGGGGAGCTCAGTAAAGAAAATAACTACCTTGAAGAATAATACTTGGCCGTGAGTGTGCTGAGGAGTCCTGGTGGCATAGTGGTTGTGCATTGGGCTACCAACTGCAGGGTCAGCAGTTTGAGACCACCAGCTGGTCTATGGGAGAAAGATGGGCTTTCTACTGCTGTAAAGAATTACAGTCTCTGGGAAATCAATCTATGTGGATATATGTATAGGTTTAGTATTAAGGTAGCAGATGGACATTGGGCCTCCACTCAAGTACTCTTTCAATGCAAGAACACTGTTGTATTAAACTGGCATTCCATGATGTTCACCTTCCTGACACAATCACTGAAGACAAATGGGGGCATAAGCAAATGTGATGAAGAAAGTTGAAGGTGCCCAGCTATCAAAAGATACAGCACCTGGGGTCTTAAAGACTTGAAGGTAAACAAGCGGCCATTTAGCTCAGAAGCAACAAAGTCCACATGGAAGAAGCACACCAGCATGTGTGATCACAAGGTGTCAAAGGGATCGGTTATCAGGCATCAAAGAACTAAAAATCATATCATTGTGAATGAGGGGGAGTGAGGCGTGGGGGCTCCATCTGTAGGCAACTAGACATCCCCTTATAGAAGGGTTTCAGAGAGGAGACGAGTCAGTCAGAGTGCAGTGTAGCAACGATGAAACCTAAAACTTTCCTCTAGCTCTTAAATGCTTCCTTACCCCCACTATCATGATCCCAATTCTACCTTACAAATCCAGCTAGACCAGAGGCAGAGGATGAACACTAGTACAGATAGGAACTGGAAACACAGGGAATCCAGGACATATGAACCCTTCAGGACCAGTAGTGAGAGTGGCGATACCAGGAAGGTGGGGTAGAAAGGGGGAACCGATTACAAGGGTCTATATATAACCCCCTCCCTGGGGAATGGTCAACAGAAAAGTGGGTGAGGGGAGACACCAGTCAGTGTAAGACATGGAAAAATAATGATGTATAAATTATCAGGGGGAGTCAGGGAGGGTGGGTGAGGGAGGGAGGGAAAAAATGAGGAGCTGATATCAGGGGCTCAAGTAGAAAGCAAATGTTTTGAGAATGATGAGGGCAACAAAAGTACAAATGCACTTGACACAATGGATGGATGTGTGAATTGTGATAAGAGTTGTACGAGACCCCAATAAAATTATTAAAAAAAAAGAATTACAGTCTCAGAAATCCTTGTGTGTGTGTGTTGGGGGGGGGCATTTCTACCCTGCTATTGGGTCACTATGGGTCGGCATTGACTGGATGGCAGTGAGTTTTGTTTGTTTTTTTGGTGAGTGTGGCAAGTTCAAGGGAAGGTGGAGCAGGAGGAGGGGTCCATCTATAAGGGCCCCATCAAGGAAGGTAGGGTGATTTAAAGTGGCTGAGAATCATGAGAGGAGCCCTGGTAGTGTCATGGTTACACATTGGGCTGCTAACTGCAGGGTTGGCAGTTTGAAACCACCAGCTGCCCCGAGGGAGAAAGATGAGGCTTTCTATTCTCACATAGCATCACAGTCTCAGAAACCTACAGAAGCAGTTCTACTCTGTCCTCTAGAGTGGAATCCACTGGATGGCAGTGAGTTTGGTTTGAGTTTTGGAGATCACCAGGGGGGCAAAACAATCTAATCCTTTCCAGGTATTTTCTTACTGGCCAACAATCGGCTGTGAGGTGTTCTCTTCAGGGCACAGCAGAGGCATGGCCCAATGACTGACAAAAAGGAATCATGATAGTAACAACAGTGCAGCCAAGGTCAGCAGTTCTTACCACTATGAGCGAGAAAAAGGAGGCTCTCTGTTGCGTAAAGAGTTACAGTCACAGGGGCATTTCTAATGTCCCAACAGGTCACTATGAGCTGGGATTAACTCAATGGCTGTGGGTTTTGTTGTTGTTGTTGTTTTTCAGGTACTAGGTTAAGCACGTTAGGAATTACTGTCCTGGTTCTAATATTAAAATAGGCAATATTGAGCACATACTATAGGTCAGGTTTATGCTAAATGTTTTAAGTCTTCGTAATAAATATCAAATGATGAATTATTTATGCCATCCAAGGAGTCCAATTATTGATAAGATGACCTACATGTGCACATGGGATCATTACGAGTTGAAAATGACTAGGTGGTACTTAACAACATGTTTGCAGAGCTCTTACTCTTTGCCAGGGTAGTGTGTTATGTATTTAATTAGAATTAACTCATTTACACCTTACGAAAACCTTTGAGGTATGTACTATATAATTCCCCTTTTACAGATGACAGAACTGAGGCGTGGAGAGGTTAAATAATATACCGGGAGTAACACAGCTGGGAAGGGGCCGAGTCAGGATTCAGAACCCTGCATTTACAATATTGCTTCAGGCCAACCAACCATCTGAGGAAGGTTCTGTCTTAACCTCCTCCTGACACGTGATAAAACGGAGGCTCAGAGAAGGTAAATGACAGGTCAGGATCTGAAATCTGGTCTGACTCCGATCCCATCTTTCTTTGATCTTGTTTCAATTGGTGACAGTCATATTAGCCGTCACCATCTGTTTCTCCCTGCCGACAGAACAAAACATTTCTCCCTGCCGACAGAAACTGATTCCACTGAGCAATGAGTCTCTTAAGCACAATGGTGGAGCTGTGATTCAAGTGCTGAGTTGCTCACCTAAAGGTTGGTGCTCTGGGGGTTTTCTGAGCACTGTGTGCTCGGTCTGCTTCGCTTGCCTTCCCCCGCCTGTCCCCAGTGGGCACTCACCCAACTTGTGCTGGAAGCAGACCTTGGTCAGGAGGATGAGGATGAAGGGCAGCCCTTTCTGGAGCCAGCAGATGACGGCCTTCAGTTCGGACAGGGCAGGAGCGGGCGTCCCGGGCTGCTCCTCGCTGCCCTCCTCTGCGTGCCCGCGGTGGTGGTCCCCACCCACGTGCTGCAGCAGGGAGCTACCTCGGTGGCCGTGGTGGAAGTGGTGTGGGGGCTGGCGGTGGTGATAGGCGGCCCCCTCAGCCCGGCCCCCGCCCTCCTCCCTGGAGGCCGGCATCTGGATGAAGACGTCCCCACCACTGGCCGAGGACCCCAGCACCAGGCTGGATGGGAAGGGGTTTGCGGGGATGCTGCCTGTGGGCAGGCCGGTTAAGGTGGTTAAGCCGGAGAAGAGCGCTGGGGGAGACGCGGCCTCTGCCTTCAGGCTCTCAAAGACCCCACCTTCATCCACACTGGTCTCAGAGCTGAGCACCTGGCTGCGGTTTCTGAGGGCAGAGAGAGAGGCCACCACGTTAGGACACAGGAAAAGGCACACCACAGCAAGGGAGGGCTGGAGATGGGCAACAATAGCAACAGTGACAGCAACACATCAAACCTTTACCCCAAATGCCTATTCTTAGTCTTCCCACACCAAAATCAAACCCATTGCCGAACTGATGCCAATTCACAGCAACTCTGTAAAACCCCCGGTGGAAGAGTGGTTATGCTTTGGGTTGCTAAGCACAAGGTCAGTCGTTCGAAACCACCAGCCACTGCCCCATGGAAGATAACGGCTCTCGGGAACTCATAGGAGCAGTTCTACTCTGTGCCCTAAGAGGCTTCGTGCTGTGTCTAACAGCTGTGGGTTAGTGTTAATAAAACAAAACCCGCTGACACGGAGTCAACACTGATGCGTGTTGGTCCACCCCTTAGTTTCAGATCAGAAACTGCACCTCGTAGGTTTTCAACGGCTGTGACCTTTCGGAAGTACATCACAGGTCTTCGTTCTCAGGTGCCTCTGGGTGGAGTCAAATCTCCAGCCCTCTGGTTAATGGTCATTTGCTTAACCATGTGCACAACCAATGTATTCCCAACGATCTACCACCCACATTTTAGGAGCCCTGGCAGTGCTGTTGGGTGAGCACTGGCCTGCTAACTGCAAGGCTGGCAGTTCAAATCACCTGCCAGCCCTTCTTTGGGAGAAAGATGAGGCTGTCTGTTCCAGTCTAGATTTATAGCCTCGGAAACTCTCTATAGGGTTGCTATGAGTCAGGATCCAGTAAATGGCCGTGGGGTTGGTCTGGGGATGTACATTTCACAGATCAAGAAACTGAGGCAAAGAGATATTAAAGTAACTTGCCTAGAATGGAACAAATTGGGGATGTTTCAAAGGGATCCAAACTCAGGAAGACTGACTGTGGTGGCCACATCGGAACCCTCCTACAGGACTGAAAAGGGAACGCGGGATTCTACGTCTCTGGACCTTGACTCTAGGGTCTTCAAGATGATCCCGGTTCCCAAGAGGGTACAGCCTTGGTCAGAGTTCGTATGGAAGTGGTTAGCTGACTATCATGGGGAGACTTTATCACACCCCAGCTCCACCTTCCTAGGGGCCTACAGCCTTGCTCTGACTATACTCAACTGAAAAACGGAACACCACCATTCACAGAGACAGTGATTCTCGTAGGGAGATCAGAGGTAAAATGTCTTTGCAAACCTCTGGTGGATTATGACCCACAGTGAACTCTATGTAAAACAGAATGGAACACTGCCCATGCCATCCTCCTCACACCTGTCTTCTGAGCGCATTGATGCAGCCACTGTGTCCATTCATCGTGTTGCAGGTCTTCTTTTTCACTGCCCCACTACTCAGTCAAACACGGCATCCTTCTCCAGGGACTGGTCTCTCCTGATAACGTGTCCAAAGTACGCGAGATGAAGTCTTACCATCCTTGCTTCTAAGGAGGATCTGGCTGCACTTCCTCCAAGATGGATCTCTTTGTTCTTTTGGTAGTCCATGGTGTTTGGGCCGGGTGCGGACCATGCAGCCGCCTCCCCTAGCTCTCCTGAAAGATGGACTGTGCGGCCCCTTCCCCCGCCTCTCGAGGCCAGAGCTGGACTGTGCAGTCCCTGCCTCCAGCGTTCCAAAGAGCTTTTCTCTCCCAGCCGGGTCTGTACAGCCCCTTCCCTCAGCGTTCTGGGATGAAAGCACCAGAAAGCCTCCTTCTTCCTATCAATTCAAAGTCCTTGGCTCAAGCCCTATACATATATGTCCCACTGCCAGGCGTGATTTCCCTGACCTAACTCATTGGGTCTCGGAACCCGCCCAGGGGCTCAAGATGCCCCCATCCTTCTCTGCTCTCCCTTCCCTCCCAGGAGTTCTTTTCCTGTCTCAATAAAATCTGTCTCAACGTCACACTCCTGTGCTTCCCTCTCCAACCTCTCACATGGTACTTTCCGTATTCTTTACCAGCACCATGTAATTCAAATGCATTAAATCGTTGGTCTTCCTTTTTCAATGTGCACCTTTCACATGCATAGGCGGTGATTGAAAATACCATGGCTGGTATGTTGCATTCACATCTTTCTTTCCCCTCCTTTCTGGTTGGCTGCCATATGTATCCCTGGATTGGGTCTGGCCCCTGCCATAGTACCTGGATCTCACCATACTGGCATGAAGAGAGAGGTCTGTGGGGCTGGCCCCAATCCCAACTATGTGGGCACCCCACCCCCTCCCCTCACTTCAGAGGACAACACTGAAGCCACAGCTCAGGAAGAGGGGCGCATCTGATCAGAGCACACAGGAGCAAATGAAGAGGGAAGGAGAGAGTGGAACACATCCAAGCCCACCAAGCCCTGAGGATGATATTCCTGCTCAGAGCAGCCAATGCAGTGAGGACCATAGAGCCAGCCCCACCACAAGACATGACGTCCCTCATTGACCTATAGCACTATGAGGGACATCGCTGGAGTCACAGTACAGGAATTGTGCCCGATCTGACCCCACTACTTCCGGGTAAAATGCTAAGGGCATGCAACAGAGCAGCAAGGGGAGCAAAACAATGAAGTAAGTCCCTAGGAAATGCCAAAAATAGACTTTGGGGCCAGGGCGTGGCACCCCGTCAGACTCGACTGGAAAACAAACAGACCTGGAACTCTTTATAGGCTTTTCTTTTTTTTTGTCCTTGGGTTTTTGTTGTTGTTTGGTTTTACTGTCTTGTTTTTGTGCTTATTATTGTCTCTGCATGTCTATCTAGATAAGATAGGTGGGATAAACAATTCGGAGGAGAAAACAAAGGGATCGATGGTTCGGGTTGGGGGGGGTTGGGGGGGCATGAGAGAGGTGGAGGCAGGGGGAAAGGAAGTGGGTGTTAACAAACCCAGGGACAAGGGAATAACAAGTGATCTAAAATCAATAGCGAGGAGGGTGTAGGATGCTTAGTAGGGTGTGATCAAGGGTAATGTAACTGAGAGGAATTACTGAGAGCCGAGTGAAGGTGAACATGATAGTGGGACAAGAGAAAAGTTAAAGGAAATAGAGGAAAGAACTAGGAAGCAAATGGGCATTTATAGAGGTCTAACTATAGGCATGTACATATGTAAATATACTTATATATAATGATAGGGAAATAGATCTATGTACGTAGATTTATGTAAAGTATTAAGGTAGAAGACAGACATTACTCAAGCAGTCCCTCAACTCAAGAACACTTTGTTCTAATAACCTGGCATTCCGTGATGCTCAGTTTCCCGACATCATCGTGGAAGATAAAATGGGTACATAAGCAAATGTGGTGAAGGAAGCTGATGGTACCCGGTTATCAAAATATATGGTATCTGGTGTGTTACAGGCTTGAAGATAAACACATGGTCATCTAGCTGAGAAGCAACAACGTCCATATGGGAGAAGCGCACCAGTCTGTGTGATCATGAAGTGTCAATGGGATCAGGTATCAAGCATCAAAGACCCAGAACAAAAAACCATCTCAATGTGAATGAGGGGTAGTATGGAGTGGAAACCCAAAGCCCATCCGTAGACAATCGGACATCCCCTTACGGAAGGGTCACAAGAAAGAGATGAGACAGTCAGGGTGCAGTGTAGCACCAGTGAAACATAGACTAATAATAATTTATAAATTATCAAGGGTTCATGAGGGAGGGAAGGTGGGGGAGGAGGAATGAGGAGCCGATGCCAAGGGTTCAAGGAGAAAGAAAATGTTTTGAAAATGATGATGGCAACAAATTTATAAATTTGTGCTTGATACAATGGATGCATGTATGGATTGTGATAAGAGCAGTACGAGCCCCCAATAAAATGATTAAAAAACAACAAAAAGAAAATACCATGGCTTGGGCCAAATGCACCTTTATCTTCAAGGTAAGAACACCCTTGCTTTCCAATCCTTTGAAGGGGTCTTGTCCACAGAATAGGTGCTCAATAAATATGAGGCCTTCTGAAGACTAGGGACAAGATGCTGTTTTGGTTCCCAAATCCAGGTTGATGGAGTTGGAAGCAGGCTAAGGATTTAATGATCTTTCCGAGTTAATCCTAGAGGAGAACAGAGCTTGGGGTCACCACTCTGGGAATAGCCTAGAACCTAGAGCGAGTCCTCATGACACTCTTGTCCCATCTTTCTTCTCTTGGACTTGTCTTCTTTTCAAATGAATTCATGACATGGAGACTCAGTCTACACAACAGATACACATGGTGATCTTCCTGGTGTGCGTGTGTGTGTGGGACCAAGAGCCCCCAGTGTACCTCCACAGACATAAATACTTCAAATACACCGAGCTTGCTGAAAACAGAAACGGGGCTTTCCTTCCCTGCTGGGCCCAGCCCGAGCACACAGTAGGTACACATGTAAATGGCTGCCCTCTCTTTTCCCAGCATAAAACAGAGGGAGGCTGCACAGGTTTTATGCCCTTCCACCCTTGAGCCTGTGTAATCTGTTTTCTACTTAGAGAGGAGGGCTCATTTGAAAAATGGGCATTGGATCATTTCACGATCCTCCCAGGACTTCCCATTCTAAATGCCTTGCCACAGCTCAGATAAACCTCCATCTTACAGATGAGGAAACTGAGGCTCAGGGAGGTGAAGCTGGCAGAGTTCGTTCCGTGGCTCTGAACTCCAATCTCCGCACAGGGTTGCTCTTTCACTTCCCAAGGGCTCTGTACAAAAGCAGGGCTTTTGTGTGGGCTGCCATCTTCATTGCATCCCGAGTGACTTGACTGCTTTCAAGTTTTCAATTCAAATATGTCCTCCTGGGGGCAGCTTCCTCAGCAGCCTTCTAGCCATGACCAACCCCCTGGTCCTTGTTCTCACCGCCCCAAAAGACACATTGACAGTCTAACATCAAGTACCCTGCATGCGACCTCATTTGGAAGTAAGGTCTTTGCAGGTATCTTCAAGTTAAGTAGAGGTCATTGGGGTGAGACCTAAGGGTGTCCTCATACGAGGTGGAGAGCCAGTGGCAGACACACAGGGAGAAGGCCACGTGATGATGAACATTGAGACGGGCGTGCTGAAGCAACAAGCCAAGGAATGCTAAGCGCAGCCGGCAATACCAGCTCAGAGGAAGGCTTGGATAAGGGACCCACCTAGAGCCTTCTGAGAGCATGGCCTTGACTCTGAACTTTCAGCTTCCAGAGGGGGAGAGGACGAGTGTCTGTTGTTGGAAAGCACCCAGAGCTGGTGGTGTCTTTCAGCATAGACGAATCCAAGACCTATCTTGCCCTCCCCGCCGCTCCCCTGCATCACTATACTGCTCCTCTCTCTCTCTCACTCTCCACCTGCCAAACATTCTCACCCGAATGCCCATTATACTCACTCAGGGGAACTTCTGAGAAATCGCAGGCGCCTGGCCCTGCTGTAGTCTAACTGCATTAAAATCTTGGGAGTGGTTGCCCAGGCATCTATATTTCTTCAAGCCCTCCCCCATCCCCACCCCCACGCAAGTGTGGAAACTCACTGCTGTAGACTGGGACTTAATGCATGCGTTCAAAGTCCAGTGGGCCTTTATTATCCAACACATTATAGCTGGCACACAGAACTCGCTGCTGTTGTGTCGAGGCCAACTCACAGTGACCCTATGGGGCAAGGCAGAAAAGCTCCCGTTGAGTTTGAGACTGTAACCTCTTTAAGGGAGGAAAAAGCCCCATCTTTCTCCCGAGGAGTAGCTGGTGGCTTCGAACTTTGGACCTTGCAGTTAGCCAACGCATAATGACTATAACCACCAGAGTACTTAGAAGGAGCTTAAGAAACATGGCTTGAAGGCACGAATGGCCGAGCATCGGAGGGTGCTGAGAAAGGGCGCAGTTGAAGCAATTAGCTTTGCTGATCTCCGGCGCGTTTCAAACATATCCGACCACAGAGCGGTCTGTCTTCAGGGAAAGCCCACTGCACGGTGCAGAATCGCTGGCATGTGGTGAAGCACTGGCGACAACGGTAGTCCAGAGAAACAGCATGGGAGGCTCCCCTGGCTTTGAAAATGGGCCTTGGCACCCCCAGGCATCATGCACCCGGTACACAGGAGGGTGCTTGCTAAAGATAGCTACTCATTCCCCTGGTATTCTGTCCCTGCTGTCTCCCCAAACCCACAAAATGTGTGGTCTGACTCCCATGGGGTTTGGAGAATAATAAAAATAGTAGTATTAACAGTGATGACAACAACAACCAACGCCATGGCTATGATCCTCAAGGGTCTCTGAGCTTGTGCTGCACTTCGAGAAGCTGATCAGAAAGCAGGAATCCTGCCCAGGGCTCTTTTACCCATTGCCCCAAGGGTCTCAGAAAGCCCTCGTGCCCCCTTGAACTCACCAGTAATCTTGCGTTCTGAGGGCTTAGGAGACTCTGGTATCCCCAGAGGACACTCTGTTCACCAAGGGGCTTTTTATAGCTGGCCTCTCTTCCCCAGGCCTGTGACCAGCATGCAGCTGAGATTTCAGCCTAACCAGGAAAGAATATTCCTCGGGGCCAGTGGCTGTGTTGTCAACTTAACCCCTCAAAGACTGGCGCTTGAGGCAGCCCAGAAGAGAGCAGGGTGGACAGCCTACACAGGACGTAACTCAGTCATTCTTAACCTTCCTAATGCCGCGACCCTTTAATACAGTTCCTCATGTTGGGGTAACCCCCAACTAAAAAATTATTTTCGTTACTACTTCATAACATAATTTTATTACTGTTATGAATAATAATGTAAATATCTGATATGCAGGATGTATTTTTAATGTGACAAATAGAACACAATTGAAGCATAGTGATTGATCACAAAACAATATGTAATTTTATACTGTGAAATATTTCTTTCTAATGACAAATAAATGAAATTTTGTCTTGAAGCATGGTGTAGCATGGTTAACAGTCTTCATGCCGGGTACTCATATGAACGTATCTGCGTGTGGACAGACCTGCCTGGAGATGGATAAAGGAGCGGTGTCTTAGTTCTTAAGGCCACTGGAAATCTGTGTTTTCCGATGGTCTTAGGCAACCCCTGTGAAAGCGTTGTTCCACCCCCAAGGGGTCGCAACTCACAGGTTGAGAACAGCTGATGTAACTGATATGTGGCTGGCTCACAGCATAGACTTTGGGGAGGGGGCCAGGGGTTGTGAGGGGACAACCAGACTGGCATCCAAACCTCAGCCCCATCACTTTCTGTGCCTTTTGGTAATTTACTTCCCTTAAGCAGTGGGCTGCTAGCCACAAGGCTGGCAGTTCAAGGCTACCAACTGCTCTTTGGGAGAAAGCTAAGGTTGCTTTTATAAAGATTTACAGCCTCAGAAACCCAAAAGAACAGTTCTACTCTGACCTATAGGGTCGTTATGAGTCAAGACTGACTTGGTGGCAGTGTTTTTCTTGGTTTTGCTTTTGAATCTGTTTCCTTACCTCTAAGATGGCCATAAGTTGTGACCTAGGTTGAAGATCCGTGGCTGCAAAGGGCTCAGGGGGAGGAGAAGATGAAGAGGTGGAGTCTGGGGCATGTTTAGGACAATGAGACTATTCTGTATGATACTGCAAAGGTGGACACATGGCACCATGCACTTGTCAAAACCCATCCAATCAAATAGGCTGTAAATCTCCCTGGGAGTGGCTGATGGCTTTGAACTACTAACCTTCTGGTTAGCAGTCTAACACCTAACACACAATGCCACTGGGCTCCTATCAAAACCCACAGAAGGACCCTAATTCAAACAAAAAATCCAAATCCTCTACCACTGGGTAGAACTGGCCCTGGGTGTTTTCAAAACTGTAAATATTTACAAGAGTAGAAAACCTTATCTTTTTCCACTGGTGGTTTTGAACTGCTGGCCTTGTGGTTAGCAGCCCAACATGTAACCACTATGCCACCAGGGCTCTGAGGCGAATGATCAGATGTCAATATCATGTCATCAATTATAACAAAAACACTACCTGGCTGCAAGTTGTTAACAATAGGAGAAACCACGTGCAAGGGAAAGAGGGTGTATGGGGAGGAATTTCTTTCTATAAAATTATTTCAAATAATAAAATGTGCTAAAAGTCCTGACCTCATCAGGCTGCTCTGAGGACAGTGCTGGTTAAATACAGGACTCAATAACCAGAATCAGATGGTGTCAAGGTGAGCCTGGCGTGACAGAGTAGAACCACGTTCCCTAGGGTTTTAGTGGCTGACATTTGGGAAGGAGATCACCAGGCCTTTCTTCTGAGGCACCTCTGGGTAGATTCAAGCCTATCAACTTTTGGTTAGGAGCTGGGTGTACCATGCAGTTACTCCAAGCACTCACGAACCAAACCCAAACCCACTGCCATCGAGTTGATTCCAACTCACAGCGACCCTCTAGGACAGAGTAGAACTGCTTTGTGTGGGTTTCTTAATGGGAACAGAAGGACTCATTTTTCTCTCATGGAATGGGATGGTGGATTCCAATTGGTGACCTGGTTAGCAGTCCAACGCGTCACCCATTATGCCACCAGGGCTCCTTACTTACTACACAGCAGTTATTGGCCTGCCTTGGTCTGTGTCTCAACAATCTCCTGGTGCACTGGGGACCAGGCAGTAATTGTGTTGTCATGCCTGGAACACAGATTCGATCGCTAGGGCACAGGCTAAACCTTATGCTGTATTTGCATTTCCACACTCATTCACCAACACCTCTGAGCTTTACTACTTGCTATTTATGTGCCCACAGGTGTCTCAGTAGCAGAGGAGGGCTCCTAACCACAAGCGCAGCAGTTCGAACCCACCAGCCACTCTGTGGGAGAAAGATGACACAGAATGTTCCCGCGGGGAGGAGACGAGCCAGTCAGAGTGCAACACACAACTCTCCTCTAGTTCCTAAATGCTTTTCCCTCCTCCCCCCACCATCATGATCTCAATTCTACCTTACAAATCTGGCTAGACCAGAGGATGTACACTGGTACAGACAGGAACTGGAAACACAGGGAATCCAGGACAGATGATCCCTTCAGGACCAGTGGTGTAAGTGGCAATACCAGGAGGGTGGAGGCAGGGTGGGGTAGAAAGGGGGAATCGATTACAAGGATCTAAATATAACCTCCTCCCTGGGAGACAGAAACAGAAAAGTAGGTGAAGGGAGACATCAGACTGTGTAAGATATGACAGAATGATAATTTATAAATTATCAAGGGTTCATGAGGGAAGGGGGAATGGGGAGGGAGGGGGGGGAAATGAGGAGCTGATGCCAGGAGCTTACGGGGAGAGCAAATGTTTTGAGAATGATGAGGGTAATGAATGTACAAATGTGCTTTATACAATTGGTGTATGTATGGATTGTGATAAGAGTTGTATGAGCCCCCAATAAAATGATTTAAAAAAGATTTATAGCTGTACTATAAATCCTAAGGAGTTCTATTCTTTCCTATCAGGACATGAATCAGAATCAACTTGATGGCAGTGGGTTTTAGATTTCTGAACCCCGGTAGTACAGTGAGTTAAATTCATAGGCTGCCAACCACAAGGTGAGTGGTTTAAACCTACCGGTTACTCCTTGTGAGAATGATGAGGCAGTCTGGTCTCATAAAGAGCCACAGGGTCAGAGTCCCTTTGGAGCAGCTGTACTTTGTCCAATAGGGTTGCTGTGAGTCAGAATATACTCAATGGCAGGGAGTTGATTTTGGAGGGTTTAATTTATGGATAGGGAAACTGAAGCACGGGGGTGTATTCGCCTGTCAAAGGGACCACTGCTAGAGTGGCCAAGTTGGGATTTTGGCCAAGGGTTCTCTGAAGGCTCTTCCCTGCAAAACAAGTAGTCTTAAAAAGACCTCAGGCTCCGTGTTGGGACTAAAGGATGTTACTTGTGATTTTGGTGCTCACCCCAAGGGAGAAGCTTAGCTGCCTGTTCCTTGGCTGTATGTTCCAGCACCAGGGAGTTGGGGGTGTAGGAGCTGGGACAGTCACAACCTGACTGAAGCAACCCTCCCCAGTGCTTCTACAATCTCAGGTTTAAATGGAAATTCTAGCTTCAGACGCTAGTGGCTTACTTATCAGCCCAGCTTTGAGAAGTACCATAACAACAGCAGCAGTAAGCCAGTATGTATGGAGGGTCTTGAATAAGGCTGCCACTGTGCAGAGCACTTTCCAAGGGGTTCTGATTTCTCCTCTAACTAGGAACTCTGAGAGGCAGGTATTATGTAGCCTGTTTGGGGGTGGGCTCCTTCACTGTGTGAAGCCCTGATGGAACCTGTCCAGAGGAGAGCCTACCTTTCAGGTGGAACGTTATCCGTGTTGCTGCTGTGGCGTCTCTGCATTTTCCTGAACACCTGAAAGTCAACGCAAGGCGTGAGCCACTTTTCAATCACTGCAGATGCCTGCCAGGTTGCTACCGTCATCGGATGTAAGTAATTATCATGCCTTTTATTCCTAGGGCTTATGGGCATTCTCAAAAGCGCCTTTTGGTCTCTTTGCTAGTCACCCCCCAATTCAGCATTCGGTCCTCTGAGGAAGGGGTTAAGGGGTTATCAACCCATGTAATAGATCAGGATGATGAGACCTAGGTGGGGGGGGGGTGCCTCAAGGAAGGGTGAAGGGAGAAAGGAGTCAACTGTGCAGCAATTAGGAGACATAGTTTTGGATCACCCTGAACTTGCTGTGCGACCCTAGACCAATCAGCCTCTCTGCGCTCTCAGATGCTCCATCTGTTAAGCATTCAAGGGTGGCGTGGCTGACCTCAAAGCTTCCTGCCCTCCTCACATTTAATACATCAGATTTGGAGATGTGGGTTGTAAAGGAGACACATCACCTGGTTCACTGTGAGGAGCCACATGGACTTCAGAACTCCATGTTGATAGTCCCTTGGGTAGGCATTGAAGGCTCCTGATGGGAGGTAATCCCAGGATCCTAGAGCGAGCAGACCTCCCTTCCTCTTCCTTTCCACGGGAACACACAGGTCAGGGGAGCTTGCAAGACCCTGGATAGGACAGAACACCTGGGTGAACCAGTCCATGGGGACACCTAGAGTCCACCAATAAGACCTGGAACTTCATGAGTGGTTTCAAGCAGGTGATCCCTTCTGCTGACCACCTCTCCTTTGTGACTCCTTGGCCCCTCCGTGGGGCTCTTGAAAGCAGTTATGGTCTATGAAAACAGTTATATTATGTCCTATTGTCAAACCAGCTGAGGAGTACACCTGTTAGTTCCTCCAATGGCTTTTCATTTTGATAAGAATAAAATTAAAGCTCCAATTAAAACCCATGGCTACAGGTGGCGGCTGATGTGGCCTCACCTGTTTCCATCCAGCCTCAGGTCTCCACACTCTCCCTCTTCCACCAAGTCTCTCTGGCTACATTGACATTTCCCTACCTCAAACATGCAGGCTTGTCCTTTTCTTTGAATGCTATGTAGCTAGCTGCTAGGGTCATAGGTCATTTCCTCTCAGTGCCCTTTCACCTCACGACCCCTCAAAAAAGTCCTGCTCTATTATTTATTGATACACTTGCTGGTCTCTAAGCAGCCTCTTTCATTCCTCTATCACTGGCATTTAGAACAACCAGGCATGGAATAGCACTCAGCAAGTTTTTATTCAATGAATACACCTGTGGCTTTCCCAGTTACCTTCCTTGCAAGTTCTATTCCCTCCTCCCCCTCCCTGAATATTTTTCATCTTAGGGAAGAAAAACAAAAAGCCATCTGTTTTCCATGTATAGGTTTGGTCTCCTTGAATAGATTTCTACCAGAACAAAATGATGGTAGCTGGGCACAAAACGAAATAAAAACATTGTCATCAAGTCTTTCTGACCCACAGTGACACTTCAAAGAAAGGGCAATCATTATGAGAGCTGATTGCCACACCTTTCTCCCCCTGAGCAGCTAGTGGGTTCCAGGTTCCAGGAGGCCATCGGTCTTGTCAGGTAGGCAGCTGAGAGCTTAGCCAGCGCCACAACGCTGAGCACCACTACTGACTGCTTTCTGGCTTCCAAATCCTTCCCTCCCTTCTGCGGGAAGCAGTGCCAGGTAAGCCTCTCTTTTGTACAATGAGGGCGCGAGATGGGTCATTACATACACATGCTCCAAAAGCTTGGACACCTCAATTCATTATCCCCGGCGTCCTCCTCCTTCATCACTTCCCATCCCTTCCCAACACAGAGGTCGCAGGTTCTATCCACAAACTGTGGAAGCTTCTACTTCCAGATACCCGCTTTCAAAGGAACTTCTGATTCTGTTGGAAGCATGTTGTACACGATTATTCCCATAGCAGATGGTAGAATATTTATTTAGTTTTTTTGCACGTGGGATACATTTGAATCACTAAGTGACACGTCCTTTAACCCTTTGTTCCACACGCTGCCCCTCATCTCTATGAAGGGTAGATTACACCCGAACTTTTTGTGCCCGCGAGGTGGGATATCCCCGGGCCATTACAAGACTGCACCTAAACACCTGCAAGAGAATGTCTCCGCATTACTTGCATGGGACGCAAGCAGGTGCAGGACGGATACAACGGACATTTACCATGCCTGCTATCAATGGACAGCACAGAACACTCTAGAACAGCAAGGGCAGGAGATTACTACATGGATCGTGCGGGGGTGAAAAAAAAAATCCCAAACCCCAAACCGGTTTTTGGTTTACCTGCCCAGACAATTCAGCAATCACAGCAGCATCGTTCTTGTCTGGCCAAGCCAATCACCAGCGCGCCGAGGCACGTGACTTCCGAGCGCTTCCGGCCCGGAGTTCGGCTCTTTCTCAGGGATGCGGGGGCCTGAGGTAGAATCCCCGTGCAGCTACTCAGGCAGCACGCATCTAACTGCCCGCCCTCTTCCGCAGGCTCCAACCAATAAGAGACCGTTATTCTGTAGGGACCAATAGCGAAGAGGTTGAGTGGAGCCGGCGCGTGACGTAAGGGGCGGGGCGCGCGCGGTCACGTGGCGCTCGGAGCGCCAGCGCAGGGAGACTGCCGGGAGTCGGTGGGCCGCTGCCTACCGGCGGGCGCTCGCCTCACGCCTCACGGAATGGAGCTGCCCGGCGCGTAGAGGCCATGCCGCCCGGGCCCCGGGCCTGCTGCTGTTCGCGCCCCGACTGCTGCGCCTCGCGGTCGCGCCGGAATGGTCAACCTGGCGGCCATGGTGTGGCGCCGGCTGCTGAGGAAGAGATGGGTGCTTGCCCTGGTCTTCGGGCTCTCGCTCGTCTACTTTCTCACCAGCACCTTCAAGCAGGTCAGTGGCCACCGCCTTCCCGCCTTTGCCTCCTCGCCCCCAGCTCCCTCCCGGGCGAGGTGGCGGGGGCGGCCCTGTCCCGGTTCCGCGGAGGGCCGAGGAGGCGTGGAGCAGACCCGGGGCGCGGGCGTGCCGGAGCCGGGCTGCCTGTTCACCCGCAGCCCTCCCTGAGGCGTTGACACCCCGCGGAGACACCCCGGACCCGGACCTAGCTGAGCGGAGTCCCGGTGTCCCGAGGTTTTCTTCTCGGGGGTCAGTTTCGGGGAGAAGGGCCAGGTGCCTGAGGGACCTGTCCCCACCACCCCAGGCATGTTTACACGCAGGCTCGGCCCCGCCCCCTTTCCCTCCGGAGGGTCAAATTCGTAAATAAAATGCGTGGCGCGGGTGGGTGGTGATAGGAACCATTAAAAAGAAATTGGGAAAGACACTACCTAACCCCGGGCCAGCGGAGCGGCCGAGTGTGCGAGCCCCGGGGCTGGCCGGCGGGGGTGGGGCGGGGAGCTCCCTCCGAACCGCGGCGTGTCCGTGACTGGTTCTGTTCCCCAGCAGACACGTCTCCGTCACGTGTCGCCCTTGCTCAGGTGTGCCCCTCGATTTAACCCTCTGAGGTTCTCCAAGCCCCCGGGGCTCCACTGCACAAATGCCAGTCGTGTGCCTGTCTTCACGGGTTCCCCTTACGCCCCAGACCCGTGCAGAAAACGCTGCCTTCCAGCCCCCTCACCTCCTGGAGACCTCATCGCCTTGTGAATATGTTGCAGTTTTCTCAAACTCAGCCACGGCGGGACGCTTGGTTTTCTCCCTTCCATGGCCTGTCTGTGTATGACTGACTCAGTGACACGACTAGACACCCGGTTTTGTTCAAAGCCGTGATTACCAGGGAACTTAAAAAAAAATCCCTGGAAAAATGCTATGGTTTAAAACAAACAACAAAACCCTTTGGAATCCCCCTCATACTTCCTTTTAATCCTGCTCTCTGGGTCCCAGATATCCCCAGCCTCCTCAGTGTATATCCTGAATCTGTTCATTCCTGCGTGGGGTCCAAGCTGTCCTTGTCAGCTACACCACCATCCTCTCTGTGTGGACCACTGCAGTGGCCTTCCAGCAGGTTTTGGCTTCCTTGCTTGACTTGCATACAGCCTGTTCTCTACCAAGCACCAGGGATATTAAGCTTTTAAAAAAAATCAGATCACAGCACTCCCCCGAGCATAATTCTTCCTGTTGAGCTCAGATAAAACCCCAGACTCCATTCCAAGGTTTCTGCATGGTTGACTCTTTCTGTCATTTCATGTCAGGCTAAACCATTGCAGCCTCAAGCTGTACCCAATGACACACATTACTCTGTTTCCATTGCTCATAAACTTGCTTTATTTAGTTATTTATTTTGGTAGTGGGAAGCACTAAGTGAATACTTCTTGTTCATTTACTTGTTTATCTGTTTTCCCTCTCCTTTTTTAGAATGACTCCCCCCCTCTCTTCTGGAGACTAAGGACTTTATGTGTCTTGTTTATAGACTCTCCAGCCCCCCCCCCGCCCCCCCGCCCCAATACTGCCAGGTACTAAATGAGCACTCAAATGTTGGTTGAACCAACAGTGGGTGTTCACCTTTCTAATGAATAGCTTTTCTTTCTCAATCTGGCAGGCTCCTATTAATTTTCCATCTTGTGGCTTAGACACTGCCTACACTAACCTTTTCCCCACAACCAGGACACCTTGTTGCTTTTCTATTTAATGGCAGTGTGCTTTTTTTTTTTTTGAACCTGTAATACAAGGAACAGGTTGACTATAATTGTGAATTCTCTCAAACAACTGGACACATTTTTAGTTTTTAAAGGTTTTTCTAGGTTCTATTTCCCCTCAAAGCATAAGAAACACTTCTGTTATATATTAGCATATTGTATCACTGCTCTCCAAAGAACCAGCAGAACCAGCCACTGAAAACCCTGTGGAGGTCAGCTCTTTTCTAACACACTCGGGATCTCCATGAGTTACATTCAACTTGACTCAATCTACATTTCAGGTTTGGCAACAGCCCAGAACTAGGTCTGGGCTACATCTTCAGATTCTAGACCAGCGGTTCTCAACCTGTGGGTCGCAACCCCTTTGGGGATTGAACGACCCTTTCACAGGGGTCGCCCGATTCATAACAGTAGCAAAATTAAAGTTATGAAGTAGCAACAAAATTTTTTTTATGGTTGGGGGGGGGGGGTCAGCACCACATGAAGAACTGTATTAAAGAGTCGCAGCATTTAGGAAGGATGAGGACCACTGTTCTAGAGTTTGTTCTCTCCACTGAACCAGGTACTCCTTAATGGTTTCAGCTTTCCCTCCAGCATAATTCACAGATAACCCTTTCATGCTCCTTCTGGATACGTGATACGGTCAACTCTGCCACCCACTTTTAAATTAGGAGTGGCCTTGTTGCTTGCCTCAGAAGAAAGACAGGACTTTCTACTCCTGTAAAGTGTTCCAGCCTTGGAACAGTGAGCAGTTCCAGTGAGCAGTTCTCCCCTGCCCAGTAGGGTTGCTATGAGTCAGCATCAACTCCATGGCGGTGAGTTGGGTGTTATTTCTAAGCAGGTTGGTGTAGCTGCCCACTCCCTTCAATCTGCTCCTTGTTGACATGGAGCCTCCATTTTGCCTTCAAGACTTTACCACATCCGTGTCTCCTTATTTGCTTTAGTTCTGTGCAATCACCAATCCATTTTCTATTTCTGGCTATTTACTTATTCTGGATATTTCCTATAAGTGAAGTCATACAATATGTGTTCTTTTATGACTGACTTCTTTCACTTTGTACAGTATTTTCAGAGTTCACCCCTGTTGTAGTGTTTATCCATGGTTCATTTCTTATGTCTAAATAGTTCATTGTCTTGACGCACCACAGTTTGTTTATTCATCAACTGATGGTTATTTGAATTGTTTCCACTTTTGGCTGTTAGGGATAAGGAACTTGAATGCTTGTGTTTGTATGTTACCATGTGGACATATGTTTTCATTTCTCTTGGATATGGATCTAGGAGTGGAATTGCTAGGCCAGAATTGTAACTGTGTTTTTAACTTTGAGGAATGGCCATACTTGGCCTGAGTGTCTGCACCATTTGCAGTGAACTTTTGAGATCTACTACTGGTCAAGTTTTGTGTCATATCAAAGAAGAACATACATGGGGAAAGAAAGAATATACAGGATAATATATTAAGATATTCCTTCCATTTCCTACTATAGCTCTATGTGAGGCGGATTTTCTTTATCTGCTTCAACTCTAAACCATACCTTGCAACAAATTGAATATAGAAGTAGACATGAGAGTCTGCTTATCTTTTATGAAGCCAGACAATAAAGCGATTTTCAAAAATGTATAATTCTCACAAAAATATTTTAATCAATTTTTTCCACAAGAAAATGTTAAAATATTCTTATTTTCAAATGAATTAGTAAATACATATTTTTAAAATTTGTTTTAGTTTACAATATGGTAAACAGCACTAATGGTATCCCACATAATCCTACATATTGGGATCCTCAATAATGTTAGGAGTCCTGGGGCCCAAATTTTATTTATTTAAACAATTAGCATGAAATGAATGAAGGTTTACAGAGCAAATGAGTTTTCCATTCAACAATTCGTAGACATTTTGCCGCATTTCATTGATTGCAATTTCCACAATATAACATCATGCACCCACTTGTACCCTGGGTTTTGTTTCCATTCCTCCTCTTCCTTCTCCTCCTCCTCACCCAGGAATCTAGCCTTCTGAACTTTGTCCTTGGGCAAAGGCTGCCCATTTTATCTTTAATGGTTGCATACATTCCTAATGTTATTGTTCCCCTTGTAGACCTGTTTATTGGTTCACTGAAAATTGAGCCTTGGGAATGCTTTCCAGACCTGATAGGTGACTTACAGGCTATTAGGCTCAAGGATTCCATGAGTTTCTAGTCAATCAGGAAGCCTTTTATGATTTTGAGTTTTGAGAACTGCAGCCCATTGTGACCAGTGTGCCCTGTAAGTGTCTTCTTTACCACCCTAGATCTACTCTGGTTCTGCTCTCATTTGGTACTCACTGCTTTGCTTCACCCTGCCTTGCCTCAGGTTCCTCAGAGATGTAGTGCGGAATGTCCGGGTCTTTGAGGATGAATTGAGAAGGAAGGAGCAGTGGAAAACTTGATAGGATGCTCAGCTCTGCTTCAGTGAGACAGTGAGCTCATGGAGCAGATGTGGCAGCGTGCTGCCTAGAGAGTCGTTGATTATCCTCTGCTGCTTTGAAGTTCTTTTCTTTAGTTTTCATGTTAATTAATGCTTTGGGGGCTAATTTTAAATTGTAGAGATGGGAGCATTGGAGAAATTAGGGATGTGATTGGTGGGGAGAGTTGGGACTGGTGAGTGGTGCCAGGTGATTTGGATACATTTACTTAACAGATGTTTAGTGAGTACTGACTGCAAACTAGATACTGGCCTGCTCCATGCAGTGTGGAACAAAGCAGATAGGGACTCAGGTCTGTGAGTCCATATTCTGTTTGGACATAGGAGAGGCCATTAGTAAATAAGGAAAATTACTTCAGATAGTGATTTATGATGTGACTAGAACAAAACAGGATGGTACGATATAATGACAAGATGGCCCTAACTACGGGGGGAGGTTAAAAAACAAAACAAAACAAGAGCATGTACACTGGTACAGATAACAGCTGGAAACACAGGGAGTCCAGGACAGGTAAACCCCCCAGGACCAGTAGAGTAGTGATACCATGGGGGTAAGGGGAAGAGGGGGGGAGAATGGGGGAACCGATCACAATGATCTACTTATAACTCTCTCCCAGGGGATTGGACAACAGAAAAGTAGGTGAAGGGAGACATTGATCATGTAAGACATGAAATTTTTTTTTATAAATTACCGAGGGTGGGGAAAAATGAGGAGCTGATACCAAGGGCTCAAGTAAAAATAAAATGTTTTGAAACAAATGATGGCACCAAATGTACAAATGTGCTTAACACAGTGGGTGGATATATGGATTGTGATAAAAGCTGTGAGTCCTCAATAAAAGGATAATAAAAACCAAAAAAACAATATTGGCATCAGATTGGAACATAGAGGTCCTCATATAAATAAATGTCCTTATCCTTGTGTGCAAGTGGTGCAGTTTCTAAATTTCAGAGGTATTCACGTAACTCCTTGATTAAAGAGTAACATGTTTAGCCTTAAAGTAATTGAGTATGAAAACTGGTACTAAGTTCGTCTGAATCAAACTGTAATAAATCATAAGAGGATTGCTAATCTTTTTTTTTCTTAATCACCAAGGCTGTTTTTTTTTATACCCTGAAAGCTTGTAAAACATTACACTGAACACAGGAGATGAATTCTTACTTGTAGTCTTCCTAACCCAAAGTATCTACTGTTTATATTGATATGTTTTTCCCTGTTAATCAACACCACTACTTTTTTCCTTCATGTAATTGAAATACACTGTTTGTTCATATAACTTGCAAGTTTTCCTCCATCATTAAAACCTCCTTGTAAGGATAATGTTTTTAACGACTAAAATCACCTACTATATGGTTGTATTAGACATTTAGTATCTCCTCTGACCTTTATCACGTTTTCCTTCTTTGTACATTTTTCAGTGACAATAGTGCCTTTATTTAAATACTTTATACCTTAAATAAAACATTTATGCACATGATATCCAGGATAACTCCTAAAATTAGAACGGTGTTATTGTACTTATTTGAAAACTGAGGAATTGTGTCACGGATAATTAAGATCATTTCTGTAGCTGCGCACATGAAACCCTGGTGGCACTGTGGGCTAGGCATTGGACTGCTGGTCCTAAAGTTGGGAGTTCAAACTCATCAGACGCTCCTCAGGAGAAGATGAGCCTGTCCGCATCCATAAAGATGCACAGCCTTGGAAACCCATCATAGCATTGCTTTGGATCATTTCAGTGGTTTGGTGTTGGGTAACTGTCAGTAACACAATTTACTGACAGTCCTTGGGTATTTTTTTTCACTCCTTTTTGTTCCCACTTTTCCCCCAGAACCATATGACTGAATGACTGATGTATGTATATACCGCTGTCAACTGCTCTGGGAGTTGGGTCCTTAGTACATTGTAAAACTTTAGTGACTACCTTTTGAATGAATCTTGTTGTGGGAAAAAACAAAGAAACTTAAAATTGAGATAACCTAGTAGGGTCAGCGGAAAAAATTGAGGAAAGTTCCCCTGAAGGACTCCTCCCAGTGTTCCTTCATAGCACCCTCTGCAAGGCTGGGCCTTTGGGAAGCTAAACGCGTACTCATCCATTACGGTTATGTGACATCTTGGCACTCTTACTCACCTAGCCTTTTGGCAAGGTCTTGGATATTCATGTTTGAAAACAAGTTCAAGAGCGAGGAGAATTGCTTTTCTGTGTATCAGGAATGTGGTTGCATGAAAGAGCTACTTCCAGTATACTATGAGCTTTTTTTTCTTTAAAGGAATAATAGTAATTTGAGTATAACATGAAGAACATTTTAACCTCATCAAAGACCCAGTTAACTCATGTTGACCAGCCCTTAATGGTCTTTAAGGCTATTCATTTATCTAGCATGGCTTTTGAGGCTCGGTTCAATCTGAGCATAGCTTGATTATGCTGTTACTTGATATGGTCTCAGGAGGGCAGAGGAGTATGAATTTACATGTAGTTATGCAGCCTGTACCGAAGTGATTTGCTCCCTATTCCCTAGGCTTCTGCACTTAGCTTCTCTTCTCGTGCTAACCGAAGAATACAGATGTTGTTTTTGATAACCTGCCTTGCTCTTCCTAGATCCAGTATTTTCCTTTAAAAGAAACCAAAGGGAGAGGACAGAATACAAATGAAAGCCATCTAGAAGGAAGCAAAGGAACAAACAAAATCCAGAATAAGTTAGGTGATGGTAAATCTTAAACATAGTACTATTATAATGCTGACAATACTAGAAATGATAAAATTTGCTTTCATGCAGCATTGACTACTTCAAGTAATATCGCTACACATTGTTTAGGGAATGGCAAAGAGTTCCACATATTGCTGTGTTACCTCTGATAACAAAATTCAGAGTTGGGCTTAGATGTTGAACTAGAGGAGTTGTTTACTAAATTATGGCATATCACCATGAGAGATTATTATATAGCCTTGAAAATGTCATCTAGACAATAAAGATACTTGAAAATGGTTTCCTATCCAATTAGTGTCAAGAAGAACTCAATGTAGAGCACACTAATTTGTAGTGTAAATGCCAGGGGTCAAAGGCATTAATATCTAAAAATAGAGCTTTATTTACATGATGGAATTGTGAGTGATGCTCTGTTTTTAATGTTGGTTGTGTACATATTCTAAAACTTTTATTTTGGAACAATTTTAGATTTACAGAAAAGTATAATGATAGTAGAGTTCCCATAGGCTTCTCACTCAAATTTTCCTTTCAATAATAATCTATTTTTATTGCAATCTTTGTTATTTTTATTTTAAGTTAAAAATGCAAACAATCCAAGCTAGTGTTAAATATCGCCTGTGTCCATCTCATTTAGTAGTCTGTCGTGTAACTTTATGCTTTTACAAATCTGTCTATATATGTTGTTTTTATTTGGTAGAAGGATGGTATGGGGCCATGTCTGATTTCCACTGACTTCATAAGAGGGAAGGAAAATTAAACTTAACATCAGCACAAGGCTGAGTCCCCTGAGGTGGAGGTCACAGATGCCTCCACCTTCCAACCTGCTTTACCAAACCTGATATAAGACACTATCTACTTTGTTCTAGGCTTAAAAATCCATTGCAGTGGCTACATAAAATTTAACAGGCAATGCTCATGAGGCTTATTAGGGTGTTAACAGGCTATAGTTTCGGATCAGAAATGCTCAGTATACGGTTAGTCCTATTCGTAGGGCTTCTTAGCCATGCCCACAGGCAAATCTCTTCAGTCCTTGGCCAGGCCTTCTTCTGCCTGCTTGCTGCAAGGGTCAGAAGCTCTTTTAATGTTGATTGTGAGTGTCTAAAGGGCACCACTCTGTTTCCCCAAAGACATTAGCCTAAAGGTACCCAGCTTTAGTTCCATCTGTAGGTCAGCAAATCTAGCTTCCCTGATAAAGTGCCAGGATGCACCATACTCCTTAAACTAGCGACTTGCTTGAAGGCTCTTAGCTTCACTTGCTTCATAAACTCAGAAGTGTGCTGCTCTGTCTTGTACTCGGGCTCCTGGATTGAGGAGGGTCAGAGCGAAGGAATTGGGGCTGGAGGTGGGGGTGGGGGGGGTGGAGAAAATGCACCACTCTTGGTTCTTTTTTGATAGCATTGAAGTGCCCCTATTCTTACCTCTGAGATAGCACATTTTCTATTCTACAGCAGCGGTTCTCAACCTGTGGGTCGCAACCCCTTTGGGGGTTGAACAACCCTTTCACAGAGGACACCTGATTCATAACAGTAGTAAAATTGCAGTTATGAAGTAGCAATGAAAATAATTTTATGGTTGAGGGGTCACCAAAACATGGGGAACTGTATTAATGGGTTGTGGCATTAGGAAGGTTGAGAACCACTGTTCTACAGGATGGCAAAAATGGACAAATTCCCACATTAGATAGCTGTTCATCCTAGTTGCATGGTCCTACCCAATCATTTGACGGGTATAACACGAACTGTGTTGGAAGAGCTATAGCAAATAATTCACCACATTAAGCTAATGTAATGTGTAATATTTTTGCAGTTATCATTATTATTTTACTTATTGTACAAAAGACAAAAAGAGCCATTGAGAAGTCAATGGTTCACCAGTGACTCCATGGGAGGAAAGATCTGGAGATAGGTTCCTATGAAGAATTACAGTCTTAGAAACTCTAAAGAGCAGTTCTACTCTATCCCATACGGTGTCTATGAGTTAGAATCAACTTGACGGCACACAGCAACAACATACAGTGAACATCCAGGGCTCTGGAACCAACTCTCTGTGCATTAACATCTGGGTGCTTTAAAAAAATACTGGTTCCCATGATCTTAACTGGCTTCTCAGTTTGCAGCTGAGCTCAAGAAGCAGCATTTTTAAAGCTCTCTACATAATGTAATATGAAGTCTGGCCTAAGAACCCGTTTTTATTAGGTGCGATTGAGTCTATTTCCATTCATAGTGACCCTGTGTATGGCATAATGATACACTTCCTGGGTTTGTACCATCCTTACAATCATTGTTGATATTTGAGCCCGTTGTGGCCAGTGAGTAAGTCCAGCTTGACTTTTTTTCAGACCCTCTGCTTTACCAAGCCTGATTTCCTTTTCCAGGAGCTGGTTCCTCCTGATAGTATGTTCAAAGCATGAGAAAGTCTTACCACCCTCTCTTCTAAGGGACGTTCTGGCTATTTCTTCCATCACAGATCTTTTTTTTTTTTCATTCTCTATGGTATATTTCAAGTAAAATGAAATTCTTGATAACTGTCATCTTTTTTATTTTATCATGATGTTGCTTATTGGCCTACTAGCTGTGAAGATTTTTGTTTTCTTTATGTTGAGATGTAATCCATACTAAAGGCTTTAGATCTTCATCAGAAAGTATTTCAAGTTGTCTTCGTATTCAGTAAGCAAGATTGTGTCAGCTTCATGTTTCAGCAATTAATACACCTTCCCTCAATCCTGATGCCAAGTTCTTGTTTACATAGTTCAGTTTTTCCTATTATTTGCTCACCATAGAGATGAAATGGTGAAAGGCTGCAACCCTGGCACACACACATCCCTTGACTTTAAATCATGCAGCATTCCCTTCCTCTGTTAGAATGACTTGTTTCTTGCTCCGTACACAAGCTCAACATATGCACAGTGAAATTGTCTCAAACTCCAGTTCTTTCCAATATTCATTGTTTATGGTCCACGTAGTTGAATGCATAGTTAATGTAGGCAGACATCTTTCTGGTATTCACTGCTTGCTAACCACAAGTTTGGCTGTTCAAACCCAGCAGCTGCTCCAAGGGAGAAAGATGAGGCATTCTACTCCTGCAGAGTTGCAGTCTTGTAAGCCATATGAGCAGTTCCACTCTGGGGTTGCTATGAGTTGGAATAAGCTTGCTGGCAGTGAGTGGTGTGCATCCTTATACGTTGGCGCTTTCTATAGAACCTTAGATGTTTTCCCGCTGTTTGTGAATCCTAGCGACCCTCTATACAACAGAATGAAACACTGCCCAGGGCTGAAAAATGCATTTACTGTGCCAAACTGTATGTGGGTTTGGACACATTAAGTATTACTAGCTCTTCCCAGTTTTCTTTTTTTCTTCTCAGTTTACTTTTCATAAAGAAATTTTCCTAAATGTAAAGCTTCTCCCCCTCCCTTTGTGTGTGTGTGTTGTGTGTGTGTGTGTGTGTGTGTGTGTAAGTTGTACTGTCATACTTTTGAGGTTAGGCCTTTTGCTCAAAAACAGTGACACATGACAGATTAGTCGTAATGGCAGAAGCCACAGAACACTGGCACTCTCTCAGTATAATGGCAGGATGTTTGATGTGCACAAAAGCCTTTAGGAAGGAAGCTTTCATGATTGCTTTGTTTTCCAACAGTTGGCTTACACATTAAGATGATGACTACCTCAAGCTTAGTTTGTGTTCTGGCATTTAGGCACCTTCTTGCTTCCTTGAAGAGAGAGTTCTGATAGCTCAGCCTTCCCTCATAGCTTCAAAGCTAGAAACAAACAAACCAAACTCAATGCCACTCAGTAGATTCTGACTCCTAGCAACCCACTAGGGCAGGTTAAACCTGCCCCTGGGTTTCTGACTGTAACTCTTATTATTTTTAAAAATCATTTTATTGGGGGCTCATACAACTCATCACAATCCATACATACATCCATTGTGTCAAGCACATTTGTACATTTGTTGCCATCGTTATTTTCAAAACATTTTCTTACAACTTGAGCCCTTGGTTTCAGCTCATTTTTTTCTCCTCCTTTTCCCTTCCTCCCTCATGAACCCTTGATAATTTATAAATTATTATAATTTTTCCATGTCTTGCGCTGTCCAATGTAGTCCATACCCCCGGGAGGGGGTTAAATTAGGTAATTGTGACCGGTTTCCCCTTTCTTCCCCACCTTCCCCTTCCCCGTCTGGTATGGCTACTCTCAATATTGGTCCAGAGGAGTTTATCTGTCCTGGATTCCCTGTGTTTCCAGCTCTTATCTGTACCCATGTACATGCTCTGGTGTAGCCAGATTTGTAAGGTAGAATTAGGGTCATGATAGTGGGAGGGAGAAAGCATTAAAGAACCAGAGGAAAGCTGGTATGTTTCATCGGTGCTATACTGCATCCTGACTGTCCTGTTCCAATGACTCTTCTGTAAGAAGATGTCTAATTGCCTACAGATTGACTTTGGGCCTCCACCCCCCCCCCCATTCACATTGACATGATTTTTTGTTATGGGTCTTTGAAGCCTGATACCTAATCCTGTTGACACCTTGTGATCACACAGGCTGGTGTGCTTCTTCCACGTGGGCTTTATTGCTTCTCAGCTAGATGGCCGCTTGTTTATCTTCAAGCCTTTAAGACCCCAGACGCTATATCTTTTGATAGCCGGGCACCATCAGCTTTCTTCACCATATTTGCTTATGCACCCTTTTGTCTTCAGCGATCCTGTCGGGAAGGTGAGTGTCTCAGAATACCAGATTATTAGAACAAAGTGTTCTTATGTTGAGGGAGTACTTGAGTAGAGGCCCAGTGTCCATCTGCTTCCTTAATCCTAAACCTATAAATATAAGCACATAGATCTATTTCCCTATCGTCATATATAAATATATTGAAATCTGTACATGCCTTTATTTAAATCTCTATAAATTTCCTTTCCTTCCTAGTTCTTTCCTCTTATTTCCTTTAACTCTCCTCTTGCCCCACTATCATGTTCAATCTTATTTTGGGTTTCAGTAATTCCTCTCAGTTGATCAAGCCCTACCATACCTCCGACATCCCCCTCCCTATGGATTTTTGGTCACTTGTTCTGACTGTAACTCTTTATGGGAGTAGAAAACCTTGTCTTTGTCCTGTAAAGCACCTGGTGATTTTGAACTGCGGACCTTAAAGTTAGTACCTTAAGAGTAACCTCTATAGCACCGGGACTCCTTCGAGGCTCAAAAGGGGTATTTAAACTCTTCTCCAGGGCAAGTCTTCCCCTGGTATCTGGGTAAAGGAAGGGCTCAAGATGTGTTTAAAAAAAAAAAAGGTATTCTGTAGGGTTGCATAAGACCAGTGCCCAGAGCCTTTGCTCTCGTGTGTGTACCAGTTTTCTCCTAACCATTTTTATTGTCAAAAAGTGTTTTAAATGATCTACTGAAGGTTGAAAAAATTCAAAACTTTCCCCATCATAGTTTTTAATAAAATGAACTATTTTTGTAAAGTACACATCACCAGCGGCCATGCATATGAGTGTGGCTGTTTTGACAACTAGCCTTAATTTCTTACTTTTTCTTTCAGGTTGACTTTACATGTTGTTTTATGACTGTGAATCAGACTCTGACTATATAGAAGGAGGAAAAATGCTTGTTGTCCAAGCTTTTTTTGGTTTCTGCCCTCTCACTGTAGGAGGAGAGAGCAGTGAGAGACCGGAACCTCCTTCAGGTTCAAGACCGTGACCAGCCCATTCCTTGGAAAGTGCAGTTTAACTTGGGCAACAGCAGTCGGCCCAGCAATCAGTGTCGGAATTCCATTCAAGGGAAGCACCTCATCACGGATGAACTTGGTAAGGCTGAGCTGCTTTTGTAGTCTGTTAGGTACGCTGAGGGCCCTTTGTAGGGCATTTCTATAAGGACTCTTCTACAATACACTTTCCCTTTCATTTCTTACATTTCTCAACATCTTTCATACCCACTAATCGTTTGGGGATACCCTTAATGTCAGCAAAGTGTGGTTTTATAATTCTAAATGTTCTTTGTGTCGGAAGCTTAACAATTCTAGTATTTTATCATGTGTAAGTTCCTAAATGACTACGTGCCAATCCCCCCCCTTAGTATCTTCTAAGGTTGGATCCTTTACTTCCGATCTTGATGATGAGCTCTGTAGATTAATGACTCAGTTCACCACCTTGGTGCCCTCATTCATATCCTTTACAGTATTGGAATTCAGGAAATGTAATTGTTGTTCAAGAGAAATCTTCTCGTGAACTTACTGACCAAAAATATCAAATGAATTATAAGCATATTTAGAATATGTTACTCTTACATAAGGTGACCAGATGTCCCACTCTTGAACAATTTGTCCCGCATCCTGCACCGTTTTATAAAAAGTCCTGATTTTTGGAAAGAATGCGCGACAAGCTAGGGTATACGGTTTTCGGCTGCCATGTGGCTATTTCATCAGGATATGAGTTTTTATCAAGGTTTCCTGCTGGTGTCCCGCTTTACTAATGTTAAAATCTGGTCACCTTACTCTTACAGTTAAAACAAAAGTTAATTTTCTTACTTTGTCCCATGTGCTTGCTTGCTTTTAAGTTTTACAAAAGGAGATTCCTCCGTTGGTTAGATGGTTAGATTAGACAATTGCTAGAAAGAGCTCTGACTTCTTGCTAGGCATTATGCTGCTCTGATAGCCTTCCTTAAATATCATGTTTGATTTTTTTTTCATGTTTGATTTTTGCAGATGATAACAATAGTATTATATCAACAATTCCAGTTATTCTTTAATATTAAGTATCTAACCAGTGTCCAGAATTCCCTGTGTCTTTGTAAATTGGTTCTTTTCAACAGGTAGTTATATTTCTGTTGGTTTACAAATATTTTTCTGTTCGTTTACAAAAATAAATCTTATTCTATTTCAAAGAGTCCTAGAGCCAGTTGGGTTTTTTAACCTGGCAATTTAATTTGATATAGGTACTAGAATCTTCATCTCTACTTGATGGAACTAAACACAGTGAAGATACATTCGTTTTTTGGTCGTTGTTGTTAGAAATGTCTTTATTATCACTTATTATTAAAGCACCAGCTTAATAATGCCCCCCCCCAAAAAAAATTCAAGTCACTCTTCCATAATCTCCCCCAATTCTCAATAAAGCACGTTTCAAGTAAAGACATGCTCTCTTCTCTCTTCCATATAAAACTTCATGAAACGAAGGCATCTCGCTGTACATCTTGCTGTCAAACGCTGCCTGTCGTCGTGGAGGCAGCGACTGCTCATGTTCCCTCTACTGTCCGGGTCCCGAGAGACTCTTGCTCATGAACTGTCTCTTCATGAAGCATGTCCACCACTTGCTAAGCTTGTCATTCTGAGGGTCAAAAACTTTCTCACAAGCCTCAGTCCCGTCTCTTGCTTTAGCTGCTGCAAGTCGGCTCTCACCACTTCATCTTCCTGCTTGTTTGCAGGTTTGGCATAAATGGTGTTCAGTGGAAACCTGGTCTCTGCAGGTATGGGGAAGTTAGTGATGCCCAGCGGGTACATTTCTTTCTCCCCTTGGCTTCTGGAATGGCACTTCTGGAGTTTCTTTAAGCATTTGGAAATGCAGAGTGATGTATATTAAGGTCCTGTCTGCATCATTCTTAATTGCATAGTTTTGGAAGAAGACGTTGGCCTTGAAGTAATAGATGGCCTCATCCACAATATCTGTATCTTTTTTCTCTTGAGGAGCAGGTCCTTTGAACTGTCTTCTGATAGGTAGCTGGGCCATGTTTCCAATGAGTTTGGTGTCTGGGGCCATGAGAGAGGGCTCTGGCATCTTGAAGGCACCCAGGCTGAGACTCACTGAGTAAAATCAACGAGAGCACAGCGCTTCCGCTCTCTGAAGTTACATTTTTAAAATGAAAACCCCAATGTGCTATTGAGTTGTTGTTTTTTTAAGTTTGCATTCCCAAGAAAACAAAACAGAAAAATCCTTTTCAAAAAGATTTCAGTTATCACACAAGTGAAAGGGTTATTGGAAGTTGAAGAACCAGAAAGTTTTGTACAAAAATACTCTCCCAACTTGTCAACAATGCCACCTAAAATTTCCATTTTACCATCCCATTTTAAAACAATGTTGTCAGCCTGTTGTTATTTGTTTATTTTTAAGCAGTAAATGTTAGCAAAGGGAGATTACTCATACAAGATGACACCATTAGACAAAGGGCAGACTTAGGATGAGGACCAAGTGTTTGAGTTTTGATTTAGACTGTCAGACATTCCTGGAGGAAATACAAAACTTCATGGTTTAATTCTTTATTTCAGTAAAACCCGAGGCTCTTATTTCTACCTTTATGAAAGTAATGATAAAGGTAAACAGCTTAATATAGAAAATGTGTAAGAATGTATGCGTTTTAGAAAACAGCCGTCACCATGAATATTGCCAGAGCAACACATTATTATACAAGGCAATCAATCAGAATTACACACTTTTCAGAGATTGGGAACTAATTTACCAGGCTGTAGCGACACACTTTGAAGTGGTGATTTTACAGGACTCTGAATCTGTTTGCCTGAGTAGCTGTATGATGTAAAATAAGAACTCTTCTCTTGTTAAACTTTGTTTCACCAAAAGCTAAAGACCTTTAGTTTCGAGGCTGAGTACTAGAGGTCAGCACTGTGAGGGAAAAGATGGCTTGAGAAGCCTCCGTTGATGATGTGATACAGAAAAGGGGGAAAGAAGAGAATTCCAACCAGTGGAGTTTAAGCCACACGTTATTTTACATCTTCCTGATACAGAAGTCATAGGATTGCCATGTATTTATCATTGGTGGAAGAATTTTGAGAAAAAATGCTGACTTATTTACATTATTTTTAGCTGTCATCCTTGGGACAAAAATGAATAGAGTTAAAAAGACTCCTAGAGATTTACTATGGCATTAAAATCCAACTTTCTTACTCTAGAAGACAAAATTGCATGTGTTGTTTGTTTTTTTAAACCGCCTCCTCCTAGGTAACTGACCTGGTCCTGTTTAGTGAGGGCTCTTCTAGTCATTACTCTGCCGGTGCGTCTTCCTTTTGCACACACTTTGTTTTCCTGGGTAGTTGCTGAAAACAATCATATACCTCACCTGGTCTCATTCTCTGAGGACTGGGAAGCGGGGGCATTTGGAATGGAATGATGCTGGGAACAGCTGCTCTGCACCTGAGAGCCTGTGCGTGTACTTGTGGGCCCATGCGTGCACCTGAAAGTTTCCCAAGGGCCAAATGGTATCCCATATGGACTTATTCATACATTTTTGTATCCTACTCCCAGAAGGACATAGAGAAATGTCTAGTTAGCAGCTCAGAACAATAAATTAGCTCCTGGTAAGAGATTCTTTCCCCAAACGAGCATGAATTAACCTAATCAGAAGGTGTACGTGTATATAGATGATGGAATTTAAGAGGTGTGGAGGAAATGAAAAGATTTCTTTACTTGGACACTACAAAATGCTGCATTCCCTAATGCCCAGGGGTGGTTGAACTAAGCATTTCTACTTACAAACAACCCAAATTGACTTATAAAGGTCAGGAAATGACTACTCTTTTAAAAGTATTTTTAAAACTTCAAACTACTGAGTAAATGTCGAGAATTCAAAAGATAATTCTGAAGAATTGTTATTTGTTTTGTTTTTAAGCTAGAAGACTCACCTTGGTTTTTCTGATTTTCAGTTTTGTTTGAAAAAGACTGATCTATTTCTTCAGGTTAGATGAAAGACTGTGTGTAAGTTAGAATAGAAAAACATAGATGCAGTTAAATCAAGTGTGTGACAGTAGACCAAAACATAATGGTGTCCAAGTACTCTCGTGCTACTATAACAGAAATACTATAACTAGACAGCTTTATTTTTTTTTCTTTTTTTACATTTTATTAGGGGCTCATACAACTCTTATCACAATCCACACATATACATACATCAATTGTATAAAGCACATCCGTACATTCTTTGCCCTAATCATGTTCAAAGCATTTGCTCTCCACTTAAGCCCTTTGCATCAGGTCCTCTTTTTTTTTTCCCTCCCTCCCCGCTCCCCATCCCTCACGAGCCCTTGATAATTTATAGATTGTTATTTTGTCATATCTTGCCCTATCCGGAGTCTCCCTTCTCCCCCTTCTCTGCCGTCCATCTCCCAGGGAGGAGGTCACATGTGGAGCCTTTTAATCAGTTCCCCCTTTCCAACCCACTCACCCTCACCCAGCCTCGCCCCTCACACCCCTGGTCCTGAAGGTATCGTTCACCCTGGATTCCCTGTGCCTCCAGCTCCCATATGCACCAGTGTTCAACCTCTCCCCTATCCAGTCCTGCAAGGTAGAATTCAGATCATGGTAGTTGGGGGGAGGAAGCATCCCGGATCTGGGGGAAAGCTGTGTTCTTCTTCGGTACTACATCGCACCCTGACTGACCCGTCTCCTCTCCTAAACCCCTCTGTGAGGGGATCTCCATTGGCCGACACTTGGGCCTCGGGTCTCCACTCTGCACTTTCCCCTTCATTCACTATGGTGTGTATATATATATATATTTCATCATGCAAAAAAAGAGAACATATATATAATTTTTTTGCATGATGAACTAGACAGCTTTTAAAAACAAATTTATTCTCGCACTTTAGGAAGCTAAGCCAAAAACCTACTGCCAGCCAGTTGATTTCTACTAATAGTGACCCTAGGTTTGGTTTCCAAGATTATAAATCTTCATGGGAGCAGACAGCCTCATTTTTCTCCTAAAGACTGGCTGATGGGTTTGACCTGCGGACCTTGTAGTTAGCAACCTAACACACACATAGTTGCAGTGCCACCAGAAATCCACATTCAAGGTGCCGGCTCTAGGGGAAGCCATTTTCTGTTAACTCTGAAAGATCCTTGCTTTCTTGGGAACCCGTGTTCCTTGGACGTTTATGTACCTTTGCAATAGTCTTTCCATGGGTCTAGCAGCTTCTCAGCACAGGGACCCTGGGTCCATGGAATGCGCTCTGCTTCTGTCTCTTATTTATTGGTGATAGTCAGGTGCCCCTCTAATCTCTGCTTGCTTGTTTAATCTCTTCTGTGTTTCAAAAGGTATGGATTCAAGGGATAATCTAATCCTGTAGATTATGTCATACTTCTGTTACATAATTTCCCCTAATCTTGCCTTGTTAACATCATAGAGGTTAGGATTTACAACACAGGATAATTTCATCATATCTCAAAATGGAGAATTTTATCTAATACTGAGACTCATGGCCTAGCCGTGTTCCATATATTTTGGAGGAACACAATTCACTCCATAACATGTAGGGTTATGGTGTGTAACCTGGTTAGAACATGAGAGTCCCTGTTTCCTATGAACTACCCCGTGTAGGAAGCCAGCTCTATTCACATGTCCAACTTCGGCCTCTTTGGTGTGTAGGAGGCCCCAGACTCCAGATTCTCTCTCTGTTCTTCTAGTGTAGTGTTTTCATTGCTTCCTGATCAAGGTGGAACTGCTGGTTTTATGCTAAAGTTGGTCTCTGAGTTTCAGGATATGTATGTGAAAGGAAGGATTTGCTGGTGAATGGCTGCTGTAACATCAACGTCCCTAGCACAAAGCAATATTGCTGCAATGGCTGCTTGTCTAATGGCTGCTGCAGCGCCTATGAGTACTGTGTCTCCTGCTGCCTGCAGCCCAACAAGGTATGTTGAATTGTCCTCATCGAGCATCCCCCATTCCCGTCTGCCTTTACTTTATGGTAAGCATTGGTCTCTTCATGTGAGAATCTTTGGAAAATAGAACCAGGAATGGAGCGTTGTAGGGATCAGAAATTGCTAGCACGAACTACCTTTGCCTACAAGTATAAGAGGTGGTACCATGCCCAGTGTCTGCAGTGGCCCTTTTGCAGAGTGTACCATTGTATTGCTATTCGGATTCTGATGAATAAGACACTCTCCCCAATCAACATTCTCTTAGTAAGGAAGAGGTATCCAAGGTTACCTTGTGCTGGCTTTATCTGGAATTTATTACTATTACAAACTTTTGTTTCCATAGCAACTTCTTCTGGAGCGCTTCCTTAACCGGGCAGCCGTGGCATTCCAGAACCTCTTCATGGCAGTTGAAGATCACTTTGAATTGTGTTTGGCTAAATGCAGAACCTCATCCCAGGTCAGAGGCTGCGATTTCTCTCACTTGGGGGTGGGCAGGTGAGAGGGGCGAGAAAAGGAGCATTGGGCATTATATGCTTCATGGAGCCATGCTTCAGTGCTTCAAGCATTGTTTGGTTTTGCTTGGGGTAATGATAGGATTTAGAATGACAAAGTGACATTTGTACAAGGGAAGAAAAGCGTATAGTTAATCAAAGTCTAATCTACTTGTATCTCTCCTATCTGAATTGCATGTCTGCGCTTTAAGTGGGAGCTTAAAATGATTTTTGAATGAGTGATGTACTAATAGTCCAACTCTTGAGAGAAGTTCTCTCCTCCCTGTCTGAAATTTGACTAAGGCTCTGCGGCAACCACTTGTTTAGAGTAAGTAGTAATTTCTTCTAGGGCAGAGTTGTGATTTATTTCAGATCTAAAAGGTGAGTGTTTAAAAATACACGAATAAATCTGTAGGTTGTCAAGCTCTCGGTACTTATTTGCATGCTGTCATTAACTGCTTTCCTCCTTGGGCATCGCATATTGCACCTGCTGCTGCCATCGTCTGAAAGTCTCTTGCCTTTCCATCGCTCCCTCTCTGCATTCTCCGCTCCCGCTTTTGTGGCTGGGCGCATGTCTTAGTTCTCTCTTTGTGTAGTCCCAGACATGTTCATTACACATGCACACGTCTCCTGGCTTCTCCTCATGGTGCACCCAGATTGTTCTGCCTTCATCTGTGATAGCAGAGTCATTCTCCGGAGCTCTTGTACATTTGGTCAGATTTCTGTGTTCTAACTTTTGATTTTAGTTCTCTTTTATGTCTGCCTTGCTCTGCGTGCATTGGGCATCACTGGGTGAATGTTTCTGGGATTATAACGAGCATGTGAAAACAGTAAGAAATTCCTGATAGTCTTGTTTTGCTTGAAGAGCTTTCCACTTGAATGGGCTCTAAAGGAAATGTTAAAGAATGCTAAACACATGACTCATTTTGATTCAGTCTTAAATGTGAGAAATGTTAGAAAAGGTGAAGGTTTTTCTTTTGTTATCCTTAACTGATAAAACCCAGGAGTTCCAGTCTGTAGTGAACTAAGCTTTTTGACTTGGTCTTTATTGTAAAGTGTTATTTCCCAATTGCCATTCAAGTTTTATTGATAACTAAAACCAGACCCACTACCGTCCAGTATATTCCGAATTATAGTGACCCTAAATAGGGTTCCCAAAGCTTTGCAATTCCTTACAGGAGCAAACAGCCTCATCTTTCTCCTGCAGATCACCTAATAGGTTTGAACTGCCAACCTTGGAATTAGCAGTGCAATGTTACCCAACACCACCACGACGGCTATGTCTTCCTCCCAAAGAAGAGTTGGCTGTGCATTGCCTGAAGTGGATTAATATTTACAATTTATTTGTTTAACTTAATTAATGAACTCTAGACTGGCCCAAAACTCAACTTGCTTGTATGAAAAAAAAATTACTCAAAAAGTAGCCATCAGGGTTGATTGTCTGCATTAAACACTCTTGCACTGCGCTGAGCCAAACTAGGCTTGAGTGGTCACGTGGGGGGTGTGGTTCAGGTGCCAAAGTTTTAGGTGCATAAAACTTCATGAAAGCAACTGCAAGTGCATCTTGTACGTCTCTCTCTAGGGTCTAATACTGAATTTCTTTGACGCACGGGAGGGATTAGGCACAAAATACCCATTGACTCTTAATCTAGCTTAAAATAATGGGAGAAAAATGAGTTGTCTAGAGCCGCCGAGGTCACAGCCAGGCTGTTATAAAATCTCACTCGTGAACATAAAAAGAAATGTGCATGCTGGGATGTTATTTCCATTTTAATGTTCTTCTTTGGCAGCAGTCTCTGCTAGGCATTCCTCTTTGTTCTAGAAAGTGCCCTTTGGAGATAGGCCCAGCCAGACTCCTACAGAGTGTATCTGACAGCAGTCCTCTTTCGATTTCTACTATTCTGAAATGAAGGTGGTGTGAAGCTCTGCTCTCTCTCACGGCGGTCTTGTCTTCCCTTTTGCCAACAGAGTGTACAGCACGAGAACACCTATAGGGATCCCATAGCAAAATACTGCTATGGAGAGAGCCCTCCCGAGCTCTTCCCTGCGTGACGGGCACAGGGACGGAAAACGGGTGAGAAGGGCATGGCTGAAGCCAGACTTCAGTGTGCACACTCTCGAGCTGGAAGAGGACCGAGGCGGCGGGAGGAAATCTTGGTTCCAACACTTCCAATGGTGTTCTCTCTGGCTTCACTGGTCCCTGGGCTTTACCAACACAACGGCACCGTACAAGTTACCTGGCAGCTCCAGCTCTGCTTCCCGGACAAGACCCAGATGCAGGCCGAGCTCTCTCTCGGGGCCGCGGACGTCTGTGGATGACTCGACAGTGTACCTGCAAAGGGAAGGGGGAGTCGTGTTACCTCCATGTTGGAGCTCAAGTTTTCTCTGACACTTTGGACCAAGGCCCGCCCACTGTAAAATTATTTATTGGATTTTCTGTGGCGTTGAAGAAAGTTAAAATGTTTGGTGGAAGAAAATGCCATGCCTTTGTAGTTGAATATTTTCAAGGGAAATTTGTGGGGTTTTTTTTTTTGTTGTTGTTGTTGCATTTCTTGAGCTAAGTTATCTTCCTTTTTGCCCAGATAAAATGTCTCATTTCTTAGAACATGGATTTTCTCTCCAGGAGGTTGTTTTTACTTTAACAGCATCTGTCAGAGTGGGTCCCTGAGCACCAACATTTTGTGGCATAAAAAAATTACCTGAAAAGTTAGATACTGTTTCAGTCTCATCATGTGCAAATTCTCCATTATTGGCACCCCCTGCCCACAGGTTCTTTCCCAGTGGTGTTTGGACATACTATACACCTTTTAGAAGCCCACTTCCTGACTCACTGCCCTGGAGGATTTTGTTCTCCTTTCCTTTGCCCCTCTGATGTGTTGTTCTCATAGTGCATAACTAGCCTACACTTTAAAAAGGAAAACTCTCTTCCTAGCACAGTGCCTCAGTGGGAGCTCTGTGTGATTAAAACCGCTTAGGGGATGGCAGACTTGGGGGTTGTTGGGTGCCCTGGATCCACACACTTGAGGCATTCACTGGTCCTAAGGTCAAGATGGTGCTCCTTGAATAGAATGCAGAAGCTTTAAGAAGTTTGTGGGAAATTTCTATTATCTTTCAGTTCCATATTTTCATAAACTTTTTGAAGCCCCCTCACACTGCTGTTTGATTTTAGGAGCCACATTAACTTACACTTCTTTCTGAAAGCCGTTCACTCACCCTGGGATTGGACAAGGCCTCTTTCATATTTCTGATTGTTCACTTGGTGGATCTGGGGACAGGACTTACTTCTTACCATCTTACCCCTTTTGGGCTGCTTATTGTGTTGGGAGCAGGAGTTGCATCTAGTTTCACAATGAATTTTTAATGCTTCCCCCCCCCCCCCAGTGGCGCTTTCTCCTTTGGCCTTCCATTATGTTTTCACAGTGTATGCAGTGGTGACGCTTACCCTCCTCCCTCGTACGTTTTACACTTAAGTTTTCCACAGTACTTTACTCCCCTTAAGTAAGCCTTCTTCAGGCATTTGCTTTTCAGTGCTAGATCCCAAGAAATATTCTGTCTGCGATGTATTTTTTTGGATTCTATGCATATTAAATGGTGCTAAATCTTTGCATGTGAAAGAATTGTGGCATATCTGGGTGTTTTGGTAACTCAATTTTAGTCTTTCTTCTCTTGGTTGTTTTGGAACTTGAGCTTATTAAACAACCTAACAGCTTTAATGTGACCACATGACGTGTGGGACTGCCATACCTATCGATTGGGCCTTTCCAGCTTTGCATTTGAGTAACAGGGGGTGCATATTCAGTGCTCCATAAATCATACTCTTACCTTGTGAAAGAATTAAGCCTGCTGTGTTCCAACCCCATCGATGAGGGAGTAGAGGGGGGTGAAGTGACTTCCCAGAGCCCCCACTGAGACTTAACAAAACAAGAACTTCATCTTCGACTCTTGGTCTACCGCATCTTGCCTGTTCCAAGGCTGACTCATCTGTAAGGAACTCCCCTGAGAGCGTATATGTTTCAGTTGCCCAGGCCAAAAAAGGAGAGAAGTGACATAAATGTCCAGATTAGGTCGATAAATCCAAAGGTTATTTTCATTTGGCCATGGAGTATGTTTTTTGTACTTAGGGGTATGTTCACTGGGAAATTTGCAACACTTCTAATTACATAATGAAGCTAGAACACTGAAGGGTCCACAATACGTCTGCCTTCCCACCATGCGCTCTGCTCTCCACTCCACATTTGGTTTCTAGAAATGGGAACCTTGTCATTTTTTTGGATGCCCAATTGTAGCAAAGTGTGTCACGAGGGAGACTTCAAAATGTTTGTGGAAAAATTCCAGTCTTTTCATTCAATTTTCTCTGAACCTCTTGAAACCCAAACCCTCTCGTACATCCTTGTAGTCAGAGGGAAAAGTCAAATGAAGGGAGAAGACATCTTCAGCATAGAGAAAATGTACTAGCTATTGGATAATTTGGATTTAAGGTAATTTGATAGTCCAAAGGCTTTTCCCCTCATTCTGAATTTTTTCCTTGCTGGAGCTATAAAGATGAGATATGAGCCAAACAAGGAAAGAAAAATGAAGTATGAAAAAGACTCTAATAGCCCCCCAAACCATAGACCTACTTTGTCAGTTCCAACTGCTAGTAACTTAAACTCCTAGTGACCCTATAGCACAGAGAAAACTGCCCCATAGAATTTCCAAGACTAATCTTTATGGAAGTATACTGCCACATCTTTCTCCTGAGGAGTGGCTAGTGGGTTTGAAGCCCTGACTTTTGGCTAGCAGTTGAGCATTGAGCCTCTGTTCCAGAAAGCTCTGTGGGCTCTGATATAGCCTGTGCGAAGGAGGGTGTGCTCACCTCCCTGTCCTGGAACTTGGGGGCTGGCATTGCAGCTCTTGGAAAAGCAGGAACAAGAGTGTTTAAGAGCAGGTGCTAGGGTTTCCAGCATGTTTCCCAAAGTTGCCTCGAGGCCTCAGGAGAGGACCTCCGTGATTGTTGAGTCCTGGGAACTCGGGAAAGATTACCAGCAAAGCTCTTAACCATTGTAGAATTTGTAGATCACTTGGAAATGTATGGAGATGTTGGTTATTTGAGGTACTGTCCACAGGCAGGGTAGAATTCTATGTTATTCTTAGTAACTAGGGGTTGCTGTGTGGGGCAAACGGTTAAGGCCTTGACTACTAGCTAAGGGGTGAGCGGTTCAACACACCATGCCCCGCAACCCACAGAAACATCTTGGAAGACAGGTCTGGCAATGCAAACAAACACTGGGCGTTTATGGTCACCATGAGTGAGAATCAACTCGGCAACTAACGACCACAGTAAGCAACTAGTACTTATTATTGGTGTGGCCTCTTAACCGAGGCTCATGCCCTTCTGTGAAATGCAGGTCATGGCAGCTGCCTCTCCTGGTCCTTGTGAGAGGGCCCATTGGGGACAGGGTGTCGGCATAGGCAAGGACCTGGGTATCGAAAGGGCAGTAATCACAGCCCTTCTACTTTGATTGTTTCCACTTTAAGAGCAACTTACACTAAAACGAACAATTTCAGATTTTTCAAAAATGCGTAGTGAAAGTTCTTGATAACTTTAAATTATGCGACCTACAGAGATGCCCCAGACATGTTTCCTGTGCCCACGCGGCTGCTTCTAGGTACTTCTCTTGATGATAGTCCTAGAGTGGGCATCCTTCTGTGCTACACCAGGGCTTTTATGCTGCTCACGGTTTCTCGATGGCATTTATTGTGTTGTTGTTGAGTGTATCATCGTTGGTAACGGCCACGTGGAGTTCGGTTTCCTGGCGTTAATCCTCCACTAAAGATGTTCATGCTGCTGCCAAGTTGGGTTTACTTTTGTTTTGCTTATACTACAAAGAATGCGGTGGTGCCATTTTGCACGCATCTTTGCATATTTCCTTTTGTATATCTCGCCTCTCCCCTGAAAGTGTAAGAGAGTGTCTACTCTGCCTTCCCCTGGAGAGCCCCGAGTGGCTGTTGTACCTCTTGGCTAATGGGCCGCAGGGTTCTGATTTCTGTTTACACCGATCTGTGTTTTGACTGGCCATTTGCCTTTCCTATTTGGTGAATAGTCTCTTTGTGACCTTGGCCAATTTTCCTCTCTTTTTTTTTTTTAACTGATTGCTGCAGAGCATCCCTAAGTGAAGGAGGTCTCAAGTCCCTTCTGCTTTCTTTTCAGGTCCTGAATTACTTAGATGCAAGTAGCTTGTCTACCAAAGTCTGCTTTTCCAGTTATTCTAGGGCAGTAGTTGTGGTGGGTGGGGTGATCTTGTCCCCCATGGGACATTTAGAAATGCCTAGAGACATTTTTGTCACAACCTTGAAGGGAAGGGGTGCTACTGGCATCTATTGAAAGGGGCCAGGGATGCTGTTCAACATCCTGCAAGGTGTAGGGTGGTCCTCACACCAAGGAGTCAGCTGCTGTGGGATGTCAACAATGTCACAGAGCAGAAGCCCTGCTCCAGGGGCATATTCCTCCCTTCAGTTGAACAGAGGAGCTATCAGGGGCTGAGTGCTGACTTCATTATTTCCCTGCCCTTGCTTTCTGCAGTGCTGAAGAGCTGCTGATTAAATTACCCTGAAATTCCCACAGGACACATGTACTTCCTTGCAGGTCTCTACCAGCCCAGTGCTGCCTTCAGGTGTAGCGTGATTACTCTGCGCTAGTGTTCCAACTGCAATAACACCACCCTCCAAGTGCCAAAAGCTGGCCGTCTGCAGAACAAGCTGGATGTGGGGTGACACCCCCCCCAGCCCCCACACAGCATACACACCACCCCTGCATCCCAGGTGTGTTCTTCCCCACTGCTTCTGCAACCGCACTTGCTGGCGTGGAGCCAATTTGGGGATAGAGATAGGAAAGAGGCGTGGGCAGGTCATTACCAATTGCATGTGGAAAACTGCTAAAAAAGTAGTTTATGAGTAAAAACAAACAGAAAGCAAGCACGTTGCCGTCAAGTTGGTGCTGCATCACAGTGGCCTCGTGTATGGCAGAGGAGAACTCCATCCCACAGGGATTTAGGGTGCTGCTATCTTTATGGAAGGAGTCCTAGTAGGGCAGTGGTTAAGAATTTGAGTGTTGGTCAAGAGGTTTGCATCCCTCAGCTACTCTGAGGGAGAAAGAGATAGAAGTCCTCTTCCACTAAAATTAGGGCAGTTCTACTGGCATCTTTAACAGGGTTGCTGCGAGTAGAATCCACTCAGCAGCAGTTTGTTTGTTTTTAATCTTCATGGAAGCATATCTCCAGACCTTCTGAGGTGCCTCTGGGTGAGTTCAAATTGTCAATCAGTCGTTGGTCTAGCACAAACTGACATAAGGGAACCTATTTACCTAAGTAAGTACATACTGTTGCTGAGCCTATTGCTGTTGGATTCATTGTAACAGAGTAGAACTGCTATATTGAGTTTCCAAGACTGTAATCTTCATAGAAGCAAACTACCTCATTGTCTACGGACCAGCTGGTGGGTCTGAACCTTCAACCTCTCAGCAGCAGAGCTCTTAACCACTGTGCCACTAGGTCTCCTTTTATAAGTAAATAAACACTACACTCCTGTCAAATCGATTCCAATTCATCAATCCTCCATAGGGTTTCTGAGGCTATAAATCTTTACAAGGGTAGATAACCTGAACGTTCTCCGGAGAGTTTGATGGGTTCGAACTGCTGACTTTGCAGTTAGCAGTTAAAAGCTTATCTGGCAGCACTTCCAGGGCTATTTACACATAAGTAAGTCGTAATAATTAAGAAGTTGAGGAGAAGAGAACGGGGTGATTGGGAGGTTCTTTCCAAACACAGGTGTTTGGCTTTGGGTCTTGAGGTGCCCTGTCTTCCAGGCTCTTCCTGTGGCTGGTTTTTCTTCCTGCACCATGATGGTATGAGTGCAGTTTGGTGTAGCAGTGACTCAGTGTCATTCAGTCACGACACTGAAACAGCGCTGGTCCAGTCTGCTTTCCCATAAAGGAAGGCCAAGTGGCCCACCAGAGGTCTGCCGCCTGGCTGGTTCCCATCAGAGGCCTTGGTGTTTGAGTGTCCATGCATCCTCAGTTGTTCTCCGTTTGTACGACTATTTGTACTCTTAGCGTGCCACACGTGAGTTTTCTATAACATGGAAGTATAGTCTGATTTTGTAGCAAAAGAAACAACTTTCTGATGACAACCAATGGGCCAGACAGTCCCTTTTTCAAATACTTTAATTAAAGTTCTGTTTTATGATTTCTTAGGAAAGCACTTCCTACGGGATTAGTGGGACCAAAATGTGATTAAAAAAAAACAACTTTAGAAAAGTAAGTACTTTTCAGCGTTTTTGGTAAGGGAAATAGTTTTTTAGATTTTTGCCATTTTTAATAGGTAGATTTTTACCTGGTAAGTTTGCAATCATGATCACAAAATCAAAAGCTTCAATGTTTAAAGATACATCAATGTTACTACCGAAATTCATAATTTCAGAGTATGATGATCATGCCTCACTATTTCTAAGAAGGGGGGGTGGTGTGTGTATGTGTGTGTGTGTGTTTTCTATAAAGGTGGGTATAAGCTTTACTGGAGGATGTAGCTGATGGTAATTTGAATGGTAAATATAATAACGTTCTATATCAGCAGTTCTCAACCTGGGGGTCTTGACCTCTTTGGGGGACGAGTTGATGCACCCTTTCACAGGGGTCACCCGATTCATAACAGTAGCAAAATTACAGTTATGAAGTAGCAACGAAATTAATTTTATGGTTGGGGTCACCACAACATGAGAGTCGCGGCATTAGGAAGGTTGAGAACTAAAGTTCTATATGCTTTTCTCAGCATACAGTATGCCCATCCTTCTGTTGTGAGTGTGTGTGTGTGTGTGCGCGCGCGTGCGCGCGCGCTGCCAGGAAGTATGTGATAACATCCTGTTTCTATTGTCTAGAACCAAATTGGTATTAATGACATATAGTAAGTTTCTGAACCACTTCTGGCTTTGTTCCCATGTTCCTCCATTGTGACTAACCAAAGGCTCTATGGCGTGACCAGACTTCAGGTGCCTTGGTCCAAGGTTCTGATTCTCACAGAGCAGGTAGGCACGAGCTACCTGGGGCCGGATTCCTCCCGCCAAGGCTCTCACTCTGCTCTCTGAAGATTCCCACTATGCCTAACAACCCTTTCTGCCTCTTCCTCCTAAAATTTTAAATAGACGCCATATTCTCCACTGTTGGGACTGACTTATCTATCACTTACTGCTGCTCTGCACCTGTGAAAACAGCTGCTGTGTTTTCCATCATAAAAACAGCTGTCTTTTGATAGGGAAGCTTGGAGCTGGCTTATGGAGCTGGACCTTCATCTAGTGCTGAAGGGTATAGGTGAGCTTAGAATGAGATGTCCACAGTTCTAGTCAGGCTGTAAGGAGTCATCAGTGGAAGGTTCCCCTCACTTCTTTTAGAAATACAAAGCAGACACTTTAAAAGGTATGAATTGCAAAATAATTAAATTGTTCCAACTAAGTTGTCTTCCTACACCCCAAAGAGAACCACCCATTAGAGTGTTGATGTAAACTTTTGTCTGTTTTGTACATAAATGTGTATTTTGTATTTGTATGTAAATAAAAGCAGGCTCTTGCTGTATGTATAACTGCTAAAAGAAACAGTGCCTCCTGGAATGCTTTAATCCGGTCATAAGGAATTGTTTTGCCAAGCAGAAAATACACAATCTACCTAATTCTTCCTGCATCTCAATTTGAAGCCGATAGAGGGGAAAGCCCTGTATAGTTGCACACCAGTTTAGCTGTGGTGTCAGCAGCCGTTCTCGTTTGAAGATTGTGCACAGTGGGAGAGGAGCCTTATTGTTACTAAAAATAAAGTTATCCGTACAGAAGACAAGGCAGCCCAGTGCATCTGGGGGGTTTGACCTCCAAATTCCTGAGGGTGCTAGGAGAGCTCAAGGGAGAAACCCCACCAGAAACTGCAGCAGGCCATTCCTTTTAGGGAATCGTTGCGTGCAGGGATATGTGGATAGCTTTACTGTGTGTCTGGTGCAAGGAGACCAACCCGAAGAACCACGCCTGCTCCCATCAAGTTGATCCCCTCTCATGGCAGCCCCACTCCTTCCAGAGCTGTCTTGGCTATAGTTTTCATGGAAGCGAATCTCCAGGCCTTTCATTCACTGAATGGTTTCAAACCGCCAACCTTTAGGTTAGCAGCCGACCAAAACCTGATTACACCATCTGGCAACCTTTTTATCCAAGTTCAGGGCAGCCCACATGTCCCCCAGAGTCCATAACACTGCTCTGCCAAGGCCTGTGGCCTTCATCCCAGCTTCCAAAAGAGTACAACAAAAACACATCCGTCCAAAACCTTTGAGTTGACTGTGACTAATGGCAAACCCCATAGGAGAGGGTAGAACTGCCCCTTTGGGTTTCCAAGGCTGTGCTCTTCACTGAAGCTGACTGCCATGTTTGTTTCCTAGGGGGTCACTGGGAGGTTTGAGTCACTGACATTTTTATTTGAAGCCGATCACTTTAACCACTGTGCCACCAGAACTCCTAAGATCATGCACAGGAAAGGATATTTTAAAGTGGTCCTAAGTGATCCAGGTGACCCATCAGAGGGCAATAGGCAGTGCTAGAACCCTCTGTCCACTCTTTCTGAAGCTCCACCACATCATCTTCCCTCTTGGGACTAGTTTCTTCCGGGACGTTTCCATCTTGGCAGTGACTCCTGGAATTGGGACCCTTTCTGGCCTTTGCCTTCAAGCCACTGCCGACTTGGAAGCCAATGGAAAACAGTATTACAGGCAGCTGAGCAGTAGGCTGGGTTAATTTACTTGACACAAATAAGCTCATTGACCTGATTTAGCCATGGAAGGAACTGTGCAGTGGAGTTAAATGTGATCTTTAAAACCTTTCTTTTCACTGCAGCCTTTTCAGACCTTGAAGGACAGCAGTTGTATTAAAGGACGCTTGTGGGCGCTATTTCAAGGGAAGGGACAGGGGGGATGGAGAACTGGAAAGAAAGGAACTGGAGGAGCAGAGATGCTGACAATTGCCTTCTGTACCACTTGGTGGCACCAATTCCATAGGTTTTCTGCCTTCGGTACACGCCTTGTTAAGAGCAAGGAGCTGCCTCTTTATAAAACAATGAATCTGAGTGTCTGGCCGGAGAACCATCTGTGGTGCTGACAAATCAGAACTCCTCCCTGGGCCCTGCTTTTGTTGTGGATGGGGACTCAGAAAAGTAGCCCTTGAGAAAAGACAGAAGATGGTGGCTGATGCCACTCAAAACCCAGAGCTTAAATAAGTACCTGTAGCCCAGGGCCACCTTGTTCCTCCCTCTCTGCCATTCAGCAAGACAAAAGGTGGGCCTCAACCATTCTTGCCCAGATAGGGACAACCAACATTTCTGGATTGCTTACTGTGTACCATTCTGCACAAGCAGGAGCATGTTACAGCTGTACCATCTTCTGACATAGTGATGTTTTTATTTTATTGTGGTAGAGGATATATAACAAAACTGTCATTTTATCATTTTTAATTGTACTTTTCGCTTACATCACATTCAGCACGTGTGCCACCATCTCCACTGTGCATGTCTTAAACATTTTCATCATCCCTAAATGGAAGCTCAGTATCCACTAGGCAATAATTTCTTCTTCCTCCCTTCTCCCATTAATGCAGTGTCCCACTCTAAATTTTTCACATAAGTAAGATCATATAATATTTGTCCATTTTTGTGTCTGGCTTATTTCAGCATCAAGACTCATCCATAGCACATGTCTCTGAACTTTGTTTCTCTTTCTGACTGGATAATATTACATTGTATCATGACACTACATTTTGTCTAACCATTCCTCAGTTGATGGACATGAAATACTTTCACTTACTGACTGTTATAAATAACGTTGCTCATGACATTCATGTACAAGTCTTTGTATGAGTGTTTTGTTTTTTTTGTTCTCCTGTGTCCAGGCTTTGATTGAAAGTTTATCTGAACCCAAAGATCCTGCTGCCTCCTACCCACCCACCCATTAGGTAAATCAGTTCTGACTTAACACTTACTGATGAAGAGCAAAGAGTACTACTGTCTTCAATATGGAGGACACCTCAACATAAAGAAAAGAAGAATCCCATCACTGGACCAAAATCAAGATAATGATAAATGGAGAAAAGATAGACATTGCCAAGGGTTCATTTTACGTAGACCCATAATCAATGCCCATGAGAGCAGCAACCAGGAAGTCAGATCAGATGACTAATTGCATTGGGCAAATGTGCTACAAAAGATCGCTTTAAAGTGATAAACAGTTAAGACGGCACTTTGACTAACAAGTTGCCCCTGAGCCAACAGAAAGACTACCGAAGAATCAGCATGTTGGTGAAGAGTACTGACTTTTACCACAGACTTCCAGAAGAACAAGTAAATCTGTGTTGGAAGAAGTACAGCCCGAATGATCCTTAGAGGGGAAAATGGTGAGACTTCATCTCGTGTGCTTTGGACTTGTCCTCAGGAGGGTCCAGTCGCTGAAGAAACAGCAGACTTGACTAATTCAAGGGTTCTCGGAAAAGAGGAAGACTCTCAGTGAGATGAACTGACTCGGGTGGCAGTATCAGTGAGCTCAAGTGTTGCAACGACTATGAGGACATCAGAAGACGGGCAGTATTTTGAGTTGCAATGACACCAACAACAGCAGCAACCAGTGCTCAAAGTAGGCTTGATGTCCTAATATCCTTGCATCTATTTTTGGTAATGTCGAGCAACAGAAAGGTTTACATTATAAGTCTGGTTTAAAAAATTGCCTAGTCCCAGGACACGTTTCATTCTTGCTAAGACTGATTATTGTCTGGTCAACTTGACTAAAGTTATTCAAGTTATTGCCTGGTTAGCTTGACAAAATATTTTTTTAATGAATTGTATACTTCTCAGCTGATTAAAAAAAACCAATTTGACCTTGAAGTGTCAAGGACAATACAAGGAAGAAATCTTTTTTTTTCTTCTTTTTTAAATTTATTTTAACAATTTATTGGGGCTCATACAATTCTTTTCACAGTTCATTACATATACATACATCAATTGTATAAAGCACATCTGTACAGTCTTTGCCCTAATCATTTTTTTCTCTTTTCTTCTTTTACATTTTATTAGGGACTCATACAACTCTTACCACAATCCATACATATACATACATCAATTGTATAAAGCACATCCATACATTCCCTGCCCCAATCATTCTCAAGGCATTTGCTCTCCACTTAAGCCCCTTGCATCAGGTCCTCTTTTTTTTCCCCCTCCCTCCCCATTCCCCCCTCCCTCATATGGGAAGAAATCTTTAAGGATAATCTCATACATGATCACAAATAAGCAGCAAGGAGACTGTCCAGCAAAGATAACATATATATTTAGACTATATTTATTTATACACACACACCCCCCCCCTCTGGTTCAAGTTAAACCAGGCAATAATCCAAACTCAACTTCCATCAAGTTAACTCTGATTCATAACAAGCCTATAGGACATTTGCCTATGTTCCTTAGAGAAACATCTATTCATCCTGCCTATTTTTAAATGGGGTTATCTGTCTGACTATTTTTGATTTATAAGTGTTCTTTAAGATTTCTAACTGCCCCCGGGGTTTCTGATGCTCCAAGTCTTTATAGGAGCAGAAAGCCTTATTTTTTTCCCATGGAGCAACTGGTGGAATTAAACTGTTGACCTTCAGATCAACACCCCAATTATAATCCACTGCACCACCAGGCTCCTCAGGCAATAATAAATACCAAACTCACCGGTACCAAGTCTATGCTGACTCATAGAGACTCTGTAGAACAGAGTAAACTGCCCTTGTGAGTTTCTGAGGCTGTAACTTTATGGAGAGTAGAAAGCCTTATTTTTATCCCACAGAGCAACTGGTGGTTTCGAACTGCTGACCCTAGGGTTAGCATCCCAACATGTAACCACTGTGTCATCAGGGCTCCTAAGCCTTAGCAAATGGACATAGGTTTATAATTATCTTAGGTCGATACCTAGGAATGGAGTTTCAGGTAAAATGGTATCTGTGATTAAGTTTTTGAGGAACCACTGATGCACTTTACCATTTATATTCCCAGCAACAATGTCTCATGGCTCCAATGTCTCCAGATCCTCGCCAGCACTTATTGTTAGCAATCTTTTTTTTTTAATTATTATAGCCATCCTAGTGGGTGTGAAGCAGTAGCTCATTGTGATTTTGATCGGCATTTCCCTAATGATTAATGATGCTGAGCATCTTTTCATGTGCTTTTTGGCTATTTGCCTACTTTCTTTAGAGAAATATCCATCCATCCTTTGCCTATTTTTAAATTGGGCTATTTGTCTGATTGTTGTTGTTCTTTAAATAGTCTGTATACAAGCTTGTCATTAGACATATTATTTGGAAGTATCCCCCCCCCCCAACTGGGTTGTATATTCACTTTCTTAGTGGTATTTTTTGAAACCTCAAAACTTATAATTTTGATGAAATCCAAATAATCTATTTTCTCTTGTTGCTTATGTTTTTGGTGTCATGTTTAGTATCATTCGATTTCTTTTTAAAAAAATGGATTTTGGGGCAGGAGGCTATCACTCTTCAACAATTCAAACTACTCATCAACCTCCACCTCCATGCTCTACCCCGACCCCTGAGATCTCTTTTCCCTCTTCTGAGCCTCTGTTTTCGTTTACTCCCAAGTCTATACATGTCAGCCTTCTGGTCCATTGGTTCATCTTTCCACCCTTGCCTTTGGTATGCCAATCTTTGTCTTTTTTCATCCTTAGAGTAGTGGTCTCATACCATGTTTGTCCTTTTGTGATTGACTGACTTCACTCTGCATAACATTCTCCAGGTCCATTGATGCCATGAGGTGCTTCGCAGTTTCATCTTTTTTTTTTTAATGCAGTGCATAGTATCCCTTTGTGCATGTGTACCAGAACTTCTTTATGTGTTCTACTGGTGGGCTTTGGCGCTGTTTTGCAATGGACACAGGAGTGCATATGTCTTTTCGGTGCTATGTGTCTGACCCAGCCGAGGCATTGCTGGATTGTATGGGATTTCTGTTCCCAGTTGTTTTAGGTAGCACCATATTGCTTCTACAATGGTTATACATATTTACAGACCCATTGGCAGCGTATGAGAGTTCCGGTCTCTCTGCCTGCCTGAGCATTTGCTGTTCTTTCTACATTGATTGGCCTTCTCATTGTTGGTGTAAAGTGATACTCATCTTTGTTTTGATTTGCATCTTCCGGATGACAAGTGGCTGGGAGCGTTTTTTCATGTGTTCGCTAATTCAGTGTCAGGAACTGTCTGTTCATGTCCGTTGCCCACTTTTTAATTGAATTTCCCACCTCCCCTTATTAAGGTATTGAAGAATTCTTTAGATTTAGAGATTAGTCCCTTGTCCGTGGTGACCTTGCTAAGGTTTTTTCTTAGTCTGTGGGTTCTCTTTTTACTGCTTTGATGAGATCTTTTGATGCACGTAAGTGTCTTATTTAAGAGTAGGCCCTAGTCATCTATTTGACTTCTATGTGTGTGCTTCCTTCGTTATATTTGATGGTATGTCTGTGCCCTGCAGTAGAATCCTTAAGTTTGTCCCCATTATCTCATTGATGATCTTTATAGCTCTGGGATTTCATTTAGGTCTTTGAACCATTTGATTCTTAATGGATGATAGGATGTGCCCTAGAAAAAGACTAATTGCCTGATTCTGATTTGCATGAGGTTCTTTGTTTTAAATGCCTCGTGCCCCTAGTCTTTGCTCTGGAAACTGGGTGTAGAGCTTAAACCATTTGCAAGTTTTATCAGCCCCCCTGTAGCTGTAAATACATCCTTGTTCCACTGTATTCCAACTATGTGTTTATCTGTATTCCAACCTCGCCGAGTAACTGACATGATCACCCAGTCTCCGAAGAAACACACCTTCAGGCACCCTTTGTCTCAGTCATTTCACAGGCTCTGAGTGCACCAATATCACCACGCAGAACTTTGTTGCCATCTGCTGGAAGTCCAGGAAGTGCAAGGCAAGGAATCTCAAGACTACTGGCCTTTCACCTGTCAAAGGCAGCTGGTCAAGTTCCATCCGCTAATTCTTGTCATTCTGGTTCACTTTTGTTGTATCCCACCTTTGTAGCTAGTATCAAAGTGGTAAGCCACTTACTAAAGTCCACTAGTTTTTATAAATCAAGGCAACGTCTGGCTCTTGGTATTTGAACAACATAGCATGGCAGACAGTGGTATCCACTAGGAGAATGTGAGGGGTGTAGACTGTGCCCTGCCACTGTCAGAGGATGTGACACCTTTATGACCCCAGGGTCTGTGGAGTGGGTAGCAGCAAGGTTGTGCTAGTGTTGGGGGAAGGGCTGCCAACACAGTAATAGTATGAGGGTTGGGACACTTGTAGTAAATTTTCACCCCTGGCTTGAGAGGAGGGCCTCTGCCTTGGTCAGTGGGAGAGGGAAAAAGATTCTTGGAGCAGTGTTGGGCCTGGCTGCCCTGCCCACAGAAGGAGGGGTTCTCTGGCAGGCCTTGCCCATAGGTGGGTGACACCATGGGTTATCACACAGGTTGACACAAATTCTAGTGCCACCACTGACTGAGTAGGGAGCGGTGCCTTATCTAGTACAAGGACAGTACAGATTCTAATTGTGTGTAGTGAGTGTGTGCCACTATCGTTATAGTTGAGCCCCTGATGGCCCCTGAGTTCTTTTGTGTGTGTCGTTATACCTGATTCTCCCAGTCCTCCCAGGTGTGCCTGGTCCCCCAACTTGGCTGTTGATCACATGTGGCCCTGAAAAACTACAAGACCTGACCTTCTAATGTTTCTGCAAGAGCATGGACAACTTTTTATTTTTTTAACGAATGATAGAAAGAGTGAAATAATTTGTGCTTGAGTACCTTGTTGCCACAGGAAGCATTTTATTTGTATTTATGGAATGAATGAAAAATAATGAATAACTTGTGTCCTGACTCTGAATGCAGTTTCTTTCTCACACTCCCAGCAGCTTCTCTCTTTCTCTGTTGCTTCGTTACTGTAATAAGTATTTACTGTGTTGGCCAGTGAGAGCATGGTCTTCAGTGAAAAGGATAAAGATGCTACTTCTAAAAAGGCAGCAGAAACCTTGTCCATGCATATTTGCAGAATGCTTTTTCAGTAAAAGATGCAAACTGGTCAACAAAGGAGAGCTCACATATCGTACTCAGAGGACAGCTAGAAGGGGTAGGACTGCACCCTGTCGGAAGTGGGAAATCTGCGAGATGTAGGAAGACAAGGCAGCCCATTGAGTTCCAGCTCCTGCAGGTTCCACTGTAATTGCCAAGAAGTGAAAGGAATCTAAAGAGCCATCTGCAGATACTTGTTTGTCAGTATAAAGTACTGCAGGGCTGAATTGGTCTGTTACATGGATGAACCTTGAAAGCATTATACTAAGTGAAAAAAAAAAGCCATACACAAAGTCCATGTATTCTGGTTCCATTTATATGAAATGTCCAGAAGAGGTGAACTTGCAGAGAGCGAAAGTAGGCCAGTAGTTGCCTTAGAGCTTGGTGGTTGGACGGATGGGAGCATGGCTGCCATGGGGTACAGGGGTTCCTTCAGTTCAGATGAAAAGGTTCTCGGGTAGCAGTGATGCTGGCTCTATGACTTTGTGAATAGAACCGTTGAGTGGTTCCAGTGGATATGGATTTCTGGGATAGTTCAATGAAACTTTAAATACACACTAAAGCTTTGCACAGAGCTGAAGGTGTGTTTTAAGGTCCCGTGGTGGTGCAGTGCAGCAGTTAAGCTCTCTCTGCTAAATGAAAGGTTGGTGGTTCAAGCCCACCAGTCACGCTGCATTTGCAGGAGAGAGGTGTGGCAGTTTGCTTCTGGAAACATTACCAGCCTTGGAAACCCTATGGAGCAGTTTGACTGTCCTACAGGGCTGCTATGAGTTAGAATTGATTTCTCAGCAGTAGGTACTGTGTGTGTGGTGGGTTTTAATTTGGACCCTCAGGAGGCCGTGGAGCTTATCTAGACAGCCCTGGACTTAAGCCCCAGCTCTGCCCCTTAGGAGTAGTATAACTTTACACTAATAATTCCTCACTCCAAGTCTTAGTTTCCCCGTGTGTAAAATTCCCCTTCTTCCAGACTTTCTTGGGATGAAATAGATAATAAACATACAATTTCTTTTCATGCACTATGTTCAACAGATCTTTACCAGCTTCTTCCAAGCTTAGATGTTATGAGTCTGTGACCAAAGGGCTTTCTGTTGAACCCATGAGGAGTTTGGACGACGCTAAAGTCCTCACAGTTGTAGCAGCCTGTGGCTGCCTTGATTATTGTCTCTGAATTACCTAACGGCTCGGACCCATTCTGCTCCACATCACCAGATCCTGTCTCAGGACTTTGTGAGCTGTGGCATCCACACCATTTGAGCGTATCTTTAATACTACCTCTAACAGCCACTTTGACCATGACTCATGACCATTCCATGTGCGTCAGAGTGTCACTGAGCCCAGCAGGGTTTTCAGTGGCCATTTTTCTAGAAGTGGATTCCTGCTATGTAGACTTGAATTCCCAACCTTATGGTTAGCAGCTAAGCACATTAACTAGTTGCACCATATAGGGACTGCACACCTTCTCTGGGCAGGGTGCTTTCTTCTCTTCTAGCTCGTGATCCCCAGCCCACCTGTCACCAACTAGTTCCACAAGGGGCTGATCTATAGAGGGCCGCAGTACAAGGGTGACCAGCCGGCACTCTTCCTCCATTATCTTAAGCAGCTCTCTCTGGGCGAATAAGGACCCTTCAAGCTACTTAACATTGGAAAACAAATATTTCCGATGGTTGGGGGTCACCACAACATTGAGGAACTGTATTAAAGGGTTGTGGCATTCATAAGGTTAAGAACCACTGATTTAAAGGCAAATAAAGGCATGGCGAGGCCAGGAAAATGTAAGGGATATTTAGATACAAGAATGCTTCAGAAAGTTCATGGAAGAATGGAATTAAAAGAGAGTGGGAGTTTTCCTTGGACCTTTTGAAGCCCCTTGGTATATTCCTACCATCCTCAAATTGACAAATTACACTGGTGCTTCCAGTATGTCTTAGGACCCAATGAACTTGACACCATCACTGCCCACCCCCCCTCTTTGCATCCAGGTGACCTGATGAGCTTCATTCACAATGCGTGACCGCCAGGGCTCTGCAAGTAGCCCCATCCGGTGGGCAGTGCTCACACAGGGATAGCAGATGCCCAAAGATGAATTCGAAGTGTGGGGAGCGGGGAGGAAGGTAGGTTTTCGATAATTAGCTGGAGAGGGCTGATGCTGAGATCTGGAGGAAACAAAAAGGGTCAAATGTCGATTGGGTTTTTTTCATTTCCAGATTCTTTCCCACTTGTTGCCATTGGGTGCTGCCAAATCAGTTCAGACTCACCTCTACTCTGTGTGAAGGAGTTGAACTGCCCCACAGGGCGTCCAAGGCTGCAGTAATAGTAGTCCGGGGAGCAGATCGTCATGTCGTTTCTCTCACAGAGCCAATGCTAGGTTCGACCATTTGGTTAGCAGCTGAGAACTTAAAGATTGTCCCACTAGGTTCCTTTCAGGATTGAGGAAAATAAGTGCAAATTCCTTTCTGTTTAATAACCTTTTTGCTGTCAAGGGACACTGACTCAGAGGCCTTGATTAAAGGCCTCGTGTTAATAACCACGAAGACAGTCCTGCAAGAGGAGCACATAACTAAGAGTGGGCAGGGGTTCCACAGGAAAAGTCTCAAAAGTGAGGGGTCTGTTTTCCTCTCTGGCTTTCGAAGGAGGGAATGAGGGATGACAACATTGACAGTAGGATTTTGAAAGACTCCGAAATGCAAACCAATCGCCCAGGTAACATCCTCCTCTTTACCTTCAAGGCAACAAGCCATGAGAGGTGACATGACTTGTGCCGGACTGAGCGAGGAGCTAGTAAGTGGGGATGTGGGATTCAGACTCAGCCAGGCCTGCTTCCTGAGCCCCCACCACATCATGAATCAAGACACGCAATAACATGAGATCTGAGATGACATACAGTGAAGGTGCTCTTTCCTGGACCCTGGCACCTTCCATCTATAATATAAACACGTCAAAGCTGAATACTGCCCACAGTCGCCTATTACTGTAGCGAGAAATGTGTTCTCCTGGGTGGGCTTGCTGCTTCTGTGTTTTGGATTAACATCCTGAATGGAGGATGTCAGTCGGGGACATACATACCTGGAGAGAGTTGGACAACAAGCCTCTGCTGGGGTGGCAGAGTGGAGTTAGACCTGCTGCTATGTAAAGTTATGGTTGGTTAGATACCGAGAGGCAGCTTAGTGTAGCAGCCTGTGTTGCAACTACTCAGCCTTGTCGTTATAGAACAGAAGCAGGCATGGAATATATAAGGGGGATTCCCACCCAAAATGGAAAAAAGCTCACTGGGTGGAGCTTTTGTAGTACACATTTTTCCCACTAGGAGAACATCAAGCAACTGGCCTTTAGGAGTGTTTTCCAGTCCAGTCTGTTGGGGCCCCATGTCCTGATCCCAAAGTCCACCTTCAGCATTCCCTGGGGACCTCGCTGCTCCATTCCCTCGCTGTTCTGTTGCACCCCCTTAGTGTTTTGCCTTGGTGTGGCGGGATCAGATCAGGTGCAGTTCCCACACTATATCTCTGGTGTTGTCCCCTGTAGGGCTATGGGTCAGTGAGGGGCGTCATGTCTCATAGTGGAGCCGGCCATGTAGTCCTCTCTGCCGATGCATTTTTCATAAAAGTAGTTGTGCATGAATCTCGGTTTTTTTGTGTGATGGCCGATTTAAGAGAACAACTTGTAGCTGTGAAATTTTGTTTCCTGCTTGGGAAAAATGCCACAGAAACTGTGGCAATCTTGAACACAGTTTACAAGGATAGTGCTATGGGAAAAAACTCAAGTGTATAAGTGGTTTTCTCGTTTGAAAAAAATGTGAAATACCGATTGATGACAAACCTCATTCTGGACTTCTGTGAACTGCCTGAACAGATGAAAATCTCAACTCATAGTGCATTTGGAGTCCATTCCACCAGGTCAGACTGTTAATCAAATGTTCTATTTAGCAGTTCTGAAAAGATTATGTAACAGTGTGCTACCAAAAAAGGCCTGATTTGTGGCAGACGGGGTACTGGCTTTGCTACCATGACAAGGCGGCTGTTCACGCAGCCATCTCAATGTGCCAATTTGGGGCAAAAAAACCCAGCATGCCTCTTGCCCCACGCACCTTACTATCCTGACCTCACTCTGTGTGACTTCTTTTGTTTCTGTGAATGAAGAGGGACATGAAAGGACAGCGATTTGATAACTTAGAAGAGGTGAAGAAAAAAATGAGGGAGGTGCTCTCAGCCATCTAAACAGATGAGTATGAAAAATGTTTCCGAGAATAGAATTGCAGATTTGACAAATGTATTAAGTATAATGGAGAGTACTTTGAAGGTAATGAGGTTGTTTTATAAAAAGAAAATACATAGCCTTGGGAAAATACTTCTTTTTTGGGGGGGGGGGAAGTACTCGCTCATATATGTGTATGTGTGTGTAAAATGATTTTTGGCCTACTTTGTATATATGTGTACATATACATGAAGTAGGTAAAAAGAAGTATTTGCTGCAAACCCATAGACCTCTTTACTAAACAAAAATGCCAAACTGTGAGACGATACCAGTGGTTCTCAACCTTCCTAATGCCGTGACCCTTTAATACAGTTCCTCGTGTTGTGGTGACCCCCAACCATAAAATTATATTTGTTGCTACTTCATAACTCTAATTTTTCTACTCTTATGAATTGGGAAACCCCTGTGAAAGGGTCGTTCAACCCCCAAGGGAGTCTTGACCCACAGATTGAGAACCACTGGACTGTACACTTCTGAAAGTTGTGTTTCCATCTGATCCTTCCCCTGATTAATTCTATATGCTTGGCTTCACGCCACATCAAAATACCAGTTTAGGCATCTTGAGAGACTCAAGTCATGTTCCTTTCCAGTGTCCTTTGAGTTTGAGGGAACAAAAGAAGTCTGAAGTGGCAAGATCAGGGATGAGGGTAGATGGGGAGTTAGACTGGGTCAACTAGAGAAACAAATCCAGGGACACTCATATGTGTAAGAGAGCTTTATATCAAGAAGTATTTATATATCAAGCAAACATCCCAGCCGAGTGGAGGTCAAGTCCATAACTCCTACACTACTCCATAAGTCTGATACTAGTCCATAAATCCTCCTTCAGATTCATGCAGCCACATGCAGTGATGTAGAATGCAGGAAGATCACAGGCTGGTAGGTGCAAAGTCTTGTAGATCCAATGGCGGTGGATGCATCTCCAGGGATCTATCTGCCATCAGCATGGCTCGTAAACAGTAAGGTGAAGCAGAGAGAGAGGGAGGCCAGCGTCCAGAGAGCCCTTTATCTCTGTCACCCTCCAATCAAACTGTGATCTGATTGACAGGCCAAACTCTGCCCACATGTTCCTCCGGGAGCCATGTTGGCACAAAAAAATTTATCACAGATGGGATAAGGTTTCCCAATAAAATTGTCATAAGTAAACTCTTGCTGCCCTTGAAGACTGAGCAGAAATATTGTCACCATGGGGAAAATTTCCTTAGCTAACTTTCCTGGTCTGGTCCCCATCAATGCATCTTTCAGTCTTCTTAAAAATGCTGCATAATAAGCCCTTTGGCTCATTATCTGCCCTTCATATCATTAGAGAACGTGCCCGTTACAGGTATGTGTTCAAGCACATTTTTTTTTGCATTGAACCCACACATGTATAAAATGGAACCCAGCAGCAATACTTTTTGACTTAACCATTGTTCAAATGGCATGGCTGTGTTTCAGTAAAACTTTATCTATAAAGATGGGAGGCAGCAGGCAGGAGTCATCTTGCGGGCTGTAGGTTGCAGAGCCCTGGCTTGACCATCCAAACCAGCCTTAATGGCTCAACCTTCCGTAACTCAAGTGCCACAACAGCTGAATCTTCTAAGTCCTTTTCAGGAATGTGGCCAAGAACAAACGAAGTCCACCTCTGGAGGAGGACCTTGACCAAGTGGAAGCCATGGAATTCGAAATGTTAGCCTCACAGCAGATGCTGAGAAAGGAATACTGCTCCCTTCCCACTGGCCCTCAACAGAGGGCTGGGTGTTTTAATTAGCTAATGCCGACAATTACTTTGAAGAAAATTGTAAAATGTTTCATGCTACAAGTGCCAAGAATTCTAATTAGCTCTCCTTAAAGATACCACCTGGAAGTGTGATTTTTTTTATATATTATTGTTGTTGCTTGAGGTCCATGCTTGCAAAAACAACCTACAGATCACAACTGGTTTGGATGGAAAGAGGACTGAACATCTATGGGCCGCCGCATCAACAAGGCCACATTTGCTTCCTCCCACCCCGCAGCCCATTCCCAGCAGACAGGATAGAAAGCCCCGCCAGTAGGAGCTTTTCAAAAGAGCCTGGTAGTTATGGGAGCGTTAAACACACGAACCCACCCGTGTGTTGCTGCCGCCCTTGCCTTTTGGATTTTTAGCTTGTGCACCAGGGGCCCTGCTCTGCTGTGTCAAGGTTGAAAAGAGGAGAAGGCTGGCAGCTACTCAATCAGACAGCAGGGCTGGCTCTCAGGTAGCCCAGTCGGGGAGAGGGGGAGGAGGGGGACGGGGAGAGAGATGTGTGCATGCGTCCTCACTCTTAACAGCTGGATAATGAATTTGCTCTCCAACATCCTTGTTTAATGTGGTGGCAGCAGCAGCATCTGATCTGTGTCACTGTCAGAGCAAGTGAGATGTAGTTAATATGGACCTTAGCCACCGAGAGGTATCGATTGGGAATCTCCAGGCTCTGATGAAGTCCCTGTGAAGTTGGCAGGGCCAGGCCGTGTGCAGAGAGGAGGCGGCAGGGGTGAGAGTGAGGGCAGGGTCTCTGCTTCGGCACTATTGCATGGAGCAAGGAGACAGAGAATTGTTTGTGGTGGGGGCTGTCCTGTGCTTTAGAGGTTGGTTAGGAGCTCTGGTGGTGTAGTGGTTGTGCATTGGGCTGCCAACTGCCAGGTCACCAGTTTGAATCCACTAGCTGCTCCAAGGGAGAAAGACAGGGATTTCTACTCCTGTAAATTGTTACAGCCTCAGAAACTCACAGGGGCAGTTCTATCCTGCCCTGTAGGGTCACTATGAGTCAGCATCGACTTCATGGCATTGAGTTTGTTTTTTGTTTTTTAGCATCCCTGGGATATTGGTAGTTTGGGGACAGAATTCTCAGCTTCCATGTGCGAGACCTAGGTTCAAGTCCAGCTAATACATTTCATGCACAGCCGTCTGTCAATCGTGTGTTGCTAGGATCATGAACAGGCTTCATTGGAGCGTCCAGGCGAAGATGGCCTGGGACAAAAGGGTTTGTGATCTGGTTTTTCAAGTCCGCCAACGAAAACCCCGTGGATCACAAGAGTCTGTTCCACAGCTCTTCCTGGGGATGGTTACAGAACCCGTGTGTGTTTCAGGAGCACCATGAGTTATGGAGTTGACTTGACATCACCTAACAACTCCTGCAGTTGCAGCAGCCCCCAGTTGTGACAACCAAGAATTTTTCTTGACATTGCCACATTGCTTCTGGTAGGGTCAGGATTAGACTTAGGAGTCTTTTTTTTTTTTTTGGTCATGGGCCCATAGGCCCTTGAGATGGAAAAACAGGGCCTGTCTGTTCCAGGATCTCATCGAATCCACTGTGAATCCTAGTGGCTCTCTCCTGACAGCAGGTTCTGAATTGGACCACTTCTTATCACCCCACTGCCTCTGCTCCTGCTCAAGTCCCTACCATGGCAGCACCCTCCTACCTCGTTTCCCTGCTGTCCCCAGGCTGTTCTTCACCCAACAGTCAGAGGACCCAGTAGAAGGTTAAGTGAGAGCTGGCCATAGACACCCCAACCCTAGTGCCAGGACACCTGTGCTGGAACTTTTTCATCCCTCCATCAGAAACTCCTGCTCCTTCCCCACCACTAACATCTAATTGCTGTCTCTGGCAGCTAGGCGTTTGACTGCGACTCCACATGACCTTATTCCTAAGGGAAGTCTGGATACATCATAAGAGTCGATGCTTGCAGTACTTGTCCTTTTGCATCTGGCTTACTTCACCCAGTGTAATGTTTTCAGGGTTTATCCACAGCTGTCTCTTGTTACAAAATGCCATTCCTTTTCATGGCTGGATAATGTTCTCCCTCGCACGGAGCGACCAGCTTTTGCTCACCCATCAGTGGGTGGACACTGGGGCTGCTTCCACCTTTGGGCTGTTGGGAATAGCGCTGCTACAGATGTTAGCCTATCTGTTTGCGTCTCAGTGTTCAATTCTCCTGGTACAGGCCTGGGAGTGGAACGGCCGAGTCACGTGAGAGTCAGTGCCTAGCTAGTGGAGGGACTGCCAGACAGTTTTGCACAGCAGCTGCACCGTTTTACACTCCCACCAGTGACGGATGAGGAGGTGCCAATCTCTCCGCACCCTCGCCAACACTTGTTATTTTCTTTTTTCCCTCTATCGCAGCCATCCTAGTGGGCGTGAAGTGGCGTCTCCTGGGCCTGATTTGCGTCTTCATAATGACTAGAGATGTTGAACATCCTCATGTGCTGGTTGGCAAGGCCATGTTCTCCTTCTCCCGAGCACTCCCTTTTAAGCTCCCGAGGCCTGGCAGGGAGAGGGGAGGACTATGAAGTGTAGCGATTAGGGAAGACCCGACTTTACACTGAAGCCCTTCCTCCCACTGATTTGGGCCAATTGCCAGATCCTTACTTTGCCAGCCTGTACAATGGGGATGCTCCCCAGCCCCAGCAAACAGCACCCCATGGCCTGGCCTGGCACACAGCAAGTGTTGGTTGGTACGGGGCTCTGGCTTGGCCTGCTTCACCTTCCGTCTCCACTTTCCGCCACCACTTTGCTTCTATGTCATCTGTCCCCACAAGCACCTTGCCCTCCTGCTGCCCCCTTCCCCCTTCCCAGCATGCTCATTTCATCACTGTGATTACACCGTATTAGCCACAGTGATTGTTCTAGGCCGTGGCACCTCATTACTGAAATAAAGTTACCATTAATGGGAGTCCTGCAGCTAATGCCTCTGCTCACCTCCCCTGAAAAACGCATTCCAGTGATTAGCAGGAGAGACACATGCATATATTCATTTTAAAACGGCTCCCCTCCTCCAACCCCCCTTGTCTCCTACCCGCCACCACTGCAGCGGTGCAGCCCTGGGGGTCCTGTCAGCTGCCAAGAGGCAGCAAAAGTGGCGCCCAAACCATTCAGAACAGCAGCAGGTCACAGGGTGGGCTGGTGGCAGTCAGTGGTCCCTCTCCCAGGAGACATAATAGCCTTTTCCCTTGGCCGTGTGCACGTACAAACACACACAGTAGACCAGACTTGTCGGCCTTGGCCTCAGAACAGAGCCAGGGCTGTGTCCTCTTGCCCCTGACCCGCCAAGAGAACCCCAGGACATTGCTTTCGCAGCACCTTTGTTGAAAGGCGCCTGGATGGCTCTGTGTCAGAGTAAGAGGTGGCAGCCGGTCTCTGTAAAGATGACAGCTTTGGAAACCCCATGGGGGCATCTCTCCTCTGTCCTACAGGGCTGCTCGGGCTTGGAGTAAACTCCATAGCCACCGGCTTTCCTCTGTTGAAATGGGCACAGTGGCATCTTCACTTCGGTGGGCCCGGAGAATCCTGTACTTCACCTCTACCTCCTTCCTGGAGGTTCGAGTCCCCCCCCCCCCCCCCCGGCCCTAGGCTTGCTGTCCCAGAGCTGTCAGATCCCTCACCCCCTTCCCTGCCATCCTGGGGGCCGGCCTGTCTTGGATTCCACTGTGGGGATGAAAACGATTCAGCACTCAGCACAAAGAGGAGTCATTACCGGTGGTGTATTATAATTGATAAGAACTTGAGTGAAACTCTCCTGGCCCCCAGGGAAACTACAGGCAAAGAGCTGCCACATGACTCGGCTACACAGGGAGCTGGCAGCGCTGATGCCCTGCACTTCCTTTGTCACCGGGGTGTGGGTGGGGGCAAGTGGGCTGTCTGGCGCAGGAGACAGTGGAGCGAGGTGTGGGACAATGGTAATGCGATTCGCAGGCTCGCTCTTCACCCTTCGCATCAAGGAGACGTGTTCAAAAAGGTTTGACACCGCAGCCTCCTGGATCCCCAGGCCAGAGCGCAAGGTGGAGGCCCTTGGGGTTCATGCAGCCTGGGCGTCTGTGAACAGAGCAGTCGTATGCATATTATAATCACCCGCTCCAGTGCCCCGTTAAGCAGCTGTTCCCACAAAAAGGGACAATAGTCTGGCCCCACCCCTTTTATAGCTGATTCAGTCTTGTCTATGCCAGTGCCAATTCTTTGATCAGTTTTCACTTAGGATCTGGAGGGCATGTTACAAAGTGCTTTGGGCCGTCTGCCAACAGGCACCTCATGAGAACATGACAACAGCCCACAAGTGCGTCTGTGTGAAGAGAGAGCGCATCGAATGCCTTTTGCCTTTTTTAAAAAATAATAAATTTATTTGAATTTTAAAGGCTATCTTCATATGAGCAAGTCGATTCATTTCTATGGAAAACTATGCTGGCGCCTCGACCCTTTTAATATTGAATGACACCTCAGCCCCTTTCACCACCAGGACAAGCTTCTCGGGGCTTCGGGGGCACTTTCTGGGCTCCTGGGTTGAGGAGAGGCAGCTAGCAGGCCAATGTGCATTCTGTCGTTCTCTCCTGTCCTCAGCACGCCTTCCACTTGCACCTCAACAAAGTGTTGGTTGCAAATGGAGGGCAATGCCACCTCATTTGTATCGAATTGATTCTGGCTCATGCCACTCTATAGGGCAGAAGCCAGATGTGCGTTTCTGCGGCTGCCATCCTGGTGGAACCGACTGCCACAGCTTTCGGGGAGCAGGCCGTGCCTCAGTAACAACCGCACCACCACGTGCCCGTTAATGAGCCTCACAGGTTGCGCCCCAGCTCCCACGGGTGCTCACGTACTTGCATACATCCGACTGAACTCACACCAACCCACACCGTGGTTGGGAAAAGGAGGCCTAGAGCGATGAATAGACTTGCTCAAGGCCACGTCCTCCTAACCCAGGGACTGGGATTTGGGTCGTAAGGTGACCAGATGTCCCGCTTTTGGCAGGACAGTCCCAATTTTTAACAATTTTTCCCACATCCAGCGGCGTTTTTTAAAAAGTCCAGATTTTTTGAAAGAATGCAAGACAAGCTAGGGTATACGGTTTTTGACTGCCATGTGGCTATTTCGCCAGGATATGACTTTTATCAGTGGTGTCCTGCTTTACCAATGTTAAAATCTGATCACCTTAGTCTAGGGCCAACTCTAAAACTATGGTTCTCAAATACTAGGTTTAGAATTCTTATGGGGGGGTTTTCTACAAACAAAGATTCCCGGGCCTGATCCAAGCTATTCTGATTCTGAAGGAACCAGGAATCTGGATTTCAACAAACATACCTCTACTCAGGTATGAAGGGGCTTCAAAACATTGGTGGAAAAATGGAATTAAAAGAGGGTGGATTTTTTCCCCACAAATGTTTTGAAATCCTCTCCGAGGTTCTGAGAGACCCACATTGAGCTAAATAGGTTCTGCAGGCCAGGAGTTTGACTTCTGGGACCTCCATGGCCTCATGCCTAAGAGAACTCATGGCAGCTTTCACTAACATTCCAAAGAGAAGAAAAGAGAGCGAGGAGAAACACATGTAATTCATGAAGAGTTCATACACAGAGCATGGATGTGATCACATTTAACCCTGAGCTGCTTTTATCTTCTTCCTTCCTATCCCTCTATCCATCACACACACACACACACACACACACACACACACACACACACACACACACAATATTCATCTGTCAGATTCATATAACAAAAATAATTTTATAGTGAAAAATGAAGTGGCATATTACATATACAGTGTTGTACAACCATCACCTCTACCTAGTTCCAAAAATTTTCATCACCCCAAAGGAAACCTGTACCCCCTAAGCAGTCATTCTCCACTCCCCTCTCCCCCAGCCTCTGGCCACCACCAATCTGCTTTCTGTCTCCATGGATTGGTTTATTCTGAATAGTCCATAAGTATGGGACCTTACATCCTGTGACTCTATGACTACACAGTGTAAGGTGGTTGAGGTCCACCCACACAGGAGCACATGTCAGCTGTTCATTTCTTTTGGTGGTCAAGGACTATTCCATGGAATGGCAAGACCGCAATTTGTTTATTCATGCACCCATTGGTGGACTTCTGGGCTGTTTCCATCTTTGGCTGTTGGGAACAGTGTTGCTGTGAACACCTATATACAGGTTGAACATCTGCTTCCAGCTCAGGGAGGGTTGTATCTAGGAGAGGAATCCTTGGGTGTCACAAATAATCAAACACTTGGCCTTTACCCAAAAGGTTGATGGTTCAAGTCCACCCAGAGTTGCCTTGGAAGACAAGCCTGATGATCTGCTTCTGCATGTGAACAACAAAACAAACCCTAACCCTGAAAAACCAAACGCACTGCCATCAAGCCTATTCTGACTCATAGTGAGCCTATAGGACAGGGTTCTGTGGCTGTAAATCACCCTAGAAGCTGAAAGCTTCATCTTTCTTCCTCAGAGCGCCTGGTAGGTTTGAGGCGCCGACTTCAAGGTTAGCTGCCCAACATATAACCCACCATGTCAGCTCTATCCTGCACGCGTCACCAGGGGTCAGAATCAACTCAGTGACAGCTAACAGCATGTCTCACAATGGAACTGCCAAGTCATATTGTCATTCCATGCCTGTCTTTTTCAGGAACCACCAGGCTCTTTTCCACAATGATGACTTGGAGCTTCTTAACAGCCCAAGCAAGGAGTGGAATAGGACAGTCAGCTCCCAACAGGAACTCATGCCACCAGAAGCCCAGGTGTGCCATCATGCTGGCCCGAGAGCCACTGCTCTGCTGCCGGCCAGGCTCATGGGGAGACTGTGCAGGGAGGGAAAACAGTTGGGAAAATCCCAGAATCAACATCGTGGGGCCATCAGAGGCAGGGTGCCCACGAGCGGTCCAGCAAAGACAGACCTAGAAAAACGGATCCCAACTGTGTCAGGCCTGCTTTTCTTCAGGGGCCTCAGATGATAGCTCTGCATGTTCCAAGAGGGATCAGGCCGCTCTTAGAATGCTGGCCGGCTGCTGCTGCCCCATCCCTTCCAGTTCTCTTTGCCTAGTGCATGTGTGTCCTGCCTGGCCCGATGGGGAGAGGTGGGCCTGAAGGGCCCTGCTCACAATGACCGGGATGCAGCTCTTTAAAGTTCGTAGAGCCTTCAAGCCCCGGCCAGTTTGGCCCTTCTTCCTTTGGCATGCAAGAAAAGCCGCTGTCTGGCTGAGTGAGCTCTGCTATAAATCAAAGTGTCACCACTTAGCCAGTAGAAGTGATTTAATTAATCCGCCGTGCTGTCCCCTGAGCATCACTCCACCTGACTGCTAATCAACTTCCATCAGCAGGAGGAAAATACAGGCCCCCTTTTTCTGAACCACGTTGCATGAGCTGAAGGAGGGAGGGGGAGTTAATTGCAGCAGGGGAGTTCAGACTGTCACAGGAAGAAAGTCTCTTGTCTGGCATCTGCAGGCTGCCACTTCACACACTGTTGTCCTCGTCTCGGGTGAGCTGCAGGAAAGGACCACTTTTTAGTGATATTAATATAGACATTATCTATTGTCCATATCTATTTATCAGAAATAATAACTTTCCTGGAAACCCATGACAGCTGGCATCTTACAAAAAAGGAACTGTTCTTTTATCACACATCCAGTGTTTAGGCTTTCTCTGTCTGACACACGTGCGCGCGCGCGCGCACACACACACACACACACACACACACACCCCTCTTTATTGGTAGTCAGATGAGACTGCAAGTTTATATTCCTATAGCTTTGGTACAAGAATGCTTTTTGACAATGACCACCCCATTTCTGTTACATTCATGTAAAATGCATGCAGACCATCCCCCACTGCCACTCCCCTATGTATGCTTTGAAGGAAAAACTGAGCTATTGGCCATGAGAATTCTAAGCCATGGTTATTGGGAAGCTTCTGGAAGAGCCTAAAATGTAGAATCTCTTCAGGAGTGATAAATAGTATGGCTCCATTGTACAGATGGGGGAAAGAAGACAAACCACGGGAGTGGGAAATTGCAAGGAGCTGGAGAGAATGTCTGAAAACCAGGCCCCATCCCTTGTTGGAGGAAGTGCCTGGGATTCTGTGTGAAAGCATGGACGTCCCTGGGATTTGCTTGGATTCTTTTCTGATCACCAAGCCCTCCTGCTGTATTGTGGTAAGTCTCTTTAGTAGAAGAAAAGACCAGATCTTTGATCTGATTCCCCCCAAATGACATCTCACATTAATTATGTATGAGTGTTGTGTGGGTTCCCACCCCCACCCCCCTCTTCCTTCAGGGCTTTGAACCGGTTTGAACTGGTTCAGCCATCGCCCCTGAAGCGACAGTGGAACAGACCTGAATTTGTAAAATATGGGGTGGAACGTTCACCAAAAACAGGAAAAATGGTAGGTTGATGCCCTGGAAGGGAAGACTTGGAGGAGGAGGCATAGCAAGGCCTCAGGAGCTAGAGGTGGGTGAGTGACACACCTTTGGAGTGGTGCGGTCAGCTGCTGTCCTAGAGCCCAGCACCACTGTTTACATCTCTGCCCGGGCAAGAGAGCTGGTTGCTATGCAACAGACACTCTGCCCCTGTTTTCACAGAGGGAGATTAAGTTTCTAGCAGGACCTCCACAGTCATTTTCCCACAGTCTGGTTAGCAGGTTGATTCACCAACATTTAAAATTTTTGGATCTGTTTTAGTTTTGTTTCCCATGATTAAACTGGGATGAACCAGTTTAAAGCCCTAAGTTTGTTTTTGCTTTTGTGATCCTCAAATAAACATGGGGTCCCCATCCTGGTTGTCTGACTGAGTCCTGCTGTGTTTGGAAAATAGGGTCGGGTAGTGCTTACTACCTGGAGCACTGTTTCAGCACAGGTGTGCTTGGGGGCGGGGCCTTCCTTCTATAGGTAGAGGAGTGGGGCGTGCCATTTATAAGAAGGAACTTGGAAGTGAATTTCACTTATGTGGAGGACTCAGGGTGGACGGGGGACTTGGCTAGGCACTTCCCCACATATGGGCTCTATGTGGACACTGAGCCAGGGTGGCCTCCCTAGAGTTAGGATGGCATTCCGGAAGAGTAACATAGTGCTCCTGTATTTTTATAAAGTCGAAATGTGGTCAAATGGATATCAAAGGCAGTGCTTATTTGTTGGACTACGATCCGCATGATCTGCAGTTTGAAACCACCAGCAGCTCCCAGGGAGAAAGACTAAGCTTGCTACTCTCGTAAACAATTGTCTCAGGATTGACTAGTGAGTGAGGGCAGCCTTACTGGGAAACTTTGTAAGCCTGGTGAGCGGCGGGTGTGTGTGGCTCTTCCAACACTAGGGGGCAGTATTACCCCCTCTTCTGCCTTTGTTCTTGTCAGTTGTCTACCCCTGGCCACATCACAGGTGCTTAAAACCTGCTGCTCCCTAGGGGTTCAAGGGTGTAACCTAGCAGAAGCAATCGCCAGGACTGCCTTCTGAGGCACTTCTTGGGGGAAAGGGGTCTGAACCACTAACTTCTCTGCCCCTAATCGGTTGCTTAGCCATTGTGGCTTCTCTAGGAACACTTCCCCTCTGACTTGGAAGAAGGCTAGCACAGTCTGGACGGAGGAGAATGAGCGTGCAGGGTTCCCCCAAATGAGAGCTCATAGGCACTCATGAGGAACGTAGCCCCCTCCACCTCCCCACACCCTCTTGCAGAAGGTAAGGGCCTGCCCTGTTTGTTGCTGGCTCCTCCCCTTGCTTTTGCGAAGGTTTGGGGGAAGGAGTTGTACAAAAGGGGTGGCCTGGAACTACATAAGGCTGGGATGAAATTCTGACTGTGCCCTGTGTGTCTCCCTGCCACCCCCTGGGAGTCAGTTTCCTTATCTGCAGAATGGAACTACCCATCTCTCAGGATGAATACAGGATGAAATGAAACTCTGTATCTGAAAGACTGCGCACAGGACCAAGCACATGTTGTCCTGTTGTTGTTAGGTGCAAGTCAGGGCCAACTCACGGTGCACCACACTGCAACGGGATGACACATGGCCCTGTCTTATGCCATCCTCACAGTCATTACCATGTCTGAGCCCATTGTTGCAGCCGTGGTGTCGCTCCATTTTGTTGAGGGGCTTTCTCTTTTGTTGTCGACCTTCTCCTTCACCAAGCGTGGTGTCCTTCAGAGACTGGTCCCTCCTGACGACGCTTTCAAAGTACATGAGACCGAGCTTCGCCATGCTTTCTTCTAAAGCGCATTCTGGCTGTATTTTTTCAACATAGATTTGCCCATTCTTCTCAGAGTCCATTAGATAATACTTAATATTATTTGCCAGTACCACAATTCAAAGGGCTTCATCAGTTCTTCCGTCTTCCTTATTCATAATCCAAATCGAACATGCATACGAGGCAACTGAAAATGCCGTGGCTTGGGTCAGGCACAAGGTCTTCAAAGTGGCATCTTTGCTTTTGCACACTTTAAAGAGGCTTTTTTTTTGTAGTTTAGAGGCCCAATACCTTGTTTGGTTTTCTGATCGCTGCTTCCATGAACATTGATTGAGGATCCAAGCAAAATGAATTCAGTATTTTCTCCATTTGTGAAGATGTTGTCTGTCGGTTCCCTTATGAGGACTCATTTATGTTTGTCAGTTTGGTGGCACCAGCTTATAGGGGTTGGTGGCTTCCTATCCCTCTTTGGTGCCCCATTCTTTCATCAGCCCTGTGGGTAGCCTGTGGTGTCCATACAAGTGCCTAGTTAGACAGTAGGCACCTTGGTCCCAGAGTCAGGTGAAGACTCTGACCGCCAGTCCTAACTCCCTGTGAGGCTAGAGCGGCTGTGTGCCTCTCTCATCCACCCCCTGTACCCTCCCTTACCCAACTGGGAGCCCTCCCTCCCCATGGACTGGGCTTTTGCCAACACGGGGAAGCAGCTGCTTTCATTGTGGGCTTCTCATTTCAAGGGCTTATGCCACGGCCATGAAACCACACTCCAAGCTGAAGTTTGGCGTGCAGGGTCCAGCGAGGGAGCCATTTACTGTTTGTGTGTTTATTTTTATACACAATTTGGAAACATCTGTTCCGACACTTTCTGGTTTGCAGGCAGGCAGAGTGCAGGTTGCTGTTTCTCTGGCGCTGGCGCCCAGTGCATCTGTAATTGGAAAGCTCAGTGGTTTGCCTTTGTCCTCCATTTCCCCATAAACATTTCATTCCAACGAAAAGACAGCTTATTTTGCCCAGGAGTTACATTGGATGTGAACAGGTAAGCATTCAACAGCCTCATCAGTGAGCCACGGGAAAGCTATTGTGGAAGCCATCTGCAAGGCCGGTTGCCACTTTCTTTTAGTCAAAAGACCAGTCGCTGGGAGTCAGTGGAAGCCCCTCTCTGCTGCCTTGGGCTTGAAACATGTTTTCTGTTCCTGGATTAATCCCTTTCTCACCACAGAGATGGTGAGGGGGCTGCTCAGGACTTCACTGAGGGCAGGGAAGGGATTGTACCCTTTCAGAAGGTTTACTGAGCCCTGTTCTGCTCGGGAGTCCCTAGGTGGTCATGAGCTGCTGTCAAGTCACCCTCATACCTCAGAAAGAAACTCTGCCTAGTCCCCCACCATGCCCACAATCAGTTGTGGATCGAATCATTGTGAGCCACAGTTTCCACAGATTAGTTTTGGCAAGTAGATCGCCAGGCCTTTCTTCCCAATCTGTCTGTGACAGGTGTGGGCTGCCCATAAGGTGCATTGGCCAGGACTGGAACTCGGCTCCCAAGTAGAAAGCAAGAATTCCACCACTGAATCCATTGCCCTGAATTGTAGCCGGTGGTAAAGAAGGCCCAGCCCTTACCCTTGAGGACTTCACAGTCCACGGGAGCAGATAGCCAGGCAAACAAACTGATCCTGCAGGGATGAGCAGTACCTTGGGGAAATGTACCGATGCTGTGGGACTCCGCAAGGGGAGTCAGGGGAGGCATTATGAGAGGTTGTCCAGGTAGGAGGGGAAGAAAGGCACAAGGTGTGTGTGTGTGTGTGTGTGTGTGTGAGAGAGAGAGAGAGAGAGAGAGAGATGGGGGAGGGGGGTGCGGGCGGGGGGAGAAGAGAAGGTCTGTAAAGTCCAGATGAGGTGAAAAAAATGTCCAAGTCACCAAATAGCACCCTTTGATCATTTGGTGTCCTCTCACACTCCAGGCAGTCAGTTCACAGCCTACTTCAGCAGGCTTCACGTCTTCTGGAGCTCTCCTCCGGCCCTCAAGCAAAAGGTGGTGTTACTTCTGTTTTGACAGATGAAGGGCCAGAGAGATGAGATTGCTTGGGCAAGGTCATGGGCTGACCAGCAGAGAACTGAGACCCGCCCCAGGTCTGCCTGTGGTCCATGCTCCTATTCTTTACCCGAGAGCTGCCTGCTTGCTATGACTTACGCGTATAAGATGAAACTGGAGAAGTGCGGGGTGGTGGTGGTGGTGAGGAACAGCTTGCAAAGGACTTTTTCTGCTATATTATGGAGTTTGGGCACTTCCCTGTAGGCACTGGGAAGCCAGCAGAGGTCTTTAAGTGGATATTGATCCCGTTACCGATGGGAGATGGATGGGAGGAGTACACTGTGTTGGTCGGACTGTAGCCGGAATGGAGACCACCTATCAGAATTTAAATGTTGCCCACCCAGCTTCTTGCCCAGCATCTCCGTGGGATCAGCAGTCAGCTGGAAGAACCATCACGTCCACGGGGAAAGCGAGGCTTGTCCTTTCCTTTATGCTTTTTGGCTTGGATTTACTTAATTTTTTGTGTGTGGCTATAAAGCTTACCCAGGCATATGAGGTCAGAAAACAAAACAAAACAAAATCTAAGCGGTATGAAAAGAGAAATGAAAGCAGACGTCTCCTCCCCACCCCTGCTTCATGGCCCAGGTGTAACCGCTGCTAACAGTTTCTTGTATGGCTTTTCCGACATGTTCTATATGTGTACATTGAGGTGGTGCTGCCATCAAGCTGGTCCTGACTCGCAGCCGCCCATATTCAACCAACAAGTCCTTGAGTCATGGTGACCCATGCACCGTGGAACAAAGGCTGCCCAGTCCTGTGCCATCCCTGCCGTCAGTTAGGACAGATGGTGTAACCCATGGGGCTTCCATTGGCTGGCATTCAGGGGTAGATCCATGGGACTTTCTTCTTAACTTTTGATACATATTGCTAGAATGCACGTCAGAGAACCTGTGCCATTACCCTCCCTGCCCCCTTTGCCCAAATCTATGAAAGTGCCACCCCATGCTCCTTCATCTACCCCTGGACATTACCACCTGCTTCAGTCTTTGCCAGTCTGACTGCTGCAGAATGAGCCTATTATAATATGCATGTATTATGGGTATGTTTTCATGTTTTCCAAGTATTTATGGGCCATTTATATTTCTTTGACGAGGTGGTTTTTCATATCCCTTGTACATTTTGGGATGTGCTCTATCTTTGTTGTAGAAATTGATAAAATTTCAGCATAGCATGTGTGTATGTGTGTGTGTGTTTCAACCCATCATACTTAGGGAGCTGAGAACAGAGCCAGGCACACAGCAGGTGTTTATTAACAACGTCAAGGATGTCATTGGAGTGTGAGAGCCTGTTAGGTTTTGCGGCATCTTCAGTCCCCAGGGCGGGACAGTGGTGCTGTAGGGAGCCAGGGTCAATGAGCATTGAAAGAATTGAGAGGGTCTTCTGAGAAGGTGACTAGCGAGCTGCTTCAAACACATGGGAAACAACAACTGCCAACTCACCTGCCTGTGGGTGGCGGCAGGGCAGACAAGGCAACCCTTTACCCATGTGTATGCCTTCCACACCAAGACATAAACTTGCTTCATTTTCCTTGAAGCTAGCTCCGCTAGCTTGTCTCATTCCATTGGTGCCTGGCTACAGGTCAATGGTTCTTCACCCTAAAAAAACAGCCCTGCTGAGGGGATGGTAAATAACAGCTGAGCCTGGCTTAGAACCAGAGTAGCAACAGAGAGTGGAAAGGCCAAGCAACCTGGAGGAGGGGCATCCATCTCCAGAGACATTTTCTGGGGGTGGGGCAAGAGGGCCACCATTTTAAAAATATTTACCTACCATTTTCAAATGTTGGGGAAAAGATAAGATACTGAGGTTATCTGGTGGGCCCCCAGCGCACAACTTCTCCACATGACCCGTCTTGTAAGAGGACAGTGCGATAGTTAAGTTTTGTGTCAATTTGGCTGGACCAGCCTTCCTCTCTTGATTGATCCTCCCCTGCCACCCTTCCTTCCCTCCACCACCATGATATCTCCAAATCAAAGGGACAATGTTCTATTGTAACCATAACATTTTCATTGGCTCATTTTTAGACGAGGAGCTCTGGTGGCATAGTAGTTATTCCTTGGACTGCGATCCACAAGGTCAGCAGTTCCAAACCACCAGCCGCTTCTCCAAAGTTGGGGCTTTCTTTCTACTCCCATAGAGTTACAGTCCCTGTAAGCCACAGGGACAGTTCTACCCTGCCCTGAAGGGTTGCTGTGAGTTGGCACCAGCTTGATGACAGTGAGAATTTTCAGACTGCCAGTGCCCTGTCTGTGTGGTATGGAAGTTCTGCTGAAACCTGTCTACCATGGTGATCATGCTGGTATTTGAAATACTGATGGCGTAGCTTCCAGCTTAGAGTCCTGGTGCCGTGTGATTACCCATCAGACTGCCAACTTCAGGGTCAGCAGTTGGAAGCCACAAGCCACTCCATGGGAGAAAGATGGAGCTTTCTACTCCCGTAAAGAGGGACAGTCTCAGAAACTCACAGGGGAAGCTCTATCCTGTCCTAGAGGTCACTATGAGTTGGCATTGACTCAGCGGCAGTACCTTTGAATATTTGATAGCGTCCAGCACCACCACAGCACAACAAACTGACAGGTGAAAAGAGTGACTCCTATCAGTGTTTACGAACTGTCCCAAGTGAACAGAGCCACAATGACAGAAAGTAGAGTAGTGGTTGCCAGGGAATGGGGACAGGGAAGGGGAAGTTGGGAGCAACTCCTAATAGATAATGGGGTTTCTTTTAGAGGAGGCAAACCTTCTAATATTAGGCTGTGGTGATGGTTGCCTAATTCGTGAGGATCCTGAAAATCATTGACTCGTACATTCTGAATGAGTGCATAGCAGAGTGTGTGAGCTGTATTTCAAAAGGCTGTTTAAAGAAAAAGACGACACGGTTCATGCATTCATGTGGAAGTATTTATCACCTGCCGAGACAGTATCCGTCAACAGCATCCTTAAATTCAAAGGACAGTGATATAACTGCTGATAACTGCCACGTGTTAAATGTCTTAGAGATCGTCAGGCATAAGCAAATAGAACCCTAATTCAGGCTCCCAGTATTAGATCCCTGTGTCTTATATAATGTACTGGTCCACACTCAGCACCGTAAGCAGCTATGTATGTTCCTTTTAGGTCTTTGCGTGCAGGGGAATTTTCAGAACACCTGTGCCTCCTCTGAAATCTGCTTAGTTCTGACAAAGGGAAGTCCCGTTACTATGCCAGCAAACCCAAGTCAAAGGGGAATCTGTCCAGTACCGCTAGAATAGAAATGCCATGGCTGGCTTTAGCAAACAGAAATTTATTATCCCACAATTTAGGAGACAAAAAGTCTGAATTCAGGGGCTCAGCTCTAGGCTTTGTTGGCTCTGGGCCCTTGTCTGTTGGTCCTTGTCTCCTTCCAATATCTGTAGACCCAGTAATCCTTGGAGATCTGAGGTGTCTTGGCATCAGTGTTCCCTGGGTCTAGGAGGTTCTTAGCACAGGAATCTCGGGTCCAAAGGACACACTATCTCCCTGGCTCTTCTTTCTTTATGGCACAGGGATCTCTCTCCTTGTTTCTCTCTCCTTTTAGCTCTTGTGAGACCAAAGGTGATGCAGGCCACACCCCAGGGTAACTCTCCTGACATCAGATCAACAAGACTGTGACCTGAGGAAGGCTCTTGCATCCCTCCCAAATCCCCATACACCTGGTTGGCATGTGATCACAGCAGACACGTTATGGAGGGGCGCACATCACTCCATTAAATCAAAAACCAAAATTACTGCTACTGAGTCAGTCCTGACTTGTATCGACCCTACAGGACACAGTAGAACCACTTCTGTGTGTTTCTAAGATTGTAACTCTTTTTTTCCCCCTTACTTTTATTGGAGGCTCTTTCAGCTCTTATCACAATCCATACATTACTCCAGTGTGTCAAGCCCATTTACATATATGCTGCCATCATCCTTTTCAAAGCACATAGGCTGGTGTGCTTCTTCCATGTGGGCTTGGTTTCTTCTGAGCTAGAGGGTCACTTGTTTATCTTCAAGCCTTTAAGACCCCAGATGCTATATCTTTTGATAGCTGGGCACCATCAGCTTTCTTCACCACATTTAATTATGCACCCATTATGTCTTTGGCAATCGTGTTGGGGAGGTACGCATCACAGAATGCCAGATGGTTATAACAAAGTGTTCTTGTGTTGAGGGAGTACTTAAGTTGAGGCCCAATGTCCATCTACAACCTTAGTTCTTAACATATAGATATGAGTTCATAGTTCTATTCCCCTCTCGTTACATATATATTTACATATGTACACGCCTGTATTTAGACCTGTATAAATGTCCTTTGCCTCCTGCCTCTTTCCTCTATTTCCTTTTACTTTTCTCTTGTCCCACCTTCATGTTGGGCCTTCATTCGGGTTTAGTAATTCATCGCTGCTACTTTGCCCTTGATCAAGCCCCACTAGGCATGCTGTGCCCATCTTTCCATTGATTTAGTTCACTTGTTGTTCCCTTGTTCCTGGGTTGGTTCCCACCCCCTTACTTTCACCCACCTCCCCTTCTCCTGTATCCCCCTCCGGAACCATTGGTCCCATTCTTTTCATCTCCAAATTATTTATCCTACCTGTCTTATCTAGATAGACATGCAGATACATTAATAAGTGCAAAAACCAGGCAAAGCCAAATAAAACAACAAAGGGAGTCAAAACCAGCAAAACAATAACAACCAAAAAGCCAAAGCCAAAATAACATTTAAAAGAAAGCCACTGCCAAAAATGGAAACGCCTATAAATAGTTCAAGGTCTGTTTGTTGGCCTTTACAAGTGTTTTCCAGTCAAGTCTGAAGGGGTGCCACACAGCTTCTAAAGTCTATTTTTGGTATTCCCTAGGGATTTCCTCACTTTTCTCCCCTTGCTGGTCTGTTGCATGCCCTTAGTGTTTCTTCCCAGCATGATGGGGTCAGATTGTGCATGATTCCCACACTGTGTCTCCAGTGTTATCCTCAGCAGCACTGTGGTTTAGTGAGGGACGGCATGTTTTGTGGTGGGGCTGCCCCTGTGTTGTCTGCTCCGAACAGGAATATCGCCCTCAGGCCTTGTGGGCCAGGATGTCCTCTCCTCCATCCCTTTTCATTTCTCCCGTGCTCTAATCTGACACGTCCTCTCCCCAGGCTGTAGCCCCAGTGCTCTCCTCTGAAGTGCATTCTTCTGACATGGGGGTGGGGGATGTCCACATAGTTGGGATTTGGACTGGCCGAGATTGTAACTCTTTAGAAGAATAGAAAGCCCAGTCTTTCTCCTGGTGGTTTCTTACTGCTGACCTTGAGGTTAGCAGCCTAATGTGCAATCTGTTGCTACCTGATTATTTCATTACATAACTGCTAAATCACTGAGAATCATGGCCCACTCCAGTCAATACATTTTTTTTCCTTGGCGGGGAGGGACAATTTAATCCACAACAGAACCTACAGGGTCTTGGTGTGCACTTACTGGTTCATCTCATTCCGTATGTACTGGGAGGGTTTTGTGTGTATAGTTGTTTTTTGGCTTTTGATTTGCTGTCATTTAGATTTCCCCTTTGGACTCTGTCCTCCAACCGTCATCTCTCTCTGGGCAACTGAACCCCAGTTAGGAGGGTGACCTGAAAAGTTCTGGGCCACTTTTGCCGATTGAAAGGAATGAATGAGAAGAACAACCAGATCCCAAATCTGGCCTCAGCCTTTCCCCCTTTCGCTAAGTGGCCTCCTGTCCACCCTTCTCTAACCAGCGTGCTGCTTGCTCATGGTGGTTTAGAATGGTGGTTCAGTGGTAGAATTCCTGCCCTGCATGAAGGAGACCCAGGTTCAATTCTCAGCCAACGCGCCTCATATGCAGCCGCCACCCCACCCTTCAGCTAAGCTTTCTGTGTTGAACAGGCTTCAGCAGGGCTTCCACTGAGATACTGTGATCTGCTCCTGAAAAATCAGCCCGTGAAAATCCCATGGATCACACCAGTGGGGTGGCACAGGCTGGGGCAGTGTTTTATCCCATATGATTGGGACAGCAAGCTGGGTGGAATCAAAGGAGCCCTGGTGCTCTTGGTTAGGCAATGGGCTGCTCAATGCAAGGATAGCAGTTCAAATCCATAAGCCACTCTGAGGGAGAAAGACGAGGCTGTCTCTACTCCTGTAAAGATATACAGTCTCAGAAACTGTAGAGGTCACTGTGAGTCAGAATCGACTTGCTGGCAGTGCATTTGGGTTTAGATAACATAACAAACATAAAACATAACACTAGAGAAAGGTACCATTCTCCATTTCTCTCCCAGCTTCCGTTCCAGTGACCAGATTCCAAAGTGCTCAACCCAGAGCACCTTGCCTAGGACTTCAAGCCCTTGTCTGACTCTTGGTTCATCTGTTTTGTTGCCGCCTCTTCTCTCACCTCTGGGGTCAGATCCCTTTCCTATTGCTTTCTGCCTGGTTCGTTGTTTCAGATGTGACTGTCACTTCACAAGCTTCCTGCCTACATAGGAAAAGACCTTCTCGTGAAAGTCCCTCTGTACTCCCACGGCCCCTGGGCCTGAATGGCTTGTGGAAACGAGAGCGAAAGCGCTTGACCTGCACATAATTACAAGACCAGGAAATGTTTGTTTGCACGAGGACTCTGCCACCTCTTCCTGCCTGGTCCCCAGGGGGAGATGTTTGGCCTGGCCACCCCAGGTCTATTGTGAGTCTTTCCTCTCTGTTTCCGCTCCGGCCTCTCCCTTTGGACCCAAACTCACTGCCACAGAGTTGAGTAGAACTGCCCCTGTGACTTTCTGAGACTGTAACTCTTTTTCAGAGTGGAAAGCCTCCTTGTTCTCCCAAGGAGCACCTGGTGGTTTCAAACTGCCAACCTTACTGTTAGCAGCTGAATGTGTAACTCACTATGACACCAGGTCTCTGTAGCCTTGGAGTAAGTTCTCTCACCTGAATAGGGGGCTAGCCTGTTCAGGCAGACTGCCCTTGCTTAATCATGTATGCAGCAAATATTCTTGAACATCCAGTGTACTCTTAAACACGAGTCAGAATGGGGCATAACATTGGAAGTGAGAGGGACGGCTGGTTGGCAGATCCAGTAGCTAATGGGATCCCTTTGATTTCTCCTAGGGTCTCAGTCCCTATATGGTGCAGTTGGTGAAACGCTATTAGTTGAAAGGGTTGGCAGTTTTAATCCACCCAGAGGCACCTTGGAAAGCCGGTCTGGCTACCTGCTTCCCAAAGGTCACAACCTTGGACACCCTATGGAGCAGCTCTGCCCTGCACACACGGGGTGGCCATGACGGCAACTAACAGCCCCAGGGACTCAGTGGCCTCATGCAAGTGTCAGTACACGTTTTATCTTCTTTATGAGGATAAAGAAAAAAGCCTCGCTAGAGGCAGTCCAGTTCATACACCCCAGGTTACTTACAAACAACACATCTTTAAACTTGTTCCTGTGATCAGTGGATGGCTGCAGACACGTTCTCTCAGGGCGATGTTTGTTTTTGGCTCGTTGTGGTGCCTTCAAAACAAGAATCCAATCAATCCCTGGCTTCCCAGGGGATCTGCTGGACCAGTTAAAGTCAAGGTCAAGGGGTCAGCTTAGAAGGATATGGCAACTGTTTTGGGGGGTTCCGAAGGGTCATCTAGATAGATTTTCCCCCAAAGGACACAGGATTATCACGAGGGAGGGAGGGTTATTATAAAGAAAATTTTTTTAAAAAGCACATTGGTGAAAGACGACATCCAGGAAGCCTTCAATCATATGAAGAAATGTTTGTGTTCATTAGCCATAAGAGAAATACATATTAAAACGACAATGAGGTATCACCTCCACCGACACTCTTAAAAATATTTTGAAAAACAGAAGATAGTAACTGCTAGAGGGGCTGTGGAGAGATTGGAACACTCATACATTGCGGGCGGGACTGTAGAGTTGTACAACCAGTATGGAAAACAGTATGGTGCTTCCTTAAACAACTGCAAATACAAATACTTTATGATGCTACAATCTCTCTACTTGGTATAGACCCCAAAGAAATAAAGAATACAACACAAACAAGCATGTGCACACCCGTGTTTACTGCAGCAAGTTCTATAATAGCAAAAATAGGGAAACAATCACAAACTCCAAATACATAGGAATGGCTAAATAAACTGGCACATTCATACCGTGGAATAGTACGCATGCTTCTTTAGAAGAACAATGATGAGTGTGTCAAACTCCTTCAGCCGTGGACATCATGCTTAGCAAAGGTAGTCAGTATCCCTAAGATAAATATTTTACGACATCATTCTTACAAAGGAAAAGAAAAGAAGTGGTTTTTGTAGCAAAAAATAAGACTTTAAAGACTATAGTGAGGCCAGGGTCAGGTGAGGGAGGTCAGGGTGAGGGAAAGGACAGGAAATTATGGAGGAAGGGAGGGTGGAACAAAAAAATAACACACATTGGGGGTGGGCTGAATGGCATACTGTTACTGATTGGATGAGACGGACAGTGCAACTGTCATGAAGAAAAATATTTTTAAATCATCTTATTGGGGGCTCATGCAACTCTTATCACAATCCACACATACATCAATTGTGTCAAGCACACTTAAACATTCGTTGCCCTCATCATGAAAATGTTTTCTTTATAAGTATTCTGTAAACAAAATGGGAAAAGTTTTAAATATATATAAATAAAAGCAGCCATAAATAAATGAAATTAAAATTGTGTGTGTGTGTGTGTGTGTGTGAGAGAGAGAGAGAGAGAGAGAAAGACAGAGAGAGAGAGAGAGAGAGAGAGAGAGAGAGAGAGAGAGAGAGAGAGAGAGAGAGAGAATATGAGAATGAGAATCACAGACTTTAACAAAAAAACCCTCGAGGCTCCTTACCCTCAGTTCTCAACTTTGGTCTGAGCGGCCAGCAAGGGCGGAAAAGTAAAACCGAAACCCACTTGGGTTCCTCACACGCCATCCAAGTTTGTTTTAAACAAACAGCGAGGGCTGTCCTAGGAGAAGGTTGTTGGGAATCCTCACCCCATCCACCCGCCAGCCCTGATCTTTCCCCTTCAGGCTCCCTTTTGATCCTCAAGCTCAAAGAACCTGGCAAAGGAGCCTGATGTGCGTCCCCCTGAGGGCGCCAAAGAGGAGGGTTCTTCAGGGAAGGCTTAGAGAGATGGAAACCCTGCCCCTTCAGACGTGTACAGGGCTAGGTGGAAGTATGTGGAGAAATGGTACCTTTGCATTTTGATGTATATTTTTGTTTCATAAACTGTCCATGATCTTTCCAGCAATACTTCTGACCTGACCCTTGTATATAAAGGACTGGGTTCTAAATATTTTCAGCTTGGCATGCCGTGTGATTTCTGCTGTCACTGCTTACCTCTGTCACTGAGACACAAAAGCAGGCCCAGGCCATCCAGAAACGAATCGATGTGGCTTTTTGCCCATGCAGTTTTGTTTCTGGATACTGCAGTTTGAATTGCAGGTAGTTTTCACATATCACGGAATGTTGATGTTCTTTTGATTGTTCCTCATCCCCTAAAAATGTGAAAGCCCTTCTTAGCTTGATGGCAGAAGGTCTGATTTGGCTCTCGGGCCAAGAGTCTGCTGACTCCTGGCCCAGAGGAATACATAAAGTACAGACGTTGACACTAAAGCCAAAGCTTTCAAATTCTGTACTTCTTCTGGGTGGGGTTGAACCACCAAACCTTGTGGCTTGTAGTCGCGTACTTAACCATTTGTGCCACCCAGGCACTGAGACCCTAGGAGAAAGCCAGGCAGCCCCATGATGGCCAGTTCAGTGGGGACAATTGCTTTACCCTCTGTTTCTGTCAGTACCAAAGCAGTCTTCCTAAAAGCTGATCCCCCAACATGGGAGGGGCCAGGCCAATGAGGGGCAACAGACCTGACCCACATGGGTCATGTAAGGTTCATCTGGAGATGGTTGTGTCTGATAAGGATCCCAGTGACATCCTGAAGACATATGAGGGAGAAATGGAGCCCGGGTAGTGCAGGGTCTTTGAAAGTCCCCCCCCCCCTACCCGTGTGAAACGCCCTTGAAACCAGACCCCAAACCAAACCATTTCCTTCCCTGTTTTATTTACAGAGGAATCGGCAACCCTCCCTCCCCTGCTTTCACCTCTCGCCTACTCATTTCTGGGTGTAGATTAAGTGGCCCGGGCAGAGGTCTGCCTTGGGCTGTGTCATCATGATGAATCTTAGTCCCTGGGATCAGATCTCACCCTCCAGAACTGCCTGGAAGAAGTCTTCTAATGGCTGCAACCGCAAGGCCACACTCTGTAGCCACCCTGCCTCTCCCCAACCCCACACAAATGCAGAGTGATTGTCCAGCCCAGAGGGCTCGAGGGAACGTTTGTGTTTACAGCAACACAAACAACCCCGAGATGTAATCCGTGCAGTGGCAATCTTCAGTTGCATCACCAACTTGACCACGTTTTCCTGCTAGAGGTCGGCCCTCACCTGGCTCACAATAGTGTTTGCTTCCATTTAATTTGCAGTATCAAGAAGTGGTTTTGGGGGACAGAGTTCATTTTAGGGATCCACAACCCCCGAGGCACCTTGTCTTCTTTGGAGGACCCTTCTGTGGTGCATGTGCTCTGTCTCTCTGGATATCTGCAGGCGCACCTTCCATGTGGGTGAGCCTGGTTCCTTCCCCCAGCCATTGCACCTCCTCCCCAGGCATGGTGCTGAACAAATCTTGGTGGAGCTTCCAGACTAGGAAGAAAGAGCTAGTGGTCGACCTCAAAAACCTTAGGAATCAGAGCTGCCTGGTCTGCAAACATGCAGTGCAGTCTGCATCTCCTGCCATGGGCATGGGGGGGAGGCGCCCATTTATTGGGAGCCAGCTGACTCTTCTTGCTCCTGCACCTCCTCCAGCACAACCTACTTGGCGACTGCCACTGCATCTTAAAAGTTGTTGTTGGGTTGTGCTGTTTTAGTCCCCACATCACTGTTCTCTGTAGACTGGGATTATTCTGGCTTGTCACGGGAGTGGGTTGGGGAATGGGGGGTGCTGCATTTTAATATGTCACCCCTTGGTTGTCTCTGAGCCCCTAAGGCAGAACTGGCTCAGAGGAGCTTGTCGGTCTTCCCAGTTCTGCACCTATGAGCGTGGATCTGACAGCATTTTCTGCCTTGTCCCTTGCATCCGGGATGTATTTGCTGCTGATGAGCCTTGTTGAGGACATAACTGTTGATGAATCAACTAGGTAAATCTCTGGCCAGATCAGAATCATGTCTAGACAATGTCTACAGGGCTTAGACTCGATGGCAGCAAGTTGGGTTATAATACCTACGAGAAAATATCCGTCTCAGGTTACTTATTGGTCAACAGGCCAAATACAGTTATTGCAAAGATATGTCTTGTTCCCCACTGTACTCACTGCCTAGACCCTCACTGACTTTGAGGGTCTAAGGACCCTCATTCCTTAGACTTTGCTCACAACCTCTTATATTGTCTTCCTATCCATTTCTGTAGACTTTTCAAATGTTTGAGCCCATTGCTTCCTCAGTTTGGCTTAAGCCAGCTTGATTGGACCTGTGACATGTACAGTGGAAGTCTCTCTCCCCTTGAACTGTGTGGCAGGTTGAGGGCAAATAGCCCACTTCATATCTTCAGTGTCTGTCAAAAGGCCTGGCTATTCATGGACACTTGACCATGTGTGCTGAATGGATGACTGGATGAAAAGAAGGAACCTCTTTAGCTCCAGGCACATCCATTTCCCTCCCGCAAGCTCTCTCTAAACCCAACCAGGATGAGGTCTCACTGCAAGCAATGTTCTTCTAGTCATACCGTGTCTCCCCGAAAATAAGACACTGTCTTATATTTATTTTTTCCTCAAGAAGACAGATTATGGCCTATTTTCAGGGCATGTCTTATTTTTTTAAGTATGGTACAACAATCTACATTGACTCAAGTATAGTTACGTCGTCGTCTTCTGGACCATCGGCCCACAGAGCTGAGTCACACGGCAGCCCCAGCTTTCCTTCTTCCCCCTGAGGACACACAATACCTGGAGCAGAGAGTCCTGCTCCTCACTGCACTGAGGAGACTTTGACTTTCACTGTCTACGTCTCTATACCTCAGCTTGCAGCACGCACAGAACGACCGGGACCTGACAGGGGAGCTGACCTTTTTTATGGGGCTGCCTGAACCTCTCTGGTCACCTCCGAGATAGCAGCTGTCCTGATGGGGCAGATGAGAAGGGCTGCCTGTCTCGTCTCGGTGACCACTCCGTGCTGGTATGCTGCAGAGCCACGCCGATCACTATGTCTTATTTTTGGGGGGATGGCTTATATTGTGCAAATGCTTAGAAACCCTGCTATAGCTTATTTTATGGGTATGTCTTATTTACGGAGAAACATGGTATTTGCATTTATTGCAAAATCCTCCCAAAAGGAGAGGCCCAGGAGGGTCCCACAGTCAAATGAGCTTGAGGGATCCTGCACACTCCATTCACATTTAGAGAGTGACTGCCACAGTCAGCAAGCTGCTTAATGTAGGTTCAGCCCAACTTTGCCAGTCGCGTTTGCCCATTGATGCTTTGCTTCTCAAAACATCTCCCAGTACTACTCTCTCCAATACGTACTTTTGTACCCTTATTAATAAATTAAAATAACACAGTCCCTCAAAGGAATGAGTCCACCTGGCAGCACCCGAGGGCATACTTTGAACGCCTCCAAGATCCCGTGATTATCTGTTCCCCAAACATATATGGGTAACACAGGAGTACAGAAAACTCCAAACCAAACACATTGCCAGAGAACCCATTCCGACTCGCAGCGACCCTATCGGACAATGTAGAACTGCCTTCTTGTGGCTTTCAGAGGCTGTAACTCTTTATGGGAGTAAGAAGCCTAGTCTTTCTCCCATGACGTGTACAGTGGTCGACATAAAACCTCACAGGGGTCTGTGTAACTGCATGCACAGAGATCCCTATGGTGCAACGTCCACAGATGGATCTGCTCCACCTGCTCATTCATTCATCCATTTTCTCGGCAAACACACCCTGAAGTTCCATCATAGGCCAGGCATGGTTCTGGGCACTCAGGAGGCCACGGTGAGAAGCAGACAGTCTGTTATGGGGTGAGTTGGGCCCACCCCCAAAGGAAGATGTGATGACGATCTAACTTCTGTACCTGTCCACATGGCCCTGTTTGGAAACAGAGCCTTTAAAGATTTCATCAGTTAGGCTAGGAGCCCTGGTGACACAGTGATTAAGCCGGTGCTTCCGTGTGTGTGTGTGTGTGTGTGTTTGTGTGTGTGTGTGTGTGTGTGTGTCGGGGTAGGGGCAGAGTGGAGCTGGAATGATCCAGGAGGACTACCAAAGCAGATACCTATGCTTTATCCTAGATTATGGGCCATCATACAAAAGTTTTTCATAGCCAGGGGAGTACTAAGTAATTTTTTTTCCCCTGCAAGGGGACAGACAGTAGGCCGAATAAGTCTGGGAACCTCTGGGTGAAGTGATTGGCTGCTAACTGAGAAGTCGGTGGGTCAGACCCACCCAAGAGCCCCATGGGAGAAAAGACCTGGTGACCCTTGCCTGCAAAAGCTCCAGCCAAGGAAACCCTCGGGTAGATTCCCTCTGTGTGTCGCTGTGATGCTGACAGCTCTGCCACTGGTACTCCAAGTACCAGAGGGGTCCTGCGTGGGAGACAGGTTTCCATGGAGCTTCCAGACTAGGCAGAAAGGCCTGGCAATCTATTTTAAGAAATCAACTGATGGAGGGATCACAGCAGAGCAGGGTCTGACTCCCTTTGGGCATGGCTTTCTGCAGGGTGACGTAGAGGGTCTGTGAAGGCGAGGAAGACCCTTGAAGGGACGGATGGGCACAGTGGCTTCATTTTGTTCTTGCCTGCGTAAGACCACCAGGACTGGACAGCAGCTAGCGCTCTAGTTAGTGCACTTTAAAGGCCCCTTTCTGCTCACAAAATGATTATTCTATGAAATAAAATTATTTCTGTAGAGGCAGAGACTTCTTTCAGATATGCTGGGTTTATAGAAATGATGTGTACTGTAACTAATTTGTGCCAACAAGATTTAAAAAAATACCTCAATCGAATAATCATACATATTCTCTTCTGAGGCATTCAAACCTCATTTCTAATTGATCTGTCGTTCACAGTGCTACAGAACAGTCTTAAAGTGCTCCCTCCTTCACCTCAGGTAACTATTGATTTTTAAATGTAGCTGAGCTGCGAGAGGCAAGGCAGCAGGCTGGTGGAGAAGGGGATCTTTTAGAATCACCTGAGCCCGAGGGACACCTAGGATTACCTCTCATCCCAAATGTGGCTTCTTGCCTGGTCATGGGAGACACGGTGGCCGACCAAGTGAAGGGTGAACAAACTCCCAGGGAACTTAATACACACTCCATCCCACTCCACCTACCCCTTATGGGACAGGATAGTCTTGGTGCAACAGAGAGGCTCATTGGCCACAGTTGCTCACCTTGCTAATGTGAGCTTTTCTCTGATTGAGTGTTCTTACAGCAGGGTACACTTGTGAGCTCTTCACGGCTTGCAAGTTGGGCTTCTGCTTGCATGGAAGGTCAGCTACCCCGGACCTGGATAAAACCTGGACAGGCCAGCAAGCATTCTGAGCATTGGCCTGTAGCCTGCACTCAGTGCTGCTGAGTCAATTGTGACGCACAGTGACTCTCTAGTTTGAGTAGAAATGTCCCCTAAGGTTTCCAAGGCTGAGATATTTTCAGAAGCAGCGTGCAGCATCTTTTTCCAGCAGAGCGGCTGGTGGGTTAGAACCATCCACCTTTGAGCCAGCATCCAAGTGCTTAGCCACTGCTTGCATAGCTTTCTGGGAGGAGAGAGGAGAAGCTGCTGGAGGAAGGGATGGGAGGAAGGACAGACAGCTCCTCTGTGTGGAAGGCAGCAGGCACAGATGTTTGTACCAGCAGATGGCCGACGGGCACCAGCAGAACCCTCCCCATTCCCGCTGGCCCGAAAGGGGAGGGGAGTGGGAGGGGGCGGCCACAGTGGCTCCTCTCTGAGCTTCAGCCTCCAGCGGCAAACCTCAGCATCCGTGGCCTGGTGTGCACGTCCACCCTCCTCCCAAGTATTGATCCGGCCAAGGGTTTACAGACGTCCTGGAGAGCTCAAGTCTAGCTGCAGGCTCCTGAAATGATCGGTGCCAGGTGGCCGTGCTGCTGCATTTCTAAGAGGCTGCCCATGCCTGCACTATCCACTGAGTGAAGAAGGGAGGGGCCCACGGCACCCATTCGCTGCTCCTGCTCAAGAGAAGACTGTTCACAGACCTTGGAATCCTCTCCAGCCCACCCTTTGGGAAGCTCCCAGCAGCCAGCAGGATTGCTCTGGAGGTGGATGGGGGAGCCATACAGTCCTGGACCTGGCTCTACCCCAGCGGCTTCTGTGTCTCTGGAGCAGTCCCTTCATTGTAAGAAAGGCCTCAACTGTCCCATCTGGGAGGATGGAAAAAGCCACTGTATCCTAGAGAGTCAGTCCTAGTTGGGTTGGAATTTGAAGAGGCCCCATAAGAAACTGGCAGGGCTGAGCAGTGACTTGAGCAGAAGCCCAGACTCCAAGGCCCCATGATCTTTCCCAGCCCTGAAAATAAAGAGATGGGTTGCCCACGAGCTTCAAAACTCCCCTCACTGCCATTGAGTGGATTCCAACTCGAAGCAAGCCTACAGAACTGCCCCCGGGGCTTTCCGAGGAGGCAACTCTTTCCAGGAACAGAAAGCCTTGCCTTTATCCCACAGGGAGGCTTGGGGCTTTGAACTGTTGACCTTGCAGTTAGCAGCCCATCACACCCCCACTACACCACTAGGGCTTCTGCTGTGAATTATGGGGAAAACATTGACCCTTTTGGAGTATTTGGATTCCCAGTTCCATGGTCAACTGCCCTTTGAAAGGTTCAAATCCATCCAGAGGCACCTTAGAAGAAAGCCTTGGCTATCTACTTCTGAAAAAAGATCAGCCCTTGAGAACCTTACAGAGCACGGTTCTACTGTGACACACCGGGGGCCACTGGGAGTCACCGTCAACCCAGCAGCCACGCGTTTGGTTTTGGCATTTGAGTGGATAAGTGATCGAGGCGCGCGTGCGCGCACACACACACAGAGAGAGAAGAAAACCAATGATAAAGAGAAATGGATGGGTCTCGGAATCCAGAACTCTGAATAAAAACTCTTTTTGGGCACAGAAACTTGGGCGGCTTCAAATCGCGAGGAAGGGTATTCTTTGTTTAAACCCTGTGTTCCAGGCTCCGTGCCGGGCTCTGTGGGTCCTGCATGGCTGCTCTCTATATGCCCCAACCTGGGTGCCTCTGGGGCAATGAGGGCTGGACTCTATGGAAGAGGCAGCTGTCCTCAGCTCCCATTTGTGCTGGGCTGTCCTCCCTCCACCATAGCAGCCTCTGCAACAACGTTTACTTTGTACCCAGGCCAAGAGAGAGGGAGAGAGGGGGAGAGTGAGCGAGTGAGCAAGAGAGAGAGAGAATATGTATGCAAGCCTTCCCATTCCAAAACATTTCTGACAAAATCTGGCATCCCTGGTTCTAATCAAAATACTGAACTTTGGAACACATTAACATTCCTCAGCCCTCGGCGGGAAGAGAATTCAGCCGAGACAGCTTCAGTTCACAACCATAACAAAAATAGCTTCTCCCGAGGAAGACACACTAGACTAACAAGGTCACTCTTGTTTTGCTTCCCCTGCCATCTGTGCGATGGCACCAGGGGCTGGGTTTGGTACCAGCTTATTCTGCAGAGATTTGATGGGAGCCGGGTGGCACCGCAGAAGGCTTCTCAGCCTCTTGGCAAAGGGTTCCGGCACGGAGTTACCTTCAGAGTTCCCCAGAAAGCACATGGCAGATGGAGCCCCAGTCTCACCCCGCCACACTCTGCTCAGAGCTCCGAGCATGCAGAAGGTATGACACCCGCCGATAGCAACAAGCAGGTGGGACCCAGAAAGAGAGCGAACAAACGCGACAGGATGGGAAAGCTATCTTGGTCTTGAAAACAATCCCAAAGCGCCACAGAATGCTCGCTCTGGAGAGCAGGGTGTCTGAGCTCCAGAAGGGGAGCACAGAGAGTGTGAGTCCCTGCCCCCCCGCGCCCCCCCGCCCTTTCGCTTTCTCCTTCTCCTTCCAAAGTTCAGCTTCTTTCAATGATTGATCCTGAAGTCAAAGACTGGTTGTCCCACAATTTTAAAGAAGGCATAGGACCAAGGTGAGAAAGCGCATGGAGTTTAGGTGGCAGCTGCAGAAGGGCAGCATGCGTTGTAGATGGTCAGAGGAAGCCTCCAGAAAAGGGTGAAGACGAGAGACATAGATTTTTCAATGGGGAAAAGAGAGTTGTGTTATCTAAAAGAAGAATGTCTGGTTAGGCCGGACTATGAAAGACAATAAAAGCTAAGCTCGAAGGTATCTCGGAGTTGTAGAAGGCTAGAGCGAAGATGAATCGGGAGTTCTGCTGCGGAATGAAAGTGTGACCGTGTGCGTCCTTTAGGATATGAGGGATAGGCAACAGAGACAGGGCGTCTTGGAAAGTTGGTTGAAGATTTTTGTTTGGTGTGGTTAAGGTCCTTGTTTATTTGCCACTGAAGATTTAATGGATAAATTCATAAATTCTAAGAACATCCATGTCAAAGAGCATATAAAACAAAGAATTGAGTTTCTCACTGATCACCATATTTTTCTGAACCACTGGATTAAACAATTTTATTTTAGTGCAATCTTTTTTGGAGACAGGCGTTCCAGCAGAATAAATTCCTGAGTATGATCAACTCTGGTCATTGTGAAAGCCTCATAGAATGCCACATAAGATTTTTTTTTTCTCTCTCTCTCTCTGTATTTTAAAGGGGGAAAAAAAGTACTAAAAGTTTTTTTGCTGTATTATGAATTACATAAAACATTGCCAAATCAAGAGAAGCACCAAGTTTTTTAACTTAAGAAAGCCAAGGCAACTCTGGACAAGCCAGCCTTCTGAGGCCTTAACAACAACAACAAAAATCACATTTAAATGCACCAGTGGCCAGAAGCAGATGACTCCAGAGATAAACATCTGATCCCAAGATCACAGAACAAGACTCCATGGCTGTTACTAAATTTTATGAACTTTGTTTAGTGTTTGTAACCATGTTTTTGTGCTTTTTCTTGATATTATAATAAATCATTACTCTAACAGATATAGTCAAGTTATTGTTTTCCCCAAATATAGACAATTATTTACCTACTTTTTAAAAAAAGCAAACAACAAATATTAATAGCCCAAGTTTTTCTAAAAAACTAGCTTCCCACTTTGGATTAGTCTTTTGGAAATGTCAAGTTGTTTCCCTAAATATGGCCTCTCTCTGCACTTGCCCCAATCAGAAGATCCCAGAGGCAGGGTGTCTGAGTGGTGGCAGAGTGAGGCAAGTTGTCTATCTATGACACAGTTAGTAAGGAAGAAGTACACCCAGAGAGTAAGTACATGCAGTTGAAGGCCCTCCTCATAAAGGCGATCAAGGAATTTCTACAGAGATTCATGATCAGAAGGGGGCTGTGTAAACACTAAAACCGAGGCACGTGTCATAACTAGGCAGCAGACACAGGTTTGACCCTAGACTTCCTTTGCCCTATATCCCCTTTCTTACTCTGTTTTCAGATTATGTTCAACCTCTTCTTCCCTCCCGCTCCCCACTCGGGTGATCCTTGATAACTTATTGTTGCTATTAGGCGCCCTTAAGTAGCTTCTGACTCACAGTGGCCCTTGTAGAACAGAATGGAGCACTGCCTGGTCGTGTCCCATTCTCGTGATCATTGCCATAGATGCGGCCACTGTGCCTTCTATCTGACTGAGGGTCTTCCTCTGTTTTACTCACCTTCCACTTTACCAAGCAGGTAAAGTAGACTGGTCACCCCTGACAACATGTCCAAAGGACATGAGATGAAGTCTCACCGCCCTTGTGCCCCAAAGCATTCTGGCGGTACTTCTAACACAGATGTTCTTCTGGCAGGCCGTGCTACTTTCAATATTCTTTGTCAACATCACAATTCAAACGCATCCATTCTTCTGCGGCCTTCCTTATTCACTGTCCAGTTTTCAAATTCATAAGGGGCGATTTAAAATAATCTGGCTTGAGTCAGGTGCACGTGAGTCCTCAAGGGGACGTCTTTGCTCTTTGCACTTACAAAGAGATCTTTTGCTGAAGTTTTGCCCCGTGCAATAAGTTGTTTGATTTCTTGACTGATGCTTCCATGAGTGTTAACTCTGGATCCAAGTAAAATGAAATTCTTGACCATGTTGAGCTTTTCTTTGTTTATCATGCCACTGCGTATTGATCCGGTTGTGAGGATTTTGTTTCCTTTACTCTAAAGTGTAATCCATATTGACCTCCAGCAGTAAGTGCTTCACGTCCTTCTGGCTCTCAGCAAACCAAGTTGTGTTATCTGCTTATCACAGATGATCAATGAGTTTTCCTCCAGTCCTCATGCTGTGTTCTTTTTTTCCTCATATAATCCAGCGTCTTGGATTATTTGTTCAGCACACAGATTAAATAGATTGGTGAGCTTTTGTGATTTTTAACTTGTTGATGTTTGTTCTTAGTCTATCTTAGTCTGGAAGTTCCCTGGAAATTTGCTCAACTCCATAACAACACACAGGCCTCCACTGATCGACAAATGGTGGCTGTGCGTGAAGTGCATTGACTTGGAAGTGAACCCAAATCTCTTGTGTGGCAGACAAGAATCCCACCAATCACCCACTAGTGTCTACCCACCAAGAATCCCACCCATCACCCACTAGTGTTCCTTTTGAGGTAAATTCTGACTCCTGTTGACACAGGTCAGGGCAAAACTGTCTCATAGGATTTCCCCATCTATACTTACATCTATAAGGAGCCTTGATGGCATCGTGATGACGAGTTGGGCTGTGATCCGAAAGATCAGCAGTTCAAATCCATCAGTTGCTTCTTGAGGGAAAGAGGAGGCTTTTTGTTTCTGTAAAGAGTTACAGCCTTGGAAATCCACAGGGGCAGTTCTAGCTACCCTGTTCTGTAGGGTCGCCATGACTTGGAATAGACTGGAGAAGATAACAGTGTTTGTGTACGTCTCTATGGAAGCAGACTTCCACATCCTTCTCCCTTCCCGTTGCCAGCCTTTCAGTTAGCAGCCGAGGAATAACCACAGTGCCACCAGGGCCCCAACCACAGTGATTAGGAGGATTGAATGAGAGCGAGGGAATGTCATTGCCTAGAGGAGGCTCTTAACAGAACACACCTGTATGTTGAGCTTCCTCCCCTAAGAATGCTTCGGTGTACATGACCTGCCAAGATCGTTCAGCAGCCCCCGGTGGCACTTTCCAAGGGCTGCACAGTTTCATCCATAGTTTCTTCCTTTGTAAGGCATCATGCACAAGTTAATATACCAGTGACTTTTAAAAAAGCAAAAGCAAACTAATTTTAGAGTTATTGTAGGTTAAAAGGGACCTGGCATAGTGAGGTACAAGTTAGGCTACTAACTGCAAGGTCAACAATTTAAAACTACCAGCCACGGTAAATAAAGCTGCTATCAACATTAAAAAACAAACTACCAGCCACTCCGAGGGGAAAAGATGAGGCTTTCTGCTTCAGTAAAGATGTACAGTCTTGAAAATCTACACAGGCAGTTCTACTCCGTCCTATGTAGGGTTCCTATGAGTTAGGGTCAACTCAATGGCAGTTAGTTCATTTTTTTTTTGTTTTAGGTTTATAGGAAAATTGAGCAGGTAGGACAGAAAATTCCAATCTATAAGGGCGCTTCAAAAAGTTTATGGAGAATATTTTCTGTGCCTCTCAAAGTAAATCTTTATTTTAGGAAGGCAAGAGCCTAAACCCGGGTAACATCAGCATGCTACTCAGTGATGTTATGAATCCCCTTATGCCTTTATGTAATAAAAATATGAAAGGCCTAGAAAAAGTTTATGGAAAAATTTTCCTTTGAGCTTCTTGAAGCTTCGTCATACACACCCTTCTCACACAATTCTCTGTCTCATTAGCATGTGGCACATTTGCTATAACTGACACACCCATACTGATACATCATCATTAAATGAAGTCCACAATTTGCATTAAGGCATATTCTTGGTGTTGTACAGTCCCCTAGGTTTAGACAAATGCATCCTGTCATGTGTCCACCATGACAGTATCATAGAGAATAGATATTATTGTAGAAAATAATGGTCTCATCATGCTAAAAATATGCCCTGTGTACCCCCTCTTCATTTGTGACAACCACTGATCTATTTACTGTCTCTATAATTTTGCTTTTTATAAAATCTAGGGAGTTGAGATCCTAAGGCATGTAGCTTCTTTGCAATATCTATTAGGATGCTGCCGTATCTTTTCACAACTTAATAGCTCATTTATTTTTATTGTCAAATAATATCCCACTGTGTGGATGTTCTGAAGTTTATTAATCCATGAATAAAGTCATGAATGGCTGCCTTAGGCTGGGTTCTCCAGAGAAGCAAAACCAATGAAATATATATTTATTTAGCAAGTGAGCAAGAGTTTTATGTCAAAGAAGTGGCTCGTCCAGTTGTAGAGACAAGCAAGTTCTAAGTCTGTGGTTCAGATGTCAGACTAGAGGCTTCTCTTGGCTAGAGTGGTGGCAGGGACTTATGAATCCAAGAGTGGCAGATCAGATAGTAGGCTTCTTGCAGCAGAAGAAAATGAATTCAAAGTGGGAAGTTAACATAGTAGGCTGCTGACAACTCCCAGAATCAACCAGGCAATATGATAAGCTTTTGGCACACATCTGAAGAACCAGGGCTAAGCCACATGCAGGATTCAGACCTAGCAAAAAAAGCTTTTCCCCAGCATCCCACTTACATGGAAAGCAGGCAACACCCCAGAGGAAACTTCCTTACAACTGATTATATCAGGGCTATGATCTGTAAAGGCATTACACCTCACTCTAATCTTCTTACCACTGTCTGGCTGTTCTTAGTACATCTCATTTTAGAGGTGCTTATGTTTTTTTCAGATCTCGTCAGAGGGAATTACTGGGTCTTAACCACCAAATCACCAAGAAGCCTGGCCCAGACAAGTTGACACAAAACCTGAACTATCATAATGACTAATGGATAAAACATCATGAATGTACACACAGAATATCACATATAATTTAAAGGATTTATGACTTACTGAAGCCATGTACTCCTAGTAGGTACCCATGAATCCCAGTTAATTCTATAGTGTACCTGCTAGGGCGAAAAGAATCAAACAACTTTTAGTAACATAGAGGTTTTTGTTGTTAGGTGCACTTGAATTAGTTCCACTCAGAGCAACTTTGTGTACAGCAGAAAAACAAAGTACTGCCTGCTCCTGTACCATCCTCAAAATTGTGTTTGAACCATTGTTGCAGTCACCGTGTCAATCGACCTCATCAAAGGTCCTCTTCTTTTTCCACTCCTCCCTGTGTTGGACAGGGTTCTCTAGAGAGACAAGACCAGATTGCTAGTAATTATATACACATATATTTATATAGATAGATAATACAAGAAATGAACCGTTAAATTATAAAGCAGTGAGACACTAGCAGTCCTTTAAGGCTTGAGAGCCTCCAGTTGCCAGCCCCTTTCTGTAGAGAGAGCTGGGCTATATATACCCAGGCAGCAAACAGCAAGGCAGGTCACCAACTGTCGGCCCCCAGCTCCAGAGACGAACATTCCAATCGTGTGGGCTTAAAGGGACCTCAACTTACAGCGACACAGTCCACAGGCTAGGCATCCCACAGGGAGTGTACCCCTTTAAATTGAGGCACAGAACAAGCAAGATGAGGCTCACCAAGCCATTTATCCCTCTCCCCTTCAGTTAATCCTACATGTGTTTATCGGCCAGGCTGGCACAATAAACTATCGCACCCCCCCTCTGCGTTACTAAGCATGACATCCTTTCCAGGGACCGGTCTCTTCTGATAGCATGTCCAAGGCACATAAGACGAAGTCCCCGTGCTTGTGTGGAAGGAGCATTCTGCCTGCATTTGTAACACAGATTTGTTCATTTGGCTCTCAGTGTTCTTCAGCATCATAATTCAGATGCATCAGTTCTGCAGTCTTCCCCATTTATTGTCTCATTTTACATGCATGTGAGTTGATTGAAAAGGGCATGGCCTGGGTCAGGCACACCTTCGTCCTCAAAGTGATAGCCTTGCTCTTTAACCCATTTAAAGACACCTCGTGCAGCAGATTTGCCCAGCGCAATATGTTAGGTCTGATTTCTCTGCTTTCATGAATGTGGATTGGGGCTTTAAGTAAAACGAAGTCTTTGACAACCAAACCAAAGAAAACGTCCTGATAAACAGAGAAAACCGTGAACTTGTCAATGATTCAACATAGAAGTGCTATCCTTGAAGGGACCAATCCCTTCCTACCACATCAAGGATAGAAAGGTGTTGGTCACTTTAAGGATACAACCCTTCCTCTCCTTGTTATGGTTGTTAGTAGCTGTGGACCTGACTCCTAATACTCAAGGTGATCTCATGTGCCACACAGTGAAGCATGGACTGGTTTTGAACTACCTTCATGTTTGATGGTCTCTTGGCTCCATTATTTCAGTCATTGTGAATGTTGAGTGCCTTCCAACCTAGGTGGCTCATCTAGAATTCTGTTGGATGATATCCCCTTGTTATCCTTAGGATTTTTAGTAGTTTATTTCCAAAGTAGAGCTCTGGACCTACCTTTTTAGTCTGTCTGAGTCAGGACGCTCCACCGAAACCTATGCATCATGGGTAACGCTGCTGGTAGTTGACATGGAAATGGAATAGCCTTTAGCGGCACAGCCACATTGCCAGCCACCGCATACGACAGACTGGTGGGTGGACATTTCAGCTCTGAAGCCAAAGAAAATGAATTCATTAGAACAGTTCCTTAGGGACTTTTTCTCCCTCTCAAAAAAGGCAAACAGGGAAAATCTGAGTTCAAGGTGAATTGACTCTGATCTGCCAGGGGTCCACGTGGGTTGAGGGGAAGGGTCTTCTGGGATTTGACATTTACATCACTCCTGTGCAGGGGGACTAAGATAAGAAAGGGAAGCTCAGGGTCTGAAGCAGGTAATGGGCAGCTGTGGATGGTTCCCGAATCAGAACTGACTTAGAACATCTAGCAAAGGTTTGAAAAGATGGGGGAAAGCCTTGGGGCTATTTGGAAGTGTTCGCTGGATTAAGACTGACCCCTCCCTGCTGGATTGAGGCTGGAGTTGATGAGGAAGTCCTTGTACTGCTGCCCTAGCAAGGAGCGTCCCAGGTAGACACTCATCACCTCTGGCCTAGGGCCTGTTCATTTGTTCACTTTTATTAGCCTGTTTCTTCCCTCCTTCCTTGGTGGCCTCTCAGGGCTTGGACTAACTTGGACGCCCTTCCCAAATGGTCTGTTTTGTCATGTTCCCACCACAAATGTTGAGCCGGTCTTCATTATCGTGGTGGTTCAGTGGTTGAAACCTTGGTTTCCATGCAAAATTTATGTTCAGTTCTCAGCTAGTGCACCACCCATCTGTCAGTGGAGACGTGTGTTCTTAATGAACCTAAACATGTTTCAGCGGAGCTTGCCGACTAAGATGGACTAGGAAGAAAGATCTAGTGATTGACTTCAGAAAAACCAGCCATTGACAGCACTGTGGAGCCCAGTTCTGCTCTGAAACCTGTGGGTGGGGTCGCCTTGATTTGGAGTTCAGTCCAAGGCAGCTGGTTTTGGGTGTCATCAGTGCCGGGGTTTGGCTCCTTCCCAGACTTTCTGAATCAGCATGTCTGAGGGAGCGTGTCCTTTATTTAACGTTTCCCCTAGAGTGTGGGACAAACTCGCATTTCATGAATCTGCCAGATGCCCAGGCCTGGTTAGTTCAGGAAGGGGCAAGTATACCTAGTGGTGATCAGGAAAGCAAAGGACCACGCACTGGCCTTCTAATGGTCCCTCCACCATCCCATTTCCCCACTCACTCAATGTTCCAGTAGGGGATGAAATTTTAAATAATTCTCAAGGTTCTTTCCAATCCTTTGAGTCTGTCATTGGAGCTTAGCTTGGCTGGTTGGGGAAGTCCCTGGGTATTACAAATGGTTAACACCTTTGGCTGCCAACCAAAAGGTTGATGGATCAAATCCACCCAGAGATTCCTCAGAAGATGATCCTGGTGATCTTCTGAAAAACCAGCCGTTGGAAATCTTATGGCAGAGAGTTCTACTCTGACACGTTCGGGGCTTAACTGGTAGAGAATAAATCAACAAGGGTGTCATCATCTCAGGGGTCAGAGCTGTGTCTGGGAGAACCCTCTAGGGCAAGGGCTGGCACACTGTGGCGCTCCAGCCATCTGCGGCTTTTTTGGTATGTACACGAGGCTCCAAAGTAAAATTGAAAATATTTTAAAGGACACTCTTCAGATAATGGTGATTTCATTTGCTTGTAAAAATATATTTATGGCCTTTGAATAATTTTCAAATTCTTGTGAGGGACAGGATTGGCTCTTCCATCTTAAAAGTCTGCCAACTCCTGCACTGGAGCTCCCGGTTCGAAGATGACCAAGGAGGAGCCCTGCATTTCCACTCTCCCCCCATCAGTGGCTGTGCCCAGTGTCTCCCATTTCAGGCCTGCGCCTACCCAAACTGGCACCCTTCTCCCAGGCTAAGAACATTTCCAGTCTGTCTGCACCCTGGAAGAGAGTCTGGCCGAGAGGCAGCGTTTCGAATCACAATTAGTGTTCCCCACTGCAGAGCACACCAGATGAGAATTGATCTAAAACCTTTTACTGTCATCATTTACAGAGGGCTGGAAGGACATGCACATAAGTCAGCGGAGAAGACTCTTGCTCCTGGAGCCCAGCTGCACGTCAAAGAAATGTGCAGGCTACGGAAACAGAGCCGCTGCAAACCACTCTCCAGCCCGAACCCCCTTAGGCTCCCCAACTACACGGAGCACCCCTCTGTCTTTGCTAGGCTTGTATAGACTTTACTGAGGTCTCCCCGACAGACCATAAGTGACATCCACTCTAAGTGTTAAGTTTTTTTTTTTTTCATTGTGGTGGAAATACACATAAAACATAGACCATTTCAACAGTGTCCACGTGAACAACCAGCGACACCACATTCTTCAAGGTGTGCAAACATTCTCCCAATCTTTCCTCCAGTGATTCTTCGTCCATTAACATAAACACAATGCCCTGGAGCAGAACACTCCCTCTCTCCCTCGTCTTCCTACCCTGGTGACAACTCATCCAGTTTGTTTTCTCCATATTTCCCAATGTCATGTAGGTGAGATCATGTAACATTGTAATAAGCGGCATCTCGCTCAGCATGTTTTCAAAGTCCACCCGTGGTGTGGCGTGCCTCAGGACTCCATTTCTCTTTATGGCTGAGTCCATTGTGTGTATACACCACGCTTTGTTTATTCATTCGCGTGTGGATGGATATTTCGGTTGTTTCCATCTCTTGGTGATCATGAAGAGCGCTGTAGGAACATCAAGGTACACGTTTCTGTTTACATTCCCTCCTTCATTTCTGGTGGGTATGTACCTAGGACTGGCATTGATAATTCGATGACCAGCATTTTGAGGAACTGCCCAACTGTTCTCACAGTAGCCATAACTCAATGTCAGGCTTAATGATTTTATATCATTGATTTAATTACATCGTTAGAAATAAATACACTGAGCTGGTCATCGCTTCCCTCAAGATACAGAGTAGTTCTACCCCCCCCCCCAATTCCTTCACTCGTTTTTGAAGTCATTCTCTCTTCTTTACATCTGACCCCAGACAACCACTCTCCGTCTGTCTTGTTTTGCATTTGAAAAATAACTCCCCTAAGTAGAATCATACTGGACTAGGTCACTCAGCTTCTTCATGCTCAGGTCTTCTCCATGGTGTTCCTGCTTCCTGCTAAGTGGTCTGGCACAATTTGTTGATCCACTCATCAGTGTGAGTTGTTTCCAAGTTTGGGCTATTACAAATAAAGCTGTAACAAACATTTGTACGCAAGACATATGTTTTTATTTCTCTTGGGTAAATACCTAAGAGTGGAATTGCTGGGTTGCTTGATAGGTATATATTTCATGTAAGAAATGACCCAAGTTTCTCCACAGGAGATATGCCATTTGTATATTCTCATCTATAATGTATGATCATTTCAGTTCCTCTACATGATCGAGCCCCTTAGTATTGTCTGTCTTTTTCACTTTAGCCAGGCTAGTGGGTGTGTGATGGGGTCTCACTGTGGTCATGATGTGCGGTTCCTGGATGGCTGATTCTGAGTACTCTTCAGCGTGCTCGTTCTCCCAGTCTGTAGTTTGATTTTCATGTTCTTGATTATGTCTTTTAAAGAACAAAAGGTTTTATTATCAGCACTCCTGCTTATCGACTTTTCCTTTGATGATCTGCAACGTTTGTATCTTATCTTAGAACTCTTTGCCTACTCTAAAATCATGATTGCCTATGTTTTATTTGAGAAGGTTTACAATTTTAGCTCATATTTATCTATGATTCATTTCTAGTTAAACTTTGTGTGTGGTGTGTAGTAAGGGTTGATGTTTATTATTTTTCCCCAATGTGCATATCCAGTTGTCCAAGCAAATTCCTTTCTTCATTGAGTTTCCTAGTGACCGTGGCCATAAATCAGCTCGTCATGTTCCATAGTTATGTTTCTGAACTCGGTTTTCTATCCCATTGGCATATGTGTGTCATAGTTTTAACCACTGTACGATGTGCTCTCCAACTTGTTCATTGGCTTTTTTAATTGCTTTGTCTGTTCTGGGTCATTTGAATTTCCACATAAATCTTAGAATCCACTCCTCAATTTCTACGTAAGATTCTGGTGGCATTTTGATTGCGATTACATAATATTTTCAGATCTTTTTGAGGAAAATTGAGAACTGTTTGATTTTTTTCCAGTCCATGAACATGGTAAACCATTTTCTCTTAGTCAGTCTTTAAAAATTTCATTCAGGAATGTTTTGTGGTTTTTATTACGAGTGGAATTTTATTTTTCATTTCAGTTTCCAATTGATAGTTGCTTTTAAAACAATGAAGTTATTTCCTGCCCCTCCCCCCAACTGTAACCTGAAATTAAATACAGTTTCTTGTTCTTGTCAGTACTCATTCTCAGGGTTTCAGTAGAGCTCTGTTGATAAGATAGACAGGACTGTCCTTGATGTTACATTACATATCCTGTGTTAGACTGGGTAGACTAGAGAAACAAATCCATGGACACACATATGTCTATATGTCTAGGTATATGTTTATATGCAAGAGCAATTGTACATTAAGAAAACATGCCAACCCAATCCAGTCCAAGGCCATAAGTCTGATATTAGCCCATATGTCTGAAACCAATCCATAGTCCTCTTCAGCCTCATGAAACACATGCAATGACGCCAAATGCAGGACCATCACAAGCCAGTGGGTAGAAAGTTTTTGGGTCCAGTGGTGTTGTAAGCATCTCAGCACTGGCAGGGGTCTCTCTGTGGCTTCTCCGGCTTCTGAGGTCTAATTGCATCCATGTGACTTGTCCGGCTCAGGGCACTAGGGTAGTTCCATGTGTCTTGTCAGCTGCAATGTCTCTCTGGGAGTGAAGTAGTGAGAATCTCTCACCTCCAAGGAGGAAAATTCAGCAATTCCCAGAATCCTTAGGGGAAGGCCATGCCCACTCAGAGATCTCATTGGCCACATCCTGATTAACAGCCTAGACTCCACCCCTACACTCTTAATGCTCAGATTGACACTAGATTATGTAACTACCACATATCCTTTTTTATCAGAGAATTTGCAGCTATTCAAGGGATAATTCTCTGATCAGAAGACCATTTCTTTTCCATTGCTTTCCTCTTTTTCCCAGCTCCCACAATCCCACCTCCCACATGAAGCCTTTGAGAGATGTGACAGGTTTTTTTCTGATACCTTTCAACACTGATTCTTTCTCTACTCTCACTATACTGATTGCCATTATCCATATGCTGCTTAAAATGAGGGAATTTGTCATTTAACTCTTCTAGGTCTTAATTCTTTCTTGGTCTCAAGTATGCTCCCTCATTTTGCTCTCCTGAGAATTACTAGGGATTCCACTTCAAAGATCGCCCTCTTGGTTGTTTTTCCTAAATACGACTAGCTCCTCACCTGTCTTTAAGGCACCGTGCACTTGTATTGGAGAATCTATCACACTGCGTGTGACTGCAGAGCAGAAGCCACCTTATCCATCTGACAAGAGAGCTCAAAATCCCAGAATTCCTTCTAAACCTCCTCTTTGGTTCTTGCTCTCTCTCTGGGTCTTCATCCATCTCAGGCACGTACTGTAAAACTTCCTAGTCTGTAGATTTGTAGATTAACAAAAAGGACAAGGAAGCTTTGGGGACTCTGTGCTATTTAATTTTATATTTTAGGAGTTTTTATCATTAGAAAACACTCTGAATAAATAAACATTTGGGGTTTTATCTAAACGTCTTCCCATGTGGAATCCTCCCCCTACACACTTTTTTTTTGATTGTTCAAAATATAAAAGTAGTCATCTCATGTAAACACAGTGTACCAGGGCTTCTCAGCTTTGGCACAGTTTACATTTGGAGCTGATGACTCTTTGCTGTCTGTCTGTGGATGTTGAGCAGTATTCTTGGCCTCCACCCACTACATGCCAGCAGCACTCCTCTCCTCATTTGTGCAACAAAAATTGTCTCTAGGCATTGCCAAATGTTCCCTTGGAGGCAGAATCACCCTGGGGAGAGCCACTGCAGAGAACACCATAAACTCCAAGCCATACTCCCTGCCAGCCAGTTGATGCCAACTCAAAGCAACCCTGCAGAACAGAGAAGAACTGAAACCTGTGGGTTTCAGAGACGGCGAGTCTCTGTACGAGTAAAGAAGCCTCATCTTTCTCCCTTGGAAAGGCTGGTGCTTTTGAGCTGCTGACCCTGCTCTTAGCAGCTCAACAGGCAACCCACTACACCATCAGGGCTTCTTGCAGAATACCGTAAGAGTTTTGGAAAAATTTAATGTAAAAATTGTCCCCCAAATCCCAGCCAAATTTATCTATATTTTGTTTTCTTTTTAATACTTTCCTTGTCTCTTAAGGCTATTCAGTGCTGAGACTACTGGCATTGTAAGTATGTTGCACGACCTGGCTTTTCCTTGTCCTTGCCTCTGTACCTCAGAGATCCGTGGGTGGCCTCATTCACGTAGAGGACAAAATGAGTGCCTCTGCTTATTATGAAGACTCAGACTTGGGGACACAAGAAACCAAACTGGTGCCCTGGCATGTGGTTGACTACACTTCCGATGCCCCAGAATCCTTTAAAGCCCCAGCTGAGCTCTTCCCCAACTCAGTGAACCAGAAGGAATACAATTGTGGTTTTAGAAGAAAAACCGAGAGCCAGGCGGGGAAATAATTTGGAGGAAATTTAAAAACAGAAGGTGGAAGGGGAGGCTGGGGAAAGGATGCAGCTGGAGGCACCGGGTACACCGAGCCCGCCAGAACAAAGTGTACTTCCTGCAGAGGTTTCTAGAATACTGAAACAGCAGCTCCTTCTCGGGCAGATCAGCTAGATAGTGACCCTTTTAAGTCAGTCTGTTGGGTGGCTGGAACCAAGGGGGAAGGTGGGGCTTATGGTTTGAAAATGCCCTTCCATCTGCCGCCTTTACTCCCCTCCCATCTTTGGTTCCCATTGGGACTCAGCAGAACTGTAACCTCAACTGCAAAGCTCCCTGCCGTTTGATTGAAAAGCAGGTGTGCCCAAGGCATTGGGAGAAGGACCTTGGGTTTTCAAGGGCAAATCCCTTAAATTGTAGGATGGATATTAATCGAAACAAGAAGCTATTCCTCTCATACTTTTTTTCTCCCTAAAATGAGGTAAAATTCATATAACATAAAATAGCTGTTTTTAAGATTAAATGTAGTGGTATTTGGTACTTTCAAAGTGTTGGCCTGGGCACCCACTATATCTATCTAGTTACAAAACATTTTTATCACCCCTCACAAAGAAACCCTATACTCAATCAGCAGCCACTCCTCATTCCTCCCACCCCATTCCAGTCCCCTGGCAACCACTAATCTTCTGCCTCTATGGGTTTGCCTCTTTGAACATTTCATATAAATGGAACCACATGCATGTGGGTTTTTTTATCTTCTTTCACATAATACATGATATTTTTGAGGCTCATTCATCCTGTCATATATTTCATTCATTTGTATGGCTTAATAATATCCTGTTCTATAGATTTACTAATTTTGTTTATTCAGCCACCAGTTGATGGACGCTTGAGTTGTTTCCACCTCTGGGGAAATGTCAACAGTGCTGCCATATGAGCACGCATGTTTCTCACACACGTGGACGTGGACTCCTCAGCATGATGCCCTAACTCCTTGGAGTCATACCCATTGTCATATCCCTCCCCTGAAGAGTATCACACTCCTTGCCAGGCCCCTTCTTTCTTGTCCTAGAAATATCCCTACTTATGGACTGTCTGGAGGAGATCCATGTTTGTGTCCATTCCAAAGAAAGATGACTCAACAGAATGCTCAAACTATTGAATGATATTCATATCACACACAAGTAAATTTTTGCTTAAGATCATCCAGCAACGGTTGCAGCAGAACATTGACAGGGAACTAACTGCCTGAAGTTCATGCTGGATTCAGAAGAGGCTGTGGAACAAGGGATATCATTGCTGATGTCAAGTGGATCTTGGATCAAAGCGAAAATGCCAGAAAGATGTTTACTTGTGTTTCATTGACTGTGCAAAAGGCATTTGACTGTGTGGACCATCATAAACTATGGATGACCTTGAGAAGAATGGGAATTCCAGAACACTTCCTGTGCTCATGAGGAACTTGTATCTGGATCCAGAGGTAGTTGTGCGAACAGAACATGGATATACTGCATGGTTTAAAACCAAGAAGGAAAGATGTACATCAGGGTTGTATCCTCTCATTATACTTGTTCCATCTGTGTGCTGAGCAAATCTTCAGAGAAGCTGGGCTTTCTGAAGAAGAAGGTGGCATCAGGATAGGTGGAAGACTTATCAACAACACCTGTGGCATGCAGAGGACACAACCTGGTTTGCTGAAAGTGTGGGGGAATTGAAGCACTTTGATGAGGACCAAGGATTGTCACCTTCAGTAAGATGACAACTCAATGTAAGCAAGATTAAAATCCTCACAATTGGAATAATAGATAACATCATAATAAATGGAGAAAAAGGTTGAAGTTGTCAAGGATTTCATTTTGCTTGCATCCACAATCATTGCTAATGGAAGAAGTAATCAACAGGTCAAAAGACGCCGGCATTAGGTAAATCTGCTGTACAAGCCTTCTTTAGAGTATTGAGAAGCAAAGATGTTACTTTGTGTCCCAGCGAGCCTCACCCAAGCCATGGAATTCTCCATTGCATCATATGCATGTGGAAATTGGACACTGTATAAGGAAGACCATTGATTACTTTCAGTTGTGGTGCTGGACAAAATACTGAAAGTACCATGGTCTGCTAAAAGGACAAACCATCTGTATGGGAAGAAGTAAGGTCAGAGCTCCTTAAAGGCAAGGATGGTACATACTTACATACTTTGGACATACTTACATACTTTGGACATATTGTTAGGAGAAGGACGATATATTTGGTAAAGCAGAAGGGCAACCCCAAAGATGGAAGCCCTCAATGAGTTGGATGGACACAGTGGCTGCATCAGTGGGCTCACTCAGGCATAGGAACAATTGTGAGGGTGGCACAGGACTGGGCAGTGTTTCCTTCTATGTGCAGAGGGTTGTGTAGGAGGGAGCCTGCTCAGTGGCACCTAACAACCACATGCATTGTTGTTGTGGTGTGTGCAGTCAAGTCAATTCTGACTCACGGTCATCCTATAGGACACGATCGAACTGCCCATTAGGCTTTCCAATGGTGTAATCTTCCTGTGGTCAGATTGCCAAATCTTTCCTCCCAGAGCCACTGGTGGGTTTGAACCGGTGGCCTTTAAGTTAGCAGCTGAGTACTTAGTCCTTGCACCACCTCACAGAACTATATCCAATCTCTGGAACATGACTAACTATGCTTTCTAGCCCCCGTGTCTTTGTATAGGCTGTGTCCCCAGCTCGGAACACTTTCTTCCCTCCCTGCCTTCATCACCGAACTGTCTCTTTCTTGTTGTACAAGACTCAGATGAAGTGTCGCCTATTGGGGAAAGATTTCCCTACCATGGAATACCTTGCTTTCCAACTCTCCCCCAGGGTGGAGCACACAGAAAGAAAGAGGGGGATGCGTACAACAAGGGCTCAGGCACGGATGAACGGTGGGCAGAGAGGCCCTGGTGAGGTGAGGCAGGGAGCTCCTGTGAAGGGCTCTGGGGTGCCACACTCTTACCGGGGGGCGGCTTCTCTGCCTTAAATGAGGCAGGTGGGCTCAATGTGTCCCACTTACTTCTATCACAGCTCTTACTGTCGTATACATAGTCCATTAGTCTCTCGGTTTCCTCTAGTAGACGTTTAACTCCTTAGGAGGGTCTCAGTGTCCTGAGTAGTCTGAGTTCCCAGCCCAGCTGAGGGCCTGAAACCCATAGCAGGTTGCTTCTAGGAAGATGAATAAGGCAAAAGGAGATGTTAGTCCAGTGACCAAAGAAAATGATAAGCATCGCCTAAGGTCCTTCCCCCCGATCTTTGTTCTTCTTTATTATGAGAATGAGATAAGTGATCCAACTGATGAATTTTAAATCTCCTAATTTAATTGGTTTAATTTTATTTCTAGACCCTCTTAAAATAGAATTATATCAATACTAATTACGAACCCTGGTAGAGTTGTGGGTTATGCGTTGAGCTGCCAACCACAAGTTCAGTGATTTGAACCCACCAACTGCTCCACAGGAGAAAGATGAGGCTTTCTACTCCCATAAAGATATAAAGTCTCAGAAACCCACAGGGGCAGTCCTACTCTATCCTAGGGGGTTGCTATGAGTCAGAATTAACCCCGTGGAAGTGAGTTATAAATATTAATGATTAAACAACTAGGATTTATTTATATAAAAATAAATATATGGCTCTCTGACCACGAATGAAGATGCTGGAAAACAAGTACACTTCCTAAAGAGAGCGGACTCCTTCTTGTTTATTGAGCCTGTTGATGGCATCGTCCTTTAAGCAGCTTTATTACACCACGTGATTTACCCATTTACAGTATACAGTTCAGCAATGCTCAGTACATACACAAAGTCGTACACCATCACTAGCAGGAACCCCAGACCTACTGGCAGCCACTCCCCATCCCTGCCCCGCCCTACTACTAGCCCCAGACAACCTCGACGCTGAAGTTCTCTGAGCCCGTGCACCCCTCCCCAGCCCACTGGATGTCAGGTCTGACCCACCTTGTTAATGAGGACCTTTTTCCAGGCAACAGATGAGAGGGAGGAAGGGACCCAGGGCGTAGAGAGAGAGCAGACACAAATGGAATTGGGATTTAGGAGATCTTTAGAAGAAAAGAGAGTGGAAAATGCTGAGAGATAAATAGGCAGAGGAAGAGAGGGGTGAACCTTAGAACAAGTGAAGGAATTGTTTGTTAGAAAACGTGTGAAGGGATTGTTTCCATCAAAGGGAACAATGACGTAATGGGAACTAGATGCGTCGGGAACATTATGGGAGTGAATGTTCCCATTGATTATTACAAATTGCTGACAAGCGGTAGCAGAAGTTGCTGGGCGATCCATTTCAAATTCTCCCCCTGACATTTTAAAAAGAAAGTGATGCGTGCTATCAGAACCACCCTACCCATGTCCTCCTTTATTACGACTATGAGGTAAGCGGTCTGCCTGATGGATTTTAAGTCTCCTGATTTAATAGGTTCCCGAGCATGTCAGCTGTCTGCTGGGTATAAACATCTGATGCAAATGCAGGTTTGCATCCCTTTCCACTATGTTTAATACAATAAAGCAGGTCCATTTGGAGGGCTCTTCCTCTCTCTGATGGATGAAGCAGAGCACTCGGCGTTCCTTGGTAAATAGAGTAGTGTTGTCAGTTATCAGTGAGTCCATTCCAACTCATAGAACCTCCATGCATGCAGAGTCGAGCTGCCGCACAGGACTTTTCGAGACTGATTTTTCAGAACCAAGTCTTTGGACCTTCTTTCTAACGCACCTCTGGGTGCGTTAGAACCACCAACATGTCAGTGAGTAATCAGCTGTCTAACCATCGGTAACACCCCAGGAACCACAGTAGGAGAGTGGTGGCCCCCAAGGATATCCAGATTCTAATCCCCAGAAACTGTGAGCATGTTTACCTTGTGGTGCTGAAGGAAGGGACTGTGGTTATGACCAAATTGAAGATTTTGCAATGGAGAGGACGTCCTGGGTGACTTGGGTGGGTCTAATGTCATCACAGAGGTCCTTAGAAGAGGGAGGGAAGGCACACCAGAAGCAGAGGCGATATGATGATGGAGGCAGAGGTTGGAGTGGTGCGCAGCCACACGCCAAGGTGTGTGAGCAACTTCTAGAAGCTTGGAAAGGCAAGGAGGTGGATTGTTTTCCAGAGTCTCCAGAAGGAATCAGCGCTATTGATTTAGCCTACATTTCTGGCATTTTGTTGCTTTGAGCCCCTCAAATGTACAGGCCATGGTTACAGCAGCCATCAGAAATGAATACAGATTTCTACCTTAAGTTTGAGTTTTACTTTGAGATAATGATTTTTTGGGGGGTATAATAATAGCTCCCAATTACCAAGTATTAACCATGTGCCAGGTGCTGAACAGACCTGTCTGTTCTCCTAGTAAGCCTACAAGGTAGCCACCATCCTTAACCCCGTTTTGTAGATGAAGAACCAAAGCTTTGAGCAATCTTTCCCAACCAGGGGCAAGTTTGTCCCTGCAAAGGACACTTGGAAATGCCTAGAGAAATTGTGGTTGTCATAATTGTTGGCATCCAGTGAGTATAGGCCAGAGAGTCACTAATATCACATACAAGTAAAATTGTGCTTAAGATAAATGAAAACAAAACAAAAAAACAGTTACAACAGTCCATTGACAGAGAGCTGCCAGAAATTCAGGGTAGATTCAGAAAAGGATGTGAAACAAGGGCTATCACATGGATCTTGGCCAGAAGCAACAAATACCAGAAAAATATTTACCTGTGCCTCACTGACTACGGATAACATTGCAAATTGTGTGAATTCGAGAACATGTAATTGTGCAGACAAGAGGACACTGCATGGTTAAAATTAATATATGTGTGCATCAAGGCTATATCCCTTCTACTTATTTTATATATGCTTAGAAAATCATCTGAGAAAGCTGGTCTATATGAAGAAGAAAGTGCCATTAAGATAGGTAACAACTGTACTTGATGAAAGTGAAGACGATTTGAAGCATTTGCTGATGAAAATCACTGACTACAGCCATCTGAATGGATTACTCCTCAACATAAAGTAAAATGTTCACAACTGAATCTATAGGCAAGAGCATGATCAATGATAAAATTGGGGGAAAAATTGACTTTGTTGACAAATTCATTTTGTTTGGCTTCACAATCAACACTCATGGAAGCAGCAGTCAAGAAATCAAACAATATATTGCATTGAGCAAATCTCCTGCAAAAGATCTCTTTAAAGCATTGGGGACAAAGATGTGCCTGCCCCAAGCCAAGGTATTTTCAATTGCCTCATACGCGTGGGAAAGCTGGACAATGAATAAGAAAAACCAAAGAAGAATTGATGCCTTCAAATTGTGGTGCTGGTGAAGAAGATGAACTGTACCATGGACTTCTAGAAGTATGAACAAATCCATCTTGGAAGTACAGTGAGAATGCCCTGGTAATTGAGGATGCCAAAACTTCCTTTAACGTGCTACGCATGTGCTATCAAGAGGGTTGTCATGGACATCATGCTTTAGTAAAGTGGAAGATCAGAATGAAAGAGGAAGACCCTCGTGATAGGTTTATTGTGCCAACTAGGCCAATAGGAACATGTGGGCAGAGTTTAATCAGGTCACAGCTTGATTGGAGGATGATCAAAATAAATAAAGACAACTGGCATCCCATTTCCCTCTTGCTCCCTGGTGATTGGACCTGTGTGCTGCGCTACCTGTGGGCCAAGCCAACCTGTGGGTCATGCCGCTAGAGCTTGAGTCTTCTTTGAGACTTGCTTCACCATGCTGCAGGTACATACATTACTTGAGCTTGAGGCTGGTGGATCCTGCGGTCGTGCTTGAGTTCCAGATCCCATCAGGGCCTGCTTCATAAGCTCCCATGCTACTGACTATTGCTGACCCACCCTGCTGTCTGCTTCCTGTGGACAGACTGCCTGCCTTGCCTGAGGGAAGATTCCTCTGTCTGCTTTCTTGACCTGGGACCTGGGAGCCCACTTGAGTTGAAGGACTTCCCAGTATATTAACTGTTCCATGAAAGTGAGCTGAACGGAGCCCTCTGTACAGCTGTGTGGGCTAATTAGCTGTTACATTCCTTCTCATTGTATAAACTTATCCTCTTACAGATATATAATCCTAAGTGTTCTAGTTTTGTTTCTCGAGAGATCCCTGCCTAACACAACCCCCAACAAGATGGACTGACACAGTAGATGCAACAACAGGAACAAACATGACAACAATGGTGAGGATGGTGCAGGAGCAGGCAGTGTTTCCTTCTGTTGTACATGGGGTCAGTATGAATCGGAACCGACGACAGCACCTAACAACAAGAACAACAGTCGTGTATTCTCAATAAGAAGGACAAATGCAGATTCGATTCCATCTTTCTAGCTCTGATTTACCTAGCTATCATTTTTCCAGCAGAGAAATGAAGGCTCCGAGAGGTTAAGTAACTTGCCTGTAGGTCTCATAGAGCTTATGAGCATCAGAGCCCAGGCTCTTTCCACTGCACCCAAGAGTGATCGGGGGAAAGTGCTGGTCCATGCCAGAGCATCCTGTGTGATTTTGAGCAGTTCCGTTAGTGGCTCAGATACTTCAGTGTTTGTACCTGTAAAACAGAGATGATAATGTATCCTTCCTGACAGGTAGGTCTGATGAAGTTAGAGAGTTTTTATGAGAATTCTTGAGGGTGAGGGGGAATGATGTGTCATACAGAGGCAAGAGGTTATTATATAGATTGGCTTCACCAGAAATATCCTCTTTTAAAAAAAATAAAAGGAGGTGACTTAGCAGATTCATGAGTAAATTGCAAAATATTTATAGAAATCATCTCCCTGGCTTAGAGTGCTGACTCTTCACTCATTTGAATAAAGTTCTGAGGTAGGGACCTTTAAAAATATCCCCTGCTTGAGGAATTATACCTGGCTGGAGACCACCTCCCAGAGGAGGGCAGCAAGAGATTCAGAATGATTTTAAGTTGGAAGGGAGAGGAAGATAAGTTCTACTGCTCTTCTAATCATGTTTCTTAGGTATTCATAGCTAGTATGTTAGACTTTGATCACAGTCACACCATGTTCAGTTTTTGTCTGTTAACTTTTTGCCATCTTGGTAATAGAGAAAGGAGGGAGGTAGCTAAGAGTGGGAGGTGGGTTGCATAGGTAAGCAGTAAAATGACACCAGGAAGTCAGGCAAGATGAAGAGCATCAAGTAAGTACCTAGACATCTCCATCAAAATTGATTTTACACCGGACAGGTCTCTACTCTGCATTCATGTTGTATTTATACATCTAGATTAGAAGTGGAAAACACACAGAGTCCACTCAGAATAGACTGCGTCCAGCGCCACAGCAGACATCACTAATCAATCATTGCAGCCCGGCAGCTCAGATAGCCACAACTAGTCAATGGAACCTATCTATTGTCTGTGAGCTAGACTATAAGCCTAGAACATAAAATGTACAGCATTAATTAGCTTACTTAGCTCAAAAGGCTTCTTGACTTGGTGTTTAGGTCTACTATAAGTTGCCAGGTGACTATTTTAGTATCACCGGTTTTGTTTGTTTTTGCAACCTACTAACACCAGTGATTAGGCGCCAGGAGGTTATTCAGTGCTCACAAGTGTTCATTTTCTAGATGGCCGAACCTCCTTCACATAAGTTTTCACTTTAAGGGAGGGTCTCATTACAGAAAGAGTTTGGAAACTCCTACCCTCGTGTTTCTGGGATAAATGAGGTGTCACACTGCAATTGTTCCATCAGAGCTTACCGCTGTAAGATCTTAGATGACTTGGGAAACACAGTTATTGCCCTCAAGAAACATACTCATGATGTGGGCAAGACAAGCATCTCGTTCAGGGGGAAATGTGTGTGCCTGCGGAAAGAAGGCTTCCATCACAAATCAAACAAGTAAAAATTCCACACGTGAGTGGTTTTAACGGACAGAAACGTATTGTTCTCACCATTTGGGAGAGCAGGAGTTCAAATGCAGAGTGTGGCTCTAGGGAGGGGTCTTTCTTTGTATGCTTCAGCTTCTCTTCAGTACCTGCTGACAATGTTTGATACTTCTGGGCTGATAGATGAGATGCACTTGCCCTGTCTATCTTCATATTGTGTCTCTCTCCTGTGTGTGTATTTTGCTCTTTTTACAAGACCCTGCAGAGTGATTAGGTTTAGGACCCCCTTCACTCTGCTGTAACTTCATTCACATAATGAAAGAAAGAAAATCCATATTTCTGAGCACAACGGTAATGACAGGTAGAGGGGTTAGGCTTTTCACGTTTTCTTTGTGGGGGTGGGGGTGCGGGCACACAATCCAATTTACCAGAGAAGGGAATGAAAGTGAACATAACAAAATGATAACAGCTATTGAATGGGGTGGAGGGCACTCAAGAGTTCATCCTGTCAGCTTTGCTCTAGGAAAACTTTCCCAAGAAAAAAACTAATCGGGGTGGTGGCGGAGGGGGGAAGACCACCGACACAAAATATATGTATTGGAAAAGCAGTGCTTTCAGGAACTCTTTGCCATTTTTTTCTTTATTGAATTATAATTCACCTAACATTCACCCTTTATAGTTCCTGTGTCGGTGGTTTTCAGTGTATTCACTATGTTGTTGTACAGTGATCACTGCTGTATTGTCTCAGGTCATTACATCAAGCCCCAAGTAAACCCCAGACCTCTGACCAGTTAGTCCTATTCCATACCATCTCCTCACAACCACAAATCCACTTCTGTCTCTATGAACCTGCTTAGTCTGGATGTTTCATATAAATGAGATCACACATATATCTTTTTTGTGACTAACTGCTTTTACTGAGCATGTTTCCAAGGTTTATCCATGTTGTAGTGTGTATAATTACTTCATTGCTTTTTAAGGCCGAATAGTACTCCATCATATAGAGACACTGCATTCTGTTTACTGTTCATCTGCGATGGATGCTTGAGTGGCTTCCTCTTTTTGTCTGTGAGGAACAAGGCGGCTGTCCACATTCGAGTATACGTTTTTGTGTGGACCCATACTTTTACTTCCCCTTGGGCATATCTGCGTACCTAGGAGTGCAGTTTCTGGGTCCTACACTAATTTTAGGATCACCTTTTTGAGGAACTACCAAACTGTTTTCTGCAGTGGCTGTGCCTTTTATACTCCCACGAGTACCGCATGAGGGTTCCAGATTTCCCATGTCTTTGGCCATACCTGTTATTGTTTGTTTGTCATTGCTATTTGGGGGGGGGGGCAGTGATTGTTGTTTGATTTTAAAATTATAACCATTCTAGTGAATGTGAATTAGAATCCCATTTACACGTCTGCCACTTCTGTTTTTAATTTTTTTCATGACACTTATTTATCATCATTATCATGATACAGAAGAGCATACCCAATAATGATTACTGAGAAATGAGTGTTGTTATTATTGTTATTTCCATTTGTAGGTTCTTTTTCCCCCAAGAAAACTCTTTTTTACTGGGAGCTAATATATACATCATAACATTCCATAGTTCAATCACATCAAGCAGTATTGTACCATTGCTACACAATCAGTTTCAAATCATTCTCTTTCTTCTTGAGCCCCTTGATATCATCTCCCCTTTACCCTCCACCGTCCCTGTCTTTTTTTGTTTTTTTAAGATATCAGTCCTAGAGAGGCAGGTAAAGTGTAAGTCAAAAACAAACAAAACAGAAAAAAACCAAATCCACTGCCACGGAGTCGATGCCAACTCATAGCAACTCTATAGAACAGCCCCTGTAGGTTCCTGAGGCTGGAACCCTTTACAGGAGTAGAAAGCCCTGCTCTCTTCCCTTGCTGCAGAATCATCTTGTGCTATCAGACTCCCCGAATGGTTGGTTGAGATTTGTATTATTATTGTTACTGCCCAACAAATTCCTGCCAGCTTACTGTCTGAAGCCACGTTTATTAGTTCAGAGCTCTGTGGGTCAGAGACCGGGCACAGTGTGACAGGGTCCCCTCTCAGGACCTCACCAGGCTGAACTTCAGTGTCCTCTGGGCTGAGTTCTCATCTGGAGGTCAGACGGAAATTCCGCCTCTGAGCTCACTCTGGATGCTGGTGGAATTCCATTCCTGTGACTATAGAACTGAGCTCCCCACTTCCTTGCTGGCTGCGAACTGGGGGTCCTTTCTGCTTCTAGGTGGCACTCACACATCTCGCCCCAGAGCCTCCTCCATTTTTTAGCATACGTGTGGTATGATTCTCCGTCTCAGAATCTCAGACTTTTCTGGCTTTGACATCTAGACCCAAAGGCAAAGGGCTAATGTCATTCGATCAGACTCAATGTCTAATCTGCATGTTAGGTATCAGCTGGTCATCAGCTGATGTGGCACCGTAATTACACTCACTGAATCTCTTCCTAGTAGTCCTTAGATTAGTATATGACAGACTAGCTGGGAGAGGTGTGGGATCTGGGAGGCTACCTGAGAGTTTTGCTCATCACGAAGCTGTTGACATGAATGCTAGGATGGGTCTTTTTCTGACTGCAACTTTGAACTATTTGAACGCACCAGCCATTGACTGCACCTGCTGGGTGGCCGAGACCAGGCAATGCCTGGTTAAAGGAACAGAGTCTGCAAATTCGCTGAGTGTCTCCACTGACTCTTATCATTGATTACTTGATTGATGGCTTCTGTTGGCTTTAGGGCTTCTTCACATGTTGACTGAGACCTTGTTGAACCTTGACCAAATAAGTTGCACTTGTACTTCCCCTTTTGCTTCTGTGGCTCTTTTGAAAGAAACACCCTGTGGTGTGCCCGATGAAGCCTCTTTGATGAGCCAAATCGGGGCCATTGAACTTTCAAGGTGTTTCAAGCTGAAAAGTGTGTCTGCCCTTATTGACACACACCATCTGTGGGTGTGCTGCCACGGTGGACGTTAGATTCAGGAAACACTTTCTGCCCTTGCCGTATCATCCCCTTGTCCCATCAGCCTCTGCAAGAGGCACACCTGGCCCCTTGTTATGCCTCTGTTCACTCCCAGGATCCCTGGTGGCACAGAGGGTTATACACTGGGCTGCTAACTGTGGAGCTGATGCTTCAAACCCACCAGCCGCTCTATGGAAGAAAAATGAGGAGAAGGATTCTGCTCCTATAATGATGGACAGGAAATCCGAAGGGGGCAGTTCTACCCTGTCCTGTAGGGTCGCGGCCAGTGGGAATCCACGAGAGGGCAGTGAGTTGTGCATGTCTGTGTTTCATATGAAGTAGAATCAACTAAAACCTGAACATGTGAGAGCTCACATGACTTTGAAAGCTGATGGGAACTAGTTCCCCTTGCTGAGGGCAAGTCGGAGAAACTAGACATTTCCTTTCTGTCTCCCTCTCCTTGTCTCCCTCCGCACATCCTCCCTTTCTCCCTCTCTTCATTTTCCTACTGCTGAAACCCAGCCGTGAGCTCTGGGCCTCTAAAAGGAGCGTGTCCTGGGACGTCTTCTCTCGTTCCACGAGGTGAATAATAGGTGCTAAGTGGAAATGCATTCTGTGGTCCAATCCCACTGCCTTATAAATCTAGGGGGAGCTACAGTACGTTGTGGTTTCCCAACTTACTTAGAGGTTGCATGCTCATTTTTCCATTTCAGAAGTATTTATAAGCTTAGCGTTCCCAGGAATACCCCTTGGGAAAGGCTGTGTCGGGTGTCTGCTTAGATTTGAGAAGCAGGCACATGTCGGTTTGCATACTCGTATGGGTAGCTCCAGTCCAAACGGACACCTGTTCACATTTGGGTTAAAAGCACAGACGAGGGGGCTTTGGAAAGCGTGTGGAAAAATAGAATCGAAAGATAATGGGGCATCTCCACCAAGTTTTCAAAGGCCCCTCCAATATACATATTGGAATATATAAGATCTTTTTTTCCCTACCTCAGATAAATTTCCCTTTGGGATTATTTTTCCCTTGACAGTCTGCTCATGCAATCCTTAACCTAGCCCTGGGTGTAGCTGGGGAGGCCTCTGTAGCAATGTTATATCTTATAAATGGGGAACAAAGGACCATTAATATTTGACTGCTCATCTCCAGTGTGATGGGTGCCTGGTGTATTTCCCCCAGTTTAGACCTTACAGTGACCCTGAGGAGGACAAAAGTGTTTCCTATCCGTACTCTATTACTGTGGGCACTGAAGCTCAGAGAGGGTAAGCCATTTGCTTTTGGTCACACAGCCCGTACGTAAGAGGCAGAGGGCATTCAGATCCAGGATTGTCAGCCTCCAAAGCTTTTCCTCTTCCCTGAACACTCCCCGTCCCCTGCGTCTCTGTCCTTGTTGCCGATGTATCTTAATTCATGCAGAAAAGGAGTGCCCTGGAACTTGGGTGTAGCTCTTTTGTAAATGCACTTTCATTTACCAGTGATCAGCAACAAGGTCTCAGAGATGCTTTGTCTTCATTTCAGAGTGACCCGGGCTGTGCTTGCCTGCTTTCTGCTTTTCCCTTCCTAGTCCCTCTCCCCTATCAAGTGATAAACGATCTGAAAACAAACTCTCACCATGCACGCGGAAACCTTACTCAGATTCCATTTATCTCCCATGCTTCCAATGCTTCACAGAGAGGAGCATTTTCTTCCTTGGATTCACATTTTAAAAAACACCAACTAAACTCAGACTCACTGCCATCAAGTCAATGCTGACTCATAGCGACAGCCCCGCTCCCCCCAGTTTCCAATAGTGTAGTGGTTTACCGGAGTAGAAAGCCCAGCCTCTCTCCTGCAGAGTTGCTGGTGGTTTCGAATTGACAACCATGCAGATCATAGCCCAATGCGTAACCACTCTACCACCAGGGCTCCTTTATGGGGCACTTGAGAGTCAGTTGGACAGAGCTGGGTGTGAATCACAGGACCGTTGGCACACAATCCAATCTGCACCTCTGTTCTCAACCTGAGTAAAAGGAAGATAACACACTGGCTCCCAGGTTGAATTTCTGCTAAGGGTGATGGAAGATTTTCAGGACCAAACATGGTGATGATGGCATGAGGTAGGGAACATAATTAATGCCAACGAATGGGTCATGTAAGAATGATGGAAATGGCAGATACTTTGCTTTATATAGTGCATCACGCGCGCGTGCACACACACACACACACACACACAGCCTTCCAGAGGATCATTTAAACAAGATCATGAAATGAAACAATCAATTTACAGCATTTGCACAGGAGGACTTAGTAAATGTTAACATCTCTCCGACTTAACACTGCAGTGATGAAGATGCAGGGCAGGTTAAGAGAAGCCTGGGGCACCAGGTGAACGGCTCAGGGCCAGTTAGGAAGGAAGTAGAAGCTGCCTGCTGGTTGCCTTTAGCAGTTGTCCTTTTAGCTGGTTCATGACCGGTGTAGTGCCAATCGAGCATACACTTGGACACTCCAGCAAACACTAACATGCATTAATATTAACCAAAGAGCAAATATTTGTGAAACTCCCCTGGCCTCGATGTTTGCCTTTGCTCTCAGGGACGTAGGCGCAGAAGTAACATCAAACAGAAAGATGCCGGTCCCCATCATCTGGGGAAAGTTGGGCCCCAAGTTTGCTACTCACTGTCCTCCTCTGGGGAAGGCGCATTGGTGTATAGATGCACAGGTCACTGCAAAATACTCTTGTCTGGGTCTCACCAAAGCCAAAGCAGTTTGTGTCTTGCCCACAGCAAGACCATCTAGAGGAATAAATGAATATTTACAGAAATGTGTTAAATGCCATTCCCCTCCATAGCTGACTCCCTGCAAGACAAATAGGTTTTGTTTTGCCACTGAAAATAGTTGGGTACCTGGAAAATCTTTCCCCCAGGAGCATGGGAGGGGATGAACTAGCCTGACTCTGGCTCCAAAGAGAGGTAAGGTCCATATCTGTTCCCGGGTTCACCGCACTGACTTCCTGCTGCCCGAGACCGACTTCAGGGCTCAGCGTGGACAGAGGCAGGACTCACTTTTGCCAGAAGTCTTATCTCAACTCTCACACCAATAATAAACAAACAAATAAGTAAGCCAAGTCTGCTCTTGACTCATGGTGGACCTCAAGGATGTCAGTGTAAAGAGAACTGCTCCACAGGGGCCAGTGGCTGGTTTTGGGGAAATAGACTGCCAGGCCTTTATGGACTTGAACCTCCAACCTTTCAGTTAGCAGTTGCGTGTGGTAGCCATTTCTGGACCTTTTCACATTACACACACACACACACACACACACACACACACACACACACACCCCTCTCAAAAAACAAACAGAAAACAACAACCAGACTCACTGCTTTTGAGTCCATTGTGATTCATAGCAATCCTGTGGACAGGGTAGATCTGCCCCCTGTGGGTGTATAGAATAGAGAGCCTCCGCTTTCTCCTGTGGAAGGGCTGGTGGGTTCGAACTGCAGGCAGGTTAGCAGCCTGATAAGTAACCTACTGCACAGCCAGGGCTCCTTCCCAAACCATACACCACCCCAAACCCTTGCCCCACTCAGAATCAGTGCCTGTCCGACTGACCCCCTCATACTGGGCTCTGCAGGCCAAAGAAGGTGCGCCGAGGAATCCGGAAAGCCCAGCTAATTGATTCCGTACCCACTGTGTACACACTTCATGACTCATTACACTCTGCCCCTCAAGGTTGCTCCCGCACCTCCTAGTCACTGCCCAGAGCCTGCCGGGCTCCGTGCATGCTGGGGCAGCGAGGCTTTCCAATCTTGCACTCTCGTTCTTTTATGGGTCCTTTGGCAGGCGTCCCCCGGATCTGCAGATTAACCCCATTTACAGCCAGCTCCGTGCAGGCCCTGTGAAGAAGGCAGGCCCTGCCACTGAGTGGCATGGCCTGGGCAAGTGCTTCGCATAAAGCCCATTAAGGAGCTGACAGCGGAGCCTCCCTCCCCTCACTCCCGGGGAAGATGGGAACAAACTGTTCTGGGTTTTCCTAGCTGGAGGAGTTGAGGGGTTGGGTTGAACGTTGTGGGGGCGGACACCAGTGGTAGAAGATGCGTGGATATGAGATGTAAAAAATAGCGCCTCCCTCAAGAAAACCGTGGCAAACAAGAGACCTCGGGATACTACGTGGAGAGATACAAAGAGGATGTCACTGTTTCTGTTAGCTGTGGGGCTTTGTCCTAAGTGCTTGGAAGGGGACACCATGGGCAGGGGCAGAGCAGTGGGTTTTGAGGCTGATACATGGAATGGGGTGCTGGGGTGGCTCTGGCTGTGTCTCACTGACATGGAAACCATTCTGACTTATAACGACCTGCCCTGCAGGACAGAGTAGAACTCCCCTCTAGGTTTCTCAGACCAAAACTCTTTTTTTTTTTTTAATGTAATCATTTTACTAGGGGCTCCTACTGCTCTTATCCCAATACATACATACATCCAATTGCATCAAGCACATTTCTACATTTGTTGCCATCATCATTTTCCAAACATTTTCTTTCTACTTGAGCCCTTGGTATCATCTCCTCATTTCCTGCCTACCTCCCCCATGAACCCTTGATAATTTATGTGATTATTATTTTTTCATGTCCTACACTGACCGATGTCTCCCTTCACCCACTTTTCTGTTGTCTGCCCCCCTGGGAGGGGGTTCCATGTAGATCATTGTGATTGGTTCCCCCTTTCTCCCCCCACCTTCCTCTTCCCCTTCCCTTTCTGGTATCACTACTCTCCTTATTGGTCCTGAAGGGTTCATCTGTCCTGGATTCCCTATATTTCCAGTCCTTATCTGTACCAGTGCTCTGGTCTAGCCAGATTTGTAAAGTAGAATTGGGGTCATGATAGTGCGGGTGGGGTGGGGAGGAAGCATTAAAGAACTAGAGGAAAGTTGTATGTTTCATTGGTGCTATCCTGCACCCTGACTGGCTCTTCTCTTCCTTGTGACCCTTCTGTAAGGGGATGTCCAATTGAGACGATATCTCCTTATGGGAGTTAGCAGCCTCATCTTTCTCCCAAGATGTGGCTAGCAGTTTCAAACTGCTGACCAGTTAGCAGCTCGGTATATAACCCACTACACCACCAGGGCTCCCATTTCAAGCCTAGGACCATGTAGGTGTATCAATCCTCTCTCCCCTCTCCGTGCTGGGCAGAGACAAAAGGCATGACAGAAACATGCATCCTGGCACCCAACTCCCGTGCTTTGGTCACAGAGCTGGGAATGTCCCTATTGGGGGGGTGGGGGGAATTCTAGTTCTCATCTGTTCCTCAACCTCCCTCAGTGAGCTCTTCCTGAGAAGAATAATTCAGTGAACACGGCCCAGAGTCACAGAGATGGAACTGAAGCCCTGCATAACACTGGCAAACATGGTGACAAAAGACACTCTGAAAGAAGTGGAACTGATTGTACTCTGGAAGCTAGAAGCCCCACTGAGCATTTCAGCTCCAAAGAAGGATAGTTCCTGCCACATTGCCCTGGGAGTTAGTTCTTGCCTTGGTGTTTGAGTCCCCCTGTGGGTGTCTCTGCATTTATTTTGCGTTTCTTACATCTCAGAAGTGATTAGGTTTAGGACTCACTCAACTCAGGTGTGATACGCTAACACAAAAGAAGCCAACCCCCCTGTATGTTATGCTGGGTTTTTAGGGAAGCAAAACCAGTGACATTTGTATAGTGTGTATAAAGCAAGAAATTCGGATCCAGAAATGGCTCACATAGCTGTAGAATTGGGCCAGTCTCATCTGGGTCAAGTCTGTGGGTCAGATGTCCCTAGGGGCTTCTCCTGACTCCTGCAGCTGCAGGGGCTGACGAACTAGAAGCGGGAAGGTGAAGCAGGAAGATCACAGGCTGGTGGATGCCAAACTGAATGAATGCAAGGTCAGCAGTCTGTTGGCTCCTGGGATCAGGGTGAATCACACGCACACAGGGTCCAAAGCTACCAGTAGCAGTCAGCGAGCTCCCACACACTATCCATTTTATACTAAGAGCAGGCCAGACCTCCCTCAAGCATATCAAGCTTGTGACCAGATTGAGGAGGCCTAGTCTCCCCACAACTGCTTGACGGCCTCACAAAAGACCCATTACGGAGTTGACTACACTCTGTGAGATCTTATCATTCATGGGGGAATCCCGGCCCACCCGAGTTGACATAAAGCCTAACAATCGCACCCCTATTTGCCATTAGTGCCTTGTCTATTGGTAGAAGGGTTAGCCTTCAACACCTGTTATGGGAGGACATCATAGTTCAATCCATAACAAGAAGTCATTTTGTCTGATTTTAAACACACAAGCAAGTGCATGTTCCCACCGGTCAGACCCTTGGTTAGTTGGTTAGCGTCTTGATTCATTCTTCTAAGAAGAGGTTTGTGTTATAGTGGCCAGATGTCCTATTTACATCTTCTGTCCCCGTGCAACTATCGCCGCCGCTCTCTCCCTCTGAAAAGGATCCTGGCTTGGATGGTAAGCTTGTCGATCTCCCTGTCAATGGAGAAAGTTGAAGCTGGTGTCACCTGGAAAGATGAAATTAGAGAAACAAAGTGGCAGCCCCCCTGGAGAGACTGTGCAGATGACGGGGCACCCAGAAGCGACAGCCACATGTGTACCCTCCGGGGCTTGAGAAAGGAGAAGCAGTTTAGGTGGCTCGGTGCAGTTCTCCGTTGGGAAGGTTGGGCTGTTTGTCCCACCCAGGGGACACTGTCTGAACACATGCTCCTCATCACAGCGAGCAGGGAGAGGGAGACTGCCCGCCAGCCCCCTGACAATGAGTTACCCAGCACAGTGCCAACTGGGCCAATGTCAAAAGACTCTCACCTGTGCACTGCAAAGTAGATTACGTATTAGCATTTGTTTTCCCCTTTGTCCCATTTTAAAACTGTTCGAATTTCCATGATCTTCTGCTGTCTTTCAGAGTTAGGGGTTTTTGTTGTTGTTTTCTCCGTGTTTTATTTTGTTGCCATTGTTGGGGTTTTCTGTGTGATTTCCTTCATGTGAAGCCCAGAATATGTAGATCCATAGAGACAGTAACTAGATTAATCGTTCCCTGGGGTTATGGCAGGGGAGGTTGGGGGGCAATGGAGAACTCATACTAATGGGTACAAGAATGAAGAAAATGTTTTAAAATTGATTGTGGTGACGATTACACAACTCTTCTTAATATCTTTAAACCGCTGGATTGCATGCTACGTGAATTACATGTCAATAAAACTGTTTTCAAAAGAAGAGACTGATCTGAGTGATACAAGGAAGGAGCAAAGAGGGCGGAAGAGGAATGGGACTTGGATACGCAGAGGGAGGATGCAGAGAAGGAAGCAGAATCGGGAAGCACATATTGTAAGGAGCGAAAGATGGAGCCACAGCGTGGGAGTCAGGAAGGGAATTCAGTGTCCTTCCCAAATCATTGAATGCCCCCACCCCCACCCCCTGTCTCTTTCTTTGTGCGGTGGAGATAATACCAGCCTTGCCTGCTTGGCATAGTGGACGGGAGTGACTTTGTAAGGTGCTTTGAGAAGGTCAAATTGCTTTACAGCCACCTGTGATGTGCGCTGGTGTGCAGGTCCTCGGCTTCTGAGAGGGGGCAGCCGGGGGTTGGGGGAGGGGGAGTCCAGAGCGTGGGGAAAAGACATGGCGGTGCTCATAGGGTAATTCGAAAATGCATTTTCATTTAACGCCGACAACTATCACACATCACTAATATCAATTGATAGTCCCCAAACACCCAAATGACCTGTATCTTTTACAAGGCCTGTTGTATGCATTTTAAGGTGTCTTGGGTGAGTGAACCAGAAAGCAAAGAAGACCTGCGCCGCCCTCCCCTGCTGCTCCCTACCCCGCCCTGCCATCTCTGGTCCTGTCAGTAAATTGATGTAGTTTAATATGGATGCACATCATAATCCCACATTACGTAATTGTCTTGGTTGCGAGTGTTCACCTGTCTGGTCTAAATTCAATTTGCAAATGCTCCCGTTCGGGTCTCTATAAATATTCATTAATGATGAGGTCAGAGGAAGCAGTAGAATTCAGCCCAGGATTGTTATCAACACAAGCCACAGGCTCATCCTCAACTGGGGGCAGGGAGGTGGCAACAGGGGAAGGGCAGGCTCAGGATCACATTGCAGGGGCTGAGCAGAAACCAGGCAGAGTTTAAATGAAAGGAGCCACCGAGCTAGTGCAAAATGTTAATGAAAGGGGAGACTAGAAGCCCAATGACTGATGTGCTGTTTCTTCAAGCGCTTGCTGCTGTCACAGACTCTATCATGGTGATTTCCCTAAGTGCAATGGACATTGGTGAAAAATGTTGATACCAATAAAAATATTTGCAAGATCCCTGCTCCCCTTTTTTAAGGGGCGGGGGCAAACCCACCTAGGAGACTGGGTTCACACTGGTGAACTGGAAAATCAAAATGACCACAGAATTCACCTTCCAACAGAGGGAAGACTCTGGGTAAATACCGAGAGTTATTTTCATTAGCCCACGGGTCACACTTGAACAGCTTCGAACCACTCGGGTTTATTGGCCCTGCCATAGGTCTCTGGGTTCTGGAAATGGGGAGGGGAGGGCTGCCTCAGTTACACACAGAATAGATGACTAGCCTAGTGCCAATTAACCTCCCTTTAATTGATAATTAATTTAAAAACCTATTTACTCTCCCAGGAACAGCTGAGACTTTAAAGAGATCACCGGGAAAACAAACTGAGAATAAAGTCATCTCTCAGGACACAAAGGGGGCCCTTCAGGGAATGGTGGGGCCCTAGTGGTGCACTGACTAAAGCACTCGGCTCCTAATGGAAAAGTCAGCCATTTGCACCCACCAGCCTCTCCGAGGGACCGCGGCATGTGCTTCCATATGCATTTACAGCCTAGGAAACCCACAGGGACAGTTCTGCTCTGCCTATAGCATTGCTGTGAACTGGGATCAATTCGATGGCAATGGGTTTGGTAATTTTTTGGGGGGGCGTGTCTTGGGGGATGAGAGAGTGGTCGAACTCTCTCTCTTGGATGAACTACACCCCCTTTCCCAAAGGATTCTGAATATCTGTGAAGGTAGCAGGCCAGAGTCACAGGGTAGATGGCTTCCTTCTACATCTCCCTGTCACTTTATGTCCCACCCTTCCATCTCTGGTGCTGGTTGTGGTGGTGGTCCTCTATTTCCTAGGACTTCTGTGATGAATACATCACAAATCAGCGCCTCTAAAGAACAGAATTCGTTTACTCAGTTTTGGAGGCTGGAATCTGAATTCACCCCACAGCAGGGCTAGGCTGCTTCTCTGTCAATACTAGGGGAAGGTCCTTAATGGTCTTATTCCACATCCGTAGCTCTGGGTATTTCTTGGTGTTCCTTGGGCTTGTAGGTGGATTCTCATGTGGCGTCTTCCCTGTGTATGTCGCTCCAGTTTTATAAGACACCACTCAGATAAGGACCCCTGATAGTATAGTGGGTTACTCGTTGAGCTGTTAACCACAAGGTCAGCAGTTCAAGCCAACCAGTTGCCCCTCAGGAGAAAGATGAGGCTGTCTGCTCCCATAAAGATGTACAGTCTTAGAAACCCACAGGGGACTTTCTACTCTGCCCTATGGTGTCACTGTGAGTTGGAATGGACTCGATGGAAGTGAGGGTACCACCTACCCCCCAGCAGATTTGGACTAGCACCCTCTGGGGTATTTGAATTAACTAATAACAGAAAAGCCTTATTTTTCAATATAGGGTCACATCGCAGGGAAAGGGGTTTATGTCAACAATGCCTTCAGAGATTTCTGACTCAGCCCAAAACATAGGGTAAATGACCACTCCAGGTGCCTGGGACAGAGGGTTCCCGGGCTGCAGGACTTTCAATGCTAAAAGCAGGAGTTACAGGACTACTCCCTGGTCAGACCCGCTACCCTGGACTTATCCTCCCTGCTGCCTGCCTCCTTTAGTCTCCACACATTGTCTCAGTGCAAAGCCCAGCTTCTCAATGCATGCCTCCCACTTTCACCCAGGACTGAGTCAAGCTGACTGAGCGCCAAGACTCAACACTGCAAACTGCCAGAGAGACTGAGACATGAAGACCCTTCCTTTGGCTAATTATTTAGAAACGAATTTCTGATTCTTTTTGTCTGGCTATAAAAGCCACCAGAACCTGCTCATTGGAGTAAGGATACTAGCAACCTCCAGGCAGACAGATATGAAAAGGAAAACAGATCTCCCTGAACCTCAACTTGTAGCCCAAACCCAAACCAAATTCATCATCATCAAGTCAATTCCAACTCTTAGTGACCCTATTGGACAGAGTAGAACTGCCCCCGTGGGTTTCTGAGGTGATAACTCTTTACAGGAGCAGACAGCCTCATCTTCAGAGTGGCTAGTGGTTTCGAACTACTGATCTTACAGTCAGTAGCCCAGGACGTTTCTCAGGTTCCTTGCTCTGTGGCCGTACTGCCAATTCTCTTGTGAAAATTCCTTTACTCATCCTTCAAATCCTGGTGTCACACACCTTGAGGCCAATGTCACATTTCACCATTCACTCTTTCACGGCCCACGAAGGAAAACTGATTGTACCAGTTTTGATCATCCGAGATTGTCTCGGAAGAGACCCAGACATGGCGACTCTACTCTGAATCTAACCTGAACCTGATGCTGCATTGGTACTTTCTACTGTTGCTAATGAAAAAGGCAGTCTGGAGAGTCCAGAATTCAGCCCCCAAAGTCAGAGAATTACTTGCTTAATGCTAATAAATAAATAAGAAATCCTTTGGGGAGGTAAGAAAACTATTAGCTTCACATGTGAACTTGACTGTGCTCAAGGTGTGAGGCATCTTGGAGGGCAGTCCTTGGCCACAGGCTGGTCCTATTGACCAACTAATTGCTCCTGTAGAGTTTAACCCTGGTAAACCAGAAGCCCGAACCAACCCCCACCCCAATGTCAGCTCACGCTTCTGAGACTCTCTGGAGGCACTGTAATTCAGCATTCAGTAAAAGACTCCATGAGATGTGTGTGTGATATGTGTACCAGGGTCTAGCAGGTGAACTGGTAAAATATCTAGTGCTGGTATGCCTACAAAGACCCTTGCTAGATAGCCGGCCCAGACAGCATCTATCCTGTTGAATCATGGGACCTTAGAACTGGAAGGAATCCCTGGAGGTGTCTTCCTTCTGGAAAACCTAGACTTACCTCAGATTTGGCATTCATGTACTCACTTGTTCCTTTGTCTCCTCCCTTCTTTCATGTGTGGTCACTCTAATTGAAAGCATGGACTCTCTAAAGCTAGACAATCTGGGTATAAACCTGGCTCCTTCACTGACAAGGTGTGCAGCCTTCTGCTTAAGTCACTGTGCCACCAGGGCTCTTCTGCCATTTTTGAAGCCGGTGTTGAGGGCTCTGGTCTGAAGCTATTGTGTATTAGGAAGCAGGCATCTTGGTTGAAAACCACACCCACTGCAAACATACTATGGGGTAGGCTCTGATAGCTGCAAGGTAGTTGGCCCTCCCAAGGAGTCAGAGTGACTACTCCTTCCCTAAGGGGATGAACTGATAGGAACTCCGACAGAAGGTTCCCTACAGTGGAGTTAGAAGGTGGGTCCCCTAAATGGAGACTGGATTCCCCCCACACCCAACCACTACTGGCCCACTGGGGCTCTGAAATCAGCAATATAGATCTCTCAGAGGTCCTTCTGTGCTTCCGGTGAATGCCCTCAGATGTAAGCAGCCCTCACAGAGCAAGGAAGGAAGCCTCAAGCAAAACTCTTTATAGGTTTACTAAGGGGTACCCCCCAAAACAAACAATTTTTTTAAAGCTATTCCAATGGACACGTGTCTGCATGGGTTCATAGCCCACTCCTGGTACCAATTGTGTTAGGCAGGGTTCTCTAGAGAAACAAAACCAGGACACTTATGATTATATTTATAGAAATGGATAGATTTATACAGTGAGAAGGAATATAACAGCTAATTAGTCCACACAGCAATACAGACAGCTCAGCTCAACTCACTTTTGTGCAACAGTTAATATATGGAAGGTCCTTCAATGCACGTGGGCTGCCAGTCCAAGGTCAAGGAAGCAGACAGTGGTGTCTTCTCTCATGCAAGACAGGCAGAGTCGGTCCTCAAGCAGTAGACAGCAGGGTGGGGCAGCAAGTCAGTAGCTGAGGAGCATAATGAAGGAGGCTCTGATGGGATCTCCACTCAAGTGATGCAGGGTGACACTATCCACCGGCACCAGGCTTGAGCATGGCAAACAAGTCCCGAAGGAGCCTCAAGCTCTAGCAACATGATCCATGGGTTGGCTCAGCCCACAAGAGTGTAGCACATGGTTGAGGTGAAAACCTAGCTCAAAAGCAGCATGGTGGTCCGATCACCAGGGAGAAACAGAGACGGAATGCTGTCTGTAGAAAGCATCTCAGTTGCCTTCCAATCAAGCTGTGACCGGATTACACTCTGCCTTCATGTTCCTATGGAGGCCTAGTTGGCACAATAAACCTAACTCAAATTAAGTTATTTAATTTTTTTTTATAAAACAATCTTATCACCTTCAAAGTACTTTCCATTATACTGAATACATTTGCCAAATCTGGGATTCCACTCTTGGAAATATTTTTCAAACTCATCTGTTTGGATGGCTGACAGCACCTCCCTCGTTTTCTTCTTCACCACTTCTACGTGGTCAAATCACTGTCCATTTGTGTCCTTCTGCATTTGCAGAAACAAAAAGAAGTCACACGGAGCAAGATCCAGGTGAGTGGGGTGCCTCAGGCAAGAGAGGCATGCTGGGTTTTCCCCCCCAAAACTGACACACTGAGATGGCTACATGAGCACATGCATCGCCATGGTGGTAAAATCAGTCTCCACTCTTATCCCCTCCACCACCCATCTACCACAAATCAGGCCTTTTTGTCGCACACGGTTGTACTGTCTTCAGAACTTCTAAATAGAAAGCTGGATTAACAACAGTCTGACCTGGTGGAACAAACTCCAAGTGCACTAGGAGTTGACATTTTTGTCCTTCAGGAAGTTGACGGATGTCCAGAACAAGGTTTGACATCAGTCGACATTTCACATTTTTTGAAAGGAGAAAACCACTCATACATTTGAGTTTTTCCCATAGCACTGTCTGTGAGCTGTGTTCAACATCACAGCAGTTTCTGTGGCATTTTTCCTGAGCAGGGAAGAAAATCCACAGCTGCACGCTGTTAAATCAGCCATCACAAAAAAAGAGGTTGAAGCACAACTGCTTATACAAAAAAATTCACTGTGACCAAAAAGAACCTTCCCAGGCCACACCACTGGGTGCACTAACCCAGTGGAGCTTTTTTCCGTTTTTTTTTTTCTTTTTCAGTCCTACCTCATGTACAGGAAAGGGAAGGAGAAGGAAACAAAAAAGACTCACTGTAATACACTCACAAAACACAGAAGCAAGCAGTGCTAACAGAGGACACACACAGAGAAGGAAAGAGCCTCAAAAATAACAAAATGGCCAAGTGAATCCCTTCTTTTCAGCAATTACAGTGAAAGTATATGGACTAAAGACTCCAATCACAAACCGGAGCAAGGCATAACGGATCAGACACCCCCGAAACCCTGAGGCCACACACCATTTGGAAGCGAAGGCACAGAGAAAAGTCTGCCAGGCCAGTCACCAAAAGAAAACTGTGGTGGCAGTCTTAATACCAAAGTAAACTTTGGGACAGAATTTGTTAGAAGAGATAAAGATGGATAGTATATAGTGATAAAATGATCGATTTAATCAAGAAGATTTAGCAATCATAAAAATACGTGCACCAAATTCCAGGGCACCTAAATATTTAAAGCAAGCAATGATAGAACTGAAGGGAGAAATAGAGAGTAGTTCTACCTATAGATAATAGGCCTTCAGTAATCATTGGAGACTGAGCCCATGATTCTTAATATCAGACAACGTAGTTCCAAAGAAGGTCTATAAGGGAAACAGGCCCTGAATGACACTGTGTATCAAGTGGACTTAGCAGCCATATGTGGGAGCTTCAAAAAGTTAGTGGGAAATGTAATGAGAAAATAATAGAATTTTTCCATGAACCCCCTGAACTATAAACCACTTCCCTCCACTTCAGTACATTCTACTCTAATGTACATGATCCTTTTCCAGGACAGACCACATTTTAGGTCACAAAGCCAGTCTTGATACATTTAACAAGACCAACACGATGACGACTATTTTCTCCGACCATAATGGAATGAGATTAGAAATACATAGCAGAGAAAAAGCCTAGAGAATACACAAACATGTGGAAATAAAACAACATACCACCAGTGGGTCAAGAACTCGAGAGGAACGACCAAGTTCTTTGAGTCAAGTGGAAATCAAATCATTAGGTACAAAAGTATGTGGGACACAGCCAAGGCAGACCCATAGGGAAATTTCTGGCAATGAAGGCCTACGTTAAAAAAAAGAAAAAGATAGGTGTTAAATGAATAGCCTAGTTCACCAATCCAGGACCTACAAAAAGAGAAGAGAATTGATAGGAATTCCTACCGAAGGTCTGTTACTTTGGAATCCGGAGGCGGGCCCCTAAGGGGAGAACTGCCTCACTTGTCACTCACTGTCCTCCAGTTGATGCTGACTCATAGTGACCCTATAGGACAGGATAGAACTGCCCTGTGAGTTTCTGAGACTGTACCTTAGGGGAGTAGAAAGTTCCCTTGGGGCTGCTGGTGGTTTCAAACTGCTGACCATTTGGATCACAGCTCAATAACCCCTACACCACCAGAGTTCTTGGACACTGCCTAAACCTACAGAATCAAAAGCAATAGACGCAGACCAATGGAGTAGAACTGTGAATACAGAAATACACCCACCTAGCTATGGTCAGCTGATTTTTGATAGAGGTGTCAGTCAATTTGATCAGGGAAGAAGAGTCTCTTTAATAAATGATGCTAGGAAAATTGGATTTCCACACACAGAAACATGAAGCAGGGTCTATGCCTTTCACCACACACAAAAATAAATTCAAAATGAATTAAGGACCTAAATGTGCAAAGTACATTATGAAATTCTTAGAAGAACAGACATGGGGCAACACTGTCAGGCATAACTTTGTAGCAGTGGATTATCTATTATAATAAAGGCACCAACAGCCAAAGACAAAATAAATAGGGCCTCATAAAAATTAAAACCTTTTGTCTATCAGTAAACTGTATCACAAATGTCCAAAGACACGCTACCAACTGAGAGAATATCTCTGGAAACCCTATACCCAACAGGAATCTAGTAACTTTGACAACCACACACACAAAAACCAAATAACCCAGTCATCAACTGGGCAAAGCCCGGGACAGACATGTCTCCAAAGATGTTCAAGTAGCCAACAAACTCATGAAAAAAAAATCCTCCGTGTCATCAGCTGTCAGAGAAATGCAAAGCAAAACCACAATGAGATACCGCTTCACTTCCACTGAGACAGTTACAATAAAAGCAAAGCAAAACAAAAAATAAATAAATATTGGTGAGGATGTCGGAAAAGTGGAACCCTTATCCAGTGCTAGTCATATTGTCAGTAGAGACCAGTCCCTGGAGAGGGACATCGTGTTTGGTAAAGGAGAGGGGCAGTAGGAGCGAGCAAGGCTTTCAAGGAGATGGATCGACACAGTGGCTGAAACAAAGGGCTCAAGCACAGGAACAGTTGTGAGGATGGCACAGGACCGAGCAGTGTTTTGTTTCATGGTGCATAGGTTTGCTATGGGTCGGAACAGATTTGCTGGCACCTACCAGCAACAACAACAACATCCATTGCTGGTGAGAATGCAAATTGGTGCGGCCTGGTGGTGTCTCAAAAACTAAAGTAGAACTACCCTATGACTCAGAAGTTGTACTCCTAGGTATATATACGTACACCCCCAAAAACTCAAATGCTAAGACCACAACAAACTTGCAAACCAATGTTCATAGCCCCAAGGGGGAAACAACCTAAAGGCCCATCGACAGAAGATGGGCTAAAGAAACCTGTGGCACATGCATCCGATGGAATATTACTCAGCCAACAGGAGAAACACAGTCTTGATACATGCTACCGTATGGGTGGAGCTGGGACGTATTATGCTGAGTAAAATAAGCCAATCTCAAAATGGACCAACATTGTATGACTTTACTTAGATAGCAAGGCAAGAAAAGACCACTGTACAGTGACCAAGTTTATTGGTGGTTCCAGGGAGTGCGTGGGTGGGAGGTAGATGTATGGGAATACATGGTGATGGAAAAATTGCCCTAATTAAGGGTAAGGTTACATAGCCAATTACGTAATTGCTGTCAGTCAGTTGCACACCTGTGAAAAGTCGCCTTGGCAAAAATTGATAAATATAACAATGAATGACCCCCCTCCCCCAAAAAGAGTAACTTCTGAAGCTGCATATGTACAAATAACTCGTGGGATTTGGCTCCAAGTTTCACGGACCATCCCAGTTAATTGACGTAGTAATATGTTTACTGCCTCTGCTCTACCTTCTGGCTTGTTGTAGCACCTGAGGTCTTCGAAGCTTGCAAGTGGCCATTCACAGCACAACAATCGATCTCTAGTCACCCGGAGCAACAGAAGAAGGAGAGTTGGGAGGAGGCTATGTAATATGTGACTAATTACTTCCTCTTTCATGAACCCGGAATGGTGTCTGGCCACCAATACTGAACATTTAGATCCAAATTGCACTGAAGAAACCTGAACAAAAGGGGGACAATATAAAACAGAATTTAAAAATTATCAAGGACTCTACCTAGACTTTCTGGAGTCATGGAGGGAGGATGATCCTCTGTAACTATAGCCCAGAAATAATACTTAGACTTTAAACCAGAAATATCCCCCTGGAGTCATCTTAAGACTTAGCAATCGTTTAGCCTGCCTAGTTTAAAAAAAAAAAATCTGTTTTGAACCACGTGCTCTTTGAAGAATTATCTATATGGGATCAAATTGACAACAGCAACTCCAAAGATTAGAGTGGAACTGTAGGAGGTGGTGAGTTGATGTTAATGAGGGAGGAACAGATCGGCCAAGGAAGATGAGACTAGTTGCACAGTTCAAAGAATGCCATCAATGCCCCTAGAAACTGCTGGGTTGCTGAACACTTTGCTGTATCGATTACCAATAGTAGAACAAATGAAATTCACAGACATACAAAAAGGCATGATGTTTGTGCTCAATTCACCGCCAGCAAGTCCATTCCGACTCCTAGCGACCCTGTAGGACAGGGTCGAACTGCCCCTGTGGGTTTCTGAGACTGTCACTCTTTACAGGGGTGGAAAGCCTGGTCTTTCTCCCAATGTATGCACAGAGCTCGTTAATGGGATGTCAGCTGGAGGCAGGCTAGGAGCCAAGGGATGTGATTTAGTTTAAGTGTTCAAGAGATCAGTCTGACCGCTGGCTGGAGGATGGATGGAAGAGGAGGGGTGAATTAGTCCACGCGTAGGCTTAGCAACAGAGTCCGCTCTTGAATAGTTTTAGCAGGAATGAGATTTCATGAGTAAAGGCTCTTTATGTATTAAAGGTTGCTCATTAGATTCTGGGGAAGGCTGAAGGACCAGACTTGAGATTAAGAGGCCTACCTCCCCTGCCCCAAACAATGCCTCTGAGTGGCCCTGAAGTCCAGCTCACTGGGAACTCAGCTGTTCATAACTGCCCAGGGTCACAGCCTGTGGGCAACTGCTGCTGCCACTATGGCTACCCAGAGTGGGCAGCCTCGTCTGCTATGCCCACTGGGTGGGGTGCATGCATTCTGAAGCACAGCCTGCATCTGGGAATTTGCCTCCTGGCCTGGCAACCGTGGAGGCGGTGGGACTCTCATGGAAGGAGTCTGTATCCCAAGGAGACAGGCAGCCAAGAGTATGCACCACTCCATGTCAACGGGGAGCCACGCTTCGTGAGATGAGCCGGGAAGTTATTGCCACCATCCCGGCAAGAGGTGCTGGAGTGCGGACAGGAGCAGTGTTGTGCTCAGAGAGCAGCAGGAAGATCAGGATGCAACCGGAGGTAGAACCCATTGGAGTTGGCTCCGAGATGGAAGGAAGGAGAACGAAGGGTGTCTGCTAAGTTGCTAGCTTCTGGTCTATGGGCACATTTTGCTAAGTAAAAAGAAAGCTATTTCATCCAACAACAGGACTTTTGAGATGAAACAAATCCTGGGTAACAGAACCAACCGGATGGCACCTAACAACAACAACAGGCACTATCTAGCAGTACTGGTGGCAGAGTGGTTACATGCTGGGCTGCAAACCACAAGGTGAGTGGTTCAAAACCACCAGCCCCAAGAGGACAGCAAGGCTTTCGACCCCTGTTAAATAGTCTCAGAAATACATGGGGCAATTCTCCCCTGTCCCATGGAGTTGCTATGACGGCAGTGTGTTTGAGTTTCCAGGCTCTATCTACCTGTTTCTCACTAGCTTATCAGTTTCCCAGAACGTTCTTTTCCATCTGTGCTTTAATTACTCTGAGGCATGCAGAGAACAAGTAACTTACAGGAAATGATAAACCCGAGGCCTCACTTTCGTTCTTGGATCTCCCATCTCTCTACCTTCTCTCCACCCCAGCTGGCAGGCTGTTTTGGATCTCAGCTGCTCGTGGATAGAGGTGCTGAGAGGTAGGCCGAGGGAGGTGTCAGGAGAAACCCCGGCACCCTGAGTGCCTGCAGAGACTCAAGACTACACCTCTGACTCTTGGCGACCCACCCCCTGTGTGTCAGAGGAGAGCACAGGACTTTCAAAGGCAGATTGCCAGGCCTTTCTTCTGAGGTACCACTGCCCTTTCCGTTAGCCTTGGGTGCCCGGGACGCCAAGGTACATTTTAAGTTCCTTGTATCTTGCAAAGAAAAGTCCCTGGGTGGTGCAACTGGTTGGCAACTAGAGTCCACCTACCGAGGCCACAGAAGAAAGAGCTGGCAATCTACTTTGATCGAGATTAGAGTCAAGAAAAGCCCCAGAGCACAGTTCTGCCCTGCACCGTGTGGAGTCACCCCGAGCTAGAACAGACTCGATGGCAACAGATTTGGTCTGGCTTTCACCTGGCTGCCCTTAGTGGGGTAGGTAGTAGCTAGGTAGCTAGGTGGATTCCATTATCGCGAGCATGTCTGGATCTGCCTTTCGCTCTCATAGAAACACATTCAAACAGTAGCTCATTTCTGCCAACAGGGAGCTAACTGAGGCCTGCTCTGCTGGGCCAGACTGCTGAGCCAGGCAGGGGTGAGGGAACCAGTGAGAAGCAGTAAAAGACCCAGAAGCTCTTCAACTCTATAGTCTCCCATCGATGCCCCCTCCTAGGGCATCTGCTTGGCTTAAAAGGCCAGGGCGAGGCCCGAGGCCCATGGCCCCCAGGGGAAGGGTCTCCATGGTAGTCCCATATACACCCTTTCCTGCCATCCTTTCATTTGACCTCCTGGCTTACACTACTAGACATTATAATTGGCCTTGTCGAGGGGCTTCTCACGCTTTCCCAAAATGACGCGATCTCATTTCCCAGAACTCCCTGCCCTGTGCATTTCTGGTTGTCTGTTCTCCTCACTTTCCATCCCTCAGCCCTTCCCTACTGCCTCCTCTGGGAACGACACGCTCTAGCATGCAGGACCAAGACCCACCCACTGCTGTCAAGTCAATGAGACCCTGTAGGTTTTCCCAGGCTGTAAATCTTTGTGGGAAGAGATAGCCTCATCTTTCTCCCTCAGAGCAGCTGATGGGTTTGAACCGACAACTTAAAGTTTGTACTCAGTGTTTGTCAGTTAGCATCAAGCTTCCGAATGACAAATACTCAGCCAGCCCATAAGTTCACAACGGACTCCCTCTCACACACACATGGGCGCATCTGCATCAGCCTGTAGAGTAGCCCTCCATCTCTGATTGCACTCGGCTGGTCTGCAAGCCATGTCCAATATCACCTCTCTGCCTCCTCCACCCAGTCCTTTCTCCATCCCATCATTTATTACCCACCCGCCATCCCAGAGTCACCTGGGCATCGGAGGATGCATGATGCATCCCCATCAATAAACACCGAGTAGACGGATCAGGGTGTGTGTGTTGGGGGGGGGGGGTACTGTGAGCGATGGGAAGACCTCTGGCAAACCTGGGAAACCTTGAAGGAAATCTAGCCTTGATCTAGACCCTAGATTCTAGAGACATGGCTTTCCACAGGGGTGGGGTTGGCAGGGACCCCTCCTCTCTGAGGACGATTCTGACACTATTGTTCAGGCCTTACAACCCCCAGGCTTGCATGTGCTCTTGCTCCTTATTTTTATGTATCTATCTCTCCCACTAGATTTCCATAGCACTAACGATGGCTACCGCTTAGAAAGAGCCCACCCCGTGTTAGACGCTCGCCATGTATTGGCTCTAATGTTTACTGTGGATTCTGAGCTTACACTCTGGGTACTAAGTTTGCAGAGGGCTAGGGTTTACAGTGAAAACCCTAAATCCATCTCGAGTCACCAAATGGACTCCACTGACCATGTAGGTGGTGTAGCTGTTATGTATTGGGCTGTCGACCACAAGGTCAGCAGTTCGAAACCACTAGCTTCTCCCTGAGAGAAAGACAAGACTTTCTATTCCCATAAAGAGTTACAGTCTAGGAAAGCCAAGGGACAGTTCCACCCTAACATATAGGGTTGCCATGAGTCGGAATAGGCTCACTGGCAGTGAGTTTGATTTTTATTATTTTTTTGGAGTTGGTTATGTGAATAGTCTTGCCCTCAGCATTAGGGAATGGATTACTGCCACTCCCCAAGCCAGTCCTGCGAGGGGTCCCCTTAGGAGCTCGCCTAAGTGTGTCCTCAATGAACTTGGGGTGCTAGGGTCACAGAATCACGAGTCATATCCTGACTGCCTTGGTTAGAGATAAAGAGCCCTGCTAGTTGTAGTGGTGACACTTTGGGGATACTAATCATAAGGTCAGCAGTTTGAAACCATCAGTCGCTCAACAGGAGGATGGGGCTTTTTACTCCAGTAAAGAGTTACAGTCTCAGGCACTCACAGGGGCAGTTCTCCCCTGTCCTATAGGGTCGCTATGAGTCGGCATCAGTTTGATGGCAGTGAGTTTGGAGGGTTTCTTTGGTTGGAAAGCCCATGAACCAATCTTGTAAGCTTGTCTATGATCTACGTTTCCCAATCACAGAACCATTCCCACTTCTGCAGCCCCACCTGCAATTGTGATGTTTTGGTCCGCCACTCATCACACCTTTGTGACACTCCCCCGTGGACTCCCACGTTCCATTCAAGCAGCCATCGCTCCGAAAATTTTAGACGCCTCTTTGACCTCAGGCTGATGATCTCCCTCACCTGGATGATGTGTCACGGTCATTGCCACCTTGGTCCTGTTAAGAATAAATGTTCTGCGTGCATTGTATTTGGGGTTTAAGGGCCTCTGTTGTCCACTCCAACACAGTCCACAAGTTGGCATTAAGTTAGCATTATTCTTTCCACTGTACAGATGAAGAACCTAAGCCATGCTTCCAGCATGAGCAAACTAGCAAGCGGCAGAGGCAGGGCTTGAATCCAGGTCACTCAGTCTCAGAAATCCATGCTGCATCCTTGAAACACTGCGGAATCATGCTGCATCCCCTGTCATCTGTTTTAGAGCAACGTGGTTCTGTAGGGTTTTCGTTGGCAAATATTCAGAAGTAGATTGCCAGGCCCTTCTTCCGAGTCCATATTTGGATATACCCATTCAGCATCATAGCAGTGTGCAGACCTCCCTCAACCAGCAGGTGGTGGCTGTCCATGAGGTGCATTGGCCGGGAGTCAAACCAGCGTCTCCTGCATGAAAGTCTAGTGTCCTCTCACCAAGCCACCATTGCTGCCCCCATCCACAATGTCGTCTCCTGTCTCCTCACAAGTGACAGGGAGGTGGAGGGAAGGGACAAAGGTTTCCCTAGCTTGCCCCTGCTTCAGGCAGATGACTGGGTATTTTTAGCAGCCCAGGAAGCCTCTGGGTGAAGCGGGTGCAGGCTTTGAACTTGCCCTGTCAGCCCTGCCTCCCGAGGCCCCCGAGAAAGGTTTACGGCCGACTCCCGGCAGCTCTGCTGATGCAGCTGGTCATGTTTATAACCACAATCAAGCACTGAGAGCCAAGCCGCTGATTTCTGGCCCATCTCTCTCCTGTAACAGAAGATTTTTCAATTGAGGACGCTTTCCTCATGCACAACATTGATTTTAAAATAGCTGTGGCCCAGCTCGGCGGCGAGCATGAGGCCTTGGCCAGAGATTTGTATCTGAAGTCACAAAAGGGCATTTATTTTGCCGTCCTCTTCCCCCCTCCCCCTTTTGAGAGAGGTTCTAATGCACTATGCTGGAGAATTGCTCAGATGTCAGGAGAAAGCCGGGCTTATCTCTGTGCAGTACTGGTTTATGGAGAAGAGGCCCATTGGTGCTCACCTGTGGGCAGCCCAGGTTCAGAGCCCCTGGGAGCCACTGTGGGGTGGGGGTGGGGTAGTCGTGGACGGTGGGGTGGACTGTAGCAATGTTAGCCATCCTTGAACGTAATTTTAAGTGTGGTGTTGGCAGGAAGAAGGGGACAGACACAGATCGTTAGCTTGTTTGGTGGAGCAGGAAAGGTGGCGGTGGCTTGGCTTCTCCAGGACCCATGGACAGCACAGCATCCCGTCTTAAGCCTATTTCACAGATAGGATAGCAAGTCCACGAGTGGACATCCACCCCACAGGGCTGAGGGACAGGAACACCTGGCAACAAAGACAAGGTGGTAGAGGGGGCCAGGGCAAACCCACCTGAAAGCTAGCTGTGGGGCCACCTTCGCTCCCGATGATCCTCCCCCCAGGGGACCTTTGGGCAGTTCAGCCAGGCTGAACATCTGGAAACCTCTGCCTGCCTAAGGAGCCCTGGTGATGCACCAGTGAAGTACTTGGCTGAAAGGTCAGCAATTTGAACTCAGCAGCTGCTCTTTGGGGAGAAAGGTGTGTCAGACTGCCGTCCTAAAGATTGACTACCTTGGGAGCTCTATGGGGCAGCTCTGCTTCGTGCCGCAGGGTTGCCATGAGGCAAACCTCACTTACTTGGTGGCAAAGGATTTGCTTCTTTGGGTTTTGTCTCCTTGCCCCTCTGGGGTCCTCCCAGTAGAGCTGACCCTCGTGAGAGGTATAAGGGATGCCCATTTGCTGACGTGGCCTGACTCATAACGAGGGGAAAAGAGCTGCAAACATCCACTAGTAATCAGAGTGTGGAGTGTTCAAAGACTGACCCTGCGAAAATCTGGAAATCATTATGCAAATTAGACCACATAAAGATCATAGCCCAGGCATTTGTGAACTGAAATGGACTCTACTGGCCATTGTGAACCCAACAATCACACGGTCTACTGTGCCGGACATGACACACTGGATGAATGTGAACAGTATCACATTCATCATCAAAAGAACTTCTCAAGGGCTGTCCCCGAAGTGCAAGGCTGGCTATCACGGGAGTATAGCCATACGACCACAAGCAAAACCAGTTCGTATGACCATATTCAAATGGACATATCAACCACGAAACCCAAAGAAATTGACCCAAGATGCAATCACACTGCACTGATGGTGACTGCGGATGGAGATGGGAAAGTGGGAAACAAAGAAGAAGGAGCAGCAGCTGGAAAACATGGCTTTGGTGGTAGAAAAAAATAAAGCTGGAGACTACCTGATCGAATCTCACAACACCAACCACCTCTTCGATACAAACACCTTTTAAAAAGAGAATATAAACAGTGGCTATACACATGAACCGCATCTGATGAACTGCTCCAGAAATAAAACTGACTGTCTATGGAACGAGAGGACTGAGAAGTTCAAATCAGAACAAGACCAGTAGCCAACTGTGGAAACAGACTATCAGTTGTTGCACAGGCAAGTTCATATTGAAGCAGAAGAAAATGAAACAAGCCCACAAGATCCAAAATATCATCTTAAGCATATCCCACCCGAGTTTCAAGAGCATCTCAAGGGTAGGTGTGATGCAGGTTGCGATGACATCAAGAACACCACACAGGAAGAAAGCAAAAGGTCAAGAAAAAGACAGGAAAGAAAGAAAAGTCACAATGGATATCAGAAGAGACTCGAACCGTGCTGAAGAGTAGCTAAAGCAGAAGGACACGATGACGTGAAAGGGCTGGAAAAAAAGATTTCCAAGGGCAGCTGAAGAAGACAAGGTCATGTATTACAATGAAGTGCAGCGCCGCTCTGGAGTTAGAAACAAATGGGGAAGAACACGCTCAGCATTTCTCTAACGTAAGAAAACTCACGTCTCAAGTTGAAATATTGGAGGATCTTGTCAACCAAATATTGAATGATGCCGGAAGCATCAAAGGAAGACAGAAGCACTACACAGAGTACCCAAAAGCATTGGTTGGCGCTCAACTGTTTCAGGAAGTGTCATGGGATCAAGAACCAATGCTACTTAAGGAAGAAGTCCAAGCTACCCTGGAGGCTCTGGTAAAAACAAACAAACCCCCAAAGCCCCAGGAAGTGATGAGTACCCATGTAAATGCTTTAACAAACCGAGTCAGCACTGGACCCACTCACTTGTCATGCCAAGAAATTTAGAAGACAGCTAACTACCTGGCCAACAGAGATTCCTCTTGGTGCCCATTCCAAAGAAAGGTGATCCAAGACATGAAACGAGCTGAGACGTACGTTCAAACCACAAGAGAGAATGGGGTGGCTCCCTAGGGAGTTCTTATTTTTAAAAGTCCAAACAAGTTTGCCCAGAATTCCTGATATGTTTCTCGAATTGGAAACGAACTGTCTTTTCTCCCAATGTCTCAGAATGAGTGCGGTAGTTAGTCTATTGTGCCAACCTGGCCGATAAACACATGTGGGGTTCATTGAAGGGCAGAGGGATAAATGGCTCGGTGAGCCTCGCCTTTCTAGTTCTCGGGTCTCTTGCTTTCTGATGGTCGGACCACGGTGCAGCTGCCTTAGTTCCCTGCTTTAGTTGGCAAGGCTCACTTCCTGCAAGAGATCCCTGAGGAGAAGCTACATGGACCTACCCCAAGGCAGCCCTGGGTGCTGGAGCAGCCGTGTGGAGACTCCTGCCAGCACAGAGATGCTTACACATTCACTGACTCAGCTTTCCTCCTGCAGTCGGCATCATTGCATGTGTTTTGTGAGATGGAGCAGGGCTTTGTGGATTGGTATCGGACTTATGGGTTAATGTTGGACTTGTGGACTTGGCCTGCACTGGGTTGGGATGTTTTCTTAATGCACACTTACCCTTTTCATAAAACTCTCTCTTATACATGAGTTTCTGTGGATTTGTTTCTCTAAAGTACCCACACTAACAGACTGAGAGACCCATCTCACGGTCCCTTATTGTTGTTAGTTGCCACCAGGTTGGCCCCTGCCAATTGACCCCCAACTCACCTCAATCACAATTGTTGATGGATCAGACCATTGTGATTCACAGGGCTGTCATGGGCTAATCTTTGGAAGTTGGTCACCAGGCCTTTCTTCCAAGGTTTCCTCTGAAAGTTCCACTGATACCTGTTCAGCATCACAGCAATGCACAAGCCTCTGGCAACAGGCAGGTGCGTTGGCTGAGTGTTGAATCTAGGTCTCCTGCATGGGAGGCAAGGTTTCTACCACTGCCGTGAATCAGAGTGCCCTTTCTCCCTGAAGCTTAGCTGTTTGTAAGAATGCCGGGCCCCTAGTTCTTCACCCTCTTTCAGTCTACACTGTAGACTCTACAGGCAGCCTTTGGGGACAGCCATACCTTTGCTCGTTACCATGGCTACTCTGGGGCTTCCTGCTAGATGCTGAGCTCTGTGTCCCTATCCCTGCCTGATAGGGTTTAATGATCAAAATAACTCTGAGGCATGGTTAGTTATGATCCCCATTTTACAGGACAGGAAACTGAGGAACAGGGATGGTAAAGTCATTTTCCTGAGGCCCCCACAGCCAGTCAATGGTAGGATTTAATGAAAGCAAGGGACATTCTGCCCCCACCAAATATACCTCCAAACCCCAAACCAAACTCACTCCCATTGAGTCCATCCCTACAGGGCAGCATAGACTTGTCCTTGTGGTTCACCAAGACTGTAACTCTGTGGGAATAGAAAGCCTTATCATTCTATTGTCGAGCAGCCGGTGATTTCAAACTGCTGACCTTGCAGTTAGCAACCGAACACGTAATCCACTATGCTACGGGGCCTGATCAGACACACCTACTTACACACAAAAAGCCCGCCCCCCATACACACACACACACACACACACACACACACACACGAAATGAATGACCAACTGGATCGATGAAATCTTTATTGTTGTTTAATATTTAAAAATCACTTCAAAGAACATGCTCTCCTTGTAAAAGATTCAAACCGTCTGGAAGGATTCTTGATGAAGTCTGGAATCCCCCACCTCCACCTTCTCTCTCGGAGCCCTGGTGGTCAGCATGTCCCCAAAGATTCACAGCCTAGGAAACCCCCAGGGACAGGCCTACTCTGTCCTACACAGTCTCTATGAGTCAGAATCGACTTGATGGCAGTGAGAGGAGAGAGAGAAAGAGAGAGAGAAAGTGAGAGGGCATTCCAAGTTACAAACACTAGCATGTTGTACTTCAGTGGGTGTAGCTATGTCTTTCCCAATCACAGAGTAAAAGCGAGGGCCCGGGTGGGATGTGTAACTCAATTAGACTGTTTCCCCAGCATCGTCAAGGTAATTCAGATTTTAAAAGTGGTGTCTCTTCTGCTCCGTCCAAAAGCTTTCAAGTGATTATGGTGGCTTGGAGAAGGCCTTGCAGCGCTGTTTCCGCCTGGAATCCTGCCCATGGGAATGGGGTCTTCATGGTCTATGCCCAGCCCTACCAGGAACCTCCCCCTCATGCTTTCCATCCCCCTCCCTCCTTCCCTTCCACAGACAGTCAATTGTGCTCCTGCAGCGCATCTGGCCCTCCTCCCTGTCCATCTGTCTGTCGTACTGCGGTGGCTTGTGTGCTGCTGGGAATATTTCACATATCAGCAGGGTCACCGTCATGGGCAGCTTTCAGTAGAACTTCCAGAGTAGGAAGGAAGACCTCTCGACCTACTTCCAAAAATTCAACTAAATGCAAGCTCACAGGCATCAAATTGATTTAGACTCATTAGAGATCCCACAGGACAGAGGGGAACTGCTCCCATGGGGTTTCCAAGGGTGTAACTCTTTACGGGAGTGCCTAGTGGATTAGAACTACTGACCTTGTGTGGTTAGCAGCCCAGTGTGCCACCGTCTAAGCCACCAGGTTGAAAATTAGCTACCGAAAATGAGCTCACAAAACCTTGCGATTCCACATGCCAGGAAGCCGAGGCTCAGAGAGATCTAGGGGCCTGGCCACTGCCACACACCCAGCTAGTGTGCACTTGAGTAAGCAGCCTTTCCGCCACACTGCCAACTCCCCAGTGTCTGCCCTTCATACCCACACACACACACCTTAAAGACATTCGCCCTATTGATGCGCAGTCATGGTGCACCTTACAATCAAGGATGATGAGACTTGTCCCAGGTACTTTGGCCATGCTATCGGGAGAGACCAGTCCCCAGAGAAGCTCGGTACAGTAAAATGTCGGTATCGGGCTCAGTACAGTAAAATGTCAGGGTGGGGGAAAGCAAGACCCTTGAGGAGATGAGCTGAGAGGGTGACTACAACAGGGGCTGCCACTTACCAGCAATGGTGAGGCTGGCACAGGCGGGGCAGTGTTTGGTTCTGTTCCACAGCACCTGGCCACAACCGCAACAACCTGTGCAGCTATATGATGAGTTACCGATATTTGCTATCGTTTTTAAAGGGACTCCTTTCTAACTTGGCCTCAATCCATGAAGTTAAGTCTTGGGTGCCATTTCTGTTTCTCATCACATGTTTCAGGTACCACCTAAAATCTCTCCTTGTTTCCCTGAAAACATGGTGTTGAGTTTGTAGGTCCTGATGGAAGGTACCGGCTCTCCCAATAGAATCTTATTGCTGTCGAATCTATGCAGACTCCCTGCCACCCAATGGCAACCCTGTAAGACAGAGAAGAACTGCCCGAGGATCCCTATGGCAGTCAGCTTTTTGGAAGCGGATGGTCACATCTTTCTCCCGCAGGGTTGCTGGTGGGTTTGAACTGCTAGCCTTTTGGTTAGCAGCCAAGTGCTTACTCACTGTTCTACCAGGGTTCCTTACCCTCCAACAACTGTCTTTCATGACACCCACTGCCATCAAATGAACTCCAACTCCGTTTGACCCTAGAGAGCAGGGTAGAAAGAACTACCCCCTTTGGATTTCTGAGACTTTAAAAATCTTTATAGGCTATAGCCCCGCCTCTCAGGGCGGGTGGACAACAGATGAGGGCGTAAAGGGAGAGAGATATCGGACAGTGCAAGACATGGAAAAATAATAATAATTTCTAAATCATCAAGGGTTCAGGAGGGAGGGAGGTGGAAAATGAGCTGATACCAAGGGCTCAAGTAGCAAGAAAATGCTTTGAAAATGATGATGACAACAAATGTACAAATGTGCTTGACACAATAGATGGATGAATGGATTGTGATAAGAGTTGTACAAGCCCCTAATGATTTTTTAAAAATCTTTATAGGCCCCGACAGCCATATCTCTCTTCCTTGGAGTAACTGGTAGATATGAACTGCTGACCTTGTGTTTAGCAGCTTAATGGACTCCTTTAGGAAACACCTGGTAAAGGCAAGGAGTGTTAGTCCATCCTTAGAAGAGGTCCAGGGGGCAGAGAAGAGTTCCCCCCGTTTTATAGATGGGCAAACAAGCTCAGAGACGTTAGATAACTTACTCAAGGTCACACAGCCAGGAAATGGCAGAGATGGGATCTGAGCCGAGTCCCATGCCCTACATCTTGCCCCTGAGCCCAGGGCCTCCCAGCCAGGGACTACCTTGCAGATCCAGCAGTCTGTGACTGCTGCCAGGATCCTCACCAACCACGTAAGACATTTAGCTCACATCACTGCACCAGCGTTAACCTCCCGCCCAACCAGTAAAAGAACTCTCTGTTCCACCCTAGAGTGTCTGTGCCATACAACACCTCCGCAAAGTGGACAAATACAATTAGCCCATTTACAAATGAGGGAACTGGAGAAGTTACACGATCCCCTACAGTCACCCTGCAAGAGAGCAGCACGGCCAAGAATAAGAAATAATATTATTTCACTGAGCCTCAGACTCAGCGGTTCCTGAGCTTCCTGGGTCCAGGGGTCCCCAGGCCCACAGAGGGGGCTTCCTGTTTCTGACTCACACTTCCCTGCCCGGGTGAGGTCTTGAGCACACTGATGAACTCTTGAGTTATTCACACTGTGTCGGTCAGCTCTGGCCACCCACTCTCCTTCCCACCTCGTAGCTCAGTTATTTAGTTATTTTGTCCACCAAGAGAACATCACTACCGATTTTGTAGTGGCAAAAATAATACAGAGTCTGCCTAATGGAATGCGACCGAGGTTACTGTGAATTTGGATGGACTCACATTGGAAAAGCACTGGACATCTTAGATGGAGAGGCAGGAAGTAGAGGGTAATTCTATTGTTATTCTTCCTTACAATAGTAATTGTTTTGCCATTTGCTGGTAGGGAGTTCTCTAGATAACCCCCTGATTTGGCTATGAAAACCCGATTGGACAAAGAAAGGGTGGCTACTACATCTTGGTCCCCAGAAAATGCCTGTTCTGGTCTCCACTGCAGCCAGCTCCCTGTTGCTCTCCGCTACCTGTTTTCAGATTCTTGTGACCCACATGATAGTGTGGGTAGGTGCTGAGCTGTTAACTGCAAGGTCAGCAGTTCGAAACCACCAGCTGCTCTCGTTACAGTAGCAGTTCGAAACCACCAGCTGCTCTTGTTACAGTGTCTGAAACCCACAGGGGTGGTTCTCCCCTGCCCTCTAGGGTCACCCTGAGTCAGAATGGACTCGATGGCAGTGAACTTGTTTGGGAGTTTGGGTGACCCACATAGCTACCCCTGGCAGAGTATCCGTTCAGCCGATGAATAGCCTGCCGTGAGCTGGCAGGAGGTGGCCTTACATCTGAGCTGCAGCTGCTGTTTTTCTTTGGGGGCTTTACTCCAAACCAAACCCGCTGCCACAAAGTGGATCACGGCGAGCAGTCACCCTATAGGGCTGAGCAGAGCTGCACCTCAGGGTTTCTGAGACTGTCCGTCTTTATGGTCGCAGACAGCCGCACCTTTTCTCCTGTGGAGTGGCTTGGCAATGTTACTCACCCAGTCCCCACTCAGCCAGACCTAGGAAACAGCAACAGAGAGAGGCAGGGTAAAATTGAAGGAGGAAGGTGGATCAAACAAGGAGCAAACTGGGACCAGGGTCCCTAAGGCAAGGCCTTGAGAAAAGGGGCATTGCAGCTTTATAAGAGCTCACCAGTAAGGTAATTGAAGGGATTAGGAATATGTAACAGCTTTCCGATGAAGGATCAGGGATATGCATTCGGGATTGGCCTACGGTTCTTAGCCAGGAAATGGTGAGTGGGACCCCTCACTACTAAATGCTGCCAGAGCGGGTCTGGTGACGCCTCTCTGGCAACTTCGTTCCAGGACCAAGTGTTGTGACTGCCCTTTTCCGAGCCTGATCTGGCTGTGATCCTCGCCTGGAGCAGTGACCTCTTTCCTGGTTATGAAGGACATCAAAGACACAAGTTGTGGGGTGGAGAGTGTGGCAGGGGCAGAGCAGGAGAACAGGTTAATTGTAGGCCACGGAAGAAGTCTTATGTTTCAGCATCTGGTGGCAGTAGCCCTTAAACCATCAGGGTGAGTTTATCAGGCAAGCTGCAGAACATGCAGGGCTACCCAGGACGAAGTGAGATGTGGGGTAGTCTCAGGGAGTCCAATGACCTGACGGTGAGCATCCTGGCCCTTAACCCACCATGCGGCCAGGGCTCCTGTGTGTTGCTGTTAGTAGCCACCGAATCGTCCCCACTCATAGCGACTCCATGTACTTCAGCATGGAACCCTGCGTGACCCACGCCATCCCCACAATCGCCGTTTTGCCTGAGCCCGCTGTTTCGATCTGTCTCCTCGACAGTCTTCTCCAGTGATCCTCCACCACGGTCCCTCTTGCTAATGTGTCCAAAGCACACGGCACCAAATCTTGCCCTTCTTGCTTCTCAGAAGCATCCTGGCTGTACGGCCTACAGGACAGATCTGTCTGTTCTCCTGGCAGCCCGTGGGGTTTTCCATATTCTTTGCCAACATCCCAGTGCAAATGTGTCGGTTCTTCTCTGGCCTTCCTCCTTCACCGTCCAGCTTCCACATGCAGATGAGGCGATTGGAAACCCCATGGCTTGGGTCAGGCACACATCCTCACAGTGACATCTTGGCCTTGGTTTTGTTTTGTTTTTTTTGGTTGTTGTTTTTTTTTTAGCACCTTAAAGAGGTGCCGGGCAACGCAGTTGCTCAGTGTAACATGTTGCTTGATTTCCTGACAGCACTGATTTGGGATCTGCCTCATAAGTCCAGTCTCCTCTCTCTTTACCATATTGTTGCTCACTGGTCTAGTTGTGAGGCATCAGCCGTACTGGAGGCTGTAGTTTTTGATCTTCAGCAGTCAGTGCTTCAGATCCCCTTGGCTTTTCTCAGGCAAGCTGGTGTCTTGTTAATGGGTCTTCCTCCGGATCCTGATGCTGCCCGGGGTTCTCCGGGAGTCAGGGGCCAGCTCCAGGACCAAGGATAACCACACAGAGGGAAGTTATGCAGCTGGAGTCAGATCCCATCTCCTCTTCTTTCTTCTGCTTCCCTCCCCTGCCAAGGGAAACATCAATGGCAGCCCCTCTGTGACCTGGTTGCTCACCCCCCAGTGCAGGGTTCTCTGACATTGACTCTGGGGTTCTTAAGGGTCCCCAGCACCCGTCTCCCAGTGTCCTTGCTCTTTCTGTAGGCCGGTTCTCTGACAGTTAACTCTTAATGGCCACTCCTTCTGTTGGTCCGAATAATCGCTGAAGTCTGGTGGGGCTGCTGGCCAGGTGTTTGAGGCCGTGAGGTTGTGCCGTGAGCGCAGGAAGATTGTATTCATTTCATCATCTTCTCAACTATTGCACAGGATGGAAACATAAGTTCAAGGGCAGCCTTTCACTCATTTGAATTTGAGGATCCACAGGTCCTGACCTTTGACATTACTGGCTTCAACTGTTGGCTACAACTCTCCAATGCTAGTTCTTGTTTTATTTTATAAATATCTATAGTTTTAAAAAATGTAGTTATCTCTATAATGTTTTTAGCAAGAAGCTTAATACCAAGAAAATAGTTTACCTCTTATATCTTTGAATCACTTAGCTAAGATGGGGAGCCGGGGTGTCCCCTTGGTACTAAGAACCCTCCGGGAGGAGGCCTGGCCTCCACGCTGCCTCTCTGACCAGCAGGCAGCCGGCAGCTGAGTCCTTTGACAGCCCCACTTGTCTCTTGTCCAAAGTAAATGAGGGGAGTAGTGCCGGCTCCAGCCACACGGCGAGGCCGTCTGCCGACACCATCTGACTCCTCCGAGGGCAGAGCCAGCGTCCAGACTGCAGCGACTGCTGGTGCGGACTGAGGGGCTGAGGACAGGGCTGCCACCTTGTCCTGCACACAGGCAAACAGCCCTCCACAGGAAGGGAGCTGCACCTGCTCAGTACCAGGTCCCCGGAACGTGCGCCAGGGGTTACCCTGGGCCTCAGACAGACTGCCACCAGCCTTGGGCAAGGCCCTTCCTACCACCAGGTTTTATGCTCCTCCCAAGGCATCATCACCATCACCCTATCATAGCCAACAATCACTGCCTAGACACCAGAGCCCAGAACACCTCGTGGCCCTGTCATCCCTCCCTGTAGCTGATGGCGGCGGCATCTGCAGTGCATCCTCTCACAGGATGACCACAGGTGGCACAGCTGGAATTCGAGCTCAGGTGGTGCATTTCAGGAACCCAAGCCCTTGTGCTCTGAAATAACACCAAACCTTCCTGTGAGCATTCTCTCTGTGATTCCCCCATGCAGCCCATGGGGCGACCCAGTATTCCCCATCATTTACAGAAGAGGGAAGGCCCAGGCCTTCACTCCCATGCATGAGAAGGCATTCTTCAGAAGTTCAGGAGGAGTAGGAATGTACAGAGGTCAGGGCTGAATGCATATTGGGCCGGGGAGGTGGGCTGTGGGAGCAGTTTATTCTTCAGCCCCTTCTTTCTTCTGCGCCTTTCATCGTGTGGGTTTGTCCTGTCCAGAACACTTCTCCCAGACTGCTTCATGGCTGTCTTGTCCAGCTCAGCTCCGGACACCTTGTCTGCAGGCTCTCCTGTAGCCCCATGTAGAAGTCACACCACTGAATTGGAGTCCCCAAATTCTATTATGGAAAGGAGATGCTGGATGATGAATGAGGATGCTAACAGTCATCACAGACATGATAACGATGAAGCCAACCTTCCGTGAGACCTTGCCAGGTGGCAGACACTATGCCTAGCATTCGGTACAGTCACATCAACATCTCAGTGATGAGCAAACTGGGGCTCAGAGACATTCAGTGCTTTTCCCCAAATTCCCTCGGCCAACAAATACCTTTCCCTGAGCTAGAGTCCGTAGAGGAGATGTGATGCCAGAAGCAAGGGACTGGAGTGCTGAGAGAAGGGGCCATGAGCCAAGGAATGCCGGTGGCCTCCCGAAGCTGAAAAGGGCAAGGACACTGGTACTTCCCTGGAGCTTTCAGAAAGAACACAGCCCTCCTGACACCTGGATCGCAGACTTCCGACCTCCGGGATTGCCAAAGGACAGACCTGAGTTGTTTTAATGCCGCCCAACGCAAAGGAAGTGTTACTTGTGACAGTGGTGACAGGAGGCTCAGACGGCTTTGCAGGATAAGTGCCTGCGATTGTGCTGTCAGCAAAGGACTCAAGGCTCAGCGAACCAAGCCCCACTGCTGCCACGTCGATTCTGACTCACAGCAACTCACAACAATTCTCCAGCTGAGAATATGCAACTTTATGGGAACACTCCCCCCCTCAAAAAAACCCACCCCAAACTCAACAACACTGTCCTGCTCCTGTAAAGAGTTACCGTCTACTCTCATGAAGTAGATGCCAACTCATAGGGCATGCTGAGTCATAGTAGATGCTAACCTATAGGACAGGCTAGGCCTGCACCCATGAGTTTCTGAGATGGTAACTCTTTACGGGAGTACAAAGTCCCGTTCTTCTCCCGAGGAGTGCCTTGGTGCTTCGAACTGGGATTGCAGCCCACTACACCACCAGGGCTCCTTTGATGGGAGGAGGGCCAAGCATATGTTTGAAGACACCACGGTGAGCACTGTGAGTGATCAGGACTGTCCATGGGTCTTGGGCCCCGCCTTACGGGCACATTGGCTTTTCAACCCAGATCGCCTCCCTCTCAGCCTAGCCTTTCTGCATGTCACCGTAGGCCAGCACGCAAGTCACATCCCTCGCTCTATAAGCTCTTGTTTGAAAGAAGGGCTCTTTCTGTCCATATCAGGGGCGGTTGTTCCCATTTGTTTGTATGTCTCCATGGAATCATTCCTTAAAAAGACTGCACATCGACTGGATTTTTCCACCAACATCATCTTCGGAACATCTGCCTATGACAGTGGTTTGTTTGCATCGAGGCAGGAGGTGCTTCCGCTTCCCTCAACCCAGCACTGGTAGATAAAGCCATGGAAAACAGGGTCTGGGCCCAGGTCTGCCTCTGATGTTCTCCGTGACCTCGGGCAAGTTGCTTCACCCTGCATCCAATGACTGCGTCCTTATTTGTAAAGTAAGAGGGGTTGGACCAGATCACTGCCAGTATTCCTAAATGCTAGGCTTCTGTGTACTTTCTTGGAGTCCCTATGCCGCTCCCATGGTTAGGCACCCAGCCACTAAGCAAAAGGCTGGAGATTCTAGTCCACCCAGAAGTGCCTCAGAAGAAAGGCCTGCTGACCTGCTCCTGGAAACTCACCCATAGAGAAGTGGACGGAGCACCAGAGATGAAGTTTGGGTGCCTGCCACTATGTAGCTGCACCTTGAAAACATTACCAAACCAGAAAAAAGCCAAACGTGCTGACGTCGAGTTAATTCTGATGCCTAGTGACCCCATGAAAAGAATAGAATGGCCCCGGGAGTTACTATAAGACTGTAAATATCTAGCAGGGCGGAAAGCCTCATCTTTCCCCCATGGGTCGAACTGCTGACCTGGCAGTTAGCAGCCCAGTGTGTAATCAACTATGAGACCGGGGCTCCTTTGAAAGCGTCAGGCTGAGCGCAGTGAGTCAGTCACAAATCCTGGACAGTTGCCATATGATTTCACGTTTATAAAAGAAGCAAATGTACAACCAGCAGAACTTACTCATGGCTACCAGGGTGGAAGAGAGAGCGAATGGGGAGTTTTTGTTTGGGGAGCACTGCACGTATTTTAACAGTGCCAGGATATTTGGGGAAAGGATAGGGAGAAGGATGGCACAGCGTGAAAGAGGCGATCAGTGTCACGGAATTATGTTCGTGGAAGTGGTTGTGCTTTATTTTTGCCATCATTTAAAAAAGAAATCTCTCTCTAGAGCCCACCACTACTCTGACACACATGAGTTCCTGAGTTGGGGTCGACTCACAATCAATCAACTCAATGGCAGTGGACTCAGTCAGAAATTATATGGTTCCGCTTGCTGTTACACCCCTGTCCTTTTGCACCGTGACCAACAACTACCACGCTATTTACAGTTCCCTGGGTGTGTACCATCATCATCATCATCATCGTAATGCCATATACACTTCCCATTTGATGCTTCTCTGCTAAGCACTTTACATGCATCATCTCATGGAATCCCCAGGGCCCCAGGATCAGGCCTCTCATTCCTGCTTTACATACGAGTAAACTTAGACTCAGAGAAGCAAAGTGACTTCCCTAAGGTCACACAATTAGTAAGTAGAGGAGCTGGCATTGAAGCAAGCCAAATGTTTTTAAAATGAACACTCTTAGCCACTAGACCATACATCAGCTGAAACAGGCTAATTTGAAGACTGACTGAATGAATCTGTAAATAAGTCCAGATACCAAGACACTCATTTGGTGTTTCTGCTGGTGCTTGAACATACCCAACCCCAAGCCAAGGGTACCTGTAGGAGTTTCTCGGGTTGCTTATTCCTGCCTTGGACCTCTGGTGGCCTACTGGTGAAGGCGTTGAACTACTGACCACAAGTTTGAAACCACAGCAGCTCCTTTGGAGAAAGAGGCTGTCTGCTCCCGTAGAGAGTTACAGTCTCGGAGACCCACTGGGCCAGTTCTGTTCTGTCCTAGAGGGTCACTGTGAGTTAGCATTGGCTCCATGACAGTGAGTTTTGGTGGTGTCCTGGATCCCTGGATGTGGAAGAATGACCAGACCTGAAGCCAAGGTTTGGAGACACAGCAGATGGCCCCCGTTTGAATCCAGCACCACGCTGAGCCAAAAATCCCAGGAGGAGAGTGTCCAACGCATGTTTGCTCAGGCTCTTGGACCGATCTCCATGGTTCACAGCATGCTTTTCTCACCCGTGGGCACATTCTGAACCTGTGTTCTTAAACACGGTATCGAGTGAGCTGTCTATCCAGAGACAACCTCACATCAGACCACTTACCGTAGAGAGAAGGAGAGTTTTAAGCTAGCCAGCTATTCCTACCTATCTGCCCATCTGCCGTGTCAGCTCCTCCGCCTGGTCTTAGAGTCAGTGCTCCAAGCAGGTTGGGTACTTCCCCTCTTCACTCCCCACTGGGTGGCTAGTTAGGAAGTGAAGCAAAAACAGCAGTGATCCCCTTTGCCTGACAGAAAGACTCTCTCACAAAAGAACTATGTTTAATGGACACCAGTCCCAGGCCCCCTCCAGAGCCACTCGCGGAGCCCTGGTGGTGTAGTGGGTGATGGGTTCGGTTGCAAACCACAAGGTCAGCAGTTTGAACCCACCAGCTGTTCCACGGAAGAAAGAGGAGGCTTCCTGCTCCCTTCAAGCTTTACAACCTGGGAAGCCCAAAGGGGCAGTTCTACTCTGTCCTACAGGGTCCATGTGGGTCGGAATTGACCCAATGGCACCAAGAGAGCTATTATGATTGGTGGTCTGAGCCATTCCCAGAGGGTACCAGAGAAGGAAGGCATCTTTGGAATGTATGCTGGCCTCTTAGGAGGGATCCACCCTGCCTCCCCCTTTGGGTGAGAGCCCCTGTGTGCATGCTAATCAGACAGGGCTGCAGGCCTAGCCAAGGGTGATATTATTCCTGGGGACAGAGGACAATTTCTGGAGATGGTTGTGATTTTTACAAATGGTGTGTGTGTGTGTGTGTGTGTATGCTTGAACAAGAGTTACTGTCATCTCGTGGATAGGGAGCTGTCCCCTCATCACAAAGAACTGTCGAGCCCCAAATGTCAGCAGTTCAAGGGGCTGAGAACCCCGTGCTGGAGAAGAAAGAGGTGTGCTCGTCCTGGCAGGCTCCGGGAAGGCCTCTGATGGGGAGTGTTTGGGCAGGGAAGGGCCAGAGTGGAGTGCGCCGGAGGGAGGGCCAAAGGCAGAGCTGGGCAGAGGGTGTGCACTGACACAAGCTACAACCCACTCTGTATAAGAACTCCAGGGGAAGTGGGGTTTCTGTAGCACCTGGGGGACTTCAAACAGGACCTCAACAAGCTCTCATTTAATCTTGCCCTGTGTCCTCTGGCGGCTGGGTGACAAAGGTGTGGCAAGGGGACCGGGTGAGAGGTTGCTGTCCTCCAGACAAGAGAGGTAGTGCCAAGGCTGATACCCCTGAATTAGAGAACTAGGCCTAGCAGGTCTAGCACCTGCTTCTATTCATGAGGTTTTCAGTAATTGACAATGATTTGATGCTATCTGTGGTAGTGACATAATCTGTTGTCAATTTGAGACTTAAGAGTGAAGGGGTGGAGTCTAGTTTGTCAATAAGGTCTCAGTTTGATGACCTCGTTTGGAGGTGCCATGGAAATAAATACCTTACTGGAGGTGGGACACAGACACACTCCCTGGGAGACATTCCAGCTGACAAGACACATGGAGCTACACTAGTGCCCTGAGCTGGAGCAGCCATGTAGAGACCCACGCCAACACTGAGATGCTTCCATCGCCACTGGATCCACAAGACTTTCCACACGTTGGGCTGTGATCTTCCTACATTCGGTGTCATTTCATGTGTTTTGTGAGTCTGAAGTGGACTTTATAGATTGGTATCAGCCATATGGGCTAATATCAGACTTGTGGACTAGGCTGGGACATTTTCTCAATATTCGATTGCTCTTGTATATAAAGCTCTTTTTTATACACATGAGTGTCTATGAATTTGTTTCTCTAGTCTAGCTGGACTAACACACTATCCATGGGGTTTCAGTGTTTAGTTCCTCTGAAGTGAAGACAGCCTAGTCCTTCCTCATAGCTTGTTCCTAGTCTGGAAGTTTGGCTGAAACCCATTCACTTCAGGTGACCTTCTTGGTATTTGAAACACCAGTAACATAGTCTCCAGCATCAACGTGACATCCCAACCACCACAGTACGACAAACCGATAAACACATGGGGCGCTAAACAAGAGTCTCAGTTCATGGGGGATACACTGAGGAGACCCGGTGACACAGTGACTAAGAAAGTATGGCGGCTCCGATCCACGGCAGCTCTGCAGGAGAAAAGACCTGGTGGCCTGTTCCCATGAGCCCCCAGCCTGGGAAACCCTATGAGCCAGTTCCACCCTGACACACAGGCTTGCTAGGTGTGTTAGACCAGGTTGACCCGAGAAATAAAATCACTGACATGCATCTTTATGCAAGTAGGGCTTTTTATTTTTTTAATAATTAAATCACTTTATTGGGGGCTTGTACAACTCTTATCACAATCCACACATACATCTATTGTGTCAAGCACTTTTGTACATGTGTTTCCCTCATCCTTATCAAAACATTTGCTTTCTACTTGAACCCTTGGTAACAGCTCCTCGTTATCAACTTCTCCCTCCCTGCTCCCCCTCCCCCATGAACTCTTGATAATTTATAAATTATTATTATTTTGTCATATCTTACACCGTCCAGCATCTCCCTTCACCCACTTCTCCACTGTCTGTCTCCCAGCAAGGAAGTTATATGTAGATCCTTGTAATCAGTTCCCCCTTTATACCCCACCCTCCCATCACCCTCCCAGTGTCGCCACTCTCGGCACTGGTCCTGAAGGGATCATCTGTCCTGGATTCCCTATATTTCCAGTTCCTATCTGTACCAGTGTACATCCTCCGGTCCAGCTGGATTAGTAAGGTAGAATTGGGATCATGATGGTGGGGCAGGGGGGTGGAGGGGTGCACGAAGCCTTCAAGAACTAGAGGAAAATGGTATGTTTCATCATTGCTACACTGCACCCTGACTGGCTCGTCTCCTCCCCACGACCGTTCTTCAAGGGGATGTTCAATTGCCCACAGATAGGCCCTGGGTCCCCACTCTGCAATCCCCCTCATTCACAATGCTATGATTTTTTTGGTCTTTGATGCATGATATCTGATCCCTTCGACACCTCGTGATCTCACAGGCTGGTGTGCTTCTTCCATGTGGGTTTTATTGTTTCTGAGCTAGATGGCCGCTTGTTTATCTTCAAGCCTATAGGACCCCAGACTATATCTTTTAATAGCCTGGCACCATCAGCTTTCTTCACATTTGCTTATGTACCCACTTTGTCTTCAGCGATCATGTTGGGATAGGCTGGTGTGCTTTTTCCTTGTGGGCTTTATTGTTTTTCAGCTAGATGGCTGCCTGCTTATCTTCAAGCCTTTAAGACCCCAGATGCTATATCTTTTGATAGCCCGGCACCATCAACTTTCTTCACCACATTTGCTTGTGCACCTGTTGTCTTCAGCGATTGTGCCAGGAAGGTGAACATCTCAGACTGCTGAATTGTTAGAACAAAGTGTTCTTGTGTTGAGGTAATAGTCGAATAGGGGTCCAGAAGTAGGGCTTTATATCAAAAAGTAATTATAAAGCAGAAAAACATCCTAGTCCAGATCCAGTTCACAAGTCTGATACTAGTCCAGAAATCCCTCTTCAGACTCCCGCGATGCAGAATGCAGGGAAAACACAGGCCAGTGGGTGCAAAGTTACGTGGATCCAATGGCGGTGGCTCTGGCAGCTCTCTTGAATGACGTGACAACAGGAAGGTGAAGCAGAGAGGGCCAGGGTGGGGGAGGTTTGCAGGACCCTCCTTGTGAGAAGGCTACACCCACAAGGAGGGACCATCAGGCTGTGACTTGATGGACCCACTAGACTCCACCCCTACATTCTCTATCACAAGTTAACAGGATTTTACATAACTACCACACTATGCTTCAGACTTGGTTGGGTCACACCTAACACCAACCGCACAGGAATGAGAGCCTCCCAGCAGCTCACCCCCAAAAACACACACACACACACACACACACACACACACACACACCTGTGGCCCAGGGCCCCCCAGCCAGAGCAGAGATCACCAGAGGCCAAAGAGAAAGCCCCATCCTCTAACCATTTAGCTTCAAGCTCATATTGAAGCTCACCCCTTACTGGATAGAACATCTGCAATACACCAGGGAGTTTCAAAAAGTTCATGGAAAAAATTTAGTTTTTTTCATTCCATTTCCCCACAAACTTTTTGACGCCTCCTTTTATGGTTAAAGGGGGTGGGGTGGGAAGGCACACTCCAGGAGCATATGCAAATCCCCATGTTGTCGAAGAAGACACTTTCGATGTTATATATGAATATATAGTAGAGCAGAGTTATAAGTAATGTGCATAAACATGCATGTATTACAGAAATTGTTAGAAGGACATCAAACCAAACAAGTTAGCAGGACTTGGCTCTGCTGAGTTGGGAAAGAGGGTAGGCAGGACTTTCAGGGATGACTAAACGCCAACCAAGCTGAGTTGATTCTGACTCACGGCGACCCTATAGCACAGGGTAGAACTGCCCCTGTGGTTTCTCAGACTGTAACTCTTCCCACACCCATAGAGCTAGCTGGTGGTTTGAAACCACCAACCTTGTGGTTAGCAGCCCAATTCTGAACCACGACTGGGGGTCAGGGAGCAGCTGAGTGGCTCCCTCTGGCCACTGGGCAGTGAGCATGTGTCCAGGTCACTTCTGGGTGTGAATTCTCTGCCATGTCTCCTTGCTGCTGTGGCCCCTGGAAAGCATACACGGAGGTAGGGGGAGAGTCCCTATTGTCCTGTATCAGACTGAGTGCAGATGAGAAATACAGTTGATTAGAGCCGCTGAGATTCCAGGGCTAATTTGTTACTGCAGCCATAGCACACCTATCCGTACTCACATGGACCCATGTTCATTGGGCTCTACTTCTGTGCTGTTGGGGTTTCTGCATTGGGCAAGTATTTTCCTCTTTGTTTCTTTTAAAATAAACCATTCCTGAACAATCAAACCTTTGCTGTGCTCAGGACCGTCCCTATGACTTCATCCAGTTGCCGTCAAGTCGATCCCCACTCTCCTCCATCCCACATAGGGCGGAGTAGAACTGTGCTTCCTGGGATTTCCAGGGGCTGATGTTTCCAAAGTTGGGCGCCAGGCCTTTCTTTCAAGGCGCCTTTCAGTTAGTGGACAAATGCATCGACCATGTGCAGGGTACAGGGACTCCTACAGCTTTAGCCCATTCCCAACTAGTCCATTCCAACGTGCAGCCACCCACTAGGACAGAATAGAACTGGTTCCCTGGACTGTTAATGTTTGCAGGAGTAGAAAGCCTCATCTTTTTCCTGTGGAGAGGCTGGTGGTTTTGAACTGTTGACCTTGCAGTTAGCAGCCCAACTTGGAACCCATTATGCCCCAGGGCGCCTTCAGGAATGGACCACGTGGGAAAATCTAGATTCCAGTTGTGAGCAGCAAGGTGTGCATTAGGTATAAGGTTGGTGGTGTGACAGGGTTCCACTCTGGCACTTAGGAAGGACAGTGACAGCACGAACATCCTAGAGTGCCCTGAAAAAACAGAAGACCATGAAACTATAGGCTGGTTGGTCCGAGCTGATGAGCTGTCTCTTTTCCATATAGTCTCTTGATTTGGAATGGCTCTGGAGAATAGCTCTAAAGAGATCACAAGGATTCATCGCTCCTGTGTGGCATTTGTCAAAACAAAGCCATTCCCATCTCTGCCCCTTCCCTGACCGCCCTGCAGCCTAGGAACGAGTCCCAGAAAGAGATCTTAGCGGCTGCCACGAGGAATCCTCCAGGGCCTTATCATTGCCCTTCTTGTACCACTGTTGAAGGAGTCAGCCGACCACCACACTTGTGAGACTGAGTGGATGAAGAGGGCTGTTTCTTAGGTGGGGGAGGGGACACACTCCAGAAGCCGCCTCAAAGAGGCTTGATCGTTTTAAGAATCCGCCCCATAATGGCATCAACTTGCCCTCTCCTGGAAGAACTCAAAAGTGTTCGATGCCAGGGCTGCTTCCATTTTGCCTTCTCCCCCGCTCAGTCCTCTGCGCCCAGTGGCCCTGCTGCTGCTCCACTGCTCCGCAGGGGTGTTGCGCTTCTCAAGGAATGTTCTAGCAAGCCAACGCCAACTGAAAAGCAACACAACTCAGTGGCCCGTGGAGTCCATTCCGACTCATAGTGACCCCACAGGACAGAGTAGAACCCTCCTCGGTGGGTTTCCAAGGCTCTAAGTCTCTCTTTCCCGAGGAGCAGTGGGTGAGTTTGAACTGCTGATCTTCTTAGGCCTCCCAACCCAGCGCATAAGCCAGGATGCCACCCAGGCTAGCGAGTCAGCAAATTCAGCGGCTCCACAGTCCTGGTCCTAACCCTTCTTCTTCATTTGGTTCTGTGGACCTCACTGCCCTGGCCGCCTTAAACTCGAGTCCTTTCACGAGAAACAAGCACTGCTCAGATGGCTTGACTGTCTCTGTGTTCATGCGGGAATGCATTGAAATGGTGCTTGGAAAGCACCCACCACAGCGGCCGGCAAGTAAACGCCGGTACTCCACAAGTGCCCTTGAAGGCTGGTCGTGTTTCCCCCAAGAACTGGACCCTTTCCGCCCGTCACAGTAAAAGGGAGCGCCAGTCTCCCAAGTCAGGGAAAACCAGTTGCCGTTCATTCCGACTCATGGTGACATCGTGCGTGCCTGGGTGGCACTGTGCCCCATAGTCTTCAATGGCAGATGTTTTAGAAGTAGATGGCCACACCTTTCTTGTGAGTCACCTCTCAGCGGACTCTATAACCTCCTAATTGTTGGAGCCCCTCCTGCTCACTTGCTTGCTCCCGAACCCCCTTCGGCCCCACTTCACCTTGATTCTGCATGTGAAGCGCTGCTTCCCCTTGTGTCCGCTCCCTTCCCTTCTGCTGCCCCTGTGCAGCCATCTCTCCCAGCAGCTCCGCTGTGACAGCTTCTTCCCGAATCCGCTGGCTCGTTTCCTGCCTTTCCTTTCTTTCCCTTTCCCCCCAGACTGGGAACCTCGATACCTTTGTCAAGAGCAGGTCAAACTGGCCCAGTAAGAGTTCACTCCAAGGTCCGTCTGTCCTTTAGGATGGGCCGTGACACCTTTTAGAAGAGGGTGGGGAAATGAAACCGACATGGACACCCGCTTGTGTGCCAAGCTCTGCACACACACTGGTGCAAGTATTCCAGTGGGCGTCACTACCTCCTGTGTCACAGGCCAGCACTCAAGGCCGTCAGAGGCGATAGATGTACACAACTTGGATGCATTCAGTGACAGGCTGATGAGGCTTCATATCCGAACCTCTCCAACCTGAATCAAGTCCCTGTTCTCCAGGACAAGAGGCGAGTGGGAAACCGGGGAAATGGCACTAAGAACTGTGCTTTCATCCATAAGGACACCCTATTGTTTGCTTCCTGGTTTGATCATGGTTATGATTGTTCCGGAGTCCTTGGACTGAGTGCCTGGGTGGAAGTTCCAGGCTGGTCCCCCGAAAGGTTGGAGGTTGGAGTCCCCCAAAGGCACTTTGGAAGACACTCCTGGTGATCTGCTTCCTCACATCAGCCACGGAAAACCCGCTGGAGCACATGGGGGAAGGGAAGCCAGGACCCCCCTTGGTTCTATCTCTTTGGTAATTTGTCTGTGAGTCTAAAAGGATTTCTGAATGGAAAGTGAAAATCCCAAACCAGAGAAACGCGCCTGCTCCCTTAACCACGGGCTTCTTCATAGAACCTCCTGATGTTCCGACCCAGAACAATCCACTCTCCACCTGTCCCACCCACCACCAACACCTGTCGGGCTCTTTGCACCCAGCCTCGGTGCCCTGTTGGTCCTGGAAGTGTTGGGCTGCGAATGACAATGTCAGTGGTTCAAACCCACCAGGAGAAAGTTTGAGACTATCTCCCCCCGAGCAGATTTGTTGTTGTTGGGTGCCCCCGAGTTGATTCCGACTCACAGCGAGCGACCCCTGTGCACACAGAACAAACCCTGCCGGCCCTGAGCATCCTCACACCTATTCTCACGCTGGACCCCAGTGGTGCAGCCTCTTGGAAAGCCTCTATAGCAGTGTTCCCCCAAAGTTGGCAATCCCATCCTTGGGGTGCTGGAATGAAGACAGGGGGCACAAGATGGGGTGCAAAACAGATTCCCTACACTTTATCCTGGATGATGGACTGTAGTACAAAAGGTTTTTTATTGCTAGGGAAGACCGAGTGTTTGCTTTTTCTGAAAGGGGGGCGGGAAGCCAGATATAGCGAGTTGCCTATGCTATAGCGAGTCACCATGAGCTGGAATAGACTCACTGGCACTGGGTTTGGTTTTGTAGTGACTCCCCCGGCCTGCCGTGATGACTCGCCCCAGTTCATCAGTAGAGCCAGACCTGGTCAATCCTCACTCGCTGTGAGAACTGCCCTACAGGGTTCTTTAAGGGGAGCAGACTGCCCCCTGGGAGCTAAGGGTGGGTTCCAATCTCCAACCTTTTGATGGTCCTCTGCTTGCTTTAATGGAGGTGCCAGCGGGGCTCCTAAGGGCTGAGGAGGAATAGGGGCAGGCGCATTCTACAATAGCTGCTTGCCGAGTTTACCCACCCACCCTCCCTTCTGGCTAAAAAAAACTTGCAACATATACATTGCACAAGGCCTCTCCAAGCCCTCCCTCGGCGCCGCCTCCCTCCTCTCTCGGAGTTGGCATGTGACCTTGATGATCCAGCCAAATGAGTTATTTGAGATGGAAACGTTCATTCATTTGAGCAGATGGGTGTCAGCGCTGCTCTGTAAAAAGGTGGCGGCGTGCCGTATTGGCCCAGGGTGGTGCCGACGAAGTCCTGGCTACGCCTGCAAAGCACCGAGTGTGAACGGAATCATATGTTAGCAGCACGAGGGGAAATGCCTATTGAAACGGGGCCCTTCCAGAAAACAGATCATCATCGTCACACACACACACATACACAACTCCCACGCCCCACCACCAGTGGTCTTCAATCGTTGGCCTCACGCCTCTGGTCTGCTAAGGGTCAGAAGTTCTCTAGGCCCATGATTTCTCAAAGTGTTACCTAGGGGACTTCCGCCTCAGAGTCAGCCAAGGTGTTATTAAAAAGGCAGATCAGGGGAATCCACCCCAGACCACCGAAGTAACGGATCTCAGGGGTGCAGGCCAGGCGAATCCGCATTTTTAACAAGCCCCCTGGGTGACCGTTATACACATGAAATTTGGACCCTTCTTGCTATTTAACAGCCTGGGAAAATCTTTTTTAAAATTTTACACACGAATGAGGCAGCTTCCAAAAGTTGGTGGAGAAATGGAATTACAAGGGAATGGAATTTTCCCATGAACTTTTGGAAGCCTCCTTGTGTGTGGTGTGCATTCCAATTCATCAGAACCTTACAGGACAGAGTGGAGCTGCTCCTTAGAGTTTCTGAGACTGTACATCTGCGTGGGAGCAGACAGCCTCGTCATTCTCCCACCCGCACGTGCACGTGTGTGTGTGTGTGTGTGTGTGTGTGTGTGGTGAGATGCTGTTGTTGGTGCAGGTTCTGACTCATAGTGGTCCCGTGTGCTCCAGTTTTCCAGGCTATAATCTTTCCAGTAGCTGATCACCAAGTCTTTCTTCCGTGGAGCCTATGGAAGGCTTTGAACCATCAACCTTTTGATTAGCAACCAAACATTTGTGCCACCACGATACAGTCTCCCTCTCTCTTTCCACCTCTCTCAAGCTTTCCTAAGCTCTCTCTCTCTCTATTTCTCTCTCTCTCTCTCTCTCTGCACTCTTTTCCTTCTTCCACCCTTTCCCACCCACCACTGTTTCTCAATCTCCACCCCCAATTTAAGATTTGGGGCATTTTCAGTTTTGTTTTGCTTCTAAGCTGCTTTTCTCTTCAGAGTCTGTATTTTTTAAAAAAACTATCCCTTTTGTGATCAGAAATAAACAAACAAAGAGAATGAAAACATCGAACAAAGAGGCAATTTGTGCCCTAGAAAAAGGGAAAGGCGTTCTGGAAGTCTCAGGATTTTCCAAGACCGGGGCCTCTCCCAGGTCCCTCTCCATCGTCCTTGGCACTGAACTTACACGTCTGGCTGCTCTCCGCTGCCCTCCCTCTCCCCACGCCCCCACCCTCCCTGACCGCTGCCTCCTCTAAGTGTTACATCCAATTTTCTCTTGAATACATGTCGTGAGGAAGCCTCAATGACTTCCCCAGGGACCTTCCTCAGGGGGAAGCAGCTCCACGGTAAGATTTATGGAACGCCTGGAAAATATGTGTGCAGGAGCTCACGACATTGTGATTGCAAGCAAGGAGAAAAAAATGGACAGTTTCTTACTCGTCAGTTTCACGGGCCTGTTTTTTTTTAATGGGTTTTTAAAATTAATTAATCTCCGCCCCCTCCTTTGTTAGGAATTCTTGGCACAGACATATGCCCCGGAGAAGGGTAACATTGCCCACGGGCTGTATGTCCAAACTGTCAGGTTTTCAATCCCTCGTCTCTGGGGGCCAGGCCGAATTTCATGTGCTTTCCACCAAGCAGGGCGCGCCTTGTCAGTGTACGCGACATGGAAAGTATTATTAGTGATACTGCTACCGATGCCTCAACAGCTCCTTGGTACCACTGGCACGCACCTTACGGCAGCAGACAGTTTCTGCCTGGGCTGGCTCCAAACCCCAGTCATTTTCAGTATTGAGGTGTCTGGGTTTGACTGCTCCGGGCCACGCCCACCTCCGGCACAAAGCCACGCCCGCTTCCCACAGGGCACCGCCCACTTCTAGTTCCCCGCCGTGCGCATGCGTGCGTGCGAGTGTGTGTTTAGTGCACGCATCCTTTGGGGTGTCTGGGTTTTCTCAATCCCACTGGTTCCAAGCCTTCCTCCTGGGAGCCTGCTGTCGAGATGGTAAGCTGCCCAGTCACTGGAAGAGCTCTTCAAGGGGAGTTTGGGTGCTGCGTCTTGCATTCCTCACTCACCAACCTCAGGGTCTTCCTTGACCTCAGTGTCTTCATGAAAATAAAAACGTGAAGGGAGGGGGATAATCTGTCTTAGATTAGGCTTGTTGTGAAAATTAGAGATGTGTCAACCTGGGGTTCTCCACTGGAGATGACTTAGCCACCACCCAGCCTGGAGGATACATACGTCAACCACGTACCCGTCATGCCACCAGGAATCCTCTGCAAGACACAGTACAGTCGTAATTGTTTACCCGGTCCCCTGGTGGCGTAGTGGTTACATGTTGGGCTACGAACCACACGGTTGGCAGTTTGAAAGTACCAGCAGCTTCGCAGGAGAAAGGGCTTTCTACTCCTGTACTGCGTCACAGCCTCAGAAGCCCATAGGCTTCTACCCTGCCCTACAGAGTTGTCTTGAGTTGGCATCAACTCCGTGGCAGTGAGTTTAGCATTCAGTGGTTGCTGTGGTTAAGGAGCCCTCTTGTATGCAAAGAGCCTGGCAAATAGTCTGTGATTAAAGTGATGATAATAATAATGAAAGACAGGGCATTGTTGGTTTGTTTAGTGGTAGAATTCTTGCCTCCCACATGCGAGGCCTGGGTTTGATTTTCAGTCAGTGCACACTATGCATTCAGCATCTGATGCTGAAGAAGTTTCATTGGCACTTTCACACTAATATGAGAAAGAAAGGCGTGGTGATCCAATTCTGAAAATTAACCAGCGAAAGACCGATGGATCCTCAGTGGTCTGATCCACAGCTGATCCTGAGGATGGCGTAGGATCGGGCAGCGTTTCGTTCCATTGTGCACATGGTCATGGTGATTCCACACACAAGGACAATGCAAAAGGATGTGGGCACACAACACAGGAAGTGCATTCAAAAACCTTAGCTGTTATTAGTGGAGCCAAGATAATTGGTAGCTGCTTCCTGGAGCACCATGGAGGATTCTGAGGCCGCAAACGAGCTCAGCTCGGCAGAGTGTCATGATTGATTAGCAATGTCTGCTGTGGGCATGGCAGGGGGAAGTGGCAGCATGAGTGCAGTGTGTCTTCTGACCCTGGACTGTGTGATGTCTAGCATCTGTTTCTACTCCGACATTCTGTGCTTCTATTGCTCCGACTCCATGAGTCTATCTATAAAGTTCTAGAGTCAGCATTATTTACAGAATATTTAAACAGCCCAGGCTCCTGCAGGCTTGCTTGGCAGGCTGGTGAACCGAGAGCCAGAAAGACAGAGCCGCCTCTGTGCACGCTGAAACAGACAGCTGCTTACACGGTGTGATGTGGGTGATGAGGCAAGTCCCGACTTATTCCCCAAACCTCCTCCACATCCATGGGCTAAACTCATTACCATGAAAGTCACGCTGTTGGGCCAAAATATTGCCTCGAGGAGGCTTTTGTTTAAATCAGTGTTTCCCAAAAATGGATGGTACTGCCTCCTGGGGGGTGGGGTAAGGGTGCTCAAAGGATCCAGGAGAGGCTGCAAAAGTAGATACCTATACTTCGGTGTTGTGATTACCCATTGGGCTGCTACCTGCAAGGTCAGCAGTTCGAATTCACCAGTCCTTCCCAGGGAGAAAGACAAGACTTCCTACCCCCATAAAGAGTTACAGTGTTAGAAGCTCACAAGGGTAATTCTACTCTGTCCTGTAGGGTCGCTATGAATCGGCGTTGACTCAATGGCAGTAAGTTTTTTTTTCGATGTTATACTTTATCCTGGATGGTGGGCTTTAGTACAAATGCTTCTCATTGCCAGGGGGTCAAGCTGAGGGGTTTTTTGTTTTTCCAGAAAAGGGAGGGGTAAGGAACCACTGGTTTAAATGCACAAACCCAAGGGGACTTCCACAAGTTCCTGGGAAAACAAAATGAAAAGATAGTAGCGTTTTGGCATCGACTTTTAGAAGCCTCCTACTGGTACCTAGGAGAGCTGAGCACATCATCTTTCACGACCTGCTAACTTCATGAAACTAGCTGTTAGCCAGCAAAAAAGAGTGGAGAGGAACTAGGACAGAGAGAGGTTATTTCTGAGAGCAGGTGAGGAAGCTGGGGGAAGGGTGGGGTGTGGGGCAGAAGTGAGAATCACTGCCCACCCAGCTCATGATGTCGCCCTCACATGGAGTTAGGGTGGTTAGGGACTTCCCAAGTTTAAAAATGGAAGGCCCCAGACCCCAAGAACCTCCTCAGTCTTGGGCAAACAAGGCCTGTTGGTCTTTCTGAAACTTGTCCAGGTGGCATGGGAGAGGCTGCCGGGTAAAGTTCACTGATCTGTCCCTAATCTGCCACCTGGATTCTCTTGCTTAGAAGTCCTCTGTGGCCCCCCAGCCTACTGGCTGAGCTGGAAAACTTCATATGAGGTGCAAAGTGGGCTCTGCCTTTCTTCCTAACGCCATCTGTTCTGAAGCCCACCTGGGTCTGAGTGAGTGCTTTCTAGTTCAAACACATTCTCAAAAAGGGAAACCCATTTCTTGCAGTGTTTCAACTCGTGTCAACAGTAAAGGGCTCATCAGTTCACCCCTTGTGCCTTGAGTCCAGTGAAGTTGTGGTTCAGGATATACTTCCACTTTGTGTCAGGACACACGGAGTCTGTCCCAACCTCTGTATCTCTGAACAACAGGGAAGAGGACATCGTGCCCATTGGACAGGTGGGAAAATGGAGGTGCAGGCAGACACAGCAATGTTCACTGCCTTATGATGAGTTGGCGAGTGAACAGTAACCAGTCTCCCGACCGTTACATAGTTTTCTCCTGGTTTCATTCATCATTCCCCGGGTACTTATTACATGTTGGCTATCAGTGTGTGCCAGGCTGCACCTAGGGTTGTATATGACACATGAGCCTGCAAGCCCCTCTGCCACCTTCTGTGTGCCCTGTCATGTACATGCCCACAGCAATGCTCTCACGTGTGGTTATTATTACTGACCCCGGACAGCCATGCGAATCCAGGATTTAAGAGGGCATGAGTCTCTTGCCCAAGGTTGCAGCTAGCCAGTAGTGGGTGGGAGTTTTAGCATCCCCAGCCTGCACATAGTCCCTGCTTAGCCTGCTCCAGTGCATACTGTTGTGACCCGCCCTCATGGAGCTCACACTCTTGAAGGGAGAGAAGGATCCTCCTTTTTTCTGAGGCCTGGCATTTATCTCAATGAGTCTCCAAGTGGCTCTTCCCAATGAGTAACACTCCAAACAGGAGAGAAAGGGGGCACATGCTTCGTAATCAGGAAATGTGTCCCACATTAAGCAGCCCTGGAGGTGTGTGGTAGTTAGGCATGGGGCTGTTAGCCACAAAGTCAGCAGTTCAAACCCACCAGCTGTTCCTCGGGAGAAAGATGAGGTTCTCATAAAGATATACAGTCTCAGCAGCCCACAGGGGGCAATGTGTGTTTTGGGGCAAAGTGATGCTTTGGATGTGCCCATTGTCAGAAGAGACTAATGAGAAAGGGGCAGCATGCTCCCTAGAGTGTCAGGGAAAAGTGAGGGAAGGCCCTCAACCGGATGGATTGACTCAGGGGCCACAACACATGTGACATAACAGTGTCTCGTTCTGTTGTACACTGGGTTGCTGTGAGTCAGAACAGACTCAACAGCATCACATTGCACGTGAGAGCTCCACCTGACAATTCCTGGCTTCCACTCACCCATCATCGGCCCCTGTGGTGCTGCCCTGATGGAGAACCAGTTTCAGCGGAGCTTCCAGACTCAATCTAGAAAGAAAGGCTCTGCTTCGGGCCTACTTTCCAAGCACTCACGGGGACTGCAGGTCCGGCCATCCATTCGTAACATTTGCTGTGCCTGTGGGTCCCTATGACCATGGGTCCACTGGACGGCAGCTAGCTGGCTACACGGGCCACGCAGGCTGTGCGATGTTTCCCACGGCGGCTTGGCAGAGAGTAGCTGTGGTCGGTCCGGTCCTAGGTGGATGTGGCCGGCCCAAGGTGGCGCCGCGGGTTCGCAGCGAGCCAACGCAGACCTGCCCTCCTTGCGCGGCGATGCTTGTTAACTTTCTCCTTACCCCGGGCCGCCCGAGGACGAAGGCTGGGAGCGCAGGCGCGCCGAGCCTCCGCGTCCCAGCGGCAGCGCTAGGGGCGTCCTCTTGCAGCGTGGTGTAGGGTCTGGTGCCCAGACGCTCAGCTGAGACGCCGGGGAGTCACCCCAAGTCAGAGACCGGCGCGGCTGCGTGGAGAGGGCTGCGCGGGATCCCGGTGAGCCCGCGGTCCACGACGGGCAGCAGGTGGCGCCACTTCCCCGGTTTAGCAAGGACAGCGGGAAGGTGGACGGGAGGCGGGGGGTAGGGTGGTGGGGGGAGATCCAGCAAGGGACGGGGTTGGTGGGGGTGGGGGGAGAGACTAGTGGAAAACAAGGATTGAAAAGAAGAACAATTTGTTCCAAAACATTTGCCTTGTAACGGGGTCATCTATAAATCCTGGGATTTCCTGTTTGCGGCTCGCCAGGCAGCTCACCCCTGCAGGCCGGGAGAATCACTGCAGCCTAGCGACGTCCTTCCCCCCCCAGCTTGCCCGACCCCCAGACTGGCTCCGAAACGTCCCAGCTTTTGTGCCCCCAAGCCAGATCTGGAGACGGCAGCGTCTCCCGGAGCCCTGCTCCAGTTTCCAGCGGGGCTGGAGCGGCAGGCTGAGATCATGGTCCTTCTGAGAGAGGCCGGATGGATTCGGGAGCGAGCTCCCGCGCGCTCTGGCGCCGTGGGGGCAGGTCCCGAGGCATAAAGCCAAGCGCAAACAATAAACGAAAGAACCGGAGGTGGCCCTTTGCAAAAGAAGGACGCCCGCGACAAGCAATGGAGTAAGGACAGCGGCATACCATGGGGGAAGAAAGAACTCTCGTTACCGGCCAGGTAAAGCTGGATTCAAGGCCAAAGCCCCACGCTGGCCAATTGGGTGAAGCGGGAGAGTCCAGCCTATCTCTGCCCAAATGACTGACTCCATGGTAGGCTCTGAGTGGCCCTGGGGGCTTAGGCATCAACCGCTCCCCAGCTGTGGGACCTTGAACCAGCGGTTACTGTCTCTGAGCTGCGGATTCCCCCTCCTCAGTAGGTAGGATGCAGTGCTAGCAGCTGCCCCGGGAGACAGTGAGACCCATGGTGGCCCCCCAGTGCCAGTGACCTGGGTCTACTAGGGGCACGGTGCAAGTTTCCTTATTTCTCTTTATTGAAGTCCCCCTGAGAGCCACAGAGCGCTCAGCATGAGCAAACACTCCAGGAGAAACGGAAGACCCTGAAGACACCTACCTGATATTTTCCTCTTCTCTACAAGAAGAGCCCGGGCTCTCACAACCGCCATCAGTCTGTCCGGGGAGGCTCACCTGTTGCTATGAAGTAGAACAGGTGTCTGTGGAGCTTGCAAACTAAGAAAGGACCCCTGGTGTCACAGTGGTTACAGCCCTCCGCTGCTTGGTTTGAATTCACCAGCCAGAGGGAGATGAGGCAGTCTGATTCTGGAAAGGTGGCAGCCTTGGAAACCCTGCCTCAGGCAGTTCTACTCCGTCTGTATTAGTCAGGATTGACTTGAGAAACAAATTTATAGACACTCATAATCGAACTTTATATCAAAGTCATTGAATATTAAGAAAACATTCCAGCCTAGTCCAGATCAAGTCCATAAGTCCAATATTAGCCCATATGTCCAATACCAAACTATAAATTCCTCTTCAGACTCACGTAACACATGCAATGATGCAGGAAGATCACAAGCCAGTGGGTGAAAAGTCTTGTGGATCCAGTGGCAGCGGATGCATCTCAGCACTGGCGTGGGTCTCCACGTGACTCCTTCAGGTCCAGGGCTCTTACTGCCATCAGCATAGCACCATGTGGCTTGTCAACAGGAATGTCATGCAGAGAGTGAGTGTGGGGCTGGCCTTCAGTGAGCTGTTTATCTCTGTGGCGCCTACAAATGAGGTCATCAAGCTGCGACCTGATTGATAGGCTAGACTCCACCCTTTCACAAGTTGACACCAGATTATGTAACTATCACACCATGCTTCTCAGTGGGTGTGGGTCAAAATGGACGCAAGGGCAGTGAGTTTGATATGGGGTGTCTGGCCTAGAACAAACAAAGAAGAAAGGCCTGGCAAGCTACTTCTGAAAACCAGCCAACGAAAAACCCTGTGTCTGTAAGCATCTGATCACATCCCACCCGCATGGTTTCTTCAGGGCAACCTCCCCAAACAGAATCCATGGGTCAAAAGCTGTGACTCTTGACACTCTTGGTAGAAACTGTCAAATCCCCATACAGAAGACAGAAAGTGGTTTCTATTCCCACAAACGTCACAGTAAAAAAAACAAGCAGATTCACTGCCATCAAGTCCATTCTGCCTCATTTCCCCCCTGTCACCCCCACCCACCCCCGCCCCCAGACAGGACTGCCTCTGTGGGTTTCCAGAACTTAAAATCTTCACAGTCGTAAGTCAGCCTCCTCTTTCACCCATGGAGCAACTGGTGGGTTCAGACCTAAGACCTTGTGGTTAGCAAATCAATGTATAACTCACTACACCACCAATACTATAGGAGTGTCCCATTCTGAACACTTTCACCAAGCCAGGTCCCCTCCTCTCCCCACCGCCATAAGCATAAAAAAGAAACCTGCCTAATTTGATGTCTCGTGTTTATTGGAAGGAACATTCTTTTGATTCCCCTGTGAGTTTGAACCTTGGTTTCCTGTGCTTGGTCATTTCTGCTTCTCCTTTTGATCTGAGATGGTCTGAATTTCTGATGATGGAAGTGTGTGGACTTCTGCCCCTTGGGCAGGGGGCAGGTTGGGCCAGAGATACTAGAGAGTTTCGTCGGCCTCTTAGGATGACAGCAGCTCCACTTCTGTTTGTAATAAACCCCCTGTGGGTGTGCCACAAGCAGCCCTCGTGGCAGAGTGGGTTACGTGTTGGGTTGCTAATCTCAAAGTTAGTAGTTTGAAACCACCAGTCACTCCATGGGGGAATGATGAGGCTCTCTACTAGAGTCAGGATTGACCATCTGGGAGACCTACAGGGGCAGTTCTCACTCTGAGCCAGAATGGTCTCTAGGCAGTGAGGTCGGTTTTGTTGTTTTGAAGGTACACACAGTTGAACAGAGAGGGTTGTGACTTAGAGGTGACAGAAGTGCTGTGACTCCCGAGCACTCAGCCCTGGGTGACCCAAACTCTTGGTCCTGGATCTCATCCAGACTTCGAAAGGCTCACTCTCAGTAGATCCCTGCCTTCTTTTGCTCTGGGGCTGAGCCAAGACTGACCCTGCAGTGTCTGCTCTGAGGAGTATCTGGGGACAGGCTCGGGATCCCTGAACAAAGAAGGGTCAGGACCTTCTGTTAGCCTTGCAACACAGGAGGGTAGGTCAAAATGTGTTGCTACATAAGAATAGAAATCTGTATAAAACAAAAATATTGAAACGTGAAACTGTCGTCCTGGGTACATCTATCAATAGGTGTATACACTTCTGGGGGCAGTGTTTTCATCTCGATGACCCTCCTCTGAAGGAGCCTGTGCTCTATGTCTTGTTCCTTGCTCAAAGGGCATCCTCAGGCACCCTCAAACTGGGTTGCTTTAAAATGCTCTTTGATTTTTAGGAACACAAGAAAGTCTGCAGGGGCACGGTCAGGGCTGGAGGGTGGTCAGGGTCAGGTTTCCCCGGTGAAATTCTCGCAGGACAGCCCTTGGTACCTTCAAGAATGCGCTAGTGGCGCTGTCCTGATGGGGTGGGGGGGGAGATCCTCAGCTCAACTTTTCCAGCCTTGTCTCACCAAGGCATTTCCCCATCTTCTTAAAATGGGCATTTCAGAAGCCCCAATGATTGTCATGTGTCCTGCAAGAGAATCTATCAAGCTGACCCCTTTGGAACCCAACTATACAGCTACCATCACCTTCTGACCTGACCCAGCACATCCTCTTAGAAGCCACTATTTAGACTGAACCCTTTATTTTTTTAAAGGCATTTAAACCAGACTAAGACAAGTGTGACCACAAGAAGTCATCTGCAGAGATGCGTTACCCATTTGTTTGGAATAAACCCACCCTCGTCACAATACCTTTGAACTCAACCCCGTCTTTGGTGAGGGTTAGGGGTGCCATTGGTGGTAAAAACCAGAGTTTTCCTCTGAGTAAAGTCAGGTTAGCCTGTCTGAGATCACATTCATGAGACATGGACAGTCTGGTCCCAGCCAATTAAAACAAGATGGGCACAGCCAGCTACATTTTTTACAATAGTGTTTTTGTTATGTTATTCAGAGGTGTCCCTCCCCTGAACACACACACGCACACGCACACACACACACGTGCACTTTGACTTGAAATGAGTGAGAATTAACAGTAAAATGAAACCATTCTCAGAGAGTCCAACCCCAAATCTCACTTCGCTTCTCACCAGTGCTTGCCATGCCAGGTGTCTTTGTGCCTCGTTTTACTCTTCTGTCCACAGGTCTATGAGGATGAATGAGCCTGGGCCCAAAGCATTGCTTTACGTGGCTCAAGAGAAACACTGCTTTGCCCATTTGTACCTGTTGTAACCTCCTGTGGGAAGCCCAGCTGAGAGTCCTCTCAGGTTTGGGTCCAGGTGGCAGCCAGAGGGGACAGTGACAATGGTGGTTGTGGGGACAGAGCAGGTAACAGAAGCAACTCCCCAGTCTTCAGGAGCACCTCCACCAAGGCCCCAGCCCCACCCCACCCTCTCTCTCCTCTTCATGGTATTGGCTTGTGTTTGCAATGACTCCTTTGTTTGTTTGTTTGTTTGTTTGTTTGCCTCTTCCTACCAGATAGAAAGCTTCTGTTCCTCAGCTGGCAGGTAACCCACTGCCACTGCTGTGGACTTGATTCGGACAAGCTGGTACTGCTCCCTAGGGTTACCAAGGGTCAGTCTCTAGGGGAACAAGCTGCCTCATTTTATTCCTGCCGAGCAGCTGGTGGGTTCAAACTACTGACCTTGCAGTTAGCAGCTCACTGCTCAGCTCACTACACTCCCACCCAGGAAACACGTACATTGACGTGGAGCTGGCTGGCACTCCCAGTGGCCCAAAATGACAGAGGAGAACTGTCCCGTAGGGTGTTCATGGTTATAATCCATATGGAAGCAGACGGGCGCCTCTTTTTCCTACAGAGCTGTAGATTCATACGGCAGCCTCTCGATTTGCGTGCTTGACCACCGTGCCACCAGGGCTCCTTTGGCTCAGAGCAGGCATTCATGTAGTATTTGTCAAGAAGGTGTTCTCAGCTCTGCAGGAATGTAGACTGCTTGCCTTCCTCCCAGCCGCATAAGGAGCTCCTGTGTGAATTGGTGTGGGAAAGCCCCTCTCAGGTGGGAGAGTACTCATGGGCCCCTGGAGCTCCATGATCGACCCAGGCTTTGGGCCCGGCTTTGTAACCATGAGCGGTGCAAAGAATAGGCTCTGTTGGTGGCATCGGCCCCTGAAGTAATGTGGCTCCCAGCAAAGCCTATTCTGGATATGAGGGGGAAGTTTAAGTAGACAAAGCCTCCAGTGGGGTGGCCCATGGGCCATTTGTCCAGTGAAGCCCAGGCAGCTGCTGAGATTCCTGGAAGATGGCCCCTCTTCCTGCTAGCAGCCCCTCCCGCTGCCCAGCACAACCCTGTGCCTAGGACCGAGCATGGTTTCCTGGACTTCCTGAGCCCACTCAGCAGTAGCTTGCAGGTTCTTTCATCAGGCTCCTGGTGCTCATCCACCCCGGTCAGACGCTGTGGATGCAGCCAAAGGTACACATTCATTTGTGCCAATGACAGGCACAAGCCTATTCCTTCCAGCACTGTTTATACTGAACAAAGACCGTGGGGGAGTCAGGACACCACCAAAGTCCATCAACAAAGGATTGGTGATGCCAGTTATGAGTTGCGGCATGCCGACAGGCGACAACACTGGAAAACACCCAAGAAGAATGAGTTCGATCTTTATCAGTGGTTCTCAATTAGGGGAGACTTTGCCTCCCAGGAGACACTGGCAATCTTGGAGGCACTTTCTGGTTGTCCCAACTGAGGTTGGGTTGCCCCACTGGCATCTAATAGGTAGGCCAGGGATGCTACAGAACATTCTACAATGTCCAGGGCAGTTCCTTCTCCCCACCGCCACCACTGCAAAGGATTATGCAGCCCAAGTGTGAACAGTGCTGACCTTGAGAAAGCCTCTTCTGAATCTCCTGATATGGACATCTCTACGATACATTCAATTTATTTTCTAAAAGCACCGAGGAGAACAGTAAAAACAGTAGACTACCATTCAAATTATAGTACTGGCAAGGAAGATTGGAAGTGCCACGGACTGTCCAAAGAGCACGGAAGAAGTACGGCCAGAAGGCTTCTTGATTGTGAGGATGGCTAGCCTTTGGACATGTGATCAGGAGAGACCAGTCCCTGAAGAAGGACATTGTGCCTGGCAAAGCAGAGAGGCAGCGAAAAAAGAGGAAGACCCTCTACAAGACGGATCGACACAGTGGCTACAACGGTGGGCTTCAACAGAGCACGGAGTGTGAGGATGCCACAGGACTGGGGAGTGTTTGTTCTGTTGTCCACGGGGTCACTGCGCATCAGAACAGACTCGATGGCACCTACCAACAGCAACGACAACCATTTGTGTCAAACAGGTAGCATTTCTACTTGGACATTACATAACGCTGGAAGAAAATGAGAAGCTGGGTCTTGGGAAGGAACCGGAGTGGGAAATGAAGTTTCTTTTTACCAGAGAGCTGTTGAGGAGCCCTGGTGGCACAGCGAGTTAAGCATCGGTCTGGTAACCCCAAGGTTGGCAGTTCAAATCCACTAGCTATTCCTCAGGAGAAAGATAAGGCTCTCTGTCCCCCTAAAGATTGATATCCCCAGAAACCCTAAGGAGCAATTCTACTACATCCTATAGGGCTGCTACAAATCAGAACCGACTTGATGACAGTGGGTTTGAATAGCTTTTTGCACTCTTTAGATAGATACTTTCAAACTATATTCATGCATTTGTGGGGGGGGGGAGGATTGAAATCTAAAAAGTGTAAAATGTTTGCTCAAACCCACCCACATTGACTGTCTGGAGCTTTCTGAATCATATCTTCTCCCTTTTCTATTGCTAGATGAAGGGTATCCCACAAAGTCACAGTTGGAAGAGATTTTAGAGATCATTGAATCTAAAGAGTCATCAAAAGAAGTTGTGGAGCTGCTGGATTAAATGCATTTAAACGGGTCTTTACTGGAGGGCTTCTCAGAGCCTTTAATACAAGGGTGTGTTTGTGGAGCTCTGAGGGCTACGTATACAGAATTAGAATGTGCCCTTGACTCTTAGAAGCGTGGCACATGTGCCACATGCACACATTCACATGCACGCACGCACACACTCCTGCAAATACACTCACACCTGAGCACAACATTCAAGTGTAGTTTCCCAAGCAGCTCCCACAGAACTGCTGTTCTATGATTGTGTTTCAAGACGTGAAACACAGTGTCTTTACTGTCCACTTGGCTTGTCCAACGCTCAGAGAGGGGCAGTGACTAGCCCAATGTCACACAACAGAATAGAAGCAGGGATGAACCAAAACTTCAAGTCCCCTGATTCCTGGATAAGAGACTCAGTGGACCTTGTCTGCACTTGACAAATAAGGGCTGCTGCTTGTAGATGAGGCCGTAACTAGCTGATCAAGACCAAACTCATCGCCATTGTGTCAATGCCAGCTCATGGCAAATCTGTATGGGACGGAGTCGACCTGAATCTGTGGGTTTCCAAGACTCTACATCTTAACAGGAGCAGGAAGATTCGTCTTTTCATGCAGAGCTGCTGCTGACCCACGCTTAGTGCCCATCGATTATCCATCTGCTCATCTTTCGATTGTTATGGTCTCTAAATGCAAGCAAAGTTACTGCCAAGCAGTGTGTAACCCTATGAATACAGGTCTAATTTCTGAATAGAGGAGTGTATTCTTGAGGACTATGTACTGTATGTGACAGAAGCTACTCTAGACTAGCTAAAGTTGGACAAGGAGGTTATTGGCTCATGTATCAGGGAGGAATAGAGTGTGGCTTCAGGCACAGCTGCACCCAGGAGCTCAGACTGTCATCATTCTTCTCTTGCTCTTTGGAGCAGGCAGTTGGGCTCGGCTCCTCCAGAACCACAAGGACTACATGGAAAACAGTGGTTCTCCCCAAAGGCACTCGCCATAAAGGCAAGAGCGCATTTGTCCACCACCAGGAGCTTTACTCCTTGTTCACTGCCTCCGTCACCAAACAGGCAGTTAAGTACAGAGATGATTGGGCAGGGTGGATGGGGACCAAGAAGGCTCTGGACAACTCCTTCTTCAGCATGGCCAACCAATTTGAACACTTTGTCCTCCTCTGTTCTTCTCCAGGCCTTCCCTCACTTTGCCAAAGGTTGAATGTTCACCCCTGCCACGATAGAGAGACTATGGAGATCCTTGAAGGACCCTAGCTCATTCTCCCTTAAAGTCCCAACATGAACATAGCAGGCACTCAGTAAATGATCATTAATTGTGAATTTTACACAGGGACAATGGTGGATACGCTATAATAATTTGCTGAGTGAATGAATGATTGAATGAGTCGATGGAGAGAAAGATTAAGGTGGATGATGTGTGGAAGAAAAAATAGGTGTGTGGGTAGGTGGATAGATAGAGAAATGAAGGGGGATTAGCTGGCTGAATGAATGGATAGTTAGTGGATGGATGGATACATGGGTAGATGGGTGAGTTGGCCGTTGGTGGATAGACAGATGGGTGAATGGGTGGAAGGATATACTAGGGTAAATAAAAAAGTTTTGCTCTTGGGGTTCCAATTTGTGCCTGAATAGGTTTATTCCAAACAAAATATGTCTAGGCATGTTTTGTGACCAGGGGTGGGGTGGGGCAGAAGCAGACAAATTGTCTCTACACCGATCTTTGCCTTGTTAGGGTGCCTTCCAATAAAAACGCAGTCAGACAGTGGCTTGCTATTGGCTATTCTGAGCCAGTACCATTCACCTCAGAGAGGTCAGCTCAGATGATGGTGACCGTCTGGGGAGCTTCCAAATGGTCATCTTGATAGATTGTCTTAAAGGACACAGGACCATCTTGAGGCATAGTAGGAAACGTTTCAGGAAAATGGCAAACTGCACTCATGAGAAAAAGGCTAGGCACATTCTGCTGAGAACTTTTCCCCCTTCTATCAGGACAGTGCACCTGCTTATTGTTCAAGAGCAGCCAGTGCTGTCCCATGAGAATTTCATTAGGAAAACTTAGCCCATCCACTCACAGCCCTAGCCTTGCCCCTTCACTCTTCCTTGTTTCCCCAAACTCAAAGAACATGGAACAGGACCATGAGTTGAGTCTTTTGAAGATGCCCGAACTGCCTTTCCGACCTGGTGCAAATGGAAGGATTAGAATTCTTCAAGGAAGGGTTAGAGAGATGGAAACACAGCTTTCAGGATAGAGACCTAGATGCAGGACATGTCAAGGAACAATAGCTTCATGCTTGGATTTTTTTTCTTAATAAAGGTTTCTATGTTTTTGTAGTGATGTGTTTTTTTTCCTTTCCTTTATAGGTAGGTAGGTATATATGAATGGATGTGTGGTTAGGTGGATGGATTGATGGATGGATGAGTGGTTGGATAGATGACTGGATGGTTGGATGGATGGATGAGTGGATAGATGGATGGGTGGTTGGATGGATTTATGGATGAATGGATGAGTGGCTGTCTAGGTGAGTGGCTGGGTGAGTTAATGGCTGCTATCTTAACCATCTCTCAGGCACAGATTCATAGGCAGCACATGTCAAGAGTAGACGCTGCTCACTGGCACCTTCATATTCTGGCTAGCTGACTTTTGTGACACTCCCTTCTCAATTTTCTTTTACAACAGGGCCAGTAGGTTTCCGTTCTGACCCTGCTATTGATCATGGACAGGATCGTCCAGTTGTGTTGCACGGGACAAGGGGCCAGACGCCCACTCAGAAAGAGAAGGGGAATTAAGGACTCAGAGCTGTGTGCTTTCCCCGCTTCCTGCAGACAGACTTCATGTGGCAGTAGAGGTGGCTGGGCTAGCAGCCTTGGGACTCTGTGGAAAAGGCACCACGAGTCTGGGGCAGGACACTCTAAGGCAGCCCTCCCATGACATGGGAGGAAGTGATGCCCTCAGCCTGCCTCCAAATCTGGTCTGAGGTGCCCACAGCATACCTCCCCCTGGGAGCTCTGGCTTCCTCTATTCCCTCGCTGTTGCCCTCATGCCTCCCGGGAAAGAGGCCAGCTCAGCTTCAGAGGGAAACCCTCTGGGGAAGCCAGCCCAGAGGGAGCTCTGCAGCAGCGGGCAGTGGACACTGGGCAGCGGGGCTCTGGTTCGCCTGGAGGTGGCTCAGGGAATCCCTCTGGAGTCCAGAGAGCCGACCAGAAAACACTCAGCACCACCTGCCAAAGATCATCCATCTCCCTTGGGTGTCAGCTCTTGTGAGGTTAAATTAAACCGTTTTCTGGGCACTGAGAAGAAACTCCACTTCCTGCTGCCTCTGCCACACTCCCCATGGGGTGCCTCCAGCTCCTCCTCCTCCGTGCCAGGCTCTCCACTGCCCTGTGAGGCAGCTATTAATATCCCCACTTCACAGAAGAGAGGTCGATGGACTCACCACTGCCTATGCAGCTAGTGAGTGGCAGAGCCCAGATTGAAAGCCCATGTCCCCAGGAGTTCCCGACTGCCCCTGGGGGCTGGGCAACCTGGTCTCCCCCAGCACTCACTGGTGGTCTCCTTTGGAGTTGGATCCGTGGAAACCTGCCTTAGTCTCCTAGAACTGCTCTACCAGAAACAGCACACATGGTTAAAGAACAGGGATTTATTGTCTTGCCGTTCTGGAAGCTGAAAGTCCAAACCTGCAGCCCCAGGCCAGCATTGGTCACTCGGGGTTTATGTGGCCTGCATACAAGCCTGACACGGTCACTGTCTTCCCCAGGGGGTACATAGCGCTGTGTGTGATTGGTTCTGTTGAGAACTCAGAGGTGATTGAACCCCGCCTACTTGGGTGTGGCCTAATTCACATAACCTCAAACCAAACCCACGGCTGGCCTTCCAAGTTGATTTCAATTCACAGCCACCTTCTAGGACAGAGTCAAACTGCTTCCTAGGGTTTCTGAGACTGTCGATTTCTTTCTCCTTTGGAGATGACAGCCTGGGCTAGTGTCTCATCTGATAGCTTGCCTGCGCCTGGAAGACCTGCACTCCCACGTGCCTGGTGAGATGATGATGGCTGCTTGGGACGATGATAAGACTGCTTGGTTCCCTTTGAGCACATGAGCCACTAAAGGGAGTACAAAGAGGTAGCTGCACTGTCTGTTGCCCCAGAAGCCACCCTCCCTCATTTCTACAGCATCCTAGTGGAGAAACCATCCATACGGGAGTGATGGATACCGGCAGGCTACCTGATTTGGGCCCATTTGGATGTAGATGGACAGCTACCACGGTGATTATTGCACGTTACGAGTGATACAATGTAGACCTCAAGAGGTTGTCTGAGTGTATCCTGTATATGTGTGTGACTATCAAATCAGCCAGGCTTTTTAAAGAATTGTCAGTCTCAGTCACCAAGTGTGGTCAGACATTATGACCGATTCTCCACTACCGTCTTTGGAGAAGCACCCAGGACAGTGTCCAGCCCTGAAAAACAAAACAGAGAATCAAATAAACAAATCTAGAGTCATGGAGTCAATTCTGATTCAAGGCAACCCCCTCGATTACAAAGTAGTACCTGGACCCAGAGCGGTTTCTTGGCTGTTACCTTGATGGAATCAAACGGCCTGGCCTTTCCTCTGTGGCACCACAGGTGACGTCAGGCCGAGCACACCAGCCAGGGACCTGATCCAACAGTTAGTCGGTAGCGTTTCTTTCCTGTACCACAAACTCAGTGGTTTAAAACAAGAGACGTTCATTTTCTCCCAGTTGCAGAGGTTAGAAATCTGAAATCAAGATGTCAATATGGCTATACTCCTCCACCCCACCCCACTGCAACACACACACACACACACACACGTGCGCGCGTGCTCTATGGCAGAATCCTTCCCTGCGTCTAGGTCCTGGTGGCTCCTGGCATGCCGTGGCTTGTGGCAGTGTAACTCCGGTCTCCACCTCCATCTTCACTTCACCCTCGCGTCCTCTCCCCCTGTGAGAATGCTTGTCATTGGTTTCAGGACCCACCTGGATAGTCAAGGAGCACTTCATCGAGGGATCCTTAACCACGCCTGCAAAGGCCCTTTTTGTCACATTCCTAGGTCCTGGCATGTGGGCACAGGTGTCTTTGGGGCCACCATCCGAGCGCAGCAGTAGGGATGCAACAGACACCTGCTTAATGAAAACTCGAACGGAGACGTTCATGAACGAGCCACGTGGTCCTGGAAACGCCTCCCGTCTCATTGACTGCTCCTCAGACGCCTCTGGGGAGCAAGCACTGAGGAGCTGGCTTCCACATGGCTGGACTCGTCCTATATCCTGCGCTTTCCCTGGTCACTGCTCAAAGAGGCCCCTGTTTCTTTAAGACCCGAATCTTCCCTGGGCCTTGTTGAAGGGAAGGGGTGTGCAGAAATCCCACAGGGAGGAGCCCTCCTTCTCTGAATGATAAAAGGGTCACTTTAATTGAAATAGAGTTATAACCGGTTGCCAGATTTAAGAATACGGCCTCATGTATGTCAAAACCAGAGAGCAGAGAGATTATATATACGGGCGGCACACATAGAAATGTATGTATAATTTATGCAATATTTCTCCTATTCCTGCTCCCTACTTAAGCTATCCATTAAAGCCCATCACATTAATTTAATTGAAAAAATTCTGGGGGAATTGTATTAGCTTTTTCCCCATTAAATTAACATTACAGCCTTTAAATAGATGTCCGGGCTGCCTATTGTTGCTAACAAAATTATTATGCAAATTGAAATCTGGCCTTCCTTGATTTGGCCATCAGCTCCCCACCTTCTCCTCCTCCTTGACCCCTTTAATTTAACTGTCCCTCCTCCTCCTCCACCATCACCACCACCACCACCCAAGTTCCCAGGCCTTAGAGTGGGGCAGGAACCCCTTTGCCTAAACTGGACCCTTGACACCTGATTGACACCTGGAGAAGTAGCTTGCACGCTGGCTGTGGTATCCAAGCTTCCTGCAGGACCTCCGGGGGTCTCATCTCAGGAGAGAAAAATGGTGGGTGGCCTCCTCCCAGCCCCTCGGAGTCCAGTGGTTAGCAATCAGGAGCAGGGGTGTGTGAGTCTGAGGGTCCAGATTTGGAAGGGAGTTCAGTCCAAGTTGAGACTCTGTTGCTTGGAGCAAGTTTCCTCACCTCTGCAGGACGGAGAACACCATCCTCCCTCCCGGGAAGGCTGGAGGATGGCATGAAATAATGCCTGGTGCTTGCACTCAGCAGGGGCTCACGGGGGCTCGGCCACAGGGATCATTCACTCACCCCTTCACTCATTCATTGCTCATATAGCAGGGGATGGTGGTGGTGGTGGCGGCGGCGGTGGTGGTAATGTAGCCCCAAACAGGTAAACTCGTGAGTAATAGGATTTTGCCTACAAGTAGGTGTTGTGGCCATTATGTTAAGCATTTGTTTTAAAAGGGGGCAAAGTACAGCCCTGTTAGTTCATCCAGCACCTGATTTGCCTTCTCTAATTAAGCCTCCCGCTCTGGTTACATCCCAGGGCTGTTTAGACCCTGGCCCAGTTGGAAAGAGCATTCTCCAGTGGGGAAGCGCGCTTCAGCTCTGCATTTGGAGGGGCAATGGGCCCCCTCTGGAACACATCCTCCCAAAGGCTGCTTCTGCGTGGTCCCCCATCACCTCTCTGGGTGCATGTGCTCAGAGACTTCACCACCCACTCTTCTCATCTGCTAGTTCTCGCCTCTTCTCTCCCCCCCGCACCCCCCCTTCCACCCCCCAGGACTGTTCTCCTTCTCAGGAGTGCACTCCATTTGCATAAGCACTAAGTAGATTAAAATGAGACTTCAGAAAGGAAAGTCAAAGCTCCCTGGCCTTTGGGGGCTGAAAACACACTGCTGAAATAAGGTTAGTTCCTAGGTGAGAGCCTGCAGGGACAGCTCCCTTCTTTCTTTCTCTTGAAAATTAGCGTTATCGCTGTATAATCCACACACAACAAAATACATGCATCTGAGATCAATGTCCAGGTCAATGAGCTTTGTCAGGTGCCTCCATCCATGTAACTGTCACCACACCCAGACACTGAGACATCCATCATTTATTTTTCTTTTAAGTGATGGCATGCTTCCACCATCCAGAGGCTGATCTTGGAAATTAGTACAAATCTACCTCCAAGATTTAATGGCTGTTACTGTTTCCCCACAGGAAACAGTGTAGTGCGTTATGTGTTGGGCTGCTAACCGCATGGTCAGCAGTTCAAAGCCATCGGCTGCTTCTTGGGAGAAAAATGAGGATTTGTGGGCCCAGGAAGACTTACTGTCTTAAAAACCCACGGGGGCAATTCTGCTTAGTTCATTAGGGTCCCCATGAGTCAGAATTGATTCAATGGCATTGAGTCTACTCTTTTCCCATATTTCCCTTGGTTCTGGTTTCATATATATTTAAAAGGAGTCCTGAGAAAGGAGTCCTAATGGCATAGTGGATTACACATTGGATGCTAACTGCAAGGTCAGTAGTTCAAATTCACAAGCCATTCTGGAGCAGAAAGATGAGGCTTTCTGTTCTCATAAAGATTTACAGTCTCAGAAACCCACAGGAGCGACTCTATTCTACCCTAGAGTGTCGATTAGACTCAGAATCGACTCAATGGAGTACGTTTTGTGTAAGGTATGTTGTTGCAAATACGCACAACAGAACAGACACCAATACAACATTTTCGACATGTAAAGTTCTGCCACATTGACTACATCCTTCAAGTTGTGCACTCACTTCCTAATTGTCCCTCCCCATTAACATCAGCAGACTGCTTCCCGTCGTCAGTTGGATCCCATGTAGCTCTTTAAATCAGCACAAGGCCCATGGCAGACACGCCTTATCAGGAAGTTGCTTTGACTCTTGAGTCTCTCTCCCCTCCCCTTCCTTCAAGCACCTTTTCTTCTCCGTCTTTAGAAAGAAAGAAAGAAAACTCTTTTAAGAAATGAAGTGTTACAGATTCCACCGGCACTCTCCGCACCCCGGTCCCCAAAGGAGCCCCGTGTGAGTCAGTGTGTATCCTCCCTCCCCATGTTTCAAGCCTCTTACTGCATTATGTATGATCACAAAGAATAGACAGCATTGCTAGGTAGGCTTTTAACATTTACATAAAATAGCACCACAGCCTCCTCGTCCTTCGGCAACCTAGTTTTACTCAACATGTGCTTCTGAGATTTATTCATCCTTCCACAAAGTAGCTCCACTTCCGATGCCTTGATTAATATATATTGTTCTAGTGCACGGGCATTTGCTACTGTACACATCCAATTCCCCCATTGATCGTTTTATTTTTTCTGGTAAAATTCAGTAAAATAAATGCTTCAGTGAATATAGAATCCACGTGTAAGAGTCTTTCTAGGATATTTGCCTGAAAGTGACGTGAGTCGTAGGGTTGTACTCAGTCATTTTTATTAGATAGTGCAGCTGCTCCATGCTGGGTCAGCAGTTCGAACTCACTAGCTGCTCTCCTCGGGAGAAAGGCGAGGCTTTTTGCTTCCGTAAAGATTTGTAGTGTCAGGAACCCGAAGGGGCAGCTCTACTCTGTCCTACCCAGTCTTTGTGAGCTGGAATCGACTTGATCGTAGTGAGATTTAAAATCCTCAAACTGCCCAGTGGAGCGCAAGTGCCGTGCTTCCCACCTGAAACATACGTGTTGCTTTTCTTCCACTTCCTCGGCAGCATTTGGTATTGTCCCGCCAGCCCCTCCCCAACTTGGTATTTTTCGGGTGACAGTGTGTATTTCTCCAATCCAGTGGTTCTCAACCTTCCTAATGCCACGGCCCTTTATACAGTTCCTCACGTTGTGGTGACCCCAGCCATAAAATTATTTTCGTTGCTACTTCATCACTGTCATTTTGCTACTGTTATGAATCGTCATGTAAATATCTGATAGGCAGGCTGTATTTTCATTGTTACAAATGGAACATCATTAAACCATAGTGATTCATCACAAAGCAATATGTAATTACATATTGTGAAATATTGATTTCTGATTACAAATCAATGAAATTTTGTCTGGAAGCATGGTGGAGCATGGGTCACAGTCTTCACACCGTGTACTCGTAGGTGGGCATAATCTGCGTGTGTGCAGACCCGCCTGGAGATAGATAGAGGAGCGGTGTCACGGTTCCTAAGACCATCAGAAACATGTGTTTTCTGATGGTCTTAGGCGACCCCTGTGAAAGGGTCGTTCGTCCCCCAAAGGGGTCGCGACCCACACGTTGAGAACTGCTGCGCTAATCACAAGGGAAAGCTGAACAATGTCTTCAAATATTTTTTGGCCTTCAGGGTTGATCCTGGTTTATCCTCCGACTTCTTATTGATACCCTTTGTTCCTTTCTATATGTATACTTTTTACTTGAAGCATCATCATTCTTTGTGTATTGCAGACATGAATCTCTTTTCAGTTACCTATGTTGCAGATACCTCCTCCCCTACAACCCGGTAGCCTGCCTCTTAATTTTTATTTGAGCGTTGTTTTGACCAAAGGGTGAGTTTTTAAATCAGTTTGTGTGTCACCATGGGTTCTCATCGACTCCATGACAGTGAGTTTGATTTGGTTTGGTTTGGTTTGGTGGCTTATGCGTATGTCACTTGTTTAACAAAGCCTTCTTTCCCACAACCAGATGGGAATTCCTACATTGTCTGTTCAAGGGATGGGGCTGTTCTGCCCATTTCAGGGATAAAGAGACCGTTGGGGAGACTTGAAGAGACTTACCCCAGGCCCACAGTCAGTAAGTGGCAGACCCAGGCTTAGGCTCTAAGTTTAATGACTCCCAAGCACTTGCTCCTGCCTGATTAGAGTAAGAATGGAATCATGGGAAGTCCTGCTTTCATAAAAGAACAAACAAATCTGTCGGAAAAATACGACCAGAGTGCACTCTAGTCTAGAGGGGAGAGTGGCAAGGCCCTCTCTCATATACTTTGGACGTGTTATCAGGAAAAACCAGTCCCTGGAGGACACCGGACTTGGTAAAGTGGGCTGTGAACAAGGAAGGCCTGCCACGAGACAGATTGGTACGGCGGGTGCAGCAATGGGCTCAGGATCGGTGGGTTTCTCTCTGTGCACATGTGTCGGTGTGGGTTGTAACCAACCTGATAGCACCTAACAAAAACATCTACTACACACACACACACACATGCGCGCGCGCGTGCTCAACAGCTGGGAGTGGAGGGGTTTGGAGTTGGTGTCATGGAAAATTTGATTTACGTACAAGCGTTCAAATGGGAAACTAATTTGCTCATTTTCTTTTCCTTTTTAAAAAATTTATTTTGCCAACTTTCTCCTAAAAAATAGCTTAAAAACAACAACAAAAGGGAAAAAAATCTGGGAGCAGAAGTGAAAGTATATTTACCAAATGTATACTAAATACTCTTACAACAGAATACCAAAAAGTACCAAAAAATTATTTAATGGTATGAAAAGATGTTCATGATATACTGTTATGTGATTTAAAAAACAAACAAAGGAAACCCCTGTTATAGGAAGTATGCTTTGTATGTATCATAGGGCCGGTATTTTGTTGGGGGTGGGGATCTATGTGGACAGACAGATGCTTAGAAGGAAAAAAAAACCCTGGAAAGATACAGACTGAGTTATTGACAGTGGCTATTTCTGGGTTCTCGGCTGCTGGGTGGTTTGGGGTTTTCTTTATCAATTATATCACCATCGTGTTTTACTTTTATGAAATTTAAGAGAGATTTAGTGGGGGGCGGATTTTTTTGTAAGTTGTGTTTCAGGGCTGACCCAATTTCAAATTGCTGCCAGCTGCATTGCATTTCTTTGCCCACGAATTTTCTCTGGTGCCCAGAATGGCACCACCCATCCCTGCAACCACCCTAAATGTCAGGGACTGAGGAAGACCCCCATTCCAGGAACAGCCCTAGAGCAATAGCCACCGAGAGCTGTGTGAAGGATTCTCCCGTGAGTGATTACCAGGAGCCCCCAACAGCACTGACCTCAGGTGCCCACACTGCTAGCCTGCTCTTAAACAAGCCCTGATTGGTTGCCTGCTCTTCCCCATCACCACTCCCCACCCCTACCCGGGTCTCCAGAACCATGGCCACGGGAATGACAGGCCTCAGATTTCTTTAATCTGGAATCAGATTCCCATACTCCCTAGCTCCGATCACTAACTCCCCGCCTCCTCCCGCTCTCAGCTGCTGAGCTGCTTTTTTGTTTTGTTGTGCTGGTGGCTGTAGGGTACCACTGAGTTCCAGCCAACCTATGGTGACCCATGCACAGCAGAAATAATGCCCAGACCTGCGCCATCCTCTCAATCATTCTTATGTTTGAGCCCATTGTTGCGGCCACTGTGTCAGCACTCTCCCCATTTCCACCCTGGGCTCCCCATATCCTTTCCCCCCAGTTTTCTATCCCTTCCTGCCTTAGTTCTCAGGACTGCCTTTGGGGAAATGTTGTCCTTTTGATCCCATGTGATGGATTGTTCTCAGAAACACGTTCCTCTTGGGAGTGATTGTGTATTTTATGGGCCTGTCTATCTGTGGGCAAAAGATACAGCTTTCTGCTTCTGGAAGATTTACAGCCTCAGTAACCCTATGAAGCAGCCCTGCCCTGTTCTTTAGGGTCGCTGTGAGTCAGAATCAACTCGACAGCAGGGGCTTCCGTGGTTTGGATTGGGCCCACTATTTGGCTGAAAGGTGGTCTTCAGCTCCAGAGCCAAAGGGTTACTGTAGGGCCATAGTGTTGGGAATTCCTCCTGTCTCTGTCAGACCAGGAGTTGGGGTTTTCTCTGTGAATTTGATGCTTTGTTCCACATTCCCCCCCCCCCCCACTCTTTCTGGGACCCTCTGTTCAGACCTCAGTCAGGGCTGTTGATAGTGGCACACAGTCACCGTCTTGTTCTTCTGGTCTTGGGTAGTGTAGGCTGTGGTTCAAGTAATCCATTTGTCCCTTGGACTAATTATTCCTTTGAGACCTCGGGTTTTTTCTCTCTCCTTCGCTCGGGATGAGGAAGAGACCAACTGTTATATGCTCAGTAGTCTATATTGATATCTATGTAGCACCTAGAACTAGGCATGTAGAAATACCCACCACCCGACCACTACCTGTGGGTGAGAACACTGTTACACCTCTTGAGCATACCTGTCTACCTATGTAGCCATGCGTAGATCATTCTTTCATGCTATCCATGCAAGATTGCCTGTTAAAGTAATTACTTTCCTTGCTCTTTGTTCTGACTTCTCCCATATGGCATATCACCTTTCCTTCCCCATAATTAACACAAATCTATCTAATTAGTCATTTTCCCTCCTTCACCCTTTCTTCCATGGTAACCATCAAGGAATTTTGGATCCTTTACACCCTGTGTGTAAGCCTTCCCTTGTTTCTTTCTTTTTCCGTATAATAAGAGCAGTCTCACACAATATTTGTTTGCGATCGACTTATTTCATTTTCATAATGTTCTCCAAATTCATTCATATTGTGCGATGTTTTAAGGGGTGGCAATATTCTTTAGAGCTGCAAAGTGTGTATGTGCCACAGTTTGTTAATTCAATTACCCAATGATGAGCCCTTGGGTTGTTTTAATTTTTTGTCACTGTGATTCATGCTACAGTGCACATGGGTGTGCGTGTGTCCATTCGTGTCACGGCTCCTAGATGGTGGGGGTCTGTACGTAGGAGTGGGATTGCTGCCTCAAGCGGCATTTCTCTTTCTCGCTTTTTAAGGACGTGACGTGTAGTTTTGCTCCGTTGGTTGTCCCATTTTCACATTCCCGCCAGCAGTGTAGATGAGCGCCAGTCTCCTTACAACCTCACCAACAGGAGTCATTTTGTTTTTGTTCTGCCCCCATGCCATGCTGTCTCCTTGTTAAAATTTGCATCTCTCTTAAGGCTGATGCCAATGACTAGTTCTTCTTGTGCTTGTTAAATGTTTCAATCTCTTCTTTGGTGAAGTGTCTGTTCATGTGCGTTGCCCATTTTGAATTGGATTCTTTCTGTTTTTGAAGTGCCGAAGTTTTCAACAAACTTCAGAGATTTATCCCTTGTCCAATATGTTGTTGCTAAGAATGTTTTCTCCCCAGTCTTAGACTTGAGTTTTCTTTGAACTATTTTGGAGAAGTTGGTGGTTTGTTTGGGTTTTATTGGGGGGAGGGGCTATGTTTAAATTGGGGCTGCTTCCTTATCTAGTTCATCTTCCACTGTGTGTTCTTTTTAATTATGTTTAGTATTCTATTTAGTCCACATATTAGGGTCCCTGATGTTGTCTCTATTTCTCTTCCACGATCTTTTATCGTTTTAGGTTTTTTATTTAGGTCACTGATCTATTTCAAATTAGTTTTTATGTGTGGTGTGAGGAATGGATCCTGTTTTGTTTTTCTTCAGAAAAACATCCAGTTTACGTATTTATTTTTAAATTTCTTATTGTGAAGGCGTAAGCTGAAGGTGTTCAGAGCAGATCACAGCTTTATATTCAACAGTTCATACACATTTCCATTCAGTTCGCCCATTGCAGTGCCTTCAGTCTATCCTCGCTTAGCTCACTTGCTACTGTGTTTCCTCTTTCCATTGCCACTTCTTTTGGACTTCGTTCTGGGTAAATGCTGCCCTTTGGATCTTAAATGGTTAATTATTCTAACGTGAGGTGAGTTGTTCAATTCCAGACCTGAAGGGTAAGGGTCATAGTCCTGGAGATCCCATCCCATCTGACCTGGTCAGTGATTTTGAAGTCTGTTCCACATTTTCTCCCTAGAACCTTTTCAGGCAGTTGACAGCGGTAGTCGGCACCATCTAGTTCTTCTGGTTTCAGGGTTGGGGAGGCGGAGCTTTGCCTGACCCATTAGTCCATTTGACCCATTAGTCCATTTGTTTCCGTGTGTCTTTTGATAACTCACCTAGCTTCGTTCCCCTGGACAAGGAGAGACTGGTCAGTGGCACCTTGGAGGCTGATCTTGAGCTTTTAAGACCCTACTCACTATTCACCGGATTAGGATGTGAAAAATACTTTGTGAAAGATGTTATGCCAATTGATCTTGGCGTCCCGCAAGGCTACGATGTGAAGGTTTGCGAGCACCATTGTAAAAGAGACCATCTCCTCCCCATTTAAAGGTCCTTGGCCCTTTGTTGAAGATGAGGTAGATAGGCTGATGTCTAGATTCCCAAGGCTATTTATTGTATGACTCCTTGTGCCAGTACCAGTCATTTTGACGACTATGACTGTATCATAAATACTTTGTTGTTCTTCCTCAATAATGTGTACCTATTCGAGGACCTCCTTTCTTTCCATATAAGGACGGTATCTTTTTTCATTGATGAGGTCTCTTTCTGTTTCTTGCACTAGTGTTTTATAGTTTTATTTGAACGGGCCTTTTACATCTCTCATCAGATTCATTCCTAAGTATTCGATCTTCTCGGTGGCTTCATGAATGGTGTTGTTCTCCTGATTTCCTTTTTGAAGTTCTCTTTGTTGTTGTAGATGTACCGATGGGAAATCCAGCCTGGGGGCTATACAAGGCCTGAGATTCATCAAAACCAGCTAACATCACATAACCTCACAGTAGAAAAGCCGTTCCAGCCATCACACTGGGGATAAGTTAGTTAAATGTTTAACCAACTATAGCAGGCTGATTTTTAAGTTGCTAATTTGGTATGGGCTACAAATGATGTTATAAATATCCAAATGAGCCTTGGCAGAAAAAAGGCTCACCACCCCTGGTCTAGAGGAATCCGACTGATTTTTCTATATTGACTTTCTATCCTGTGGCTTTGCTGAATCCTTCTATTTGTTCCAGTAGCTTTTTATGATGAGTCTTTGGAACGTTCCATGTATAGGATCATATTGTCTGTAAATAGGGCTAGTTTTATTTCTTCTTTCTTTTTATTTACTTTTCTTGCTTTGTTGTTGTTGTTAGGTGCCTTCAAGTTGGCTCCAACCCATAGCTGACCCTATGGACCTACAGCGACCTTACGCACAACACAACAGAACGCTGCCCAGTCCTGGCTGGTCTTGCCCGTGCTCACAATTATTCCTATGCCTGAGCCCATTGATGTAGCCACTGTGTCCATTCATCTCTTCGATGAATTGACTAGCCGTATTACTCTAGCTAAAACTCCCAGACTGATGAGTGGTGGTAAAGGGAATTCTTATCTGGTACCTATTCCCAAGGGGAATGCATTCAGTCTCTACTGAGAATGATGATGGCTATTGGTTTTGTATTCATGCCTTCTGCTTTATTGAGGATTTTCCCGTTTATTCCGATTTCACTGAGCACTTTTATCAAGCAGGGGTGTTGCTCTTAATAAAATGCCTTTTGCGCATTGATTGAGATGATCATGTGGTTATTTTGTCTTATTTAAGTCATAGATTACTTTGACTGCTTCTCTAATGTTGAACTATTGCTTCCATAACAGGTATGAACCCCACGTGGTCATGATGTATTATTTTTCTGATATACTATTAAAATATATTGGCTAGAAATTTGCTATCCATATTAATAAGGGATATTGGTTTGTAATTGTGTGCATGTGTGTGTGTGTGCATGTGTGTGTGTGTGTGTGTGTGTGTGTTGTCTTTGCCTGGCTTTTGCTGTCAGGGTTATGCTAGCTTCCTAAAATGAGCTAGGGAGTATTCCTTTATTTTTTGTGCTCTGAAATAGTTTTAGTATTGGTCTGAACTCTTCTCCAAATGTCCTATAGAATTCTCTAGTAAAGCTGTCTGGACCAGGACATTTTCTTTGGAGAGAGCGGCCACTTATTGCCTCTTCCACCTCTCCTCTTATGGTGCTGTTCAATTTTCCTACCTCATTTTGTGATAATTTAAGTAGGTAGATGGACCCATTTCTTCTAGGTTTTCACAATATCCGGAGAACCATTTTTCCTACGATTCTGTTACGATCCCTTTTACTTCAGCTGGTTCTGTTGAAACGTCACACATCTTATAGCTTATCTGGGTTATATGCTTCTTCTGGTTTTTTTGGTTGTTGTCAATGTGGCCCATGGTTTCTTGATTTTATTGCCTTTTCAAAGCAGCTCTGGTGGTGTAGTGGTTACAAGTCGGGCTGCTATCCACAAGCTCCACAGTTTGAAACCACCAGCCACTCCCTAGGGGAACAACAGAACTTTCTACTCCCATAGAGTTGCAGTCTCAGGAACTCACAGGGCAGTCCTACCCTGCACTTGGGGTCACTACACATAGGCATCGACTCTCTGGGAGTGAATTTGATTTGGTTTGGGCTTTTAATTAATTGACTTAGGACATTATTGATTCTTTGTAGTTTTTTCTATTTAATTTCTTTCTTCTCTAATCTTTATTATTTCCTTGTTTCTGTTGACTGTAGAGCTTTTTTTTTTTTTTTTTTTTGCTTTCCCCCCTATTTATTTGGGATGTATGGTGAATTCTTTGATTTGGACCCACCCTTATTTTTTTGTGCATACTTTTGTTGCTTTACCTTGATTCCCGAGTACTGCTTTTGCTGTGCCCTCAGGTTACGCTGCACTGTATTTTCATTATTGTGTGTTTCTTGGTATTCTTTCATTTCATTTTTTATTTTGTGTGTGTTAGGCCAGGTTGCCTAAAGAAACAAATCCAGAGACACTCATATATGTGTAAGAAAGAAGTTTATATCAAGAAGTAATTGTATATCAGGAGCACAGTCCAGCCCAGTCCAACTCAAGTCCATGTATCTGAGACTAGTCCATAAGTCCCTCTTCAGACTCATGCAGCCACAGGCAATGGTGCAGAATGCAGGAAGATCACAGGCTGATGGGTAAAGTCTTGTGGATCCAATGGCAATGGAAGCATCACAGGGTTCTGGCAGGTCTATGTGTGGCTCACCAAGAAGGTAAAACAGAGAGAGAGGAGAGAGGTTCCCAGGAGCCTCCTTATGAGAAGGCCACGCCCATAAGCAGGCACCATCAGTTGTGACCTGATTGACAGGCTAGACTCCACCCCTACACTTCCATGTCTTCAAGTTGACATGAAATTATTTAACTATCACAATGTATTACCCAGTTGTCCTAAAGCAAAGTGTTATTTAATTTCCATATATTTGACTTTTTCGTTGTTCTATCTGTTATTGATTTCTACTTTTCATAGTGTTGTGATCAGAGAAAATGCTTTGGATTGTGTCAATGTTAGGGTGGTAAAGAGGCTTGCTTTGTGGCACTTAGATTCTGTTCCATCTGGAGCAGGATCAATGTGCATCGGAAGAGAACGCATACTTCCTTACTGTTGGATGCAGTGTGTTCTGTATGGTTATGAAGTTGCGTTGGTGGACGATGGCATTTAGATCTTCTGGATCTTTGTTGAGTTTTTCCCCTAAATGTTTTGTCTTTCACTGGAAGTTAGTGTGTCAACATCTCCTGTTATTGTGGAACTATTTTTCTTTTCAGTGCTGTTAGAGTTTGTTTGGTGTATTGTGGAGCCCTGTCATTGGGTGGATATATATTTCTTATGGCTATGTCCTCTGGGCAGATTAATCCTTTAATTTTTATATAATGCTGTTCCTTACTTTTTATGGTGATTTTTGCATTGAAGTGTGTTTTATCAGAGATTAACAGTGCCGTTCTTGCTCTTTTTGAATTATTGTTTGCCTGTTGTGTTTATTTCCCCACCCTTGAGTGTTAGCGTATGTGGGTCTCTGTGTCTATAGACAGCGTATTAATAGATCAAGTTTTTTCAGTCCATCTTTCACTCTCTCTTTATTAATGTATTTAAGCCATTTATATTTGGTGTGATTAGTGCTAAGTATGAGTTTAATGATATTCTGATGTGTGTGTGTGTGTGTGCATTGATGTTTTCTTGGTTCCACTTAATTTTCTGTACTGTGCTGTTTGCAGATTTTCTCGTTTCTTTTATTGGTGTTGATTTTGTGTTTACACAAGCTTATATTTTACTTCTTTTTAAATTTTGATAAATACGTTTGTAACTTTCTTTGTAGTTACCTTGAAATTTATCTTTATCTTACTAAGTCTAAAGCAGCTTTGTATTTCTTGATGTTTTCCCAACTTCTTCACTATATGGTAATTCTATAAATACACCATTTATTTTTGTTTTGTTGACTTTTCATTCACAGATTGACACCTCTAGTTCCCCATTTTCAGCTTTTTAAGTTTGCTTTATATATTTATTTTTTAGTTCTTTATCTGTGATAGTATTTGTTATCCTTTGTTCTAATCTCAGATGTTGGCGGTTCTCTGTCCAAAGGACTCTCTTCAATATTTCTTGTAAGGTTAGTCTGGTTTGCAAAATCCCTTAATTTCTGTTCACCTGGGGATACTCTAATTTCACCATCAATTTGAGAGACAACTTGGCTGAATTTGTCATTTTTGGGTGGTATTTTCTTTCTTTCAAAGTTTTATTTATGAAGCTAAATGAAATATTCTATTAGGGTTCCAGTTCATCTGAAACTCACTGCCATCAAGTCTATGCTGACTCATAGCGACACATAGGACAGGGTAGAACTGTCCCTGTGGGTTTCTGAGATGGTAGCTGTTTACAGGAGTAGAAAGCCCTGTCTCTCTCCAGAGGAGTGGCTGCTGGTGATTTCAAACGGCTGATCTGTGCTTAGTAGCTCACCTCATAACCACCAGGCCACCAGGGCTGCCCATTCATATAGGCATGGGCTATTCCAAACCAAATGTGTTTAGGCATGTCTCTGCAGTCCATGGATGGCTGCAGTTAAGTTCTCTCTGAGGTGCATTTGTCTTTGTCGTGTTAAGGTACCGTGAAAAAGGAAAACAAGACAAAACAAAGGCTCAATCAGAACCGTGGCTTTTGAGCTGAGTATTTAACCCAGTGAATGGAAGGCAGCAAGATCAGCTCAGAAGGTTTGGGTGACTGTTTGGGGGGGTCTTAGAGGGGCAATCTTAATACAGTTTCTTGAAGGACACAAAGACAATCATCGGCTTTCATTAGGAAGAAATTTGAAAACTGTATTGGTGAGGAAAAGGCCAATGAAGTTTTGCTGAGGAAGTATTTTCCTCCATCACAACAATGCGCTTGTTCATTCTTTGTGGGAAGCAAGGGCAGCCCTGTGAGAGTTTTGCTGGGAAACTTTACCAGATTCACCCTTGTTCCTACAGAACATGATTGGCAAATAGGTTATGATTATAGTCCCTTGAGGATGCCAAAATACCATTTTGATTTGGTGTCGATTGAAAAAGCACAGAGGTCTTTGAGGAAGGGCTAGAGAGATGGAATTACAGAAACCCAAATGAAGGCTGAACATGATTTTTGGACAAAATAAAAGTAAAAAGAAATAGAGGAAAGAACTAGGAGGCAAAGGGCATTCATAGAAATCTAAATGCAGGCATGTACATATGTAAATATGTTTATATGACGATTAGGAAATAGATCTATGTACATATATTTACAGGTTTAGTATTAAGGAAGCAGAGGGACATTGGCCCCTACTCAAGTACTCCCTCAATGCAAGAATACTTTGTTCTAATAATCCAGCACTCTGATGCTCACCTTCCTGAAATGACCGCTGAAGACAAAGTGGGTGCATAAGCAAATGTGGTGAAGAAAGCTGATGGTGCCCGGCTTTCAAAAGATATAGCATCTGGGGTCTTAAAGGCTTGAAGATAAACAAGCGGCCATCTAGCTCAGAAACAACAAAGTCCACATGGAAGACACACACCAGCCTGTGTGATCATGAGGTGTCCATTAGATCGGGTATCAGGCATCAAAGACTCAGAGCAAAAAATCATAACATGAATGAGGGGGAGAGTGTGGAGTGGAGGCCCAAAGCCAATCCGTAAGCAATTGGACATCCCCTTATAGAAGGGTCGAGGGGAGGAGATGGGCCAGTCAGGGTGCAGTGTAGCACCAATGAAACACACAGCTATCCTCTGATTCTTTGTTTCCCCGCCGCACCCCCCCCCACTATCATGACCCTAATTCTACCTTAAAAATCTGGCTAGACCATAGTATATATGGGTACAGATAAGAGCTGGACTCCAGGACAGATAAACTCTTCCAGACCAATATTGAGAGTAGCCATACCAGGAGGAGAAGGGGAAGGGGAAGGTGGGGAAAGAAAGGGGAAACTGATCACAGTGACCTACCTATAACCACCTCCCAGGGGGATGGACAGCAGACAAGGGGGTAAAGGGAGACATAGGACAGTGCAAGACGTGAAAATTTTTTTTATAAATTATCTAGGGTTCATGAGAGAGGGAGGGAGGGGAAAAATGAGGAGCTGATACCAAGGGCCCAAGTAGAAAGAAAATGTTTCGAAAACAATGATGGCAATATATGTACAAATGTGCTTGAGACAATGGGTGTATGTATGGATTGTGATAAGAGTTGTATGAGCCCCCAATAAAATGATTTTTAAAAATTTAACAAGGTGATGCACATATATCTTCAACCCAGTATTTTATAATTTTTAATATCTGTACTGCATGCCTGAATCAAAGTATATTATGGTGTGTTTAACCATTTTCCTATTATCGATTGCTTCCAGGTCTTTTGATTTTTTAACTATTATAGCTAATGCTGCAATCAGCCTTTATATATTGGCATTTTCATTTCTGGTAGCTATCGCCCCAGAGGTGGATTCAAGGTTTTATATATGAAGTGCTGGGCCACAGTTTAAATTTTCAAAAACACCAAGAGTTGATTTTCCACAACGTTAGACGAATTCGCCACCTTACCAATGGTGTCTGAGAGAGCTGGGTCCCTCCCACCCTTACTAGCTCTGGATGCTACACCTGGTTTCCATTTTTGCCAATCTGATGGGTAAAAACTAGTATCTTATTGTTCTCATTTGCATTTCCCTGACATGTGAGGCTGAGCATCTTTTCATATGTTTATTGTCCATTTGCATATCTACCTTTATGAATTCTGTAGCCCTGGCCCTTGTTATTAGTCTTTTTCTTCATCGTTTGTTGAATTAGTTTATAGATGAAGGATATTAACTCTTTACTAGTTACATGGGCTGCAGATATTTTCTTTGCTTATGGTTTGTTTTGCTTTTGATTTGAAAAATGGAAAGTGAATACCTGTCCCCAGGTTCCTGGCAAAGACCCTAATGACAAGTGTTTGCGGTTCCATCCTTCACAGAAGCTCAGCTGTGGGCGATGACTTATGGGGCTCTCCAATGAAAGCAATGGTTTTTAGAACATTTTTCTCATGTTAAGTAACAGAATCCTCCCCCCCCCCACCACCAATAATAGTACAACAGTTTAAAGCAAATGGGAGGACCCAGGGAGGAAGTGGGAAGATCTCCGTCCCAGTGAGGGAATCCCAACTAATGTTCAGGAACATACTGTGTCACTTGATACAGGAATGCACTCTGCTCACGTTCACCCAAACTGCAATGGAAACCCATCAACCCACAAACATCCAAGCAGTCACCATCAAGTGGATCCCAGCTTATGGGGACCCCACATGTATCAGAGGAGACATGTGCTGACTACCCCGAAGCAGATTGCCAGGCTTGCTGGCTGGGCTGGAACCTCTAACCTTTTAGGATGCAGCAGCCAAGTGCATCAATGACCTAGGGGCCCCAGTGTCATCAGAGTAGAATATAGCAATTGTTACAATCACCCATGATTGAAGAGGCTGAACTGGCAGCTTCAATTTCTTTTTAATTTTGGGGGGCGGCTTCAATTTCTATTGGCTAAAGTGCTCTTCGTCATGCTTCTTGTAGCTCTGAAGACACTGCGAAACCCTGGTGACCCATGGAACATAGTTTGAGCCCCAACCCAAAGGCTCGGCAACCCAGCCATAGACGCTTGCTGTGTTCTCCCTCGTGTTCCAAGGACTATGAGATGGGTAAGTAGGATGTTAACATGTACCGCCATGTGAATGAAAGACCCCGGGATTGTTTGGCCTGTCAAGTGATAGCGTGCCTGCCCTTCCGGACCCGCTCACACCCGGCTTCTGTGGAGATGGGAATGTGCTTGTACCAAGAGATGGGTGCGGGACAAAGGACACATCCCTTTCTCCCTTTTCATAGGCTGCCTGAGAACAGTCCCTGCCTGCGCTGCGCCCAGCCAGCGGCAGGAGGTGGGACCTTTCATTTTCCGATTGGTCTGAGCAAGGATTGCTCATTTAGGTGCCACCAGTCGCTGCTAAACATAGCCAGTATTGCTCCTCCCATCTCTGAAACCCACAGGGGAAGTGCTACCCTGTCCTGTAGGGTCGCCGTGACTCAGAATCGCCTCGGTGGCCGTGAGTTGAGTTGGCATGGAGTGGATCCCGACGGATGGTGACCTCTTGGGTGTCGGGGTAGAATTGTGCCTTGTAGGGTCTTCAGCGGCTGATGTGTGAAAAGTAGATCATGAGATCTTCCTCTAAGACACCTCTGGGTGAACCCAACCCCCACCAAGCTTTCGCTTAGCAGCTGAGCACAGTAACTAGTCGGGTCCCTGGCGGGCTACGGCTTTACAAGTGGTCATCAGCACAACAGGTGTCTTGTGTAATGTCTACATGCAGGGCTCCTCAAACTTTTTAAACGGGGCCAGTTCACTGTCCCTCAGACTGCTGGAGGGCCGGACTATAAAAAACTATGAACAAATTTCTATGCGCACTGGACGAGTTGGCTGCTAAGCAGGACAGGCGGCGGCGGCAAAAACACTCGGTGGGCTGGATAAATATATGTGGCCCGCGGGCCGTAGTTTGAGGACCCCTTGCCGATATGACCAGGCAGGGAAAGGGATTCACTCATCCTGTCCTAGGGGCAGAAAATGTTTCCACTTTATTTGGATCTTAGAATGACAAGTGTCTCCCTGATCTTTATTTATTTGTATGTTATAATACTTTTATAAGAAAGCAAGGAAGCAAGATTTTCAAACAAAGGTGTTTGAAGCAGCTATTGGCAGAGCCTGCTTTGGCTCCTTACTTGTCCTTTCAGAAAGGACAAAGGAAAAATAGTCCGTGGCAAATGTGACTTAAGGAGAGTTCATTAATCCCGTCTGTTCTCAGGAGAAAGGGGGAAATCATTACCCGGTAGAATCCACGGACCCAGTCCGATTCAGAGCAGCATTGCTAGGTTCTTGCATTTGACAGTGGTCAGTGAGGCTTGGGGAGTGATCAGCTTCTCCAAAATGCTGACTTCTTTAAAATGCTGGTGTTTGCTGAAGCATTCTCAAAGGACAGAGGATGTCACCTTCTCACAAAACTCCTATGGGCAGAGCTTCTTACAGGACTGGTCATTCATGGTGTACCCTTTGAAACACCTGGACTAAATGGTCTAAACATTTCCCTAAGATGCCTCTAGATCCTCAGAGAATTGCTTCCTTTAACCCCTTTGTTTTGGCCACTTATAGATTTGCTTTTATTGAGTTTCTGTTAGCCTGTAGCATATAGGACATTACAGAGATCTAGTTGTACAAACTTACTATCATTTTCATTGCAGGGATGTTGTGATGAGATTACAACCAATGAAGGAAAAAAAAACATAGCCCATTACTGGGGAAAGCTATACTTTCCTAAGCAATCAGTTTGCTTATCTCTAATGCTGTGAATCTTATAAGCCATCATATTTGCCTCTTTGCTCTTTCTGCCATGATCCTTAGAGATTTCTGGTGCACTGCCAGTAACTTCACAGAACTCCATGGCATATGTTGTGGGTTCTGATTCCATCCTAGACTTGAATATATTTTCCTTTACTTTTTCTTGAGTCCCCACTTCCTCATTTTTAAAGTGTTATTTTATTTTATTTCTACAGAGAGGATGGATGGATAGATAGACAAATGTAGATAGGTAGGTAGGCAGGCAGGCAAGCAGGTAGGTAGATTGGTAGGTAGGCAGGGAGTCAGGTAGGTAGGCAGACAGGCAGGTAGGTAGGTAGGTTGGTAGGTAGGCAGGCAGGCAGGTAGACAGGTAGGTAGGTAGCTGCTGACAAGTGGACCTTCCTTAAACTGACTTTTTGCATAACAGAATGAAATGCTGCTCGGCTGCTGGGCCCATGCCATTCTCACTGCTGGTGGCATAACGTTCTGGTGTGATCTATGAGGTTTTCGGAAGTATGTAGACAGGCCTATTCTTCCTCGTCTGTCTGAGTGTGAAGGCTCTGATAAAACCTGTCTGCCATGTGTGACCTGCTGCTGTTTCACATGTCAACAGCACAGCTTCCAGCATCACAGCAACATGCGATCCGCTCTCAGTACAGCAAACTGACAGACCGGTGTCGGACATGTATATAAGCTACCCCGACCCCTATTTTGAAATGTGATGGGACAAAATATGGTATATATTTATGTACACACTCCAGCTTGCTGTTGCTTTTCATTGCTGTCCATTCGATTCTGACTCTTGGTGACTCTGTGTGCAGAGTAGAACTGGTCCCTGGAGTTGTCATCTGTGGCCCCAGTGTTCCTTGGAGATCCATCCAGTTTCCCTAGGTCTAGAAGGTGCTCAGCCCCGGAAGCCACAATCCGGAGGACATGCACTACTCCTAGCTCCTCTCTCTTCATGATAGTCAGGTTTCTCTTCCTCTGCTTGATTTTCTCTCTTCCTCTGCTCGTGTAAGAGGTGAAGGTGGTATAGGCCACACCCCCAAAACTCCCCGTATATCAACCTGGACTGTGTCCTAAGCAAAGGATGCTGCATCCCACCCTAATCCCCGACAACTAATTGACCATCTGAACATCCTAGTGGATGATTATACTGTTACATAACCGCCAAATCACATTAGTACATAAACTGCCAAGCTTCCTCATTACATAGCTGCCAAGTTACTAAGAATCGTTATCCTATCAAGTGGGAAAATATTTTGAGAGAATGAAATCCCCTCCATGACAGAGTGATAGTAATGGGATCTGCTTACAACTCCAAAACTCTCAAACCAAAACTCAACCGTGATTGAGTGGATTCTGACTCATAGTGACCCCAAATCCATCAATGAGAGGAGGGTCCAGCACTCCCTTCAGATTCTCAGAAGCATCCATGGCCCACAAATGATGACTAAGAGAGGCAGGGAGAAGGGACTAAATAACTAAAAATGTATTTAAAAAATATGTATATTTATTTTCCCTAAAAGGGTGCACAGACAATTTCTAGGACAACAGAGAACAGGAAAATGGGCAAAGGCCCAGAAACATGAATGTGTGTGGTTTAGCAGTGTTGTCAGGGGAAGTGACCAGAGAGTCACATTCATTCATTCGATCATTGTTTTGTTCAATATATCACTTACTTAATTCCTTCTGTTGACCAGGCATTGGGCTTGGAATTACCCCAGTTCTCCCAAGTCCCCCAGTCTCTTTCCCGGGCCTGAGAGATGGCTTTAGCGCCCACCCTTAGCCCTGTGTCTGTTTGGGGTTCCGTTGTCTTCTTCCTCAGCAGCCCCATTTTCACTTTATAAAACAAGTCAACAAGACACAAGTCACTAAATCCCTACTAGCAATGAATTTTACAACGTGATCTTGGCCCTCTCCCAACCAGTATGAAAGTATCAAGCCCCTTTTAGATAAAACCCACACAAGGAACGAAAAGACATCCTTCTGAGCTGAGCCAGAGAACGGACGTGGTAGGAAACAAAGCCGGGGAAAGAAATCCATCAGGTGATGCCCTTTTACTTGAGTATAAATTTCCTTTCTCTGTTTGTGTTGTTGTTGTTGCTGTTGTTATTCCAAAGATCTTTAAAAAAATATTGCTTCAGGTGAAAGTTTGCATAGAACATTAGGTTACCATTTAGTTATTGTTTATATAATTCGTTCCATGGCATTAGTTCTAATTTTCACAAGATGCCAGCCTTCTCGTTGTCTCCATCTTTCTGTTCTGCTTCCACTGAACTAACTTCCCTTTCCCTCCTCGTCTTTACTTTTCTTTTAACTTTTTTGTTGGGAATTAAGTGAAGGTTTTCAGAACAGGCTATCCGTTTTCTATTTTCCACACTTCTTCTGTGCTTTTTAAATAAATGTTGGCTGTTTTATCTCCTCGTTTAAGGGAGCATATGACTCAGGAGTGACTGTGTTTATTTTATAAGCCAATATATAATTTGGCTGAAAGGTGACCACCAGGAGTGGCTTCAGCTTCAAGTTCAAAGGATATCTTAGGGTGATAGCCCTCAGGGATTCTTCTAGTGTCTCTCAGGTCAGTAGATCTAGCTTGCTTTTTCTTTTCTTTCTCCCATTCAATGTAGACCTTTTACTACATCAGTTCCATCGGTTCCTGGGCAATAGGAGCCAAGACAGTAGCTAGTTCTTCTGGTCTCCAGTGAGCAGAGCCAGGGTTTGCGTGTGCTTCTGCTACCATGAATGGTCTCTTCCCCGAACCGTGGCTTTCCTTCCTTCTGTTTGGCTCCAGGCTCAGAGAGACCCATACTTGTACATTATTAGATGCCTGTTTGCGAGCTTTTATGACCCCAGATGCTACTCATCAAATTAGCGTGGATTGTAGGACATTACCTTTATAGACCATGTTGTGGTAATTGACTAAGTTGTCCCTGCAGACGATGGCCCGAATCCAGCACAGCAATCATGAGAGCTCTTTGGATGCATCTAGAATGTCTCCATAACTTTGCCCCTTTGGGACTTTATTATACATGTGATGTCATGGGTGGCATGCTAGGTTGCCGACTGCAGTGCAGGGTCAGCAGTTTGAAACCACGAGCCGCTCCAAGGGGAGAAAGATGTGACTTTTTACTCCCGTGAAGAGTGACTGTCTCTGAAATGCACAGGGGCCGTTCTACCCTGTCCCATAGTGCGGCTATTAGTTGGACTCGACTTGATGGCAGTGGATGTGGCGTTTTGGTTTACCTGTGCATCACCTGTGTGTGCCTGCAGATGCACAGCCACGTGCATGTGTATGTCCTCACATCCTCCTTCCCATATACAGAGACTCATACCCAGGTAACCACTCATGGTTTGGGTTGTAATGACTGTTTTCGCCGTGCTTGAGTATCAGTTTAACGCGTGCACTTAGCATCTTCCAACACTGCAGCCTCCACACGTGAAGTGCCCAGGCACCCCGAAGACACTGATTCACCCATACACTAGCTTGCTTTCTTTTCTTCTGCCCTTCTCTGTTCTTCCCCTCTCCCTTTCCTCTCTCCATTCCCCACTTTCCTTCTTTCAAGATGGTCCTTAAGTCACATCAGGAGAGCTTTACCCTGCCAGCTTGTACTCAACTCTTGATTTTACCGCGGACTCAGTCCTTGTACTGCACCTCAGGTTTTTCATCTCTGAAATGGGTAGGATCCTACACACAGAGCTGAAATCCAGTGCCATTGGGTTAATTCCAACTCTTTGAGACTGTGGCAGGTACATAATCAGCCAACTTGTGAAGGGGGTGGAGTCTAGCCTGTCAATCAGGTCATAGCCAATGAGGCCTCTGTGTGGGCATGGCCTTCTCCTGAGGTTCTGGAAACTCCAGTACTTCCTCCCTGGAGGTGAGACACACACACTCTCTGCTTCGTCTACCTGCTGACAAGACACATGGAGCTACGCTAATGGAGCCAGAGCCCTGGAGCTGGAGGAGCCACGTGGAGTCCCCTGCTAGCACTGAAATGCTTGTACTGGCACTGAATCCACAAGACTTTCCACCCACAGGCCTGTGATCTTCCTGCATTCGGCATCATTGCATGTGTTTCATGAGTCTGAGGAGAAATTTATAAACTGGCATCGGACACATGGGCCAATATCGGACTTATGGACTTGATCTGGACTGGGCCGGGATGTTTTCTTTATATTCAATTACTCTTTGATATAAAGCTCTTCCTTGTACACATATGAGTGACAATGAATTTGTTTCTCTAGTCTACCCAGATTAACACAGAGACCCTCTACCAAACCCACTGCCATCTGGTAGAGGTGAACCCCTACGACAGAGTAAAAAAAACAAACAAACCCATAGGATGTCCAAAGCTGTGTATCTTTGTAGAAACAGGCTAGCACCTCTCTCTCTCTCTCTCTCTCTCTCTCTCTCTCTCTCTCTCTCTCTCTCTATCTATATATATATATATATGTTGGTGGAAATTTTAAGAACCTCAGGTAATTAGTTCTGTAAAGGTGTTTCTCTCTCTCTCTTTTTCACAGCACACACACACACACACACACAATCTGATTTGCCTCTGGGCATGGTGGAGACAGTGGAATTTTTTTTTTCTTTTTCAGAACAAGCTAAACAGAGAACATCACATTCCCATACCTGCCAGTACATTTGTGTATCTATTTGGCTGAATGAAGCTGCTTAATAAACTCGCCTGCAGCCACCTCATCCCCACACTTGAAACACAAAGCACCAATTCTCTTAGGCCTGCGGCTTCCAATTCCTAGTGGTTATGAGCAGAAGTCGGTGTTACGTTTCTGGCTCTTTTCCCTGGGGGCAGGTTCAAACTTGTTCTTCACCTCCAAGTGAGTTTGATTCTCTGGAAGTCTTCCTCAAACACTGGCAGACTCCCAGAACCTGTTTTCACTGGGCCGGGTAGGACGTTCACACTGTCCACATCCTGTCCGTAAAGTGGACGGTCATGTGGAAAACAAGGCTTGTGGGTATGGGTCTATGGTGCCTGGCAGCTATTTCTGCCCTCCTGGACCGAGCGATGCACTTTTGTCTGGGGCTGTATCTCTCTACCATCGGATATCATCTTGATAACACCACTCATCAAAGTACTTTCCTTTCCGCAGCCCATGATTGTGGTTAGATCAGACATATTCTCCCAGAAAGCTTCATCTCAAAGCACTGACTGCATATGGTGGGTGCCCAGAAGAGACTCTCTTCAGTCTCTCACCGAGCTGGTCTGCTTGCTGTCCCCTTCCAAGAACTGATCTTGAGCTATTAAAGATAAGGCTTTATACTCCCGCAAAGAGTTGCAAAAACTAGTTCTACCCTGTCCTATAGGGTTGTCCTAAGTCAGATTTGACCTGATGGCAATGTTTTTTCATTATTTGAATTCCCCTAGAGCAGTGGTTCTCAACCTTCCTAATACCATGACCCTTTAAGACAGTTGTCGAAGGGATCAGGGATAAGGCATCATCAGAAAAAAAAATCTTACCCTAGTGAATGAAGTGGGAAGTGCAGAGTGGAGACCCAAAGCCCATTTGTCGGCCACTGGAGATCCCCTTGCAGAGGGGTCTAGGGGAGGAGATGAGTCAGTCAGGGTGCGATGTAGCTCTGATGAAGAATACAGCTTTCCTCCAGTTCCTAAATGCTTCCTCCCCCCCCACAACTATCATGATCCGAATTCTACTTTGCAAGTCCGGATAGAGCAGAGGATGTACACTGGTGCATATGGGAGCTGGAGGCACAGGGAATCCAGGGCGGATGATACCTTCAGGACCAGGGGTGTGAGGGGCGATACTGGGAGGGTAGAGGGAGAGTGGGTTGGAAAAGGAGAACCGATTACAAGGATCTACATGTGACCTCCTCCCTGGGGGACGGACAACAGAAAAGGGGAAGAAGGGAGACGTGGGGCAGGGCAAGATATAACAAAATAATAATTTATAAATTATCAAGGGCTCATGAGGGAGGGGGGAGCGGGGAGGGAGGGGGAAAAAAGAGGACTTGATGCAAAGGACTTAAGTGGAAAGCAAATCCTTTGAAAATGGTGAGGGCAAAGAATGTACAGATGTGCTTTACACAATTGATGTATGTATGGATTGTGCTAAGAGTTGTATGAGACCCTAATAAAATGTTTAAACAAAAAAAGAAGGGAAAAAAAAAGACAGTTCCTCATATGGCAGTGAGCCATCCCAACCATAACATTATTTTCGTTGCTACTTCATCACTGTCATTTTGTTACTGTTATGAATCAGGTGACTCCTGTGAAAGGGTCGTTCAACCCCCAAAGGGGTCTCGACCCACAGGTTGAGAACCACTGCCCTAGACCCTTCTAATATGTTGGGCTTTTTTTTTTCAATTGTTGTTTTTACAACTTAAATCCACCCTATATATAATAGAACGCAACACCGCCCTATTCTGAAGCCACCCTCACAGTGTGTCCCTACGTTTGAGCCCATTGGTTTTTTTTAAAATTCTTTTTATTAGGGGCTCATACAACTCTTATCACAATCCATACATACAGCAATTGTGTAAAGCACATTTGTACATTCATTGCCCTCATAAATCTCAGAACATTTGCTCTCCACTTAAGCCCCTGGCATCAGCTCCTCATTTTCTCCTCCCTCCCCATTTCCCACCCCCTTTCCTTCATCAACCCTTGATAATTTACAAATTATTATTTTGTCATATCTTGCCCTGTCCAACATCTCCTTTCATCCACTTTTCTGTTGGCCGTCCCCCAGGGAGGAGGTCACATGTAGATCCTTGTAATCAGTTCCCCTTTTCCAATCCACTCTCCCAGTATCGCCACTCACACCACTGGTCCTGAAGGGATCATCTGCCCTGGATTCCCTGTGTTTCCCTATCTGTACCAGTGTACCTCCTCTGGTCTAGGCAGACTTGCATGGTAGAATTGGGATCATGATAGTTGGGGCAGGGTGGGGGGCGGGGCGGGGAGAGGAAGCATTTAGGAACTACAGGAAAGTTGTAGTTTTCATCCTTGCTACATCGCACCCTGACTGGCTCATCTCCTCCCGAAGACCCTTCTGTAAGGGGATATCCAGTGGCCTACAAATGGGCTTTGGGTCTCCACTCCCTTGTTCTGATGATGCCAGATACCTGATCCCTTCGACACCTCATAATCGCTCAGGCTGGTGTGCTTCTTCCATGTGGGCTTTGTTGCTTCTGAGCTAGATGGCCGCTTGTTTACCTGCAAGCCTTTAAGACCCCAGACGCTATCTCTTTTGATAGCCTGGCACCATCAGCTTTCTTTACCACATTTGCTTATTCACCCGCTTTGTCTTCAGCGGTTGTGTTGGGAAGGTGAGCATCATAGAGTGCCAATTTAATAGAAGAAAGTATTCTTGCATTGAGGGAGTACTTGAGTGGAGGCCCAAGGTCCTTCTGCTACCTTAATACTAAACCTATAAATGTATTCACCTAGATCTATTTCCCTATTCTCATATATAAATATATTTGCATATGTACATGCCTTTATCTAGACCTCTATAAATGCCCTTTGCCTCTTAGCTCTTTCCTCTATTTCCTTTGACTTTCCTCCAGTCTCACTATCATGCTCAGTCCCCACCTGGGTTTCAGCAGTTCCTCTTGGTTACATTATCCTTGATCATGCCCTACCAGGCCTCCCACACCCTCCTCACCACCGATTTGGATCACTTGTTATTCCCTTGTCCATGGGTTTGTTAACACCACTACCTTTCCCCCTACCTCCCCATCTCCTATTTCCTCCTGTTGATCCCGTTGTTTTCTCCTCCAGATTGTTCATCCAGCCTATTGTAATTAGACAGACCTGCAGAGATGATAACATGCACAAAAACAAGACAGAGCAAAACCAAGCAACAATATACAACAAAAACAACAACAACAAACCAATGACAGAAAAAAAGCAAAACACAGTAAGAAAGAAAAGCTTGTAGTTAATTCAAGGAGTGTTTGTTGGCCTTTAGGAGTCTGTTGGGGAACCACGCCCTGGCCCCAAAGTCCACCTTCAGCATTCCCTGGGGACCTCACCGCTTCATTCCCTTGCTGTTCTGTTGCACCCCTTAGTGTCCCCTGTAGGGTGATGGGTCATTGAGGGACATCATGTCTCATAGTGGGGCCGGCCATGTGGTCCTCTCTGTGGACTGGCTGTATAATCGGGAACATCATCCTCATGGGCTCGTGGGCCAGGATGTTGTTTGAGCCCATTATTGTAACCACTGTGTCAATCCATCTTGCCAAGGGCCCCCTCTTTTTCGTGACTCCTCTGTATTACCATGAGTGACGTCCTTCTCCAGGGACTTGTCTCTCCTGACAACATGTCCAAAGGATGTGAGATGAAGTCTTATCCTCCTTGTCTCTAAGGAGCATTCTGACTGTCCTTCTTCCAAGACAGATTTCTTCAATCAGCCGAAGTCAATTTAGCTTCTGAGAAAGTATCTGGTTCCACATTTGTTTTCCAGTTGTATACAACTAGAAAATGAAACAAAGTATACACAGCCACTGTTTTTAGACTTTGAGAAGTAGGCTGTGCAGAACTCCAAGCTCCACATAGAGAGAGCCAAGGGACACAGGTCCTGGAGTCACCTGGAGGTACTTGTAAGATTGTGGCCGGAGACTCCAAGCAGAGCATGGTGGTCTCTCTAAGTTGAGGAGACAGAGATGCAGCATGGCAAGGTTAAAGAGGCTGGGGCTTGTGAGGCCGTGCCCCAGAGAGGAAGAAGTTAGCTAGACAAATAGTAGCAGAAATCTACTTTAGGGGTCTTTTGAGTCCCTGGGGGAGCACTAAAATGCCCAGACATGGGAGGAAATGCTAAAAGATGTTCATCAACTCCTAGGGGAGTGTACACGGACCAATTCTCCGAGCCTCCGTGAGACTGAGGAGCCTTCGAGTTTGGGTAAGCCAGAACGAGGGGCACATGTTGACCCACCGAGGCATCCACTGGAAACTACAGGGAGGTCCTGTTTCAGTGTTGTTGGTAGGTGCCATCTGGTCAATTCCAACTCACAAGGACGCTGTGTCCAACTAAGGAAACGTGGACCTAGCCCGTGCCGTCCTCGCCATTGTTGGGATGTTGGAGCCCAGTGTTGCCGCTGTGACTGTCCATCGTGTTGAGGATCTTAGTCTTTGATTGCTCTCTACGGTCCTCCTTCCGAGACCGGTTTGTTTGCTCCGCTGGCAGTTTACGGGAAGTTTACAATTCTTCACGGACACCATCGTGCAAATGCATCTGCTCTTCTGTGGTCTTCAGAGGAGGGCTGACCTAGCTCTGAAGTAAAGCTTGCTTGAGACCCAACAAAACTTAAAAAAGAAACCCCCAAAGCTAATCAGTAGCTTAACTGCCAGCCCGACAAAACAGCTTCAAAGGAAAACAACAAAATCCATCCATTCAACTGTGTAACATTTTAATGTCTCACCCAAGGTCAAAAGGCCCCACTGCCATCAAGTTGATTTTGGCTCATAGCAACCCTAGAAGTCAGGGTAGAACTTCCCCCATGGGTCTCCTGGGCTGTCACTCTATGAGAGTAGAAAGCCTCATTTTCCTCCTACCGAGTAGCTGGTAGTTTCGAACTGCTGCCCTTGGGGTTAGCAGCCTATCTTGTAACTGCCATGCCCACGTTTGTCCTTTAGTGAAAATGTATTAGTCATCAGAAGAAGCAAAGAAAGGTGACCCATTCGCAAGGGGAAAATACAAGGGTAAGTCAGAAAGTATTGCTACAAAATATTAGAAACCTTTATAAAAAAACCTTAAAATGTGAAGCTCTTGTTTCTCAACATATCCTCCATTTGGATCTATACACTCTGACTGCAATATGCCCCCTTCTCTAACCCTTCCTTGAAGAATTCTGTGCTGTTTAACTGATATCACATCGGAATGGCAGTTTTGGCATCTTGCCGGGATCCAAATCATGTTCCTTTTCAATGTCCTGTCTGAGTTTGGGGAACACAACGACGTCTGAAGGGACACAAGCAGGGTTATAGAGTGGACTGGGTTAAGATTTCCCAGTGAAATTCTCCTGAGACAGCTTGGCACAGCTTTCCTGACCTTCTCACCAATGCAGTTGACAGTTTAAAAACGAAACCTTCATTGTAATAAGCCTGCATGATTGTTCTGCGTCCTTGTAGACAATCTATCACGATGACCCCTTTGGAGTCCCCAAATAGTCATCCTCGCCTTCTGAGCCGGCTTCTCTGCCTTGAATTGAACTGTCCTAGCAGATCCCTGGGGACTCACTGTTTGGATTGGACCTTTTCTTTGAAGGCCCCCTAATGAGACTCATACAAGTGTATCACTGAGGGAACTTGTCTGCAGATACCCACTGGCTGTGGAGATCTGTTTTAACATGTTTTCTTTGGAATAATCCTGGGACTATATAAATTGGAACCCTGCCACAAGACTTTTTTTTTAAAAACCTATCCTCATGTATGTGTACACACACACACACACACACACACACACACACACACACACCTGGTGGCATAGTGGGTTATGAACTGGTCTGCTAAGTCACAAGATCAGTGGTTCAAAACTACCAGCTGCTCTGCCAGAGAAAGATGAGGCTCTCTACTCCTGTAGAGATTGACAGTCTTAGAAACCCACAGGGGCAGTTCTATCCTGTAGAGTCTCTATGAGTCTGAATTGACTTAATGTCAATGAGTGAGCGTGTGTGTGTGTGTGTGTGTGTGTGTGTATTTTAAAACGTCATGGAAAAATTCCAAAATCTTTTTGTGTGTATGTGTGTGTGTTTCCACGAATTGAAAATAATCTATCTATGCTTCTGCATTATTATCTATTATTCTTTTTTTTACATCTCCATCCCTTTCCCAACCTCTCTCTTTACCCCAGCATCTCTGTAATGATCTCAAACTGCTTCTTTTAGAGTAAAAATGGTTTTTCTTTTATAATAGTGGTCTGATATAATATGTCTTTATAGGATTGGCTAACTGTGCTAGCATAATATTTTCCAAATATATATATATGTCATAAAGTGCTTGACAGTTTATTCTTTTGAAAATGTTTTAAATTATTTTATTTGGGGATCTTATAGCTTTTATAGCAATTCATACATCAATTCTATCAAGCATTATTTGTGCATATATTGCCATCATTATTTGATGACCATTTACTTTCTATTTGAGCCCTTGGTATCAGCTCCTCTTTTTTCCCTTCCCCCATGGCCCCTTGATAACTTATTATTATTATTTTCATATCTTACACTGACTGCTGTCTCTCTCCACCAACATTTCTGTTGTTCATCCTCCTTGGGGTGGTATATGGCAGTCATTGCAATCAGTTCCCTCTTCCGAATCCCCCTTTCCTCTACTCTACCCTTTTGGTGTCACTACTCCCATTTCTGTTCCTGAGGGGTTTATCTGACCTGCATTCCATGTGTCATGAGCTTTTATCTGTACCAGTGTACATGCTCCGGTCTAGCCAGAACCAGAGGAATACTGAGTGTTTCATCGGGGTTATATTGCACCCTGGTTGACTCATCCCTTCATTGTGACCTTGCTGTGAGGAAGTGTCCTATTGTCTACAAATGGGTTTGGGGTCTCTGCTTTTACCCCCATTGTTATCAACAATATGTTTTTGTTTTGTTTTGGGTCTTCTGATGCCTGTTACCTTATCCTGTCGACACTTTATGATCACGTAGGCATGTGTGCTTCTTCCGTGTGGGCTTGTTGCTTCTCTGCTAGATGGCCACTTGTTTACCTTCAAGCCTTTAAGACCCCAGATACTATATCTGTTGATAGCCAGGCACCATCAGCTTTCTTCATCACATTTGCTTATGCACCCATTTTGTCTTCAGTGATTGAGATAGTTTATTGTGCCAGCCTGGCCGATAAATACAAGTGGGATGAATTGAAGGGCGGAGAGATAAGTGGCTCGGTGAGCCTCGCCTTTCTTGTCTCTTGCTCTTTAATCATCGGACCAGTGTGCAGCTGCCTTGCTTGTTCTGTGCCTCAATTTAAAGGCACACTACCTGTGGGACGCCTAGCATGTGGACTGTGTCGCTGTAAGTTGAGGTCCCTTTAAGACCACACGAATGAAATTTATATCTCCAGAGCTGAGGACTGACAGTTGGTAACCTAGCTGATGGTTGGTGACTTGCCTTGCTGTTGCTGCCTGTGCTGGTATAGCCTAGCTCTCTCTCTCTACAGAGGACTACAGACAGCCTCAAGACTTGAAGGACTGCTAGTGTCTCACAACTCTCTCACGGGAGTGAGTTGCACTGAGCCATTTGTACTGCTTTATAATTTAACTGTTCATTTCTTGTATTATATATCTGTTTATAATTTAACTGTTTATTTCCTGTGTTATATATCTTTATATATATATATAATCAGCAATCTGGTTTTATCTCTCTAAAGAACCCTGTCTAACACAGTGATCATGGCACGTCAGGAGGGTGAGCATCACAGAATGACAGGTTATTAGAAAAAGTGTCTTTACATTGAAGAAGGGCTTGAGCAGAGGCCCAAAGTCCATCCACTTCCTCAGTGTAGTGGCCTAGGCCAATACCTCTATATTTATAAATTAATATATTTAAATATGTATACACCTATGTTTATACCTCTATCCATAGGTTTGCTTTCTAGATCTTTCTTCTGTTTCTTTTTACCTTCCTCCTGTCCCACCATTATGCTCGCCCTTCATCTGCCTCTTAGTAATTCCCTCAGCTAGATTGCTCTTGTTTCAACATCACCAGGGTCTCTATGTCCTCTTTGTTGCTGATTTTAATTCCCTAGTTGTTCCCCTGTCTTTGGCATTGTTTGCTCACTGCTCCCTTCTCCTGCCTCCTCCTCCCACCAAGTCCCTCCGGAACCATCAGCCCCGTTGCTTTTTCCTTGGGCTTGCTTCTAATGCCTATCTTATATAGATAAGCAAACCAACAATAATGGAGACAAAACATTGAATAAAAAGAGAAGGAAAAAAAGCTAGCACCCCCCCCCCCCAAAAAAAACCACACAAAAGCATACATAATTCCTGGTCTTTGACAGTTTATTCTTTATGCTTTGGGGATGCATGGTATTCCATTATATGTATGTACCAAATCCAGTATCTTTTAATTCCATTTTTCCACGAACTTTTGAAGTCCCCTGGTTTGTCGTGTGTGTGTGTGACCAATATAGGTGAGACGTTCAGAGCTGTATCTGTGTGACTTTTTCAAGGTGCAGCCTCTAGGTACGCTAGCCGCATTGTCGTATGCTCTCCCAGGACAACGTATATCAGCTCAAAGCTTTGGATTCAAAACACGTGTCTGCTCTTTATTACTGGTGTCAGGTTACCCGCATTATTCAATTTCCCTAAGCCTCTGTTTCTTCTATAACAGAAGGAACAAACTGCTGGGCTCTGAGTTGCTGAGATTCATGCATGAGTCAGGGCATTTTGTTTCTTAACATACCAACTCAAGTCCTCGGGAGTACAAGGGGAATGTAGTGTTGCATGGCACCGGAAAGGCAGAGGTATGACTGGCTTCGGACCCTCCTGCATCCCGGGGCTCGGGCCATGTCATCAGGAAGCTCTCTCCAGCCTTCATCTGTGCTTTCCCAGGTGTCAACGTCATTCTCCGCCAGGCTCTCCCAAGGCAGGAGCAGGGGTCAGCAGTAGCAGCTCACAGCTCAGCCCCGTAGTAAAGCCAAGCGAAAGTAAGATTCTCTTTCCCAACAATTCAACAACCTTTCACTTTGTATCTCACACACCCACCCCTGGATGATCTCGACTCTGAGTTGCCAGGCCAGGGGCTGAGAGAAAGAGGTCGCTTCCTGAAGAGAAAATCGGCTGCTGTCCCCAGAACATTGTGTCAGAGATGCTGAATGGGCAACAAACACAGAAAGACATGTCCTACCTCGTGTCACGAGCACTAGACAGTAAGAACCTCCAAGCACGCCCCAGACCCAGTGCTGGGCGTGTAGTGATATCCTGCAGATACACAGATGACACCGCCTTGCTTCCTGAAAGCAAAAGAGAGCTTGCATCCCTTAATAATGAAGATCAAAGACCGCGGACTTCAAAGCGGATTTCAACTCCACAAAAGGCAAAACCAAGATCCTCACAACCGGCCCAATGAGCAGCTGCACAGCCCACGGAGAAAATGGTAACCTTGTCAAGGATTTCATTTCACACAGTCAGCACTCAAGGAAGCAGCAGTCGGAAAAATCAAACGCCATATCCGCATCGGGCACATCTGCGGCACAGGACAAGGGAAGCGCCAAAGAGACAGGTTGTCACTTTGAGGACTCAGGTGGTCCTGACCCCAGATACGGTATTTTCTACCACCTCAAATGCATGTGAAAACCGGACAACTAAATACAGAAGATGGGAGAAGACTTGATGCCCGTGAATCACGGTTCTGATGAAGAATCCTGGAAGCATTGGACTTCGAGAAGAACGGATTCATCTTGGAGGGAAGAAGGTCAGAGGGCCCCTTAGATGGGAAGATGGCGACACTTCGTCTCAAGTGCTGTGGACATGTGATCAGGAGAGACCAGCCCTCAGAGAGGTTACGTAAGGAGGACCTGTCATTAGGTGGTGTCATGTCAGCTCCAGCCCATGGCTACCCTTTGTTCAACAGAGGGGACCACTGCTCAGTCCCGAGCCATCCTCGCAATTGCTACATTTGAGCCTATTGCTGCAGCCACTGTGTCAACCCCTCTTGACAACCATCTTCTTCTCTAAGGGAGGATTCCTTGGGATCCTCATCTTAAAGATGAAGCAACAAGGCCTAAGAGGTTACATACCTTATGCTCAGGCTACACAGCTAGTAAATGATCCAGAGCAACTTGCCTGACTGCCTCCGTGAATGGCGGCTGGTTAACGAGGCCGCACACCTGGCCGGTGGCAGCCTCACTAAGAAACAGGGGTCCCAGTTCCTCTCTAGTCCCTGGGCCTCCCCGTGGCTCCACCCTGCTTTCTGGTAATTACTAAGCCCAACAGAAAGAGGAACCGCAACAGAGTGTATGTGAAAGACACCTTGCAAAGAGACCGCGTGATTCCAACCCGGGAGAGAGGAACTCAGACGAGGCAAGTGGAAGACTGGGTGAATGGCTGAGTTCCCTATGACTGACATCGATTAAGTCCTTGGCATCATAGCTGCGTCACGCCAACCTCGGTCTCTGACTTCACATGACCTGCTCTTCTGTGTGTGTCTGCGTGTCCTCTTCTGTTGGGACCCACCGGGGTCATCCAGAAAGGTCCATCTTGATGTCCTTATTAATGACACCCTCCAAGACCCTGTGTCCAAATAAGGGCAGAGCCATAAGTCCCAAGGATTAGGCCATGGGCATATCTTCTGGGGAGCCACCACTCAACCTGTCAGCTTGCCCTGTTCTGGTAGCTTGTGTGGTGCTGTGATGCAGGAAGCTCCGCCCCCCTGCGTCTCGAATACCAGGAGGAAGAAAGGCCTGGTGATCTATTCCTGACAATTAGCCAAGACAACAACAAAAACCTCTATGGCTCCCAACAGAGCCCTGCCCACTGCAGTGCTGGGAGTGAGCCCCTAGGCTAGAGGGCCCTCCACAATGAACTTGAGCTGACCAACCATCCCCACAGGGATGGAGTCCTGAGAAAATGACACTGTGCCTTTCTCTGGCACCTGAGGCCTCCAGGCGACAGAGCCGACTCTACAACAGGTAACAATTCAACCCACTACAGTGGGGAAACCAGGCAAAAGTCCCTTTCAGGGGCATTGCTGGGCCTGCGAGAGGGTGGGAAGTGCAGGGAAGAGCCCTGTTTGTTTGTTTGTTTGTTTGTTTGTTTGTTTGTTTGTTTGTTTTCCCACATGGCTCCTCCAGCTCCAGGACTCTGGCTCCATCAGCGGTCACTCCATGTAGAGCCCTGGCCTCGGATGAGGGAGTGCATGACAATGAGTTACTCACGGTCTCTCAGTCTCTCTCTCTGTCTTTTTCAGTCCTTTCTTTTGTTTTGAGCGTTTTTGCCCCATTTTCTGGAAGGTGCACAATGCTTGCCTCTGTGGTTATTTTTGCCTAACAGCTGTGTTTCCGGTGAGCAGCTGGGGGATCCTTCTGACTCAGCAGAACCATAGCAGTAACCGCCAAGAAGCCATTCAAGCAAGGCTAGAAATAAAGAGCCTGCTTCTTCCCCCACCCCCTCTCCCTTTCACTTCCCCACCCACGGGTCTCTTTGGAAAGTCTCACAAGAGCCAGTTTAGAAAACAAATAAACAAACAAACAAACACCGCTTGGACCGGTATATTCCAGGGCTGGCTTGGCCATCAACTGAGCTTGATGGGGGCAGGGAGACAAAAAAGTACATGGATTCCAGAAAGTTCTCTTGCAAAACCAGCGGGGCTTTGTCTTGGGAAGGCACGTTCCAAATTTCGCTTTACAAGTTTCCCACAGGCCCGAGCAGGGAAAGCCACGGCCGAAGGCTCTGGTGTGGTTTTCCAGGGTGTGGCTGTAAGCTGCCTGCACTAGGCTCAGTAGCATCTATGTTTTGTTTTGTTTTTCCCAGAAGGTCATGATTTCACCCTGGGTCTGGGAGGGGAAGGACAATTTCTACCCACTGGCACAGGAGCTAGCCCGGGGCTCTGGAAACTTCCTTTGGAGCTGGAGGGGACACAACAGAAAGGAATCCGGGTCTTGGGGAACCAGCCCCAGCCTGTGTGCTTGCAGGAGCCTGCCGACGCCTTGGCGGAGCAGACAGCTGCACCCTGAGCCTCGTCGCTGCTGTGCGGAGAAAGAACCCAACAAATAAATTTAGCTCCAACCTACGCATCCCCCACAGCTGCTTACTGGCCAAACGGAAAGAGGCCTCTATTTCACCCCGGCTTGTCCAGTGTTTTCTTTTCGTGTTCCCTGTTGGGTCTGCGAATGCCCTCTATGCCGGATTTTCCAAGGAGGTAGCTAGCTGGTTCTGGCCTTATTTCAACCCTCAACTAGAGGCTGCACAGGGAGGACTTACTTGGCCTTCCGGAAGGAGGTTCTTATCATCATCTTGAAACAAAATGGTAGCCGGGGGATGTTTCTTTTCTCTTTCTTTCTTTCTTAAAATCACTTGTATCAGGGGCTCTTACAGCTCTTCCAACATTCCATACATCCATTGTATCAAGCATATTTATACATGTGTTGCCATCATCATTTCTAAAACATTTTCTTCTTGAGCCCTTGGTATCAGCTCCTCTTTTTTCCCCTCCCTCCTACCCTCGTGCATCCTTGATCAATTATATATTGTTATTTCATATCTTACACTGTCCGTTGTCTCCCTTCACCCACATTTCTGCTTTGGGTGGGTGGGTGGGCTATATATCCAACCTTGTGATGGGTTCTCCCCTGGGATGTTTCCAAATGGCCCTTAATTCCTAGGATTTCTCACCTATTTCCATGGGAGCCAGACCATGGAGAATGTAATAGAGAAGCGGTTGCTCAGAGGCCAGTCTGTGTCCACCCCACGACGCCATTACTTCAACAGCAAGTAGGAGGACAGGCATGACGCTCGGAGGAGGTTTCATGGGCCCACCAGCATGGAGGTGCTTTGGGGGAACAGGCTGTGGACTCAGAATTAGACCAACCTGGTTTCAAGTCAAGTTTTCTTCTAGGCAGGGGAACCCATTTGTTCTTCTGTGAGACTCTAGCCTTGACATTGAACCTCTCTGCTCCTGGTTCCTGACCTGTAACACAGCAATGCTAGCAAGGCTTGATACAAGGATTAAATGGCGTTGTGTTCCAAGCGTGCCTTCCCAGCCTGCCATGTGCTGTGGTGGCTGTAGTGACCTGTTTCACCCGAGGAAGCTAATTATCTTTGGATCCCACTTTCTCTCCTCTCACTCTCAAGCTTACCCTCGAGCTTGAGGTGAGTCTCACACCAGTGTGAGTCTTGCCAATATGAGTCGTACACACCTCTGACCATTTGGATGGGCATGCCACACCAGCTGTGCCAGTCATAGCCAACTTTAGGAATATTAATGCAGCTCTCAGGATAGAGGGAGGCCTTCTGCAGAGTTTCTTAAGTGGGCCAAGTTCAAAACTTGGCGCTGAGGTTTGTTCTCTGTACATAAAAGAGGGGTGATTCTGCCCGAGAATGAAGACAGGGAAAAAACGGAGCAAGGGTGACCATATCACAATTCAGGCCCCTTGATCTCGTCACCCCTGAAGCTAGAAACCGGTCAAACTTGATAATTTTATCAACCAATCCCTTTCCTTTTTGCTGTTGAATCCAATCTGGGCTAGGTCTCTGCATCTCGCAGTACAAACTAAAAACAAACAAGCAAACATGCCACTCACTACCGTGGAGTGAATGCTGACTCAGAATCCTGCTTTGGACAGCATTGAACTGCCCCTGTGGGCTTCTTAGCCGGCCACTTTTTCTAGAAGCAGAAAGCCTCTGCTTCCTCCGGCCGAGCGGCTGGCCTTGCTGTGAGAAGTTCAACTCCGACACCAGGGCACCTTGACTCGCAGGCAGAAGAGTAGTATGTCCTGAATCCAAATTCTCCTTGTGGCCTCCTCCGGAACCAGAGGCAGGTGAGATGACTCATGCTGCCTCTCGTCATGAGATCTGTGGAGACTCTCTGTCTTCTGCACCAGTGGTTCCCAAACGGATTCTGCCTCCCGCCCCCCTTTCAGAGAAAAAAAAAAGGAAAGAGAAATTACTCAGCATCCACCTGGCATTTAAAAACCTTTGTACTATAATCCAAGATGAAACGTAGCCATCTACTTTTGCAGCCCGCCCCCCTGAATTGCTCCAGTGCCCCCTGTGGGGGGTGCGGTATCTCCCTCTGGGAAACACCGTTTCTGCACACCAATTTCTAATCGGCGCCTCCTGACCCTAGTGGCTCAGTGGTTAACCATGAGGTTGGTGGTTCGAACCCAACAGGCTGTGAGGGCTACAGCCCTGGGGAAAACTCTCCTCTGCTTCATCGGTCACTCTGAGTCAGAGGCCACTCCCCGGCAGTGGCTTTGCCGCCAACAGAAACAAATCCACACAGAGCAAAAGCCATGTGTATGCTTCCCTGGCGCTGGAGAGTGAGTTGGAAGACTCCCTTGGAATCTTCCAGTGATCGGTGCCTGTGGGAGGGAGGGCAGGAAGTAGTAGCAATAGAGCAGCGGTTCTCAACCGGTGGGTCACCCGATTCCTAACAGTAGCAAAATGATAGTGATGAAGTCGCAATGAAAATAATTTGAGGGTGGGGCCAGGGGGATCACCACCACATGAGGCCCTGTCTGAAAGGGTGGCGGCATGAGGACGCTTGAGAACCACTGCCATAGAGGAAGGCCAAGGATCATACAAGCAAGCACAAGCAGTGCCTTTGTTGGGACAAATGGTCAATATGGGTGTCGTCCACAGAGAACAGTGCTTCTGCAGTAGCTGTGTCCCCGAGGTGGGGATGGTACACAGAGAAGCACTCCTGGCAATTGTGTGGATGGCTCGAGGGAGCCGGGGGCCAGTGGGGGTGCGTAGCAGGACTGCATGGTCTGCCTGGAGCCCCTGGGAAGACTTGGCAGGGGAAACCATGTTGGTTAACCTCCTGAGTGGGCTTAACCAACCGCCCAGCAAACAGTGAGGCACCAAGTTAGTTGATGGCACCATGCAGGGACTCCTCCCCCTGTCTGTCGGTCTGTTGTACTGTGGGTGCTAGCGTGTGGCTATGACACTAGGAGTTATGTCCCCTGTATTTCAAATACCGGCTGGGTCGACACCGTAAGCAGGTTTCATCGGAGTCTTGGAACTAAAATAGACCTAGGAAGACAGGCTCACCGATCTGCTTCTGAAAGTTAGTCAGTGAATCCTCTTGTGGATTCCACGCCTTTCTGTCAATGCCATTGTTGATCTCATTCTTGCCCCAACTTTTTCCATGTCACTCTGCTTCAAAGCTCGATCTCTGATGATAGAGGGGATAATGGTGAACAGTGGTGGCTCCCGGTAGGAGTCTTGCTTTCCACACCAGAGACCCAGGGTCAGTTCCTGGCCAAGTGCGCTGCACGTGAGGCCACCACCTGACTGTCAGGGCAGGCTTGCGCGTGGCTAAGATGCTGAGCGGGTTTCAACAGAGCCTCCCCACCAAGACAGACTAAAAAGAAGGGCCCCTCCACCCGTTTCTACAGTTCAGCCAATGAAAACGTATGGATCACAACGATGGGATCAAAAACCGGTTCTGGGGATGGCACAGGACTGAGTAGCTTGGTTCACTGGGTGTGGGGTTGCCAGGAGTCCTGCCCACTGGGCAGCAGTTAGCAGCAACTGATGGTGCACAGACACCCCATATGTTGTTCCTGCCTGCTGAGCACTCTTGTGATCAGCACGCTTCTCCACGGTGGACACCGTGGCCCCCTCTGTCTCCTTGTCCTGGTCAACAAAACACCGGGAGGAGCCTCTGGGTTACAGTCTCGGTACTCTTTGCTCCTCAGGTATCACAGATTACTGTCCAGGAGGCTGAGCCTGACAGTTCTGGCTCCCTTACCACCACCACCCTTGATAGTTTCCAACTTTTTTACTGGGTAGAAAATGGTTTCTCAAGGATTTAAAAAAAAATTATTTCCTGGATTACTTAGGGATTTGAGCATCTTTTCATATACTTCCTATGACTTGTCCATTCACGTGTCCCCTTTCCTATTGGATTCTCCATCTTCTGACTGTGGTTTTCAAGGACGGCTCAGTTAGTGTGAGATATAACCACTTGTCAGCAGTTCACCACCCGTCTATTAACCTTACTTAAGTATGACCTTTTATCATGCTGGCCTTTCAGGTTTTTTTAAAAAAATTAATTTTCTGTAAGAAATCCTGTCTCATCCCAGAGATACAATGGTAGTCTTAGACGTTTCAGTGAGCATGGTCATTTTCTTTTCCTGTTGAAGATTTTCGTCTCTTTGCAGTTCGTTTTTGTGTATGGAGTGAGGTAGGGGTACAGTTTTATTTTTCTGGATGTGTAGAGTGAGGCAGATTTATTTACACCATCTTCTTTGTTTTTTTTTAATCATTTTATTGGGGGCTCGTTCAATTCTTATCACAATCCATACATACATACATACATTGTGTCAAAAACATATGTACATTTGTTGCCATCATCATTCTCAAAACATTTGCCTTCTACTTGCGCCCTTAATATCTACTGCTCATTTCCCCCTCCCTCCCCACTCCCCCTACCCCATGAACCCTTCATCATTCATATATTATTATTATTTTGTCATATATTACACTGTCTGATGTCTCCCCCTGCCTTCTTCTCTGCTGTCCCTCCCCCAGGGAGGAGGCTATATACGTAGCTTCTTGTAATCAGTTCCTCCTTTCTACTCCACATTCTCTCCACCCTCCAGACATCTCCACTCTCATCACTGGTTCTGGAAGAGTCATCTGTCCTGGATTCCCTGTCTTTTCAGTTGCTATCTGTACCGATGTACATCCTCTGGTCTAGCCAGATTTGCAAGGTAGTATTGGGATCATGATAGTGGGGAGGAGAAAGCACTCAAGAATTAGAGGAAAGTTATATGTTTCATCATTGCTGCCCTGCACCCTGCTTGGTTCATCTCCTCCCCACAACCCCTTAGCAAGGGGTGTCTGGTTGGCTACCCTTAGGTTTTGAGTCTCCACTCTGCACTCACCCACATTTTCAATGATATGATTTTATGTTCCTTGATGCGTGATACCTGATCTCTTCGACAGCTCGTAGTCACACAGGCTGTACACCATCTTCTTAACAATCTATCCTTTCCCTCCACTGTTAGGGAGCCACCCCTGCTCCCTGTTTGTACCAGCTCCACACAGTTTTATTTATACTATGTCCTGATACCGGAGAGGCGAGTCTTCCCTCCTCTTCTCATCCACCTCAGCTCACTGTCATCCATCTTTGTCACTCCAAATTTTCTAAGATTAAAATATATATCACTATTGAACTTCGCTCTTCCTTATAAATTTTCAAGTCACCTTGTCCAGTGCCCCCTTAAAAACCTTGATAATAGATTTATTTAAAATCGGGTTAAATGTGTTAACAAACCAAGGGACAAGGGAACAACATGGGATCCAAATTGGTGGTGAGGGGGCAATGGCAGGCCTGGTAGGGAATGATCAGGGGTAAGATTACGTAAAGAAGAGGTATAGCTGTAACCCAAGTGAGGATGGAGCATGATAGTGGGGCAAGAGGAAAGTCAAGGGAAATAAAGGAAAGAGCTAGGAGGCAAAGGGCATTTGTAGAGGTCTAGACAAAGACATGTACATGTAAATATATATGAGAATGGGGAAATAGATCTATGTGTCTATATTTATAGGTTTAGTATTAAGGTGGCGGAAGGACCTTGGGCCTCTACTCAAGCACTCCCTCAATGAATGAATACTTTCTTCTATTAAATTGGCATTCTATGATGCTCACCCTCCCGACACAACTGCTGAAGCCAAAGCGGGTGAACAAGTAATGTGGTGAAGAAAGCTGATGGTGCCCGGCTATCAAAAGAGATAGTGTCTGGGGTCTTAAAGGCTTGAAGATAAACAAGTGGCCATCTAGCTCAGAAGCAACAAAGCCCACATGGAAGAACACACCAGCCTGTGTGATCATATGGTCCCGAAGGGATCAGTTATCAGGCACTAAAGAACAAAAAATCATATCATTGGCTGCACACCTCAATGATACAATTGCCGAGGATAAATGGGTGCATAAGCAAATGTGGCGAAGAAAGCTGATGGTGCCCGGTTGTCAAAAGAGAGTGTCTGGGGTCTTAAAGGCTTGAAGGTGAACAAGCAGCCATCTAGCTCAGAAGCAACAAAGCCCACATGGAAGAAGCACACCAGCCTGTGTGATCACGAGGTGCCAAAGGGATCAGGTGTAAGGCATCATCATCATCATCAAAAAAAAAAATCTTACCATAGTGAACGAAGGGGGAAGTGCAGAGTGGAAACCCAAAGCCCATTTGTCGGCCACTGGAGATCCCCTCACAGAGGGGTCTAGGGGAGGAGATGAGTCAGTCAGGGTGCGATGTAGCACTGATGAAGAATACAGCTTTCCCCCAGATCCTAAATGCTTCCTCTCCCCTAACTACCATGATCCGAATTCTACCTTGCAATTCTGGATAGAGCAGAGGTTGTACGCTGGTGCATATAGGAGCTGGAGGCACAGGGAATACAGGGTGGTGATACCTTCTGGACCAGGGGTGTGAGGGGTGATACTGGGAGGGTAGAGGGTGAGTGGGTTGGAAAGGGAGAACTGATTATAAGGATCTACATGTGACAACCGAAAAGGGGGTGAAGGGAGACTGTGGATAGGGCAAGATATCACAAAATAATAATCTATAAATTATCAAGGGCTCATGAGGAAGGGGGGAGCGGGGAGGGAGGGGGAAAATAAAGAGGACCTGATGCAAAGAGCTTAAGTGGAGAGCAAATGCTTTGAAAACGATTAGGGCAAAGAATGTACAGATGTGCTTTATACAATTGATGTATGTATATGTATGGATTGCGATAAGAGTTGTATGAGCCCCTAATAAAATGTTTAAAAAAAAGAAATAGGGGTGGGATCGGGGAAGGAGGGGGACGGGGGAAAAAAGGGGAAACCGAGCTGATTCCAGGAACCCAAGTGGAAGGTGAATTATGTGAATGACGAGTGCAACGAATGTATAAGGGTGCTTTGCTCAATTGATGTATGTACAGACTGTGATAAGAGCCTTATGAGCCCCAACAAAAAGATTTTAAAAAAAAGAAATAGATATGCATGAAGACAAAAAATCAGGTTAAATGTATAGATTAATTTGAGGAGGTTTATCATCATTCTGTGCGAAGTTTTATTACCAGATAATGTGAAGCAGTTGGTACAGTGGTTAAGAGCCTGAGATCTCGTGCTGTTTCCTCCTGGGTTCGAATCCAGGATACTCCACTTGCTAGTTGTGCAATCTTGGACCAGTCACATAACTTGTCTGTGCCTCAGATTTCTTCCTTGTGAATTGGGAAGGAACATTACCACCTATTTCTGATCAAAACCATAAAACACATAGCCACAATATTTAGCTTTTAAAAAAAGCTAAAACTCATTCCACACACTCAAATCTTTGAAATCCCTAAAAGAAATATTGGACTTTTATCCATTAATCCCTGTGTATTCCTAGATACTTTATTGTTTGGTTACAATTAAGGTAGATATCTTATTTTTCTAATGCCACAGGTTTTTTTTCCTGGCTATATTTCTCTAAAGGAATAGTATTGATTTTTTAGTCTGGGCTGCCTCTTTAGCAGCCTTGCTAAACTCTTTATTTGTTCTAGGTTGGTCTGTTGATTCTGTTTGGCTTTATGCATAGGCGACCATGTCATCCTCACATAAAGGCAAGTTTTATCTCTTCCTGTTAAGTCCTTCATCTTACCGTTTTGATTGGAACGCCCAGTGTTCCCTTGGACATAAGAAGTGACAGCCCATATTCTAATTTAATTCTTGACTTTGACTAAATAGAATGTATTTATCTTTTCTATAGTAAATCTGATTTTTGCTTTTGGTGTGGGGTTTTTTCCTCTTCTTAAAACCATTGGGTGTGTGTGTGTGTGTGTGTGTGTGTGTGTGTGTGTGTGTGTGTGTGTGTGTTTATGGCTAAATATCCATGAACAGTTCAGTGGCATTTGTTACATCTTCCACACAATTTCACCATCTGCCTCTGCCCATATTGCTTCATCATCATGAACCTAAAATTTTCATCTGTGCTTTTGATGGACTGTCATCTGACTACACTCCTAACGTCAATTCTTCAGGAACCCTGCTGGCACAGTGGGTTAGGCATGGGGGCTACTAATCACAAGGTCACTGGTTCAAACCCACTAGCCTCTGTAGGAGAAACATAAGGCTCTCTTGCTCCTGTAAAGATACACAGCCTCAGAAACCCACAAGGAGAATTCCCCTCTGTCCTATGGGGTCATTAAGAGTTAGAATCAACCCAATGGTAGTGAGTTTAAGTTTTTGTTTTTTGTTTTCAAGATAATTCTTCATAAGAGCACTGTGCTAGAAGCAATTTTTTAAATTGGGCTGGCTTGTTATTTACCTTAATGATGGTGTACATTTCTGTGCATATTATCCGTCACTCCTAATTTTCTAAGATATAAAGTTACTGTGGAACGTTAGCAAAAACTCTTCTACGGCTCAAGCCCAGGAACAGTCGTGTGGGTGGCATCGGACTAAGCAGTGTTTCCTTCGGTTGCACATAGGTTACCGGCTCCACAGCACCTAAGAGCTGACAGAGCTAAGAGACTAAAGTACAACTTCGCCCCCTTCAGTTCATGAATGGGCGACTTCATTGATGACGTTTCTGATAGGGTCCCGCCCTTGCCTCCCATTTGGTTATATGTATCTTTTGTGGTGCTTCCTTTAGCTGGAGAACCCAGGGGTGAGTGGTGGGCTGCTTTAACTTCAAGGTCAGCATTTCAAACACACCGGCAGCTCTAAGGGAATCAGACGAGGCTCTCTGCTCCCGTAAGCATTCACAGCCTCAGAAACCCCAGGGTCCATTCCATTGTGCTGTCAGGTCACTATGAGCCGGAATCAACTGGCAGGCAGTGAGGCATTTAATGTTATCTTAACTGTATGTATTTAAACACTTGTGTGACTATTTCTTGAAAGTTTATCTTCCCTGTTACAGTGTTTGTTGCTAGAGAACAAGAATTGTATCTGTCCTGTCCACAATTTAGATAGCATCTAGCTTACTAGTAGGTGCTCAGTAAATATCTATGAATAAGTTTATCAATAGATGAATAAGTTCATCAATAAATAAGAAACAATCACATTTAGACCAGTTTGCTAATTAAATGTGCTAATCAGAACTCTTTTGAAGTAAACAGTATTGAGACTGGCTTATGCAAAAAAGAAACTGTGTATAGATTTACATAAGTGAAAAGTTAAGGCCTGTCTAGCTTCAGGCATAACTGGCTAGGAATCTCTGTTTATTTCATCTCTTGCTTTTTCCCTCTGGACTAGACTCATGCTAAAGCCCATACCAAATGAAATCCTTTGTCATCAAGTGATTCTAACTCATAGAAACCCTATGGGACAGTGGAGAGAGGACCCTGTAGGGTTTCCAAGACTATGACCTTGATGGGGTCAAATTGCCACATCTTTCCCCTGTGGAGTGGCTGGTGGATTCGAACTACTAACCTCTGGGTTAGCAGCCAAGTGGTTAAGCACTGTGCCGCCACGATGGCTTTATTCTCTGGCGAGTTCTCCCTGTGTGATCAGACAGTTCTGAGCAGTTACGGCTTTATTATATCCTACAAAGTTAACACCTTATAAAGAAATCCTCTTAGTAGTTTTAGCATCCTGGGGCTTACCTTCTTTGGGTCTTCTGAGGTCACCTGACCGCTTAAAATCAATCACTGTGAACAAGGATATTGTGTAGTCATCTATGGACCCATGGCTCTCCCCCGTCCCTACCCCTCCCCTTCAGAGTTGGATGTTGTGGTCAGCTCTCTTGAGCCAAATGGACTCCAAGGGTAGAAGGAGCAGACCCCAGTGAGAAAAACAGGATACTGTAGCCAGTAGAACAGAGAATAGATACCAGGTAAGCAAAATCAACACATACCCCTGGTACCTAGTGACTACAGACTCTGTTGACTTGCCTTTCTTCACAGACCACCTTTTCCCATTTTCCCTCTCCTGGCACAATCAAGGGCAAGTGCATGTTTTTCACTAAAGGGACTTGGAATCAAGTCTTACCTCCATCCTCACCCTTCTTTCTCCATTAGCACCCAAATGGAAGCTCAACACATCTCTTCCTCATACCACAATCTATTGGTGGGCATGCCAGCTGGAAGCAGAAAACTCCAACTGGGTCACTTAAAGAGTGTTGTCAATAAAGGAGCTATTTCTAAAGGTGTGGACAAAGAATAGGTAGACTGAAGGGGATTGTGCAGGAACCCATTGGCCCTGAGAAGATGGGTGTGTTGGTCTGGGTAGACTAGAGAAACAAATTCATAGATACTCATATGTGTATAAGGAAGAGCTTTATATACAAGAATAATTGAATATTGAGAAAACATCCCAGCCCAATCCAGATCAAGTCCATAAGTCCGATATTAGCCCAATATGTCCGATACCAATCTATAAAGCCCTCTTCAGACTTACCCAACACATGCAATGACACCAAATACAGGAAGATCACAGGCCAGTGGGTGGGAAGTCTTGTGGATCCAGTTGCAGTGGAAGTGTCTCAGTGCTGGCAGGGGTCTCCATGAGGCTCTTTCAGCTCCAGGGCTCTAGCATAGCTCCATGTGTCTTCTCAATGGGAATGTCTCACAGGGAGTGAGCATGTGTCCTGCCCTCCAGTGAGCTATTTATCTCCTTAGCACCTCCACATGAGGTCGTCAAGCTGCAACGTGATTGACAGGCTAAACTCCACCCCTTCACTCTTAGTAAGTCTCAAATTGACAACAGATTATGTAACTATCACAATGGGTATCTGCTAAGAGTGAGGTAACCAATCCATAGAGACCTTACAGCAAGGCAACTAGGAGAATAAATACCCAAGACTCACTCTTTCCCCTTATTATAATCTGCTTGTATCTCAATGGGCCCACTGGGCAGGAAGCCTGTGATGCAGTCCATGTCGAATTATCTCCCAGGCACAGAGCAGAGCAAAGGGGTTTGGGGAATGGAACTGGAAGGGCAAATGAAAGCTGCCCAGCACGCAAATGCTCATCGCTAAGACCCAAAGATCAGGTTCAGCGCGTTCTAGGCAAGGTCTGAATCCTTGACTTTCTCTGAACATTTGAATTTTTCTTAGACCATTCTCTCAGAGACGATTACTGGTAATTTGCATATATGCATATGCATCTATAAGCATATCTACGTCTATATAGAGCCCTGGTGATGCAGTGGTGAAAGAGACTGGTTGCTAATAGAAAAGGGCACTGCTTCAAATCTACCCACTCACTCTAAAGGAGAGAGATGTGTTCACCTGGTTCTGAAAAGATTTACAGCCTTAGAAACCGTATGGGGGCAATTCCATTCTGTCCCACAGGCTCACTGTGCGTTGGTATCGACTTGATGGCAATATGTTTGTATACATCTACTCATACCTCCATTCATCAATCTACCCATCCATCCATTTATCCATCTGTCCATTTATCTAACCCTCCAGCTGCCTATATTTACATTCATCATTCTTCTATCTATCCATCTACCTATCTATCGATTTATCCTTCCGTCCATCTTTCCATCCATTCATCATTCATCCATCCATTCACTCATTGTACAGGTTTTCATTGAGTGCCCGCCCTGTGCAGCGTACACAGTAATGAACAAGACAAACAGGGCCTCGCCCTCCTGGAGCTCATCATTAGTGAGGAAGACAGACATTAAACTAATCATGATTTAATTAACAAGTGTGATAAGCTCGGCAAAGGAGAAGAACCGTGCCTAGCATCAGGGCGGGTGGGGGGCGGGTCTGACATCACCTGAAGGTCAAAAAAGGCGTCCCTGCAATGGTGGTGTTGCGGCCTGAAGATCTGAGGGATGGGTAAGAAGCAAGGGCAGGCCATGTTCCATGCAGGGAGAACAGCTGTGCATGGTCTGAATCTGGAAAGAGCTCGATGGTCCCAGGAGGTGAAAGAAAGTCAGCAAGGGTGAAGTGCAGGGAGGGCGGGGGAGTAGCCTGAAATGCGGTTTCGGAGCCAACATTGACCCAGGGATCCTCACGCTGGCAGTCAGGAGTCACGAGTCAAGAATGAGGCCCAGCCTGTCTCTGTGGCTCCCTCTGAGGCCAGCCGCCCTCAGTTTGCCAAGAGAGGGGAGTAAGAAGCGAGAAAGCGTCCGTTCTCTCAGAGATGCCTGAAGACCACTAGGACTAGAGTGGTTATGTAAATCCACCTCGGATTGCCTGCATTCACAGGAATGCCTTCAGTGAGCCACACAGGTAGCAAGATGAAAGGAAGGGCCACACTTGGCCTTTCTCTGGTTCTTGTTTCTCTGGACTCATCCTGGAGCAGGAGGACAAGATGGTCAAAGGTGGGTCATTACCAATGAAGAGGCAAAGATACTGTGAGGCGAAGTCATCTCCAAGGTCATGAAGCAGGCCCGTGAAGGGCTAGGGTGGTAGACAGGCTTCCTGCCTCTTGGTCCACTGCCAGACACATTACTGCCAAGGCAGAGAGAAATTGCCTTTCGCCATAATTGGAAATACCACCGAGAGCTCATTTCTCCCCAGTAGATCCAGAGTGGAGAAGAGCACTTGACCTAGAGTTTTGTTAGCGGGGTAGTCGGTCATGTAGACTGTGAAAACAATCAAAGATAGTCATGACATTTCCATTTCTCTTGGACTGCTCTTTTGTGTGTGTGTGTGTGTGTGTGTGTGTGTGTGTGTGTGTGCACCTGCATGCACACATGTGCACGCTCACACACAGACACATGCAGAATGAGCCCTGATCATGGCTGGCATGCTGGATCTGCAGCACATCCACTCCAAGCTGTCGATAATTGGGTTTTACGGACGTCCAGATTCAGAGGCTATAGCTTAGTGCCTCTCCATCGATTTAACTATCATTTCAGGTCCACGGCTCACAGCTCGAAACCAGCCTACATAAATCCCCACATTATGACGCTTCCCTTCTTGTTTAGGACACTGCATTCCATTAGGAAAGCCAAGCTACTTAGAGGAGAGCTTGATAGATGAGCCTGACGTGGTAATCTTGCTGAACAATTACCGGCTGTCCTATTAGAGGGAGACGACCCAGTACACACGGGAGAGAGAATCGCTGGGAAGGCAGAGGTGGGTGGGAAAGCCCAGCAGCCAATCCTTTCGGGAGCCCCAGGTCCACCCTGGGAAGTCTTAAGTGTCAGAGAGAGAGAGAGAGAGAGAGAGAGACCTTGGCCCTGATCTAATTTCAGAGTCAAAACAAAGAATATTAATTACTTAACAAATATTTATAGACTGTCCACTATATCCAGGTTCTGTGTTAGGTAGTGGGGAAGCAAAGGCTTTAAACTCCAATCCCAGATTTCAAGGAACTTAAGATCTACTTAACAAGGTACATAGGTAGTGATAAAGTGATAAATGATGAATAGATAGGTGGATGAATTGAAGGAAGGATGAATGGATGTTTAACTGGATGGATGAATGGGGGCTTGGATTTATGGATGTGTAGGGATATAGATAGATAGATAACTAGTATTCATAACAATCTAATTATTTTCAACTATGTGATACCAAAAAGAAGTCCTCTCTTCTCACCCGTGATCCAAAGGCAACCCCCTGCTGCTGAGTCAATTCTGATTCATAATGACCTTATAGGTAGAGTGGGACTGCCTTCCAGACTTTCCAAGGTTAGAAACCTTTCTGAAGCAGACTGCACACTGCAACAGGTTTCTCCTGTGGAGCAGCTAGTGGGCTTGATCCACTGACCTTAAGGTTAGCAGGTGAGCACTTAATCATTGTCCACCAAGGCCCCTCTCACCCATGACCCAAACCTATTGCCATCGAGTTGATCCAGACTCTTAGTAACCCAGAAGAGCAAGACATCACTGACCTGTAGAGTATCCAGTGCTGTAACTCCTGAGGCAGACAGTGACATCTTTCTGCCATGGAGCCACTGGCGGGTTTGAACCACCCACCTCTGGGTTAATAGCGCAGTGCATTTAACCTGTGAACCACCCGGGCTCCTTCTCATTTGTGACAGACATCATTAGTTGCTCACAGTGTCATCCATGCCATCCAAGAGCTGTTTTCAGCATCCTCCTGTCCACAGTGCTCCCGGTGGTGGTTTGGTGCTGTCCAGGTGAATCCAACTCACGGTGATCCTCCCGGATTGTCCCTAGGGCTTCCTAGGCTGAAATATTTTTTAATTTAAATAAATCATTTTATTGGGGGCTCTTACATATATTATAACAAACCATGCATCCATTATCTCAAGCAGATATGTACAACTATGGGCATCAACAATTCCTAAACATGATCTTTCTTCTTGAGCCCTTTGATATCACCTCTTCTTTTTAACCCCTCCCTCCCCCACCCTGACACCCCTTCGAACCCTTAATGTATTGTTATTATTATTCATACATACATATCTTACAAATCCCATTCTATCCCTTCACTACTATCCTGGTATTCTTCCCCTGATGGGGGTTATTCTGCCATCATTGCTATCCATTCTCCCTTCCCTTCCACTATCCTCCTGGCATTGTTGCTCCCATTACTGTTTCTGAGGGGCATTGTCTTTCCTGAATTCCATATTATTGAAAGCTCTCGCCTGTGCCACTGTCTGTACACCGGTCTAGTGGGAATTGTGACATTGGACTGAGATCATCATAGTGGGGGGAGGGGGGAAGGATTAAAGAACCAGAGGAGTAAATGTGGTGAAGAAAGCTGATGGTGCCTGGCTATCAAAAGATATAGCATCTGGTCTTAAAGGCTTGAAGGTAAACAAGCGGCCATCTAGCTCAGAAGCAGCAAAGCTCAGAAGCAGCAAAGCCCAGCCTATGTGATCACAAGGTGTCGAAGGGATCAATTATCAGGCAACAAGGAACAAAAAAATCATATCATTGTGAATGAGGGGGAGCACAGATTGGAGACCCAAAACCCATCTGTAGGCAACTGGACATCCCTTTATGGAAGTATGGAGAGGAGATGAGCCAGTCATTGTGCAGTGCAGCAATGATGAAACATAAAACTTTCCTTTAGTTCCTAAATGCTTCCTCCCCTCTCCCTACCCCCCAACTACCATGATCCCAATTCTATCTTACAAATCTGGCTAAATGAGAGGATGTACACTGGTACAGATAGGAACTGAAAACACAGGGAATCCAGGACGGATGCTCCCTTCAGGACCAGTGGTGAGAGTGGCGATACTGGGAGGGTAGAGGTAGGGTGGGGTGCAAAGGGGAAACAAGATTACAAGGATCTACATATAACCTCCTCCCTGGGGAATGGACAACAGAAAAGTGGGTTAAAGGAGACACCTGACAGTATAAGCTATGACAAAATAATAATACTCATTTATAAATTATCAAGGGTTCATGAGGGAGGGGGAAGGGGACGGGAGGGGCAAAAATAATGAGCTGATACCAAGGGCTCAAGTAGAAAGCAAATGTTTTGAGAATGATGATGGCAACAAATGTACAAATGTGCTTGACACAATGGATGAATGTATGGATTGTGATAAGAGCTGTACGAGCCCCCAGTAAAATGATTTACAAAACTCCAAACAAACCAGAGCAGGGTTGTGTATTTTGGCAGTGCTAAACTGTCTTAGGCTGAACCCTTAGAGGAAGAGTTAGCCTGCTCTATTCTCTAACAGAGCAGCTGGTAGGCACTGCCAGCTTGACCTGACTCGGGCACTTGAGATGACACATGTTTGCTCCCCCTGATTCCCCACCATGTTCGGTACGTTCAGAGCGGCCAAGCGAGGTGCCCTGGATGGGGAGGGCTGGGATTTGAAGGATAAGCCGTAGATGCAGGGAGCCTGGTACAGAAAGTATTTTGAGACAGGCCTCATTTCATCCATTTCCATCTCCCTCCCATGAAGCTCTGATGTGATCCAGGAGCACCATGGGCGAGGTCACTTCAGGGCAAATTTGTAGACATCTGCTTTGCAGATAGACAGCGAAGCACTCATGTGTACGCGCACATTCACACACACACACACACACAGAGTGCATGTATTCTAGGCATGCTCATTATCAGCTAACTTTAATCAGCTTTAACGCTCGCATCTCAAATACCAAATACTCTGATCTGTGCTGTCTATGAACACACACCAAAAATAGTTCCAGGGAGATAAACACATGAGCGAGGAGGCTCGCTGATTGCAATTTGAGTCGGGTGAAGTCACCGCCGCCTGGATTGCTGGTGTAGCCGCAGCAGGAATCGTGGCACAGGCTATCTGTGAATAACATACCTGCACCAACACCACTGGCCGGTGATGCCTGCAGGTGACCCGAAGCCAGGATAGCCCATCCCTAAACCTCAGATGGGCAGTGTCCTCGGACATCCACTGCTCTGTGCAGACACACTCGCCCCACCTGGGGCTTGGGTAGCTTTTGCAAACCCGTGTCACTTAAAGAGTGGCATAAACACCAGTGACATGGGGGTGTTGCTGCCATCGGCCTCGATTTCCTTCTGCATCCTGAGTACCTGACTAGGAGGCGCCTCGACTTGTTCATTCATGATGGGATAACAGGAAATACACAGAACAAGATATAAGCCCTCTTCCCTGCCCATCACCCATAAGAGGAAGGGACCCAATGTCCCACCAAAGATATGTCCACATCCCAAGCCCCTGAACCTGTGAATTCAACCTTATTTGGAACAAGATCTTTACGGATGTAATTAAGTTAACCATCTTGAACTGAGATCATCCGGATTATCACGTGGGCCCTAAAAAGAGGAGACACACAGAGGAGGCGGCAAATGAACCCAACCAAGATTGCAGTTACAGCCGCCAGAAACTGCAAGAGGCAAGGGACAGGGCCTCCCTGGAGCCTCTGCAGAACAGTGGCCCTGCTGGCACTTTGATTTTGAACTTCTGGCCACTAGAACTGTGAGAGAATGCATCTCTGTTAATTTCAAACCAAGCCTGTGGCCAATTGTCGCAGCAACTCCAGGGAGTTCATCTTGTTGCATGCATGGGAAAAGGGGCCACGTGAGGAAAAAGCATCGGTGGGCTCAACAGGATTTGAATAATAAGAATAAGAGGTTGCGTCCATTGACCCCTTATCACATACCCGGTTAGTAAAAATCAAAACCACCCTCATTGGCCTTGAGTCAGTTTTGATGCCTAGTGACAAAAGGCTGTAAATCTTGGTTTTACTGAAAGTCTCATCTTTTTCTCGCGTGGAGCGGCTGGTGGTTACTTGGCAGTAAACCACGACAGCACCAATGCTCCCAGTTAGAGAGCAGTAGGACTACATTTGAACCCAGGAAGTTGGAAGGCCAAGAGCTTATGCTCTCAACCAACACTGCTAGCCAGGACTCCTCAGAAAGAGTGAAAACTATATTTGGAAAGTGAGAAAGGAAGGTGATAAGAGATGCTCCATCTGAAGAAGAATTTGAGGGGGATTTGAGCAATTCTGGGGCCTGCTGCCAGGGAAGTGATATAGAAAAAATTTTTTGCCTGACATAAATAGAATCTCATTTATGGTGTTCCTTGAGAAGTTTGATAAAGATCTAAATTATTCTCTGGGTATTTCACTTAACATTCATCTACTTACTTTTGGTGTGAGACCTGTACACATGGTGCTTGTATTTTATGCAGGTTACTCTTTCATCTGTTGAACGTCCGTTCATTGAGCTTTGGCTTACCTACCAAAGCCTGTGCTGGCAGACTGACGGATGAATGAAAAACAGATCCTGCCTTGTGGGGCTCAGCACATGCAGATGGGCTGGGGCCAGCATATGAGGGGGGACCCCCCAAAAATGGAAAAAAAACTGTGGTAGGTGGAGCTTTCACAGTATGCATTTGTCCCTGCTGGGTGAGCCTCAAGCAACTTACTCTGAGTTAGTGCACACTGTGGCCTCTCCTGGGAAGGTGCTGTCTGGTCACAGTGTATTTTTTTATGAAAGCAGTTTAGTTCGAACCTCGTTTTCTGTGTTGGCTGAGTTAAGAGGATGGTGTGCAGCTGTGAAACTTTGTTTCCTGCTTGGAGAAAGATGCCACAGAGACCGTTGTGATGTTGAACACAGATTACCAGGACAGCACAGTGGGAAAAACTCAAGTGTGCGAGTGTTTTTCTCATTTCATAAAAGGTGAAATGTCAATTGATTGATGAGAAACCTTGGATGAAAATGTCGACTTGTAATGCATTTGGAGTTCCTTCTACCAGGTCAGACTGTTAATCAAGCTTTCAATTTGGAGGCTCTGAAAATATCGCGTACCAGTGTGGGATGAAAAAGGCCTGATTTGTGGCAGACAGGGGACTGGTTTTGCCACCATGACAGTACATCTGCTCGCGTAGCCATTTCAGTGTGCTGTTTTTGGCAAAGAACAGCATGCCTTTCTTGCCCCATGCACTTGACCTCACTCCGCAAGACTTCTTTTTGTTTCCACGAATATAGAGGGACATGAAAAGTCAGCAATTTGAAGGTGTAAAAGAGGTGAAGAAAAAAATGAGGGCGGTGCTGTCAGCCATCCAAACAGATGAGTTTGAAAAATGTTCCCAAGAATGGAATCCCAGATTTGACAAATGCATTAAGTGTAATGGAGAATATTCTGAAGGTGATGAGGTTGTTTTGTAAAAAAATAATAATAATAATTAAATTAAATACGTAGCTTTAAAAACAATTCTGGATTTTTGGAGGGTCACCCCCTCATAAAACAGCTAGCATGTGTTTTTATGCCGTCAGATAAAGCAGAGGGAGAGAGAACAGTCTGTATGGGACCCCGCCTCCTCTAACCTGTTCCATGTCCTTGGATCATTGTACCTGCCAGCTAACCAGAGGCACGATCCTTGGCAGACAGTTAATGTGTGGTGTGAATTACCCTATCCAACTAACACAATCTGATTTTCTTTTTTTAAAAGAGATTTCTCCAAGGTTTTGGTACAGGCTTGAGTGGAGTGGGGAATGGGACATTGGAGAGAGGCTGATGGACAGAATGGCTATTCCTAAATTTCACCCTTCAGTGGCCTCCCCCAGCCCCTCTTGAAAGGTAGAGTTTGAGGAATAGGTGTGCCGTCTTCCCATCAGCCCAGCGTCACCCAGTTTCTGCCAGTGTCAGAGCAGACTGCCCTTTCTTTGAAAAGCCTCAGTGGCGCAGTGGTCAAACACTTGGCTCTGGTCAAAACTGTCAGGTTGGTGGTTCGAATCCACCAGTTGCTGAAAGATGTGGTGATCAGTCCTTGAAAACCCTATGGGGCCATTCTGCCCTAGAGGGTCGCTATGAGTTGGCTAGTGCCCCTTTCTTCACTTGAGCACCAGAAAGTGGACAGTGTTTGGAGGCCATATGATATGAAAACATAAATCCCATCATGGTTATGGTCACTCTGCTGTATTCCTATAGTTGAATTTGCATAATATATTTACATAAATGATAGGACCAGATAGAAGGACAAGTTTTAGTGGAAGTCATTAGCTGCCACCAGGTTGCCACCAACCCATGGTGACCTTATGTTACCCAATGCTGCTGCCCCCTCAGAATCGCTGGCATGCCCAAGTTCCCTGTGGAGGCTGGGGCACCAGTCCATGTCTCCGAGGGTCTCCCTCGCCCTCGCTGACCCTCCTTTGGTAATCAAAGTGTCCAAAGCAAGTAAGTGAGGCCACGTTCTGTTGTGATCTACCAGGTTTTCCTCGGCTGATTTTCAGAAGTCGATCTCTAGGTCTTATTTCCTAGTGTGCCTTCATTCAGAAACTCTGCTGTCACCTGTCTCTCATGGGCGAACCTCTCTGGTATCTGAACTGCCTGTGGAATAGGATCTGGCACCCTAGCAACACACAAACTACCACAGACGGACGGACAAGCTATCAAAAGTACTTGCCCTATACAGGTACTTTGTGGTAGTCACCTAATCTGGTGTCAATTTAAGGATGTAGAGTGTAGGGGTGGAGCCTAGGCTTTCAATCTGGAGCTAGCCAATGAGACTTCTGTGTGGACATGGACTTCCCCCTGAGAATTCAGGAAAATCTGGTACTTCCTCCTTAGAGGCAGAAGACACATCTCTCTCTCTTTCTCTCTCTGCTACTCCCTGGAAGACATTGCAGAAGACAAGCCACATGGACGCAACCAGACCTTGGCAGCCGGAGAAGCCACAGAGAGACCCTTGCCAGCAGTGAGATGTTATGACGCCACTGGACCCAAAGACTTTCCACCCACTGGCTTGAGATCATCCTACATTTGAGATCACTGCATGTGTTTCGTGAGTCTGAAGAGGACTTTATGGATAGGTATCAGACATATGGGCTCATAGCAAACTTACGGCCTTGGATTGGATGTTTTCTTAATGTACAATTGCTCTTGTAGATAAACCTCTTCCTTCTACACATATGGGTGTCCATGAATTTGTTCCTCTAATCCACCCAGACTAACACATACTTGCTCCGGTCGTTTCTCGGAATAAAATGTGGACTGCTTGGCTGTCCGTGTAGCTGTCCCGAGGGAGGGCAGCCCTCTAGCCAAGTTGAAACTTGTCCACAGAAGTCTGGCAGCCAATTTCCTGAGTCCAACATACAATGGTTCCAGAGTTGACGTATTTACTCAAAAACACGTGTTTTCTCTCACTGTTCATGCGTAAATGGGTGTACCTACTTTCCACTCTCCAGTAGTGCATATTGTGTGACATGTTCCAAAGTGGACTCGGGGGAATGCTGGTGGAAGAAGTTTCCTGGGTTAAGTAAGCGTGGAGCCCACCTCCCCCTGGCTGGGCATTCTCACACCCATCTGGTCTAAACACATCTGGTTAAGTTGATTTCATTTGGCACTGGCCAAATTCCATTGGCCACAAAAGGAGCCCTCTTCTCTGCCTTTTGGGTGCAGAAGCAGAGGAGAGGAGGAGGCCAAGAGGTGGCCAAGGCCACTCCTGGCCTCTGCAGTCTCAGGACAAACCTGAGCGGGGAGAGGATGAAGTTGTACACTGGTTTGGATCTGCATTGGCGGTTTTAGATGGGAAAGTGGCTGGAAGCCTGTAGGACACTGCTAAGGGCTGGGTAAGGGAGGTTTGAACGAACTTGGCTGACAGCTGTCTTGAAAGGAGAATCAACCCACCCCTTTCATGTTTGTGGCCACCAGATTCAAATACACAGAAACCTGGGACAGAGATTGCCAGGCATCTTCTACCCGGAGGCCTCCGTACTGGCTAGAGAAGTCTCTGGGTGGGACGCATGGTTAATGTGCTCAGCTTCTGGCTGGATGTAAGATTGGAGCTCACATCTACTGAGAGGTACCTTGGAAGAAAGACCTGGTGCTCTCTTTCTGAGAAAGCAGCCATTGAAAACCCCATAGTGCATAGTTCTACAGTGACACTCACAGAATCACCGTAAGTCAAAATCAATTTAATAGCCACTGGTGGTGGGTTGAAAGTTGTCCTTTCAAAAGAAGTGTTTGTCTGGAACCTCAGAACCTGGCCTGATCTGGAACAGGGTCTCTAGACATGTAACCCAGGTGAGGAGCAAGATGATATCATACTGGATTAGCTGTTGCAACTCTTGATCTGAGGTGCTATTGCGGAGGTTCCAGCCCATAGCAACCCTTCATACTACACAGCAAAGCCCTGCCTGCTCCTGGACCATCCTCACAATGGTTGTTACATGGGAGCCCATTGCTGCAGCCACTGTGCCCATCCATCCCATGGAGGGTCTTCCTCCTTCTCCTGGACCCTCTGCTTGACCAAGCATGAGCTCTCTTTCCAGGGAGCAATCACTTCTGATAACCGGTCTGTCACATGTGAGACAAAGTCTTGCTATCCTGACGTCTAAGGAACATTCTGGCTGTAATGGGCAGATTTGTCTGTTCTTCAGGCAGTCTGTGGTATAGTTAAGATTCTCCACTGAGACCCTAATTCCAAAGCATCAATTCTTCCATTTTAAAAAATTCGCTATACAACTTTCATAGGCATATGAGTGAATTTTTAAAAATATGCCACTTCGGGTCAGGTGTGACTCAGCCCAGTCAGTGATGTTCTTACTCTGTTCCTCCTTAAAGAAAAATCTTCGGCAGCCGATTTTCCCAATGCAACATATCATTTAATTTCTGGACTGCTGCTTCCAGGGGTGCCGATTGTGGAGAGCCAAGCCAAATGACATGCTTGACAACTTCAGGCTCTTCTCTGCTTATCATGATATCTCTTCCTGGTCCCGTTGTGAGGATTTTTGTTTCCCTTAGGCCAAGGTGCAATCCACACTCAAGGCTCACTCTTGTCTCTGGTCTCCATCAGCAAGAGGCTCAAGTTCTCTTCAAGTTCATCAGGCAAGCTTATAGCATCCTCCAGTTTGGATGTCACCCTCTGCTTCATAATAGCCCTGCTTCTCAAAATATTTGCTCAGCATACAGAATGAATAATGCAGGGAAAGGATGCTACCCGGACACGCCCCTTCCCTGATTTCTAAACCACACAGCCTTCCCTTTCTGTTCCCGAGGACTCCCTTGCTGGATTAGGGTGGACCCTCACGCCAGTGAGTGACCTTTAAAGAAACAGCAAAGGACACACGGAAACGTGGGCCAAGAAGAATGGCATGGGGGAAGAGGCAAAGACAGAGATTGGAGTGGCACTGCCACAAGACAAAGACACCAGCTGCTGGGAAGGTGCAGCCAAGAATCCTCCTCCCCCTCTAGAACCCTGAAGGATGTGGTCTTGCTGACCCCTTGATTCCAGACTGGTGACAACGAAGAGAAGAAGGGCTTCTGTTGTTAAGGGGCCACACTCATGATAGAGGGTTACATAGCCCTAAGGAAACGAAAAGAGTCCCCACTGACCGTCACTGCTGAGTGGGGCGGGTTACCCCAGCCAGATGGCGATTCAAGCTGCACCCCCTGTAGAAGAAGTGACAGCTGAATGAGACGCACGTGAACTTGAGACGTAACCAGTGTTTTGCACAGATGCCCCCGAGTTAGTTCCAACCATAGCAACCCCATGACAAGGAAACACTGTCCAGTCCTGCCTCCTCTTCACAATCCTTCTGATACTGGGGCCCCTGGTCGCAGCCACTGTGTCCGTCCACCTCATCGAGGGCCTTCCTCTGTTTTGCTACCCCTCTATTTTACCAAGCATGACGTCCTTCTCCAGGGACTGGTCTCTCCTGACAATATGTCCCAAGTATGTGAGATGGAGTCTCACCATCTTTGCCTCTAAGTAGCACTCTGGTCTCGTGCTTCCTCTAAGACAAGGCTTGTTCATCCTTTTAGCAGTCCACGGCCCTTTTCTTCACCAGCACCACAATCTGAACACATCAGTTCTTCGGTCTTCTTTATTCGATGTCCAACTTTCACATGCAGAGGAGACCACTGAACATACCACGGCTTGGGCCAGGCGCCCCTTAGTCCTCAAAGCAACCTCCTTGCTTTTCAACACTCCCAAGAGGTCTCATGCTGCAGATTTGCCCAATGCAATGCAGCCTTCGGTTTCTTAACTGCTGCTTCCATGAGCACTGATTGTGGATCCAAGCCAGGCCACTGCTTGGCTGTCATTCCTTCGTCCTGTGGTGGCTTGTGCAATGCTGTGATGCCGGAAGCAATGCCACTAGAATTTTGATTGTCAGCAGAGTCTCCCAAAGCGAGCAGGTTTCGGCGGAGCTCTCAGACTAAGAAGACACTAAGAAGACGAAATGTTCGGCATAGATTCGAATAATTAGCATCAGACTGCTTGGAGGTGTTGGGGGCTTAGCGCCAGCATGGATAAGAAAAGCTGGGTTGCAGAGAAAGGGGAGGATTTAGGGACACAGAATCAGTCAGGGGGATGACAGACACAAAGGGGCTGATGAAGCCCACGAATCTCCAAAGGTAAGTCAACTAGGAAAGATATGAAGGCCAGGGCAGGTCTTCCTGGGAACTTCATCTCGGCAGACCCGACATGCAGCAACTTGAAGAAGAGGATCTGCTGGCAGGAGAACAGGGGAGACTGAATCGCCAAGGTGAACTTGCAGCAGGTTGCCAGGGCTGGGTCCAAGGGGTCAGGCAGCGATTTTGCAATTCATCTCCTTTTCAGCCTTTCCACCCTCACACTGTCAGTCAATGTTCCCGAAGTTCAACTCCTCTCTGTGCCCTTCATCAGGGCTCCACCTCCCTGGGCCTCCATTTTCTGATCTATGAAATGGGCACGTTGGTGTTCTGTACTGCCAAGAAAGAACACACCAGGGAGGCTATGAAATAATGCCTGCCAGGCTGCTTCCACAGTTCTGGGCACAGAGCATTTGCTTGCAAACATTAGTTATCCCTGCTTTAATGCATCCAAAGTGGTACAGTATTGGCAAAGAGTATCACATGTGCCCTGAGCTGCCCAGGGAACGAACAAATAAGGCTCAGAAGACAGTTCAACTAGCATGCCCCTTCGAAGCAAGGAAGGAGAGATTTGATTTGCTGACTTCAGACAGGTCACTAGGAAAGACCGAGGACTTGGAAAGGACGCCGGGGTTGGTAAAATATGAAGCCAAGGAAACCCAATCCACTGCCATCGGGCGGAGGACTAACGGAATGAGAGCAACTCTCAAGAGCTGCACCAACTGGGTCCCAGGTGACAACACTTACCGTATATTCGAGTAGAAGCCGCATTTTTCAGCACATTTTTTAATGCAGTTTTTGTGGTGCCTCAGTGGACATTCGGGTAGGCTTATACTCAAGTACATATGGTAGGAAGATGGTGCAGGGCCAGGCAGCGTTTTATTAGGTTGAACATAACACTGCCATGAGTCGGAGCTGGCCAGCCAGCAATCCCCAACCCAAATCCAAACTGAACCCAAACTCACTGCTTCACAACCCAATAGGACAAGGTAGAACTGCCCTCATGAGTTTCCGAGACCATAACTCTTTACAGGATTAGAAGGCCTCTTCTGTCTCCCGTGGACAGTCTGGTGATTTCGAACTGCTGACCTTGCAGCTCACCCTGTACCCACCATGCCCCAATCGCCCACAGCAGCCAGTAGAAGGCAACAACACTATGCTGCAGCTGATGTGCTTCCGATTCATTTCTTATCCATTTGCTGGCACTTAGCAGATGCTCAGTGTCCACCCTGCCTGGCGCCCGGCACTTTGCCCCTGGTTTCATTTCTCCCAACAGCTAGGGGAGGAAGCAGTGACAAGCGATACCATCTTGCAGTTCAGGACACTGAGGTTGGAAGAGGGCCAGGCCTGGGGCCCAGAGTCACCCAGATGACGAAGTCTGCATTCAAACTCAAGTCTGAAGACATCACCCCACCCCCCTAACCCAGGCTCTCAATGACAAGGGTATCAGTATGTGAACGGACCTACTCCCACGCAGGAGAACCTGAGGGGCAGCAGCAGTTCTATTGCCCTGCACCTTCCAAAAAGACCCCTTTCCCTGGTACAGCAGCAGCATGACGTTTCCCTTTCCAATACACGGACTTAGCCGCTCGATTCCCGCTGGCTGAAAGACAGAGGCAGCCCAAATGCCCATCGGTAAATGAACAGATCAACAACACAAAAACGTGATCAAGCCATACAGTGCAACAGGATCCTGCCGAAAGAGGAGGGGAGTCCTGGTCCCCGCTGCCAGGTGGCGGAGGCTCAGAAACATGCCGCAGAGTGAGAGAAGCCAAACCCAGAAGGTCACATCTTGCAGGGTGTCTTTTATAGAAATATCCAGAATAGGTAAATCCATGGAGACAGGCAGCAGATTGGTGGTTGCCAGGCCCGGGTGGAGGAGGGGGGGCGGTGGGGGGGGGGGCAAGGGGATGTGGGGAGAAAAGAGAAGACACCCCGGAGCGGACCAGGGGAGTTTGACTTGGGGGGTGACAGAAAAGCTGGAACTTGGCTAGCAGTGGCCGTTGGGCGGCATTGTGCAGGCATGAAGGGCCATGCACTCCGTGTCCCCCACCCCCGCAAAGCTTGACATCCATCCGTCCATTGCACCACGTGCCAGTTCAGAAAACAGCTCTAAAAAAAGGAGTCTGTTTATTTCAAGAAAAGGGACGGACACGAAGCAAAGCGTCAAGGTCGGAGTGAGGCAGAGCACTCAGGGTGGCAAATGTTGTGAAGGGGGCCCCTGGAGAACCTCGGCCCTGTCGCCCACAAAAAGCCCTGTAGTTGTTGGCTGCAGGGGATCTGCTCTTCCCCCCTTCACCCCTGCTCACGGCAACCCACCACAGGTCCTGTGTCATGCACCCCCATGATGGGCTCCCAACTCCTTACGTGTGCACACACTGCATCTCACCCTCCCCCGCTCTCCTGCAGGCAGCTCATGCTTCAGAAAGACTTGTTGAGCTCCTCCCAGCTTGGTTAATTGAGTTAAGGCGAGCCGCACCGACTGGACGCGGCAGCTGGCCGGGCTGGAGGACCGCCAAGTTGAGTGTGTGAAGAATTGCACTCCTTCAGTAAGTGGCGGCAGGCTAGTTTTAGTCTTGGGGCCAGAGACTGGGGGGCTGACTTGTGCTGCACCGGCATCTCCTGAGCCAGGCCCACAACATAACATAACCCTCTCTCCCCGGAAATCCTCCAGTGTGCTCTCGCTGAAAGTGATGGGTAAGACGGTGTAGGGAAGTGCATTGGGACTTGAGTCCACTCAGCTCAAAGCCCCTGGGGGTTGGAATGGGGTGCTAGTCCCCAAGGGAGGCAGAGCACTTCCTGTCTGTCTGTCTGCATATAGGTGCGGGCAATAAACTGCCTCTTTGCCGCCAAAGGCCTGATGCCTCTGCAGAGCGCAATCTCTGGGCTCCAGCAGCCTTGGGCTTGCATCTGGCCGAGGACCCAGGCAGGTGACTGCAGCTCCGCACCCGGGTTTCCTGGTTTGTAAAACAAGGGTGTGGGTGATAGCACCCGCAGCACTGGGCTGCTGGGTGGATCCAGTGAAAAGAGTACACAGAGCGCACAGTCCCAGGAACATGGTGCGCTCTCCCCAAAGTAAGCTGTTTGCTTTACGATCCCTGCCGTTGCTATTGTGAGCAAGGTCACCAGGCTGATGTTCCCAGCAGGGTCATGGTGTCAGTACTCAGCGCAGCCTTCCCGGCATGGCAGGGATGGACGGAGGGAGCAGCTGTTTGTAAACTTCCTCTCAAACGGAAGCACATGGATGTGCTTCTGGAACGGGGCTGGGAGGGAGGAGCAGGATTCTGGCTGTTTGTCTCACTTCTGGCAGAAGCCCGAGTCCCCAGCGGCTGCCTAACCCTGGTGCAGGGAGCTGGGAGACAGCAAACAAGTTCCACTCCGGGAAGCTGCCCCACGTGGTAAGGTCTGTGTCCTTGGCTAAATAAATCAGGAATGGGAAGCAGGGAGAGAGAGAGAGAGAGAGAGAGAGAGAAAGCTGCAGAGTGGAGAGGGCAAGATCTGGATCAGGAGGTGCAGGAGGTGAGTTCGCGCATGTTCATTCATCAGTGCTTGGCCTTGATCCAGTCCTTGCCTCTTTCTTCTAAGCCAGCGGTTCTCAACCTGTGGGTCGTGACCCATTTGGGGTGGGTGGGGGTTGAACAACCCTTTTACAGGGGTTGCCCAATTCATAACAGTAGCAAAATGACAGTGATGAAGTAGCAACAAAAACAATGTTACGGTTGGGGGAGTCACCACCACATGAGGAACTGTATGAAAGGGCCGCGGCCTTGGGAAGGTTGAGAACCACTATTAAGTCATTGCTCCTCATTCATGCATAAGAGAAAGGGCAGAGGCTGCAGAACATCACAGCGCTGTGAGCCTACATATATCCAGGGGAGCCTTATGTTTCAATGAAACTACATGAGGGATCCGGAAATGCAGGCAGGCACAAAAGTAGCTGGATGTTTGCTGTCAGGGCAAGCGGACAGCTCACATGCCCCACTGCTGCTAATCAAAAGGTTCAAGGTTTGAGCCCACTCCGGTGCCTCAAAAGAAAGGCCTGGCGATATATCCCAAAGCACTAGCCACCGTGAACCCTGTGTGGCACAGTTATGCTGTGACGCACATGGGCTGCCGTGAGTCAGAGCCAGCAGCATAGCACACGGACGTAGAAGGATGCTACTGCCACAGGCACTGAGCTCCTCCATCACCCTCCAGCAGCTCCCAAGATGCCCACTATGCAAGCTAAGGGCGAGGCGGAGGCAGGCCTGGAGACTCAGGCCGGCCTGGAGACTAAGCCTTGAGACGAAGAGGGCAGACTTTTGGGGCAGGGCGCCTACCCCTCCCTGATGCTGAGACCTGGGTCTCTCACCCACCTGCCACCTCTCACTCCTTGTGGCAAGAGCGCCCCAATCTTCTGTAGGTCATAGCTTCCCTCAGTCCATGTGAGAGGCAGAGCTGGGGTGCGGAAGCCAACTTGTGCCTGGGGCCCGGCTGTGACCATTGGCTCAGCAATGGGCATGGGACCCTGCCAAAGCCATCACTCAGCCTGTCAGTCCCACTCCTGGCACCTGGAGCGGGGGAAACCAGGAGCAAGGCTGGCTTTGACTCTAGGAGCGGTCAAGTAGTATAGATGCAAAACACGCACCGCTTATCAGGCATCAAAGAACAAGAAACCATATCATTGTAAATGAGGGTGAGTGCAGAGTGGGGACCCAAAGCCCATCTGTGGGCAACTGGACACCCCTTACAGAAGGGTCACGGGGAAGAGACAAGCCAGTCAGGGTGCAGTGTAGCAACGATGAGATATACAACTTTCCTCTAGTTCCTAAATGCTTCCTCCCCACTATCATGATCTCAATTCTGCCCTACAAATCTGGCTAGACCAGAGGACGTACATTGGTACAGATAGGAACTGGAAACACAGAGAATCCAGGACAGATGATCCCTTCAGGACCAGTGGTGAGAGTGGCAATACCCGGAGGGTGGAGGGAAGGTGGGGTCGAAAGGGGGAATTGATTACAAGGATCTACATCTAACCTCCTCCCTGGGGGTCAGACAACAGAAAAATGGGTGAAGGTAGACGCCAGGCAGTGTAAGATATGACAAAATATAAGTATGACCCACTAGTGAGGGTTTTGTTTTTCCTTACGTTGAGTTGGAATTGATACTGAAGGCTGCCAGCCTTGATCTTCATCGCCAAATGCTTTAAGGTCTCCTCACTATCAGCAAGCAAGGTTGTGCCATCGGCGTATTGCAGGTTGTTAATAAGCCTTCCTCCAATCCTGATGCCACATCCCTCTGCACATAATCCAGATTATGTGCTCAGCCTACAGATTGAATAAGCATGGTGAGAGGATACACCCCTGATGCGCACCTTTTAAACCAAGTAGTCTTCCCTTGCTTTGTTTGCACAACTGCCTCTTAATCCATCTATAGGTTCCACATGAGCACAAGGAAGTGTCCTGGAATTCCCGTTCTTCTCCAGGTGATCCATAGTTTGTTATGATCCATATGGTAGTTACATAATCTGGTGTCAATTTGAGGATTGGGAGTGTAGGGGTGAAGTCTAGGCTGTCAATCAGGAAATAGCCAATGAGGGCTCTGTGTGGGCATGGCCTTCCCCTAAGGATTCTGGGAATTCCTGGATTTCCTCCTTGGAGGTGGGAGACAGACTCTCTCTCTCTGGGCTCACTCCCTTGGAGACTCTCTACTGATAACACTCACTCCCTGAGATGTTCTACTGACAAGACACGTGGCACTATGCTGATAGACCCTGTGCCTTGGGAACTGGAGAAGCCACATGGAGAATCTTGCCAGTGCTGAGATGCTTCCACTGCCACTGGATCCAAAGACTTTCTACCCACTGGCCTGTGATCTTCCTGCATTTGGCATCATTGCATGTGTTTTGTGAGTCTGAAGAGGACTTTATAGATTGGTATCAGACATATGGGCCAATATCACACTTGTGGGCTTGGACTGGATTGGGTTGGGATGCTTTCTTAATGTACAATTATCCTTTCTACAAAACTCTCTCTTATACATGTATGTGAGTGTCTATGAATTTGTTTCTCTAGTCTACCCAGACTAACATTCACACAGTTGTATGTCATGGCATAGCCAATAAAACACAAATCAATATCTTTCTGGTGTTCTCTGCTTGTGGCCAAGATCTATCTGATGCCAGCAATGATATTCCTTGTTCTGTATCCTCTTGTGAATCCTCTGGCAGCCCCCTCTCGATGTACTGCTACAACCATTGTTGAATGATCTTCAGCAAAATTTCACCTGCATGTGGTATGAATGATAATTGTCCTATCATCTGAACATTCTGATGGGTCCCTGTTCTCTGGAATGGGTACAGATATGGATGTCTTGCAGTACGTTGGCCAGGTCCCTTTCTTCCCAAATTCTCAAGGGAGGCAATCATATCAGTCCAGAGAAAGCCTGGATAAACAGATGAGACACATTGATCTGAGGAGCGAAGGCAGGTGAGCTCCCAGGAAAACCTCTAGCCAAGCACACACCCAGAGTCAGTTCTTCCTGGGACAGGCAGCCTGGCCTTTCCTGTTCCTGACAGCCAGAGGTCTCTGAACACCACTGTGGTCTTCTTGGGAGCCTCCAACACAAAGAGCCCTGCATGCCACCTGCCTTGTCACAGCCGTCACACACACATGCCACCAGGGTAAAACTACCCCATCCAGTTCCCTAGACTGTAATTAGTTTAAGAACAAGTTGCTAGATAGTTTTGAACTGCTAACCTTTTGGTTAGCAATTCAATGCTTACCCATTGCACCACAGGGTTTCTTTAAGTAATAATTAGATGAATAAAAGATATCCTGTCCATAAATTCCAATCACTTGACCACCATGGGCACATCACTGACTCATATTTCCCTCTTTAAATCTACACTCATTCATTCTTCTCCCCCGATCCAGTGTACATTGTCTTCTATGCACTGCTGTTGTTGCTGGTTGCCAGTGAGTTAATTTCAACTCAAACCAACACCCCCTGTCAGGGTTGGTAGCACAGTAGGTTACTCGTCGAGCTGCTAACCACAAGGTCAGCAGTTCAACTCCACCAGTCTACTCTGTGGGAGAAAGATGAAGCTTTCTGCTCCCGTAAAGATGTACAACCTTGGAAGAGGCAATTCTCCTCTGTCCCATAGCACTGCTAGGAGATGTAAGAGACTCAGTGGCAGTGAGTTTGGTTTGGGTTCTTTAAAAAAATGTTTTTACAATTTTTACTCGAGCAGCTTGGCAGGTCTTCCTCCTTTGAGAGACGAGATCAGCCCGAGGCCAACTTTGCAGGTAGTAGCTGGGTACTTAATCTCTGTGACACCAAGACCTTTACATTGTGCTCAGAAAAAGACCATCCAGATCAGCGGTTCTCAATCTTTAGGGGTTGGACGACCCTTTCACAGGGGTCGCCTAAGATCATCAGGAAACATATTTCTTATGGTCTTAGGAACCGAGACACTGCCTCTCTATCAGTCTACAGGCGGGTATGCCCACAGCAGATATGCCCACCTATGACATATGAATACCCGGCATGAAGACTGTTACCCATGCTATTCCATGCTTCAAGACAAAATGTTATTTATTTGTCATTAGAAAGAAATATTTCACAATATGTATTACATATTGTTTTTCTGATTCATTACTATGCTTTCATGATGTTCGATGTGTAACCATGAAAATACATGCTGCCTATCAGATATTTACATGATGATTCATAACAGTAGCAAAATGACAGGGATGAAGTAGCAATGAAAATAATTTTATGGTTGGGGGTCACCACCACGTGAGAAACTACTGAATGGTCAGGGCATGAGGGAGGCTGAGAAACACTAGTCTAGATGGATTCAGTGATGAGTTGAGGGGGAAGGACCTGGAGGTTTGGGGGACCCAAAGATGAAGAAGACAACCTCCCGGTCCATAAGGAGGCCGTAGTCTCACGGGATGGGCAGCAGAGATTTCAAGGCAGCATGGCATCTGCCCATCAGGAGGCTGGAAAGGCTACTGAGAGCACGTGTGTATGAGAGAGGCTGGGAGCGTATTTCAGGAGCAGTGATCTAAGGAGTGAGAAGTCTGGCAGACAGAGTACACATGGTGTCCGTGACCCTGGAAGGGTTGGGCCCATGGGGGTAGCCTGATGCTGCAAGGGTCAGGAACAGTGGGGCTACTTGTCAGCACCCATTCGTTCACTGGTATTTGCTGAGCTATGAGAAGGTGTCAGGTCCTGGGCTAGCTGCTAGGGATACAGAAATTGACCGATGTTCTTCCTCTTAGCAGCTGACACATGAGCACCAGAGATAACCGTGAAGCAAATGTTGTTGATTGTCCATCAACCCAGCTCTGGCTCATGGTGGCTGAAGGAGAACAAAAGAACACAGCCTTACGGGGTCCCACGCCATCGTCAGGAGACTCAGTATGTCTGAGGCTCATTTTGAGACCAGTGTTGTGGTTCTGGTGTCAGTTTGTCTCCTCAGAGGTTTCCCTCATTTTGGATGACCCTCCACGTTACCAAACAGGATGTGCTTTTTGAGTGACTGGTCTGTCCTGATGCCGTGTCCAAAGAAAGGCTCACCATCCTTACCTGCTTGAGGTCATTGCGCGTCTATATCTGTGTGTGTGTGTGTGTGTGTGTATAATAAACAAGCACAAGACGCAGTCATATAATAACCATCAAACACACATGTGAAAATCCACCTGTCCCTCCTCTCCTGAGCCCTCCCTTTGATCCACTGAAGAATCCATGTGTTTGAATTAGGGGGTGTCGAAGAACAGTGAAAGAAAGTTCCAGGGACTGCCAGAACAACAAGCATATCTGTCTCAGAAGAGGGGCCTGTCCGCCAGTGTTCCCTGGAAGGGAGGATGACAAAACTTAGTAACACATACTTTGGACATGTTATCAGGAGAGACCAGTCCCTGGAGGATGTCATGCTTGGTCACGTAGGAGGTCAGAGAAAAGAAGAAGGCCCTCGGGGAGATGCATTGACACAGTGGCTGCAACACTGGATTTAAACATGACAACTGTTGTGAGTGAGGAGGGCTTAGCCCTGGGGAGTGTTTCAGTTGGTTGTGGATACGGTCCCCTGAGTTGAACTGACCCAATGGTACCTAACAATAACACTTTGGGCCATGTGCTCGGGGGATGAGTCTTGTTATTGGTAGGTGTTGTCGAGTCACCAGTACACATCCCTAGTGACCGTGTGTATGTGCACAATCGAATGGAACACCGTCTGGCCCTATGCTGTCTTTATAATTATTCTCGTGCTTGAGCCCATGTTATAGCCATGGGGCTCTGCCTCCCCTTTTATTTTTTGCTGACCGTCTAGTTTACCAAGCATGGTGTCCTTTTTCAAGGGCTGAGGTCCCCTGAGAACATGTTCAATGTATGTCAGATGAAGTCTCGCCACCCTTGCTTCCAAGGAGCACTCTGGTGTACTCCCTCCATGACAGATCTGTTTCTTCTTCTGGTAGGCCATGATCCTTTCAATAGTCTTTGCCAAGGCCATCATTCAGATGTACCTATTCCTCTGTGGTCTTTCCTATTCATTGTCTAGACTTAGCCTGAATATGAAGGTCACTGAAAATCACATAGCTTAGCCCTATAACGCCCGAATTTTTAATTTCAGAGGAAAATTTTGTTTTGATTCTTTACTTTCATAATTATCAATATATATATTAATATATACATTTTAATTAAATGTTACGAAAATGTCACGCTCCGCATTATAGGGTATGGGCAGATGCACCTTAGTCCTCGAATGGCGTCTTTGCTCCTTAACATTTTAAATTGGTTGTGTGCAGCAGACTCGCCTAATGTTTGATTTCTTGATGACTACTTCCATGCACATTGATTGTGGATCCCAGTGAAATGAAATCCTTGAAAATTCCAGGCCAGTTGTGAGGATTTTTGTTTTCTTCATGTTGAGTTGTAACCTATCCTGAAGGATCTAGTCTTTGACCTTCATCAATTAGTGGTTCAGGTCCTATTGGCTTCAGCAATCATGAGTTAGTTAGTTTATTGTGCCAACCTGGCCAATAAACACATGTGGGGTTCATTGAAAAGCAGAGGGATAAATGGCTCAGTGATTCGTCTTTCTAGTTCTCGGGTCTCTTGCTTTGTGATGGTCAGACCAGGCTGAAGCTGCCTTAGCCAGTTCCCTGCTTCAGCTGGCAAGGCTCACTTCCTGCAAGACATCGCTGAGGAGAAGCCACCTGAACCTACCCTGATGCAGCCCTGGGTGCTGGAGCAGCCGTGTGCAGACCCCTGCCAGCACTGAGATGCTTACAGGTTCAATGACTCAGCTTTCCTCCTGCAGCCGGCATCATTGTTTGTGTTTTGAGAGATGGAGGAGGACTCTGTGGATCAGTTTCGGACATATATGGGTTAATGTTGGACTTGTGGGCTTGGGCAGCACTGGGTTGGGATGTGTTCTTGATGTGCACTCACCCTTTATATAAAGCTCTCTCAGACATGAGTCTCTGTGGATTTGTTTCTCTAAAGCACCCAGACTAACACAGTGCTAACTGCATATCACAAATTGCTGGTGAGCCTTCCTTCAATCCCGATGCCACGTTTCTACATACAGTCCACCTTCTAGGAGTATTTGTTTAGCATACCAATGGAATAAGGATGCGAAAGGATAGAACCGTGGCACACACCTTTCCTACTCTTAAGCCATGCAGTGTCCCCTTGCTCTGTTAGAACAACTGCCTCTTGGTCTATGTACAGCTTCCACCTGAGCACACATAGCAAGTGTTCCGGAATCCCTACTCCTGACACTCTACCCATGATTTATCATGTCTGAACCATACCAACAAATGCCTGTTCATAGTCAATAAAACACAAGTAAATATCTGTTTAGCATTCTGTTCTAAGCCAAGATCCATGTCACATCAGTAAGTGATATCCCTCATTCCACATCCTCTTTTGACTACAACATGATTTTCTCACCGCTCCCTGTTGATGCTCTACTATAATTGTCTTTGAATTATTTTCAGCAAAATTTTACTTGAATAAACTATTGATGGATAATTTTTTTCATCTATCGGGTCACTTTTCTTAGGAATGGGCACTAATAAGGATCTCTTCGTGTCAGGTGACCAGGTAGCTGCTGTTCCAATTTTTGGTCATAGATTAGTAAATAATTGGAATTTCATGAATTCTTCAAGCCTGTTTTTTGGGGTTTTTTTGCTAGAGTCTTCAGTGTAACTTGGACTTCTTCCTTCAATACTATCAGTTCTTGATCACATGCTACCTTTTGAAATGGCTGAATGTTGCCCAGTTCCCTTTGGTACAGTGGTTCTGTGTATCCATTTCCTCTTGTTTTGATGTTTCCTGCGTCACTCAATACTTTACCCAAAGAATCCTTCAATATTGCAACTCAGGCTTGATTTCCCCCCCACCCCACCAGTTCTTTCAGCTCAGGATATGCTGAGCAGACCCTTCTTGTCTAGTTTTCTAACTCCAAGTCTGCACATTTCATCATAATGTTTTGCTTTGTCTTCTTGAGCTGCCGCGTGAAATGTTCTGTTCAGTGATTTGAGTTCATCGTTTCTTCCATTATTATGAGTTACTCTACATTTAAGAGCAACTTTCAGAATCTCTCGGTATCCATTTGATCTTTTATTTCTTTCTGGTCTTTTCATGGCCTTTTTCTGTCTCCATGTATGATGTTCTTGAAGTCCTCTCACAAGTTGGTTTTCAGTCATTAGAGTACAACTAATTAAATCTATTCTTGAGATGATCTCTAAATTTAGGTGGCATATGCTCAGGGCCACATTTTGGCTATACTGGTCTTATTTTAATTTTCTTCAGCTTCCACATGAATTTGCATATTTTCAGTTGGTCTTCTCCACAGTTGGTCCCTGGACCTGTTTGGGGTGATGACATTGAACTTCTCCAATGACTCTTCCCACAGATGTAATCAATTTGATTCTTGTGTATTCTATATGGTGAGGTCCACATGTATAGTCATAATTTGCCTTGTTGAAAGGGGGTATTTGCAGTGCACAAGTTGTTGGTCTTGAGACATTCTGCCATGGGATTGCCAGCTTCATTTCTATCACCAAAGTCCCGTTTCCGCACTACTGCTTGTTACTCTTTGCTTCCAACATTGCGTTATTAGTAATTACCAATGAATGCATCTTGATTGCATGTTTGATCAACTTAAGACTAAAGAAGTGGGTAGATGAGACCAGAAAATCGGGAGGTTAGGTGAAGAAGTGGGTAGAATTCTTCCATTTATTCATCACTGGATTTCGTGGTTGGTTTGTAAGTACGAATAATAGTCATATTAACCGCCGTCCAGCCAGTGCACTAAGCACCGCCTACTCCTGCACCATCCTCACAATTGTTCTTATGTGTGAGCCCACTGTTGCAGCCGCTGTGGCAAATCCATCTTGTGGAGGGTGGTCTTCCTCTTCTCCGCTGAGCCTCTACCAGGTGTGATACCCTCTTCCAGGGAATGCTTCTTGATACGTGTCCAGAGACATGTGCGACAAAGTCTCCACGTCCTTACATCTGGGGAACATTCTGGCTGTACTTTAGCCAAGACGGATTTGTTGATTCTTTTGGCATATTCCTTAACATCACCGTAATTAAACACATTGACTCTTCTTCCAGCTTCCTTAGTCCATGTCTAACTTTCACATGCATACGAGCCAACTGGAAATGCCAGGGCTTGGGTCAGGCACACCCTAGTCGAAGTGACATCCTTGCCCTTCAACACATAAACAAGGTTTGGTGCAGTAGATTTACCCAGGGCAATGCATCCTTTGATCGTTTGACTGCTGCTTCTGTGGGCATTGATTGCAGATCCAAGGAGGGTGAAATCCTTGACAACTTCAGACTTTTCTTCATTTATCATGTAACATATTAGTCCAGTTGGGGACATTTTGGTTTTCTTTCCTTGAGTCCTAATGCATGCTGAAGACTGCAATCTTTGATTTCATCAGCCAGTGCTTCAAGCTCTCTCTCTCTCTCAGCAAGCAGGTCTGGATCATCTGGAGATTGCCAAGTTCTTACTAAGCCTTCCTTCAACCCTGATGCCACATTCTACTTCACATAATCCAGTTTCTCTGATTATGTGCTCACATAAAGATTGAGGAAGTGTGGTGAGAGGATACACACACTTGAAAAGAATTTTTAGTGCTTGACACAATGGATGGATGGATTGTGATAAGAGCTGTATGAGCCCCCAATAAAATGATTAAAAAAATTTTAATCCATGCTAGAGTCTCTGTTCTGTTCACATAATTTCCTCTTGTTCGGATACAGGTTCCCCAAGAGCACAATGAAGCATTCCGGAATTCCCATTCTTCTCCAGGATATCCTAGTTTGTTACGATCCACATAGTTGAATGTCTTGCCATCATTAATAAAACACAAATAAAAATCGTTCTGGCATTCTCTGCTTTCAGCCAAGATCCATCTGACGTCAGCATCTGCGGTCATGGGAACTAACTTTATCCGCGCCATATACTGGTGAGGGGGCGGTGTAAAGAAAAGAAAGTTATTACCATCTCGTGGACTCCTGCTCATACAACCCGATCGATGTCCGAGCAGGACGTTGCTCTACTGAGCTGTAAGTGGCAGGGTTTGAGGAAGATCGCCAGGTCTTTCTTTCGAGGACCCTCTATGTGGTGGTGAACCTCCAAACATTATGTTAGTAGCTGAGTGCAGTGAGGGCAGGAGGTTTGTACCTCCTGGAGGAAATTCCCCCGTCTTTGAGAGGTAGTACAAGGAGAGGCCGGGCCCTGGTTCTGCGGCCACACCCCTAGAACGGCGCAACCAGAACTCGAACTCACAGTCTATTGCATCTGAGAACCTGTGGCTTCAGATACCCAGAGGCACCTCCCCAGGGCGGGGCTTGGAGACCTGCCCCAGGAGCCAACGGGAGGCCGCGGAGGGGCGGGGTGCTGGCCTGAGACTGCAGGGCAGCCCGCCCACTTCTTAACAGGGTGGCATCCCGGAGAGACAGACACCCTTGTCCTCTGCCTGCGCCCGGCCTTCGTACCACACTAAATAAAGCCTTAGAGTAACGCGCCCTGTGCCCGGCAGTAAATGATGGCACTGTCAGTTGTACACGACTGTTGAAATCATCGTGCTGTACGGCGAGAAAGGCATTTGGCAAATGAGATTCCATTTTCACATCGGTTTGTGCTGAGCATATAAATTTCCTGCAGGCCGGCCAGCGCTGGGGATGTGTAATTGATTGCCTGCATTATAATAAACAAGCCGTGACAGGTGATCATTCATCATACTCCGCTCAACGTTCCAGCACACCAGAAAACGGAGGGAGAGAGGGAACGCGGGAGCGAGGGGCGGGGAGGAGGGAGGACCTGGGGGAGGGGAGGGGTCGGCCAGACCTCGGATTCCCAAAAGGCAGCGAGCTGGCCCGGGAAGGGGCGGGGAGAGGATCCGCGGAGCAGGGCTCTGGGAAAGTGAAAGCAATTACTATAATTCTTTTGATTATCTAATTTGTTTTCCCCGGCTCTTCGTTCCATGACCCCCTCCCCTCCACACTCCAACCTAGGAGGTCCCCCCACGGGGGCTGGGGGACGCAGAACACACACACTCCTTCCACAGCGGCGGAGAGCTGGGCTGGCGTGGGGGAGGGGACGCGACGAGTTGTAATAGGAGTGGATCCTTTTGGGAAAAGCGAGGAAGGAGGGGTGCGCGCGTGTGTGATATGTGTGCGTGCACGCGCGCGTTCCCCAGAACTTCACTTTGCTTTTACTATGATGCCTCCAATCCGATGTATAGGAACCAGCGTCTTTGGATTCGTTTCGCAAAGGGCGTCTGAAAAAAAAAAAGTTAAAAGTTCCCTTTGTTTGAGAACAAAGAGCAGGATCGAAGTCGGTCCCAGATCTGGCGCCAGCGCTGCCCTAGGGGGTCCCCTTCCTCCCAGTCCCCAGCTTGTCTGCGCCCTCGGCGCTGGGCTAGGAGTCGAACCGGTGGTGTTGGGGGAACCGCTCCGCTCCTGGTGCCTCAATACAGACAAACCAGACAACCCCCCAGGAGGAAGCACAGACGCACGGTGCCCTGCAGCCCAGCAGCGCACGTATTAAAATCGTACTTGGAGCATGCAAAAGCCCAGCCGTCCACGAAGGGGTGTGAGAAGAGGGGCGGGGCGTGGGGCGGGGTTCACTCTCACCGGAGTCCACCCCAGACTGCCAATTTCCAACCCCACCTCCCAAGTATCTGGGAGGGAGTGGGCGTGGCCTGCGCTAACATGGGTGAGGGACACCTTTAAAAATTTTTAAGTTTGCTATTCGAGTCTTCCCTCTTCGTCCGGAGCCCCGGTGACTGCGGCGCGGTGTGTTAGAAGATGAGGTTGTCTGCTCCAGCAGAGGCTTACAAACTTGGGAAACAAACAGGGACCTGGGGGGCGGGGGTCGCTCAGAGTCAGAATGGACTTGGTGGCAGTGACAGTGTCTTCTCATCTCATCCTGCTTCTTGGAGTCTTCTGGATTTTTGTCGGGTGACGTCATCATTTCTGGAAAACCCGGTCAAGGGACTTGCCTCCTAAAAGCCAGAGTATTCGTGTGACTGCCTCCCCTGTGGGGCCCTGAATTGATGGCTTCTTTGGATCTCCCAGACTTTTGAGGGGATAGCTAGGGCAGGAGTCTTTGTCTCTTTATGCAGACCAGTACCCACCTGCACACAACAGCCTACGATGCAGCCCCTCAGTTGGTTCTGACTTTGGTTGGTGATTTTAAGTCTCACAGAACCACATGTGATGGAATCGTTTTCCATGATAAGGCTGTATTTGTTTATCCAATCATCCATCCAGGGCCATTGGGTGGTCTCCACCTTTCAGCTATTGTGTATAACGCTGCTGTGAGCATCCGGGTACCGGTTTTTGTTTGAGCCCCTACTTTCAGCCCTTTGGGGAACACACCTTGGAGCAGAGCTGCTGGGTCATTTGCTACACTGGTGTTTAACTTGTGGAGAAAGCTTCAAGGCATTTCCCACGGCTGCCATACCATTTTTTTTTTTTTGCATTCCCACTCTGTACTTCTGGCTGGGTGTGCCTCACTGCCTCGCTGGGTTCTCTCCCCCTCTGCCTAACTGCTCTGGTCTTTCATATTCTCAGTCACGCAACTCTCTTCTCTTTCACTGGCCTCGGTGAATTGGGAGCCAAAAGAAAGATTTGCCCTGCCCATGAGAATTTAGAGAGGGTCTGAGTTCTGGTTACAGGGTTGATACCCATTAACTACTTCCTCCCTACTAGGGACCTACGTGGTGGTAAAGCATTATAATCCCCTGCCAGAGTCATGTCGCATGTGCCCTGCAAGGCTACCGTGGGTTTCAGGAACCCAGCAGCGTGTTTGCTGGGTGTCAACATGACCCCAGTGCCCCAGGATGATCCCTGTGTTTACCCAGCCGTTCATTTTCATGTAATAACTACAGCTACCGCAAACTCCATCTGCCCCACACTCAGGGTCATCCGTCAGGTCCCATCGGCCAGGCAGTGTGAAGCACAAAGTGCGTCCTCTAAAAGGCCGTGGTCAGTTCTCTGTGTTTACAGCCCTTCGCCAAAGAGCTGAAAATAGATGATTAAAAATTCATACAGCTACTTTCTCCCAACAAACTCCGAATGCTTCCCACCAGCATTATCCTGTGGAATCACTGTCCGGCAGACACGGCCACGCCCATCTCAGAGACAGGGACACAGAGACCCGTGAGGGGCTCTTCCAGAGCACCTGCCCCTCACCATCAGGGAGCAACAGACTCAGGCAAAGAGGCCCCACACACACACACACACATCTTTTTCCAGCCCATGCCCTCTCCATTAGCTTGATTAGGACAATTGATTTATTCATTGTTGGTGGAGGGAAAAGAGAGGGAAAAAGGGGGGGTGAGCCAACATGCCATTTGCATGATATAAATATCTTTGGGAAAAGCTAAAAAAACATTGTGTCATACATACTTTCTTAATACCGCAGTCAATCACATGTGTCCACAAGGATGGGGGAGGATGGATACAGAAGAGAGAAAAATCCTCAGGGGGAACTGTCTCCCAAATCCTCAGACACTCCCCCCGCCACACACACACACACACACACACACACACGGTGACAACTTTTAGCCATCAGCCTAGATGGCTAGCAGGAGTAGGGCTTTGCAGAGTGCCTTTAGGGAACCTTCTAGAAGTCCTAGAAGTTTGATGTTGGGGAGGAACACTCAGTAAGCAGGCTACAAGGAGGGTAGGGCCAATTCCAAAGGAAAAGATGAGGATCCACACTTTCCCACCCAGTATACTCCCTGGACTCACAGAAGGATTTGGATCTCCATGTGGTTCCTCTCCTGGCCACCCTCAACCCACATCCTCACACACAAAACAAAACAAAACAAAAACCCTTTAATGTCAGTGATTCCACTGTTAGGAATTTAGCCCAAGGAAAGAATTAAAGATGTGTTTAAAAAAACTAATCACAGGATGTTCCTCACAACGTATAGACGATGGTGAAGGATTAGAAACGATCTCTATAGCCTACCGTAAGTGACTGATAAGTAAACCTATGTAGTTCATCCTTTTAAACTTTGCTCAGAATAAAACAGACAAGACTAGAAGAAAATGAGCCAAAATGGTTACAGTTTTTCTTTAGATGGGCAATTGTGGATACTTATGTATCTATTTTTTAAATTCCAAAAGTAAGTTTTTTTTTCTTTTTAAAATCTATTCAAAGCTCTAGTGTAGGCCTTGGTCCGCTTTGCCATCATACTGGGTATAAAAGGGGCCATCTCAGCAGTCAAAGGAGTTCTCACACCCATCGAGAGAGGAGAACCAGGAGTGGCGGGCATCTTTGGGCCATGAGAACAACACCCTTGATCCAGGGACAGAAACCTGTGACACCAGAGAAGCAACAGAGGAGTGGTAATAACAGAACCAAGAGCCAGGGCCCAAGGCAGAATGATGGGCTTCCTAGCCCATGGAGCGAGTGAGATTAAGGCTCACTTCCAGAGTGGGGTACTCCCAGACACTTAATTAGAGGAGCTAGGGTCGCTGACCCCCAGGGTTAGCACTGAGAGCCTCTGAACAGAGGCTTGTGGCAGAGTGGTTTGTCCTTGGGGATTTTTTTATCCTAAAAGAGCTTTGTCACATTGCCCAAGCAGGGCAGAGAAGTCAAAGACCCGAGAGAGGCCTGGCTGTGGGCAAGGCTGGGAAGAGGCTGCCCTGGTCTTTATAGAACTGTGTCTCGAGTATTTCTGATCCTGAACTGTAACCTGTTAACTTCCCTACGAAGCCTCATCGTCGTTGTTGAGTGTGGTCTGTGAGCTCTTTGTGGCCATCGCAATGAATTATTAAGCCCAGCTGAAACAACCAGAGTGACGTGAGAGGGATAGTTTGTGTCAGAATTGGCAGAGGAAGAAAGAGGGTGGGGGCATGTCTGACCCCTGCATCATAGGAATCAGCCTTGATGCTGATAGTCCTCCTTCCCCCTTGGGTAGTCAGAGGTCTGACCTTGCCTCTCCACATATGATTTACATCAATTTAGATCTGTTTGACTCTTGAGAAACTTTGAGATTCCCTAAGAGTTAGAAGTCGCCAATGAAAGGGAAGGGGGCCACCAAGAGTACATACTAAGTAAAGGCCTGGAGGCAACTCAAGGTCAGGGAGGAGAGTAGCTTGGCCAGAGGGGTGGATCCCAAACACGGAACCTTGAGAAGGAAGGTGGGTCTGTGGACAGGTTGTGTTTCTTAGGAATGCCAGGGAGACGCTCACATGGGATGTGGCAAGCAGTTGGGAGCCGTGGGAGGATCTTTGAACACGAAACGACACGGTCAGCTCCAAGCTAGACGCAGGAAATGCGGCCAGGACATGCCACCCATGGCCCCACAAGTCTTTCATGGGAGCCCTTGATTTCATCGGATTGAGGATAAGTGCTTCCCAAGCATCTGAGACTCGAGATCTGGAAGATACCCAGAGATGGATCCGAGCCTGGTATTTCAGGTGCAAGCCTTGCATGAGGATTTCTGCCAAGCCTACCTCTCTGCTACCTGCTATCGTCCCTCTGAGATGGACACCACACCTACAGCTTTCAGGAGAGACCTGAAACCTGGGCCCACTTCCTGGAGCCCCAAGCCAAATGCCATCTTCTGAGTCATGAAGTCATTGTGTTAGGGAGAGAGGACGGAGACCGCGGTGGCACCGGGTAGCTGCTCAGTACCTCCTCATGGGAGAAAGCAAGGTAGGGCAGTGCTCTCCCTCATGCAGTCGAAGCTAGTCAGGGAAATGGACACAAGCTGTTTTCACAGAAATAGGAACTCCGGTTCTGTAGGCAAGACATCCAAGAGAGTCAAACGGCCCAACAGGAGACTTCCAACTTCTAGTCTAAAAAGTAGTTCGTTCCGCTGACATGTGTGGACTCCGCCCACCCTGGGCTAGATCCCAAAACAAGCTCGTTGGTTCTAATTCCTGGGGACCCTGTGCGTGACTGAGTAGAACTACCCGCTCCCCCCCCCCCCCCGGCTCTCTTGCCTGCCATCTTTATAGAGACAGGCCTTTCTCCCACAGTGCCAATGAGGGGGGGGAGGGGCGCTCTGATCAACCACTCTTAGGTGAGCACCAGTGATGTGGGCCAGTAAAAAAACAAACAAGCCAACCAACCAACCCACTGATTCTGACTCATAGCAACCATACAGGATGAAGTAGCACTCTCTCTCTGAGCCTGGGAATCTTGACAGGCTCATCTGTCTCCTGCTGAGTGGCTGATAGATTTGAACCCCCAACCTCGAGGTTAGCAGCCCAGTGTTTATTTAACCCCTAGCTACACCAGGGCGTCTCAAGTGAGATCCAATACTCACTCCAAACTCACTGCCATGGAGTCTGTTCGGACTCACAGCAACCCTATAAGACAGAGTAGAACTGCCCCCGTAGGTTTCTAAAACCATAAATTCCCCCAGAAGCAGAAAGCCCCATCATTTCCTGCAGAGCGGCTACTGGGCTCCAACTCCTGACCCTGTGGTGGACAGCCGACCACCCAACCCACAGCCTGGATTGAACATTCCACTGTGCAGAACAGCCCTGGTGGCAGAGGGGTTATGCATCAGGCTGTAAACTGAGAGGTCAGCAGTTTGAAACAAACAGCCTCTCCATGGGAGAAAGGCAGGGTGTTTGTTTTTTAAAACGCCTGTAAAGAGTTACAGCCTCTGAAACCCACAGGGGCAGCTCTGCCCTATCCTCTAAGGTCCCTACGAGTCAGCATCAACTCGATGGCAGTGACTTTTTGAGTACCCCCTCCTGGTAGCATGTGGGGACTGAAATGGCCAGGAGACCCCCGCCCCCCCCCCCCCGGCCCATGGAAGGTACCTCAGGAAGAACAGATGTGGCCAGTTTCTTTCCAAACGCAGACTACCTTGTTTTCCTTTCCTCTACCACACAGGGTGGGGGTGGGCAGCACAGCTCGGTTCGGATGGGGGTCATGCCAAGGCACAAGGCCCACTCCCCCAGTCCTTACCCTGCTCAGCTTTCCATTCCAGTCATCCCGGCTTCCCGGGGCCGTTTTGGCCGCGTGAACATAAATCAGGAGGCTCCTGCCTCTTTGAGGCACACGGAGGGACTTTGTAGACCCTTTTCAAGAGGGTACAGAGTGGGGAAGGAGGGGGCCGGAGAGAGGCCCAGGCTGGGCCTGTAAGCCCTGGGTGGAAGAAGAGGGGAGAGCGCTCTCTGGGGAAGCCAGCTCTGAGCTCCACTGTGTAAGCAACTGCTGCTGGCACCTCCGGGTTTGTCTTGGCCCAAACCTGTCCGGGAACCACAGAGAAACTCACGCTCTTGGAATTCGCTCCATTCACATTCGACTCAGCGACTTGGCTTCGGTGGACCATTAAGAAGAAGAAGAAAGAAAAGGGGGGGAAGCCATTGGAGCTTCTCCCTGGCCCCACCTCTCCCAGCATGGACTTGGGCAGGGCTGGGCTAGCTGGGCTGTGGGTCTGAGGGGAGACCCTTTCTCAGAGCTGCAGCAGGGGGCGGGGGGTGGGGGCATGGGAAGACCTGCCCAGCTGTGAACAACTGTTACCTCAAGTGGGAATCAGAGAGAGACCAAGAAGCAGTGATCTGTAGGCGGCAGCAAAGAGACAAGGGACGCCCACGGTGGCCTTTAAGTAGACTGAGCACGCCTGCATGTGCCAGCCTTGTCCCAGGCTTCCCTGTCCTTTCCTTCAGTGAGTCCTGACGGTGACCTTGCTGAGGTGGATCCTCAGCTAGAGAAACCATCTTTTTCTTGCTCTTGGAACACCGCCCCCCCCCCCCGGGCAGAGTGGGTTATGCATTGGACTTTAACTGCAAGGTCAGCAGTTCAAGCTCACCAGCCACCCCTCAGGAGAAAGATGAGGCTTTCTACTCCCACAAGGATGTCGCTGTAAGTCTCAAATGGCAGCAAGTGAGTAACCTGGCATAGAATTCATTGTTCTATGAATTTAGTGGGGAGAAAAGTGAGCCTCTGATCCCAGGGACGCAGATGGCGAACCCTCGAGGTACCTGTGACTTCGGTCCCCGTGCAAATCAGGACCTTTCATGTCAATGATGGTATTGCCAGACCCCTCAAAGTCTTGTCCCTGTTCCTCCTCACTTACAAATCACAGCTGCTGCCTGGCCAGTTGCTTGTTGTGGTTGTTCGGTGTGATGGGGTCAGTTCCAACTCCCGAATCGCCTGCGCACAACAGAAGCCAACACTGCCCGTCCTGCGCCCTCCTCCCAGGCGCTCTGTGTGAGCCCACCGTGGCAGCCGCCATGTCCGTCCATGTCAGCTAGGCCCTCCTTCCTTGTTGCCACGCGTGTTGTCCTTTCCCCAGGGTCTGAGAACAAGTCCGAAGTACTTGTTCATGCCTCTCAGGAGCAATCTAGCTGTCGTTCTTCCAGAATAGATTTGTGGGTTCTTTTGGCCGTCCGCGGCACTTTTCATCTTCTTCGCCAGCACCGTCACTCAAGTGCATGGCTTCTTCTTGGGTGTTCCTTACTCAGTGTCCAGCTGTCCCAGCGGATGAGGACCTGGCTGGAAATACCATTGCTTGCGTCAGGGGCACCGTTGTCTTCAAAGTGCCTTCCTGGCTCGTCACCATTTTCAAGAAGTCTTGTGCAGCGGATGTACGTAGTGCAAGGTCTCACGGGATCTCTGGACGGCAGCTTCCATGAGCACTGGTTGTGGATCCAAGAACGATGACATCCTTCACAAGTTCAATCTTTTCTCCGTTGATCATGTTACCTCTTGGTCCACTTGGGAGGCCTTTGAACCAATTAGGTTGTAATCCACACTGAAGGCCGCAACCCTTGATGTTCGTCAGCAAGTGTTCCCAGCTGCTAGACCTGATTCTTTAATCCACCATTAAGATGCTGCTTAATATCGTGCTGTTTGGATTGCAGTATCGTTGGTTTTCTCTGCAGTCCTGTGGATGTTGTCGAATGCATTGGAAAGCATGATGTTGAAAAGGGGCCTAGAAAAACTTCAACAAACGGACCAGGGAAACTGTGAGGTGATGGTCCCTCTCTTAAAGAAAGAAAGGAAACACATGCAGCTTGCAGAGAATGGTGAATGTAAACTGCAATGGGGGGGGGGGCGGGGGCGGGTGGAAAGCAGTTTTAATGCAAGGGCAAGTGTGAACTCTTTTAGGGCAAGGACTGCATTTGAAGAGAGACAATGGATGGTGTGAGATACAAAATAACAATAATAATACATCATAGATCAAAGATTCACAGGAGGGAGGGAGGGTGGGGAAGGGAGGGGATGAAATGAGGAGCTGCCACCAAGGGCTCAAGTAGAAAGAAAATGTTTTGGAAATGATGATGGCAACCTAGGTACAAGTGTGCTTGATGCAATTGAATGCTGGATTGTTCTAAGGTCTGTAAGAGCCCCCCCCAATAAAATGCGTAATAAAAAAGAATACAAGGCATAAAAACCAACAAAAACCCTATACATCTATAAGGAGCTGTGGTGGCACAGAGGTTAAAGCACAGAGTTGGTTGCCCAAAGCTTGCCGGTTTAAACCTACCTCCTGGTTCGTGGCAGAAAGATGTGGCAGTCGTGCCCGTAGAGATGGCAGCCTTAGGAGCCCCTGGGGCTGCTCCACAATGTCCTACAAGGTCTTTATGAGCCAGAATCGACTCAGCCACCCAGCCCACTGCCACTGAGTCTATTCTGACTCGTTGGGACCTAGAGGGCACCACCTTGCGTGTGTTTCCAAGCCCGTCCATCCTAATGGGAGGTGACAGCCTCCTCTGTGGCAGGAGGGTTTTTTAGGTTTTCTCTCTCTTCTATCCGAAATGGTAGGGCATCAGTAAGTAATGCTGAGTACATCAGCTCCAACATCTCAGCCCCCCTATAAGCTGAGTGGTCCTGAGCAAGTGGGAATGAGCTTCCTGTGACTTGGTACCCTCATCTGGAAGATGGACTCCAGACAAACGTCCTCCCACATGGTTGAGGCAAGCAGGTGGGGCAGGTGTGGTTCCGGTGCCTCTTGTGAGCCTGGGCTCCTCTTGGAAGTGGGCTGAGCTGGATCTGGCACCAGCTTAGGCTTTGGTTTGGTTTTCCTAGAGACCCAAAGCTGTTTTCCAGCCCTTTGGGGCGTGTGTGTGTGTGTGAGTGTGTGTGCACGCGCGTGCACGTGCTTTTAACATCATCCAAAGTTGATTTGGAAAGAGAATGAGTGGCTTTAATCTGATGGGCTCTATGGTCCCCTTTTGAAGCCAGATAGTCACAGTGTCCTCTGGTGTTTGCACTATGCCTCCCGCCCACTTAGTGTTGGTTCTTCTAGGAACTCGGAAAAAGACACGTCAGCGTTGCTGTTCATTGCCCTCCCTCCTGGCTACCCAATGCACCACTCAGCCCTGAGCTACCCCCAGGATCACTGTGGATCAGGCCATTGCGATCCAGAGGATCCTCACCGATAGGTTGCCATGCCTTTTTTCCTAGTCCATCTTCATCTGGAAGCTCTGCTGAAACCCGTTCAGTATCAGCAGCAGGCCAGGATCCACCAAAAGACATGTTGGCTGCGCAGGAGTTGTGCTGCTTCAGATTGAACCTGTTTCTCCCACCTAAAAGGCAAACATTCTACTACTCATTGCTGAGCTTATTTTCCCCTGTGTTATGCACTGGTTTGGGGCAGCCCACGTTTCTACGATGCCCCTGCAGCTCCTATAACCCCCCTTTCCCTGGGAGACCAGTGCCACGAACCCAGCCTCCACAGACTCAGCACTGCAGTGAGGAAGCCACCTGGTGAGAGAGGCTAGTGGGTCTGCCTGCCTCGTGGAGTGCCTCTGAACTAGGCCAGGTGCCTGGCACCACCTGCATGAGGGGGGCATTGTTTGGCGAGCTGGGCAGAGGATGATTGGCCACTTCTGTCCCCTGGCCGCCTGCCCCACCTCACGCTGGGGCGGCAAGATCAGTGATTGAAGCACGCCTACCTTATCTTGCCAGGAATTGCTTCACCGCTCTCTTGCTCACACATTTGCTCAGAAGATGCCTGGGTCTTCTGCGCAGGCGGGCGAGGCCCTGAACAGCCTCTGACGGTGCCCAGCCAACTGAATTTAATTAACTTGCAGTCCTAGAAGCCAGGGCCATTTCCCTAAGAAAGTCATGGAGCTTCTCAAAGTCCCCCTACACTCCCAGGCAACCCGTTTCCTGTGCTCAGGCTTGTGCTGTCACACTGTCCTAAAGGGAGTTGCCTTTGATGATGGACCCAGTGGGAAAGGCTGCTTCTTCTCCTCCTTCTCCTTCTCCTCCTTCTCCTTCTCCTTCTCCTCCTCCTCCTTCTTCTTCTTCTTCTTGCAGCCAGCATCTCCATCTTGGCCTTCTTCCCTCAGGGGCCACGTGCCCCTCTCCACCGCACTGCAGGTCCCTCTGCTTCCCAAAGCTGAGGGTCTGGGACGTGTCCTTTGTCAACTTTGTATCTCTGACCGCCCCAGATGCTGCCTGTGTCAGTCTGGGTAAACCAGGGAAACAAATCCACAGAAACTCATTTGTATAAGACAGAGCTTTATATAAAGGGTAAGTGCACATTAAGAAATCCTCCCAACCCAGTGCTGTCCAAGCCCATACGTCCAACATTAGCCCCTATGTCCGACACCAATCTACAAAGTCATCCTCAATCTCACAAAACACAGGCAATGACGCCAACTGCAGGAGGAAAGCCGAGTCAGGGAACGTGTAAGCATGTCAGCACTGGCAGGGGTCTCCACACGGCTGCTCCAGCACCCAGGGCTGCATCGGGGTAGGTCCATGTGTCTTCTCCTCAGGGATGTCTCACAGGTAGTGAGCCTTGCCAACTGAAGCAGGGAACTGGCTAAGGCAGTTGCACCCTGGTCCGACCATCAGAGAGCAAGAGACCTGAGAACTAGAAAGGCAAGGCTTACTGAGCCATTTATCTCTTCGCCCTTCAATGAATCCCACCTGTGTTTATCAGCCAGGTTGGCACAATAAACCTTAACTATTTCACTGCCATTCTCTGTGGGCTCCACTCTCCCCAGTCTGGTATCAGGATGGGCTCACAGTCTGGAGCCCAGCGTGGACAGTGGGGTCAAGTGAGGGCCTAGGAACAGGCATTTCCCCTTCAACAATTGAATCTTTATTCTGTGCCAGGGGCTGGGGGTGGGGGTGGGAGTGTATAATGGTTCATGAGGCAACATGGGGTCCAACTTCATGGATCTTTCTACCAGAGAGGGGACACCAAACCCACTGAGTTCCTTAGTCACTCCAGGGAACAGAGTAGCACTGCCCCATCATATTCCCAAGGCCGTCATGTGTAGAGCAACAGATGGCCACAGCTTTCCCCTGCGGGGCACCTGGTGGGTTTGAACCGCCAACCCCTTGTTGAGTACTTAACCAGTGTGCCACCAGGGACTCACAGTGGTCTATCGCTTCTGACTCCTAGCGAACTCATAGGCACAGTAGAACTGCCCCTGTGAGTTTACATGGTTGGCAATCTTTTTTTTTAAGGAGTTTCTTGATTTTTTTTGTAAGTTACATTATTTATGTAAAAAATCATTTTATCGGGGGCTCATACAACTCTTATCACAATCCATACATACATTAAATGTGTAAAGCACATTTATGCACTCGTTACCCTTATCATTCTCAAAACATTTGGTCTCCACTTAAGCCCCTGGCATCAGTTCCTCATTTTCCCCCCTCGCTCCCCCTCCCCCCTCCCTCATGAACCCTTGGTAATTTATGATTTATTATTTTGTCATATCTTACACTGTCCGACGTCTCCCTTCACCCACTTTTCTGGGAGCAGAAAACCTTCTCCCCCTCCCCCACCTTGGGGCACCTGGTGGATTCTAACTTCTGACTTTGGGGTTAGCAGCCCAACGCTGACCCATGATGCGCACCCCACCCCCACCCCCAAGGCTCCTTAGTGAAGGGAAAGATTGATTAAAATCCTGACCACCTATGTGAAGAAAGAAGCAAAGCCATTGCAGATGGTTCTAAAGTGCTACCCAAAGCGGCATGCACAGACACGAGTGGAGGGACAAGGCGATGAAGAAAGGAAACCGTGACAGTTAAATGCTAAGAAAAGTGGACCGACTGCTAAAGACGAAACCAAGAAACCACCTCACAAAATACACTGCCGTCCAGATGATGCCCACTCAGAGCAGTCCTCTAGCACCGCATGGACTGCCTCAGAGGGCTCCCAAGGCTGCGCATTTTGACAGAAGCTGACAGCGGCCAAGTGGCTGGTAGGTTCAAAGCACCAGCCTCTCAGTTAGCAAGCGAGCTCTTTCACCACCGGAGCCAACAGGGCTCTTCCTGCCCAGAAAATAACGGAGGGATATCCTTCTGGGTTGTAACTGACAACTGGAGAATGTGGAAGACCTTCTCTCTGAGAGAGCTGACACTGAGGGATGAGAGAGTCAGCCTTGGGAAGATCCAGGGCAAAACTACCTCCAGGCAGACGGACCGGCAAGTGCAAAGGCCCTGGGGTTGAGGCCTGCTGGCAAGTGCTGGAACAGGCCGCTCAGGGCTGCTGGAGTGTAATGAGTGGCAAGGGATGTGATGAGCAAGGAGCGGGCCCGACCAGGCCTTGGAGAACTTTGGAAAGGGTCTGACTTTATTCAGTTGAAATGTCTGTGGGGAGGCGCTCTCTATAAGAATGTGCTGAGTGAATGGTCAGAGGGGAATGTATCGAATGCATGGGATGACTTAGAAAGGTGCTGCCATTTGCAAGGCCAGGAGTCAGGGTTTCTGGCGAGTGTATTCCTGTCTGAACTCCCACTGGACGAGTCGGCCTTTCACATAGACGTCTGTCTCCAGACCACGGCCAAGGCTAGCTCACGGCAACAGCATGTTGTGCTAGAGCCGATCTGCTCCATGCTGTCTTCCTGGCTGTGGTTCACACAGAAGCAGGTTATCAGGCTTTTCTTTCTTGGTGCCAACTTTTCTGTTAGTCCAGCGGTTCTCAACCTGGGGGGTGTGACCCCTTTGGGGGTCGAATGACCCTTTCACAGGGGTTGCCTAAGACCATATTTCTGATGGTCTCAGGATCCGAGACACTGCTCCTCTATCCGTCTCCAGGCGGGTCCACCCACATGCAGATACGCCCATATACGAGTACCCGGCATGAAGACTGTTACCCATGCTACACCACGCTTCAAGACAAGATGTCATTTATTTGCCATTAGAAAGAAATATTTCACAATATAGAATGGCATATTGTTTTTTGGTGAATCACTACGCTTTAATGATGTTCATTTCGTAGCAATGGAAATACATCCTGCCTATCAGATAGTTACATGACGACTCATCACAGTAGCAAAATGACAGTGATCAAATAGCAATGAAAATCATTTTATGGTGGGGGGGTCACCACCACATGAGGATCTGTATGAAAGGGTCTCGGCATTAGGAAGGTGGAGAACCACTGCATTAGTTGATGAAGGAAAATCATTTGTGACACTTGTCTGGTTATTGGGAGACCCACTCATGGCACCCCCCCAGAGACTGCCTAACTCCAGGGGGGCTCCGGTCCCTTTGGGGTCTACTTAGATGGCACTCCTTGCAGCACCACCGAGAGTGGGATGAAATGGTACACCAGGGTCCGGGTCCCTGCTCAGACACTCCCTAGCCTGGGGGGTGACAGGGGTAAGTTGCTCGCTGTCTCTGGGCCTCCTCTGTTCCGTGTGTTTCCAAAAGAAGAAGGTCATCCACACACCTGCCTACCACCTTCGGTCATCGCTAACTGCCAAAGGGGGAAGGTGAAAGACTCGGTGCTTTGTGAAGTGGGTCTTCACCCGGGGTCGGAGAGCGGGCATGGGCTCCGGGGACAGCGGACCTTAGACATTGCATCGTGTGTGTGTGTGTGTGTGTGTGTGTGTGTGTGTAAGTGAGTGCATATTTCAAAGGAGATGATCCAAAATCCCCCCTTGGTTATTCGGACATCTGCGATCCACCAACACTTAAGGGCTGTCACAGCCTCCTGGTGCTGGGGTGACAGAAATATCACAAGGGGTGGCTTTTGACGAACAGAAATCATTTTCTAATGGTTCAGGAGGCTCGAGTGCAGCGTGCTGGCTCTCTGGAAAGGCTCTCTGTAGGCTCTGGGGAATCTCCTGATCTGAGCTTCTGGGGTCCTGGCAATCCTTACTCATGCTTCTGTCTCCATCGTTCCCCCTCCATACTGCCTCTACCCTTTCGTATGTGTGTGTGTGTGTGTGTGCCTGCGCCTAATTGCTCTGTGTATAACGCAAACGTCATCAGGTGTCAGAGTTACCCTACAAAGCTATGTCTTGTTCGCATCGCAAGAAACCCCTTAGACAGAATGTCACCTGCAGGCCTGCTGTCGTTGTTGTCAGGTGACATTAAGTTCACTGCAACTCATGGTGACTCTACACAGCACAACGTAATGCCCTGTCCTGGGACCTCCTCACAGCTGCCCGTATGTGTGAGCTCCGCGTTGCAACCATAGGGTGGATCCATCTCGTCCAGGGCCTGCCTCTCTCTCTCTGCTCCTCAGGCCCTTCTCCAGGGACGGGTCTCTCCTGACACCACATCCAAAGGACGTGAGACGAGGTCTCATCATCCACAGGTATAGGAGTTAAAATTCCAATTCGTATTTAGTGAGTATGTGTGTGTGGGGGGCACAATTCAACCCGTAAATAAAGGTCTTGTCCTCCCAGTATTTCGAATCGCTATTGGCTCTTGAAGGTGCTGCCTTGTTCTTAAATCTAGTTCAGCCCACAAGGCTGTCTTCACTGACCCTTCCCTTCCCACCGGCTGGTGACGCTGCCCTACGGCCTCCCTCAGACCCTCTCGCAAGGGCCAGCTCCTCCCCACGGCCCAGACAGGAGCCCTCCCAGCCTCTCCCCAATACCTGCAGGCCACAGGGGTCAAACCACCTTATGCCTCCCAGGTACCAAGGTGTCTTACCCCAGTCACACGGCTTCTCCAGAGGGCTAATGGTGAGAGCGAATGGTGGGGATTCCTGCCGCCTCTTGAAGGTGAGGAGGAAGGTGTTTTTGTTCGTGGGGCGAGGAGCTGGGAGGCCTTTTAACTGGCCCCACTACGAGAAGGTTGACCATAGGTGGTTTATATGTGTGTGGATCAGGGACACACACACACACACACACACTATGGCTAGCACCCAGCACATTAAAGGCACTTAACAAAAGCAATAAATAAATAATGGCCCTTTCCAGCTGGTCCACCCACCACACCCTCCAGGCACTTTAACTTCTCCTCTCACCTTCCCCTGGACTGATTTCCCCTCCTCTTCCTGGCAGGTTATAAAGTTCATGAGGCCTGTGTGTCAGTAGTGTTGGCAGCTTTCTGCTCCAGAACTCCAAAACACTGAGCTCTGATGAGCTCTCATCCTCATTTCTGAGTTAGATTTAAAAGGGCCTGGTGGGGGTGTCTCCCAAACCTATCCCCTCCCACTCCCTCCATGGGATTTCTAGGAAACTGAGACCTGGGATGGGGGGACCCTTTGCTCCAGTTTGAAAGTCGGAGGCAGGTGGGGCTGGGAATCAGGACTCAACTCCTGGACCCCACTTCAGAGTCCCACCCCCCTTCTTGAGCTGGTAGGAGCCACTGAGTTGATTTAAAGTCTCAGCCACTCTTTGGCAGAGTAGCATTGCCCCATCGGGCTGTCTAGGCTGTGTGTGTGTGTGTGTGTGTGTGTGTGTGTGTGTGTGCGCGCGCGCACATGCGAGCATGTCTCCCCCCATTGGCCCTGTGATCCATTACCCCAACCCCAGCCCTACTGCCCCTGCAGTAAAACCACCTCCTCTGCAGTGGGCCTGGACAAGCCCTTGGCTGTAATCTTTACAAGAGCAGATTACTAGGACTTCCCCCTGCAGCTCCACTGGGAGGGTTCCCAAGCCTGACCTTTCAGTTAGCAGTCTCATGCTTAACCAGGGCTCCTTTGATTGCTCCTAAACTATTGAAATCTTGTTTTTGTTTTGTTTTTGGGAGGGGTGAGGGGGGGTGTTTGTGCCTGGAAACAAAGAGTTCTCTCCAATTCTACCAGTAACTCCTCAGTCCTTTCTGAGGTTGCAGGGAAAACTCCCCTGAGGAAGAGGAGGTCATTGACAGAGACTGGAAAGTGAGTGTCCTGCCCCCTGGGACCACAGGGCCTGCTACAAAGCCTGGCCAATACTCTGAGGACTGGCCTTGGGCCGGACTCAGCCACCTTCCAGGGCTCGAAGCTGGGGGGTGAGTGGCTCTGGCATGAGCAATTTCGAGGCCCCATTTCTGCCTCCAATTAGCAGGAGGAAGTTGGCACCTCAGTTGCTTCAACAATGAAATGGGTGCCTGATGGCTGGGAGCAAAAGTGAAATAGCAGATGTGAAAATGCTTTGAAAAAAATGTCAGATGCGCTATGGAAACCGCGTGCTCGCTAAGAGGCTGGGCCCGCCAGGGCAGCCTGCAGTGCGTGGGGCACCTGCAGAAACTTGGAGCTGGGGGGAATTTGGAGCTCATTGGACCATCCCTTTCTAAAAAGACCGGAAGAAGGGAAGTGAGGGTGCTTGGCCTCAACATGCCCTTCCTAACCCTCCTCAAAGATGCCCACACCCAACCCAGGTGGACAAAATACTGTTGCAGATGTGACTGAGTGAAGGGTCTTGAAATGAGGTGGGCCCAGAGGCCATGCTATGTATCCTCACAATTCAAACTCACAGAGGAAAAGGACCCATGCAGACAGAGGCCAGGACTGGAGCCAAGTGACCACAAGCCAAGGAACACCTGGCCCCACTGGAAGCTGGAAGGGGCTAGGAGTAGGTATCTCCCAGGAGCCAAGAGGGCATGTGGCCCCTAACTTCCGATCTCTAACCTCTAGCACCAGGAGACAATAAACTCCGGCTATTTTAAATCACCTGTGTGCAGTGGCTTGGCTCAGCAGCCACAGGAAGTGAATATATGAGGTGTCCAAGCCCCACCTCCTCATCTGTGTTGGTGGCAAAACCAGGGGGCCTTGTCCCCCCCTCCCAGTGTGCTACATCCCCACCCACCTCATGTCTTCAGAAGGGATGGGGGACAGGAGCCATCTGCACCCAGGGGCCATGTGGAAGCTTGGGGCTAAGGGATGACAGCAGGAGCCACAAACAGCACCTTCCGCTGGTGGCAGGGAGCGAGGAGGGGAGAGGGGCCGCCACTGAGCCATATTCCAGCTCAGGAAGATCCCACAGCACAGAGCAGGACTGCCCCTAGGGCTTCCGAGCCTGACATCTCTACGGCAGTAGACTACCTGGTCTTTCTCCAGGAGGTCTCTGAGACTGGAACTGTCAACTGGTGTAGAAATACAAAAGTCCATTTTCCTTCCAGAGCAGCTGTGGATTTGAACCGCTGACCTCTTGGATCACAGCTCAAATCGTGACCACTGCACCTTAAGGGCACCAGCACCCCTTCTCTCTGTGTACATGTCACGGAGACATCCATGTCCTCTCTGGTTTCCTGGTGGGGGATTGGCAGGAGTGTCTTCTACACACCTTTCTTTCTGCCCCTTTGTTCTTCCATCCGGCAGTCGTTTCTGGAGTTCCTTGCATGTCAATGTGTCCCGGGCCCTGCTGGGTTCAGGAGGGCACCCCAGCAAATGGATGCCCTGAGAGTAGCTGAGCAGCCCTGTCGGTCGGTCACTCCCACAGGACACACGGGGACAACACCTTCACAAGCTTTCTGAGTCACCCCAGTCAATGGATCCGCAAATGTCTCCTGAGCACCGTTGTGCGAGAAAGGAACTCGGATGGCACAGTGGTTAAAATGCTCAGCTGGAAACCGACAGGTCAGTGGTTATAACCCACCAGCCACTGTGATGGGGGGAAAAATGGGGACAGTCTGCTCCCGAAAAGATTGACAGCCTTGGAAACCCTAGGGCAGTAGTTCTTCGCCTTCCTAATGCCGCCACCCTTTAATACAATTCCTCGTGTTGTGGTAACCCCCAACCATAAAATAATTTTCATTGCTACTTCCTAACTCTCATTTTGCTACTGTTATGAATCGTCGTGTAAATATCTGATAGACAGGATGTATTTTCGTTGTTAAAAATTGAACATCATGAAAGCATAGTGATTCTTCACAAAAACAATATGTAATTCTATATTGTGAACTACTTATTTCTAATGACAAATCAATGACATTTTGTCTTGAAGCATGGTGTAGCATGGGTAACAGTCTTCAGGCTGCGTGCTCATAGGTGGGTGTATCTGCATGTGGGTGGACCTGCCGGGAGATGATAGAGGAACGGTGTCTCAGAGCGGTGCCTCAATTCCTAAGACCATCGGAAATATGTGTTTTCCGATGGTCTTAGGTGACCCCTGTGAAAGGGTCATTCGACCCCCCCAAAGGGGGCTAGACCCACAGGTTGAGCACTGCTGCCCTTGGGGACAGTTCCACCTGTCCTATCCTATGGGATCAGGATGCCTGGGGGAGGGGGGAATCAGGCGGTGGGCGTGGGGCTAGACAATTTGCAGGGTCCGGGAGGCTAAAACCGGCCACAAATGCAAAGTGAGCCCAGGGAGGATCGAACTATAATTACATTCATTTACTTTGTGTTCTTTTGGGGCCCAGCTATAGCCGGGGCTTCCCGTTGCCACATCTGAGCATGAATGGCTGTCCCGTAGGCTGCTTCTTATCCCACAGCTTTTGCTGCCGAGAACACGGGTGGCTCGGAGCATTCCAGTGACTCAGCCAAGGTCGTGCACAAGGTGCAGGGGAGAGCTACGGCTGGAATGCAGGTCCCTGCTCTGACAAGCCGCCTCCTCTAGTGCTGGGTCCTCTCTTCAGTGGGCTTTCAGTGCATGTGTGAGGGCTGTAAATAGGGTGTTCAGGCCCAGACCAGGGCCCTGAAGATGCCCCTCAAGCTCCTCCCCATGGCAGTCACCTCTGAAGTCTTCGTCCATCCATTCATTCATTCATTGTCATTCACACAGCATGTCATCAGTGGTGCCTCCCACATGCCTGACAGTGTGCTCGTGTCAGGGATGCAGATGAACAAGAGGGAACAGGTCTCCGTGCCCACCTGGTATGTTGAGATGGCCCAAAGGAGAGATCGATGGCCATGCCCTAACCCCCAGGACCCGTGACTGTGGCCTTCCTTGGACAAAGGGTCTTTGCAGCCATGGTTGAGTGAAGGGTCTCAAGATGAGATCCTCACGGATGATCAGGTGCCCCCTAAGTGCCAGGACAAGCGGCCTTGTAAGAGGCTGAAGAGAAGACAGTGCAGAGGGGCCAGGTGGAGACAGAGATTGGATTGGTGCTGACACAAGCCCAGCAGCTGGCCCACCAGCTCCTTCCCCAGAGCCTCCCGGGAGCATGGCCCAGCTAGCAGCTTGATGTGGGAGCTGGCCCCCAGCACAGCCACCCCGTCTGTGGTCCTCTGTGCCAGCAGTCGCAGGGAGGGGACAATTCTGAGAATGAAGCCACGCCACCGCGGGTTTCGAGATAGATAACCCAGACAGCGTGTCTCAGTCCCCGGGGGGCAGAAGCACTCACTCTCCCCCACCCCGTCTGGATGTCACAGGCAGGTCCCTCGTGGATAGAAGAGCCGAGACAAACGCAATGCCATTCTCCAACCCCAAAACTTCCAGAGGCTAAAATAAATAAATAAACGAAAAAGGCAGCCAGCAAGTCAGCCGGGTAATTAAACTGAGACAGGCAGGCAAGTCGCTCCAGGCACAATCACGGGAAGGGTGTCACCAGCCTGGGGTTTGTTCATTAATGTCCACGAACTCCTCAATCCTCTCGTCTCCCACAAACATGTACGGTGCGGCGCCATCCCCAAGGACCCCGGAAGCAGGCTGCTGTTGGGAGCCATGTCGAGTGGATTTCGGCACGTATCTGGAAGGGGAGCTCAGAGGCAGAGTGGGCAGGAACGGGGACCGCTAGGCTGTTGGTTAGGATGATGGGCTACCTGCCTGTCTGTTGTTGCTCCCGACCATCGTCCATCAAGTCCACTCCCCACTCACTGGGCACACAGCAGAATATAACGCTGCCCGGCCCAGCCCCATCTGTGTGATCGGCTGCCCATCAGGCCTTGCTTCCTAGACTCTGCGTCTGGAGGCTCTGCTGAAACCTGCTCAGAATCATAGCAGAACGCAAGCTTCTCCCGTGACTGGTGCTAGGCGCACATGAGGGGCATGGGCCAGGAACTGAGCCTAGATCTCCAGTGCCGAAGGCGGGCATTCTACCGCCAAACCACTAAACCACACTTGGTAAATAGCTACTACCCAGAAACACCAAGTGCCAACTAGCCACCTCAGCTACTTCAGCCCTGGGTGCTTCCAAGAGCCAGGGGAACCCCCACCATCCATCCTGGAACAGCAGGGAAGGCTCCTCCAGGGTCTGTGCTAGAGCCAGGGACTGTCCTAGCTGCTCAGTGCCCTGGCTGGGCTGCACAATGAGGGGCATCCCAGGTTAGACCTCAGTACCAAGAGCCCAGGGGCTGCCTTTGAACCTGTATAGCTCTGCTATTTTGGCCCAGCTAGCGAAGGAGCCCTGGTGGCACTGTGAGGTAAGATGGGGTGACTAATTGCAAGGTCACCAGTTCAAACCTACCAGGTGCTCCCCAGGAGAAAGATGAGACTGCCTGCTCCTGTAAAAATTTATTCACAGGCTCAGCAACCCCCCTGAGGGTTGTTATGGGTTGGAATCAACTCAATGGCAGTGAGATCTTAGTCCTGGTGGTGCAGTGGGTCTGGAGCCAGGGGATAAGAAGTCAAGGCCAGATAAGGAGGTCTAGGTGGACCCGAGGTTGCCAATTCAAAGGGCAGAGGGCAGGCAGGCAAGTACAATGAGCCAAGCCTGGTACTGGGGACATCAGACAGTGTAACAAATGGCATATCGAGAATTCTTGCTGTCAAGGAGAGCACTGTGGTGGGCAGGGGGGAAAAGGCTTGGGTCCATGGACATGTCTGGACACGGGCTGCAGGTGCTGTAGAGTGTCTCAGTCTCTTTCTTGGGCTTCCTCTAAAGGCCAATGGGCCAAACACAGAAGCTTCTGGGGTCGGGCCATGAGGTTTTGGAGAGTGACGCTGGACGAGTGAGGTCTGGTGGGTGATCAGGAGGCTTCCCCCTGGTCACTCGTGTTGTTCTGAGTCAAGGTGAGGGTGTCAGGTTCACGAAAGAGCCACGTTTCCCAGTCCTCCCAGAAATCAGAGCGGAAACGCATTGCTTCATCACTGGTTCAGTCCAGCTTTTCTTTTGCACACTGACCATGTGCAGGGTGTTGAGGCACTAATGCTGATCAATAAATCTAAGGTCATATTTGCAATTCAGCCATTTATAGTCAACTGTGCCCCTACTATGTGCCAAACAAATACCAAGCACACTGCCATTGAGTTGATTCTGACTCATGGCAACCTTAGCGGACAGAGTCGACTGCTCCTCAGGCGTCCAGAACGTCTACATTTTTACATTTACACTTGCCCCACCTTTCTCCGGCTACCATGTACTACCTGGTACCTCTCCAGCTACCTTTCTCTGGCTACCTTTACAGAGATGACTGCACTACTGTGGCATAGGTTTGCTGTGAGTCATATGTGACTCGGTGGTAGTGAGTGACTGGCAGTAAGTGGCAGATTCTGAGTCCCTGGGTGGCAAAAATAGTTAAGTAAACCACAAGAGTTTGGTGTACAAAGGTCTGGCGGTTTGGACCCACCCTGCCATGAGTCAGAATGGACGCCATAGCAACTATCAATAGCGGGCTCTGCCCAGAGCAATCAAGTCGTTGTTGTTAGGTGCCAGTGAGTGGCACGTACATACATAGCAACCCTGTGTCCAACAGAATGAAACGCTGTCCCGTCCTGCGCCGTCCTGACAATTGTTCTTATGTTTGAGCCCATTGTTGGAGCCACGGTGTCCATCCATCTTGTGCAGGGCCTTCCTGTCTGTCTCTGCTCCTCTATTTTACCAAGCATGGAGACAACATGTCCAACGTATGTGAGATCAACTCTCGCTATTCTTGCTTCTATGGTTGTACTTCGGCCAAGACAGATTCGTTGGTTCTTTTGGTAGTCCTCGGTACCTTGGCAATTCTTCAGTAGCGCGCATGATTGAAATGCACCCATGTTTCGTCGGTCTTCCTGATTTGATGCTCGACTTTCACCTGCATGTGAGGCAAGTGGAAATATCATGACTCAAGTCCTCAAAGTCACATCTTTGCGTTTCAACCCGTTCAAGATTCACCCAGTCCGATGCATCGTGTCATGTCTTGACTGCTTCTCATTGTAATGCTGACTGACTCTCAGAACCTCCCTCTATGCGTCCTGGCAGGTACTGCGGTCAGGAGACCTGAGACTCTGCTGTCACCTTTGGGTTGGGGTGGCGGAAGACGAAGCCGCATCAGATGCAGGGCTGCACCGCAGAGCTGCATTTTGCGTTCTGAAAAACGTTGCCCAAACATTATTGGTGACCTGGACGACCGAGGTTTGAGGCACCTCCTACGTTCTTCTCCTCACTGACCTCATCCTCTCCCTGCCTTGGATGGCTCCTTCTGCGGGCACCCTTTTATTGAACCCCATGAAAGACGCCCTTTCACCCGTGCCAGGTGACCAAGGTTAAGACTACAGCTCAGAGAGGTGGATGGCTTAGTGTCAGATCAAACCGCGCGTAGGGGCTGAGACTCAGCCAGGCCTCCCAGGAGCAGGGAGGGAGGAGGGAGCCTCCCCATGGTCAGAGCAGTCTGGGCACGGGTGCTACCATTCAGGGAATTGCTGCAGGATATGGGAGGCCGCAGGACCTGCTGACCTCTAGTTCCCGACAGGAATTCCAGCTTTCTACAACCCCATTGTTTCCTGCAGCGCTTGCAGGCTACTCCACTGCATGCCAGACCCGGCTTGCGCCCAGAGGCAGGAGCAGCTCAGGGCAGACGCTGCCGCGACAGCTGTGCTTGCAAGGCCAGTGGGGCCCCGAGCAGCGCCAGCCAGTCAAAGGGACCTCGCGGGTGCGCAGAGCCTCGCTTATCACCGCTTGGAAGAAGCCCGTGGGGGCAGAGGCACTGCATTGCAAGAAAGCTGTCGGTAATAAGCGGAATGGGGTTTTAATGGGGTTCACACTGATAGAACAAAAATCAAATTAGGGCCTAATTGGCATTCACGAAGCAGCAGGCCCGGCAGTGTCGCAGCGGGTCCCCTGGTATCAAGAGGCGCAGAGCCCAGGGACGCGGTGTCTGTCCGGTGGGATGGGAGCGGGGTGTGTTTGGGCGCCCCCGGGAACCCTCCCTGTGGGCACCCTTTTCCAGTAGCAGTGCACTCCAGCCCTGGCCCTGCCCTGCACCCCCGCCTGGAAAATTAGGTCACACACAACCTGGGAATGAGCAGGTCACCAAGGCCCCGCCCACCAAGGCCTCCCTGGCGCTGGAGTTCCCGATGCAGGGTCAGCACGTGACCCTGACTTAGCGCCTGCTTCTAGAAAATGCTTCCACAAGGGGCACAACTTGCTATTTCAGTTCCTTCTCCCCATCAAAAGGAAAGAGAGTGACGGGAGGAGGCGATGGTAAGAGGCACAGGTCAGGGTAAAGGAGAAGAGAAACCGGGGTCTAATCATTGTGAAACGGAGGCTGCCCTGAGCTGGGAGCTGGCAGTGGAGGTGATTGACATCACTTGTCCCAGGAGCCTTGCTGCTCCTGTCTCCGGTTCTCCTGTCTCCGGTTTACAGATGAGCCCTGGAAGCACAGAGAGGTTTAGGGGTAAGCCCTGGATTACAAAGGAGCTTCTGGCCTAAGTATCTAGTTTGTGCTAAGTTGGTATGTCAGTCAGTGTTTGTCTTAGTATATAGTATATATCAAGCCTTTCTGTGCCTTCAAAGAAACGTTCAGGGAAGCCTTCCAGAGATACACTAAAGCGACTTTAACATAATAATAAAAAGTCCCTGCCATCAATCGCTTTTCACTGGTAGCAACCTTATGGGAGAAAGGAGAACTGCCCCGCTGGGTTTCTGTGGCCTCAACACTTTAAGGGAGTAGAAAGCCCCGGTTTTCTCCTGAATATAATAATACCGTCATGATAATGTTTTGAATGTGTGCCCACCCATGACTTCCAACCACTGCATGTCCCTCGAGGATTTAATGCAATAGGCTTTATGAGCGTTGGTTTGCAACGAAGCGTTGTACTTAAATCAGACATTCGGAACCTGGGGACTGCTGTTGTTCCGCAGCCTGCAGCCAGTGGCCTGGAGCTGGCACTCAGACAAAGGGCCGGCTGACTCCAGAGTTTTTGCTTCAGATCTGTTGCTGCCACAAGCAGTACAACCAGTCAAACTTTTTTCTTTCCTTACCTATTTTTAGAAACTCTTTGGAGATTCTTCTCCAAGATTGATAACCCCCGTTGCTTTTCTTCTAAGAGTGTGAAAAGTTATAAGAATGGCATTTCTTTCCTAAGCTCTTCAACTGGGAGTTCCCCTGCCTCGGGTAGAGCTTTAAAACAAAGCAAAACAAAAAAACCCCACTGCTCTTGAGTTGATTCCGACTCGTAGTGAACCCACTAGAACAAAATAAAACAGCTCTATAGGGTTTCTTTACTGGCACCAACAGACTCGTTTTTCTCCCAATAAGCAGTTAGTAGGTTTGAACTGCCAACATCGCCATTAGCAGCCCAACACTAAATCCACTGCACCACCAGGGATCCTTAGATAGAGCTTACATGACTCCGACCACATCGCCTTGTAAAGTCCTTGCAAGTCCTGACCCTCTGTGGTCCACAGGTGGTCCTAGTCTTTGGGGACAGAAACTGAGAAAGTCCCCCAAAATTCCAAGGTGAGCTTAAAATGGCAGAAGTGTCTAGCTTTAAAGTTATAAGAATCCTAAGCCTCCCTTCTCCAGTATGTCAACTTCTCAAACAATCCCTCAATGCTGTTTGTTCCTATTTGAAAATGTGGCAACGGAGGCTCACTGAAGCGCAATGACTGGCCCGAGGTCACGCAATCCATCTGTGGGAGGATGTTATTCAAATCACGTGTCCCAGAAACGTCCAGAGTAAGCATGGGGTGCCTTCCCAGCGGTAGGGAGGTAAAAGCCCGATTTTTCACTGCAAGACCTATGGGTGCCTCGAGTACACCCACCAAATACAACCACCAATGTGTGAACCTCCAAGAGGGTTGGTAGTGAGAAGCATTACGCAAACACATTGAATCATGGGACCCTTCTTCAGAGAGCATCGCGGACAACTGAGGTTCCATAGAACCTACTCTGCAAACTGTGAGCGAGGCTGTTTCCAGAACTCGGTCCTGACTTTCGCATGGTTGGGGGATAGAATCCCCCTGATTGGGGGATAGAATTTGGCCTCTATATTGCTACCCACCGAGACGTCTCCTCTCATCAAGGGCCCCCAAACCAAACCAAGCCCACTGCCATCAGGTCGATTCTGACCCACAGCAACCACACACAAGATGGATGAGACTGCAGATCTTTGCAGGAGCACACAGCCTCCTGGTGGTGCCCTCTCAAGCAGGTGGTGGGTTTGAACTACCGACCTTGTAGTTTGCAACACAGCCCAAATGCCTAACCCATAAAGTCCTGCCCCTGCCGGGGATGGGGACGGAGAAGTGTTTCCAATAGAAATCCTCCATTGTTACATTTCCCAAAAGCATTGCCAACCATGCTGTGCTATCGGAAATCTTTACTGAGCCTTTCTGCCTGCTCACGACATGGTCTATGATCTTAAGATTTGCGAATAAGGGAAATGTAACGCGACAGGGTATGCAGCCTCTTTGACCCTCAGCAGATGGTGGCCTTCCGGCTGGGTTCACACCTTCCGTGTTGCGGTTCGACCTGGTCCCTGCCCTCCTGGAGTGCCCAGTCTGCTGGAAAGACTCAAACACCCGCACCGAACACAGAGCTCACCACTCGGGACGTCTGTGACAAACGCCGCTTGCAAATCTAATATTTCCCATTTCCCAAAGCACATCTTAACGCCGTTATTAGATTTTTAATTATAAAATTAATACAGTGCCCATTGTTTAAAATACAGACAGAAAACAACCACACTCTAGAAAAGAAAAAGGAAAAAATAAATCCCTGTTCTCACTTCCTACTCCACCCACCACCCACCTTCCTCCCTAGAGGTAATCCCCATCGAAGTAGGACTCACCCTGTCCAGACTTTCCTACGCACACACAAACATGTAAATATGGAGTTTTCTTTCTGCAAAACTGGGTCATCCGATACACACTGCTTGTAACCCACTTTTCCCCCTGCTGAACTATCTACACTGTTGGCCTCGCTTTCTGTTGCTTGTCTTATTGTAACTTCTCCTTAGAGAGAGGCCTGTGTGTCAGAGGGTGGAATTGGCTGTCATTTTTTACGGAAGCAGATTGACAGGCCTTACTTTTCCCAGTTGCCACTCATTCATTCACTCACTCATTCATTCATTCACTGCCACTGAGTCGATTTTACTCAGTGACCCTGCACACCAGGGTGGAACTGCCCCTGTGAGTTTCTGAGACTATAACTCTTTACCGGAGTAGAAAGCTGCATCTTCTCTGTGAAACCTACTGTGACACCAGGGCTCCTTCCGGGTGCCAATGGGTGCGCTTAAAGCACCCATCTTGTGATGACCAGCCAAGTGCCCAGGTACATACTCCCCGGACACCCTGGCCTCTTCTTGCTAATGCTTGCAGGCAGACCTCCCGTCTCACTGCCAGCTGCCCCACCATCCACCTCTAGCGTATGGGAAACCGGCTCAGGCTGTGAACCCACCTGGAGAAGGCAAAGCACCAGCTCACCTGGTGGGTGCGGGCCCGCAAGCCAAGCTCACATGCATGGGTGCACTGGGAAAGCATGGAGGTGGAAGGGACAGGCACAGGCAAAGGGTGAGAAGCCAGGGGACCGGGGCTGGAGGTGGGCGGTGTCCCTTTAAGAGCTAAGGGGAGCCTGACCCAAGCCAAGCCATTTCAAAGCTGGACAAGGAAGAAGGAAAAGCCAAAGAGAACGGAGGCCTTTGAATTCTGGCCGGACCGTGGGGCGACCAGAAGCCAGACACATGGGACTTAAGGAGAGTACTGGTGAATTGCTCCTTAGAAGCAAGGATGTCCCAGGAACTCATGACTTTGTCTCTCGCACGTGGCACGTGGTGGGGCATGCTATTGGGAGAGGCCAGTGCCTGGAAAAGGACATCGTGCTGAGCAAGCAGAGGGGGCGGCAGAGGACAGGAAGATCCTGAGACAGTGCCTGTACCGGTGCGTCCAAGATGCTGGATCGCCCAGCGTTTTGTTCTGCGGTCGGTCAGCGAGCAGGTTGCTAGGAGTCTGAGCCCACCCCAGGGCACCCGTGTGCCACGTCCCCTTCCGTGCCCGCATCACCATTCATTGGTCTCGCTCTCCCATGTGCAAAGCTGTTTACAAAAGAGGGCTGCGTGCTGCGGGGTTGCTGGGGCCGGCGCCTGAGCGCCGAGAGGGCAGCGGGCCAGGTCCCTGTAGAGTCTCGCCCCGCGTCCCTCTTCCTGTGAATGCCGGGGCAGTTAAACCATCAGCTGCTCTCACAATCCTTTCCAAAGGCACTTTGGTATGGTCACAGTCAAATGGTACACCCGGCGGCCACAGCCACTTGTCACGCTCATTCACACACTCAAGGGGTCAGCGGCAGCTGCCATGAGCTGGTTAACTAGTATTTGTCAGGCTCTCAGGAGCTGCTACAACACAGCCACTGTGGCAAGAGGAGGGATTCTAATTGCAAGGACAAATATTTGTCCCCTGGCAAAGGGACCGACGGTGGTCGGCGGAGGGTGGAGGCTTTCAGGGTTGCCCGGGGAGGCAGTGAGGAATTCCAAAGCACTCATAATTAGTTGCCAACATGACGCTCGCTCCGCCGAGCAGCAGACCCTCTTCTTGGCTTGCTGCTGCAGACTCTGAGAGGGAGAGGCAGGGCCTCTGCGTGTCCCAGTTCCCTCAAGGAGTCCCGGAGACTCGATTAAAAAGCCCAAATAGCCAGATTCTCCAGGATCAGCAAATCCGCCCAAGAAGACCTGCCATCAGCAGAATCCGCCTGGCTTCGGAGGGAGGCTGGTGCGCGGCGTGTTTCAGTCCGCCCCACTCCGTTCCTCCTGTGGATCTCATATGCAGAGTGAGATCTCCATTATTTGTCACCGGGGCGATGCATGCCCGGCCTGCCACCTCGGCGTCAATCCCAGCCACAGAGAGACAGCAGCCACAGCGGAGGCAGCCTCATAAAGGAGCTGTGGGCCTAGTCCCTGCCCTGCGCCTGCTGCCCTGGCCGAGGATGGCAGATACCTGGGCCTCACTTACCTCCTCGCCAATGTCAGCTGTTGTCCTGCCAGAGTCAAACTCCCACTCATCCCACCCCAACAGGGAGCTGTTGAAAGGTATAGGGAGAAGGTGGGCCTGGGAGCAAGTTTGGTTCTGCTGGTGTGCTCTGAGCAAGCTGTTCACCCTCTCTGAGCCAGAACAAGGGATGATAGAACTTCTCAGTGTTCTTAGCTAGCTTGTTAAAGATAAGGAAATGATTTCCAAGAGGTCACCCAGCTAGCAAGCGGTGCATCTAGGATCCCTGACTCCAAAGGCCTCCGCAGACATCTAATAGGTCTTAGGTGCCACAGGGTGTTGGTGGAGCCCTGTTTACAACAACACAAGCTCTATCCAAAAGCCTGCTAGAGTAACCTATGAGGGCAGCGGTGGCTGGCTCAGTCCCTGCATTCCTGCCTTCCATGCCGGAGGCCACAATTTGATTCCCAGCCAGCGCCCCCTCCACTGGAGGCCTGTGTGTAGCTATGAGATTTGTGTGTGGTTAGGATGCTGAATAGGATTGAGGGGAGCTCTTAGGATCAGACCAGGAGGAAAGGCCACGTGCTTCTGAAAATCAGCGACAGCCCTGTGGACTGCACCAGTCTGCTCTGCAGGGGATCACGGGGGTGGCACAGGACTGGACAGAGTTTCATTCTACCACACAGGGGGCTGCGATGAGTTGGGGCTGACCAGGACCCACTAGGCGCCATGGACAAGGTTAGAGATGAGGAAGGCAAGCCGGACCAGACCCTGAGGGCACTCCTATCACAGGCCAGGACAGGTCAGAACAGGGGAGTTACAAGTCGGGGAATCTTCTCAAAGGAAACGCTAGCAGAACTGAATTCTGCAGGCCAGACTTTACAGGACATGGAGAAGGGGATGGCGTTGGCAAAGGCATCGTTGGCTTCGGGGTGTGTGGCCAGCAGCTGGAACTCTGGTAACTCACCGTGACTTGAGCACAGAGAAGTCCCAAGCAAGGAATTTAAGAATATGCTGGAAAGATACACAAGGACTGCAGGTGTGTATACAAAGGGAGCCGTCCAAGGTCATGGAGCCAGGAAGTAACGAGGTCTTAGTTGCAGAGCAAGAAGGGAGAACAGCCTACCATCTGCTTCGTTTTGCTTCTTTTTTTAACAGCAAAAGCAATCTAAACAAAGCAACCCAAATAAATATCAAATGATGAATGGATTAAAAAAATGGAATGAAAGTGGTCTATCCATGTGGTGGAGTATTACTTGGCCAAGAAAAAGGAAGGCACCTACCGATGCAGGCTACAGCATGCGTGGGCCTTGGAACCATCCTGCTAAGAGCGAATAAAACCAGTTCCAAAGGGCCGCCGGCTGTATGCTACCAGAAGAAGCAACTCCGTGGAACAGAAAGTAGATTCGGTTGGGCGGGGTGGGGTAGGGGAGCGTGATTGCTGATGGGGTGATGGGAAGAATGTGCTATGATGACAACTCTCCCCAACTTTCTGAAGAGACTCATCACGACCAAACTCCACACTTTCGAAGGAGGAACTCAATGGTGTGTGCCTGCCATCTCAGTACAGCTGCTATTAAAGAAACAGCACCACCACATGACATAAAGGTTTAACACCCAGAAATCACCTGCAGTCCCATCTACCACCCCCACCCCCCACAGACCATGATTCTTTAAACAGCACCCTGCCCCCACCCGGGCATATTCCCTTCTTTGTCCCTACACTGACACACTCCCAAGACACACCAGAGGGTACCATTTTACAATCTTTTTTTAGCCCGGCATTTCATCAGAAGCATTTGTCCGCATTCCTTCGAGGTCTCCGTAATTGTTTTCAGATCCGCGCCGCAGGACGATGAATGAATTCACTCCACAAATATTTTTTTCTGAGCACCTTTCCTGTGCCGGGGAACCAGTGGAGGCACCAGCAGAGTCCCTGTTCCCCCGCCGCTTGGAGAGGAGATTGACAACAAAGGAAGTGCTAACCGAAGACTAGAGCTGCAGACCACGAGGCGTGTGCGATGGCCACCGGGCCACCGGGGAATCAGGACCACAGGGAAGCATCAGGGCATGGAAGGAGCATTAGAAACCGAGCTTAGGGCTGAGCCCGGACCTCAAGGATGAGGAGACTCTGAAGACGACAGAAATCGCCCAGAGGAGGCGAGCTAGCGAGAGCGTGACACACTTTACTGGGTGACGGCACAAAAGGCACGTGCGAGGCAGGAGAGCTGTGGCCACGGAGGCCAGAGTCCCTTTCAGCTACCACGGGCAGTGACGCGTTGGCCAGGGGCAGGGAGCAGCAGCAATCCATGTTCAGTCAATGTCCCCCGTCCAGCCTGGTCAGCGCTGGGGCCAGTCCCTTGGCTCCCTGCTCTGGGAAGCCAGGTGCTTTCCTGAACCGCTGGTGGAGGCCCCACCCCAGGAGCCCCGGAGGCCTCATGAACCTGGCTGGTGTGTGGGCAGAGCCAGCAAGTGCCAACCTGGCAGCTGATGGCAGCCCAGCCCTCCCAGCCGCCCTCACCACCTGCACATCAAAGGGTAGCGCTCCTGGCACATCCGCTGGCCCAGAACCCAAGGAGCTGGTGTCACCCCACCCCCAGCACAGAGCTCCGGCCACCACCCCACCGATCCAGCCCATGCTGGGGCTCATAACCCTGTCATCTCTCGACTTGGGACAGGCCACACTGGGGAATCCCTTGTTCACCTCTCACCGCTCCCAGATTTCTGCTTTTTTACCACACTCATTGTCCAATTCGTCCCTCCCGTTAATCCTGCCTTAGCCACCCCTCCATTTGATGGTAAGCTCCGTGGAGGCAGGAACTGTGCTTCCACAGTATGTCCACAAGAACCCTGGGGGTGTGGCGGTTCACTGCTCAGCCGCAAAGTGAAAGGTTGGCCGTTCGAACCCACCATCTGCTCAGTGGGAGAGAGATGGGGCTGTCTGCTTCCTGTAAAGATTTACGGTCGTGGAATTCCGGTGGGGCAGTTCTGCTGGGTCCCCTAGGGCTGCTGTGTGTGGGGATTGACTAGACGTCAGTGGGTTTGGAGTGGGGTCATGTATGTCCACAACACTTAACAGCAGCACCCTGGGAACTGGGGCGGTGGTGGTTCGGTGGTAGAAGTCTCCCTTCCGTGGGAGAGACCCAGGTTCGAGTCCTGGCCCATCTGCGGACTTGTGCCTGGTGCCACGATGCTGAACAGGATTCTGTGGGGCTTCCAGACTAAGACGGGCTCAGAAGAGCTGCCCGGCGATCTACTTCTGAAAGTCTGAGATGGTGGGCCTGGAGCAGCGCCCGGCAGCCTTTCAGTCCCCGTGCCTTGTGTCACCCTGAGATGAGAGCTGACTGGACAGCAGCTAGCACCAACAACCGTCTGTAAGACATTGCTGCAGCCCCCAGAAGTAGATTACAGCTTTCTATGAGCCCATTTAAAAGAAGACTAAAGAGACGCACGTACAACCAATTTCAAATAATAGACTTTATTTAACCCAGTGTAACCAAAATATTACTTCAACATGCAATCACTGTTTTAAAAAAAAGAAAAACACCTTTAAGGAGGCATTTTACATTTCCTATTTTCACACTGTGGTAGTTAGGTTTATTGTGCCAACTTGGCCAATAGGAACATGTGGGAGTAATCAGGTCACAGTTTGACTGGAGGGCAAAGAGATAAATGAGTCTACAAGGCCTGCCCCCGCCCCTCTCTTGTCTCTGGTGATTGGAGAGTGCTGGAGTGTGATGCTGCTGTAGCTAGTTCTCTGCCTCAACCTGTGAGCTATACTTCCTGTGGGCCACGTCAACCGGTGGATCGTGTCACTTGAGCTTGAGGCTCCTTTGAGGCCTTCTTTGCCACACTACTGGTGCACACATCGGTTAAGCTTGAGGCTGGTGGCTTCTGTTGTTTGCATCTGATATCCCACCAGACTTGCTTCGCTAAGCTCCCAAGCTACTGACTGTTGGTGACCCACCCTGCTGCTTGCTGCCTGTGGGCAGACTGCTTGCCTTGCCCCAGGGAGGACTGTGCTGTCTGCTTCCTTGACCTTGGACCCAGCAGCCCACATGAGTTGAAGGACTTCCAGAATATTAACTGTTCCACGGAAGTGAGTTGAACTGAGCCTTCTGTACTGCTGTGTGGACTAATTAGCTGTTGTACTCCTTCTCGCTGTATAAACCTATCCATATATATAGATACTTATGATTGTTTCTCTAGAGAACCCTGCCTAACACCTACACGAAGTCTTCCAAGTCCAGTGTACCCTTTGTTGTACTCGCCCATCTCAATGTAGGCGCTGACTTTTCCATTGGAGAGACTTGATCTTATTTAGATTCCATACAAATATACAGGGAGAATCGTCTCCCTGGTCCGAGTTGTTTCAAACCTACAGACAATTGTCCCAGTAGTGGAATTGAGCCACTGTTTTAAAATTGAAATCTAAGTGAACCAGAATTAAATAAAATTCTAAACACGGTTCCACAGGGCCACCAACTTTTGCTGCCAGTGACTATGGGCTATCCAACTGGACATCACAGACATACTAGAGAGCCGCAGTTATGCAATGAATGGATCAGTAAAGAGTTGTCTCACCATCTGTTCCAGTTATATAACTTGGGCCTTGGGGTGGATTGTAAATACGTAGATGCTTTAGTACATCTCCCTTCAAACCTAATTCCTCACCCCTTAAGTGTGGTCCAGGAGCCCTGGTGATGTTATGGTTACACCTTGGGCTTCAATCCGCTTGGTCGACGATTCGAAACTACCATCAGCTCCATGGGAGACAGACTGGATTTTCTATTCCTGTAAACAGGTCCAGTCTCATAAGCCCACGGGGTCGCTATGAGTCAGCATTGACGCTAGCTTTGGCGGTGATTGGTTTGCTAAGTGTGGGCCAGACTTAATGGGTCCTGTCTAAGGGTATCTGAAGAATGTGACTGTAGTCGCCAGTCCCTGGAAAAAAGACATCAGGTCTGGTAGAGGGTCAGTGATCTAGAGGCAGGCCCTGGATGCGATGGGCTGACACGGTGTCTGCAGTCATCATGAGGACTGGCAGTGTTTTCTTCTGCTCTACGTAGAGTTGCTTTGTGTCAGAGTCGACTCGACAGCAGCTAACAACGAAGTCCCAGTAAGGAGCCCTGGTGGCACATCGGTTAAGGCCCACCTGGGAACCCAAAACTTGGTGGTTTGAAGCCATCAGTCAGCCACTCCATGGGGGGAAAGATGTGCCAACCGTTCCCATAGAACGATCTGCAACCTCGGAAACCCTCTGGGTCCGATCCACTCTGCCCTTCAGGGTCATTCAGAGTTAGAATCGACTCTGTGGCAACGGGGACGGTGACAACATGCACCTTCCAATAATGGTGCACACGGCTTTTTCCTTTTTGCTCTCTCCTGGAACACTCATTGTGGAAGCAGCAAGCCCCCAAGTCAGGGGCAGATTCAGACAGCCCTCTGGAGAGGTGGATGTGGAGACCCACAGAGGCCTCCAGCCGGCAGCCAGCTGTCTTAGAAGTAGCGCCTAGAGCCCCAGCCGGACCTGCGGAGAAATGCCACTCTTAGCTGCAACTTCATGAGACACCCCAAGTCAGGGTCACCCAAAGCTATGCTGCTCCCTCTTTCCCAGCCCATCGAAATTTGGATCTTACACCTTCATGTGTAAGCTGCTAACTTTTTAGGGAATTTATTAGGCAGCCCCATCTTATCTCCAAAAGTTATGGTGAGGTTGAGAGGAGATGATGTATGTCGGGCCCTTGGCAGAGTTCCTTGCTGTAAATAAACGGTGGCCACAATGGCAATTGACAGTAGAACCGCGGGGGGGGGGGGGGGGAGGGGTGGCGGTGCCGGTGAACTGCTCAGCGGCTGATTGCAAGGTTAGAGGCCTGAGCCTATAGCCGCTCCAAGTGGGGGAGGGGAGGGCCAGGGAATCCACTCTGAAACCATGGAGGGGTTGGGGCAGATCTATTCTGCTGAGTCCGAATCGACCTGACCACACTCAGCAGCAAGATTCCTTTCTTGCGTCTCCCCAATTGCCTTCATCGCTCCTGTAATATATTCTTCCCTCACTCGTCCCATCCCTTCATCTTACCTGCTGATCAAGAGATAGAGATGTGCCCTAGGTCTCTTATTTGAGCCCAGAGAGATTCTTGTTGGGGCAGGCTGTCTTGTGTATTGCAGGGTGTTGGGTGGCATCCCTGGCTTCCGCCCATGAAATGCCAGCAGCACCCCACACACATCGGCAACCCCCCATCCCAGTACGCCAACCAAAGATGCCTCCGGACACTGCAGATGGTTGAGCACTGCTGACTCGGAGTGAAAATACACAGAGAAGTCGGGGGAATGGGGGCAAGTCGCTGGGTTAGCAGAGAAAGGCTTGCTGCGAACGGAACACTCTTTCCTGTAATGTTCTGCCATTCAACTGGCCCAGCCATTCTCTAGCTCGGAGTCTACCTCCCCAGACCCATCTAGCCCACGTTTCTCACCCCCATTCTCTCTAGCTCAGGCCAACGGCTTCCAGCATCTTGGGCTTCCATGCCCTCAAGGCTTCTGCTGACTCATGGCTTCTGCTGACTCATCATTTCTGCTGACAGGCTTCCCTCTCAGTGTCTTCCAGCTTCCCCCCTACTCTCCTGCGAGCAGCTCTCTTCTGCCCAGACTGGCCTGGAGAGAGAACCTGAAAGGCCCTTCTGGTCGTTCTTCAGGGGAGAGCCTTCCTGTTGACAGCGTGCTCTTACAAGCCCGCCATGATGCTCGGTAATCGGGGTAGGCCCTTGCCCAGTTCCGTTGGCACGGTGACCCTGGGAAAGCCCCTTGACTACTATGGCCTCTTCCCTTATCTCTCCAATGAAGAAAACAGTTCTGGGGCCACCCCTCCAGGAAGCTGAGAGGCTCCAGGATGGGGCTCAGGGACAACGGTGCTCCAGGGTAAAGGTGGCATTCCGATCTTGTTGCTGTGCAGAAGCCAACGTTCCCTGTCTCTCTCATCTTTCAAAACCAATAGTCATAGTAAGAGCCCTGGTGAAGTGGTGGGTACGCATTGGGCTTCTAATGACAAGGCCGGCAGTTCAAAACCACCAGCTACTGGGAGAAAGATGGGGCTTTCTACTCCCGTAAAGAGTTACAGTCTGGGGAACCCACAGGAGCAGTGCTACCCTGCCCTACAGGGTCGTTCTGAGTCAGCATCGACTCGATGGCTGTGAGTTTGGTTATGGTTACTGGCATAGCCATGTCCTATTTGACGAAGTCCCCAAGACTTAGGACACGGGGCCATCAGTGAGATGTCGAGTGGCTTCTTTCTTTGTAAAAAAATGGCAAAGCTGTCTCTTGCCTGTGGCGCTTGGCGCCTGTGCACATTGTCCCGGTAATCGTTCCTCTTCCTTTTTTGTTAATGACTTGGGGGTTTGAACACTGTTTTGTTCAGCCACACGGGGACATGTTTAATGAATCCTCGTGAATATTCATTAAATGCTGTTAATATTTTCTGGTGGGGGAGGCCCGGCTGCCCATCCAGCGGGCCTCGGAGCCGCGGCTGGGGAAGCCTCCCATCCCTCGATCTGCGCTGTTTGTTTCCATTTCAATTGCCCTATTTTTCTGAGACCTCAGGAGGCCAGTTGGGGGCAAGGGTGGAGGCAGAGCTCGCTGCCATGTCTTCTCTCCCCAGGTGCACGGAGGAGGGGTAGAGAGTAGGAGGGAGGGAGGCCTGTGTGTGCCTCCTGCACCCCAGCATCTGCTCGCCTCGGTACTTTTCTTCAAGAAATCCTGCACCCAACACAAAGAGAGCTGCAGCCACGTGCCTGGCAGACCTGCTTGTGAAAGCAACTGAATGAAAAACAGCAGAGATTACCATCAATGGGAGAGTGGGGAAGCCATGGAATAGGCAGGGTGGTGGAATACTATACAGCAATGAACATGACCGGACCAAATCTATGTATTTCACATGGGTTGAAATCTTAAACATGGAAATATAATTTCGAAGGATAAAAATCCACATAGGATTCACCGATGCTTAATGTAGTCACAAAGCTGTGCACCCGTCACCCGGACTTCATTCCAGGGAAAAATAATTTTACCACCCTAAAAAGAAAGCTGTCCTTATTAGTGATCACTCCCCATTCTTATACCCCAGTGCCAGTCTGGGACTGAGATTTCTCCCTCTGGATATAATGGGCACTGGCACCTTTGACTTGTGGTTGTCATTAATCACCCTCCATTCAATCCCCATCTTCTGATGACCCCTTGTCCAACTGAACCAAATGTGTCCTTACCCTGGTCTGGAGATCAGAGCACTCCATTCACAGGGTTTTCATTGGCCTGGCCTTTCTTCATAGTCCACAGAGTCTGGAAGTTCCCCTAAGACATTTTCAGCCACATGCAGACCGCCCATGAGGGCAGAGGGGTTGCACACGAGGCTCATGGGTCAGGAATCGAACCTGGGTCTCTTGGACAGAGAGTGAGGTTTCTGCCATTAACCACCACTAAACAGCCCCCACCCCGCTGCTTCTCCCCCCCCCCAACCTAAACTTGGAATAAGGTGCATCCATACGGCCATTCCTTTCATAACAGAATACGATTCCATGACATGGACCTAGCCCATTTTGTTTACTCGCGCCACTGTTGCTAGGCATCTGGCTTGTTTACACTTTTTTGCTCAGATGAGTAATGCAGCCACGAGCATCCATGGCCAAGTTCTTACGTGGACCATTGCTAGCATTCTCTTGGTGCAAACCCACGAGCAGAATTGCAGGGTCGTGCGGAGACTCTGTCTCTGGCGGCTGTTTTCCGAAGTGGCGGAACACTTACATTCTCACCAGCAGAGTCCCTGGTTGGGACGCAAAGTGAATCGCTTGATTATTAGCCAGAACGCGGTGGGCTTTAACCCATCCAGAGGGGTCTCAGAAGACAGACCCGGCGATCTGCTCCCAAAGGTTGGAGCTATAAAAACCCACCACGTGTCACCATCATCAACACCAATAAATCTCCTGCAGGCCTAACGCCACCTTGGCCTCTGCTTCCCACGGGGCTCAAGGGGACACACCTTCCTCACTCCCGACACAGGACATGCTGTATAAAACCACTGGTCAAGTCTAATTGGATTCACAGTGGCTTCTCTTGTTGGGTTAGTTAGGGGGTGCCATTGTTGGGTGGGTTCTAAAGCTGATCCCTTCTGAATAATTAAGACACACAGACTAGACACAGAGAGACACGTGGAGGGAGACAGCACTGTGTGAGGATCCTCTGTGAGCAGATGAGCTGAGAACGTATAGCGTTATCAACAAGGAAGAAACGGACCCCGCCAAGACCCTGGTTTGGACTTTAGCCTCCAGGGGGAATAAGTCTGTTCAAGAAAGCTGCCCACTTGTGTGGCATTTGTGTGACAGCAACCCAGGAGACTCGGCCACCACCACCTTGTCTTTCTCAACAAAGCTAATGTTACCAAGAAAACACGGACCTGGTTGGGACACGAAGTCTACCTCTTAGCTCTGTGATCCCAGACAAGCGCCCCAATGTCCTCAAGCCTCCTTTTCCCCCGCTTTTCAGCTGGAGATGAATAACACCTCCCTCCAAGTATTATTGTAAGATTTAGATGAGAAAACACACTGAAAGCTAAGACAGTATCTATTATGCCAGGAGGCTCCTAATTAATTATCACAGGCTTTCTATTGCTGTTGACATCTCACTCTGATTTTTGTCTTTACCGAAATCATACATCTGTTTCTGATTATCACCTCTTGCAAAGATTCTTCGCAGGGATTCACAGTCCTATTCCTTTATCAGGGCTTTAAAATATGATTCAATGTACAGAACGCTGACTGACAACCACTGAACACCTGGGCGCAGTGCTGAACCTGCTTACTCATCTATAGGAGGGGAATTATGGAGACAGCTACCTGGCCAACCAACTGGGAGAGACTCATGTTTGTGCCCATGTCAAAGAAAGGTCATCTATGATAAGGTGGATATTCTCAATCAATATCATTAATATCACATGCAAATAAAGTGTGGCTGAAGACCATGGAAAAACGGCTGCAGTCATACGTTGGTAGGAAACCGCCAGAAATTCAAGCTGGGTTCAAAAGTGGATGTGGGGTGAGGTAGATGACTGGGGATGTTAACTGGTCCCTGGCTGGAGGCAGAGCATCCATCGCGATGTCGACCTGTGTCTCATGGATATGCAAGACCATTTGGCGGTGTGGATCATCACACATTGTAGGTAACGTTGTGAAGAACCAGGATTCCAGAACTTTTCATTGTGCTCGTGTAGAACCTGGACCTAGACCAAGAGGCGGCTGTTGGGACAGAAAGAGATGTAGAGTCAGGGAAGTTGTGGCTCAGGGCTATATCCTCTCTCCCATACATATTCAGTCCGAGGACTAAGCAAAGGGTCGCCAAGCTGGACCATGCCAAAAAGAATGTAATGTCAGGGTCGGAGGAAGACTCATGAACAATGAGGCTGTGCAGGTGGGACAGCCTTGCTGCCGAAAGCAAAGAAGATTTGAAGCCCTTCCTGATGGCGATCAAAGACTACAACTATCAGTGTGGATTACACCCCAATGAAAAATAAACAAAATCCTCAGAAGTGGACCCATCAGCAGCGTCATGATTAGCAGAGACAAGATTGCAAGTGTTAAGGAATGCATTTCGCTGGGATCCACAGTCCACACCTTTGGACACAGCAGGCAAGAGACCTAATTGCGCAGGCAAATCTGCTTCAAAAGACCTCTGTAAAGTATCAAAGAGCAAAGATGTCACTTTGAAGGTTAAGGTGTGTCTGATCCAAGCCATGGTATTGTTAATTGCCTTATGTGCAGCGAAAGCTGGACAATAGATGAGCACGACCACAGAAGAATGGCTGCCTTTGACTCATGGTGTTGGCAAAGATTCTTAAACGTGCCCCGAGGGAGCACATCTGTCTTGGTAGAAGCATAGCCAGAGTGCTCTTTAGAAGGAAGAATGGGGACACTTTGTCCTAGAGATGTGATCTAGGTGGGGCCAGGCCCTGAAGAAGGACATCATGCTTGGTGAAGTAGAGGATCAACAACAAATAGAGGAAGATCCTTAATAAGCTGGATCTGCACAGTGGCTGCATCACTGAGCCCAGAGACAGCAATGGTTAGTGGTTAGGACGGTGCAGGACCAACCAGTCTCTCACCTTGTCATGCACGGGGGCCTATGGGTCAGAACCTCGTTGGCGGCACCAAAGAAGAGCATTCACCACAGCAACCCAGTGGGACCATCACATGATGAACTCCACAGCCTGCTGCACCACGAGATGCCAGCCTGCCAGTGAATGGAATCATTCCGTCCACTGTACAGCTAAGAGCCCGTGTGTAAAATTAGCAACTCCCGATCCTGTATGGTTGGGACCATCCAGATTGTCTGATCTAAATCAGAGCTCCTGGTATCTAATCCCCAAAGGGGAGGACAGCAGAATCAGAAGGGAACTGCCACCCCTCCAGCTTCAATGAGGGGGCTATGATGGAAGTCTTGCCTCCCACGTGGAGACCTGAGCTGGATTCCCAGTTAATGCATCACTGCCCATCTGTCAGTGGAGATTGGCATGTGGTTATGATGCTGAACAGATTTCAGCAGAGCTTCCTGATTAAGACAGAGTAGGAAGAAAGGCCTGGCAATCTACATCTTAAAATCAGCTGATGTCATTGGGTCTCTGCTCAAGTACTCCCTCTACACAAGAACATATTTTTGTAATAACTTGGCATTCTATGATGCTCACCTTCTTGACATGATTGCTGAAGTCAAAATGGGTGCATAAGCAAATGTAGTGACGAAAGCTGATGGTGCCCGGATATTAAAAGATATAGATAGTGTCTGAGATCTTAAAGGCTTGAAGTTAAACCAGCGGGCATCTAGCAGGGAAGCAACAAAGCCCACATGGAAGCAGCACATCAGCATGTGTGATCACGAGACCCAAAACAAACAAATACAGTGATGCAAATGACGGGGATCATAGTGGAAACCCACAGCCGATCTGTAGACAATTAGACATTCCCTCACTGAAGAGTCACAAGGAAGGAATGAGTCAGCCAGGATGCAGCATAGCACCGATGAAACATACAGCATTCCTCTAGTTCTTTAATGCTCCACCCCCCCCACTATCATGATCCCAGTTCTACCTTACAAATCGGCTAGACTGGACCATGTACACTGGTACAGATAAGAGCTCTAGACACCCAGAATCCAGGACAGATAAACCCCTGAGGAACACTAATGGGAGTATTGATACCATGAGGGGAGGAGAAAAGTGGAGGAGAAGGGGGAGAAATGGGGAACTGACTCCATTGATTGTTGTATAAGGCACCCCCACTGGGGGGGGGGGGGGACAAACAACAGAAATGTGGGTGAAGGGATATAGCGGATAGTAAGATGAAAATAATGAGAATTTATCAGGGGTCCAGGAGGGTGGGAGGGTATGCGAGGGAGGGAAAAAAGAGGAGCTGATATCAAGGGTTCTTGCAGAAGAAAATGTTTTGAGAACGGCACAAATGGCATCCGCAGATGAATAGACAGACAAAATGCGGCGTGTCCCCCCAGCAGACTAGTATTTAGTCCTCAAAAAGGAAGGGAGTTCTGATACAGTCAGAGACATCATGTGTGATAGGTAGGTTTGTTGTGCCAGCACGACCAGTGAACGCATGTGGGATTGGTTGTAGGGCAGAGAGATAAATAGCTCGGCGAGCCTGGCCGCTCCCTCTCTTGCTCTTTGATCATCGGACGAGTGTGCGCTTGCTCGTTCTGTGCTGCCATTCACAAGCTACACTATCTGTGGGACGCCTACCCGTGGACTGTGTCGCTGTCACTTGAGGTTCCTTCAGGACCTGCTTCACCACGCTACTGGAAGGTACATCTCTTGAGCTGGGGACTGTCGGACCCTGTCATCTGGCTGACTGTTGGTGACCTGCTTCCTGTTTGCTGCCTGTGGCCGGATAGCCTGAATTGCTCCACGGAGGACTGCCCTGCGGCCCTCAAGACTTGAAGGACTGCCGGTGTACTAGCTGTCTCACGGGACTGAGTTGCACTGAGCCATTTGTACTGCTTTATGGATTAATGAACTGTATTTCTTTTGTATCTATCTATCTAAATATATACAAAATTATTAGTGTCCTGGTTTTGTTTTTCTAGAGAACCCTAACATATCATGTTACGTAGAAGTCAGACACAAAGGGCCATGTGCTATAGGCTTAGAGCCATATCATAGGTTCCCAAATGTACTTGGCCTTTTCAGAAAACATAAATTACTTGTCGTGCAATGGAAAACTTTTATACCAAAGCCAATAGCCCAGGAAAAAGTGTTTTTTACGGCCTCCCTAGAACGTTCCAGCATCCTCCAGCATCCACTTCGGGAGACCCTGAACCATCGGAAAGCCCGGACAGAACAGGACTATCGAGACAGAAAGTAGACTAATAGTGGTGCCTGTGGCTTGGGGCAGGGGGATTGGGGGTATAAAATAGAAAAAAGAAAAGTAGGCGACACACGTGTCCAGCCCTCCTAAACACTTGCCCACAGAGCGACTATCGAGTAGAAATGTCCACATGTGCGTTACAGGAGGTAACTGGAGGAGGGCGCTGCTTAACGACATCAAGGGAGAAGCCTTAGAGAAGAGACCGGAATCAACATAATCCAACCAGTAGCACATTCACCAGTGGAGGGGAGGGCTGAGAGTGGAATCCTGAAGGGGGCGCGTGGAGCCCCCCACAAGGAAAGCCTTGGGGTCTAGATTGAAGATGGTATGTTGGGGCATGTTGAAGAGCCCAGGCTGACGGTAGCAGCAGGTTCATTTTAGTAGAAAACAAGCAGGCTGAGGGCAGAGTTCTGGGCTGAGTAGGGCCATGGGGCCCCGGTGTGCACACTGGATTTCCTCCTCTCATAGTTCTGGGAGCAGAGAGCCTCAACTTTACCTTTCTCTCGAGGAGCAGCTGGTGGATTTAAGCCCACTGACCTGCAGTTGGCAGCCCAACACTTACCCGATAGCTTCTCCTGAACTTGGAGTTCCTGGGCAACACAGACGGCTCATGCATTCATCCTGCAGCTAACTGGGAGGTTTCTGTCCACCTCGAGGTGCCACAGAAGAAAGGCCTGACGATCCACATTTGAACAGCACAATTCTGACACACACAGGGTTGTCATGACTCCAAGGTGACTTGACGGTCACGGTGGGAGTTTCGTGGGGTGGGGTGGGGGACATTCTCCCTGAACTTGCTCCCTCCAGGCCCTCCCACAGGGGTAGGACGTGGAAGGAGGCCTCTCTAACTGTTCGTCGTGACCCCAGGGAGACGCTGGGTCATGCCTGCCTCCTCAGCTCCAGCTTCACCTTGTGGGAGGAGACCAACCATGTCGTGTGAGGGATCCCAGGAAGAGCAGGGCTAATGCGGTGGGCACCCGTGGAACTGGGATGAGCACCCCAGGGGCCCGGGGCGGCTCAGCCCCCGCAGGCAGGCGGAGGGTGGGCTACCCTGGCTTTCTGGTGCGGCTCCCCATGGCTGTCTGAGAAGCCGTGTTAATCTGTGTACATCCCGAGGGGGGCCCTCTGCTCCCTCTCTAAGCAGGTCAGTCCTCTCATTTAGAGAGTTGCTTGTACCACCCTTCCAGCCCCCAGCTGGCTTCGCCTTCCCTTCCTGCCTGCTCCTCTGCTTCCACTGAGACCCGGAACTCCACAGCCCCAGCCTCCCTACTGAACTCTAGGCAGAGCCTTGGCATGGTCGTCTTCTGCTCTGCTGTTTGTGAGGGGTCGCCCCGGCCCACAGAGATGCCCCTACGTTAAGCCCCTATGTTAAGCCCATGAGGCCCATCTCGACGTGAGCCCTGCCCACATCCCTGGCCCCATCTCCTCTCCTCTTTCCCAGCACAGAGCTCACCCATGCTGCAACCTCCCAGAGCTTCTCTGCCTGGGCACTGGTGGCCCGCGGGCCCGAACGTGCTCGTGGTGGGGGCCATCCTGTGCATTGTAGGCTGTTGAGCCGCACCCCTGTCTTTACCCACCTCCCTGCCACCCCAAGTTGTCACAACCCAACCTATTGCCCAGGGTCCCCTGGAGGACAAAGTGGCTTCTGCTTGAGATTAACAGTGAGGTGGGAGTATACAGGAAGTTGGTCCAGGCTGTTTATCCCCAAGCCAAACACAGCTGGATCCCTCCACCCGTCCATGCCTGCCCAGCAAGGCGGAAGCCTCTGTGGACCAGGTTAGGGCTCGGCCTGTCTCCTAGGCCAGGACCGGAGGAAACCATCCTTGCAGAAACAGCTAGACGGCCAGCATAGAACGGATGCCTTTTGACTGTCTCCCCGGCACCCATTCCTCACTCCTATCTACACCCCCTTCTGCTTGCCCTTCAAGCATTCCCCATGTTGTCCTGTGATTGTCCTGAGAATTCTGGAGGGGCAGAGAGCTTGAATGAGAGGGTGTCCTACACCCCCTCAGCCCCTTTTGGAGGGAGCGGGAGAAGGTGCACCAGAGCAGATCCACCGTGACCTCCGGTGATCCCAGTGGGTTAATGCTTGGCGCCTAACCCAAAGGTTGGCAGTTTGAAGCCACCCACAACCTCATAGGAGAAAGAGCTGGCAATCTGCGCCCAGGAAGATTACAGTCAAGAACATCCCACGGGGATGGTCCCCCTCGGCCACATGGGCTTGTTGTGAGTGGAAATGGCTTTGACAGCCCCTGACGGCAACAACAGAGCCGTAGGGGTCCCGGAGGCTGAGCCTGACTTCCCCCAGGCTAGGCGGGGCAGGCCGGCTGTGGTCTCCACATAGAGCCCCGTCGTTGGGTGTGTTGGTTCAAAGCAGAGTTATGCACACTTGGTCTTAGCAGCTAATAGCCAGCAGCGTCTGGGGCTCTCAGTCTCCCATCCATCCATGTCACAGTGCTGCCCATCGCCTCCGCCTGGGTTTTCTTTGAAGGGGGTGTGAGCTGGTGCAGGGCAGGGCAAAGCAGTTCGTCCGCGATGAGGCGGGCAGCGGGCAGGCAGAGGATTCCGAGAGATGGCTTGGTGACTGCCTGTTGAGGACCACTGGGTGGTGGTGGTGCTGGCTGGCATCGAATTCCCAGAGGGAGGGTGTCCCTCTCCTTTGTCATCTTCATCCAGGAGATGGATGGGATACACGGCCGGGTTTTCCTGTTGAGATGTTCCGAAAGGTCTCCAAGTCCATGGAGGACGGAGGCACACGGACCACTTAAGGTGCAGTCTCGGCTATCTCACTCGGAATCCTGGGAGAATTAATTGATAACAAGGGCCATTAATCCCCAGAGCAGGATGTCACCAGCACACAGAGTGGAATTTCAATTACAGGAGGCTTTCTTGTCTCCCGCAGCCATGTGTTTCTGCAGGGCCACCTCCCATTGCCACAGCTTTTCCAGGACACCTTCTGGCCACTGTGCCACACAGCTGTCACCCTCCCTTGGCTTGAAGGAGGCTTACTGTAGCCCGTGCTCTGTTGTGTAGTGTGTGTAAGAGAGAACTCGAGAATGGGAGAGAGAGAACGAGAGCTCATTTTCATTGGCCCTAACTTGACCAAGGATCTGCGGTGGCAGAGTGGATTACCACTGGGCTGCTCACTGCAAGGTCAGCAGTTCAAAACCACCAGCTACTCCGAGGGAGAAAGATGAGCTTCCTATTCCCATAAAGAGCTACAGCCTCAGAAACCCACAGGGGCAGTTGAACCCTGTCCTATAGGGTCATTGTGAGCAGGAGCTAATTCAATGGTATTTATTCTGGTTTCTGTTTGGTCTACTTTACCAAGGCTCACCAGCCTCGCTCCTAAGAAACCTTCTGGTGCGGTCAAATTCCTCTCTAAAAAGGCTGGGCCAGATGGTCCCCACGAGAGAACCACGCCACTGCAGACAGAGGGACTGGCCTCAAAACAGACCCCTCCAGGGTAGACAGCTGAGCCCCGAACCTGACTGCTGCCTTCTCTGTGACAAGGCCTTTGTAAGGCATTCTGCCAACGTCAGCACCGCTACACTACAAAGTCTTTAAATGGTGCGTGCAGCACATACTCATCGAAGAGGAGTGAAACACATATACACACACCCTGACATGTCATAAGTCACTGAATATCTATAGTCCATACTCCTCTACCCCCAAAGATCTGGTGTTAACAATGTCCCAGGTTCTTTTTATTTGTTTTCTAAACTCAGCCAAGTATCACACGAATGCATGCAAACTATTCCCAAAGACGGAGGCCTAGAGAAGAGAAAGACCCCTTGCCTCTGGCCCGGCCCCTCGGTGAGCTGCAGGGTGACTATCACAGAATACCAGGTTGTTAGAACAAAGTGCTCTTGCAATGAGGGAGGGTATGAGCAGAAGCCTGAAATCCATCCGCTACCTCAGTGTATTGCCATATAAATATATGTACTTAGGCCAATTTCTCTAATTTAATGAATTAATGTATTTACATATGCACACATCTATGTTTATACCTTATCCATAGCTTTGCTTCCTAGATCTGTCCTGTTTCCTTTACCTCCCCACTGCCCCACCATCATGCTCGCCCTTCTTCTACCTCTTAGTAATTCCTCTCAGCTAGATGCTGTTGCTCCAACATCCCCAGGATTGCTACATCCTCCTCACTGTTGATTTTAATTCCCTAGTTGTTCCCCTGTCTATGGCATTGTTTGCTCACTGCTCCCTTCCCCTGTCTCCTTCTCTCCTGCCTCAGTTTTTGAGTGGCTGTTATCAATTTGATCCCATAAGGCTAATTTTTAAAAGAGCATCGTGCTCAAAGCAGACTTTGTTTTTAAAACCAGTTGAGTTTAACAACTGTTTGTTTTTAGGAAGACTTCAGGGACACTTATCGACTCAGGTTGAAAATTATCTCAGAGCAATAGTTTTTAGGGTTCATCCAACTTCAAGGCTCTAGGAAGTCTGGCATCCCTGAAAATTCTGTGCTGACATCCCTCTCCTTTTGATCAGGATTTTTTTTTTTTATGGAAGTTTTGATCAAAATATTCAGTAATGGTACTAGGGCACCATCATGTTCTGCTGCCATCCTGGCAAAGAAGGTCGTTTTTCATGGAGCCCAGGTGGTGTAATGGGTTACACATTGGGGCACTAACCACTTGGTCAGCAGTTCAAAACTACCAGCCACCCCCTGGGAGAAAGATGAGGCTGTCTACTCCTGTAACGGATTTACAGTGTTGGAAATCCACAGGGGCGGTTCCACTCTGTCCTTATGAGTGGGGATTGACTCGGGGGCACAGTGACTAGCCATGCTTTGTATATCCTTTTATCCCGACTCTCCTTCTTCAGTTGTTCTGAGTGAAGAGAGACCAGTGGTTGTGCCTCGGATGGCAACTTGCAACCTTTTAAGCCCCCAAGCTTTGAAGACTACCCAATGAACGAGGAGGTAGAGCAGAAGCACTAAACGTGTTATTAGGCCAATTGTCTGGGATGTCCCATGAAACCATGGCCCTAAACCTCCAGACCAAGAAACCAAAACCCACAACATTTTTATTTGTACTGGAAAGAGCCTCAGCAGCTTCTCTCTCTTTCTCTCTCTCTCTCTCTCAAATCATTGTTGTAAGCAGATCTATCATACAACCTTTGCCCATTCAACTTTTTACAAGGATACAAACTTTTGAACCGAAATGGCAATAATTGGCTTGCAAACTCTGTCCTTGGTTAGTGCTTTAGTTCCATCATGGCTAGCCCCTTGCTTTCCCTCCCACCAACATGGGTTGTTGTTGTTGTTGTTGTTAGGTGTTGTTGAGTGGGTTCTGATTCGTCGTGTGACCGTATGTGCAACAGAACAAAACATGCCACCCCCCCAGTCCTGTACCCCTGTATCATCCTCACAACTATCCTTTTTTTTCCTTAAAAAACACTTTTATTGGGGGCTCTTACATCTCTTATCGCAATCCATACATTCATCCGGTGTGTCAAGCACATTTGCACATATGCCGCCATCATCATTTTCAAAGCATTCTCTTCCCACTTGAGCCCCTGATATCAGCTCCCCATTTCTCCCCCTCCCTCTCCTGCACAGCCTCCCTCACGAATCCTTAATAAGTTATAGATTATTTCCATAGCTTACATCATCCTCTGTTGCCCCTCACCTACTTTTCCGTTACTCGTCCCCGTGGGAGGGGGTTATAGATTGATCCTGTTGATTGATTGATTCCCCCTTTCTCCCCCCACCATCCCCTAATCCTACTGGTATTTCTACTCTCCTTGTTGACCCTGATGGGTTTATCTATCCTGGATTCCCTGTGTTTGGGGCTCTTATCTTTAACAGTGTGCATGTTCTGGTCTAATCTGATTTGTTAGGTAGAATTGAGGTGTCATGATAGTGGGGTGAAGGAAGCACCAAAGAACTAGAGGAAAGTTGTGTGTTTCATTGGTGCTATACTGCACCCTGACTGACTCATCTCTTCCCTGTGAACCCTCTGTGAGGGGATGTCTGATGGTCTACAGATGAGCATTGGGTCTCCACCCCATGGCCCACCCCCCTTTACCTTGGGTATGGTTTTGTTCGGGGTCTTCTCACAACTATTCTTCTGTTTGGGCCAATTGTTACAGCCCCAGTGTCGATTCCTCTCGTTGAGACCCTTCCTCTTTTTCACTGCCTCTCTACCAAGCATGACATCCTTCTCCAGGGACTGGTCTCTCCTAACCACAAGTCCGAGGGACATGAGACCAAGTCTTGCATCCTTCCCTTTAAGGAGCATTCCGGCTGTACTTCCTCCCAGCCAGATCTGTTTTTTCTCAGGGAAGTCCATAGTACTGCCAATATTCTTCTCCAACACTGTCATTTAAACGCATCAATTTTTTTTCAGTCTTTTTTGTTCAACGTCCAACTTTCACATGAATCCGAGGCACTTAAAAATACCATGCCTTTGGTCAGGTACACCTTAGTCCTCAAAGTAAACCTCCATGCTATTCAATGCTCTCAAGGTGTCTGGGACATACAGCATATTTACCCAGTGCAATGCATCCTTTGAGCTCGTGGCTGCTGCTTCCAGGAGCATTGACTGTGGATCCAAGTGAAACAAAATCCTAGACAACCTCAGTCTTTTCCCCATTGATCATGATGTGACCTCTGGGTCCGGTTGTGAGGCTCTTTGTTTTCCTTGCACTGCGCCCTCATCCACGCTGAAGGCTGCCATCCTTGCTCTTCCTCAGCAAGTGCCCCGAATCCTCCTCACTCTCAGCAAGGAAGGGTGTGTCACCTGCACGTCCCAGGTTGTTAATTTGCCTCCCTCCGATCCTGATACCAAGTTCTTCTTCAGATAAGCCAGCTTCCCTGGGTATTTGCTCAGCCTACAGATCGAATAAGTATTGTAGTCTCTAATGAACTTTTTTCTGGACACCTTTGTATGTCCCTGTCTTTTGATCGAAGTAAGATGACACACCATTTGTCCTTCGGTGGTTGGCACGTTCCTTCGGCAGGTCTCCCAGCATTGTGTGGCATGTATGCAGGCCTCCTGAGAAGTATTCCGTCATGTGCAGGCACCACGTGGCATTTACCCAGTCACCTGACGACGGGCATTTACCTTTGTTTCTACCTTTTGACTATTTTGATGAGTGCGACAGCGAGCACTGGGGTGTGAGTCTCTGTCCTCTGCTTTTAAAAGCCCTGTGGGGACACGCCTCAATGAGGAATTGCTGGGTCATGGGGCAGTTCTAGGTTTAGTGTTCTGAGGAGCCACCAGACTATTTTACACCATGCCTGTATGATTCTGCCCATCCACAGCCATGGATACGGGTGCCGGTTTCCCCACAGCCTCGCCAACATTTGTGACTTAAACCTCAGCCAGCCTAGAGGCAATGGCGCAAAACCTCACTGTGGTTTTGATGTACATCTCTCTGATGGCTAAGGACTGAGCATCTCTTCATGTGTGTGGTCCACAGGGCTTTCAATGGCTGACTCTTTGGAAGCGGATCGCCAGTCCTTTCTTCCAAGGCACGTCGGGGCCAGCTAGAACCACCAGTCTTTCGGTAAGCAGTCCGACATTTGTACCACCCAGAGGCAGCGCTGTGAAAATGGTACTTTACGCACAGGGAGTAATTTGACTCGATCCACGTTTGCCTTCTGCCGTGAGAATGCACTGTTCTCCAAGGCATGACATCTAGTCCTCGCGGAAGAACCCTGTAGTGGTCACCAATGTCCTTCCAGCGCAGACACTCAGCTCAGGTTCCTTTCACGGGGCCAACAGTGATAGCCACTGTCACGTACAGCCCCGTGGTGCCTGGCCATGCCCCTGGGTCCTTACAATGACACGACTGCCCCATTTCACGGCAGAGACGCGGACGCTCAAAGGTCAGATGATGTGCCCCTAATTCCAGCCAATAAACGGTGGCTCCCCCTTGACCCCCAAGCTGCACTGCTTTCAACAGGAAGTGTAGGCCAGCCATTTAACGAGAGTGTCTCTACCCAGCTTTTGTTTCCTGATGGGGATGTCTACCCTTCATGATTCCACGTGAAGGGGAGGAGCGTGGACAAGTGGCACCTCGCGGATCCTCACTCGGTGTGCCTTCCAAAGATGCCAAGGTCGGTGCATAGGGAGCTGTGGCCAAGGTGCCAGTTGGGCTCCCGTCTTTGCTGGTATGGAAGCCATTGTACCTGGAGGCAGGGTCCTGAGCCACTGACCTCTTAAAGCCCCCATCCCAATCCCAGGGGGATTCCCTGCTGTTGTGGTTGCTCCCTGCACAGCTAACAGAAACACTGCCTGGTCCAGGGCTAGTTCCCATGGCCAGCTGTCAGCGCTAGGTTTTCATTGGCTGATATGTAGGACTGGATCACCAGGCCTTTCTTCCTCGTCCACCTTTGTCTGGAAGCTCTGCTAAAACCCATTCAGCATCACAGCAACGCGCAAACCTCCACTGAGCAGGGGGTGCTGGCTGTCTGTGAGGTTCATTGGATGGAATTGAACCCAGATCTCCCACGTGGAAGGCTATCTGAGTTGCTTAGGCCCTAGTAGGGTTGCCACTTAGGGGGTTAGAATGACGCCGCTCTCGTGACTTGAAAGAACGGAACCTTTTTGCTGTCCAGGAAGCCAGCCATTGCCCTTAATCTTTCCCACCTTGGGAAAGATTGGCCCTTAAGAGAGCGGAGTTCTTTGAGCTCCTTGGAAGAAGGTGTGTCTATGAAGCCAGGGGAGGGGGGCTGGGGGGACTAGGGCACACAGGACCTTCCTGTTCAGGCAAAGGAAGCAATTAGATGATCTAATGGGAACTGTCTTTGTCGTCTGGAAATTATAGGATGTTGTGAAGCTGCGATGTATGCTTGATGATGGTAATGATCATGTCTCCTGCCAGGGCTATTTAACCAGCCTCAGTGTTGGTAATCCTGTACCCATTGTGCTGCTGGGTAGAGAGAGGCAAAGAAAACTCCTGGGCCTGGCTCACCTGCCCTCCGCAGGCTCCCTTACCCAGCTAGCCCACTGAAAGCACGGAGCTTTCTGATGTGGAACCTGAAATCCCAGCTACAGGTCAGGCCTGTCTGTGTGTCACCTTCCACAGACCTCTCCACAGGGCTCTGGGAAATGCGGCCACTCGACAGGAACTCGCAGGAAGTAAGGAAGAAAGAGGGACAATCGGAATTAGGGACAGGAGAACCAAAGGCAAAGACGAGGCTTGTTCAAAGACTGTCCTCAGCAGACAGTGTCTCCAACACAGCCACCTGTGGTTCACATACACCAGGTGCCTATCTGGCTGTCGTGGGCTATAGTGTACTAAGGACCTAATAGGCGTGATGGGCTGTCATTTCTTGAGCAACTACTGTGTGTCACGGGCTACCATTTCTTGAGCACCTACTGTGTGTTATGGACTTCTGGGTGCTAAGCACCTACTACCTGTCACCGATTCCTGTGCTAAACTCATTTCATATTTTCTCTCCACCATCCTACAAGGGAGGCCTCGCATCTCCAATAGAGAAACTAGGAGAGCAGGAAGCCCAAAGACAAAGCACTTGGTGCCAGGACACCCAGCCCAGAGAGGCAGAGCTTCCCCTTGGCCCCGTCCGACAGCAGAGTCCATCCTCAGCAATTCCTGAGCAATGTGGACACACTCTGCTCTACCCACCCCCTGCACCCTTTCACAGAGCGAGATGTCAAGCCCATAGCAAAGGGCACCCTATATTTACGTTGGCTTGAAAACCACTGTAAGTGGAACACCCCTGTATGAAGCACCTGGGCAGGGAGAACGCAGCCAGCACACTGGGCGCCCCTCGCATGCCTCTCCCAGACTTATCCACCATCTCCACTCTTTCGCGGTTTGCTCTTCATTGTTTGGAAGCACGTGTTTATATCCTTCAGCTGTGCTGTTTGGATTTGCCCGATTCAGCACTTTTTACTCCTAAAGCCTGGATTCCTGATCGCTCTCGCTCAGCAGAGGGTTTGTCCACCAGGGCAGTAGCTGGGTTCCCTTGCATACATGTGCGGCGGTGTGTCCTGCTCTTGCCGATGGCCCTGGGGACATGACCAGGTTTTCACAGCCAGAGCAAAGAGGAGTTGTTGTGTCTTGGTGCACGTGGGCCCGAGGGTCTCTGGTGCATAAACCTCGGAGGGGAATCGCTGGCCCACAGATTGTTCACGTGGTCAGTCTCACCAGCTGAGTGGTCCTGCAAGAGTTCTCTGCCCCTGCATGTCCTGACGAGCATTTTTTGCTATCTTCTACCATTGACTCAAGGAGTCCTACAGGAGTCCTGGTGGTGGCGTTGGTTAGGCATTGCACTGCTAACAACAAGGTCTGTGGTTCAAACTGGCCAGCTGCTCTGAAGGAGAAAGAGGAGGCTTTCTGCTCTCATATTGATTTATGGCTTCAGACACTCAGAGGCGCAGTTCTAGCCTGCTCTAAAGGGTCAGTAGGAGTTGCAATCAACGAGTTTGCGTCTTTTTTCCATTTTGGTGTTGGGTGGCACAAATGACAGCTACGTGCTAACCAAAGTGCTGTTGGTTTAACCCCCCTCGGTGGCAACCAAGGAGCAATGCCTGGCGACCTGTTTCCATCATGATGCCAGCCTAGGGAACCCCAGAGGGTGGGCAGTTCTCAGTCATACATGGTCCGCATGAGCAAGCACCCAACAGCATCTGTGTGCTCCATGATCTCTTGTCACCTCTGTGTGTCACCATTCTCCTCACCAATCAGCACAGTGAGGGAAGAAGCTCGGATCAGACCTTGCTTTACCTACAGAGCCCGGTGGTGCAGTGGTTGAGTTGGGTCAAGATCTGCAAGGTCAGGAGTTCATAGCTACCAACAGCTCCTCAGAAGAAAGACAAGGCTTTCTATCTTCCTAAAGATTTACATCTTCTGAAACCCAGAGAGCCAGCTCTATGCTGCCCTATAGGGTCACTATGAATCAGAATCAACCTGGTGGCAGTAAGTTTGTTTTTTGCCTTTGGTACCTCCAGAGAATGCTGTGTCTACCGAGCCAGCAGGGAGCAGCCTGGGAGTGTGCCTTTCACAGAATCTCGGCCTGGTGATTCTACAGGCTCGCCTGTGCTCCGAACCACAGATGCAGAGTCTTGGCAAGTTTCTCAGAGCCTGTGGGTCCTTTTTTCAGACAGGGTCTTCTGCAGAGGGCCAAGAGATAAAGCAGAGAAAATCGGAGCTACCTCGGGGGGAACAGGGGTGGGGCCGACGTGAGCTCCCAGAAAACAGACTGGCTAGCTTCTTCCCAGGAGCTCATGTGGTACCAAGACTTTGAGATCAGGTGGCGGTTTGGGAACAACTAGGCGTTCCGAAGTAGAAAGGCCTGGTGAACTGCTTCCATAAAGATCACAGCCAAGTAAAGCCCACAAAACAGCTCTACTCTCCAGCACATGGGACCGACTTGAGGGCTCATCCTGCTTCCTCCTGGGCACACAGCCTGACTGTACTCCCAGCCTCCTTTGCAGGCAGGTGTGTAGCCAGGTGACCAAGCTCTAGCCAACAAGTGTGGATGGGACTGACAGGAGGGAGGTGGGGGGGGGGCATAAAAAACTGCCGCGCCTGCCAGTTACTTGCTGAGCTCAAGACACTGAGGCCGAGAGGTGAGCAGGGCCCAAAGCCCAAAGGAGCCAGAATTCCGAAATGATTCAACGGAGGGCCTTCTGCCAATCAGGGAAAAGCCCACTCCCCCAATTTTAACTTCTCCTGCTGAGAAATAAAAGACTGCTACCCAAAACACCAAACCCACTACCATCAAGATGAGACCATCTCACAGGGAGCGGCCCCCTCTCGGGCTTCCAAGGTTGGAAATCCTTTTGCTCTTGGAGCGGCCGGTGGGTTCAAACTGATGACCTTGCGGTTAGCAGCCCAATTGGTACCCCGATCCTTAAGCCGCAGTCTTCAGAGTCAGTCTGCTGCAGCAGCCGGCAGCACTGTCCTTAGCCCAGCCCCGTGCCCTCTCATTGCCCTGCAGCATCTCCAGGGCATCTCTGTCCTTCAGGCAGCCCACACGTGGAGGACAGCAGATGCAAGGCCCTGCCACGTGCCTCCCCCCAAAGCCTGGCCTTTGAATCTCCACTCCACCATAAGGGCAGGGAGGTGGGGGGGGCGAGGGGCGGCGCTCCCGCTCCCCTCCCCACCCTCCCCTGCACTCCGGTGCTGGTTTAATGAGATAATATATTTGAGAAGCATTCCGGGTGCGTTGGAAAGCCTTTCAGATGTGAGTTATATTTAGTTATCGATACTGCGTTTCTGCATTTGTTCCTTTCGCTACCTCTGCAGCCAAGCCTCTCTCCAGTGGCCGCTCCACAGAAACCGGAGAAGCATTAATGCAGTAAATCTCGACATGCAACCCCTCACTGCCTTCTCCAGGCAGGCCTGGGCCGAGGTCCCCAGAGCAGCTGACCCTGGGCAGAATGCAAATCCGGCGTTCCGTCAGGCTATTTTAAGACAGCCCAGGCTGGAGGCTCCCAATCTCCCCATAAGAAACGTACATCGTTCCCCGATCTTTAATTTCCTTTTGATTAAAAAAAAATCAGCCTATCTGAGAAATAGCGGCTCGCTCCCTCTCTCTCTCCTTTGCTATGAGAGCTGAGAATGAGGAGAAAGGCAGATGCGGGCAATCTGACCCTCCTTGCTCTCGGAGCCCATCTAAGGTTCCTTTCTTGTCTTGGAGAACTGCAGGGCTTGGGGGTGGTTCCCACGGGGACAGGGTGCACTTAGAACGCTCTTGTCTTCTCTGGAACGTGCGAGGGAGCATGCAGCCTCCAAAGAGCCCGCCTGCCTGGTGGCTGAAAGGGAGAGGAGAGGGACGTAGTCCCTGCTTTACCCGTCCCCAAACTCATTATCAGGACCCAGGCACCCGGACTTCCCCACACGCCCTGCCTCAGCTTAGCACCCAGTGGGGCAGACATACACCCAGCGCTCCTACTTTGTGCCAGACTGAGAGCGAGTGCGTGGGCCTGCTCTCACGCTGGGCCTCTCTCACTGGGACCCAAGCCACCAGCCCCTCCGCAGCTCCTCAGGGTTCTGATTACACGCACCTGATGGCGCAGAATGATGGAAATGTATCGTCTCAGTTCAGGAGGCCAGGTGTCTGAGTGGCCTGAGGGATCGGCTCTCGCTCCTCACAGCATCTCCCTCCTGGCGTCTCTTGGTCACTGGCCACCCTTGGTGGACCCCAGAGCCCCTGGTGGCATAGTAGGCTATGGGTTCCACTGCCGACCACAAAGTCGGTAGTTTGAGACCACTGGCCACTCTGTGGGATAAAATCAAGGCTTTCTACTCTCGTAAGGAGTTACAGTCTCAGAAACCCACCAAGGGAGTTCTAGTCTGTCCTACAGGGGCCGCTGTGAGTCAGATTGCACCCGAGGCAGTGAGTTTGGTTTGGGTTCACCGCGGGCACATTCCAGTCTCCTCTTTGCCTCCTGCTGTCTGCCCGCGCCTCTTCCTACACCAACACAGGACACTGGATTGAGGGCCCACCCACACCAATCTGGGGTGATTTCATGCCCAGACTAAGTACATCTGCAAAGGTCCTCCTTCCCAATATGATCACATCCTGAAATCCAGGTGGCCGTGAACTGAGGGGGGGAGGGGGGCTGTTAACCGTTTACTCCATTATAGTCTGTTCACTGTCCCCCAATAACTCCTACCCAAAATGCATCCACCCTATCCCAGTCTTAAACGGATGGCTGGACTCTGAGAAATGATGGCTATAAAACCTGCCCCAACGTGTCACTTGGGCAATAAGATAAGCCATTCCAGGGCTTAGCACAGTGGCTCATTGAGACAAGGACATGCAGGAGCCAATCGTGGTCACAGAGCTCGCAGGAATCCTCAGGGCAATGCACAGTTGGATGCTGCTTCCAAGGTCACCAAAGAGCCCAGGAAGCGCAGTGCTTGTGTATTTGGTTGTGACATGCCAGGGGAGCAGTTTGAAACCACCCATAAACAGTAGACAGACCCTCACAGGGCAGTCCCGTCCTTGTCCTATATAGAATCGCTATGCATTGGCATCAACTCAATGGCAGTGAGTTTTTGTTTTTGTTCCCCCATGCCCAGGTCACTACCTATCATGTCCTATAGAATCAGTATATGAGTTGGCATCAACTCAGTGGCGGTTGGTTGTTTGGTTGGTTGGTTGGTTTTCCCAGGTCACCACTGCCTTAGAGCTCTGCTTCCTCCAATCCAATGCTGGTTTCCGGTTGCCTGCAGGCTCCACCCACATTGCCTCTCACTCTCACCTCTGGCCCCCAAGCCTAATGGACAACAAACCCTCCCTACTTCCTCTCACGAGTGCTCACAGCTCTCTACCAAAACCCTTCTCTGCTGGTGTAGACGCAGCCCCTGGAAGCACTCCTGCCCCAGGTGAAGCCTGCCCCCAGGGCACTCGCGTTGCCCATAAGCCAGCCCACCAGGTGTCACTGAGCTGAGTTAACTCACCGCGACCCTGTGTGTTTCAGAGTGAGTGGCTTTCCACAGGGCTGTTCATGGATGTGGTCTTTTGGATCACTGGGGCTTTCTGAGGTACTGGGTGGGGGTGGGAGTTTGTAGTGCCAGCTTTCCAAGCACTAACTCATTCACACCACCCAGGGTCACATTGCCCATGGGTGTCCTTTGATCCCGACTGAGGGTTCCCCCTGCGTATTCACCTCTTCCAGCAGAGGCAGTATGCTGCTGAAGGCAGGGACTGTGGCCTCTGCACACTGAGCTTTGTGCTACAGAGGGACTCTTATGGGCTCTGGTCTCATACAATCAGGGACCAAAGCCCAGCTCTCCCCCTGAAGCTAGACACTCGACATCTCTGCCTCTCTGTCCCCGAATCTATAAATGGAGGGTAGTTCTGTCTCCCTGCTGGCATAATGGGTTAGCAAGGTCAGCAGTTCAAACCCACTAGCTGCTCCAAAGGAGTCCTATGGAGCAATGGTCTCAGAAACCTGACGCGGGGGGATCTGCTTTGTGGAGTCTGAGTTGGACTAGACCCAATGGCAGTGTAGGTTTGGGTATTGGGGCCCTTGGGGTGGACTAAGTGAAGCAACATAGGTAAAAGTACCTGGCACCAGGTAAGCCATCAGTAAGTTTCCTTCCACACCTGGGTGCGGGAGGGCTGGACACCTGTGAGCCCGTAAAGATGGGAGGGCATGGAGTAGCATTAATGGAGGGGCAGATTCTCAGCCCAACAAACGAACGATGACAACCGGACAGTGGTAATCTGGCACAATGTGAGCCCAGCCTCCCTGGTTGTGTGTGTTACCAGGGAGTCGGTTCTAACTCCCAGCAGCCTCATGAACAGCAAATGGAAGCACGGCCGCGACCACACCCATCTTCACCCTCTGTGGCATGTCCAAGTATACCCTGGGACCTCCTGCATCCATCCAGCTCATGGTGGGTGGCCCTCAGTTCACGGACTCTCTCCTCAACCAAACACAATGTCCTTTGTTGGTCATTACTGTTCTCCAAGTCCCATTTTACTAAGGGTGTCAGGCCCCTGACCATGCCCAGGAAGGGCCCGAATGTGGCATTCCATCGAGCCAGTTCTGGGAAAACACACTCGGGCCAGCAGTGTGACCCGGAGCTCGTCCTCCCTCATGATGCGACCCCCTCCGTCTTCCATGTTCCTCAGTTGACTAGCCTTCTCCCAAGATCCCTTCTGTCCTGTCCCCCAGGGAGCTCAGGGGACATGCACTTCGACCATGTCCCCTGGTTCTCCAGATGCCAGGCACTGGCCCAGGATGGGGAAAAGGCACAGGAAGTGCCCTGCAGGAAGGGCAGCTGGAGACATGAGCGGGCATTAGACATCTCGCCGCTTGAGTGTTTACAGAGCAGCTGCCAGGCGTAAGCACCGCCCAGCCTTACAGTCTGGGGAGTGGGGGCACAGGGACTGGAATTCCGACATGGAGCCAGGAATGCAGCCCCACAAATACACTACAGAGCAGCAGTTCCTTCCGGTCCTCTGGGCTCCCTATTGGCACAAAGGGCTTTCCGGTGGAGGGTCAGGGAAACAGGACATTCTGGCCCTGCACGGAGCTGGCCAGCTTCTGGCCTCCCCATTTGGCCTGTAGGTGGGACTGCCCACCAGGTCAGTGTCTGAGTCCTTCCTGGGATACAAACACTTCAAACACAGCTTGCAGAAGACCATCCAGGGCTGCCTTTGAGCCTGCCAAGGTCAAGCACGGGAAACTCGGGTCCAGGCTGGCCAATGGGAGTGAATGGGGTGGGGGGGTCCGGGGGGTGGGTGCCAGGCAATGCCTTCACATCCTTCAGAAGCAGCCTGCCAAAGGCCACGCGAGGGCCAACCTGAGCCCAGCCCTGTTGCTCACAGGCCCAAGCCAACATCTCAACATGAATATCAACACCTGCCAGTGCTTCCCCACCTCACATGCAGTGCCCCAGACAGCAGACTGTGTGGGCAAAGGGAGATGGTCGTCTTGGGCAGGACTCTCAGCCCATTGCTGTGTAGCAACACCGACAGGATTTAGTCAGTATTCCACCTCACTGTCCAAAGAGCACTCCCAGGGAGAGAGATGAGCCTGTCCGCTTCTGGGCAGATTTGCAGCTTCAGAAGCCCCATGGGGCTCGCCTTCCCAGTCCTCCTGGGGTACTGACAGCGTAGGTAGTGGGTTCAAATACAAGAAATTCTACAGGTGGGAGTGCCTGCTGTTGTAACATCATCCGGCCAGGGCCCTATAGGGTCATGCTGAGTCAATGTGTGTTTCTGAGAACACGTCACTTCAAGTTTGAATCCCCACTCTGCTTTCAGGTGTTAGCCAAGAGATGCTGGTGTGGGAAGTAGGGAAAGACTAGATTGGGGGGTCTCAGGAGGAAAGTCATCTCTTTTCTTTGTTGGAATAGAGTTTGGTTTGGGATGTGTTTTTGTGTGTTTTCTTTTAGATATAAGTGTATGTATGTATGTGTATATATGTGTATATGTATATATATATACACCATATTAAATGAAGGGGGAAGTGCAGAGTGGAGACCCAAGGCCCAAGTGTCGGCCAATGGAGATCCCCTCATAGAGGCGTTTAGGAGAGGAGATGGGTTAATTAGGGTGCGAGGTAGTGCCGATGAAGAACACAGCTTTCCCCCAGATCCTGGATGCTTCCTCCCCCCAACTACCATGATCCGAATTCTACCTTGCAGGCTTGGATAGGACAGAGGCTGTACACTGGTACATATGAGGACTGGAGGTACAGGGAATCCAGGGTGGATGATACCTTCAGGACCAAGGGTGTGAGGGACGATGCTGGGAGAGTGGAGGGTGAGTGGGTTGGAAAGGGGGAACTGATTACAAGGATCCACATGTGACCTCTTCCCTGGGAGAGGGACAGCAGAGAAGGGGGGAAGGGAGACTCCGGATAGGGCAAGATATGACAAAATAACGAGGTATAAATTACCAAGGGCACATGAGGGAGGGGGGAAAGGGGAGGGAGGGGAAAAAAAAAGAGGACCTGATGCAAGGGGCTTAAGTGGAGAGCAAATGCCTTGAGAATGATTGGGGCAGGGAATGTATGGATGTGCTTTATACAATTGATGTATGTATATGTATGGATGGTGATAAGAGTTGTATGAGTCCCTAATAAAATGTAAAAAAAGAAAAGAGGAGAAAAAATGATTAGGGCAAAGACTGTACAGATGTGCTTTATACAATTGATGTATGTATATGTATGAACTGTGATGAGAATTGTATGAGCCCCTAATAAATTGTTAAAATTAAAAAAAGAGAATTGCATGAGCCCCCAATAAAATGATTAAAAAAAAAAAGAAGAAGTTTCAGTACCATCTCCCAGGTACCCAGCACCCAAACAAAAGTAGAACAAAACACAAACCAAACTCACTGCCATAGAGGGGCTTTAGACTCATCGTCCCAGACAGGGGAGAGTAGAACTGCCCTTGCAGGTGTCTGAGACTGTAACTCTTTACAGGAGTTGCCAGCCTCAACTTTCTCCCCTGTAGCTGCTGGTGGGTTTCCAACCACTGACCTTGGAGTTAGCATCTGTGTTAGTCCAGGTTGACTAGAGAAACAAAATCCAGAGACACTCATAATGTATGTATAAGAAAGCTTTATATAAAGAGTAAATTGTATATATATATATATATATATTTTTTAATTCCAGTCCAGATGGAGTCCATAAGTCCAATAATAGTCCATATGTCCAATACCAATCTATAAATTCCTCTTCAGACTCATGCAACACATGCAATGATGCCGAATGCAGGAAAATCACAGACCAGTGGGTGGGAAGTCTTGTGGATTCAGTGGCAGTGGAAGCATCTTAAGGATGGCAGGGGTCTCCACATGGCTCCTCCAGCTTCAAGGCTCTATTGTAGTTCCATGTGTCTTGTCAGCAGGAAGATGAAGCAGAGAGGGTGGTTCTGGCCTCCAGTGAACTCTATATCTCTGTAGAGCAGTGGTTCCCAACCTGTGGGGCTCAACCCCTTTGGGGGCGGAATGACCCTTTCACAGGGGTCGCCTAAGGCCATCAGAAAGCATGTAAATATTTCACAATATATAATTACATATTGTTTTGTGGTTAATCACTATGCTTTCATTATGTTTAATGATGTTCAATTTGTAACAATGAAAATACATCCTGCCTATCAGATATTTACATGGCGATTCATAACAGTAGCAAAATTGCAGTTGTGAAATAGCAACAAAAATAACTTTATGGTTGGGGGTCACCATAACACGAGGAACCGTATCAAAGGGTTGGGGCATTAGAAAGGTTGAGAACCACTAAGTAGAGCCTCCAAATGAGGTCCTCAAGCTGCAACCTGATTGACAGGCTAAACTCCACCCCTTCGCTCTAAGTAGTCTCAAGTTGACACCAGATGGTGTAACTACCACAGCAGCCCCACCCTTAACCACCATGCCAGTACAGCTCCCACCTAGCACCCAGCTTTCCCTATTATTAACACCTGACACTGTTACAGCCCCTTTGTCACAGCGGATGAACCAACACGGATATCTTATCATTTACGGAAGCTCATCCATTATTTCCATCTCCTCAGTGCCCCCTTTTTCTCTTCCAGGATCCATCCAGAATCCCACAGTAAGCATCACATTTCCTGGAGTTCTGAAACTTCTCCTCGTTGGGGATGACCTTTGACTGTGCTGAGCAGGCCCATCAGGTATGACCCCTCTGTGGAATCTATCCAATGGCTGTCTCTCGAGTAGACTAGGGCTGTGGGGGCTTGGGTGGGAGGATAGAGAGGTTTACCAAGAGGCAACTCGGAACACACGTGCAGTGAAAGCCAGGACCAGGTAGAATTTCTGGTGCTTAACCCCAAGCTTGGGGGCAGCTTTGAAACGATGGCCCAACAGAACCAGACCTAAGGGGACGCTGGGCATCCCAGGCAGCCTCCATGACCTCATCTAGTGAAAGCAGATGCCCTACCCCACTGACATAAGGGGTGTCCGCTGCTGCACCCACCGGCCCAGGATCAGTGTTGGGCTCATGAAGTGCCCGTTTCAGCTTCACGCTTGGCTACATTTCTGCGCGTCCATGCTACTGGTTAGCAGAGAGGGCCGACAGAAAGTACCCCCACCCACGCATCGAAAACGGGGTGGTGACTGTGTGGGTAGAACCAGGAAGGGAGGGGGGTTGAGGTGACCCCACCTTACCTGGAGCAGGCTGCTTAGTTTCAATTCCATAAACTGGGAAAGGGACAAAGCCCTTTCTGTATTTGGGTAGAGATAGAGTTTGCAAATGATCTCATTCCCCCCTGAAGGCAGACAGAGTGGAAGAGCTGCAGCCTCGCTAACAAGCGCAGTAAACTGGGTTCTGGGCCTGCTGCCCCCTGTTCTCCCGCGGTGCCGTCTTCTCTGTTTGGGGCCGACTTGGTGTTTTCCCTCTTTCCCCTCTCTTTCTCCTTGTACTTTCTCTCATGTTAATTATATTAGTTGCCATGGAGACAGTGATGTCATTGGCACGGGCACACTCAATGACATCCAAAAGCACAGTTTATAGCATGGTTCGAAATTTATTCCATAGCTGGAAGGGGGTGGGCTATATGGTGATTATATCACAGGCACCATCTGGGCATTGGGTTGGGGAGCAGTTGGAGAGTAGCGGGATGATGGGGGGGGGCACCCCAGTGACTGGGGAATGATTACATGTGGATGGCATGAAGGGCATCTTGGGTACTCTGAAGGTTTGCCTCTTGGCTTTGGTCTAACAGCACTGGACCCCACCAGCTGTCCCCAATTTAGGACCGCAGGATCGTGCGTGGAGTGGAGCTGCACAGTGCATCCACCATACCACGAAGCGTGCGCGCGTGCGCGTGTACGCATGTGTGTGCGCGTGCATGCATACGCGCTGCCTGCGCCAAAGCCAACCTGCTAATAGGATAGGGTGACTCCCAACCCGCAGCGCACGTGGGCCCACAGGCTGCACAGACACGTGCGGCACTAGCCTGCCCATCTGTACTTGGTTCTAAGGAGCCCTGGTGGCGCCATGGGTAAGAAGCGCTACGCTGCAAACCGAAAAGGTACAGCTGACACGGAGCAGCCCTGTGCGGTCATATGAGGTCCCTGCGGGTCAGAACCGCTCCATTCCATTGTACGCGGAGTAGTCATAGTTACGTCACATATGTAATTTCCGCCACGACTCCACCTCCTCCCTGCCGCCCGCCATGGAGTCTGAAATCCTGGGGCGCCGGGGTGAAGGGGCGGGGTCAGGTGGGCGCAGGGCGGTGGGCAGAACCGTAGACATCAAGGTCAGAAAAGGTGCAGGTTCCAGGCTTGCGTGCGGCCTGAATCAGGCTTGCAGTCCTTTGGGTGGGGCCAGTCAGACCCCACAAGGTGGAGGCCCTTGAGTATCGCCTGAGCTTGCTGCTGCGACTCAGCAAACCCAGGGTGCAGAGCTCCGGGGAGCCGCAGGGGGCTCTGATCAGTCATGGAACTTGCCTGGATCCGAGGAAGGTGGACTTGGGGCAGCAAAGGGCACACTGGACAGGGACTGAAACCTAAAGCCAAACAGGTTCAGAGGATAGGCAAATGATTGACCCCTGAACTTGTCCGAGGGACAAGCTGTCTGGCCTTGGGCGTCCAATAATGACATCCAGTCCCTCCTATGGCCTTTCCTGGTTTTGAAGGCACTGGCAGTGCCAAGATGGCATCCTGCCTCAGACTTACCTGTTCCAAAAAATTCCATTGGGCTAAGTAGAGTCAAGTGCCAAGCCATGAACCATTTCCTACACCCACAGTGTGCACACTCTCATTCACCAGGCTTGGGTCATATGGTCACCCTGGAGCCAATAGGAGATGGACAGGGGCCACTTGGCCCTAGATAGAAGTCAGGGAGTAGGGTTTAGGCCGGCAGAACTCAGTGCTGTCCAGGGTGGGCTTTATACCTCTTTCTTCCCTCAGCCCCATGCTGGTGTGTCGCTTCCACAGTGATCAGAATCTTCAGTGACCAGCGAGTTCCAACATGCTCAGCCTTGAGCTAGGCCCCATGACTCCCTACCCCATAGCCCAGTGCTCCACACCTAGTAACCACACCCAGAGTGCTCAGGCCCTGAGGAAGATCTTCGATGGTCCCTGAAACTGAAATCAGGTCCTGAGGGCTGAGGAGATTGGTGCCCAGGGGAGAAGGAGGTCAAGATCTTCCAGGAAGAGTTATGCCCCAGAGCCCTGAAAGGACAAGACCCCGTCCTAACATGATGATGATGATGAGAGCACTTGACTATCACCATCCACCTCACCTGAGACAGGTGCCAGGCCATAAGGTAACAGACCCAGAGTGTTGGATCTAGCCCTGGCACACATGAGTCGCAGACATGTTTGCTGTGACAGAATGGTCACTTCTTATGAACCCAAGAGGATTTCACAGAGAAAATGGAAAGGTTGGCCTGTCATGGACCATCCTAATGATCCCGGAGACGGTTGAACCCATGATTGTAGGTCTAGCTCATCAGGAGAAAAATGCTGGTTTTCACTGGCCCGCTGCCTTGGCAAACACTTGGCACAGCATTCTCAGGAGCATTCTGGTGGCATTTCTGTCCTCTTTCAACCCTCTCATTGGCACGTCGTTCACATAGCATGCAATCCAATAGTTCGTCTGGAGGCATTTCTGCTGATTTTCCCTTCTTCTGACAGTCCACGGTATCCTCAGTGTTCCTCGCCGACACCACAGGCCGAACGCCCTGATTCTTCTCCGGTTCTTTTTCACTGTGCAGCTTTCCGTCTTGTGCCAGGAGACTGAGGGCTATTCGTAGTAACGACCAAACCAAACACACCCGCCAAGAGCCCATCCGACTCATAGCCACCATTGGTTGAGTTTCCAAGGCTGTACATCTTTACCGGGAGCAAACAGCTTCAACTTGAGCCTCAGAGGCAGCTGGTGGGTTTGAACCACCGGCCTTGAGGTTAGCAGTCTTAGCACTTACTCGGGCTCCTCACCACCAGGGTTCCTCATTAGCAGCCATCGTAATGATAGTTATAATCATAGGTGGGATCGCCGGAGTGTCTCAGCACGAGAGCCATGGAGGGTGACAGTGAGGAACTTGGGAGGGAAGAAAAGGGGTGGAGATGATTTAGACTGGTGGGTCTCCATTAGGGTGAATTTGCCCCCCCATGGGACATTGGGTGATATCTGGGGACTCCATCAGTCATCACGGGGTGGGGGGCATGGGTGCTACTGGCATCGAACAGGCAAAGCCAGGATGCTGCTAACCACCCTCCAGTGCACCAGCTCACACCCACACACCATGGCCATGGTCGAGTCCTACCACAGTGAACTTACAGGACAGAGTAGAACAGCTCCCCAGGCTGTAAATCTTTATGGTGGGTCTGAACCACTGACCTTGGGGCTCACAGCCAAGCGCTTTAATCACTGCAATGCCAGGGTTCCCTACAGTGCACACACAGTACATACCATAAAACAAAGCATTTGCTTGCTCACTACCATGGAGTCGATGCTAACTCATAGTGACCCTCTGTGGGTTTCTGAGACCGTAACTATTTATAGGAGTAGAAAGCCCAGTCTTTCTCCCATGCAGCAGCTGGTGGTTTCAAACTGCCGACCACACAGATCAAAGCACAAAGCATAACCACTATGCCACCAGGGCTCCTTAAACAAAGGATTCTATTATACACCCCCCCCCACAAATCAGTATGTCCTGAGATGGAAGAACTTGGTTTAGATTTGATGGGGGTGCTGTCACAGAACATGGATGGTCTGGGTGTCAAAACAGGCTCTGGGCAGGACCAGGGTCCAGGGTCCATAGAATAGCTTTCCCCTTTGTCCCCCACGGCCAAGTGAGCATCCCCCTCTGCTGATTTGCAATGTGCTGCTGCCCGGGTGGTAGAGAAGGTGTTAGCCAAGTCTGGGGAGCTTGCTGTTTTCTGCTGCCGTGGATCCCTGATTCACGGCTACTTCGTGCACAATGAGACTGGATCACAGTGTTTTCATGGGCTGACTTTGTAGAAGTAGATTGCCAGGTCTTTCTTCCTCGTCTGTGTGAGTCTGCAAGCTCTGCTGAAACCGATGCCCGCATCCCAGCAATGCCCAAGGCTCCACTGACAGGCAAGTGTTGCCTGCGCAGTAGATGCCTTGGCTGGGATTTGAACCCAGGTCTCCATGTGGAAGGCAAACATTCTACACTGAACCCCTGCTGCCCACACCCCCACCCCATCATAGACCCACTTGTCCCTCGAGTGGGTATAAACGCCCTGCACCCACACCTGGCTTGCAGCTCGAAGCTCCCCAGCCAGGAAACAGACCCACCCCTCCCTCACCACTCAGCCTGGCAGCCAGCCAGCCCTCCAGTCTCCAGTCAGAAATGTTGCTTCCTTTCCTTAATGGGAGCCCAGGAGAAGGCAAGGAGGAACATGAACAGGGAGAGGGAGAGAGAGTCAAAACCAGGAATTGGGATCAAGACCTGGACAGAGAGAGACAGACACAGCGGAGCAGACAGCTCTGCCTGCCAGAGCACAAGACACCCAGACAGAGGCCAGCCGAGTCAGGCTGAGGAACATGAGGGGAGACACAGGGGCTTCCTAGAAGACCCCACCTCCACAAGCCGAAGCCAGAAACTTGTTCAAGGCTTGTCCAGCCTCCAGCGAGAGGCTGAGCAGGGTTGGGGAAGTTTCCCATCACGGGTCCCCGGGCGAGCAGGCACCGTTTACGCCACCTCCGGCATTCCCTGCTCACTGGGCACTTGCCAACAGGAAATTCCGGGGATAAATCTTTCCACTCGGAGTCTTTAAAAACTTGCATTTATTTTCATTGGTGCTGGGGGTGGGGTGGAAAAGGGGGAGAGGGGCAAAAGGAAAGAAAAATATAAGCAAAGGAAAGCCCATCTCGGATGGCCCCAACTGGGTCGCCTGGGGACAGGCAGGAGGGGACACACTGTGTCCCGCTGGCTTCATTTTTCACCTGGCAGGATTTATGACCTCACACTCCCATGACATCACAGGGGTTGCCATGGACGCTGCTGTATTGTCGTAAACAAAGGCCGCTGGCTGAGCTGAGCGGGGAGGGGAAGCAGGGCTCTGTGTAATGTGTTTTCTTGGGAAGGCAGCTTGTTGGGGAGTCTGGAAGGCTGGGGAAAGGGCTGTCTGCACGGGTCACTTGCAGTGACTTAGCCCTGGACTGGACAGGACACCAGGGAGGAAGCTGGTCCCTGCAGGAGGGCTTTCTGGCCTGACATGCTGTCACTGTTCAGAGGCCCTGTGCTTCCCTTCCTGCCTCAAACATCCACGTCATCCATCCATCCATCCATCCATCCATCCATCCATCCATCCATCCATCCATCCATCCAGCAAACATGCACAGCACACCTACTCTGTGCAAAGCACTGGTGCCACATGGCGCAGTTGATTCCGCCCGCTGTCTCAAAGTAGATCTGTGCCTGACAGGGTTTCTGATGGAAAAAGATTGCCAGGCCTGTCTTCCAGGGCACCTTGGGGGAGACTTGAACTGCCAATCTTTCAGTTATTAGTCTGGTGCATTACCCTTTGCATCACCCAAGGACTAAGCACTGTCTGGTGAAAAACAGAGGCCACTCATGCCCCTCCAGAAGCTGCCCCCTTCCCCAGCAAGCAACCCTGCCTGAGCATGTGAAACTGTAGAACATGCCAAGTGCACCCACAGAAGCTGACAGACCACCCGGATGGGACAATTGGAGAGGAGGCTCCTTGGGAGGGCTTCTTGTAGGAGATGAGGTTTAAGAGGAGACCTGGAGGAGGAGAGGGAGAGCAGGTGGCAGGAACTAAGGTAAGGACGATGGTGGTTGGCAGAGTGGCCACCGAGACCTAACCGCCCTGTAGGACCCTTCCTTCAATGGTTAGGCCTAGAGTTGCTGCACCCAAGCCCAAACCAAACCCTCAGCCCACAGTGACCCTATGGAACAGCGGTTCTCCCCCTTCCTAATGCCGCCCCCCTTTAGAACAGTTCCTCATGTGGTGGTGACACCCCCAACCATAACATTATTTTCATTGCTACTTCTTAACTGTCATTTTGCGGTTGTTATGAATCAGGCACTCCCTGTAAGAGGGTCCTTTGAACTCCCCAAAGGGGTCGCGACCCACAGGTTGAGAACCGCTGCTATAGGTGGTTTCCAGAACTGGAAATCTTAATTGGACCAGACAACTTCATCTTTCTCCAGGGGAGCAACTGTTGGGTGTGAACTACCAAATGGGCAGTGAGCAGTCCGGCAACACATCTCCCATGGTGCCACTAGGGCTTCCTGTGATCCAGCTGTTCTGTTCCTAGGTCTATAGGTACTGGAAAACAGGTTGTTCTTAGGTGTGCTATCAAGTCGGTTCTGACTCACAGCAAACCTATCTGTGTGTCACAGAAAGAAGCACCGCCCGGTCCTGCCCCATCCTCACGATCACTGTTATGTCTGAGCCCGTCCTTGCAGTCACTGTGTCAGTCCATTCCACGGGGTCTTCCTCTTGCTCACCGAGTCTCTACCAAGCGTGATGTCTTTTGCCAGAGACAGCGTTCCTTTGAAAAGAGATCCAAAGTCTATCAGTCTTTCCCTCCTTGAGTCTCAGGAGCCCTGTGACTGTATGTCTTCCAATACAGGTTTATCTTTCCTGCGGTCTCTAGCTCCGACCGAAATGTTCACAAGACTGCTCACAGCAGCATTAATTCGTGCAGCCCCACAGACATGTGGGGACAACCCAAAGGTGCCTCAGGGAATGTTATCGGGCAACAAAAAGAATGAAGTACAGGTTCAGTTGCAATGTGGATGGATCATGAAGCACATGAAGAGGAAGGAGCCAGCATCCAAGACCCCCTACTCTGCGGCTCCACTTAGACCAAATGTCCAGAATTGGAGAGTCCACAGACACACAAAGTAGATCCACGGCTGCTTAGGGGTGAGGCAAGTATTGGGGTAAAGTGATTAAGATGTTATAAAATTTGACAGTGGTTCTGATTACACCTATCTGGGAGTGTCTACTGAAATCCACTCTACCCTTTAAATGAGTGAATTGGGTGATATTTAAATTCTGTCTCAGTCACACTATGGTATCAAATTTCATATACCAATAAAAACAAAGGCCAAAGAGAAATTGTGGAGGGGCAGAGCAGGGGCGGGGATCTGTTAGAAGGTGGTGAGAGGTGCTAATGCACGAGCTCAGACGCAGGGGGACCTTCTGTATGAGAGCATGAAATGTCGTACTCCCGCGTCATCTTCATACTCACTGGTGGGCTTGAGCCCAGTGCCCCGGAATTCTTCACTTGGTGTCTCTTCCAACCCAAGGAACTTGCCTGCCACCATGATACTGGACCATACTCCCTTGTGATCCATCGGGCTTTCATTGACTTAATTTCTCTGAACTTGATCACTAGTCCTCTTTCTTCTCTGTCTGCCTTAGCTTGGAAGTGCCACTAAGTGAATCTTGAATGGTCCTTAGACGTGAAGATGACAAGCCTTCATCTTAAGTACGTTGGTGGATATCTGATCAGGAGGGACTAGTCCCTGGAGGGAACATCATTCTTGGTAAAGCATCAGGAAAGAGAAAGACCCTCTATAGGATGGATCGACACAGGGCCTGTAACAATGAACTCAAATATAGCAATGAATGATGGTGAGGACGATTCAGGAACAGGCGGTGGTGTTTCATTCTGTTAACAGAGTCACTACGAATCAGAACCACCTCAAGGGCTGCTCACCACAGTCTTAAGTGATGAGTAGATCCAGACCCCAGAACCCAATTTAAATGGGTTAGGCAACATTCGGAACTAAATTTCTTACGAACATGGATACAAACATTCTCAACAAAATCCTAGCCAATATAATCCAATAAAATATTTTAAAAAGAAATTATAATACATCATGATCAAGTGGAACTCATCCCAGGTAATGCAAGGCTGGTTCAACATTAGGGGGAAAAAAATCAATGTAAGCCACCATATAAATAAAACCAAGGAGAAAAGTGACGTCATCCTATCAATGCATAAAAGACAGTTGACCAAATCCAACCGCCACTCCTGATAAAAGCACTCACCACTGCAGGAATAATAGAAATTCTTCAACACAATAAAGGCCATCTATGGAAGACCAATGGCAAAACTCTTGCTCAATGGGGAGAAGCTGAAAACATTGCCCTTTTGGGGACCAGACATAATAATCACCACTATTACTCAATAATGTTCTGGAAGTTGTGGCCAGAGGTATTAGACAACAAAAGGAAATCAAAGACACCCAAACTGACAAAACCCCCAAATCCCACTGCCATCAAGTCAATTCCACCTCATAGTGACCCTAGGGGTCAGGGTGGAATGGCCTTGTGGGTTTCCAAGACTGAAACGCTTTCTAGGAGTGGAAAACCTCCTCTTTCTCCCCATAACAGCTGGTGGTTTTGAAGTCCTGACCTTGTGGTTGGCAGCCCAAGACACACCCTGCTATGCCACCAACTTTCTATTCGTGGTGGATGATGACTCTATACAGAGAAGACTCCACAAGACAATTGTTGAAATGGAAAGATTTAACAACATGCTGGTGACAAGATGAACATGCAAAATGGGGGACTGGTTTGCACATACGGAAAAGTCTAGACTAATGTGTACTTCAGGCGCAGTGAGACGCTCAGAACCCAGACGCTTCTCCATATGGTTTCTATTCCCAATCTCCGCCGAAAGGTTGCTAGTAGTTCCTGTCATGTTGTCTTGGATTTGAGGCCAGCCGGAAAGCGTAACTATGCCCTTTCCAGTGGCTTCAGCAAAAGTGCCAATCCCCAGACCAGTGAGAATGCAGTGCTTTGATTGGACTCACACCCCTGCAGCCCCTGGCACCTCCCCCAGAATTGAAGAATGCAGTTCACATTACCCAATGCAGAGGAACTGTGCATGGGGAACTGTGGGTGGGGGGGGGCCACAGGGGCACAATGACAAGGGAGACCCAAGCACAGAATCCAGGAGGCCTTTCTGCCGTCAAATATTCTGCTTAAGCAACTCCCCACGCCAAAGGTATTGAGTAAACACTGTGCGTCGTATTCTGTCAATGACACATTGAAGCCACCACCCCAAAAGTGAAGACCACCTGCTGGTCACCAGCGAAGCAACCCCCTCCTTCCCCCACCCCCGGCCCCCCAAACTTCACCTCTGCTCTCAGCATGAGCTTCAACTACCCATGAATCAGGACACAAGAGGTCATTTATTCACCCGACGGCGATTATATGATCACAGCCAGCCCCGGCTGTTCATTTCTCCAGGATCAGGAAATTGGAAGGTCTGAAAATGAGAAGCAGACAGGAAGTCGACAGGAACAGGGCAGGGCTGAGCCCCAAGCAGGGGCTTGGGAAAGTTTTCTGATGCCTACAGGTTGTTGTTTACACACACACACACACACACACAAACACACACACACGCACACACACACGCACACACACACACACATACACGGCAAGGCAGGGGTCCTGGGTCCTCACCCAGCTGTGAGGCTGACACGCCGTGTCATGGTGGACAGGTCACTCTGCTTTTCCAAGCAGCCAATGTCCAGTGAGAATGAGCTCACTTTCCCTCACCTTTCTTCTCTGACTTCTGCCAGCCTCTTCACCTGGACTGCCAGGGCCTGTATGCCCTCTGCCCACATAGCCTGCCTGGCCAGCCTGTTCCTTGTACCTAAGGTAACTACTCTCACCTCTGAGCGCGGACATATGGAAGCACTCCCTCCCTAGGACAGGGAGTCCCATGTCTCTACCCAGGTGCTCTCTGCTAATGGATGCTACAGCTGCCCTTTTTGGCCTTTGGGTGGGGTGGGGGAGCGGTGGAGGGGGTGGGTTTTCTGCACTGGTCATGAGCATCTTGTACCCTGAGACATTGGCATTTGTTTTTTCCCTGACACACAGTAGGTACACAATAGGTGCTTTGTTGAATTCATATATGAAAACAGGCAGGCGTGCATCCAAGGGTTACTGCATCCATCTTGGTCTCCAGCATCATATGTTGTCTTGCCCATGGCATGTGATGATGGAGTCATCATGCTCAGGTGATGGAGGATGGATGAATGGATGGAAGAGGGAGGGAGGGAGAGATGGATGGAAGGATGGACGGGTGGATAGGTTGGTGGGTACATGGAATAAAAGAAGGAAGGAAGGAAGGAAGGAAGGAAGGAAGGAAGGAAGGAAGGAAGGAAGGAAGGAAGGAAGGATCATTTTTTCCAAGTCTTGGGGAGGTTATTTCTTCCATGTAAGGTAAACGAATCCTAGTCTGTCTAGACCTGAAAGGCTACCTCCGGATATAGCCATGTAATGCTAAAACTAATCAAACCCCCGGCAAACCAGGATGCGTTGATCACCCTATCCCAGCTACCTCCATGACCCAGGCTCAGAGCTGACTCAGTCAGATTGAAATGCTGTCACTAAATCCTGGTCACTCTCCCCTGCCCTGTGTTCCGTGGCTTCCTGGTTATGTCACATCCGAGTGTCTGCCTCCGTTTACTTGAGGACAGAGTGCCTTTACCCACAGTAACTGCTGAGAGGGACCCAGAACCGGACTTAGAAAGATCTTCACAGCATTGCTCCTTAGAGGCCCATCTAAGTCCTGCATGTACATTTTCTCCTCTCATTCTCCCATGGCACCCAGAAGGTTGGACTCGCTTATTTCTCAGAGGTCACTGGAGCCCAGATTGGACGTGACCTCCCCAGGCTCTCACGCCTAGATGTCTTTGCAAGATGTGAACCCAGAACTTTCGAGTCCAAAGCCAGTGCTTAGGGAGCACCCAGAGGGAGCCCCACTCTGGCCCCCCCTGGACCAAGCAACTTCCAGAGATCCCTTCTAGGCACTGAACCCAGTTGGAAGCCCCCTAGAGCCCTGTCCTCATTGGCTGGAGTCCAGGGTCCTGAGGATAAGCAGGCGTCCTCCAGTGAGGCAGTCAGAAGCAGCTCAGCTCTCTTGCTCTGGAGACAGGACAGGGGCCAGTGGGATTGGCCACCTGGAGCCCTCAGCATCCTAACAGGCCTGCCACCACCTGGCCAAGCCCAAGGGCAGGGGATGCGGCTCCCAGGCCAGCGGGTCCTTTCCAGTGTCCGCTGAGAAAATGAGCCCTCCTGTGCCCTGCAGCCCCCCTGGAATGCCCACTCTGTCCTGGGCACAGGCCCCCACCTCCCAACCCCAGTACCAATGGGAAATGAGCGAGGGTCCCGGCTAGGGGAGAAAGAAAGTGCTGACTTAAGAAACAGAAAGCCCGGCCAAGGCAGCACTTTCTGACTGTGGGCTGGGCCTGTTGGCACTTGCCAGTTCCCAGCACGTCTGCAATGGTGCATTTTCATCAAAGGCAGGGCCAGCCTGGCAGCTGCCAGCTCCAGCACCACCCCTCTGCTCCTGGGTCCCAGGTTGGTGTCTAGAGGGCCCTTATCTCTCCCTGTGCCTTCTAGGCCCAGCCGCCCTTCAAGGCCCTCTCCTCCCACCCCACCCCCACCCCCACCCTGCCTTTCCTGGGACTCCACCTCTTTTCCTCCCTCCCTGAGAGTTGAGCAAGATCACCGTTTATTGAGCCAGGACAGTCTACTACTGGGGAGCCCTGGTGCACCATGGTTAAACATTCAGCCGCTAGGCCTGCGGTTCTCAACCTGTGGTTAGCGACCCCTTTGGAGGTTGAACGACCCTTTCACAGGGGTCGCCCGATTCATAACAGTAGCAAAATGACAGTGATGAAGTAGCAACTTCATTATGGTTGGGGGGGTCACCACCACATGAGGAGCTGTATTCAAGGGTCGCAACATGAGGAAGGTGGAGAACTGCTGTGCTAGGCAAAAAAGGCCGGAGTGGCAGTCGGTTTTCCTCGCATTTGCAGCCTTTGAAGCCCTCTGGAGCCTCTCAGAGCTGTTCCTCTCTGCCCTGTAGAGTCGCTGTGAGTCAGAATCGGCTCCATGGCTGGTGGGCTGGGGTTTGTTTTTTCGGACAGTATAGACCAACTACTGCTGATCACAACTCCTGGTGATCCTATGCTGACCAGGTAGAAATGCCCATGGGATTTGTGGGTGTTTTTCCCCCCAGCCTGGTGGCATAGTAGTTATGTATTCAGCTGCCAATCCCAAAGGTCAACAGTTCGAAACCACTAGCTGCTCCTCAGGAGAAAGCTGGGGCCTCTTCTCATACAGAGTTACAGTCTCAGTAACTCCCAGAGGCAGTTCTCCACTGTCCTATAGGGTCACTATGAGTCAGCCTTGACTCCATTGCAGTGAGTTTTGTATTTTTGTGTGGAATCGTTATGGAAACAGGACACCAGGCCTTTCTTCCGTGGTACACCGGGTAGGCCCAAACCACCCCCCTTCATATTACTGGTCAAGCGCATGCTGCTTCTGCAACCCAGGGAGCTAGGGACACTTGAGTAAGGACAACAGGGAGCCATAGAAGACACCGTCCTTGTTTCTAAACCAAAAAATCATCTCATGGTCAGCGACTGGATGCCCCTTTCCTGCCCCAAGTCTTTCTTAAGAGTCACTCCTTTCCCTCCCTCTGTCTGCCTCTTCCATCTCTCCCTCTTTTTTCAGGCTACTTCAGTCAGCTCTGCTTGAGCCCTGCTGCATACCAGACCCTTGACTGGGTGCTGGAAACGCAGGCAGGCGTGGGAGGCTGTGCTGGTGATCCTGGGCCCCCGGAGGCGCTGCCGGGAGGCGTTGAACTGCTCATTACAAAGCTCGTGGTTCAAACCCACCAGCTGTTCCTTGGGAGAGAGAGGAGGCTGTCTGTTCCCATAAAGACTTACACTCTCGGGAACCCACAGGGGATGTTACACCTTGCCTCAAGAGTTGCCGCGCGTTGGGATTGTGGATTCGGTTTTGCTTTTGGATCTGCTCCGGGAAGAATGTGCAGCCTCAGAATACCCTGTACAGCATGTTTACCCTGTACAGCATGTCAACTGAGTGGTGGCTATGGGTTTTGGTTTGGGTTTTTTGTGTTCCCGCCGGTGCAAGTAGTTAATGCGCTCGTGGTCTTACCCACAGGCATCTCATAAGAAAGGCCTGGTGAAAAATCACCCCTTGAAAAGTCCCCTGTAGTTCTGTTCTGCCTCAGTCATCCATTTCCTTGGCTGAAGCCCAGCATCAGCCTTGGGCCTTGTGCATGTCTCAGGCTGCTTCCCCATTGCTCAGCCCCAGCTAGCCTCCTGCAGCAGTGGGCCCAGGTCTGACTGAGAAGAGGGCAGTCATGGAGCTGAAGCATGTGAACAGACAGCAGGTCCACAGTGGCCTGGCCCTGCCAGGCCCAGGCCCAGAACTGCTGACCTGCCAGATCTGCTTGACAGAGCCTGAGCAGCTCTGAGAGGCCCCAAACCAGTGAGCAGCCAGGAAAGGCTGATGTGAGCGGACAAATGACCAGAATCCAAACGGCAAGTGCCTCACCTGGCCCTGAGCTGGTGCTGACGGATTAGAACAGACATGCAGGTCACTGGCTGACTGGACACTGGGGGAGCCGAGGGTAAATCAAAAGCCAAACGCTGATGCTGTGCAGGTGCCAGAGCTCAGGGTGAAAAGGGGAATCTAGGAGGAGGGTTTGCAGGACACTGACACTGGACTGTGTATTCCAGAATGTCTTGAGACCAAGCACCCTCAAATTCCAAAGGAAACCTTGATTTTACCCAAATGGTGAAACCAGCCTGGATACCCCCAACTTCCTATCCGGGGGTTGGCTCATCCATGGTAAAAGCTGTGGGGCTTCAGGGAAAGCCCCCCTCCTTCCTAAGGACTCCTGCAGACAAGGTCAGCGTCGAGGATGTCAGGCCCCACCTGGGAAGAACTTGTACCTCTATGACACCATGGAGATGACATCGAGTGTTCCAGAATGTCATACCTGAGTGTGCCCATCTTCCATGCCCTACCATGCAAGGTGACCTACCGCCCGGACGTCCAGTGTCTCATGCTTTGGGACATGTTTTCAGGAGAGACCAGTCCCTGGAAAAGGATCCCAGTCATGCTTAGTAAAGTGGAGGGGCAGCAGAAGAGAGGAAGACCCTCTGGACAAGATGGATGGACACAGCTACTGCAACCGTGGGCTCCCACAGCACAAATGTGAGGGTGGTGCAGGACTGGGTGGTGATTCATTCTGTTGTGCATGGGGTCTCTGTGGGTCAGAACCTATTCGACAGAACCTACCAACAATAACAAGCCCAGGTGAGTTATTGATTTGGTTTGAATTGTACTGTTTGCTTCTGCAGCCTAAAGCATTCTAAACAACAGACTTGCTACCTGTCATCAAGCTGGTTTAATGAACCACTGCTCAGTCAAACACCATCCCACGATTAACTGCAAATCAGACCATTGAGCTCCACAGGGCTCTCATTGGCTGGTTTCCAGCAGTAGGCTGCCAGACCTTTCTTCCTAGTCTTAGCCACTGCACACAAACCACCACTGATAGATGAGGTGATGGCTGCTCTGGAGGGTGCATTGGCCAGGGCTAGAACTCTGGCCTCCTGCCTGGGAGACCAGAATTCTACCACAGGACCATCACAGTCTCTTCGCCCCAGGATGACAGGGAGAATTCAGGCAAGGATACCTTAAGCACCTTGTAAGCACACAGTCCACATGATTATAGTTCATATCATGACTATAACCAATTCATTGTTTATAGTCAGCGCATTATTGACAATGGGTTACATGTGACAGTCACTAGTGCTCTGGCTCCATATTTCTGGCTCATGCTCCTGCCAGCACCAGGGAATTTGGCGTTCTCACCATTTGGGTGGGAGGAGCTGTGTAACTGAACTCAACTCAATTCAATTCAACCCAACCCAACTCAACTTAACCCAACCCAACTCAACTCAACCCAACCCAACTCAACCCAACTCAACAACTCAGTTTAACCCAACCCAACTCAACCCAACTCAACTCAGCTCAACTCAACCCAACCCAACTCAATTCAACCCAACCCAACCCTCCCCAACTCAATCCAACCCAACTCAACTCAATGTCACCAAGAGGAACTTGTAACAGAACTGAACTCAACTCAATCCAACCCAACTCAACCCAACCCAATCCAACCCAATTCAACTCAAGTCACTGTCACCAAGTTGGTTTGGACTCATAGCAACCCCATAGGATAGCATCGAACTGCCCCTGTGGGTTTCCAAGTCTGTATATCTTTACAGGAGCAGAAGACCTCATCTTCCTCCCAAGAAGCAGCTGGTGGTTTCAAACTGCTGTCCTTGCAGTTAGCAGTCTAACACGCACCCAATATGTCACCTGGGCTCCTTACAAGTCCAGGTCAACTGCATGTCACTTCTGGGCTGAGCACACCACAGCTCGCTCTTTCCACTAGCGTTGCTGAGACCCCTTCAACCATCCCAGGTCCCTTGTGACCACAGTGAACAGTGGACACTGGACATGTGGCTAGAGTAGGAAATTGTTAATGTTGGATCACTAAGGAAAATGGGGGTGAACGGGGCTGCTAAATGAATGGGGAGCTCCCTTTGTCCTTGATCTGTGGACGGGGGGGGGGGAGGTGAGAAAGTTCTGGAATCTGGATAGAGGTGATGTTTGCCTAGCATGATGATGATAAAGGAATCTCACCTACCTCAAGTGTAAAAACATCAGTGATTACAAACAGGGCAGGATCAGGCAGATGAGAGAGAGCGGAGTAACACCCAACCCCATTCCTAGAAGCCCACTTTCTGCCTGGACCCCAGCCCTCCTCCAATGCCCATGGGCATGGAGGCTGCACACAGTAGGTACTCAGCAGGTTTTGTGCTCTGCACTGTTTCCTGCCCAGTGCATCCCAACTCACAGCGACCTGTGTAACAGCGTAAAGATGCCCCACAGGATCACCCCAGCTGCGACCCTTACAGGAAGAAACTGAGTGATCGCCAGGCCTTTCTCCTGCGGGGCTGCCAGTAGAATTGGAACCATCAGCTTTTCTGTCAGCTCCTTCCCTCTGCTTACCTGCTCCCTATGCAACAGAAACAAAGCAACCCCGTCTTGTCGATGTCACTGCTGCTCTGGAACCCTGGGTGCGCACCTTGCCTACAATGAAGGAAGGTCTTATTTACTTGGGCTCTGACTGCAAGCTGCGCTTTGGGGCCCATGTTACCTCTCAGGCTGGAGAAATCCCTGCCCACCCTCCAGCTCTGGTCCCCGTGACCACACGCTCTGCCAGTTCTCCCTGCCCCACTATTTACAGAGTAGGCATCTCAATGAACTATGGATCGTGGTCTTTCGGGCCTGGCTGGGGCTCCAGCATCCCCTGGTTACCCACGGCGACTGCCTCCCCTCCCTCTGTCACTCTGAGAAAGCTTAGAGTGGGTATCCATTGGCCTGGCTTCTCTGGCCAGGGCCCTCTAAGGCAGTTCCTGAGGCTGGAAGCCACCCTTGGATTAGTGAAGAGGGTGTAAACGCAACTGTGGCTCAGCTCCTCCCCCCCTCTCCCCCCCACCGCCTCAACCCCAACCTCCCAGCCAGTCAGTGAGTTGTTGGTCCTTGTAGGGATTGGATGTAAAGAAGAGTTAGGGAGGGAGAGAGGCGGCAGTTGCCCTTACACCTTCTTGCTGGCCCCCACCCCCACCCCTGCAGCTAGGCCTTTCTTGGGGACTCCTCCATTTGCAGATCTGGAATCTCAAGCTCAGAGAGGTTCCCGTAAGTGACTGCGAGACAACACACAGTCCAGAAGCTGCAGAGCAATGATCTAGACCTGGTCGGTGTGGCTCTTTCTCGGGTCTTTGCTGTGAAGTGTGCATGATCCCTCGGGCACCCCCGACTCTCCCTGAGCTGGTGACTCCCATGCACCAACTCCCCTCCTCGACTCATCACCGAGCCTGCCTGCCTCCTCCGCTTAGTTGCTCTACGCTCTGGGCCATGTCCTGAGCCGGGCCTTCCTTGTCCCTGCCAACCTGGGCCTTCCCTAATGATCCAGGTCAAAGGCCCCTGTGATACCTCCAGTCAAACTCACTGCATTCCTGTCTCTCCCATAGAACAGGTCCGTCAAGTTCTGCTGTACAGGCTGCTCACTGCACAGATATCCAGGTGCCATAGACATACGCCACAGGGAACTGTCTCTGAAACCAAACTTACATTGCCACAGAGTCAACTCAGACTTAGCGCGACCCTATAGGACAGCGTAGACCTACCCCCATGGGAGTAAGAAGCCTCATCTCTTTCCCATGGAGCCACTGGTGATTTCGAACTGCTGATCTTATGGTTAGTCCAAGGTATAACCCATTATGCTACCAGGACCACTAACGGACTGTCTAGATGTTCTTTGTTGTTGTCGTTATGGAGAATATGTACGGTGGGACGCACACTGTTTCAACCATCTCTGCATGTACAATTCAGGGACACAGGGAGTTGTTCCTCCCCAGCTAACATAAACTCACAGCCCCCCAAGGACCCTGTCTCATCTTGGGAGTTGCTGTCGTCAGTCTGACCACTCACAGATAGATTTAAGGGGGAATCATGCTTGAGGCAGACATTTCATATTGGCTGAACTACATTACTGTTTGATTTTACCAAGACTTTGGGGGATATTTTTCATTGAACGGTTTCAGGGCAACCTCAGGGTCATTCGTTCAGGGGTTCACTGGCCTCCCTGGCGAAAGCTTGGTGGATTCCATGGGGATTTGAAATTCTGTCATGCAGGCTTTCCCCTTTGACTGGGATTCTTCTGTGGGATCTTTGATCGCATGGTCAGGATGATTTCTGGGTACCACCCAGCTCTTCTGGCCTCATGGCAAAGGAAACCCTCGTTCTTTTATGCAGCAAATGGATAAAGTCCGTTTGTGGCTGCCAACCAGAGGGGTAGGGACAACATCGTGATTGCCACCAGACGCAGGCCACTGCTCAGTCAATGTTGAATAGATGGGGCCTACATGGTGCGACCCTAACACCCAGAGACTGCAAGCAACCCAATCCAAGCCCTTCCCAATAAGCCTTGTCCCTGCCTTATTATTTCCCCCCTGGGGATGTAACTCTAACTCAGTGAGTTTGTCCAGGTAGACTAGAGAAAAAAAATTCATAGACACTCATGTGTATACGAAAGAGCTTTATATACAAGAGCAATTGACTATTGAGAAAACATCCCAGTCAAGTGCATAAGTCTGATATTAGCCCATATGTCTGATACCAATCTATAAAATCCTCTTCAGACTCACCCAACACATGCAATGACACTGAAAGCAGGAAGTTCACAGACCAGTGGGTGGGAAGTCTTGTGGATCCAGTGGCTGTGGAAACATCTCAGCTCTGGCAGGAGGCTCCATGTGGCTGCTCTGGCTTAGGGCACTAGTGTAGTCCCATGTGTCTTGTCTGCTGCAATCTCTCCCAGGGAGTGAGCAGAGAGAGTGTGTGTCTTCCGCCTCCAAGGAGGAATACGGGAGTTCCCAGAATCCTCAGAAGGCCATGCCCACACAGAGGCCTCATTGGCTATGACCTGATTGACAAGCTGGACTCCACTCCTTCACTCTTAATGCTCTCAAATGGACAAAGAATTCTATAACTATCATACTCAGCCAAACCACAGACGCTCAAAGCCCCTGTGGAATTCCTCCTCGGGGGACTTCCTTCAGAGCCACGCTCCAAGTCCCACTAAGAAGCCCTGCTCAGTATTTGATGATTGCAGGTCTCTCCTTCCCAGACACAGCATCCCAGCCAGCTGCACCTCTGGCTTTGTTCATCAGGCCTGGCTCTGTGTAACTCTGGGCTCCATCAGGAGACAGAGCCATTTGCCAAGAATAGCCACCTGCCACCATGGAGCAGAGTCAGGGACGGCAACTCAGGACTCAGCTCCCAAAACGTGAGTCAGGGTTGGGGGTGACAGGTTTGTCACTTTCTCTCTATCAGAGCCTCCCTGGAAGATTTTCCTTACCTGGATATGGGGGATCTATCATGTTTGTCATCCCAAACCACTCTTCCTCCCAGAGCTGCCCTGGTAAGGGACCAACACTATTGACCACCCACTAGGTGCTATGTGCTGCGTGGAAATGATCTCCTTGAATTGGGCCCAAGCATGTGGTGGGGTGGGTCTGCCTCTCCCTGATGGATGGAGGAGGAGAAAGGACTGGCCTAGGTCAACTCAGAGCTGAGATCTGGACACAGTCCTTTCTGCCTTCAAACCTGGCGTCATTTTCACAATGAGAGCCATAGGACCCTTTGGTTGCTTTCCAGGCCATTGGCCATACGGTCCTAGAAGGGGGAAATCTGGATTCCATGTGACCCTCAAAGAGGCCCTGATGGCTCTTTACCACTGCCAGCTGGGCATGCTGGGCTCCCTTCTCCTCGTGATGTTCGCTGATGCCAACCCTCTGTACTCTTTGTGACCAGGGGCCCTGGGTCCCCATCTGGATTAGGGATGCTATTTAGGGGCCTGAACTCAGGCCAAACTCAGACCCTAAGACAGGCCCCACTCATCGGGCAGAGCTGATGCCTGCGGCCGTGGGTCCTTGGGTTTGATGCCACAACCCTATCCTTTATCCTTGTAGAGTTCACCAGTGTGCCAGCCAAAGGCCGCTGTTTGCATTTTGAGCTGTCATACAGTTGGCCTGAACTTCTGTTGGCCTTAATGTAAGAGAGGGGTTCAAAAAGTTCATGGGAAAATGGAGTGAAAAAGGAGTGGCCTTGTTCTATGAAGGGTTTGGGAGCTCTAGGTGCTACAGGTGAAACGCTGCCGGTCCGGTTCAATCTGCAGAATCAAAGGTCTCTTTGGGTCCACCGTGGTGGGCCCAGTGTTGTGCCTTCCAACCCTAGAGGATCATCTCCCAGCACCATACTGGACGCCAGTGTGCTGCAGTCCATAGGGCTCTCATTGGCTCCTTATCTGAAGGCGCTTGCCAGGCCTTTCTTCCTAGTCTCTCCCAGTTGGGAAGCTCCGCCGAAACCTGTCCACCAGGGACCACCCCGATGGTATTTGAATTACCCGTGGCATCGCTTCCAGGATTCTAGCAGTATTCAAAACACCGTAATAGGGCAAACTGACAGATAAGAGTCATGGACAAGTCATTAGTGATGAGTTTCCCTTTTGATCAGTTTCGGCCCTGGCTCAGGGCCCTCCACATTCAATACCTTTCAAAGACGTGAAGGAAACAAGACTCTGGTCTCATGGGACACTCAGCACATGCTGGGCTCCTTCACATTCTGGAACACAGGCCAGCGATCTGGACCCCACAGACCCAACTGCTCAGCCGCTTGTTGGTACAAAAGATGTTTGATTGGAACACAACCAGCCCCCCACCAATTTGGATCCGTATTGTCTCAGGCAGCTCTCCTGCCCCAGTGCTGAGTTAAATCGTTGTAACCCTCAACGCCAGAAATATTTACTCTGACCCTTGAAAGAAAAGATTTGTGACCCCAGTGGTAGAAGACATTTGTGCACATCTTCTTGATTGTCCAGCCTTTCCACCCTCTTCTGAGAGTTGAAGGATTCCCCCCAGTTCATGAGGTGCAGCTCACCACCTGTCATAGGCACTGGAAAAACAGATACTTGCTTGCCAGCCTCTCTTGCAGCTAGAGAGCATACATGTGACTTGGCTCAGCCAATCAGAGGCACCTGCCCAGTATGACTGCACACTAATGGTGGGGGAAAGCGGGAACCACAACTTTCCTTGCTTCCTCCATGTTGGCGAGGGTGGTGGGAGCAGCAGCACCCAAATTGTGTTTTCAGCTGGCTTCAGTTTCAGGGGCCATGACAAGTGCCCCAAAATATTAGTGTTAATGGAGCAAAATATTAGTGTTGACGGGGTCTGTGTCCAAAGGGATCACAACAGGATCTTTACTCAACTGACCTCTTCTTGGTTGTGAGTTGGGGCCAGTTGACATAGCTGATTTGCCAGCTGGACATGCTGAGAGTCTCCCCATATCTGTTCAATACATGTCCCTTCTTGTAAAATTAGCAGAACGGGTGGGTGTCTCTTGTCTTCAGGGATGTGCTGGGGTCAGATCACACCAGCCCATCTTGTTTGCATCTCTTCATAACTCCTCGCTCAGCGATGTCATGTGGGTGGCTTCCTCTAGGCCATGTAGGAGCATTTGCACTATGGGAATTGGCAGCTGCTACAAACCAAGGCTTTTTGCTTCCAGAGGCCATCTACTAGTGCACTGCTGATGGTGTGTAACTCAAGGCTCTAGGCTCTCTCGTTTCATCCTTGGATCCATCTGGTTAGCGTCCATCATCTATAGAGGAAGAGATAAAGAGATGAGGTCACTGCTTCAAAGTCATGTGGCTATGAGGTAACAGATCAGGGGTCTGAACTTCAAACTTTACACACACACAAAAGAGGTCTTCAGGGGAAAATTTTTTGCCTTCCCTGCAAGAGACCTGGGTTTGGTTCCCAGTTCATCCACGTCATTCTCAGCCCCCACCCATCTATCGGTGGAGGTTTGTGTGTTGCTATGATGCTGGACAGGTTCCAGCAGACCTTCAGGACTCAGAAGAACCAGGAGGAAAGGCCTGGTGATCTACTTGACTTAGGAAACCCTATGGATCAGCATGGTCTAAGCTGCAGCCTGTCCTGGGGCTGGTACAGGCCTGAGCAGGATTCCTTTCTGCTGTGCATGGGGCTGTCACGAGTCAGGAGTCAGACACAACCACAGCTAGCGGGAACAACGACAAATCCAAAACAAGACTGATAAATACTCTGTGTGTGTGTGTGTGTGTGTGTGTGTATTTAATAGTGGAGCTTTCAAAAATGTCCCTTATAAGGATTCCCATGGACCACCAGAAAACAAATAACCAAACCCATGGTACCCCAGAATAGTAATGGGTGCCTGTCTGTCTTAAGCTTGCCACAGTCACCCCATGAGTCCCTTGCAGAATATGGGGTGCTCCAGGCATAAAAAGGGCAGGTCAGAACTTAGGTGCTCAGATTTTTAGATCTCATTGGAAACCTCATCAGCTTTGCAGTTAAAATTCCCTTGAGACTGTTATTGACGAGACAGCCTTCCACGTCCAAAGCCGAAGGGACCGGAGTGATATTAACAGGCTGGAGGACAGCAGATAGGCTCACTCTGTTGCTCCGAGGGCCTCAGCGCCCAGAACTTGTGAGATGGGTGCTGACACCTTTGCTATTAGCAAGACACCCTGAGACTCCACCTGCCCCTCATCTTCCTGCACAGCTGTTGGAGCTCAGCACCCGCCAGGCACTCAGGTTCTCAGGAGTGGGTCTTCTTGTTTGAAGACGCAACTTCTTGCAGGTGGGTTCACCATGGAGGTCGCCGACAGTGGATGCAAACACGTGTGTTACAGTGTCACCTCCGCCAGGAATGCAAGGGACAGTGGACGCTCTAGAATCAGAGAAGCCAGCTGCAGGGCGTGTGTAGGTCCCAAACAAGTCCCTGCAGTCAGAAAGATAATGGCCTTTTCTGTTTGTGAAAACTACTGTCTTATAGGGGCTGTGGAGGCTCTATGGTGGAATTCTTACCTCCCATGCAAGGGTTCTGGTGGCATACCAGGTCATGTGTTGGGCTCTTAACCACAAGGTCAGCGGTTCAAACCCAGCTGCCATTCCCTGGGAGGAAGACTAGTCTTTCTGCTCCCATAAAGATGTACCGCTTCAGACACCCACAGGGATTGTTCTCCTCTGTATTATGGGGTCACTACAAGTACTTGGCCGCAGTGAGTGTGGTTTTGCTTCTTTGGGATGCAGGAGATTCCGGTTCACTCCTGGCCAGCTCACCTTGTGTGCAACCCCCAGCTGTCTGCCAGGGGCAGTTTGCACACTGCTGTGATGCTGAACAAGTCCCAAGACAGAGTAGGATCTCCTTCTGAGTACCAGCCAGTGGAAGCCCTATAGGTCCCAGTGGTCTAGTCTGCAACCACCCCAGCAGCAGTTTGCTTAGTCATCGGGGATCGTGTGCCTCAAAAGAGCGACCCCCAAAAACCCACCTGTGGCAGTGACATCATCCCTGTCCACTTGAGCGAAGGGGTGGAATCTAGTCTGTCAATCAGGTCACAGCTAATGAGGCCTCTGTGTGGGCATGGCCTTTTACTGAGGATTCTGGGAACTCCTGTCTTCCTCCCTGGAGGCGGGGCATTCCTCATGACAAGCCACATAGAACTACACTGATGGAGCCAGAGTCCTGGAGCTGGAGGAGCCATGTGGAGACCTGTGTCAATGCTGAGATGCTTCTACCGCCACGGGATCCACAAGACCTTCCACTCACTAGCCTGTATTCTTTCATTCGGCATCATTGCATGTGTTGTGTGAGTCTGAAGAAGAATTGATAGACTGGTATTGGACATATGGGCTAATATCAGATTTATGGACTTGATCCAGCCTGGGCTGGGATGTTTCTTAAGATAAAATTACTCTTTGATAAAAAGCTCCTTCTTAAACACATATGAGTGTCTACCCGGACTAATACACCACCACCACCCAGAAACAAGGTCTCTTCAGCGGCCATTGGCTGTTGAGACTCAGTCACCTTGGAGTAAGGCGGGCCCGACTCTACTAAGGGTGCCTTTATGAGAAGGGGGAGACTTATGGAGGCTGAGCCCCCACCACCCTCCCCCCATGTGAAGATGGATGGAGGCAGAGACTACAGTGAGGCTGCCACCAGCTAGGAAGCACCAAGGCTTGACAGCAACTCACCCGGAGGGCGAAGAGACAAGAAAGAGACTCTTCTCTAGTGTGTTTGAAGGGAGCATGACCTTACTGACCCCTTGATCTCAGGCTTCTGGTGTCTAAAACCAGGAGAGCAGACATTTCCTTTGTCTCACACCACCCGGCTTGTGGGAGTGTGTTGTGGTCTCCCCAGGAAACTAACGAGGCACTGAGCTAGGTGGACTTTCCTGGCCTGGGCTCACTGCCCATTGTCGGAACCTCATCATCCATTCTCCTCTCCCTCCATTAGCACCAGACTCTGCGAGGTGCAGCAACCAGCCTGTCCCAGCTGTGGGGCCCGAGAGGGAACCCCAAGAGAAATTTCATGTGGCCCAAGGACCCCCGCCCACCAAGCCAAATGATCCTCCCTCTGACCTTTCTGGGATGGGAAAGCCCAGGAATGCCACCCTGTGTCTGCCTTCATGGACCCTCTTAGTGGTTCCTGTGCGACTCTGCTGTTGGGCCCACCCTCCCAGGAGGCCTGTCTGCCAGGGAAGCAACCAAGAGAAGGGCCTCCCCCCTCTGCTGGTGTCACTGGAGAGTGACTCTCGGCAGGGGGTGGGGGGAGGCAGGGAGGAGGGAGAGCAGCACAGGATCAGATTACACCGTGGTCTTGTTTGCGCCTCTCCCCCTATTTTGTTCCCCCACCGAATTCTCTAGGTCTGGTACAAGGTGCTTTGCCACTGTCTGTGGGCTGAACAATCTCCACTGACTCGCTCCAGAAAGCCATTTGGGTTGTCCCAAACCAGGACCTTTAATGACTGTTGTCAGACACCAATTTGGATCTTCCACCATGCTGCCTGCAGGGAGACCTGTGTCACCCACTCCCTCCAGCCCCTGCAGGTGACAGGGGAGGTCAGCTCCGTCTCCCAGCGACCTGACCCTCGACCCTTGGCATGATGGAGTAGAGCCGAGCTCGGAAGAAAGGCCTTCTTTCCAGGCGCCCCGAGGGAGACTCAAACCGCCGACCTTTCCGTTAGCAAGCTGGCAGCTTGCCGCTTGCACCACTGAGGGGCTCTGCACCAGCCCAAAAGATGTTCTTGCCCTCTCGTGTGGAAGTTCTAAAAAAGGCGCCTGCACAGACACACCATTGTTAGTGGTCGGCAGGGGAGGGACACTGGGCTTCTCCTGTTGTCTTTGAGTGAGCCCACACTGTTGGTAGCCCCCCTGTGCACTGTGGGCTGGGAATCCTGCCCATTCCATTCCCTAACCATCCCCAAGGTCAGGTTCTGAGCAGCCCTTTGGCTTTGCATAGGCTGATTTGTCCCAAGAAGAGGACCAGGTCTCTCATCTTTGCCTGGCAGCCACTCCAAAAGACCTCGTCACCACAACAACATGCCGACCTCCCTGACTAGTGGGTGGTGGCTGTGTATGGTGGCCTTGTCGGTGGGGGGTGGGGGGGACCCTACCCAAGTCCCCTTCCATGACGGTGAGAGTCCCACCACACACCCACCACGGGCTTCCGAACGATGATGAAGAACTTGGCATCAGAGTGGTGAGGGTGTCGAAACACAGGGGAGGCGATCCATGCCACTGTATCGTGCAGGCAAAGACAGAGCGTGTTCTGTTATATGAGCTTCACCGCTGGGCCGATGGAGCGTCTCCTCTGAGGGTCGGGTGTTCTCCACCCCAGGGTCCTCAGTGCCTCGGCTGCAGCCCACATCACCTGGGAGCCCCTCAGAAACCAGGGGTCGGTGAGCCCCGGGGACATCTAAGTACTTTTGATGAGTTGCACATCATCTGGCTGGGGGGCAGTAGGGCATGGGATGGGGTGGGGGTGTATACAGTGTGTATGCACACACATAATCACCACACACTGCATACATCCCTCTCACACACACCACACATGGGGGGTGTCAGGTAAATGAGCTGAGTTTTCTCAGGCCTCTCAGATCTCGGAGCCTTGGGACACCCAGGATGTTCCACTGCAGGGAGACGGTGGTGGTCACGATGAACATCATAACGCCCAGGGTGGGTCTTGCTGCTTCTTGTTAGGTGCCACCCAGTCAGATCTGACCCGTAGAAAGCTCGTGCACCACAGAATGAGGGAGACACTGCCCGGTTCGGCACCATCCTCACGATTGCTCCTCTGCCTGAGTCCAGGGTTGCTGCTACGGTGTCCATCTGCCTTGTCAAGGGTCTCCCTCTCTCCTGGAAACTCGCCCCAAATAGGTGAGACCAAGTCTCACCTGCTTTGCTTCTCAAGAGCACTCTGTCCTAACTGCTTCCGAGATGGATCTGGTTGTCCGGTTAGGCAGTCCCTGGTGCTTCCAAAGGTCTCCAGCAGCACAATGCAAATGCATCCATTTTTCTCCGGTCACACTTATGTGATGCCTACCTGTCTGAAGGCTTCGTGAATGGAAGGATACCCCTCAGGGCACTCGGAACACACAGCGGCTGAGCAAGGGACTCGAGGTGTACGGACCATCATCTAGACGGCACAGGGCTGTGCGGTGTTGGGGTCTGTTGTGCCCGGGCTGCCCTGACAGCGGTCGGCAGCAGCAGTGCTGTTGCCCTGTCTTGAGTCTGTACCACAGAGGACTTCCCCACATTTCCTTCCAGGGCGCAATCACTATTCCCATTTCACAGATGAAGAAACCAAGGCCGCTCCTGCCGGACTCCAATCCTACCTGACCCAGTCTTTCACCAAGACCCTCCTGGCCTGCAGACAGCTGGCTCACTCCAGGATCTTTCAGAAGGCTCTACAGGTCGCCTGCCTTTCACTCTCTAGCCTAGCAGTTTCTGCCCCTAAGACATCAACAAGAATCTCAATTTACTTCAGTCCCGTACCCAGCAGGGTCTCCTTGTGCGGTGGCCCCCAGGTTAGCAGAGCCCAGCATGAAGCTGTGGCTTCTGTGACCCCTGGGGTCACCTAGGCGGGGAGGCCCCAGCCTCCCTTTGACCTGTCAGCAGCATTCCTTCCAATGGACCCCAGTTCTCTTGTTTCTGAAAAGAGGCTCATCACAGCTAAGCAGTTTGAAGTCCTGGCCTAAAAATCATCATTATTACCTGCTCAAGGGTCTTGGCATCTCAGAGCCTCAAGAAAAGGGGGGGGGGAAGGCACCCACTGATTTCTCATGCAAATTGGGTTTGAAGAGGCTCACTGGGCTCTCCCCCGCTTCACCACAGCAGAGAGCACCCCTCAGGGGGACTGCTTCCCAGGATAAAGAATTTCCTCTCATCAAGACAAAACCCAGATCCGGTCATTTCCCCCTTTCAGACCCCACCCAGCTGCCCCCCCTCCACCCTCCCCCACTCTCCAGGCGTCCAGCTGTACTGTGCAGGCAAGACTCCAGGGAGGGAGAATTCCCAGAGCCACTGCATGCCCCACCCCCATCCCTGCCTCCCCCCCCACACACATACCACGCACACTGTCAAACCCAGCGCAGACCCTCACATACACACCCACTCACCATGCACCACACACTGCATGCTGCCCTCCCCTACACACATACACTCACTTACCCATGTGTCCACACACTCACACCCACCATACACTCATACACCCCTCCACACACACACATACACTCACACACACCCATGTGTCCAAACACTCACACTCACCACACACTGTATGCACCCCTCCATGCACACACATATACACTCACCACACACTGCATACATCCCTCTCACACACACACACCACATACACATACCCACATGTCCATACTCTCACATTCATACACACTGTATACACCCCTCCACACATACACTCACACTCACCCGTGTGCACACACATACTCACCACACACTGCTTACATCTCTCTCACACACACCACACATATACTCACACTCACCCACGCGTCCATACACTCACACATTACACACTGTATACACCCCTCCACATTCACACTCACCCATGTGTCCACACACTCACACTCATTACACACCCCATACAACCCTCCTCACACATATACTCACACCCACGTGTCCACACACTCACACAGCACACGTATATATACTCACCATGTGTACACATACTCACATTCACCACACACTGCATACAGCCCTCTCTCACACACACACCACACTACACTCACACTCACCCATGTGTACACACGCTCACACTCACTACACACTGCATACAGCCTTCCCCACACACACAAACACACCACACACACTCATACTCATCAATGTGTACACATACTCACACTCACCACACACTGCATAAATCCCTCTCACACACACACCCCACATACACACACCCTCACCACATACCACACACTGTATACACCATTCCCCCTCTTCCTCACAGCACACATACACTCACACTCACCCGTGTGTCCACACACTCACACCACACCCTGCATACATCCCTCCCCCCCACATACCACACTCACACTCAAACCATGTGTACTGCAGTAGTTACATAATCTGGTGTCAACTTGAAACTATTAAGAGTGAAGGGGTGGAGTTTAGCCTGTCAAGTCACAGCTTGATAAATAGCTCACTGGAGCCCAGACCCACTCACTCTCTGTGAGACATTCCTGCTGACATGACACATGGAGCTACACTTATGGAACCAGAGCCCTGGAGCAGGAGGAGCCACATGGAGACCCACACCAGTGCTGAGATGCTTCCACCGCCACTGGATCCACAAGACTTTCCACCTACTGCCCTGTGATCTTCCTGCATTTGGCATCATTGCATGTGTTGCATGAGTCTGAAAAGGAACTTATAGACTGATGTTGGACATATAGGCTAATATTGGATTTAATCTGGACTGGGCTGGAATGTTTTAGTGTACAATTGCTTTTGATATAAAGTTGTCTCTTACATACCTATGAGTGTCTATGAGTTTTTTCCTTAGACCACCCAGATTCACACATGTACACACACTCACATTCACCACATACTGCATACAGCCCTCTCACACACACATACACCCCATGTACATACACACTCATCACACACCACACGTTACATACACCGTACCCACACAGCACACCCACTCACACTCGCCATCTACTGTATACACCCATACACACATCACATGCATATGCACTCAACATACACCACACACCTTCGCATTCGCTACACATTATAGAACTCCCCACCCCACACATATTCATACCACACACACACACATTCACCACACTATATTCTCCCTCACGCCCAGCCACCACATGCTCACACTCACCACACACATCCCATCTTTCCACACATATACACCATATACATCCTCACCCCACCCCACTCACACACATCACATCCTACCTACATCCTGACTAGATACCGTATACCTCCCAAGTCCACACACATACACCACAATCACATACACACCATACACCCTTCCACAGTATCACACATACTACATACATAACCACTCACTACATGCATCACATTCTTATACCACATGCACATTCATACACACACCACCACACACAACACATCTAGCCTCCCCCACACAGCACCCCACATAGAAATACACCAGACACCACTCACCACAAGTGCCGCATCACGTGCCCTCCCCTCCACACAGGCTCCCTCACGCTTGGCTCTCTGTGCGCACGCGTTCCTCAAGGGGCAGTTCCTTTGGAGTTCTCTTTGCATCTTTGTCTTGGTCTCCCGACCCTGGAATCCCCAGCCAAGGCGTCAAATGGGCCAGAGCCTCTGAGAGAGGCAGCAAACGCTCACCGATTGTGTGGGAATTTGCTTCTGGTGTGTCGGCCATCCACTTCACCTGCTGGCCTACCTGCTGACGCACAAAGGGAGGAAGCAGGTGATGAAGACCGCCTTCACCCCAGGTCCTGAGCTAAGCATGTTTCCTCCCAGCCCCTTGAGAGAGACACCGTTTCTCAGAGGAGCACACGGTGCGGGTGAGCCCCACGACTTCTCTCAGGTTAAGGAAGTGGTTTGAAAAATACTGATGGTGCACCTACTGTGTGCAGGACACTTCTGACATTGAGCGGGGGAAATAATGATGATAAGGCCCTGTGGGACACACATTCACAAGGACAGTGCACAGGAAGCCAGGGGGCCACCCTGGCCTTTTCTGCTTCCAGAGGTCACAATTTCCCTATGTCCTCACAAGGCTGCGTTGTTGTTGGTTTTTTTTGGGGGGTGTGTGTGTGTGTGTGTGTGTTTCTCCCCTGGATCCTACCTTCACATGCTGGAAGCTATGCCTCTGGGATATCGAATACCAGCCAGGTCACTATAGTGAACAGGTTTCAGAGCAGCTTCCAGACTAAGACAAACTAGGAAGAAAGGCCTGGCAATCTACTTCTGAAAATCAGCCCGCCAGTGAAAACCCTGTGGCCCACAAAAGGATATAGGAATACAAACAGTGACAGGGCTGGAAGCTGAGCCCCCTAGGTTGGAAAGCACCCGGAATACAGAGAGACTGCGACCAAGTGGCACCAGAAGAGGCAACACTGTGCTTCCTCTGTTTCGCTGCCCCTCTACTTCACCAAGCAGGATGTCTTCCAGAGACTGGTCTCTCCGGACAACCTGTCCAAAGTACATGAGACCATGTCTCCCCATCCTTGCCTCTAAGGAGCGTTCTGGGCGCACTTTTCCTGAGACAGATTTGTTTGTTCTTGTGGTGGTCCGTGGTACATCCAATATTCTCGTGGCGGTCCGTGGTACATCCGATATTCTCATGGCGGTCCGTGGTACATCCGATATTCTCGTGGCGGTCCGTGGTACATCGATATTCTCCACCATTCAAATGGTTCCTTTCTCCTTGGATCTTCCTTCTTCACTGTCTCACTTCCACTTGCATATGAGGTGATAGAAACCACCATGGCTTAGGACAGGCGCACCCTAGGCCTCAAATAGCATCCTTGCCCTTTTCAACATTTTAAAGAGATCTTGTGCAGCAGATTGACCTCCCGCCATGTGCCGGTCACTGGATCTCTTAACCATTCCTTGCGTGAGCATTGACAGTGGATCTGAGCAGGACGAAACCTTTTACAACTTCAGTCTTTTCTCCATCTGCCACGATGTTGCCTATTGGTCTTGTTGTGAGAATTTGGGTATCTTCTGTGTATTGAGTTGCAGTCCCTACTGGAGGCTGCAATCCCTCCTCTAAAAACCCCAACCCAAATCCATTGCCGTAGACTCAATTTTGACTCAAGGTGATCCTTAGTACACATTGGTATTGAAGCAATTCCAATCCCCTTGAATTACAGACGCAAGCATTTCCCTTGACCATGACTGTTTATTTTTATTTTTTTTGTCTTTTGAGTGAAAAAGGATAATTGATGGGCCCTAGGTGGCACCGTGGGCGGCTGACCGCAAGGTCAGCCGTTCAAACGCACCAGCCACTCCACAGGACACGGATGAAGCTGACTGCTCCCATGAACACTCACGGCCTTGGAAATCCACAGGGGCGGTTCTACTCTGTCCTATAGGGTTGCTATGAATCAAAATGGACTGAGCGGCAAAGAGAGAGGTACTGTGCCTGCTGTGCCTGAGGGGCCTGTTGGCTGTGTGTCCCCGAACCCTAGGGTGGGGTTACCACTCCTTAAAAGGTGAAGCATGATAGCCAAAAGTTGGAACAAGCCAGGTGTCCAGATGATGCACCTCGTGTTCCTGGGTACACCCTGTTGGGTGCTCACACGAACCAGACATCCACCCACGAGTGTCTTGGAAGAAAGGCCTGGCCCTCCACTTGGAGAGGATCTCCCAGCCCCAGAAGGCTTATGGAAGGCAGTGCTACTCTGCACACAACACGGGGTCATCATGGCGGGGGCTCCACTCTAGAGCAGCTGGCTTGGCTTTGGAGCTTAGTGAGTTCACACAGCGCCCTGGGACCCTGCCAGTGGGAGGAACCAAGTTCTGATCGAGTACAAGGTGTGGCTGGAGCTCAGAACCTCTGTGCCCAGTGCAAGTAGCCAGGCTCATAAGGGCGGGTAGCATATGATCCCATGTGTTGGAAATATCCAGGAGATGGACCTGGAGCCAGGGAACAGAATGAGGGCTGCCAAGGGCTGGGGGAGGAGCCCGTGGGGAGTGTCTGCTATGGGTAGGCGGTTTTCGTTAGGAGTGATAAAAATGCTCTGGGTCTAGATAGGGGTCATGATTACCCAACACTGTGCTCCGCTAAATGCCAACCGCATCATTCACTGGAAAGGGCAGCTCCTGTGCCCCCTTTCAACACAGGACAACAAACCAACAGAACAGCGGGGCCTTTACTTCCAGCTCACCCTGGAGACTGCACTTAAACCTCCAGGGACAACCCCCATCCCCTGCCACCCCACTCCCGCTTCCCTTCTCCCCCCACTCCCCTTGCCACGCGCCTTCTCCTGTTCTTTTCCAGAATAATAGAAAGTACCTTGACTCCAGAGGGCCTGCTCTGGCCCTGAGTTGGCTGGGAGGCCTCAGGTCAGTACTGCACACTGGTGACCCCTGGGCTGAGTCTGGCCACTGATGTGTTTTCTTTGGCCCATACAGTGTTCTTAGGAATTTCCAATGCATTGCATTTCAAAACCGCGAGATTTTGTATTAGTGCACACACACACACACACCCACACACACACACACACACACACACAAACTTTCCCAGCATCTCTGGAGAATTCAGAGGCCTTGAACACACAGGCCCACACCCCTCTAGGACGGTGGTAAGTGGTCTATTGCTAACCCTCTCCAGTTTGCCCAAACCTCACCACTCCTTAAAGTCATTGATGGCACCTGGTTCTCTGGTCTACCCCACACCCACACACGTGGGCACACACACACACACACACACACACACACACACCAACAACAGCCCCACCCCACCCCGGGGTATTTGCTCCTGGCAAACCGGACAGTCTCTCCCAGCTTCGTCAGTCATCTCAGGGAGGTGGATGAGATGAACCTGAGGATGAACTGGAGGCGCAGCGGATAATGCACTGCGCTGCTAACTACAAGGCCAGCAGTTTGCAACCACCGAAAGAGAAGGCTTCCTAGTCCGTAAAGATGCACAGTCTCGTACACGCCCAGGGGACGGTTCTCCTCTGTCCTGTAGGGTCGGTCGCCAGGAGTCGGAATCATCTCCACGACAGCGAGTGTGGGTTCGGGAAGGCTCTTCTCTAAAGAGGGGCGAGATGGTGGCATGTCCGCTGCTAATCCAGGGGGTGGCAGTTGGCACCGACACTGTGGCTCTGTGGGAGAAAGGCCTGGCATCACATCCAGCTGGGGCAGCGCTCCTCCATCACCGAGGGGTGCTGAGAGTCAGGCTCTTTTCAGTGAAGGGTGGTGGGGTTGGAGCACACCCCTCCCGCCAATGGATGGCCCACGATCATCTTTCCATGCGAAAAGTTCATCCTCGTTTGTCGATTTATACATTTTTACCTGGGAAAGGTGCTTACTTGAATGACTGGACACGGTGCGCTCTCGGCTGTGTGTCTAACACACATCATTTTATGATTAGACCCCCCCCCATTGGCTCTTGTTATTTAGTACCAGTTTTATTTAAATGATAAGGAAGTCGAGGCATGAAGCAGTTGCATTTTTGTAGTTGTTGTTAGGTGCCCGCAGGTCGGTTCCGGGTCACAGAGAACCCACGCACAATAGAAGGAAACATGTCCTCCTGCGCCGTCCTCACTATGCTTCCTTAGGCTTGAACCCATTGTTGCAGCCACTGTGCCCATCTGTCACCTTCTGCGCTTCCCTGTTTTACTGCTCCTCAGCTTTACGAAGCACGATGTCCTTCGCCAGGGAATGGTCTGTCCTGACAACTTGTCTAAAGCACTTGAGACAAAGACCTGCCCTCTTTGCCTCTCTCAGAGCATTCTGGTGGTCTTTATTCCAAGACAGATTTGTCGGATCTGTTGGCCGTCTCAATATCCGTCGATATTCGCAATATCCTCAATATTCCTCGCCAGCGCTGCAATTCAAATGCACGAATTCTTCCCAAGTCGTGCTCACTCAGTGTCCAACTTGAACAAGAACAACAGCAAAAGTTTATTTTATATCAAAATCCACCTTCACCTCTGACCTCCACTCCTGCTCACCTCATCAGCTGCCGCCCCAGCCCCTGTGTCCACGTACTTAGCATATGCTTTTCTGGTCTACCCTTCGTGTGTCTATTTATGTATCAGTTGACATCTATCCTGTTTATGCTGTGTTTCCTTTACAAAACAAACAAACTCACTGCCATCAAGTCGATGCCAACTCATAAAGACCATATAGGACAGGGTAGAACTGCCTCTGTGAGTTTCCAAGACTGTTTACAGTAGTATAAAGCCTCATCTTTCTCCTGAGGAGCAGCTGGTGGTTTTGAACTGCTGACCTTGCAATTGACAAGCCAATGCGTTAACCACTCTGCCACCAAGGCTATTAAGTGAGTTGGTTGTCAACCTCACATGTCACACATGATACAGCACATCTCGTGTCTTTTTGCCTTTTCCACTCAACCCCACGCTCTTGAGAACTCTCCATTCAAAGCTATCCTGGTTCTCCTTTCTGGAGCCGCCAGATTGAGCAGAGCAAGCAAGCACACCAAAGGCGCCCAGACAAATGTGAACTTCAAAGGAGCAACCAGACAAATGGTTTAAGTGTAAGCAGGTCCCAGGCAATGTCTGGGATACACTCATACTTCCAAATTATTTTGTGTTACTCTGAGATCCAAATTCAACTGAGTACCTGCCAGGGCAAGTCAGAAAGTATTTATGAAATAAAAATATCAAAACTTGAGACTATTGTTTCTCGAGTTGGGCTGCAATCTGAAATGTCAGCCGTTGAAAACCTCCATCCAGCTCCTCGGGAGAAAGATGAGGCTCTCGCTTCCTTTAACAGATACAAGCTCAGTAACGCACAGAAGCAGTGCTCCCTAGTCCTACTGGGTCACTAAGAGTTGGCATCAACTCGATGGCAGTGAGTTGGTATCGTACCTCGACACATCCACATCTTCTGAAGCTGATGGCTACATCTTCTTTCTCTTACCCATCCCTGGGAAATTCTTCAAGTTACACCCCCATCAAAGGAGTCGTTTGGGCCACCTCAAGGGCAATGGTTCTCAACCTGCGGGTCTAGACCCCTATGGAGGTCCAATGACCTTTTCAAGGGGTCGCCCGATTCATAACAGTAGCAAACTAACAGTGATGAAGTGGCAACGAAAATGATTGTATGTTTGGGGGTCACCACCACATGAGGAACTGTATGAAAGGGTCACAGCATTAAGAAGGTTGAGAATCACTGTTCAAGGCAATCAAATGTTCCTCTTCAGTGTTCTTTGAGTTTGGGGGACAAAACCAGAAAACCCCGAAAGGGTGAGAGCAACGAAATTCTCATGGGACAGCCCTCGCCATTGTCACGATGGGAAACACCCCCTTTGTGCAACTTTCCTCTTTTTCTCCCCAAAGCCATTCTCAATCTTCTTAAATCCACTTCCCACCATGCCCCTGTGATCATTCGATGTCCTTGGAGAAAATATTGTCAGGGGCCGCGGAGTCGATTTTGGCTCATCAGCATCTGACCCTGCTCCGTCCTGACCATTGTCCTTACGTTGGAGCCCAGTGTTGCGGCCACTGTGTCCCTCTGTCTTGTCGAGGCCCTTCCTCTTTTTTTTTTTTTTTGCTGCCCCTCTACTTGACGAAGCATGGCGCCCCTTTCCAGGGACTGGCCTCGGCCTGACAACGTGTCCAAGTATGGGAGAAGTCTCTCCATCCTTGCTTCCAAGGAGCCTTCTGGCTCCCCTTCCGCTAAGACAGATCCATTTGTTCTGTTGACGGTCCCTTTGCTGACTCTCAATACTTCCAATACATGGGATCTTCTCAGTCTGTCTTAGTCACTGTCCAACTTTCACTACAGAGGAGGCGATGGACAGTACAACTGGCTTGGGCCAGGCGGGCCTTTGTCCTTAGATAACAACTCTGCTTTCCAACACTCTCAGGAGGTCTCACACAGCAGAGTGACCCGGTGCAGTATGTACTAGGATCTCCTGACGGCTGCTTCCGTGAGCACTGATTGTGGATGAAACTCTTGACAAATTCCACATGATCTCCACTTATCGACGGCTGAGGATTTTAGGGTATCAAGGTGATCTTCTGCCTTTTCAATCCCCCCAAAATAAACGGTCGCTGTGACCTTCTGAGCTGACCTCTCTACCTTGAATTGAACTGACCCAGTGGATCCTCGAGGAAGCCACTGTCCGGGTGAGATCTTTGGGTTTGGGAAGCCTCCTCGGCAAACTGAGAAGTTGCTTCCTGAGAGACCCTGTCTTGCAGGCACCCAGGGATCTCAGAAACATGTTCAAACACATTTTGTTTGGAAATGATCCCCGTTTTTGAGGTCTGCAGCCCCTGGGAGAGCAATACTTTGGGACTGATCCTCACAGAGATGAGGGAACAGAGGCTCAGAAGGTAGAAAAAGGTCCCTAGTAAGGTCAGCCTGCCCACAGAGTCCAGCCCCTCCACCCTGTGGCCATGGAGGCTTCTGTGAGAATTATTGGCATTGCCCTCCCCTCCCCCACCTCTATGGGTTGCAGTAAATGTAGCCCCTCCCCCATCTCCAGCTTCAGGGCGACTGCTACTTGTGTTCCTAACAGCTCTGCTACCCAAGAGTCGTCGGTTCGCCCTGGCACAGTGCCTGGCACACAGTAGGGGTGTTCAAGTGGGTGACTCCGACATCCATCTCAGCGCATCCCTGGCAGTGAGCACCAAGGTTGGCACGTGGTGTGTGCTTAATTACTATTCAATGAGCCATCCTCGCCAGGATAGGCTGCCCCCAGAAATGCCAGCGACCCTTCCCTCCCTGACCCGCGTGCCCAGGCGCAGAGAACCCCAGGCAGCGCTCAGTGCACCCCCTCCTCCAGCAGAAGCCCCCGAAATCACCACGCACCTTAATGACCGTGACACCGCCAACACCTGTCTCCCTCACCTGAGCAAGCTTTTGGGAACGCACGCATAATCATGACTGAAAGCAACACGGTCCTGATTTCCATCTCATTAGGAAGAGGCGGAGCTGGCGATAAATGATTCAAGACGTGTCAATCAAAAGCCAGGGCCCACGACATGTTTATTTATTTTCGACTCCCCCTCCTCAGCTGGCTTTGTGGCAGCTTTCTCCTTCTTGGGGGTGGGGGGCTCCCTCCTTCTTCTCTTTGAAGTGCACGGGTTAATATTTTATTCATGATAGACGTCAACAAAGCCTGCTTTGTGGAAGACTCCAGGTCGGTGTCTACAGTCCCGTGATTAGCCGTCGGGAGGGAGCGCCCAACTCGAGCGGGCTCAGGTTGGTGCGAATGTCCTGGCTGTTCTTAGAAGGGGGCCCACTGGGTGCGGGCAGCGAACGGGCCAGACCAGGGCCTGCCCCGCTCTGAAGGTTGGTTGGGTGCCAAGGCCGGCTGGGGAAGAGGGCCCGGGTCTCAGGTTCAATCCAGCTCCCTGACTTGGAGAGAGGTGAAACCGGGCTACCAAGGCGCGATCCTCTCAGACACCGAAGTTGGGCGTTATCCTGAAGAAACCATCGGGAATGTGCAGGAAGACCAAACCACGAGGGTCTTCATCTGAGCTCATTCACCGTGGACAAAAGCAGCTCTATAGCGCCGCCTGCGTTAAACCCACCCCTACTTGCACGTGGGGGGTCAGAGTACACTGGTCCGTGGGGTTCCCGGAGGTGAATCTCACCAAAACATCGCCAAGCCTTTCTTCCGAGGCACCACTGGGTGGACTATCTTTTTGGTGAGCGGTCCAGCGCATTAGCACTGTCTGGGGACTCGAGCATGAAACAGAAGGCGTCTGTCGCATATCAACCTCATAAAGTAGCTAGTGTTTTATTCGCACTGGAAACCAAAACAAAACTCGCCCCCATCGAGTTGGATCCGACCCATAGCAATCCTGTAGGAGAGAGCAGAACTGTCCCCTGTGGATTTCCGAGACCGTAAATCTTTACGGGAGAAGAAAGCCTCATCTTTCTTCTGTGGAGTTGCTGGTGGGTTTGAACCGCCAGGCCTGTGGTTAGCAACCAGACCTCTAACCCACTAGGTGACCAGAGCGCCTACTCCCATTGCACTGGTGGAGAAATCAGATGAAATTGACCTGGGCTTTGAGCCCTGGTGTCCTGCCTCCCACACTACCCTCTCTCCTGGCAGCTACAGGAAACATTGGGATGGTGGAGGAACAGCCCTGTGCCTGGAAGGCTGGGTTGTAAGTAGTTGGGAGGGTTTCTTGTTTGTTTGGGTTCAGGTGTGTTGTGTTTCCTGTGGAAAGCATGCATTCGTGCATACCCTGCCAAAAACTAAAAAGGAAGAGAAATGTGCTGCTCTAGTTCCTGTGTTGCTTCACACTCCCAGGCAGCAGAGTAGAATGGCCCCAGAGGGTGTCTTTGGCTGGCATCTTTATGGGACGGACTGCCAGGTCTTTCTCCCCCGGAGAGCTAAGGGAGTTCAAACTGCCAACCTTTCTATCAGCACCCAAAGACTTAATTTTGTATCACTCACCAGCTCCACCCATGTGGTAGTTGCATAACTGTGTCAATTTGGAACTTGAGAGGATTAAGAGCAAAAGGGTAGAGTCTAGCCTGTCAATCCGGTCATAGCCAATGCGGCCTCTGTGTGGGCCTGGCCTTCTCCTGAGAATTCTGGGAACTCCTGGATTTCCTCCCTGGAGGCAGGAGACACACTTCTCTCTTGGCTCACTCCCTTGGAGACTCTATTGACAAGGCATATGGTACAGCGCCCTGGGAGCTGGAGAAGCCACACAGACCTACTCTGATGCAACCAGACCTCTGGAGCTGGCAAAGCCACGTAAAGACCCCTGACAGCACTGAGATATTACAATGCCACTGGATCCACAAGACTTCCAACCCACTGGCTTGTGATCTTCCTGCATTCGGCATCATTGCATGTAATCCGTGAGTCTAAAGAGAACTTTATAGATTGGTATTGGACATATGGGGTAATATTGGACTTATGGACTTGATCTGGACTGGACTGGGATGTTTTCGCAAATATTCAATTGCTCTTGTATATAAGCCTCTTTCTTATACATGCATGAGTGTCCATGGGTCTGTTTCTCTAGTCAACCCAGACTAACATACACACCCCCCCCCAAAAAAACAAAAACCCAGAAACGGTTGGCCTCAGAGTTATTTTGTTCCACAGCCACCCTCTAGGCCTCAGCAGCAGTCGTCATAAGAACAGACTGCCCCAACTTTCTCCTGTACAACAGCTGGTGAGTTTGAACCACTGACCTTTTGATTTGCATCAGAGCATTAACCACTATGCCACCAGGGTCCCTTGGATGTGCCACCAAATGCCACTGCTTCCAAGTGGATTCTGACGTCTAATAGCCCGCAGGACGGAGGTGAAGGGCTCCCTAGAATTTATGAGACTCAATTGTCACAGGAAGTGATGACAACCTCGTCTTTCTCCTGCAGAGCAGCTAGCAGGCTTGAACTGCTGACCTGGAAACTGGTAGCCCAGTGCTTAAACTCACTGCATGATCAGAGCTCCTTCAAAAGAAATCGAGTGCACTTCAGTCAACCCATTGGTCAATCCATCCACCGATCGGTAGGCTGACCATTAAACTGCGTGGGCCTTCCTTTCTGTAATGTCTTCCACTGCCTGAGAATGAGCTGCCTCAAGTCACCACAAAAGTCATTTGTCCCCAGCCCCCAAGCTAAGGGAACCCATTGGGTGATGTCACCGTGAGCGCCTCACACAGTCTTTGACATCTCATCCTTTCATGTGGGACTTGCCAAATCACAGCAAGCTGCATAGAAAAGTGACTTGCCTTGCTGACGCCAGACCGTCCATCATCCTGAATTATTTCCATTTGTCTGTAAACTGACTCTCCATCTTGGGGGCTGCCTGGGACCAAAGAGAAATGCTGTGGCTGGGGCAGACAGGAGACGGCATTAGCCAGAGCACCTTATCCCAAGTCAGGAAGTCCCCAAATCAAACCCGCAGGTTACAGAGTAGAACTTTCCATAGCATTTTCTTGGACTTTCTTCCACAGCACTGCTAGGTGGATTCGAACACCAAACCTTTAGGTTTTGTAGTCTTGTGCAAAACCTTTGTGCCACACAGGGAACTTCCAGAGTCAGAAAACAGTATCAGGAGGAGGTGGGGCCTGGCCTGGTGGCCCAGGCACCTGGCTGACCTGGCCGCTGGAGTCAAGGATGGCAATGAACATGATCATGTCATGAGACAAACAGCGCGGACAACCTTGCTCTGCCAGGAAGTGAAGCTATAAGGATCGCCATGCCAGCTGGAATCGTGCAAGCAACCTTCACAGGCAAGGAGATCAAATAAGATGATCCTGTCACCTTTGCACAGTTTTGCCAAGGCCTTAAAAACTCTCTGACTGTTGGTGATAACAGAGGAAGGAAATGAAAGACTTGCTAAAACGACTATTGTTTTTAACGCGCTACAAGTTAACGCATTGGAGACGTGGAAAACTGAAGGGCTGTCTTCTCTGCGTGGCGGGCTCATTGCCTTCTCGTTACGTAACTAGCCACCTGGAGTGAGACGATTCTCTGTGCCTTGGTGAATTGTCGTTCTCTTTTCTAAGACTGATGGGCTCCCAGCATTTCATCCTGTGCACTTTCATTGTTGACAAGAGCCTCTGTGAGTCCCGAGCAGAATCACATTCTTCTTCGTCGTCGTCTTCACAGCTGCTGGCTAGGGCACTTTCCCTAAGCCCAAGGAGCTCTGGGGGGCTGTTGAGTATGCACGGTCAGTGGTTCAAAACCACCCGCTGCTCCACAAGAGTAAGATGAGGATTTCTACTCCTGTAAAGACTTACAGTCTCAGAGACCCATCAGGGCAGCTCGACCCAGTCCACTATAGGGCCACTATAGTCAGAATTGTCTTAACGGCAGTCTGGGTTTTGGTCTGTAAGTCCATGTTCCTCTGGCTCAATGTCCCTTGTTATTGTCAGTTGCGGTCACGTTGGTCTGACTAATGGGATCTCGTGTCTAACCGAGGGAAGCGTTGCCCCACCCTGCACCATTTCAGGTAGAGCTGAATCACCAGAGCCCACCGTCAAGGCTACCAGGTCAGCCCCGTTCAGCAAGCTTCCATGGCTTTCACGAGCCTTCTACCAGAGGTGAGGAGGAGCGCTGGTGCTGTGGTGTGGTACTCTCTGGTCTGCCAACATCAAAATTAGCAGTTCAAACCCCCCAGCCGCTCCCTGGAAGAGAGACGAGGCTTTCTACTCCCCAAGAGAACGATCATCTCAGAAGCCCACTAGGGCAGCGCGACCCTGCCCTGCAGGGTCACCGCGAGTCAGAGTCTACTCAAGGGCGGTGAGTTTTGTTTTGCTCGTTCCTGGCCACATGTCCAAATATGCAAGACCAGTCTTGTCGTCCTTTCTTCTCACAAGCAATCCTGCTTGTGCTTCCTCTGAGCTGAATGTTTCCATTCTGCCAATACACTGTACATAGTCGACAGTCTTTGCCAATATCGTGTGATTCAAATACATCAATTCTCCTTCTGTCTCCTTTTTCCACTGAGCTGCTTCCGCGGACCCCGGGGTGATTGGGGCAGGCACCCCTTAGCTCATTAAAGTGACATCTAGAATCTGAGAAAGGGTGGCAGTGTTGACACGCCCACCATCAGGTTTGGGCTGTTTTTGTTTTGTAGACTCCCACTTTTGCTCTGTCTGATTTTCACACACAGCGTTTGCCCTTTCGGCTTCTGTGCTGCGCATCCGCCTTTGCTGGTCAGTTTCTGCTTTGGGTCATCCCCGCGTGCGAAGTGTCCCGTGGGCTTATCGGGTCAGACAGGGAAGGCACGGGGCTGCATCCTTTGCTGTCTGTGCAGGAACTGAGAGCAGTGGCGCAGCGGCCAATCAGGGACAGACTCTGAAAGAAGCGACGTGGTTGGCTGCCGGTCATGATGGGCATCTGTTACGTGCCTCCTGATTTGTGGATTGGGGAGCTAGCAGAACAATTGGCGCTTGACACAATTACTCATAGTTAATATCTTGTGGGGGCTGGAATTTAAACCGTGGCGTTGAGAAACTGGTGTTCTTTTTTTTAACAGCACAATTCCTGAAATGCATGCATTTGAGCAGACCTGCAAAGAAGAAGGGCGCCCTGCTGTTGTCGTTGTCTTTGTCGTTGTTAGGTGCTGTCCCAGGGACAACAGAACGAGACACCACCCAGTCCCTCCCCGTCCTCACAACGGTCCTTAGGCTTGAGGCCATTGTTGCAGCCCTGTGTCCTTCCTCCTTTTTGCTGCCCCTCTGCTCGATCCAGCATGTTATCCTTTCCCTGGTAGTGGTTGCTCCTGCTTCCAAAATATGCGAGGAAAAGTCTCGCCTTCTTTGCTTCTAGGAAGCATGCTGTCTGTACTTCTTCCAAGTCAGATTTGTTGGTTCTTTTGGCAGTCCGTGGTACTTTCAATACCTGCATTAGCCACGTAATTCAAATGCATCAATTCTTGGTCAGTCTTTCTTATTTAATGTCTAAGTTTCACATGCATAGGAAGTGATTGAAAGTACCATGGCGTTGGACAGGCGCACGCTAGGCCTCTGTGGCAGTGACATCATGTCCTGTCAACCTGTGAAGAGGGGTGCGCTAGCCTGTCAATCAGGCCCTAGCCAATGAGGCCTCTGTGTGGGCAGGGCCTTCTCCTGAGAATTCTGGGAACTCCTATCTTTGTCTCTGGAGGCTGGAGACACTCTTTGCTTCTCTTCCTGCTGACAAGCCACATGGAGCTACACTGATGGAACTAGAGCCCTGGAGCTGGAGGAGCCACGGGGAGACCTCAAGCTAGTGCTGAGATGCTTCCACCACCACTGGATCCACAAGACTTTCCACCCACTGACCTGTGATCTTCCTGCATTCAGCTTCATTCCTAAGTGTTTATACAAGAGGGCTTCAAGATGTGCATGGGGCAATTCCATTATCTTTTCATTCAATTTTTCTACAAACTTTCTGAAGCCCCTCCTATTTTTCTAGTTGTGCTTGAATCTACTTCAACTCCCGGTGGCCCCGTCCGTGTCAGAATAGAGCTGTGCTCCACAGGAGTTTTTATGGCTGAGTTTACAGAAGCAGACCCACCTGGCCTCTCTTTCAAGGTGCTTCTGGGAGGGCTCAGACCTCCAACCTTCAATGTGAAAGGCTTAAAGCTAGACTTTCCAAATCAATGCCTTGCTTCACCCTGGTGACTTTGCTCCCTGGTCTGAATGACCTGCCATGGTCTGATGGCTCACAGCGTCTGTGTTTTTTACTTCTGATCTCTCCAGAGCCCAAACCCATGATTCTGCTGTGCCCTCACCTGCTCATAAACCCCCATTCCGCCCTGCTCAGACGCCCAGATCTCCCTCCTATGGCCACACGACCTTGGACCGAAAACGTGGCCCTTTAGAGCCTCAGTTTCCCCATGTATAATCCTTCTTTGCAAGGATTAAGTGGAGTAACCCTGGGTTTAGGCCACGAACGGCAACTGGAAGATGGTTGGTGGAAGATGGTTGGCTCCGTGGGAGAGAGGTCGGGCGATCATTCATAGATGACAGCCCAGGATTCATTGTATGGTGCAAACGGTGCCCAGCTGCTAACCTAAAGGTCAGAAGTTCAAGTCCATCCAGGAGCTGCTGAGTAGAAAGGCCTGGCCATCGACTTGTGTAAAATCAACCCCAGTTCTACTCCGACACCCATGGGGTTTCCACGACTCGGAATCAACGTGCAGGCAGGCAACGGGGTTGGGGTTGAGACTGTCAGACAAGCGGGCGCTCCAACACCAACCTGGGAGGAGGCTTGTTTGCTCTCTGCCTCCCCACAGCCCGCGAGCTACTTAAAGGAAAATGAACTTCTCGTTCGCTCTGGCCTGAGCTCCCAGCGCAGTGCTTGGCACAGAAGAAGGGGCTCATTAAGTGCTAGTTAAGTGAGTGAACACAAGCCAAGAGGAGCTGCGTTCCCAAGCTGGCCATGCCAATTGTCGCTGCAGATCGTACCAATAACAACATTTATGGAGCACTTACCATGTGCCTGCATACAACAATGCCAGGCCCCTTTAGATGCACCATCCCATTCCCGGCCCAGCCAGGCCCATAAAGGAGGTGCTATTATTACTCATGTATTGGCCTGGCGGAGGCCTGTGGTGTCTGGGGATAGAATCTTGCCTTCCATGCCAGAGACTGGGGTTCTGCTCCTCGCTGGGGCACCTCCTACGCAGCACATCTGTCAGAGGAGGTTGGTGTGCTGCTGTGACCATGAATGGTGTCAGCGGAGCTTCCAGACCCAGATGGACTAGAAAGGAAGACCTGGTGGGCCACTTCTGAAAGGCAGCCCGTGCAAAGCCAGTGAAGCACAAGGGGGCTGCTGCAGGAGTGGGCAACCTCGTGCTCAGGTGTACACAGACTCATCAAGAGTCAGGGCCAACTTGATGGCAACCAGGAGCCTTATGTCCCTGGCATATAAGTTTGGGGGCTCTGGGCGGGGCTAATGGTTATGGAGATACGCTGCTAACCAAGAGGATGGAGGTCCAAGTGTATGGAAGTACCTTAGAAGAGAGACCCGGAGATCGATTCTTTTTTTTTTAATAACAACGGCAACGACGACCAAGCCATTGAAAACCCTATGGAGGACAGTTCTAATGGGAACTTCAAAACGTCCACAGGCAAAACTCGGTAGAGCTTGACTCCATTTTTCCATAAAGTTTTCGAATAGCTCTCCCGTTCTGATACACACGAGTTCCCTCCCAGACACACACTGGAACCAGCTCAACAGCAATGGGTGCTTGATTACGTGACAGAGAGGCAGTGCTGGGATTTGAACCTGGGCACAACAGACAGCTATGTCCTCCAGAGTCCTGACTGCCCAGAAGGTGGCAGGGGGAGACAGAGGGGCAAGGAGGAAGGAGTCGAGGGATCCTTTAAAGAGGGTGTTGGTTGGGTGGTGTCAAGTTGGCTCTGGTCCATAAGGGCCCTGTGTACCGCAGATTGAAGCATTGCCTGGTCCTGTGCCATCCTCTCGATAGCTGTTAGGTTGATGCCCATTGTGGCAGTCGCTGTGCCCATCTGGTTGAGGGTCTTCCCTTTCTCACTGACCCTCTTGTTTACCAGGCAGGATGTTCTTTTCCAGGGACCTGTCTCTTCTGATAATATGTCCCAAGCACTATCTCCCCTTGACTCTACGTCTTCCAAGACAGATCTGTTGGTCCCTTGAGCATTCTGTGCTCCTTTCGATATTCTTCACCAACGCCGTAATTCAAACACATGGCTTCGTCATCCGTCTTCCTTATTCATGGTCGAACTTCCACAGGTATGGGTGATTGCAAATACCATGGCTTGGGTCAAGGATAGCTTAGTCCTCATCGTAACCTCCCTGCTTCTCAATGCTCTCACACGGTCTTTTGCAGCAGATTTATGATCCTGTAATTTCTTAACTGCTGCTTCCCGGAGCATGGGTGGTAGATCTAATCAAGATGAAATACTTGACAACTTCAAGCTCTTTTCTGTTCAGCATGATGTTGTCTATTGGTCCAGTCGTGAGGGGTTTTAGCTTTCTTGACAGTGAGTTGTCATCCACACTGAAGGCTGCAATCCATGATCTTCATCAGCAAGTGCTCCAAGCCCTCCTCACTTTCAGCCAGCAAGTTCATGTCATCAGCATATTGCCAGTTGTGAATCAGCCCTCCTCCATCCCTGATGTGATATTCTTCATAGAATTCGGTTTCTTGGATGATTTGCTCAGTATACGGATTGAAAGGATGTGACCCTGACACATACCTTCCCTGATTTTAAAGCAGGAAATAGTCTCTGGTTCTGTTTGAACAAGAGATCATGTACAGGTTCCACGTAAGCACAATGAAGTCTTTTTGAATGCTCGCTCTGCTCACTGCTAACTGTAGTCGGTCAGGATCCAGACAGTTTCTCAGATGCTTACAACACAGAATTGCCATGCAAGCCAGCCATCCCATTCTTCACTATATATGCAAGAAAATTGAACCAATGTCTCCACTTGTACACAACTTATTACAAAATCTTGTAATACATCGTCATAGCAGCACTATTCACAATAGCAACACCAAGTATTCACACACCAACCCAAATGTCCATCAACAGATGAATGGTTAAGTAAAATCCAGTCCCTCCTCACCATGGAATATTATTTGACCATAAAAAGGGGCGAAGTACTTTTATGCACACTACCACAGGGCTGAATCTTGGAAACCCTGTAGTAAATGTGAAGAATGCTTAAATTCAGACACAGCAGATCACGTGTTCCATGAGTCCATTTCGGGGAAAGGCCCATAGAAACAGAAGACAGAGGAGTGGTTGCCAGGGACTTTGGGGAAAGAGAGGGGAGAGCAAACTGGGAAGGGGTCCAGGGTTTCTCTGAGGGGTGAGGAAAAGGAACTGAAAGTAGGCAGTGGTGTTGGCTGCAGAGCACTTTAAAATACGTTAATGCTCGGAATAACACACTTTAAAAGGGTGAGTTGTAGGGGCTGTGAAGACATTTCAATAAACCTGTTATTTTTCAAAGCATTGCTGCAGTGTGGAGCCATTTATGTAAAATTTTAAAGATTTGCACCAGTCAATACCAGCGACTAGTTCGAGATACACACAGAGGCAGCAGAAGTATAAAGACCGGCACGTGAATGAGATCAGCTTCAGGAGGACGCGTCTTTCTACGGAGAGAGGGATGGGGCGGGCAGCGCCTGTGGTATGTAAGGGCATTGAGAGATTGGGTTTTTATTCATCTCTTTTTAAACTTGATTGTGAATTAGATGGCAACTTGCGAGCCGGTCGTAGGTTTACACTCCACAACTCAAACCCATTCAGATTCATCTCATCCATTGCCATCCCTCCAAACGTACCGTCGTTGACCCTACTTCCTCCTTGTGCTCCCTTTCTGGTCCTCCTTCTTTCTTAGCCCCCTGAACTCTGTCCTTCTGATCTGAAGTGATTGGTCATTCTAAAGTGGGGGTGAGCTCACTTCCAGACTTGAAGGATGACTAAGGGTCCAGAGTCTTGAGGATCCCCCCAGTCTCTGGCCAGAAAGCCTGGTCTCTTTGATGATTTTGAGTTCTGTTCCGTATTCCCCCACTCTACCCAGCACCTTCTCATGTGGTCCTTTGCAGAGCAGCTGGTCTTGGTAACCGGGCACCATCTAATTCTTCTGGTCTCAAGAGGTGCAACTAAAATTGTTACTCATGAACTTTTAAGACTCCTGTCACTACTCACCAAAGTAGGACATAGGACATTTGTCCTTGTGAACTGTGTTAGGATGGGAACGATGTAGTCACAAGCCACGAAGGCTGGGTGCTGGCCGGGGAGGACCTTCCCCTACAGCTTCTGTGGGTAGCCTGACCCCACCATCATCTAGTTTCCTCTTCTTGACCCCCAGGGCCTCGAGAGCATGCCTCCCTGGTGTTCTAAGCCATGTGCTTCCTGGTCATCTGTCCTAACTGCTCCCTGGTCACAAGCAAGACTTTTAATCTTCCCCCACCTCCTCCTTTCCCCGCAGCCAAGAGAAAGATAGGTCGCCTGTGACCATGCCCAGTGGAAGCCACAGTGGTTTGTATATGGGAGTCTATGGTTGAGGCTGAATCTGCAAGTCCCATTTCTGGTCCTGCAAAGGCCTCTGTGTACCTACCTCCTTGCCACCTCCTCCCCTCCCAGGCCACCACCGTCTGTCTGTCCCTTCATTGTGCTGGGATGGCCTGCATGTCACCATAGTCCTGGAAGCTATGCCACCACTATTTCAAACACCAGCAGGGTCAGCAGAGCTTCCAGACTAGGACAGACTAGGAAGGAAAAGCTGGCAGTCTGCTTAGCTCATGAAATCCTCCTGGATGTCAAGTGAGCACTGTCCACTACAGGGCTGGACAGGAGCCTGCTGGCATGAGGAGAAGGGTGTGAGCGGCATTCTGTTCCCTGGGGCACAGGCTCTCCCTGAGTTTACTCGATAGTAAGTCACACAACAAAACAGGACTGCAGAGCCTGGCTGCCAGTCGCCAGCCGAGTAAATATGGTGAATAAAGAATCAAATGCAAGGAAATGTGCCCACAGCCATCAAACATCCGAGATCTTCCTGCACACACCGTCTCATGCCATCCTCTTCACATCGGGATTGTTAGCCTCCTGGTCTTCACAGGAGGAAACCAAGGTTCAGAGAAGGGAAGTCATTCACCCAAGGGCATGTGGCCTGCTGGACTGGGCTCTGCAATTGGTTGTCTCAGTGGTGGTGGGGCCTGCTGATCAATTGAGGATTGGACCGTTGTGACCCGTCCAATTTTCAGAGGCTGATTTGGGGGGCATGGATCACCAGGTCTTTCTTCCTGCTCCATCTAGCGTGGATACGCCACTGAAACCCTGTCAACACCATAGCAACAACACAGCAGCCTCCACTGGCACATGCGTGGTGGCTGCGCAAGAGGCACCTTGGCCAGGAATGGTACCCAGGTCTGCTTCGTGGAAGACACGGATCCTGCCACAGCGCCACTACCATCCTGAGAGCATGCACTTGGGTCTGCCTGATTCTAGACACATTGGTTTAGAACCCTGCCTCAGATAGCACTGAGCATGTGGACATGCTCCCTAGCCTCCCTGCACCGCCCCTTTCTGTACTGGCGAAAGAGTAATCATCGGAAGCGGAAGCTGACCCTGGCGCCTTAGAAGTAATGCATGGGGCTGCTACTGCAGCTCAATGGGAGGGAGGCGTGGCTGCTCAATGGGAGGGAGGCGTGGCTCAATGGGAGAGAGGCGTGGCTTTTGACTCCTGTTGCTCAATGGAGGGAGGCGTGGTTGCTTAATGAGAGGGAGGCGTGGCTCAATGGGAGGGAGGCGTGGCTTTCTACTCCTTAAAAGATTTACAGCCTTGGAAGGGGCAGTTTCTACCCTGGCCTAGAACGTCAACATGAGCCGACATCGACTCAATGGCAGCGAGTTTGTGGTTGTTTTGCTGTGAGAATTCAGTAGGCTTCTTGGACAGAACACCCTCACCTGGTACATAGTAAATGCCCAAGAAACACCAGCCAGTAGTGGCACTCTCACCGTCAGCACGGGTGCCAGCAAACTGACATTCTGGGTACTGTTGGTTCCAACTCCACGGTGAAAGGATTTTGTTTTTTTAAAAGAAGAAGTGCTCCTTTTTTTTGAAGTAATGCTCTCTCGCCCTAAGTGCACCTAGAGAGAAGAGTGAGAGTGGCCATTCCCAGGCCCACGTCAGAACCGCTTACGCAGAGGACACGGCCTCCCAGCCTTGGAAGGGTGGGCGGCCAAGGGGTCCAGCACGCAGTCAGGTGCAGCCAACCACGGAAGAGCTCCCGGGCTCGGGAGGCTGTGTCACCAGGAAAATGCCTTCTTCTCTGGCTTGTTTGCTCAAGGTTTAAAAGGTATTTCTGGGCTTTGGCGGGAAGGAAGTTTAGCTTTGGAGCAAATCCTCGCGCACTGGCTCTTGACAAACATCTGCGTGGAGCATGTGCCGCCTGGAGTCCCACCGCTCAGCTCAGCGCAGCTCTTCCTGGGGCTCCTGGCAGGTTGGGAGAGGGGGGTTTGTACAAGGACATCCAGGGTGACAAGCAGGTTCTCAAGGTTCCTGCCGGGGCTGTCTGTCCCACTCCATGCCGGGCAGGAGGATGGGAGCTAGCTGGGATGAGTGCCTGGGAAGCGTGGAAGATTTTCTTCTCTTGTCACCAGCCAGGAGGCTTCCCCATGATGGTTCAGGGTCTCTGAGGTAGAAGGTTCCTTCAATCGCCGCCACTAAGGACCTACTGTGTGTGGAGGGGGGTAAGTTTTGGACTGCTAACCTCAAGGTTGACGGTTCAAAACCTATCAGCCACCTACCAGCCACTCTGTGAAAGAAAGAAGCCATCAGCCGCTGTAAAGATGTGCAGCCTCGGAAACCCTATATAATGTTGTCATGGTGGCAGGGCGGGTTGGCTCTTTAGGTTTATTTTGTGTGGAGGCAGTGGCTGGTGTAAAATTCTCCCCTTCCATGCTCCCGGGAGCCCCAGGTTTGGGTCCTGTGCCCAGTGCGCAGTAAGACCCTCTCTGTCTGGTAGGTGTAAGACATGAAAATAATAATAATAATTTATAAATTATCAAGGGTTCATGAGGGAGGGAGAGTTGGGGAAGGGGGGATGAGCTGATACCAAGGGCTCAAGTGGAAAAAAATGTTTTGAAAAGGATGATGGCAACAAATGTACAAATGTGCTCCACACCATGAATGGAGGTATGGATTGTGATAAGAGCTGTAAGAGCCCCCAGTAATATGATTTTTAAAAATACATAAAACAAGAAAAAGACCTGTGTGTCGTTGGAGGCTTGCATGTGGCTCTGACGCTGAGCCAGCTTCTGCAGAGCTTCCCGGCGGAGACGGACTAGGAAGAAGTCCTGGTGATCTAGTTCCAGAAATCAGCCAGTGAAAACCCTCTGGTTGCAGTGGGGAATGGGCAGGGCTCTGTTCCACTGTGCATGGACTAGCCAGGAGGTGAGGGTGGTGGCTGACCACAACAGCTCTGCACTCAGAGTTGGAAACTCCACCTGGATGAAGGTGGAAGAGAGCCCTTTCCCAAGGAAGCCCCGGACCAAAAGAGCTTTGAATCAAGAAGCCGTTCTGGGAAAATCTGTATCAGTCAGCGGAGGCTCACTGAGGCTGTTAGAGCATCTCATCTCAGTGAGGCGCTCAGTTAGGTGGAAGTCTTGCTATATCACAGCTGTGTTAGTCCGGGTGGACTAGAGAAACAAATGCATGGACACGTATATGTGTATAGGAAAGAGCTTTATAGACAAGAGCAATTGAACATTAAGAAAACATCCCAGCCCAGTCCAGATCAAGTCCATAAGTTCAATATTAGCCCATATGTCCAATACCAATCTATAAAGTCCTCTTCAGACTCACGAAACACATGCAACAATGCCGAATGCAGGAAGATCACAGGCCAGTGGGTGTAAAGCCTTGTGGATCCAGTAGTGGTGGAAGCATCTCAGTGCTGGACAGGGGTCTCCACATGGCCCCTCCAGCTCAGAGAAGTAGGGTAGTTCCACCTGTCTGGTCAGCTGCAATGTCTCCCAGGGAGTGAGCAGAGAGACAGTGTCTCCTGCCTCCCAGGAAGAAGACGGGAGTTCCCACAATCCTCAGGAGAAGGCCATGCCCACACAGAGGCCTCATTGGCTATGACCTGATTGACAGGCTAGACTCCACCCCTTCACTCTTGATCCTCTCAAATTGACCGACGATAGTATAGCTACCACAACAGTTCGGCTCAGCTCCCCGGGAAGGTTGAGAAGAGCACTGCTCCATGCCGTCCCTCAGGGCCCCAGGCCTCTTCTATCTACAGCTCTACCACCCACCCCCAAGTTCAGAGCCCTCCAGCCTGGCCAGCAAATGCAAGCTCAGTGGGCTTGTACAGGGCCCAGCCCTGGCAGTGCCCTCCACTACTTACTCCCACATTCCATTGGTCAGAATTAAGTCACGTGACCTAATTGCAAGGGCACGGGGAACATAGCCCTGTGGGTGTCCAGGAGGAGGAGCACCTGGGGTTCAGTAACTGTCTAGCATTGACCTGATTGCTGAATCTGTGTGCCCAGGATCCTGAAGGGAGAGGGCATGCCAGAGAGGAGGATCCTGGCACTGAAGGTGCCCAACAAGAAGGCACACTTGTGTCTGTAGCTCTGGACTAACAATTAAGGCAGCCCAGGCCTCCCGGGTCATAACTCAGCCTTCTCAGCGAGGTGCCTCCTAGCACAAACCTCTGTGTTTGCTCAGCTGGAAACCAGAGATGTTCATCGCAGTATCCACGTCACAGGTGTGTGGGAAGACACGTGAGATAGGGGAAGGAGAAACAAGCTCTAAGTCTAATGCCTGCCACACGCAAACATGCGTGACCCCTTACCAACAGGTGCAGGGTGTGACTGCAGGGCATGCCGGTGCAGATGCTTGGGCCAGCACCACTTAGGAACTATTAAGCAACCATGACCTACTGACCTTGACCTCACTGAGCTTCCCCCACAGAATCTCTCCAGAGAAGATAATAGCTGGCCCTGCCCTCAGTGACCAGTACTGAGACCCAAAGCAAGAAGCAGCAGACACTAAAAAGCTTACCGTGTAAGATATGACAAAATAATAATTTATGAATTATCAAGGGAGAGGGAAGCGGGAAGGGAGGGGGGAAAATGAGGAGCTGACGCCAAAGGTTTAAGTGGAGAGCAAATGTTTTGACAATGATGAGGGCAATGAATGTACAAATGTGCTTTACACAATTGATGTATGTATGGATTGTGATAAGAGTTGTATGCACCCCTAATAAAATGATTGTTAAAAAATTAAAAAAAAAAAAAAAAGCTTACCGTGGAGGTGAACCTCATTGATGTGACTGGATCATACTTGGAAAAATGGTTGACATAGAAAAATTTCTCTCTCTCTCTCTCTCTCTCTATATATATATATATTTTTTTTATATATATACCTCCATATATATGTATGTGTGTATATATTTCATCACCATAAATGCAAAATGTATTTCTTTAAATCATTTTATTGGGGCTCATACAATTCTTATCACAATCCATATATACATCAATTGTGTAAAGCACCCTTATACATTCATTGCCCTCATCATTCTCAAAATTCACCTTCCGCTTGGGTTCCTGGAATCAGTTCATTTTCCTTTTTTCCCTCCCCCTTCCTCCCTGCTCTCCCCTCCCTCATGAACCCTAAATAATTTATAAATTATTATTTTATCTTATCTTACACTGCCTAGCGTCTCCCTTCACCCACTTTCCTGTTGCCCATCCCCCAGAGAGGAGGTTATATGTAGATCCCCGAGATCGGTTCCCCCTTTCTACCCCCTTTTCTTCCCGGTATCGCCACTCTCACTGCTGGTCCTGAGTGGTTCATCTGTCCTAGATTTCCTGTGTTTCCAGTTCTCATCTGTACCACTGTGCATCCTCTGGTCTAACCAGGTTTGCAAGGTAGAATTGGGAACATGATAGTTGGGGGGAGGAAGCATTTAAGAACTAGAGGAAGGTTGTGAGTTTCATTACTGCTACACTGAAACCTGAGTGACTCATTTCCTCCCCACTACCCCTCTGTAAGGGATGTCCAGTTGTCTACAGATGGGCATTGGATCCCCATCATGCACTCCCACAAAATGTATTATCTAGTAAGCAGAAGAAGACAAACTTATAGTGGAACCAAACGGAATTAGTGCTAAATCAGGCTGACTCACTGCTATTGAGGGGTTCCCACTCCTAGTGACTCAACGTAGGGTTCCCTGAGCCTGTCAACCTTTAACAGGGACAGGCAGCCTCATCCTTCTCTTCCAGCACGGCTGGGGACTTGAAACGGCCAGCCTTGTTTACCCGACAGTGCCACTGGGCTCCTGAATCAGGGTGAGCGATGGTTCTTCTCGCGTTTTCAGCGTGTTTGGTACATACTAGCCTTTCCTCCTCCTCGCCTCTCCTCCCTCATCCCGAGAGATGGTATGGCCCGCCCTGTGTGCCGGAGGGGCAGTCATGTGCTCTGAGAATGAATGAATGCAGGGAGGAACGAATGAATCACCAAAGTGATTCACAAGGATCGACTCTGTGTGTACAGAAGCCTCTGTTTCCGAGAGCGATTGGTGAATCTTGCCAAAATTAAGGAACTTTCCCACATTTGGTGACTCACTGGGCAGGCATAGGAACCTCGCCAACTGACGAAGAGATTTCAGAAGAAAGGGCCCCAGGCAGGGGGTTGGGGGGGTGGGTAGGGGAGGTGGGAGAGGAGCTCTGTGATGACTCAGGATAGAAGGCCTAGCTCCATGTTCCCCATTTCTCACGCTCTCTCTTTTCAACAACAAGCAAAGTTAACCCTGATGAACACCTGAGAGCCTGGGTGGTACGAATGGCTTACCCGTACAACTGACCCTCAAGGGGTGAGCCCACGCAATGGCACCGTAGACGAAAGACCTGGCAAACATCTTCTGTAAAATTCACAGCAAAATAACTTAGTCCACATCCCCTCTCAGAGGGCTCACACGGAAGAGACGAGCCAGTCAGGGTGCAGCATAGCACCGATGAAACACACAACTTTCCTCTAGCTCTTTGGTGCTTCGTCCTTCCACTATCATGACCTCAGCTCTACCTTACAAATCGGATTAGACCAGAATATGCACACTGCCACAGATAAGAGCCCAAAACACAGGGAATCCAGGATAGATAAACCCCTCGAGGCCAACAAGGAGAGTAGAGATACCAGGAGGATTAGGGGAGGGTGTGGGAGAAAGGGGGTAATTGATCACAAGAATCAACCTATAACCCCTCCCAGGGGAATGAATGGAAAAGTGGGTGAGGGTCAACAGAGGACGATATACGATATGAAAATAATAATCTATAACTTATCAAGGGTTTGTGAGGGTGGGTGGGTGTGGGAGGCAGGGGGAAGAAATGGAGAGGTGACATCAGGGGCTCACGTGGGAAGAGAAGGCTTTGAAAATGATGATGGCGGCATATGTGCAAACGTGCTTGACACGCTGGATGAACGTATGAATTGTGAGAAGAGATGTAAGAGCCCCCAATAAAAGTAAGGGGGGAAATGGCGTATTCTACACAGACAATGTGCTTTCCCCTATATTAGTGTGTTTCTACGGGGCTCTTCAAAAGCCCATGAGAAGAAACCGAACTTGACCAACGGTTGCCAGGGGTAAATAAGGAAGAGTTGGTGCTTTGGGGCATCGAGTCGATGTTAACCGTGGGGGGTAATTTGGAAAAGGATGTCCATACTGGTCGTCCCAACACAGAGTATAATCGGTGGCGCTGAACTAGACACGTCGAAGGTGTAGAAGCGGAGAATGTTTTGTCGCATATATTTTTGCTACAATTACACGAAACCAAAGACTCCAATTGGAGGAATACATTGGGCATGCCTGTGAATACGAATATCAGACTCGCAGCATACTGATTTGAGTAAACTACCATCCTTAATCCTCCTCCTGGCCATTTGGATGTCTACCTGCCCACCCACACTCCTGGGTTTCCATGGATCAAGAGGGAAAAGTAAAATCTGAAGTCGTTACCAATCACCTTCTTCACTATAGAAAATGTGACTAGGAATCCCGAAGAAATGAACTACGAAAATGTTACAAACATGGGAGGGTAGAAAAAGCTTCTGAGAAGCTATCTAGAATGTAACTCTGGGTCACTCTCTGTCCAGAAGAAAGAAGGTCGGAAAAGGCCAAAACACGTGGACACTCAGCCATCAGCTTCCACAACCCTGAGACCAGAAGAACTAGATGGTACCCACTCTGAAAGGGATCCCGTTAGAAGGTCCTGGATAGAGTGGGAGAAAAATGTGCAACAAAACTCAGAATCCTAAAAAAAAAAGGCCAAGCTTACTGGTCAGACAGAGGCCAGTTGAACACCTCCCCCCTCTCCCCAAGACTACGACCCTTGGTCACCCTTTAGCTTTGGGCCTGAACTCATCCTAATGGCTCAGTCTCTGGCCAAACAATCACCAGGTCTACAAGGAAAACAGTCACACAAGGCAGGTAGAGGAATTAGGCGCCCAAAAGGGCAGCATTTCCTGAAAGGCAAGGCTCCGCAGGCTGGAAGGGGCAGGAAAGGTGGAGGAATGGAAACAGGAAACACGGGGAGGAAGTGGGATGCAGGATGCCACTCTGTGGGGGTGGCCATCGCTGTGATCAAACGCAGTGCGTCTTGAATTGTTGAACCGGAAACCTGTCTGCTCCGTAAACCTCCGCCCACCCAATTCACAATTTAAAAACTTGACAGTCAGAAAACCCCGTGCTCAGTGGAGTCAGCATCAACTTGAGGGCATCTGGCTGGGGTGGCATTAGGGGGGATTTGTGTTTGTTTCTATACCGGATATCATGAGATGGGGCAAGTAGAGGTTCCAGGATAGTAAGTGGCTTTGGGTAGCAGGATCCTGAAAAGGAACCTGGACACCAGCATCATCCAGTCCCCCTCTGGGCACAGACGGGGGTCCAGGACTGACCATGGCCACACCGTGCCTGGAACCATCAGGCCTAGGTCCCAGGGCACCTCACTCCCAACCATCCTTCCCCACCGACTCCTGGCTGCCCAGGGCCTGAGCAGGCTCACCCTCAGCTCAAGCCTCTTCGCAGTAGCTGAAGAGGCTCCAGGGCTGAGTGAGGCGAGATCAAAGGCTCAGACCTCAGGTTCTCCAGAGGAAGAATAAAGGGACTGGGAGGGTGGAGCCAGCTAGGAGACAGCGGAGATGGACTTAATTACCACGTCTCCTCTGCACTGGGGCTTTTATGAGGAGGCCCCTGGGAGGGGGTTCTGCCTGTCTCCTGGAAACCAGACTCCAGGACAGGGAGCCCAGGATAAAAGAGACTGAGAACAGACAGGAACTTCCTGACCTCTGTGACAGCAGCCACAATCTTCCTGACCCAAGACCCTGTTGGGGCCACCCCCTCTCCTCCCCTCCCCTGCTCCAGCACCCCCATTGCCCTTAGGCTACAGTTCCTGGTGGTGTCTTTGGGGTAATTTGGAAATTGACTGAAGCTTTCCCAGGCCTGTTTAGGCCTCTGTAAAATGAGTAGACCCTAGAGCCTGTCTTGTAGGGTAGCTGTGACAACAGGACAAGGGGACACAGGGGAAGAGCTTTGCCCCAGACCTGAGAGGCAGTAAGTGTCCGATCAATGGAACACAGACGAGTCATCACAATAGTGACTGGTGCTCACCGCCACCTACCCCAGTGCTGCGGGCTCTCTTTCCTTGATCTATCCCCCGGTTGTGTTCAAGAGAGCAGTTTGTCCGCAATAACTGTGCAGATGGAAAGGGAACAAATGAATTCTGTCTAAATAATACCAGTCATAGGGCAATGATGATCCACTTGGCCAGTGGTTGGTGAAAGAGCAGGCCTCCAGCTTCATTATGACCAATGACAGGCTAAGGGGAAGTCTGCTGGGGGATGGTCTTAGAAACATTTCCTATCCCCAACAGAAAAAGTAATGTATATTCTCTCTCTCTCTCTCTCTCTCTCTCTCTCTCTCTCTCTCTCTCTCTCTCTCTCTCTCTCTCTCTCTCTCTCTCTCCTCTTTCTTTCTCCCCTGTTACCCTCCCTCGTCCTCTGCCTTTCCCTCTCTTTTTGCATTTGATATGGTCACGCAGCGTCTGATGGCTGGCGTCTGGCAGCCTTTTTGCAACCACGAGAACAGACATCACCAAGACCCTTGAGGTTGGCAGAATAAAGCCATAGCCTGGGGCCCCTGATGACATTGTTGAGCTCGGACAGAGTTCTTCTCCTCCATGAAGCTTTTTCCAATTCTAGTTCAAAGTGGCTCCACACCCTGCCCCCTTACCTTCCAAAAGCATTTTATATGTACAAGCATAAGTGAGAAAGTATTGTTACTCTTGTGGGTTTATTTCAAACAAACATGTTTAAGCACGGCTCTGTGATCAATAGATGGCAGACACGGTCACTCGGGTACTGGTTGCAAGTTGGGATGCTAACTGCAAGGTCAGCAGTTCGAAGCCACCAGCCAGCTCTGCCACAGGAGAGAGACAAGGCTTTCGACACCCAGAGGGAGTTGCAGTCTCAGAAACTCACAGGGGCAGCTTTGCTCCGTCCTTCTGGGTCACTGTGAGTCAGCATTGACACAACGGCAGTGAGTTGGGTTATTTGGGTCTAGACTTGTTAAGAAGTCTTTCTGTAAAATTAAAAATAAAAATAAAAAGATGCTTTTTGTGCCTTGGGGCGGGGGGAGAAACAAACACTTTTGAAGTCAGGGCTAAAACCACATTTTTAACAAGACTTGAGTGGCCATCTTCCCAAACCGTTGAAACTTGGCAGCAAGCTTACAGGCACGGTGGCCCCACGTAAAACAACAACTTCGCGATGACTCAAGTGCAGGAAGGTCAGGAAGACCTCAGAGATGAGCCAAGAGAGGGAAGGCCGTCAACCTCAATGGATGAAGACGCCGTGGCTGAAGTCAGAAGCTGAAGGATGACGCACGTAGAACCATCACTGGTGTATTAATGCTGGGATCGGTCGTGGTTCTGTGTTTTCAACGTTAAGTGCAAGCGTGTTGCACGGAGAGGCTGGACTGCCAGACGTGGCTGGTGGGGCTGCGGCATTGTACCTTGGGAATCAGATGGCACTCCCTTAAACAAATGCCACCACATAAGGCCATTGCCATCCCCCCCCCCCCGGGTATATAGCCTAAGGAAATAAAGAATACAACACGAGCAGACATATGCTCACCCAAGTTTTCTGCAGCTACTTCCATAATAGCAAAAGCGTGGAAACCATCCCAAACTCCGATGAGAGAGGAATGGCTAAAGAGACCCAGGTGCATTCTTACGGCGGAATGTTATGCATCAATAGAAAACAATGACGATGCTCTTAAACACCACCAGACGTGGGCAGAGCTAGCGAACATTATGCTTAGCAACGCTGGCCAATCCTATACGGATAAACAGTCCATACCCCATTATTATCGGGAAAAACAAAGAAAGAGACAAGTGGCTTTCACACCAAAAGACAAGAACTGTGAAGACCAGGGACAGAGAAGGGGCCAGGGAAAAGGGAAGGCCTTTATAGAGGGAGGGGAGGAGAAGAAAGAGAGGAGGGGAAGAGGGAGAGGATCACACGTATGGGGGGTTTAATGGGATATTATTCCCGATTTCATCTTTTGAGATGGCCATGCAGCTCTATAGAATATGCTTCTTGGAAAATAAAAAGCAAGCGAGTAAAGGCTCAGAGCCTTTAAAATCCTCCAGCGTCCTTACTGTGCACATGCAGACCCTTTTATGGACTGGATCAGAGCCTGGGGTGCATCGTGGATGTAGCAATACAGTGCAAAGAGCGAGGTCTGGTCCAAACAGTGACTTCCCAGGGGATCTGCCCAGCCAGCTCAAGGCAGAGTGGCCAGTTCAGGAGGCTGGGGAGTTCCTGTCTGGGGCGTTCCTAAAAAATCATCTTGGTTGGTGTTCTCAAAGGACACAGAACCATCTCAAAGGCAGATAAAATTGAAAGTTTCACTGATGAGGGAAAAGACCAGAGAAATTGCATCGAGGATTAGGATTTCCCTCCTCCTCCCCCCCCCCCACCAAGTAATTGCAATGCAACTCCTCTCTGCCAGGGTCTCAAGGGCAGTTTCTCTGGGAAGCCTCACCCCACCCACCCAACAGTCATGACTTTTTCTTGTCCCTTCAGACTTTGTGATGCCCCCAAACTCAGAGAACATTGGACAGGCACACACTTTGGGTCCTGGAGGAGGCCCAAGCTGCCGTGGGGGCCTGGTGTCAATCAATGGGTGCCAACTACTTCAGGGGAAGGGCTAGAGGGATGAGGATCCTGCTTTCAGAAGGGTACTGACCTCGATGGACGATACGTCAAGAAACTACCGCTTCACACGTTGATATTTCTAACAAATAAGTCTTCAAGAGTTTTGTAGCTAAAATGACAAGTACAGCATGAGTCCGCTGAGGGAAAGAGGGACCAGATTTCAGCCTGGTGCTCCAAGATGTGAATGCAACATACTGCCATAAAGCAGGGAACCAGTAGAGAGGTCTGAGGGGCCGGCCCCAATCCCAACTACTTGGACAGCTGCCCCTCCCCACAGAAGAATTTACTTCAGAGAACAGCACTGAAGCTACAGCTCAGGGAGAGGGACATGTCTGATCAGAGCACACGGGAACAACTGAAGGGGGAGGAAGAGAGAGTGGAGCACATCCTGGCCCTCCACGCCTTGAGAATGATATATCCCTGCTCAGAGCAGCCAATGCAGAGAGAAGACCATATGGTCAGACCCACTACGAGGCACAGCATCCCTCACTGACCCATACGGGGACAACACTGGAGACACAGTGCGGGAATTGTGCTCAATCTGATCCCACCACACTTTGGGCAAAACACTAAGGGTGTGCAACAGAACAGCAAGAGGAACAGCACAAGGAAGTCCAGAGGGAATACCAAAACTAGACATTGGGACTAGGGCATGGCTCCCCATCAAACTCGACCAGAAAACACTCTGAAAGGTCAACAAACAGACCTTGAACCATTTACAGGCTTTTCTTTCTTTGTCATTGTTCTGTTGTTGCTATTTTGTTTTCTTTTGTTGCTTTGTTTTGCTCTGTCTTGTTTTTGTGCATATTATTGTCTCTGCAGGTCTATCTATATAAGATAGGCAGGATAAACAATCTGGAGGAGAAAACAATGGACCTGCAGTTCTGGGAGGACATGGGAGAGGGGGAGGGAGGGGAAGGAAGTGGTGTTAACAAACCCAGGGACAAGGAAACAGCAAGTGATCCAAAATCAGTGGTGAGGAAGGTGTAAGAGACCTGGTAGGGCTTGATCAGGGCATGTAGCTGAGAGGAATTATTGAAACCCAAATGAAAGCTAAGCATGATAGTGGGACAAGAGGAAAGTAAAAAGAAATAGAGGATAGAACTAGGAGATAAAGGGCATTTATAGATGTCTAAATACAGGCATATACATATGTAAATATACTTATATATGGTGATAGGGAAATAGATCTTTGTGCATATATTTATAGGTTTAGTATTAAGGTAGCAGATGGACATTAGTACACCCTCAATGCAAGAATACTTTGTTCTATTAAACTGGCATTCCATGATGCTCACCTTCCCAACACAATCACTGGAGCAAAGCAGGTGCATAAGCAAATGTGAAGAAAGCTGATGGTGCCCGGCTATCAAAAGATATAGCGTCTGGGGTCTTAAAGGCTTGAAGATAAGCAAGCGGTCATCTAGTTCAGAAGCAACAAAGCTCACATGGAAGAAGCACACTAGCCTGTGTGATCATGAGGTGATGATGGGATCAGGTATCAGGCATTAAAGAACAAAAAAATCATATCATCATGAATGAGGGGGAGTGCAGAGTGGAGACCCAAAGCCCATTTGTAGGCAACTGGACATCCCTTTACAGAAGGGTTGGGCAGAGGAGACAAGCCAGTCAGGGTGCGGTGTAGCAACAATGAAACATACAACTTTCCTCTAGTTCTTTAACGCTTCCTTCCTCCACTATCATGATCCCAATTCTATCTTACAAATCTGGCTAGACCAGAGGATGTACACTGGTACAAATAGGAACTGGAAACACAGGGAATCCAGGACAGATGAACCCGTCAGGACCTGTGGAGAGTGGCGATACCAGGAAGGTAGAGGGAAGGTAGGGTAGAGAGGAGGAACTGATCATAAGGATCTACATATAACCCCCTCCCTGGGGGACGGACAACAGAAAAGTGGGTGAAGGGAGACATCAGACAGTGTAAGACATGACAAAATAATAATGATTTATAAATTATCAAGGGTACATGAGGGAGGGGTTGGGGAGGGAGGGGATAAAATGAGCTGATACCAAGGACTAAAGTAGGAAGCAAATGTTTTGAGGATGATGGTGGCAACAAATGTACAAATGTGCTTGACAGAATGGATGTATGTATGGATTATGATAAGAGTTATATGAGCCCCCAATAGAGTGATTTTTTAAAAAGATAATAAAAAATTTAAATACATAGCTTTGGAAAAAAAATTTTGTAGATGTGCTTTCTCACTTAGCCCCGAACTTGTGCGATCAAAACAACAAAAGCAAACCCCATGACTCCACCCCATAGTGACCCTATAGGACAGGAAAAACTAAACAAAACAAACCCATAGGGTTTCCAGGGCTGTAAGCATTTACAGAACAGACAGCCATATCATTCTCCTGCGGAGTAGCCGATAGACTTGAACTGCTAACCAAAGGTTAGCAGCCAAGTGCTTAACCACTACACCACCAGAGCGCTTTACCAAGAAACATGTATTGAGTGTCTGCTCTGTGTTAGCTGCTGAGGGTTCAAACAGGAATCAAGAAATCAAGCCATTGGCCACAGAACCATGCTGCCTCCTGGTCACCCCAGGTACATTTAGGGAAACGGGAGAATTATAATTGGTTCATTAGTTAGTTATTAAACTTGGCTTCCGGGACCCTGTCTCTTTGAGCCCAACGCTCCAGCTGTAACGATAAGATACATCTGAAAACCTAAGTGACTCCATTCAGACATACTCTCTATTTTTATCACAAAGTCCCTGGGCAGTGCAAGCTGCTAACACTTTCATCTGCTACTAACTGCCAGAGCGCCTCGGAAGAAAGGCCTGGTGACCCCCTCCGCTTCCCCTTCCCCAAAATCAGCCATTGAAAGCCTCGTGGAGCCCAACTCTGCCCTCGTCGTGAGTCATCCTGGCACCTGGTTTACCAGAAGGGGGCAAGGGAGTTCAGATGGTAAATGCCCCGTACAATCTGATGGGGGGAGTTTGTGGACAGTGTTAAGAAGGGGGAATCAGTCTCTAATGTTCCACTTCTGAGTGGTGGTGAGTGAATAAAAGCCAGAAGCTAGCTAGCACTGGCAGTCACAACGCTCACACTTCGCCACACTGAGCTTGGTTTTGGTTTTGTGCTTGTCTGTTTCCCACTCCACCTCAACTTTGCCGCCATGAAAATGGGTGACATGACTTCTCACCAGGGCTGTGAGTTTGCATGTGGTGGCAGCTAATTGAGTGATTGGCAGTTCAAATTAGGGCTTCACACTGGTCCGACCCCCTCGCCCTACTGGGGTAGTGCCTTTGTACCCCAGAGCTGCTGAATCCAAATCTACACCTTCACAAGGCCCCCAGAAGAGTCATATCCATCCCCGGGGAGATTCTCAAGGATGTGTCTAGAGCTTCTGACTCGGTGCTCGTACCTCTGGGGTTGGAGCTGACTGGGTAACAGTGTGTGTGGTTTTCAGTCATATCTGGGGTGGGAAAGACAACTTTCAGCGGTGGGGGTGGGGGGGCTCAAACGGAATGAACTGGTCCAAAGCCCTTGTTCGAACTTACCTGGAAGCTCCACCAGACAAAGGCCAGGCCATCTGCCCGCATACAGATTATAGCCCACAGACTCTGTGGGGCAGGTCTCCTCTGGTATTTGGGGTCAGGGTGAGTCAAAACCTGCTCACCAGGCTCCTCCAAACTGCAGCAGCATTTGTATAATCACTGCGTTTCCTCTCTTTAACTATCTGTCAGCCACCAGCATGTGTTAACTTGGGACTCCCCAGCAGGATGGCGGCATTCCCAAGCGCAGGTGTCCTGTCTCTCTCTCGGGCAGCCGGGGCCACGTTCTCTGCCCTCCTAAATGCTCAGAAAGTGACATTTACCAGCTGGGGGCTTCCGGCTCTGCTGATATTTGCTAGGCTCATGATTCTTTCATAAGAGGGACCACACTGAACATGACACATGGTGCCGGGTCTAGGGGCTCCAGAACTGCAGCTGCAGGTCTGTGAGTGATCGGGTTCCTTCATGCAGGCACCTCCTCCCGCTGAAGAGAGGCTTCATTTGGGGATAGAGTGGGGAGAAGGTGGGCAGGTTTTATTTTCCGGATAAAGGAAAGATTAATTTTTAACTCTTACTTAAATAACTCTCCAAGAGGCTTGGCAGATGAAATGACTTTAATTGGCCGATTTAGCACCATCTCTTAGCTATCCAAGTGAGTGGAATGAGATTGCAGTCTAGTGAAAATGTCCACGCGGCGTCTTGTCTATCTGTCTGTCTCTCGAGCTAAAGGTGGATCACTCGTGGCTGGAGACTCCGGCCACCTCTGCTCCCATGGCGTAAGGCTGCACTGGGAGGGGATGAACGAACATGTGAGTTGCTGGAATTTTTGTTTGTTTCTTCCTCCTCCTCTTGTTAGCTGGCACGAAAGCCTTTTGCTTAAGTATTAAAAAAAAAAAAAACCTAAACCAACCCCCTTGCCCTCTAGTTGATCCTGACTTACAGTGACCCCATATAGAGTTTCCAAGGCTGTAAATCTTTGCGGGAGCGGACAGCCTCATCTTTCTCCCACGGAACAGTGGGTGGGTTTGAACTGCTGAGCTTGGAGTTAATAATCTAACGCCTTACCTGACAGTGCCACTAGGGCTCCTGGCTTTTATATCAGCGCAGGAGAAATGGCATGCGTACTTAATGTAACCAATACTTTTTTCTTTTAATCATTTTATTGAGAGCTCTTACAGATCTTATCACAATCTATACATACATCCATTGTGTCAAGCACATTTTAAAAAATGTATTCATTTATTTTTCTTATTATTTATTTATTTTTAAAAATCATTTTATTGGGGGCTGCTACAGCTCCATCCATCCATTGTGTCAAGCACTTTTGTACATAGGTTGCCATCATCCTTTTCAAAACATTTTCTTTCTACTTGAACCCTTGGTATCAGCTCATTTCCCCCCTCCCCCACCCTTCCTCCCTTATGAACCCTTGATACCTTATAAATGATTTTTTTTCATGTCTTACATCGACTGCTGTCTCCCTTCACCCACTTTTCTATTGTCCATCCCCCCCGGGAAACGGTTATTGGTCGAAAACTTCATGACATGCTTACATATCAAGCCTGGCTCCACCACTTCTAGCAGCTGACCTTGACACATCACCTAGCCCTCCTGAGCCTCCGCCCTCCATCTATGATACCTGCGCTGTGCACAGTGGTGCCAGTGGTGGGCTTCTCCCTTCCACGTAAGAGGCCTGGGTTCAGTCCCCAGCCACTCCACCGCCAGTCTGTCCATGGAGGCTCCCGTGGTACGAAGGCACCAAAGACGTCACAGTGGAGCTTCCAGACTAGGATGGGCTAGCAAGAAAGGCTTGGCAACCTACTTCCAAAAATCATCATCTGATCACAACAATCTGAATGACCCCCCCTACACACACACACACACACACACACACACACACACACACCCCTGCCCTCCATGGATCCTGGGGAGAACACGGGACTGGGCAGTTTCATTCAGTTGTGCATACCATCATCAAAAACAGGGAGTACCTAACCAAGGTTATGGTCAGTGGTGTGCCGGTAAAGATTTAATAACTATCCCTCTGGAGAAAAAGCCCAATGTGATGGAGCTGCCAATGTCCATGGTGTAACTGCTCCCATCACGTTTGAAGGCTGCCCACCAGAGGCCACTGCACTCAGCCTTGGGTGGAGAGGCGTGGTCAGGCACCTTCACCACTGAGAAATCACAGGTCTGACTCACCCGGGGGCATGAACAGAGCAGTGTGCTGGGTCGTTGCGTCATAAGGGTTGTGTCATGTCCAGTACCTGACAAGTATTAGTCATTGATAAATGTGGAGTCCCCGGGTGGTGCCAATAGTGAACAGGGACAGTTGCTAACTCAAAGCTCGGCACCCTGAGTCCACCTGAAAGGAGAGCAGAAGAAAGGCTTGGCTATCTCCTTGTGAGAAATCAGCCACTGAAAACCTGACAGGGCACAGTGCTATGCTGATACACAGGAGTCGCCATGGGTCAGTTTAATGGTTCACGGTAAGTGTGTCAGCCTGGGTAGACTAGAGAAACACATCCAGGGAGACTGACGTGTGTATAAGAAAGAGTTTTATATAAGACAGCAATTGTATTTTGAGAAAACATCCCAGCCCAGTCCAGATCAAGCCCATAATCTGATACCAATCTATAAATTTCTCTTTAGCGTCATGCAACACATGCAATGACGCCGAGTGCAGGAAGATCACAGGCCAGTGGGTGGAAAGTCTTGTGGATCCAGTGGTGGTGGAAGCATCTCAGCATTGGGATGGGTCTCCATGTGGCTCCTCCAGCCGCAGGGCTCTAGCGTAGCGCCATGTGTCTTATCAGCAGGAAGATGAAGCAGAGTGTGTTTGTGTGTATCTGGCCCCCGGTGAGCTGTCTATCTCTGTGGTGCCTCCACATAAGGTCATCAAGCTGAGACCTGGTGCTGCTCTCCTTGTTAACGTGATAGCTGGGCCAAACAGGCCATAAGAACGATGCCCCGGGAGCTGGGTAGAGGCCAGTCATAGCCCTGGGTCCAGGCCAAGCTCATGGAAGGCAGGAACCGGCTGCCCCTTAAACTGGAAAATGAGGGGACTTCCTTGGGCACATGGGCAGACCTCGACTCTGAAAAAGAACTGAGGCTCGCCAGCCTGTGTGGGGCTTTGCTGGACATCTGCGCCGAGGGCGGGGCAAGGGTGTGGCGTGGAGGGCAGGTGTTATGAAGAGCTGTCAGCTTCTCCACCTGGTCATGGTGGGGCCTCTCAGAGCACCTGCCGTTGGCCGGGAGAGCTCTGAGCTCACAGTGGTGGGTGAATCACCAGCGAGGGCAGCGGGTCTGCCCAGAGCTCACTGTTAACAGAGACCGAGCAGTGTGGTCGCTCGACCTCACCTCGGCATCCTCTCTTGCCTGGGTGCCAACACACGGCCCTTGGGGATGACAGGGCTCTGCTCTTCAGGGCTGGGTTTGGGAGCGGCTGGAACCCTCTCTCCAGTGGTCTCCCCCCACCCCCGGAGGAGCTATTACGAGTGGTGGGGCTGCTATGGGGACTTAGTGACTCCTGTCCAGATGGAACAAAGAGACTGGCAGCGCAGCTCCTGAAAAGGGGCGTGACTGTTGCCAGATGGCTCTGCCTCAGCCTCACCTCCCTTCTGGTCCCGACCTGGGTCTCTCTCAAACAAGATGTCACCAGGTGCACCTTCTTGATCATTGCCTTGGCTTGAGAAGAAAGCCGACCACCTTTGATCTGCTCCTCGAGGCAACCATGACGCAACTTGGCCCTTCTTGAACTTCCCCTTTCTGCGCCGCGAGTCAGGGTCATGAGAGTGAACCCACCCAGCTGGGGGCGGGTGGGCGGCACGGAAGAAAGGCCTGGCATTCTGCTTTGCGTAAAGATTGCAGCTGGGGAAACTCTATGGGACCCAAGGGGCGGGCCCCATCAGGCATGGAGCTGATGCAGCAGGGACCAGCCAGAGGACGGCTGCCAACAGCAGCCACCATGGGCAGAGACACTTCCTCCCAGGGGTTGTGACTCTCCTGAGCAGCAAGGGCCCAGGCTTCCAGTCAGTCTAATCTCTTCCGCCTGCAGGGCAGGCACTTCCCTGACTGGTTTCTGAGAAAGTGGGAAGATCAGATTCTCCGCTCTCTGAACAGTGCTGCCCATGGAAATAAGGTTCCCAAGGACTCATGTTCCCCACCGCAGGCCCCTCCGCAAAGCTATAGTGGAAAGTAACAGGCTCAGCCAGGGAAACGGCGCTTGGGTCACAGGCTGGCAGGTGCTGGGCTCTGGCCAGACCAGGGACCCAGGGACCTTGGCGCTGGCTGGTTTCAGGGGAAGGCTGCGGCATGGGAGTAGGAGGAGCAGCCCAGGGACACAACTTTTAGGACAGCGAGGGCCCACGTCTGGAGCTGATGCCAATTCCCTGGTGTGCCCACCTGGGCACCTCAGTCCACACTTTGTATTCCGGCTGTGCCCAGCTGGTGTCTACCGTCTGCACATAAGGCTCACAGAGGCTGCGGGAAACACAGTCCTGCATCCACCACCCTGTGTTCAGATCGGGGTTCAGAGCCCAGGCTCTCGCGCCCCAAAGCAAACCCACCCACACCGCCATCAAGCGGACTGAGCTCCTAGCAGCCCTGCAGCACAGAGCAAGACCACCCGAGGGCTTCCAAGGTGCCCATCACTGTGGGCACAGCCGGCTTCATCTGACTCCCACTGTGGATTAGAACTGCTGGCCTTTTCGTTACCAGCTGAGCACGTAACCACGGCGCCACCGTGGGTTCCTTTTCTCCCCAAAGTCCCCACTGGTTCCTCTTACTGGCCCCCTCTCTGGGCTCACACTGCTCACACAGAGGCGGGGAAGGTATGGGGGCTCTTGTACGTGGCACTGAGCAGTCCGTTGTCTGACCTGTTCTGCAGGTTAAGGGACAAGGAACTTGGAGAAAGATTTTGGGGGTGTCCACGTGTCCAAGCGTGTGGATGAGGATGTCCGTGTGCATGTGTCAGAGTGTGAATGTGCTAGAGAGTATGGGTGAGTATGAGAGTGTGTGTTTATAGATATGTCTGGCCATGCGTGTGTGAGACAGGACTGTGCAAGTGTGTGTGGAAATGGAGCATAGGAGACTGAGGGAGTGTGTGTGAGGGTGTCTGTCTATGTCTGAGTGTGGGGGCCAGGTGTGAGAGTGTGTGCTGTTTGAGCATGTGAGAGCATATCTGCACGTGTGTAAGAGTGTGTAGTGTGTGTGGGCATACCTGTGAGTATGTGAAGTATGTAAGAGTGTGTGTGGTGTGTGTGAGTGTGATATGAGTGAGCATGTGTGGGTTTATCTGTATGTGTGTGTGTCATTTGTGTGAGTGTATCTGGATGTGAGTGTGATGTGAGTGAGGATGTATGGGTGTGTCTGTATGTGTGTGTAGCATGTGTGTGTCCATCTATCTGTGTGTGAGTGTGATCTGAGTAAGCATGTGTGAGTGTATCTGTATGTGTGTAAGAGAGTGTAGTTTGTGGGGGTATATGTATGTGATGCATGAGTGTGATATGAGGGAGCATGTATGGCTGTACCTGTGTGTGTAATGTGTGTGTATCTATCTGTGTGTGAGTGTGCGGTAAGTGAGCAAGCATGAGTGTATCTGTATGTGTGTAGTGTGTATCTGATGTGTGAGTGTATGTGTAGGTGTATGTCATGTGACTGTATCTGTGGGTGCCTGTGAGCATCTGTGAGCATGTGTGATGTGTAAGTGAGCCTGTGCCTAGGTATGTGTGTAGAAGTATGTGTCAATAAGTGTGTGTACAAGCATGTGTCCATGTGTGTGAGCAAGTATGATGCATAGCTGTATTTGTGTGAGGGTATTTGATGTATAAGTGAATGTGTGTGAGAGGGTGCATGTGATGTATGAGTGTGTGTTTCAATTGTGTGATGCTGACACTGTGTGCAGACTGTGTATGTATCTATGATGAAACAAGTATGTGTGTGGCCGTGCATGTGTGTATGGATATGAGAGTAGGACTCTGTGTGTGTGTGTGTGTGTGTGTGTATAGGTGAACATTTGCGAGAATAAGTGGGGGGCAGGGAAATGAGTGTGGACACATGTGTAACTCTGAAAATGCATGTGTGAATGTTTATGTCTGTGTAACTAAATGAGTGTGTGTGTGTGTGTGCGCACACAAGTGGATTAGCATGTTAGTGGGGGGTATATGAACATACTCAGCATGTGTGAGTATGTTAGGGCATGTGAGCGTGTTTGCGAGGGTGCGCACAAGTGTGTGTGACTGTGTGTGGTTTCACAGGGAGGGGAGAGAAGGGGGGAAGAGCAGGCATTCCTCAAGGCTGGGCCAGCGCCCAGCATTCCCCGCCACCCCTGCCCCCCTGCCCCTACAGATCCTATCAGGCGGCCTGGGACCAGGGAAGAAGTGAAGCTGGGGGCGCGTCCCAGGGGGACCAACCGGGCGGAGCAGGTCAGGGCGCTGGGCTCTCCTCCCCAGGCTCTGGGCCACCGGGATCACAGCCTGGCCTTGTGCTGTTTCATCAGCTGGTAGCAATTTAACCATTACACCCCAGTGAGAGAATCTAAGACATTTCCTACAGGCGGGGAGGGGAGGACTCAGACGAGAGGAATGCAGGGGGGCGGGTGGAGGCACAGAACCGCTTTATGAAGGAGAGAGACGGACGGAGGGACGAGGAGCAGGACGTCACCGCGCAGCTCAGCTTGAAGTGGGGCTCCCAGGCCGGGAGGGAAGGGGCCTTGGCAGGAGATGCAGGAGAGGGGCGCTGGGGGTGCGGGTTGGGCACAGCAGGGGAGGGGCAGGGTAGGGTGGGCCTGGGAAGGAAGAACTTGGAAGTGGGAAAGGTTGTCTCCTTCCATGAGGGCAGTCCCAAGAAAGCCCTGTCCCTAGGGCCGCTAGAAATGACCCCCCGAAACCAGACACAGCTTGGAGTTGGGGTGGGGGGGTCCTCGCTGTGCCACACAGCTGCCTTTTCCAGTGCGTCGGAGTCCACTGAGGGTGGTGAGGGTGGAGACTGGCATTGGATAGGCAAGGGCATGGACAGAGGGTAGCCAATGCCTCTCTCTTCTTTTCATGGCTGTAAACCGCAACCAGGTCCCACCCAGCTCCCTGGGTTCTGACCTCAGTGCCCCTAAGGGTCCGTCTTTGGCCCAAAGGCCTCTGCAGCCAGCTGCTGCCCCTCCGGCTCCAAAGTCCACAGGAACTTCCTCTGCAGAGGGGACCCTCCATGGGTGGAGATCTTGGAAGACAGCAAGCATGGTGTTCGGGGTATAGGAGGAGCCCCGCTCCAGAGTCTGGACCCCCCAAGGGTCATCCTTGGCGCTCTGAGTTCACCTGGGCAAACTGCTAAACCCAAACCCAACCCATTGCCACCCAGTCAATGACAGGACAGAGGAGACCTGCCTCCCCGCCTCCCCTGCCTGGGGCTTCCAAGTCCTTATGGAAGCTGACAGCCAGCCACCTCCTTCTGTAGGTCCAATGGGCTAGTGGGTGCAAGGTGCTGGCCTTGTGTTTCAAAGAGCTTACATCCTGGCATCGCCAGGGTGCCTGGCAAGTGGCTAAGCCTCTCTGACACTCTCGGGCCCTTTGGCTTGATTTCCAGAGGCCCGGGAACCTCTTCTGCAAGAGCCCAGGTCGTAAATACTTTGGGCTTTTGTGAGCCATATGGTCACTGTCACAATGACTCAAGAGACATGGGGTGGGAGGCGGGGTAGGGTGGGGGAACAGAACTGGCACAGCTGTGTCCAATAAAGCTTTATTTACAAAAGTGAGCAGCCGGCTGGCGGGCCGGAGTCTGCTGACCCCTGACCTCACCTCAAAAACTGAGACGAAGATGCCAGGCTCCTGTGAGTTAACCATAGTGTGGTGCCACAGGGTCACATCACCAGGGTCCCAGGCAGCTTCTGTCCTGCAGGTGGGCAAACGAGGGGGCTGCCTCCCCCCCCCCCCACACACACACCCAGTTTTGTCAAGCCCACTGTGTGTGCACTCAGCAAGCAGGCTGCAACCCAAGGATACATGTGATGCCATCCCCCAGTGGAAGTGAACTCTTCATTACTGGGTCAGCTGCTGGACAGGTGGGAGAGCTGGCCAACCAGCTGCCCTCAGGCATTCATGAGGATAGGACCCAGATGGCTTTGTAGGACACACAGGGAGGGTAAAGGGAAAGAAATGACTCTCAGATCCCGGGGACAGCACATGCATGGCCCCCAAAGCGGGATGTGGACTAGAAAGTGGAAGGAGACAGGAAGGCATCTGTGGCAGTTACATAACCTCCTGTCAACTTGAGAAGGGGTGGGGTTTAGCCTGTCAATCAGGTCACAGCTTGATGACCTCATTTGGATGCGCAAAGGAGATAAATAGTTTGCTGGAGGCAGGACACACACACACACCCTACAAGACATTCCTGTTGACAAGCCACATGGAGTTACGCTGATGGCAGCCAGAGGCTTGGAGCTGGAGGAGCCACGTGGAAACCCATGCCAGCACCGAGATGCTTCCACTGCCACTGGATCCACAAGACTGTCCTGTGATCTTTCTGCATGTGGCTTCATTGCATGTGTTGCGTGAGTCTGAAGAGGAATTTACAGACTGGTACTGGACCTATGGGCTAATATTGGACTACTGAACTTGATCTGGACTGGACTCAGAGATTTTCTTAATGTACAATTACTCTTTAGATAAAGCTCTTTACTGTTCACATGTGAGAGTCTATGAATTTGTTTCTCTAGTCAATCCAGACTAACCCAGCATCTACGATGGGGCCTCACCCTACAGCCAAGGCTGGTTTGAGGGCAGGGTGGATGTCCAGGCTGGAGGAGGTGGGCGAAGCCAGGCAGCGAGAGGCTCCACCCATTGTCCTCAATACTTGATAGCCAGTTTCCCAGCACCCAGAGCCCTCGACCACCAGCTTCTCCTATCCCTGCCTTCACCTCTGAGCCTCCACTTCCTCATCTGCAAAACTGGGATTGAACTCTTCCCTGCCCCCACGTGTCCTGCTTGGGGGTTAAATGGGATGGGGGTGAGCAATGCTTAGCACAGGCCTACCCAGGGCATTGTAACCCACGGAGTGGTTATTATCATAGTGGCTATTCTAGCCCTCGGCTAAAGGGTCGAAGTGGGCCCTAAAGACACCTTCGAACCCAAGTCTGGAGGGCCTGCTGGTGACCCAGCCCTCGGCTTTGCCACTGGACATGCAGTTGGGGTACTTGAAGGTCGCAGGGTTGGATTTCCACCCCATCGGTTAGGTCTGGTGAGGTGAATGATGGGACTGAGACCACAGAGCCAGGATCTGAGCCTGTGTGTGTGTGTCCAGCCCTGCCCTTGAGTTCTCCCAACATTCCAAGGACAGAACATCCATCACCTCGTCAGCCCTTGTAAAACCCCATACCAAGTCCACTACCATCCTGTCGAAGCCAGCTCCCAGCAAACCCATCCAACACAGAACTGCTCCTGTCGGTTTCCAAGACCATCACCCTTTACAAGAATAGAGAGCCCCCTTCTTTCTCCCACAGAGCAGACTGGGCCTTCCAACTGCTGACCTTGAGGTTCAGCAGCCCAAGCCGGAAGGGACCACTCTACCAGCAGGGCCGTGCTGCATTAGCAGCTGCACTTTGCAGACAGGGACACGGAGGCTCGCAGAGGCTTGAAATGCTTTCCTTGACTTCACTGACAATCATCACCTTGAACCCAGCTGTCTGATGATCAGATCCGCCCCCGTGGTGGGGTGACCCGCCACCCTGCATTCTCAGAAACCTCTCTTGTTGGTGCGCGAGAACTTGCCTGTGCTTGAACAGAGAACGTCTCAAGTCTCGGGGAAATGATAGGGGCGGTCACCTGTGTCTTGGGGTGAGGACTCCTGGCTTCCACCCCTCTGGCTCCCACGGGTCCTCCTCTCTGGCCTGTGCCAAGCGGGGAGTGGGCAGAGCCTGCTGCTGCCCTGGCTGTGACTGACTCACCGTGGAGTTTCTCCACGTATAGCCTTTGTGAATTCTCCCCAGGGCACAGCGTCCTGGAATTAAAGCATTCGTTAAAATACATAAAACATGAAACCGCGAAAGCACTGGAAACCGCTGAAACGGTACAATAAAACATGTCATTACAGCAGATTAGGATGACAAAGAGCCCCTTCGCCTTGTGCCCCGAAGGTTGGCAAACGGGGACTTCGTAAATATGTCAGGAAATGCGCTGCGCCAACATACCCTCCTAGATACTGGTACCCGGGACCTCCGCCGCGGTGCCAAGAGCTGAAAGGGGTATATACCTCGTGAATTGCTGCTCCTGTTTGCAGTCCCAGTGTCTGCTCTGTGCCCTGGGCTCTGCAGCTTTTCTCGGAAGGTCAGAGCACTCCATACCAGGCTAGTGTAGGGAACCCTCACGCCAGCCCAGCCAGGCCCCAGCATGCTCTCTGCAGACATTTCCCTCCTGGCTTCTTGTGGCTCCTGCCACAACCCCACCCTCCACTCCCTCTAGTGACAGGGCCTTCCTGCCCCTAACGACTCCACCATCCAGCCCCAGGCAGAACTCCTTAAGGGCAAACCTCGACTCTTGACCACTGCTCAGCGCCTGATCCCAGCCATGGTAGTTTGCATCGCTTCAGATGCCTTTGAAAGGTGGACGTGAAATAAAGAGGACCAAAGGAGAATCTGTGCATTTGAATTGCCGTGCTGGAGAAGAATGTGGAAAGTACTAAGGACTGCCAAAAGAACAACAGCAAACACAAAAGAGACCCTGTCTTGGAAGAAGTACAGCAAGATCGCTCCTTAGAGACAAGGAGCTGTATCATGCAAGACTTTCAGAGCTCAAATTGAGAGAGACTTGGATAAGCGAATGGGTTAATGCCCTGTCTTGGGTTAGGAAACCAGGCCCTTGCTGCACCTCCTTTGGACACAGTTGTTAGGAGACTAGTTCCTGGAGAAGGAGATCATATTTGGTAACATAGCAGGACAGCCAAAAAGAGGGAGATCTTCAACAAGACGGATGGACACAGTGGCAGCAGTGATGGGCGCAAGTCCAAGAACAGTAGCGCTTCATTCTGTTGTACGTAGTAGGCTCGCTATGAGTTCTAGCAGACTTAATAGGACCTAACAACAACTACCTGGTTGGTGGGGACAAAAATGAGGCTTTCTATCCCCCAAACAACTACAGTCTCAGAAACTCACAGGGGGCGGTTCTACATTGTCCTTCACGGCCCCTTTGGGGGTCGAACGACCCTTTCTCAGGGGTCGCCTAAGACCATCGGAAAACATATTGCCGATGGTCTTAGGAACCGAGACACCACTGCTCTATCCATCTCCAGGTGGGTCCGCCCACATGCAGATACGCCTACATATAAGTACCCAGTGTGATGACATCATCTTGCCAACCCATCACATACACCTCATACAAATACAGGTGTATGTGACAGGGATGGTGCCATAATGTACTTATGCGGACCAGTCACACGTGTGGAGAGCAGCTACTGTGTAGAGAGCAACTGCTGTGTTGAAAGCAGCTACTCTGTTAAAAGCAGCTACTGCATTGAAAACAGCAGTATTGGAGGTAAAATGATACTTCATGAATTGTAATTACTGGGAAAATGTAAAATCGTGTACAGTAAAATCAACTACTGCAAAAATATATCTGTGTCATGGGAACTTAATCTGGATGCTGATCGGTCTTTTTATATTCAGCTGTGGTTATGTTCAATTTGTAACAATGAAAATACATCCGGCATATCAGATAGTTACATGACGATTCATAACACTAGCAAAATGAGAGTTATGAAGTAGCAAGGAAAGTAATTTTATGGTTGTGGGGTCACCACAACATGAGGAGCTGTATTAAAAGGTCACGGAATCAGGAAGGTTGAGAACCACTGTCTTAAGTGAACCCGCTCTCCGCCACTGAGTTGTTTCCCACTTAGAGTAGCCTCCAAGGCTGTGACTCTTTACAGAAGCAGACTGCCACATCTTACTCCCATGGAGCATCTCTCGGGTTCCACGCACCAACCTGTTGCTTGGCAGTGGGGTGCTTTAGCCGCTGGGCCACCAGAGCTCCATTTACTGGTGCTAACCCAAATTCACTAGCCGCGAGTCCATTCTGACTCATAAGGATCTGATATGTGTCTTCTAACGCTGTCAATCTTGACAGGAGAAAGCAGCCTCGTCTTTCTCCCTTGGAGCAGCTGGTGGATTTGAACCGCCAACCTTGTTGGTTAGCAGTCTGAAGCTCACCCAACAGTGTGCCCACAAACCAAACTCATGGCCATCAAGTCAATTCCAACTCATAGTGACCCTAGAGGATAGGGTAGAACAGCCCCTGTGACTTTCTGAGACTGTCCCTGCTACACGGGTGGAAAGCCGTATTTCTTCCGGGGAGGAGTTGGCCAGGTTTCGAACTGCTGACTTGGCAGTTTGCAGCCCAGAGCATAACCACGATCCCATCAGGGCTCTTTCAGAACCCGGTGCACCTGTTCTACTTAGGGACGGATCTCCTGGGGAAGCTGGGCTGCCTGTATCCAACACCCTCCCTGTAAATTTGGAAGTTACAGGTGAGCGGAGCCAATTAAATCACTCATCTCCACACTGGGGAGCTTGTGGCTCGGGCTCTGAGAATTCCCAGAAAGCTCCGACTGGTTTATGTGTCACAAAAGCCCTGAGCAAACCCCTGCCAACGGGTGATCAGCAAATTAGCAAATTGCTTCTGGGTTGATCTTTGGGGCTGGATTTAGGGTCTGTTTTATTTAACTGACAGCATCTGTCTCTGATAGCAGGGCCCTCCCCTCCCGAGTGATGAATGATGAATGGCATCCTATTTACTCTTCTTCCTAAAGCTAATTGGGATTGGGGGGGGTGGTGTTGCGTTTTTAAATACCTGTTTGATGTGCTAAGAGCGCCCCGTGAGATAAATAAACAGACTGTGGGGGTGAGTGGAGAGGTGTCCCTGTCGCCCATCTCCTTACACGCCCAGTCCTTAATGGACCTTGACCTCCCACGAGTCTTCTCGGCTCACACCCTCATCCCACACTCGTTGTCATTACTTGGGATAACGCTTTCCACTTGCAGTTCAGCTTTCTCTCTGAGTGCACTAGTCGCACCTAATGAGGAGCTTTCGGATCTAAATAATGAAGTATTTGCCCTTCTCGAGTTTCCCAGTCTGGTGGGGAGAGTGCTCTTCTCCTCTGGTGCCAGTGCCCGCGGCATGTATCTGCCAGTGCACACACCATGTACAGGCAACACACGCTCACAGGTGTGCATGCTCACACACTCACACCAAAGGGCACACACATGCGCTTGGACTTTCACGCATATGTGTTCACACACATACTCCTGGGGAGGCACACCACACACACACCCAGGCCCACAGATACGCCGACACTCCCACATGCACACTCACGGGCACCCACATTTGCACATGTTCACACATGTGCGTTTATCATCAAGGGCACTCACGTGTGAAGATGCTCACACATTCGTACTCATGGACACACATTCACATATGCACATGGGGACACACATTCTCACTTGGGCACATACTCATAGATGAACTTGTGGGCACGCACCTCTAAATAACGACCCACATAACCCCAATGACTCTGGTTCTACGAATGCCCTTGCCCACTACCCTTGGGCACACCCCAGAGTCAAAAGAGGGGCTCTGACTGGTAGAAAACACCTGTCAGCTACAGGCTGTCCCTTTATTTAAAAAACAAAAAAACAACCCACGGCCACCAAGTCCATTGAGACTCCTAACCCTGTAGGACAGAGTAGAACTATTCCTTAGGGTTTCCAAGACTATCCATCCCTCCAAGAGCAGACAGCCTCATCTTTCTCCGGAGGAGCGGCTGGTAGATTGGAACCACTGACTTCTCCATTAGCGGGTCAACGCTTCTCCCATAGCACCACCAGGATCCCATTATAGGAGCCATGGAAAACACCCTCGTGGCTTCCACAAGTGGCGCTGTCCCCACCAGACGCGTCGGGCTGTCGGGATGACCTAAGCCTGGAGCTGTCCTCTCCAGTGCTGCCCATGCTGCCCACAGCCCCCTCACCACCCCCCTCCTGAGACTCACACACCCTGTTCTCATCTGCTCTTTTTGGTTCTACTCTATTAGATAAGCACAGCACTTGCCCTGCTTCCCAGCCAGGGCAGAGGGGAAAGTCACTGTGGCCTCACAGTTGCCACTGCAGGCTGAGGGCCTCAGAAGAACAGGAGCCGGGGACCCCGTTTCTTACCGCCCTGTGCAGACAAGACAGTGACCGAGAAGTAGCCAGCGTCTTCAACGGTCGGAAGTGTCCAGTTTCCGGTGTTTGGGTTTCGAGGGAAAGACCACTCAGCTGGGATGGGGGCCTCATTCTCAGCAGAGTGCCAGAGCCAAATTGCACACCTCCCTGCAAGGCTTCCAGGGCTGCCTCCCCAGGGGTTCTGCCCATGTCACCTGCACTCAGGAGTGCAGCCCTGGGCTGGAATGATCCAGAGACTTCTGGTCTCCAGCCACGGTGGTTTAAGGTTGCAGTGCATCAAAGGGGGTGGCTTTGACTCCTTGTTCAGGGGACACTCTTTGGGGCCTCTCAGGGAAGAGCCCGTGAGGAGACAGCGCTGAGAACCTGAGAGGTGTTGGTGCATGCCCAAATCTCCTATCACACTTCGTCTTTGTCCTGGGACTCGGATGTCTCAGATGCTCCCAGGACATCTTGTCACCTGCGGGTGGCAGCTTAAACATTCAAAAGCAGCACAAACAGACTCACTGCCATCGAGTCGATGCCAACTCATAGGGACCCTATAATAGGACAGGGTAGAACTGGCCCCTGGGAGTTTCCCAGAGTGTAACTTCTCATGACGGGAGTAAACACCCTTGTCTTTCTCCCGAGCGGTGGCTGGTGGTTTCAAACTGCTGGGCTTGCAGTTAGCAGCCCAACAGGTAACCCCTATGACCCCAGGGCTCCCTTTAAACACCTCGAGACTCTGAAATAGCTTGAGCATGGCTTCTATCCCTACCTCAACAGGCCAGGGCCTCTCAGAGTCCTCCCAGGGAGCACTTGAGCCTGAGGGGCAGCACAAGAACCACTGTGAGCGTCGTGTGTGCATGAGCCAGCTGGGTCTTGCTGGCTGTGTGACCTGGAGCAAGACGCCGAGCTTCTCTGGGCCTTTGTTTCATGGTTCATACGGTGGTGCTCGACGTGGCCCCCGGAGTCCCTGCGTGGAGCAAAGGGGGAGCTTCGAACCTCTGCCAGCCAGGGTCTTAGCCACGCACGGAGGTCAGCTCGATGTCACCTCCAGGCCTTTGCGCAAATACCTTTAAAGTATTCTCAGAGGAAACGGCTGGAATCACTAGCCATGTATACTTTTTAAAATAACTGACTATTAATATATAACAATGACTCACCCATGGGCCATCGAAGTCATCTTTCCTCAGGGCAGGATGGTAAGGGTCAGGGTCACCTGAGGGAAGGTCAGGGTCACCTGAGGGAGGGTCAGGTCACCTGAGAGAGGGTGAGGGTCAGCATCTCCTGAGTGGGGGTCATGACTGGGCAAGCCCTCGAGGGGTTGAGCTGTGTGGGAATGTGGAGACTGATGTTCATCCTCAGTCCTAGGTCAGAGTGGCCCTCTCCTGCCTGTCCTGCTGTCTAGCACTGCTAAGGGTCAATGCCCCCCCGCCTCCCATGAGAGGACCGGCACTAGCTCAGTGGTCCAGTCCCCCTTCACCATCATCTTGGGGGAAACAGCACAGACAGAACAACAAACAAACATGTGCCGAGCGGGGCAGGGAGGTCAGCGTGGACCTCAGTGGTCAGCAAATGGATTTTGAGGACGATCAAGGCCAAATTAACTGCTAGGCCTGCGGAGATCATTAACTTTATCAGCTCTCAGACTCCCCTTAAGGGACTGAGCATCTCCCCAGCCATCCAAGGTAGACCACTTATCTCCAGCCTCCTGGCTCCCCCTGGGCCGGGTGTTTATAAAGCCGTTGGCACTCTCCAGAGGAGAGAGAATGCCTGGTGATCACTTCAGCATTAAATTAACTCTGCCACACCTGAGGCACAGGGGGCGGGGGCAGGTCCCTGCCCTCCTGCTGAACCTCAGGTGCCCGACGCCAGGAGTAGGTGGAACGTTGGCCGAGTGAGCCCAGGCTGGCACCAGAACACAGAATGGCGCCTTGCCTTCCAGGGCTCTCAGAGCCGTGGTGGCAGAGTGGGTTACATGTTGGGTTGCTAACTGCAAGGGTAGTGGTTCAAACCCACCAGCTGCTCTATGGGAGAAAGAGGAGGCTCTGTGCTCCTGTAAAGATGCCTTGGACGTGCACAGGGACAGTTCTGCTCTGGTGTTTGGGGTCGCTGCAACTCAGAATGGACCCCATGGCCATGAGCTGGTTTGTTTGGGTTTGTTTTGTGTTCAAGGTTTCGCAGGCTGCGGTGTCCCAAGCATTTCACAGGCCTTTCTAGCAAAGCTCATCAACATCCTCCCCTGGGATGCCCATATAGAAACCAAGCCAAACTCACTGCCAGAGAGTCAATTGTGACTCACACTGTGGACGGACTCCACAGAGCAAGGAGCAATGGACTGCCCCATGCAGGATGGGGGCAGCCTTCTCCTGTTGATCTGTGGGAGCCCCAGGACCCAGAGAATACAGGCCTACATGTATGTCGCACAGGCACACACACACGCCCCAGTGCCTACCTTTCCGTGTTGGGCAGCATGGGGGCAGCCTGAAGAAATGGCCATCCAGATGCAGCTCCTCTTGAGAGCAGATGCCTGAGCTTCTGTGAGCGGACAACCCCACCCATGAACACACATTCTGGGACCTTACCGAGTACCCAAGAGGGAGGCAAGACCAAGAAGCAAAGAGATACTCTCAAAAGACATAGAGTGAGTAGACACAGCACACAGTACACACTCGCTCATTGGTTCAGCCAGTATGTACTTGTGGCAGTTACATAATATCCTGTCAACTTGAAAAGGGGTGGAGTCTAGCCTGTCAATCAGGTCATAGCCAATAAGGCCTCTGTGTAGGCATGACCTTCTCCTGAGGACTCTGTCCTGTCTTCCTCCCTGGAGGTGGGAGAGTCTGCTCTCTCCCTGTGAGACATTCCTGTTGACAAGGCACATGGAGCCAAGCTGATGGAGCCAGAGCCCTGGAGCTGGAGGAGTCACGTGGAGACCCACGCCAGTGCTGAGATGCTTCCACCACCAATGAATCCACTAGACTTTCCACCCACTGGCCTATGATCTTCCTGCATTTGGCGTCATTGCATGGCTATGTGAGTCTGAAGAAAAATTTATGGACTAATATCAACACATGGGGTAATATCAGACTTAGGCACTTGATTTGGACTGGGCTGGGATGTTTTCTTAATGTACACTTGCTCTTTGATAGAAAGTTCTCTCACACACACGAGTGTCTATGAATGTGTTGCTGTAGTCAACCTAGACTAGCACAGTACTGAATGTCGGCGGCATGTAGGTCCCTGTGCCAGAGTGTAGGGGTGTAATTCGGGGAGCAGAGATGGACATGGTGCTGCAGCCCAGTGGGTGGGAGGGGGGCAGAGCACATGCAGCTGAGCTGACTCCTTATCTCAACCTCTAAGACCTACTGTGATACGACCCCTGCTCTTGCTTCCTTTCTGTCTCATGAACACACCCAGCCATTCCCTCTGCACCTGTCATTCCCCTATCTTGTACTGCGAGGTTTTCCCCGACCCTGGTCTCAACTTCCCGTCTCTTCTCAGAGGCCTTGTTGTGGTTCCTCTCAGCTGCGTCCCCGGATCCGTGTTTGTTCTTAGATTTCCTGTCTTCCTTCTCCGTTAAAATGTAAGCGCCTCCAAAGTCCAGAGAAAGGACGAAGACACAAGTTAGTGAGTGGTCGTGACTCGGAGTGCAGGGACAGTTCGACCAGAGGAGTCACCCTGGCAGGGATGACCTATTGGGCAAGATAGAAGCCTGCCCCCTGCAGCCCCACACACACCCCACCAACTGCCATGAGGAAGTGATATTTAAACTGGTGGCTGCCGAGCAAGGAGGAAGGGGTTGGGGTGTGGGAAGAAGATTCAAGCAGAGAGCAGAAAACCTCAGAGGGGCATGGGTTTGGCCTGGTTCACGGAACTGACAAGATGCCTAGACACAGTCATGCCTGGGCTTAAATGTGGCTTTGCTCTCTCCTGCTGTGTGACCCTGGAGCAAGTCACCACCCTCTCTGGGTCTTCATCTCCTCCTCTCTCAAAGGGCCTTAAAGTGTTTTCCTTGAACGGTGTCCTGACATGAGAGGAGATCATAGACGAGCATGTGCTTACCAAAGCCAGGCCTGTCGCTGTTCGGTTAAAGGTTCTATTGATCTCTTTTCCTGTGTCTATTGGCCACGTGAGCATCCTCTTGGGTGAGGTGTCTGTTCATATCTTTCACCCGGTTTTTGATTGGGTTGCCTTTTCTGGCTGTGTTGTAGACGTGTTTGCATCTACAGAGGTCTTAGAGTAGACCCTGTTATGAATTAATTGTGTGCCCTCAAACCATGTGCTGTAATTCATAACTCCTATGCTCCAAAACCAAACTCACCACCACTGAGTCAATTCTGACTCATAGCAGCCTCATAGGACAGAGCAGAACTGCCCCTGTGGGTTTCTGAGACTCCGACTCTTTATGGGAGTAGACAGCCTCCTCTTTCTTCCAAGGAGCAGCTGGCGGATTTGAACTGCTGACTTTGTGGTTGGCAGCCTAACATGTAACCCACTGTGCCACTGGGGCTCCCTCCAGTTGTGATTATAATCCCATTTGGGAATTGTTTGTTTGTGAGGTTAAGGAGACAGTACGTCTGCTTTTCGTGTATTTTGTTGTTGAGAATCGACACAGCAAATCACTGGGTTCGTGGACCATTCAGACATGACACAATCACGTCCTTCAAGTTGTGCAGTCGTTTGCACCTTCCTTTCCGGGATGGCTCCTAGTGCAGTTACATAAACTCATTTGCCCTCTAAAGTTCCCATCTAATCTTTTAAGACACTAGCGTCAATTTGGCCCCATAGAGACTGTTCTTAAAAGAGCCCAATACTTAAAGCAGGCCTGTCTTACCGGGTAAGCTAAACTGCTGATCAGTTTTAAAATGACTTCAGGGGATGTTTTTGGTTTGGGGTTTCAAGACTGTCTTAAGGCGATCACTTCAGAAGCTCATCTACCAACCAGGAATCCAGACAGTCAAGAATCCGTGGGAGTAGGGAATTCTAGTCGGCATTTCCCTCTTTTGATCAGGATTCTTCCATTGCATCTCTGATCTAAATGTTCAGTAATCTTTGATCAAAATGGAGCCAGGCATCATCCAGTTCTCTGGGTTGCAGGCAAAGGGGACAGTTATTCTCGAAAGCAAATAGCCACATATTTCATATCCCGCCTCTGCTCCTGACTCTCCTTCATCCTCCATTGCTCCGAGTGAATGGAGGCACAGTGGTTTTGCCTTGGGTGGCCATTTGCAAGCTTTGGAGAGCCCGGGCACTACGCAATGCGCTAAGAGAGAGGGCGGAAGCACTGAACCCAAGTGCATTCACTGGGATGTCTCATGAAACCATGACCCTAAGTCTCCAAACCAGGGTGCCAAATCCCCTGGGGTGTTTGGTGATACAGAAATCGCCTCAGGCATTGGTCCTCGTTTTTTGTTGTGGTTGTCATTGTTGTAAATATGCCTAGGTCCACAGATGTTTCCAGGGGCCGGTTTTCAGAAGCAGATCACTGGAATTTTCATCCCAGTCACCTTATTTTGGAAGTTTAGCATCATAACCACATGCAAGGCTCCTTGAACACCTACGTAGGGGCGCTGCTCCTGAGGTACTGTGAGACAGTGCCGCACTTGATCTGGCTCTCATAGACAGGGTCTTAGGAGCCTGGTGGCATAGTTATGATGAGTTGGCCTGCTGACTGCAAGGTCATCAGTTCGGAACCACCACCTGCTCCAGAGGAGAAAGATGAGGCTTTCTAGTCCTGTAAAAAGTTACAGCCTCAGGAACCCAAAGGGACAGTTCTACTCTGCCCCAGCCAGTTGCTCTGAGTGGGAATTGACTTAGGGCAGTGAATGAGCCAGGGTCTTGGAAACCCCCACCAAACGCCTGGGTGGGACCATGCAAATGGACTACATTTCTGCTTTTCCCGGGGAAAGCTGCTGATAGGATTATATGATTCCGTTGTGGGTGACTGATAACAAGGTCATTGTGACTATGAAAACATGACACGGGCGGATTCGTTCACTTTTGTCATCCTGCTGGATATAAAGGAGTCATCTCGGAAGCAGGAATGGGGGCGTCTCACTACCAGCAAGAGACAAGAACGAGGAGTGGTGTGCATCCTTTGGACACTGAGATTCCTACGAACTAGACTTCCTCCATCTAGGAGCCAGAGAGCTCTGCCACCAGATTAGTGGCGGCAGCAGAACCAAAATCCAGAGCGTGAAGCTGAACATCAGGCTTCCTGGCCCACAGAACCAGTAGAGCCCCCCAGCCTCTGGACAAAGGGCTGCTTTCAGAGGAGGGCGCCCCCAGACACTCAACTGGGGGAGCTGAGTTTCCCAATCGGTGAAACTAGAGCTGGAACAGAAGTTTACCTAAGGCGGAGTGGCATGCCTTTGGGGTATTATTGGCAATGCTAATAGAGCTTTGTAACATTACCCGAGCAGAGTGAAGAATAAGGGGTCACTCAGCTGAGGAGGCCAAGAACCAGAAACGACCTGGCCGAGAAGAGGCTGTTCTGACCAAATAACTGTATCCTGAGCATTTCTCATCCTGAATTGTTAACTTCCCTAATAGACCCCGTAATGATGATTACCATCTGGGAGCTCTGTGTGGCCATTGCAACGCAATATCAAACCCAGCAGAGAGCCTTGGGGGCGGGGGGGAGGGGCGGGGGTATCAAAATCAGTCGGAAGGCTGGAGGGTAGAAGAGGCATGCCTGACCCCTTCCTCACCGGAGTCAGTCTTGGGCTGATGGATTGGCTTCTTCAAATGCCACCCCATGCCATTCTCACAGATAAACTGGGCAGGAATGGAACCAGTCTCCCACGTGGAAGACAAGAATTAATACCACTTCACCACAAATGCCTCACAAGCACAGCATGACCAAACCCAAACCAGAACACAGCCACTGAGGTCTCTCTGTCTCACAGTAACCCTATAGGGCGGAGCAGAGCTGCTCCCTAGGGTCTCCAGGGCCATAAATCTTTAAGGGATCAGAAAGCCTCATTTTTCTCCCACCAAGCAGCTAGTGGTTTCACACTGCTGATCTTGTGGTTAGCAGCCTAGGGCGTAACCAATGACACCAGAAAGGTTGGCAAATCGCTGGAGCGTGGCTAGGCAGAATGGCGGGTTGTCCAAGTGGACAAGGGGAGATGGGTTTTCAGAGACCCACACCCCGAGGCAAGTGAGCTCTGACTATGCAGGCTGAATGTCTACCTGTCTGAACCCCATCCTAATGCCTCCATTTCCCACTCAACAATCATTCCGTTACCTCCCTTTCAGATGGCATCCCTTTGGCCAGGCTGTCTGGGCTTGAAGGGCCGCACTACGCATAAGCCTTATCACCTGAGAACGTTGCTTCCTCTCTTTGGACCTGGGTTTCCTCATCTGTAACGTGTAGTTGCGACACTGATGACATAAATTCAGACTCCCGTGACCAATGCTGGCACAGAGGAAGTATTGAGTGAACATCATTTCTCTATGGTATTTTATAAAAGTAGCTGGCTTCCGCTGTCGTCGTCAGTGTTAGTTTCTATTGAGTCAGTTACCGTTCGCGGTGAACTTGTGTAGAACAGAGCACTGCCTGATCCTGCACCCGCCTCCTGATTGCTGTTCTGCTTGAGTCCATGGCTGCAGCCACTGGCTCAATCCAGCTTATCCAGGGTCTTCCTCTTTCTTGCTGTGCTCCTACTTTACCAAGCATGACGTCCTTTCCCAGGGACTGGTCTCCCCTGGTAGCATGTCCGAAGGCCGAGAGCCAATGTCTTGCCATCCTAGCTTCTGATAGACTCGGTCATTAGTATCAGAGACTTGAAATAATAGAAGCTTAAGTAAAGGAGCCCTGGTGGTATAGCAGGTGTGGTCGTGACATCATCTGGTGTCAACTTGAGACGATTAAGAGCGAAGGGGTGGAGTTTAGCCTGTCAATCAGGCCGCAGCTTGACGAGCTCATTTGGAGGCGCAATGGAGATAACTAGCTCACCGGAGGCCAGATACACTCACTCCCTGCAAGACACTCCTGTTGACAAGGCACATAGAGCTATGCTGAGTCCTAGAGCCAATAAAAGCCATGTAGAAACCCATGCCAGCGCTGAGATGCTTCCACCGCCACTGGAGCCACAAGACTTTCCACCCACTGGCCTGTGATCTTCCTGTATTCAGCATCATTGCATGGCTGATGAGTCTAAAGAGGAATTTATGGACTAGTCTCCACATATGGGATAATATCGGATTTATGGACTTGAAATGAACTGGGCTGGGAGGTTTTCTAAATGTACAATTGCTCTTTGATAGAAAGTTCTCTCTTACACACACATGAGTGTCTATAAATCTGTTACTCTCATCGACCCAGGCTAACACAGTGGGTTACACATTGGGCTGCTAACCAAAAAGTCAGCAGTTCGAAACCACCAGTCTCTCCCACAGGAGAAAGATGAGGCTCCTTACCCCTGTAAAGATGGACCATCTCAGAAACCCACAGAGGCAGTCCTACTCTGTTCCCTGAGTCAGAATTGACCATGAGTTTGGGTTTAAATAATGGAGGGGTTCTTTTCACTTAAAAGAAGTTCAAGATTGTAGAGTAGCTGCTGAGTCCTCACTTTTCCACACTCACTCTGTCTTTCTGCTCAGCTCGCTGTTGTGGGTGGTTTCCATTCTCAAGGTTACCTCATGGTCACAAAATTGCCACTTCAATTCCAGCCATCATGTCTTGATTCCAGGCATGAAAAGGAGAAAGAGAGAAGGGCAAAAGGAGGTCTCAGCTGAGTCAGCCCAATTTTAAAGGAACTTTCTTGGAAATGGTCTGACCCACCTCCTTCCCGCTTACCAGGAATCAGATATCACTTGACAACAGAATCTGCAGAGGATTCTGGGATATACAGTCTTCAGGTTTTTGTTTGTTTGCTTGTTTGTTTTTAAGCCAGCCCATGGCCACTCCTAAGAATGAAAAAGGCCTTTGGAGTTCACTTGCTAAGGAAAACAGGGATGGATATGGGGCGGGCAGCCCGAGAGTGTGCCTCTCTTTGTGCATGAGGTTTTGTGTACTTGACACGACACAGTCCCTTCTGTTACGATCAGAGCCTCATCCTGCCAGCCTGGCTCAAACGTGTCCTGGTCCCTAATAACTTCACCTGCGACCCTGGCTGGAGTGAACGTAGGTTCTCATTCCTCTGGGACAAAGACCCAAGAGTGCAAAGCGGTGCTCCCTTTCTGATAGATCATTACTTCATGATACAGCCCAGATTGTGAGAGGTGAGAGAAGCCCTGGTAGTATAGTGGGTTACGTGCTAGGCTGCTAACCGGAAGGTCAGCAGTTCGGAACCACCAGCCCCTCCTCAGGAGAAAGATGAGTCTGTCTGCTCCCCAAATTATTTACAGTCTTGGAAAGTCACAGGGGCAACTCAGCTCTGTCCTACAGGGGCTCTGTAAGCCACAGGGCCAGTCCTCCTCCACCATATAGGGGCTCTATGAGTCAGAATCAACTCAAAGGCAGTGCGTTGGTGGGAGTTGGTGGGAGGCAGCAGGCAAGCGTAGAGGAAAGAGTGTGAGTGTCGAAGAAACACACTGGGATTTCAGTTTAGACACTATCACTTTCAGCAGATGCTGCTCATCTGTTAAGTCCTCCGTACAATGGGTGTGTGTAACACAACCCTCCGTGTCATGAGGCTGAGAGGGAAGCCAACGTGATGCCCACACCATGCCTGGCGGCTGGTTAGAGTTCTTCAGCGCTGGTTTCTTTTCTCGATTCCCCCGTGGTTCCTGACACAGGGCCTGGGATGTGGAAGGCATTGGGTCAACATTGGCTTAAGGATGAGGTAAGACAGGAGCCCAGCTGGGGTCTCAGAACAGGTGGGTGGGCTCACAGATCTGGCCTAGAATGGAGGCTGCCTGCTCCCTTTGGAGTGGCAGGTGCACGCTGGCAGGTGCTTCTGGTTGGCAACAGAAGCCTAGAGCTGTTCAGCATGCCCAGCCTCCCCTGCACTGTCCCCATAGGATAGCAGAGATCTGGAGAAGACACCCCCCGCCTGCTGTGCTGGGTGCCTGCGACTAATGGCCTAATAGCTGCCATTTCTTCAGTACCTACTATTCCCCAAATCCTGTGCAGGAACCTTCAAACAAGCCCCAAAGGAAGGGACTGCCATCGCCCCATGAGACAGATGAGGGAACAGAGGTTTGGAGAGGGGACATTAATTGCCCAGCTCTACCTGACCCCAGAAGCACTAATGGCATAGCAGCTAAGCACTTAGCTGCTCACCAAAAGGCCAGCGGTTCAAACCTACCCCGGGCCTTTGTGGGAGAAAGACCTGGTTCTGCTCACATAAAGATTATAACCTAAGAAACCCTCCTGGGCAGCCCCACCCTGTCATATAGCGTTACTATCCGTCCAAATCAACTCAACAGCGCACAACAAACAACCCCATCTGGTCCCACTTCTAGTCCATCCTTGGGCAGTACTGCTTCAAAGTGGTGCACCTCTACCTACTACCCGTGCCACTACACTGACCCTTCCCCCACCCCACCAACTCTCAGAGGAGCAGAAGGAACCAGAAAGAAACCACACTGAAGGGCCACGTTCACACCTGAGCCCATCTCTGAGGGTGAGGGCTGGCAGCCTGCGTTTGGATGTACAGGGAGGACGCTTCCACTTGTCAGTAACAGAAACTCAACTCAATCCAAATTAGATAAAAATGGGAATGGATTGGCTCTAAGGGAAGCCCTGGTGGCATAGGGGATACCCAATGGACTACTAACCTGAAGGTCAGCAGTTCGAAACCCTCAGCCACTCCTCAGGAGAAAGACAAGACTTTCTATTCCCACGAAGAGTTACAGTCTCAGAAACTCATAGGAGCAGTTCTGCCCTAGAGGGCTGCGAGGAGAAGAAATTGATTCAATGGCCGTGAGTCTGTCTGTCTGTCTGTCTATAGTAACTAGAAAGTACAGAGAGCGTCAGCCTCAGCTGACTCCAGTTCCTGACACAATACCATCAGAAATATGTCCCTTTTAGCTATGGCGTCTAGCGCTGGTCGCAATGGTGACCATGAGACCTGAGAGACTCAAACGGGTTCAAACAGGTTCAAGCATCACTGACGGAAAGAAAGGGCTGTGCAACACATCACCAGCTGATCTCCTGAGCAATGGATTTTAATCCAAGCAGGAAGTGGACACTCACACAATCATAGCGACCAATACATGGAGAGTGGGCCACTTGGCCGCCATCTTTGATGAGGGCACCACTGCCCAACTCCTCCAAACACCAAACTCACTGTCATCAAGACTATAACTTTTTTTAAACACATGCAATGTTGTTTACTTACTTTCAATAAGTTTACATCCTTGAGGGGTACAGCACACACGGATGTGTCCAGTGGCCTTAGCCGGCATGTTGCTCCACAATGTGGCCTGAACTGTTTCCGTGGCGCCAGGGACCTTTCCCCAGATGACTCTGGTTTTGTTGGGTTTGCTGCCAGGAGTCGCTGCCGTGTTCTTTGCTTTGTTCCCCGAAGCACAGCCCCTGCCACAAAAGAATTCCGTTTCATCTCCGGTGTACACACCTTCAAGGTTAAGAAGAGCCGTGGGCTCCCTCTGCTTCCGGAGACCTGTGTCTAGCCAGCAAAGATGACCTTGGACCACTGCCTTCCAGACACATTTGCCATTTAGAAGCCCTGTTCCCAGCAGGCTTCCAAATTTCCAGTAACTGGAGGATCACCCACCTCCACAGACTCCAAGATGGCGGGAAACGAGAGAGGGGGAGGGAAAGAGAGAGAGACTGTAATTCTTTACAGGAGTAGAAAGCCTGGTCTTTCTCTCGTGGAGCTCCAAATAGTATCGAACTGTCGACCTTGCAGTGAGCAGCCCAAGGAGTAGCTACTAAGCCACCAGGGCTCCTCTGCATCACTCCTGCTGGGTCAAAATCAAGAGATTTGCTTCCTGTGAAACATGTACACTGCCCTTCTCTGCAACGGCCATGACTGAGCCAGTTTTTAAACGAGTTTGAAGTCTTGTTGCTAGCTCTCCTTTTCATTGTGGCGACTTCGCCGTCAAGTGGCCTGTCTCTTGTCAGGGTGGGGGATGAGGGAGTATCACCATGATTCCAGGGTAGCCTTTTAACAGTTAAATAATCCCATCCAGGAAAAAAAACATCTCTCTTTCTCAAGCAGAGCCACCTCCCCCAACCCCCCCTCCACCCACATACACACCCATCTGTTTGAGCAGGTCTTGGCAGAGCTTCCAGACTGAGAGGGACTTGGGAGAAAGGCCTGGCAACCTACTACTTATGAAAATGGACCCGTAAAAACCCTACAGGTCAGAATGCTCCGAGTTGCCACCAGCCATGGGGGTGACCTGCCATGCTGTCGTGCATGGGAGCACCGTGAGTCAGAGGTCACCATGAATGGGGACTCTATCAACTGTCACAGCAAAATGCACAAGGAGGCTTCCATCTCTCCCAGGACTGTCACTGGACTCCATGTCATGTGTACCAAGTCCAGGTGCAGAGAAGGCAGGAGAATGGTATCCACTGATTGGTCACCACTATGGCAGAGGGGGGGTTGGGGGGACACCATCCCCCACCCTTTATTTAAACCAGGACTGAGAAGAAAAGCGCAATGAGCCCCTAAATGGGTCTGTGGCTCCACCCATCCACTCTCCCTGCACTGGGGTCAGTCAGTGTTCCTTAGCCATCTCTAACCATCTCTAGTGAGTCACTTCAGTGTGAGGCACTGGGAGAATTCCCCCGTGGCCAATGTCATAAGCAGCCACTACACATCTGAAGGGCAATGGTTTGGGAAAGGCCAGCTCTCAGGGTGTGTTAAGCTCGAAGCTACCGATTTTGTTATCTCTGCATAAGCCCTCTCGGGTCTAATAGAATTCAGCTTTCCAGAGGTATTGAAATCGGGCCCTTCAAATTGATGGGCGACTGTCCAACCTCCCTGCTCCTGAGAGGGAACTTGAACCCCCGCCGAGAGGCAGGAAAAGGTGGGGGAGGCCCCCAGTCTCCTGCGTTTTGTCAAGCTTGTAGGCTGCTGAGTCACCGAGTTTGGGTCAGCCGCGGGCTTCCTGGAAACTACTAGGATGAAGAGGCTGGTGTGGGACTCACAGCTCTCCCCCACGTCGTTTTTGTGCAAAACTCCCATCCACCCTAGGACAACTCTAAGAGCAAACTGCTTTTTCGCTCTTACTGTACACAAACGTTTTGTCTTTTTTGGGGGGGGGGGGTAACACAGGAAATGCAGGAAACCAGCACCAGCTGATAAAAAGAAAAAAAAAAGCACAACGGTTCACAGAAAAAAAAGAAAGAAAAGCTTTTCAACTTGTCCAGAAACTTGCCCACAGCCCTTCTTGCCACGTTCGGGTTAGGCCTTTGTGACGTCAGGCGGCAGCCAGCCAATAGGCAGGTGGTTCTGACTTCCTAATCTGCATACCGCGGTGGTATTGGTTCATATTTCAGGGCCATCTGTGTAGTGGTGGTTTTCTTTATGTTCAAGGTTAACCCACGACAGGGTAAGGACAATGTCCTCTTCTGGCCTTATTGCCCTGCTCGATGTAAGGAACCGATGGGCAGTCAGTGATTCTGGGGAAGGGGCTTCGTGGAGGGGGCTTAGGGCACCCCCTGCGTGAGGCGGGAAAGGGCGTGCTGGCAATGCTGAGCGGAGGGGGGCAGGAGTTGCCTGGCTTGGAGACCCCATCTTTCCTATGAACTCCTCCCACCCTGCCCTTGCCCAGGGCCTTCAATGTCTATTCTGTATCTCACATAAGGAGTGGCCCTGAGATCTGCTGAGGAGCAAGCCAAACCAGGTTAAGTGAATTGCGCGCTTGATTTTATCTTGTAGACTGATCGCCTCGGCATGTAAACTGAACACGCAAACGTGTACAAAGCAGCCTGCATCATTGAAGATGCTCAAATTAACGGAGGGGTGGGGGTGCAGTGGCAGAACAATTGGTTAACCTTACTGTTTTCTCCAAAGCAGTTTTCTGAGAGGATCACACACACACACACACACACACACAAACACACACACTTTTTTTTAAGCTGTCTGAAAGGAGAGCTTAAAAAAAAGGAGGAACTGGAAGCCAACGGGTAGATGTAGCTATGGGTGGCAAGAAAAATGCAGGGTGAGTGTGATATTAAAATATACCCTTGATACAATTGATGTAGATGCTTGATACAATGGATGTATGGAGTGTTACAAGAGTTGTATGAGCCTCCAATAAAATGATTTTTAAATGATATTTTAAAAGAAAAAAATAGATATATATAGTCTGTTCTAATATTGTTCGTATGTTGTTGTTGGCATTTGGTGTGAATCACCTCAAACGAGCTTCCCTTTCCTTTGGCGCTATCTGTAAAAAAAAAAAAATTTTTTTTTTAAGGCATCTACAGCTACTAACTCACCCCCATCCGCTGCCCCAAGTTCAACAGGTCTGAGCAGAAATAAAGCCATTGAACAGGTGCTCCAGGTGTTCCTCCCTTAATTTTCCAGGCCACTTCTGGTTCTTAAATCATTGCCCTCTTGATTCTCACAGCCATTGAGACATCTGAACAAGAGGGAGATGTCAGCGTGCTCACAAATGCTCTCTCTCCCATTGCTGGCCACCCAAAGCTGTACAGAGAAGGCCGTGCCCTGGTAAGACAGACACACGTTTGGCGTGGAAGCTGGAGCCTCCGTACTTACTGAGAGAGGTGTAGCCAGGGTGACAATGGGCCTCACACACATCGGTGGCTATTGGGAGTTGCCCCTGATTCATGGTGCCCTCCTATACAACTGAACCAAATGCAGCCCGGCCAGGCGCCATCTTTATGTCATCGTTGGCTTGTCATGACTCCTCTACATTTTGAGAGCCTTCCAACCTGGAGGACTCACCTTCCAGAGCAATCGTTGTCGTGGTCAGGTGTCATGGAGTCATAGCGACCCTATGCACAACAGAACAAAACACTGACCAGTGCTGCGTCATCCTGATGATTCTTCCCATCGGAATGTATTTTGCTGTGATCATCGGTACGGTTCTTCTCCGCTACTCTTTGGCAGTAGGTGGCCAGGCATTTCTTCCTAGTCTGGCTTAGTCTGGAAGCTCTGCCGAAGCCTGTCCACCATCGGTGACTCTGCTGGTATTTGAAATGCCGGTGGCATAGCTTCCAGAGGCACAGCCAACCCGGAAGCCCTCCCCCCATGACAAACTGACAGATGGGGAGTGGAACCTCGAACTCCAGGGGGAGGAATTGATGAAAACCTGCTGGTTGTGCCATCCCTCCATGTCTACTTCCAGCTGGGATACCAAGGAAGGCCCATGGCTAGGAGATAGGAGCTTCCTGTGATGTGACTGCCTGACAGCTTGACCTTGGAGATGCCCCAAGGGCCTGGCTGAGTCTTCTAGAGCGGACGTCCATCTAGGATGCTCCAGCATAACCTTCCTTCCTTCCCTTCCCCCTTCACTAGGCTGAGGAGTCCCTCCAGGCCACTCAGCCCACTCCCCTTTACCTCCCACTGAGCTGGCCTCCAATCAAATACTTGCACTTGTAACCCCTTCTTGACTTCTGCTTCTAGGAGAACTCGGATGAACACATAAGATTCGAACAAATACGCTTGTAATGAGCACATTCAAGGTTGTTCTTAGGCGCCCTCAAGTCAATTCTGATGCTTACCCCTTGCCCTCAAGTCGGTTTCGAAGCCTAGAGACCCCATAGAACAGAGTAGAACCTCCTCTCATGGATTCGAACCACTAACCCTTGGGTTAGCTGCTGAGTGCTTCACACTATGCCCCCCCCCCCAGGGCTCCTCAACAAATACTGTTGTTGTTAGGTGCTGCCGCGTTCATTCCAACTCGCAGGGACCCTCTGCACAACTGAAAGAGACACTGCCCGGGTCGACGGCATCCTCACAATTGTTTGCATGTGTGAGCCCTTTGTCGCGGCCACTGTGTCCGTCCATCCTCAGAGGGACTCCTGCTTTTGCACGGCCCGTCTGTCTGCCTTACCAAGCATGATACAATCGGGGTCCTGTTTCCGGACTTTCTTTCCTTGCGAAGGCAGTCTCTCCCCTTGTGCCTTGTCCACGTATTTGGTGAGAGAACGTTCTGAGTGAGTACCAGGTTAACAAAGCAGAAAAGATGATACTGAAAAACAAAAACAAAAAAAACCCACCGCGCCAGCCAGCGGAGAAAGCATTTCACAACAATTGTATTCTCTTTCCAGCACGGCCTGCCACAAACAATTCCCTTTGCCACCGTACTTGTCCCCAAGTAATTAAATCATTACTTTTCAAGCAAATTATACTGTTGGAACCACTTACCCTTTTACATGAAGTTCAAATGTGAATTGGGATACCATGGTGCCAGGCTCCGAAGCCTAGCGAAGAAATAGGTATGTGGGGCGCTGGCAGGCAGAAATCTTGCCTCCCCCCCCCCTCTGGTCTTGACTCAGGCCTTTCTTACTATCAAAGTTTTCAGTCTGTTTCTCTTGGCGACAGACACCCAGCTTTCTCCTCATTCTTTCTGAGAACCAGGGAGTTCTCCCAGGGCCCAGTTCTGTTGGTCTTCGAGCAGGCTTCACAGTCAGTAGGGTTTCGGTAATCCCTCTGGCCATTTCTCTTGGGGCCAAAGCACTGTCACCACTGAAGCAATCTTTCAGGAGGTGCCCGGCTGGCCTTCCACCTGCTGACTGGTTGACCAGGGTAAGTCAGAAAGCCTTGGCTACTCGGATTCCAGTTCAGCCAGGTGCGGGCTTCCTCCCAACACAGCATCTGTGAGCATGTCTCTGCGATCCGTTGGGAGGCAGGAGACCATTGCTTTAACAACACCCCATGGCTCAGTCTCGCGGAGGTGCCTTCAGAACAAAACGGTTCCATCCAAACCCGTGGTTTCCAAGGGGAGCGGCCAGGTCACTCACGTTCAAGGCCGAGAGGCCAGCCCCAAAGATGGTGGCGACTGTTTTTGAGGAGTCCGTTGGCGTCATCGCGACAGAGTCTCTCAAAGGACACAGGACTCCATGGAAGCTTCTGTGATGGTGCTTTCGGAAAAGTGACAATGGCATTGGTGAGAAAATGGTTGTGCCCGGGAACGTCTGTCCATCGTGCCGCTGTACCTGTTCATTCTCCATGGGTAACGAGGGCTGTCACGTGAGCATGTCATTGGGGAACCCTGCCCCTCGATGATTCCATGTCAACTAGGAACCCCGGCGGGTAATGCATACAAGTTGGTCTGCGAACTGCGAGGTCATCAGTTTGAAACCACCCGCCCCTCTACAGGAGGAAGATGGGGCTTCCTGCTCCCCTAAAGAGTGACAGTCTCAGAAACTCACAGGGGCAGTTCTACCCTGCCCTGTAGGGTTGCTAGGAGTCCATTCGACTCTATTGTTAGGAAGTTTGGGGGTTCTTTGAGACCCTCCTGGCTAGGGGCGGAGCCAAGCCTGTCAATCAGTGGTGGCTTTATAACACATTCTTAGGAGTGTGTCCTTTTGTCTAAGAGGAAAGGACTCTGGGACTTCCCTGGGCCTCTGTGTCTGCCTGAAGGGGCGGCCACATGTGGGTCATGCCATGCGTCCACCGACGTTGGATCCAAGTGACTGCCCTCACCAGTCTGATCACCCTGCTTCTGCCTTCTCCTTTCAGCCTTAGCTACGTGGGGATGAAGAGAGAGGGCTCTGGCTGGCATCAGACCTTTGAACTTGAGATGGACTGGGCTGGGGAGCCTTCTGGATGCAAGTCTTTGTATAAAGTTCTTTCTTTCTACATCGATGAGTGCCACTGCGTTTGTTTCTCTAGGGAACCCGGCCTAACAGACAGCCCTGGCCTTGTCCCTTAAAGCGTGAGTTTGTTTCCCAAACCCCAAACCCAACCAAGCTCACTACCGCTGAGTTCGATTCTAGTTCATAGTGACCTTATAGGACAGAGTAGAACTGCCTCTGTGGGTTTCTAAGACTGGATAGCAGTAGAGAACCTCTTCTTTCACCCTAGAAGCAGCTGCTGGTTTTGAACTACTGACCTTGTGACTAGCAGCCCAACACACAACTCCTTTGCCACCAGGGTTCCTCCCATATTAAAAAAGAACATGATCTGAGTGCTTTGAAGGTGCCCAAACTTCTGTTTTTACATGGTGTAGGTCAAAGAGCACAGAATTCCTTGGGGGAAGGGCTGGAGAAATGGAAATGCCACCTTCAGAAGATCTGGTGGGAGAGAGGTCCACAAACAGTAGAGTCACATGGGGATAAGTTTGGTTGATAAAGATGATTTTTGTAGCAATATTGTTTTGCTTTCTCGTGTATGGACTCAGTAGCATTTGTAGATCTTAGACTGGAAATGCCTTTGGGGCCATCAGTGCCTTTCCCGTCCCCTAGAGCATGAAATGGGTCTGGTCTCCAAGGTAGAGAACTCCAGGGAAGTGGTTCTCTGTTGCCTTTAGGATCTGCCACCATTTTAATCCCCCTCATTCTAGTTCAGCTTTTCTTTGCTGGTTGGTCCTCTGATAGTTCACAGAGCTCCTTGTACTTCTGTTCTGGTCCTTAATATGCAACATTTCAGATGCCTGTTGCATGTCTGCCTTTCCCATTGGTTTCTAGGGAATGACTGTGTGTGTCTTTGCCGCCATTAAATCCCTAGACCCTACCACAATGCCTGACATTTAGTGGGTGCTGGATAAATGGTTGGTGAGGCAGACCGGGTAAGCTGGTTTTGAGCATCTAAGAAGAGCCATAGGAATCCAGAGGCCAGAAAAACCCAGGGGCAAGAGGACTCTAAGATGTGGTGGATGTATGTTCTTGGACTGGCTAAGCATTCACCCAGAGCAGCTCAAGGTGGTATAATTAAAGGGATTGGTAGGAACCATTGTAGAGGGAGGAAGGCATCGCTCAGTGCTAGAAAAGTGTGGCACCATTATGGATTAGGAAGTCAAATGTGACCCACTGCCCTGAAGAGAATGATGAGACCCCAGAGGTGTGGAGTTATAAATCAGCCTGAAAGGCTGATCCAGGGATTGGAGCCAAGATCCCGAAGACCTACTAGGAACTAAAGTTCCCGCTAGGTCAGAGTGAGTGGTTCTTGACAGTGGCTGTGAATGAACTGAGACAGGCAGTGGCTCATTTGGATTGAATGTTGGCCATGCCACTAGGGGAAGACCTGCCAACTGAAAGACACATGGTCGGGCCAGGCCCCATCAAATGTCTAAACATTGGAACAAGACCAGGAAAGGGTCATTCCAGGCCTGGGCACAGAGGGCCAAGAATCCCCAACCAGGCTGAGAGCTTGGGATCCTTTCCAAGGGAGAGTAGAGTTTATTAATCAAGGTCCAAGTGGAGCCCCAGACACAGCCAAGCAGGAGGGCAACCGGTGCATAGGTGAGTGGGTGACACAGGATTCAATCGACAGCAGAAACCTTGGAGTTTCTTGGAGACCGAGAACCTGTTGCGTGACTGAGGGAGCGGCCACTCACACACCTGTCCAGCCCTTCTTTGTCTTTTTTATTGGGGACTCTTACAGTTCTTATAACAATCCGTACAATCGATTGTATTGAGCATATTTGAGCACTTACTTTCTGTTGAGCCCTTGGTATCAGTTCCTATTTTTTCCTCCCTCCCGCGTCCCATCCTTGTGACCCCTTGATAAATGATTAATATTTTCGTATTTTACACCAACCGCTGTCTCCCTTCCCCCATGCTTTCTGTTGTTCATCCCCAGGGGGTGGGGTGGGGGTGTTATGTGTCGATTGTTGTGATTGGTTCCTCCTTCCTCCCCTCTTCTCCTCACCTTCCCCTTCCCCTCCTAGTATTGCTACTCCCATTCCTGTTCCTGGATTCCATGTGTCATGAGCTCTTATCTCTTATCTGTCCCTGTGTACCTGCTCTGGACTAACGGTTATGGAGTGAGCAAGCAGAGGGTTAATGTGGGAACCCACCGCTAAGAATCTGGGTCGCTTATCCTGGAATCTGGTCCTTGGCACCGGGCTCCTGAAGTCTGAGTAGGGCCCGCTATAAACTGAGCTCATTGCTGGGTCTGGGAAGTGATGAGCCACCTAGAGTACTGTCACAATAGAGATGGGCCATACTGGGGGACACAGTCAACAAGGTAAGCACTGGCCTACTTGTGCTTGCTTAGGACTCTGTGATGAAGATTTTGAAACTTTTCACTACTGATTCGGAAGTAATCACAAGTCAGCCCAGGCTTACCTTGCTTATTAGGTGGTCTGCCCCCAGTGATAGGATAGTTCAGAAAACCAAGGCCAAGATTGGGATCCAGTTTGAGTAAACCCTATTTGCATGCACTGGAAGCCAGGCACACACACACACACACACTTCAAACCTCAGTCATGTTTGACCTTCCCAATATAGACAACTCTTGACTGCCAATGTATGGATTATCTACCTAAGGATCCCAACCCCTAGCAGACCTCCCCCTGCCATCACTCAATCTGTGCAAATTCATTTCTGTGTTAGCCAAAGGAGACCATCATTAGGAAGGTAAATTTGCAGAATCCAAATTACATAAATGCATTCCAAAGTCAAATAGAAATTATGATGGATTAGCACAGACAGTCACGACTGGCTCGCTCATGCATTCAGCCACTTGCTCAGCAAATGTTTATGGACCAGGTGTGGGGCGGGGAGCGAGAAGATGTTACAGCCCTTTGGAGTCTGAAGCCTGCTGCCCTAACCGCTTCCTGCCTTATTCTCAGCATCAAGCTGACGAAGGGAGGAGGTCAGAGAAATGAGACCCCATGAGGTCATGAAATGAGCAAATGGACAGAACTTGTCAAGGAAGCAGGAGGGCAGGTGGAGGTGTCAGCACCTCAGCTCCAGCCAGGTGTCACCAAGTCACCGTCCTTCTGCCCCCATCCGGAGACTCACTCCTCTGGGCCCAGCAGGTTCCAGCCTGCCGGTCAGATGAAGGCACCGCCAACCCCTCGACCTGCATCTGCTACCCTGTTTCTGGGCTAGCAAAAGGGGGCTCAGGTCTCTGCTACATTCCAGTCCTCACTGCCCGGCTCCCGGTTCCCAGGTGCTAAGTAAGCCTCCCTGATACCCCGACTCCAGATGCTTGATGCCCACGACTTGGTGCTTTGCTTCAGTGTCGTTGACTCTGTCTCTAATCAACCTTGTTCAGCCCAAGCCCCGACTGCAGCTGCAAGCAACAGGGCCTCTCTTCTCACCAAGCAGAAAGCCCGGTGTTGGGTGAGGGTCTCCGCCGTATCAAGGCCACTGTGCCCGAGTTTCTGCCCCGGTCCCCGCCATCACTGTAGCAAGTCAAGGCAGGATGATGATGGCAGAGGCCATGCCGATGGGGACCTCATTTGTCCAGAAAGCAGAAATCGCTCGCTTCGGTCTCATTGGTCAAAACTGGGTCGCATGACCAGATGGTTTAGGCCGTTCATGATCCCACCCCGCAGGCCGACTGATTGGCATTCCCAGCAAAGTGGAATTGTTGTGGCATAGAAGAAAATGAGAGAATGGCTGTTGGGGGAGCAACTAACAGATATGCAGCTATCAGCACAGCTAAGAGGCAGGGCGTCTGAATGGTCACTTAGTGATATTCAATAAGTCCGTACATACTATAGAGGATGTAAAGATCTTATAGTAGTTACGTACTTTCCTGTCAACAGGATAAATAGGTTATACGGGTGGAGTCCCGCCTGTCCATCAGGTCACAGCCTGATGGATGCCTCCTTGTGGGTGTGGCCTTCTCATGAGGATTCTGGGAGTTTTCCTCTCTTCCCCACCTTCCCGTGAAGGTGGGACATACTCTCTCTCTGCTACACATTCCTGTTGACAAGCCACATGGAGCCGCACTGATGGCAGCCTGAGCCCTGGAGCTGCAGGAGCCATGCGGAGACCCTGCCAGCACTGAGATGCTTCCACCGCCACTGGATCCACAAGACTTTCCACCCACTGGCCTGTGATCTTCCTGCATTTGGCCTCCTTGCATGTGTTTCGTGAGTCTGAAGAGGAATTTGTAGACTGGTATTGGACCCATGGGCTAATATTGGACTTACGGACTGGGTCTGGACTGAGCCGGGATGTTTTCTCAACATATAATTGCTCTTTGATATAAAGCTCTCTCTTACATGCCCACAAATGCCCCTGGATTGTTTCTCTGGTCAACCTGGCCTAACACAGACCTCTATGTTAGCTTGACCGTTAGTGTCCATCCCAAGGAGGCCTGGTGGCAGAGCAGGTTATGTGTGCAGCTACCAATCAGAAGCAGCTTGAAACCACCAGTCAATCATGGGAGAAACAGCAGAATTTTTCCTGCTGCAAAGAGTTGCCACCTCAGAAAACCCAGAGGGGCTGTTCTAATCTGTCCTAGAGGGTCCCCTTGAGTCAGCATTGACTTGATGATCCTTCTGAGAGGACCTGACAAGTTGACGAGAATAAAGACCCGTGACAACCTGTCGCGTCCACTGGGCTCCACATGCATTGAGTATGTCGCCTCCTTTGATCCTGATAATGCTGCTGTGAGGTTGTCTGCAGCATCTCCACTGTTTGCATCGGCAAGCTGAAGCACAGAAAGCGTTCGTAGCTTGAGGACATTGGAGGAGTTGTTGGTCGGTTGGTTTAAAAGTCCAGTAAGCCTTCCAAACTCTGTTTGAGAAGGAGCTGCCACGCTCACCTCCAGGCTGCCCTGCGCGTTCCCTGGTGCTCCCTGCCTCCCTCCCCGCCTGGAGTATTCCCACTTCCCCTCAGGCCTCTCACACTGCTGCTGCTCCCGAAAGCTCTAGCCTGAGCTGGGTAGTCCTGCCTGCAAGCATCTGTGGCTAGTGTCACACTGCATCTGTGCCCGGCTGACCCTTGAGACTGGGAGCCATGTCCCTGTGTCCCCATGTCCCTGTTTCAGTCCCAGGATGTAGGTCCCGCGCTTGAGGCTTTGTAGCTGTTTTGTTTGCACGGCTAGGAAATGTTCACGTTTCACGGTTTTGAGACATGTCAGTCCCACCAGTGTCTGTGCGGTTGTTAGGAGCCGCTGTTGGATGGGCTCAGAGTTGTGGCATCTCTGCGTGGGTCCGGGCAAAGCACTACCCAGTGCCGGAGCCCTGGCTAGCACTTGTGGTGGTGGTGGTTGCTGACAGGCGCTTTCGAGTCGGTTCTGACTCCTAGCCACCCGATGTTCACCAGAACGAAACTCCAGCCCTGCGGCACGCTCCCCGTTGTTCTTATGGTCACGAGGTTTTCAGTCTTCGGCGGTGTCTTGCTGTGATCCGTCAGATTTGGGGTGGCCCCTTCCTCCTTCAGAATCTGTTCTTCATCTGGAACCTCGGACGAACCCTGTTCACTTTGGGGGACCCTGCTGGTCTTTGAAATCCACAGCTCCCAGCATCACAGCGACGCACATGCCGCCACGGTACATCACGACAAAGCTGACAGGCCTAGCACTTGGCTGGTGAGAAAAATAGGAGCAGTTCAAACCCACCGACCACCTCACAGGGGAAAGATGAGGCTCACAGCTTCAGTGAAGATGATGGCCCATGCGGAAACCCTACGTGGACACAGCTGTGCGCTGGGGTCACTGAGTCAGAATCGCCTGGGCAGCACGAGGCTTGGTCATCCTCTAGAAGGGTCCAAAGTACTTAGCGCCTCAGTGTCCATCTCTGCTGGAGGAATGGACAAGCGAGCTGAGTGACCAGCCATCTGAAAGTGGCAAGCTGTGTGCTGCGTCTCAGGGAGTGGAATTTAGCCTGGAAGACAGTCTGCCCTCCTGGGAGTCAAGACGTGTTTGGCAACACTGGATTCTGCCAGGCAGCACGTTCCTGAACTGGGACCATCAACGGACCACCAAGCACCCACCTGGGGCCAGGCACCTGCCAGGTCCCTCATGCCCTTGACCCCATCTCGTCCTGCCAACAAGCCTGCCGTGGCAGCCCCACCACGCCTGTCTCACCCTGGAGAGAGCCAACGGGGCAGGTGGAACAGGAAGAAAGGGAGCGCATCTGAAGAGGGTGGTGGGTTTGCCTCCCAGGGTTGCGCACCATCGACCGGATGGCTCATCCCTAAAGGGTCCCGCCACAGATCTGGGGAGCAGAAATCTCAGGTCATGGTGCTGGCAAGGCCTCGCCCCAAGGGCTCTGAGTGAAAACCCTTTGCCTCTTCCAGCTTCTGGTGGCGGCCAGCCATCCTGGGGATTCCTCGGCCCGTCGCTGTTTCGCGGCAGCCCACTCTCGTCTTCGCATGGCCTTCTCCGCCCCTATCCACCCTCCACCCCCACCGGGTCTCCCTCGAAAGCCATCATGGGAGTCAGGGCTCCCGCGAGCCCAGGGTGACTTCCCTTGAACTGACGACATCTTCAAAGGCCCTATTGACAAAGAAAATCAACGTTTCAAGTTCCAGGTGGACGTGGATGTCAACGCATCGGAGAGCCCGGTCCCTGGCAAAGGGCATCACACTTGGTATAGTAGAGGGGTGACAAAAAAAAAGGAGAAGGGGCAAGACGCCGTGGCTGCAGCCGTGGGCTCAAGCATCACACCGACTGTGTTGTCCGTGGTCTGTGCGTCACCCTAGCACTCCCGCCAGGAGGCCTGGTGGACTTGGCCCTGCAGGGTGCGGGCGAAGGGGACCTGGAGAGACCAGCCACGTTCCTTCCAAGTTTGCCGCCCGGAGGAAGCAGGTGTGCGGGGGCAGAAGTCTGGGTGACTGTGGGATGGTGGCGACCAGATCAATTGCAGGAAAGGGGCGTCGAGGCCAAAAGCAGATTGATAAGGAAGCCGGTGAGCCAGCAGGCTCTCCCAGGGTCTGGGGCTTCGGAGCCACTTAGGAGGCACTTGCTGTGTAGGATTTGTTTACCCTTCCCCGCATGGTTAATTATTGTAGCCGGGCATCCCGATAAGGCCTGGCCCTCCCACCCACAGAGCCAGGGTTATCTGCTGGTTTACAGCCCTGTCAGGCAGCAGTGGGGCAGATAAGCGGGTGAGGTGGCGGCTGCCTGGCCAGTAATTAAAACCAGACTGAGAAATGTAGATGCCCGGGAGTCTGGAGCCGGCCTCAGCTCTCCCCTTTTCCCTCCCACCCTGCAGCTTAAAGGAACCCACTTGATGGACACCCTAAAGGGTAGGCTTCTGAATGAGGCGCTTGACCCACACTTCCTCTGTGGTTGGCCACTGGCCCTTCAGAGATAAGAGGAAACAGTCTCAAAGAGGACTAGGCCCAACTAAACTCACTGCCATGGGAACTGCTTGACCTTGTGGCTGGCAGCCCGGCGGGTACCTGTCCACCCCGGGGGGACCTGTGGGCATTTGCGACACCAGTGGCATTGCTTCCTGAAGCGCTGCCACACGCCAGCCCCCACGGTATGGCACACTTGACAGGTGAGCCGTGCCTGTCTTAAGCCGAGGATTCAGCAATTCACTAGTGTCCCCCCACCCCTCCACCCCCCGCCCGCTTGTTTTTTATTACAGGACATAAGCCAGTGGCTCTCAACCTTCCCAATGCCACCACCCTTGAATACAGTTCCTCATGTGTTGGGGAACCCCCCCCCCACCATAAAATTATTTTCGTTGCTACTTCATCACTGTCATTTTGCTACTGTAGTGAATCGTCATGTCAATATCTGATAGGCAGACTGCATTGTCGTTGTTACAAATTGAACATCATGAAAGCTTCCTGATTTCATCACAAAAGCAATATGTAATTCTGTATTTGAAATATTTATTTCTAATGACAAGTAAATGAAATTTGGCCTTGAAGCATGGTATAACATGGGTAACAGGCTTCATGCGAGGTGTTCCTATGTGGGCATATCTGCAGGTGGGCGGACCCACCTGGAGATGATAGAGGAGCGGTGTCTCGGTTCCTAAGATCATCAGACATATGTTTTCCAATGGTCTTAGGCGGCCCCTGTGAAAGGGTTGTTCCACCCCCCAAAGGGGGTCGTAACCCACAGGTTGAGAACCACTGCCATACGCTAAGGATGGTTCTTCCCCTTTAAAATGAGCGGATTCCGACTCACAGGGCCCCTGCAGCAGTGTCCACCTGCCCCTGTGGGTTTCTGAGATGGAAACTCTTTACAGGAGTGGAAAGGCTCCTCTTTCTCCCGAGGAGCAGCTGGTGGTTTCAAACTTAGGACCTTAGGTTTAGCAGCCCGACATATAACCCACAATGCCACCAGGACTCAAAATTATTAGGGCAGTGGGGGAGGGAGCATAAACATCATATGCATTTCAAACATCAATGTCTGTACATTTTTTTACCACTTCAAGGAGATCTAATTAAGACACCTTGATGTTCTCTTGTCTGAAGTAAGTTTTAGTATATTTCACCATGATTCAGTATATCTCAGAATCATATTTTAGTGTAGTTCACAAAAAAACTCAGTCATCAAGATAAGTAACATTGTAGTACTGTATCAAAAAAAATTTGAATACAAAAGTCCTTGATGGGAAAAATATCAACATTTTAAATAGATAAGATCAGTAACCATGCCATACCAAGCCACATTGCAGCCCAAAACAAGAAGAGAAAAATCAGTGACCTTGATCCTGCCTTTATTTAGAATTTCAATATTTGGTTCATCATGGCTTTTAGCACTAATTTTTTTAAAATAGCAAGTTGAGATATTCTTTATCTAGATTACTGAGTTGTCCTTGTTCTGTCTTGGTGCCACTTGAAAGTCTTCCCCTTCGGGCAAGTGCCTCCCTCTCCCGACCCTGGTTTTGGCCTGAGTCCCAGAGCCCCGGACTAGAGGAAGTCCCATTTAAGGCGTGGACAGGGCAGCAGGGCAGCCCGGCAGCTGGGAGGCGACAGCTCGGATTCTCAGGACCTAGGCAGCATCGTAAACACAACTTTGCCTTTCACGTGACAGGAGCCTTTGAACAACATTAAATATGCTTTCCTGCAAATGGTGTCCCCTGCCCCCACCCACCACTTCTAAAAATCATATGAACACTCACTACACAAATATGAATACACACACAGAGAGAGGTTGGGGAGATAAGTGTAGATGCCTAGATAAAGAAATAAGAAGAATAGGCATTGAATAGTAAGAAGAAATCCCACCAAATCCGATCACCCCAATAGCTATCATGGTGTGACTGTTTTCCGTGTCTGCCCTTCCAAATTGGCTCTGTGCATCAGCATCCAGATGGACACCTATTCAAGCCGTAGAAATGAGATCATACTGAGCCGGCTGTCCCCTAACCTGCCGCGTCTCTCGGCAGTGGGCCATGAGTGTCTCAGGAAATAAAGACTACGCCGTCGGGTTTTCAAAGAGCTCTTTCTCTTTCAGAGAGAACTGTCCGTTTGCCACACAGTTTACCAAACCCTGGCCCAGACAACACCACATCCCTACACGCCCCTGCTCCCCACCCCGCCTCAGTCTCCTCCGAGTCTCCTCTGGCATGGGTGTGGCACGGGTGTTACCACCAAGGGTCCAATATTGACACATTGTTATTCACTGAAGTCCGTGGGTTGCAGTCCTGTGGCTTTGTCTGCTGTTTTTAAAAATTATTATTATTATAGTTCCGGTGACAGTGTGGAGAACATCTTAGCTTTCCATTCAGCAGTTTGGACACATTTTGCTTCCTGACACGGGCTGCAATCTCCCGCCAGCCCCATAGGTTTGAACAAAGACTTGATGGCATGTGTTCATCATGACAATATCATGCAGAATAGTTTCACTGCCAGAAGCATGCCTTGCGCTCCACCACTTTACCACCCCCACCCCCATCATGTTAAATGGCTGTGGAATAGTCTGTCCGAAGGCTGTAGATGGTGAGCTTTCCCCGGGATCTCCGGGTGCATTCCGGTATTGCTGTGGATTTGGACTGGTACCCCCCCCCCCGCCCCAGCTCCCATGTGCTGGCCCCTGAACCTGTAGAGATGGTCCTTTTCAGGAATAGAACTTTTCTTTTGCAAGATGGATCCTACACCTCATCACCTCTGCGTCATAAAAAGACCAGGAGAGTCACCAAGACTCACTCGGGGACGATGCCATTGAGTCAGACCCCCAATCCAGGTGAACCTACAAGCCCAGCAATGCAAGGGCTTCCCCAGGCACAGAAGGCAGGAGGGGACCAACAGAAGGGGCTAACACAGTAGGGACCTCAACTCTGATTTAAAGACCTTTCTGTCCTCCAAAGCCAACCACTTCAGGCACTTGTGGTTGCGGAAGCACTAGGTAGCGGAGGCAAACGCAAAGGCATTTCAAACAGGGAAAGAAGTCCTAAACAGCACACTCCATTTCTGCCTCTCCCCAGCTGGCGTGCTGCGTGGTAGAGATTTGTACACGGGTGATTTCATGGGAGCGGTCCCTCTTATGAGCTGCTTTGAAAGCTTAGTGCAGGACGGCTCACACTCTTCCAGTACGTGAGCTACTTATCAACTGATCAAGTCAAAATGATCTACCAAATACAAAAATGCAAAACACATCTATTTTTATTTATTACATTTATTCATAAATGCACTGAGAATTCTTTACATGTACAATGTATGTTTACATACCTTGCATAACCGCATGAGTCTATATTGCGCAACACAACACAATTACAGTTTTTGTCATGACCTGAGTTTACTCAGGTGACTTGTACTAAATGGAATGAGCCAGGGATGCACAGTCCGGACAGTAGCTGCTGACAGCCAGCCTCAAGCACACTTCTGAATGATCATCAGTCATGGTGGAACGGGACTTGGCCTTAATGAGCTTTATATGGGAAAGGCTGACTCACAGAAATAAGTAGAGTCGAATCATGCAGTCAAGGAGGCAGCACATGTTCTCATGTTTGGGTACTTTCCCTCTGAGAGTAAGTTCCAGAACTGTCAATGCGCTCTGGACTTCAGCTGAATGGCGGCTTGTAGTGTGAAAACCTCCCATTCCGTGTGAAAGTGATACGTTTTTGTCTTCTTACTTGGTCTAGCTCCCCCACTCATTTTAATACCCTTTCTTGCGTTTAAGAGGGAAAAAAACAGGTCTAAAAATTGGCGATAATTAACTTGTCAGTTTTGCGGCACTTAGCACAGTTGTTTGTGCATGAGTTTGACACCTAAGACTGTATCTGGTTGGCTGCGCTGTATCTCAGTTAAGTGACGGGATTGATGATAGGCTTACGTCTACTTTTTTAATGCCATGCGATCTACCCACACCACATTTGCGGTCAACTAGTAGATCGTGATTGACGTATTGAGCACCCCTGACTTAGTGTAATCTCAACCTCCTCGCTTAAGTGACTGCCTGGGTCTGCTATGCACAGGTTTGGGGTCATGTTTGCTTCTTGATTCTGACTAACTAGAATGGGCTTTGCCCCTCTTTTTACTGCGCGATGTCACTTGTCCTGACTCCTGTGCAGGAGCGGGACACCGCTGGTCCCCATGACGGCCCATGGAAGAGACACAGCTGGGTGCACACCACACCTTCCCGCAGGCTCCCAAACCCTCCACATGGAAGATTCATGAGGGAGGGGCGTCTTTATAGTCTGTATAAAGAACAAAAGCAAATTTATATACTTGAATTGTTTGTCTAAGATTTCAGGTGGTTTTCAAATAAAAATAAAACCACCTTTCTGATATGCAAAAAAAGAGCTTAACGTTCTATAAACCTTTTCCATGGGGTTCCATAGCCTTCACAACATTCACCTTTCTGCCAAGGGTCAGCAAATGTTCCTCCTCCTCCTTCTCCTCCTCCTCCTCTTCCTCCTCCATTTCCTCCTCCTCCTCCTCCCCCATCACCTGCTACTCTCCTCCTCTTCCTCTTCCTCCTCCATCACCACCTCCCTTTCATCCCTCCCCTCATCTTCCACTCACCTCCTCCTCTAACTCTTCCTCCTCTTCTTCTTTAACCAATCATTTAAGAATACATAAATCACTTTCAGCTTCCTGGCCATACAAAAGCATACCCCAGGCTGGGTTTAGCTCCCTGAGCAGTCAGTGTTTGTCAGCCTACCGGGCCCTTTGCCCCCCTGCCCTCTCCCCAGCAGTGGTCACCTCTACATACACAGGGCCTTTCCTTCGCTGGGACCACTGCCTGTGGATCATTTCCCAGGAACTAGATGGCTAGGTCAGTGGGGAGGATGGGTTTTCAATGGCCTAGCTCTCTCTCCGTGGCGGTGGGTTAAAGATGTGTGCCCAGCAACTTGTGAATGTAGAGGCTTCTTCCAAACTCACCCACACTTGGTATTATAATTTTATATTTTATGCCCATTTAGTTGGCCTAACTTGAGGCCTTGGTTTTATTTCCATGTCAGATGATTCTCACAGTAGGAGCTTCTCTCTCTCTCTCTCTCTCTCTCTTTCTCTCTCCCTCCCTCCCTCCCTCCCGTGGGATTTGATTGCTTCTAAACGCCTCAAACTCTTGTGCAGCAGATATACTGAAGGTTCCTTTAGCACATTAAAAATAAAAACAAGCCACACCCATGCCCGTAAGGTCAATTGTGACTCCCAGCAGATCCTATACGGAGTGTTAAGGGTGTGAATCTTTATGGGAGCAGACAGCCTCCTCTTAGTCCCACCGAGTGGCTGGATTTGAACCACCGACCTTGCAGTTAGCAGACCCACGCCTAACCCACAGTGCCACCTGGCTCCTGTACTGCCAAAGATGCATTGAAATGATGAGGGTAATAAGGCGGGTCTCTAGTCGAACGAGCTCAAGTGTAAGGCTGGTCAGGGTTGTACTTCATGATCAATCCTTTTGTGCCCCTCCACACCAGGTTTCGATACCACATACAGAGGACACACTCAGTTACCTGCAGAAGCTGGGCAGGGCAAATGATGGAGAGAAGTCATAGGATGGGGTGTGGTGACAACTTGCTAGGGCGTCAGAAAGTACACTCTTCCATCTTCCCCCACTCCCACACCCAATCATTAAATAAACCCCAAAACTTTGGTTTACCTTTTGTTGTTGAAAATATAGACAGCAGACCACGTGCCGGTTCCACAGTCTCTACACGGACAACTCAGCAACCTTTATTCTAGTCTCACCAGGAACTCACTGCCCTCTAACATCTATCTCATCGACATTCTGGCCCAAGGGAACTTCCAGTCCACTTTTTAAAAATCTTGCTTGCATCCAGCCAAACCAAGCTGATCTTGGCCCCCAAGACCCCAGCTCGTGAATCCTGGCAGACGCATCAGAGTGGCCCACCTATCATTTCATCGTCCTTTTCCGTTTCAATCTCTCCACTTTCCACCCTCTCCTGAGGGTGGCAGGCTACAGGATCCCTGGTGGTGTAGTAGATATGCATTGGGACTGTGATCTGCAGAGTCAGCAGTTCAAAACCACCAGCTGCTCTACTGAAGGAAGATGAGGCTTTCTACTCCTATAAAGAGTAACGGCCTTGGAAACTCACAGGGCCAGTTCTATCCTGTCCTGTAGGGTCACTGTGAGTTGACATTGACTCAACATTGGCTAAGTTTGGCAGGGTTTGGAGTCCTGAGTAGACTCATTACACATCTTGACTCCTGGGGGTGTAGATAGTCGATGTTGCTCTAGGAAACAATCCCAATGACCCTGCTCAGGCAAAATTGAGAGCAGGTGGTGTAGGCTGAACTTCTTGGGTTGTAGGTAACAGAGGTCCATTCCATCTCATGGCAATAAAAACTGGACTCCTTGTAAAGATAATGCCTTTCCAAAATCAAGAAAACCAGGGCTGGGAACTGGTTTATTCCAGGTCAACTCCTGCTAAGAATTTGCTTTTCTATCTGAGACATACTGAATCAGAATCTACCGTTTTAAGAAGATTTCAAGAAGGCTTATGGGAATCTCTAAGGATGGCCCTGGGGGTCTTGTTGCGATGTAGATATAAATGCAAATCCTCGGCAGAAATGAAACAAGTTTGAAGCTCTGAAGACAACGGAGAGGCCTCGGGGACCCCTCCAGCCACTGAGGCACATTCCAGGACAGTGGCCTTGGCCGGTCTTCAGAGAGGGGACCTGGGGACCAGCAGGTAGTTTGATGGTGGGACTTAATAGCAGGGCTTTCTAGTCCCATAAAAAGGTGCCGTCTTGGAAACCCACGGGGGCAGTTCTACCCTGTCCTATAGCCTCGCTCCGAGTTGGCATCCACACAACGGCAGTGAACTTGGAGTTAGCGAAGCAGATAGCTCCTCAGGTTGGCTAAGCCTGGGGAGTTAGCCGTTTTAACCCTAGTGCACCAGCCGTGAGTGTGCCCTGGGAACACAGCCACGCAGCCACACCCACCCATCTGTTTTCCCAACCTGCGTGTAGAAGGCGCCTTCCCACCAAAGCATCAGAAAGGGATGCATAAAAGGCCCATTAATTAAGCTTAACAAGCAGTGTGCCCACCAATTAAGAAATGTGGCACAATGGCAACTTCCCTGGTACTGAATTGAAGGCACCCTGATCGCACAATGGTTCAAGCACTTGGCCACCATCCAGAAAGCCTGGGGCCGTAACCTACGCCACTGCTCCGAGGGAGGGAGATGTGGAAGTCCGCTTCTGTAAAAACCGACAGCCTCGGAAACCCCAGGAGGGCAATGCTACTCCGCAGTATCCCATCGCTGGGTTGGAAGCTTGCCTCGACGGCAGCGGGTTCGGTTTGGGTTGGGGGTGTCGGATTAGAGCCCCATCATGGAAAGGGGCCAGACAGAGAGATGGGAAGAAGCCCAGTGTGTGTTTCCTGGGAGTCCAGGCTAGCTTCCGACTGATGTTTGATTGCTGGCGTCTAAGCTGGGAGGAGCAAGTATCATACTCCCAACCCACTGCTGTGAGGTCAAGTCTGACTCAGATCGCCCCTAAGCTGAGGTTGTGAGGAGCCATCGACCAGGGCAAGCCAAGTCCTTAGAGAGGGAGAGGGCAAAGGTGCGGAGTTGGGTCAGCCAGTCCACGGAGAGGAGAGTGGGAACAAACACGAGTCCAGGGTACAAAGACGGGAAACAGGGAGAAGGAAAACAGCAAGGAGGAGAAGCAGCAGGATGCCCAAGCCACACCGACCATCTTAAAGACACAAAGCCTGTTCCCAGTTTAGAGCGTTGAACACCTGGCTTCCTGGCCCGGCCAATGCTCCTGCTGCTTCTTGGCATGACTGATTGCTTTGCATGCGTGGCCTCGCTGTATTCCCTTTCCACCATGGCTACTCATTTAGCTCTGCCCTCCCTGCCACCCATACGCTCCTTCTTTGGGTGAGCAGCATCTTTCTCAATGTATCTGTCAGCGTCGCGGCAGTAACAAGCAGCCCCAACGCTGATGGCTTATCACAGCCAACGTTTGTCTTGTTTCCACGCCAGCCACAGTTCTGCACTCTGCCCCAGAGCACCTCCAAGGGACTCCAGCTGAAGGAGCGGCCCCTGTCTGGCACACGCTGCCCGTGTGGCAGATGGGAAACAGCAGGTGACAGGGCTAAACTGTACAATGTCTCTTAAAGCTTTGGATGAGATTTGGCAGCTGTTTTATTTGCTCACATTCCATTGGTCCAAGCAAGTCACATGCCTGAGTCTGCTGGGATGGGGAAGGCTCAACCACTTCTGGGAGAGGCGCCAACCAAGATGGCAGTGAGCAGGGCGGTCGTATAGGGAAGGGGATGATAAGATAATCCACTGAATTTACCTACAAAAGGTGCTTGGCTGCAAGGCACCAAAGAACACCTGAGAACACAGTGACTCAAGGAAAGAAGGCCTTAATTTTTCTCTCAAAATGAAATCTGCCTCTCCGGGGAGCGCCAAGTTGGGTCCATGACATAGCCAAGTTCAGCCCCCCCCCCCCAACCCCCATGGTGCTCTGGGGCATCCTCTCATGGTTGGAAGAGAACTGGCATCTTGAGCCCAGGCTTTTAATCCATGTTCAAAACAGGAAGATGTGGTGAAGAGGGGCGCCGGCAGCACCAGTCCTGTGGATTGGAAAACGAAAAAAGGTTTTCAAGAAACGTCCCCACACTGCCACCCTCCAGCAGTTTCTCTTCCGAGTCAGACCCGTGTCACAGGACCAGTCTTCCCTGCCAGGGAGTCTGGCGAGGACTGGGTTTAGCTTCCCTGGTTCTTGACAATGGAAGCAGGCGGAGGAGAAGGACACAGGCACGGATGTCGATTGGGCCAGCCAGGGGGATTTGCTGGCGAGCGGACTTAGTCGTGAAGATCTTGTGAGCCACAGGTCAGACTGGGCCTGGGCCTGCGTCATCCGCACCAACACCAGGACCCTGGAGCCCATCACTGGGCCCCCTGCGCCAGTCTTTCTCATCAAGGGTCTCCCCCGCCCTCGCTGACCCGCTATGTCACCAATCATGATACCTTTCCTCTAGACCAGTGGTTCTCAACCTTCCTCATGCCGCGACCCTTGAATACAGTTCCTCGTGTTGTGGTGACCACCAACTATAAATTTAAAAAATAATCATTTTATTGGGGGCTCGTACAAGTCTTATGACAATCCATGCATCCATCCATTGTGTCAAGCACATTCGTACATTTGTTGCCCTCATGTTCCTCAAAACATTTGCTTTCTACTTGAGCCCCTCGGATCAGCAACTCATTTGCCCCCTCCATCCCCCACCCTCCCTCTCTCCCCCCTGATAATTTATAAGTCATTATTCTTCCATGTCTTACACTGACCGTGTCTCCCCTCACCCACTTTTCTGTTGTCCATACCCCAGGGAGGGGATTATATATAGATCCTTGTAATCAGTTCCCCCTTTCTACCCCACCTTCATTGCTACTTCATCACTGTCATTTTGCTACTGTTATCAATCATCATGTAACTATCTGATAGGCAGGCTGTATTTTCATTGTGACAAATTGAACATCATTAAAGCATAGTGATTCATCACAAAAACAATATGTCATTCTATATTGTGAAATATTTATTTCTAATGACAAATAAATGACATTTTGTCTTGAAGCATGGTGTAGCATGGGTAACAGTCTTCACGCTGAGTACTCGTATGTGGGCAAATCTGCACGTTGGTAGACCCGCCTGGAGACGGATAGAGGAGTGGTGTCTCGGTTCCTCAGACCACCAGTAATATGTGTTTTCTGATGGTCTTAGGCAACCCCTGTGAAAGGGTCCTTCAACCCCCAAAGGGGTCGTGACCCACAGGTTGAGAACTGCTGCTCTAGACATTGATTCCCTGCTGGTGACATTTCAAAATCATTTGACCCACACATGGTTCTGTGATGGTCCCTATGGGTTCCACAGGCTACTTTGGGGCAGCGGATCACCAGGCCCTTCTTCCTCGTCCGCCTGGATTGAGAAGCTAGCTCCCGGAAAACCTGCTCGCCATGGGTGGACCGGGTGGTGTTTGAAATGCTTGTGGCTGAGCTGCCAGCATCTCCACAGACTGACAGATGGGTGGTGGGAGTCAGCCAGAAAACCCCAAACCAAGCTCACTACCACTGCATCCATTCTAACGCAGAGCAACCCTGCGGGGACACAGGAGAACTGCTTCCCATGGGATTCCTAGACTGTAAATCTTTACGGGAGTAGGAAGCCTCCTTTTTATCCCACAGAGCTCTTTGCGGCTTCGAACTGCTGCCCTTGGCTGGGAGAAGCCCAACAAGGAACCCATTTCCGTTGCTTGCAACCACTGGATCCTGGCTGAGCACTGTGTTTAAATAGTCCCCTGCCCCCCATCCCTCCACCCCCGCTGCTTCTCCTAGAATCCTCCCATTGCTTTGCTGTGTCTTCGTGCCTCATCTTTCCCCCGTACCACACCGTAAACCCCATGCAGGAGAGGGACGCAGCCATCGTGCGGCACTGTACGCTCCCAACCTCACACGGACCCGAGAGCATGTAGGTCAGCATAAGAAGAGGAAGCCCCTCGCCGAGACCGGCGGACACAACGGCCGCAGCAACGGCTCCCCTGCAGCCCCTATTGTGAGGACTCTGCGGTGCGGGACGTGTAGCGGTTTTCTTCGGTCGTGCCCAGGGCCGCGAGGAGGCAGGACCAACTTCGTGGCACTTGGAAATGCACAGAGAACACTATGACTGCTTGCGAGATGGATGCAGGAAGTCTCGGCAGGCATCTGGACAGCAGCACAGGGAGGCTCGTGGAGAAGGGGTCTTTAAAGTGGATGGTGTGGGTCGCTCACTCCCTGGGCATTCAACGTGTGAGTCAGGGCTGTCATTCCAGGAGGCAGCGGGGTATATCGGAAGTATTGCGATGAGGGGACAGAAGCACCCCAGCAAGAAGATGCCCTAGAACCAATCCAAATGATCCCGATCCTAGAGCCAAAGCAAGCCAAACACGCTGCCACTGAGTGGATTCCTGTGCCTTGAGACCCTATACAACTGAGTAGCACTGCTTTTGAGGGTGCCCGGGGCTGTGTGCCCTTTACCCTTTACGAGCGCAGACAAGAGCAGCGGCAGGTGAGTTTGAACCACCCACCTTGAGGTTAGCAGCCCAATGCTTAGCCCGGGGCTCCCTGATCCTAGAACAGTCACTCTCAAATGCTCTTGACCTTGGGTCCATTTAAGTAAGGTGAAAGCCCTTCCAAGCGGCCACAATGGTCCCCCACTCTTTGCCTGTGCCGTAGGCAGTCCACACTGTCAACAATCAGCGTGCAGGGAGAGGCTTCTCTGAGCAACATTGCCTCCAAGTTCTGGGTCCACCGGAGTCACACGCGCGTAGTAGTCATGACGAGTAAGCTGTAGGAACGCACTCAGGGGGTTGCAAGAAAGTGTCACTGACTCACCTAGCAAACTGGAAACCAGGGGCCACATGTATCATGTGCTCAGGACCACCCAGGGAAGAGCAGGTACTTGGGGATCCAGTGGTGGTGGTGTAGGAGGGAGCTGTGGGCTCGCCCAGAGGGCTGCTAGCCAAATACCAAGCCCTTCGGCCCGTAAACAGTGGTTCATCCCCTACAGGCTATGATCCTCTGGGGGCTGACCTCCAGGGTCCTAGCCAGGGGCCACATCTGTAGACGGGCTTTGTCCATAGAATGAATAAGCAGTGCCTCCCACTAGTACACATGCGGCTGGGCAGCACTGGTGCAGGGGGTGGGGGTATTCCTTTATATGTGTATCATTATTCATTGTGGCTTTGGGTTGGTGTTGTCTTAAACAGCAGATCCACCTGCAGGTTGGTGAGACGTCTTTTGCCTCTTGGTCTGACATGCTGGCCTGTTTGGGAATGACAGGGTCAGAGGAGAAGGAAGGGGCTTAGGGTTGGTCCTCCTTGCACCATAGAAGGAGGCCTGGTGGCGCCGTGGGTTACATGTGGGGCTCCTCACCACGAGGTCAGCGGTTCAAACTCCCTAGCCACTCCTCGGCATACCCACAGGGGCAGTTCTGCCTTCCCCTCTGGGGTTGCTGTGAGAGTCTGAATCAATGCAACAGCAGTGAGTTTGATTTGGGGTTTAGGTTTGGCAACAGAACTCCCCAGAGGCACCTACGGTGACTGTGCTCTGAGAGGTTGGGGGTGCGGGGTGGGAAGGCATGGGTCCGCCCGGAGGCACCTCGGAAGAAGGGCTGGGTGATCTGCAGACTGTGCACTACTACTCTTGACACGTGTGGGGTCCCCACATGTCAATACAGACTCCATGGCTCTATTTCATTGGGGTTCTTCTTTTTCAACCCCCAAAGTCCCTGGGGGACAGGTTCAGTTCTCTCCTTCCAGAGTGGCACTCATATTGGCCTGACTCTGCTTTTGCGGGCTTCCCCTCAATTCCTTGTTGCCAAGACAAGCCGCTTCGACTTGCGTTTGCTTAAGTCCAAGGTGTGGGGGATGCGACCTCACTTTAATACGTATCCCCTGTTATTTTTTTAATTTATAACACCTACAGGCTCCATGGGCCTAGGCATCTCCCTTCCAGTGCCCCCTCCCACTGATGGACTTAGTCAGTCTCTCTCTCTCTCTCTCTCTCTCTCTCTCTCTCTCTCTCTCTGTCTTCAATGGTTTGGGCTCCAAATTCCTGAAAGATGACATTGTGATTCTCTCTCAACTTGAAGGCCCCGACATTAGGCCCATGGCCTGGCCCACAGAGTAGCCAAAAGTTGCTTCCAAAGCAGAAACCTGAAGGCGGTGGTTTCCAGGCAAAGGGGAAGCGGGCTGCGGCAGACTCCAAGTCAGGTGACATAACCGCTGTGCCCACACAAGCGAGACGTATTTCAGCAAAGTGACCTATCCTCGTCCTTCGCTGAAGCCAGCAAGTCCCCCCCACGAACAACGGACTTGTTCCTGTCTCTTGAATGAATGGTGCTGGTCAGAGTCTAGTGCCAAAGGTCACTGATCTGGGGGATAGGGGGAAAGAGTTATGAAGTCTTCCAACGCTGGTGATGGGGATGGCTGGGATAGAAATGATGGCCGAACTTTGTTTTCAAGTCACGGTATTTGCATGAAACCATTTGGATACTGTTAAATGATTTATACTTTGAAACGGAGTCCCCAGTCCCCATGGCAAGAGATGCAAGGCACAATTAGCTAATGACTAGTAATAGCTGGGGATGAGGATAATGGGATGGAGCGGGGAAGCAGACACTCATCCATCGCTTGTGGGGGTTGTGCGCAGGGCCTGCCTTTCTCAAGAACAATTTGGCAATATGTTGAAATACTAAAAATACACAATCCCTTCAGTCCAGTCATTCTAGGAATTCATCCTAAAGAGATCATTAGAGATGCGTGCAGAAATGTGTCCCTGAGGTGGTTCGTCGATGTAATACTGGAAATTAGAAGCAACCGAAGTGGCCAGGAATCAGGGATTAGTTGGGTGAATTATGGCACCACCGTATGATAGAGTCAGTGCAGTGTCCCCACCCCCACTCCCACCAAATTATGTGGAAACATTAAGTGGCATGGAGGGAAGTGTGGTGGGTTGAAAGGCAGTCCCCAGAGCATTATGAATCCTAATATGTCCCTTTCTGGTAATCCTGGAAAACTCATCATGGAAAAGTTTGGGTGAATGGATTTACTAGAGAAAGAATAGAACAGGAAAGCCAGAGAGGAGCTGTGTTCAATCTCCAGCTCTAATGTGGCTCATTTTCTACTCCCTAAGCCTCAGCTTCCTCCTCTGTGGAATAGGGACATGGTAGTGCCTGAATGATGGGCAGTGCCTGCTACCCATTAAATGGATATTCCTAACACAAACAGTAAATGAGAGAGAGAGAGAGAGAGAGAGAGAGAGAGAGAGAGAGAGAGAGAGAGAGAGAGAGAGAGAGAGTGTGTGTGTGTGTGTGTGTGTGTGTGTGTGTGTGTGAGCTCTCTCCCCATGCAGTCAATTCTTTAGCTGTCAGCCTGGGAGTGCCATTATAAAGGGGGGGTTAGTCATTAGCATGAATGCAAGGGAGACGGGGTAAGCTCAAGAGGAGCCTCGAGAATATGATTTATCATCAGAAATGTCATCCGGACAGAAGGAATGTCAACTGCGTGCTCACTTGCCATCCCCGTCTGCTCTCCGGTCGTCTGTTTCAAATCATTTGGGGGCAGTTCTGTTCTTTTCTTAAGGACGTGTTCCAAGAATGTTTAAAAATTGAAGAAGAAAAAAAAGAAAAGAAACCCCCCAAAACTTTAAGCCATTTGGGTGAGTACAGTTTGCAGAAATATTTTCAAAATGTTGTAGCCAATACGGGGCATGTTGGAAACCTCAAATATCTAAGCAAATATCTAAGTTATGCGTGTAAACCATGTGGCGTTCTGCCGGTTGGCAAGGCCTTGCTTATTGGGAATAATTCAACAGGAAGGGTCCAGGGACATGTATTGACTTTGTCTGCCTTGAACCCACAGCCTCCTGTGGCAGCAAAGCCTACATAGTGCCCTGGGGAACTTCCCCCTATCCCTTGAGCCATCTGGTTTAAGTGGGGCTGCCCCACGCCTTGACTTCAGAGACAGAAGTGACCCAGTCCTAACCAATCAGCGCCCTCCACTGTTCTAGCCACTAGGATGCGCTCCAGGATGAGCATGTGACTCAGGGTGGCCAATCAGAGCCCAGCAATCTTTACCCAGGGATTTTTTTTTTTTTTTTTGCTGGAAGGGTTGCAAAAATAAGTGCTCTCTTTCCACTGGGGAGCCAAGAGAATAGCATACAAGCCGGAAACTGCCAGCAACTGCTTTAGGGACACTTAGGAAACGCCTACTTGAGACTGGAGTCAACACAAAGGGAGAAAAGTCAAGAAATGGGCCGTGTCCAATTCCTGCTGGTATCCTTTAAGCACAGAGGCCCAGCCATGCCTGATGCCAACACGGCTTGGTGTTTCAGCCAGTCCGTCTTGGTTTTTCTGTAACGTGTCACCAGAGGTCCCAACTTCTACAGAAGAGCTGTCCGAATCGTGCCACCTTATGCTTGAAGAGCCCGGTGGTGTTTATACCATTCCAGGTGCTAATGACTCACTCAGTGTTCCTTCGGTAGAGACCCTCCAGCCCGGGCTTCAGGGAACACCTAGGAGCCCTCTCTAATTAGCTCATTAAAGGAACCCTGGCGAAGTGGTTGTCAACGGCCTTGAAAACAATTGTCTGGAGGAGGCTCAGCCTTTCCCCTGGCGACCTCTGGGGACATCATTGGGCTCTGCAAACGCCTTTTTCCAAGTTTCTGCAAATCCAGGCTCGCATTCAACCGCTGGCCCAATTAATCGACTTCCCAGGCAAAGGTTTAACTCTTCATCGCCAACCATCTCTCGATGGCAGAAACAGGAGCACAAACAAAACTTGGCACAGGGGCTGCGCTTTATATAGATCGTACGAGTGGATGCGCCCTGTGGGTAATGGGGAGGCTAATTCTGCTCCGTTCCATCACCTGGGTTCCCCTCCTTTGCGTGTGTTTACGAAGCTCTAGTTCACTGCTGAATGCAGAGCTCCCGCCCGTCCAGTGGTTCTTTGTCCCTCTGTCAAAATGTTTTCTCGAACAGTCCACAGCCCAAGCTGCCGAGTCAAGTTGGAACAGGCCTTTGTTGAGTTCCCAGTGGGTACGGCACTGGCCACCCTTGGGGAAGCTGGAAAGCTAAGGGACCCTAATCCAGACTGCCCACCCCAGGCCGATGGGAACGGAGCCGAGTGTGGTCGGCCCAATCGAACCAAACCCAACCAAATGGAACTCCCTGGCAGTGAGTCGGTGCCGACTTACAGGGACCCTAGGAGACGGAGTAGACTACCACATAGGGTTTCCAAAGCGGGCTACCGTTATGGAAGCAGACGTCACATCTTGCTCCTGAAGGGAAGTGCCCCTCGCTCAGATAGCTGCCAAGGGCTGCTGTGCTGCCAGGCTTCCCTGAGCCCAGTCTACTTGAATTCAACTCTGAGTGCCCTTACTTCCTAGCTGTGACCTCAGACAAGTTTCTGAGTCTCTTTGTGCCTCTGTTTCCTCTGTGGAGTGATAAGGGTGCCAGAGACGTTGCTGGGAGCTCGAGTCTCCTCTGGCTCCTAGTGACCCATTATGGCAGAGTAGACCTGCCCCCACGGAGTTCCCTTGTCTATAATGTTTCTGGAACAGAGCACCAAGTTGGTTTTGCCTTCAGAGCCAGTAGGCGGATCCAAAGGGCCAGCCGGTTGATTGGCGGCCATGTGCTTAACCATTGCACCCCAGGGCTTGATCTGATACGGAAGATCCGACATACAAGTCAGCAGTTCAAACCCACCAGCTTCTCCAAGGAGATTGTCAGCTGTCGTAAACATTCACAGCACTGGAAACCCTTGGGAGCATTGATACGCTGTCCTCCATGGTCGATCCGAGTAGCATCAACTCTGCAGGAATGGGTTTCGTGTTGGATTTAGTACCGATCCAGCCGGCATGTTGTGATGTTCAAGAGTTACCATATAGGAAGTTCACCGAACAAGTGTGTAGTACTCAACGTTGTCAGAATTGTCTTTCATATTCACTGAAACATTCTACTTCATGAATTGGTCTCAGGTAGTAGGTCTGTTTTTGTCTGATTTTCAATGTTTTCCCCAATGTCACAGGTATACCTTGGGATTAAAAACTCCACGTGTTGACCAATAAGCACGTGAAAGAATGTCCTATACCATTAATCCTTTAGAAAACCCAAGAAGCCAAACCCACTGCCATCAGGTCAAGTCCAAGCCATAACAACCCTATAAAGGGTCTCCAAGGCTAGATTATAAATCTTTATGGGCGCACCCAGTCTCGTCTTTCTCACACAGAGTAACTGGTGGGCTTGAACCACCAATCTTACTGTTAGCAGTCCACCACTTAAGCCGATGGTACCACCAGGGCTAGGCATGGGAACCACAACCACACTTGGTACCATTTCACACCACCAAGGTGGGCACTAGCCGGACAGTGAGTAAGGATGGCCAGAGACGATGGGTGTGTTTGAATGATGGTGTTGGGAAGCATATTGACTATACCATGGACTGCCAGAGGAAGGAGCAAATCTGTCTGGGAAGAGACACAGCCAGATTGCTCTTAGGAAGCAGTGAGGGCGAGACTCCGCCTCTCCTACTTGAGACATATTCTCAGGACTGCCCCACCCTCCCGGAGAAGGACACCATGGTTGGTGAAGTGGAGGGTTGGTGAAAAGGGACAGTGACTGCTGTGGGTGGACCCGGTGGCTGCAACAGTGGACTTGAACTTACCCAGCCTGTGAGAATAGCACTTGGCTGGGTGCCTAAAGTCTCTGTGACTTGGAACTCATTCAGCGACACCGAACAATCAGGACAGCAGTGCAATGGCCTTAGGAAGACCTCGCAAACTTGGGCAATCACAATGTTGTGAAGACATTAGAGCCCTTGCCTATTGCTGGTGAGAATGTAACTTTGGGCCGCCATGGTGAGAACCAGTTTGGCGGCTCCTCAGAATCATCGTATGACCCAGCGGCTACCTGCCTGAGGATCTACCCCAAAGACATGGAAACAGAGTTTAAACTAACAACTTGAATGCCAATACCCATATCTGCTCTATTCCCCATACCCAAAGGGTCGAGGGGAAGAAAGCATTCATCAACAGCTGACCAAAATGAAATACAAGGGCATACTCTTTCGCCATCAAAACAGAAATGGAGTACGGATGCATGATGCTACAACATGAACGGACCACAAGAGAGCTGAAAGAAGCCAGACAGCAGAGACCAGACCACGATGTGTCCGCGCACATGTATAGGATACGTTCAGAAAAGGCAGATCTGTAGAGACAGAAAGCAGATGGGTGGTTTCCCAGAGCAGGGGGGAAGCAGGGGGAGGGGGAGGGGCTACTTACTGGGCATGAGGATTTCATTTGGGATGATGGAAATGTTTGAGAACTACGTAGAAATGATGGCTGCACAACATGATGGATGGACTAATTGCACGTGTCTAATGGGTTAAGGTGGCCCGTTCTTGCATCACACATTGTGGTCATTACATCATCTGGTGCCACCTTGAGACTATCAAGAGTGAAGGGGTGGAGGTTAGCCTGTCAATCAGGTCGCAGCTTGGAGACCTCATCTGGAGACACTATGAAGATAAATAGCTCACTAGAGGCAGGACACACACACACTCTGCTTGGTATTCCTGATGACAGGACACATGGAGCTACGCTAGGAGCCCTGGAGCTGGAGGAGCCACGTGGAGACCCACGCCAGCGCTGAGATGCTCACACTGCCACTGGGCCCACAAGACTTTCCACCCACTGGCCTGTGATCTTCCTGCATTTGACGTCACTTCACGTGTTTTGTGAGTCTGAAGAGGACTTTATAGATTGGTATCAGACATATGGGCTAATACCAGACTTATGGATTTGATCTGGACTGGGCTGGGATGTTTTCTCAATAGTCATTTGCTCTTGTATATAAAGCTCTTTCTTATACACATATGAGTATCTATGAATTTGTTTCTCTAGTCTACCCAGACTCACACACTAGGTTAGGAGGCACAAGATACTGTGGCCACAACAAGGGGCTCCGGCATGCAATGATGGAGAAGTGGGAGCAGGTGACATTTCGTTCTGTTGTTCAGGGGGTCGCCATGAGTCAGAGCTGGCTCAACAGCAACTCGCAACACCCACAATTCTGCCCGTTCACCAATGGTAGACATCAAGGCCAAGTGAGCGCCAGACGTGGCCAACTCACCTTTACCTGGGAAGCCCAATCTTGGGCTTCAGAAGTATGAGACTGAAGTTCAAAGCCTTTCTCCACAACTCACCATGGAATGAAGTAAGGCTGGTCTCTTCCTCTCCTTCAGCTTCCTATGAACAATTACATGAACTATTGCCAACTGCTGAAAAAATTGAAAATGTGCCTAAGAGCTAGGTTAAAGGGTACATTCATGCCTTATTCACGAACTCAACAAAGGGAGTGCGGTAGAGGGATCTAGGGATGGTGACTAAGTCTCTTTGACCTCAAGAAGCACCCAGCCACGTGGGAAGACAGAAGCATTAATGTCATTATACTACGACGCGGCAAGTGTGATCACGGTTATTTTCTAGTACCTGCCAATACTCCAGTCTCTCTGTAGCTCCAAATACAGTGATGTGTTTTGACAGTTAGCTAATACACGTCTCAGTAGCTTCTGTTTTGTGCTTTAAAAGAGAAACAGTTTAGGACAGATTCACATCTTGAAGAAGCCCTGGTGGTGCTGTCAGGTAAGTGTTTCAACTGCTAACTACAAGGTCAGCGGTTCAAACCCACCAGTCATTCTGAGGGAGAAAGATGAGGCTGCCTGCTCCCGTAAAGACTGGCAGCAGAAGGAACCCTATAAAAGTCGCTATAAGTTGCTTTGAGAATTGGAGTTCACCTGATCGAAGCCATGGTCTGGTCAATGGCCTCATATGCATGTGAAAGTTGGACATGGAATAAGGAAACCTGAAGAACAATGGGTGCGTTTGAACTGTGGTGCTGGTCAACAATATTGGAAGTACCATGGACTGCCAAAAGAATCAACAACTCTGTCTTGGAAGAAGTACAGCCAAAATGTTCCTTAGAGGCAAGGTGGCAAGACTTCATCTCAACTTTGGACATGTCAGGAGAGAGCAGTCCATGGAGAAGGACAATCGTGTTTGGTAAATGTGGCAGTGACACCATCTCCTGTCAACTTGCATAGGGGTGGAGTCTAGCCTGTCCATCAGGCCATAGCCAGTGAGGCCTCCGTGTGGGCATGGCCTTCTCCTGGGGATTCTGGGAACTCCCGTCTTCCTCCATGAAGGTAGGAGACACCCTCTGCTTCATCTTCTTGCTGACAAGACACGTGGAGCTACGCTAGAGCCCTGGAGCTGAGGAGCCGCACAAGAGGCCCACACCAACATTGAGATGCTTCCACCGCCACTAGATCCACAAGACGTTTCACCCCCTGGCATGTGATCTTCCTGCATTCAGTGTCATTGCGTGTGTTGCGTGAGTCTGAAGAGGAATTTATAGATTGATATCAGACATATGGGCTAACATCGGACTTACGGACTTGATCTGAATGGGCCAGGATGTTTTCTTAAGGTACAGTTACTCTTTCTATAAAGCTCTTTCTTATACAGGTAGGAGTGCCCCTGGATTTGTTTCTCCAGTCTACCTGGACTAGCACAGTAAAGTAGAGGGCCACTGAGAAAGAGGTCGACATTCCCCAAGACGGATTCACACAGTGACTGCATCGATGGGCTCAAACATATAAACAATTTGGAGGATGGTACAGGACTAGGGCTGCTTGATTCTGTTCTATATAGGGTCACTATGAAGTGGAACCAACTCTGCACCTAAGAAAACCACAACTTGTGTAGGGGTCATGGCCTTGACTATTCCCATTGTCACTAGTTGTGACTTTGGGAGGATTGCCTACTACAACCGGTTTTGTTTTGCTTTATAAGAGGAACAATTTGAAATAATTGCCCGTGATTCAATGAAGTTCATTTCCTATGAGTTAACAGGACCACCAGTTGGTATTGAGAACATTTCAACGTGTGACGGCCCATGAGCATCAGAAAAGAACTGCTCGCCCGAGAATGTTCAGTGGTTTATTTCATGGGAACTCGATCCCCAGGCCTTTTTCCTAAGGGGCCTGTGGCAGTTACATCATCTCCTGTCAACTTGTGAAGGGGTGGGGTCTAGCCTGCCAATCAGGTCGCAGCTTGATGACCTCATTTGGAGGTGCCAGGGGGATAAATAGCTCACTGGAAGCCAGATATGGATGCTATCTCTCCTTGATATGCCTATTGACAAGCCACGTGGATCGAACTAGAGCCCTGAAGCTGGAAGAGCCACACAGGAGACTCCTGCCAGCACTGAGATGCTTATACCGCCACTGGACACACGAGACTTCCCACCCACTGGCCAGTAATCTTCCTGTGTCCGCCGTCATTGCATGTATTGCGTGAGCCTGAAGAGGAATTTATAGATTGATATTAGACATGTGGGCTAATATCAGACTTATGGACTTGATCTGCGCTGGGATGTTTTCTTAATGTACAATTACTCTTTGATACAAAGTTCTTTCTTATACACATATGAATGTCTCTTGATTTGTTTCTCTAGTCAACCCAGACTAACACAGTGCCTCTGGTTGGAATTTAACCTCCAATTCTTTTTGTTTCGCAGCTGAGTAGGTTGCTCATTTGCCCTGTCCAGGGACTCACAGTACGCCATCGCTGAGTGAGTGAAACTATGCCCGCTCTCTGTTGAAACCAGTGAGTGAAACTATGCCCACTCTCTGTCACCACCATTTACTGGATATAACGAGGGCCACATCGTCTGACCTCTGAGCCTTGGTGTGTCCCCTTTGAAATGAGACAGTCATGTCAATGTGAGGACCCAGTGGTGGTGGCCATCACTAGTGGCCTTGTGGAGGGATCCTGGGTATGAAAGAGAATCTGCTGAAAGGACGTTGGTGACCACTGTAGGGATGAGAGGATGTCATGTCCTGGGTTAGGAGTGTGTTCTAGTGGCAGGAGGCAAATGTGGCTAGAATCTATTTGTCCTGAAAAAGTCTCTCTTATCAAGTAGAGTATCTATGGTCTGACATCTATGGACTGTATGAGGACCTCCCCCTGCCAAAAAAAAATAGAAAAAGTTCCACTGGGCAGAACTTTCATAGGACTCATTTTTTCCCACTAGATGAGTATTGAGCAACTCTCTCTGAGTTAGTGCACCCAGTGGTGTGTCCTGGGAAGGCTCTCTCTGGTCACAGTGAATTTTTTCATAAAAGTCCTTTCACTTGAACCTTGGATTTTGTGATGGCTGATTGAAGAGCACAGCATGCAGCGGTGAAATTTTTTTTCCTTTGTGGGAAAAATGCTGCAGAAACTGTTGTGATGTTGAACACAGTTTACAAGGACAGCACTATGGGGGGAGAACTCAAGTGTACAAATGGTTTTGCTGTTTCAAAAAAAAGTGAAATTTTGATCGATTGATGTCTGAGACAGTTAAGGTTTATTGTGCCAGCCTGGCCGATTAACACATGTAAGATCCATTGAAGGGCAGAGAGATAAATGGCTCCGTAAGCCTCACCTTTCTAGTTCTTGGGTCTCTTGCTTTCTGATGGTCGCACCAGTGTGCAGCTGCCTTAGCCAGTTCCCTGCTTCAGCCTGCAAGGCTCACTTTCAACAAGACATCCCTGAGGAAAAGCCACATGAACCTACCCCAATGCAGCCCTGGGTGCTGGAACCGCCATGTGGAGACCCTGCCAGTGCTGACATGCTTATACATTCACTGACTTGGCTTTCCTCCTGCAGCCGACATCATTGCGTGTGTTTTGTGAGATTGAAGAGGACTTTGTGGATTGATGTCGGACACATGGGCTAATGTTGGACTTGTGTGCTTGGAAAGCACTGGGTTGGGATGCTTTCTTAATGTACACTTACCCTTTATCTCAAACTCTCTCTCTCTTATACATATGAGTTTCTATGGATTTGTTTCTCCAAAGTATCCCGACTAACACAATGACAAACCTTGTTCTTGACTTCCATCAACTTCCTAAATGGATGAAAATGTCGGCTGGTAGTGCATTTGGAGTCTGTTCTGCCATTAGTCAAGCTTTCTATTTAGAGAAGATTGGGTAACAGTGTGCTACAAAAGGCCTGATCATCTCAGTGCGCCAGTTTTGGGCACCAAAGAAAACCCAGCATGCTTCTCGTGCCTCGTGGACCTTACTCACCTGACCTCGCTTTGTGCGACTTCTTTTTGTTTCCACGAATACAGAGGGACATGAAAGGACAGCGATTTGACAACATAGAAGAGGCGAAGAAAAAAACGAGGGAGGTGCTGTCAGCCATCCAAACAGTGGAGTTTGAAAAATGTTTCCAAGAATGGGATCACAGATTGGACAAATGTAGTAAGTGTCATGGAGAATACATATGCACATGACAGAGAGTGATAAGGTTGTTTTATAAAATAAATAAATACATAGCTTGGGGGGGATCCTGTTTGGGGGGTCACCTGCTCATAAAACACGCACATTTGAGGGGCACCAAGTTGGGCCAGGTTGTTGTGAGATGCCCTCACTTTGATTCAATATTGGTTGATAACAAACCCGTGTGACAGAGTGTCCTAGGATGGACTCTTTATAGATCTGTTCTCTCAGAGCAGCTGGGGGGTGGTGGGGGTAGGGGGCTAGGGAATCAAACCACCAACCTTATCCTTAATAGTCAAGCACTTAACCAGGGCACCACTAAGGCTCCTTGAGTCAGATCTTCAAGCTCAAACCCGCTACCACTGAGGTGATGTCAGCAACTAGTATAGGGCAGGGTAGTACTGCCGCTGTGGGTTTGAGACAGTGGCTCTTCATGGGACTAGAAAGCCTGGCCTTTCTCCCTAGGAGAGGCTGGGTGGCTTTGACCTGCTGATCTTGCCATTACATTAGTGGCCCAACATAAGACCCACAATGCCACCGGGGTTCTACCAGCGCCTGGGCATTCCCATCATGCAGCCTCAAAGGAAGTGGGTCTCCACTCAAAGCAATGCTGCCCACCTCCCCCCACTCTGGGGGACATTTGGTGGCATCTGAGGACCATCTGGGTCCGTAAACAAGGAAGGTCACTCTTTGGGCCTCTCATGGGTTGAGACCAGCTACATTGCTAAAATGCTAATCTGACTCACCATCAGGAGAGAGATGGATCACTGGGGAAAGACGTGGTGATGGCTAAAGCTGGCGAAGGCGAGGGAGACCGTTAATGAGTTGGATGGGCACCCTGGCCCAAACAATGGGCTCAGGACAAGCCACCCTTGAAGAGGGTGCAGGACCAGCCGACATCTCCTTCAGTTATGCCGAAGGGCTCCTGAATCAGAGCCAACTGACCAGCAGCTGGCCCCAACAGCCCCATGCCCACAGACTGAGGCTGAGCCACCCTGCTCTAAGGATCCGCTCTCTCTTGGGAATGAGAGATGGGCAGGGTCTGCTAAGCGGTCCCTGCCCATCAGCAGGGTATAACCAGATGGAGGCCATGCGGAGCATGCCGGCGTTTCATAAAGGCTTTGCAGGATCTGAAGTGAAAGCTTGCTTGGTGGGCCCCCAACGCAAACACTCTGTTTTGAAATGTGGTGGAGAAGAACTGGGCCACCTGCTTCCTGTCTTCCCAAGCTGGCATTTCCTGTTTCACCCCAGCGACCAGCAATTGCTCACCCTGCCGGGTGTCCTAAGACGCCGAGGTTCTGAAGCCAGCATCAGCGCCACATCGAATCCTACAGTGCCACGGTTACCCAAACGCTCCCACCTGGACTCAAAAGGACCGAACTTCCACGTGGAAAGCCTATCTCATACTCACATGATTGAGATATATATAATTTTTTTAATGGAGCCCTCCCGAACCGCAGCCCTACTCACTCACTCCTCCCAACAGGCTGGATCTGAAACCAGAGTCCCTGCTTACAAAGCAATGGGAGGGGGAGGCGGGCCGGGGAGGGCCCGGTCCACACAACCTAGGAAAGGCTCAAGGACCCCAAAAGGAAGAAACAAATTGCTTTTAAATGGAAGAAATATTTCCATTTCATTTCAACCCCTAATGTACACGTAACACGAATATCCTCCCTGGTCCAGCTGAAATATTTGACTCCAAATCATTCTTAAGTCATTTGGACTCTATTCAAATGTGAATTCATCTCTTTAATCACCCATCCCCTGGATTTCTGAAAGAAAGACCAATATTGAAAGTTAAGAACCTATTAGCGGGTGCTTTTTCACTTCAAAATGTCGCCTTCTTGGCTTCTTTCTTTTTTTCTTCCTAAGGCATTTGGCCACCGTTGCATTATCTTGGATTTGCCCAGTGCCCTGGAGAGCCCAGTCTTTTTCTGTTACTGTGTGTGTGTGTGTGTGTGTGTGTGTGTTTCCCTTCATTTAAATATTGTGGGCAGAAGCAGACTGCACCATGAGGAGTATGATTAATATTCAGACTTGATAAGTCTCATGACAAGGGGCTTTTGCTTCCATGAAAGTGGGGTGTCCCGGAGACAGGGGGCATGTAGGCTACCTCCATTGGCGGGGGGGGGGGAGCAGCCTGCTCGGGTTGTACTGCTGTTGGGCGGGGCGGGGGGGGGCATCGTATTCAGATAGGGCCAGTGAAGGAAGGGAATTTCCCCCCCCAAGGGTGTGCTTTGGTCACGCCCGTCTTGGGGGCTTTCCTGACTTGAAAAGCTGACTTGGTGTTTCTGTGTGAAGTGGAGGGAGGCGTGTTCTGCTCAGACGAGCAGAACCTCCTCCTCGCTCTTCTCCTTTTGTCTAGGACACCTGTGACCACGGAGAAGCCGAGGCTCCAGGAAAGGCACATCTGCACTCAGCCTCCCCTCTCTGCACCCCTACTCGTGTCAGACCTGACGAGTCAACCACTGCACTCCTGCCTCCATGGAGCCCCGACTAACACTGTGCCCACAGCCACTGCCAACGGATCCCAGAGGTGGACATGGAAGGGGAAACCATGAAGCACTCGGCCGCCAACCGGAAGGCTGACAGTTCAAACCCACCCAGGTGCTTGGTGGCAGAAAGACCTCACCACCTGAAACAGGACAAGCCACGAGAACTCTATGGGGCCGTCCCACTCTGTCGCCTAGGGTTGCTATGTGTCAAAATTGACTCATCAGCACCCGACGACCAGACAAAGAAGAGCAGACTCAGGAGAAAGTGGGAACATTGTCAACAACTATATCCCCTCCCCGAAGCTGCTTTCCCATCAAGTGCACGGGGCCATCGACAGACTTCCGTCTGCTCCTGACCCCGGTAGCCCAGGGGCTGCACGTTGAGCTGGTAACCGCAAAGTCAGCAGTTGAAAACCACCAGGCATTCCGTGGGAGCCAGATGAGGCTTTCTACTCCCATAGAGATTGACATCTCGGAAACCCACAGGGCCGGCCCTGCTCTGTCCTTCGGGGTGGCTGTGAGTCAGAACAGGCTTGATGGCAGTAAGATTGGCCCCGACGTCTAGAAGAGAAGAGAGCAGAGCAGGCTTTGCTGCTCGGCACGACGCGTGGGTTCCAAACTGCGTCTCTGAGCTTTGCGGTGTATGGAAACAAGCCGCTGGAGGGACACCACCCTCTTAGTTAATAGCCCTTCAGTCCTTCGCTTTCCAGTAAAGTACGCTTACAAATTTTATTTTTATTTACTTGTAATTTTCCACTTGACACCACATAAATCACCTCCCCCTGCCAGACACAGAGCGAAAACAAGAAAACAAAAACCTACAACGACTCTTTTCCCCTCCCTGAGTATCTGGTGTCACCACTGTAGGTTTCCGCTGCCGTCCCAACCACTGCAGTGACCCCACCTCCGCCTGGTCTGGCCCCAGGTCAGTCCCTGCTGTCCCATTAGCCCCAAATCCCACGGTGACATGCAGGGTTTGGGAAATGCTTTTTTTTTTTTTTTCAAACTGAAATCTACTCTTTTATCATTTACCCAGCCAGATGCAAAAGAAGGGGGGGGGGGAAGGAATATATGATTTTCAAGTATTTTCTACACTTGAGACTAAAAATGGCAGGGTTTTTTTTTTTCACTTTAAGCAAATTCAATTCTCTGGGTACTTAGTGTAAGAGGATTTTAGTCATTGGAGACATTTAGAAAAAGATCTTGAGTGAGAATCTTTCTTCACTCTTTTTTTTTTTTTCCTAAAGAGATATTTACTCTGGAAAATGCTACACTTAGAAAAATTACACCTTGGGTGACAACTGGCCCACTGCGTTTTACACTTTTGTGGGGAGGGAGAGTATGGTGCGGGGAGTTGTGTGGAGGAGTTTTGTTCACCCACCAGCATGAATTGGAATTGATTTTTGCTTATTTCCGTTCTTGCGTTGGCTCATTCAATCCAACGGCAGACATGGAAGAAGGTCCTGACATCTGGAGAATCCTGTGGGTGCTGCCAAGGTTCTCATGGAAACCAGAGGGACCTCACCAGAAAGGCTCGGTGATTGACTTCTCAAATCCAGTGGGTCTACTCCAACACCCATGGGATTGCAATGGGTTGGAGCCTGTTCAGTCTCAACTGGCAGTGAAAGGGTGCTTGGCCCGACAACTTTGAACCAGAGCTAGACTCTCCGCTCGACTCATGTGGGTTCTGCCACAGGATGAGACCTAATTCCTAAAGCCGATGGTTCTCCATGAGGTGAGTTGGTCAACGTGTGGAGACACGGTGGGGTGTTCATCACAAGTCCACAGAGGGTGCTATTGGTGTCTAGTTGGGAGAGGTCAGGGATGCTGACATCCACAATGGGCCCTTGCAACAGAGAATTATGTATCCCTGAAGTCAATGGCGCTGTGGTTGAGACACCCTGTCCTAACACACACGCAGCAGGAGGCGAGTGGCATTGTGGGTTACACGTTGGGCTCCTCACAAGGTCACCAGTTCAAGACCACCAGCTGCGTGTGCAGAGAAAGATGAGGCTTTCTGCTCCCATCAAGAATTACTGTCTCAGAAACTCATGGGGGCAGTTCTACCCTGTCCTGTAGGACCACTGAGAGTCAGAATTGACTCAGGGCAGTGAACAAGAGGGCATCCATTGTAAACAATGAATAAACTTCTGGGGTGGGTCTAGGTAAGCACCATCCTTAAAAGAATTGCTCCTGGATTCTTTTTTTTAAATTTTTAATCATTTTATTGCAGGCTCATACAACTCTTATCACAATCCATCCATCCATCCATCCATCCATCCATCCATCCATCCATTGTGTCAAGCACATTTGTAATTGGTTGCCCTTATCATTCTCAAAACATTTGCTTTCTACTTGAGCCCTTGTTATCCGCTCCTCATTTTTCTCCTCCCTCCCCGCTACCCCTCCCTCATGAACCCTTGATAATTTATGTTATTATTACTTTGTCAGATCTTACACTGTCCGACGTCTCCCTTCACCCACTTTCTGTTGCCCAACCCCCAAGGAGGAGGTTATATGTAGAGCCCTGTAATCGGTTCCCTCTTTCTACCCTACCTTCCCTCCACCCTACCATTATCTCCACTCTCACCACTGGTCCCGAAGGGATCATCCATCCTGGATTCCCTATGTTTCCTGCTCCTATCTGTATCAGTGTACATCCTCTGGTCTAGCCAGATTTGTAAGGTTGAATTGGGATCATGATAGTTGGGGAGAGGAAGCATTTAAGAATTAGAGGAAAGTTGTATGTCTCATTGTTGCTACACTGCACCCTGACTGGCTCGTCTCCTCCCCACACCCCTTCTATAAGGGGATGTCCAGTTGTCTACAGATGGGTCTTGTGTCCCCAATCTGCACTCCCCCTCATTCACAATGATAGGATTTTTTGTTCTTTGGTGCCTGATACCTGATCCCTTTGACACCTCATGATCACACAAGCTGGTGTGCTTCGTCAGCCCCTGGATCCTTTATCTTTGGGATTTCACTCATATTTCACCCTGATCAGGAAAGACTGGGCCCTGGCGACTCAGAGTTTGATCCAGAGGGCACTAGCATGGGTCTCACCTGCATATTAGAAGACACGAGTCCCACCCCCGACCTGCTGGGTCAGAACATACACTGGCGAGACCTGCAGGCGATTCCTGCACCAACTGTTGCCTGAGACGGGCATGAACAAAGTTTCAAGCGACTATTAGGCTGCTAACCACAAGGTCAGCAGTTTGAAACTACCAGCTGTTCCCCAGGAGAAAGACCAGGCTCTCTAATCCTATCAAGAATTACGTCTCAGAAACCCACTGGGGTAGTTCTACCCTGCCCTCTAGGGTCGCGATGAGTCGGAATCAACTCAATGGCGATGAGTTGGGTTTTGTTTGGCTTTTCCATGGTGATGAGTGCCACAAAGAGGCTCAGCCCCAGGTGACAGGGAAGGTACCTGTGAGAAACCGGCAGTGTTTTGAGTACTAAATGAAGAGAGCGATTATTCAGGGTGGGGGTGAGGCATGGGGGTTAATACAAGGAAAGGCCCAGAGGCAGGAGGGAGGTGAGCAATCTGTAAGAAGCTGGTTTGTTTCGTGCGTGTCGTTGGCTGCCCTTGTGCGGACTGGAGCTCTCCGCAGCCTCGTGCCCCACATCATCATCCCCACCACCATGTTCAGCCTGTCCCCCAGAGGGTCCCTACCCTCTGCCCTCACTACCCAGCTCCCTCATGAGACCTGATTCTCCTCCTCGAGGCTTTGGTCCTTCCCGGTGACGCGGGTCTGACCAAAGCAAAATCAGACGACATAGCCTTGTGAGTCAGAGTGGGTGACGGGTGGAGCCGTTAGCAGTCCGGCCAGTGGTTCGAAACCACCAGCTGTTCGGAGGGAGACAGGTGAGACTTTCTTACTCCTGTAAAGAGGTGCAGTCTTGGAAACCCACAGGGGAGTGCCATTCTACCTTGTCCTACAACATTGTGACAGGTCAGAATGGACTCGATGGCCATGGGCTTGATGTTTGTTGGTTTGTTGGAACTAGATCACCAGACCTTTCTGCGTGGTCTTAGTCTAGAAACTCCATCTGTCTCCCACAGGTGACCCTGAGGATACTTGAAATCCCCGTGATTTAGCTTTCAGTATCGTAGCATCGCACCAACCACCAGGTAAGATGAACCATCAGGCACATAGTGAACTTTGTGCATAGAGCCCAATGAATGACGGGGTACAGTCAGTGGAAATGAGAGTGCAGGTCTTTCTTCTAGGGGCAAGAGGGGACAGTTTGGGGGGCCTTCAGCCCCTAGCCTTCACCTGCTTGGGAGGTGGCCCTTTCCTATCACTGCTCTGAATGGCTGGCCGAATAAACCGATCAGACCCGGTGTGGAATCCCATGAGTGATCATTGTCCCAGTTGATCCAGGTCTGCTGTGAGACACACACCTGCAGGGGACACACGGGGACACACCACTCCCCCTGCCCCGCAGCTACGGGCTAGGGAGTCATCTTGTCAATATATTTTTGCACAGATTTGGTAGTTTATGACTCATCTGGCACCGTGGCGATGCTGCGTCAATGAGCCAGAATGTGGTCCTGTCAACCTCCAACTGGATATCCCGTAGAGCTCTGAGGGTCTGGCAGGAGACCTGTTCCCAGTTATGAGCACCGTTTCCAACTGCGCCCTTCCCGCCTTCCAAGCTCTAAAAACGGACTCCATCTTTAATGAGGGGACACCGAATATTCGATTACTGTCCTCTTTGGACTTCCAAGTGCCAGGGTACCTTACACACAAACCATGTCACCTCACGGAGGAATTACCCAGGAGCCCCGGTGGCACCGTGGCTCAGCACTTGGCTGCTAACGAAAAGGTTGGCAGTTTGAGCCCCCTAGGGGGATCTGCAGGAAAAAAGCCTACTGATCTCCCCCTGAAGATGGCAGCCAGGTAACCCCAGGAGGCCCTACTGATCTCCCCCTGAAGATGGCAGCCAGGTAACCCCAGGAGGCCGGTCTACTCTGTCCCAATAAGGGGGTTCTGGGTAGTATCCACAGGTCACTACCAGGGTCAAGGCTTCCACGGTCATGGCACACAGAGACACCGAATATGTATGAGCTAAGACATTTGGTGCTGATCCTCCATGATTCCACGCCGCCTCCAGCCCAAGGCTCGCCGCCATCAAGTCAATGCCAACCCATCACAACCCTATAGGGCAGCGTAGAACTGCCTCTTGGGGTTTCCAAGACTTCAACTCTACTGGAGTAGAAAGCCTCATGTTTGGGCTACGTGGGAGTCAGGAATGAGAGAAGGCACTTCTCCCACATACACTGTCCAGAGGATCCCTGGCGGCGCAGGGGGTGGGCGGGTTAAGTGCTCAGCTGTTGACCGAAAGGTCCAGGTTCAAACCCACCAGCCCAGCCACTCGGGGGGAGAAAAATGTGGCAGCTCACTGCCATAAAGATGGCAGCCCCAGAACCCCAGGGGCAGCTGTCTTCTGTCCTATCAGGTCACTAAGGGTCAGAATCAACTCGGCGGGTTTTGGCTTTTGTAGACTACCTAACACTTGGTCGCCTGTCTCCTCATCCCAGCGTACTACTACTAATCTTACAAACCACCCATTATCCACTCAGTTAGCTGGCAACCGTGAACTTGGCCCACGTCAAGGCTGGAAGCTGAGATCCAAGTGAGAAGAAGCGAGAGAAAGAGAGAAAGTACAAAGACAGACGGTTTCCAAACCTGTAAGAACATGTCTTCACCAGGCCCGATGCGAAGGCCAAGCTGTTCTCGTTGTTTGTCTTCTGCTGTGGACCGGGGTTATGTTTGGTGCAAACAGGTCAGTCCCTGCCACCCCCACCCCATCCCTTCCATCTGATGATTGGCGTGTTGTTTGGAGACGATGAGGGATGATCTTGTGCTCTGGAGGAAGTTGGCAAGAAAGTTGAGTTCTATAAAAAGCAACCCGCTGTCGGGATACGGTTTCCCATTCTGAGTCAAGGCAGAGAAGAGAGAGTCAGAAGTTCCAGCCCAGAGGGTCAGGGCGGGCTTCAGAACTTCTTGAATCAACATCTGAACCATGTTCCCGATCCCACCTCCCCGCGCTGACCACCAGCCAACTGGGATTACGCAACGCGCTCGCTCGCTTCATTCCACTCGGGGCTGTTTCTCATTAGGAGTCTGGACGGTGGTGCTCTCCCCGGCCGGGCCGCCCCTCCCCATTCAGGTGAGTAATACGGTCCCCTTCACCCGGCGACTCCGATCACACCCTTGACCGGTCCGCAGACCAGCGTTTGCCTAAGGTGTCACCCTTGATGCTTTCCATACTACAACTGCCCTTGCTCCGTCCCCACGCCGGAGGGCTGCTCTCCACAGCGGCGGGGGCTGGGCGCGGGGGGAGTGAACATTTCTCTCCAAGGACGGGAGGTTTGGGTCACCCAATATCCAACCGCTGTTTCTAGAGGAGTTCAGTCTCTTCCCACCCCCACTGGATTGGCACTGGAAGCGCACAGGCACACAGGCATACACACACATGCACACACACACACGCACGGGATTCACCAGATGTTTTGGCAGTGCCTCCGCTGCCTTCCAAGTGGGTGAAATCTGATCCAGTTCACAGCACGTTGCCTCAGCCCCTCTAACCAAGTGCTTCACGGTTCTTGAGAATACCGTAAGGGCTGAACAATGGAGAGATGGAATCCAGGCGTGGGCAATCTCCGGCCTTCCGGGCTTTGCTGCGGATCCTGGGTGCCTGAGTTTATCAGGGCTGGTGGCAGAGTGGGTGATGGGTTCAGCTGCTAACCACAAGGGCAGCAGTTCAAACCCACCTACCACTCCATGGGAAAACGCTGAGGCCGTCTGCTCCCATACAGAACGACAGCCCGGGAAACCCACGGCGGCGCGTCTTCCCTGTCCTTCCAGCGCTGCTGTGAGTCAGAGATGACACGATGGCCGTGGCTTTGATTTTCAGAGGCCTAAGAAACACTACGAAGAGGCGGCTCTCAAGGGCAGATATTTATTTTCTAATCTGGGCTCTCAGAAGCCAAGCCAGGGTCCCGGCTGTGTGACTTTCTTCCATGGGTCTGTCTCCTACGGTCGGGTGACAGCTGCCCCTGTCTGAGGGTCTCAGCACCATCTATCCTGCTCTTTTCATCCTGAGAAGGGATGAGGTTTCGGACCCACATGGCTGTGTAATGACTTCCTCCGCAGGACCCACATGAATCCTGCTTCCAGACATGGTCTTAGTCACAGATGCAGGGGCCAGGGCCCCAACACATGAGGCACACCACTCAAACCAGAGCAGGGGGACCCCAGATTCCTGAGTCTGAGTCTGAGCCTTCGGGCCTGTGTATCAGCAACCAGCAAACTGTGGATGAAGCCCCCACCCCGGGCAGAGGACACGAAAGAGCGCCAGACATCCTGGTCCTGCCTGCTCTCCTCCATCCCCGGTGCACCTCCCCCTCTGCCCCGTGCCCCGCTTTTGCTTCGAACAAGCCAGCGCCTGCCTTGCTACCTCGCCGGGCTCTGCCAGAAACCCTCGCATGGCACAGAGCACACATTTAGCAGATGGAATGCAACATACATGTAAAGAAATAAGAGCTCTTCCAGGGAAGTTGGCAGCCACTGTGGAATGCTTTAAACAGTGAGTGTGTGTGGGGAGGGGTGGCACGGGGGCCAGGCGGGTGGGGAGGTGGGGGGGTAGCCTGAGGAAGCCCAGAGTCGACTGGGCCGCCCCGGTCTCCAGAGCTGTGTCTTTTACAGCCAAGACTTGCTTTGCCAGTCAAAATAAATACTCTGTTAAATGCCCCCTTTGAATGGCTCCTACCACCTTGGCAGGGCAGTTTGAAATATGACCGGCTATCCCTGGGGGGGGGGAGGAGTCCTTTTAACTGAGGACAGAGGATGTTCCCCTTCTGGCCGGTAAGTAGGGGGGTCATGCATGGTGGGATCCTCCCAACACAGGAAGTCGGGGCGCAGGCGGCTGTGCAGGCAATGCCGCTGCCCAGTAAGCCGCCGCTGCCTCTAGAAGGTTCCTCGCAGACAGAGCAGCGCCTTGGGTCCTCAGGGCTGAGGGCCAGGAACCAACTTTGGCTCTAGTAAGGAACCATAAGTGACAGCCAGAGTGCTGGCTGTTTCAGAGGTACTTCAGCCCAGCCAGCCCCATGCTTCGGGGCGGTGCTAACGAGACACAGCCTCAGGTCAGCTCACTCCAGGGCGTTGAGTTCTGTGGGGACCCATGGGGCGAGGCACTCCAGGACCCAAAGCAGCTTCTTGCCATGAGAATCGTCATAGGCCATCCACTGAGCCCTCTCTGCACACCGGGCACATGGAAACCACCTCCTGGATCCTTGACCCACTACCTCCTGCAGGAGATCTATCTCCTGCCTGGCCTTATGGATGAAGAAACAGAGGCTCCGAGAGATGTCTCACATGCCCAGTATCCCACAGGGAGGTAATGAGATCCTGGGATTCAAGCCCAAGTCGGATTGCTCTTTGTTAGGCCGGGTGCACTTCCACCAACAGAGCTGGAGGCACCAGTCCTGCAGGAGCATCTCCTTCATCTTCAGATGCCACAGAGTGGATGAGTGTATTTGAGGCGCTGGAACAAGTGACCACAAATTGGAAGGGTTGAAACGCCGAGGTGTATTAGCTCAGAGTTCTGGAAGCCAGGAGTCTGAAGTCAAGGTGTCAGCAGGCCCACCGTACCTCAAAGACCTTAGTGGCAAACCCTTCTGGGGCTCTGGCAGCCACTGGCGGTTGTTGCTTTCCTTGGTTTGTGGCTGCATCAATTCCACTTCTCTGCCTCTCTGTGTGCTGCTGTGTGTCTGCCTGCCTCTGTGTGTCTCCTACAAGGACACTTCTTATTGGAAATAGAGCCCCTAGATCAGCAGTTCTCAACCTGTGGGTCGTGACACCTTTGGGGAGGTAGAACGATCCTTTCACAGGGGTCACCGGATTCATCACAGTAGCAAAATGACAGTGATGAAGTAGCAACGAAAATAATTTTATGGTTGGGGGTCACCACCACATGAGGAACTGTATGAAAGGGCCATAGCATTAGGAAGGTTGAGAGCCACTGCCCTAGATAATCCAGGATGGTTACATCTGGAGATTCTAAATGCATCAGTAAAGGGCCTTTATTTAAATATGATCCCAGTCACCTGTTCCATGTATTAAACCTGAGTATCTTCTGGGGACATGTTTTTATTTTTCAGTCTATTACACAGGGAGATGCCAGTGACACATGAAGTTAAGGGTCTTTGCAATTTGGCAGATCTGCAAGATTGCTATAACAACAATAGCCAAACAACAACAACACACACACACACAACTCACTGCCATTGAGTCAAATGCCAAACTATAACAACCCTATAGGACAGGATAGAACTGCCCCTGTGGGTTTCTGAGACTGTACAAAAAGCCCTTTCTCCGAAGGAGCAGCTGGTGGTTTTGAACTGCCAACCTTGTGGATCACAGCCCAATATGTAGCCCCCTATGCCACCAGGGATCCTACGATGTACTGTAAATTTTTTATGTTTTCGTCACCCATGTCCCCTTTCTAAAAATGATCATTATAACAGCCAACATCTACTGCATGCTCAGCAAGGTGCACCATTTAGTAAGCACTTAGTCCTCACAAGAGAAGTCAGTGATGGATCTGCTGCATGGACAGTGATCCTGGGATTCCCAGCCCACGGGCCTCGAGCACAGCCATACCACCTGGGAGGCTTGCACGTTACTGGGGTATGGGATCGGCTGCAGCAGAGCTTCCCCACTAAATTGGAATATAGGACAAAAAGCCTGTTGGTCCACTTCCCGAACTCGCCCCATGGAAATCGTGAAGATGAGGGAGCATCTCATCCCGCAGCGCCTGCGGTCACCCTGAGCAGGGGTCGCCTGGACAGCTGAGGCCAACAGCAACCATCCTCACATAGAGCCCACAACAGAGACAGAAGAGGCCACCCAAACCACAGGAGGCTAAGCGTCTCATCCAAGGTCACAGAGTCATGAACTGCTACAAGTAGGATTGCAGTCCCAATGTGTTGGACTCCTTTGCAGGGGTGCAAAGCTGCCTTTTCCTGGAGAGGGAGAACGTGGTGGTCCTGTAAAGATCTACAGCCTTGGACACCCACAGGGACAGTTCTCTATCCCACGGTGGCCCTGGAAGTTGGAATCCACTCCATGGCAGAGGGCGATTTTGTTTGTTTGTTTGTTTGTTCGTTTGAGCATGGTTGAATGCCCTACTGCTGCCATCTTGAAATTCTTGATAAAGTTGAAGAAGGGGCCTTCGGGTTTTATTTCGCTCTCTTGTCATTAGCTGTCATTCAGTTGAGTCCCACTCGTGGCAACCCGTGTGTGTGGCATCGTGTTCAAGGCTGGGACCCTGCAGATCGCCACACCTGTCTTCCGAAGGAACTCCGTGGGTTTGAACCACCAACCTTTGGTTAATAGCTCAGCGCCGAACTGTCTCTACCCTGAAACATGGTACAAAGGTAGTTATGACGGAGAAGAAGGATACACCAAGTGGAGAGTGAATGCGTCAAAAAGAACCCAGTCCCCGCCACCCCTCAACCCCCAACTTCTCTCTCTCTCGGGAAAAAGGGTAGAGTCCAGGAGAGAGTTCCTATCTGTGAGCTGCTCCTCCAACTCCGCCCACAACACCAGTAAATGTTCCCGGGCTGGATGAATTACAATGACTATCACAGCTGACACGCCAGATATTAGCAGAGGACACTTACACATATTAAGACCAGACACACCTAAGTACCAATGAGGTCACTGACTTTACTATCGTCTAATCAAGCATCTGCATGCATATTTGAAAACGTCATGCCTCCCTCCAGAGAAAAACTGGAAATGAAGGAAGGCCAGGCTTCCTCCCACTTTAGAAATGGAAGTGGTGGAACAGAGATACAGTTTGGTGGATTTTAATTTGCACCAATGATGAATTCAATCAGCATCCTTCCGTTGACGTCAAAGCCAAAATCAGCCCTTTGGTCCCCATCTCTCCCTGCTGGGGCCAGATGTCCAATAGGTTGCTAGTGGCCAAGGGCCTCCGTGAGGCATGATTACCAGAGGCAAGAGGAGTCAAGCTGGTGACAGCCTTTTAAAATAAAAATCCATCTTTGTGACCTTCAAAACAGCCTCTGTTCTCCCAACTGTGGAGTGAAGAGAATGGGGGGTGGAAAGGAATCTGGTTGGCTCCTGGCTATTGGCTCATCTCCCTGAAAGGGATTCTGGGAAAAACCCCTGATCAGACTCTGAAGGGAATACACTCAGCCCACCTTGATCGTGGCCACAGTGGGCGGCAGCGACATAGTTGATGCGCCTCCTTTAGCCAGGCTTGTTGTAACTCCCACCAAATGACTCTTCCCTGGCGGACCTGGGTCAGGGAAGGTGCTGGCAGGATTCGATGATTCACTGTGACGGTGAACCCCTGGGAGTCTTACAAAGGGTTTGGTCAGTTTTGCCATCCAGCCGGGTACAGAATGAGTCATCTCAGGAGCAGGAAGGAACCGGCCATGGAGAAAGAAAGAGCCAGGAGGGGAGCATGGAGGGTGGAGTGTGTCCTCTGGATCCATAGGTCCCTGCCTGTGGAACCTCATTACCCAGGGACAGAAAGCTGAGACACCAGAGAAGGGCAGATAAATGATAGCTGGAGAACCCAGAGCCAGAGCAGCGGGCTTCCTGTGCCGTGGCGAGCAACGCTGAATGCCTTCAGGAAGGAGGCTTGCTTGTGCAGTGGGGTGTCTCCAGGCAGTTCAGTGAGGTGCTTGGTTTGCTGACTCACGGAGCTATAGAAACTGGGTACCTTTGATTTGAGGCTGCCGGCAGAGTGGCATGCCCTATCGGGCATTTGCCGGCTACGCTAAAAGAGCTCTATAACATTGCCTGAGCAGGGCAGAGGCCAGGGACCAGAGAGAAGTGTACCTGCAGACACGGATGAGAACCAGTTGTCCTGACTGGAAGAACTGTAGGCCGAGCATTTCTGACCCTGACTTGTAACTGTTAACCTCCTTAATAGACCCCATAGGGTGGAATGTGGCCATTGCAATGAATTTTTGAACCCAGAGAAGAAGCAGAGTGCCTTGGGAGGGATGGTTGGTTTCAGAATTGGCAAAAGATGGGAAAAGGTGGAAGCCTGTCTGACCCCTGTGTCATAGAATCAGCTTGGGCTGATGGTGATTCACCTTCCCCCTTAGGTGGTCACGTGCCACCACCATGCATTTTTTGCATGTGGTTACAATGATTGGATACTGAGATGCCGTGGGCCCCCTTTTAAAAAATTAAAAAAAAAATTTTTTAAGAACTAAAATATATTGTATTTTAAATAAAATAATGGATCTTTGATCTTACAGCTAAATCACTGATTATATATTTGTAGAGCCGACTTAAAGGGTGAAAGAAAATTATATCAAGAGTTTTACTTTTTGACTTCAGAAAAGAAGGCTTTAAAATTATTTTTAATAAATCATTTTACTGAGCTCATGCAGCTCTTATAACAATCCATACATCATTTGTATCAAACACATTTTTACATTTGTTGCCATCCTCATTTTCAAAACATTTCCTTTCTGTTTGAGCCCTTGGGATCAGCTCCTCTTTTTTTATTCCTCCCCTACCCTCCCCACCTTCATGAACCCCTGATGAATTATGAATTATTATTATTTTCATATTGTACACTGTCTCCCTTCACCACATTTCTGTTGTCATGCCCTTGGGGGCGGGGAGTAGTATTATATGTTGATCCTTAGAATCAGTTCCCCATTTCTCCCCCCCACCTCCCCCCTAACCTCATGGTATTGCTACTCCCATGACTGTTCCTGAGGGGTTCATCTGTCCTGGATTCGATGTGTCGAGAGCTCTTATATGTACCAGTGTACATGCTCTGGTCTAGTCAGATTTGTAAGGTAGAACAGGGTCATGATAGTGGGGGAGAGGAAGCATTAAAGAACCAGAGGAATGTTGTGTGTTCCATCAGTGCTGTGCTGCATCCTGGCTGTCTCGATCTTTCCTTGTGACCCTTCCGTGAGGGAATGTCCAATTGTCCACATTGGGCTTTGGGTCTCTCCTCTGACCCCCATCATTTGCCTCAATATATTTGTTTGTTTTGGGTCTTCTGATGCCTGATACCTGATCACATCGACACCTTTTGATCACAAAGGCTGGTGTGTTTCTTCCACGTGGGTTTTGCTGCTTCCCTGCTAGATGGCTGCTTGTTTAACTTCAAGTCTTTAAGACTCCAGACACTCTCTATATCTTTTAATAGCCAGGCACCATCAGCTTTCTTCACTACATTTACCTATGCACCCATTTTGCCTTCAGCAGTCACGTGGGGAAGGTGAGCCTCACAAAATGCCAGGTTATTAGAACAAAGTGTTCCGACGTTAAGGGAGTACTTGAGTAGAGAGCCCCAGTGCCCGTCTGCTATCTTAACATTTAAATATATGTACACAGACCTATATCACTTATCATTATACATTAATATATTTACATATGTACATGCCTATACGTATACCTCTATAAATGTCTATTTCTTCTCCCTTTCCTCCTGTCCCACCTTCATGTTTGACCTTCAATCAACTCTCAGTACTTTATGGTTGGTGACTTTTATCTGACCTTTCGCACCATGGTCTTTTAACTCTCACCAAATGGTTGCTGTGGGGTGGACTATGCAATATGGTGCTCATAGCCTGCCAAGGGGATTGGAAAGCTTGCGAATAATACAATTAAGATGTCTGGGGGTACTTTGGTGGGGCTGAGGCTATGCAAATCAGGGGCACGAATGAAGGAATTGGTCAACTGTGCCGCCTCATTAGATCCTAGAGGTGAATATGGAAGAGTTCATTACAACCGAAAAGAGATAGGAGTGGAGCACATCCTTTGAACCTGGGGTCCCTGTGCGGAGAACCTCCTAGACCCAGCATCCAGAAAGAGCTGTATCCCTGGAGAGGGCACTCAGCAGAAAGCAGCAGCCTCTGAGAAACAGCGGCAACAGAACAGGGAGACTGATGTAAGGTAGCCCCACCACGCCAGGTGGTTAACACAGCTTTGCCTGCCCTTGGATCGAGAAAACCGAGCACCTTCAGGAAGGCGGCTTGCCCTTGGAGTGGGGTGCCTCGGGGAACTTTGGGGGCTGATCCTGAAGTGCAGCCTGCTGCTTTCCTAGTAATGCCCATCATTGTGAGAATTGTTTGAGTTTTGTGTGAACAATGCAGTGGGTGGTCAAACCTAGCGGTGGAGCCGAGACTACTCGGGAGGGGTGGCTGGTGTCCACCTTGGTTAAAATAAAAGGTTGTTTGCTCTCCACCCCGTTGGAGACCAGAATTGTGACTCGCTCTCCTCCGTTGTGCGACATCAGAGGAGGTCAGGCACCGTTGCTGTGATGTCATTCTGAGGCAGAGGAACTGCAGGAGGGCTCTGTGGTACAAGCTCTGCCCGCGCGGGCTCACTGTATCCTCTCAAAGGGAAGTCGGCTTTACCTGCAGAACGGCTTCAAACACCAGCCATCTCCCACTACCCCGGCGCCCCCATCCTCTCTGGCCCGGATTCCTTCAGTGGGCTCCCAGCAGGTCCTCCTGATGCTCCCCTGGCCTGGCTGGAGTCTGTTTTCGGCGCAAACGATACTTTTGAAGCACAGGTGCACTCAAGTGCGAAACCCATTTCCCTCAGAGTGAAACCCAGAGCTCGCACCATAGCCCGCACGCCCGCCCCTTCGACTTTGCTCCACTCACCCTCGGCCCAGCCACCTGGTCTCCTGGCGGCTCTGTGGACAAGCCAGAGCCCTCCTGCCTCCGGGCCTCGGCCGGCCTGTTCCCTCCAGTCGGCCACATGCCTGCTGCTCTTGCTTTCTTCCTTCACACCTTTGTTTGAATAGCCCCTCCTGACGGGGGCTGACATGGACCGCATGGTCAAAATCCAACTCCCTCCCCCAGGCTTCCCCTTCACCAAACTAAGCATCACCAGAAACCTCATTCTCGCCGATTTCGACTCAGAGCCACTCTATAGGACAAAGAGGAACCGCTCAATAAGGTTTCTGGGGCTGTAAGTCTGTACAGAAGCAGGATGGATCTTTCACCTACAGAGCAGCCGGTGGGTGCAAGTCACACCTCCCAGCAAGCCAATGCTTAGCTCACTGGGCCACCAGGTCACCTTTTACGTACTTCTTGCAGTACGTGTCACATCATAGGTGTCCAATGTCTGTGGAAATGCACGCACCACCCCTGAAGAAGTAGGCCCTACATGTAATCCCATGTTTCAAATTAAACTCATGGTCACGGCGTTGATGCCGACTCATCACGATCCTATAAGACAATGTAGAACTGCCCCTGTGGGCTTCTGAGACTGTAGCTCTTAACGGGAGTAGAAAATCCTGCTGCTCTCTTTCTCCTAAGAGTAACTTTGAACTGCCAACCTTGTGGTTAGTAGCCCAACTCGTAACCACGACACCAACAGGCTCCTTGTCCCATGCTGCAGAGTGGAAAGCAAAAGGACGCATGAGGTATTAGCCAACTTTGCCAAGGAAAGATAGTTCATAGCAGACTGGGGACTTGAACCCAGGTCCTGCTAACCCAAAGGCACTTAACCTTGGAGCTATGCCTTCCAATATAAGTGATGCTTTCTCTGAGATACGTTGATGATCACAGGCTGCCATCCAGCAAAAGCTCATTTCCAGCCCCTCTTCCCCAGGCATGAGCAGGCCTGGTACTGGGACGATTCAGTCTGAATGTCCATTGCACCCCAATGAGAAACAGAACTGGCAGATTTCCACAAGAGCCTACCAGCTTCGGTAACACAAAATCCTGAATTCCTCATCTAATGAATATATTTTGAATAACAGTCCCCAGGTGTTTGTGTAATAGCAATATTTGGGATCTTCTACAAGAGGTGGCGTGTTACCAGATGGTTTCTTAAGTATAGATAAGGCAATTACATGGCAATTATCTTCATCGTCACACTTAACTGCCTACACTCAGGGGACATAATGAAGATACCCAGAGGACATTTTTTCCCCTAGTTTCCAGCATATCTTCTATAGTTGGGAGACTGGCTTTAAAAATAAATATTTGTTTTCAAAATTCAGATTCGAAAAATAAATATCATTAAGTTAAACATGGAATTACCACATGGCCCAGCAGTTTCACTCCTAGGAATATGTCCTCAAAAAATTGAAAACAGGTGTTTAAATAAAACACACACACACACACACACACACATTCATAGCAGCATTATTGAGGTAGCCAAACAGTGGAAACAACCCAAGTGTCCATCGCTGGATTCATGGATAAACAAAATGTGGTACGTCCATACAGTGGAATATGATTCAGCCATAAAAAAGGAATTCTACACCATAGAAGCCAGGTTTGGGGAGCACCATGATTGAGCTGGTCTCTTGCTGAGATCTCAGAGAAGTCAAATATAATGCAATCGAGTTCTTTGGCACACCATGAAACACTCATTCCTCAGTTGTGATGTGGCCACACACTTTCTGTCAGTACATCTATCTTACGGAGAGCACACAGGTTGAAGGTCTGTGCCAACGGGCAGGCCAGGATTCTCAGAGGCTTGGGGGTTACGATCAAATATTTCCCTGGTAAGATTTTGTCTTGCTTACTGTGGACACATATGCTATAAGGAAAAACGGATCACTAGAAAAGGGGTATGCTGTTTGTCAAAGTAGAGGGTCACTTAAAACAAGGGGAATTTTGTCTTCGGTGAGATTCACTAGAGAAGCGAAATCAGTGGGCATATATAAAGAAAGATTTGTTTCAAGAAAATGGCTCAGAAAGTTGTAAAAACAGACAAGTCCAGGCAAGTTAATCTGACTCTTGCAGCTGCAGGGGCTGATGAACCCCAGATTCGCGGAAGACCACAGCCTGGGGGCTACAGGTCAGCAGGTCCAATGGCAAGCCAGTGACTCCCAGAATGGTCAGGCCATTTGCTCATATCCAAAGAACTGGAGGTTGAGGAGCCAGAGGCAGGAGCCCGGCCCAGCAAAAAGCAAGCCAACTTATCCACCATGGCCACTTTTATTGGGAGCAGGCCACGTGCCCAGGGAAGCTTCCTTTGAATTGCTTGCCTCAGGGCTGTGACCTGAGTAAAGGTGTTGGAACCCACCCTAATCTGATTGCCTGCCATATGCTGGGGGATTACCAGGTCTTACATTGCCAACCCACTGAGAATCTTGATCCACCTAACTTGACTCAAAGCCCAACTCTGACACTCGCCAGAAGATGGATTGGCACGAGGGCGGCAACAACGGACTCAATCACACCCACGATTGTGAGGGTGGCACAGGCGTGGGCGTGATGCCACATTCTGTGACACGTGCTGGAATCTGGATGAACCTTGACAACATTATGCTACACGAAAGAACGCAGGCCCAAAAGGCCACATCCTACATTATTCCGCTACGAAACAGCCAACCCAGGCACAGCCGTAGGAAAGAAGATAGAACGTGAGCCAGCAATTGCCGCAGGCATGGGGAGATGGAGAATGCTTGCCCAGTGGATGCACAGTTTCCTTGCGGAGTGATGAAAAGCTCTGGAAATGGATAATGGGAATGAGAGGCACAACGTTACGAATGGATAAATGGTATCACTGAATTGTACACTTTCGAATGGTTAAAGTGGTCAAAGTTAGGCATAGTTTGCCTTAAAAAAAAAAAAAAAGAAATCCTTGAAATTCTAGCCTCGACACCAGGATGCTTAGACTTAGTTGTGATTTATTAGGCAGGTGCCAAAGGCGTAAGACCACTCATGCCAAAAGTCAACCAGAAAGAGCTATGCTACACCAGATGAGGCTAGGTAACAAACCTGTATCCATGACTTTTTGAGCTGTAAGTCCCATAGAGTCAGATATCTGTAGCTAACTGAACTTCAGGATCCTCAGGGATGGAGGTGTCGATCTTACTATTTGGACACACCTAAAAGCCACTTCCTAATTGTCTTTTTCACGTAAACAGTCTAAACACTACAGAAGGGAAGTGCCCCCTGTCCACTGTACCCGTCCCACCCCTGCGTTTACCCACTATCATCTGCAACCTGGTGTGCATCCTGTCAGACCTTTCTCTACCCCTGTTGCAAACATGTACACTCAAATGTTAGATTATTCATCTGCAGCTTGCTTTTCTTCATTCAACACCATCACAGTTATTAACATGCTACCATCCCTATTAACATTTGTCTCTACAAAATGGGTGCATAAGTAAATGTGGTGAAGAGAGCTGATGGTGCCTGGCTATTACAACTTATAGTGTCTGAGGTCTTAAAGGCTTGAAGATTAACAAGCGGTCACCTAGCAGGGAAGCAACAAAGCCCACATGGTAGAAGCACACCAGGCAGTGTGATTCTGAAGTGTTGACAGGATCAGGTATCAGGCATCAGAAGACCCAAAACAAACAACCATTTTGATGCGAACAAAGGAAGTTGGAATGGAGACCCAAAGCCCATCTGTAAACAACTGAACAGTCCCCTCACAGAAGAGTCACAAGGAAGGGACGAAGCAGCCACGGTGCAGTATATTACTGACGAAACACAACTTTCTTCTTGTTCCTTGATGCTTCCTCCTACCCCACCCTCACTATCATGACCCAGTTCTATCTTACAAATCTGAGTAGACCAGAGCATGTACACTGGTAAGATAAAAGCTCTCAACACACAGAATGCAGGAGAGATAAACCCCTCAGGACCAATAATGGGAGTAAGCGACACCATAAGGATAGGGGGAAAGTGGGAGGAGAAGAGACAGAAAGGGGAACCCAATCACAATGATTGGTGTACACCCCTCACCCCCACCCCAGGGAACGAACAACAGAAATGTGGGTGAAGAGAGACAGCAGATGATATAAAATATGAAAATAAAAATAATTTATAAATTATCAAGGGTCCCAGGGCCAACAAGGAGAGTAGAGCTACCAGGAGGATTAGGGGAGGGTGGACGGATCAAGGGGGAATTGATCACAAGGATCAACCAAGAGCCACCTCCCAGGGGAACAAATAATGGAAAAGAGGGTGAGGGGTGACGGAGGATGATGTAAGATATGGAAAAAATAATCTATAACTGATCAAGGGTTCGTGAGGGAGGGTGGGTGGAGGAGGGAGAGGGAAGAAATGGGGAGCTGATATCAGAGTCTCAAGGGGGAAGAGAATGCTTTGAAAATGATGATGACGGCATATGTGCAGATGTACTTGACACATTGGAGGAACGTATGGATTGTGATAAGAGATGTAAGAGCCCCTAATAAAAGTTTTTTTTTTTAATTATCAAGGGTTCACTAGGGTGGGAGGGTAGGGGAGGGAGGGGCTAAAAGAAGAGCTGATACCAAGGGCTCAAGTAGAAAGAAAATGTTGTGAGAATGATGATGGCAACATATGTATAAGTATGCTTGATACAATTGATGTATGGGTTGTTATAAGAGCTGTAAGAGCCCCCATTGAAATTAATTTTTTAATTAAAAATTATTTTTAATTTAATTCACACACGTCAAGTTCTCTCTTCCTCCAGAAAGGCCACGGAGCACGGATATACCATTCTTGAGTCCCCTCTTGTCAGATGTTGACCTTGCCTCTGATGTTTTTTCCCATCACCACAAACTAAGCCGTGAGCAACGCCCTGTTCGTGTATGCTTCCGGCTTGTGGGAGCTTTCCTGTGGGAGAGATTCCCTCGAAATGAGATTACGAGGTGGAAGTAAAACGCTCTCTGTTCTGTGGACTTTTTTGCACGCTCTCCGGTTGGGACACAAATGTAGGTTGTCCCTGGCTTGAGGACACAAAGTAAAAAAATCCCAAACGGCGGACCTCAGAGCTTGTGATGCCGTCCACGCGGGCGTCTTGCACTGGTAGCTGTTTCCATTCACTTCATAGGCTCGCTGCCTGCCGATCGGCTCCAGCAGAGGGAAAAGAAATCAGGTCCTTCTGGGCCATTCTTCAAACATTTAGAGGAAATTGATTTTCCACATGGGCTGCAGCCAGGCAAGGGATGTCCGCTACCAGGACCTGCGGCAATTAGACCCAGCCCCAACCTGCGGCCTTTCATTAGCGTGTGCAATTCCTCATCAGGCTAATATTGCAAATTGCCAAAAGCGGCGGCAGTTCTCAAATCGGATTTCATCATAATCCGTTGTCAAGGGAAGAACTTGTGGAGACTTGAAAGGCCTGGAGAAGGATACGTTTTATTCTCCCGAGCAAAGACAAAAGGTCCTAGGAGCAGATCGCCCGCCTTACCGTTCGGCTCTTAGCGTTTTGGTGTGCTTTCTCGGCGCAGTGACGCGACGCGGTCACCTGCAAAGAGCAGAATCACAGTCTCAAACTGGCTCTGGCCGCCGGAGGCCGGTGAAGTTGCCGGCCTCGGATACCGGAAGTGCAGAGGTGAGGCAGGTTTCGTGTTGGTTGACTCCGCAGTGCTTCAATGTCATCAGGAAATCCAGGTTCTTCCCTAAAGGTGATTAAGGGCCCAGGCTCTTGGGCCTCACTGTCTGGAATTGCATCTCACGGTCTGATAGCTGTGTGACCTCAGCTTAGTGTCACACAGGTGTGAAAAGGCCAGCCATCATAGTAGTGTACCAACCCTTCAGCCAGAGGAGGAATGGGAGGGTTTCGTCTGTAATGGGGCAGATCCAGAAGATTTTAGACTTTGCAGACCAAGTCGTGTCTGATGGACCCACTCACTTCTGCTGCTGCCTGGCAAAAACAGCCATGCTGTGTGGTGTGAATCAGGCCCAGCTCCTCGCGAGCCTGGGTATAACCCAGCAGGACGACCCTGTGGAGTACCCAGGCTACAGTGTTCATGGGAGCAGGTCACCAGGGCTCTCTCCCCACAGAGCTGCTGGGAGACTTGAACCAGCAACCTTTTGCTTAGCAGCTGAGGGCTAAACCACGGCACCACCCAAACCAGACCACACCTAGTGTCATCCAGTCGATTGCTACTCTTGGCGGCCCTGCAGGACCGTGTAGCGCTGCCCCGTCCCTGGGCTTTCCAAGGCTGTAAATGACAGCTGGTGAGTTCGAACCACTGATCTTTTGGTTAACTGCTTAGCCCGCTGCAGCACAGAAGACCCCATGTCACCCCAGGGCTCCTTTAGAGCAAATCTAGACAACACTTAGCCAATGGGCCTACTGACGATCTCTGTGTCCATGGAGAGGGAGCCCCGTGAAAACTTCACCTAGGGAACACAGCCCTGCCGACCTTGCCGGCTTTGAACAGCCTCTGTGGTCATAACTCATTGGATCGTAAGGCTTTCCACGCCCTTTCAGTTTACTACGCACCTTCGCGTCGCTTAGCTCTTTTGACCTTCGCAGTTCCCAGAGGCAAGGGCCCTGATCCGTCTTCTCCAAGAGGAGGCAGAGCAGGCCCAAGGGCACCGAGTTACCTGGGAAGCTGGAGCCTGAACCCTGGTGGCAGGCCTCCAAATCCTGGGCCCTTGTCCCCCCCCACACCTGGTGGCAGTGGCAGGCAGGGTAGGACCAGCACCATCTGAGGACTCGGAGGCAAGGCAATCAAGGGACCCTCGCTGAGAGTCAACACAGCCTGAAACCCCGAGCTTGGAGAGAAGAGGCTTAGATCGTGCCAGTGGCAGTGTTGCCAAGCGATCCCGACTCCCAGGCCCCTCGTGCGGGCTGAGTTGCTCTGTACAATTGTCAAGGCTTCGACCTTTCAGAAACAGGTGCTTCTGGGTAAGTTTGAACCCTCAGGCAAACGACTGTTTTTTGGTGGGTGGTTTTTTTGTTTGTTTTTTGCCACCCAGAGACTCCACTGTCATAACAGCTAGCGTTATTCATATGAAACCCAAACCTGCCTTTCCTCCACCCCCAACATGAAGTCTATGTTATCTGTTGATCGTTAGGTCAATGACAGGTATCTCTCTCTTCCTTTCGGTTTCATATTTGACTTGCAAGATGAGAAAAAGGGGGATCTCCTTCCCCAGCCACCCCCCACCTCCCACTGCAGCCAGACAGGAGGCTGATGAATGAACGAGGATGCATCCGAATGAAGAGCTTCGACACCACTATTCGCTAGAATAGCGAGCCTCATTGGCCTAGTGTGTTTCAAATTGCGCTGCTATCCACAGGGTCAGCAGTTCGAACCCACCGGCTGCTCCTCAGGAGAACGAGGAGGGCTTCGACTCGCATAAAGACTGACGGTCTCAGACACCCACAGGAGCCTTTGTTTCCTGTCCTGTAAGGGTCGCTGGAAGTCGGGCAGGACGTGAGGGCAGGGCGTTCGGTGTTCTTCGCTCTAAGGCTCAGGGAGAATTTGTGATGCCAATCCAAGCATCTGCAACGTGAACACCCTGAAGCACCAACGCGACAGGGTCCAAGTCGGACACAAAATGGCTCAACCCCATGCTCAAGACAACAGGAAACGCGTCCTGAAACCAGCACTACGGCAACCGAATGGCCCGTGGGCGGTGAGGTCAGGGGTGGCTGTTCCCCCAAACCTTTTTTTTTCCCCTGTCTTTTTCAGTCAGCCTGCAAAGGGTAATGTAACGTCAAAGCCAGGAGAGACGGGGTCGCCTCACCGGCCTGACTTGCCTACACTCTCGGCTGACAGAGTGGTCGGGAGCAACGTGAGGCCCCGCAGGGCATCTGCAGAGAGAAGGGATGGGTACTCCCTCTCTCAGGAGGCTCCCCGTCTCCAGGCAATGGAGCGGCCTCAGCACCCTCGCCTGACAAACAGCAAGTGGACAGCATCCCCCAGGGAGCCGTGTCCAGTGTCTAGGGTTGAATTCCTTCCAGTTATATAGCGAAGGTTTTCTTGTTTTTCTGAAATAATTGTATTGGCCTAGACTTCACATATCACACAATTCAATCGCATGACAAAAAGTTGTGCAATCATCACCACAATCAATTTCAGAAGATTGTCTTGTCTTGTACTCCTCTTTCTTAGCTCCCATTTCCTCCCTCAGCCTCCCCTGCCATGCCCCTAGGTAATTATTCATCCAGTTACTGTCTCCGTAGATTGACCTATCCAGGATTTCATAGACAGGAAATCATACAAAACACAAACAGGAAGCAAACAACAACAAACCAACACACACATTAACCATGACGAGATGAGACAGTGGACAACCTCAGTGGAAAAGAAAGCAGAAAATAATAAAAATGGAGACAACTTAAAAATGGGTCAAAATGGAGATCAAAAGATAAGGCGTTGCAGTTTAACCTTGCTACATCGGCCACAATTGACTCACACACGATGCTCTCTGTGTGACAACAAGCCTATTCACATTCCCAGACTGTGGTCAGAGGGAATCTACCAGAGGCTTAATCCACGTGGGAACCCGACAAATGGATTTTGGGCTTCTGCTGTCATGCACAGACGCCAGCAAACCAAGTGTTCATAATTTACTCTCTGATACTATTCCCTCCTTTGGATTTGGATTTTATTGTTTGCAATCCTTGGATCACATCAGCTGGAGTATAGCAAGGGTTTTTACATCTAGTCTGGTCATTTTCGCTTACCTTTATGTTTAACGTTTTTAACATGCTTAAATTTAACTTCCTATTGTGGGTCAGGGGAAGGGCTACAGATCAGATCGTGTTTTCACGTCCAACAGTTCATGCTCATGCTGATAGAACACATCCATTGCTATCCCTTCAATGTACCATCATCACTACTCCCTGTCTTTTGCTTTGAGTAAATGCTGCCCTTTTGATCATTAAAAGCCACACCAAAAAAAAACCAAAACGGATTTTGTAGGTGACCCCTGTGATAAAAAGTCATATAACCAGTTTTTATTGCACTCTCAGTCCTAGGAAGGGGTCCTGGTCGCCCAACGGTGCAGTGCTCAGCTGAAAACTGAAAGGTTAGTGGTTTGAACCCACCTACAGACTCAGTGGGAGGAAGACCTGGTGATCTCCCATCAACATGACAGCTTAGAGAACCCTTTGGGGTGATGAAACGGTGATCAAGGAGACCAGGTCCCTGCCCTCTGGCAGCATTTTAGTGGAGGGTTGGGGTGAGGCATGAGGGTTCTCATAGGGAGACATGAGACGCGGAGACCGGCCAGAGCTTGGTACTTCACGCCAAAGCGGGGACCATGTGAGCCTGGAGATTAGTGATTGGATGGGGAGCGGGGGCAGATCCGGGAGAGGTGGGCAGGGGCTCAACCTTTGCAGACCAGGGCAAGGAATTTGGATTTCATTGTCAGTACAATGGGAAGCCACTGAAGGGTGTTTAGCCCGCAGACTAGCATGATCTGATTTAGGGTTTATGTCTTCAAAAGGCCACTCTGGGTGCCGTGGAGAGAATGGATTGCAGGTTCGTGTGAGCCGATCAATACACAAAGCACTTACCAGTGGGCCTGGCAGAAAGTGCGCGTGGTAATAAGTGGTAGCCGGTTTTCATTATCATCAGCATTACCCTTTTATTATTGCCACCGCTTTTGCCTGCCTCGAGCTGGTTCCGGGTTCTTGGGCATTGGACTTCACAGGGTTTTGACAAAGCCTTCAGATGAGCCGGTGAATTTTTTGAAGTGTTTTCCGGGCGTTTCCCCATCCTTGGAGAGGGGATGGATAAAAAGCCCGACACCAGTGGGTACCTGCCCCCGAAAAGAACAACATTGAACCTAGGGCGGTTCTGAATCCAATGTTGTTGCTTTGAGGTTTTTATTTATTTACTTTTTTTTTTCACCCTTTGGGGGTGACCTCTGGTTACCTTGTAGCTCAAAGAAGACTGGGGATCTTGATTACAGGCTTCAAAACCAAACTCCGGGTAGAGCACAGGCCCTGTTGTGAAAATCCAACATTAAACGAAGATGATTAAATGTGCCTCTGCTCCTGCCAACTCCTCCTCCTTTCCTTGAAACTCGGCTCAGCGTTGACCTTCCTTAGGGAGTCTCCCAGGGGTCTCCCAGAACCCCTCCCCAGGCCTCGCCCCTCACAAAGGTTGTCTTCTCCTCCCCGTGTTCTGGGTAAGCTCGGATGGCCAACTGCACAATCCTGATCGTTCTGGGTCACTCGAACATCCTCAACCAGACTCTCAATACGGTAGCCAGTACTCATCCGTTTCAATTCAAGTAAATGGAACAGCGTATCTGATGAAGCCCCTAAATCCCACCAGCCACATGACAAGCGACCCGTCATCACCAGTGGGCACCGCCTTGGACCCCGCAGATATTGAACCTTTCCATCATTCCAGAAAGTTCTTTCCATCATTCCAGAAAGTCCTACTGCACAGCACCGCCCTGTGCGACAGGAACCACATTCTTAGACCTGGAACGCCAAAGGGTGTGAGACAGACGGGAGAGGCTGGCTTGCATCTGTTGAAATCCTAGCTCCTGCCCTCCTTTACCAACCTTGACCAAGCGACTCCTGTTCCCCATACCAACCTCCTAGTGGAGGAGTTCCTGCAGGAGTGGTTAAGCACTCAATACCAGCAGAAAGGCTCGCGGTTCAAACCCACCCAGAAGAGTCTCAGCAGACGGCCCAATGGTCCGAGTTAAATTACAGCCTGGGAAACGCTAGGGAGCAGGCCCCACTGCACACGTGGGGTGGCCCGGAGTCAGAGCTGACTTGATGGCAGCTCACACCCACTCGCCGGGCGGTGCCGGAGCTCTCCCATCCACGCGTGCCCGGAAAGGGCTGCCACAGAAGCTGATGCTTAATAGGCCCCATGCAAACGTTAGCTACTCTGAGCACCCGCCCTCAGCACAGGGATCAGCGCATAGTAAGCACCTATAAATGTTTATTGATTGCCCAAATATGTGAATGGACGATATTTTTGGCTTTAAGGGAAGAGGAATCCCTCTTTGGAAACCAAATAGGCTGGCTATTAATAATAGGAGCTCTACTTACTCGGCCCTGACGGCTTGCCAGGCAGGCTCGGTCCTAAGTGCGTTGTGCCCGTCCTTCCCGGCAGCCCTCTGAGGAGAAGGCTCCTCCTAACCACCCCATTTACAGAGGAAGAAACCGAGGCTCAGGGAGAGAGGAGGCCATTGCCCCAGAGAGAGCTGGGATTCGGAGTGAGCAGAGACGGTCCTGCTTCTAGGTGATGGGCTGGGGTGGGGGGTGGGGGTTATTTTCTGAAGTGTTGACCTCCCAGTCTCCTGGCCTGCTCTGTTGCTGCTTCTGAAGCTGCTGGGGGCACAGCTGATGTGCTCACCCCCAAACCCACCCACCCCACTCCCAGCCCTTGGGAGATGGCAGGGCCGGGGGACATTCTGAAGACACACCTGCAGGGAGGAAGGTGGCCTGCTCGGTTTCCTTCGCTGAGCACAGGAAGACTTGTGAGCCTGGTTTCTCGGAGCCTTTTCTCCCCCAGCCCTCCATCCCCAGGGGAGGGGCCGCTCACCATGCCCACCCCCTTCCCCCTCCCCACCTGCCCACACGCACCACAGAGCCATGGGGGAGCGGCAGACAAGGGTGCCTTTCTTCAAAGAGGTCCGCCTTCCTCTCATAAATTCTCAGCACCGGCCCAATTGGCCGCGCCGAAAACAAGCGAGGCCCCGCGAGGCCCCTCAGATACAAAGTGAGTTGTGTGCAGTCTGCCCACGTGAGGTCAAGCATGGGGGTGGGGGGGTGAAGGGGAGCCTTCGCCTCTCAGAAATCCCAAAGGACAAAATACCAGGGCCCCAACACAACGGAGTGACCGGGGAGGGTCACAGGATCCGAATGATCTACAGCAAGACAAAGGGAAGCAGGTCACGGGGAAGACCAAGACAAGGAGGAGGAAACATGGCCCCAGCACAGCAGACATTTCTAACCTGAAGGCTTGAAGGACATTTAACCTTTTGCAGGCCGCCCAGTGCCGCCCCCCCCCCCCCAGTCGCTTTTTAACTTCTAGCCCAAAATAGAGGTTGAGAACAGGCCGGGAGAGTGCCCAAACCACGAAGGAATGTTCCCAACGCCACCAATCCCACGAGTTCCTTGTGCCACTATCGGGAGCTTGCATTTTCCACGGAGCAATATTCCAATGTGTCCAACTCTTAGACACTAAAATTAGACCAACTGTGCATTCTAATTCTGTAGACACAACCCAGCTTGTGCAAATGTCCCTCTCTCCTTCCATTTCTGGGTGAATTTTTGCATCTCACAGGCTGCCAATTTTTGTGGAGTGTTCTTGGGGGAAGATGGAAGTTTAAAATCAGCTAGGCATTTACCACGAAACAAAGACTAAGGAACCCAACCTTCCGATGTAGAGAGACTTGTGCACACAGCCTGCTCGTGCAGAGCAATGCACAGATGCACAGACAAACGCCCGCCCAGCTAACCACCGAGTATGGCAGGAAGAACATGGAAGGGCCACTCCTTGACCACTGCAAGGACCAAGAACCTCCCGCGCTCTTGATTCATCTGCCCGAAGCTTCTTTGACCCGTCCCACCGCTGCCCCTCTGAGGTGGATAACGTTATGGTGCCTGGAGCAAGAATGAGTCACTTGTTCAAAGTTGCAGGCCGAAATCAGCGGAGCCACGTTGGATCCCAGGGCACTCTGACTGTAAAGGCTGAATTCTTCAACCCAAGGCTTAGTACGTGGTAATCATACAAGGTGGTGTGTTGCCTGAAGAATGGGAAGATGCTCACCACCTGGATGTGAAAAACCCTAGGGGGCAAAAGGACATGCTATTGCATCCTACCCCTGAGTTGACCCCCAAGTCTTTGGGGGGACCTTGAACAATGGAAGCTTCCTGGTGCTGTGCCAGGTACCAGGATACCTCTGGATCCGTTGCCAATTGAGCTGCTGTGGTCCACAGGGTTTACATTGGCTTTTTGGACGTCATGGGTTTTGGAAGTCTGCTGGCAAGCCTTTCTTGCTAGTCTGTCTTAGTCTGTAAGTTCCCCCCTGGAATCTACTCAGCAACATTGCCAAATGGTAGCGCAGCGGTCAATGGCAGATGAGTGATGCTGTACAGAAGATGCCTTGGCCTGGGTTGAATCCAGATCTCCAACATGGGAGCTGAGAATTCTACCACCGAACCGTCAGTTCCTCAAAAATGTTTGTCATCCGCGGTAGCCTGTTGCCATCATGTGCGTTGTGACTCATAGCTGACCTGCAGGCCAGAGTCGAAATGCCCCAAAGGGTTGCCAAGGTGGTGAGCCGGATGCAAGCCGATGGCCACCTCCTTCTCCTGGTGGGGTCGAAGAACTCTTTAGTCAAGGGGAAGCCCACAACCAGTGCACCCGCCAGATGCTTATACATAGATGTGCTATTTTTAAAAGATCAATAGGAGAGCGACAGAGAGGAGGGAAACTACTAGGATAAACTTTGCCCCAGGATTGCAAATGACTTCTCTCATTGTTCCGGCTTGGAGCTTTTCTTTACTTTCCAAGTGTTCTTTGTGAAGCGTGTGTAACTTTTACCATTAAAAGTGAGTGTGTGTGCACGTGTGAATCGAGAAAGACAGCAATGAAGGCCAAAAGTAGCTGGAATCTCAACTATTTAAATCCTGCCTCAAATTGCCATTTCGGACGCTCAACACCATCCCAAGGCCGGATGAAGCAAAGCTCATACGCCACCCGCCCTCCAGGAGCAGCTCCACCAACTCCCACGCTCCTCCAGGCGAGGATAGGATGGGGGCGCGGTGGGGCTCACCTACACAAAGGTGAAGGTTTCCTTTGTAAAGGGCCCGTCCAAGTCATCGTGCTTGCTGTTTGGACTCAACTCCAGCTCTCTCCGGGCATTCCAGAGCAGTCAAGGGGAAAGTGGGCAGAACCCCTTCAGCTTGGTCCCGGGGGCCCCAGTCTCCCTTCCCCCCCTCAGTCTGGCAGGAGGCAGCCTCGCTGATTCCAGGCGCGTATCTTTCATTTCTTGTTTTAGCAGTCATAAACGCCTTCCGATGCCAAAGCAGAACATGACTTTAATCCAGATAAAATAAAAATTCCTAAAGCCTGAAAACTATACAGCGATTTACAGGCCAATTTTAAAAAGCCAGCGCCTTGGTTCCAAGAACAGCGCATTCCACGTGGCTGCCACTGATTGCTGCCTGGTGGCCCAGCCTCCTGGGGATGAGGTCCCAGGACGTGTCTCTTGGTCCCCAAAGGCCACGATCCCTCTGTGGAGAGAATGCAGGCAAACACCCATCCCCAATGTGGACTTTTCTCAGAGCCCTGGGCCCTGGGGTCTCTTGGCCCGAGGACTCCTAATAGGATCCAGCTTCCTTTCTTTCCACCTCCCTTCCACCCCCCGCTGTTACAGAAAACCACAGTCAACTTCTCCGGGCTCTCAGCAGCCAAGTTCTCTCTAAGTAAACAGAGAATGGAGAGAAGATCAGCTCTGTTCAGTTCCCAGCACTGTGGGTTGGTCCAGGTTGGCCTGGGACCAATTCTGAGAGCGGGGGTGACCACAGGCTGCCCCTTCGCAAGGGCTTGACGTTGTTAGGTGCCTTCCAGGCAGCCCCGACTCTCGGTGATCCCCCGTCCGGCCATGCACAACAGGGTCAGACCAGTACGGCCCATAGGATTCCTTCCTAGTCTGTCTTAGTCTGGACACTGTTGCCATCCAATCGATTCAGGCTCATGGTGCTTCAGAGGAGACCTGCTCCAAAGGGTTATTTTGTCTGTTGGTTTCCTGATAGAAATCTTTTTGATAGAAGATTGCCAGGCCTTTCTTCCACGGCACGGGTCAGAAGGCCAACCTCAAACCGATTATTCAGTACGAAGCATCTGTGCCGCCCCGTGCACAAGTCTTTGTCTAGGGCAGTGGTTCTCTACCTTCCTCATGCCGCGCCCTGTCACACAGTTCCTCATGTGGTGGTGACCCCCAACCATAAAATTCTTTTCGTTGCTACTTCATCACTGTCATGTTGCTACTCTTATGAATCATCATGTAACTATCTGATAGGCAGGATGTATTTTCATTGTGACAAATTGAACATCATGAAAGCATGCTGATTAATCACAAAAACAATGTCATTCTATATTGTGAAATATTTCTTTCTAATGACAGATAAGCGACATTCTGTCTTGAAGCATGGTGTAGCATGGGTAACAGTCTTCACGCCGCCAGGTATTCCTTGGTGGGCGTAGCTGCATGTGGGCGGACTCGCCTGGAGAAAGAGGAGCGGTTTCTCAGTTCCTAAGCCCATTAGAAATACGTTTTCTGATGGTCTTAGGTGACCCCTGTGAAAGGGTCATGCGACCCCCAAAGGGGTCACAACCCACGGGTTCAGAACCACTGGTCTAAAAGCTCCGCTGAAACCGGTTCAGCCTCACACCCAGGCATAAGCAGGACTGACAGACAGGTGGTAGCAGTTCATGGGCTAAGAATCAAGCCAGGGTCTCCTGCCAGGAAATCCACAATCTTACGATGTGCCGAATGCTTTAAGGACAAGGTCTCAGTTAATCCTATGGATCCCAAGGAGCGTCAGGCTTTTTTTCAAATGTGAATCAAGAAGCATTCCTGCCCCCCTCCAACCCATTGCCTGGAACCCAGCAAAAGTCCGGGGGTCTGAGGAAAGGCAGATCCTCGTCAAAAGAAGGGGCAGGGGACAGAGCGTTGCCTAGTGAGCACGTTTCATCCTTTGACACCAGTCCTCTGACATGAGAGGATGCCCGTGGCTTATTGCCGACTGCGGAATCGCTTAACACCCTCAAAATAAGCTTCTAATTTGTTTCCTCTGGTAGATGATGAAGTGTCCCTAAGGACAGAGACGAACTGTGTTTTGTCCCAGGTATTTCCAAGCCTGGCACCTCGTTGTTAGCTGCTGCTGAGTCCGCCTCTATCGGCCTCCTCCTCGAAATAGATTGTTTGTTTGTTTGTTTAGTGTCTCTTTGACATGTTCACAGTGAACATCAGTAGGTGATGAATTACAGGCCCTTTTCACTCACTCCTTAATAGTTTTCTGCATTGTTTGAATTATTTATCAAGCAGCCTGTGTTTCCTTTCTTTCTGTTTGTCTCGCTCTTATTCCATGCTATTTATTTAACTTTTAAGGGCCGGGTGACTCCGGTGACTCCTTGGGCTGCAGTCTGCAAGGCCAGTAATTCGAACCCGCCAGCGATCCCAGGCTTTCTACTCCCATAAACAACCACAGTCTCCGGACTTACGGGGCCAGTGCTACCCCACCCTTAGGGTCGCAATGAGTCAGCGTGGACTTCGTGGCAGTGAGTTTGTTTGTTTGTTTGTTTTTGGTTATTTGGGTTAGGATATTTTTTTCATCATTAGATACAACAAAAAAGTTTCTCCATTCTTTTTCTTTCTTTGAAGAGTTTCATTAGCACTTCGTCTAGCTGTCATATACTTCAATAATCCAATCATGTCAGGAAGAGTTGCACAATTGCCATCGTATTCGATTCTAGAACATTTTCTTCCGTCTTGTCATTGTTATTCGCGTAATTATTTTTCCCCCTAATCGTGGCAAAACTGTGCACCACAGAACACTCTGCAATACCACACCTTCTACGTGTGTAAGTCAGTGTCATGGGTTAGACTGTGTACAACCGCGATGGTGATCCTTTTCCAGATTATTCTACCACCAGTGACGTAGACCCAATACCTCCCACGCAACAACTTTCCCCCTTCACCTATAGAAACGATTGGTCAAGTCTGTTTGTTTGTTTTTCCATGCTCCTCCTCCTCCTCCTCTTCTCCTCCTCCTCCTCCTCCTCCTCCTTCTTCTTGAGTTACAGCTGCATCTTTATTTGAAAGTCTCATGTGCCAACTTAGCATTTTCCACCGACCCAGGGGGCAGAAACGTTCACAGGCTTCCCCTCCTTCTGCTGGGCGCTGCCTTTGTAGCAGCCTCGGTGGCAGCCATTGCTGTCGTCTTAGATGCTTGCGTTGCCTTTTTCGCTTCCTCCGCAGCCCTGATAGCCTGTTCTCCTTGGGCCTTTCTAACTTCAGCTTTCTGATTCCTCTTGGCCATTGTATCAGCGAGAGATCACCCGTGATTGACGGCCCTCTGGAATGTGACTGCACGGCCGGTTCTTTTCGTTGGTCTTTCTTCCGAGTGCCCCGTCCTGCGCTTCCTTCTGTAGAGAACAGGCCAGTGTATCAGCCGAGGGTTCCTCTTGGGAAGGAATGCTACTGATTTGCATGTTGCATTAAGAAACTGGAAAAACCTTTCTGTCGGTCCTGGCGTAGCACCTCCTGTGTCTGGTCAATCTTGCCCCCGCTGAACTTGCACATTTTCTCCTTCATGGCTGCGGCACCAGAGGACCAGGTGAGATGGCGAAGAGCTTCCGTGGTTTTCCTGATACGGTGTTCACGTATTCTACACCTCCATGGTTAATTGCTTTTCAAATCTTCATTCTTTTAATGTGAATACCTGACTAGCACAGTCAAAGAATCAACTCTACTTATGCCTTTGCTCTGGGTTCCTCTATGACTCCATGACAGCGATTTTGGGTGTTTTGTTTGTTTGTTTGGGAGTTACCCATCCATCCACCCATCCATCCATCCACCCATCATCCATCCATCCATCCACCCAACCATCCATCCACCCAACCATCCACCCAACCATCCATCCATCCATCCATCCACCCATCCATCCATCCATCCACCCATCCATCCATCCATCCATCCATCCATCCATCCATCCATCCATCCATCATCCATCCATCCATCCACCCAACCATCCATCCACCTAACCATCCACCCAACCATCCATCCATCCATCCACCCAACCATCCATCCACCCAACCATCCATCCATCCATCCATCCATCCATCCATCCATCCATCCATCCATCCATCCATCCATCTATTCATCCATCCATCCATCCATCCATCCATCCATCCATCTATCCGTCTATGCACCCATCCACCCACCTTTCTCTCTACTCCTCTGACACCCAGGGCATCTCCATGAGTCAGATTGGCAGTAGTTCACAGAATACAAATGATCTTCACACTGCGGGTGACCACCGATGAAGAACCTGCTGGTTTCCGAGCCCGGGGTGGAGAAATCCGAGAGCACGCTGTTGGACCCTTACAAGTAGCGTAGAGTCAACCGTGTGCCGAGCTCCTTCAAGACTGAAACATAATAACGATGGGGAGGATGGTGCAGGGCCAGGCCGTGTTTCGTCGTATGGCACGCGGGCCGGTACGTGTCGGAACCAACTGTGCGGCACCTAAAAGCAACCACAATCTGTTTGGTGGCTGTAGTCTTTAACAAACCTTCACGACCCCCTCGAGCAGCTCCTTCATTCGTTGATAAGAATGGGGGTGAAGGGCAGGCTGAGAGGGTTCTCTGCATCCAGGGGACGATGTGTTGTTGTTGTCGTTGTTAGGTGTCCTCAAAGTTCTGACTCCTGACAACAGGACAAGACATTACCCAGCCTCACGTCACCATCGCAAGTGCTGCTACGTGTGAGCCCACTGCCACCACCACTCCGTTAATCTCTGCTGGAGGGCCTGCCGCTTTACCAGCCATCTACTCGACTGGACATGATCTCCACCTCCAGGGACCGGCACCGCCTGACAACATGTCCAAAGTACACAAGACCTAGTCTCATCGTCCTTGCTCTTAAGAAGCATTCTGGCCGTCCTTCTTCTAAGATAGATTTGTTTGTGCTTCTGGCAGAACTGTGGGATATTGAATAGGCTTTACCGGCACCATCGTTCAAAAGGCATCAATTCGTCTTTGGTCTTCTTCATTCCTCGTCCAATGTCACATGCAGATGAGGTGGCTGAAAATGCCCCGCCTTGCATCCGATGCACCTTAGTCCTCAGGGTGGCACACTTGCCTTTGGACTTTTCAGAGAGGTCTATGCAGACTATACAGCCAAAGTACTGTGCCATTTGAGATCTTGACACGGTTTCCATGATCATTGATTGTGGATTGAAGGAAAATGATACTCAGACCAATGGAAAGAGAACAGAAAACCCAGAAATAAAACCATCAGCATCTAGACAACTGATCTTCGATAAAGTTCCCAAAAGCATCAATTAGGAGGTGGATGCCCTTTTTAAAAAGTGGTGCTAGAGACAATGGATATTCACTTGTAGAAAATTGAGGTATAATGAAATTCTTGACAGCTTTAATCTCTTCTCCGTGTCTTTATCATGACATTGCTTATCAGTCTGGTTGTGAGGAATTGGGGGGGGGGAGTGTTTTTCAATGTTGATGTGTAATCCATGTTGAAGAACATAGCCTGTGATCTTCATCAAGAAGTGCTTCGAGTCCCCTGCACTTTCAGGAAGCCACGGTGTCCTCTGCACATCAGAAGTTGCTGATGAGCCTCCCACTGACCCTGATGTCACCTTCTTCTTCATCAGCTTCATCTCAGTCAGCTTCTTGATGATCTGCTCAGCATCCAAACTGGGAAAGGATGGTGACAGGATGCAATCTTGCTGCCCACCTTCACAGATTTTAAATACACAGTAACCCTGTGTTCTGGTTGAAGGACCGCCTCTTGTTACAGGTTCCCCAAGAGCACCTCTACCTGTTCTCCAATCCCCGTTCTTCACAATGTCCCCATCACTCGGTGTGCTCCACACCATCGAAGACCTTTGCACAGTCAGTGAAACACAGGTACACCTCTGTCTGGCTTTCTCTGCTTTTCCATCCAAGATCCATCCAACATCAGCCATGCCCTCTCTCATTCCCACACCCTCTTCTGTTCCAATCGTTTTCTAATGAACTTCAGCAAAGGCTTACTTGAATGTGATTTTAGGGATATTGTCTGATCATGTCAGCATTCTAATGGATCGCCTTTCTTTGGAGTGGATGGGAATATGAATCTCTCCCAGTGGATTGGCCAGATACCTATCTTTCCACATTGCATGGCATAGACAAAGAAGCATCTCCAGCATTGCATCCATCGGTTGAAGTATCTCGGCGGGCACTCTGTCAATTCCTGGAGCCTTGTTCTTTGCCAAAGCCTTCACTGTACCTGAGGCCCTGATGGCATCATGGGCTAAGCTGCTATTCACGGTACACACCCACCAGCTGCTCCTTGGGAGAAAGATGAGACTATCTGCTGCCGTAAAGATTTACAGCCTCGGAAACTCTAGAAAACAGTTCCATTCTCCATCCTACAGGGTCCTTATAGGTCAGAATCGACTTGAGAGCGGGAGTATTTCAGGCAGCTGAGACCCCTTTCTTGAGTGACACCCGTGTCTTGATCACATGCTACCCTCTGAAATGGTTGAACATTGACCCGTTCATTCTGGAGCAGGGACTCTGTCTTCCTTCCACCTTCTTAGCATGTTTTCCAGTGTCGTTCACTAGTGTGCCTGTAGAATCCCTCAATAGTGCAACTCAAGGCTGTTCAGACTCTTTAAACAGAATGAACCTTTATTTCTTGTAAGCATAGAAAACTTGGCAAAACAAGGGTTCCCAAATTACAGAACTTCAAGTCCACTCTAATCAGCATTAAAAACTCATCTGGACAATAGGACATCCCCTCATAGAAGTGTCACAAGGAATAGACGAACCAGTTAGGGTGTAGTGTAGCACAGACGAAACACACAACTTTTGGTTTCTGCTTCATCTTCCTGTTGACAAGACACATGGAGCTACGCTAGAGCCTTGGAGCTGGAGGAGCCACATGAAGACCCCTGCCAGCGCTGAGATGCTGCCCCTGCCACTGGATCCACAAGACTTTCCACCCACTGGCCTGCGATCTTCCTGCATTCAACATCATTGCATGCCTGTGTGAGCCTAATGAGGAATTTATGGACTAGTATTGACATATGGGGTAATATTAGACTTACGGACTTGATTTGGACTGGGCTGGGATGTTTTCTTAATAGACAACTTTTTTATATAAAGTTCTTTCTTTATACGCACGCGCGCGCACACACCATATAACTTTCCTCTACTTCTTTAATGCTTCCTCCCCACCCCCACCTCTACCCCCACTATCATGACCCCAATTCCACCTTACAAATCCGGCTAGACCAGAACATGTATGCTGGTACAGATAAGAGCTCACAACACAGGGAATCCAGCACAGATGAACCCCTCCGGAACTTAACCTTTCTAATGATGCAAATCTTGAATACAGTTCCTTATGTTGTGGTGACCCCCCGCAATCATAAAAGTAGTAATTTTCATTGCTACTTCATAACTGTAATGTTGCTACTGTAGGGAATTGGGCGACCCCTGTGAAAGGATCATTCGACCTCCAAAGGGGTCTCAACATACAGGTTGAAAACCGCTCCTCGGGACCAATAATGAGAGTAGTGATACCAAGAGAGTAGGGGGAAGGTGGGGAGAGTAAGGGAGTACTCATCACAATGATATATACATATATATAACTCCACCCTAGGGGGATGAATGACAGGAAGGTGGGTGAAGGGAGACAGCAGACGATGTAAGATATGAAAATAATAATTTATAATTCATCAAAGGTGTGTGAGGAAGGGGGCAGAATGAAGAGCTGATACCAAAGGCTCCAGTGGAAAGGAAATAGTTTGAAAAGGATGATGGCAACATATATACAGATGTGCTTGATACAATAGATGGATGTATGGATTGTGATAAGAGCTGTAAGAGCCCCCAATAAAATGATGTAAAAAAACAAACAAACAACTCCTCTGGATGTGGCAGGAATTTAGCAGGCGAAGAATGAGGTACTAAAAACCTCACAGTTTATTCTTCTAAAGACCTTAGCTACTCTGGTAAGCTGCCCCCTCCCGCCCACCCCCGCCCCAGGTAGGCCCAAGGTAAACTGCAGCTTAGGCCAGGTTGAATTAGAACAAATTCCATTAATAGCACAGTTCTAATTAATGAGATTTTCCCCGTATTTCAGTTTCCAAAGAGGGCTAAAAGCCACTTAGTAACCTGATACCTCTTGTGAATCTTATTACTAGAACCGTTTAAAAAACAGTTTGGTCTTCGGTCTCCATAGGAAATTGAAGAGGCCCAGTGTCTGTGTCCCATTTGGGATCCAAGTCTTATGTTGTGTGATTCCTTTCGGTTTGGATGGTTTTTTAATTTAAGTATTTAGTGTGCTGTAAAACAAATCTATTAACACGGGGTAGCTGCTTGCCAGGGATACTGACCAGTGGGATTTATTAATGTAGGGACAGTTACCCCCAACCCCAAACAAAACTCAAGTAAGCTTTCAAACTGTATAGGGTCTCTGAGCTCTGCCTCAGCCACCACTGCAAAGGTTTGGGGTTTAGTTTTTCTCTTTTCCCCTTGCATTGTCTACCTGGCAACTTCTTCAATTAGGTTGTCTTTGTCCCAAGGTCTAAATAACAACATGAAGTCACGAACGGAGAGCCTGCCAGAATGCAATATTTCTGCCCCTCCTTTCCTTTGGTTTAGGCCTCTCCTCCTTCGCAGTAGTTTGGATTTGATTGCCTCTTCCTGAAATTCTAATGTCAAGACTGTGTCTAATTTCTGTTTTATGAAGAAATCTGGAAACGATACAAAAGACTGAATTGAGATGCAGCGTCAAATAAAATCTGTAACGCGATAACTCTATCAGCTCTGCCAGCCGAGATACTGTGTTTCAATTAGACCTTGAGACATGTTCTTACATAAACTGACAGCAGCTGATTGACAGTGTTCATCTTCCCGGAAAACACCATTTACAAGGACAAGGTTCGACTTTCCAGAGGTGCCACACGTTGGGTCTCTGGCCTGTCCCCTGCCTGATCCAGGCACCAGAGCTGGCAGACAGGCTGGTATTCCGGCTTCAACAGGAGTCGCCAACATATTAAACATTCCTATCCCCAAAAGTTATTTAAAATGTAAAGTAATAATAACAATACTTAGCATTTAAATAGTACTTTACATCTTCAAAGCACTCCATAAACATTGGCTCTAATTCTCCAGGCGGATGTGGTCTTTGAAGTGCAGCCCGGACTCTGCGCACAGTGGGGGAGAGAAAGCTACTTCCGGAAGAGCTGGGCCCAATTAGCTAATTGTAACACTTTCATTTCTTCTCCCTGTTCAGTTTCATTTTTCTGCCTCCAACTCCCCTTTGTTATTTTCAGAGCCCTCCCAGGGTCACCTGTGACACCAGGCTCCCATCCAAACCTGTCTCCTGGAGTCATGCTGGGGCCTTTTCCCAATCCACAGGGAAACAGAAAACCCAAAAGTCCAAATGCGTGACAATTAGATCGATCTGATCTTCAAAGTTTTGCCTTATCTCTTCTTCACTGGAGCAAACGCATCCTTTTCTCTGGGACTCACCTATGACATAATAGTACTCTGTTGGGTAGCCCCCAACTGTCTGCTACGCAGCCCTGGTGACACTGCCAGGTTGGCACTGGGGCAGCTCCGTTCTGTCTTTAGAAGTCATTATAAGGGGGAATCCCCTCTTTTTAAAAAGTATCCATTGGGATTTAATACCTATATCATGTCATCTCATAGTCCATTCATGGCCAGCAGAATTGCTACCACAATTCCCTTTCTACATGGACTCCTGGCATCATCTCCCCGTCATCCCGTCACCACCCCTGAAAACCCCGGACCCCTTATTCTACTTGCTACCTCTATCGGTTCACGACGCCTGGGTTTCACAGTCTTCTTTAGAAGTCAGCAGGAACGGTTCTCCTGGGCGCCCTGGGAGTGCTGTTGGGAAAGCGTTGGACTGCTAACTGCAAGTTGGCAGTTCAACACCCCCTTCTCCCTCCCGCCCCTCCTCGGGAGGAAGATGATGCTGTCTGCTTCCGGAAAGATGGACAGCTTAGGAAACCCTGCACAGAGGCCCTATGAGTCTGTATCAACTCAATGGCAGTAAGGGTGTTGGTGGTGTTGGTGTTAGTGTTGGTGATGGTGATGGTGTTGTTGTGGTTGTTGTTGGTGGTGGTGGTGGTGACCTGTCTACAGTTTGCTGTATGACAGGGAATTGTGTGTTGCTGTGACGTTATGGGAAGCTGTGCCATGGAGATGTTAAAATATCAGCTGGGTCATCACCCATAGTAGACAGCTTTCAGTGGAGCTTCCTGACTAAGAAAACTAGTAGGAAGAGTGGTGTGATCTAATTCCATACATTGGTGAATGAACTCCTGATCAAGCACAACAGAAAACTGTGACTGAATGAAACAGGACGAAACACTGCCACTGAAAATACAGAGTGGACAACTGGACATCCACTTACAGAAGGGTCTTGGGGAGGAGACAAGCCAGTCAGGGTGCAGGATAGCACCAATGAAACATACAACTTTCCTCTAGTTCTTTAATGCTTCCCCTCCCCCACCACTATCATGATCCCAATTCTACCTTATAAATCTGGCTAGACCAGAGCATGTACACGGGTACAGATAAGACCTGGAAACACACGGAATCCAGGACAGATAAACCCCTCAGGACCATTGATGAGAGTAGTGATACCAGGAGGGTGGGGGGGAAAGTGGGAGAAAAGGGGAACCAATCATAAGGATCTACCTATAACCCCCTCCCTGGGGGGCAGACAATGGAAAAATGGGTGAAGGGAGACATCGGTCAATGTAAGCCAAGAAATAATAGTAATAATTTATAAATTATCAAGGGTTCAAGAAGGAGGGTGAGTGGGGAACGGGGGGAACGAGCTGATACCCAGGGCTCAAGTAGAAAGAAAATGTTTTGCGAATGATGATGGCAACCAATGTACAAATGTTCTTGACACAATGGATGGACGGATGGTTGGATTGTGATGAGTTGATGAGCCCCCTTATAAGGCCTGTGCACTAACTGACTGTGCCACTGGAGCACCAGTGAGCCCCCAATAAAATGATTTTAAAAAAGAAAAGAAAATACACAGTGGTTGTAACAACTGACTCTAACCTATTGCCCAGGGAACCGCCCCGGTCAGCATTTCTTCCTGGTGTACATGAGGTTTCCGTGGTCAGAGCAGACTCCAGGGCAATTAGCAGCAACAATAATAGCTACGTTTTGTGACTAGTCAATTAGATTTGATTGGGGGCTTTTCGTTCCTTCCCAACAAAATGAGAAATTAGTCATTTCTTGTTTTATTTTATTTTCTTCATTGTGCTTTTAGGCGAAAGTTTACCAACTGAAAGTGTGTTGACCAAAATCTACCCACTGAAATCCCGTCACTGGTGCGGGCGCTGCTGAACACGCTGCTTGGATTCCCCACAATGTGTCAACTCTCCCCAACTCCTCCCGGGCTCCCCCAGTTCCGATCCTTGGGATTTCTCATGACCTGTTCACCTTTGCCTCTGGGCACGCGTTGTCCTTTTGATCTCATAGAATTGATTGTTCTAAAGGACACACTCCTCTCAAGTATAATTGTTTCTTGTGTGTGTGTGTGTGTGTGTGTGTGTGTGTGTGTGTCTGTGATGGCTGATTTTTAAAAAAACATTTAATTAGGGACTCATACAACTCTTATCACAATCCATACATACATCAATTTGTGAAGTTATGAGACTGTCCATCCTTGGGCTGAAAGGCAGCCTTTGGGAATGACTTGTGTTCTAGGTCAGAAGGTCATCTCAGAGCCCTAGCTTGAAGGTTCTTCCGGTCCCTGTCAGAGCAGTAAGTCTGATCTTCGTGTGTGGGCGTGTGTGTATATTTGATTTTATTTCTTTTTTTTTCTGGAAAGGCTTTATTACTGGGGGGGGCGCGTGGGTGCACGGCACTCAGCCCTTCTTGGCAGTGGCCTTCCTCATGGCGGCCAGCATGTGGCTCAGCTCCTCTCCCTTCCTCTTGGCCTGGATATGTGTCCCCACCCGCTTCTTCTTTTTTCTTTGTCTTTCTTTCTTTCTTTCTTTCTTTCTTTCTTTCTTTCTTTCTTTCTTATTAAATCATTTTATTGGGGGCTCATACAATTCTTATCACAATCCATCCATACATATATCCATTGTGTCAAGAACATATGTACATTTGTTGCCATCATCATTCTCAAAACATTTGCCTTCTACTTGAGCCCTTAATATCTGCTGCTCATTTCCCCCCTCCCTCCCCACTCCCCCTACCTCATGAACCCTTCATAAATTATCATTATTTTGTCATATATTACACTGTCTGATGTCTCCCCCCACCTTCTTCTCTGCTGTCCGTCCCCCAGGGAGGAGGCCATACATAGATTCTTGTAATCAGTTCCCCCTTTCTACCCCACCTTCCCTCTACCCTCCAGGCATCGCCACTCTCACCACTGGTCCTGAAGGAGTCATCTCTCCTGGATTCCCTGTGTTTCCAGTTGCTCTCTGTACCTGTGTACATCCTCTAGTCTAGCCAGATCTGTAAGGTAGAATTGGGATCATGATAGTGGGGGACGGGGAGGAAGTATTTAAGAACTAGAGGAAAGTTATATGTTTCATCATGCTACCCTGCACCCTGCCTGGTTCATCTCCTCCCCACAACCCTTCAGTAAGGGGTGTCCGGTTGGCTACCAATGGGCTTTGAGTCTCCACTCTCCACTCACCTACATTTTCAATGATACGATTTTTTGTTCCTTGATGATTGATACCTGATCCCTTCGACAGCTCGTGGTCACACAGGCTGGTCCCACTCGCTTCCTGATGAACTTAAGAGCCCGCTTGTCCTTGGAGACCTTGAGTATGTCCGTGGCCCATCGCTCAGAGGGTGCAAAGCCGCACACCTCCGGGATCCTGTTCCGCACGAGCTTGGAGTGCTCCGTGAGGCAACTGGGCCTCACCTTGCTCACGTTCTTGGTCGCCTTGTGGGTCTTGTTGAGGCCCACGGCCCTAGAGTCGCGCCCAGCCATGGCTGCCGCGGTGCTGATTTTTCCTTCTACATTTTTCTCCCACTCTGTTCTGAATCCTCTACTGTGATCTCAGAACTGTCGACAGTAGTCTCCAGGCACCATAGCATTTTTCTGATCTCAGGCTCATGTAGGCTGCGATTCACGGAATCCCCTAGTCTTTTGCATGAATTCCCCCCTTGAAATTTTGGGTTTCGTCACTCTGCTGGGTTCTTAGAAGAGACCGACGGTGGTATGTTAGCTGCTCACGAGCTTTTAAGACCCCAGACAGCAGTCACCAGAGTTGCAAGTAGAACACAATCTTTATGAACTCTGCTGAGCCAATGGATGTAAATGTCTCCGGAGCCTATGGTCCTTTGCGCTTGAGCCTAAGAGCTTCATCCCGTGAGGTGATTGGCCCTGCCTGTGGCCCTTGAGTGCTCTATTGTCTATATGAATATAGACACACTACCTACCATGGAGATGTTGACGATTCTTTGTCAGGCCACTCAGCTGGGGAGGCGACCACGTTTGAAATCGAGAAGTCAGGGAAGCGCCGTTGTTGCAGACTGGAACCTCCGCTGTGTGGATTTAATGTTTGTCCCACTTGGTCAGAGCCAGTAGCCAAGGAGGCAGTGAGGCGGCCACCGTCCATCTGTCTTGGTGGGAGGAGAGATTGGTATAACCTTTTGCAGTATCAGTTAAAACTGCCATCTGTTATACCCTCCGGCCAAACCATTCTAACTCTAGGAATGCGTTCTAGAAAATAAGCGAATGCAAGTTTGCAAACCTCTCTGCACAAGGATTCTGTGTGCAGCCTGGTCTAGAGTGAAAAACGGAAGCTCAGCAAGGATCCACCAGCAAGAGGCTGGTTGGATAAACTGAGACCCACCCTTGCAGCAGGAAACTAACACCAGCGGTGGGGGGGGGGTGTTGGGTTGATACCCACTCCTACCAACCCCATGTGTACTGCCCCCACCGGCTGCTATCTTGGTGGAGGCTGATTTTTTTCTTTCGCCCATGGAGTCCCTGGGTGGATTTGAACTGCCAACCTTTCCGCTGGGGACTGAAAGCTCAACAGTTGCCCCATCAGGGCCCAGCAGCATGGGTGTATATGTTGTCCCACGAGGAAGGCCCGGGGCACCTATTCACCCAGCACGCATTCATCGAGAACCGACGCTGTGCCAAACAAGGGAGGCCATGCCCTTGCCCTCCTGGAGCTTGCGTTCTAACGGGGAAGTACATCACCCACAAAGCCACTGGGACTGCCAAGGCCACTGCCACGGGCCCATTCCAACTCCTGCCCCCCCTGTAGAGTGGAGCTGCCCTGTGAGGTTTCCAAAGCTGTCACCTTGACAGGAGACGGCCATCGCTTTCTCTTACAGAGCTGCTGTAACCTTTGGGCTGTCTTGTGGTTGAGAAACTGAGGTTCAGAGAGATCAAAGGCCACTGGTGCAAGAGCAAAGGGAGCCCCGGTGGTGTCGTGGGCTGCAAACCCCGAAACTAGCGGTTCAAAATCACCAACCACTCCACGGGAGCAAGACGGGACTTTCTACTCCTGTCATGAGTTACAGTTTCAGAAACCCACAGGGGCAGTTCCACCCTTCCCTATGCACAATCACTGTGAGCTCCTATGAGACGCCATGGTAGGGAATTTGGTTTTTGAATTCAAGAACAAATGGCTGTCAAGTGGCAGAGTTGTATCGGGAGACACTTGTGGGGAGACACACCTGACCAATGAAGAAGGTGGAAGCTCAGGACAAAGCAAGGGCCATCTGAGGCACAAAGGCGCTCTCTAGCCTCATCTGGTAGAGAAGGCAGC